>NW_028274818.1:7510000-10010000 GCF_037043125.1 Eumetopias jubatus | reverse complement strand
ATGATCTGAGCTGAAGGCAGACACTTAACCGACTGAGGCACCCAGGTGCCCCTCCCTGGTGATTCTAAAGCTGCTCTGGTGGGGAGTCAGGGAGAAGAGGGGCAGGCTGAGGAGGAGTCACTGGCTGGGCAAAAAGTGGAAAGGCTAATGTGGGCAGGTGGCTCGGGGCAAGGCTGGGCAGAGGAACGGAGGAACCTGAGGGGGGCGCTCCGCAGCAGCACAGGGCGAGCCCCTGCTCCACCCCAGAGTCCTCACCTGGGAAGTGAAGGAGCTACACTCTTACGGGCTGTGGTGGCCTCATCTCGTTCTCCTTCACTACTAACATTTGATGGCGATCAAGTCCTTTTTGACTTAGAAATAGTACCCGAATTAGCGAATGATATCCTTTTTATTTCATTTTTATTTTTTAAAGATTTATTTATTCATTTGAGGGGGCAGAGAAAGGGGGAGAGAATCTCAAGCAGACTCCTGCTGAGTGGGGAGCCTGATGCAGGGCTTGATCCCAGGACTTATCAAGAGTTGGCCGCTGAACCGACTGAGCCACCCGGGCACCCCGTGATATCCTTTTAAAAACTTTTTTTGAGTTTGTGGAGATGGATGCTGTTAGGGACTGGTTTGCTTTTTAACTTACAAAATGTTTTCAATGTATAATTTCACATTTGATCCTTGGGAGTATGTACTACAGGTATCCTCACTTATTGTCAATGAAGCAGACTCTGAAAAATGGGTTGATTTTTCTCAAAGTCACTAAAGGAGTAACCCCAGATTTTAATCCAGGTCAGCTGGTAGCAAATCCAGTGCCTCACAGTTCATAGGAATAACTGGGATTGGTGGCAGAAAGCTGGTTTGGAAGTAAACCTCTAAAGAACATAGTTTCTATTTATGAAAAATACCTGTCAGCATAAAATGTCTGCTGTTTCCCCCCACCCCCCATGTTATTTTCTCCTGCAACAGAACATAACCTAACCTAAGATTTTTTGTTTGGAGAAATAAGCTTTTGTTTTTGTTTTACTCTTTCGGTTTCTTCTGTAGTGGTAGAGTTTTGCTAATACCATCACATTTATTTTATTAGATTGATGTGGTTATATATGGATCTAGATGATTTCAGACCTTCAGTTGATTTCTTAGATGTTCAGAATGATTTGATAACTTATCTAGTTCTTTCAAGGGACGAGACAAGGTTAGCGGTGCCCCTACTCCTCCACCATCTTAACTCCTCTCTGTATTCGATGGTTTCAAAGCGCTTTTGCCTCTGTTATTCATCTGTTTCTTCCAGTCCCTCTTTGAGAAGGGGAAAACAGGGGGGCTAATTCCATTTTATAGGTAAGAATCTGGTGTTAGAAAGATCATGTGACCAGCCCAAGGTCTCGCAGAATTATTCAAGGACACCATCTGGACATTTGGCAACGGGTCTCTAACGGAGGTTATGCCCACCCTGGCAAGTCGTGGTGTGAGCGCCCATCGGATGACGTCAGCAGCTGCCTGGCCCATAATTGGCCAATTATATTAACCCCACCTCTTTGTGCAGCCCTTACGTTTACTGTCAGGGTATTGGGCGTGATGTTTTTATCTCTTAGGCACCGAAACATAGGAGAAAATGACAAATAAGGGATAAGGTGGGAGGAAGAGAGAGGAAGAAAGAGGAGGAGGAAAGCAAGGGAAGAAGGTTGGCAGTGGTTAAATATTTCACAAACGGTGGCTCTGAATGTTTCAAATACTTGTGTAAAGTGCTGACTTCATCATTCTACAGAGCATTTATGAGATAATATCTAAGAAGCACTTTGAGGGCCTTGGAAAATAGTGTTAGATAAATATAAAATACTGAGACTATAAAAGTGGCAGACAATCTCAGATATATAGTCTGAGCGTTAAAAGAAATAAAACTGCTTTATTCATCATAGTGATCAATGTAAAGTGAAGAAAGCAAGAGTTTTTTGTTTCTTGGCTGGGCAACCAGTCTGGTTTTCCTGAGGATTAATGTAGTAGTATAAACGTGTTTACCACCAATAAAATATTCTAGAGAAATATTGTTTCCCTCATTGAGCATGTAGATGAAACGCTGCTAATTTGGTCTCAGCAGAAACAATTCAGCTGTATTTAGTGCAGAAATTTGTGTACCTTTAAGTCATTTATAGGAAGTAAAAAATGCTATGATCAAGTAGTTCATCAGGATGCGAGGTTTAGAGTGTGACCTGATTTTATCTCAGAAGGATATCTTTGTGGGCATGGCTTCAGAATATTCTGGACATTATCTTTTGAACCAATTAGCACAGTGATTTCAAAGAAAGACAACATAAAGGGCAATTTTTTCTCAATTTCATTAATACTAAAATTCTTATACCAACTTCAAAGTGTACTGTAAGTTTGACTATAAAATACTATGAAACTGGAAGGCAAATAATGATTTCTTTCCTTTATCCTGAGAAAATAATTTTGAAAAAACAAGCTACATGTGCAGAGGTACTTTTAGCTGCATTATTTGTAATAGAAAAACACAGAAACAACTTAAATAATTGAAAAAACAGTTAATAAGTAATTGCTTAGTGATAAAATAGGTTATTATTCAACCATTAAATGACAAACATGGTGTTCAGAAAAAGCTGAGAAGATGTTTATAATATGTTTTTGAAAAGTGTCAAAGAAAAGTGTTTGTATAATATGATTATGTGCATGTAAAACAACCCTATATGTTTATGTGCACAAAGTGCGAAAGGAACATGAGAAATGGAAGCCCTTTTCTGTGTATCAGTCAGCATAAGCCAGGTTATGCTACAGTAATAAGCATTCTCTGTCTATCAAAGACTCACAACAAATGCTCATACTACGTGATCAGGCTGTGCTCATTGTAACTACTTGGGGACCCAGGCTGAGAAAGTTACAGTAATAAGCATTCTCTGTCTATCAAAGACTCACAACAAATGCTCATACTACGTGATCAGGCTGTGCTCATTGTAACTACTTGGGGACCCAGGCTGAGAAAGTTTCCATCTTCACACCTGCTTCCTCAATTATCAAAACCTTGTCAGAGGAAAGATGTGATCTTTTTTTTTTTTTTGATCTGTACTATATCCTAAAGATTCTATATGGCAGTGAAATATGTGACTTCGACTCACATTTATTTGGCTAAAGCAAGTCATATTGTCATGCCCAACTTCAAAGGGGCAAAGAAGCTAACACCTACTATGTGATCAGAGAGGAAACCAGGAATATTTGATGAACAACACTGATGAATCTTACAATGAGATTGATAGAATTATAGATACTTCTCCAATATTTTACAATGTGAAAGTACATTTTGTACGATCACGACCTCAGATTCTACTGAAAGCCAGAATTTGGGAGTTGATGATATATATACCATACTAATCACTCAAAGAAAGGCTTTTAACAAAAAGTTCTTTAAAATGTACACTTTTAAAATTCAAATGTTCTAAATGGACTGAGGTGATAAACATTTTCATCTTAGGAAATAGAATTTGATGGGCGCCTGGGTGGCTCAGTTGGCTGGACGACTGCCTTCGGCTCAGGTCATGATCCTGGAGTCCCGGGATCGAGCCCCATATCAGGCTCCCTGCTCGGCGGGGAGTCTGCTTCTCCTTCTGACCCTCCTCCTTCTCGTGCTCTCTGTCTCTCATTCTCTCTCTCACAAATAAATAAAATCTTTTTTAAAAAAAGGAAATAGAATTTGATTTCAAAATGTTTCTGACTTCACATCATTATAATATGCAATTTATAAATTATATGGAAAAGGAAATTTCAAGAAGGCATTCCATTATAAATATTTATGTGTTGCTAGAAAAATACATCTTTTGCCTATGTAAGCTGTAATAATTCGCTTGCTTCAGCAAGTAATCAGCAATAAAGAAAATACATGTCATGCTAGTAGGGTTTTAAATATTCCGGGTATATAAACTCCTGAAAAATATCCGTTGAAAATGAATGAAAGGTAGTGTGATGTACAGCAAAGAACACCGACTTTAGTATCAGGTTCAAATGCTGAACCACCATTTATGAGTTATATAGCCCTGGGCAGTCGGGGCTAATGTCTTCCATAAAAAAAAGAATTCTTCCCCTGTGTATATTGTTGTGATATTTGTGAAATAACACGTGTAAAGCACTTAGAAAAGTGGCTAGCACATGGTAGATAAATAAATGTTCATTTGTTGACGTGTTAGTTGAATAATGGGCAATTACAACTATATAATAATCCTGCTGTACACTAAGGGGAATGGATATTTTTCAAATTCCTCTCTGTTAGTAATAGATATGTAGAGATATTTGGTCAAAGCAACCATGATCTGATTGTTCTTACTGAATGGAGTAATCTGATCCAATAGAATTCCATGAGATGCTTATCTTTTAATGAATGCTCAACCCATGTGGGATGATTGCCGTTGCTGGGGACAGTGCCATGGGCGTAGTGAGCCCTGAATACATAATGACAGAGGAAGACAATGACAATCAGTCAAACCTCCTCTCTTAGTGACCTGTGATGGGTAAATTCCTCTCTGGGAGCAAGCCACGTGAGAAGAACGAAGTCACCCAAAGGCAGTGGGGTTGGCCTTAGGAAATAGAGGGACACGTGGGCCCCTGTAACCTTTGCTCTGTTCTGTCGTGTTCATATGTTAACATGGTGTTCAGGAACACTGAGATGGGGCTCAGACAAGCTAGAACCGTGTTGCCCCTAAGAGATTGGCAAGTGTACTCATGGACCGCCGGAGGTCTTCATGGGTTTGAGAATCCGCTCTCTCTGGGTCAGGCTGGTTCTGTGGGCTCCGTCCCATTTCCCCAGTTCCTGCTGGTGTTACTGGTGTGAGATGCATGACCCAAAGAAAACTTCCAAATCTAGATTGGGATCGGGGAGGAAGAGAGACAGCAAAGTGGGTCCCATTCCTGCTGGGGAGGCAACATTGTTCACGTGGTTTATGTCATCCTTCTGAAGCTGGTGCCAAGGGTTCTGAGATATCTAAGTGTGGACCATGCGGCTTTCAGTGACTGCAGAGAGACTAGAAACTGTTCATGACTTTTCAGTTTCTGGGTCCACACTTGATCTTGGGAAGCTCGGCCCCTCCTTCCTTTTGCACAGACAAGTTTTACCTTCAGGACGAAGCTTGAGTCCCTCCCCTTGTGACCACCTGAGTTCTCCCCACCTCTCCCACCAGGGACTCCTGCCCTCACCGATTCCTTACCACTGCCTGTCTGCGCTGTGCATGTTGTCCAGGAGTATCCTTCATGCACCTGGAGTCTCATGTTCTCAATGATGCTGTAAACTGCCTGTTAGCAGGGACCAGAGCTTGGGGAACTTTTTATAACCTACATAGGTTTCAGCATATCTTTAGGTGTGAAGTGGACATTTACTTAACTATTTCCCGCAACTAACTAAGAGTTCATTTGGAGCATCTGGCTGCAGGAGGGTGAATTTGCCTCTCTTTCTACCCTGTTCTAGGGCTGAGGCTATTTTATATCTTACTTTTTAAAATGCTTTTATTTATTTATTTGAGAGAGAGAGCACAAGCCAGGGGAAGGGGCAGAGGGAGAGGGAGAAGCGGACTCCCCACTGAGCAGGGAGCCCAATGCAGGGCTCAATCCCAGGACCCTGAGATCATGACCTGAGCTGAGGGCAGATGCTTAACCCACTGAGCCACCCAGGTGCCCTGTTATTTTCCCTCTTTATTTTATTTTAAAGATTTTACTTTTAAGTAATCCCTACACCCAACGCGGGGTTTGAACTCACAACCCTGAGATCAAGGGTCGCCCGACTTTTCTGACAGAGCCAGCCAGGCGCCCCTATTTTCCTTCTTTATTAAACCCAAATACGGACTTGCATGGAAGTCTCCCAAAGGTGACGAAAGGAACCTAGGAAATATCTAGTAGCCTTAGGTCTTTTCCTGATTAGAGCATTCAAATGATTCCCGTCACTTTCAAAATTTCTCCTGGGACACATTTGTGGTCTTAGCTCGTGTGAAGATTCATCACTTCTGTTGGCAAACATGTAATTACTGTCAGCTGGAAGATCTTTGTAGGTGGGAATCCTATTATTGCCACTTTTATCCCATCTGACTAGAGTAGTTCCCAACGAACAGTAAGCCCTCAGGCATTTGTTTCGTACGTGAATTTCTGCTTTGTTTCTCTTATTTCCACATTATGAATTATTTTCTCTTGGCTTAGAGGATAACCAAATTGTACCTGAATATTAAAACCAAGACAGAGTAAGTGTAAGAGTAAGCAATAATGAGCTTCCAATCTTTCCTTTGAACGGTCCTGGAAGCTGCCTCTCTGATGTTAGAAGTTGTGTTTAAAATCTGACTCAGAGATTTTGCTTTCCGTTGACCCCACCTCCCTAAGCTCTTAAGTGCTGTTTTCAATAATTGTCTGCTGGGGAAGGGCCCTACCTTCTCCCCAAAGCCTCTCTTCTCCAAACAGTGTCAGCCATCACATCCTTGAAGGAGGGCAATGTGTTTAGTCCTGTGAAAAGATACATGGGGGGCACCTGGGTGGCTCAGTCAGTTAAGCATCAGCCTTCGGCTCAGGTCATGATCCTGGGGTCCTGGGATCGAGCCCCACTTCAGGCTCCCTGCTCAGCAGGGAGTCTGCTTCTTCCTCTCCTTCTACTCCTCCCCCTGCTTGTGCGCTCTCTCTCTGCCAAATAAATAAATCTTTTAAAGAAAGGATACATGGAACAAGGAAGCATCTAGGGAAAGACAGAGTATGGCTTGGGAAAGTAAAAAAAAAAAAAAAAAAAAAAAAAAAGTGGGAATTTTGGTGCTGAGCTTCTCCAAAGCTGACTGAAAGGACCTGAGAGAGGACCTCTAGAAGGAAAACACCACAGAGATGGAGTTAACCAGAACTGGTGAAAAAAAGCATGTTTTCCCTTCTCTGGTTCCTCCATGACTGTTGGGTCCATAGAATAGAGAGAAAAAGAAGCAAGGAGAAATTTTGTTCCAGAAAGAACTTGAATAAACATTCTAAGTGGAACTCGCAGCCCTAGTACAAAGCTGGTGCTGGCTGCTGATTCTGGCTATTTTTGGGCTGTGGGCAGGGCTCAGAAAGCACGGACAAGGGTGGGGAATTCTTTCACATTTGTAACATTCGTATGAATGGATTTCTCCCATGTTTCTTTTTCAGGCCTTTCTGAATTCCCCAAAAAGAAAGACAGAGAAAGGGAGAGAGAGAGAAGAAGGAAGGAGGGGAGGAAGAAAGGAAGAAGGAAGGTAAGAGGAGAAAGAGGGAGAGGGAGAAAGAAAGGAAGGAAAAAGGGGGGCCTGGGTGGCTCAGTTGGTTAAGCGCCTAACTCTTGATTTCAGCTCAGGTCTTGATCTTGGGCTTGTGAGTTCAAGCCCTATGTTGGGCTCCGTGCATGCCCAGCATGGAGCCTAATTAAAAAAAAGAGAGAGAGAGAAATCTGTCCTTTTTATTACTTTAAGCTAAATAAAATTTGGCTGGAAGATGGAATTATTTAAAAAAAAAGAATTAGTGAATAGTAATATTGATTGTAATTGACCAGTCCTTTAATTTAAATTGGATTGATTTTCATACCCCTTGGGTTCAGGGTGTCTACCAACAGCAAAGAAACCACAGAATTCATTCTAGCACTGTCCTCTCACCTTTATTTTTATTTTTTAAAAGATTTTATTTATTTATTTATTTGAGAGAGAGAGAAGGGGGAGGAGCAGAGGGAGAGAGAGAAGCAGATTCCACGCTGAGCACAGACTTGCCATGACCCCGAGATCATGACCCAAGCCGAAATCTAGTCGGATGCTTAACTGAGCCACCTGGGCGCCCCTGTTCTCTCCCCATTAAATAGTGTCTTTGGAGTTCCACTGTTAGTGTGACCATTCTCACTGGCTGGATTAAGTCAATGAAAGCCAAAGCTGGTTTTTCCACATGAAGTGGGAATATGCCATGCTACAGGGATATTTGGTCATCAGTGATACTCTCAGAATCTCCAAAGAAAGGAACTGAGAAGGTATTTCCTGTAGCAAAGATGACCACATCAGTATTCTCCACGGTGCTACCGTCTTCAAAAATGATGGCTGTTTGCTTGAATCCTTTCACGTTGGATTTGACCATTATTTCGCCAAAAGTGATGCGATTGAGAAGGCTGTCAGTGATGCTCACTTGAGAGTTTGGGAATCTGCAAAACCAGGGAAGATGACTCATATTAGTCTTTGTTTCCCTCCATGTATTCATTCACATATTGGTTTACTCATTCCAGGAACTTTATTGGGTATTCTTTTTCGGACTTCTGTTTCCATAGATGAGATGAAAATGTTTTTTAGGAGAGGTTAAGACTCCAAGGTTATGCATTTCCTCGTCTCTTCCTCTTCCTTTACAAGGCCATTCTCATACTAAGAAGCCAGTAAAAAGCCAGGAAAACAAAGTTTTTGTCCTCCAGTGCAAAAGGCTTCATCTCAAACACCGTTATCTACACGAGGGCAAGACAGAGGTGAAGGTCACGGCTAGAATGTGAGGGTCTCATTCTCGACTTTGATCAAGTATTTATCACAACAACGCACCTCTCCTCTCTCGGTTGTGATGCCTCAGCTCTAGCACCCAGCTCTTGCCAAGTGCTGATTGTGTACGTAGAGCAAAGCTTCATTTATCCGGCACTGCCGAGTAAACAGAATGTTGAGGACACTGAAATTTACACAGGTAAGGAAATCCTTATTTGTGTTTAATTCCTTTACTTTTTACTTCGTGTTTTGACAAAAATATTTCTAAAACTTATCACACTCTTGTCTCATTTTTTGAACCACGTGTAACGAACATAACTTAACCTGCTTTTATTGCTCATTCTCATCATTAAGCTCCTTAATTACTGCTCAGATGCTATAATGAGGTTTTAATGTCTCCTCCCTGTGCTGGTCATTATTGCGACTCTTGTCACTGAGTCTGCAACCAGCAGTATTTCGCTTCTCATTTGTTGCTCTGGCCCGACAAACCAGACAACCGATGGTTAGAATTAGCTCTAAAATTAAGGGTCAATAAATTCTGAGGGATTATTTCCAATCCTGTCTCATTAGTGAAGGGTATAGGTTGTAATGTATATAAGTCTTTTTTTTTTTTTTTTTTTTTTGTCCTTTCCAGTTCTTATCATCACATAAGCTGAGACAAATGCACCCTACGGGGTAACATAAATACCTTTTCTGAGGCTTCGGACCCTAGTCTGCATGATTGCAAACTTGAACTTAATTTATCCTCTGCCCAGTTATCATCACAGATGCCATCATGGTCTTTTCGATGCATCATTAAAGCAAATGAAAAGGAGAGTGTCCATGGGGTAGCCTTTCTCTTGCACACAGTTCAATATTCAGGCCCCTCATCTGGTGCTTAGAAACACCTAGAATAAAGTAGGAGTGTGTGCAAAATGGGATAGTTGGGGCAGTTGTGGGGCATGACAAAGAACATAGAAGTTATCTGGTCTCTCTCTCTCTCTCTCTTTTTTTTTTAAGATTTTTGTTTATTTATTTGACAGAGAGAGACACAGCGAGAGAGAGAGCACAAGCAGGGGGAGTGGGAGAGGGAGAAGCAGGCCTCCCGCTGAGCAGGGAGCATGATGCGGGGCTCGATCCCAGGACCCTGGGATCATGACCTGAGCCGAAGGCAGACGCTTAACAACTGAGCCACCCAGGCGCCCTACCTGGTCTCTTCGGTAAAGACAGAACCACAAGTCTACTCCATGGGGTAAAGATTGTATAGGACTGGAAACGAGGCAAGATCCAGAATCCCTTCCCACACTTCAGTGCCTTCTCCTGCTGGCTCTTTGGAGCATGACTGGGCCGCCTCATTGTTCGGGGACCTTCCTGAGGACTTCGCCTGTTCTCACAAAGGCCTCAACTCTTCTTGCCCAGACTCTAGTGTGTGTTCTTAAAAAAAAAAAAGAAGAAGACTCAGTAAATCAAGACTTCACAACCTTTGCACAGTGTAACTAGGTGTTTCCTGCTCGTCGATAGGCTTTCTCAAGATCAAGTGCTTTTGCCTTGTACATATCAGGTGCCCCAGCAGCTCCTGGGCTTTCTCATCCTCTCGGTCTCCTGAGCTGTGCCAGCCTCCAGCCCTGGATCGGTGCGGGCATTTTCTCTCGGCCGGAGCTCCCGACTCACACACCTTGCAAGGGGCTGGGGATCAGCTTTCCTTGTTTTTACCTCTTGGCTCAGGCCTGGTGCTCTCATCTGTTCTCTGATGTCGGCTATTTACTTCCATGTGCATGGATCCTAAATATATGTCTCTACATAAAGTGTTAATTCTTATGTGTTCCCTTTTTCAAACCAGTGGTCATGGCGTAAACATAAAAACACAGGGACAACAAAAAAACCAAACACTTGATCCTTTTTCTTTTTGATTAGTTCCTTTATCCTCAGGTTGAAACTGTGGCAAACCAATGAACAAGGTGATATAAATTTTAGCACCAGCCATTTTTTCCCCCTAATTTCCCGTCTGCCTTTCTACTAGCTGGTACTGTCTCTGAACCTCAGTTTTCTTGGCTCTAAAATAAAGGGGGTTGAACTACATAATTTCTTAAGCCATCCCTGGTTCTAAAAATGCTATGGTATCTATTACATGCTTCTACCTCATTTAACTGATCCAAAAAAACTACTATCAAAACTCCTTTAAAATATTGTTTTGTGCCAGTCTCAGCCTACTGAAGAAAACACTATTGGCTGGAAATGCCTGGGGGCGCTCACCTGGGCCCCAGTGAATGTCCCACAGACATGTCTCCTTTCCAACCAATGTTACAACTGGACCAATCCTGTGGTTCTTATGACTGCAAGATACCCTTCAGTAACAACCATCAGGAAACTTTGAAAAAATAAAGGTTTATTACCTAGAAGACCTGGAAATTACACAACACACCTAGGATCACACAGAGAGATCACAGGTTAGAGAGAGAGAGAGAGAGAGAGAGAGAGCTCACTGGCCCAGGGCTTCTGTTTTTATTGGGGTTGAGTGTGGGGACCTAAGGTTTCAAGGGCTTACTCTTTATTAGTGACCTTAAAGCCTGGGGATTCAAAGCATTAAAAAGAAAAAAGACAAGTGGCCCAAATGGTCAGTTAGCAAAATCAGCCAAGATCTCTGAAACAAAGAACATCCGTGCAGAGAGGCAGCCCGGCTCTTTATGGAGCTGTGTGGCTGGCAATACGTTTGTTCCAGAAAGCCCATGAAGTGGATGCCTCTTTGGAATGGCTGCCTTAGCACTGACATCACAAAAAAGAAAAAAAAAACCGTCAGGGCTTACACTACAAATGTGAAATTTTGTTTAGCATATCATTTTTCTGACTTTTTGTCTTCTCTACACTGGATACTTTTTAAAATAGAAAATACTTTAAACAGACAAGAAAACAAATGATCTCATGCAACAGATACAAAAGTATCATGTATGGTGATACACATATGCATCTGGCGCATAGTAGGTGACCAATTAATACCGTTGGAATGAACGAATGATCTGAACCACAGTCAGAGAGCACATTGTTTTTAAACGTCTGTGATTTCCCCAGAATGGCCAGCAGAGGGCGAGCTTGGACGTTGACAAAACTCAACCTTGGTTTAGATGGGTTACCTTGGTGTGTGGGCTTCCCTCAGTGTACAACTGGATTACTGTGCAGTGGCTTAGCACATTTCCAACCACTGCTCTATTTGCACTCTGTTAACCATACTAAGTAAGCACAACTACACATATGTACAAATTGTTCACAGACCTCCAAGTGGGAGGCATGTTAAGGCAAATTTGGAAAATTTGCAACATTTCAGTCACCTATTTAGGTCTTTCTGAACCCTCTAAATTTTCTTTGCAGGTTGTAGATACCTTTCTAAACTATGCCTGTCAGGGCAAGAGAGTGATGATTTGGATTAATTATCCAAGTTGCTGGATTTTATTTCACCAGTATTTTACTCTCTCTCTCTCTCTCATGGTTAAAAAAAAATCCATGAAACGTGAGAGGCTATCCCCTATGTACACACATACCCAATCCTTATTCCCACAGGAAGCCATTGTTAAGAGTTTTGTATCTTCCTAAAACAGCATATGCAGGTACAATCATAGGTATATAGTTTCTTTCTATAAATGGGGTCACAAATGCACGTGGTTCCACAATTAGATTTTTTTCAATGAATATCTTTCGATAGCTGCACATATAATTGTGCTTCAATCCTTCTGAACCATGTAATTTTCTACAACATGGATGCATTCACTATTAGAGATCTTGACAAAGATCTTGACAAAGAGTAAGAGGCCAATTTCGGGTCGTGACTACTGAATATCCATTTGGCCCAGCCAGCTAAGAGCTATAGATTTTGCCTTGCATCCCCTCCAGCTCCAGGCTAGGGTGGCCCCCCAGGATGGAAGCCGGGAGGGGAGGCAAACACACCTAGCCCAGGCTCCTTGAATATGGAAAGAGATGATAACATAGGAATGCAGCTTGCTCTAAAATGCATGTCGGTGAACAAATGTTTAACTTCAGACCTTACCCTTGCCCTATAAATATGGCCCTTAATGGAGACGGTCAGTTGGAAATCTCGCCTGTGGGGAGGATGCTCTGCCCAGGTCTCTCCACTGGGACTCCAGCCTGGCTGTCTCCGTGGGGCGTCCCCCCGCTGATGAGGTTGGATGCTTAAATACCCTATCCATGTAACTCTGTCTTATTCTCTTTTACTGCTTACTATTGCCCTCATCTATGCATAGATTTTCCTTTTCTTCTTTCTGTTCCTATTAGATTTTTATAACATTAATAAAGTGCTTTTCCCCTTCGAAACTGAGAACACGGATGCTGTTAATCTTTTCTTTTAGAACAGGGATTGAAGGAAGAAACAGTAGTTGAATAAACCAGAGGCGGAGAGGGGCCTCCCTTGGAAGGCACAGGCTCCACCTGCTTCCAGAACCAAGCCAGGGTCTCCAGGCCCCGCCCTGCCCAGTCTTGCCCCTCCCCCGCCATCCGCCATATTTTAATGGAAGTGCCTCTGAGCTTGCCCACGCCGTGGCTATTTCTTTTTTTTATTATTTATTTATTTATTTGAGAGAGAGACAATGAGAGATAGAGAGCACGAGAGGGAAGAGGGTCAGAGGGAGAAGCAGACTCCCCGCCGAGCAGGGAGCCCGATGTGGGACTCGATCCTGGGACTCCAGGATCATGACCTGAGCGGAAGGCAGTCGCTTAACCAACTGAGCCACCCAGGCGCCCGCTATTTCTGAAAACGTATGTAGATCAATTCTCCCAGCCACCTGACATTGTTCAATGCTTAGTTGTCTTCCTAGCACTTAGGTAACATTATTTTCAATATGGCCCTGGGATAAAGTAGGCCGGGCAAGTACTAGTAGGATCCCACTTTCCCAATGAGGAAGCCACGACGAGTTGAAGAGTCGTCCTTTGTCCAAGGTCTGCACATGGCAAACAGAGAAGCCAGGCTACATACATGGGCTGACTGACTTCCCATCAGGTGCTCTTCCCAGCATTCCCTGGGGCCTGCACGCAATATTTCACCATGCCTACCCACCCACACTTCCTTCTGGGGGGTTTCCTGGCTGGACCCCCTACAGTCCCAAACAGTCATGCTTTGGACTGTGTATTTTTCGCCAGCCCTGCTCTCAGCTGCCTGGACTGAGTAAGCTCCTGATCCTTCCAAAGTTAGCACTGAGCGGGAGAGGTCAGAGGGATGTAACATACGGAGAGCTACCATGTTACTGAGGAGGCTAAGGCAGCCTTTACCACGGATAAAGTTAACACAAGGATATCACCCAGCAGAGAGACAGAGAGGAGACAAGGGAGAAGCAGAAGATAATGGCCCAGCACTTGAGAAGGAGATAGAGCATCTACCGCTTTCTAAAATGGCTGTACTCTGGCTGTCAGTATCCCTGAAATAACCCCATTTTCTTTAGCTAGCTATGCTGTGTGCTATGATTTAAGGCTAATCTGAGTCCCAGTGAGGTCAGAGCACTGATCCCTGAGCCCTTCCTACAAAGAGTGTTGACTGAACAACTCGGATGCTGGGACCAGTGAGGCATCACCAAAACAGAAACAGGGAATCCATGCAGGAAACAACCTGAAATCTTGGGTCCTTTCTTCTTCATGCACCTCTTGGGGATATTTCTTTAAACTATTACTTAGTCCCTCAATTCTTTTAGGGAGAAGTTTATTAAAAGTTCTAACCAGTTGTTCATACCCTTTGCTCGTGCAACACTTTGTTTATTTCTATATTAAGAAATTAATATGTTAAATTGTGATTTATATATGTATTTGTCTCTCTACTAGGCTGTGACTTACAGAGCAGAAGGGACTAGTTTACTTGTCTTTGAATATCCTTTGTCTAATACTGCACCTTGCATACCATAGGGATTTGATAAATATGCAAACAATGAACGCATGAGTAAATTATCAAAGATAGGTTTACCTCAGTAAATGGTATGAAAATGTACCCTGAACAAAAGAATAGATAATGTGGAAAACTCTTATTACTGATCTAAAGTCAAATTCCCTCCCCTCATCCCATTAAAACAACAGCACAAGCAAACAGGATATAGCATAATAAATACATTTCATGTCTTCTTTTGGTGGAACCTCAAGGCGGAATTATTGTACAATTTCCATGTCCTGTCATAGTAAAAAGCCACCGCTGGCTGGCTGGGTTATGGCCATGCCTCCCGAGCCTTCCCAAAACATTTGGCTCAGGTGCTGTGCCCTTTGAATCTTAAACACGGTCATTAGTCAATTTATGTAGACTTACAACTAAATGCATTTCGTTTAAAATGAAGACAGCAAAAATGCAAAACCCATCACTTCCCAATTACTTTGCTGCATTTTACTATTACGCGTCCTCATGTGGTTTTCTATATGTATTGTATTTGTATGGTGGAACCAGCACATAATGATGTGCGATTGTGTACCTCTTCCCAACTCCGCATTCGGCGATCTCATCTGGTAGTTTGAGAATGGCCTTGGTGGGACTATTTCCACCTTAGAACGCAGCAAATGCTACCAATCAGGGCTCTCCCCTGTCTCCCCAATCCCACTGTTAACCATTGACCAGCACACTCCTGAGGTACACTGGAATAAATCCTTTTTGCTTTGAGCCTTGCCTCACAATGAGAACTGAACATTCAAACAAGGACAGTGCTTTAGAATGCACATGGAGGTTGCTGCAAACATCTGCTCAGCAATTGCTAATCCCTCCGAAAGAGTCCCATAAAATTATTGGAATGGAGGCTCCATTGCTTTGCTTCATGAAAGCCCCCCTGTGTAGACCCTCACTCTCCCTGGGAAGCATTCTCCCTGGGAACCAAATGCTAGAGATTATGTCTCAACTGCATTTTAATACGCTGACTGCAAACCTTTAATGAAAAAGGCAGAGAAAGTACATTAAAAGCCTCATATTGATCCATCAGGGTTTTTATGATCACAGACACAGAAGTGGAGTGGTAAAGCAGAGGCCATTATCTTACTGTGATAACAGCAGGACAAATAAACAGGAAAACATTAAAAAAAAAAAAAGAAAGTGTAAGTATGCGCCTAAGTAAGCAGATTGCAAAGAAGTCACCACCCTTGGGACTTTATCATTCATCAAGGCAATAAAAGACTCACAGTGATTTCAACCGGTGGTAGATGAGGGGACAGCCTATAGATCAGATACCCCACAACCCAGTATAACTGCTAACATGCAATTCTTTTGGATTAGTTTGCATGTTTTGAATTCAAATTAAACCAAGAAATCATTGCTAGAAATTTACAAGGTAATAAGATTTGTTTTCACCCAAAGGTAGGTCACAGTCCGATGTATCAAGCCACAGATTTTTTTTTTTCCTGCCTAGGAGACTACATTATGAAGATGTATGTTACAAGAAGACAGTAAATGTTTGCTTAAAAAAAAAAAAAAACCAAGACAGGGTGCCTGGGTGGCTCAGATGGTTAAGTGTCTGCCTTCGGCTCAGGTCATGATCCCAGGGTCCTGGGATCGAGTCCTGCGTCGGGCTCCCTGCTCCTTGGGAGCCTGCTTCTCCCTCTGCCTCTCTCTCTCTCTCTTTCTCTGTCTTTCATGAATAAATAAATAAAATCTTAAAAAAAAAACCAAGACAATAATATAATAATGAAAAGCAACATTTCCATAGGTGCTATTTTAGATCTGCTCATAGTCACTGGGTCAGACAGGTACGTGTAGTTTCTTCCTCTATTCAAAACTTTACTAGGAGTCAGGGACACTTCTGCTTCTCTGAAGCTCAAAAAAAGCAGTTGTGTGCATTTCTTTGCAGATAGCAAGTGTTGTTTTCTTGAATCAGGTTGCTCTATTTTTGTTGGACAGTTTTTCCGTGAGTTATTGTTGAAGTTGCTCACCAAGCATTTATAAGCAAATAATCTCACTAATTCAGGTTAAAAAGGAAAAAAATCAATTTTGTTAAAGGGCCAGCTGTGGTGAAAAAGACACAAATCCCCTTAAAACTTAAAAGGAAGCACCCTGATCACTTTGCATTTCTAGGTTTTTACCTTCCTTTAGGGGCAGCCCAGGAGAAAGATTTTGCATGAGCTGTGGGGTTAATCTGCGTCTTCAATGAAGCCATGAAAAGTTCTTTTTTTTTTTTTTTTAGATTTTTCATTTATTTTTTGACAGAGAGAGAGACAACGAGAGAGGGAACACAAGCAGGGGGAGTGGGAGAGGGGGCAGCAGGCTTCCCGCTGAGCGGGGAGCCTGATGTGGACCCTGGACCTGGGATCATGACCTGAGCTAAGGCAGACGCTTAACAACTGAGCCACCCAGGCGCCTGAAAAGTTATTTTCTATTTGCCCCTCTGGATACTATGTCTGTCCTCATTTCAGGAAAGGGGAGTAACTCTTTTCCTCATCTCAGCTTTGGAACAATATTTGCACAGAAATGTGTCTCGTCCAGTGAACCCCAGTCTTACCTAGTGTGACATTTTACACTAGGCAAATTTCTACTGTGAAATCATTTCTAGAAAAATCAAGATAGTTCCCTCAGTATATAAAGCCATATCAGAGTCCCTTCCCAACATGTTAAATCGGCCTTCAATTCATCAGGATGTGTAGTTATAACATTTGTGAATGAATGAAGATACAAGGCAAAACACACATTCACAGGATCCCAGAACATTTCCAGGCACCTTAGTGAGGAAGTTTGCTGGCTTCTAACTGGTCACCTGCTGTCTGTTTCTCTACATGGAGAGGCCAGAATTACCTTTGGAAGATGACTCATCTCATTCCCCTGCTCAGAAACCCTTTGATGGATCCCTGTGACCTAGAGAACAAAGTCGTAAAGCTGTAATATGGCATTCAAGGCCCTCCAAGATTTGAGTCCAGCTTTCTGGCTTTCCATCCCTTGCAATCATCTGCAAGTGACTCGCGGCACTTCCTGTGAGCTGGGAACTGTGTTAAGCACTTCAAATTCATTAAATCATGTCTATTTCATGAGAACCTTATGAAGTAAATGCTGTTACTATCACTCCTTTACAGAAAAGGAAACTGAGTCTCAAAAAGTTTAAACGACGGGCCTAAGGTCACACGGAGGTCAGGGATAGAGCCTGGCTGAGGAGTTCTTGCTGAAGTGTTTGTGCTCTGACCACTGCCATTCACCACCTTGGGTTCTAGAGACCCACCGAGCCCACTCTGCTCTTCTTTAAGCTATTGCTTTGGTTTGGACGTTGTCATGTCTCCCAGAATGTCTGCCCCATCCTTCAGGATCCCTGTCAAATGCTCCTGTGTCCCAGACAGAAGTGGTCCCTAATCCCTGCCCACCCCACTGCCCTTGGAGGTTTTCCTCCCTCATTTCCTATTTGTGCTTCTTAAAGCATTTCACTCCTCTGCTCAAAAAAAGTCTGTTGTTTCTACAGTCCTTGAGGGCAGAGCCTGTCTCCTCTTCATAAAAATTCCCCATAAACTCTTTCCTTAGAGTTGTAATTAGTCTGTGTTCAATAGATTTTGTTGAGTTTAATTGAACATGGCCCCTTCTGGAAAAACCCTTCCTCACTACAGGTGGTTACATTGAAGGAACAGCAGGGGGTAGCAAATTTAGTAAAAATCTGAGACAGAGGATGAAGACCAAGGAATACAAAGCCTGGGGCTGGGAGGCAGTGGGGTTTAATGTAAAAGGAGGTTTTTAGTTGGACCATCTGGGTTCCAGTCCTGACTCCTCTTAGCTGAGTGGCCTTTGGCACATTCTTTAGTCTCCCTTAAAGTCAGTAGGGTCATTAATAAAATGTGGATGAGAATGCCCGGCAGGGGCATCATAAGAGCTGGGTACTAGCGCACACATGATCCCATTTTAGATAAACGACAGCCACTATTATTAAGTACTCGTTTAGTGTCTGGTAACGTGTTTTATGCTTCTCTATGTCTCTTACTTTCCCTTCAGCTTGCTCCCCGCCCACATCATCTTCTCTACCTCTTTGAAGTAGCATCATTATCTCCCCAGGTTCTTCACCCAAAACTGGAAGGCTTCCTTGCTTCTTTTCATTCTTTCATCCCCCCATAACCAACACAATGGCAGGTTGTATGGACTCTGCCTCTCAGAAGAATGTAATGTATCTCTTTATTTCTCTTTATCACTGTTGCCAACACCCAAGCCCAATGCACCATTATGTCTTGTCTGGCTTTCTGTGATGGCCTCTACACAGGTCTCAGTGTTCCACTTTGGCCCTTCAACCCATTGTCCACACGATATCTAGTCATCTTTACAAAATATAAATTGGATCACACAGCTCCCTACTTGAAACCACCCAATGGCTTCCCACTATCCTTAGACTAAGATCCAGCCCCTGCATGACCTGGCCCCTGCCACCCCTCTGATCCCTCACAGTGCTCTCTTCCCCCTTCTTTTGCTTTTTGGCTGTTCCTACATCATGCTGGACTCATTCCCAATTCCAAGAGCCTCCTGAATTCCTTAAACACACTTTTACATGAGCTGTTTCCAGTGCCTGGAATGCTTTTCCTTCTAGAATTTACATAGGCATCTCCTAGTCATTCAACTTTTTTTTTTTTTTTTTGAGAGAGAGAGAGAGAAAGCATGTGCGTGAGTAGGAGTGGGGAGGGGTGGAGAGAGAGAGGGAGAGAGAGAATCTTAAGCAGGCTCTATGCCCAGTGCAGAGCCCAATGCAGGGCTCTATCTTACAACTCTGAGACATGATCTGAGCTGAAATCAAGAGTCGGACGCTTTAACTGACTGAGGCACACACCTCTAGTCATTCAACTCTTAACTTAAATGTCACTCTCAAACATACTGTATGTATATAATTTGTGTACAGAATACACAGACACACACTTTTTTGTTTGCTTGCCAACTCACATTTAAGTTTCATGAGAGCAGGAAACTTATTTTTCTTGTTGAAAAGTATATCCTTAGTTATAGGGTAAACTATTAATTGAGATGTGGCAGAGGCTAAAAAAATCTATTGAATAAATGGATACTAATACATATAAAAACAGATGAGTAATAATCCACATTAGCATATAGCAATGATAAAATAGTCATATTTATACATTGAACAAACATTTAGTAAGTACCTGCTGTGTACCAGGTATTGTGTGTAGTGGGGAATCAAAAGTGAAGTATAATCCCTCAGAGAGCTTATGGTCTGCTGCTGTCTTTTTATTCAGGCAACTAGGACTTTTTCTTAAAGATTTATTTACTTATTTTAGAGAGAGAGAGTGCGAGCAGCGGGGAGGAGCAGAAAGGGAGAGAGAGAAAGAATCCTCAAGCAGACTCCCCACTGAGTGTAGAGCCTGATGTGGGCTCGATCTCATGACCCTGAGATCACGACCTGAGCCACAATCAAGAGTTGAATGCTTAACCGACTGAGCCACCCGGGTGCCCCTAGGACTTTTTAATAATAAATAAAATGCATTCTCTGGGTTATTCTTTCATTTCTTCACCTCTCTAGTCTTTATTGGCCATACAGCCTAGTGAGCAGCCTACCCTAGTAGGCAGTTTAACAGGATAAATGTAGCCTTTGGACTTTGACAGCCCTGGGTTCAAACCCTAATCTTTCCTCAGCTGGCTGCATGTATGCAAACAATGTATAAACCTCTTTGGGTCTCCTTTATAAGAAAAAAGACAACAACACCCCTCTTGTAGGGTCCTTTGATATTTAAATATTTAAAAGATGCTATCAAGCACCTTTTCCTACCTTTTTACTTAGTTGATCTTCAAGATACCAGATATTTGATCCTGTGACTTCCTCTGGATAGAAACCATGACTGAAATATGTCTGTATCTTCTCAAAAATCCTGTTTTTGAGTAGCATGACAGCTTAATGGTCAAGTGTGTAGGGCCTGAGGGGACTACCCCTGTTGGATTCTCAGATGTGTAAATATGGACAAAATGCATAATTTCCCGATGTCTCAGTTTCCTTTCAGTAAAGGATGAGAATAAGTACCTACCTCCTAGGACTGCTGTGAGCATTATATGAGCTATTACACTTGATGCCTTTTGAATAAGTGTTAAGCATACAGCAAGCACTCAGTAAAGATGAGCTATGGTTTTGGTTATTCATTGCTGAATTAACAAACCACCGAAACTTAATGACATAAAGCAACAATCATTTTATTATGCTCCTGGTTTCTGTGGGTCAGAACTTGGAGAATGGATAGTAGGGATGGCTTATCTCAGCTCTGCAATGTCTGAAGCCTCTGTTGGGCAGGATCTGAGCCTGGGGGTGACTCTACAGCTGGAGGCTGGAATCATCTGATGGCTTCTTCATGCATCGTTCTGGTGGTTGATGCTGGCTATTGGCTGGAAACTCAACAGTCCGTTGGTTCAAACACATATATGGGGCCTCTCGATGTGGCTACGTGGCTTCTCCCAGCATGGTGGCTGGCTTTCATGAGTCAGTATCCCAAAAGACAGGGATTGAAAGTGGCAAGTTTCTTAAGACCTTGTCCTGGAAACTGGCCCAGCTTCAATTCCTCTCTACTCTTCTGGTCAAAGCAGTCACAAGGTCCTCCCAAATTCAAGGGGAGGGGACACAGACCTCACCGCCTGATGGGAGGAATGTCAGTGCCATTTTGTAGTAAGAGGACATGGGGGAGGGTGTATTGTGCTAGTCATCTTTGGAAACTACAATCTGCCAGTTATTGTTATTATTAATACTATGCTCTAATAGCTATAAAAAAAAACCACTTTAACCCTAAGTGATGTCCTCTCCAGGGTCCAAAAGTTGAGATAAGTGAGAAGAAGAGAGGGAGGTAGGCATTAGCCTTCCATAGACCATCACAACTTAGACATTTTAGTCTAATGCCCTTACTTAACAGATGCTAGCACGTGGCTAAGAGATGTGACACGACTTGCCCCAGATCATGCAGTTGGCAGAAGCACCAGGATATTTTCATTCCCAATACACCAAATACCTGGAAAAGTAACCAAACAAAAGTAGTTGAGAGGGTGAAGATGGTGAAGAGAGAATGCGAGAAGTAGAGAAGGTCATAGAGAGGAAATAGGTTTAAAAAAAGCAAATAGAGAGTTGCCAACAGTATTCTCTGTTTCAGGCCATACTCTTCTTTGGATGCATCCCACACTTGATTTTAAACTATGAGCTCCTGGGAAACCTCAGGCCCTGGAATGATGTTGGTAAAACCCCTTGGGTCTTTGGGATGACTTCCGTTCCTTACTAACCCTGAGAATAGAGTCCAGGCTGGAGAGGTAAGTGGAGAGTGGAAATGTGCAGTTGTTACTACAGCAGCAGTTACTTTCTGTTATCTTGCTTTCCTGGTTGCCTGGAACAGGCTTCCACGTCTCATCATCAAACTCTCTAAATGTGGCCCCTACCCCACCCTCCAGTGGGTTTCTCCCCTTGCCCCCACTGTTGCCTTGGCCACCTATTGTGCATCTGATTTGGGGTTCTGTTCAGTCTGGTGTTTGGTCTCAGATTAGGGCTGTAAGCCCTTGGGAACAGAGTCCATTTTGAGGTCCGGGGTTTGCAGAGCCCCCATATGTGATGGAGGCAACATCTATGGGGACTCTCCAGGCTGGTCCATCACTGACTGACTCCCCTCACTTCACTCTGCTCTGTCTCACCATAGAGAGAACGCTGCTCTAAAAGCAACCCAGAGAAGTTCACCTTTCTTTTAAACTCACTTCAGTATGAAAGCACCAACCTTCCTACTGGAGAAGCTTCCCTTACAGCTAGCTCACATGTCCAGTTATTAGTTAATAGGAGGCATCCAATTTCTCCTTCTTGACTCAGTGATGCCAGAGACCAACAGCTGTAAGAGCTAATGTAATAGACACTATTATAACTAATAGAGGAGATAATCCCTCTTTCTTCTCCAAAATAATTGTCCAAAATTTCTTATTTTTATTAGTTCAAGCATTTACCAAGCATTTCTTATATGCTAGATTCACTGGTAATACAAATATGAATAAAGTGCAATCTCTGCCCTCATAGAGTTTATAGTCTAGTGCAGGGATTATGAGCTTAGAATCCATGGACTGTGAACCCCCAAAATTACATGCAAAGCTTTGGGGTGAAAAACTGACATTTTTCTGAGTGTAGGATAAATTATTTTTTACCAGATTCTAATCAGGGCCACAACACAGAAGATGAAGAATCCTTGAGATATAGATAGAGTCTCAAGCAAGTGTCACATTCATGATGACAGACAAAGGAAGAGGTAGAGTTACTATGCGTAGTCACTATGCATGGTCTCAGTAGAGAAGAAGTCAGTACCCAGTTCTGGTGGGACTGTATAGGGTGGGTGCCTGATATAGAAAAGACCTCTCTGACCACTGGGTTGGGGAAGGAGGTTGGTTGCAGATGGAAGTGTTACTTTGAAAACGCTGCCTCAAGAATGGTCCTCTCACTGTTATTTAATTCACTTTGGTGACCTCTTCTTCATATTTTGGACAGCTTTATGATTTTTGTTATTACTCTCAGGACACATTTCAACTTCCTCATGTGCCTCTTCATCTATAAGCCCAGACCAAACAGGGCTGCCTGGTGGGTTACATAACACAAGCATGTGATGTGCTCCTGAAGGACACTTTTCTTGGCCTCAGTCTGGCACAATTTGGCCCAAAAGACCATAAGTTAATTTTACGAATGATTTGCATAGAACTTACACATTCATTCTAAGATCACCCTGCACTAAAAATGTATTACTATCTTGCAAAGTTTGCCATTCTTTGGAGTTTCTTCCACTGCTGATACAAATAAAATCATATATAATAAATATTTGTATATGATATAATATATATCAGATGTGATATGATGTGATATGATATATGTACACACATATATTATTATTATTCAAACAAGTCATTTTTTATCAGACGTGGAAAATAGAAAAAAGAGAATTTTGAAGAAAGCAAAGGGTGAGCATTGAGGGCCCCCAGTAATCAATTTTGTAACATGAATTATATCTTATTGACGTTTAGAGAGTCTTATTACTGAGAAAGAACAACTCATAGTTTTTCCAAGCCAAGAAGATCATAACAAAGAATTGTAATGGATTTTCCTCAGGTTAGGTCAAATTATTTTGCTTTTATCCAAAGGCTACTGAAATACTCATCAAGTAGACAGGTAAAATGTGACTGCTAAATGCTGTAATAGTTAAAAAAATTTTAAATACAAGGGAAGCAGAAATGAAGGAGGGAGTGTGTAGACTTGGAAAGGTCTCATGAAGGGGGCAAAACCTGAGCTGGGCTAGGAAGGGGTGGGTTGTTACCAAGCAAAGAGGGGAACAATGTCACTTCAGGCCCAACATGTGGCAAGAGGCAAAAGGAAGAAAATCATAAAATATGTCCTGGGAACAGCAAGGGGCCAGTTTGATTAGAACAAGTATCTTGGGGTGCCTGGGTGGCTCAGTCATTAAGTATCTGCCTTTGGCTCAGGTCATGGTCTCAGGGTCCTGGGATCAAGCCCCACATCAGGCTCCTTGCTCAGTGGGAAGCCTGCTTCTCTCTCTCCTGCTTCCCCTGCTTGTGTTCCCTCTCTCTGTGTCTCTCTCTGTCAAATAAATAAATAAATAAATAAAATCTTAAAAAAAAAAGAAAAAGAACAAGTATCTTGAGAGGGGAGTAGAAAGCAATACATCTAGAAAATTATGGTAAAGCAGAAATTTCAAGAATTTTAAATACATACTAAGGAACTTCAGCTTTTCCATAGGTGTAGGCTATGGTTTGGGGTGGGGGAAGGAGAGTTTTGGAACAAAACTAATAGCATGAAAATTCAGAAATCGGAGACAGAGCACTTTGGAGATGATTACAAGTCCAAGCAAGTGGAAACCAAGCACTGGCCAAAGACACACACATGAGACCGGACCAGGAAGAACATCTAGGAAGACAAGTGGCATTGGCGAGGTAACAGTCTCCAAATAAAACTAGTTAGAATTACCCTCAAAGACCTTCTGGCCTGAATCCCAATATACAGAATAGAAAACATCCACAATATAGATGATCCTCTAGATCAGGAGCTCAGCACATGTAGACTCTGACCACAGCAGTCCAGCAGCAGTGCATTTAAACATGGTAGCCAGTTTGATGGGCAAAGAGAGCTCCACGGAAGCTTATCTGAAATTGGGAAGGATAAGGTTAATCAGTAGATTGTCCACAGTGATTATATTTGATGAATCTACTCTTCGTGGAAAATAATTGTATCTAAAAATGTCATCTGATTGTAGAGCCTTTTAAGTAAACCCTGTTGCAAAGTTTGGTGCTTGCTTGAACAAATTACTTGTGAATTCAAGAGATTGCTATAATGAAGGTCAACAACCGAGGTTCAAATCTCACCTGTCACCAGCTAACAGTGTAAACCTGAACAGCTACTTACATTTAATAATCATTACTTCCTTCATCTGTAATGTGTTGTCTGTAATACCTACCACCTTTGATTACTATGAAGATTGGAGGAGACAGTGTATGTCAAAATGCCTGGAATAAGAAGTGTGGCAATACTGGTTTTCTGGCTTTTTGTTTGCTTGCCTTTTAATGATCCTGCATTCAAGTGACATATACCAACCCATTCAGTTCTATGCTTGGGCCTGGTGTGCTGTTGTTGGATTCTGAGAGAATGGCCACATGACCATGCTTTCCAAGTGAGAGATTCTCATGACTGCTCCATCCAAAGTTGATAAGTTACAAGAGGGCAGAATCAGAGTATTATTTAGAATCGATTCAGTCCACCATTTTATCCAACTCTCACTTTTCTGTTCTGAATGCCAGGACTCTTTTGCCCCAGTGTTACCAGCTGTGCTTCCTGAGATCTTGAGGTCGGAGGGGCCAGAGCGCTATGGTGGGCGAGATCCTCAGAGTAGGTGAGAACATGGCAAGGGGGCATGGTGAGGATCCCACAATCGTGAAGCAGCAGAGGAGAGTATTCCAAGCAGAATAAGAACCACCCATGAGGGGCAGAAAACTCACTTCTCACTTGCAAAGGGTGACCTGCTTCTAATAAAGGGAGGGCCAGATTGGAAGAGGAGTGGACTGGCAGGTCTTCCATGGGGACGGAAAACAGGCAGCAGGGTTGAATAGATCTAGATGTACTTTTTTTTCCTTCCAGAAAATAAATCCAGAACTAGAGAATGAAGATGTCTGGTCATGCACTTCCCTCTCTGTGGCTGGCAGTCAAACTGCTGCTGGAGTTACACTAAGTATAATCAACAACTCTGCTGGATCAGCTAACCAAGAGAACGGTTTCACACCTGATAGTGGATTTCCTTGGATCCTCCTCTCAACCGCTGTAATAAAGTTCTTGCAGCTTGCATCAGTCAAAAGAGCAGAATGAGGACCATTATAAAGAAAACAAGGAAATTCACACACTGCTCTGATTTTTAGGGGCAGGTATAAATGTGAGATCTAACCAAACTCCTTGTCACCTCTAAAAGAGGCGACACAGCCTGGAGGCTAATTCTATAACCAGCTTACCTGGATTCACATTCTTAGCTCTATCACTTACTAGCTATGCGGCCTCTGACAAGTTGTTTCATCTTTCCGTGCCTTGGTTTCCCCATCTGTAAAACCGAGGTGATAATAATATTACATAGATGTAAGAGGATTTGTTGTGACAAAGAAAAGAGTTAGTATGCATAAAATACTCAATGCATGGGATCTGCTACGGAAGCAGAATAAAGAAGCACGTGTAATGACGATTCCTAAACCTTAGTTTACTACAACCCCTTCACACTACACAAAATTTTAACCAGCACTTCAAGAAAGTAGTTGATTCTTTTTTTTTTTTTTAAGATTTTATTTATTTAATTGACAGAGAGAGAGACAGCGAGAGAGGGAACACAAGCAGGGGGAGTGGGAGAGGGAGAAGCAGGCTTCCTGCAGAGCAGGGAGCCCGATGCGGGGCTCGATCCCAGGACCCTGGGATCATGACCTGAGCCGAAGGCAGTTGCTTAACCAACTGAGCCACCCAGGTGCCCCGAAAGTAGTTGATTCTTGGGGCGCCTGGGTGGCTCAGTCAGTTAAGTGTCCAGCTCTTGATTTAGACTCAGGTCATGATCTCAGAGTTGTGAGCTCGAGTCCTGAGTTGGGCTCCACACTGGGCATGGAGCCTGCTTAAGACTCTCTCTCTCTCTCTCTCTCCCTCTCCCTCTGCCCCTCCCCTTGCTCTCTCTCTCTCTCAAAAAAAAAAAAAAAAAGAAAGAAAGAAAGAAAGAAAGAAAAAAGGAAAAAGAAAAAGTGGTTGACTCTCCTGTCTCTAGAGACAGCTGTTGAACACAAAGAGGGAAAAAGCAAGAAGATATGGGAAGGGAAGGAAAGATGTTAGAGAGCCTGAATAAGCGGCACCTGGGTGGCTCAGTCGGTTAAGCAGCTGCCTTTGGCTCAGGTCATGATCCCAGGGTCCTGGGATCGAGCCCCGCATCGGGCTCCCTGATCGGCAGAGAGCCTGCTTCTCCCTCTCCCTCTGTCTGCCGCTCTGCCTACTTGTGCTCTCTCTCTCTCTCTGTTAAATAAATAACTAAAAATCTTTAAAAATAAAAAAAAAAATAGAGAGCCTGAATAATTGCCCTCTAGAAAATCCCAGATGGCCTTGTCACCTCCCTGGAGTTCTGTGGATGACACCTAATGTCATAGGGTCATGAAAGCCAAGAGCATGATCAAGGAATAGACCCCAGGCTCCTTGCTTCATGCCTTCTGCAGAGACAACCCCATGGCTCTCAGCTCACACGAGGAGCAGGCTTGAGGAGTGGGCACCAATCCCGGCTCACGCACTGTCTATAAGCACTAGATTCCAAAGCAAAATGGTGTCTTCCTAGACGGGGTGCTTTTGTGTGAGCTTTGTCTTAACCAAACAAGCCACCTGTAAATGTGATAAATAATAAAATGTAACTGGGAAGGTAGAAGCACATTTTGCACATGAGACACAGCCTCCTTGTCCACTGAGCTAAGAGTAACCTGGTCCCGCCTGTGTGAAGGAGTGAAGGAGGATATAAAACTTCTTATAATTATGTGGCTACTATGCCCTGCACATATTAGGTGCTCATGCTGAGGAATCACACAGCTCAGGAGGCTGCTAGGGAGAGCAGAATACTGCATTCTGTGGGCAAACATGATGTCACCTGAAGTCACAACTCTTCTACTTCTAGAATTCTAGATAAATGGCCCGAGTAGACATCTATGTGTATAAAATGAGAAAAGATAGCAACAGTTGTCAGCAGCAGTTACTGGGCTGGCACAAAGAATCATTTTTATGGTCATTAAAAAAATATTTATAACTCCAGAAATATTCACAGATAAATATTCTTTGTAACTTTCCCATAGACTCTGTACATAAGCAATACTTTTCCAGCCACATCTAAGACCACCTTTTTTATCCACCAAAGTCCCATTGTCGAGAACTTTTAGCCTGGTTCCAAAGCCATGTGTACATTTGCTATTTAATTTAAATGAATCTTCTCTCTGCAGAGAGCCCTGTGTGCTTGCTGAAGCAGCCCACCCTTGGGCAGCTCTGTCAGTGATGCTGTGGAGAGTGATTTTGTCCTGGTCCAAAAGGCCTCAAAAAAGCAGCCAGAGTGCATTTCAGTGAAAGCCAAGCACTGTGTCTCCTACCGGAAGTCCCTCGGATTTCTTCTGGAGCACCCCACTCCACCCCAGAAGCCAAAAGCTGGGAAACAATTCAAGGTTTGTCATGTACTAAATTCTGGAAGAAATATTAAAGATGAATCTATTCTTTCAAGGCTGGCCCACGTCTACCTTCCCCTCTGGACACTAGTCCCAGTGGACCTACATATTGTCCCAAGCAGGCATTTTGTGTGGCGGTTAACTCTCTTTACTGCCTTTTCTCTTTTGTGGCTTTATTTTTCTGACCACAAAAGGAGTTGAGAGACAGCATGTAAGGACAGTTTATCTTGTGTGCTTTGGAGACAGTCTCATTGAAAATTCTGTCACTTCCTACCTGCGCATGGTGGCACGTTACCTGTGAACTGGGGATTAGAGTGTTGATAATGAGAATTAAGTGAGATAATGCATTTATTGCGCTTGGCACTCAGGTTGATGAGCATTGTACAAGCCAAGAAATACAGAGAAGAGAAGAGAAATGAATATCGCCCATAATCCTACCACCCCGGGGATGAATCACTGTCGGGATTTTGGCGCATGCCCTTCCTTTATCAAGGCGCGCCCGGGGATCCAGATGTCTTAGAAATGTTGCCCAACGCTATAGTTATATAATTCGTTTTTTTAAATGTATTATATAAGACTTTCCCCACAATACTTACTTACTTCAGACTCATGATTTTAATAGCTGTGAACTGTCAGACGAGTTTTACCTAACTTTGTTTGAGTCCTCCAAGATTATCAGATGTTTTATTTCCATTCTTCATTATTATAAATGATGCAGCAATGAATGTCTTTACATGTAACAACCTTTGTGTGCCAGTGGTTGTGTGTGTGTGTGTGTGTGTGTGTGTGTGTGTGTGTGTGCGCGCTAGTTGTTTTTTTGTGGCACGGTAGCTTTGAGGACAGACCTGAGTTCAAGTCCTGGCTCTATGACCCACGAGCTATGTGACCTTGAGCAAGCAACCTAACTTTTCCGAGCCTCAGTCATCTGTAAAACAGTGATATCAGAGTATCTACTCATAGGTATGTTGAAAGGCTTGAACTGATAATCCATGTAATGTGCTTAGCAAAATGCCTGACACATACACACTAGGCTCTCAATAAACATGACTTACTGTAAGTATTTTTTTTTTTTTAAGGAAAACTACTGGGCTAAAGTTTGGAAGGGATTTGAGTAGCATACATGGGATATCTTCATGGGAAATTTGGGAGTTTCTATATACAAAGGTTAAACTGAGCCCACGTGTCCAGATCTCTGATTGGGGTTGGTGTCAGCGGTACCCTGAAATACTGTGGGCACCAGTCACCTTCTCTGTCCTGTCTTGTGGTGTCACCGAATAGAAGCATGGCCTGGGGGGCAGCCAGAAATGTTTGAAAGGGAATCCCTCGTTACTGTAGCTACCCCTTGGTGTGCTTGCCTGAAACAGTAAGTGTGAGGGTCCCTTGGGCTTCCCAGGAGCCGTACTCACCCTGTGTTCCAGGAGGGGTGCACCAGCTCTGCACAAAGCCCTATTCTCTTGTGTGGACAGAAACAGCAAGGCAGCACCTTAGTTCCTTGGAGTCAGGCTCAGTAATGGAAAGGCTGAAAAGAGATGCTTCTGCTGGTGGAGCAGGTGGAGCTGGGGTTTCCCCCTGGAGAAGTAGAGGCTGGGAGGCTGAAGGCAAGGAGGTCATTCTGCAGGGTTTGGCGGTGGCAGTGGTTAGGAGAGTGGGGCATATACAGGTGTGCGGATGCCAACCTGCCCTGCTCTTCACCTTGTCTTTGCCATCCCACTAAAGAATACCATCTTCATCCAGCTGCTCAGGCCCCCATTCTCCACATTCAGTCTGTCAGATAGTCCTGTTGCCTCTCTCTCCAAAATGTAACTGGAGCCCACATCTCTCTTCATCTTCACTGTTGTAATTGCAGGTCAAACCCCCAGCCGGTCACCCGAGGACTTCGACAGCCCCAGACAGGGCTCCCTGCCTCCATCCTTGCCCTGTCCCTCTCCCAGGTGTGTGCTCCACAGGGCTGCCAGAAGAATCTTTCCAAAGCATGAACCAAACCCTGTCACTCTCCTACTTAGATTCCTCCAGTGACTGTCACTGCAACGAGAGTGATGTTAGAACCCTTAAACCAGGCTCACAATCACATCCTCTGCCCCCCGCCTCTCTGGCCTCTCCTTCCCCTCAGGCTGGGGTCCCGCCACCTTGCCTGTCTTTCCCCTTCCCATGATAGAACCTTTGCATTAACTGCTCCCTCTGATTGGAAGGCTCCTGCCCCTGACCTCCAGGGCACGTATTCCTTCTTGGACGTAAGGTCTCAGCTCTATGTCACGTCGGAGAAGCCTTACCCGACCACCCAAACTGAAGTGTCCACCAAGCCGTCCCCTCTTATATCCCTTCATTTTAAATTGCTGACACCACTTGTCATAATCTGGGATTTTTCTCATTTAGTTTTTGTTTGTTTTCTGTCTCCCTCCACCAGAATGGTGGCCCTGAAAGCAGGGACGCTTCAACTGCCCCGTTCACTGCGGAATCATCAGGCCCTAGAAGAGTTCCTGGTATATAGTAGGCACTCAACAAACATTTGCTGAATACAGGAGATACCGCTGGTGAAATCTTGGTCAGATTTTGCCAAAGGGTTTGCCTCTGTGTTGATCTGATCTGGAAATTCTCTTCTCTGCATCCTGTTGTTGTCCTTCTGCATCCTCATTTCTATGCCAATCTGCGTCAGTCTCATACCAGGTTGGATAGACTGAGGGCAGAAAGTTCTTTTTCTATCCATAATTACTCAAAGTTAGGCTTTATATTTCATTATGCCAATAATCCACACTTCTTTGGCTCTAGAAATTTCTATTTCTACTGTTATATACACATCCATGTGTAAGGAGGCATTGTTCTTCTTTGATGCCTGCCTGAAAGAGATGCTAAATGTTATGTCCTGGGCTCATGCAGGAAGGCAAATCTTGTAAGGGTGCCTGGTTGTTCATGGGAAAGGAATTCTAAGCTGAAGTTTTGGTAAATAGTTTCCACTAATTATTTGGAAATTCCTATGTGTGATTATGTTTGATGTCATCTTGTTAATTGCGGATGGGATTGAAATAGCCTACATGCTTATATTTTCTGTCTATCATACCCACTCCTCAAAGAAGATTCTTTGATCAGTCACATGCACCCAAAGATGGAAAGTGCTAACCACCTCCAGGAGCAGAGAGTTTCCTTTCACTGGAGAATCCCCACTAGAAAGAGAGTCATGGAGTAGGTTTTATACCATGAAGTGAGAGACCAAAGTAGGCCCCCTGATGTTTCCTCCCCATTCTGGAATCCTACATTTCCCCCCCCCCACCAATAGAGTTACTTTCCTAATCAGATCCATGAGGTCTTTTTGGTTGCTTGTTTGTTTGTTTGTTTTAAAGATTTTATTTATTTATTTGACGGGAGAAGCAGGCTTCCCGCCAAGCAGGGAGCCTGATATGGGGCTTGAACCCAGGAAACTGGGATCATGACCTGAGCCAAAGGCAGATGCTTAACGACTGAGCTACCAAGGCGCCCCACTTGTTTGTTTTTCAAGGAAAATTCTAGAGTCATTGTGGAGGGTGGTTTGGAGAATGGTGTTACCATTTTCATGGGGACAAGTGGGAGGCTCTTTTGATAGCACAAATGTGGGTATGAACACTGAACTTCCAGACTACTTAGTAGGGATTCAGCCACCCCAAGGTTAATCAGTAGGTAGTGGAATGGATTTTTCAGCCAATGCTCTTCTTGGGAATTCAATACATTTAGTGGGAAGAAGATTGCTTCTTTTACAAAAGTAATGCAGTGGACATATCATCTGTGGTGCATGCATTTGGAGGTGCCCCTTTCTTGTCTGTACCCCTTGTAACTGGATCCTGACTTTACAAGACAGCTGCCCATGGGGCGTGATCCAGTCTCTGGCTGTGGAATAGAGACAGGCCAGGTGTTTGTACAGAACCAATCTCAGGACTATGTGTATATTAGCATTACTCTCTATTCAACTAAGTTAAATAGATATTTGTTGAACTAGAGAGTGCTGAATGAGGAGCAGGTGTGTCTCCACAGCTAAATGACACACAAGTACAGCTTCCTGTTACCACTGTGGGACTCCAGGCAAATTTCTTCTCCCCTGCATGCCTCATTATCCAGTTATCAACACAATATTTTTTGAGCCTTTTCGGTACTAGAGCTATGCTAGACATCCTCAGATGTCAGGTTGGCAAACAGATCAAAGATGCTGTTGATAGACACACAAGAAATCATTTGGAACACGTGGGGTTCTATAGTTTCTATTTTTAAGAAGTCAAAGAAGAGAGAAAATGACAGGGGATTTATTTTAATTCAACAAGTGTTTATCCAACACCCACTACAGTCAACGAGCTGGGCACCATTGAGGGTGCTAAGGAAGGAGGGGTAAACAAAGCTTAATAATGCAAGGGTCTGCCTTCCATAACTAGTTGAGGAAATAGTCATAGAAACAATTAAGTTAAGGTTGAAATGTGTGTTGTCATACTAATTGTTATGTGTTATTCATTTTAGCTGAAGGGGGTCATGGAGGGAGTAGTATTTGAGCCAAACTTTGGCCAAGAAGTCTGAAGGATGTGTTAGAGCAAGAAAAGGCAGACTGAGGTCTAGGACACCTGCCCAGTGTGGCCCCATCTCCATTCTGAAGGATGAGTATAGCTCTTCTTTTCTGTGCTAGGGTACCAGTCTAGGGATACAATGTGAGGAAAATAGAACCAATCCCTCCCCTGATGAACCTCATCACTTAGTAGTAAATATCACATCAATAAAATAATTGCACTTACAAGCACACAATGGAAACATGGATACCATATTTCTATTTGCCCTTATCAATAAGCCAGTTTCTCTCCTTGTGCCCACCCTATGGCCCAGAGGAAGACAGCAAAACAAAAACTCCTTGGAAATGAGAAGAATGTGACATAGGGAAATCTCACTAGACAGGAAGAGACAGAGGAAAGGCCATTTTATTCATCTTAGTTGATTACAGAGAGAAAAGGGAGACAAAGGGAGTGTGAACTGGTTAGACACGCACATGCTAGCTTTCCTCCACTCAGACTAGAGCCCAAGAGGAGGAAATGTGATAGAAACATCAGAGAGGGGGACACTGGGAGCATTGGAAATCTTAGCAGATAGTTAATGACATGCTCCCCCGAGTGTAACGCTAGGAGAGGTTCCACTGAGGTCATTTCCAGCACAACAAAGGAAGACAGAGTAGCATGTGCAGAGGTAAAGCTGATGTTGAAATTTTCATATACCCTAATGAGAGGATATGAAGATGTTAAGACATCCCCAAATCATTACTGAATCAATCAGGATAGGTTAGATTATTGCTTTGGACTGAACTGTGGTTCCTCAATATTTGTGTGTTGAAGCCCACATGGTATTTGGAGAAGGGGCCCTTGGGAGACGACTGAGCTTCAATGAATTCATGAGGATTGGGTCCTCATGATGGGATTAGCACCCTTATAGGAAGAGACACCAGAGAGCTTACTCTGCTTCTCTCTGCTATGAGAGGGCACAGAGAGAAGGTGGCCATCTGCCAGGAAATGCATCCACCAGCACCTTGTTCTTGGACTTCCCAGCCTCTGGAACTGTGAGGAAATAAATTTCTCTTGCTTTAGCTCCTCAGTCTCCATTTTGTTATGGCAATCTGAGCAGACTAATCCAGTTATGCTGCTATAATAAACGACTCCCCCAGTCTCTGAGGCTTAATGCCCAAAGATATATTTCCTGCTTGTGCAAAGGTAGCTGCAGTACTAGGCAATTCGGCAAGCCAGCTACCCTCCAAGTGAAGACAGCGATCTGGGGGCTTTTAACTGGCTGCCCCACCATGTCGGCATGGGAAGCCACTGAAAGTTGAACCATTTCTGAAGACAGCTCCCTATCAAAGGCTGTTGTGGGACGGACTTCGGTTGATGTACGATTGCAGAAGACCAAGTATAGTCTGCAGTGGGTAAAATGCTTACACGTCCTAATGGCCAAAGTGAGCCTCTGTCTGTCCAGTGAGCTTTTTTCCCTGAGGGGAGTAGGTAGTAGGATATCTGTCCTCTTTCTCATACTGTCATGAATTTCTCTGCCATTTTCCCCTGGTGATCTAGAGAGAATCAAATCAGAGACAGTCCGATAAATATTCCTCCTTTCTTCTTCCAGTGCCCAAGTGGGTATGTAGTTCTCCTTAAAAGAACCAAAATCTCTTATTAAGATTTATATGTTATCTACATACCCAATAATTGTTGCAATTCTGCAAATTGGATTACAAAATAATTATAAACACCAAATGTAGTTCAAATTGCCTTTTACAGTTTCAGGCAAGCTAGAAGATGGTGTTAATTTGCTGCACTATTGCTCAGTGCATCTCTGGGGCCATTAAAATAAATGTTACATCACAACAGTACACAGCATCCTGAAACAGGGGGAATTCATGCCATGAAACTTTCAAAGAGTCACTTAGTGATTACATCACATAAGCCTCGCTTCGAGTCTCTCCAGTCATTGAGACCGGGAGGCCTGCGTTAATGGATGTTTGGGCCGTCAAGGGAAAAACATGACTCCAGGAATATAGATTTCTGAATTCCCATTACTACGTGGTGGCCCACTGACTGCTCTCTAATAAGCAGAATTAAAGACAAAAGAGACCTTTTCTTTTCCCTGGGACTATGGTGTTTAAAATTAAAATTCAAACTTTAATATTGATGAATTACCTTTGGTGGAAATTGAGCAGAAGGATTAAGATTAGAATTTCCTGGTGCTCGCCTTTTCTCTAAACGATAATCGGTTTTTCTCCCCAGGAAGTGATGGAGACAGAAGTGATAGTGGAGGAGCTAGAGCTTGGTAGTAAAGCATGCATAATTTTAACGGTCCTTTATTTGGCTGGCATTTTACAGTTCATACATCATTTCATATACCCCATGAGGGTCTCAAAAATGTTAAGTAAGGTAGAAGAATTTACCCTGTTTTTCAAAGGGGGAGACTAGAGTCCTGTGGCGTGAGGTCACTGACCTAAATCACATCACTTATGAGACGAGAACTAGACTCGGGCTTCCCGACGCCCCAGCTGTGTTCTTGCCATGATATGAGCTCTCTTGTGTCTCACGCAGGTGCTGTTGAAGGCTTCCTTTTCCAGCAGTGGTTTCAAAAATACGTGAGCGAGAGGCCACTCGCTCATGGGATTATTCAAAAGACTGAGTATGTTTCCTTAAAATCCTCTGCTCTCCCCTGGCCATGCCTGGAAGAGAAAAACAAAAGCTCTGATGAATATCATAAAAAGCCAGTGGTGGGTTTGGGGGGGTAAGTTTATGCGTAAGCTTTGAAAGTAATATTGCAGGGGTGATGGCATCTGTGATGTTTTCCCAAGTCAGATATGTTTGAGACCATGACTTCACATAGAAAAAGAACTTTCTAATCATTTTCTCCTTCTTCTTAAGAAAGAATTATCATGAGCTCTTCATTAGGAATATCCTCTAGTGAATGAATCATCTTCAAAGTGACCTTTGAAGGACTCTGATGGCTGCTTTTGTGAAATCCAATAGGGTCACAAAGCTACCAATGACATACTTTATTCTGATTTTCAAGCAAAAGTAGCTGCCATTAGGACCTGGGCTCAAAAAGAAGGAATGACCTGTGTTTTTCTGGCCCAACACTTGGACCCTAAAAAAAAAAAGTGTTGAAAGAATCCTTCTTTTAGAGATACACTTATTAGAAATAAATTTTTGAGACAGTCCATGTCCTTGGTCATAATATAAGTACAAGTGCAGAGATGCCCAGGTCAGCTGTGGGTGCAGCGGGTATGTTGCCAAATCTGTGGGCTGATTGATGCAAGGCCCCTGCGGAGGGGACCAGATGTCTTATCTCCAAGGGCTGAGCTTCAGCTTTTGGCCACTGATAAGCACTGTTAGATGCAAGTCATTCTTTGGATGTAGATTAGGAGTTGGAGAAAGCCGAAATCTTGTGGACAGGGAAGAAGAGCAGTAGCTAGTCCTTGGTAGGCAGTGGCCAAGGGATAGTGACACAGGTGTGGAGAGAGGACGAAGAGGGCAAAATGGGGAGGGGAGGGACTCTGCCACAGCGGGAGTTGTCCCCAGCCAGGCCAGTTCTCTAGGTGCCTCTTCCTTCCCAACTCACACCCAAGCCTAGTATCTAATTTGGCTCATCAATATGCTGTCATCATTAACATCATCTGCACCATCAAGCTTCAAATGTTGATAAAAATAAATTGCTGCTCGTAAGTCAGCTTTGTTAACACATCAGGAAGCCGGAGGAAAGCTTTTAGCCTGTTTGCATATGTCAGTGACAGCCGCCAAAATAAGCCCTTGGCTCAGTGCTCCGAGGCCTAGAGAAATCCTGGTGGGCTGAAGAAATTAGAACAGATCACGGAGTTCAATGACAAATCCCAAATCTTTCCTTTGAACTTTCCATTTCCTTTTTGTATGATTTTCCTCTCCATGCACACCAACCTCTCAGGTCTCTTCCACTGGCAGTGATGATGATGATGATGAAGATGGTGGTGGCTCTTAGATATAACTCGGTGTCCACCTGACACTGCAACATATCCATGTAACTAACACCAGATTCAAACAACAACAGTAATATTACCGGCACCCAGAAGCCAATCCCTTGCTCCCCGTGAATCATGGGGACCCCCAAGGTGGCCACTATTTCACTGCGAACAGCATAGCCATCTGTTTCATGTGTGCTTTATAAAAATTGCATTTTACAGTATGTATGTTTTGTGTCTGGCTTTTTTCTCTCAACACTAGGTTTCTGCGATTTGTTGCTTTATGTGGTTGTTGGTTATTTGTTCTCGGTGCTCTATAGTGTTTTATTGTGTCACTACACAATAATGTGTTTACCCTATCTAATGTTGATGAGTATTTGGCTGATTTCCATTTTTTCCCTTTTTAGGGGGCTATTATACAAAGTACTGCTATGAGGATTCTTAAATAGTTTTTGGTGAAAATATGCAAGCATTGCTTTTGGTTTATGCTTATGGGTGGAATTGTTGGGTCATTGGGGATGCAAAGGCTCAGCTTAAGTAGACGCTTCCAGTTTTCCAAAGTGAAGACACTGTTTTACATTAACCTCAGCACTACAGAGAGCTCATTTGCTCCCAACACTCAGGGTCTTCTATCTTAGCCATTCCAGTGGATGAGTTCTGTTTAGGTCTTTTGCCCATTTTTCTACTGAACTGGCTATTTTTTTTCCTTACTCATTTGTAGATGTTCTTTATCTGGTTTGATATGAGTCCTTTGTCAGATGTAAATATTATAAATATTTTCTTCCATCCCATGGGCTGACTTCTCACTATCTTAATGGAGTCCTTTGATAAAATAAGAATTTTTAAATTACTTTACTGAGAACTTACTACTGAGAGTCGTAAGACACTTTACTCGGCTCTCCAGAGAAAGACACAGACTCTGCCTCGCTCAGCCTGGAGAAGGGGAAGACAGTGCCTAGTAATTAAGATAGGGTAGCTAATAATGGTAATGATATCTCTCTGAGACTGATTGCCTATTACATGTCTAGATATTATGATACATACATCATCAAAGTTAAAGCTTACAACATCTCTATGAGAAGAAAGCATTATTATCAACCTCATTTTCAGACAGGAGACTGTGGTGCAGAAAAGTAAAGTGACTTCGAACCCAGTGCAGGCTGTTCTAAACTTCTCTCGACCATGATGGTACACTATTTTTGTCAAGCTCACTCTAAAGCCTAAAATTAATAATATGTTCTATTCAATAAGGACCTAGTCGAGCTAAATATGGCCCTAAAAGGCTTCCGGATCGGAAGGAGGTGGGTAGGCATTTGTGGAACAGTGAACAATCATGGGAGGCAGTCTGACCTCATGCTTAACTTTGGGCAAGATCCCTTCAGTTGAGGATACAGCTTCAAGAGGGACTCAGTGAGAGCTGTTGACCACCAGCATCCCCAGCAACTAGGAAGACAAGTGCTTTGGTCCTAGGGGGAGGTCCTGGGGGCTGCACCATGCTCATGAGAGTCCACTTCTTCTCCTGTCTGTATTCCCTTGCTTCATATATTGAGTTCTGAGAAAAGCTCCACCAGGATTTTGTTGGGCCCCTTCTCCTGATAGAAACTTATAAGAGGAAGGTTAGTGTCATAAACCACAGGCCTTGCCACCGGAGTTGTTGCTGAAACTACAATCTACATTCATCATCTTCCTCTTCCGTGCATTCCCCCCCATCCCCTTCTAGGACCCGTCACCCTCAATTTGTACCTGTCAGTGAGTAGGGTTTACCTGGTATAGTAACCCAGACCCTTGTCCCGTTTCTGTCCATGAGCAGGTGATCCAGCTCCGAAATCCCATAGCAGAGTTTCTTGGGCTGCTCCTGGTACCAACTATTTGCAGGTTAGGTTCCCTGAGAAGTAGGGCTCTGGGGTGGAGCTGAGCATGCAGGAAAATGCTCTTGCAATGAACACATGTGAAGGAGTAAAGGAAGCATCGTGGGCAAAGGGAGAAGTTGAACTGCTAAGCAGTTACAACAAAGCCCTTAGCCAATCCTACAGGAAGTTCTGGAGTTGGATGGCCCTTTAAAGTCATCCCCACATCAACCAGTCATTGGATGTGGCCTGGCCCCAGTGGGGACAAAACTCTCTTCATCTGTGAGCTGCTGACCAACATTTACAAGTGCTTCAGTGCTGGAAGGAGCGACCTGGGCAGACCACCCTGACATCCACTACAAAGGTTAATGCCTTAGATCTGAGTTGCAGCAATCCAGAAGAATAACATTTGCATTGAAAATTGTTGGGTGGCATTGGGAAGAGCAGACTTCCGGAAGGGATTTAGGAATTACGCAGGTGGAGAAATACTATGAAATTTCGTCAATTATTATCATCAAGATGTCAGTAATTATAAGATGGATTCCAATTTTATTATAAATTTAAATATTACTGAAGAAATAAAAAAAATCGATTAAATGATGAAACACAATGTCACATGTAAGAAGCATCTCAAGTTCAGCGTTGGGACGTGATAAGTGTTAACCTGCATCCTTTCCCCAAATATACAAACACACACAAGCACACACAAGAAAATGCAGTTTCCCATGGTGTTAGTGGATGTTGCCAAAATGGCAGTAAAGAAGGAAAGGAAGTCTTGTCGGCATCACCATTCCCAGTCAAGGGGTCCAGATAAAGCAGCAGTCATGGGCTACCCTTGATCTAGGTGTGTGTGGGTGGGGCAGCATGCACATCCTGTTGGGTGACTGATGGTTGTTCACAGGAAGGAAAAGCATTCAGGGAAAGTATTCAGGCCAGAAGAGACCACACCTGCCCACTCAAGAACCCTGTTCCGCTCAAAGGTGGTTGTGTCCGTATTTGGCCATTCTGCCTCTTGCATACTTTAACCCTAGGACAGCAACAAGGAGAAAGGGAGCCTTCATTCTTCTCCCTAACCCACCCCATTTTCCCTGTCACCTCTAATGCCATGAGGACCAGCACAGGGAAGAAATAAAGAGAGTATTCAGGATGAGGTTCACCACTTCAAAACAGGCACTGTTCATTCTCAGCCCACCCAAACCACAGGCTCTACCCTCCCACCCCCACCCATTCACTCTGCAGCCAACAGCTCTTTCTCCAACCATCCAAACAGTTCTTGCAATGCTGCCTCCTTCATGGAACCTTTTACAACGACCTGAAAGAAGAGCAACCTCCTTTGTCTCTTCCTTTCTAAACTCCCACAGAGTGCTCTTCACTCACATTTCCCACTTAAATGCACTTACATCTTCACTAACAATTACGGACTTTGTTTTATTGCAGCATTTGCCTGGCGTTTGCCTTGGGCAGATCCCTCACTGCCTGACACCTGACCATGGTGTCCCTTTCCCACACTGTCAACAACACAGAAAGAACTGGGTGATGCAAAGCCCATGGTGGACAGGGAGCCTCTCACCAGACACAGCAGCTGCTGGTGGGGAAGAGTCCCGGATGGGAGATGTACAGTGAGGTCTCTAAGCTGATCACAAGAGGTGGATCCTAGATAGGCAGCAGGGTTTTCCCACAGCCCTGAAAGGTGGGATGATGTTCTGCTCAGGGTTACTCAGATGGCTCAGAGGCATTGGGGAGAACGTGAGAGCATCAGCCTTAATCAGGCACTAGAGGGCGCCATAGTCTTGAGTGACTGAGGCTCTCCAAACGCTCCAGGAAGCGTTTGTCTCTAATCCTCCCCTCGAAGGCCCAAGAAGGGGAAGCCCCAAAAGCCTAACGTCCCAGAGCTGCACTGGGCATTAGGACATCAGCGTTAGTGCATGTCTGCACTATCAGATGGACTATTCCAAAACGTGCAATGGACCAGGATGTATGTCACTGCTGGAGATTTTCAAAGGCAATGCCACCATGATTTTTAAAAAATATGTATCTTTAACAATGATAATAGCTACCTATTTTGCATACTGTTTACTTTGTGCCAGGCACTGTTTTAAGTACTTTTTATTCATTAGCATATTAATCTTCCCAATAACCCTAAAAGGTTATGTGTAATGTACACAGAAGAAACAGAGGCAGAAATGTCCAGAGATTTGCCCAAGATCACACAGCTAGTAAGTGGAGGGGCCAGGATTCAAATCCAGGAATCCATCCTGGAGAACTACTCATAGTGATTACAGTCAACAACACCGACTATGATAATAATAATGTTTGCTCTTGAACAACACCCGTTCGAATTGCACGGGTCCACCTCTAGGTGGCACAGTACGGTATTGTAAGTGTATTTTTTCTTATGATTTTCTTTTTTTTTTTTTTAAAGATTTTATTTATTTATTTGAGAGAGAGCGAGAGCACGAGCAGGGGGTTGGGGCAAAGGGAGAGGGAGAAGCAGACTCCCCGCTGAGGAGGGAGTCCGATGCAGGACTCGATCCCAGGACCCTGGGATCATGACCTGAGCTGAGGGCAGACACTTAACCTACTGAGCCATCCAGGCACCCCTTCCTTATGATTTTCTTCATACCATTTCTTTTCTCTAGCCTACTTCATTGTAAGAATACAGCATATAATACATATGAAATGCAAAATATGTATTAATTGACTATGTTATTGGTAAGGCTTCCAGTGAATGATAAGCTATTACTTCAGTTTTGGGGGAGTCAAAAGTTATACATGGATTTTTGTATAAATTATTATTTATATAATATATTATATTTATATATAATTATAATTTTGGGCTGGCACCCAAACCCCTGCATTCAACTATTAGATTAATATGCCATATATGGTGGTTATACAATTATAAACTTCAAAGTTGCTAAGACACCGGATCTTACTTGTTCTCACCACAAAAAAGAAATAATAATTACGTGACATGATAGGGGTGTTAGCTATGCCAATGGGTAATCATATCGCGGTAGACAAATGTATCAAATCAACATGTTGTACACGAACTTTCACAATGTAATATGTCAATTATATCTCAATTTAAAAAAAAGCAAATCTAAAAACCCAGCTTCAGAGCCTGGACTAATCTACCCCATTCACATGTCAACATAGGCTCTATGCACTCAACTGACACATTTCTTGTCAGAAGTAAAAATAAATTTCCTCCAGCTCCCCTGGTTAAACAACCACTATGTCAACACCCCTTCCAAGCAAAACTGCTTTCCTAGCACTCCCTGAATCCAGCCCCTTTCCTTTACCTCCACCCTAGACTTCCTGACCATGATGTGGAATTTTTACCAACTGTGCCAGCCTCAGTGACAGCTTCCTGTTTTTGGTTTTTGTTTTTGAGGGGGGGGAGGGGCAGAGGGAGAGGGAGAAAGAGAATCTCAAGCAGATTCCACGTTCAGCACAGAGCCCAATGTGGGGCTTGATCCCCGGACCCTGAGATCACAACCTGAGCAGAAATTAAGTCTGATGCTTAACTGAGCCACCCAGGCGCCCCTGATAGCTTCTGACTGCCATGCTTCTAAACACAATTGGTAGAATCTCTCTTGGATTTCGACGAACTATTGGTTCACATTTCTTTAACTCCTGCTCTAAAGCAGCGGGGAAGGAAACCCAGTGAAAATGACAAATTCTATTCAGTGACTTAGCATTGCACTTGAACTAATTAACTTCACAAAATTCTCGCCTCGCCTACATGGAATATTACAGAAAGAATTAGATTTTAAATGAATCAGACATCATAATGTCCTGGGATTTTTTTGTTTACTAAAAGATAGCATATTTAAATGTCTTACCTCTGGTCTTATGTTGTTGGTGGGGATTTACTAAGTGAATCCACAATTAAATGAACTTGGGCTGAATCTAAACTTGATTGGCTTTTTGGCTCTACCACTAGCACCTCACTGTGGGACCTCACCTCAGAGTTTCCTCTCTGTGCAGCAACAGAGAGGTTCTTCTACCTAAGAGATCTCTTTTGGAAAAGTTGTGGGCAAATTAGGCTTTGGCAAATCAAATGCCATATTCAGCGTATTTGGAGGGACTCTTTCTATTGCAAGGAGCACTATGGTTATAAAATGAGGAAGACTTGTTTTATTCTTGTCAGTTGGTTACAATTTATACATATGGGATTTTCTGATGGTGTTTGGGCCAAATCGATTCTCTGCAGGCACCTGGCTCTGAGACACCCAATGATTTCTGAGACCAGGGGTATATGGAAATGTATGACGACTGCTAGATCTAGGGAATGTGGCAGACTTGGAATGCTTGGGTTCCAATCCCAACTCCAGTCCTGGCCAAGCTGTGAGAGCTTGGGCCAGTCACTTAACCCTTCTGTGCCTCAGTTTCCTCCTCTACAAAATGGAGGTAATCACAGTACCTACTTCATAGAGGTGAAGTGGTTATAAGAACCGAAAGAGTCACCACATGTAAAGCATTTTTAACAACACTGGTGTTGAATACATGCTCAGTAAATATACGTGTCATTAGTTAAGTTGATTTTATTCTGACCACCACTGCTATTCCCAGTAGTGCCTAATTGTCCTGGGGGAGTGGGGGGGGGGGGATAAAGTTTTTGCCCTTAGAAGGTACAAGCAGAATCTGGAATAAAAGGAAAGCAGCTCTCTCAGAGTCCTTGTGCATAACATCCTCACAGCCAGGTACCCAGCTCAACATCCTCACAGCCAGGCACCCAGCTGTAGCTCGGAACTCAAGTGGGAGCTGGTAAAGCAAAGCAAGAGAGGAACGTTCAGTAACAACAGCAGGTTCCAACTGTTGCTTTCTGAGTGGTAAGGCCATCCCAGAAATACTTGAAAAAGAAGTCCTGCTGCTTGTCCCTAAGCGTTATTTGGCAGCCAGATCACCTTTCAGGGTCCAAACCCCAGATGTGTTTGTACATGAGCCACCCCAACCTGTGTGGTCTAATCAGGGGGTCTGTGGTCTTGAATCCTGCTTAATGGAAGCCATCGAGCACCCATGGCTCCTCCGTAGTCAACTGAAAAGCCTAGGGGGGTGGTAGAAAGGGATTGAGAGAATCGCTGAAGGCATGAGTCACAAGCTTGTGGGTTATTTTCTTGACACCAAAGTAAGCGAGAGAACCCCAAGAAGATCGCTTGTTGAAATTGTGGGTACCTGTGAGAAGGGGGAAGAAGAGAAAGAGAAGGGTTAACATGAAGGTAGGGCAGGGTGGTAGAGCAGTTGCGCTCCCCCCGTTGGTCACGTGCAGCCGAAGGAGCAAGGTTTGAGGAATCTCGCTGTCACCCCAATGAAGGAGAGAGCTGAGCGGCGGCTGAGGCAGCCCCAGAAGCCAGAACTGCAGGACGTTCTTGGAAGACAGAATCTTCCAAGGGGGTGGGGAACTCCCTAAGGACTGCACGCAAGCCTGCCACACACAGGGCTTTCGGGAACAGTCCGTGTGAGCCAGAAAAGCAGCCTCCAGAAGAGGACTCTCTGACAGGTGGCTGTCAAGGGCAGATTGCGGGCACAGAAAAGAACCATTCAGAGGTACTTTAACGTCACAATTAATATTCCATTTATGAAAAAATCCAGCTCTTTCTGCAGCTTTTTTAAATTCAGCTTACAGATCTTATTATTCTATTTATAGTTCTGGCAATCATTAACAATCGCTTTTTTTAAAGGGGCCTTTGATTAACATTGGGTCTCATTTACAAACTTAGTTTAACTTCTTCAAATATTTTAAGTTGCATTTATACATTTAATTATTAAATGTACTTAATTTCCATTTTAAGTTCCCCAGATGTTTGACTTAACAAAAAAGCTTCTTTCCTATGTGCTTGAATAACACAGATCTAATAAATTAAACTTATAAAAAGATAAAACTTAAGACTTCTTAAATGCTTTAATGCAAATATAATGCCTAATAAGATTTCTACTTAAAGTTACAAGTTCAAATTAATTACTCAATTAACCGCTTTGAATTAGAATCGCAAGATTGACTTGCTACTCTTTTTTTTTTTTTTTTAAGATTTTGTTTTTAAGTCATCTCTACACCCAACATGGGGCTCGAACCCACAACCCTGAGATCAAGGGTCACATGCTCCACTGACTGAGCCAGCCAGGTGCCCCTGACCTTCTTCTCTTACAGGCCAGATTCTCTTAAACAATGTAGATAGCTGGAATACAAATATGTATAGATGCCTTATAAAAATATTATACTATGGGTTTAATTTTCATGAACATCTGTATACTTAATTGTAAATGTTCTCAAGGCTAAAAAATGGGCTTCCTCACTTGATAATTCAGTCATCCAAAAATTTTGAGAGCCTGTTTGGAGGTTCTAGCAGGAAGCGCAGCTACTCGTATACCCTTGGCCAAAGAACGGTCCTCTCCTCCATCGGGGAAGGTCGTCCTCTTCGACCGAGCGCACAGCTTCGGGAGGGACGCACATGGAGCGGTGAGGGAGGAAGGGGACACCCGCCTAGCCAGCCAGATCAGCCGAATCAACCCTGGCGATCAATGGGGTGACACATGTCGCAGCCAGATCGCCCTCACATCCTCAGTCATCCAAAAATTTTGGAAGATACCTTCTCAGTTGTTAAGGTGGAAGATGATCAGGCTTCAGGACAAAAGCACATAACCGTCTGAGCTCCCACCATCCAGGTCCCAGGCCACTGAGGGATGTCTGAATCCCCCCCACATCCCACCCCAGCTGCTTCTGTACTTGACTGTATTTGTATTTATTTAGCCCTTAAGATACTTCTAGGCACTCCTGCCTAGTTCTTCCTCTTAGGCCACAAAACTCTTACATCTGTAAGAGCCCATCACATTGGTTAATTAATGGATATCCAACTGAATTCTGGATTTCTCTTACGGTTTGGTCTGTCTCTAAACTCACCACCTCCAAAATCATTCCAGGTACAGTGGCCAGTAACCTAGGGGGACCCTTGCCCTCTCTCTTATTCCTGCCTCTCAATCCCAATCCCCATTAAGCTGGAACTAGGAGAGGGAGGAGAGGGAGAGAGAAGTCTCTCCCCCTCCAAGTTGCTGGGACCGCAGGTTGGAGCCGAGCTGGAGGGAGGGATGAGCCTCTTAAATTGGACTGACCCGGACTTTGTTATAACAGAAAATGACTGGAAAACTATGAGGTTTGCCTGAGGTGTCAGTAAAGGGAGGGAAAGGGGGACTGAGCAGAGGTGAGTTGGAGACAGTGGTTAGAAGCAATCTTGTTTGATGTTCATATGTCCTTGAGTTCAAATTGTTCAACAAACATGGAACATTTGAGCAAAGACAGTTTACCTCTTATGAAGCCTTAAGAGATGTCTGGCTCTAATTATTTCTGACTCTTGTTAGAATGTGTGGCCCCTTGGGGCACCTGGGTGGCTCAGTGGGTTAAGTGTCTGCCTTCGGCTCAGGTCATGATCCCAGCGTCCTGGGATCAAGCCCCGCGTCTATCAGGCACCCCCAGTCATTGGAGAGCCTGCTTCTCTCTCTCCCTCTGCCCTTCCCCTTTGCTTGTGCTCTCTCTCTCTCTTTCTCTCAAAATAAATAAATAAAACCTTTAAAAAAATGTGTCGACCTTTGATATTCCACTTTTCCTTTGACTCCCAGTTGCTAATTCCGGAGCAAAAAGAAAAATCCCCTTTAGCATCCCCTTATGCTCATCTTCTGTGTGATATTTTTCACCCTTGCGAAACCCATACAAAAGTCTCTGTCCAGAATTTGCACTTTCTCGTGTCATCTTCGGGTCATCCTCATGTCTTCATATGGCTTCACGCTCATAGCCCTGTTTTCATGTCTGGGCTCCCTGATGAGTCCACCGTTTTTCTCAACTGCTGAACAAAGATTCGTGAAGTATCCTGGATGTAGGTGTCTTGCCAGGGCCTCTGAGAAGATTGAAGCTGCCATCATGCCTTCCCCATTCCAAGAGCTTACTTTTACATTTTCTATTTAGTTGCCGCTGGAGAGAGCAGGTACCATGATGAGGAAACCAGCTGGCCGGAATCTGGACGAACCACCGAGGCCCAGGGCTGAAGGCTGCTTTTATGATCTGTGCCCTGGGCTCTGAGGCCAGAGTAGGCCCTCTCCAGGCTCTAGGCCCAAGTGAAGCCCAACCACCCCACCACAGCTATGCATCCAAAGTGAGGGACCAACTCAGGCAGGGAACCAAAGTGGGGAGCCCAGGAGAGGAAATTAAAATCCCTTGGTTGTAGTGGATTAAGTCATTGCGGCCCTCCAAGGCACCCATTCATATCATCCAGGAGGCCCTGAATAAATGTTTCCGTAATGAGCCATGCAGAAAGGAGCTTGTCACCCTGTGATAATAGTCTCTCTGTGAAGAGTTTGATTTAAGGTTAGTATCAGAGCATGAACCATGTTAAAAATACAATTACAAAAGAAACTGGAATTTCATTAGTGAATTTTCAAGGAACAGCTCGGAACTGAGGAGGCTGGTGAGAGCCGAGAGGTGTTGGCAGAGAGGCAAGGGGGGAAGAAGAAGTGGTGAGTGATGGGAGAAGCCACTTGTCCCTCTGGTGCCACACTGGGAGGGGAGGTGGGGTGGGGACGCCAGCTTCAGGGAGAGGGAGGGAGAAGATGACTTCCTCCTCTGAGCTGAGATTCATGACCTTCCAGGGGATCTGGAACTTTGACCTCCTATGAGAGCGACCACCAGAATCTCGGCAACGTGGGTCCCCTGTTTTCCCACCACCTCCTACTTCTCTGTTAATAGGACCCCGACTGGCTGAAGAAAATCCCATTTCTGGGGAATTGGGGTAAAAGAGATTTGGAGGACTGGAGGATGAAGTCCCAGATGTACCATTTACTATAGTGTGACCACAAAGGTACCAGTAATTTATGAGCATGTCATGAAACCTCCTGAATCTTCGTTTCCGTCCATGATACGATGGTACCTGGCACACAGCAGGTACTCAGGGAGCAATACAAGGCTGAGCGTCACTTAGTTCTCGATGGGTAGATTACATCAGTGGTCACAAAAGTGGGGGGTGCATACAACCCAAGGTGTGCAAGATGCCCCATAGAGGTGTGAGAAGAAAATATTAGAATTTCTATTAATATGTACTTTTTATCTAAAACAAATAAAAACAAAAGTAAGTTTTACTCATTTTTATTTGATACATTAACAGCGATCTATCTACTAATCTAGGCTTAGGGAAGTGCCTAACACACATAGTAAGCATTATAGATGGTTTTCTTATAATTATATAATTTGTGCGTGTGTTGGGGGCTATGAGTGCTCAAAACTACGTTTTTCTTTTTGAACATTTTTAAAAAAGTTTTTATTTATTTATTTGAGAGAGAGAGAATGAGCAGAAGGAGGGATAGCGGGAGAGGGAGAAGCAGGCTCCCCACTATGCAGGGAGCCTTACATGGGACTGGATCCCAGGATCCCGGGATCCCTGGATCATGACCCGAGCCCAAGGCAGACACTTAACCGACTGAGCCACCAGGCACCCCTCAAAATTACTTTTTTTTTAGAAAAAGATTTTATTTATTTATTTGACAGAGCACGAGCGAGGGAGGACAAGCAGGGGGAGTGGCAGAGGGGGAGGGAGAAGCAAGCTCTCTGCTGAGCAGGGTGTCCAAATCGAAGAGCAAAAGAATGAAATAAGGAGAGATCTCATTTGGACTGGGGTGTCCAGAGTGCACATTTAGAGTTTATTCAGAGAGACTTCTTTTTTATTGTTATGTTAATCACCATACATTACATCATTAGTTTTTGATGTAGTGTTCCATGATTCATTGTTTGGGCGTAACACCCAGTGCTCCACGCAGAACGTGCCGTCTTTAATACCCATCAGCAGGCTAACCCATCCCCCCACCCCCTCCCTCTAGAACCCTCGGTTTGTTTCTCAGAGTCCACAGTCTCTCATGGTTCGTCTCCCCCTCCTATTTCCCCCCCTTCATTCTTCCCCTCCTGCTGTCTTCCTTTTTTTTTTCTTAACATATATTGCATTATTTGTTTCAGAGGTACAGATCTGTGATTCAACAGTCTTGCACAATTCACAGCGCTCACCATAACACATACCCTCCCCAATGTCCATCACCCAGCCACCCCATCCCTCCCACCCCCCACCACTCCAGCAACCCTCAGTTTGTTTCCTGAGATTAAGAGTCTCTTATGGTTTGTCTCCCTCTCTGATTTCATCTTGTTTCATTTTTCCCTCCCTTCCCCTATGATCCCCTGTCTTATTTCTCAAAATCCTCATATCAGTGAAATCATATGATACTTATCTTTCTCTGATTGACTTATTTCACTTAGCATAATACTCTCTAGTTCCATCCACATCGTTGCAAATGGCAAGATCTCATTCCTTTTGATGGCTGCATAATATTCCATTGTGTATATATACCACATCTTCTTTATCCATTCATCTGTCGATGGACATCTTGGCTCTTTCCACAGTTTGGCTATTGTGGACATACTGCTATAAACATCGGGGTGCATGTATCCCTTCGGATCCCTACATTTGTAGGGGAGCATGAGCCATGTTAAAAATACAATTTTATTGTATTTCAATGTATTGTATTGTATGAAAGTGCAATTGCTGGATCGTATGGTAGCTCTATTTTCAACTTTTTGAGGAACCTCCATACTGTTTTCCAGAGTGGTTGCACCAGCTTGCATTCCCACCAACAGTGTAGGAGGGTTCCCCTTTATTCAGAGAGACTTCTGCCTACCTCTCTCTTCACTCACTGGCCAGAGCTTCTCAGCTGTGATCTCTAGAGGGCAGAGGCCAGTTCTGCATCCTTCTCCTAGTCTGAAAGCAGCCTGGGGATTTCTATTCCTTTGGAAAGCATAAGAAGCAGTTGCTTTCCTTTGGGAACAGAAGACATTTCCACATGTCACTCCCTGTCCCTTGCTTCAAGTATAGTGGTGGGGGGGGCGCACTTAGTGCATGGGTTTAGTCCCATATGGATGAGTATCTTTCAACACACAGCTTTGTACTAGGTAATCTGATGGAAGCTCAGAATCAGACAGGATTTCAAATGCTGGCCAAGATGAGGGTGACGTTAGCCCTCCATAGCTCCATAGCCCACTGATTACAGTGAAAAACTCTAAACACAGTTCAAAAACCCAACCTCTTGAGGACTTTGAAAAGTTCACATTAGCATGCACATTGGGTTGGGATGTCGAAAGGTGAAGAATAACCGGAAAGTGGAGAGCTTTGGGTCTATCTGTCTTCTTTTGTCTCTCAGCTTTGAGCCAAGTGTAGCCCCATTGTGGAACTGGGCAGCAAGGATAAACAGCAAAAGCTGTAAGAGAAAACAACACATCAGAAGGTGTGGGATGTGTCTAAAGCAGTGCTTACAGGGAAATTTAAAACATTAAATAGTTACACAGAAAAGAAGAAAAGTCTCAAATTATATAAGCATATACTTTAAGAAAAGCAGAAAAAAAAAAGAGGAAATTGAACCCAAAGCAAAAAGAGGGGAATAATAGAGACAAAAGCAGAAATCAGTGAAACTGAAATGAGAAAACCAACAGAAAGTATCAGTGAAACCAAACACTAGTTCTTAAAAAAATCAATATAATTATGTATTTATTTATTTATTTATTTATTTATTTATTTGACAGAGAGATAGAAGCACTAGTAGGCAGAGAGGCAGGCAGAGGGAGAAGCAGGCTCCCCGCTGAGCAGGGAGCCTGATGCGGGACTTGATCCCAGGACCCTGGGATCGTGACCTTAGCCGAAGGCAGTCGCTTAACTGACTGAGCCACCCAGGCGCCCCCAAAATCAATATAATTGATAAGCTTCTAGCCATGCTGCCCAAGAAAAAAGGACAGCACAGATTATCAATATCAGGCGTGAAAGGGAGGACATCACTACAGATCCCATGTATACTAAAAGGATAATATGGGAAGAATATGACAACTTTATACCCATAATTTTGAAACCTTAGTTGAAACGAAGCAATTATTTGAAAGATGCAAAATTCATTCAAAATAAATAATCTGAGTAATTCTTTCTCTATTAAAGAAATTGAATTTGTATTTAAACCTTTTCAACAAAGAAACTCCAGGCCTAGGTGGCTTACTCAGTGAAGTCTACCAGACATTTAGAAAGATATTATACCAATTGCATATAATATTTTCCGGAAATTTGAAGAAGAGAGAAACTTTGCAATTCATATTATGAGGCCAGTGTTATACTGATATCAAAACCAGACCAAAATATTTTAAGGGAACTACAGATTAATATATCTCATGACCTGGCACACATACACACAAAACCCTCAACAAAATAGTATCAAATCAATTCCAGTGATATATGAGGGATAATATATCATGACCAAGTGGAATTTACCCCAATAATGCAAAACTGGTTCATCATTCAAAAAATCAAGCAATGTGATGCGGCGTCTGGGTGGCTCAGTCGGTGAAGCCTTTACCTTCATTCAGCTCTGGTCCTGATCTCAGGGTCCTGGGATCAAGCCCCGTGTTGGGCTCCCTGCTCCGTGGGGAGTCTGCTTCTCCCTCTCCCTCTGCCCTTTCCCCCTCTCTTCTCTGTCTAATAAATAAATAAATAATCTTTTTTAAAAAATCAAGCAGTGTGGTCCACCACATTAATAGACTAAGGAAGAAAAATCATATGATTGTCTCAGTAGATGCAGAAAAAACATTTGACAAAATTTATTGCCTGTTTATAATAAAAACTCTCTGTGAACTAGGAGTGAAAGGAAACTTACGGAACTTGATGAGTGAAGTCTATAAAACACACCGACAACTAATATAGTATATGATGATGAAATGCTGAGTGCTTTCTCCCTAAGATCAGAAACAAGGAAAACATGTCTGGCTCTTATGATTCCTAGAAAGGCCTAAAGATTGAAAAGGAAGAATTAAAACTCTCTATTTATAGATCCCAAGATTAGATACGCAGAAAATCCCAAGTGATACACCCCAACACTCTTAATCAATGAGTCCAGCAAGATCACAGAATACAAGACCAACGTACAAAAATCAATAGTATTTCTATGTACCAACAACAAACATGTAGAAACTGAAATACAAACGCAATGCCGATTATAATTACTCCAAAAACAATGAAATTCTTAGGTATAAATTGAACAAAACATGTACAGAGTCTGTGTGCTAAAAGTGACGAAATACTGATGAAAAAAATTACGAAGGCCTAGGTAAGCGGAGAGATATGCTTCCTGCCTTTTATCAGAGCCTTTTTCCGTGTTTGCCTTCCTCCCTCCACTCGGGGTGCATTGACGGTGAAGAGGGCAGAAGGGGGGACACGAGGGGCCTCTAGCAACGCCATGTGTCTGTTCCCATCAGTGACAATTTACATTAGATCCCACTGATCTTGTTCTTCTCACCCCAAACCGTTCGTGAACTCATACACGTGGTGCTGATAGCCTTCTCTAGTTAATGTTTCTGGAGTTCTTTAATTTAGCAAATACTTACTGGGCATCTACCAGGAGTGGTACACAATGCTATGGATGCAGACAGACACTATACATCTCTCAAAATATCCAATAATTTCTTTTTAGGCGATCCAGTGCCTACTGCAAAAGATGTGATCTCATGAGCTCAGTAGAGATCAATAGAACAAACCCCAGTTTAGAAAGGTACAAGTGAAAAAGAATGTTTTCTAGAAAAATTAGCCAAAATCTCTGCTTTCTTTAGAGGTTAATACAGTCAGCAAAAATTTCACAACCCTTTTCTTCTACATTGACTCTGAGACCTGTGGATTTGCTGTTCCTTCCTTAACTAGCTTCCCATGGGTATTCAGGGCCTGGTGGGTCTGTCTCAGCAGCCCCCTGAGAACCCACACACAGGCTGGGGCAGGCCAGCTCAGTAATATGCTGGTTCGTTCTCATTCTTTACCTACAAATCAAATGATACTCCAAAGACATCATGGGAACACAGCCACCTTGGAGCAAACCCTGAGCCAAAATGTTACCCAGACTCAGCTCTGAATCTGTGGGATAGAGGACAAGGACGATGAATTAGATCCTGACTCAAAACCTCCCATCTCTTATCTCCTCTGTGATTTGCTCCCGTTCTGTATGCCCACTGGAACCTCAAACTCCTTCCTAAGATGGGGATTTAAAACCAAACCAAACCAAACACCTACTCTGGACTCCTTGCTAAGATCAGACAGGTCCTAGCTTCCCCCAAAAGGCCCAGGGAGACCTTGCGCTTCCAAAATTTCTCCTCAATCAGACCAGTTTAGATAGAAACCTACAAATCTCACCTTCATCATTTCAACCCACTCCTCTCTTTGGCCCAAGTTAGTGGCCAGCGCCCTGCCCTCCCTGGACTCCTAACTTCTCTAACCGGACATTCAGCACATGACATTCCAGCCCAGCACCAGTATGGCTGCCATATGCATGCCAAGGCTTTCCACCTACTTCAGGGATGGCTCTAAGCCTGTGGGTGGGGACCACCTTCCAAGTTGCCTCAAGTTATATGGTCTCTAGGAAAATATGGTGTGCATAAATTCAATTAGTCTCCAAGTGGAAAGAAAGACAAGGCTATTGAGCTCTTAGACACAACTTTACATGCAACGTTGTATTAACTGTTCCTTGAAATAAATAAAAAAGCTACAGGCCCCAAAGAGTTGTCCTCACCCTGTATCCCAGCCATAATTGGGCTAATTATATCTTATTTGTGTCCCACAGGCTTGAACTGGGAATCGCTCTATCATTGCACTAAACTCCCTGGATCCTGGTTCTGTTTACAGGCTGTGTCACCCAGAAGAATGTGAGCCCTTTGTGGCTGGGACAACATCTTATGTGTTCAGTAGCTAGCACGTACATGTCATGGGTACCCCATAGATGTTTGTTAAGTGAGTGAAAAAGTCCCCCTAAATGAGTGAAAATCTCCTCCTATAAGTGTGCTGTCTAAACATTGTATCTCTGAGCTCACGGGGCCCAGCATTTCCCCATGGTGCCATACATGGATGAGTCTGCCTGAATAATTCTACAGGATCAACTAGCTGCCTTCTGGGCTTTTCTCTTAAATGCAGCCTGCTATCAAGGTTGTTAATACTGTTTCCCTGGGTGTACCACAGAGGATGCCAAGCTCTATTAGTCTAAGGTGTTTGCTTCATGTAACAACTTGCTTTTTAATGAGCTTGTTTATCTCACCATCTTGGATGCTAATATTGTTGAGAGCGAAGCATGCTGATTGACTGCTACCAAGCAAAGATGAGAGTCTCCAAGGAGAGTATCAAATGCGTGCTCTATGCCAACAATTAGTCAACAACGAAGCTCTCTTTCAAAAGAAAACAGAGGAAAAGAAGAGGAAGAAAGAGAGGAAAAGGTATGGCTTTAAGATGAGCAGTTGAAGAATAGGAAGTTGGGAATTGTTCTGATTTCCTTCTCTGAGCTTCTGCCATGGTCTGTGAACTAAATCGATTCTCTCCAAGTCTGCCTTACAGGTTGAGCTCAGGGCCTTGCAGGGCTGCAGGCTCACCCCTGAGCCACCCACTCTCCAGGGGAAAATGCGCTCTGAACACAAAGGCAAGGTGGAAGGTTGAACACTCCAGCCTTGATACACTGTAATGGGAGTTTTCACTACAGAAGTCTGTGTCCTGAAACGCAGCACTGCCTCGGAGAATGGCTTTGGTGCTGGCTACTATTTACTTCCAGGCTGCCTCCCCCCAGGGCACCCTGCTCAGCTGCCCCCCAGAGGCTGACTCTGCACCACCTTGTCCAGGCTCCCTTGCCTCTGGCTTCTGCTGGATCTGGCCAATAGTCAGCTTCAGGGGATCGGAGGGGTGGAAAGACGGAGAAGGGCCAGACTCTCCTGCCTACGCCCTGCTTAGCTGCCTGCTCCCAGGGCTGTGGCTTGGCTGGGCTGCCCTGCCTCCCGGCTGTCTCTGCAGCCCTGGGGACACCAGCTCTTGAGTCCTTGGGGACATAGCTGCCTCCCACTGTGGCTAATCTCTGGATGCCTCGCCTTATCTTGTCTGTCGCTTGAACCCTGCCCACACCTCTTTAAATAGTCCTTCCATTCAAAATTCTTATTTTGAATCCTCTGAGATGAATACCTATACAACCTACTGTCTTAAATCAGAAGATGTGGCCCACCGTACAGACAAGAAAGCTGAGACTCAGAGGTTCAGTCACTTATCCAAAGTCACATAGGCTTCTTCCAAGGGGGAAAAAAAAAGCATATTGGAAAAATAACACATCGATCCACTTGGAAACTAGAAAACTTAAATCATCCTCTGTCCTCTTTTCTCTCAAAGCTCTTGGGAAGATAAGAAGCGTTGGGAACAAAGCACAGAAGGAGAGATGGAGCCGCCGCGTGTCCTCCATTGTGACAGGCAGGGAGGCAGGGTACGGGCTACAGATGCAGTGGTTTAGAAGAATCATCTGTCTGAGAATGACCTCATTCCCCAACCCCCAAAAGATCTTTGAAGCAAGATCATCAGCTGGGGGATGGTGGCAGAGATTGGAGGGAAAAAAGGAAGGTATAAAATAGTAATCTCAGAGAGTAGGAAGCAGATTTCGTACATTTAGGAAAACAGAGTTGGATTGCCTGGCCAATGCAGAGTATTCTTTTGAGATTTATAGTCATAAATTGGAGGAAGTTGAACAAGCAGAGTTGTATGTGTATTTTTCTTCTCTTTCTCCTCCCTCCCTTCCTTCCTTCTCTCCCTCCCTCCTTTCTTCTTCCCTCCCTCCCTCCTTCTCTTTTCCTTCCTTTTAATAATGCTCAGCTTCTCCAGTGTGGGCACAGAGTAGATGGAGAGTTGGTTTCAACCAGAGTGGAACTCTGCCAACTGATTAGCATAGGGGATGGGGACAGAAGTTAAGTTTTTATAAAGGAGCTGCAGCAGCACTAGAATATGGAATTCAGGTGAAGAGAAAATGAGTCCATGAAGGTAAGATCAGTGGAAAAACTGGTAGGGCCAATGGACTGGTGATCTTAATGGGGTCGAAGGTTAATATTTGAGTAAATTAGCAGAAAGGATAGAACTTTGTGCTTGAGGTCAAGATTTTGGATGTCCTTCTTATCCCCAATGTCTTATTCTTGTTTTTATCCTTAGCATTCAGCACAGTGCTTGGCATGTAGCCTGCAGAACTAGAATGAAGTTTGCAAAAGTAGATGAATTATCAGTCTCAGGAAAAACCAAGATGTGGAAGGGGAAAGATATTTTGTTTCTGCCATCCATTGATTTAATAAGGATATCACCAATCAGCCTTTCTCCTTCTCTCTCTCCAGGGCCCCCACCCTCCACCCCCTATGCGCGCGTGCACACACACACGCACGCGTGCAATACTCCAGCGACACTGATCTGCTTTCGATTTCCCTGAACCTCTGACCTCTGCTGTCTTGTTTCCACCTACTCTCCCGGGCCTAAAATGCTGTCCCTCTGCCCCTTGATCTGTCTGCTGTAAGGCCCCATTTCATCTTCTCAGCGAAATAGCACTGCTTCCACCCATCCCCATGCCCTATCATTGATGCCATTGTTACAGTGTTTGCTTCGTTTTGCCATAATGACCTACTTTAGTTGTCTTTGACACTTGACAATAAGATCCTTGAGGGGAGTGTCCAAGTCTGATTTGGTTTTCTGCAGCTGTGTAGCACCTAGCAGAAAAACCATCAACCTTTGCTGAATAAATAAATGAATGAATGGAGTTCTCCAAAGAAAGGCACCATCTAAGCAAATGATAAGTCAACCAGGTTCAGGCTTAGGGTAAAGGAGACAATACAACCAACGAATAGTGAGCTTCTCTTGAGCTCACTAGAGAATCAAAGTAAATCCCTTTATTTATCAGCAGAGATGGAAATTGAAATTACTGACTTGAAGAATCCCTCTATTAGGTTAGCACTCCCATGATGACAGAATAGAAAAAGTCCTGGCACTCTGCTCCTCCACGTTTCTCCAGCTGCTTCTAAACCTCTGGTCACAACTGATCTACTAATGTTGGCTTGATAGATTAAGGTTGAAGATTAAGGTTGATAGCAACAACAATAATTACAGCTAACACTTGTATAATGTTTAATTATTAGGTGCTTTTCACATTGGTCCCACTTATTTCCCACAGTGCTGTGAAGGTTTATTTGTAATACCCATTTTTAATGGCAAACAGACTGAGGTAGAAAGGGATTGTGTTATTTGTCTAAGGATACCCGGCTAGTAAACTGGCAAATTAAAATCTCAATTTCAAATCATTTGAATGCAAATCTCATACCCTTTTGATTTTTAAAAAAGGATTTATTTATTTATTTGAGAGAGAGAGAGAGAGCATGTGAACAGGGGGAGGGGCAAAGGGAGAATGTCAGATGCGGAAACGGGCCCTCCCAGAGAGCAGCTGTGTGCAAGGCCACGTGGTTAACAATGTCGGAAGCCAGAACTCAAGCTCCAATGTGTAACCCTTCACTCTTGAAATTCTAGCTTCTGCCTTCTCTAAGTATAGCGTCTTTACCCCCATGCCTCCCTCTCCTACCCCCCATCAAGTTTTCCTAGGATTTCTGATGCTTCCTGCTTCTCAGTGGGAGCCCCGCAGAACAAGAACAGTGTTCCTTACACTTCATGGGCCCCTTCCTTTCTCACTGAGGTGTGAGGCTGCAAGAGCAAACCTAAGGTCTGGAGTCTGGCATGCAGCCAGGGCTGTTGGTAAAAATGTGACTTCAAATCTTGAGAGTTCTGGGTGCTCCAGGTCATGCACATACAGCCATGCTTATGTGTTCGAGAAAAGTCACATTACAGATCAGGAGGATGAATGCTGGGCTCCCTTCCTTCTAACAGCATCGCCTGACAGGTGGGGCCAAGCCTGCGTTCTTGCCATGGGATCTAACCTGTGGTGCGCGCTCCACTGGAAGCGCCCATCTGCCGTCTGGACAGAGAGTGTCCCTCAGCACCCTCAGGGCATCCCACCAGATCCGTTTCTTCCTGGCTTTGGCTAATGCCAACCCCTTGCCCCCAGGAAAACCCTGCGAGAGCTGAGGCACCCATTTCACTTGGATGGAGTGTTTTCAGCGTCTGCAACAGTAGCAAGCACCCTTCCCCACATTCAGGTGAGGCCTCATCCTGTCTCTGCATCTCAGGCGGTTCACAGTGTCCGCACAGATTGCTTCCCCTTTGGTGTTTCTCGCCCCTCGGCGCACCTGTTAAAAACAGCTAAAAATGACACTTCACTCACAGCCGCATTGGATGTTTTTTTTTTTTTTCTGAATAATGCTTTGTGTCCAGATAGTACTTCTTACCAGAGCTTTCTCAGACAAGTTATCTTCATCTTCATTTGCTAGTTGGGAAAATGGATGAGCAAGGAAGTGTTTTGTCTGATAATAATACACTGAGTCAAGGTGGAATTTCCCGGGAACTATGGTGTAAGCAGAACCCTTCCATCCCAAGTGCAAGTTCAGAAGAGAGGGCACAGGGCATGACGCTACGCATCATGAGGTGTACAGGAACTAAAAGACATAACACCCAATGTCTGACTACCCTTGGCTGGCATATGTTAGTTGCCTAATAAACGTTTGTACTGTAACTGGTTGGCAAAATGCTGTCACGTTCACCATCTTGTAAAGTGGAACTGGTCTTCCCAATTCATAGAGAAAACACTGAGGGACCAGAACAAAGGTTTCTAGCTACAAAACCATGACCCTCAGTATTTATTCCATCGCCTTACCAGCTGTATTGTTGAGATAACAGTTTCCTCAGCAGTAAATGGTAATATGAATAATATTGTTTTTGGGGTTTTGATGAAAATTAGAGCTAATCTCTGTAAAGGATCCAGTATAATGCCTGGCTTAGAATAGAGGACTTTTTAAGACCCCCTATTTTCAGCAGGGCAAACGAGGTGTGCAGAGTGATGTAGACAAAGCCCATCACACAGAACTCCTAAATGGCATTGGTGCCCTGTAGCAGGAGAAGCTGAGGGCAATGGGAAGGTAGGGGAGGGGACTGACATTACAGCCAGCCTTGGGCCACATGGGGCATCCTCGGGCATCCTCCCCTTTGGTGCTCCCTCCAACTGACATGTATCCACTCTGCAATTCCTTCTATGGTAAACAGGCCCTTCCGTGATCTATGTTATTCCTGGGGTTTACATTAATTCCCCATACCTCTTCTTTTCACCTCCCTTGGCTGTCAGCAAGTGACCCTTGTGTTTGGTCTGGTCCCCCACTAGGCTGACATTGCAGTGGGCTGATGAGGCTGGTGACCTTCAAGATCCATTCCAGCGGGAAGGGATCCCGGAGTCATTCAGCATCCAGCAGGAGCTGTTTTGGTGTTGGGACTATGAAGAGAGGGGGGTACTGTGGCTGGCCTTGAGGAGAAAGATGAGCAAATCAATATACAAGTATAACTTCTTACTGCAGATAATTGGGATGGACAAAGCTTTGTGAAAGAGATTATTTGGAGCCACCTTCACTAGCTACTATTAATGAGTTCAGATTTTGTTCTGTTTTACAAAGGATATCTAGCTTGATCCTGACAACAACCCTGGAATTATATTCCTATTTTAGAGTTGAGGACACTGAGGCTTGGTGAGGCCAGATAGCTTATCCAAGGTTGGACAGCTGGCTAGCAGCAAAACAGAGAGCTAGACGCACATCTATCCCTTCTTCCTATTATGCTATTCCTGGAAGGATGAAACATGGCAGAGGCGGAAAGATAGGTAGTTTCAGGCCCAAGAGTATAGCCTGAAGGGAGGGACATGCAATAATTTTTTTTTAAGATCTATTTATTTGAGAGAGAAAGAAAGAGAGAGAGGGAATCTCAAGCACACACACCGCTGAGCATGGAGCCCAACACCGGGCTTGATCTCAAGACCCTGAGACCATGACCTGAGCCAAAACCAAGAACTGGCCACTTAACCGACTGAGCCCCCCCCCAGGCACCCCTTGTAATAATCTTAGTAATGAACTTGGGAACTTTTTTATACATTCCCAGCCATGCCTCTTTGCTTTCCCCACTCCTTCCTTAGCTGGCACCCAGACCCTCTGCTCCCTGGCCCTTTGCGGTCAGCTCTCCCAAGAGCACAGGCTCTGGAGTCACACAGCCTGGGCACAAATCTCAGCTCCACCACATACTGAGGCAGCAGGTCATAATCACTGCATGCTTCAGTTTCCTCATCTGAGAAACAAAACAGGATTTTCCTCACAGAGTTACTGTGGAGATACAATGATTTCCCAATGGAAAACACTTAGCACAATGCCTGGCAAGTGGTAAATGCTCAATAAACGCTGTGCATATTATTGCAATTATTATTATTATTATCTGCAGGGTCCTCACTCTCAGGCACACTCATGATCTCTCTAGTCCCCAAGCACGCCGGTGCTGACCATCCCCAGGCCTTCTGCTCAGGGTTCCCTTCAACTGAATTGCCCTTAGTTCTGTCTCATAGAGTTTTATTTGCTCCATCTAGACTTTTATCTATTGTTATCACATGTCATGATACCCTGCACACAGTAAGCCATCAGTAACTGTCGTTGATTTAAACATATGCTAATACTACTACTAAATATATGGTGAATGAGAGTTTATCCAAAATTCAATCAACCATGCAAAAATCAGAATTTCTTATAGTGTTAGCAGATTGACTGCAAGATGCTGAAATGTTTTCTGAATCAAAGAAAATTTAAATTATGCTCCATCTAGTGAGAACATGGTGTGTTATCTTATATTCTAACCCTTTGAACATTAGTAATCAATTTACAAAATGTATGGCTTTCATCCTCCATCTTCTCTACAAAAGAGGAAGCTAACTAGAATTAGTAGTGATAATATCACTTTGAGTTTGAACTTATAATTAACAATGATAACACTCAAATTTGAATTTGAGCTTTTCAAAACAGTCCCCCAGACATCAACTTTCATCCTTTCAAATTTCTCAGCAGAATGGGCTCAGATGACTTCAGGGCAGAGCCCAGCTGAGGAGGGAAGGAGCAGCTTGGAATATCATCCACAGCAGAACTAAAACATCAAAAGAATAAAGCTGAAAGCTGAAAGTTCAGAGCCCACACACCCCTCCCAGAACACTGGAAGGATCCTGCCTGAGTCCCCTCCCATAAAAGAAGACAGTGCCCTCCAGTGATCTAAGGTTTCACTGGACAACATTCCCCCTTCTTCAGGATAGCACTGGAAGGCTGGAAGAGTACTGGTCCTCACCATCTCTGTTTCTGAGACAGCTCGGAGAGAGTGCTGGTGAGCCTGCAGGTTGAGGCCAGCACACCGCCTCCATCCTGCCTCTGGAAGTTGACTGAGGAGGGACACTGCCATGTTGGGGAAGAAGCCTGAGCCGTGGCACTCAACTTGGTTGGAAAGTTTCCAACAATGCATCAGCCAGCCAGATGTGATGCCCTTCCTCTTCGACTTTTAACTTCAAGAAGCAAGAGTCAGTCCCATGCCTCCTTAAAGTCACCTTCAGCAAAAAAAAAGAATCTTAAATCTACTGGAACTGCAACAATCCCACAATCTTTGGCCACATATGTGTTTCTTTAAAATATGTGTCTCTAGGGGCACCTGGCTGGCTCAGGCAGTTGGGATTCCGACTCTCGGTTTCGGCTCAGTTCATAATGTCACGGGTCTTGGGATGGAGCTCTGTGCTCAGCAGGGAGTCTGCTTCTCTCCTTTTCCTTCTCCCTCTGCCTCTCCACGGCAACCCCCCTCCCCACACACGTGTGTGCACTCTCAAATAAATAAACAAATCTTTAAAAAATAAAATAAAATATGTTTATTATCCTGCACTTGTTATAGATCAAGCACTATGCTCACCTGTAGGGCAGGGGAAAGGGAGAGAGGAGATGCTTATATCCTAATGGAGAAGATAGGCAGGTGCACCCATCATTTATGAGGGAAATGCACAGAAAGAAATGGGAAATGTAGGGTATGTATATAACTGTTTCAGTTTGACACCAAGGCCATGGGGTGGGGAGGACTGCTTAGAAAGAAATCCTACCTTCTCCCCTGTCCAGGCTGAGAGCGGATTCTGGGCAGGGAGGAGAAACTGGGAATTGCATGGGAGCCATCGTACGCTGGTTGGAGCCCAGGAAGCAGCAGGGCCTGGCCCAGGACAAGCCCCATCCTTTCTAGCCTGTGGAGGGGAGCTCTGCACTGGCACTGAAGGATGCATTTCATTTTTGCTTCCAGGGCAATGTGCCTCTGATGGCTGGAAGTGAGAGCGGAAGCCAATACAGTGTTCTCTTTGTACTCACTCCTGCCCTGGGAAGAGGGCATTGGGAAGGAAACGTAGTTGTTTCTCTTGGAAAATACCCCGTAGGGTAGGCCTCGCCTTAGCAGAGAACATGGTCGCAGAAACTACGGGTCTAAACTCCATCTTGTAGGACCTGCACTTCCTGAGATAACTGTTTTGCTCATCCTTTAAATGGGGTCCACTTCCTTCCCTCCTACACAGGGGTAAATGCCTACCCACTCCTCTGGGTGCCTCCCTCAGAAGTCATGACAACCAGAATGCAGGCTCAGGGGCACAGGGGAAGAGGCACCAGGAGAGAAGGGAATGTGTATAGCAGTGGACAGACCCTGTGCTTTCCGAGTTGGAAGAATCTCTGGCAGCTTCTGCTTGATCAAAATTATCCCCTGGGGATTCTAGCCATAGCTAGAACTCCCTGTGCCGAAAGGATTTTAGGATGTTTGATGGAGTCACTGTGTTCTGCGCACCATGATTTCCGCTTGGTGCAAGTCTGCTGCAAAAGCACCTGAGAATATTGTGCTGCTAAACACAGGGCGTGATTGCAAGAGGCACTCAGCTGATATGCTGATACACACCAGCTCCACGGGCTATAACATGTACTGCTATTTGGCTGCCCTGTGTGGTTACTGCTCCAAGATCAATGTTATGGGCAAGGGGAGTAATATTCCCACTAGCAATTCCAGGCAGCTTGCAGATAGAGAAACTTTCAAGAGGCCAAGGAGGTTATGTGCAACTGTTACAAAATGCTAGTGAGAGTTGGCCCAGGTAGTAACCATCACTTTCCAGCACTTACAAACCTTTTACCCTGTTGGGGGAAGTCTGGATGATTCACAGGGCTGCAGCCCGGGAAAGAAGAACTGGAGAATGATTTCTTTTTTATTTGCCCATGTATTTGTTTTTTCATTCAACCAATAATTTTTGTGTCTCTTACGTATTAAGAAGCATGCTAGACACTGTGAATACAAAGAAAATAAGACCTGGTCTCTTCTTTTAACTTGGGGCATCACCGTCTTGGTGGGGGGAAGATGGGACAAGGCATAAATAATAACGATAACAAATTAAGAAGTTCACAAACGTATGGAGCCCTCCCTCCACAAATGTATGGAGCCCTCCCTGCTTCATTTCCATAGTCATAACAAGTCTGTGAGGTAGGTAGGAAAATATTGTGTTGGAGTCCATCAGGCAAAGACCACTAGGAAGACACTTGTAGTGAGTAAAGTGGATTATTATTTGCTACAGCGAGGGAAACTATATACCCCAGGGGCCCCTGGGGTGTCTCCATAGAGAGGAGTCAGGAAAGAGGTCCTTTCTAGGGTCTTGGGAGCTCAAGTGAGTCATAGGATGGGCTTGGCAGGAATCAACGAGAAAGTTGCTGGAACAATCTACAGCCTTGTACTTAAAACACATATATCTGTTCAGGGTCACCGCAAGATCAGTGTGTCTGTGGTCTGACCTTGGAACACATGGGCTTGAAGAGATCAGTATTAAAACAGTTGAAGCTTGGTAGCTTGTGATGAACATCATGGTTTCGATTTGGTACATTTGTTTGTTTTGCCAAATCAGAGTGCAGTCCGTTATGATAAATCATGGCTTCTTTTTCGATTCTCCGTACCCTTCCTCCATAGTCTAGCTGCCAGAGGGGAGCTTTCTCTCTTTATCAGTTGTTATGATCAATTCGACAAGTGAAGATACTAAGCAGCAGGACTCACCAAAGCTACATCATCAGAAATCTCTGCAGAGGTCCAGCCAGATCCAGCTCTCCTTGACTTTCACTGCGGCACACAGATGCCTTTGGCCCCGGAGTCTGTTCTAACCATAGCTTCTCTCTTGCTTTCTATTTGCATGGCTTTCCCTCTTGTCTGCCCTGCTGTATGAGTGGCAACCTGCCTTACATGTAGCATAGTAAATGAGCATGAACAGCCCAGCTTCAAAACCCAGGTCCATTTTTTCTTGGCTGGGTGGTCTGAGGTAGGCTACTAACCTCTCTGTACCAGGGTATTTCCTCAACTTTATAGTGGAAATAATATTAGTGTCTCCCTTGTAGGGTTATGTGAGAATTTTTCTTAAAGATTTTATTTATTTATTTGAGAGAGAGAGAGAGAGAAAAAGCACAAGCGGGGGGAGGGGCAGAGGGAGAAGCAGACTCCCCGCTGAGCAGGGAGCCTGGTGTGGGGCTCGATCCCAGGACCCTGGGATCATGACCTGAGCAGAAGGCAGATATTAACTGACCTGAGCCACCCAGGCGTCCCTGTTGTGAGGATTAAATGAGATAATATATCCAGTGCTTAGAGAAGTACCTGACAGATAGAAAGTGCCTGACTGAAAAATTATCATTGTTCTCTTCTGTCCCTTCAACCCCTAGCCCGCAAACTGACTCCTGGGGTGGACAGCAGCCCCCCTCAACTTTGTACTTGATCTTGTTAAAATGCATATTCTCAATCTGCAGGTTTGAGGTGGGACCCGAGATTCTGCATTTCTCAGGAGCTCCTGGGACCACGCTTTGAACCGGAAGTGGTTCTCAGCGCCTGTTCTCCAGCATCAGCACTTCTTGAAATAGTGAAATGTGAACTTTTGGCTTACCTTTCCCAGATGTCCGTGGGATAGGGTCAGCCAACCTAAGTTTGAATAAGATGTGTTGGTGATTCTGATGCTCACCAATGTGTGAGAGTCACTGGTGTAGAGGGGAATAATTGGCCACAGTCAGAAGTCTTGGACCGCATTCTGGATTTGCCTTTGAACAGGTATGTGGCCCTGGGCAAGTCACTTCATCTCTCCTAGCCTCGCGCCGAAGCCATTCATTCTCCTGTACCCAGAATGTGACTGTGAATGACCCCAGGTTCAAACAGAGCTCCCGAGGGCACTCCTTCTCCATTGCTTCTGTAAAATGGGACAGAGTACGTTACCTTGCTCAGTGGGCTGTTGTAAGGTCCTAGTCAGATAGTGTAAAAGCCTTTGAAGACTATCAGATAATACATAATTATGAAGTGCTCAAAATACCTGATTATCTAATGATTAAAGGCAGAAGTAAAGTACCATGTATGTAACTAATATACCTTTGGAAAGCCCAAATGTTTCTCTACAAAGAGCCATTTGTAACTAGCAATGAATACAAATGTCCTTCCTGGCTGATGTCTGGTCATAATCGCTTCCTGAAGATGTAAGACATTTTATTTTGGCACTATGAATAGATCAATGAGGAAAACAACTACGCAGGTAAAATAGCTTATTCATTCCCGGGTGCAAGTACCTCGTATTATTAATATTTCTCCACCTTTTAAACTCTGTTACATGGTTGGGAATTTGCTGAGACACCCAAAGTTGACGGAGGCCGCCATTCTTACCTTAACATCTGGCCCTTCCAACACACTGGGTATATATGTGTGAGGCTTTTTATTTGGCTCTATCAACACACTCACCAGCTGGTACTGTCTATAATTAGGCAAACCTACTCATGAATATGACTCAGTCACTCCCACCTCAATCAGGAAATATTAATTGAGAAGGATAAGGGGAGTTTTATTTTTGTTTGTATGCTCAGCAAATCCCCCCAAGTTTAATAACTATTACTGCATGCTTCTATTTATTTATTTATTTATTTATTTATTTTTAAAGATTTTATTTATTTATTTGACAGAGAGATACACAGCAAGAGAGGGAACACAAGCAGGGGGAGTGGGAGAGCGAGGAGCAGGCTTCCCGCCAAGCAGGGAGCCCGATGTGGGGCTCGATCCCAGGACCCTGGGATCATGACCTGAGCCGAAGGCAGACACTTAACGACTGAGCACAGGGGAAGAGGCGGAGGGAGAGGGAGAAGTCCTGATGAAGGGCTCGATCCCAGGACTCTGGGCTCATGACCTGAGCTGAAGGCAGATGCTTCACCAACTGAGCCACTCAGGCGTCCCTTACTGAACACCTCTTAAGTTCAAGACATACTACTTTCTGTACACCCTTCCCTGGCCACTAATCTACCTGCGCAAACCCAAAATATGTGTCTCCCAGCCAAACCACACTTCTTGTATTAGAATAATTTTCAAATATAGCCATCCTATGTAACCCTAACTAGCCAACCCAAATCAAATAATCCCAGCAGGGGCAGAATATCTTGGTGGAAATGACCTTGGCTCCATCAATAGGAGATCCGCTACTAACCAGCTCCATGAATTTCCCCTTGAGAGGGCCATTTGCCCACAAAGCCTCATTTCCATTTTCTGCCAAATGTGAATGTTGAGAGGATCTTATAACGTCTCCTCCATTTCTAACATTCTGTTTGGGGCTCCTATAGACGTCCTGGGTGAATGTAGCTGTGCATTGCTCCTATGGCACTTTTCCGTGTATCTGCTTACCCCGTCCCCTTTCCCGTCACTTGCACTGCATGTAAACATCTTGAAGGTAGATGCTACAGCCATGCTGCTTTTGAAATATCCTCCACAGGACACAGCCTCAGGGAACTCTCCCTTTCTATAGCTGGCACCTGGCAAACTGTCTCTTTCCATTTCTAACAAACCCAAGAAACCAACATTTGCTCCTGCTAAGCATCTGTGTTGCCTTATGACTGATCTCACTAGTCTAACGGGTCTGTGGTACAGACCCATCGTGAGGTGAGAAAGGCTCTGAGAAGTGTCCTGCCACCATTTTCAGGGAAAAGCTACCATCCCACAGACTGTCCTCAAGTAAAGAAAACAAGAGAGGAAGCAGTGCTGAGCCCGATCTCACTCTTCGGTGACTGAGCTGGCTGTCGGTGACATCACTCCTGACAACATTAGCGCCCGTATGTGCAATCACAACATGTCTGTCACAGAAAGTCCCACATAGCCTCCTTCCCCTTAGGAGGAAACCAAAGCCCTGGCACAGGAAGAGACATGTCCAAGGTCATCTATCTGCTTAGGGACATGGCATTTAGGATCTACCCAACCTTCCTTCCCCTTCCGACTCTGAGAGTCTGCATTCCAAGTACAGAGAGAAAATGTGGCAATACCAGACATTGGTGGCTAAGACAGCTGTTCAAAGAGCTTTCCTCCAAGATATCTCTGTTAGGAAGCGAATGACTCATGTTACAAGGTTGACAGCATAGAAACATTATCAGACGCACACAGTGAACTTGGATGGGGACAAGTGCCATGGAGAACACCCAGGGAAAACTGCCCAAATAGAATACTCTGCAGAAATATTATACACAATAGAGCATTCTGACTTGTTATGTGCACACCCAGCAGAGAAATATTATAGTCTCAGGGGTCCAGAAACGGAACATGAGTCAGCAGCACGGCGCTATTATTTAATAAGGCAAGAATGGAATTTGGAAGCAGACAGAGGCGTAGAATGTTATACTCAGCACATTTGAGGGTTCTCGCTCTTTTTTATTATTCTCTAATTGTATCTTGTGTCTAAGTCTTGTCTCCCCAATGATATTAAAGGCTTCCAAAGGACAGAGGCTAGGTTTGATTTTTCCCTTGTATCTTTTTACCACTAGCAAGAAAATATATGGAGAGAGTGGTGGGGGAGGGAGGGAGAGAGTTTAAAATCTTAGGAGAGAGCCGGTGATGTCCTGGGATTCTATAATTCCAGAAGGAATTTGCTTATAAGACACAGACATGGAAAAATAGGGTGTGAAACCAATATTAAAAGTTTGTTTAACATAAGCTTGCAAAAGAGCTGAGAGAAGGGACAGTGACAGTAGTCGCTGTCCTTCGTTGAGTTTCTGTTCAGCTGCATTGAACAACCATGATCTGTAATCCTTCCAATGACCCCATAGGCAGGTTTTAGTAGCCCCATCTCATGGTTAAGAAAACTAAGACTCAGGGAACTTACCCCAGTTCATGATCATAAAACCATTAAGGGACTAAGTTAGAATTAGAACCCAGGGCTGCCTGGCTCTGAATTCCAAGGCCTTCCCACAGGTCTGTATGTCATCCAGAGAATGGAGCACATGTGTGTCCTATCTCTGCTGGGACCAAGAAACAGCCCTCACACAGCAAGAGGACCTCCAGCCATGTGGGGGTGATACCTTTCCAGCTGGGAGAATGTCCTGGAGAGGGTCACCAGCTCGGCCTCACAGCTGTGGAGGTTGTGATGTGAGCAAGTGGGGTCTGGTGCAGAAAGAGCCACAGTGGCTGGCACTTGGGCACCTCAGCCTGATGTCCAAGAGTCAGAGGAAGGTGCCCTGGAGAAGTCCAGCTCCATGTCTGTTGGGGTCCCTTCTGTGTCATTTTGCTGACATCCTGCTGCTCTCTGTGCCGGACCTCAGTCACTGTCCTTCTTATTGTAATGAAATAAAAGATCTTACAACAAGCGTCCCCTCTGTTGCAGAGAGAAACAAGCAAGGAAAGATCCCTGTCACAGCACAAGGAGTGGAAAGAAAAAGAACAAAATGCTAAGTATTGGACTTGTTGTTTTCTTGTTACTTCCCCTATAGCCCTCTGAATTTTCCAGGTTTTCAAAATAAAAATACTCCTTTCATAACTAGAAGAAATATGACACACATTTAAAATAAAGATGGAAAAATAATACACAAATGTAGAAATAAAGAAAATACCCATGAGAGGTTTCTAGGAAAACCCAGAAAATTGTTATTTCTGTTCAGTTACCACCTGTTCTAGTGCTCCCTACTGGTGAATAATCCTCATAATTGGATTCTAGCCTTGTGATCGGAAACATCTTTCTCCTGTGCCATAAATTAAAGCCAACAAGCAAACATAAAGAAAAAACATTTTTTAAATATTTATTTTATTTATTTTAGAGAGAGAAAGAGAGAGAAAGCAAGGGGGGAGGAGATGGAGAGAGAGAGAGAGAATCTCAAGCAGACTCCCCACAGAGTGTGGAGCCCGACTCAGGGCTTGATCTCATGACCCATGAGATCAGGACCTGAGCTGAAACCAAGAGCTGATTCTTAACCAACTGAGCCACCCAGGCGCCCCAAGGAAATTTTTTTCTTTTTAAATGTCAACGAAGTGCATGAGAGGTAAATTTGACTAAGAGAGCAGTAGCCTTTGGAATCCAGAAACAGGCAGTACTCAAAGTGGTGATCACAGAGATAGCGTGTCAGGGAAAGATAGTTCCTCACCCCAGAACGTGAGCCAGGCTGGCTAGGATGCCGGCACACCCAGGAGAGCAGCGTAGGATTCCATTTTTCTGTGGTGCTGGCAAGTCTGGGGCAGAAGAGTCGCACCTCTACACCCTTAGCGCAAAGCAGAGAACAACTCTCCAGGCAACGAGAGGCAGTGCCAGCCAAATAGGAGAGTTTAGACTTTCCCCTCCTTTCCCCATTTCTCAGTTACGTGAATCTGGTCTCAGAAGGATCTTTTTGAGTGGAACCAATTTCTCATTCAACCCCAAATTCCTGGAAGATACTCTAGAGAAATTTAGTAGATGCTCCTCACAACCAACAGATCTGAGGGAAGGGTGAAGAGGCGGCTCTGGCTGGTTCTCTGAGATGGAAGGGCCATAGGCCATGAAATCATGGAGAATTGTCACTGAACAGAATCTTAGAGTGGAGCCTCTCGAACTTTCATACTCCTAGAATCACCTGAGCGTGTAAAAGTGCAGATTCTGATGCTTTAGGTCTATGATGGGACAGAGATCCTGCCTCCAGAAGAGGTTGATGATGCTGGTCCGAGGACCACATCTTGAGCAGCAAGATACTGGAGATCATCTAGTTCTCAGATGGTAAGTACATTTCTCCTTGAATGTCATTCTTTGATGAAGACAGGTTGACTGTGGAGGTAGACCCCGTGTTGAGATCATGAAGAATGTGAAGCAGCCTTCAAGACCCAGAGACAAAGTTCAGTCATCAGTTAGTGATGCCCGGTATGAGGACAAAGGACCATTTTCATGATCATTGAGCTATTTCTGTTCCTCATTCCTAGAATAGTTGACACAGACATTTTTCTGCAATAAATATGGTTCACCTGGATATTTTCTGGAAGGCTAGCTAGAGGTAGCTGTGGTGTTATGAAGAGAGAATTTATCTTGGAGCCAGAAATCCTGGATATGGCTCCCAGTTTATCTTTCTGAGTTTCTCTGGGCCTCAGTTTCTTCTTCTGTAAAGTTAAGGATAATAAATCCTCCCTGGCAGGGTGTTAGGGAGATTCCACTTAATTAGAGACTGGGTAAACTCCATGAAACTACACAAATAAAAGTTACTATTTTATATGTTTTTGACAGTCTAGTCTGAGAGATGGAGCACATACAGGCAAAAGGCCTTAACGATGTTGTTACATTAAAAGAATATGGCATGAACTAGGTCTTTGATTGTTAGTTAAAGAGATTCCAACAGCCATTTGGAGTTGGGTGGAAATGATCCGTGCAAACTTGCAAGAAATTAATATGGAGCTCGGACATGAAAGAAAGGAGGGACTGATAGGATTGATAGGAGGGATGCACAAATTGCTTACAGGATCTAAGTCACTCTTTTTCTCAGCTCTAAAATGGAGATTAAAATAAAACCTCACAGAGCCCTTGTGAGGATTAAGTGAGATGATGTATTTACAAGTTTAGCTCAGTGTCTTTACACACAGTAAGTACTCACTGCTTGCCTTTTTTTTTCTAACCCTTACTGTTTTCTTTTAATTATTTAAACAGGTAATAGAAACTCATGATTCAAAAAACCAAACCAATGTCATAAAGTGTATATTGGCAAGTGTTGCTCTCATGTGTCTTCCCTTCTGACAGATCCCCCTTTCCCCATAGGTGGCTATTCTTAGCAACTTATGTATCTTTTCAGTGTTTCTTTATGCAGATACAAGCCAATACAAATATCTATTCTGATTGCTCCCTTTCCTACCCAAAATGCAATGTAGGATATACACTATTCTACACTGGAGTTTTTCATTTTCTTCTTTTCGTAGAAATAATTAGAGAACATTTACTATTTTGTTTTTTTTAGACCTGAATTGTATTTCCTCTGTGGGGCTTACCATAGTGTATTTATCCAGTGTCCCAGTTATGGGAACTTGGATTGCTTCTTATAAACGTGCTGCAACAAATCCCTTTTGAACACCCATCATTTTGTCTGTATACACTTAAATGTATAGTTTAAATTCCCAGAAGGGGAGTAAATGCACTTGTAATTTTGATAAAATTACATTACATTCCGGTCCGTCTTGCCAACAGAGTGTGCAGTCAAAATCTGAATGTTGATACCACATTCACCACTTACCCCACTAAGTTATTTTGTTAATCAGGTCTACTTCTGAACTTTCTAGTTTGTGTTATGGTTGTTTGCCTATTCAGGTATCATGATTGCTCTGTTTTTATTACTGAGATTGTATGACATATATTATTATCCACAGGGGCTGATCCCTCTTCAGCACTCTTTGTCTTCAGATTTTTTTCTGACTATCCTTGCCTGTTTATTTTTCCATATGAACTTGAGAATCAACTTGCCCCACTCCGGGGAAGGAGAAGGGGGAGGTCTTTGTTATTTTTTTCTTCTCTTTTTTTCTTTTTTTGTATTAAATTAAATTTACAAATGCAGGAGAACTGAACTCTTTAGGATGTTCAGTCTTCCCAAGCAAGAGCAGAGTGAATCTTTCCATTTGCTGAGTTTTACTTTTGTGTTGCGACGTTATTGAGCACATTTCACACTGAGTAACTGACAAGCTAAAAGGCAAGAGGACAAAGGCTAAGAAGTTATGATGGCAAAAAGCAAACATATTAACAACCTGCTCACATGCAAAGGGGCCATAACTGTGAATACTGGCAAAGTGGTAAGTGGCAGGATTAAGTCGGGAAGGAAAAAGTGGGAGAAAAAAGTCACTTTATTAATTATTACTGCCTTCTATTGGTTGTCTCATCGAATCCTCATCTCACAGATCATAACAATGTAATAATGAGACTTCTCCCCTGGGATTATTTTATCCAAGAGATGACACATGCAAAGCACCTGGCATAGTATGAACCACAGAGAAAGAACTCCACACACGTTAGAGATTATAATGTTGTTGTCAATGAAGGAGGAAGAAGACCAACTGAAGCTCTGCCATAGGAAATAATTTGCCAGAGTTCTTACGGATCCGTAATTCAAACACAAGTCAGCCAGTTTCTAAAGCCTGTGTTCTTTTCCCTGTACCGTTTTGCCTCTAGGGGAGTTAATTTAATTCAGTTTAATAAGTATTTATTAAGTATCTGCCAAAAACAACTTGAATATTATGTTCCATTCCAGAGGTCACACTGGTGAAGGCTCATTCATTTAAAAATAATAGAAGCAAGTTCAAACTCTCTTACGTAGAAAATGTCTAAGGGAAGTATTTATTTATCAGCTAATGTAACCAGTTATGGATAGGGCTAGAATCAGGTTGGCCTCAAGGACAGTGAGATTCATAGTTTTGGAGGCTGTGAGGTTGATCTCCTTCTTCTCTTTCTCCCTGTGTCTCTCTCTTCCCTCTTGCGCTGGTTTGGTTCCCTGGCCTGTCCCTTCTCTGTCTCTGCTTCCTGGAGCTTTCTGCTTTCAGACTGGCTGTCCCGGGAGTCCGGGCTCACATCCCTGCTTCAGGCTTAAAACCTCACATCAAGCTCTTTGGTCTGGCTCCACAGAACGTCCCAGGAATGTTGGATTGCCCAGGCTTGGGCCCCTTCTCAGGCTCTGGCCAGAGGGCTAGTATAGGATTGGCCGCCCCCACCTGAATCACATGGCTAGAGCGGAGGAAGCGGGGCTGCCCGCTTGAGAATCTCTTGGGAGGCTCTTCCCAAGAATTTGGGAGCTTTGGGCAGAAAGCAGAGCAAACGACAATGATAAAAGTAAATTATAGTGCAGCCACCTGGTTGGGTTCTCAGGCAGCCCTTTCAAAGTCCATTTAGTTTGAATGTGATGTAATAACGTGGAAAAATGTTTATGCTGAGAGAATCGATGAAGAAAAGCAGAATCACCAGCTGGATGAACACAGCTCTGCAAAAGCCAGAAACAAGAACCTGCTCGTAAACACTAAATAAAGAAATAATGGCACCCAATGTGAACACTGCTCATCTCTGCGTGGTGTGACCATTAGCGATTTTTCTCCCACCTACTTTCTTTGTTTTATTGTGGTTTCTGTTGTGGTAGCAGTTTACATTTGGCCCTAAAATGTTTCTTTCTTGTTAAATTGTTTATTTCATGTTTATCAGAGTAGTGTACCTTACCGCCCAACAGTACCCACCAACTACCCTGAGTCCCCCTGTGCAGAATGTCACAAGGAACTCTCATTTTGTTTCTTCTAAGTAACATTTTTAAATAATATGCTTATATTTCTATGTCCTGGTTTACACAGTTTAGACAGCATCTATCTCTTCATTTCCTTTCCTAGTATTTGAAGATTTAACTCTTTAAAGTCACCCAAACATACTTATGAGCGCTTCCTTTCCCCCATTGCCTTAAATAATTATGTGGAAATGCTTATCTAAGTAAGTAGAGGGAGATGATATTATTCTGACGATGTGAAGGCAGTTTACTGGTAGGCCAATCATCACCCCTCTTTCTTGCTTTACTCACTTCCTTTGCTGTAAGACATCTTCAAGTAGTTCCTTAAAGGATGCGTAGGGGGTAAATCCTTAGAGTCTTTATATATTTAAAATTGTCTTCTACCCTCATCCTTGATGAATAGTTTGACTAGATATAGAATTCTCAATTGAAAGCTGCTGAAGGGATTCCCCCAGTGATGTCCAGAAACCAGCATTAGTATTGAGAAATCCAGTGTCATCCTTGACTTTGGGACCCACAGTTTCCCTCTCTTTAGAAGTCTCTCTTTATCTCTAATGCTCTAAAATTTCAAAATTATATGTCCTTCCCCCCCCCCCCATTTATTATGTTGGCACTTAATGAGCCCATTTAAACTGGAGACACTTGCCCTTCAATTCTGAGAAATTTCTGTATCTGTTGGGTAATTTCCTTCCATTTTTCTCTGCCCTCTTCTCTGGAAATCTTATGAGAATAGGAAACATTTGGGGCCAATCCTATCAGTTTAGTCATTCCTTCCTGCTATTGCCCATTTCTTTCATGTTTTATAATACTTTCTGGAAGATTTCCAAGGACCCTTCCACTGCTTTAAAATTTTTTATTACAATATTTTTAATTTCTAGAAGCTCTAACTGCTTTTCTGTTCTTCTATCATAGCATTCTGTATTTGGCTTGTGATTACAGTGTCTTATCTTTATGAAAATATTCTGTGGTTTTGTTTGTTGAAATCTTTCTGTTCTCTGGAGAACTATTTATTTTCTCCAGGAGGGTTCTCTTTTTTCTCCATTGTTTCTTTGCTGTTTCCTGCCCCCTCTTTTATGTCTAAAGCTTTCCTCAAATATTGACGATCTTTTACCCTTTGTTCATATTTCATTTGGGGGTAAAGGTGATTGTCAGCTGCTGAGCTTCTGAAGAAGGTGACCAAGGGATGAGGTAGGCTTTTCACTGGGGGACCCTCAAACGTCAGTATATGGAAGCCTTTTCTCCCGAGAAGAATTCTTCAATTTCCTGCCTAGGGACAGTAAACAGAGGATAAGGAGGCAGGGCTCAGCATGTTCTGGGGAGGAAGAAGTGGTGAGGGCCCCGTGGTTCAAAACAGACACTCACTCTTTCCTTTTTAGCCTCCACCCCCGCCCCGCCTAAGGACCCCCCACTTCCTGTGGGAGGAGACATGTCGTCACCTGGTTGGCAGCGTGGGAAGGGAATTTGGGGGGAGGCCTAACCGGTCTGCAAAACAGGTCACAGCCATTCCTCTTCTCTTAGACACTCCAAAAGCGTAGCCTTTACTGTGTTCAGTCTGTCTGGGGTATCTGTTGGGTGAGTGGGTCTCCTTTTCTCCAGACTTTTCTCTGCAAGACACTGGAGTATAAGTTCTCCACTCTGCTTAGGCGAGGAGTTCTCCTCCCATCTGTTCGCCGCGTATGAAAACTTGTTGATTTCTGCTCTTTTTATCCTTCCAGGTTAATTCCTTTATAAAAATCACTTCACAATCACTTTGGTGGACTTTCTGGAGAGCATAAAACACATTCAGTCAATTTGGCTGATTAATGTGAAGTGTCACTTTCTTTGTTTTAAAATGAGCATATACTGTGTTTATACTGGAGAAAATACACTTTAGTTATTTGAAGTGGATAATTTAAAATCAAGAAGGGAAAAGAAAGTCCAAAAACTAGAGAGTAAATGGACAAAAGAATTGACATGAGGTCACACTTAATGTTTACAAATGGTCCTTAAACAAGAAAAGATGCCCAATTTTACTCATAACAAGAAAACTGCAATTAAAACTACATCTAGATACCGTTTTCCCACCATATTCTCACCAAAAACATCTCACCAATGTGTAAGAGAATCACAACTGTTGGCAAGGAGATGGATTAACTGGAACCCTCATATATTGCTTGTAGGAATGTGAAATTTATAAAATCTTATAAAATGCTTTGGCGGTCTCTTAAAAAAATGTTAAATATAAATGTACCCCAAGACCCAGTAATTCTACTCATAGGAATCTACCCAAGAGAAATAAAAATATATGTCCATACAATAACTTACATGTGAGTGCTCATAGCAGCATTATTCATAATAGCCCCCAAAAGGGAACAAACCAAATGTCCATCAACTGGTGAATGGATAAACCAGATGTGATACATCCGTGCAAAGGAATACCCTCTGACAATAAAAAGGAACAAAGTACTGGGGCGCCTGCGTGGCTCAGTCGGTGAAGTGTCTGCCTTCGGTTCAGGTCATGATACCAGGGTCCTGGGATCCAGCCCCACATCGGGCTCCCTGCTCAGCTGGGGCCCTCTTCTTCCTCTGCTCCTCCCCCCTCTCATGCTGTCTCTCTCTCTCTCTCTCAAATAAATAAATAAAATCTATTTTTTAAAAAAAGGAACAAAGTACTGATAAATGCTACAATGCGGTTGGATCTCAAAAACATCATGCCAACTGAAAGAATTCAGACACAATAAGCCACAAACTATATGATTTCATTTATGTGAAATTTCCACAAAAGGTCAAGTGTATAGAGGTAAAAGGTAGATTACTCCTTGGCTACAGCTGGGAGTGGGGATGGGCAGTCACTGCACACAGGCACGCGGTTCCTTTTCGGGGTGATGGACATGTTGTAAAATGAGATTGTGGCAAGTGTCGTGCAACACGGAAAATTTACTTAAAATTGTTGAATCATGCATATAAAACAGGTGAATTCTATGATATGTAAATTAGATCTCAATAAAGTGATGAAAGGGAAAAAGGAAGGGAGGGAGGGAAGGATAAAAGCTCTTGGATTTAGCAAGGTAGAAAGCCAAGAATCTAACCACAAAATTCACGGCAGATCTAAAGTTTCTGGCTTGAGAAGAAACAAAGAACTAAACAGAAAGGGGAAAAAAGTGTTAAAATGCAAACTCTGGTAGGCACACCCTGCTAGGCACAGAGTGGTCATTTAATCTTCCTGCCAAGCCACGGAGGTGTTTTGGTCCCCATTTTCAGAGGAGAAAACTGAGGCTCAGGGAAGTTAGGTGATTCACCGTAGCTCACCGAGTAAGTACAGATTTAGGGATGAGAGAGGAGAGAGGCTTGGGTTTTTTTTGCTTTGGTCCCCAGGGAATGGATTTATTTAAAATAAAATATAATACAAAATCATGTTTGGCTAAATTATAGCAACACAGTAGAATATGCATAATTCAGATTAACCTAGCCCCAGTGTGAGTCAGATAACAACCCGTGGGAATTATTATGCTGGCAAATAAAAGAGATGAATGGCATAAGAAGTGTCCTTTTTATTCATTTTGAAATAGATCACACACTAACTCCCAGGGAACTAAATGAAATTTTAGAGCTGATTATTGCAATCTATCCATGTTGAAGGTACCATGTAATCAGAGCTGATTTGACTTTGCCCCCTCTTTGGGGGAGAGGTGTTGAGGAAACTGATAAGCCAACTTTGCCTTGAAATATTATAACTGAAAAAAAATGTAGGAAGTTATTTAGCAATCTAAAGGACAGAAAATCTTCTTGAAAACATTGACTCTGCAGAGAACCTGATAGACTGATGCTTATCTCGGCACAACCAGAAGAAATCATCCTGCTGGTCAGTTCCCACCGATTTCATGGGTAGCCCACTGCATGACAGATTCTCTCTAAGATCCTGCTTAGGAAGGATGTCGCCATCCAATTTTCCTGTTCCGTTAAAACTAGAACTTTTTCTTTAGCTTCTCAGATCCACCGAATGCCATCAATAGTTAAGACCAGGGTGCCTGGTGTCTGATGACTGGATTCTCATCCACCTGCACTCCTTACGAACTGCATGACCTCAAGGCAGCTACTGACCTTCCAGTTTTTTCACCTATAACATGGGGATGGAAACAGTAGCTCCTCCTCATCAGGGTGTTTATTGGGGTTCAATGAGATAATGCAGGCAAAGTGTGTAGACAAGACTAGACCTGGCACCTATAAAGGATTCAGTAATATAGGCTAGAATTTCTCCCAGAAGAAAACCAGTAGGTGTGGCTAATATGTATCACTACCTACTGCGTGACAGGCATTGTGCTAGGCACAGAGTGGTCATTTAATCTTCTTGACAAGCCACGGAGGTGTTTTGGTCCCCATTTTCAGAGGAGAAAACTGAGGCTCAAGGAAGTTAAGTGATTCACCGCAGCTCACCGAGTAAGTACAGATTTAAGGATTTGACCCCAGGTCTGTTTTGGACCAAGGGCTAGCATACCTCTTAAAGATAGAATTAAAAATCTAGTCATTAGCCCCTCTACGAGCAGCCCCACCTGACCTCACAGAACTCTAGTATGAGAATTTAATCCAATAATGTAAGATATTTGGTGCAGGCCCTTTGATGAATAAAGCACCGGAAAATACCATGATGAGCGGACATGGACGCATGACCTCAATTCGGAGTATCTGAGAGGGTTGCAGGAAAGAGGCGTGTAAACATATCATGTGTGGATGAGGCAGAACAGAAAAATGTGCTAAAGAAAAGCACAAGAAAGGGCCGTGGGAGCACAGAGGAGGAAGCAGTTAATTCTGGCAGAGCGATAAGGGGAGACCTCGGGGAGAAGCTGCAAATGAGCTGTGCCTGGAAGCTTGCATGGATTTTGATTAGTGCAGGAAGTAACAGGCATTCTGGGCCTAACAAAGGTGAGGAGCGTTTTGGGGGATCACGCAGGTGGTGGGTGAAGGAGACTGCAGGTGTCAAGCACGGATGTACTAGAAAACAAGGCCGGAGAGCTGGCCGCGGTCAGGGTAGCTCACGGGGCCCCTGAAGGCCTGTTTAAAAGATTGCACTTTATTAAGAGGTCAACAGGGAGCCACTGAAAGTTTTATGAAGACAACGCTAGCAGCCGCCTGGAAGACGGTCCAGTAAGGTGGATGGATGGAGGCAGGAGAGATGCAGGCAGAGGAGAGACTGCAAGAAATCGGCGTGCTTCGTGCTTCCAGGCAACGCTGTTCTAAACAATCCCCAACACAAACATTTGTGCGCATCGCAGACTAAATGTTCTTTTCCTGGCTTCCTCAACGGAAGACGCTGGGGAGCAAGTGGGAGGTTAGGGCTGGTGTCTCCGTCCCTTCTGAAAGCCTTCAGGGCAGGGATTTTCTGGCTGTTTTGCAGGGTGTGGTTGCTCCACAGAGAAGGCCAGTGGGGGTAGCTCTGAGGATCCTGCCCTTTCAACCCAAGCCACTGCCTCTAGTAGAATGTGAGGAGAGGGGATGGGGTCTGTGTCTTCTGTTCACCACTGTGTCCTCAGCCTAACACCATGTCTGGCACACAGTAGGTACTCAATATCTGCTACATGAGTGAATGGGTGAGTGGAATTACTTTTTAGATTTTATTGGGAAACAAAGACTCCGTGGAAAGAGGAAGAAGAAGGAGAGGAGAAAGGAGAAGGTTTGAAATGCCTCTTCCAAATGAAAATATTTGCCAACTTTCCAGGGACCCCCTGATAGTTTTTAATGAACCTGGGAGGAAGTCCTTTGTTGTATCTGACCTAAGTTTTTTACTCCGGAGCATAAGCCCTTTTTTCTCTCCTGGCTCTTCGTAAAGAGGAAGGAGAAATCATCACAATAACCCTTTGCTTAGTGGAGGCAATTTATAAACCTGTTTCTTGCCATTGTTATTGCTGTTGTCTTTATCAAACTTCTCAGCAGAGCATCCATTGTATTCCATGAGCATGCTCATTTCCTCCAGGAAAAGATACAAGGAGGGTGGTGGGGTGGGAGGTACCCATAAGGCCAACCCAGTGAAGAAACCAAGACAACATGGTGTATTAGAAAGAGTGCTGCCTGAGTAGCTGCTTCGACCTGCAGTCCAGATCAATCCATTTCACCTATCTGACCTTGATTAATTTACTTAACTTTTCTTTTTTTTTATTTTTTTATTGTTATGTTAATCACCATACATTACATCATTAGTTTTTGATGTAGTGTTCCATGATTCATTGTTTGTGCATAACACCCAGTGCTCCACGCAGAACGTGCCCTCTTTAATACCCGTCACCAGGCTAACCCATCCCCCTACCCCCCTCCCCTCTAGAAACCTCAGTTTGTTTTTCAGAGTCCATCGTCTCTCATGGTTCGTCTCCCCCTCCGACTTACTCCCCTTCATTCTTCCCCTCCTGCTATCTTCTTCTTTTTTTTTTTTCTTAACATATATTGCATTATTTTTTTCAGAGGTACAGATCTGTGATTCAACAGTCTTGCACAATTCACAGCACTCACCATAGCACATACCCTCCCCAGTGTCTGTCACCCAGCCACCCCATCCCTCTCACCCCCCACCACTCCAGCAAACTTCAGTTTGTTTCCTGAGGTTAAAAATTCCTCATATCAGTGAGGTCATATGATACATGTCTTTCTCTGATTGATTTATTTCACTCAGCATAACACCCTCCAGTTCCATCCATGTTGTTGCAAATGGCAAGATCTCATTCTTTTTTATGGCTCCATAATATTCCATTGTGTATATATACCACCTCTTCTTTATCCATTCATCTGTCGATGGACATCTTGGCTCTTTCCACAGTTTGGCTATTGTGGACATTGCTGCTATAAACATCGGGGTGCATGTACCCCTTCGGATCCCTACATTTGTATCTTTGGGGTAAATACCCAGTAGTGCAATTGCTGGATCGTATGGTAGCTCTATTTTCAACTGTTTGAGGAACCTCCGTACTGTTTTCCAGAGTGGTTGCACCAGCTTGCATTCCCATCAACAGTGTAGGAAGGTTCCCCTTTCTCCACATCCCCGCCAACATCTGTCGTTTTCTGACTTGTTAATTCTAGCCATTCTGACTGGTGTGAGGTGGTATCTCATGGAGGTTTTGATTTGGATTTCCCTGATGCCGAGTGATGTTGAGCACTTTTCCATGTGTCTGTTGGCCATTTGGATGTCTTCTTTGGAAAAATGTCTGTTCATGTCTTCTGCCCATTTCTTGATTGGATTATTTGTTCTTTGGGTGTTGAGTTTGATAAGTTCTTTATGGATTTTGGATACTAGCCCTTTATCTGATATGTCATTTGCAAATATTTTCTCCCATTCTGTCGGTTGTCTTTTGGTTTTGTGGACTGTTTCTTTTGCTGTGCAAAAGCTTTTTATCTTGATGAAATCCCAATAGTTCATTTTTGCCCTTGCTTCCCTTGCCTTTGGCGATGTTTCTAGAAAGAAGTTGCTACAGCTGAGGTCGAAGAGGTTGCTACCTGTGTTCTCCTTTAGGATTTTGATGGACTCCTGTCTCACGTTTAGGTCTTTCAACCATTTGGAGTCTATTTTTGTGTGCGGTGTAAGGAAATGGTCCAGTTTCATTCTTCTGCATGTGGTTGTCCAATTTTCCCAACACCATTTGTTGAAGAGACTGTCTTTATTCCATTGGACATTCTTTCCTGCTTTGTCAAAGATTAGTTGACTATAGAGTTGAGGGTCCATTTCTGGGCTCTCTGTTCTGTTCCATTGATCTATGTGTCTGTTTTTGTGCCAGTACCATACTGTCTTGATGATGACAGCTTTGTAATAGAGCTGGAAGTCCGGAATTGTGATGCCACCAGCTTTGCTTTTCTTTTTCAATATTCCTCTGGCTATTCGGGGTCTCATCTGGTTCCATACAAATTTTAGGATTATTTTGTTCCATTTCTTTGAAAAAAGTGGATGGTATTTTGATGGGGATTGCACTGAATGTGTAGATTGCTCTAGGCAGCATTGACATCTTCACAATGTTTGTTCTTCCAATCCATGAGCATGGAACGTTTTTCCATTTCTTTGTGTCTTCTTCAATTTCTTTCATGAGTATTTTATAGTTTTCTGAGTACAGATTCTTTGCCTCTTTGGTTAAATTTATTCCTAGGTATCTTATGGTTTTGGGTGCAATTGTAAATGGGATCGACTCCTTGATTTGTCTCTCTTCTGTCTTGTTGTTGGTGTATAGGAATGCCACTGATTTCTGTGCATTGATTTTATATCCTACTACTTTACTGAATTCCTGTATGAGTTCTAGATGTTTTGGGGTGGAGTCTTTTGGGTTTTCCACATACAATATCACATCATCTGCAAAGAGTGAGAGTTTGACTTCTTCTTTGCCGATTTGGATGCCTTTGATTTCTTTTTGTTGTCTGATTGCTGTGGCTGGGACTTCTAATACTATGTTGAATAGCAGTGGTGATAGTGGACATCCCTGCTGCGTTCCTGACCTTAGGGGAAAAGCTCTCAGCTTTTCCCCATTGAGAATGATATTCACTGTAGGCTTTTCATAGATGGCTTTTATGATATTGAGGTATGTACCCTCTATCCCTATACTCTGAAGAGTTTTGATCAAGAAAGGATGCTGTACTTTGTCAAATGCTTTTTCTGCATCTATTGAGAGGATCCTATGATTCTTGTTCTTTCTTTTGTTAATGTATTGTATCATGTTGATTGATTTGTGGATGTTGAACCAACCTTGCATCCCAGGGATAAATCCCACTTGGTCATGGTGAATAATCCTTTTAATGTACTGTTGGATCCTATTGGGTAGTATTTTGGTGAGAATTTTTGCATCCATGTTCATCAAGGATATTGGTCTGTAATTCTCCTTTTTGATGGGGTCTTTGGTTTTGGGATCAAGGTAATGGTGGCCTCATAAAATGAGTTTGGAAGTTTTCCTTCCATTTCTATTTTTTGGAACAGTTTCAGGTGAATAGGTATTAATTCTTCTTTAAATGTTTGGTAGAATTCCCCTGGGAAGTCATCTGGCCCTGGGTTTTGTTTGTTGGGACATTTTTGATGACTGCTTCAATTTCCTTAGTGGTTATAGGTCTGTTCAGGTTTTCTATTTCTTCCTGGTTCAGTTTTTGTAGTTGATACATCTCTAGGAATGCACCCATTTCTTCCAGGTTATCTAATTTGCTGGCATAGAGTTGCTCATAATATGTTCTTATAATTGTTTGTATTTCTTTGGTGTTGGTTGTGATGTCTCCTCTTTCATTCATGATTTTGTTGATTTGGGTCTTTTCTCTTTTCTTTTTGATAAGTCTGGCCAGGGGTTTATCAATCTTGTTAATTCTCTCAAAGAACCAGCTCCTAGTTTCGTTGATCTGTTCTACTGTTCTTTTGGTTTCTGTTTCATTGATTTCCACTCTGATCTTTATTATTTCTTTTCTCCTGCTGGGTTTAGGCTTTATTTGCTGTTCTTTCTCTAGCTCCTTTAGGTGTAGGGTTAGGTTGTGTATTTGAGACCTTTCTTGTTTCTTGAGAAAGGCTTGTATTGCTATATACTTTCCTCTCAGGACTGCCTTTGCTGTAGCCCAAAGATTTTGAACAGTTGTGTTTTCATTTTCATTGGTTTCCATGAATTTTTTTAATTCTTCTTTAATTTCCTGGTTGACCCATTCATTCTTTAGTAGGATGCTCTTTAGCCTCCATGTATTTGAGTTCTTTCCAACTTTCCTCTTGTGATTGAGTTCTAGTTTCAAAGCATTGTGGTCTGAAAATAGGCAGGGAATAATCCCAATCTTTTGGTATCAGTTGAGACCTGATTTGTGACCTCGGATGTGATCAATTCTGGAGAATGTTCCATGGGCACTAGAGAAGAATGTGTATTCCGTTGCTTTGGGATGGAATGTTCTGAATATGTCTGTGAAGTCCATTTGGTCCAGTGTGTCATTTAAAGTCTTTATTTCCTTGTTGACATTTTGTTTAGATGATCTGTCCATTTCAGTCAGGGGGGTGTTAAAGTCCCCCACTATTATTGTATTGTTGTCAATGTGTTTCTTTGCTTTTGTTATTAACTGCCTTATATAATTGGCTGCTCCCATGTTAGGGGCATAGATATTTACAATTGTTAGATCTTCTTGTTGGATAGACCCTTTAAGTAAGATATAGTGTCCTTCTTCATCTATTATTATAGTCTTTGTTTTAAAATTTAATTTGTCTGATATAAGAATTGCCACCCCAGCTTTCTTTTGGTGTCCATTAGCATGGTAAATGGTTTTCCACCCCCTCACTTTCAATGTGGGGGTGTCTTTGGGTCTAGAATGAGTCTCTTGCAGACAGCATATTGATGGGTCTTGTTTTTGAATCCAATCTGATAGCCTGTGTCTTTTGATTGGGGCATTTAGCCCATTTACATTCAGGGTAACTATTGAAAGATATGAATTTAGTGCCATTGTATTGCCTGTAAGGTGACTGTTACTGTATATTGTCTGTGTTCCTTTCTGATCTATGCTGCTTTTAGGCTCTCTCTTTGCTTAGAGGACCCCTTTCAATATTTCTTTTAGGGCTGGTTTTGTGTTTGCAAATTCCTTTAGTTTTTGTTTGTCCTGGAAGCTTTTTACCTCTCCTTCTATTTTCAATGACAGCCTAGCTGGATATAGTATTCTTGGCTGCATATTTTTCTCGTTTAGTGCTCTGAAGATATCATGCCAGTCCTTTCTGGCCTGCCAGGTCTCTGTGGATAGGTCTGTTGCCAATCTAATGTTTCTACCATTATAGGTTACATATCTCTTCTCCCGAGCTGCTTTCAGGGTTTTCTCTTTGTCTCTGAGACTTGTAAGTTTTACTATTAGATGTCGGGGTGTTGACCTATTTTTATTGATTTTGAGAGGGGTTCTCTGTGCCTCCTGGATTTTGATGCCTGTTTCCTTCCCCACATTAGGGAAGTTCTCTGCTATAATTTGCTCCAATATACCTTCTGCCCCTCTCTCTCTTTCTTCTTCTTCTGGGATCCCGATTATTCTAATGTTGTTTCGTCTTATCGTATCGCTTATCTCTCGAATTCTGCCCTCGTGATCCTGTAGTTGTTTATCTCTCTTTTTCTCAGCCTCTTTATTTTCCATCATTTGGTCTTCTATATCGCTGATTCTCTCTTCTGCCTCATTTATCCTAGCAGTTAGTGCCCCGATTTTTGATTGCACCTCATTAATAGCCTTTTTGATTTAGACTTGGTTAGATTTTAGTTTTTTTATTTCTCCAGAAAGGGTTTCTCTAATAACTTCCACGCTTTTTTCAAGCCCAGCTAATATCTTTAAAGTCATGATTCTGAACTCTAGGTCCGACATCGTACTAATGTCCGTATTGAGTAGGTCCCTGGCAGACGGTACTACCTCTTGTTCTTTTCACTGAGGTGATTTTTTTCATCTTGTCAGTTTGTCCAGAGGAGAATAGATGAATGAGAGAACAAAATGCTAACAGGTTAACAACGTCCCCAGCAAATATACTCTATACAAATCAGAAAAGACCTGAAACCAGGGGAAAAGAAAGGGAAAGAAAGAGAAGAAAAGAAAAAGAAAAAGAAAAAGATAAAAACAAACAAAAACAGAACAAAACAAAAAAAACAGAATATGATCAAATATGATCAGGCTAGTGCATAGATCAGTGCCACACACTAGATTTTGGGTGTATTTTGGTCTGTTAGAAGAAAGTGCCTCCTAAAATTTTAAAGGAAGAAAGACTTATATATGTACAAAATAAGGGTTGATACAATGAAGGGATGGAAGATGACTGTAAAGATGAAAATTATAAAAGGTTTTATAAACGGAATTGATAAGATAAGAAGTTGTTTGAAAGAAGAAAGAAGAAGATTTAAAAAAAAAAAGAAAAGAAAAAAAATGGGAGAGACTGTGATCAGGCAGGAGACTAGAACCAAGCCATACACTAGTGATTTAGGGTATATTTTGATTTGTTAGAGGAAACTGTATATCAAAATTTTAAAGAGAGAAGAACTTATATATATATGCCAAAAATAAGGGTAACTACTATGAAGGGATAAAATATGACTCTAAAAATGAAAAATAAAAAATGTTTTTTTAAAAAAGGGATTGATAAGATGTTGGTTGAAAAAGGGAAAAAGAAAAATTAAAAACAAAACAAAACAAAAAACAGTTAAAAAAATTAACTTTGAAAAACTAATGAATCATGGTAAAAAAGCCATGAATTCTATGTGCAGTATTCCCCTAGCGCTGGAGTTCTCCTGTTCTCCTTGATCGGTAAACTTGGTCTTGGCTGGCTGTTCGTGCTGATCTTCTGGGGGAGCGGCCTGTTGCCGTGGTTCCCAAATGTCTTTGCCGGAGGTGGAATTGCCCCGCCCTTGTCGGTCTGGGCTAAGCAAGCTTCTCGGGTTTGCTCTCAGGAGCTTTTGTTCCCTGCAAGCTCTCAGTACAGCTTTGGAGGACCAGGGTGAAAATGGTGGCCTCCCAATCTCTGCCCTGGAGAAGCCGAGAACTCGGGGCCCCGCTCCTCAGTGCGCCCCCAGAGAAAAGCAGTCAATCACTCCCGTCTCCCCGGTCTCCGGCCGCACTCCGTGCTCTCCCGGCCTGTGACCGAGCGTTTGTATCTCTGGCACCCGACCCCGTGTGGAGTCTCCAAACCCAGCAGATCCCTGCGGTGCGCTCCCGCGCCGCTCCTCCCGGGGGAGGAAGGGGAGTCTCCCCGGCTCTGCTGCTTGTTGGGTCCCTGCTGGAGGAGCAGTGGCCCGACTGGGCCGCGGATCACGGTTTATGGCCACCCCGAGCTGAGAGACCGCGCCTCAGCTCCGTCTCTGCAGCCGGCTTCCCCGCTCCAATAGCTGGGAGCTCTACCACACTCAGGCACCCCCGATATTTCTGTGACCCCGAGGGTTCTCAGTCCACACTGTCCCACAAGGTTTTCACCTCCCACTTAGCCACTGGAGCGACGTCCCTCAGGGGAGCCGACTTCTAAAAGTTCCGATTTTGTGCTCCGCGGCTCTAGCACTTGCCAGAAGCAGCCGATGGAGGCCCCCTCCCCCGCCGTCTATCCTCCCGAATACCGCCTCGGATTCACTTCTCCGCACGTCCTACCTTCCAGTAAGTGGTCGCTTCTCTGTTCAGAGAGTTGTTGCTACTCTCTTCTTCGATCTCCTGTTGAGTTCGTAGGTGTTCAGAATGGTTTGATCCCTATTCAGCTGAATTCCTGAGACCAGATGACATCCAGGTCTCCTACTCCTCCGCCATCTTGCTCCCGCCTTCCAGAAAGTGGTCGCTTTTCTGTTCAAAGAGTTGTTGCTATTCTTTTCTTCGATCTCCTGTTGAGTTCGTAGGTGTTCAGAATGGTTTAATCCCTATCCAGCTGAATTCCTGAGACCAGACGAAATCCAGGTCTCCTACTCCTCCGCCATCTTGCTCCGCCCCCCTTAACTTTTCTAAACATCTGTTTCCTCTACTATTAAATGAAGACATTAAATAATGCCTACCTTGTTTGATTGTCTTGGAGAGTAAAGCTAAGTTATGCCCGGCACATAGAAGTGCTTAATAAATGGTAACTGTTCTTTTAATGAGCAATGACACAATAAATAGAATGGTCATATCTCTTCCCATCAGAATTAATTTAAAATGTTAGTAAAATTTTCTTGAAAAATAACAAGTGATTTAAAACAGGGACAAATATCTTATATACACACATACAAGATTTGTAAACTCAAAAGTTGGAAGAAATCTCGGTTGTCTTGGAACACTTAAGAATCATTATTTGGCAGTGCCCAAGGAAACCTAGAATGTAAGGATTGAAAAGAAAATGGAAATCCTATAGCAGGTGGGTTCCTAATTTTAGCCTCTGGAGAAATATTACAGGAACAGCCTCAGGACCCAAACTCGAAAGGAAGGCTGAGGAATGTGGAAGTGATGGTATCATTCATTCCCTCATTCATTTATTTGGGTATTTACCCAGTCCTAGTCTGATGAGCCACACTACCCTTGAAAAGTGAGAGGCTCCCAGGAAGAAGAGACCCCAACTACCAAGGGAACCTCTGACTAGTTCAAACAAAGGAGAAATTGTAGAAGATGAAGAACAATCTAAAACAGCCAACATTCTAGGTAAAATTGTTAAACTCTGGCAGTCAGTACCCTTCTCTGTTCCTGATCTTCTGTGGCACTCTGTGGTAGATTGAATAAGTGGCCCCATTCTCTACCCCTCTGTGCATCCACGGCCCCTGTCAGTGTCCTTTCAAGCAGACATAGTGTGGCAGAAACTTGAAAAGCACTTGCAAGCTAAGGCTTCCTGTCTTGAGATAGGAGAAGAACCTGCTCAGACTGGTCACAGACCAGCCTGCTGGTCCCAGGAAGATGACACATGACAGACGAAGTTGGCTCTGGTGGATCCCACTGTGAATTAGATCAACCAGATTTGACATTAAATTCGAGGGCAATTAGTTACACACCATGTTTGTGGCAATAGCTAACATATACACACAACCATTTACTTAAGAGAAATTCTGCTCTGCAGAAAAATATCTGAAATGCATTCAAGTTAAAGCTTGAAACATGTCTGCTAAAGCTTAAAAAATAACCCCACATGACAGCTATACATTTAAACTGGGAACAGTGACTTTCTTTACATGTGTGTGTGAAGGATGCCAGGAGGGGTATACAGCACAGAATGCTCTCCTCAAAGGGAATCTCCTCTAGAATCCCAATGTGAAAAACAGATTTTAAAAAGACCAGAAATTTGCTTGAAGATGAGATATCCTCCCCATGTCCCTAAGGCACATTCCCCAAACTCTAGAGCAGAATGAGGACAGTTGTAAAAGTATAAGCCTAAGTGAGATTTTTATTTTAATTTTTAATGGTAGGAGAATCATCAACTCTGATTGGACTATGCAGAATGAGGCTTTAGATGGTCTTTAGATCTGAATTGGCTGGACGTACCAGCCGGACCACAAGGAACATGGAGGCAGGGGTTGCTGGTTCTCAAGAGACCTTACACCATGTATCTATAGTGATGGGTTATTAATTAAAACAGAGCTGGTGAGTTTATATACAGTTATAAGGAGGAAGTTCAGTCTTCAACCCACCTTATTCTATAACTGATTAAATGATTAAGTGAATAAACACTATTTCTTGTAACAAACATGTTTTATAAGATTTTGTAACAAACTTCATTGCTAAAAGTTATATCCCTAATGGTTAAACAAAAACTTTGCAGATAAAACTTAGTAGCTGCTGTTCCTCTAACTCTTCCTTTTTGTTTTTCCTTTCCTTTTCCCCCAAAATTCAGAACTAATGCTCTGGATGCCACTAAGTGGAGCAGAGCAAGGTAGGCATTTGTGCTAAAGGGGCATAAGGGTAGACTTTAGAGATCCAGAGTGGGGTGTCAATCTCAAACAGGGTGTCAAGCAGGGGAGTGCATCAGCATGGGGTGTGGAAGCCCAAGTAGGGTGAAAAGGGCCTTCATTCATGGGGATAGCCTGCCATGAGGGATCAGAGCCCAAGAAGAAAGAGGAGAACATCAATGCTGAAGGGCAGCCTTGCATGGAGTGGCAGGGCCTGAGTATGGTGACAAGGGCACCCGTGCCTGGAGGAGGCTGGGTATATGTAGGTTGTCAGGAGGTGGCCTGGTGTCAAAGTTTAAAACCATTAAAAACAGTATCCAGATATTTGGCTTAGGGGTTCAGAGCCGAAGTAAGATGGGAAGCCATCCACATGAAGGGCAAGAAAACAGTCTAGTGTTGAAGTCCAGAGTCCAAGTGGGTGAGGAAGTCAGCATGTCCATGTGGTGGGGGGAGGGGCCAACATGAGGAATCAGAGCCCGGGCAGGGAAGAGGGCATCCCAGAAGATGGGCGTCTAACATAAAGTGTCAGAACCCAAAACGAGTAAGGAAGTCATCTCTATGCTTGGGAGCAGCCTCAGCAAAGGCAAGATGAGGTCAATATCCATGTAGGGAGGTGGCCTGGCATGGGATGTCATAGCCCTAAAACGGTGAAGAGGATGTCCAAAGAAGGGGTAGTCTGGAACAGGGTTTCAGAACTCAAATGGGGTGAAGAGGACGTCATTACGGGAAAGGGGGCAGCAGAGTTGGAATACTGATATAAGAAGGGGAGTTGATGAAATAAGTAGGTATATTAAAGGTCATGGGAGCCAAGTTTTCACTGTTGAAGGAGGGAGTTACAGGTACTGGAAGGAAGAAAACTAGAATCAGCTCAATAGTGTTTGATGGGAATTAGAGTTATCAGGGCATTTTAATTAATGGAAATATTTATAGAAATAAATATGAAAGTAAATGTGTATATAAATGTATATATTAACATGCATATACCACCTCAGTCTGTCCTCAGAAAAGCCTTGGGATCAGTGATACTCCAATTGTAATGAATACACCTGGTACCCAGAACTTGATGACTTCTTCTTTTTTAAGTCGGCTCCATACCCAGTGTGGAGCCCAGCATGGGGCTTGAACTCAAGACCCTGAGATCGAGACCTGAGCTGAAATCAAGAGCCAGTTGTTTAACCAACTGAGCACTCCAGGTGTCTTCCTGGAACTTGACTTCTAATAACTGTTCTCAACCAAAAGAAACCAGAACAATGAAGACATGACAAAAGGATATGAAGCCAGCTTGAAGGGATTTGCACCAGTCAAATTGAGGACAATTTGAACATCAAAATAAAGATGGGTAATTGTGGATTATAACTGATTGAATATCCTACACTTCCATGAGCACATACAGATATAAATAAATAGATACTTTGAAAGATGATGAGAAATGAGATATTTACATGGTTTCATAGTTTCTCCCTACAAAATGCTTGATAAGTTAAAAAGGGGGAAAGCATAACTTCTCAGTGGAGAAGTCTGGCAGACACTACCTTAATCAATGATGAAAGTAACTCACTAAAAATGGAATAAATAAAAATCTTGTGCCACTGGATGGGAAGATGCAGTATAAAGAACACAGCATCACTTCAGTGATATTCCTGCCAAAGACGCATAACCTGAATCTAGGTGTGAAGAATCATCAAACCTAAATTGAAGACCATGCTATAATTGGCTTATTCCTTCAAAAATTTAAGGAGCTGAATGTCAAGAAAAGGCTAAAGAACTGTTCTAGACAGAGGCTAAAAAACATCACGATCAAATACAGTGTGTAATTCTGAACTGGATCCTTTCTCTGTACATGACATTACTGAGCAACTGGGAATCTGAGGGCTAGATGGTAATATAGTAACGTTAATTTTCCTTATTTTGATGATTGAATTAAGGTTTTATAGAGTATGCTCATTCGTGGGAAATACTAGAGTAATTGGATGTGATGGGGCAAGAAATTAACAATTTCCTTTCAAACAATTCAGGTAGGAAATGTTCTTTGTTCTTGTGAAATTTGTGTTTCAAAATAAGAAACATTAAAACAGAACTGCATAGTTAAATATTATGGGGAATCTCCTCCTACTTATCAGTAAAAGTTAACAAGAGGAGTTATAATCATGATAACATCAGTGAAATGAAGACCTCACCTTACTTACTGGCTTTTGGCAAGTGTCCTTCAGTTTATCCCCGTGCTCCCCGGCTCAGGAGAGTGTAGACATCTCCAACCTGCCCTTGTCCGTATCACTAAGATGTCACTCTATGTCTTCATATCTCTAATGAAAAAAACAAACAAACAAAACAAAACAGAAATGGACTAATAGATTCAGGAAACAAGCTGTTTGTTACCAGAGTGGGGAGGGGCTCAGGGCGGGCAAAGCAGGTGAAAGAGATTAAGAGGTGCAGACTTCCAGTTATAAAATAAGTAAGTTATGGGGATATAATGCACAGCCTAAGGAATACAGTCAATAATTGTAATAACTGTAACAACTTTGTATGGCGACAGATGGTAACTAGACTCCCCATGGGGATCAATTCTTAACGAATGAAAATATTGAACACTGTGATATACGCCTAACACTAATAGGATATTGTATGTCAATTACACTTCAATAAAACCAACACAGCACTTAAAATTCTTTTTTTTAAAGAATTTTCTTTATTAAAAAGGTTGATTTATTTATTTTAGAGGAAGCAGGGGGTGGGGTTGGAGGGACAGAAGGAGAGGGAGAGACACTTAAGCAGACTCCGTGCTGAGCGTGGAGCCCGAGGTGGGGCTCCATCCCACCACCCTGAGATCAGACCTGAGCCGAAACCAAGAGTCAGGGCTTTAACCAACTGTGCCACCCAGGCTCCCCTTAAAATTTTTTTTGTTGGTGTTCCCCGAGATCATGTGGTTGGGGAAGGCATGGGGAGTGGGCTGCTGATATATAAAGTCATTGTCATTCCTGAGAAGCTCAAAGTTCAGCATCAAATCTGAAGTGAGAGGAAAGACAGGTGAAGAGTAGGGCTGGTGCCCTGGAGGTGGGAGAGAGGTATGGCAAAGGAAACACGGGCAGGAGGCAAGTTCGGGGCCCTGCCACCTGCTACCAGAGGGGCTTAGCTGGGCCCCTCCCTCTTGCATCTCAGGAGATGCAGACCAGGCTGAGCTGCTTCAAAGAGCCACATTGGGCCAAAGTGCCCTCTGTGTTGAAGATACATTTGAAATAAATAAAATGTTGAAATAACCATTTCTTTTGGACAGAAAGGACCATATAATGTACCCTAGTCCAGTTCGGTCTCGCCTTCCAGGAAGCCTGAAGTCAGAATTCTAGCCAGCGCTCCCGCCCATCACCTGGCCTCATCCCCTTCTTGAGGCAGAGAAGAGCCAGAGGCCAGCACCTCGAATTCCGCCCAGTTCCTGCTCCCCTCTTCTCCACCCGGTAGATTTTCTGCATGTACACCTCCCTCTTTGCTGCCACGTTGTCTAACGCTCCGTCCTCCACCTGGGCTGGGATCGCCTCTCTGTCAGCTGTCCCCTCGTTTCTTATCTGCCTATATGCGGTCTAGTGGCCCCTGCTTCTCCACATTTAAATTTCTCCCTTTTGCTAAACTGGATGAGTATTTTTTTTCACTTGCCTTTTCTGTAGTTTTATGATATTATCATGTTCTCCTTGAATTGTTTTACCTTGACTTTTACCTGTCCACACTACTCAATGGATGCTTTCACTCCTCCTCCTAGAGCTCCTCCTTCTTACTCTCCCCAAGGCTTTGTTCCCATCTCCTTGCCTTGCTCCATCCAGACTCCATGCACACACTTTGGTCCCTAAGGGATCTACAGCTGGACTCCAAGTGCTCTGTGTATCCCCTGAAAGTAAATGTAGATATTTGTATATATGTACATTTTTCTGATGAAAATAGCTTTCCTCCTATTCTCTAAGGGGTCCATGAGCACACAAACTTAAGAACTCTAGAATGTGCTGATGCCCCACCATCTAGATCTTCAGGTCAGGCTCCTCGCCGAGTTCCAGACCCATACGTCCAGCAGGCATCTCTAAGGCAACATGCCCCAAATGGAACTCATTTTCTTCCTATCCAACACCCTCCCAGGTCCCTTATCTCAATGAACAGCACTATCATCGACTCAGTTGTCCCAGTAAAACATCTTAGAGTCACCTTGGACTTTTCTCTCTCTCTCTCCCTCTCTTTCTCACCACTCCCATGTCCAATCAAGCTCCAGGGCTCAACATTTCTCTCTCTCCTCAATACCTCTTCCATTGATCTGCTTCTCTGGATCCCTTAGACATAAGTTCCTGTCTCTCCTGGCTCTGAGTCACTACAGCAGCCTCCCGTGGCCCCTGCCAGCGAGTTTGCCCCTCTGAACCAGTATCACATACAACCAGAGGTGATCTTCCTAAAATGCAAATGTGCTCATTTCCTACCCGCTGCTTACAACTCTTCAAAGTAGTACTTTCTCATAAGATAAAGCCTAAATGTCCTACTGTGATATACATCACAGAATAACATGGCCCCAGGCACCACTCCATCTCCCATCCCCTCATCACCCTCACCATTTTGCGCTCTATGACCCAATAGTGCTGAACCATTTGTAGATTCCCAAAAGGTGCCGTCATGTTGCTAGATTCTGGGACCTCATACAAAATTTTTTAAAATGTTTTTATTTCATACTAATTTTTTAAAAAGTAAGCTCCGTGCCCAACATGGGGCTTGAACTCACGACCCTAAGATCAAGAGTTGCATGCTCTACCAACTGAGCCAGCCAGGCACCCCACTCCACACTTTTTAACATCCTGGGACCTCCTGGAACTCCCCCTTCACACCCAGTGCCTAGAACATCGATAGGCTGTGGTGGCTTATTCCGTGTCACCTTGGCTAAACTGGAATTGTCTTCCCCAGACCTCATCTCTGTGGGGTTCCAGGTTAGAGTTGGTCAAAAGAGAATTGACACAACATTTGCAAGGCAGAAGTGTATCAGCAGCCATTTTGCTCCAAAGGTTATCGTGAGATGGACGTAGAGGTGTGGATGGAGCCCAGTGTGCCCAGCTCTTCCACCCAACTTCCATCCTGCCGACCAATGGCAGCCCAGGCGCACCATGAGGCCATGAGTTCACGGATACAAGAAGACAGCCTTCCAGAGACACCAGCCGCCTCTCATGGTCCACTGTGTGAGCTGGATGTGCCGAGCGTCGAGATTTCTCTGTGAGCTCTGACTTGTCCATTCCCACCAGCACCCCAGGAGGGCTTTTCTCTGGACTTCCAAATCTCCTTTTCAGAACTTTACTTCCCCTTGCTTTTCCACATGTGTGCAAGAGCTAATCCTCTAGTAAGTTCCTCATTCCCTAATCAGCAGAGTGGTTCTGCTTCTCTGACTGGACCCTCGACTTTGTTGAGTAGTTAGCTTGGGTATATCCTGCAGTTTGTCCTCTCTGCAGGGAAGCTCCTCTCACTCCAGAGCTGTAAGGGTCTCAATGAGGAGGAAGAATTCAGAGACTCCTCATGGTTGCCCTCCTGTGCTCGCCGTACAAGATGCACTCCCGCAGCTTCAGCCCAAGTAAGGAAAAACCGGGCTCCGATTCTCAGTGCTCTTTACAAGGAGAGGATCTGGGTGACCACCCGGACTACTTCCGCTCTCCTGAAATTGCCCTGCAGGCAGCTTGCACTCCCTGGGAACTTCCCACACCTCTACCCTGCAGGCTGGGGAAAGAAGAGCCATGGCTGTGCTGGAGACCATTTTCTTGTCTAAAACTACATTTCCAGGCCAGGTGGGTTCCCAGAATATTGCTTTTGGGAAGATTTGGCCAGCACTTAGCCTCCCTGTGGTGAAGACAAGGTATCCACTAGGAGCTGGGGATGGGTCATGCCCCCAAGCCAAGATGGGGTTTGTCAACCCCGGAGACAAGCCTTAGCCCCACCCACCCTGCACAGAGCCAGACTGCTCTACCCACTCCCAGCACAGAGGCCCAGCTCTGTGCCCTCTAATACCCCAACGCCAACTCTGCCGAGGAGTAAGTAACTCCACCCACCCCTCCAGAAGCATCTCTACTTGCTTGTGAAGCCCCCTCCCCACCCCAATATGGTGGCTTATGCAGATGGTACCCACTCTGCCACCTTGCTCTGAAGATGCTGTTAGAGATCCTGAGCTCCTTGAGGGCTAGGGCCATGCCTGAAGGCCCCTTGTTTTCCTCTCAGCTCTGGGAAAGTAGATAGGTCAAAGAAGCTAGAGAATAAAAACCAGAAGACTCAATTGGAACCTGGCCACCAGTTGGGATGCTGGAATAGAAACAGAAAGGGTAAAACCGCAGGGAATCCTAAAACCATTAAGGGATGTCTGGAGATATTTGAGTGTGCTACTTCTTTATGAAAGCAGATGTTCTGTATGATTTGGCTGTCTACTGGGTATTTCTGAAAATGAATAATAGACTTCAGGAAGGACTGAAGATGTAGGGAGAAGGAGGAAAGAGAAGGAAGGAATGTGGAGGCAAAGAGGGGCCAAGTAATTCTTGGTAATGGAAAATATGGTCATGTTCTCTACACTCTACACCTCATGCCAGGGATTTAGGCATCCATTTCTACAAAATCCAGAATGATGCCCTGCCAAAGAGATAGCACCAACATGGATATTTCAGAATGGGCATAGCTAGTGTGGAGTGTGTTTGTGGGGCTGCTGGGGCCCCCAGAGCCATATAGATCATGCACCTTTGATGCCTGCTCTGTGCCCGACACTGCTATAGGCACCCTGGGCATAGGGAGCAATAAGAAAGATCCCACTTTAGCTTCACTATTAGGCTTTATTTTCCCGCCCCCCCAACCCCCAAGAACTCTGTTCAGAAGAAACATTTTATATACCCATTATGCAGGAAAGTGAACTCAGGCCTGGAGAGATTTGTGACTTGACTAAGTTCAGCGAGCAAGTTAGTGGAGTTGGGACTACTCTCTATGCATAGAGCAAAGAAGTTGGCTTTGGTTTCATACAGATTTAGATATAGAGGTTATGGATCTAGGCATAGATTACATATACATATACATACACACCTGCCGTCGCCGTCCTATCCACCACCCGTCCTCAGGCTTGGGGAACACAAGAGTAATCATGTGGGAGTATCTCCTGCATTTCAGTGCCTCCTTTTAGGCTAAGCAGAGATGCTTGCAGATCGCAGATGGACTATGTCTGCTAGGCATTCACTTTGTCAATATGAGGCTGCCCTGTATGGCCAGGATTTGTCCCACTTTATTCTGTGCCAGGTTGCATGATGCCAGCCAGACACTCCTGTTAGGTTACATGCCCTACACCTCACTTCTCAGGAGAGTAGCATGTGCTCCCTAAATAGAAGTCAGCCTGCCTCTCAGGGGCCTCTCTTCAGATTAATTTTTCAGAAGCACTTTGTACAAACCCCGTGACTGCCCGTAGCTCTCCACCTTGTAATGCAGGGCTTGCAGCCTCTGTCCCGATGATCCAGGAGCTACTTCAGGGTCGCATCGGTGTCTGCCTTGTTTGCCACTAGATCCCAAGTGTGGACCCCTCACCTGACCAGGAACAGGTGTTCAAAGAAACACTGATAAATGCATGTGGGTGGGTGGAGTTCCTAACAGGCCAGGAACTTGTCCACCGGTGTCTTTCCCTCCCTGTGAATGTCTCCCTGTTCAGGGTCAACTAACAGTCCCAGAGAACAGTAACTTTACACATCTCACTGATGAAAAGGTCATTTTTTTTTTTTTTTTTTTTTTTTTTTTTTGGCCAGGGAGTCCTTGTCTCCTGGGGATTTTTCTTCTCAACTTGATGTTGACTGGCTGCCCCTGTCGTTGGTATATTTCCTGAGATCACTATTCTAGAAGAGAAAGAACAATGTTTCTCAACAGTAAAACAGTCCGGCAGAGCCTTTGGGTTTAATCAGAACCATACAGGGGTAAAGTGATTACAAACTGTCCCTTACCTCATCTTTCCCATCTCTAAAATAGGTTAATTCTTATCTACCCTTAATCAGTGTGCACAGAGACTACGATTTCGGTTTTATTGTTTTAAACTGGGTTTGACGGCTGCGTGCACACAAACCTTTTATTTCCCCATCATAGCACTGTGATGCCTTCATTGTCTCTCAGCACCAGCAATGAGCTCCTCAGGTCCTAGAATCCCAGAACAAGCTCAAAATTAATGTTTAAGGTGGAGCGCGCTAGTAAAAAGCATATCAATATTGAAACCAGACAGAATCTGTTGCAAGAGAAAAACCTGGAAACAATACTCTAAAATTCCATGCAGCCCTGTCTAAAAATGAGTATTTCACAACATGGAAGAATATTCACGGTATTTGTTGAGCAAGAAAAAGCAAAAACAAGCCAGTAGAAAAAAGAAGTCATGGATACTACATCTAGTGTGAGCCCATCTTCGAAAAGAAAGAAAAAAGAAAAGAAACGGAACACCCCATACATTACCTAAATATATCATAGAGAAAAGTTCAGAAGTTTACATATTAAACTGTCAAATGGGAGAGATCAGTTTTTAGCTTTATATATAATTTCGTATTCTTTGAATTGCATAAAAATATGTATAATCTTTAAGCATATAATTAAAAATGAAAAAAAATGAAGTTTTTGGAAAGAGTGTATGTGGACAAGTAAAGGCCATAAAATTTTGCAAGTCGGCAAGTTCAAAGAAGACAAAGTGCTTCCATCAAAGAGAAGAGCTGACAGCTGAGGCCGGTTTGCAAAGAATGGTAGCCCTTTAGGGACAACCAGAGACCAAGACCTTGCCCCCGGCTCCCTGGGTCCAATAATGAAAATCGGTAACATGTTTTGAGTGCCGCTGCACGCAGGAAACTGTGCTAAGTACGTTTGAACATCATTTCATTTCGTTGTCATGGCAATCCTATAAGCTAACAATGCGAGCTAGAGGCCGCACTTAGAAAGTGAAACCTAGTTGAAATCAACTAAAAGAAAGCTCGCTTTGGCAGAAGGTGAACAAGCAGGGGCTCCCTAAGAGATGATTTCCGACAGAGCCTTGGCAAATACCTCAAGACAATCAAGGTGCCAGGAGCATATTCAGGAGATGCGCAGGTTCCCACAGACAGGTAGAGCCGAATCAATAATGTTGTAAGCTGAGTGAAGGGTGTGGGCTGCATGAGGAAGGAAAAAGAGAGGTGGGCAGGATGGGTCTAACCAGTTCTATCCACGAGATGGAAGGCCCGTAACTGACAGACACGAGCGATGTGGTCGCTCAGAGGAGCTCGGTAAGGGGAGTGCGACACATATTAAAACTAATTACATTGTAGCTTATATTTAGATAGGACTCACATTAGCTCTGTGATTGCATTCTCTGAACACCTACTATATGTCAGGCCCTATAGATGCTAGAGTGCTTTAACAGATTTTTAAATTTAACCTCTAAAATAACCCTATGCCATAAGACTGTTATCACCCATATTTTATGATGGGAAAATCGGTCCCTCGAGAATTCTCTAACCAATCAGTCTGGTAGGTGAGGGATGCAAGATTTGAGGGCAGGCCTGTCTGCCTCAGGGGCCCTGGTCTAAGCCATTCTCTTCTCCTTTTTTTTTTTTTTTAAGATTTTATTTATTTATATGAGAGAGAGAGCAAGCAAGAGAGAGAGAGCACAAGCCAGGGGGAGAGGCAGAGGGAGAAGCAGACTCCCCACTGAGCAGGGAGCCCGATGCAGGACTCGATCCCAGGACCCCAGGATCATGACCTGAACTGAAGGCAGATGCTTAACCAACTGAGCCCCCCAGGCACCCCTGAGCCACTCTGCTCTCCTGCCTCCCTACACTGCTCATCCGTCCACAGATAGGAAATCAGCTGACTCTTCTTTCTCACCTGGCATAAATCTTAGTCTCCTGCATGACTAGGAGATTGCTTGACTCAGCAGGAAACACCAGACTGGAGGATTTATAGACAGAAAGATGCTTCTCAGCCCTTGTCTGATTTTGTGGCCACCGATTTCCCCAGGTCAACCTCATTCTCATGCACTCCCCCACCCAAGCCCCTGCAGATTCCAACTCACGCAGCTGGACGGACAGAAATGGCTCACGATTCCAGTCCCATGTGAAAGTGTACACAGGTGCCTGAAAATGAGCTTCAGGTGCTATACAAAGACAGCTTATTATTCTGGAAGGAACCACCATTACTCAGCAACCTGACAGCAGTGCTGATGAGCCACCTGCATATGCAGGAGCAAAAGCCTCATTTGCTGAACGTCCACAAAACTCTCAGACCTCTTAGCGGCCCAAGGAGGCACTGAAGAAAGAGGATGACAAGTTCTTTGTGCACAGTTGTGGTGGTGGGGTTGCAGTTAGGAGCAGGGAGGGGGTAAGAAGATCCTGAATCCACACATAGCAAAGCTAGAAGGCCTTGGGGGAGAGTCTGAGCTGGTGGTTCTCGGTGCCAGGGACAGACCTGCCTACACTGAAATCATCAGGCAGCAGCTGAAAAAGCCAGTTTGCTGGGTCCCTCCATCGGGGGATTTGGAATCAGTAGGTCTGGGTGGGTCTCTGGAATCTGTATTTTTAACATGCCCCCCAGGCTCTTCTAATGTACAACCAGGTTTGGAAAATGCTGGTCTCATCTAAACCTCCCATACTACGAAGGAGTCTGCTGCCTGCTGAGGTGATGAGTAGGACTTAGAAAAGTGCCCCGGAGATTAAGGAGAACTCGCCCGATCAAAATATTACCCGCAGCCAAGGCATTAGCATAAATATTCCCCACATCACCAGAAAAGAATGTTCACGTGACGGACACATGGGGACACATGAGGGAAGAAAAGCCAGTTGCCCCGAATTCATGCTCCTGCCACGTTTCAAGGCTCCCAGCACAAGAGATGGAGGCTAGAAATCAACTCCGTCAATTTGCAGGGGCAGAAGTGACTCCTGCCAATTTATCTGAACGTCCTCCATCCTGAACTATAGGCTGTTCCTGCGAGCTCGGCAAACACCTCTAGCTCTCGTTTGGTACAAATGGGGGAAAGCCTTTTTTTGGTTGCCATGGCACCGCCACAGTAAAAGCTGTTTTCAAGTGTTAGATGTTCTGAAATGACAGGCTCTGTTTCGAGAAACGAGACTGCTGAAGAGGTCAGCATAAATCGCCAACCTCCATGTATCAACGGGCTGTCGTGAATCAGTACTGTCCCTGCCTCAGGAATTTGTGCCTGAGGCATATGTTTTGACAGTCTATCCCAAGCCCGGGGCCTGAGTACATACGAGGACAGTTCTTTTTTGGCCAGGCACCCACTGACAGGCCTCAGCCAGTTGTGACATTTGTAGTTACACCCGTCTCCTGAGCGAAGCCTGTTTTTGTGTGCTCTCGGATGGAGGGGGGACGTTCATGGGCCTGGGTCATGGAGGAAATGCTGGTTCCATGGAAAAGAACCGAGCATTGATGTCCTTCCTTTGTTTATTCACTTGCTTGCTTGGATGCATCTCCCTCTCTCTGAAACTGAAGACAAATTAACTCCACGCCTGCCATTCCTGGGACAACACTACCACTCTAACACCTGTGTTCCAGGCACAAACTCAAGGCAGATTAGCTTTTCAGCCTCATTTTTGTTCATAGCCTTGTACTCCCACTAAATTCGGGGCGCCTATGTGTGCCTTCCTCACTGTATTGTCAAGTCCTCAAGACAGAGGTCACGGTCTGCTCCTCTTGACATCTACCACAATGCCTGGCACGTACTAAGTATTCATTAATATCTGGTGTTCATATATTAAATTTTATTTATTTTTTAAAATATTTTATTTATTTATTTGACAGAGAGAGAGATAGTGAGAGCAGGAACACAAGCAGGGGGAGAGGGAGAGGGAGAGCAGGCTTCCTGCCGAGGAGGGAGCCCGATGTGGGGCTTGATCCCAGGACCCTGGGATCATGACCTGAGCCGAAGGCAAACGCTTAATGACTGAGCCACCCAGGCGCCCTCATATATTAAATTAAAAAAAAATAGGTGTGTGTGTGTGTGTGTGTGTGTGTGTGTACACGTGTGCTTTGGGTGATATGGCCCTTGCTTAGTGAGATGACAATGAGAATGGAAAAGAAGAGAAATCTTTTATTTTATTTTATTTTATTATGTTAGTCACCATATATCACATCATTAGTTTTTCATGTAGTGTTCCATGATTCATTGTTTGCGTATAACACCCAGTGCTCCATGCAGTACGTGCCCTCCTTAACACCTATCACCAGGCTCACCCATCCCCCCACCCCCCTCCCCTCTAGAACCCTCAGTTTGTTTCTCAGAGTCCATCGTCTCTCATGGTTCGTCTCCCCCTCCGATTTCCCCACCTTCATTTTTCCCTTCCTACTATCTTCTCTTTTTTTAAATTAACATATAATGTATTATTTGTTTCAGAGGTACAGGTCTGTGATTCATCAGTCTTACACAATTCACAGCGCTTACCATAGCACATACCCTCCCCAATGTCCATCACCAGCCACCCCATCCCTCCCAACCCCCACCACTCCAGCAACCCTCCGTTTGTTTCCTGAAATTAAGAGTCTCTTACGGTTTGTCTCCCTCTCTGGTTTTATCTTGTTTCATTTTTTTCCTCCCTTCCTTTATGATCCTCTGCCTTGTTTCTTAAATTCAAGGAGAGAAATCTTAAAGCTGTTTCAGAGGCGTTTCCAAATGTAGTTGTTAGCAAACTTAGGGTGACTTCATAAACCCCTGAGTTCATTCAAACCACAGAGGTTATGTCCCCACTCCTGGAGTTTCTCATTCACTTGGGCTGGGAAAAGACTCAGGAATCTTTTGAAGGCAGGCTCTTGGGGGCCTTTCTGATGCCCACGAAAGAATCTAATAGATGAAGACGGAAGTGTGAAGGATGTCTGAGCATTGGAGGCTCTACCTGTGAGTCACTTAAAGCATGTTCGGGAGTGCAAAGCTGCACATACGAAACAATTAAGGCATGAAAAGAACACAATAGAAAAGAGTACACAGCATCATGAATGACAATCCGTCCAACGCCAAAATCCAAAGGTCAAATACGAAGTACCCTTATGACTCTCAGACAGCATTAGGGAAGATTTCACGGCCGGGTAAGCCTTGAAAGGGAAACGCGCATTGAACAGCAAGTAGAGCTTTCTGGCAGAGATGGCGGGGGCACTGCAGAACAGTGAGATCCTTGTCACCACAATAGTTTGAAATTCTGGAGGGTTTAGGAGCAACATTGCAACCTGGTGAGGATACAGAATAGATGGGGATGATAGAGTAGATGTACCTGACCTAGAATAGATGTGGACGATATAGTTCTAGTGTCTCCTTTAAAGACACACTTGGGGATGCACAAGAGAGTTCTTTTCAAACTAACGTCAGGTGAATGGAAGCAGGAGCATGAGAAAAATAGGGAGAAACCTGCATGGCTTTGTACATAAAGCATCCACTCTCAAGGGGTTAAGCAACCATTGGTACTTAGGAAAATCGAAGTGAGCAAGGTAAGAATCTGCTGTATGAGGAAAAGCTTAGAGAGGAAGATAAGGATACAGCAGGGGCAGGGGCCCATGCACAGGAGAGATTAGGATAACAATAAGGGTTTTTTGGGTACATCTGCCCTGGCATAGAAGGAAAGAACGGTGCAGAGGTAAACCCACTGACAAATGGGAGGTGTGTTACAAAAACAATTAGTACAAAGCGATCCACATGCTGAGCTTCACTCACAGAGAAAAAGAAAGACAGGTAGCCAGCCACAGACAATTAAGAGCTACTGTGATATGATCAGAAAGCTGTAGGGGGCAGCTGGGATGCAGGCAAATTAACAGGGCCCCTGATTCCCAGAGAGCCCCGGGAATCGGTAATGAACGTGGACCTGCCAGGGCTGACTCATCAGAGCGAACAGCAGGGTGGGGTCCCAGGAGGCTGCAGAGCACAAAAGCACAACTCCAGATTTCTCCAGAGGCCGGGGAAATTAGTGGTCAGAGCCAGGAAATAATAGCAGCCGGCTGTATATAGGAGTACATAGTCCGTGGCAGATAGATATGGATACATTCTACTTGCAAGTTAATGCAGCCTAAAGCAAGGCTGATCTGTTTAAAGAAAGGCATAAAGAAATAGGTAGGTAGGATACAGTGCACCAGGCATAAAGTTGGTATGTTGATATAATTGGACTAAAGTGATGACAAACTAGAACAAGTCCTTTATCAGAACTCACGGGGCTAAGTTCCATTTCCCATTATTATTACTCACGTCACTGAAAACAGCTACCTTTAATTGATCACATCCCCTATGCTCCGCACCAGTGCTAAGTATTCGACATAAAATACGCTCGTTTAACCCTCAGAACATCCTGATGATGTAAGCTTGTTCTCATTTTACAGGTAAGAAAACTGAAGCTCAAGGAGATTAAAGAAATGACCTACACTCACATCACTACCGTGCGGGGAAGGAAGGACAGCCCAGATCTGTCTGCTGCTGAGAAAGCCCCATACCAGCTGCCAGCTCCCAGTGGAGCCGGGACCAGCCCCTTCCCCTCCTCTAGACTTGGGCTATTCATCTGTGTTGTGGGGTGGGGTGGAGTGTCACTAGACGTTGCTTAATGGTAGATGGGTGGCATTTACAGTAGAAAGAGTGAAGGCTTAGGATTTGCATAGAGCTGAGTTTAGATGCCTCTAGCACCACGATGCTGGATGATCTATCAGAGCCTCATATAAATAAGGAAATTTACGGGCGCCTGGGTGGCTCATTCAGTTAAGTGTCTGCCTTGGGCTCAGGTGGTGATCCCAGCGTTCTGGGATCAAGCCCCGCATCGGGCTCCCTGCTCGGTGGAAAGCCTGCTTCTTCCTTTCCCCCTGCTTGTGTCCCCTCTCTCGTTGTGTCTCTCTCTTTCAAATAAATAAATCTTTAAAAAAAAGTAAGGAAATTCACACCTAACTCACAGGCTGCTGAGGGATTCAGTGAGCTATCCCAGTAGGCGCCCAGCCCCAGCGTTCATGGTCTATGATTTTATTCTACTGGTAAACCGACCTGACCGTAATTACATGAAAACCAAAAGATAAAACGGTAATTCCTGAAAGATTTTAGAAAAATCTTCTAAAAATTAATGTAATAAGTTAAGCTTATTGAAAAATATTAGTTTCTAAATGTGTGATACAGTGTGAGATGTTATAATAATAAATTAGTTCAAAGGGCGTGTTCAGTCTTTGATCTTCCATAGTTTAGAAAGAAAAGTTATAAAGGTTTTATTCCCTTAAGTCACTCAAAATTGAATTCTGAATCTAACAGCAGATTCTAGAGCCTCTGAAGATAATGAGGAAATTATCTTTTAAAGGGAATCTGTTTTCAATGAAGTTAAATATCTCGTTACCCAGTCACTTCCAATAAAGGGAGTGAGTTCATGTAATCAAAATATTTGGGGAAGTTTATGCCATTTTGTCCTAAGACAATGCACTTCTATTTTTTTTTTTTTAGCTGCAGAGCACATTTATCTTTGTAACTTCTTCCCCCTCCCAATTTAAATCTTTTATTAGTCATCTTTTACTTCAAGAGAGCAGACTAAGTCACAAATTGAATTTAAGTCGTTTTTGATGTCCTTTATTACACTTGATTTGGTCCAAATCAGTCCTCCCTTAATCAGTGGCTATGGAATCCCCACAAGGAGACAAACAGGATGTGCCAGATGGCTGAATTGGAACAAAACCCGAACTTTCTTCCCCCATCAAGAGCGTAAAAATGAGGGAAATATAACAGTAACAAGACTGACTGACATCTTCCACTCCCTAATGATAAAGGAGTCTTTGAGAACGACGATGGCAGCTGATTGTCACTAAGCACGTACTATGGAGGAGTTTTTCTATGATTTAGGATTCAGAGTGCTCAAATGCATTGGCACATTTGATGCTCGGAGCAATCCTGTGAAGCGAGTGGGTAACTCTTTATGCTCATTTTATAGCTCAGGAGGTGGAAGCACAGAGAGGTAAATAGTTTCCTGGGCCTCAACCGTCCATGGCAGAGGAGGATTTTAATCCAGGCAGTCCTGCTCTGGGGCTCACGCTTTCAGCCACTATACCACACCTGCGCCCCTCCTGAGGGCTCAGGGCTAGCTCCTGTCCTGGCTCGGCTGTGGATGCTGCAACGCATCAAAGTTAAGGCCCCGTCCAAGATTTTAATTACCGTTTTATAATACATTTTTATCAATGCTCATGTGTCCCCTATTACTGCTCACAAGCATCTGACATATACCCATTCCCTGGACCCTTGCGACATAAGCAGGGACAAACACTTAATTTCAGATGAAGAAATAGGCTCAGAGAGATGAAATGGCTTCCCAGTGTCACCCAGCTTAGCAGCAGCACAGGGAGGATTGAAATCCACAAATTCTGACTCCCAATACAGTGCTCCTTCTGCTATAAAAGCCTTCCCTGAGGAGGGCAAAAAAAATCAAACCCTGAAATCCGGTGGAGGTTGTGCGGCTACCAGGAGCCTATAATTCATGGTGCTTCTGGGACAGCAAGACTGATATTCATTGAGCACTTATTTTGTGCCAGGAATGATGTAAAGCATTTTATTTTATTAATCTCTCTCTCTTTTTTTTTTTTTTTAATTTTGCTTATTTGAGAGAGAGGGAGAGCATGAGTAGGGGGAGGAGCAGAGGGAGAGGGAGAAGCAGACTCCTGACGAGCAGGGAGCCTGATGTGGGGCTCAATCCCAGGACCTGAGTCAAAATCAAACATTCAACCACCTAGGTGCCCCATTTTATTAATCTCTTTTAAGCTTCCTGCTCACCCATAGAATAGGAGTCTGGTTAACACTCATACTTAAAAACTGAGGAAATTGAAGCTCAGGTAGATTAAGCAATTCCATCCCAGGCCACACAGCTCCTGATTGACCTAACACCCACATAACCCTAGGTGGGCCTGGTACCCCTGAACACACATACATTTCACTGTAAGATTAATGCTCTTCAACACTGAGCCTGATGTGGGCAGATGTGTGGCGTTCTTCTGGAACCTAGAGAACTGCTGGCCATGGTCTGTTTCCAACACAGACTTGACATGCTGTATTAGTTATTTGTTGATGTGTGACAACAATACCCCTGCAAACTTAGCAGCTAGAGCAAAACATTTATTGTCTCACACTTTCTGTGGGTCAGGAATCTGGATACAGATTGGCTGGGTCCTTAGCAAGGTTGCAATCAAGGTGTCTGCCAGGACTGTGTGGTCTCATCTCCGTGCTTGATGAAGGAAAGAACCGTTTTCAAGTTCAAGTTCATGTGGTGGCTGGCAGGATTCAGGTCCTTCTGGGGTATAGGACTGAGGGCCTCAGTTTCTTGCCAGCTATTGACCCACAGCTCCTCTCAGTTCCTAGATGGTTTTTGGCTAGAAGCCATCCTTGCTTGGTTCCTTGCCACGTGAGCCTCTCGCGCGTGGTCTCTTGCTTCACCAAACACAGCAAGGGTCTCCTGGCATGACAGTTTGCAGTATTATGTAACATAATCTTGGAAATAGCATCCTATCATCTTTGCCATATTATTTTTGTGGAAGCAAGTCATAGGTCCTGTGCCGCTCAAACTGGGAATCACACAAGGTGTGAGTACCAGAGGCAGAGATCACTGGGACCATCCCAGAGCCTGGCTAGGACCCATCCCTTCTGGAGGCCAAACACACAGGTCTGCTATGAAGAATGCTTCCGGTTTGATGGTGCTCCCCTCTCTTCATGAGAAACCTTGAAAAAGCAAACAAGAAAGAGAATTTCTGCCTCCTGGATGAAATTAGGAGACAGTAACCCAAATTACAGAAAAGGTCTCACAGGGGTGCATGAAGGCCTGAGAGAGGCTGCCCAGGGCTTTCGATTTTTGGCAAAGCCAGCAGGAAAGAGCTCTGAAAATTTGGGCACAGCATGAGGGGCAAACCACAGTGTGGCAGTAGGATTTTCCACAGATTCTTTTTGGTACAAAGCCTTGAGAAGTTGGAAAGGTGGAGCTAAATGAGGAATCACACAGACATGCCATGTTTGCAAGAAGCAGTCTACCAGGATGGCAGGAGGAAAGAGAGAGACTCTAAATTGGGAGTGTTGTGCTGTGCCAACCTAGTTTGGCTGGGGAAAGCGGTCACACTGACATGGTGCTGTCAAAGGGAAGATACCTGCAGCATGGAGGGAGCTCTGGCCCTCCCAGCCACGAATCTGCTGCCAACAGCTGACCCCGGAAGGACCCCATTAACTCAAAGATGACTATTAACTTAAAGAAGTAATTACAAGACTGTAAGGATCTACAAAGAGAAAAAAAAAAAGATAAAGGCAATAGGAACAGCAAAAGCAGTTGAAACCACTTGCACAAGAAAGCTGTTGCCCTAGAGCAGAGGAAAAATCTGACCAAAAATAGTGATAGCAAAGTGATTGCCTTCATAAAAACAAGACCTGAGAGCAGAGATGGAAAAGTTTGGAGGAGACCTGGCAAGAAACAACACTGGATGAAATATGATCTGGCAAAGGAAAAAAAAAAAGAAAGTAAAATCGATCACAAAAGGAAAACCAAACTGAAAGTGCCACAAATGTGAAAAAAAACACAAAACTCTGTTGAAAACAGAGCAAGGACATGAAGAGCAGAACAGAGAAAGAGCAAACAAAATGGAATGGAAAAGTTTTTTCATTTCTTTTTTTTATTATTATGTCATGTTAATCACCATACATTACATCATTAGTTTTTGATGTAGTGTTTCATGATTCATTGTTTGCGTATAACACCCAGTGCTCCACGCAGAACGTGCCCTCTTTAATACCATCACCAGGCTAACCCATCCCCCCACCCCATGGAATGGAAATTTTTAAAAATGAAATCAAGTACATAAAATACCTAAAGAGGAACAGAGAGACCAAAAACGACAGAACCACATAATTTGTGGCCCAGAAGAATATAATCCACATAAAGGGACAAAAACAGGTATAGTTAAAGGGATAGTTAATAAAACTTCGCAATAATTAAAGAAAATTGGGCTCCACCTATTGAAAAGACAAACTGTCCCAGGACCAACAGCAGAGACAATCTGATAAAATTACAAGACTTCAAAGATAAAGAATATCTTGGGCAGCTAGACAAGAAGATTGTATCACCTAAACAGAATAAAGTGGGCTGAATGAAGAGCAGACTAAGGGATAAACTATCTAAGCAATGGAAAAACAAGCAAACAAACAAAATAAGTATGCAATAAATACTTTCAAAGTCTTTGAGGAATAATGTGACCCAGGAATTTTATACTTTGATAAAATTAGTTCAAATATAAAGCCGGCAGGAAAAGCTCTTCTGAGCATGCTAGAACTCAGGGAATACTAACCTTGAGTCCTTCTTGAGGAATGTAGGAGAAATTAAGAAATAAATGGAAAAACTGGCCTAAAAGTCAGCCATGAGCAATGAATCCTTAACTTTAAGTTAGAGTCCCAACCAGATGCGGACATCAGAATTACAGAACAGACTGAAATGTCCCAAGCCCTGACAGTGGCAGGCATGAAACAACTAGCAAAGTTTAGGAGGCGAAGTGAGGACAAATGGTGCGAGATAATGTAAGAATTGATTACTTTAACTTTTGTAGTTAGAAGCTGCTAAACCAAACCACAGATATATAAGTATATGGAAAATCAGAAGTTAAACACTAAGAAAAATTATATAGTCGATGGAAATTGATGTGCAAGAGGGAGGGAAAGAGGAGAAAGAGGAAGTCCTCTAATGTATTCGTTCATTAAAGCTCATCAAGATACTATTGCAAACATAGAAGATTGGTGTCTTACAGGAAGGTGTAGATATAAAAGTGAATGCTAGAACAAAATGTATATAACTCTAATATATATATTTATATATAACATTTATATTTGTGATGATTACTTTTCTGTGTCACCTTGGCTGGGCCATGGTGCCCAGATATTTGGTCAAACCTTATTATGGTCAAACCATTTCTGTGAAGGTATTTTTCAGATGAGATTCACGTTTAAATCGATAGACTTTGAGGAAAGAAGATTGATTAACCTCCAAATGCGGGTGGGTCTTATCCAATCAGTTGAAGGACTTAATGGAACAAAAACTGACCTCCCCTGACCAAAAAGGAATTTGGCCAGCAGGCAGCCCTTGGACTCAGGCTGTGTCTCCAGCCTCCTTCTGCCCTACAGGTTTGGGATTTGCCGAACCTTCACAATCACATGAGCTGATTCCTTAAAATAAGTCTCTCTTTCTTTGTCTCCCTGGAGAGCCCTGACTAAAATAATTTTGTGTGTGTATGTGCGTGTGTGTGTGTAAAATTTTAGAGTTATGTGAGTCATATATAATATAGAATTCTAACATATGTACAACTGTGGTGAAAACTGAGACTATCATTTTTTTCAAGATCCCATGAAATGTTTTTAAAAGTCAACTATTTGTTAGGCCCAAAGAAAGTCTCCATACATTCCAAAATGTAGAGGAGGATAGTCAATATTTTCTGATTACAATGCAATAGACTGGAAGTCAATTAGCAGAACTGGAAAAAAACAAGAAAACCTTTCTCTTATACAATTCGTAGTTCAAAGAAGAAAAGTAAAATCACATTTCATCAACAAAATAACAGTAATTAAAACATTGTCCGAATCTCTGAGTAGTGCTCAGCAAATGTACATTTATACTAATAAACAAGAAGAAAAATTAGGCTTATGTAATAGTTTAACAATAAAGAAAATACACCTTAAAATTGATGTTATTAAATATAAAATAATAAAAATAAAGTATCTGAATCAAGAAGGTAAAGAAAGGGGGCCTCTGAGTGGTTCAGTCGGTTAAACATCTGCCTTCTGCTCAGTTCATGATCCCGGGGTCTTTTTTTTTTTTAAGATTTTATTTATTTTTTGATATATAGAGAGAGACACAGCAAGGGAGGGAACACAAGCAGGGAGAGTGGGAGAGGAAGAAGCAGGCTTCCCGCTGAGCAGGGAGCCAGATGTGGGGCTTGATCCCAGGACCCCGGGATCATGACCCGAGCCGAAGGCAGACGCTTAACGACTGAGCCACCCAGGCACCCCATGATCCCGGGGTCTTAAGATCAAGCCCCGCATCAGGCTCTCTGCTCAGCGGGGAGTCGGCTTCTCCCTCTCCCTCTGCCCCTCTCCCCTCCTCATGCTCTCTCTCTCTCTCTCTCTCAAATAAATAAATAAAATATTTTATAAAAAATTTAAAAAAGGTAAAGAAAGAACAATAAAACATCTAAAAAGCATAAAGAAGAAAATCTTATAGATACTAATAATTTAGACTAATAATTTAGAAAATGAATTGCTTGACCTCATTCATAAATGAAATGAAAATTGAAACAATGTTTTCCTTTTCTTACCAATTAGATGATAGCATAAATGAAATGAAAATTGAAACAATGTTTTCTTTTTTTTTACCAATTAGATGACAGAAGGTCAGAATGTTTGAAAACCTTATGTTGGCAACAATGCAGAGTAGCAGGTACAACCATGCAGAGTAGCAAGAGGGAATAGAAATGGTGAAAATCTCTATTGAAATGACTTGGGCAAAATCTATCAAAATTGTAAAGCATATACCCTTTTATGCAGCGATTCTCCTTTTACGACCTTATCCCATATATACCAGCACACCTGTGGATGATATGTACACAGTTATTCCTGAGAGCATTGTTTGTAAAAGCAACCTGTTGGAAACTATCTAACTATTTATATAGAACTTTTAAAAGAATTATGATGCATTTTTATAACTCAATACTACATGGCTATTAAAGAAAGTAATGAGACTGCTCAGTATGGATAGACATGAACTAATCTCCAGGATACCATATACTGTTAAATGAAGAAGATCAGAGTGTAAAAGAGCCCGTTCATTTTAGAGAACAAGCCGCATATACACGTTTTTGCATATGCATAGACAATGACTGGCGGGACCCAGGAGGAATGTGTAATGGCCATCACCTTGGGAGAAGGAAAGTAGGCAGGGGCTGCAAGATGGGAGACAATCCCACGTTTTACCATCAGCCTTTTTGAATATTTTTACTTTTGTGCCACTCATGTATTATTTGCTTAAAAATAAATGCCAAAAGGGGCTCCAGGGTGACTCAGTCAGTTAAGCATCCAACTCTTGATCTCAGCAGATCTTGATCTCAGGGTTGTGGGTTCAAGCCCCACATTGGGCTCCATACTGGGCATGGAGCCTACTTTAAAAAAATTTCTTTTTAATAAACAAAGAAATAAATAAATGCCAAAGTGTTAAAAAGAAAGAAACGGATACGAGTGTTGGCAAAGGGATTTGAGTTCTAAGCAAGATGCTCCAAATTATTTACCACTGCTCCTCCCTGCCCCCTCCATCTCGCCCCCACTGTTGTGGGTCCACAGCCATTGCTCCAATTCTTGAGGATTTAAAAATCAGTTCCATGGAGCTTTGGGATATGCCAGTTGGTCAGCTCTGTGGGTATTTAACTTAAGCCCCATCAGTTCTGAGGCTGGTAGGGTCTTACCAACCCTGTTAATACCAAGGATCTATGGAAATAAGGAGACATAACTGAGGAGCTGAGGAGGGGATGTGGAGAACCGGTAAGCCCAACTGAGGATCTGAGGCAGACAGGTTTTCTTGAGAGACTGCTCAGCAGGCTGCCCCACCCTCACAAGAGAAGGGCATGCCCCCCATTTCTCACCCTTCCCACTGAGATAAGCCATCCTTCAATAGACGGAAGTAAGCTAGTCGGCACACAAGGACTAAAGCAACGTCCTTTCTCTAGGGCAGTAAACATCATTTACTTGGGTTTTGCCCTTTCCAAGATCCATTGTCTCCCAAAATCCAATTTGCCCTGTGCCCTAAGCTTATCTGGGGCTGGATGGAACACAAATTAGTGCAAGGTAGCAGAATCTCCACGCAGGCCCAAACGAGATCAGTCGATCTTAATAACCTCGTTCATGATCAGAAGGAGCAAGCAAGCTTAATGTGCACGAAGACAGACAGCCTGGTCGGGAACAGGGTGGCGGGGTGCATTTCTTAAAACGTCCTCTGCTTTTTTTTCTCACATTATTAGCACCCAATGCTTGCTTTCTCTCTTTCTCCCTTTCTCTTTCTCTTTCTCTTTCTTCTTTCTTTCTTTCTTTCTTGATGGAATTTGAACCCAGAACTGTTAAACATTTTTTCTTTTCTTTCAGAGCTGCCATCAGCTCCAATAAAGAGACCATGATTTCCACTGAGCAAAGAGACTCGCAGGTGCAGGGACAGAACTAGGTTGGCTAGGAATAGGTATTCCTATATACATTGTGTTTTGTTTGCCTGTTCCTCAGCTCCAGGAGAACGTATACCCCTGAGCTGGTGTTGCAGAAAATGTAAAATAAGTTCATCTTCCCTCTTAGTGCATAAAATACTTACTAAACACATATTGAGCACCGGCAAGTGAAAGAGAGGAGGCCTCTGGCACAAAATAAATGAAAGGCTCATCCCTGCCCATGAAGAATTTACAGTCTCGTGGGTAAGATGTAAAGAGCACACATAAAAAGAATCAGAGAAGACATGGATTTGCACTTGATTCTTAATTGATTTCACACATCCACGGTCAAATGCTGACAGGTTTCTGAGTGCTAAGGCTCTGCTGGAAGAGGTTCTAGAAGTTTGGTGCCAAGGGGACCATTCCAAATGCATGACCTTCCTCAGCCAGGCTGCAACATAGTTTTCAAGAAGAGCTCGCAGTCCCCTGAAACCCAGGGAGAGAGGGGAAGCTAAGACCTTTGAGGGCAGTGGATTGTTTGTCAGTGTGCTGGGTGGCCGCAAGTACATACTAGGCATAGGCCCCCTTAGAGGAGTGGAAAGGTGATTTCAGATCAGGGTGTCAAAAATGGGGAAAATGGTGGTCAGGCACAGTCTATACTTTTCTTCACTGTTCGTTTGGATTTCTGAGAACTGAAACCCGCAAGGACGTGAGTTTGATCTTTCTTCCTGTGTAATACAAAGCATGATTCCCCAATTCTGGAGGCCAAGGAGGGAGATGGCGAAGGCAAAGGCCAGGCTGGGCTGGGGTCCTTGTGGAACACTGTCTCAGAAGGGGTGGAGGTTTGAGCTGAAGCCAGAAGGTAAGAAGAGAGGCCTGGGAAGGGCCCTGGTGGTAAGCCAGCTGTGTGACCCAGCCTCAGGAGGCTGGGATGCAACTGACCTGGGAGGAAAGTCGAAGAGGGTCCGAGGCAGCCGTTTGTCCTGCAGAGGGCGTTGAGAGGTCCTCTCAGAGACCAGCTCTGGAGCCACCAGTCAGGACCCCTACACTTTCTCTACCTGCAAAGCTCATTTCCATATTCAATTCTGATTGTCCCAGTGGTTGGCAGCCACTAGTGAGCATCTGGAACCCAAGGTCTCACGTCAGATGGAACAGGGTCAGAGATTACTACAACACTTCCAGCTCCGTGTTGTTGACAAGTTACCCAGTTCTTCTCTGGTCTGTTTTTTTAAGGTTTTAAGTGGGGCAGCTGGGTGGCTCAGTCAGCTGAGCAGCCAACTCTGGATTTCAGTTCATGTCATGATCTCCAGGTCATGAGATGGAGCCCCACATCAGTCTCCACACTCAGTGGGGAGTCTACTTAAAGATTCTCTTTCTCCCTCTGCTCCTCCCCCCACTTATGCTCTCTCTCTCCAAAATAAATAAATAAATCTTAAAAAAATTTTTTTTAATTTTAAAAACATCTTATTTTTAAGTAATCTTTCTGCCTAACGTGGGGCTTGAACTCACAACCCCAAGACCAAGAGGCACATGCTCCCCCAACTGAATGCACCATTTCTGGTCTTTAAAATAAAAATGTTGGGGTGCCTGGGTGGCTCAGTCATTAAGCATCTGCCTTCGGCTCAAGTCATGGCCCCAGGGTCCTGGAATCGAGCCCTAATTCGGGCTTTCTGCTCGGCGGGAAGCCTGCTTCTCCCTCTCCCACTTCCCCTGCTTGTGTTCCCTCTCTCGCTGTCTCTCTCTCAAATAAATAAATAAAATCTTCAAATAAAATAAAATAAAAATGTTACTATCTACCTTGCAGCATTTTTGTATTATTCCCCATATAATTTATGAAAGGGATATGACACCCAGCAGGAGCCCCAAAATGGTAGTCACTACTACAATATCAGGTTAATGTGCTCCTCGAGAAAAGATAGGGAAGAGAAAGCAGACTCTCCACACGCTAACTGGTGTTGCTCACCGAAGGAAGGAAACTGATGCCTGGTATGTGCCCAGGGGGCTGATACTCAAATACTGGATTAGTAAATAGGCTCTACTTGCTAGTTTGGCTATTTCTTTTCACATGATTTTATTATCAGCTTAAAGGTCATTAGTAAATTATAGGATTGTCTTTTAGGGCTTGTATTACATACATTTTAAAATTTAAATTCTTGCAAATGAGGAAGAAAATTCTATATTGGACTACGTAACTTGACTTTTGCTTTGAACAGTGGTAAGTTTAGTCATAACTCTGGTCCCTTGGTAATAGCCAAATCAGAGTTTCTTTTTTTTTTAAGATTTATTTATTTATTTATTTGAGAGAGAGAGAGAGAGAGAGAGCAGTGGGAGGGGGAGAGGGAGAGAGACAGAGATAATCCCCGAGCAGAATCCCTGAGCAGAATCCCCACTGAGTGGGGAGCGCAACTCAGGGCTCGATCCCAGGCTCCTGAGATCATGGCCTGAGCTGAAACCAAGAGTCAGCTGCTTAACTCACTGAGACATTCAGGCATCCCCCAAATCAGAGTTTCTAATGGTCCCTGCCACCAGAACGTTGGTAGCTTCCAAAAGCCTCACAGTGCGGCTGCTGATGGCCAGGAGCCCATGCTTGGAGCCGGGGTGGGCGGAGGGGGTACTTTCTGAAACACACAGGCGCAAGATGCTCCCTGCAAGTAACAAGTGTCCCCAGCCCAGAGGCTGGTTGCCTGCAAAGTTGGCCGTGGGCCTTGCTAGCTTTAGCTTAGGACAAAACAAGTGTAACCCTTGAGTTTCTGTGTCCCTAAGGGTTTAAGAACACTTCTAAATTACAAATTAACCCAACTGCTCAGAGCTGCACTATGACTTGCGGGCCCAAGGCACACTGGTTTTCATGGGCACCTCCTCCATAAAAAATCATCTTAAATTATATTCTATGCATTGGCATAAAGATGAATATATTAATACTGTATATTAAAATTTTTTCTTTGACCTAAGAGTTCTTTCTTTTCTTTTTTTTTTAAAAAGATTTTTAAAAAAGATTTTGTTTATTTATTCTAGAGAGAGAGAGTGTGTGTGTTCTTGCAAGTGTGGGGAGGAGCAGAAAGGAAGAGAGAATCCCAAGCAGACTCTGGGCTGAGTGCAGAGCCCAAAGCAGGACTTGATCTCACAACCCTGAGATCATGACCTGAGCTGAAATCAGGAGTCAGACGCTTAACCAACTGAGCCACCCAGACACCCCTCTTTTTTTTCTGATTTTAAAATAAATTAAAACAACAATGGAATATTATGCAGCCATCAAAAGGAATGAGATCTTGCCATTTGCAACGACGTGGATGGAACTGGAGGGTGTTATGCTGAGTGAAATAAGTCAATCAGAGAAAGACATGTATCATATGACCTCACTGATATGAGGAATTCTTAATCTCAGGAAACAAACTGAGGGTTGCTGGAGTGGTGGGGGGTGGGAGGGATTGGGTGGCTGGGTGATAGACACTGGGGAGGGTATGTGCTATGGAGAGCACTGTGAATTGTACAAGACTGTTGAATCACAGACCTGTACCTCTGAAACAAATGATGCAACATATGTTAAGAAAAAAAAAGAAGAAAAAGATAGCAGGAGGGGAAGAATGAAGGGGAGTAAGTCGGAGGGGGAGACGAACCATGAGAGACGATGGACTCTGAAAAACAAACTAAGGTTTCAGAGGGGAGGGGGGTGGGGGGATGGGTTAGCCTGGTGATGGGTATTAAAGAGGGCACACTCTGCATGGAGCACTGGGTGTTATGCACAAACAATGAATCATGGAACACTACATCAAAAACTAATGATGTAATGTATGGTGATTAACGTAACAATAAAAATTATTTAAAAAAATAAAATAAATTAAAACAGTTCTGTGGGATGTAGGCACTGTGCCTGCCTGTACTTACTGGGTAATTTGACCCTGATGGGGTAAGAATTAAATTAAAAGGTGCTGGTGGGGAAGAAAGAATTGGAAATGTGAAAAAAAAAATCAACATTACTGAGGACCACAGAGTGGTAGGATAAGGCAGCAAAAAAGTGAGCCATATTTTGTCAAGGTCCCCAAATACAGTCTCTCTTTTCAAAGGTTAAAATCTCCAGGTCTTAGAATTTGCTCATTTTCCATTCAGGCTGATTACAGTTTAATGCAAAACACCACGGTGATCACTTTTCAGGAGCAAATGTTTTTCTGATTACTTTGCATTTGTGTATCTAAAACTGGTATTTCGTGAATGTTAACAGCTGTAATTTGAGTTTCCAATTGAATTGTCAAGTAGTGACTTTGTTCTCTCACTTGTAAACTTTCATGTAATGTCCTTAGTTTCTTCAGCATTTCTCCTTTCCAGGAATCTTGAAGTATGTTTAGAAGCTCTCATTCCCTGCCAGCAGAACTGGAAAGGGCTCCACAAAGAAGTAGAAGAATTATGGAAAAACCCATAGAGCGCTGTCAGAAGTTTTGCTCTTTACCTGTTTTTAGACCTAAGTTCTCCTGGCCTGAGATGTGAATACAAGCAACACATGTGGTCTTTCACCTTCCAGACTGAGCCACTAGGACCTCCCTGGAAATAGTCAGCAAACCCACAATGTAGGCACCCAGACATATAGCCACTCCAAGGTAGAGGGAGGGCTACCATTTGAGATATTCCTTGTCATTGGGTTGTAAAGGTAAATTATTTTTCTAATGATCTCAGCACTAATATGCAACAGCACCCCCCATACCTCCTACAGGGAAGAAGACACGTTTCCAACATACATTAGTGCTATAGTTTCTGCCCCATATGAGATGGTCCTCCTGCCCTGTGCTGTTCACTTCAATGTCAGGGCACCTGCTCTGAATTGTTTTCCCATTTGTAGAGACAAAGTTACACTAACTTATCCCCTATCTTTTAACCAGTTCCCACTCTGGTCACCTATTACTTTGGGATTGTTTTCCTCTAAGGAGAAGGATTGATATTTATTGAGCACTTACTTAGTGCTTAGCTTGGTTCTTTCCCATGCCTCCTCTCATTTAATCCACACATTTCTCAGAGGTAGAAGTAACAGTCCTTTATAGGTGAGGAAATTGAGGCTCAGAGAGGCAAATAAATTGATTGAACTCAACAATGAAAGGTATGAAAGACAAAATGTACCAGACAATTAAGGATATGGTTTTATTTAAGATATTGCAATAAGGACAATGTTTATTAATGAGGAACAACTGAAAGAAATGGAAGGGGGCCTAGGGTTTACAGAAGCAGATAAGCAAGAGAGTCATCTATGAGACTTACAGGATTCATGAGGGAGGTTGGAGATGGATCTTGGAATATGCAAGGGTAGAATGGTCCTTTGTGGTTAGCTGCTCCTGGGACACAAAATGGTGGTGGATTTCTTAGCCGTTATAACTTCCTGGGAGCACAAGGCCCAGAAATAGTTCAACATTGTCAGTTCCCCTCATTTGTTCAAGACAAATAACATTCCTTTCTGAACAACTCAAAGGTGATCATAAACTTCCTGAGAAGGTGAAATAGTATCTAAGAAAGTCTCATGAGGAGTCTTGTTAGTGTTGTTCCCGTAAAACCAGTTGAACTACCTGGTGAGAAGTGGTGACAGAGATCAATTGTTTCGGGGTTCTGGAGACTAAGCATCTTAAAAGAAGGATTCCTAAAATAAAAAAGGGAAATATTAACATTAAGGTAAAGAGCAGAAGCTGAATTCTGAAGATAAGCAGTCCAATACATTCCAGAAGTTTGATGGAGGAAGTTCTTGGTTATTCAGTGCTACTCTGTGTTTCTTGAAGCTCTCCAGTTTGGACGTTGATGTTCTTGCTGACGTCACCCACTATGTTGGTTACCTCTTGTGAAAGAACATGTGTGACCCAACATTTTGCTGGACTTCCTTAGTGGGGCAGATGCAGCTTGTCCAAGGAGAATTATATCCCATGAATTGTTGGCTGTGGTGGTGAGCCTTTGAAGGCTTATGTCAAGTTTCTGGGCTCCAGTTTGCAGGGCTTCTTCAGATCCTAAGGGAAAGGGCCAGTGGCCACCTAGAGTCTTGATAGGGACCTGGGAAGTCAGGTTTTAGTTCTGAATGACTTTAAGTTAGGTGGGAAGGAAAAAAATTAGAAAAGTTTGCTTGGAGAATTATAGCCAGATATTGAAGAAAACTAAAAGGATTAAAAATTTTGGTAAAGGTTGACAATTTGTTCAAGGTAACAGGATTCCATCTACTTTTGGTACATGGGTTTTTCCAGGAGATAGTGTGGGGGAACAATTAAATCTCTACCCAGACAAGACAAAGTTTGCATACTTACCACTTACTTGCTATTTTCAAAAGTAAAAGATTTGATAAGTGTTCATGTAGGAATAACACAAGTGACAATGGAGTTGGTTTCTGTGCAAAACAAGATAAAATATCTATGAATATAATGATTAAGGCTATTTTCAATTTGTGGATATTATGTATAATTTATAAAGGTGGATGAACATAATCTTTACAAAGAGAAAACATCATACTTAACATATTATAATTCTAAGGCATAATATATCACAAAAATATCAAGCATACAGGTAGGAAATACCAAGAATATATCATGGAGTTTTATTAAGGTTTGGAGTTAATAAAACTCCATAGATAGTATAACTCCACTGGAAAACTACAGCCCTAGAAGATTCTAGATTTAAATTAAAGAAATAAAGTTGCAACAAAGGTAACATTTAAAAAAAAATTGCTAAAATATGACTATGCTACACTGCTATCTAATATAAGGCAAAACATTACCAGGACTTTGATAAATCCAGCATATTGTAGACAGTGAGCGCATGACAAATCTCTAGGGACTTCCCACATGACATACAATTCTGAAATATTTGTATTAATAACATTACCCATACAAATTTAACCTAGGGAAGGCTAAGCATCTCCTGATTTGACAACTCTTTGTTTGCAATTCAACAATAATAACGTATCAAATAGCATTATTTCTAGCACCTCTCCTTTTACAAGGTGAAAGAATGAGTCTTCTGTGATTTTCCAAGGACCCTCTGGGAAATCTCAAAGACAGTTTTAGGTGCAAAAGATATCACTTAAAATTGGATTTTGGAAAAACAAAAAGCAAAAGTTGTTAAGAGATCTGAATATCTAAGATAGGAATTGGATCATGGGTATCTGCAACGCAACATCTTGCTTCTCATTTCAAAGCAACAATAAAACATAAAAATAAACATAGAAGGTAGTATCATTGTAAAGACCCTTAGCTCTTTCCTAAGTGAGAAGCTTTTGTTTTCTTAAACCATCAAGGACATAATAAAAACCAATATAAAAATACAAAAGTTTATTCTGTTAAAATACAGACTCTCTGCTATCTAGGCAGATTACATAGAAGGTAAAAATAACATTTTAAAACCTCATACTAAAAACAGACCAATGATCCAAGAAAATTTTGTCATTTTAACAGAGATAAAAACAAATTCTAGTTTTGCATCAGCATAACTGAATCTTATAAATATGCCCACCAAATCTTATGAGTTTTGACCACAACAAATAGAAGTTCCTTTCCACAAATCTTCTGTAAGTTTTTATATCCACTTAGATTTGGTCCTCCTCTCCCTTCTTTCTCATTCTGCAGCCATCAGTCATTTTAGTTTAGGACAAAACTACTCTCATTCTTCATTAGCAAAAACACATCCTGTCTACCTTTCACACAAAATTGTTTCTCTCTGTCATCTCACTCACATATACTGATAGTAAGTTTAACCACAGTAACTTGTATTCCACAGAAAAAAATCAGAAGGCTGATAACTGTGAACAATCTATCACATACCAGCCTTTGCAGCAGATTAGCAAAGCTCACAACTTCCTACAGCCATATACATCCTTTATAGTACAGGGTCTCAAACTGGCAAAAAATGAACATGCTCATTAACAAAGCCAAAATATATAGCTTCCCTGCAGCATATAAAAATGAGGAGCAAATGTATATAAAGCTAAAATTATGAGTAGTAATTAATGTTTCAGTACTCTATCTTACTTAGACATGATGTATGTATCCAATGAATATTCATTAATTAACTCAATCTAGTAGAAGTCCAAGGTTTTATGTTGCCTAAAGATCTTGGAAATTATCTTCAAGCTTATACACTTTACAAAACATAATTATTGTTGAAATAAAGTTTCAAAATAATGATTCACTTTGGCTACATGCAATATTATATTTTTCATAATCTTAAACACGAAGTAGAAGTAATGCTAAACCTGTATAAGTTTCAGAAGCCTATACCCAAATAGAATAAAAATGTATGCTTTTATTATACTTAATAACTCAGAGAAGACATAGCTGTTTTTATTAAACCAAAATTATTAAACTAGTCTCATTTGCCAAAGATTTACATTAATTATGTAAACTTGAATTCTTAAAACACTTCTGAGTTATTTTAATTAACAATACCCAATACCTCTTTTTTAAACATGGAAACTGAAGTTTAATTTTCTTAATTTCTGGAAATTCTAGGAATATTTAACTTATATAAGCACTTGTTTACCTCTAAGTCCATCAGAACTGAGCTCCTATAAGAGATTTTATAATCTAATTTGTTCATACAATCCAGAGGTAGGAAAATATTCCACACTCACACAACGAGAGGTAAAAGCTTTTTTGAATTACATATATATAAACATGTAGACACACACAGAGGAAAAAGCTTATTGCTTCAAATCCAAAATTTTAACCATGGGTCAAGCATAAATGCAGAAATAGAAAACTCACCAGTCCATATCAAGGAACCATTCACTTCCTAGTGAGTGCAAATTCTTTGTTGATTTGAGCTCAAATAGACAAACAGAAAAGACTAACAAATCTGATTCTGTCATCTTTCGTCCAATAGAGAAAAAATTTGTTTCATGACATTACCTCTGTTACATTTACATCAATCTGTTTACAAAGAACACCAATTTGTCGGACAGTAAAACCAAGAGAAGCCAGTACCAGAAATCAAATGAGTATTCAGGAAGAATCAATGTCAAATACTTACTGTGTTACCAATGGACAAGAGTCCAGGGCACAGAACCAGGGGCTGGGCCCACCATTGGGTCCCCAGATCAGAAGTCAGGAAGAGAGCACAAAGGGCAGAAGGGCCTCGGTATGTGGATGGAATAAATAAGGATTCAAAGGCGAGGTCTGATTCTGTCTGAGTCACATCAAAACTGTGAAAGACAAAATGTGCTGGACAATGAAGGACATGGTTTAATCCATGTTATAGCAATAGGGAGAATGTTCATTAATGAGAAATGTGAGAAAAGAAAAAGAAGGGACCTGGGATTTATAGAGGCGGGTAAACCAGGGAGTCATCATGAATGAAATTGTCATGAGAAAGGATGGAGACATATCTTATCTCAGAACATGCAGGGCAGGAAGGCCCTTTAAAGTTAGCCATTCCAAGAACACAAATTTGGGGGGAATTTCTCACTATAGCTGCTTTGCACAGAGCTCAGGGCTGAGCATAGGGCTCAGATAAAGTCCAACATTGTTAAAAAGAAACAAAAACCTTGTTCTTTTAAAGGTGAAATCCTTTCCAGTTCTCCTTTTTTCTTCATTCCTCTAGCTTCCTTGGTCCTGGTTTTAATAATTGCTTATGAGCTAACTGTAATTGAATCTGATGGAGGCTCTACCAACCAGGGAGGGCTCAGGAGGATGGAAAGAGTCCACTGTGTCCAGAAGAAGTGGACTCAGACCGGTCTGAAAGTGTCCATAATGAAAAAATCCATGATCGGAGCAGACAATTTTCAAAGGTTTAAATTCATCTCTGCCAGTGAGAAAGTTAAATAACCTTCTAGAAACTCATTGTTTTCATCTCTAGAATAGAAATATAACATACTTCGTAGACTTCTCCAAACCTTCAGTGATATAATAACATAAAACAACTGTTACATGTTAGGCACTCAGCATTTCCTCTCTTCTCCCCATTCCCACCCCTACCATGTTTCCAGAGCGCTTTATTACTTACTCAGTTACAGCTCAACCTCGCTCTACCGGCATCTCTCACACTGGACTGCATGCTCTGTCTGGACAAGGAACATAGACAACTTACCTTGGAATCCTCTTTGTATGCTGAGCTTAGTCAGTGCTCGGTAAATTCCAATTTCTGCATGACAAAGTCATGGCTGAGCTGCTACAACAAAGAGCCCCTAAACTAAAGTGACTGAAATAAGACAGAAGTTCATTTTTTTTTTTTTTTTTTGTCATGAATCAGTCTTGAAGGTAGCAGTTCAGGCTGACAGGATGGGTCTGTGTGACGCTTCAGGGATCTGGTTCCTGCTATCTGTGGCTTTGACTTAAAGATAGGCTGCTAAGGCAGGGTCAGCAAACTGAAGTCTGTGAGCAGACCACCTGTTTTTATGTAAACACAGTCATGCGCATTTGTTTACATATGGCCCATGGATGCTTTTGTGCTACAACAACAGTGTTTAATAGTTTGTACAGAGACCATACAGCCTATGAGCCTAGAGTATCTACTATGTGTCTCTTAGCAAGGAGTCTACCAACGCTGCTCTAAGGCACTGCCCTCATCTGCATCACTGAAGCTAGGTTGCTGCAAGGTCTAGATTGCAGGATGGGAGAGAAGATAGAAGTTCAGTACACGTGGCTTTTGTTTTCTTTAGAGATGATTCAGACATTGCATGTATCATTTCTGCTCTCATCTCATTGGCCCAAACTTGGCCACATCTAAATGCGAGAGAAATTGGAAAAGTTGTCCCTAGCTGGACAGGAAATGCTGAGTGCCTAACATGTAACAGTTGTTTTATGTTATGTTATGTCCAGTGTAAACCAAAGGTCTTTTAATGACCCTTCAGTTATTACAAGAAAAAAGACTGCAAACCACATATCAGATGAAAGACCAGTATCTAGGACATAAAAAGAACTCTCAAAACTCAATAAATCATTTTCGATTGTTTCCCAAATGAACAACCCAAGTGGAAATTGGCAAAAGACATGAACAGACAGTTCACTGAAGCGAATATACAGATAAGTAAGCATATGAAATGATATACCACATCATTAGCCATTAGGAAAATACAAATTAAAACCACACGGAGATATTATTACATACCTGGCTAAAACAAAAAATGGTGACAGTGTCAAAAGCCAGAGAGGGTGTGGAAAAATCGATCACTCATAGTGTTGGAAGGAATGTAAAATGGTATAGGCATTTTTGGCAGTTTCTTATAAAGCTAAACATGCATCTACCACACAACCTAGCAATTGCACTTTTGGGCATTTATCCCAGAAAAACAAAAACTTATGTTCAAAACCTATACACAGATGTTCATAGCCGAAACTGGAAACAATTAGATCGTCTTCAACAAGGGAATGGTTAAACAAACTGTGGTATACCCATACCATGGAATACTACTCAACAGTAAAAAACAAATTATTAATGCACAAAACAACTTCGATAAATCTCAAGGGAATTATGCTGCATTTTAAAAAGGCCAATCTCAAAATAATATATACTATAGAAAGGATTCCATTTATATACATCTTTGAAATGCCAAAGTCAGAGATATGGAAGAGATCAGTGTTTCCAGGGATTAGGGACAATAGTGGGGGAAAGGAGACAGGAGGGAGGTGGATAAGGTTATAAAAGGGCAACACCAGACACCCTGTGATAACAGAACTCTTCTGCATCTTGATGGTGGTGATGGATACACAAACCTACACAGGTGGTAAAGTTACATAGAGCTAAATACAAGCACACACATAGTACAAGTAAAACTCAAGAAATCTGTATAAGGAAAGGAAGCAGGGGAAGATGAATGCTGGGGGACAGCCAGCAGTCTCTACCCTGACCATGTTATTGATCTGGCACAAGGATTATAAAGATAGAGGCATATTCTTATCACTCTGACCTCCCTTCTGCCCATTTCTTCCCCTGAAATGTGCCATAGGGCCTAATACTAGCATGCGATGGACAGTATCTCTCCCTCCCACCCTCCCCAAACAGGAGGGAAGATGAGAGCAGGAGCTGTTTCTCTGCTAGTTAAATAAGGAGTTTTATTATCCAATAAGAAATCCCCATGGAAAGGCTTAGAGAATTAGAGATAAACTCCCCTTTTTTACCAGATAACAAAATCATAAGCTGAACACTTGAGGGCTTTAACAGAGCAAATAACAATGAGGTTGTTTTCCTCTTTGTAAAACTTGGGTACATGAATCATTTAAATTGCAAGAGGGATTCTTGGAAGTAGAAAACATAAACACTTTTAATCATCTGAGCTTTCCGAGGTGACAGGAATCACATAATAATGCATGGTATGGAAGGAATTAAAGTCTGGATGGCCAGTCTGAAACAATAGTTTGTGCTCTTGGAGTGTGGACTGTAACAGTGAACCCCAGGGCCACCTTCGCTGCCCAAAAAGGGTCATTCAACTGCCCATCTGTCGGTTGTTCACATTAATGTGGATTGTTTTCTTTTTAATTCCAATATGGCATACAGGGCTGCAGGAGCTTCTGTCCAAGTCTCCCTACAGGAGGACAGCAGTTGAGGGTATTGACTGATCGAGAACAGATGCCAGACCCACTCTGGAAGCCTAAATTGGAGCCAAAGCAGGAAAAGGTAGGCTCTACAAGTTACTGAATGGTACTTCCTTCTACTCTGTGTCTTCTTTCTGAATGTCAAGGCACTTTTCACTGTGCACCATACTTCTAATGTCCAGAAAGATCCCTTAAGAAGAGCCAGGCTAGAGGATTATCCTATCTCCTAATGAAGGTAGATTTATCCCCGAGTGGACCTGGGAAGAGAACCCAACCCCAGGACCCAAACAAGGAAGATCATCTCTCTGGTTCCCCCTTAGAGGATTATTTTATTCTTGTAACCCACAAATATTTATTGAACATCAACTAAGTGACAGGCTTCATGAGGATGGGACTGGGCAGGGGTTAAATCTCAGGGTGGCGTTGATACCCTAATGTCACAGATTCTCTGACCTTCCTATCATCAGGGCCTGTGGAAGCCCCTATAGGACCAGTTCTTTTATTTGGTAGTTGATGGATGCCCGTCTCTCTGCCTTCTTTCAGACCTCATTATCTCTCCACTTGACCATGTCAACAGCCCACTCCATCCCTTGTGGAACAGCTCTGTTGTTAAAAACACCACATCCGAACTTCTTGGTCTGGCATTCAAGGCTCTTTGTGGCTTGGCCTTACTCCCCTCCCCAGTTTCAGCTTCTGTCTTTCTCCATTGTATAGTCTATAGTTCAGTTACTTAAATATCGTAGTAGTTTCTCAGCTAGTGAGGCCTTCCATGTCCTATCCCTTCCACTTAGAATATGGCCGGAACTCCTACTCATCCATCAGGGCCCAGGCAAATGCCCTTGTCCTCATTCTATAACTCTCTAATAGGCCGAATAATGACCCCCAAAGATATCCAGGTCCTAATTCCTGGAACCTGAAACCATGTTACCTTATACAGCAAAAAGGAACTTTGTCCTTGTGACTTGAGGTAAGGAACTTGAGGTGGGGAAATCATCTTAGATTAGGTGGGCCCTAAATGTGATCATAAGACTTCTCATGAGAGGCAGGCAGAGGGGGGTGTGACTACAAAAGGAGAGGCAGGAGATGTGATGACAGAAGAGGTTGGAGTGATGCAGGGAAGAGGTCCTGAGCCAGGAAATGTAGGTGGCCTCCAAAGGCCAGAAAAGGCAAGGAAGCCAATCTCCTTTGGAGACTCCAGAAGGAACCAGCTCTACTAGCATTTTGATCAAGGTGGGGATAAGAGAAAACATGGCCAAGAAGATGCTCTACTCTTTCCCAGGCCAAACTTACAGTAAACTAGAGAATAGAGTTAATTGCCAAATGTCCCCCTGGGGAAAAAAGAGCTCCCAGTTGAGAACAACTGGTCTTAAGGGATGTTCCCTTCAGGCTGTGCAAAATCTGCACCCAAATTGAAATTTTCTGAGGACCCACATCCTTGTTGCTGCTAGATATGGTGCCTACATTTTTGGTTTTCATGAGATTTCTCAGTCTAATTCCTTCTTCCCAACCGGATCATTTGCCAAACTGCATTTTGATTTTAGCCCAATGATTTCAGACTTCTGGTCTCCAGACCTACAAGAGAATTAATTTGTGTTGTTTTAAGCCACTACATGTGTGGTAATTTGTTACAGCAACCATAGAAAAACTAATAGAAACTCCTCAGCAGTTTGCCCCTCAGACACCTTTATTTATTTTTCTGTTGGAGGACTAACCACATATTCTATGGCTGTCTTCCCCCACTAGCCTGTGAATTTCTCAAGCATGGGCACTGAGTCATTCATCTTTGTATTCTCAATGCCCCACACTGGGTTTAAACATAGTAGGCCCTCATTAATTATTTGAGGAAAGAAAGGGATGGAAAGAAGGAGTCAAAATTTTTTAAAAAGTTCCGCTAGGCATCTCTTCACCATGTTTGTACTCCCATCACCCTCTGTTCATGCCTTTCTACAAGGTTTTACAGCTTTTTTCTAGCCTATGACACTTTAACCATCCCACACTTAAACTGGGGTGTCAGGAACTAAGGTGGGGATAAGAGAAAACATGGCCAAGAAGATGCTCTACTCTTTCCCAGGCCAAACTTACAGTAAACTAGAGAATAGAGTTAATTGCCAAATGTCCCCCTGGGGAAAAAAGAGCTCCCAGTTGAGAACAACTGGTCTTAAGGGATGTTCCCTTCAGGCTGTGCAAAATCTGCACCCAAACCGAACTTTTCTGAGGACCCACATCCTTGTTGCTGCTAGATATGGTGCCTACATTTTTGGTTTTCATGACATTTCTCAGTCTAATTCCTTCTTCCCAGCTGGGTCATTTTGCCAAACTGCTCTTACCAAAGGATGATTACACAACTCTTCCCTGCAGTGAAGACCAAGCCTAAGGACACGCCACAGCTGCACTTGAATATTTCCTGAGTCTCCATCAGCAGCATGTTGACAAAGCACTTCTCAGGGCTGGCCCCCTCTGGCATGGCCAAGTGTATCCACTGTTTGCTGAGTCTTCCTTGTTTGTTTTTTGGATGCTGACCTCATTTGCCACATTCTTGAGGCAATTCACTGCAGACTCCAATGTTATTTTCCTGAGCTGAACCTGACCAGAGCAGGCTTCAGAATGACAAATGCAGACAAGTCTGCAGGCACAATTTAGGCAGACTTTTCAGTGTCCACTCGGGTGTGAGATGGGAGGTCTTACGTTGTTAAGTGTGCTCAATTATAAGCATTACTTACTTTTTTTAAGATTTTATTTATTTATTTGACAGAGAGAGACACAGCGAGAGAGGGAATACAAAGAGGGGGAGTGGGAGAAGCAGACTTCCCGTGGAGCAGGGAGCCCGATGCGGGGCTCGATCCCAGGACCCTGGGATCATGACCTGAGCCGAAGGCAGACGCTTAACGACTGAGCCACCCAGGCACCCCAAGCATTACTTATTTTTTATAGGTGAATACTGAGGTATTGGAAAGATACTCTTTTGTCCTTGCCTTTCTTTCAAGGTGAAATAAGTCCACTTGAGGTGAGTTGTGGAGTTAATGAAGGAAGGAGGCCCCGAGCCTTTGGTCAGGATGGGCTTACAGGTAGAAAAGTGGTGAGCTTTGCAGAAAGATGCTGTGCTAAATAAAACTACAGTTTTGCAATCAAATGGATTAGACAGACTCCTGGATCAACAGAAAGAAGCAGTCAGCTGGAAAGTAGCCAAAGACATTAAGAAATTGAGCAAAAGCCTCAATTTTAGAATTGAGGCAAAAGCGTCAAGAGTTTAGAGACCAAAGCAGAGGGTGTGAGATGCCTCAGCTGATTTTGCAGGACAGAGGAGACTGAGACAAGGCCTGTATACAAATAGCGTGTAGCCTATTTCCAGAAGCACATGGTTGTCCATTCTCCATAAATACCCAGTACACAGGCATCAGTGTATTTCTCTTCTATTCCTCCTTTTAACTAGCATCATGCTGGGCACAAAGGTGTTCAGTAGCTGTTGGTAGATGCTTTTTAATTGAGTCCTGATGCAAACATAAGAGAGTAGTTACTTAGTAGATGAGGAAGCTGAGGCTCCTGCTTGCTTGCAAACCAAGGGGCAAAGTCAGGACTCAACTCCAACCCTGGCCTTATGGCTGTAAGTCCATTTTCCCTTTCTGCACAAATTAATGGGAATCACATGTATTCCTACAGCTACACTCTGGCTCTCCCTTTCAAATTATGCCATCCTAAATCATCTTACTGGAGCTAATAGCAAGTAATAAAATGAGCATATTTCACTTTATGTTCTTTCCTCCTCCCACCCCCCAACCCCCCACCAAGGAGAAACCAAAGTCATAGGTTAAAAAGGAATGAGGTAATAGACCACTGAATGGTCAGGGCTGGATTTCCCCCAGAAGACCTACCAATTTACAAAACCAGGTCAAAACACACAGGTTCCAATTTAGAGAGCTCCAAGGTAAGCACCAGCACAAATCGGTCAAATGAAGCACAAGCCTGTGATGCTGGGTGTGAGCAGAGACAGTCAGCACCATGGAAGAAGAATGGCCACCTGGAGAAGTGAGAGTTCAGTTTGACCCCAGTTCTTCCACTTAAGTAATGTGGCCTTAGACAAATCCTTTAGCCTTCTCAGCCTACTTCTTTATCATTGAAAGTAAGCTAACAGCATCCACTTTATTTTTTTTTAAAGATTTTCTTTATTTATTTGAGAGAGAGAGTATGAGCAGGGGAAGGGACAGAGGGAGAGGGAGAGAATCCTTAAGTAGACTCCCAGCTGAGTGTGGAGCCCAATGTGGGGCTTGATCTCATGACCCTGAGTTCATGACCTGAGCTGAAATTAAGAGTCAGATGCTTAGCCACCCAGGCACCACACAAAATCCACTTTATATCCAGAGTTGTGATGAGAAGTGCCTGAAAAAATAATAGGGACTTCCAGTTTCTGGTCTCGTGTAGAAGGAGCTTAGAAGTAGTCACTCGGTCCTAACAACAAATAAAAAGCTCAACAAACTTAAAAAAAAAGTCAACAACTCATCTTACATTCATCAGAGATGTGATGTCCAAAGGCAAACCACTGCCCCAGGGCAGGCTATCTAAACTCTGATTGACAGATGGCAGGAGGCTCAGTGAGGACAAATCTGAGAATGAAAAACTACATGAAGTCCATTCATATGGGAGCCTCACACTTTGGTGAGCTCTTCCTCCAAGAACTCTATTTGATTCTCACAGTGAAGATAGAGAAAAGTCTCCTCATGCTTCTGGCAGGAGAGGCAAGGCAGCCATTTTGAAGTAGGCAAGAGGATTTTATTATTTTTTCACAAGGACTGCTGTCAAGAGAAACTATTTTATCAGAGCCCAACCCACTGAGATTTAATCAGAGCCCAACTGACCTGGCAGAACGGTAATACCCAACTCTAACTTTATGTTTCCATGTAGAAGAAGGGAAACACACAGCTCCTGTCCTACAGAGGGAGGGAGAAACTGAAGCACTGTGCAGTTCACAGTTCAGAGGCACAGACTCATGAAAGCCTGGGACCCAGTCATGGACCAGAGAATGCTTCTTTTCCCCACATGTTACCCCCACATTACTAAAGACCTATTTATTACAGTTTCTCTGACCCCGTACATCATATCCATCTATCAAGAAAACACTACAAGGCATTCTAAAAGGCAAAAATCACAATGAGAAGAGACTGAACAAGCATCAGAACAAGATATAGCAGGAATGTTGCAATTATCAGACCAGGAATTTAAAACAATCTGATTAATGTGTCAAGGGATCTGATGGAAAAAGTATACAGCATGTAAGAACAGATAAGTAGTGTAAGCAGAAGTATGGAAGTTCTAATAAAGAATAGAAGAGAAATGCCAGAGATTAAAAACACTGTCACAGAGATGAAGAATGCCTTTGATGGGCTCATTGGTAGACGACACAGCTGAGGAGAGAGTCTCTGAGCCTGAGGACACATCAGTAGAAACTTCCAAAACTGAAAAGTAAAGAGAAAAAAGACTGGAAAAAAAAGAGACAGAATATCCAAGAACTGCGAGACAACTACAAAAGATATACTTGTAATGGTATACGAGAAGAAGACGAAAGAGAAAAAGGAACATAAGCAATATTTGAAGGAATAATGACCGAATATAGCCCAAATTAATGTCAGAGATTGAACTACAGATCCAGGAAGCTCAGAAAATATTAAGCAGGATAAATGCTCAAAAACAAAACAAAACTCCACCAAAACCAAAAACAAATCAAACCAAACCAAAAACCACCTACAACTGGACATAACGTTCAAACTGTAGAAAATCAAAAATAAGCAACAAATCTTGAAATAAGCTGGGGGGGTGGGGGCTCCTTATTTATAGTGGAGCAAAGATAAGAATTACATCCAGTTTCTCTGCTATCTGAACGAGAAGAGAGTGGAATGAAATACTTAAAAATATTGAGAGAAAAACCCCACCAACCTAGAAATCTGCATTCTGCAAAAATATTCTTCAAAAGTGAAAGAGAAATAAAGACTTTCTTGAATGACAAAAATGGAGAGAGTTTGTTGTCAGTAGATCTGCTTTGAAGATTTGAGTATGTTATTGAACCACTTTGGATCTCAGTTTTTCCTTCGATAAAATGAGCATAATACAGATCTTCCTTGACTTACAATGGGGTTACATCCCAATAAACCCACTTAAGTTGAAAATATCATGTCAAAAATGCATTTAATACATCTAACCTACCGAGCATCATAGCATAGCCCAGCATACCTTAGACATGTGGTGTAACTCTTACATTAGCCTGAGTTGGAAAAAATCATCTGACACAAAGGCTGTTCTATAATAAAGTGTTGACAATCTCATGTCATTTATTTATACTGTATTGGAAGTGAGGCAGAATGGTGTGTGGGTACAGGATTGTTGTAAGTGTATTGGTTGTTTACCTTCATGATTGTGTGGCTGACTGGGAGTTGCAGCTCCCTGCTGCTGCCCAGCATCATGAGAGAGGATCATATTGCATATTACTAGCCTGGGGAAAAGATGAAAATTCAAAATTTGAACTACAGTTTCTACTAAATGGTGTTGCTTTTACACCCTCATGAAGTAAAAAAACATAGGTTGCACCATCATAAGTCAGGCCATCTGTAATGAGGACAACAGTCCTTAATTCCATGGCATGTTTTGTGTACTGATTTAGGTACCAGACAAAAGAACAATTAGTACTAGAGCACCTGTGTGGCTCAGCTGGTTAAGTGTCTGCCTTCGGCTCAGGTCATGATCTCCAGGTCCTGGGTCAAGCCCTGCATTGAGCCCTGCGTTGAGCCCGCAATGGGCTCCCTGCTCAGCAGGGAGTCTGCTTCTCTCTCTCTCTCTCTCTCTCCCTCGGCCCCTCCCCAATGCTCATTCTCTCTCTCTTTCAAATAAATAAATAAACAAAATCTTTGAAAAAAATAAAAAATGAAAAACAATTAGTACAGTACCAGACACAAAATGGTTGCTTAAGTAGGGATACCTGTGGGGCACCTGGGGCGTTCAGTTGGTTAAGCAGCCAACTCTTGATTTTGACTCAGGTCATGATCTCAGGTTTGTGGGATTGAACAGTGCACTGGACTCCACAATGTGTTTGGAGTCTGCTTAAGATTCTCTTTCTCGACGATGGACTCTGAAAAACAAACTGAGGGTTCTAGAGGGGAGGGGGGTGGGAGAATGGGTTAGCCTGGTGATGGGTATTAAAGAGGGTACGTTCTGCGTGGAGCACTGGGTGTTATGCACAATGAATCATGAAACACTACACCAAAAACTAATGATGTAATGTATGGTGATTAACATAACAATAAAAAATTAAACACCCCCCCCAAAAAAAGATTCTCTCTCTCTCCCTCTGCTCCTTCCTCCACCCCTAAAAAATGGGGATTATTAGCTAGATCTCTTCCCATGACTCAATTTTGGATCTTGCAAGTGTTTGAAAACAAGGGGAGGACTTCTCCAGAGGGCTGGGACCACTGCTGGATTCCCTATTTCTTCCTGTGGTCCTTTGGGTCTCAGCTTCTATTCACCAATGGCTATTCCTTTCATCTCTCTCCTTTCCCTGATGACCTTCGTCCCCATTATCCTGAGAAAATAGAAGCTACCAGAAAAGCCCACATGCTTTCACCTATCCATCTATCTGTATCTGTGCCAATGTGTTCTGCCTTGTCTCCTGTGACCATGGACAGGTTGTGCATCCTGTTCTCCAAGGTCATTCCCTCCTCTAGGTCCCATGCCCTCCCACCCACTCCAGGAAATGACCATTCTCTCCCCCATGCCGTCGGTGTTTTCCTCTCTACTTCCTCGGTCTCACCGTCTGTCATCCCAACATGCTGTCTGATCTTAAAAGAATAAAATAAAATCTCTTGACCACACAGCGTTCCCCCTCTCCCCCCAAGCCAGGTATTTCCCTCCTTCTTCAGAACTCCTAAGTGGTCTATACTCACTACTGCCTCCAAATCCTCCTTCCCCATTTTCTGTTGAAATTCTCCAGTCAGGATGTTGCTCCCACAACATAGAAACCAGGGACCTACAAATTGTTAAATCTAATGGTCAACTATCCATTTTCATTTTACTTCCCCCATGAGCAACATTTGATACAGAAGAACAAGTCTTTCCCCTCAAAACACTTTCTTAGAACATCACCCTCTCCTGACCGTCCCCCTGCTTCACCAGTTGCTCATTGTCACATTCCTGCTCTTTTCCTTCACCTCCAACTGTGGAGTGCCTCAGGACTCACCCTCAGCTCTATTCTATCCTATGTTGACATTTACTCCCATGGAGAACTCATTCAGTCTCACGGCTGGAAAATATCAAAGCTGTCTATGCACACATGGACAGTTGCTGCATTTCTAACTACCTTCTGCATTTCCTGCTACGTTCCTACCTGTCCTTCAAACATCCCAATGAGGCCCTAACTGACCACTCTGATTTAAAGCTGCCCCCCCACTAGGCCACTCCCTATGCCCCTCCCCTACTTTCTTTTCTTTTATAATATTTTTTACCTTCCAATACACAGTATAACTTACTTACTGAGTTTATTTTGTGCTTCCCAATCTTGGAATGTAAGCTTCATGAGAGCAGGGATTTTGTCTGTTCTGTAGTACTGTTTTCTCAGTACTTAGAATAGTGCCAGGCACACAGTAGATGCTCAATAAATACTTGTGAAAATGGATGGATGGATATCCTTACAGGAGTGATCCTAATATTAACGGGCAGAAAGTCATAACTGGAAACACCCATTTTCACACAAATTGGCGGTCTTGATTTCTAACCACACATCTGATTATTCACACCTTGAAAACAGGTCTCAATCCTCACAGCTGCCTAGGTCTGTCAGCTTCCAAAGCACCTTCACAGTGTTGCCTCCAGAATCCTGTGAGCCAGGCATCTGAGCCCCATGGGGGTTGAGGGGATTCCAAGTATGATTGACAGAATGCATCCCCCCAAATGTCCACATCCTAACCCCCAGACCTGAGAATATGTTGCAATACATGGCAAAAGGGACTTTGCAGATATAATGAAGGTTACAAATTTAAGATAGGGAGGTGAGCCTGGATTATCCAGGTGGACCCAATCTAATCACACAAGCACATAAAAGCAGAGAACTTTCTCTAGCTGGAAGCAGGAGAGATGTGGCTGAAAGGTCAAATAGAGTCCAAATGGGAGAAGGAGTTTGCACTTGCCATAGCTGGCTCCCCCTCCCCGACCCCAGCTTTGCTCAGAAGGATACAATATGTTATCAGAAGGATATCACTTAAATCAGTGCTAGAAAGAAAAGAATATAGGCTGTTAATAAAGTAATCTTTTCTGGAAATGTCTAGAACAAACATGAGTTGATAGTTCACGTCTTAGCATTCATACTTCCCAGCAACTCTGGGCTTTTCCCACCCCAGGTTTATTGAAATATAATTGACATGTAGCATTGTGTAAGTTTAAGGTGTACAAAATATTGATTTGATACACTTATGTATTGCAAAATTATTACCACTGTAGAGTTAATAATACCTCTGTCACATCACATAATTACCATTTCTTCTTTGTGGTAAAAACATTTAGAACTTACTCTCTTAGCAACTTTCAAGTATATAACACAGTATTGTTGACTATAATCACTCTTCTGTGCATTAGATCCGCAGAACCTACTCATCCATCTTCTAACTAGAAGTTTGGACCCTTTAACCAACATCTCCCCATTTCCCCAACTCCCAGCCCCCAGTAGCCACTCCTCTACTCTCTGTTTTCTGTGAGTTCAACTTTCAAAAATTCCACATGTAAGTGAGACCACAAGAGTATTTGTCTTTCTCTGTCTGGTTTATTATAATATAGGTATGCATGTATAGTAATGTACATAGTCACATCTTTTTCCATTCATGCACTGATGGACACTTAGGTCGTTTCTGTGCCTTAGCTCTTGTGAATGATGCTGCAATGAACCCAGGGGTGCGTATATCAGGAGCCAGGGAATGCAGGTGGCCTCGAGAAATGACAACAACCTCTGTCTGAGAGCCAGTAAAGACACTGGAACCTCAGTCCTACTGCTGCAAGGAACTTAATTCTGCCAATGACCTGAATGAGCCTGGAAGCAGATTCTCCCCCAGAGGCTCCGGATCAGAGCCCAGCCTGGCCAACACCTTGATTTTGGCACTGTGAGCCCATGAGCAGAGAATCCACCTGTGCCCACTTGGGCTTCTGCCCAAACTGTGAGATGACAAATGGGTGTTATTTTAAGCCGCTAAGGTTGTGATAATTTGTTACAACAGCAATGGGAAACTAATACACTGGGTAGCTATTCATCACTGAGTGATCAGGGACCCTGAAATATTTGTGACAAGAGAGCTTTCTTCTACCCAAGAATCAGGCCCACTTTGAGAGATCTGACCTCCTGGCTTCCCAGGGATGTCAAACTGATGCTTTGAACTATTATTAAAACACCACTTTCTTTTGATTCCCTTGGTGCCAGAAATTTAAATGAACCAAAATAATGGAGGTTGTCCTAATATCTTTTTTCAGGTTGTGGGGGAAACATTTTAGAGACCTTTCCCTCCATATGGGCTGGGCTCGGCTTAACTAATGGTCTGATTTTCTGTTAAGCTTCAGGGGAAGTGAGAAATGGCTGCTTTCATAGAATTAGTAAATGCCACCAAAACTAAAGGTCAAGCTACGTTGACATTAAATACAGTATTTCCAGTGGGACAATGCAGGTGCTTGAAAGAGCGGATCCCACAAGCCCCTGCCATGCCTCTCCTTCTGAGCTTGTTTTGAGTGTTAATGGAATCCAGTTAAACTCTTTGTCAGTCCCCGGCCTTTCCCACCTGCGACCTATATTAGCCACAATAAGTCTGTTTTCACAGACAAAGCCCCCTTGGGGACCAAAGTGGAGAAAGGCAGTGTGGCGGGTTCCATGCTGCAGATGGTACATTCGCTCATGCTGGCTTCTCGGGGGCCCCCAGCCCTGCCAGCTTGCAGCATCACCATGAGCTGGAACTTGTTTATGCTTTCATGTGGCTTTGGAGGACCGAGAAACAAAGGAGGATGGACACAGGACAGATTGCAGCTGAGCTGAGTTTGCACAGGAAACTGAAGCTTGGCATACGGGCCTGGTAACCTGGGAGCTTGAAGAAGCAAAGGCAGGCAGGCATGTAGGGGGACGATGCACAGACTTTCGAACCAGGCTGTTGTAGGTGTGAATCCCAGCTCTACCATTTATTAGCTGTGTATCCTTAGGTATGGTTTTGACATTTCTGAGCCTCAGTTCCATCATCTGTAAAATGGAGATAGTATTAGATTAAAATATAAGATCAATGAAGTAACGTGCCCTCACCCTGCTTAATTTTTATCCATGGCACTGACCACCATTTGACATCTTACATGTTTATTGTTTAACATCTTCTCCCCATCCACCAGAACGTAAGCCCCTGCATCCGTGGTGCATCCGTGGTGCCAAGAGGCAAAGAGAGACAGGAGAGCCTCGTGGTTAGGAGCAAAGGCTCCAGATCCAGATTGCTGGGTTCTGATACAGACCTGCAAAACACAAGCTGTGTGAACCTAAGAAAATCATTTATCTCCTCAGTGCCTCAGTGTTCTCCTATGTAAAATGGGGATAATAATAGAACCTCCCTCAAAGGGTTATCTCAAGGATTAAGGAGCTAATTCCTGAAGTGCTTAGAAGAGTGCCTAAGGCACAGTAAGTACTCGATAAATGTTAGCTAACAATAATAGTAATGATTATCAATAATAATAATAATACCTGGCAAAATGTGTATGCAATGCATCAGGACTAGCTGAATGAATGGTAAATATTTACAAAGCTCTTGGAACTATGCCTAGCGCATAGTTATTGAGCGCATAAGCCCTCAATAAACGATAACTCTACACAGTGGTGTGCAGGTATATTGACAACTGGTTCTGAGGGCAGGAGGCTGACGTGGGGTGTTTGCTGGTGTGAGCTACCAGCCTGATGCCACTGAGCAGTTAGGGAGAGATGTCCAGTGGCGCCCTGTTATAGACTATTTCTACCATATAGATGAGGACACAGACAATAGTAAAATAATTAGAAATAGTAAAATAATTAGAAAATGATGAATTTTTATGTATTTATCACCTTTGCTTTAATATAACTTAATTGTAAGTTTATATAATGCAATTTTCCTAATTGCTGAGTTCATTTAATTTTCAGTAACAGGTTGTCCAGTTTGCTGAAAATTGAACAGTTGGCTCCTCAGAGCTACTACAAGCTAACTCCAACACGCAACTGGCTGGATGCATGCTACTCTTCCAACCACCAATAGATGCCCTTTCTGTGCCTCTGAACAAATAAATAAAGAATAGCATAAGCGCATGTGCAGCCATCTGAGGCAGACCTCTCTCCCAGGCAAAGCATGGAGTAGGATCCCCAAGAGGAAATAAACTGATCCAACTTGCAAACACTTGGCCAAACCAGGTGAAACAGCTCAAGTCCTAGGCCATTCCCCTTGAAGGAACAGCCTAGACTCCCTGACTTGCTAGAATTCCGTTGTCTTCAATACTGCTGGAAATAAAGGAGTCATTAGCTTAACCTTGGGTATCTCTGGATCACATGGCCATTTAGAAGATGAAATTTCAGGGGTTTGTCTGGAGACATGAGTGGGGAGGATAATTGAGAGCGTCACCAGTGTTGGTAATCATTGTTACAGCTTGATATGAGCCCTGGTCAGCTTCCTCTCCCCCCTCTTCTCTATGTTCAGGAAAAGAAAGGTATGAGATCCAGAGAAAACTCAGTCTCGCCTGGTAATCTTTTTTTGCTCCACAGATGACAATCCCCAAATAAGTTCCTCAGTTCCCCTGGGCCATTTCTTGGAGCGGGCGCATTGAGGTCTTGCACATGTCCTGTTATTCCGGGGACCCATAATCTTGATTCTCTGGGACTTTCCCAGTTTCAGCATTGCAAATCCAGAGCCTCAGGAAACCCCCTAGTCCTGAGCAAACCAGGCCAGTTTCTCACCCTAGCTCTTGGCCCTTTAGGCCCAGATTCCTGTAGCTTTCAGTCTTCCAGGAGGGTCTCAGACAATGATTCCAGAGGGTCCTTCAGATAAAGGCTGTGGAATAGAAGCATGCAAAGACCCAAGAGGCCAGGAATTAAAAGTGAGAGCATCTCAGTTTGGGCTGCTGTAACAGCATATCACAGACTGGGTAGCTTAAACAATAAACGTTTATTTCTCATAATTCTGGAAGCTGAAAGTCCAAGAACAAGGCACCAACAGATCTGGTGTCTAGTTGAGAACCTGCTTCCTGATTTGCAGATGGCCCTCTTCTTGTGGTATCCTCACATGGAAGAGAACAGAGAGAGACAAAGCAAGTTCTCTCCTGTTTCTCCTTATAGGGGCACTAATCTCATTCATGAGGGCTCTACCTTCATGGCCTTATTACCTTCCAAAGGCACTGCCTCCTACTTCCATCACCTTGTGGGCTTAGGATCTAAACATATGAATTTGAGGGGCACATACACATTTAGTTCATGACAGAGACATTGCTGCAAATCCTCATCATGACCAGTGGATGCCCTGAAGTGGCCCACAAAAGTTGACAGTGGGACCGTGGAATAGAAAAGGGCATTTCCAACTGGACAGAAGCACAGCCTCGCTGTGCCCTTGCTGCCTCTCTTCCCATTTGGCTCAGTCCTGCCCATGAAAAGAGGCAATCTGGCATATTCGGAGCAGAGAAGAAATGCCTTTGTTTGGAGCCATGGCACTCAGGATGCCTCCAGGGACTCTCCCACCCGGACCACGTAGAGACTGAAAGAGATTGAGGATAAACACTCACCTGAATCAGGAAGAGGAGCCAGTAGAGTTTGAGGTGATTTTCTACCCCCCACTAGAGAGCAGACAAAACAAGTGGTCTTCCAAAGGAACAGAGGCAAACCCCAAGCACTGGCCTCCAGAGCAACTGTTTTCTGAAACAACTCCTCCATCACTGCAGGCCTTGTCTTCATTCTCTACAGCCCACAGGCCCCCATGAGTCTCCCTCACTTCTCTTCCTTAGGCTCCCCTCAAGAGCCCAAAAGCCACAGAAACTCCCTCCCTTTGCTCCTGGCTCATCATGAGCTACTTACTCAACCAGTGCCTCAGAGGCAAACTCCTCCAAAAAACTTTTGGTGTAAGATTTTATCACTATGGTTTTCATTTCTAAAAATCCTGTTTGGCTCCTTTTTAAAGCCATCTATTCTTTTTCATTCTGACCACTTGTCTTATGGTTCCTATTTCTCCTGCCAGCCAAGTATGGTATGTAATCAAGGTGTGGTGGAGGGGACGGGCCCTTGCCAAGTCATTGATCTGGAATTGATCATCAACCGACACAACTGGTTTTCGGAAAGGACAAAAGCAGAAATACAGACAAAACATTAATTATGAAGGTGAAGGGAAATAGAAAGATATTTCTCTTTCCTGTAGTCATCCAGGTTAGTGGGTGGTTCGGATCCATCCATCCATCCAGCAGTCATCGAAGAACCAAGATTCCTTCTATCCTACTTTAAGTCATTCCTAAGGCGTTGTCCTCTTGGGCATGGTTGAAGCTGTGGCACATCTCAGTTGCAGCCACGTGAAAGGGAAGGAGGAATAGAGGAGAAATCCTTACTGTCGTCAGGTGCCAGCCAGGATGTGGCACCCACTTCTGCTCACATTCCACTGGAGGGAACTGAGCAAGCCACATGGCCACACCTAACTACTTGAGAGGCTGGGAAATGTAGGGTATCGGGGCCGCCATATGCTGGGCTCTAAGTCCATCACTCTGGAGGAAGGTGGCCATGGATTTGGTCAGATAGCTTCAGTCTCTGTTGTAGTGGGTCAGAGCTAAGTACTGTAGTGGGTCTGCTGTTTCAAATCTGGCTCCACCATTTCCTAACTGCGTGGCCTTAGCTAACCAATACGTGCCTCAGTTTCCTCTTCTCTACCATGTGCACAGTGTTAGTCTCCGATTCAGTGGAAGGGGTGAAAGGTACCACATGGAAAGTGCTTACAACAGTGCTTGGCATAGAGGAAGTACTCAGAATTGTCGTAATCTGAAAGATTCATATTTCATAGTCTTTTCAACATTATTTGATTTTCTCTACTTTTTAGGGTATTAATTTTATTATTTCCTGCCTTGAGCACTTCTTCTTCATGAAACTTGTTTCCTGGTGTGGACCTGTGATTTTTTTTTTTTTTTAAGCTTACCAGCAGCAGAGATCATTCTTTTGAAACTTCATATGCCCAGGATTGTGGATTCATCCCTAGAGAGGTGTATATTGGCTGGATCAGTTATCATTTCCATTTCCCAAATTGGCAAACTGGCATACTGCACTATCCAGGTAATTTTGACTGAATATTCAAGCATGATCCTTACTTAGAATTGTGATTTCTCTAAGGTGACATTATTTCTGCAGAGGGTCTCAAACAGATGGCAAGCTCCCCAGACCATCAGAGTTTTTCTTGTGTCCCCTTCAAGGAAGGGACAGCCTTTGAGGTTCCCAGTTAGATGCAGGGGGTTCCCTTTCAACTCCCCACCTTGCACAAGCCTGAGGACTCATTTCCTGTTTCCAGGTGGGTAATAAAATCCCCACCTGGCCCTGAAGGCTTTTATCTGTGTCCTCTCCCCTCTGCCCTCCCCCACTCTGCTCTCTCTCCTCTGCTCTCCCCCACTCTGCTCTCTCCCCTCTGCTCTCTCCCCTCTGCCCTCCCCCCTCTGAGCTCCCCCCTCTGCTCTCTTTCCTCTGCCCTCCCCACTCTGCCCAGCCCAGACTATTCTAGCATTAGCTCCCCATCTACCGCTTAAGTTTTCTGGCCCTCTTTTTTTCTGGCACCAAGGAATTTTCTTCTCTTTCCTAAGATATAGCTTTTTAAAATACATAGCTCAGTTACATATTTAAATAAATTTTTAAAAATGTTTTACTGAGCATTTCTGTGTGCTAAAAGTGGGAGGGGTCTTCTACATCTGCTCTGTCTGCCACATTCTTCACCAGTTTGTTCAATGCCATGAGACAGAGAAAAAATTCCTTTTGGGGAGAGCACTGTGTGTGTTTGAAAGGACCAGGATAATAAGCTGTTGCGTGGGGTGAGACAAGTGAGAAGACAGGTAATCCTGACCACCCACTACCCACTGGGTCTCCTGCACTGTGATTCCAAAGTCTGGGCCCTCCCTGCCCTCCAGGGAAGATAAACAGCCTCCCTCTTCCTACATTCTGGGTTCAGCCTGATGGATCAACCAGCCCCACTACAGACAGAAAAGGGTTTAATGAACTTTTTTTGTGTGGAAGGCCCTAAAATCACAGGAATTGGGACCAGAAGAGAAACGAAGAAAGCGAGGCGAGAGGCCTCAGTGTCTGGACTGAATAGAGTTGGACTGTGGCCCAGAAGTGCCAAAGGGATTGACCAGAGAGGCACCTACCGGCCCACCCAGCTCTGGGGCCTTGAACAACCTCAGGGCAGGCTCCTCACCCTGCCTGGACTTTGAGGGCTTGCTCCCTGGCCTCAGCACCAGCACCCACACTCCATCCCACAGCACCCCACAACTGGTGTGCTCTAGGAGTCCCTGACCTTCAGGCCACAGGCTGGAAAGGGACAGGGGGATACCCTCCTACTCTTTGTTAATAATAATCATTACAACCCACATAGCACTTTACAGCACACAAAACACAGTGTTGAAACAAATATTTTACAACAGTCCTGTGGGGTATGTATTCTTGGTTTTATTTTGCTAACTGCCTCAAATTTAACACAACTCCACTGGGAAAGAAGTAGAGGGTGAAAAACAAATTTATATTTTTATAAAGAACAAATTTATATTTTTATAAAGCTGTATTCTCTCCTGTATCCATCCTTACTATGTATAATTTTACCTGATTAAAAATATTAAAATCCCAGAATGATACATTACATGTTAAAAAAAAAAAAAAGAAGAAGAAGATAGCAGGAAGGGAAAAATGAAGGGGGGGAAATCGGAGGAGGAGACGAACCCTGAGAGACGATGGACTGTGAGAAACAAACTGAGGGTTCTAGAGGGGAGGGGGGTGGGGGGATGGGTTAGCCTGGTGATGGGTATTAAAGAGGGCACGTTCTGCGTGGAGCACTGGGTGTTATGCACAAACAGTGAATCATGGAACGCTACATCAAAAACTAATGATGTAATGTATGGTGATTAACATAACATAATAATAAATATATATATATGTATATTAAAATCCCAGGCTAAACTTTTTGCATTTGGATTACTTCACAAACTTCAGAGTAAATGTTTTTAAAAAAATTAAAAAGAACAGTTACTTGACTTACATTCACCTAAACAAAGAGGACTCACCCAAGTTGTTTCTTCAGAACCAAGACTCTGCCTTAAAGGCCACTTAGTACTCTTGGGTTAAAGGGAACAAAATGCCAGTAGCCTTAGAATAGCCCTTTTGTCTGTCAAGCCAAGAGGGTTCCAGAATTTTGACATGCAGTCTCAAAGCACTTCACTACACGCTCAAGACTTTTAAAAAGTATAAAATGCTGGACGTGATGTAATCCACTTATTTTATTATCATTTTCATTTTACAACTGGAGAAACAAATTCAAAAGGGTCCATTTCATTATTGAGCATTGGCAAGCCTACATTTTACAAATGGGCAAATAAGGCTCAGGGAGATGAAGTGACTCTCGGAGGTCACACAGAAAGTGAGTGGGAGAGTCTGCACCTGAGCCCAGGCAGACCCTTTGATCAATCACTAAGAGCTAATTCCATAGTAGGTCAAAGGATGACTGCAAGGACCATGTGTTTATGATGGGCCCATTTCTTCTTGAACCAAGCCCATCACTGGGAAATTTCAAATATTAGTTAATACACACACAAAAATAAATGCTTGAGGTAGCCAGTCGTAGGAACAGAGAAGCATTCTCTGCTATAAGGTTGCAACTGCACTCAAAGCCACCAATCCAAAAAGCTCATGCTCTACTCCTACCCCACGTTCCAGACCCTGGGTTTGGGGCTTTGGCTTGTAGCTCTGGCTCATGACTGAAGGACCCCAAGTCTGGCAGGTGTGTTACCTTGACCAGGTCAAAGTGACCTGGGACACAACATGGCTCTGTTCCCAGCACCTCCAAGGAAACAACCAGTCCCTGGTCCAATACATACGGAGTCCTGTTTATGCACCATCCCTGTGCTAGACTCGGGGGGAATCAGCAGTCAGAGAGGAAGGCAGGGAAAAGACAGCAAGATGAAAGAAGTGAACAGAACACTGTATCTTTGTTTGAAAACAAAAGGAAACCTGCTATTCAGCTGGGGAGAGAAGATAGCTCCACAGGGACATTTAACAAGACAAAATGCAGAAGGAAAGTCCCAGAAGAATGGACATAATGGGTGAAGGATGTCAAGGTAGTTCAAAGGATGACAAGTGGCAGCAGGGAGGAGTGTGTCAGAAAATCTGGTTATGAGATCGGTCCAAGTTTGTTATAATCTTGCTACAAGAGACATAGCCTCCAGTAGATGAACCCAAAGATTCCCTCTTGGTAGGAAAACTATAGAGGAGGAGAGAATGGATAGGTAATCATCGTTAGACAAGATACAAGAAGAATGTTCAGTTGAAGGTCACTAGACACTTAACTGACAGTCAGCAGGGTGGGTGGGTGAGTGGGTGGTTAGTTTTCTCAGAGCAAGTCTCAATCCCATTATACTTTCCAGAAACTAGGTTAAGCATTTTTATCAGAAATGCTAATGTCTTCCCGCAACTAGATTCTGACATCCATCTCACCAAAAATTCTATCCTCGTCTACATTCAGGGCAATTTTTCCTTTATCCCATCACATCTGTGTCTTTCATGGCCTGGTCTGCCCCTACAAGGCAACCAAGACCACAAAACTCAATTCATATTGTGTGACTGCTGTCAGAGGCCAGGTCTGGACTTAACATTTACTCTCTGAAGCAGAAAGATGACCCTGGTTAGCTTATTCTCGTGGGATAAACGTATAGGGGTGGACCCAGGTGCAGTCATGTCTAAAACTTGTACAGTTTGGGGGACACTCTTTAAGAAAAAAATACAAAATTATGACTATATAACTAGGCACAAAAATACATATTTATTTAGGATGAGAAAAGAAATCACAACAATTCTTGGATGCTTGGAGATTCAGGTCCCATTCTTCACAAACCTCTTCCCAGAAATGGGTCCATAGTCACACATTCCAACGCCATCTCCACCTGACACTGGGACACTGAAGTGTTAAGATTCATTTATTTCCTCCTGGGGGTTCACTTACAGCCTGCTGGCACCCACACTTCTCTTACCCCAGGCAGGCAACACCCCTGCCACCCTGCCCTGGCTTTACTCATTGACCAAAAATGACAAGGAAAACCAAGGCATTCATCTGTGCACAGATTCAACAAATAACCGTTGACCACCTTCATGTACCAGGCATGAGCTCAGATGGAAACACGCTTTCCATGAACTGAACATAACATCTATTTTGAGCAAGTGGATTGTGTCACCTCATTTGTTTGACAGAATTTACTGAGGATTGCCTGTACGCCGAGCCTGAGCCAAACAACCGGTACATGAGGTAGACACCATTGTTACCCCCATTTTGTCAACGACAGAACTGTGGTAAATGAGGAAGTTAAGTGCATGGTGGAGCTTGGGGGTTAAACCTAAGTCTCTTCAGAATCATAGGCCTTATCCACACTCTAAGTGTTCAGCATCTAGGAGGGCTGTCTGTTTGTAACGCACACACAAGCACACACACATATAATAGATGACATGTATCTATTCTTTACAATTTATAAAGCATTTTTACCTATACAGCACCAGCCATCTTTCCAGCAGCTCTGTGAAGAATCAGGGAGAAAGTGGAGGAGACCCCTCAGCCCTCATCCTGTTTCCCAGCTGTGGGGCCTTGGAGAAATCACATCCAACAGTCACGGAAGGGGCTGAATTTAGTCCTTTCTGTAACCCAAGAGCTCTGGCGTCCTTTGATCTATGACTGTCAACCTTGACCTTACATCCCTCCCCACGGGCTCTTACTGATTGAGCTGTGAGAAAACCCAGAGTGCTCTGGCCAAATGCCTCCCCCCCCCGCCCCGCCCAGGCCTGAGGAGGCCACTAGAAGCTGGAATTTGTCCCTGCTCAACAGTTGCCCAGTGGTGGCTTTCTGAGGCCTGTCTTTATAGACGGGAGGGCCCAAGGGGCAGAAGGCTCAGGTAGGGCACACAGGAGTCCAGCCAAAAGAAAGGCTTTACCCCATGACAGTTCTCCTGCTTTTGCTTCCTCTTCCCAGTGGCTAAAAAGAATTACTTCTGCCTGTGCTAACAAGTCCATTATCATCCCCTGGCTGGGCCGCATTCCAGGCTCTGCTCTCCAAGTGACTGGGGACACAGGTGACAAAGGCCCATGATAACCATCAAGCTGTCCGTGATAACCCTGAGGGACAGGGAGGGGGTCAGGGTTCCTGAACTGCACTTTAAGGAAAAAGAGAAACTAATTCCTAAAATAATTACTCTCTTTAAAAAGTTCTTTCTGTTGATTCAACTTTTTTCTTGCTTTAAGATTATATTTCACTTTCTTCTTTCTAAAAAAAAAATCTTCTGTTTAATTCATCTCCCTTCCTCAATGCTTTAGGTTTCTAATCTGGGCTTATAAAGGACTTCAGGAGACGGGCAGTCCCCTAAGATTATGATTAGATTGTCAAAGAGAGTCACGATCCTGAATAATTTTGAGTGGTGGCAGCACTTGGACCCAGCTGTGTTGAGCCAAGAGCCAAGAGTCTTAAAAGCCTGTGGTTGAGTGATATAGGGCAGGTACATCAAGAGCTTTTCTTCTGAGATCATAAGCAACTGTTTCAATTAGAAGATGTCCTTTTAAAAATGGACTCATGTGATGGTGAGGTCAAAAGAGGAAATACTTGTTTAAAATCCTTGAGATAATTAAATTGGGAAGAGGAATATCAGCAAATTAATTAGTTGTAAATTTCCTATGCACAAAGCTCCTGGTCTGCGGTTAGTCTAGACACTTGTCATTGGGAGTGATTTAGCTACAGTAACTCTGAGCAATCACCCCCACCCTCCTCTCAGACCCGTGGTTGCCAGCATAGCCCCCATTCAACCAACTCTGGAATCACTGAAACCTGGGATTCTGAATTCTGTTCACTCTCCGGAGCTTGCAGCTGGCTTCTGGCCGGTTTCCAAGGGTCTTCCTCCTAAAATCCATGGGCATGTTTCTGCCAGTAACTCCTCCTAAAATAATATATAATTCTAACACTCACAAAACTTCACCAGTCCCCCTTACTTACAGAATGAAAAACAAATTCTTCATCCTTTTCCCCCAATCCTTTGCATTTTTCAATCCAAAGTTCTTCTTCCCTGTTATTCCCTCATGAACTTTTCTCCAATCAACCTGCCCCACTCACTGTCCCTCAAACCCACCAAGCCCATCCCATGTCCACACCTTTTGGCCATCTCCCTCCCTGCAGTGACTTGCCTCTTCTTCTGAAACTCTGGTTCCTGCCTGGGCCTCTTCCGTGGGTCTCTCCTGGAGCCGTCCCAGTTTCCATGGCTCTTCTGTCTGACATCTTGACCACACCCTGCTCATCTCTTATGTTCCTGTATTGTGTTCTAGGTCCATTTGCCTTGTGATGTCTTCCCTTCCTTGGATGCAGTTAGAGTTGCTTGAGGACAGGGGTTGTGTGTAGCCATTTTGAAATCCCTGCCATATTGGACAGTGTTTTGATCATGGTGGGAACTCAGTATTTATCGAGAACTCAGCACAGGCTTCCTCAGATCTGCCTGGATCAAAATCCTCAGTCCACTGTTTAATGACCGTGTGTCTTTGAGTTATTTGGCTCTTTAAAACTTCTGTGTCTTCACTTGTAAATGGAAGTCATGGTAGTACCCACCGCAAAGTGGCATAGTGAGGATTGTGTGAGATAAAGCACACATGGTGCTCAAGATAGTCTGATACCCAGTGCTCAGTGCCGGTGAGGGGCTGTTATCTTCAACACCACCATCAGGGCTGTTACTGGAATCTAAAAATGTGAAAATTCAGGTAATCCTGAGAAGAGTGGTGGGCCATCCCTTAAATGAAGATGGCCCCTTAGAACCAACACAGCAGGGAGGCAGCCCTCCCCAACACACATAGAAAGGACGAAATGTAATTTCAGCCCTGCAGATGTGTGTGTGGAAATTTCAGATAAAACAACAATAGATAAACCAGAACTAGATTACTAAGGCTGCCTCAAACCAGTGATCCGCAACCAGCAAATTATGACTTTCCAGTAGCCAAGTGAGACTGCCCCTTGCTCTCCAAAATCTATGGAGCTCTCCATGGGCACCGGCATGATGTGTCTTTTCTGTGTCCCTTCCAACACATTCAGTTCTCAAATTCTCAGTCCCCACACTCCCTGTGTCCACCTCATCTTCCTGGAATTACTGTCCCTGTTAGTGAGTGTAAGACTTTGAGAAAATAAGGGTGCCTGGGTGGCTCAGTTGGTTGAGCGTCCAACTCTTGGTTTTGGCTCAGGTCATGATCTCAGGGTCGTCAGATCGAGCCCTGCGTTGGACTCCATGCTTCGCTGGGAGTCTGGTTGGGATTCTCTCTCTCTCTCCCTCTGCCCCTCCCACTCATGCTCTCTCTCTCTAAAATAAATAAACCTTTAAAAAATAAAAAAGAAGACTGAGAAAATAAAGGTATCTTCTCATTAGAAAGATTTGGTGAGGTGTAGGAGAGTGACCCACCAGATTCCACGAGCACCATGTTGTCCCTGGCGTCCACTGTGAGCCGCCGCAGCAGCCAGGGCGGGCAGACCACCCTTGTGCAGACGCCTCGAAGTGAAGATGCCAGATCGTCACCATATCAGAGACGTAGAGGCAAAGATTCTACCTCTACAGGAGAGTTACAGCCTATGCCGACCTCACCTGGAGCTGACCTGCAGAGCCCTGCCACACAGGATATGTTATTTTCCAGCCTTGCTCAGATACATTCCTCAACAGTTCCCCTTGACTTTGACGTTAGTTCACTGCTGACATATGGCACTCCCAGCTCTTGGGTAGAGGGAACTCCAAGGAGTGGTGTTAGAGGTACACCTGTGAGGCAGAGGCCTGACCTGGGGTCTGCACAGTAGGGCCTGCAGGTGGATTTGCAGTCTGATGTGCCAGCAGCAGAAGATATAGTGGCGAGTGAGCAGTCTCTAGGCCAAAAACTTGTGATTTGGGAAACAGATGTAAATGTGGCGACATGCAAAGAAAATTTTCAGAGATTCCTTCAGTGTTTTATTGACCCTCTGGCTAAAGAAGAGGAAAATATTGGCATAGATATTACTGAACCTTTGTACATGCAACGACTTGGGGAGATAAATGTCATCGGGGAGCCATTTTTAAATATAAACTGTGAACACATAAAATCATTTGACAAAAATCTATACAGACAGCTCATCTGCTACCCACAGGAAGTTATCCCAACATTTGACATGGCTGTCAACGAGACCTTCTTTGACCGTTACCCTGACTCAATCTTAGAACATCAGATTCAAGTAAGACCATTCAATGCATTAAAGACGAAGAACATGAGAAACCTGAATCCAGAAGACATCGACCAGCTTATTGCCATCAGTGGCATGGTAATCAGGACATCCCAGCTGATTCCAGAGATGCAAGAGGCCTTCTTCCAGTGCCAAGTGTGTGCCCAAACAGCTCGGGTGGAGATTGACTGTGGCCGCATTGCTGAGCCCTCTGTTTGTGAGCGCTGCCACACCACCCACAGCATGGCGCTGATCCACAACCGCTCTTTGTTCTCTGACAAGCAGATGATCAAACTTCAAGAGTCTCCTGAAGCTACGCCTGCAGGGCAGATGCCTCATACTGTCATCCTTTTTGGTTACAGTGATCTTGTTGACAAGGTTCAGCCTGGAGACAGAGTGAACATTACAGGCATCTATCGAGCTGTTCCTATTCGAGTCAACTCAAGAGTAAGTAACGTGAAGTCTGTCTACAAAACCCACATTGATGTCATTCACTACCGGAAAACTGATGCAAAACGTCTACATGGCCTTGATGAAGAAGCAGAGCAGAAATTTTTTTCAGAGAAGCATGTGGAATTGCTCAAGGAACTTTCTAGAAAGCCAGACATTTATGAGAGACTTGCATCAGCCTTGGCTCCAAGTATTTATGAACATGAAGATATAAAGAAGGGAATCTTGCTTCAGCTCTTTGGTGGAACACGAAAGGATTTTAGTCACACAGGAAGAGGCAAATTTCGTGCTGAGATCAACATCCTGTTGTGTGTTGACCCTGGGACCAGCAAGTCCCAGCTGCTGCAGTATGTGTACAATCTGGTCCCCAGGGGCCAGTACATGTCCGGGAAAGTCTCCAGTGCAGTTGGCCTCACTGCGTATGTGATGAAAGACCCTGAGACAAGGCAGCTTGTCTTGCAGACTGGTGCCCTTGTCCTGAGTGACAATGGTATCTGCTGTATTGATGAGTTTGACAAGATGAATGAAAGTACAAGATCAGTACTACATGAAGTCATGGAACAGCAGACTCTTTCCATTGCAAAGCCTGGGATTATTTGCCAGCTCAATGCCCGTACCTCTATCCTGGCAGCAGCAAATCCTATTGAGTCTCAATGGAATCCTAAAAAAACTACGATTGAAAATATCCAGCTACCTCACACATTATTATCAAGGTTTGATTTGATATTCCTCATGCTGGACCCTCAGGACGAAGCCAATGATAGGCGTCTGGCCCACCACCTCGTCGCTTTGTACTACCAGAGTGAGGAGCAAGTGGAGGAGCAGTTCATGGACATGGCAGTGCTGAAGGACTACATTGCTTACACCCACAGCATGGTCATGCCTCGTCTGAGCCAGGAAGCCAGCCAGGCTCTCCCTGAGGTTTATGTAGACATGAGGAAGATTGGTAGCAGCCGAGGAATGGTTTCTGCATACCCTCGACAGCTGGAGTCATTAATTCGACTAGCAGAAGCCCATGCTAAAGTATGATTCTCAAGCAAAGTTGAAGCAGTTGATGTTGAAGAAGCAAAACATCTCCATCGGGAAGCTCTAAAGCAGTCTGCCACTGACCCCTGGACTGGCATTGTGGACATATCTATTTTAACTACAGGAATGAGTGTCACCTCTTGCAAACGGAAAGGAGAGTTAGCTGAAGCATTGAAAAAACTTATTTTATCTAAGGGCAAAACACCAGCTCTAAAATATCAGCAACTTTTTGAAGACATCCGGGGACAATCTGACATAGCTATTACCAAAGATATGTTTGAAGAAGCCCTGCATGCCTTGGCTGATGATGACTTCTTAACAGTAACTGGCAAAACTGGCTGCTTGCTCTGAAGCTCTTGTGAGCAGTGCTGTCTGTGTGTGTCTGCACTTGGGTGTTGTACTTAGGTACATATGTGTGCTGCATAGGGGCCAATCAGCTGCCACTGTTGCTGTCAGTGGAAAAAGATTCTTCAAGTCATTATTAGGCTCCATAAAAATTTTCTAACCTGGGTTCAGTTTTCATAGTGAAGTGTATGTTGTCACTTGTTTAACATTTTAAGTGAAAATGCTGTGCCAATTTACAATTTACAGTAGAGGCTATTTTTTTAAAGTGCCATTATTTTAGCACCAGGGCTTTAATCTGTACTGCCATATGTATATGTGTGTGTGTGTGTGTGTGTGTGTGTGTGTGTGTGTGTGTGTGTGTGTGTGTATGTGAGGATGTCACTCTTTTTTAGAGATGGCAGTCTGGGTCATGGGTCATGTTTTTTGTGCTGGACTTTCTAAAGGCAATCATCCATATGCTTGAAGTTTTTGTAATATGAGATAAAATTTAGCCAGTGCAAATCATTCAGTGTGAGGTAATGAAGGACCAGAGCCTTTCTCCCTCTTACAGCTCTTAAGTGTAATTCCTTCTAGAGGCTTGTTCTCATGGCTTCCATAAGATTTAAAAAAAATAGGTGGTTGGAAATGATTAGATTCTAGGTTAACTTCTACTTTTTCCTAGTATGTAAACTTTTTCCTAAATAAATGATTGAATAAGAAAAAAAAAGACAAAGAAAGAAAGAAAGACAGACAGACAGACAGACTTGGTGCCTCTGTGTTAGAGTCAGAGCCCAGAACTGCACCCATTAGTACAGGTTAACCCCTAACTGTTGGTGTCCCAGGAAGTGGTTAATGTTTTTTTGTTCCCTTGTGTTTCTCTTAGCTCCTGTCCTACAGTTGTAGACAAGAGTAGCGTATCTAACTGCAATGAAACATCACTGTGGAACCTTCTTGTCATGGACGCTCCTTGTCCTGCAACCACTGCTACTTCCACAGAGTGAAGGAGGTGGGGGTCCTGAACCACCTTTAAAAAAAAAAAGATTTATTCATTTATTTGAGAGAGAGTGTATGTGTGTGTGTGAGCTGGGGTAGAAGCAGAGGGAGAGGGAGAGACAGAATCCTCAAGCAGACACCCCGCCCGGCACAGAGCCTTACACGGGGCTCAATCCCAGGACCTGAGATCATGACCTGAGCTGAAATCAACTGAATGAGCCACCAGGGCACCCCCCTGCACCACATTTTAATCATATCATTTCATCAATGCACTGTTTTCCATGCCGGGAGAAGACCTTGCCAAGATGGACATCATGCTTGTTAATAAATTAAACCAGCATGTGTCTGGCTCTGTCCTAAGTACTGGGAGTCAAGTGATAAATAAGACATGTTTTCTGAGCCTCATATGGCCCATCTTCTATGCAAAGAGTTGCAGAGAGCTTTTCTGAAATATGCATCAGCTTTTGTCACTGCCCTGCCCCCTGGCTCTCCTCGCTTAGCCAGAGCATCTCTTCGGCTCCATCTCCAGGTTATCAGAAACAGACAGGCAGAGTGGGAAAGATCGAGGATGTGCGGTTTAGCATGTTGGCTCACCAGGGTTCCAGCTCCAGAAGAACATCTATAAATGCAGCAATTGCTCACTGGTGTATGCAAAATTCACATGAAGTGAGCCATCACTGTTCAAGCTCTGTCCTCGGCAGAGAGGCAAAGTGTCCATCCGGCGCCATGTGAAATACGCTCTCAACCCCAATAGCGCTTCGTCAGAATGTGCATGTTCTGACTCCAGTCTTCACACTCCCCACAGCCAGAGACTCTTTTCCTTGTCCCCAGGAGCATTTCTAAAGACGATCACTCCTTCTCCCAGGATGGCACAGCCCTGAAAGCATTTTGGTTTGCTAGAAGCCTTGGAAAGACACTCAATAATCTTCTGTATTCCCCTCGCATATTCTGCACCAAATGTGGTTCCTTCATTTCTCCTGAAGCCAGGCTCCAAGGTCACTCCCTCCAGGAAGCCCTCCCAAATTTACCAGCCCCCACCATCTCTAATCATGTATTTGCTCTCCCCTTCCAGCAGTCCTGTGGTTTTGTGTTCAGTTTGGATTGTGTCATTCTCCACCTGTTGATATGTTGTTAGGACGACAGGTTGTTTATCCTTTATCCAAAACCTGTGGAGTGAAATGTGTTTTGGAATTCAGAACTTTTCAGATCTTAGAAAGGTAATAGAGGTTCTAGGGTAGCGCCCACAACCAAACGTGCTAATGTTTGTTCAATGAAACATGAATAGTCACACGGAGTAGGATACATTAAGATTATAATCAGCTTCTTATCCATCAGTTCAGGTGAGGTTTTCCACACCTGTGTTGAGTATTTCCGAAGCGTGGATCTGGGCTGCTAATAAGAGCCCCCGTTACCAAACCTCCCTCCGTGCCAGGCGCTCTGCTCTTGTATTATCGCCTTCAACCCCACAGCAGCGCACAGGAAGGAGGTGTTATTTTCCACATGGGAGAGATGAGGCCAGCAGAGCTCAGAGGGGATAATTTGCCCGAGGTCAAACCTCTAGAAAACAGAGGACCCAGCATGCAAACCAAAGCCTGCCTACCCGCAAGCTTGATGCTTAATGGCCAGACAGTTTTCATACCAAATGTGCTTCCTCTCACATCTCCAATTACAGTGTTCCATATGCAAGATGGAATATATAAATGCTTGCCAACGATGAAAACAAACAGAAGAGCATTTAATTTTTTTAATTTGTAATTCACAAATTATGCCTGCCTTCTTCCAAAAAGGCTGCACAACACTTCAAACATCAGTCAGCTCCGGAAGGTGAGCACGAAGCCTCTGGAAGCCCGGATGTGACCAGGCTAGATGAAGGCACCAACAAATAGTGTCAGCTGATGGGTCACAATGAGGCAGTGCACGGGCCACACTGATGGCCATGTGTGTTCAGCTCACGTGGCATCAATGGTAAATATTTAGAGCTCAAGGGATTTCAACTAGAGGTCAAAATAATTTTCCCTTATAAACGTGAAATGCGGTATTTTAATTGTTCCTACTTCTTTCTCTTGAGAAAATTAGATATTCCCACAATACGGCGTTTTCATTCATTTGTAGCAATCATCAGCCGATGCTGGGTAGCACCTTGAGGTGGGGTGAGCATTCCCCAGTTAGCCAGAGTACCCCCACTCCTGCACACCGGGATTCGGAGGGAATTTGAGTCTGGGAACACTGCATCTGATAGAATGGGCCTGTGTCTGATACCTTGCCCTGACAGGCTCCCCACAGGCCGGGAGTCTGCTGGCTGATGTGAGTGGGGCAGATGGTTTGTGTAGTTCTTCTATTACCAATCAAGGACTTGCAGCAGGGTGACCCTAGAAGATCATATTTTCAGCACCATCCCAGTCACCGACTTGCTGCAAGGACACAGAGAGACAGGGAGCCTGTGTGTGTGTGCCAGAAACAAAAGAAATGTGAGGGGGCTAAGCACAGCCATTGGGCCCAGGACCCAGAAGGAGGCAGAGGTGGCCCCTCGTACTAGGCCCTCAAAGGGAAAGTTTCTCATGTGCAGCACAAGCACCAGAACCGAGGTCACTTCTCGAACCCAGGCTCCACCCCCCTTGAAAAGAAGCTGAGGAAAGGCACAAGCGTTGCTTAGGGCCGTGGCATACGTGAAGTTCTGTGATCAGAGGGCCTACGTGAAACAGTGTCACAGCGGGACAAGGCCCTGGCCCCCTGCTGGCTCCCTGGGTTTTCCCAGTTGCCAAGACGATCACCCAAAACCCAAGTTGCCCTTTCCCAAGTTCAGCAAAGACACCTTATGGAAGGCCCAGCAGAGTTTACATTGGAATCAGTATGTGAAGAGAGGCAAGTTTTCCTTTTCCCCCAAGTTGGGAAGCCAGACGTTTCCAGGCGTGATCTGAAGTCCACTATCTGAGAAGCATGTGCCTTTGGACCACCCATTCCTAGCACCGAGTCCCTCACGGGGGTCCTCTTTGTTTCCAGAACTCTTGGGGAGACTCTTGGGAAGAAACAGAAAGGTAGCAGTAAAATCCAGGCAACCCATCATACCAAAGCTTGTCGAGGGCACAGGGGGCAAAAGGACCTTGAACAGATTGGCCCACCTGCCGTCTTGGAAGGAGAGACCACAGTGATGGCTCTCTCCCTCGCCACCAGCTCCACCCGCTGTCAGACACACTCAGAAATCTGGTGACTGGCCAACGTGCCCACCCATCAGTATTGTAAACTGAATGGAAGCAATTATTTTGCTAGTCTTCTGGAAATTTCTACATTTTCCAGATCAGCTCCATTTGCTGGGCCTGGGACAGAAAGCCCAGTGGGCTGTGTGCCCCGGCATCCTGGGAGATGAGGTACTGGCCAAGTGCAGCTCTCCAGGAGCCAGAAATGTAAAGCAGGCCTGGTAACTGCATTGTTGTTTGGTTTGGATCTGAGAGGCAAACATCCAATTTGAGATCAAATAAATGGATCCTGGGCCTGAGTAAGCTTTTTAAATAGGATTCACTCTAGAGCCGTTTAAAAATTAGAAGGAAGTGCCAGCGAAATTCTGCCCGCACTTCTTGGGCTAAAAAAGAGACCCGTCCCCCCAGGAGGGGACCCATCCATAACAGATGCTGTTTCATATTTACAGAAGTAGTGCAACAGGCTTAGGGAATAGGGAAGGATCTTAGATAATTTTGACTCGAATGAAGATAAAAAGAATTTAAATATACAGCACCGATGATTCCAAAATAAAGGCAGGTAATAACATTTCATGGGTGCTTACTATGTACTTCACACTGTTTTAAGTATTTAAGAATTTCACAATATTACCCATTTACTATTTATAAAGTCATCATTATCATTATCCCACCAAAGCTATGAGGTAGCTATTATTACTATCCCCAATTTACAGATGAGAAAACTGAGTCATAGTGTGTACTGGTGCCAAGATTCTAACCTAGCATGTCTGACTCTGAAGTCCATGTGCTTAACCTACCTAGAAAGTGTTCTTACAATATTTTACTCCAAAAACAATTCCAGGATCTATGCATCTCACCTACAGTGTAGCACATACCAGCTTCTTCTATTCCCAGCTAATCCCAGCTTCCTCTTTGTAGAATTTCACATTGTTTGAAAAGTAACATCTCAAAGCAGAAGGGACCCTCCTTCAGACCTTGGAGGTGAACTGTCATTGATCTGAGCCACACAGAGTAACCTCTTTTCTCTTTGCTTGGGATTGGTGGACATGTGACGAAGATCTAGCTATAAGAACTGATGAAATTTTGCAGGAGGTGTCTGGAAAGGATTTTGCTCCATGATAAACAGATACAGAGAGATAGTCCACCGCATTTTTCCTTTTTTGAATGTGTATAAAGCATGACGCTTGGAGTTGAGAAAACCATTTTAGGTTTGTCAGCCTATGGACAAAAAGCCAACATACTGAGGATGGCAGAGCAGAAAGATTTTAAAAAGCCTGGGTCTCCAATGACAGATTGAGCCAACACACCAAACTTGGATGCCTGTATTTCCAGACTTCTTGTCTTGCTACATAGGATAATTATACATCTTTGTTGCTTAAGCCATTATTAGGCATTATGTCACTCTGCATTCAAATGTACCCTGACTTAGACCTGTATCCTTTGCCTATGTGTAGACATATGTCATGTCTATACATTTTCCACCTTCTTTATTCCACTTAATCTATAGCTGCTTGACCAGATAAAACCAGTCAGTCAAAAAAGGAAAAACAATGTATTTGAACAGCAGTTTATCGACACTGTTCTGGGGGGGAAAAAAAAGTTCAAGACTGTTGTATTATCATTTACCATCCCCCTACCCTGAATCTTGCTCAGATGTACTCACCAGGAGGCTATGACTCGGCAGTAAACAAAATAAAATACATCCCCAGTTTCCCCATTAGTAAAATAAGCAATCTGAACCAGATGATCCCTAGGTAAATTTCAGCACTGACATTTTATGCTTCATGCCTATCTATCTGTTAGGAAGGGTTATATTGTAATAATTTCTAGAGATGCCCTATAACTAATCACCACATCTTTAAACACTGAATAAAATAGTAACAATTTATCAACAGTCCTAAGTCCTTCCCCTCTGCCAGTTCTTTACCAGTAAAATGTGAAAAATGAAATCGATGGTCTATAGGGCACTTTCCAGCTCAGACACTTTTGAATCTGGCCAGATTCTTAAATATGTGGTTTTACTCCTTACAGACTCCTCTTCCGAGCTTATGCAGGAAGGGTCATGGCAGGGTCTGAATCACACATAAGACCTTTCTGGAGCCCATATTTATGGTATTGACTCACGTCAATTGTGAGTTCCTCATTAACTTGCATCCTCAGTGCCTAGCAATATACGCGGTGCGTAGTGGGCACTCAGTAATGACTGGTAATCCAAAGACGGCTACCATTTTTTTTTAAACATCTACTATTTGACAGACATTTTAAAGAGGCTATCTTAAATCCTCACAACAATCCTGCTAGGGCAGTATTTTTACATCTATAACCTGAATAAAACTGGGCTGCCCGTAGGTCAGTCTCAGCATGGTGTGACCTCCAAAATAAACCCAAACCCGACAACACTGCAAACTTATATAGGTATTTAGGGAAGTCTTAGAAGATAAGGCAAAAAGGCCAGTTCCATTCTCCTCTTTACCCGCCCCTCTTCCTAAAATCCTCTCAAGCACCATAAAGACCCACAATCGCGGTCTTCCCCAAATGCCCTCACAACACTCCCCCCTGCTCCTCACTCCAGTTCACCCCTTTGGGATCCAGTCTGTCCTTTGGGGAGTTGTCTCCTGCCCTGCATAACATACACTAGGTTAAAAGTTTAATCTCTCCAAAGTCTTCAGTTTTCCCAACAGCCATTGATTTGCCAAGTGGTCTACGGGTATGGACCAGGGGGGCATTCAGTGCCATCCTCGGGGCCAGAGTCCACGTCGTCCCCCAGCACCATGCAGGGTCTGCTCCCACAGAGTTGTTCTCTTCCTACGTAGATGTCCGTTAACCAGTGGCTGCCTCAGAACCACCCAAAGAACTTGTCAAAATGCAGTATCTGATCCCCACACCAGTCCCTCTGATTGAGTATATCTTAGTGTGAGACCCAAGATTCCCCATTTTTAATAAGCTTCCCAGGTGAATGTGAGGCAGAGCCAGGTTTTGAAGCCCTGCTTTCCACCACAAAGGCTTCCGAATCGAGCCACCGAGTAGCTCACGCCCACAGGAACAGACACATTCCCTTGAATCCTGTTTTCATGTTTGATCTTCCCTACAATGTGGTTTTTCTCCACTACAGCACCCTGTGGGTTTCAGAGCTGTGTGAGTCAACGGCAGGCAATACAGCATTCTTTCCCCCCAGAGAAACACTGACAGCAGATCCCTGCAGACCTGGAGAGGGCTCTCAAGCCTTCCATGTCTTCTCAAAGTGCTTTTGTGAGAAAATGGACATCCAAGTCCCCACTGGGGCTTCCAGGAACAATTTCTCCCTGAGGTGAGGGAACAAGAGCCTGACCCCAACTGCCCTCCTTTCTGGGGGACTGGTGACAGAAGGAAAGCAGAGAGCTAGCCACTGGGGCAGAAGTCAGAAAGGGAACCTTCCGCAGAACCTGCAGGAGGTGGGTGCCCAATGAGGAAGGGAGGCACAAAGCAGGACTCTTGGAGTGAGGACTTCATTCTTTCAAGCAGTGGCTTCTATCACAGCGTCAAGACTCTGAACTGAGCGAAGGAAAAGGTGTTCACTGGCCTGAAAAGGCACCTTGAGGTGGAGGAGAGGGAGGGCTCCAGGTCCTACATCCCTCAGGCATCAGGAGGACAGGACAGCCTGGCCAAACCCAAGGGCAAGCCTTATATCAAGCAAGTGCTCACTGCAACATTCCCTCTCTTGAGTCCTTCTGGAAGCCCTATTCTCTGGAATAGACCTCAGCATCTGGAGGTTCCACACAGGATCCCTCCGGGTAATTTAGCCGCTGGAAAAAAGCACCCAGCCTCATTATAAGGTGATCGTACTAGAGAGATTCTGAAGAGAGCTTTAAAGTAAGGGCCACTGTGTTTTGCAACTCAGTTGTGTTGAATGATGAGCAGCAATTTCTGTCAACAGACATTGATCAAATATCCACTGATGCACTGGGCCCGGGGAACACGTGGGCAAGAGTGATTCAATCTTTTGGCAGAGCATCAAGTACCAGAAATCAGAACACACGACCTGACAAGCATAAATGTCCCTGTGAGTCTGCTGGAACAGAAAGTTGAGTATAGAACTACCTCAGAAAAGCCAAGATTTAGCTTACTTGAAATAAGCCTGGAAAGCTCAGTGGGATCATTGATCGAAACAATCAATTAGGTCTGCACACCTGTGGTTAAATCTAATGTCATCCAAACATGAGTTCTGATCCAACATCGGTACAAGGGAATGAGATTTCACCCCTTCCTAAGGCAGCTCCACCGCACAGGGTGACAAATCAAGGTGATCGCCTCTCTGGTTGCTACGGGGACATGCACACAGCTAACTTTTTTATTACCTCAACTGTGCTCCTCTATTTCTCAGATATCCAATTATATCCCCTCCCCATGTCTCTCTGTAGTGTTCCTGCCTTCAGTCTGGTTTAGAATCGACTGACGTTGTCCTTCCTCGACAACAGTGGTTTGCAGAGTTACTTTGGGCGGTGGAATCCTTTTAGAGAAATAAATCTTCCATGTCACTCTAATCTTGTAAACATATAAGCAGAGATCTTTGAGTCTCCCCTTCCCTGAGACTCTCTGCAGCCTCAGAAGCAACTCTGGAATGTAAGGAACACAGCGGCTCAACAAGCACCCATGTGTGCCTCGGAGGCAGGCACTATAACTTGCCATCCCATATCCCTTCCCCTTCTTTCTTGGTAACAGAATTCTAATTAATGGGAATGAAACCAACTAAAAGACTACATTTCCCAACCTGTTGTGCGGCCAGGTAATGTCAGTCCTGTCATTAAAATTCGGGCAATGTTAGGTAAATGGAAGTATCATGAAAGATTCCTGGGAAGACTCCTTAAAACTGAGAATCGTGCCCTTTCTGCCCTTCCATTCTTCCTCCTTCTTGCTGTCTGTAAATACATGGATGGTGGCTGGAGCCCCCATAGCCGTATTGGGCTATGAGGTTACTTAGAAGTTGGAGGCCATGCTCCAGAGCTGCTGGGGCAGAAAAAGGCAGGGCCTGGTTCTGTGTGACTTCGTGGTGCTGCCATTGCCCGTCTCTGACTTTTTATATTTTTTTTAAGATTTTATTTATTTATTCATGAGAGACAGAGAGAGAGAGAGAGGCAGAGGGAGATGCAGGCTCCCAAGGAGCAGGGAGCCTGATGTGGGACTCGATCCCAGGACTCTGGGATCATGACCTGAGCCAAAGGCAGACGCTTAACCATCTGAGCCACCCAGGCGCCCTCTGACTTCTTTTATATGAAATAGTAAGTCCGACGTGTCTAATGCAATGTTGTTTAGATTTTTCAGTCTGTAGTTACTTTTTTCCACGTGGGTCTTTTCTCATGTACTGTTTGGAAAGAAAGAATTACAGAGAATTAGGGTAAGGCCATACTGATACTATGATATACACCATTTGGACTGAATTTCTTTATAAAATAAATAATAATACAGGGTGCCTGGGTGGCTCAGTCAGTTAAGCATCTGACTTTGGCTCAGGTCATGATCTCACGATTTTGGGATCGAGCCCCGCCTAGGGCTCTGTGCTTGTCAGGGAGTCTGCTTCTCCCTCTGACCCTCCCCTGCTTGTGCTCGCTCTCTCTCAAATAAATAAATAAATAAAATCTTTAAAAAAATTAATAATAATAGCTGGCATTTCCTGGGTGTTTACTGTGGGCCAGGGTATCTGCTAAGCACTTTTGCATACATTGTATCATTTACTACTCAGGTCAACTACGTGAGGTAAGGAAGATAAGGGATAGCTTCTACACAAAGAAATTGAGACTGAGGGGGTTTCCCATCTTACCAAAAGTCACATAGCTAGTGTGAAGACAATTTAAACTGAGAAAATTTGACTCATGTACTCTTCCACGATCTAAACTTGAGGTGAGGCAGCTCTGGAATCAGACTGGCTAGGGTAAAATTCTTTGCTCTACCTCTACCTTTTCAGAAGGGTGATCTTGGGCAAAACTCTTTTACTCCCCTGAGCCTCAGGCTGCCTTCCACAGTGAGGTGTGGATTAGTGAACTCATGCACCTGCGTGTGGCTGGGGGGCCAGTATAATCAGAACACAGGGAGGGGTGCAGGTAGAGGAATACGATGAGAAGGAATTTCCATATTTTCAGAAGAATTTGAAAATAGCTCCTTGGAGACCAGGCACAGAATAGAAAAAGGTGTATGGTGTTTACATGCATACCGCTGTGTGAAGCTGAGCAAGATACCTCTCCTCATTCTCAGTTTTCTCATCTGTAAAGTGGGACTAACTATTTCTTTTACATGGAGTCCTGGGCAGAAAGAACTGATTAGCGGCAGAATGAGACACAGTGTTAATGATATTACAGTTCGACTTCACTAACCCTTAGCACTTCTTCATTTTCCCCAATGAAGTAGCAAACTACCTATCCCACTTTCTCATTTTTCTTATTTCAAGTGGTTACTAGGATTTCTTTTATATTGTGGAAAATGATACCAACAGTTACGATTTGGAAATGCTAACCCCAATAAAAGTGCAAGAATCAGCACTGGATGATAGAGAAAAAATGGCAAGCCCACAAAAATGGTAGTTTTTAAAGGAAATGGGATAATTTCTAAAATCATGAAAACTCTTTGGAAACTATATCAAAATTGAAAACTTCTGTGTATCAAGGGACATGAGAAACAGAGTGAAAAGGCAACCTACGGAACAGGAGAAAAGATTTTCATGTCATGTATCTGATAAGAGGTTAATATCTAGAATATATAAAGAACTTCTATAACTTAACAACACCAACAAAAGTAACTATTTGGAAAATGGATATAGGACTTAAATAGACATTTTTCCAAAGTAGATACACAAATGGCCAACAAGCATATGAAAAGATGCTGAACATCACTAATCATTAGGGAAATATCCATCAAAATGCCCATCATGTGGTAGACATGATGTCACCTCGTCCCCATTAGGATGGCTGCTACCAAAACAATAGAAACTAGCAAGTGTCTGTGAGAATGTGGAGAAATCGGAACCCTTAAGCACGGTTGGGAATATAAAGTGGTGTGGCCACTATGGAAAACAGTATGGAGATTCCTCAAAAAGTTAAAAATAGAACTACCTATATGATCCAGCAATTCCACTTCTGGGTATAAATCCAAAATAATTGCAAACAGGGTCTTGAAGAGACATTTGCACACCCATCTTCATAGCATATTCACAAAAGCTAAAAGGTGAAAAAGCAACCCAAGCATCCTTCAGTAGATGAGTGGATAAACAAAATGTGTTATATCCATACAATGGAATATTATTCAGCCTTAAAAAGGAAAAAAGTTGACACATAGATGAACCCTGCGAACATTATGCTAAATGGAACAAGCCAGTCACAAAAAGACAAATGCTGTATGATTCCACTTACAAGACGTATTTAGAGTAGCCAAATCCATAGAAACGGGAAGTAGAATGGTGCTTTCTAGGGGCTGGGTGTTGGGGAGGAAATGGGGAGCTGTTGTTTAATGGGTATAGAGTTTCAGTTTTGTAAAATGAAAAAGTTCTGGATAAGTTCTTGAAAAAGCAGTGTGAATATTCTTTTTTTTTTAACGACTGATAATCAATTTATTAAAAAGGTTGATTTAAGCATCTGCAATGGTGACTTCAACCTCAACTCCTGGCTCAATACTGATGGAAGTAATCTGCTTAACAACCTCAGAAGGACGGTGCAAATCAATGAGTTGCTTGTGGATCCTTATCTGAAAACGATCCCAGGTCTTAGAACCTTCACCACAAGGAGTTTTTCTTGTAGTGATTCTCAGAGTCTTGGTAGGCATCCGAACTGGTCCTTTCACTTTGAGATTCTTTTCCTTTGCGCCTCTGATCAAGTCAGCACATACCTTTTCCAAAGATTTTACGTTGCGGCTGGTGAGAGTAATTCTAATTCGGTGAATCGCCACCTCCGGTTCCATGGGTGTCTTCCCGGTGTCTTTAAAAGCCATGCCTGCGGCGCGGCTTCCTGACCGACTTGTTCCTCAGTGAGCGCGAACAGCGGTGAGTCAGGAGCAGGAGCGGGGCATCCAAACCTCCACTGTAGCTGCGACCCCGTCTTCCTCAAAGAGAGCAGTGTGAATATTCTTAACACTACTGAACTGTGCACTTAGAAAGCTCAAAGACGGGAAATTTTATGTTATGTGTATCAACCACAGTTAAGACAAACAAGCCCTATTGGGAAAGCGGCAATAGGAGGAGGCGTGAGAGAGACAGAATGAAGGGACGAGCAGGTGACAGGAGAGCAACAACGGGACGTGGGCGTCAGGGATGCATTTGAAAATGACTTCCATAAAAGTGGTGCTCCAACTTAAATTGGCCTGTTTGGGAATGCTCTCATCTACATGGAATGCTGGCAGAGTGAAAATACCACACAATCAGGGATAAATGGGAACTACATCCTGGGTGGGAGAGAAAGCCGAGGCAAATCACAGGCTGGCGTCGGAACTGGCCTCATTGAGCGAACTCATGAATGACCCAGAAGTCAAGAGGATTCGCCGCTGCTGATAAAATTCGCAAAGATGTGCTGGCAAAGCCCCACCCTTGGCCGTAGTGCCATAAACATCCCCGGGATGGAGAAAGATTTTGCACTAGGTCCTTAATTGGATTAAACCAGTGACTTCCTGGGATGAGGACACTTGCCCAGTCCTACCTCGTGTCAGAAAGAAATTCTGAAATGTGATCCAGTTCATAAAATCACACTTGATAGAGGCTGGTGGAAGAACAGTGCTTTTCCGGAGCACAATTCTGCCTTTGTCCTTTACCTCTAGATAGAAGACAAGGAAGCTACACCTTCCAAAGGGATAAGAAAAAGGAGAAAGTGAGAGGCAGGGAAGATACTGTTCCCTCCATGGAGGAAGTTCTGGGCCAGATGCCCATGAAACCTAAACTTATCCAAGGCTCTGATGCGTGGCACAGATTTGTCACCCTCTTCCTCTGCTTAAAACCTGTCTGCTGTTTCCCAGGACTCTTCAGAGAAGTCGAACATCTTTGACCAGGCCCTGGATGGTCTGGCCTCCCACCCAGCTTCTTCTCACATGGCTGCCCTTCTCACCTATGCCATGCTCATCAACTACTTGGCCTGCCCGGCAGCCGGGCCTTCCCTTCTGCCAACAGCCCCACTAGTTTACCATTCCAGCCCCAGCCACTGCGCTTGCTGAAGGGTTGGACAGTGAGGACCCAAGCTGTGCCAATCTGGTGCCATCCCAGGACTTCGAGAGCGACCACCGCTAAAGAGCAGCTCTCTGATGAGGTTGACTGCCGGGAAACTGACTTCAGCCTCGAGGCTTTCTTTCTTACTTTTTAAAGATTTATTTATTTATTTGAGAGAGAAAGACAGAGAATGAGTGAGAGGCAGAGGCAGAGGGAGAGAATCTTCAAGCAGACTCCCCACTGAGCCCAGAACCTGATGCAGGTCTCCATCTCACGACCCTGAGATCACGACCTGAGCTGAAATCAAGAGTCGGATCCCTAACCGACTGAGCCACCCAGGCACCCTCAGCCTCTAGGACTTCTTAGATGAAGATACTGTTGGCATGTGGAGCAGGACAACCGTGCAGAATCATCTTTGGCATTTCACATCTCTGCTTCTGCACACTAATTTCCAGTAGTATTCCCTGAGTCATTGTGACGACAACAACGAAATGTCCCCCACCCCAAACATACACACCTGAACACCACCCATGGTTGGCAACTTTGTGACTTTTAGCCGTGAGATGGAGAACTGAGAAGGAGACACTTGCTGTGGCCAGGACGTACCCACCGTTCATTCAGGTTGCAACTCGCATGTCACTTCCTCAAAGACGCCTTTCTGTTTCTCTGCCATCTGAATCAGGTCCCCGTCATGGCACCCTCTACTTCCTGTGTGTAGCACATAGCCAGTTTGCAAATGCATGCTTCATCATGTGGTTGTTTGTTTCACATGTGTTTTCTCCCACTAGACCATAAGTGACGTGAAGAAAGGGGCTATTTTGGTTTCCAATGACTGCTGTTCAGTAAACATTTGTAAAGAAAAGGAGACAAGGAGAAAGGAAGGTTGCTTGGAAACTAGTAACATGTAGGGACTAGAGTCTCAAACCAACCCACAAAAGCCTGTGTAATCTGAGAACCTAAATGTCATCTTCGACACTGTGTTTATGAGAGAAGGACATGAGCTCGGCTTGACTGTAGAGCCCCAGAAGCCCATCTGGCTCTCCCTAAAACCGGTTCTGCCTCCCAAGTGGGAGTGGGTCCATTTCAGAGCAGCAGGGGCTAGAAGATGGAGGAGGAGGGTGGGGGTCTAGCAGGGGATTCATCTGCCCCCCTGCCCCTCTCCTCGCTCCCTCCAGCCTTGGCAGTGGTGTCAGGGGCTCCAGCCTCAGGCAGAAGGGATGGGAGTCAGGGAGGGATCAATTGCATCACTTTGGAAATCAGAGACCTGTCTTCTAACACACTCCCTTGTTGGGAACAGATGCTGTTTTGTGGGCACACAGCACAACGTTCCCCTTCCTTACACACTCCTGTCCCCTCGGGAGCACCACTCTTCCCTCTGTGGATAGCCTTGGTGGGATGGGAAACCCAGATACCTGCCTCCCACTTTGGAAGCCAAAGGATCCAATCCTTCCCACCATGCTGTCCTACAGCAACACGGCTAATAGATTCTCTCCCAGGACCTTGAATATTTAGTGGCTAACATAAGACATTTTAAAAAGGTGACCAGAAGACATTCCCCCAGTAATGTGACCCCGACCATATTCCTGCTGCATGAGTCCTGACCTCTCGTTTCCTGAGGGGTGCCTTGACTCCTGCCCATTTCAAAGCCTATCTCTCTAGACTCCTCTCAATTCTTGGACTCTCGCACTATCATTCCAATAAAATATCCTTTGTCTAGGGGCACCTGGGTGGCTTAGTCAGTTAAGCATCGGACTGTTGATTTCGGCTCAGGTCATGATCTCAGGGTTGTGAGATCGACCCCATGTCAGGCTCTGCACTCAGTGGGGAGTCTGCTTGAGATTCTCTCCCTCTCCCTCTGCCCTCCCCCAACTCATACTCTCTAAATAAATAAATAAATAAATAAGATCTTTAAAATACCCTTTGTCTAAATTATGAGGGTCAGAGGCTTTGTGTGCAACACAAGAGTCTAGATGGACTTCCTGATGCCTGATCAAGTCATTCATTCCAGTTTCATATTTGCTTTCACTCATTCCAAATACAGTAATGACAGTCCATTATGCCTCATGCACTGTGCCAATTGTTGGGTGTACAAAAACAAACAGGATTCAGGCCCGGGCTTAAGAGGACACTCTGCTTAAAGAGACAGAGAAATAAATCAACAATTAAAATTGAAGTGACGTGATCTATGGCAGAGAGTCCTGGGAAGATGAGGATCTGAACTCCTTCCCTCCCTTCAGGTACACCTTCAATCTCTCTGTCATGCCCAATTCTAATGGCTTCAGGGGCCGTGAACAGCAGGTGCAAGTGAGGATTTGGGTTTCATAGAGTTTCCATTGAGAAAACCTATGCCAATGTTCTCCATAATGGGCTGAACTGGAGCCAGAGTTGGAGAGCTCCAGACTGGGGTCATGAGCAGACCATCACAGTAAGAGCTGGAGCTCCCAGGGAAGTTGTCTGGATTTCCTGGCCCTAAAAGGCCAAGAAGAACAGGACTAGTAGACAGAGTCCCCCCTGCCCCAGAAGATGGGAAAGCATGAGAAAACTAGGGAGCAAAGAGGCTTCTTCCAGGGGCTTGGTAATCTGCTGGTTTGCACACACTGTCCTAGCCCACGGTGAGGACAGCATCACCTTCTGCCATGGCCGGGGCTGCTGCCATGTGAGGAGCTTACACAAGCAGACCTGGTCCTCAGGAAGCTGAAATATCTCTCCTCTGGATGCCAGAGTGAACTACCCATCAGAGGAAACTGAACAATGCACTAAAATAGAGCTGCCGAAGAAGAATGCCATCCTCTTGAATATAGAAATAATGAGTACTCAAGGAGGTTCAAGTCCACACAGAAACAGCAGCAACAACAACCAAATAGTCTTCTGGAACTTAAAAAAAAAAAATCTCAACCAAAAGATTGAGGAGAGAAATCACATAGAGGGTGGTCATTGTTGAGACCCAAATTAGTGGCCTGGATGGTCAAATATAAGAAATATTTCAAAGCACAGAAAAAAAAATAGAGAGACGGAAATTGCGAAGGAAAACATATGAGACAGGGCAAACATATTCAGGAAACTTAACATGTGGATTATAAATAATTAATCCACCAGATTTCTTTACTGCAACCTTGGAAGGGGAGAAACAGTACAAGAACATCCACAGAACTGAGACTACAACCAAGACCCTACATCCAGTCAAGATTATTCCCTGACTAGAATGAAAGAGAAATGCATGAGAACCTGCCAGAGATCAGGGAGGGCATCACCCCGAAAGCTCACCTTAGGAAAAGAGTCCAAGGAGGATATCCACACGAAAAAGAATGAAGTCTGAAAAAATTAACTCAAAATGGGTCATAGACCTAAATAAGAGTGACAATTATAAAACTCCTAGAAGAAAACATAGGAGTAAGTCTTCATGACCTTGGGTGAAGCAATGGCTTCTTAGGTCACCAAAATCACAAACAACAAATAAAAATGGAGAAAAAATGAACTTCATCAAAATAAAAAGCATTTGTGGGGTGCCTGGGTGGCTCAGTCGGTTAAGTGTCCAACTCTTGATTTCAGCTCAGGTCATGTTCTCAGGATCATGGGATGGAGCCCCTCCCCTGGCTCTGTGCTGGGCATGGAGCCTGCTTAAGATTCTCTCTCTCTCCCTCCCCCTCTGCCCCCCAAACCCCCGCTTGTGAGCTCTCTCTCTCAAAAAATAAAACCTGGGGGACTCCTGGGTTGTTCAGTTAGTGAAGCATCTGACTTTCGCTCAGGTCATGATCTCAGGGTCCTGGGATCGAGCCCTGCCTTGGGCTCCACATTCGGCGGGGAGTCTGCTTGTCTCTCTCCCTCTATCCCTCCCCCACTGATGTGTTAACTCTCTCTCTCTCAAATAAATAAAATCTTTTAAAAAATTTTTGTGCTTCAAAGGACACCATCAAGAAAGTGAAAAGATGACTCATAGAATGGAAGAAAGTATTTGCTAATCATATATTGGACAAGAGACTTGTATCCAGAATGTAAAAAGAATTCTTTTCAATTCAATATTAAAAAGATAGACAACCCAATTTTAAAAAATAGGCAAAGGATCTGAGTAGACACTTCTCCAAAGAAAATATACAAATGGCCAAAAAGCACATGGAAAGAAGCTCAATGTCATTAGTCATTAGAGAAATGCAAACCAAAACAGCAATGAGATAGAACTTCACACCCACTAGGATGGCTAAAATAAAATAAAATAAAACAAAATAGATAATAGTGAGTGTCGGGGAGGAGAGGGAGGAATTGGACCCTTCTATGTTGCCAATAGGAATGGAAAATGGTGTGGCTGCTTTGGAAAATAGTTTGGCGTTCCTCAAAATGTTAAACACAGAGTTACCATATGACCCAGCGATTCCACTCTTAGGTATAGACCCAAAAGTAATGGAAATATTTGTCTACACAAAATCCTGTACATGAATGCTTATAGCAGCATTGTTCAAAACAGTCAAAAAGTATAAACAACTCAGATATCCTCCAACTGGCGACCGGGTAAACAAAACGTGGCATATCCATGCAGTGTAATGTTATTTGGCAATTAAAAATATGAGGTACTGATAATTCTACAAGTTGGAAGAAACTTAAAAACATGATGTTAAGTGAAAGAAGCCAGCCACAAAAGACCACACATTATATAATTCCATTTGTATGAAATGTCCAGATTGGCAATTCTATAGAAAATGGAAACGTGTTGGGCACCTGGGTGGCTCAGTTGGTTAAGCAACTGCCTTCGGCTTGGGTCATGATCCCGGGGTCCTGGGATCAAGTCCCACATTGGGCTCCCCTTGTTCTCGGGAGCCTGCTTCTCCCTCTCCCTATGCCTGCCACTCCCCCTGCTTGTGCTCTCTCTCTCTGTCAGATAAATAAATAAAATCCCACACCCTGGGAGTGGGAGAGGGAGAAGCAGGCTTCCCCCCAAGCAGGGAGCCCGATGCGGGGCTCGATCCCAGGACCCTGGGACCACGACCCGAGCCGAAGGCAGTCGCTTAACAACTGAGCCACCCAGGTGCCCCAATAAATAAAATCTTAAAAAAAAAATGAAAACCTGTTAACTATTGCCTGGGGCTGGGGAGAGCAGGAGGGATGGGATTGGGGGTGACTGCATTGGGTAAGGGATACAGAGTATGGGGTTTCTCTTGGGGGTGGTGAAATGTTCTAAAGTTATCTTTAGTGATAATTGCATGACTGAATATACTGAAAACCACTGGGCTAATTATGTGAATTATATTTCAACCAAGATGTTTTTAACAATTAAATTAAAAATTAATGTCTTTAATTACGCTAGCCACATTTTAAAAAAATTGGGGCGGGGGACTCTAAGCAAACGACAAATGAACTGGAACAGGCACTTTTGAGACGAAGGAGAAAAATATGAGAAGAAACAGTGGTGGGCAATGAGCTGTGTCATGCCATGTGAATAACTGAATCTCAGTGGATACTCGTGAACTGTCTATGAATATGAAATATATGTGTTTTAAAAGGTGTCTTGAAACAGAAGATATATATTATAAGAAAATTGTCTGAACTAAAAGTACTTAAAAACCTAGAAGTGGCAAAGCCCAACAGTTGAGGAAGAAGTAAAAGTTTTCAGGAGTTCTCATCTTATTAGGGCAGAGTAAAGCTGGGGAAAAAAAGGTGTCTTGGGGGCAAACGTGTGACTTAGTGGAGGGAACAGTTGGTATGTTGTTTTCAAATAATGCAAGAAGCATATGTGTTTAATTTCTAACATACAGAGCGTGAATCATGCATCAATAAAAAGGAAAGCAAATTAACAAGGAAGGTAGAGTGGAAAACGGAGTCAAGAGCTGTGCGATCAAACCAGCAAATGTAAGAAAAGAAATAACAACGTGAAATAATTTTTTAACAGAGCTGGGTTTGTCTCATGTTTTCTCATGATTACACAGGGATTAAGGGTTTTTGAAAAGAAAAACCACAGAAGTAAAATGCCCTGTCATCACATCCTATCAGGTGATAAATAACACGCACACAACATCGCTGGTGACATGAATTTTCATCACTTGGTTCAGGTAGCGTTGGCCAGGTTTTTGGCATAACTGTAAAGTGACCAATATTTTCTTTTCCTGATCTGTTCTTTGGAAGCCAGCCAGTAAGTCTCTGACCCCTGGTGGGGGTGGGGATGGGGGGGTGCACCACGAGGCTGGAATTAAGCTCCACCTGCTGGACCAGGGAGCATCTACATATGTTTTGTTTTTGGAATTCTAGAATGAAGATTTATCTCTTTTCCTTCCTATAAAATAAATTTTTAAAAATCATAAACATGAAAGGAATAAAGTCAAGTAGATCAGTCATTACAATAAATGTGAAATAACTGAATTCCCATTAAAAAGCAGAGACTGTTCAATGGGGGGGAGGGGAACAAGACTAGACACACGCTATTTACTACAAACATATTTAAAAGAAAGCGAAGATATTAGATTCATTAATTAAAGGTATAGGCACCAAACAACTATTTTTTTAAAGCAGGAGCTAATATCAACAAAAATTTAAATTTAAATGGATTAACAGGATAAAGGGAAACATGTATTGAGACAAGGCATAAGGCAAAATTTTGGAAAACAATATGACTCATAATGCTGTGTGCTTAATGTAATTATGGCACCTAAATACTTAAGGAAAAAACTATTAGAAATGTAAGAACTTAAAATTTCAAATATAGTGAGAGACTTCATTATACCTCTTTTATATTTAGATAGATCCAGGAGACAAAAAAAAAAAAGGACAACCATGAAATCTGTAGAAATTATATCATAGATATATAATTATCCATAGTTGTGCAGATAATGGAAAACATAAAATAAACCATTAACTAGTCTGGCAAGAAGCACCTAAAGTATGTTTCATTTACAATAGTAACAAAAATTACAGAATACTTAAGAAATTTAGCAACAAAAGCACAAGACTGATATGGAGAAAATATAAAATCTTAAAATAAAGATATAAAACAATATGGGAAAAATACATAAGCATACCATAATTCAATCTTAAAACTTAGTATCAAAAACAGTCAGTATTCCTGAAATCATTTCACAAATTTTTTTCCAATTAAAATCTCAATTAATTTTTTTAATTGCATAAGGTGATGTTAAAACTTACGTAAAGGGAAAAAGTGACCGAGTACAGCCTAAGGAGGACATCTTGACCTACCAGATAACAAAACATATGACAGGGCACTGTAATCAAACTAATAATCTATTTCTGTGAGATGAGGAAAATAGATCAGAACAAAATATAAAACCCAGAAATAGATTTCATCATATATGATAATCCATTTTATGACAATTGGAAAATGATGGATAATTTAATAATTAGTGCTGGCCCCACTATTTATCAATCTGGAAAAAAAACTTTGTACATTGGTCTTAAGCCTTATGCTAGAATAAAGTTCAGATTGCTTAAATATTTAAATGCAGAAATAATAAATAGACAATTAAAATTTTGCTAACACTCTAGATGATTACATAAACAATCTAGGGAAAGGAAAGAAGTTCTTTTTTGTTATTGTTGTCTTCTTTTAAGGAAACACCTTTTTAACCAAGACTGAAAACCCTGGAGCTGTAAGGAAGAGATAAGCATATTTGCCCAAATTTATTTATTCGACAGATTATTTACTGAGCGCAATCGGGTTCCCAGCATTCTCCTAGGCGCTACACACTCAAGACAAAGTCTCTGCTCTTACAGAGCTCTCATCTTGGGAGGGGAAAATAATAAACAAATAGATACGTCTATAGCAAACCACGTGATGCAAAGTACCGTAAAGAACAAAGCTGAGTGTGAGGATAGAGCGGCAGGTTGTTCTTGCGTACAGGATGGTGTGAGAGCCTTGGTGGCAGCCTCTCAGGTCTCGCTTCAAGAGAAAACCTTGCAGGTTTGCAATAGTTGCAACTATAATAGTTGATACCATTAGCAGCGGCCGTACCTTCAGGGCCCCCTGCAGTATTCACGTCGAGGCCACCGGCTTCGCGGGCTCCTCCCAGCCCGTACCTGGGCGTGGGGTGGCTACAACAGTTGGGACCTTCCTGACCCACACAGGACCCTTCTCCTGGGCAACCCTTGTTCTCGGAGTCCCCCAAGGCCTGGCTAAGATGTTCTGGGAGCTGTACTGTTTTCTGGAGCTCTTCCAACCCCGTCCCCCGTTCTTTCCTCTCTCCCACCACCGCTGTCCTACCTGCATTGCAGTCTGAAACCCATTTCTGCCTACCGCAGTTCTTCCTCCTGGGTATCTCTTCTACTTCTACTTCCGTCTTGACCTTTGCTTCCCAGTGGTCCCCAAATGACACACATGGTCATAGAAGAACTCATTTTTAAAGATAAAATGCATGACCAGAGTCCGGAAAGAATTGATGTAGAAAGCCAAGAGGATATCAGGTGGAAGAAACACCCAGAGAGAGGGAGCAGCAAGTGCAAGTCTCTGAGGCAGAAACACAGCGGGCATGTGGGATAGATTGGGTTATTGTCACCAGTTCCTCACCCTTTCTCTCCTTTATGTGACTCTGCGGTACTTAACAGTAAAACAGAGAATACATTCCCACCCATGGGCTTTGGGTTTGGCAGTATGATTTGCTTGACCAACAGACTGTGAGAGGAGATAACTTGAGCAGAGAATTTTTTATTTTTTTTTTATTTTTATTTTTTTTATTTTTTTTTTTTAGCAGTGGCTTTAAATGCACTCACAGGGGTCTGGCTGGGCCTCTTATGCTTGTGTGGTCACTGTAAAGGGAACATGCATGAGCAGCCACCGGTCCTAGAAATATTGAATATGCCTGTAGCAGGTCCACATCCAACCTGAAGCTTGGATCCAGCCTAGCCCAGGTAAGCTTGGCTTAACCTCTGAGTAAGAAAAATAAGTGTTTTATAAGCCCATGGGATCTGGAGGTTGCCCAGTATACCAGTTTTTTGTAGGAATATCTGATACCCGGTTAAGTAATGACAAGGAGGTCCATGTGGCTGCCATGTGCTGAGCGGGGTGGGGGGGCGGGTAGGAGACAAGATAGAGATGTAGCAGTGACCCTAACCATTTAAGGCCTCATAGGCCAGAGTCTTTGACTCCCTTACTCCTAGTAAGATGGGAAGCCATTGGAAGTTTGAGCCAAAGGGTGATGGTATTACTGACATTATAGAAGAATCACCATGGAAATATATGGAAAAGGCTTATGGAAGAAGAAAGGATACTGTAAGTGAAGTCAGTAGGTGCCATCTAAGTTTGCTAGGGCTGCTGTAAGAAGCATCACAAACTGGGTGGTTTAAACAGCATAATTTATTGTCCCACAGTGCTGAAACCTAGAAGTCTAAATCAGGGGTTGACCTCCTTCTGAAGGCTGTGAGGGAAGGATCTGCTCCTTGCACATTATATTTCTCTTCTTCCTGAGTCTTCATATGGTCTTCCCTCTGTATGTGCCTGTGTCCAAATATCCTCTTTTTAAAAGACACCAGTCATGTTGGACTAGAGTCCACACCAATGACCCCATTTTAATTTGATTACCTCCATAAAAATACTATCTCCAAATAAAGTCGTGCATGTTCTGAGGTACTGAGGTTAGGAATCCAACACACTGTTTTTGGAGAGACACAATTCAACCCATAACAGCTGCACGATAAATCTGGAGGGAAATTTGCAATTCAGAGAACAAACAGAATTAACATCCATATTATAAAAGGAGCTCTTATAAATTGACAGGAGCAAGTCTGACAAACCAATTGAAAAATGGGCAATAGACATGAAGAGGCAGCATACAGAACAGCAAATCCAAATGGCCACAAAGATTATAAACAAATGCTCAAGCTTGCTAGTAGTAAAGACATTTAAAGTGACAATGAAAAATCACTTTCCACCTATCAGAGTGGCTAAAAGTAAGAATGCTGATGATATCTGCAAGTGGCAGAGATACGAGAAAAGAGTACCCCCATATACCGGTGGAAGAAACAAACTACTGCAGGCTTTTAGAAAAGCAATCCAGAAACTTGTCCTAAAGTTGGAAAGGGTGGACAACTTCTGATGAGTTGGCATCAGGGGCTATGCAGACCCCATTACCCAGAAAAACAAGCATAACTGGTAAAAATTATATTTTAAAACGCCAACATTTTAGAGTCTCTAGAAATTGTCTTAAGGGCATAGAGCAAACAAAGGAGCATTTGTTTAAGAAAATCTACTTAATTTTGGTAAGAAAAGCAAGAATCTACACCACTTAAGTGACATCTTGTTCCTTCTCTCCCTTGCCCCCAGCTCATTGTGATGGAAGTCCCATTTCAGGCAAGTGTGGTCAGGAGGATGAGGTTCTCTCTCCCTCAACCTCTCAGTCAAGGGTATGGTATCAACCCAGGAAGAGTAGGCTGTGAGCATTTCACACCACCACCCACTACCCTCCCTGTAGTCTATATTACAGAGGTTAAGTTCTAGGCAAGCAAAACCAAGAAGTCAGAGGCTCCCTTTCTCCCCCAGCCTACACTCAAATTCTGAAGGTTCTGCCCTATATGCAGCGGGCTGAGAATAACTGAGGACTACCACCCCAGCTCACTTGTTGGGTATAGGTTCTACAAGGAGAGGCAAGCTGAGAAGTCCAGAAGCTACCACCTCTGCCCAATGGCCTGTCTGTAAGGCAGGAGTCACTCTAAGAGAAGCAGGCTACTTACTGTCCCTGCCCCGAGCTCCAAAAAAGCGACCCAGAGATTTTGCCCAGAGAGACAGGTATGTCATAAAACAGAGAGCTCTGAAGTTCTCCACAGGGGAACCTGACTTTAAATTTGAACATCGTATGTGGACTTGTAACAAGTGAAGTTTGCTTTATTAATTGAAAAAACTTCCCACAAAGAAAAGCCTAGACCCAGATAGCTTTAATGGTGAATTCTACCAATTACTTAAAGAATTCTTCACAAGCTCTTCCAAAAACTCAAAGAAGAGGGAAACTTTCCCAATTTATTCTATGAGCCTGTATTACCCTCATACCAAAAACAGTCAAAGACATCACAAGACTAATTTATCTTAGGAATATAGATGCAAAATTCCTCAACAAAATACTAGCACATCAAATCCAACAACTTATAAAAAGGATTAATATACTATGACAAAGTGGGATTTATCCCAGGAATGAAAAGTTAGCTAATATCCAAAAGTTAATTAATATAACACACCATACCAATAGAATAAAGGAGAAAAATCATGTGATCATCTAAATAGACTTAGAGAAAGGCATTTGAAAATGTCCAACACACCTCTATGGTTAAAAAAAAACCTCAACAAACTAGAAACAGAAGATAACTTTCTCAGCCTGATAAAGGGCACCTACTCACAGCTAACATCATACTTAATGGGGAAAGACTGAAAACTTTCTCCCTAAGTTCAAGAACAACACAACAATGCCCATTCTCACCACCTCTATTCAATATTGTACTGGAGGTCCTAGCCAGTGCAATTAGGCAAGAAAATAAAATAAAAGGCAACCAAACTGAAAAAGAAGATGTAAATTTATTTCTTTTCACAGAGAATATGATGTTATACATAGAAAATCCTAAAGAATCAACGCACACACACACACACACACACACACAATTAGAGATAATAAGTGAATTCAGCAAAGTTTCAGTATACAAGATTGACAAAAATAATTTATATGTCTATACACTAGCAATGAGCAATCCAAAAAAAATTTTAAGAAAATAATCCCACCTTCCACTCTGGAAAGAGTTTAGCAGTTCCTGAAACAATTAACATACAGTTACCTTATAATCCAGCAATGCCACTCCCCGGTATATGTGATGGTTAATGTTATGTGTCAACTTGACTGGGCTACGGTATGCCCAGATGGCCACTTAAACATTATTTCTGGGTATTTCCGGAAAGGGTGTTTCCAGAAGAGATTGGCATTTGAACTGGTGGATGGAGTGAAGCAGAGGGTCCTCCCCAAAGCAGGTGGGTAGCACTCAATTCATTGAGGGCCTGAAAAGAATGAAAAAGCCAAAGAAGACTGAATTTGCTCTCTGCCTGAGTGCTTGAGCTGGAGCATCATTCTCCTGCCCTTAGTGCTCTTGGTTGTCAGGCCTTCAGACTGGAATCTACACCATCAGGCTCTTAGGTCTTAATCTGCCACTGGCTTTACCGGGGCTCCAGCTGGGTGCAGAAAGCAGATCATGGGACTTCTCAGCCTCCATAATTACATGAGCCAATACCTTCAAATAAACCTCTTCATTTATATATTGATTCTGTTTCTTTGGAGAAGCTTGACTAATACAGTATATACTCAAAAGAATTGAAAAGAGACTCAAACCAATACTGGTACACCATGTTCAAAACAGTACTATTCACAGTAGCTAAAAGGTGGAAACAGTCCAAAGAACCATTAATGGATGGATGGACAAACAAAATGTGATAGAGCCATATAATTGAATATGATTCAGCCATGGAAAGGAATAAGATATTGATACCTGCTACACCATGGAGGAGCCTTGAAAACATTATGCTAAGCAAAAGAAGCCAATCATAACAGACCACATATTGCAGAACTCCATTTCTCTAAAATGCTCAGGATAGGTAAATCTATAGCGACAGAGAGTAGATTAATGGTTGCCTAAAGATGGAGGGTTGGGGAGAAGTGAAAAGTGACCACTATTGGGTATGGAGTTTCTTGGCAAGGTGATAAAAATGTTCTGAAATGGGTTGTGATGATTGTACAACTCTGTAAATATTCTAAAAACTGCTGAATTGGTTTCCTCAGAAATGCAATTCCCAGGACATAAGAATACACACCCAAGGATTTTTATTGCATCGTTGTTCATACCAACACCATATCAATTACAATTAGAATTACAATTAAGGTCATGAAAACAAAGCAACTGTCCATCTGTAGGGGGGTGTTTGCATTAGTATAATACATTCATGCCATGAAATATGATGCAGCCATTACAAAGCATGAATTCATTCCCTAACAATGGCCTTGAAAGGATTTCCATTAGTTTTTATGAGTGAGCAAGACAAATTGAATAACTGTCTATAATGTGATCACATTTTTGTAAAATAAGCAGTGACCAAAAAACCTGCTCCCCATGCATTTATTTGTGTACACACACACACACACACACACACACACAGTACCTGATCATCTGAGCATAAGCAGCAGTGTGGAAGAATGCCCCAGGAGTGGGTGGGTCATTGGAGCTATGGAAGAAAATGATATTGCTTGGGTTCCCCCATCAGATACTGAAATTAACGACATGTCTGACATCTGAGCTTAAGGACAGGAAATTTTAAAGCTACTAAAACATAAGATCTGTATAATTGACATGTATGTTCCACAGGATCCAGTCTCTGCCATTTTCTAGCTGTATTGTCTTGAGCACATTACTTCACCTCTCTGTGCCTCAGCTTCCCAACTAAGTAGATTTTACAAGCATAATCATTGGTTTTTGAGACTCGGAACATGGTGGCAGGAACGGCCATCATTATATGCTGGCTAGTGTTCGTCAATCATTAAACAAAATTTATTGGGCACTGACTGTGCAACAAACATTGTTCTGGGTGCTGGGGGTGCAAAGATAAATAAGACATAGCCCTTCCTCCAAATTATCAACAAATCACACCTGGGCTGACTTTTCTTCTTCACACCAGTGATTCCTTTCCATAACTGATTAATACTGCCTTTCTAAATGGTATGTTATGTGTCAAGAGCATGTGGGACCAACTTGTGTTTACTCTTTTATTCCTAAAGCTAATTGCAAATCACCATCTCACCAAAGAGCTCTCTGATGCCAAGTGACTGTAGGTCACTTGGAAGGGGGAAGAAGTCTAGAAGGGGTCAAGACATGCTACATTTATTTTTTAAGAATTTCTATTACTAGGAATAGTTTCCTTGGTTATTACTTATGAATCCTCTCACCTAGTTCTCTGATAAAGCAGCTCGAGGGCCTATGTTCTGGCATTTTGATGGAATGGGTTTATTTTCTCCACCTTGGACACCAGGTGTTACTGGCTAAAAACAGCAGAGGACTGAATCTCTTCCCTTAAGGGTCCTGGCAACTCTGCAGCAAATTTGGGCACTGAGCCAGCCCAGGCTCCATTACTTCCTAATGTGTGTGTGTGTGTGTGTGTGTGTGTGTGTGTGCGCGCGCACGTTTGGGGTGGGGGTGAAGGGGGAGAGAGGAAGAGAGGAAGAGAGGGAGAGAATGTGCTTCAGTGTCTCCCTACTCTCAAATGCAGATGGTGTTCTCTGCCTTAGTTGTCTCACAACTGGTTGCTCTGAAAGTAAAATAAGATAAAATAGGACAATAAATATGACTGTGCCTAGAAAAAACTAAGTTGTGATTATTTTAAAATATTATTTGCTAATTTGTGGTATAAATCAGTATTACTCTGCATTCCCATGAGAGACAGTATAGTCTAGTGGTTAAGGACATGGGCTCTTTGATTTGGCCTGTACTAGCTGTGTGATCTTGGGCAAGTTACTTAATCTCTTTGAGCCTCAATGTCTTTCTCTGTAAAATAAGCATGGTAACTTTATCTGCTTTGTATAGTTGCTATGAAGATTGAATAACTTGTTATATGTAAAGTGCTTACCTTAGTGTCTGACAAATGGAATGCATTTACTTAGCCAAGTATTAGCTTTCTTTGTCCCTGCCATGCCCAAGAGGACCTAACAGCTCTTTCCAAATGTATTTGTACAGAAATAACCACCTATATCCTCCCAGGACCCACTGAAAACCCAACATTTGCAAAATGGAGAGATATGCACCCAAGAGAACAAGCTGTTAAAAGACCCGGATTTCAATCCTGATACTTTGGCCAGTTGGCTAGGTGACCTTGGACAGACTTATTTATGGTGGTATTAGCATTTCTGCAATATGCAGCTGAAGAAGCTGAGGCCCTACCTCATTCCCCCAAGATAATAGAAACGTTCAAGTCTCTCCCACCTTTAAAACCAACCAATCAATTAATATCAAACATTTCAATAAAATATTTTCTCTTTGTGGCCATAGTTAAGCTTCTCTAAAGGCTGTCTACATTATTTTTCCCAACGTTTTCACCTGCATTCACTTCTTAACCAGGCATGGCAATCTATCCTTGGCCCCTATCACTCTATTACACCTGCTCTTTGTTGGCAAAAACCAGTGGCCATCTTTCAATCTTCAACTTCCTTAACTTCTGGCCACAAGGAGAAGAAGGCAAATGACCTTCACATGTGGAAAATACATTTTCAAGTTTGAGTCCAGACATAGCAATTCTTGTTGCTGAAATCAAAATTGCCGTTTAAAGGAACTTTGTTCTGCTGAAAACATCCCATATTCAGATACAAAATGTGAATTATTCAAGTAATCAAGGAAACTAAGTCTACAAAAATATCTTACTGTGACATCAGACACCGAAAGTGAAATCTGATGACAGGAAAATGATTAGAGCACAAAGCAATCTGTTGCTTTGTTCTGATATGAAATGATGATGGTGAAGTAGGCACCTGCTGCCATTTGTACCTGATGGGTCCTAATACATTTCAGGCCATTGTCTAATCATTCTACCCCTGTCCAATCAAGACGTATTTTTCCATGTCACATTCCATCAAGACCTTCATCTTTGTTAAGGAGCTGCTACAAAGATAGAAGCAAAATGTTAAATGTAGTCATTTGCATTACAACAGACATTTTCAACATTTCATTTCAGACACACAGGCAGGTGGATGCAGGCAATATTTTTGGTCAGGGGAACCTTCTGCAAGCCCCCTGAAATCCACCACCCCCTTGGAGTTGACTGCATTTTAATGGGGCATTTGGTGAAGCTGCTACTCTGAGCTGAGTCAGATCATTGCGGAGAAAGTTTATCATTCTCAGAGGCTGTCAAGATGATTAAATAGGGCTGTTGTGCAGTAAGTCCCAAACGGCAGTGCCAATGGAGTGGAATAAACACTGGACTGGGAATCAGGGGAACTGGTCTGGTCTGGTTCTGTGACACTCAGCAAGCCCCTTCTGCTCCCTCAACCTGGGTAATGTCACTGGTAAGAGGAGGGGCTGGCCCAGGTGATTTCTAACGTCATGTCCAGTTCAATGATTCTGAAGTTATTTTTTTAATCTCCTCTCTCTTGACTCTACAGCTCTCCTAATTTCTTTGACCTGTTTTTACCTTGCCTGATTTTACCACTACTTTCCAAAGTGATTACTTCTTATCTCTCTACCTCTTCACTTACTTTCTGGCTAGTTCACTCAGAGATAACCCCAGGAAATATGTATCTCACAAACAAATCATCTTCTCCTTTGGAGATAGTATATCTCTATGCTATGTTCACAGCAAAGAAATTACATGGTAAATTCAGGATGTGTTCAGAATATTCACTCCTACAAAACAAGGCTCTTCAGCCTGAATTCTGGGTCCTTTCCTAAGATTGTTCACTGATGCTGGGTGGCCAGGCTGCAAACCAGATAATTTAACTGGAGGACCAGGCCCTATATGGAGTACACTGGAGTCTTCCCATGCCTCTCTTCTGATAGTACTTTCTCTAAAAATTTTTAAACTCTGTGCTTGACAAAACTTTTTTTCTTGCTCCATTTCCTCAAACTCAAACTGACAGAGGGCTGGAGCGTGCAAGCAACTGTGACTCACCAGTTAAACATGTCAACAAAAACCATACCCTCTTTCTTGGGGTTCAATTAGCATTAATATGATGAGTTTTTTTTTTAAAGACTCACACCTAGAAATACTGTGAGAGGCACCTGGGTGGCTTACTCGGTTACTTCAGCTCAGGTCGTGATCTCGGGGTCCTGAGATCGAGCCCTGTGTCAGAATGCCCGCTCAGCAGGGGGTCTGCTTGTCCCTCTGTCCCTCTCCCCAACTCGTGCTCTCTCTCTTTCTCTCAAATAAATAAATATATAAAATCTTCTAAAAAATGCTGTGAAATTCCAGGACATCGAGGATAATGAGAATATCCTAAAACTTTCCCAACAGGGTTAAAAGATAAAACACAGGACACACAATTAAATCTGAAGTTCATATAAACAATGGATATTTTTTTAGAATAAATATGTCCCAAATATTTCCTTATCAGAAATGCAAATTCAATCAGGTGTTCTGTATTTTTACTCACTAAATGTGACAATCCTGTTTTCCAGAATAAAGCTAGATCACCCAAATATCCCATCAGCAGCAATGGATGGTAAAAGGCAATTTGAGTGAATAAAATTTTCAAAAATCTGAGATATTATGAATTCCTTCTAGAATTCGTTACCTACCCAACTCATCAATGAAGTATATTGGAGAAATTAAAACATTTTGAGACATTTAAGGACTTAGTAAAAAACAACTTCTCAGGAAGTTGTTCAGCATGTGTTCTAGTAAAACAAGAGAATAAATGAACAAAGGAAGACACGGGATCCATGAAAGCGTGACTCAGAAAGGCAGTGAGGAGGATTCCTAAGACAGCAGGTATCCAGCAGAACTGAGGTAACAGATAAGATTCTTTGACTGTAAAGTAATAGAAAATCCTTTGGCTTAAACAAAAACCACGGGTAGGGAGGTCTCCCAGACAGATTCGATGGTTCAAAGATCAACAAAGACCCAGGCCTTTACCATTTTTGCTCCATCATCCTGGTATTGGCTTCTTCCTAAAGCTGCTTTTCCTCCTGGTCATGAGATGGTTGCCAAAAACAACCTGAACAAATGCTTCTTTGTTCATACCTAACAGGAGAGACACTGGCTTCTCCTTCCCAGAAAGTATCTCCTCACATCTTATGGCCCCAAATTGGTCTAGAAGGGCTACTCAGTCCCAGAAGAGTTTCTAGGAAAGGAAATGGAGTCACTTTGACTCTTCCAGTTAGTGCCTACTGTGTGCCAGGCACTGTTCTTGGCACTGGGATAAAGCAGAGAATACACAGACAAAACTCTCTGCCTTCATGAAGTTAAGATTTAGGTAAACAGATAACAAACAAGTATGTAAAAAACCTTCATGCTGTGTGGTGATGTGTACTGGTGGGTACACAAAGCAGAGGAGGGGACAGCAAGTGCTGAAGGGCAATGGAGTTTTAGGGAAGACCTCCAGGAAAGTCCTCACCGAGAATGTGACTGTTGTCTCAGTCTAATGATCAGGGATGGGATGGGTTTGGGAGAATCAACCACACTGTCCATTGCACCTGCAGAGCATGCAACCCAGAGGCCCTGGGAGAGAGATCCACTGGGAAAAAAGGAGACTATAGAATACCTGATGTGCTAAAACATTTTAAAGTAGTGTTAGAATCAAGAGAAACAAAAGCACGTATTAGAAAGAAATTATACTCACAGAATACTACATGGCTCCTTGTGAATACCATTTACATAGTCACAATAATGTAAATGCTGTTATTAGTTTTCAAATTTTAGAATGAACTGATAGAAGAAGCACAGAAGATTGAATTATCATTACAGAACCAAATGTAAATGTTATCAAGTTGAATGCTCTAAGATTGGAATGCTGAAGAAGGAGAAAGAAGAGCCAAGGGCAAGTCTAGGAGCACCAATGTTCTCACTGTACCCACAGGGATGTGAAGGGAGACTGACTACATTTGGTGAAATAGGAAATGATGGTGCACGTGTATTACCTAAAATTTCCAAGTAACCAAACAATAGAGAAACTAAATATGTGTTATAACCATACTGAGAAGTTGGGAATGACAGGTGGGAGGTGATACATGTGAGCTAAATCTAATGGCAGGAAGTTGAATGTCTAAAATGGACAAAATCAGAAATAGCATAAAAACCCACAGAACCATAGAAGAACTACATATTTCTGTTTAACTACAGAATGAACATGTTGAAGGGTTAGTGGGTTGACTTTGGGGGTAAGACTGAGTGGGAAGTGAAGGACAAAGTAAGGTTTTCATTATTAGTCCTTTGGGAAAATTTGCCTTTTGAACTACGTGCATGTATTACTTTGATTTTTTAAAATGTCTGGTCTCCATTGTAGAAAAATTTCTTTCTGTATTCCTTAAAGTGATCCGTGATCATTATAGAAAATTTGGAAACTACAGAAAATTTCCCAGCATTTAAAGACAACTCTTAAAATATCGGTATATTTTCTTCTAGTCTTTTTTAACCAATTATATTTATACACATTTTCAATTATATGGAGTAAGGATACATTTTGATGAATTCAAATTCATGACTCTAAACTGATTAGTTTAGATTCCATAGATAATTTGTAACATTTTATCTTTATTTATTTTTGTATTTACTTATTTTTAAAGAGAGGGAGCATGTGAGCGGGGAGAGAGAGAGAATAAGCAGAAGGGAGGGGCAGAGGGAGAATCCCAAGCAAGTTCCACACTCCGTGAAGAGCCAGATGCGGGGCTCAATCTAATGACCCTGAGATCATGACCTAAGCCGAAATCAAGAGTCAGATGCCTAACTGACTGAGCCACCCAGGCGCCCCGAATTTGTAACATTTTAAATCTCTTTTAGGATTGAATGTAAGTCCAAAACAAACATGATATTAAAGTCTTTATGTGAAGAGATCTTTAACATTAAACAGTAACAGTGAAAAGTAGCCTGGTCTTCAAGGGGACTGGACCCCAGCAAACTAAAGTCAAGTTCACTCTGATGGTAATCAGGCAGTGAGAGCTATTAATTGCCAGACAAATTAAATGACGTACTTGTTTCATATCTGAGGATATTTACACAGATACCTTGTGTAATTGATGATATGGTATTCAGGTCCTGCCTTCTTCACCGGCCTCACCACCCATTCTTCCCCAACCTTTGCTCGATGCCCAAGCCTCTCTGGTCTAGTTGTATGTCACAGAATACACCAGGCTTCTTCCTGCCTTTGTGCTTAGGCAATGCTCTTCCCTGCGCTAAGATTGTCTTTTCCAAGCTAGTTTAGGTCTCAGCTCAAATGCTCTCTTTCCTGCAATACTTAACCAAGTCCTTTGTGCATATTTTGCTGCTTCTTTCCTTGTGTTACCACTGAAATTTATTCATCCCATGACTAATGTACTTATGGTATGGAGTTAAGAGTATGTGTTAAGGTTTGGACTGCCTGAGCTTGGCTCCCAGGTCCACCTCTAACTGGCCACGTGAGCTTGGTCAAGTCACTTAACCATTGTGAGCCTCAGTTTAGTCATCTGTAAAATGACAGTAATAATAATACCTACCTCTGTGGTTACGGGAAGGATTAACACTTCGTTTTTTTTTTTTAATTTTATTTATTTATTTGACAGAGAGAGAACACAAGCAGGGGGAGTGGGAGAGGGAAAAGCAGGCTTCCTGCCAAGCAGGGAGGCTGATGCCGGCCTGACACCAGGACCCTGGGATCATGACCTGAGCCAAAGGCAGACACTTATCGACTGAGCTACCCAGGCACCCCAACGGGAAGGATTAAAAGAAATAATACAAAGAAGGCATTTGGCACAGTGCCTGGATATGGCAAGTGCTCAGTGAGTATAATGATTAGCTTACGTGTCCAGCCATTGAGGTTAGGAACTGTACCTTTTTATCTTTGTCTTCTGCACCACTGTAGAACTGGGCATCATGGCCTTGAAAAAGTTGGTAAACTAAATGAATAAGTAAATGATTTTTAAAGTGTTTTTATAATGATCATTTTTAGGGATAGTATTTCCAAGCATGGGCCTCACGGTCATGCAAAAAAGTAACCAACATTAATTCAATGAGCCACTATTTTTCTTTTTTTTTTAAAGATTTTATTTATTTATTTGAGAGAGAGAGAGCATGAGAGGGGGGAGGGTCAGAGGGAGCAGCAGACTCCCTGCTGAGCAGGGAGCCCGATGTGGGCCTCGATCCTGGGACTCCGGGATCATGACCTGAGCTGAAGGCAGTCGCTTAACCAACTGAGCCACCCAGGCGCCCAGAGCCACTATTTTTCTTATTAAAACAAAGAACCATGGTCTGAGTACATTTCCTACTTTATCAGCTTTGGAGAGATGCATCTGAAAGACATAAGAAGTCCCCCAGCTGTAGGAGCTCAACTCTTTCCTCAAGATTTCCCAAAGCCATGCAGATGCCAATACTTCTGGTCTAAGAGATTGAGGACTAATGGGATAGTGCATGTCAAGAAAGTACGAAGAATTCTTAATCACAGCACAAGTAGGAGGATCATTAGAGCATCTTTGTATTATCTTATGAAATGCATCTCTTCGGATTTCCTACGTGATTGTTTTTCTTCCCTGTCTATGGAATTACTGCTCGTTGGCCTGAGATATTTCTGTTCAAGTCCAGCTACGTTTCATGCCTTTGCGCTTGTGTAGGGCTGCCTTGGGACCCCAGACTACAAGTACTAAGGGTGATTCTGTTCTGACTAGGTGGCTGTGCCTCACCCTGAACCAAGGTTCCAGAACACTCCACCAGCAGAACTGGAAGATGTCTTACTCTGCCTGCAAGAGAATTGGGTTCTGCTGGCATTTTTCAAGCCAGACTCTAAGCCAGACACTCCCGTAGTTACTTGGGAGAATAATATTTGTCCTGCTTATCTTCAAAGGCCACTGGAAGACTCTAGTGAGCCATTTTATAAAGTACAAAGTGATCTACAAATACAAGGGTTTTATTATTATTAAAAACACATCTCATCTTCCACTGGAATGTCTAGATAAAGGAATGCTAGGTGTGATAAAGAGCTGGGGCTAAAGGAGAGAAACACTAAAAAACCCAATTACCAAACATCACACAGATACCACAAAGAGAGTGATTGCTTGATTAATTAATGATAGAGGCCCCATGTTTAGATTTTTCAGTTATATTGGCATCAACCCTCCTTGCCTATCAGGATCCACGTATTTCTGCCGACGAAGAACCATCAAACCACTGAGGCCTAACTGATGGGTGATTAATGTGGGCTCTGTTAATTGTGTGGCTGAGTTTTATGCATGAAGCTGTATCCTTGATTTTCCTCCCCTAATTTCCTCCTGTTTAACTGTTGGTCATAAAACAGCTTCAAATATATCTGCTGAGCATGAGAGCAAGTTTTGCAACTTGAAAAGTGCCTGAGTCAGTCTGGGCATTTCATGTAGTAAAACAGACTTGAGGGAACTCTTAGGCTGTAAGATGGATGCTGCTTGGTTTCCACTCCCAACCCTGCTGGCTCCTTTTATGCAGCTGCTGGCTGTGCTGGATCTCATCTGTTATCATTAAGCACATGCATAGCATCCATAGTGGCAAAAGGCTTGATTACTTTCTTTCTGACAGCCCATCAGATGTGGCCCTACTCATCCTCATTCTAGATGGATGGAGATGGTGACACCTGCCAATCTAGTCTTCCCAGCATCCATTTACCCTTTTTGTTAACAGCACCTGATTTTCCTTTGGGAATCTATCCCTCCTCCCACTCCTCTGTTTATATTCTCTGTGGTTCAAGCAGAATGGATCTCATTTCCCTTGCTCTGGGGCTGGCCTTGCACAGTTAGAATCCCAGTGACTGGTGCAGAGATGGGCAGGTGACCCAAGCTCAGCCAATGAGAGGCAATTCTGGGAATTTAGCAGGAATCACTGAGAAAGAAAAGCTTTCTTTTTCCTCCTGAACTTTAAGCCTGAAGTTTCTGGATTCTTTGCCACTAACAAAGGAGAATCCAGTTGAGAATTAAGCCAACACAGAAGAAAGAAGAATGAAGAGATGGAAAGAGACAAACTCCTGCTGGCATTGTTTGAATATGTGGATTCAGTCATGCTTGAAGACAAGTACTTTTCTATAATATGAGCCAGTTTAAATAGGTTTTTCTCACTTATAACTTAGAGCCCTGACCCAAATGATGATGCTAATCATGACCCCCTTCTGCCTTAGCATGTCACATGTGTAGAGAGCCTTAAGAAAAATGTGAATGAGACAGGAAGAAGTCAGTCTGCAGGAAATAAAGTTCATAATTTTAGAAATATATATACAGATTTAAAAATATGTTTCCCCCTAGAAAAATTTGCTTGGGTCCATTGAACATTTTCCCTTGTGCTGTTAGAGAGGTCAGATTGAAATGATTCTATGACTCCTCACTGGTAGGAGAACGTACTATGTGCTCACTGGGGGAGACCATGTAGCTTGCTCATATCATTCACTCCTTCAGTGACTGGGTGCCTGAGCTAGATGATGAGGATGTGACAGGTGAACAAGATCGCTCTGTTCATTTCCCTGATGGAGATTATGGTCTAATAGATTTTAGTGAATCAAGAATCTGGGACCCATAAAAGAAATCAACAGATTTTGACAATGAAACCCCTTATTGACAGATCCTGTGATTTCCAAGGTGTGTTGATGATGTCCTTATTTATAGAAACATTCTTGCCTTGATGTTCACTTTAGTTTATGATGACCTTCAGATCTTTTTCTTTTCAACCTTAAGAAGGAAATGTTTCTTTAAAAAGGAAATTGAGGCAGCTCAACAATAAGAAGGTTGTAAGGACTGAAAAGTACCACCCATTAATCCTATTGCTTTAAAACAATTGGCTTTCTTTGGGGCTGCTAAGATTGTTGTAGATTTAGGGCACCTTTACTCCAGTGAGCTGTGAATACTTCATGAGGTTGAATGCATCTTATTTTTCCCAGTCTCTGCCGATTGTATCAGAGGCCAGAGTTATAGTCCCCAATTCACAGAGGAAAAAAAACAATGCAGAGAAGGCTGAGGGTCTTGTCCAAGTTGTCATAGTTAGAGGCCAAGACAGATACTGATCCATTCTGAACCTTGTGAGAGGCTGTCATCCCCCCGAGCTCCCAGCCCACACAAGGTTGATGTGCTTCTCACGCAGTCCCTCCCTTCTATCCCCACTGCCCCAGCCCTGGCTGAGACCTTAGTCAATATAACGTGGGGAGTGTGCAATTTCCTCCTTGTTCTCCTCACTGCCACTTCTACTAATCTGTTCTATCGCACGTTGCTTCCAGAGGAATCTATCTCATGCACAGCAACAAGCATGTCACTCCCCTGACCAGAAACCTTCACTGGTTCTCTTTTGCCTGCAAAGCAAAGTCCAAATTCCTTAACCAGGTAGGCAAGGCCCTGCAGGATCAGAATGTCTTCCTTTCTGGGATTTCTCTCTCCGCTCCCAGACCCATCACTCCAGTGCAACTCCCCACCCCCCAGCGAGCCCCCTTCTTCCCCCAGCCTTTATTCCCACTATTCCTCAACCTGGAATGTGGGCATCTCTGTTTCCCTGCTTCCCCAACATGTTCACTTACTGAATTCCTACCTGTACTTCCAGGCCTTGAGAAAGACCCTCTTCTTTCACTAAGCTCTCAGATCTTTCTGAGCTGGAAGTAATTTCTTCAGCTTTTCTCTCCTCATTATATTTGATTTAGTCCTGCATTTATTTACATCCCAGTCTGTCTCTCCTGACAGCATGTAAACTCATCAAGATAAGGAACCATGCCTGGCTCTTCTCTGTGACCCCCATTGCGTCTGCTGCTTTGGGAGAGAACTAAAGAAGCATTTGCTGAATGGATGATAAGTGGGTTCTCTCCCAGCTTAATCAGTCAGCTGCCCACTACTGCTTCATACTTAGTTCTTAAGAGCAGTCCATTTCTCCTGTCTACAGACACAAAGCCTCCTGAGATGATGTGACCCACCAGGAGAAGAGAGGCAGGCTCCCGCTACAATTGATTGGGAGGTACAACTACAGTACTTGCCTCGCAGCACCCAGCACCAGCTCTGTGCCAAGTGTATTTTTGGGTGTTAGCTTTGGAGCCCAAGGCTGTGTCTATGCAGTGCTGCTGAGACCTGTCCCTGTACTAGGTTTGGTATTTGTGCTTGTCATGAGGGCACAGTGTCCAGCAGTGGTTCAGACTATGTGCGATGCCTCTAATTTGATTGTTAAAGCTGCCAAAAGAATGGCTAACGCAACTGACAAAAATATTTTTGGTGAACAAATGACATCAACCACTTGATCAGTGGCCTCTATTAGAATTGGAAAATCCAAATGAAGCAAAATAAACAGTCCATAGGATGAGGAGATATTTATGAGGAATATCTCCTTTCCCTGGGGTCATGATGTGCAGAGCAGGGATGCTGCCATATTCCTGTCAGAGTTCTTTCCTCTCCTGCCCCTTATGTCCATCTCCCTGAGAGACACTCTTCTTCCCTTCCAGGCTGAATATGCATTGGACTATTTCTTCTTAGATAAAGTTGTTTGCATTTTCCTCCCAAGATGAATCTCATTTCATTAGGTGCTGTCCATATTTCTAATCTGCTAAGTCCATTTATATTATCACTTGGCCTTGCCTGACACTTGGCCTATTTCTCTGTTCAGTGTTGCCATGACTTCAGAGTGACCAGGAGCAGACCAGGAGCACACATCCTTCCATTACGGGAAGAAGGTGGGGAGAAGAGGAAGAAAAAGCCAACAAGAAGAAAAACAACCATCTTTGTACTTCCTGAACAAGAACAGGCTGTGTTTTTGTACAAAATTTGCAGCAAAGAACAAGTCATAACAGATAATAATAAATAGCAAACAACAATATGTGTGTGTTTAATACACACTAACATTTTCAGTCCTCACACCCACTCTCTGAAGTAGGTACCTTATTATCTCCCTTTTAATGTACAGAAGGAAAATCAAAATGGCACCAAAAAACTCTGGTCTGAAATTCCTAGGGAATTGCCTCAACTTTTAACTTGCATGACTTGTAGCATTCTGACTTGAATGAAAGCAATTCTATCATTGGTGGGTAAGTTTTTAGACCAACTATATAATTCTTGTATCTTGATGTAGAAGAATAAAGGTGTTCAACAGCAGCATATAACCATATTCCCATTGCAATTATGTTTCCTTGGCAAGGTTTATTTGGAGGTCCAATCTGAGATGGCAGAAAGAGACATTCTCTTGCTGGAGTCCCAGTTTCAGATTCAGGAACTCCTTTTTAACACCCTTTCAACTCAGTCTTACCTTCCATTACTTGTACACCCCTAGTCATCCTGCTCTGAGTCCCAGTGGAAGCCTCTTCTCTTACTATTTCCTGAATCTCAGTGAGTGGCACCACCCAAGGACTCCAGTCTGACACTTTGGAATCATCCTTACTCAATATGCCCCTCACTGCCATCACACACACACACACACACACACACACACACACACACACACACACACATCTTAACAGGCTACCAGGTACCAGTGATTGTACCTTAGCCATTACTGTAGTTCAGGACATTATCTCTCTGAACTCCTGCAAAATGTTTCTGTGTTCCAGGGAGAAGAAAGCTATAAATGCTGTAAGTCTTTTTGCCATTTCTATGCATGGGAAATTACTTGAATTCATAGGTTTGTAAGTGTACTCAGGTGACTACAACACTGAGGTAATAGATGAGACTGTAGAAGGGGATAAACTCTCCAAAAAGGGCACACTCATTCTTCAGGACCTTGGAGAGAACCAGCAGAGGCAGCAGATCAAAAGATGTTGGCAAGTGTTGTCAGAACCAGCTCTGTGAACAATGCCAAACGTGGGAAAGAACTCAAGTTAGATATTCCAGTCACAGATTTTCTTTCTGGTTCTTAAAATTTTGAATCCATTCCTGTTTTAGGGCTTTCTCACCAGATGTTTCCCCTGACTGGAACCCTTTGGCCCCGTATATTTGCTTTGCTATCCACTCCTCCACGTTTAGGTCTCCACTTAAATGACTCTGCAGTAAAGCCTTTCTTCAGCCACTCTTATCCTATTTCCTCATAACAGTTATCACTATTTGCAACTCTGCTACATATTCATTTGTCTACTTGACTGTTGTCTCCCTCACCTTCACAGGAAATAAGCTCCGTGAAAGAATAGACCATGTCTGTCATCTCTGCAGTGTTTAAAACATACCTGACACCCTGAAGGCACTCTATAAATATTTGACAAACGAGCAAATGAAATAAGACAAGCAATGAGAGCAGGCAATTAGATTTGAGGATGAGGAGACTATTGAGGACCTTGAGCTGAATGGTTTGAGCTAATACCAGACACTTATTGTTGGGTTTGGAGAAACAGGATCCGAGATGCCATGTATAGGTTTGTGTTAGCATGACCCATGTAGAAACTGGCATCTAACAGATTCATTGGTTGACACCGCCAATACTACATTTTCATTTCTAGGATAACCAATACATTTTGAACTAATAAAAGCAAGACAATTCCATATTTGGATCTCCACAAAAGCAGAAGGGAATGAGGAATGTTTCCCCATTTACTTCCTCTAATTAGGTACTTTGATTTTCTCAGTGACATCAAGTGGAGACTGACCAGGCAAATCACTGAATGGGTTGTTTACTCCATAGAGGTCAATGAGTAAAAACTGTTGTCCCTGAGCCCTTATCTTTTTAAAAAGATTTTATTTATTTATTTGAGAGAGAGAAAGAGAGAAAGTATGAAAGAGAGCGAGCACACGAGCAGGGGGAGGGGCAGAGGGAGAAGCAGGCTCTCCTCTGAGGAGGGAGCCCAGTGCTAGACTCGATTCCAGGACCCTGGGATCATGACCTGAGCTGAAGGCCGGTGACTGAGCCACCCAGCCTCCCGCTCCTGAGCCATGATTTACAGAATTCTTAGGAAATGGGAGAGTCTTGTGGCCAGGGAGCTGGGATCCTGCCATCTCTGCCAATGAAGAAGGCACACACCCGGGTGGTGGGACCAACTGTCTGCCCAGGATTTGAATTTGGTAAATGGGTTTTATTTGGCTTACATAATGGTTTTAAGTTTTTTAAAATTAACCACCAGCATTTTATTTTATTTTTATTTTTTCAAGCAGATTGCACACTCAGTGTGGAGCCCAACATGGGGCCTGAACTCACAGCTGTAAGATCAAGACCTGAGCTGAGATCAAGAGTCGGACGCTTAACCAACTGAGCCACCCAGGCACCCCTCACCAGCATTTTAAAAATCAGAAGAGTTCACATAAAATAAAGATTTCCAGGCCGTCTTAAAAAGGTAGAAGTTCTAGAAATACCGGCCTTTGAATTCCCACCTGACAAAAATCACCTGACGCTAAGTAGCTACTGTGCTCTTTACATGGGAATTGTAGTTTCAGTGCTGCCAGAGTCCCTAGCATTTTTCCCTTTGCACCCCTGAGCCTACTCCACTTATTTACCTTAACTGCATGGCCCTTGAAGGCATTTGAAATACAAGGATTAGACGGTTCTAGGCACTGGGGGCATGAGAGTGATTAAGAAGACAAAATATCTATAAGGAATTAATTGTGTCCATTTTTCCAAAAAAGCAACAAATTTGGGATACATTGCTACGGGCATGGACCTTGCAATTCTATGCACTATACAGATATTTATGAGGACACTGTACACTATTTTGCACAGTGTCCCCTTAAAAGAAGATCTGGTGATCTTTTGTATCTCCTATGTGCATACAGGTGTGCACATAGGAGATACTAACAAATATTTACTGAATAAATTAATGAGGGGCTCAAGAGTGTTCATCAAAATCCTAAACCCTAGAGGTGCCTGGGCAGCTCAGTCAGTTAAGCATCTGCCTTTGGCTCAGGTCATGATCTCAGGGTCCTGGGATCAAGCCCTGAGTCAGTCTCCCTGCTCAGCAGGGAGTCTGCTTCTCCCTCTCCCTCTGCCTCTCCCTCCCCACCCCCCCTGCTCATGCCCCCTCTGTCTCTCAGATAAATAAATAATCTTTTTAAAAAATCCTAAATCCTAAAAAATATTATGAACTACTGCTATACATCTTCCAGCTTCTGAATCCACTGTGCTTCTTTTTCTTCCCTCTTATTCCTCCCCCCACCCCCGGTTTTAATCCAGAACTAAGACTAGAGATGTAAGTAAAACCCATTAAGTAATTATAGCTAGGCCTGCTTGATCAATCATCAGTTTGTCTGCTTGCGTTCATGTGATATGGTCTGACAGCGCCTTCTTTGCATTAGTGAAGCCAGGACTTCTTAGTGTGGAGGTACACGTCCTGGCCTGGCTCTAGCACTGACTGGTTGTGGTACTTTGAACAAGTCACCTGGCTCTCTGGCCAAAGTTTGCTCATTCATATAATTATGTGATCTCCAGGGCTCCTCTCCGCTTTACAGTCTCTGTGTGAAAAACAGACCCATACGAGGTAAGAAGCTGGAAAGCAGAGCAAACGGAATCTAGCAAGGAAAGACCAAGACGATATTTTTTCTTCTTCCCCGATAATTAAGGCAAGGAGGCCTCCAAATGCCTGGGCAGCAATCCATGGAGGGACAGGAGTGGAACATGAACTCATTAGCAGGATGTTGAGTAAAACTCAGAAAGGAAAAGAGTAATGGGGAGGGAGTCCAACTGGAGACTGAGAATTCTAAAGAAAGAATGGAAAAGTACTGCTAATTAGGTCACTTAGAAACTGAACAACTGAACGTAATTCTTGCTGAAGCAATAAGAAAACAGCCAGGGGATGCATAATAGGAACAGGAATACATGCTAGCGGACAAAAACAGGACCCCCAGGATCCGCAAGTAACTCAGGACAATAAGCCCCAGGCAAGCCAATAGATATCAGGTAGAAAACGGCCCCTGAATTTCAGCACAGTTTTCAAAAATATACAGACGAAGCACATAGTAAGTGCTCAGAAAATATTTGCTGAATTAAATTATATTATTAAAAGCTCAGGTGTTCTTCACTGTGTAAAAACTCTGACGTGAAGAAAATCAAAAATATGAAGTCTCAGAGTAATTATTCCTTTTTACAAAAGGATTCACTGCTGGGGCACCTGGGTGGCTCAGTGGGTTGAGCTTCTGATTCTTGGTTTTGGCTTGGGTTATGTTCTCAGGGTCGTGTCATGGAGCCCCGTGCCCTGCGTTAGGCTCCATGCTCAGTCTGCTTGGGATTCTCTCTCGCCCTCTCCCCCTCCCCCCCCCGCCCCTCCCCTTGTTCGTGCACATTCTCTCTCTCTCTCAAATAAATAAATAAATAAAGTCTTTAATTAATAAAAAGGATTCCCTGCATGGATATTTTCATAAAACAGAATCTTTCACCTTTAAAATGTAAAATTAAAGTATTTCTACCTACAAAGATTTTTCATTAGCAAATAAGAGTTCAGAATCAATGCTTTATTTAATTTAGCCTCCACTTTTCCTAACACAGTATCAGGCACAGAGAGAGAGTTAAATGGCTTGCAGTGAATAGACACATGGGTTTTGTTTACCTACTGTTGCATACCAAACCTCCCTAATTGAATGGCTTAAAACAACAGCCTTCTTATGTCTCACAGTTCCCTAGGTTGACTAGGCTTGGTGAGAAATTCTTCTTGTGGTCTCACTTGGGTTGTCTCGTGTGCTTGCAGTCAGATGGCAATGGAGTTATATGGAGGCTCCTCGCCTTCTTGGTATAGTCTCAAGCCTCTCCCTCTCCATGTGGACTCTACCTGTGGTCTTTGCAGCAGGGAAGCCAGACTTCCTACAGGACGGTGGCTCAGGGATCCCCAAAGTATAAAATCAGAAGCAGCCAGGGCTTCTGAAGACTTGGGTCGGAGCTAGCAACACAGTGTCCCTTCCGACATAGTCCATGGGTTATAAAGCAGGTCACAGGGCCAGCCCAGGGTCAGTGAGTGAGGGAACTACAGAAGGATAGAAGAAAGAGGTGTGGCTCCTGGGGGCAATTTTTGTAGACTAGCCACACCAGCTTGCCCTCACTCCGGGACAGTAACTTCCACTGAGGTAAGAAGCAGGCTCAGAGCCACATAGCTGCAAACACGGGCCATTCTTATGAAAAAGGAAGAATGACTCAGAGCCAGAGCCTAGAGGATGAAACCAGGAGCCGAGGAGAACCATTCCTAAAAAGCAAAATTGTGCCTTAATCAAGGAACATTCCCTGCCTGGAGTCAGAGAAATTGGGACATGTGCCAGGCTGGATTTTTCAAAATTGCTATAAATCAGTGACTGCTCATGTTTCCCTTTCTCTCTCTTTTTACACAGGAAAGTCAACTGTAGTTTTTCTGTCTCTTTCATTATTATATGCTGGTGGGTGAGGGGCAGATAACTTGTCTTTTGGTGTTCTCTGCACCAGAGGAAGTGCATATAAGAGACTGCCCCCAGCGAGTCCCATCCACACCAGCACCTGATTTAGTGGATAGCATCCTGGGTTTTAAACCGATGCCATATTGTGCTGAGATGTGTAGGGGTGAGTGTATTTTTCACATAGAAAGGACATGAATCAGGGACGCCTGGGTGGCTCAGCTGGTTAAGCATCTGCCTTCAGCTAGGGTCATGATCCTGGGGTCCTAAGATCGAGCCCTGAGTTGGGCTCTCTGCTCAGTGGGGCGTCTGCTTGTCTGTCCCCCTCTATCCCTCCCCAGCTCATGCTCTCTCTCTCTCTCTCTCTCTCTCAAATAAATAAATAAAATCTTTAAAAAAAAGAAAAGAAAAGAAGAAAGGACATGAATCTTTAAAAGCCAGAAGATGGTAGCTAGTCTCCAAAGATGGCTCCCAATGAACCACACCTCCCTGCATCACACCGTTGTATAGACCCCTCCTTCACTGAAACTGGGCTTTCCTGAGACTTGATTTAACTAACAGAATAAGGCAGAGCTGACACTATGCCTGCAAGGGCCTTAGTTCCATAGGCCTGGAAGCTTCCACTCTTTCATTTTTGGAAACCTTGAGCTTTCACATAAGAAGTCTGGCTCTCCTTCTGGAAAGACTGCATGGCGGACGACATGGAGAAGCCACATGGCGAGGGAGAGGTAAGACCACTTAAAGAGGGAAGGGGCCCAGCTGTGCCAGCATCCCAGCCAAGCCTCCATATAAGTACAACTGCAAGAGAGACCCCAAGAGAGACCAACAAAAGAACTGTGCCTCTGAGCCCAGTCAACCTACAGAAATTTGAAAGATAATAAAATGGTTGTTTTAAGTCACCAAGTTTTAGAGTATTTCATTCGTGCAGCTATAGATAACTAAAACAGCATCAGTGGATGAATATGGGCAAAGTATACTATCTGAGGAAGTTACATTTTCATATACTACCCATAAGTTTCTTTTCTCTATTTAAAAAGTATTTGTTGAGCCCCGACATTGGTCAACACATCCTTCTTGTGCGCAGAGGAAAATGGTGTCTCCTTTGCCCCATTTACGTGTTCTCTCCTGAAAAACCAAGCTTAGATTTAGATTTAGGAAAACATCTTTAGTTGAAAGTTGAAATGTTTCGTTAAAAAATTTTTAAGTCTGTTTGTCACTGGCTCGAGCGTCCTCAGGCCTGAGGGGAGGTGGTTTTGATGCATTAGCAACAGGAAACCATCACAGAGTCTAGGGGGGAGCAGTGACATGATGAAGTGGTGTTTGGGAAGGTTCATCTGGCAGCAGAGTGCAGACAGGTTTCAGGGTGTGCAGATGGGGTAATGAGGCATGACCTCACATGCAAGCTGACCTGTGTCCAAACCAGGGTAGATGGGAAAGGAGAGAACTTGATCACAGAACTTAGTCAACTATAGAAAATAAAAGAGAGCATGCCAAAGATTACTGAGACTGGGAGAATAATGGTGTCAATAATAATACTAAATAATGAAAAGAAAAAAGAGAAAAAGAAGGAAGAATGTGGGATAACTGGAATGAGAGTCATTCATGTTTGGGAAGAACAGGTCCATCCAGATTTGGACTTACTCATCCGGACAAGAGGACAACTGAACACAGCTATTTTAGAGGCAGTTGATGGTAAAACAAACAAAAAAAGGCTGGAGCAGCAGACTATGTAAGAAAGAGGAAGGGAGAGATTCAGGAGCTTCCATGCTTGGCCCACTTGGAATGAGCATGGCTTTGCCCCACCAGCCAGTAGACAGTGTGGCCCAGCTCACAATTAATGTCTGGATCTGAGACCTGGAATTCTGGAGTCCTTTCTAGTCACCCTCTTTCCTAAGAAGATCTTAATACATCAAGGTGGACGCAGGAACCTCAGTGGAGAGTAGAGTGCTGACAAGGAGAGGTTACCAAAGACCAATCCTCTGCAGAGGGGCCAATGACTAAGCTAGTGAATTTGAATCCAAAGCAGATAATTTTCCAACTTCCCCCCAAATTATCTTCAAACAAGCACAATGTCATTACTTATTGTTATGGGTTGAATGTTTGTGTCCTACCCCTAAATTCATTCGTTGGAGCCCAAACCCCAATGTAATGGTATCAGGATGTGGGGCCTTTGAGAGATGATTAGGTTGCAGTGATGTCACCAGGCTAGAGCCCCCACGATGGCAGCAGTGCTCTTGTAAGAAAAGGAAGAGAGATTAGAGCTTCCTTTCTCTGTCATGTGATGATATAGCAAGAAATCAGTCATTTACAAGCCAGGAAAAGAGCCCTTATCAAGAACCAAATAGTCATCACCTTCACTTTGGATCCTCAACCTCCAGATCTTTGAAAAATAAATGTCTATTGTTTAAGTTGCCCAGTCTACAGTATTTTACTTTAGCAGCTCAAGCTGACTAAGACACTTTCCCTTTAAATAGATACTGTATTCTACATGGAAGTGAACTTGGTGAACTCCCAGTAAGCTCACAGTGGTTCAGAACAGTTCAAGCTCTCCTGGGGAGCAGCTTGTGTCTCCATTTTCCATGGTACTAGATATTCCTGCATTAAAACCATAAAGTAAAAATTAACAATGCCTATGAAGACAACAAAGCAGAACTGGAGTTACTTCTGTTTTGTCACTCTATGTGACCACTTGGAGTTTTTTAATAATGTTTAAAAGTTTTAAACAGTGAAACACAGTAGCTGGAGTGATTGTTTGAAAATATGCTTAAATGAATCTGAAATCTAGATGCCTCTATAATATATTCTGAAATCCAAAGTGTGTGGCAGGAACTTGTGCATTAGGACTCAATTGTAGCTATGTATATCATTAAATCTCAATAGTAACAATATTTGTTCTTCCGATCCATGAGCGTGAATGTTTTTCCATTTCTTTGTGTCTTCTTCAATTTCTTTCATAAGTGTTCTATGGTTTTCAGAATGCAGATCTTTTACCTCTTTGGTTAGGCTTATTCCTAGGTATCTTATGGGTTTTGATGCCACTGTAAATGGGATTGATTGAGCTAGAGGGTATTATGCTAAGTGAAATAAGTCAGTCAGAGAAAGACAAATACCATATGATTCCACTCATATGTGGAATTTAAGCAACAAAACAGATGAACACAGGGAAAGGGAAGGAAAAATAAAATAAGATGAAAACAGAGAGGGAGGCAAACTGTAGAGATGTTAAATTCTAGGAAACAATCTGAGGGTTGTTGGAGGGGAGGTGGTTGGGGGATGGGGTAACTTGGTGATGGACATTAAGGAGGGCATGTGATGTAATGAAGCCCTGGGTGTTATATGCACCTGATGAATCACTAAATTCTACCACTGAAATTAATAATATGGTATATCCTAACAAAATAGAATTTACATAGGGATGCCTGGGTGGCTCAGTCAGTTGGGCGTCTGCCTTTGGCTCGGGTCATGGTCCCGGGGTCCTGGGATAGAGTCCCGCATTTGGCTCCTTGCTCAGTGAGGAGCCTGCTTCTCCCTCTGCCTACCGCTCCCCCTGCTTGTGCTCTTTCTCTCTCTCTCTCTCTGTCTCAAATAAAGATAAAACCTTAAAAAAATAAAATTAAATAAATAAATAGAATTTACATAAAGAATTTTTTAAAATCTCAATAGTAATGCCACCATTGTTTAGCACTTAGATAAAAATTTTTATTTAGGAAGGAGTATTTTATTATTATTGGTGGCACATGATGATAATACAAAATAGGCCAACTTCCAGTTCATTTTATAATTTAAAAAGTATCCATAGAAAATGCACTGAATTAGGAGTGGCTGGGTGGCTCAGTTGGTTGAGCATTGGACTCTTGGTTTTGGTTCAGCTTGTGATCCTGGGGTCCTAGAATAGAGCCCTGCATTAGGTTCTGAGCTTGGTGCAGAGTCTGCTCAAGATTCAATCTCTCCCTCTCCCTCTGCCCCTCGCCCCCGAAAGATGGGTAAATAAAATCTTGAAAAAAAAAAAAAGAAAATGCACCGACTTATCACCTAAACCGAGAGTGAACCATTCCCACTGCCTTGTCATTGGTATGCCCAACAGAGCCTGATTCTGGAAAACAACAGCATAGGGATATAGCACCAAATGACCTCAGTTCCCCCAGTCTGAATGACCACACACCAGAATGAAGAGACACAGACTGGAGCAAGCACCTTCTTTGCACAACCCACATGGGACTGTTTGACTGTCAGAGAAGTCAAATAACTTGCCCAAGTACCTAGTTAATAAGTAGCTACATGAGACAGACTTCTGGAACTCACCAACATCTGTCTTCTCTCTTTCTTTGGCACACTGCTAGATCATGTTCCCAGTCCCCTTGCATTAGGTGGGGGTCATGTGACTAGCGCTAGCCACTGGAATAGGGGAGGAAGTGGTTTATGCCCCTTTCAAGCCCTGGCCCCCTACAACAAGTCCCACCAGATGCTCCATGCTCTTTCTCTTTTCTTTTCTCCTGGCTGGATGCCAAGGATCCCGTGGAGGGCTCAGAGGAGGCACTAGATGCAGGGAGCCTGGGTCCCTGCATCTCTACATGGATACATGTCAGTGTGATGAAACACAAGCTAGCCTATCAGGGGATGAGATACTACACAGAGCAGAGATAAGCCATCCCCCCCAAGGCATCTTAGACTAGCCAGCCCCAGCCAGCTCTGCAGATTTTCACATATGTATGAGACACCCGATATATAAATATATAAATGGGCTGTGACATGGGGGAGGAATGCACCTTTACCATGTGAAACCACTGAGATTTTCCTGTTTTTACAGCTGTTACACCACAACGACACCATGCCATAATTTGAATCAACGCCAGTTTGGCTCCAAGCCTGTGGTCCCAAAGGGTGAGGAGCAGGATTGATAACAGATCCTACCTCCTAGCCCACATTCCCCAAATTACACCTGGCTGCAGAGAAAACTGTCCCTAAAATCCCATCACACATGATTTCATCAGTAGTACTAGACTCCAGGAGAACCCTTAGGAAAATATCTGTGGAGCTTTTGCTACATAACAAAGCACTTCAACACCAAGTGGCCTACAAGAACAATGAAAAGCGAAAAGCAAAAAAAAAAAAAAACATAATTGTAGCTCGCAGTTTGGAGAGTGTGCAATTTGGGCCTCCCACAGCTGAATGGCTCTCCCAGCTTGGGCCAGACTCTGTTAATATCAGCTGGGCACTCATGCATCTGTGAGTCCATCATGGCCTGGCTAAAATGGCTTACCTCTGCTCCATGTGATGTCTCTACCTCCAGCAGGCTAACTTGAGCTTGATGGGTTGGCTGCAGCTGCTGAGGTCATAAGGGCAGCAAGAGGAGAAACCTCAGCGCACAGGTATTTTTCAAGTCAAATCAAGACATGTGGCTATGCCATCAGTGGCATGGGAGGGCACTATCAAATGCTTGGATACAGGAGGTGGGAGCAAATGTGGTCATCACCACAATCAATCTACTCCAAGAGCCAAGGATCACTGTTTGGGGACCAGAGCACAAAACAGGTGTGTCACCGACTTTCCAGCTCTGACCTCCAAACCTCCACCAATAGCAATACGATCTGGGGGGCAACAGCATCAGTTGGCTTTTTTTGGAGTTTACTGGAAACCAAGCTTGGGAGGAAATGACCGATTCATTGTTCCTGTGGCTGGTTTGGCAGAACTCTGGAGGCAGAGAGTCATCTCCATCTGACAGAAGGATGGTTCCACTGGGTGTGAGAAATCTTCTTCCTGTAAAAAGTGAGTCATGATAAGAATAGAGTGCCAGACCTCCCTCGTACTCGTCAGTGTGGCAAGGAGAATGTGACCAAATCCCTGATGAGCGCACTCCCTTTCCTGAGAAGGAAGGAATAAAAGAACCTGGCAGGAGAAAGAAAAAGTGCTCCTGGGGCGGCTGCCCTAATCTGCTCTCTGCTAACATTTCCTTTTGTCTTGATTTCCATGTTTCAAATCTTCTCCTTGTGGCTTGCTGTTGTTTCTATAAAAATGTCTTTTACTTGGCAACATCCTAGCCAAGAAAAGGAAAATATCTAACCAAAAAAAAAACAAAAAACAAAAACAAAACACAGCTTGTCTGTCATCTCAGGGACTGAGGGCCAGAACAATAATTTGTTATTGAGTTATTACGGGTTGAATTGTGGCTCCTCAAAATTCATGTGTTCAAGTTCTAATTCTCAGGACCTCAGCATGTGACCTATTTGCAAACAGGGTCACTGCAGATGCCATTAGTTAAGATGGGGTCATGCACACAGAAAGAACGGATTTGTGATGATGAAGCAGAGATCATGGTGATGCAGCAGAGGCTAAGGACCCCAACGATTGCCAGCCAACCACCGGAAACTAGGAAAGAGGTATGGAACAGCCTTCCGAAGGAGCAAGAAGGAGCAAACCCTACCAACACCTTGATCTCAGACTTCTGGCCTCCAGAACCGAGAACAATACATTTCTGTTGCTTAAGCCACTCAGTCTGTGCTACTTTTGGTTACAGTGGCCCTGGCAAAACAATACAAGAGTGAACAACTACCTATGTTATGGGCCATTTCCACTGATTATCTTTTCTACTTCTTACCCCCGAGACTGTTGGTCCTACTTCCAGATGAGAACACTGAGGCTGAGCCAGCATGGTCAAAAGCCAGGCTCAAGCCCAGGGGTCCTGACCCTTTCCATGTATTTTCTTTTACACAGTGTTGCTGCCTATTGGTTGCTGGGAAAGGTCAATGGCAAGTCAAAGGTTAGAGCAGCAATTCTTAAAGGTAGTTAACACCCCCATTGTGCCATAGAATGGTTGCTGAAAGAATTAGTTCTTAATTGATTCTTTATAAACTCGATGATATTTTAAGTGTTTCCAGGAGTTCCCTATTGAAAGGAGCCCTGTGGGAGACACTTTTGTATAGCAAAGGGTCTTTCTGGGTTGTGAATGATAACCTTGCCTGCCTCTAAATTCACTTGCTTTGCAAGTGTAATTCGTTCTCATTGGAGAGGTTTTTGCGAAAGTGGGCCTGCCTTCAGTTCTGCACCTCTGCCTTGGCTGGCGGGGGCTCAGGAAATGCTTGCACTTGCCGTTGTGGTTGACAGCAATGAAGGACGCCCACCTGTAGCACTGCCTTTTAAATACACGTGGTGTCTGGAATGATTTCCTCCCATTTCAAGCCATTTTCAGCATCCTCAACTTAAAATCACTGCTTGGGTAGAAAAAGGGAAAAACATCATTTTGCTAACTGCCAACATTTAGCTATTAATTACTCCCTAACTATTAGTGAGCTTTGTGTTAATTACTATTCCAAATTCCTAGGTGCTTGAAAATTAGCAGGTGCTTCATTTCCTTCCCTGGGTCTGTCTTTAGGCTGCCAGGGCAGAAAGATTCCCCTCAGGAGATGCATATGGCCCATTGGAGAGGGAAAGGTGGTGGCCGGAGTGGCTAGAATCTTACTGCTTTAATGACAACCTCCATTTGGGAATACAGGTTGCCAATGTTTTAGATAACTTTCAAGGTTCTTTCCTGCAATCGTTTTTATTATTAGTTAGTTAATTCACAAGCATCAACTGAGTATCTACTAAGTGCCAGGCACTGTCCTTGGCCCTGAAGATGCAGAGATGAACAGAGGAACCCCAGCACTGCCGCTCACTGCTCACCATCTAGCGGGAAGCTACATGGGTAAGTCAAGAACCACAGCAATGTGGTGAGTGCTCCATCAGAAGGCTAGAGAGCACAGAAAAGAAGTGCTACACTTTGCTGGAAATGGCAAAAACCATTACCCAAAGTTGGTGGCATTCTCACTAAATCTTGAAGGCTGAGTAGGAGTATGCCAAACACATAATGTGACAGAGGACATTTCAGGAAGAGAGAAGAGTGTGTGTCAGAGGCAGCTATGAGCACCTGGTGTTTGCTGACTGGTGGGTGGCTAGACACAGGAGGTGACGAGGAAGGAGCAGGAAGTGAGTTTAAACCAGTTTTCTGGGGGCAAGATCACAAGGGAGCTTGGACATCAGTCCACAAGGAATAAGGAGCCACCAAAGGGTTTTATCCTAGAAAGAAGGGTGACCTGATTAAATCTGGTGGCATGGAAGGTGGTCTTCAAAGTGAAGGGGCTGGAGGCAGGAAACTAAATGGGAAGACATATACAGTGGACGAAGGTCCAAGCTGGGGGAGCAGCGGTGCAGACAGAAAGAAGGGCCTTTGAAGATCTAATTGGCCTTATTAAGCAATTCATGAATTGGGCAGCATCCCACCCAGCAAGTAGAGAGATACTCCAAGGAGTTGTATGAAATGGAAGGTGTTTACAGGCAGGAGCGTGGGGCAAGGTAGTTATTAGAAAAAAAAATGAGAGAGGGAGAGAGAAAGGATCGTTTCAGGACATGACATCTTTTTTTCAGGGAAGGAAATAACAGTTTCTTTTTTCTCTTTCTTTCTTTCTTTCTTTCTTTCTTTCTTTCTTTCTTTCTTTTTGCTATGGATAAAAACAATTTTTAAAATATACATATTTTTGTTGAAGTATAGTTGACACACAACAGCAGCGTTTTTTATTTTATTTTTTTCATGCAGGTTACCTCACTAGTGCTGATCAGGAAATTTCTGATTAACTTTTAAAAGGTCACATCCTTGAGGTAGGTTAAAACTGTAATTAATTAAGACTTGGTTTGTTATTATCAGGGCAAACGACACCATTCTGGGCTTGGTTTCTTTTACTTCTTTCTTTCTTTCTTTCTATCTTTCTTTCTTTCTTTCTTTCTTTCTTTCTTTCTTTCTTTCTTTTTCTTTCTTTCTTTCTTTTTTTCTTTCTTTCTTCCTTCCTTCCTTCCTTCCTTCCTTCCTTCCTTCCTTCTTCCTCTTTCTTTCTTTCTTTTCTTTCTTTTTCTTTCTTTCTTTCTTTCTTTCTTTCTTTCTTTCTTTCTTTCTTCTTTCTTTCTTTCTTTCTTTCTTTCTTTCTTTCTTTCTTTCTTTTCTTTCTTTCTTTCTTTCTTCCTTTCTTCCTTTCTTCCTTTCTTCCTTTCTTTCTTTCTTTCTTATGTTCTCAGCTGAATTTTGTTTTTAACAGTATGTTTAAAGTGCAGATGTTGCCAGGAAGCTTCCGGAAGTGAGATGTGTGCTCACTCCTTGCAGGGTGGTTTAGGACCTGCTCGCTCATTCTGACCCAGCTACTGTGAGAAAGTCACACCTGAGTCACAGAACGAGGGAGTCCTGTTTGCATTCACATGAGCGGGAAACGCTGGCCCTAGGTTTTTCAGTCAGCTTTCCAGGTACCCATAACGGAACCCCCTTCGGTCGCCATAAGCAGGAAATGAATTTATTAAAGGATACTGGGTAGCTCAGAAAGTGTCCAGGAGAGCGGGAGGGCTAGGCCTGGGGGCCACATGTCCGGGGTCGGACTAGGACCACACTGTGGATGGCTTCTGAGGAGACCCCACTGGGAAGGGGGGCATGACAGCACACAGTTCACACCCCTGGCCCTGGAAGCCCCAAATTCTGCGGCCCCAGCAGCCCAGTGCCTCGTAGTTTCCCTCAACAGAAAGCACATTCCAGCGCCTGCATCCTTGGTCCGCTGTTTTCCTAATCGAAGTCTCCAGGCAGCATATCTGATTGTCAGAACTTGGATCTGTGAGTAAACCCCAGCTATAAGGCAGGCCGGGAAGCCTTTTCCCCTTGGGGAGGGGAGGCTTGTGTTGCAGAAAATACCCCCATACATAAGAGGGGTTTTAGAGCATGTGATTAGGAAACAGACAAATATTAGCTCCAGAGGGCTACCGTGTGAAGAAGAAGCTGGAATTGAGTGATCTCTTCCTCCTGGGCTTTGCGAATCACTGCTTTTGTAGACATTGCAATTCTTTACTTTATACGATAGTTCTTTCCCCGGACTGGAAAACTCCCCGTGGCAGGTGAGGTGTGATTTTCGGTTTTGTGTGCCACATTGTTGATGCCACACACCCAGGAGGAGCTCATAAATGTGTCTGTCTCCAAGCCCACGATGACTATAGAACTCTCTGGGCTTACTCATTCGGTGAGGATCCACCACGTACTTACTGTGTGTCCTGACCTGTGTTGGGTACCGCAGCTGACCCAGCACAGGTACTGGGCACACGTGTGCTCACGCCGTGCGGTCACTGGGCCTTCTGTGCGAAGTACGCGGGGAGCCGCCTGACGTTTGTCATCACTGTGGTCACCCATCATCCTTATAGGAACAATCACAGTTTGCCCTGGGAAAGCGGCCTTCCTTCGTCATTCAGGGAGGTCAGAGCCTCCTTTGGCATGGCCACCCCAGCTGCCCCTACTTTGCATTGGTTTCTATGAGTGCGGGAGGGCATTATCAAATAAATAGAAAGTTTGTGTAGAATTGGTATCATTTTTTCCTCAATAAAAAGAAACCCAGAAGGAAGAAGTACTGAGTTCCAAGGTCATGTAAGAAAAGGACCTTGTAGGCCACTTAGTCTTTGAAATGAGGACTCTAGGCCTGGGGGAGAGGCTTAACCCACTGATAACTCTGTTTCCATCTGTCCTTCTGAGAGGGAATGCTCAGGGATGCTCAACCATCCATGCCACTGGTTCTCCTGCAGCACAGGGAGCTGCCCAACTTTTATTCCTTACCCCAGCAGAGCCACTCCACCTGGGAGATCTGAATCACTGTAGGGAAAGAAAGTGATTTATCACAACTCTGCCACAGAGTTCATTGTGATCCCAAAGGGCAAAAGTGAGGCCCTGGGCAGATGGCTTCACTTCTCAGTCTTGAGTTTTAGTGTTGAGGGGTTAGGAGGCCCCATGGGGCTATGGCCTGTTTCCCTGGAAACACAGGCAGAAAGAATCTTCAAGGAAGCCAAGCAAATCCACTGTGACCAGGGGCCCAGACCCAACACTGCCCGCATACTTCAGCGACATCCAGCAGATTGGGGCGAGTGGGTTCACTAGAATTAAGGGTAAGGTCAATGCCCCAGCTCCCAGTGATAATGGGGCTCCCATAACTTGTTTTAGTTAAGCTTTCAGAAGGGTATAGTGTGGACTTCTGATCCGAGGCAGTGTAGAATGGATTATCCAGATTTTAGGCATATTGGGATTAATCTCTGGCTCCTTACCATACTCCAGGTGTCCATGCTCTAAGTTTTCATGACCATGGCCCCATTCTTTTGGATCTGAGGCTTCTTAAAAGCCAAGATTTTAAGCAATCTCATTTTTAAGTTATTTTATGTCTACTTCCACTTCCAAACAAGATGGGGTCAAAATGACCGAAGTTACTCTCCCTCCTTAAACAGCCTAAAAACTGGACAAAATCTCTGGAACAACAGATTTCAGACACTGGACAACAGGCAGTAAAGGATAGGGTTCCCTGAGAGAAGAGGAACAAGGGAAGCCCAATGGTGTCCCAGAGTGACGTCTGGGAAGAGTTTCTAGGACATAGAACAGAGAGGGGAGACCCAGAAGAGAGTCTCCCTGAGTTGGGAGATGCTGTTGGAATATTGAGGAACCCAAGGCAGCTAGAGTTCACAGAGCCAAGTGTCAGTGAAAACAGACCTGCACAGAGAGAAAACTGCAGACATCTTCAGAGGGTTCCCTTGGAATCTTTGGCCGAATACCAATTAGTGTTTACAGGTGAGGAAACTAGCTGAGACAGGAGAAAGACCCACCAGAAAAGGGCAGGAGAAACAATTCCCAAAGCTCTCACAGAACTGGGAATTGTTTGCAATAATTAGAGCAGAGAAACCTGAAATATGTGGGATCTCAGAAAGATATCTGAAAGACCATTGCCAGATTACCTCCACACGAAGATTGTCTGGTATCACACAACAAAGTTCAAAAGCAAGCCTCCAAAGGACCCCACTTTTTTTTTTCTTAACTGCATCCCAGGACAAAGCACAAAAGCCTGTAAAGGAGTACCAAAAAATCCAGCACCCAAAAACATAAAATGTAAAGTGCTTAGCATCCAATGAAAAGTTATCAGGCATACAAACAAGAAAATATGTATGCTCTCTCACGAGGAGAAAAATCAATCAATAGAAATCAAGATATGTGCAATTGGTGGCCCTAGTGTAAGAAGAAAGGAAATAATGCTAACAGTTGAAATCAATAAAATTTTAAAAAGAATAACAATAGAAAAAGGAAACCAAAAGCCGAATCTTTGAGAATGTCAATGAAATCTATAAACCTCTACACATAGTGATCATGAATAAAAAAGAGAGAAGACCCAAATGACCCATATCGGAATGAGAGTGGTTATCCTAACAGATCCTATAGAATTAAAAGGATAACAAAGGGTATAATAAACAACTTTATGCCAGTAAATTCAGCAACTTCAATGAAATGGTACAAATTTCTTAAAAGGCATAATCTACCAAAGCTCTACCAAAAGAAGTAGATAACCCGAATTGTCTTAAAGCTGTTAAAGACATTGATTTTGTTCCTAAAAAGTCTTTGGATGAAGAAAATTCCAGGCCCAGAAAACTTCTCTGGCAAATTCTACCCAACATTTAAGGAAGCAATGATACCAATTCTACACAAACTCTCCCCCCAAATTGAAGAAGAGTATGGTAGGTAGAATAATGGTTTCTACAGATGCCCATGTCGTAATCCCTGAAACCAATGGATGTGTTACCTCACATGGCAAAAGGGACTTTATCGATGTGACCAAACTATGGATTTTGAGATGGAGAGATTACCTGGCATTATCCTGGTGGGCCCAGTGTAATCACAGGGGTGCTTGCAAGTGAAAGAGAGAGGCAAGAGAGTTGAAATAAGAGAATGGAAGATGTTACACTGTTGCCTTTGAAGAAGGAAGATGGGGCTGTGAGCCAAGGAATCCAACAACCTCTGGAAGCCAGAAAAGGCAAGGAAACTGACTCTCCTAGAGCCTCCAGAAGGGAGTCAGCCCTGCCAATACCTTGATTTTAGCCCCGTAAGAGTCACTGTGGACTTCTGACCTCCAGAACTGTGAGATAATAAATTTTTATTGTTTCAAGCCACTAAATCTGTGTTCATTAGTTCAGCAGCAATAGAAAAATAATACAAACAGGGAACGATTCCAACTCATCCTATGAAGCCTGCGTTATCTTGATACAGAAACAAGACAATGACATTACAATAAACCACAGAATAACAACACTAGATGTCATCAGCAAATTTAAGCAAATCTACTCTAACAATATATAAAGAAGATAATGCTTCATGACCAGATTGGGTTTAACCCAGGAAAGCTATTATGGCTCAATATTCCATTTCTTTTCCAACCTGTTCCAAATCCCTTTAATAGACCTGGCCTCCAGTGACCCATCCTATATCATCTTCCACCTTTCCCCATTCCACTCTTCACTCAGGATTTATCTGTAACAGCCTTCCTAGCATTTCCTAAATATATAAAGTTATCTCTGTATGCTCCTGCCTTTGCATATGCTATTCCCCTGCAAACACTGTCCTCTCTAGCCTTCTTGCTGGGGACACTTATTCACCCTTCATATCCTAGAACAGATCTCTTCCTGTGCTCTGAGAAACCTTCCCCTTTGAGCCTCAGGGTCTTCCTCCCCATCTTTCCTATCTCTCCACAGTACTCCAATGGGACCTGTCTTATAGGACTTCACCTTCTGTTATAATTCTGACTTTCCTCCCAGACTGTGAGTTCCATCAGGACAAGAATGGTGTCCAATTCATCTTTGAGTCCTCAATACCTAGCACAGTGCCTGCCACGTGGGAGACCCTTCATGAATTACTGATCAATAGACACTTTAATAGAGAATAGTTGACAGTCACTTGAGATACAGCCTAGTGTTCTGCGGCACAGAGGGAACTAATCCACAAGGAAGAAATGAGCCTCAGAGATTGGAAGCGTTCCAAAAAGAAACACATCATCTTTCCACTCAAAATTACATCATCTAATTGACAAGTGTTCGGAGCCCCACCATGTTGAAGCATTTATACATATGATATTCTTTTTGAGGGCAATAAGGAAAATGTGATTAATCCCATTTTTCCAGGAGGAAACTGGAGCTGAGGAAGGACAAATTTTTCACCTAAGTTTATGGAGTGAGGTAGTGGCAGAAGAGTGAGACCCCCTCCCAGGGGGCTCATACCCCACCCTGTCTTCTCCTTTGAGCACAGGCCACATTTTCCCACCCCGATCTGAAGGAAGTGAGAATTAGTAAGGTTTTGGTGCTGGACTGCAGGCATCCCATCTGCAGTTCTGAACTGCCTGCCCTCTGGATGATTCCCACTCTAGGCTAAGTAAGGTACTGGAGGTGTCCCCAGCCTGGTAGCAACCCTGGTTGCCCCTTGACCTCTAGACCTTCTGGGCATTGCTCTTATCTCTAGCAAAGCACTTAGAACACTAATAAAAATGGAAAAGAGAGTATGTTTGAATTGAAGATAAGTAGGTACAGCCAATAGCCCAGTGAGCCTCCCCATTTTACATCTTAGAAATCACGGAATCACCCAGACACATTCAGCCATCTCCACGGCCATGGAGTCTTCACCTTGGGGTGCTGGGGGTCACTGGCCAGTCCCACATGCCTAAGAGTGGTCCCTTTATTCTTGTTTGACACATATCTTCTCACACTAATCTCCCTAGTTGGTCTTTTGGTTTTTACCATGTCTGCTCATCTATCTTCAACTTTACATATTCTGCTCAGTTGTGTCCCCAACCGCGTGAAACTTGGGTAACGTAGATAAAATCTCTTTTGCTTTTGCCTCTACCTCTCACCTTGGGAATTTCCTTTCCATCCCCCCTCTTCAGGTCTCATCACTCTCTATGTAGAAAAAGAGCTGAATTCCTTCCCCCGATCATTTTTTTTTCATCTGTTTAATGTAGTATTTTAATCTCTTCCTTTTTGAGGAGAAAATGGCTTAGTCTCCTTATATCTCTGCAGAATTATTGTTTTGCATTCATTTTATTTTAATTTTTTAATATTTTTATTTATTTATTTGAGACAGAGAGAGAGACAGTGTGTGTGCAAGGACAAACAGGAGCAGGGGATGGGGAGGGGGAGGGAGGAGAAGCCAACACCCTGCTGAGCAGGAAGCCTGATGCAGAGCTTGATCCCAGGACCCTTGGATCATGACCTGAGCTGAAGGCAGATGCTTAACCAACTGAGCCACCCAGGTGCCCCTGTTTTGCAGTCATTTTAGTTACTACCATAGCATGCTTAGAAAGATGCTCTCCCTAGGGAGTGGCTCTTGATCTTCAACAACCAAGAAGAACAGACAATAATCCTTGTGTAATGCTGTCCAGATTGGACATTGAGTCACAAAGTTTAGGGACACAAGCAGAGAGGGCTTTTAAAGCCCTAAGATAGTTGTAGTGGTAACAATATCTGACACTGGTAAAGCTTTTCATACTCTCTGACTGATGACACTCTCAACCCTTAACAACCATATAAGGTGAGCAGGGCAGGGCAGTTTCCAGCAGTAATAAAAACTTGTCCGATGGTAAATGCTCACAAAGCTTTCTGCCCTTGTGTTCTGTTTATTTTCACCTTTTTCCATGTGACCTGGCATTCTCAGGTCCTCCTTCTCCTTGAGAAAGAAAGACTGGATTAGCTCAAATGCTTAACCCATGCCCTCAGAAAGTTCATTTGCTTTTGCAAGATTTCTGCAGTTCCAGGAGGCTGATGTCCTCAAAGCCTCCTCTGACTCTGACTTCATGTCACGTCTCAACTACTGCTCAACTCCAGTTGTCTGCCTTGTGATTGACCCACATATGGAACTCAGCATTACTTTTTAATTTGCACACACACACATACACACACACACACACACACACACAGTCTTCATAAATAAGGAAGACTCTGTTAAAGGTTTGGAGACACAGAAGAGTGGGTCTTACATGAAAAAAATTAATACAATCCTTTTAAAACCGGACATCAGATTTCCCTGACCTAATGGGTGAATCTCCCTACCCATCTTAGTAGGCCATCCATTCTTTCCTTCCCTGTCTTCTCTTCCCATCCACCAAATTCACGTTCATTTCTGTGGGAGAACCAACCAACATCTTTTTACCAGGTCTCAAGCTCCTTGTCATAGAATTCTCATCTTCTGCCCCAAGCAGTTTATCAAGGTGTTTCCCGGAACAAACACAGGTGGAAATCTGGAGATAGCCATGAGGATCATCTTTTTGAATTCCCAGTACAAGCAAGGAAACTGAGGTTCAAAGGCTTTATGTGCCCACGGTCAGTGAGTTGATATCACTTCCAATCTTCCATTAACTGAAAGACACAAAGCCTCAGAGACATAACTTTCCAATAAAGCTCCCTGTGCCAGGCTGTGAGCTTATTTTAAGATACAATCAATTGTACTTTGAACATTTTAGGGAAACAGTATGGTCCTCTTCACCCAGCTCCATGGAGGGGGGGGCTGTGAAATGAAGTTGTGATGTGTGGTCTGCTGGATGGTTGTCTCATGTTGCTACAGGGTTGTGGGTGTTGCTAACTGCCTCAGGAAGTGTAAACACTAATGTTATTTTGCTTCACTGTGTGTAGTACTTACTGAGCGATACAGATAGAATTAGTTCCTATTCCAGTAAACAAAATACCCAATTTAAAGAGATTCTCAGGCTTTCTCCTTCCTTTTTGTATTGTTTTCTTCCTATACTGCTTATTCCCTTTATTATAATGTGATTTGGACTTGCTTTCCATTCGTATATCAATAGGTTCCAGTAGTAATAGATATAAGTTCTCATTCCACTGGTAAATGCTCACAGAGATTTGTACCCTTGTGTGTGTGTTTATTTAGCCTGGACTGAGGCCCAGGCTGAATTTTCTGAGTAAACACCACACACACTAGAGTTCCTTACACAATCAGTCCCTGGGGATCCCCACACTAGCTCCTCACAACCTCCTGCTATATCTCAGACACATGTCCACGCCACAGATTGGATGGGGCAATCCAGGAGGGGTGGGACTTGGAGCTTAACATGAAAATCCCAAAGCAGGTGCTGAGAGAAACGTGCCTGGTCCCCCAGGGACAGCATGGTGTCAGGAAGGCCGGGCCTCAGCCCCAGAGCTGCTACTGGAGTGACGCATGCCTCCTGGCCGGGGACAAAACCAGGGCAATTCCAGGAGCAGTGACAAGGCAGGCAGCAAGATGGAAGTCTGTGAGCAAGTGTCAGGAATCCAATCTCTCTCCCACCCCAGGCCTGATGGACTGCTCAGGTGAGAGAGGGCAGCAACTCTAGAAGGACTGGGATACTGGGCAGGTTACCAAGACAAGGCCCCCAACTCATGCCACAGAGATTTGTGAACAACATATATGTATCTGACATTGTTCTGATGCCTGGGGAGACAGCAATAAAAAAAATTAAATATAGTTCCCACACTCGTGGAGCTTATAATCTAGCAGGGAAGAGAGATCATAATTAAATAATCTCAGAAGTGGGTAATTCCTATGGTGATAAGGGCTGTGAGGAAGAAGTAGAGGGGTTTTATAAATGCAGTCTAGTGAGCCCTCTCTGGGAAGCGCTGCTGAGGGGGTAGAACATTTAGGTTGAGCCCCAAGGGATGAGTTGGCTACATAAACGGCACTCACGAGAGAGAGAAAAGTAAGTGCTGAGCATTCATGCATCCAATAAATATTTATTAGGTGCCTACTGTATACCGGGCACCACACAAAGCATTTGGGTTACATTAGTGAACAAAAAGGCAAAGCTCCCTGCTCTCATGGAGCTGGTGTGCTTGTGGGATGTGAAAATGAAAAGCACACAAAAACTGTGTGGGCCTCGGTGTGGCTCCTCTGGGTGAGGGGGAGAGCTGGAGATTATGCTGTGGGGTAGAAAAGGAGCAGATTACAAAGTCTTCTTCATCACCAGGAGGAGCATAATATCCTGGTACTTTGTATCTCCTGCATATAGTGCCTGACAGATGGCAGTTGCTCAGCCCATGAATGAATGAATGAAACAATAAATGAATGAACGAATGGCTTCAGACAGGCCAGTGAACAAGGACAAGGGCGTTTTGGAAAAATAATTCTCAGTGTAACGTCAAGGAAGGGATTGAGACAAGCAAACCAGCTAGAAGCTGCAATGGTCTGGTTCAATAGAGGCCACGTAGGTTTGCTTATCTACTTATTTATATATTATACATGTGAGCACCATGATACTTATACATTCATTAATACCAGATACATGAAAATAGAAATTTGGGGGCACCTGGGTGGCTCAGTCGGTTGAGCCTCCAACTTTTGATTTCGGCTCAGGTCCTGATCTCAGGGTTGTGAGGTCGAGGCCCACATCGGGCTCTGCGCCCAGAGCAGAGTCTGCTTGTCCCTCTCCCTCTGCTCCACCCCCTCCCCCGTTCTCTCTCTCTCTTTCTCAAATAAATAAATAAAATCTTTTTTAAAAAATAGAAATTTTAACAGGAAAAGTGGAAAAGAGAAATTCTACTATTTCCTTCCTCTGCTCCAGTGGAGATCATTTTGGAGAGCAGCGCTCTAGAGGATGCAGGTGGACGGTGGCGGTGGTAGCAATGAAGGACAGGCAGCCTCAGGGACAGGCGGCGGCTCTGCCCTCCATGTGGCGCGAGAGCTGGGGCGGCCAGCCCTGGTGAGGAGGAGCACCTGTGCATACACACTGGCGCTGAAATGCCGCCCCAACTCCCTGAATCCAAACTCCATGCTCTGACCCACGCGGAGGAATCGGGGTGAAACACGCCTCGCCCAACAGGAGTGGGTGCCTCGCGGGATAACCTGACGGGGAGGTGAGAAGGGAGAAGAAGGGAAGGTGTCTGGAAGAACTGTGATTGAGGCCAAAGCAAATCCAGAGAAGGCAATTGCCTTTTGCTGAGGCTGTTCGCTGACCTGGTCTATCAGCAAGGGGTCATCCCACCTGGGGCCTCAAGTTGTGCAGCCAATGTACAGCCTATCCCCTCCAGTCATGACAGCAAAACAGAAAATGGAGAGGCTATACCAGGAGCCCATCCACACCGATGATCCATCCACTCTGGAAGTTCCCACAGGCAGGGATTTTGTTTTATCCATCTGCCCAGGTTGACCCTGGCATCCTCTCAAATGGGGCTAATGCTCACTACCATTTACTGAACACCTACCATGCACCAGGCGTTGCATGAGGAGATTTACATTTATTTATTTATTTTTAAGATTTTATTTATTTATTTGACAGAGAGAGAGACACACACAGCGAGAGAGGGAATACAAGCAGGGGGAGTGGGAGAGGGAGAAGCAGGCCTCCCGCGGAGCAGGGAGCCCGACATGGGGCTCGATCCCAGGGCCCCGGGATCATGACCTGAGCCGAAGGCAGATGCTTAATGACTGAGCCACCCAGGCGCCCTGAGATTTACATTTAATTAATGGTCACAGCAGCCCTACGAAGTAGACATCGTGTTCTCCCTATTCTTATTTCATAGACACAGAAAATGAAGCTAAGGGACACTGAAATTATACAGCTAGTTCTTGTCTAACCTGAGATTAGAACCCAGGTATGTCTGACTCCAACTGCATTGACGTTTCACTGTATCTCCCTCTGCCTCATGTAGACCCTGGGAGTTGCGGGCCCTGGTCCCAGCTCCCCATTTTGGCTTCCACAATCCCCATGCCCATATCCCTATGTGCTATGTCCAGCTGCCTCCTACACACCATTCTCTCCATCATGCTTTGTGAACTTGGATGCCAATGCTGAGGGTCCTCAGATCCCATTTGCAGTAATGAGGACTCAGAAACTCACCACAGATGCAGAGTCTCAGGCCCACCCAGACCTACTGAGTCAGAATCTGCATTTTATCAAGATCCTCAGGGGGTCTGTAGGCATAATTTGAGGAGCACTGGTCTCAGCCTGAAAATGCCCTTTCTCTTACTCCTCAACATCACTTTGAGAATTTGACTCAACATCACTTGAGAATTTACAACGTACCAGGCACTGTGCTTACAACTGAGGACACAAAGTCTAATTAAATATGAGACACAAACTCAAGATGATGATAATGTATTCATGAGAGAGACATGTAAATAAATAGTATTTTTAAAAGTGTGAGTGCTATGAACAAAGTAAGAACAGGATGAAGTATCTCATATGCCTCACTGTCTCCAAGCAGCATCATAATACCAGGCACCAAGAAAAGGCTTGATGATATTTCTGGAAGAAAGTAAAGGAAGGAAGGTAACGCAGAGAAAGGGAAGGAGGGAGAAATGAGAGAAGGAAGGAATTGCACTAAGCTATAGTTTCTAAAATGACAACTCAAACAAGATGCACCCACCGGTGACTTCCCCACTCGAACACTTGGATGTCTTGATATCAAGGTCACTATAGCCCCCAACCCACCAGACTCTCCCCTTCTCCTCTTCTCATGTGATTCACTTGGAAACTGGTGTTATCATTCTAAGTAATTCGTCTGAAAATCTTAGATTTATCCTTAACTCTTCCTTCTCCTTTGCTCTTTCCATAAAGCCATTATAAAATCCTGTTATTCTGTTCATTCATGTGTGAGTTACTCAGTGTCCAGTGTGTGTTCTGTGTAGGAGTTCAGGGGTGAAAAAGATCATTTCTGGCTGAAGTGCTCGCAGTTTCTATGAGTCAGAGGGTCACAGTGTGTGGGCAGAGAACTGAATCTTGGCCCAGCCGCTTACTAGTTTGGCCTGCGGGTGGTCCCTTTCTTGCTTTGCACCACCATCCATAAAGGCGGATAACAGTCCCACCTCCCAGACTCATGTAAGGACTCAGTGAGACATACACGGTAGCCATCATTATCATTGTCATGGAGCAGGGCGGGCTTTGAACATGTAGTCGAGGACTGAGCTTAAAGAAAGACGGAGAAGTGGAAAGGGTGGAGCCCTGTTGAGGGAATGGTGAGTTGTCTGCTCAGGCTGAGGCCCAGGGTATGTTGGAAGCAGAGGCTAAGAAGGCTGAAAAGCCTTGGGGTGCCATCATGGAGCACTTCAACACCAACCCATGATATTTGCGGTGAATATGCGACAAGAAGACCCTGAAAATTTCTGCAATAGGGAGAATCATGATCAAAATTTGTTTTCGCTTGAGGTGTTGGATGACAGTGGCAAAGATGGGGAGGGAAGAACCCTCAGCCACAAGTGGGGTAGTCAGGAGGAGACACTGGCTTGCAGGGAGAGAGGTGCCAATTCACTGGTATGAAGAAGATGGCAGGACTTCTGAATGGAAACATCTAGTAGGCAGATGAACGTGCTGGGCTTGAATTGAGGAAATGTTTGGGCTGGAGGGACCAACTTGGAAGACATCCATGGAAAATAATAATTAAAACCAGTAGCATCAGTAAATGCCCTGAGAGAGTTCAGGTAGGGGAGGAGAGACCCTTGGGAATACTAGTCTGTGGGAGATGGGGAAGCAAGAGGAGTCAGAGAAGCTAGGAGGAGAATCATGATTTGCAGAATCATGGGATTAAAAGAAGAGAAGAGAATTAAACCCTATAGAGAAGGACCTAGAAAAGGACCTGACTATGGCACAGATAGGCATGAGTGACCTTCAACAGGACAGCTGAGCAACTAGGGCATCCTTCTTCACAGTCTTTGCAGCCTAAGGTAATGTGAGGCTGGTGGGAAAGGCTTGATAGATACTGGCTACACGAATCAGCTGTCACATCTTGGGCTGAATGCCTTCTGTGAAGAGTCCATGGCCACAGTCCACTTCCTGTTGAGCTTAGCCTGATTTCTCTGACTTGAAGTGGTGGTAGGAGGAGCTCACACCAAACAGCCAAGTTATTTCTTTAACCCTGAACTCTTGGAGCTTGAGGATTCATTTACCCTCTTGCCTGTCTTCAGGACATCTAAGCTAGGTAGAAATCTATCTCCATTTTTAACAGCTCCAGAGGCAACAACTTGTGGTAATCTGTTCTACAGTTTCTGAAAACCCTTGCCCAGGTCAACTAGAAAATAGGCCCTTGTAACCCAGAGTTTCTAAAAAGCACACTTGACAAATTGAGTAATGAGTCAACCAATAGGAAAAATAAAGTCAGAGATCGCCCTGCTTCTGGAAAGACTGAGCATGGGGTCATCGGAGGCTGAGAGAGTGGACTGTAAAGGAGGTGCAGAGGCCAGCATCCTGGGGAATGTGCTCTGGGGCTCTAACTTGGGGGAACTGAGGGTCTCTGTCATGCACAGGGCCATCAAAAGCATGACGTACAAAGGAGCATTTGTGCTGTGCCCTGAGAATAAACCCGAATGAGGTTATTCACAAGGAATGATTGTCATCAGCATCTCGTCATTGAACTCTTTCCCTTTCTTGGTGCCTAGAGTGGATAACCCTTGAGATGGTATATGGTGCTCAGAGACAAAAGGCATCACTTACCAACAAGAAGGCTCGTTGTGAGGGAAGATTGGGAGGACAAAGAAGTACCATGCAGAAAGAATTAGGATAAAAATATATGCTTGCTGTAGGTAAGGAGACAGAGCTTACAGTTAAGTTATGGGAAATAATATTTTATCATATTAAAAATAATTTTAATTATTCTAATATTTACTGAGCAGCTCCTAGGTGGGGGGCCCTGGGCTGGGCAACAAGACATGATGCCACATTCCCCGGAGGTGTGAACAGCTTACTGAAGGAGATCTGTGTGAGCATTCAACTGTGACACAACACGAAAGGTGCTAAGAGAGGCGGGTAGGTGATGCTCACGGGGTAGGGACACTCACTACGCCAAGAGAGAAAGAGGAGCTTAGAAGAACAGCACAGAGACATCGTGGCACTTCTGAGGACTTTCATGCGTACTACATGGAGTAGTCCATTGGCATTTGCAGACTGAATATTCATGGATGAACACAGTCTCCACTGCATGATCTGAAAGGTCTCTGCCATGAGGTAATTGCTGAGACACAAATTTGAATGGCTTGCCAGGACGCCAGAGTGGACTTGCCGGCCACTTAGCTCGTGAATGGACCACACCTGACGGCTGGCATTCATGTCCCCACACAGCTCAGCTCTTCTCTTCTCCTTGACATCTATGTAGTCATGCTCCCACTGTGGCTAACATTTTCTTTTTCTTTGCAGAGCCAGGGAAATACGGAGTTAATGAGGTACAGATGTAATGAAGTAAGGAGTTCGTTTTAATGACAAAATTTATTTAAGTCTCTTTAGAAATCACCTTGGTCCCCTATTTATAGAACCATTAAGAGTTTAAAAGGGTCCCTTACATTTTTCACACTTTACTGCTTTTTATACTGGAAATGATATGTCATGGTGACATCCATGATTTTGGAGGCTCATGAAAGTCATGGATGAACCCTTTGAGAATGTCAGGGGTCCAGGTCTGTGAATAATGAGTTATATTTTATTGGTTCTCTACTGGATATAACAAGGCCTCATTTTAAGTTTGGAAAGAAGGTATATTCTCCTTTATATGCCTTTCCTGCCATTTGGAGTAGCTGCCATCACTCTGCCCTGTTTATGAAAGCTTAGCACGTGCTACCAGAAGACGAAGGATGATATTTGTCCACGACACTGCAGCCTGACAAGTAACTCAAACCAACAAGGATTAACTACATTCCCCCAATTGAGTGCTTTTCTCTTTGTCTATTTCCTGGAACCCAATAACCACTGAAACTCAAACTCTAGCCCCCTCCCCCAAACACCCTCCACGTACCTCAAACAGCATGACAACACACAACCTCAATCTGCTTCCAATTCTTTCTCCTTGTTTTGACTATTACTAAATCAAATGTATTTATTGCTGAAGCCAGGAAATTCAGAGTTGGCCAGACTCTTTCCCCAACATCTAATCAGTTACCAAGTAAATCGATTTTACCTCTTAAATGACTCTCAAATGCAGCCAGGCCTCTCCAGCCCCATGGCACTGCCTTAGCTCAGGGCCAAATCATCTGTCATCACAATACCCTGACCCCCTGCCTCGAAACCATCCTTGCTCTATCCTCCAAAAGGATACCGGGTAATTTTTCTTAAAATGCAAATCTTGCGGGGCGCCTGGGTGGCTCAGTCGTTAAGCCTTCAGCTCAAGTTATGATCCCAGGGTCCTGGGATCGAGCCCGGAATCGGGCTCCCTGCTCTGCAAGAAGCCTGCTTCTCCCTCTCCGACTCCCCCTGCTTGTGTTCCCTCTCTCACTGTGTCTCGCTCTGTCAGATAAATAAATAAAATCTTTTTAAAAAAATGCAAATCTTGCACTCATTGGCTTTCACTGAAGATCAAGATAGGGTCCTATCCCACTGTCTAACACTGAGAAACACCTTGGCTGTGAGCTGTTTATCTCCTGGAACATGCTGCATTCTTTCATACCTCCATGTATTCCTCATTCGCCCAACTCTCTTCCTACACTGTCCGAAAGCTCTCCTCTTCTCCGAGAGCCTCTTACAATACCTTCAGGATCCAATTCAAATGTCACTACTCCAAGAGAGCCACGGATACATCTCTCAGTGGCTCTTCTATCTGGCCTCCCACAGTACTGGATACACACCACTAATGAAGCATGTGTCACAACTTACACTAATAATTTGTTAACAGGTTTATCCTCAGTGATCCATGAGCTCCTGTTCACTCTGGATCCTAGTGCATAGCACAATGCTTGGCTCCTGCCAGGAAGTCAGTGAGCATCTCCTGAATGAAAGGACCTGCGATTGAGATCTGTAGCGATGTGCTAAAATGACCGAAGCATGCTATCCAAAGGCAAAAACTGCTTTTTTGTTAACTACAAAGTGAATCAAGGTACCAGAAAAGTTAAAACAAGGATGAAGAATGCTTTTATCTCAACCGACTTTTAAATTACTCATCACATCTGTCCTAGCTAAAGACTAACTGTAGTCAGCCTCCTGTAGCCTGTTGGAATGTTTCACACTTGGGCACCAGATCCTGCAAAATGTTCAATGATCACAGAAGAAATACTTAAAGAAAAGCTATTGGGCTTTTAAATGTAAAAAGATGCCCAGTAAGAGCATTTGCTAAATATTGTTTCCTGTTTGGTACATTAGACCACAATACCGGACACATGGCTTGGGTCATACTGCACACAATGTCCAATATGTACGGTGGCAGTTACCGCAGGAGGATGACAGTGAGGCTGTTCTTTCTTTAATCCTTCATTCATTCACAGACAACTGCTGGTCAGCCCCCACGTGCTGTGCTCTGGAGAAGCTAGGACAAGAGTGGGTCCCTGAGATTCCAGGCTTTCTACGAGGGAGATGGCTTACTACGAACCGGTGTCCTGGACTTGTATCATTAAGCAGTTACTATTTAAATTCAGCCTGGTTCCAAAAATGTTCTCAAGTTCCCCTTGTACTTAGCAGGTCACAGGTTACCCTCGGTAACCCCAAGAAGGCTGCTGAGCATTCCAGTCCAGCTAGATGGTCGTGCTGGGCACAACCTGTCTCCCCGCAGGTACGTTCAAAACGCCGTGTTTAGGTAAGTCCACCACTGCTCTAATTCCCCAATGTGTGGGGTTTTGTTGAAAGAGCATTTTCTGAGAAAGAGAAAATTTAGATGGAGGCAGGAGATGAGTAAAAGCTGAGCTCATGCTACAACCAAAACTCTTGGCATTTTGGCGACGTGGTGTTAGAGCACGGGATGCGGGGTGGGGGTTCTTTGGGTACCCTCCCTACATGTGGTGGTGGAAAGAAAAGCTTCCAGAGCAAATCCAGTCGGGGAAAGACGTAAATCCACCGCATTTCGAGCGGCTCCTGGAGGCTCAAGGTAGGGTACTACGGGAGCTCACGCCTAACTCTAACCTAACAAACCACATTACAAATAACCGACCTGCCTAAGATACAGCTGCTCCCCTAGCCCCCCCGCCCCGGCTGCCCCAGACGGTCGCTGCCAGGTTCCCACCAGACTCTGGAGCGCGGCGCCCACCCCGGCCCCACCCGGGCCCCGCCGGGTCCCCCAGCCCCCACGTCCACCCCGGCACCGCCTATCGCAGCCCCGCCCCGCGCCGGCCCCACGTGCAGGGCCCCACCCCGGCGCCCGCGGCCCTTTAAACACCCCCACCCTTACACATCACCGGCCCCCCCCGCCACCCGGACGGCAGCCGGAGAGGGACAAAACTCATGGCGTACAGCCAGTCTCCTCCGCGGATCACGTCCCGGGCAGCCCGGCCTGAGGGGGCCCTCCACTCCCCGGCCGCAGCCCCCTGGCGCCCCCCAGCCCCCAGCGGCCGGGCAGGGGAGTGCGGGGCGGGGCCGGCGGCCGCGCGGGTCTCCGCTGCCGCCCTCGCCGCCGCCGCCTCCGCCTGCCGCTCGGGCCGCCCGCTCGCCCGCCGCTGGGTGCGCTGCACGCGGGGGGCAGCCGCGGTGCAGAGGTTCATGCAGCGGCGGCGGCGGCGGCGGCGGCTGCTGCTGCTGCTGCTGCTGCCGCCGCGGAGGCAGACAGACCGGGCGCCGCCGCCGCCGCCGCCGCCGCCCTCCCCCGGCTCCATGCAGCCGCCGCCGCCGCCGCCGCCGCCGCCGCCTCCGCCGCCTCCGCCTCCTCCTCCTCTCCGGCGAGGGGCGGGGGGCTCCGGCCCCGGGTGGGCACCGCTCCGCGCCGCGCTGCTCCCCCCTCTGCCCTCGGCGGGGGCGCCCGCCGCCTCCTAGGAGCGCACGCTCCGCGCGCCCTGCCGGAGAGAGAGGGGGCGGGCGTGGGCGGGGGCCGGCGGGCGGGCGTCGGGGCGGCGGGGACCCCGCGCGGCGGCCGGAGGAGGGGGCTTCCCGGGAGGATGCCCGGCGGCGGCTCCCCGCTCCCAGGCGCTAGCTGAGCCGGCCCGGGAGCGGGCGGCGCGTCGCCATGCCGGCGTGACGGGCGCCCCCGGCTGCCCGCGCGGGCCCCCGCGCTGCCCCACGCCGCGCCGCGCCGGCGCCGGGTGGCAGGATGGGCTGTATCCAAAGCATCACCTGCAAGGCGCGGATCCGGCGCGAGAACATCGTGGTGTACGATGTGTGCGCCACCATCGACCAGTGCCCCACGCGCATCGAGGAGACCTCGCCCATCGTCCTGCGCTACAAGACCCCCTACTTCAAAGCCTCGGCCCGCGTGGTCATGCCCCCCATCCCCCGCCACGAGACCTGGGTGGTGGGCTGGATCCAGGCGTGCAACCAGATGGAGTTCTTCAACACCTACAGCGACCTGGGCATGTAAGCGACCGGCGGCGCGGAGCCGGAGCGGGGTCCCTGGCCCCGTCTCTCCTCCCCACCCCGACCCTCCTCCTCAGCTCCTTCTTAGCGCTCTCCCCATCCTCTTTCTAAACCTTCCTCCCGCCTCCTCTTCCACCTCCCTCCTCCCTGCGCTTTTGTTTCAGTGACAGGGCGGGTGTAGGGAGGCTCCTCGCGAAGGCATTTTCTCGTGGTTTGCTTCTGACTCCCCGTGAACGCGAGGAGGACGGCGCGGGGCGGCGAGAACGCGACAAGGAGGGTTCGAGAGACGGGCGTGGGGGTGGCTGGCGAGGGCCCTGGGAGTTTCGGGGCGCCGTCTGGGCTTGATGGGGCTTCCCGGGAAGAGTTTGGGGGGACCTGTGGAGAGAGGAGTGGAGTGGAGCGCCGGGGGCGCACCGGCTGTGCCACGCGTCCTTTGGAAAAGCCCGAGAGGGCTTGGAGGAGAAGGTCCCGGGCGTCGGAGAGGGACTTGGCTGGTTTCTGCCCTTGTTCCCTCCGCTGTTGAATTCGAGCCCTTGTGCCCCAGGCCGGGAAGGCTGCAGGCGTTTCCATTCGGAGCCGCCGCAAGCCCGGCGGAGCCGCCTCTCTGGCCCGGCGCCCTCTGGACGAGTTGTGCGGCGGTGGGGAGCGGGAAGGCACCTTGTGCGAGCAGTCTGGGGCTGGCGCGGCGCGGGGTTTTCCTTGTGCTTCGGGCAAGTACACGTCTCCTGGCCGTCCAGGGTCCTTACTTGCTCCAGAACTTTAGTAATTACAGCGCCGGGAGGGATTCCCCAGCGCCCACCGGCGAATCCAGTCGGCGAGCTGGGAGCTCTCCAACTTCTTTCAGCAGCGCTGCTCGGTGCGCGCCGGGCTGGGCGGCTGCCGGGAGACCCAGGACCGTTGCGACTCCGCGGCCGCCACCCGGAGCCCGCAGCCTGCCCCAGAGCCGCAGGCTGCGGGCTGTCGCGTCGGGACTTTTTAGTTACTAACTTTTCTTAACTCCCCGCCAGCCTCCTTGCAGAAGCCGACTCTGAGCGGTTGGCGACCACAGTGGCTAAAAGGTTTGGGGCCTGCATTCTACCTGTGCTACGGTGCTGGTCTGGAGCACCCTAATTAGCCTGCGGCCTCTAGAGAAACCCTTTTCTGGAAATCCAGCCTTATTTCATTTATTAACCGGGGACTCTGGAGCTCCCAAGGTTCATCCATTGAATATATGGGACAAGGGAGTTTCTATTTTGAAAGGCCAAACGATCTTTTTTTAATGGCAGCTTGCAGGCTTTTTACTGCACTCAGAGAGCATGTAAGTTAACACTAGTCATGGGTGCTAAAAGAGATTTTGACAGGTTGTTTTGTTCTCCCTGCCTTCCCCTCAAAGAGTTTGAACTTTTCTCTTTAAGCATAAAAGCTCAGGGCTGGAGAAAGCTCATTCCTAGTGAAGATGTGCGAGAGCCTAGTTTCTTCCTATATGCCTCTGTTCACTGTGTTCTTATCTTGCTGGAAGACAGCTGGATCTAAGAAATGGGGGACATATTACTTTGGGTGAATCATGCCATTTAAAAACAGACACACCCTCCAAAGGATGATTATATCTGAATACATGGGTCTCTTAAAGCTGTTCTTTTAGAAACCCATTATTTCCAGCGAAGTCAGAGCAAGCCCCAGACCAGGCAAAGGCCTTCCCTTTTGTGCTGGCCCTGATGGTGGTGTGCACCTTGCCCGGGTGGGCGGGGACCGGGGAAGTAATTGCAGTCTGGGGCGGATGCAGAGGAGGCCAGGAGGGACTGAGCAGAAACAGCCTCACTTTTCCCCAGACTACATAGCAAGGCCTCTCTGTTGCTTTGTATCTCTTGTGAATCAGTAAATCAAAAGCAAACAAATAAATAATTTCTTTCTGTAAAAGAAAATATATCCCACCTCAGGAAAAGCCGAGTTGAGATATAAACAGACATAGTAGTCGAACGTCCTTGAATCTGGGGGACATTGTGTCCACAGTGGAACCAGCTTCAATGGGGATGAACTGGTGTTGGGTCTGGGGGCACTTATTCCCTGACCTTTCCTTGCTGAATTCTTGCCTCTGGGGCTTGGAAAAGAGCTTTGCTTTTCAACTGCTACTATCAGTATGTTAAGATTCTCAGTGTTCATACTGATGCAGGGAACAGGGAAGCAAAACAGTGCCCAGGATACCATGAAGCATATTATTGGAGATCTGGGTCCAGAGTCCACCTGTTTTCATGGTTACAATAATTGCTATGCTTAAGCATACTTTGGAGCCCAAATTGGATTGAACCCATCTCCACAAAATGTGTATGCCCTGAAAACTTAGCCAGGACAAACTTTTTAATGGGACCTCATATTGCATGGAAGTCTTCATGGTCTGTTGGTTATTACCCACTTTAGCCAGTATCCTGAGTAAAAAACACCACAGGCTGAATTTTTACCCCTCTGCAATGCTCTTGTTACATGAAGCATGGTATGACCAGAGGGTGTAGGTTAGAAAGCTGCCTTTTCAACATTTTAAAAGGGACTGCCAGAGGAAATCCACAATTTAAAATGGCAAGAAACTTCTAGTGACAGGCTTAAAAGAAAACATGAGCTTTTGTGGTTTAGAGTTTCAACATTTCCAAGAAGGAGTAGGTTTCTGAAGGAGCATTTGAAATAGTTGATGATCCTGACGCCCGGAGCTTAATTTGAACTTGAACTCAAGTGACTTGGAACATCCTCACATGATTGCATAGAACCCAGGCTGGTGAATACTTATGTCCTCTCTTTATTTCTCCTTTGGCCCTGGTGAACCCCGCTAATGCAGCCCTGATCCAAGTCTTCATCTTTTGGGAATGAAGGGCCTCTGGTTTTTCGTCAGTCATCCCATCAATAAAATATTTATCAAGCGCCTCTCAGGTCTGGGCACCAGCAAAGAAAGCAAAGGACCAAGCAGGCAGCTTCATAGTTCCTCAGTGTAGGAGGGAGGGACACAGGCAGAACAAGCCTTTGCTCCCAGGCAGTATAGGAGAAATCTGGAAAGAGGGGTGGGAAGCCAGGCAGGGTTTTCTAGAGGCAGAAGGACTGGAGCTGGATGTGAGCAATGGATAAGATTCAGCTAGACAAGGAGGGGGACTCATTCTAAGAGGGAAGAACAGCAAATATATGGGGGCAGGAAAATATAAGGTGTCTTAAGAGAGCATAAGTAGGCCGGAGTAGAGCTTTCAAGTAGGAGAGCCAGTGGGAGGTGGGGTCCGAAGGCAGGCCAGGGTCTGTTGGGAAAGGCCTAGGACAATACAACCTGGAAAGGAGAAGGTTGAGGTCAGGTCTTCTGAACCAGTGTGCAGAGGCTCTTCCTACTTTCTTCATACCTCTGGGGCATGCAGGGGCTTTTCAACAGAGACATAAAACCTTTGTGATGGAACAGTTTTAGATGCTAGAGTATGCCACCCAAGAGGTTTCCTGAGTGAGGTTTGAACACAGAATGGGGTTCATGTGTCAAGGATGAACGAGGTGAAGCCGAGGTCAGAGGGAGGACAGGCAATAGCTAAAGGCCCTCCCCACTCTCTCTGAGCCCATGTGCGTCATCTTCTAGAGCTGTACGGGAGTTGTGGTCAGCCCAAGGCTGGGAGACCCTTGGCCTGGGTGAAACTTGCGGAGGTCATAGCTCACTCCTGCCTGTCTCTCTTCCTCCTTGAGAGTCAGTGTTGACGAGACATTGACACTACCTGCCCACCTTTGTTGCCTGTTCAGTCCAATCCAAGCTGGTTTCTGTCCATTCCAGAATTGTTCTGGCTCAGTCTGTGGCTTCCATGTTACCAATCCAGCAGATGCTTTTGAGAGACACTTGCTATTTCAGCAATAGTCCACATAGTTGACAGCTTCCTCCATCTTGAATCACTCCCATCTTTTAGCTTGATGCATTTTTCTAGCTGTTTCTCTGTCTTACCTCAGAGTACAGTTCATGAGGACCTTACTCATTTGATCCTCTCCCTGGGTAATTTTACCCTTCCCCATGGCAATAGATGTTCTGTGTGATGCACAGTCACCTGCGGCATAGGTGTGTGTGTGTGTGTGTGCGCGCGCACGCGTGTGTTTGTGTGTCAGTGTACGATTTCCCCTTTGGCTGTCTCAGAGACATCTCAAGCCTAATGTACCCAAACTGGAACTCTTGACTGCCACTACAGCTCCCTCCCCAAATCTGCAACTCCACCGGTCTTGCCCCATCTTGGTAAAGAACACCTCCAGCCCCTGAGGGGCTCAGGCTGAACCATCTGTGTGTCATCCTAGATATTTTCCCACACATCCAGTCCATCATCACACCCTGCCGGTCCCGTCTCTGGGATAGCTCTGTAATCCAGCCACCACTCTGTGTCCATTCCTGTCCTCACAGGGAGGTCACCGTCAGCTATCACCTGCTCCAACAGAGGATTTCCAGCCAAACTTCCCACCTTCATTCTCGCCCTTCCTCCAGTCTCTTCCCCACACAGTGGCCAAGTGATAGTTTCAAAACGTAAATGTTATCACTTTCCTGCTTAAACTCTTTTACTGACTTTTCATTGTAAAAGGTAGGAAATGTGAAGGCCTCGTCCCGGTCTCTGAATTTTCTGTTCTTAAGCCATGTCAGCCTCCTTCCACTTTTGAAAAAAAAAAAAACCAAACAAAAACAAACACAAACAAACAAAATAGCTTCTTTATCCCAATTCAGGACTTTTCCTTGTGCTGCTCTCTGTCTGAAATGCTTTCCTTGCCCACCCTTTTCTAGCACATTCCTACTTCTTATTCAGGCCTGAACCACCACTTCCTCAGAGGCCACCCGGATTTCACAGTTTAAATTAAGGTTCTTCTGTTCTCTTGAATGAGACACTATTCTTTTACTTGTTATAGTTTGTAAGAATGTAATTGTATGTTTGTTTAACACCTGACCCTTCTGCTAGAATGTAAGCCCCATGAAAGCAGATATTGTATCCATTTTATGCCCTATGAGTGGTGCTTAGCTCCTAACAGGTCCTCCATAAACATCTGAAAAATAAATGAGCCATTTTTTTCGGACCTCGAATAGTGTGTGTCATCTTCAACAAATCATGTCTCTCTTCAAAATCAGCTTTTTTAAAAAAAGACTTATTTATTTGAGAGAGAGAGGACACAGGGAGAGGCAGAGGGAGAGGGAGAGTCCGGAGCCGACTCGGCGCTGAGCACAGAGCCCAACACGGGGCTTGATCTCACGACCCTGAGATCACAACCTGAGCTGAAACCAAGAGTTGGATGCTTCACCGACTGAGCCCCCCGGGGACCCCTCAAAATCAGCTTTTCCTATCACACCCAAGGCTAACCCAACTAAGCTCTTGAACTCTAGACGTCCCAGCCATCGCTTAGCACATACACAGTGTAATGCCACTATGCTTTTTGTATCATTTCGTTCTGTGTTGCCCCAGCAGATCCGCTGCTCCTCAGCGCAGAGCACCCGTCTGTCACTTCCTCTGCCTCCATGCAGGTCTGTGCACGAGGAGCGGTGTTCAGCAAACACCCAAGCCTCACTTTCGCGTCACCTGTGATCAAGTGGCATTCGGCGTCTGCCCAAGGAGAGGCAACCTGGAGACCGTGTCATAGCACCGTTCACCTGCATCACTGACTCGTGGCCTGAATCTCGGGACTGTGGGTGCTAGTACCCTGCTCTTCCGAGCCATTTCCCCCAAAGCTAGCACTTCCCTTCGTGACCACGGCTGCGTGCTGCCTGCACGTGCGGTATGGCTTTGAGTGTGGCCCTCCTCGGTTATAGAGATGCCTCCTTCAGGCATCTGATTAGCCCCCAGGCCACTTGCACCAACACCCACCCTCCCCCCATTCCCATTACATCCCCGGATCGGGGGCTCATGACCTGGAGGAAGGGGCTAGAGCTGCGCTTTACCAGAAACGTCGGGGACTCCCAGTCTAGAGCATGAGATGAGAAACAGGATCCACTTCCCTCATGAGAGTCCTGAGTGCCCTTGAAGGGGAGCTGGCCTCACCCTTTGCCTCTAATCTTCTCCGTCTCGGAGAGGAGGAGTGGGGGAGGATTAGCAGGTCTTATCAGGAAGCATTAAGCTCCCTGGAGATAGAGCACAACTCTGGGGCTGGAAGGGATGGGAGGGCCCGGAGAGGACGTCAGGACAAGGGTTAGGAGGGGAGTTAAGAATGAAACGCAGCTCGTGTAACCTGGATGCTACAATTCAGCCGGGCCCTGGGTGGACGGGGACAGCAGGGTGTCAGTGAACGTCCACCAGGCAGCAGAGGCAGAAGCTGTCTGCAGCTGCTTCGTGTTCCGCGTGAAGAGAGAAAGCTGGCGATTGGGTAGGGGCCTGCAGACTCCGGTGCGGGGCACGAGGTCCCAAATATCCCTTGCCCTCCGATTTGTCCAGCACTCGGATCTTGGCTGACCCTCCTCCGACCCTGGGAGCTCCATGCTGTCAGTGTGCCCATCTTCCTGAGGAAAAAACTGAGGCTCAGGGAGGTCAGAGGACTCGAGGGCACAAGCCTAGCCGGTGGCGGTGCGGGGACTGGCTTCGGACCCTGTACCCTGCCTGTCTGTGTGCTGCCCACGGCTAGGCCCGGAAGTGGTGGGGACCGGCCAGACCCCATTCCCAGCAGCACTAGAAAACCTCGCCCTTATGGCTGCTGCAGCCTGGGGCCTCCTGGTGCTTCAGTGCTCCTTGAGGAGGGGCTCGGGGTTGCCCCATGGCCCTGGGTCACTGATGCTGTAGCTCCTCTCGTGCGGCCACTTGGGTCGCCGATCACAGAGGCACTGCCTTTTCTGATGTGTTAACACTAAACAGGCCCCGAGAAGTGGCCGCCGTTTATGAATGGCTGTCACAAGAAGAGAAATGACGCGAAGTCAGCGGTGACAGAGCGTTCCGGTGACCACTCCCAGCCAGGCAGGGCCCCCGTGGAGCCGGGGTCCCTGGGAGGGGTTGGGGCGCACACGCCAGCCGCAGAAAGATCCCCACGTGGTATTGGGGGAGCTCCCTGCCGTTCTCACCGGGCCTCCCAAATCAGCGAGGTACCCTGGAGTTGTTGCAGTGGGCTTTAGAAAGACGGGTGCCTGTGTCCAGGTGGCGGGAGACTCGTCCGCATCCAGGAAAGCCTCCCGAGTCTGGGAGGTGCGCTACCGAAGGGCCCCAAAGGGAGGCGGAGGAGATGATCTGAAAGGTCTGTGTACCAGGTGCTTTCCACACACGGCCCCCCAGGACATCTCAGCAGCGAGGGGTGCTGCTCCTGTGGCAGCAAGGTTCAGTAGCTGGCCCGGGGCCTCAGCTGGCCAGCAGCCCCACCAGGAGCCCAGGCCCCGGCCACCCCCGGCCCCCTGCTCTTTCTAACCCGCTGCCTTCACTCCTAGGAAGGAGGCGCTCAGAACTCGGTCTGCAAAATATCGCTGTCCCTCTACAGTTCCCTAGTCTTTTCCAAAACGGTCTTAGCTGTAGCATGTTTCTCCAATTCATGTGTTTCCTCGCTCCTTCGGAAATGGAGAGAGTTGTTCTGAGGTCGGGGGTGTGGACGTCTCAGAGGTCCTGCTGAGAGTGGCGGTAGACATTCGCAGCGACAGCGGCTCTTTCTGGGGGGTGGCGGGGGGACAGAGAAGGCAGCCCCCAGCTCTCAGGCACCCCGAGCCAGCCAGTCTGGGCTGCAGATTTGAGCCCTGGGCCGCCGCCTCCAGGAGCTTCCTTGGGGGGTCCCATGTCAGCCCCGATGGTCACCAGCAGATAGTCACCCAGACCCCTCAGTTCCTGGACTTCAGAGTCTGTTCGTCCCTCAGATTCTCCAGACCATCGCTGTTTGGACAGATGATCGGGAAGAGAAAGAAGACCCACTTCTGGTGGCGGAAGGACTCTTGGCTCACAGGACCGACATCCCTCTGGCTCCTGGGAATTCTGGTACTGTTGTTCCTTTCCCAAGGCCGCCTCAGGCCACCATGTTAGCCCTGTGGACCCTTCTCCCTCATTAGGCTCTGGGATGCTAGCCAGATGGAACCAGCGGCTCACGGTGCCAGCTGAAGATAGAGCCACTGGCTCCCCAGCACCGGGGTTCAGGGCAGAAGACCTGGGTTCGAGCGCCAATCACGTGACCTTTGGCAGATGCCTTAACAATTCGGTGTCTGCTTTGCACGCATGTCACTGGGCGATGAGATCTGTCCTGTCGCTGTCACTTCGGGGTAAAGACCGTGAAAGAGCTCTCCACACTGAAATGTGCTATGCACGCATTATTGTTATCATGATGGAGCGCGACTCTTGTCACTAGAGGATGACTCTCAGTCAGCCTCAAGGAACAGGGAGGTCACGGCTGTGGCCCTGTGGCTTCCGGGCAGAAAGGCGTTCAGACTCTGAGGATGGATGGGTCCCGGACGGCTCAGCTGCTGTTCCCCAGCCCTGCTTTTAGCCGGAGGGGAGGAGAAAGGCTGGCTTTGCCCACAGGGAACCAGGGCTGTTTTCCGCACATACTCAGGGGTGTGTGGTGGCTACCCCTTGACCCACCCAGAAGTCACCCTCCCAGATCTGCTCTGAGCTGTGGGCTCTGGGCGGCATGCAGGACCCTGAGCACTTCCAGTTCCTGGACAGGATGCCTGCAAATCAGCCACATCCTTGCGGGGACTCCCCACCCTGTCCCGGGCCCTCTTGAGGTGACAGTGTCAGTCAGATGAGAAGCCTAGTACTTGGGGACGATTCTAGAGCGTGTAAGCCATGCTGTTCCAGCTCCGGAAGGAGCCGTAAGCTGCAAGACTTCGCAACCCAGGTGGACAGATAGGACCAATGAAATGATTTGCATCCAAATTATTGTTAATGTCTGCTGTCATAAATATATTTTATTTTCTCCATATAAAATGATTTTGTCTCTTTATAAGAAGTCTTCACATAATTAACCGGATGATAATCACGAAACATATTTAGGGCAACCATCATTCCCATTTTACATGAGTAAGTGGAGGCCCGAAGAGACGAAAGAGTTGTGCTCAAGATCACCCTGGCAGGCATGGGGTGGGGCAGGCCTGGGGCCCAGGCCTCTCAACTCCTCCCTAGTGCCTCCCTTTGCCAAGTGCACAGTCGGCCAACCCCGGACAGGAGCTGGGGACAAGAGAGGTCATCCTTAGAGCCGTGCACATTGGGCACCTCTGGGCCAGTCAGGATTTGTGGCCTCTAAAGACAAGAGAGGGCAGATAGGAACATCCCAGTGTATTCAATAGAAGCGAAGAGAAATGTGCAGGCTGTCAGATTAAAGTGAAATAAATAAGACCGTGGTGTCTGATGGCACCTCAGTGGGGTTTCTGGGACAGGCCTGCCTCAGAAAGCCTCTGGCTGGCGCTCTCTCTTGGGGCCTGACCTTTCCAAGCTGGTTTTGGGCCTGTGCCAGGCTGGGGTGCTCAGAGGCTGTCAGAGGTCTGGCTAATGGGGAGTAATAAACCAGCATCCTCGGTCAACATCTTGAAGGGCAGGCGGGCGGAGGAGGTCGGGGCTTCTGGGCATGAGTGGCGGCCGAGACACGCCTTGGCAAGTTGGGAATGGCCAGAAACAGGCCAGTGAGATGTGGCTTCGCTCTGGGCATGGGGGTAGAGGACCGGGGTCAGCTGCTGGGGTATGTGGGGACCAGGAGGCTGGAAGGGGGCTCAGGCTGGTTCTGGGAGAGCAGGATGCCGCCCTGTCTTCCTCCTCCTGAGGGCCGCCAGCTGAGCCTCCATTCCCAATGGCAGCCTCCACACCTGCGGCTGGGGGACTCAATTCAAAACCAGATTTTTTTAAAGGGACTCAAATAATTGAGAATCTGTTTCAAACGTTCATGAATAACCTTCACATTTTGTTAAGAAATTTGTGTCAGAAAACTAAACCCACACTCCCAAGATTTCTTCATGGCCTTTGGAGCTAGGGAGCCTGTCTGGTGCTGGGCCCCATGTGGGCTTTAAGGAAGGAGCAGGTATTTGCCTATTGTCTGTATCCCCATGAGGCCATAAGCAGCTTAGTCAACGATACTCAGCCATTTGTTGAACACGAGTTTCATGCTAAATGTGCCATGTGCACATCTGTGAAGTGGGGATGTTAATTTCCCCAAATTAGAGATGAAGAAACTGAGGCCCGAGAGGTTGACTAACTTGCCTGGCATTACCCAGCTAATCAGTGGCAGCCAGGATTAGAAACCAAATTTCCAGAGACTCTGTGACGTTATGCTGCCTCATTAAGGGGCGAGAGAACGAATGAACCAATGAATGGATAGGGGGTGTTCAGGATATTGCCTGAGCACTTGTTTTTGCCCTTCCTGAGCAAACCTGGGGAACAAAAAGGGTTTAATCAGATTGGAAATAGCCAGCCTCCTCGCCTCCCAGCTGGTTTGCTCAGCTGGGCAGGACATGACATTAATGAGACCGGGGTCTTGGGGTCGGACCCAAGGGACCCTCTCAGCACCTGAGTTCACATTCTTTACCCTGCCAGCTACCAGCTACCAGTCACAGTAGAGTCTAGATTCGAGAGAAACACCCAGAAAAGTGCAGGTAGTGGGTCAGCAGAATCACCCATGAGTCGTGGAATGTTAAGGCAATGTGGGAACTCATGAGCCCCCTGCTCATCTTAACAGACGGCGACCCCGAAGCCCAGAGAGGGGCTGTGACACAGCCAGTGACCCAAGTCCTTCCGACCCCGGGCACCCTTAGTCCGTAAAGTAGTAACTGGGTCACCACATCCTATTGTTTCATCCCTGCCCCCACTGCCCCATTCCCTGTTTGCTGACGGTCCAGGTTTCTGGGCAGAGATGCCCAAGAGAGGAAGCAGCCCAGAGTCCCGGAAGGGCCTGGCCCTCGGCAACACAGGGAGGAACTCACATCAGCCCAAGGGATGTCTACACAGTTGCCAGGAGCAGAGAGACCAGCCCATTCCCAGTGTCCATAGACAGTGATTAGCACGCAGGAAAGGAGAGGGTCTCCCCAGAGATACCCATCACAGATGGCAGGAAGTGGGAGGGTTTGGCAGCTGAGGGAGGAGGGTTGTGTGGAGAATGTGAGATTCTGCCTGGGTGCCCCCCAACTCAGAAACCCTCTCCCCCACCTCCCCACCTCCCTCGCGCTCAGGGCCATACGTGGGCCCCCTGGCCCGCTGCCCACGCTCAGGCAAGGTAGCTACATGGCCCCTGGCAGGTCCAGAAGAAACAAGATCCAAGTGGTGTCAAAGGTGACAGATTGTGAGGGGCCAGGGGCCCTCCCCTGACAGCAGGGCTCAGCTGGGAGGCTCCTGGGGAGCAGAGCAGATGGGGCAGGTCTGAGAAGGATATCCTAGCAGCTTGGAGACTGTGTTGCTGTTGTGGCTTTTAGTTGGGTTTCTCTCCGTTTTTCGTTTCTTATATTTTGTTCACTTGAAGCCTTTTAGCACAGGGTATGATCTAAGTGTGCTGGCTGCTTACTCTCAGTCAAGAAGGGAGGGACAGAGGGCAAGAGAAGCAAGCCGGTCAAAGTCAACACACCGTTTGGTGGGATTTAAGGGCGGTCTAGAGGAAGGACTGCAGAGGGGGCCATGTGTGCCTCCGAGCAGCCTATCACCTTGGCCCATCTGGTGGCTCCAAAGCTCTGTCTTCACACCACTGCAGGCTGCCCATCGTGAGGCCTCTGGAAATTCTGAACAACATCAAGTGGTCTGCCTCCCCCTGACACGGTCCTGTTCCAGCCTGGGTCTCTCTCTCAAAACTTGCGCGGGTACCCACCTCCAGCCCTCGCTGGAGGAGGAGGTGCCTTCAGATCTCCTGGCCTAGTTTCAAGTCCCTGTCCCTGTCTACCACGTGCACCATCTCTCTGTCCATGTCAACATTTCCCTGCCTGGTTTCTGGCCCTCTGCTCACCTCGGGCCAGTCGGGTTTCAAATGCCACAGAACAATTTTTATAAAGAAAACTGTTTGTGACTTACAGGGGCAACTAAACTAGAGTTCTGGAAGTCTGGCGAGGCAGCTGGAACCCGGGCCAAACCAGAGGACCTGGGACGTTACAGAGCGGGTGGGCCAGGGAGGGGGCGGACTGATGCTCCAGCCTCCAGGGCCAGGCCGCTCACAGAGGTCTGTCGCAGAGAGATGGGGTAATGAAAGAAGTTGAAGGACATGGTTCACTGCCCTTGGCGGCGGCCGTCAGAAGGGCCTGGGTGTCAAGAGCAGACCCTAAGATTGGGAAAGAGGACGACTGATCGGGTGTGGACAGGGCCAAGGGAAGCCACCGACAGCCTGGTTCCTGCCCAGCGAGGCCAAACTCTTGACCTTTAGTCCGGCCCTTCCTTCCCGGGGGGTGAACTTGGGAGACCCGAGCAGGGCTGGCGCTGATCTCACCCCCAACCCAATGCCAAAGAACAGCCCCCCTCAGCCTTCTCTGCTGAAAGCCCCCAGGGTAACAGTCTCTGGTCAGGTAGCTGAGCCGAGCGGCCCCGACTAAGGGGTCCCTGAGATGGAAGGGAGGGTTGGGGCTAGGCGGCCCCCACTGCGGCAAAGGTGCGTCCTCCTGCACTGGCCGCTGTCTCTGCTTCTCTCAGCTGTCTCAGAGAGAGGTCATCTTTTCAGAGCCTGGGTACCCCAGAGCATCTCACCATCTGGGTGTACCTGGGGGGCCACTGAAGGACTCCCAGAAATGGGACTGTTGCATGATGGGACAAAGGGTCAGAACTGAAGGTTGCCTAGAAGGGGTCATTGTGCAGATTTGGAGCTAAGGGCCCCTTTCCCCTGCAGGAGCCACCAGGCCCTCGGCCTAGAATGGAAGGGGCGATGCAGCACTGGGCCACCTGATAAGGTTTTCACAGAAGCCTTGGCCGTCCACCTTTAACCTGGGGATCTGTGCAGACTTTTCCATTAAGCAGCCAATTCTCTTTAGCGAAATGGTTGAAGGGTTGCGTGGGCCCAGGAATTGAAGCCAGGACACTTGGGCACCGCACCCTCTGGGGATGGCTGGTGAGCACTTGGGGCTTCAGATGGTTTCCTCTCTGCTCATGTTGCACCACCGTTTCTTCAGACTCAGGATGGAGGAGTCCGAGGCCAGGTACCCCCAGGCTGGACAAACAACCACCACTGAGCCAAGAAGAGTAGGGATGCTTTTGGATCAGCAGACGGGTGTGTTTAGGTGTTCACTCCAAGAAAGAAATCCATCCTCACTTGGATGCTGAGAGGGGTTTTTCTAAGATTTACTCTCAGCATCTGGTGCTTCTTAAAATGTCTGGGCATCAGAATTAGGATCTAGAATTTCACCTTGGTATTTACGACTTGCCACAAAAAAAAAAAAAAAAAGGAAAAGCATTTTGGAATGCTTTCATGCTATTCCAAAAGAGCAAAGACGTTGAAAAAATATTCTATTAGAAACATCTCTGGTTAAGTGGAAGCAGAGTAGGCAGAGAGAAGGAAGTGGGTATAGATGGTGAGGCTGTCTTTACTGGGACAGGTCAAGGGCTAAGTATGTCCAGAGTTCAAGAGCACAGACCTGTTGACAGGGTAACAGCGAACTCTTGAGCTGTTACGGCTCTACCTGCAATCATTTCCAGTCTCAATGATTCAGTTTCTTCCGTCCTGCCATCCCTGTTTGTCAACATTTTGATACGTGCATGATCCAGGATGGAACTGAGGTGGATCGCCCTGACCCTTAGCTCCTTGGCGAAAATCAACTTCCATACAAGCTCAGCATCTTAGCTCTGGGTCACTCCATCCAACTTCTGAATATTCACTATTTATGTCCATAAGATCCAGCTTGTTAGTTGTGTTGTGCAAATGTTCTGTGTTCCTGCCAAGTTTTATCTGCTTGCTCTATTCGTTACTGAGAAGATCTGTTGAAACTTCTCTCCATGCTGGTGTGTTCATGACTCTCTTCCTGCAGAGTACTCAAGTTTGCTTTATACATTTCAAGGCTGAGCCTGCCTACTTCTTTGGTTTTGCTTCCTCTTCATGTTTGGCCTCTGGGGAATCTGTTTTGCAAGCTCAACCACGGATTCCGTAAGAGATCTGTAATGGAGGGTTTTTCAAGACGTTTATTTAACTACATTAGGACCTCCTTACTTGGCTCTTCTGTTCCTTAACTATAGGCAAAAGTAAGGCAAAAAAATAAATAAGCTTTTAGGGGCTACTTTTTCTGGTTTGAAGGAATATCTTTCAAAGCAAGCTGCTTGTCAAGGCAAGGCCCTTTGGTAAAAAGAGCTGAGGTTTCTTAGCACGCCCACCGTTGGGAGTGGAGAGAGGGGCCACGGCATGGTGAGGATCTTGGATAGAGGGAGTCTGGCAAGACCCGTACCATGCACCGGCCACAGCCGACGAAAGCATACTGCTGTCTCAGTGACTCAGTTTCTCTGTGGTGTTGTGACTATGCCCAATGACTGTGCATTGGTCCCCATCTGTACACACTTCAGGGCCCTAAGTCTGCCTTGATGACCCAGAATGTTCTGCTGGAGAGGAAGCTCTGGAGGCCCTGTCTGAGCACAGCCATCCGCAGTGTCCCTCCAGAGCATCAGCGACTCAGAAGGATTTGCTCCAGGTTGCTCTGCTCTTCTTCCCTGGGCCTGACCCCGAGGCTCATTTTGCCCTGGCATTCGGCCCTTGGCAGGTGGTGAGCTTGTGTACCTCCTTCTCTTCCAGATGGTTCTGAGAAGGACCAACAGGAGGAGAGAGGGGCGGGGAGGCAACGCTGGCTGCTATTTCAAAGGCGTAACCAGGGGCCCCCCGGGAAGGCACCCATGCCTGGCATTGCCTGGGCACTCCTCTCGCTGACTAGCCGGGGCATGGGGACGGGGCTGGGGACTCCCTGCGTCCAGCTGCTCTGGGGTGTGGAGATCTCAAGGCAGTGGGGGGGGTCACATAAAACTAGAATCCAGTGACAAAAGGAGAGGTTGGAAGTTTAGCATCTACCAAGTGCTCTTCTCTAGGTACTTCCGCTGAGGCTCAGACTTGCTCTTAGAGCTCATGCCGTCGCTGTCCATATGACAAGGGAGAAAACCCAGGCTCGGGAAACGTAAGTGATTTGTCAGGTTCACATGGTCAGGAGGTGGCCACACTTGCCACCTCCACGTTGATTGCTCCCTCTCGGTAGCTGATGGTAGAAAAAGAAAAGGCGATAGAACTTTAGAAGCTGGAAAGACCGTGAGCTCCCCAGTGCGACTGCTTTATTTCTCAGGTGCAACAATAGCACAGGTGTGAAAAGAGGTCAAGGTCATACAAACAGCTGAGCAGCAGACCAGTTGAGATCCTCCAAGGATGGAGTTGTCAAACATGTCTGTTTTTATAACAATTCTGTGAATTTAATTTTTTATGCAAGCTTATCATTCCTCAGAGAAACACACTCCATAACGCAGTGACGGTCCGCAGGAATGACCTCACCTGGACAGGCGCTGTGTCGGGAGCGCAGGGTCTGAGCCTCCCCTCTCAGCTGGGCCTCCAGGCTCTGAGGGGCAGAATGAGTTGTCTCCTCCCTCAGGTGCAGGGGTGCCCGTTGGAGATCTGAGCTGCACCTCCCCCATCTGACTGGCATGCGGTCATCCATTCGTTTATTGGTTCGCCAGCCAATAGGCGCAGGACAAACCTGACCCAAATGTGTCTTGTTAATACTCGCTGAAATTCAAATTATCTCCGTGAGACACAAAGAAACTGAGGCTCTTCAAAATCGTGTACTTTGCCCAGACTCACCCGTGCTGGATCCAGAATTGAACACCAGGTTCGAAGGACTCCAAAGCTATGCTTCTGACCAGCAGGATCAGCACAGCATTCCTAAGTACTACTGCCTGACCTAAGAGAGGAAAAGCAACCCTAAGATGCCAACACGTGATCACAGAACCATTGCAAACATTCTTACCAAACTGCACGTACATGAGAGGGAGGTCAGGATTTTTCCGAAAGCCAACAAAACACTCTAAACAAAAATTATCAAAGACTTGTGCTCTTTGTGTGCATAGCTCTTTGGACCCCTCACATGGCACCTTGCGTTCAGGTGAGGTTTGCATGTGGTAGAGTGGGGTGGGGCTGGAGATTCGTTGTCACTGTGGCGGCTGAAGCATTAGATTCCTGGGCAGAGGGCGCCACGGTGGAGAAGGGCACGGGGCTCAGAACCACCGGCCTCTTACCTCCTCTTTGACAGGAGGCCACATAGCATGAAGGAGCATGGGCTCTGAGCCCCCCCTACACGGGCTATGTACGCAGCTCCGTACGTAACTGTTACTAGCTGTGTGACTTCAGGCAGTTCAGGGACCTCTCTGTGCCTCTGCTTCCCCACCCATAACAGGGGGTACCTACTTCATAAAGTTGTTAGGAAGATTACATGAGTTAACATTTACAACATGCTTATAACAGTGCCTCATGCATTGCGGGCACCCTGTGATTTTGTTAAATGTTTTTAAAAATGGGTGAGGGGTGCCTGGGGGGCTCAGGTTAAATGTCTGACTCTTGATTTCTGCTCAGGTCATGATTGAAGGGTAGTGGGATGGAGCCCTGCATCAGTCTCCATGCTCAGCAGGGAGTCTGCTCAAGAGTCTCTCTCCCTCTCAAAATAAATCTTTAAAAATTAAATAAAAAATGGGTGAATAAATAACTAAATGGACAAGTATTCATTGAATACCTGGTATGTGCCAGGAGCTATGCTAGGAAATCTTTCATCCTGTGCAGAAAATCTTGTGGTTGTGTACAAGCCCTTTTAAATCAGTCAGTTGGTGCTATTAAGCACCTGGATGCTTAGCACCTTGCGGGGTCCACGATGGGCTTTGTAATCAAGGAGGCCTGCCTGGAGGAGGTGGAACCCGATAGACTGGTAGGCACCCTTAAAAGACCGCAAGTTGCCTTTTCTCCAGGCAGAATTATACCAGTTCCCTAAAGTGTCCTTACCAGGTTCAAACTTGCTCATCCTTGGGACTCTGTTCCCAGAGAAGGTCTTCATGAGCAAGTAGCAGCCACAGGAGGACTTTTCATCTAGGCATTGTTATCCCGGCCCCGTGCCTGCTTGGATCTCCAGAACCACAGTGTTCCCGTAAAAGAAGTCAGGTGTTACCGTCAACAGCCCCTAGGACTTTTCTGGCCATCCTCACCTCATGCCGAGCCTGCCTTCCCCGTCCTGGTTGTCAGCAAATTTCCCTTCCCCTGTCCATCGCTGCGCTTCCTAGGCTGCACTTGGTTCTTTCCTGACCGCCTCTCCCAGGACGGATTTCCCTCTGACCATCTCCACCTGGATCTGCTGTCTCCTGAACTCCAGACCCAGAGCTCAAAGCCCCTGGATTAGATTATGAGCTCAGAATTTTTAGGAACCCTGATGCCTTGGCTGGGGACGAGACCTACAAAGACAGAGTAGAGGGTCCTTATCCAAAAGTCATCAACTGAGCCTGAGCACTGAATACGGAGGAAGGCAAAGGACCTAAAGCTTCTAAGGGGAAGCTCAGGATAATAGGCCTTATGAGCCAGAATGAAATGCATGCTAATGCTTGGGAGGCTGTTTACCTGTGCCGAGGTTGACAGAGATGCCCCCTGAGACCCATTCCCCACGATTTGTCCACTTTACCCTCCTCCTGGCTTTCTGGGCTCTGAATTGGAACATCAGCCTAATGTGCCACCCTGACCCAATAATCAATACGTTTAATTCAGAGATAACAAAAAGCGATTCAGACAGGATCCTAAATAAACATAATGCTTTGTAGTCCCAGATGTCATAAAACCCTGAGTGGAGAAGGTAGACACTGGCCCTGGGGGTCAAAAGCCTCTTCAACAAAGTGGCCATAGCAGTAACTGAAATGTCAGTCCGTTGAACTAAAGGCCCAGAGCATTCCTGTGAACTGTCCTCAGGGAAGATTCTGGACCTTCCGCGCCATGTTACTAATAATCATCCTTCATCTTGGTAATAGAAACTTACAAAGTGCTTTGGCCCATAACATTTCCTCTGCTCCTCACTGTAGCTATAAGAAGAAGGTGGGGAGGTATCATGTCTTTTTTGCAAATGAAGAAACCAAGACCCAGCAGAGTTATGTGACACATCCCACGCCAGAAGGCAAGGGATATGACCAGACAAGCTCCTTCTAACTCGTGAGGCAGGCTTTGTCCACTCTGCCATCCCTCCAGGCCTCGAGTTCTGCATTTGTGCGGCAGCCTGATGGGCAGCCAACCAAGAAGAGCCAGTCACCTTTCATTTGGAAAACTTGCAGAGATGGGCTCCATTTCGTGCCAGAAATGTGTCTGACTTGAGCTTGTCTTTGACAATATGCAGATCTAAGATGGGTATTTTGCTGACTTTTGCTAAGATAATGCTCTGTGGCCTCTCTTAAAGACACAAAGCAGCTGAAAGGGAATTTGAGAAAACATCTGACTCATCCTTCCCTCTCCCCCAGGAAACCCAGAAGCAGGTGGGTGTCCTGTACGACACAGGCCCTTCCACACACACACACACCCACCTTTGCCCATTGAAAACCATCCTTTCCCCTTGAGAACCTGAGCAAAGTGCTGGTGCCGTGAACTGTCCTCAGGGACGGCATCTGGACCCGACCTGCAGAATGCTCTGGAAGGCAGGACACCAGACGTGCTCTGGGACAATTTTTTTGCCCTTCAGACCGGTTAATGAGACAGGTGGGAACACATCCAAAATGTCAAGTCTCGCCTGGGTTCCATGTTTAGGTGACACCTCTGATTTGGAAAAACGAACATGCTGGAAACAGTCTTGATGGACAAGATGAGAGGCTGAGACAGGAGTGGCCATTCCTGCAGTCCTTGGCCTCCTGAGTCTGTGGCTATCAGGGGTCACCTTCTTTTGTTCCAGGGCCCCTCCAAGTGGCACCTCCTTTACCTTGACTAAGACAGATTCAACCCCAAAGGGCCCCCTACCACTTGTCTTCTCTGGCATAGTTGGAGAATCAAGGAACTAAAGTCTGCTGTGAGCCTTTGAAGTGATAGTCCAGTCTAGGAGGTGGTGTTGAGTGCCCCCACTGCTCTCCCCATCTCTGGCTTTTTCAAAGAAACTCAAAACTACTCCTTTTCATAGGCAGGGGCAGGAAGAGAGGGTTGCTTTTTTTTTTTTTTTTTTTTGGTGGGAAGATGAATGAAGTCACAGAGCAGCCTCTGGGTGAGGTCCCGTGGGGGAGAACAGAGAGGGAGTTTCTTCCATAAAGAAATGGCAAGTCCCTCTTTTGCCTGTGGGCTCTCTACCTTTGATGTGCTCTTTCCCCCTTGAAGCTGAAGATTCTGCCCTGAGGAAAGTTAGTTTACACCTTGTTACTGAAGAAAATGGCTGAGGTTTGAGAGATAAACAGCCGCCCACTCCCTGTCTGTCAAGAGCCAGCACTGCTCAGATGAATGGGAGACCTCCCTCTGCTCCCCCTCTCCCCCTCCCATGAGGACAGCTAGCTTCCTCCTCCCCAGCCCTGCCTCCCCCCCTTTGGGAATTGAGCTAACCCTTTAGGAAATATTTAATGTTCATAGGCCTCTCTTGCATAGAAGCAGTTCAAGGGTTTTTGTGATCCTGCATTTAAATCCGTCTCTTTCATTTCCTACAAATTTATTGCCATCTGTTGATTTCATTCCTATGACACCCACATCAAGATCATTCATAAAGAGGAGCAGAACCATTCCTAGACCCTTCCCTTACTCAGCACTTTCCCCCATCTAAGTGCCTGAGCGTGCCTGGGTCTGTGAGAACATAGTCACTCACCCACCCCCCCTTTCGGTCTCTCCACAAACACGCACGCGCACACACGCACACAGTGCACACGCACACGTCCGACAGACTGTCAGGCAGTTTTGAGTTTTAGTATTCATTTCCTGAATAATGAGAAGTCAGCACTCCCCAGTCCCTTTATCCCTTGAGAACCCCGGTTGCCGGACCCACTAATTTGGGTTCAGGATTTCTTTGCTGCCTTTTGTCAGCGATTTCGCCTCATTGTTACTCGTTCCTTCATAAAGCCCCCTTCCTTCTTTATTCTCATCAAAGGTAAATTAGCAGGATGTGTCTCATCTGTCCTGCAGCCCCTGAGGGCCCCCAGTCCCTCCCACCCTGCCCACCCCACCCGCCGGAGGCTTGGAGGGTTGGGGGAGGGACTAAATGAGGTAGCCCGAGCCCAGTGCTCAGCACAGGGCCTGACTCCTGTTAAGGGCACCCCACGAATTATCGTTCATATTGTTTTGACGTCTGCCAGTCGTCCTTTAACATAAACTTTGTCAGATCTGCCCACCCTCTTCTTCCCATCCCTGCCCCCTCATGCAAGCCCCACCTCCTCTCACTTGCACCGCTGCCTCCCATCTGGCCTTCCTGCCTCCCATCCCCATGCCCTTCCCTCTGCCACCTGTCTGCATCCGGAGCGGGCATCTCAGCCTATACATCTGATCAGCTCATCCTCCTACTTACAAGCCTCCTAAGGTTCTCCATGCCCTCCACAGTAAAATTCACACTCCTTACCAAGTACTGCCAAACGTCTGCTGGGGGGGTCGGGGGGTGGGCATCTAACCTGCCTTGTCTGCCGTCCCGCCGTCCCTCCATGGGGCCTCAACCAGAGCTGCAGCACACCGCGTGTCACCCCCAGCCAGGGTCCCCCTCCCTTCTGGAAGACACCTGTGCATCTCCCCAGAGAGCTTTCCTGGCATCCTCCCCCCCCACCCCAAGTCAGGATGCGCTCTCCCTCCCTCCTACCGCCCCAGCCTCTACGGCACATTCATAGCCAGCACGTATGTGCTTCCTGATATTTCATAAATCTCCCCTCATGTGATCCTCACAACGATCCCGTGAGCTGTTACGATTATGGCAACCTCTGGATGAGGAACTTGAGACAGAGAAATGAAATGATTTGTTTAGGATCACACAGCTCTTTAGAGTTGGGATTGGAACCCGGGATCTGGCCCCAGAGTCTGCGTTCGTAACCACCAGGCTCTGTGGCCTCCTGTGCTGTTGATCGAACCATGGCCCTTTCTGGATTGAGCTCCTTGACCGAAGAAGACGTGTGCTACACGTTTGAATCCTGGAAGCCGCCACACTGCCCGGCTCCGGGTCAGAGCACCTCTCCTTTCAGTTAACCCTTCAGCCAATCCCTCCTTCTGGGCCTGTGGGGCTCAGATTTAAGACTAACCCACATGATGCGGCCCGTTGCCCACCCATCACTCCACAATAGGCCCAGAATGCCTTCTCAGCGTTAGAACCATGGGGTCAGAGACTTAGAAGACAAAGCCTCCACCCTTGGGGAGCTTGTGACTCGGTTGAGGAAATAAACAAGATTATACACAAACCTAGAGTCATGGTAACGATTCCTCAAATCACAAACAAAGCCAGTTTCTTTGATTTGTGGTCAGTCTTGACATAGAGTCTCCCTGTTGTCCCCGCTGGACCCCTTGAAGAGAGGGACTAAGTGCCTCTCTGTGAGCTCAAGGCTTCTGTGGCCACCCTGTGTCTTGGCCACGGTTACGCACTCTTCCCAGGTCTGGATGGTAGAGGTCACTGAAAGGAATCAGGCATCTGGGAGATCCACCCTGGGTGGAAGGGGATTTCTGGAAGCAGAGCCCCAAACTGCAATAGACCCAAGTTGTTCAGGACTCTAGAACCTTCTTTAAGCATAGTCTGACACCCCCCCCAACAATGACTTTCCACTGCACAGTGTCCCTTAGTGAGCTACCTTCATAGAGATTTCTGCAAGGCAGTGGTGGCCTTCGATGCCAACATGCCTCAGGTCAGAGCAGAACTGGCTGCCAGCATGCCACTCACCCTCACAACCTGCCTGATTACAGGGGAACTGTGCCCAGAGCAAGGAAACTGGGACCTCTGACAGTATACCCTGCTGAGGAGCAGAGAGCACCATGGCTTTGCAGGACCAGCCCAGCACCCGGAAGCCTGCCTCTCCCCCAGCATCTCCATGCAATCCAGCCCAGAGCAGTCTCTCTCCTCCAGAGGCCAGGACACGTACGACCGTGCTTGGCATGTGCAGCTTTGCATCTGTCAGCACATGCAAAAGACAATGTGAGCTGTGCATCCCGTAGCTGCCAGCGATCTGTGGCCACCCTTTGCCGGGCCCCATGTAGATATGTACCTCTCATCACCTCCAGGCAGGAACACACTTGCCTGTTCTGTAAAAGGGGGATAATCATGCTTAGCTCGTAGAGTTTTTGTGAAGATCCTGCATCTACTTGTCTAACAAACAGTTGCTGAGGACCTATGATGGGCCCAGCTCCCAACACCTAGTAAACAGTTACAACAGCTTTCAGGAAATCTGTCTTAGGGAGTTTCAAAATGATGTCAAAAACGTACAGGTAGAAATACTCCACTGTCTTCCTTTCAGTTGCTTAATACTCTGAGGGTGTTCAGAGAGAGGAATGTCTTGCTGTCACTGGAGTAAAACCCACAGAGACTTGGCACGTTTCCAAACCTCTGGTGTGCTCCTGGTGGGGCACTTGCCGCATCAACCATTGGCTCGCTAGGATGTAATTGCATGTTGACTTACCCCTTTGTCCCACTGGAGACCCTGAGGTCAGAGACCGTCTCTGTGCATCTCACATGTTCTTGCCCCAGAAGTCACCTGTCGGACCACCACAGGTGAGCCCTTTGTGAGTGCTCCCTCTGCTCGCTGGCCCACACACGAGGAGGGCGTGCACCTTGGGAACACTTCATGCCCCTCTAACACAGCTACTTCTGCTTACGAGGCAGCGAGGCATCCGGGCTTTGGTGTCCGAAGTAAAATGAGAGCTTGGGCTAGCTGGGAAAATTTCAGGTGTCCTCCTTGCTTTGTGATTCTGGAGCAATTCAGAGAATATCCCGAGGTGGCAAAGGGTCTGGATATTCTTCAGGTAATGTTCAAGGGACTGTAAGAGCTCAGTCAGGGAGGGAGAAGACGTGACAGGTGTCTTGAATTATTTGAGGCACCATCCTATAGAAGGCAAAAAGGTTTAAACTCTTTTGAAAGACCCCAAAGGCTAGAAACTAAACCAATTATTAATTAATTCAACAAGTATTTATTGAGCACCTGCCATATGCCAAGCACTACTCTAGGCAAGGGGGATGCAGTAATGAATAAAACAGACAAAAAAAATCCCCACCCTCGTGGAGTTTACATTCTAGCGAGTGGAGACAATCAAAAAATAAACATGATGGGTAGGAGCTTCTTGGAACCCCACAGTAGCCTGCCTGGGAGCTAGGCAGGTCTCTGTGTTCAAGGATACTTTCAGGACTTCCATGGCTGGTTAGACAACATGACCCTGTTAGTTCCTTTCGGCCTCATAATCCTGTGAGTCTGAGGCTAGTTAAGATGAGTGGTCTCTCTTTATTCAGACACCTCTAGGCCAAACTATGACCTCCACTCTCCAGAAACTCCCACTCTATGAGGAGTGATGAGGTGATACAGTGGCTATTTTTATGCGTGGCCCCAAGACCCCCTGCTGGAACATGTTCGTGGGGCAGGAGAGGTGGTTGCCTTTCCTTGAGGTTGCCGTGCTATTGAGGCTGGAAGAAAGAGGACCCCAGAGGATGGGTGACGTGGTTGGACCCATGAGGGGGTCAGGAGGAGGGAGAGACAGGATGGAGAGCAGTAGGAGTAAGGATGGAGCCTTTGATGAGCGAACAGAAGTAGGAGACAAAGGGGAGCCCCCAACTCGAGATGCAGGACCCCAGCCTCACCCCTCCCCAGGCCCTACTGCCATCATCCTCTTTTCTGAGCTGCAGTGGCCCAGGTTCCAGCGACACAGCTCATGTGAAGTGACTAGGTCTGGGACAGCCACCCGTCCGGAGAGCGGGATGGAGGGGTGAGAGGGCTACGAGAAGATGCGGCTGCTGCCTCCAGCCACGTCCTCTCTCCTGCGACATCCCTGGAACCAGCTGCCCGCGGGGGGCTGGGGGCTGCCTCTGTTGTCAGCCTTGGTTCTCTTCCATTCTCATTCTTCCTGAGCTCCTGCACGTGGGGCTGGAGAGAGAGAGCCACCAGGTGTGGAGCAGATGCAACTGAAGCAGAATCTCGGGCTTCAGACTCCTTGCTTCCCGTACTACTGCTCTGCATTCTCAGTGTTTTCACATCTATTGATAGCATCGTGGTTCCGCAGCAAGAACGCGGCCGCGAGCTCAGAGTTCTCGGATTCTGGCATTTCATTTGATTGCCAGTAATTCTGTGAGATAGAGAAAATGGGAATTATCTCCTGCGATCTGCAAGCGAAGAAACGGAGTTGGGGGAGAACTCATTCGTCCATGTTTATGGAGCCGTGACTGGTATTAGGACCAGGAGAGCATGACATAGTGAACAAAGTACTGGACTTGGAGTTCAGAGTCCTAGAGTAAAATTTCAGCTCTGCCATGGTCCAGCTGTGTCATGTAGAATGCATTAGTTTTCTGATAAACTTTATTAGCTACAAAATAAATAGGTGTACGAGAAAGAAAATATTGCCCATAGGTGACATCATGGTGACACCATGGTCCCATTAGCCCTTTCCGTGCCTGGGGCAGACATAGCTAATCGATCACAGCACACCCTCCCACCGAGCAGCCCCAGGGTCCTCCTGCCTCCCGGAGCCAGCAGCTGCTGCTGAAAATCAGAGTTGGCACATAAAATGAAATTGCTTGCCATCCCTCCACTAGATCCCCAGGTTCTTTTCTTATCATCCTGGGCATAGAAACCTGTTCTCCTCTTTCCACCAGCTCAGCCTGAAACCTCCCTTTTCTGGAGATATGTAGAGTATCAGAATGAGAAGAAGTTCGGGGTTCAGGTGCCTTCTCTTGCTCGTCGTCTCCTCGTGTTTTGAGAGAGTGCAACGGCCCCTGCCATGTGCAAGTTCTGAGGAGTGAAGGGGAGAGAGTACGCAAACGCTTTTCTAACCCGTAGGGTTCAGCACAAGCGCATTCGCGTAGCAGACACTCGGGGCATGCGCTGTGCGCCAGGCGCTGTGCTAACACGCAGGGGCGAGCCGCATTCGTACGTGGTCAGGCGGGCGACGCGAGCACTCCCCCACCAGACATCTAGGTTCTCCTCACGCGCGGAGGCGGAGAAGGCAGCCAGGCCTCCGGATCTGGAGCAGACGCTCCAGCCCCAATTACGGGCAGGGTAGCCCCGAGCCTGGGACAGAAGGCGGGATGCTCATGCTCCCTGAGCTCCTGACTTCTTTTCTTCCGGCAGATCAGCCAGTTGCCCCTTTCCTCTCTCATCTGCTGTTGGAGTCTTTTATGTGGGATTATTGCTTATCAGCAAAGTTAGGCTGCTGGCAAGAGAGAGAAGGGTCACGGTGGTAGTAACACGGGCAGGGAGAGTGGGCAGCAAGGACGGCAGTCAGAGCAGAAGGACATCTGGATGCCACTGTCCTGTTCCCCGCACCGCGGACCCGCTCTCGGGGGGGGGGCGGGCAGCGCACGGTGAGGCGTCTGCCTCCCCAGCCCCCCACCCTGCCCCCGCGGCCTCCGGCTTTCCCCTCCCCGGGTTCTGCGAAGATTAACGTGTCTTCTAGAAAGCACGTGGCGCTTCTTGGAAAAAGCCATGCTGTGAACTCGGACATTGGTAGAGGATCCAAGTCTTATCAAATCTCTGCCTCGCTCCATGCCTTAGGATCCTTACAGTCTTGTACTTACATCCTCCGTGTCCTTTGCTAGTTCCCAGCTGGTCCCATAGACAAGCACGTTACTGGCAGAGTTTGAAGACACTGTACTTCGCCTACCTAAAAATACTGGTGAATGGCACGTCTCCCCCAAAGGGCTGTTTGAGAAGATTGAGTGCTGAGGCTTGCCATGTGGCTTCGTTTTTCCTGCTCTGTCTTGTGAATGTGGGAACCCCTGGGGATTCCCGTGGTCTTGGGAGACTAGAACTCTCCCTAGTGTATCAAAACCAACTTTCAGAAAACGGGTTTGGTCTGTACTGACTCTAAAATACCCTGGGTGATTAACCTTTGCACTATCTTTGCAGAAGACACACAGAACGTGACTCTCCAGAGGAAAGAGAAACTCGTTTAGGCACTGACCACCACCCCCCCCCCCCACGCCCCCAATTGACAGGTGCCGTGGTGTTAAGCACTATGTCTGGGCCTGTGCTGGAGCTGGTCCCAGAAGCCCGGGACCACAGTGGAAATTGTTCCATTTGGAATTCTCCCTGGTTTGTGTGCCTCTCCATCTCTTTCCTGGCCTGGCCACAGAAGGAGACTCAGACCGTGCCATCCATCTGCCCTTTCTTTGAATGTTCAAGGAGAATATCTTCAGCCAGCATGTCCTGTACTATTGGCCCGAATACAAAAGCAATGAAAGCTTATCCCTTATTGATAGTGAAACAAACAGACAGGGGGTGATGCATGCTTTCATTATAAATGCTGATCCAGCAGGATTCAGGTAATGCGACCTGAATCTCCATCGAGATGGTGTTTCCTGCTAGCCCATCTCCCAGCCTTAGCTACTGGAGTCATTCCCAATATACCTTTTGTTCAGAAAGGAATTGTTCTCAGAGTTTTGGACTTTGAGAACAAAAGGATGTATTTTAAAGATTTCATTGCTGTCACACTGTCGTTAGAGATTATATATTCCGCCCCTCGACAGACTTTTTTCTTTCTTCTGGGGCAGCCATAAATCGTGTCCACCACACAGGTGTCTAAAGAAAAATCCTACTAAAAGTAGGTTCTACCTGGAAGTCTTCCAGAGAAGATAAGCTCCCGTAGGTGGACTGAACTCTTTCAGGGCACTTGTAGGAACCTCAAAATTGGCCTAATTAATGTTTTTGCATAGTAATATACCTGTTTTCATTGTAGACTTAATTAGCTTCTTTAAAAATAATTCTTCAGGTGAAAGATGTTAATGACTTCTCGTCCTGCCCTGCTGAGCAGAGCCAGAGAGCTTGATAGTTTTAGGCCAAATAAAAGGAAGTAGTACTTTACGCTGTAGGTAGTAAATGTGCAAAAATCGTTACTCCGAGAAACAGTATGGGCTGAAATTATAAATAGATTCCAGGAATGAACTCTCAGAGAGTCGTGGATGACAGATATAAATGGGGTTATTAAATGGAACTTCGGGGACATTTCCAAAATGCTTAATGTTAACATTCTAGATGCATCTCCCATATTCTCCCATGACCCTCTGTGATACCACTGTCAGAGGTGCCTTGTAAGGTGGGGTGAATGCTGGTCTGACCTACTGAGGTGTTTTAAATTCTCATGCTCCACTCTTATTAAGCCAGTTTAACCAGTTTAATCTCTACTATTATTATTATTATTTTGATGTTCTGGTCTCTCTCAATTGGCCACTTATTCAGAACTCTCTGAAATGATTTGGAAAACGTAGGGGGTCCCACAGCCCAGCCATAAGGCAGGAAACCCCTGGGCTCCAATCCTACCTCTGCCAACTAGTTGCTTGACCCTGGGGTGTTGCTGCCCCTCTCTTGCCTCGTTTTCCATATCACAAAGAGAGGGAGTTGGATGAAAGCTCCCCTGAGGTCCCACGGGTGGGAAAATTCTAGGAACCTATAAATAAATACGATTTGCACACTCATTCAGAGTGCCTGGAAAGAAAGAAAATGGGGGACTGCTTTGCCTTATTTTTTTTTCCATTTTTAAATTTAAATTAAATTAATTAGCATATAATGTATTATTGGTTTCAGAGGTAGAGGTCAGTGATTCATCAGTCTTATATAAGACCCAGCGCTCATTACATCACGTGCCCTCCTTAATGTCCATCACCTCACCCCCACCCCTCCAGCAACCCTCAGTTTGTTTCCTATGATTAAGAGTCTCTTACGGTTTGTCTCCCTCTCTGGTTTTGTATTGTTTTATTTTTTCCTCTCTTCCCCTATGATCCTCTGCCTTGTTTCTTAAATTCCACATATCAGTGAAATCATATAATTGTGTTTCTCTGATTTCACTTAGCATAATACCCTTAGTTCCATCCACGTCGTTGTAAATGGCAAGATTCCATTTTTTTGATGGCTGAGTAGTATTTCATTGTGTATATATACCACATCTTCTTTATCCATTCATTTGTCGATGGACATCTGGGCTCTTTCCATAGTTTGGCTACTGTGGACATTGCTGCTATAAGCATTGGGGTGTAGGTGCCCCTTCGGATCACTACATTTGTATCTTCGGGGTAAATACCCAGTAGTGCAATTGCTGGGTCATAGGGTAGCTCTATTTTCAGCTTTTTGAGGAACCTCCATACTGCTTTCCAGAGTGGTTGCACCAGCTTGCATTCCCACCAACAGTGTGGGAGGGTTCCCCTTTCTCCGCATCCCCGCCAACATCTGTCGTTTCCTGACTTGTTAATTTTAGCCATTCTGACTGGTGTGAGGTGGTACCTCATTGTGGTCTTGATGTGTATTTCCCTGATGCCAAGTGATGTTGAGCATTTTTTCATGTGTCCGTTGGCCATTTGGATGTCTTCTTTGGAGAAATGTCTATTCATGTCTTCTGCCCAATTCTTGATTAGATTATTTGTTCTTTTGCTTTGCCTTATTTTTCAAGAAGGATAAAGTAGAGGACTTTCCCCCTTCAGATAGGAAATGAACGTTGTAAGGACAGTGTCAGGAAAGAACTGTCAGCGTGGGGAAACCCTGGTATCTTCCTTTTCTTCCAGCCTGGTAGAGGAAATGAGCGACGTGAGCAGGGGAGAGCCCGGTGTGTGGGGGTCCGGCAAGTCTGAGTTTGGATGTGGCTTTGTCACCAGCTGAGTCCATCCCTCATTGGGAAGATGAAGATGATAATGTGGAGCTCGTGGGATTGTGGCGAGGCGGCAGTGAACGGAAGGAAGTCTTACCCAGCTCCTGGTAGAAAGTGAGTGCTCAGTACATCGCAGTGTGCACAGAAGGGAGGCAGGGGTTCTGATCCAGGGTGACTAGGGTGGCAAGCTTGAAGAAAGAGCAGCACTAAACCCACTGCAATTAGATAGGCATGAGGTTTGCCTCAGAAACCATTTCTAACCAATAAAGATCAGATTTGGCGTCCCCCTTTATATCCCCGGTTCTTTTTTTCTTTCTTTAAGATTTCTCAGCTTGGCGGATTCATATTGCTTTAAAGTTGTATGCGTTCTACTAAATCCGTGGAAATAGCAGTAGCACACCTGCTACTGCTGGGTCCCACACTCGAGTCTGGGTCACATGGCTGTCACCTGCTGGCGAAATATGCAAATTGCAGGTTCTTTTGTTTCATTAAAGACCTTGTTCTTCTAACGGGCATCTCTGGGAAAGTTCAGAATTCTCTAAACCTAGAATTCTGAAATAACAAGCATCCTCTCCCTAGAGTTCTCATAACCTGCCTTTGCGGAAGACCAAAGGGGGCATTGTTAGGGGTTTCAGGCACCGCACGCAGCTGCTGGATCAGTCAGCTCCGCAGAGCTTTGCCTTGGTCCCCATACATAAAGCCAAGAGAAGAACACAGGTGCAGCCTCCGGCAGATATCTATTCTCCAAGTGAAGAAGAGGGCCACTTTGGCCATCCCCAGAGTCAGCAATACCTCCTGTCCTGCCAAGATCCTGCCAGTTTAACAAACCATCCATACCTTCCCTCGTTGTTGGAAGTGAAAGTTCTCCAACAAATTCCCAGCACTGCTGGTGACCTGACATTGGCCCCAGAGACTGTTTCCATATCCCAGAAGGCATAAGTAGTACTGTGGACACCCCTACAAACTGCTCTTACTGCTTTCGTCAGGGGTCATGTTGGGAAGCCAGCAGATATCGCGACGCATTGTTTGATCGCACTAAAGAGCTGGCGTTGTAACTCAAGCCACTGCTTATCTCATAATATTTCTGGGCAGTTAGCAACGAAACTGACCTTACTGGGTCACGTAGTTGATGCTATATATATATATATATATATATGAGTGGTTCCTTTATAGAAAACGACTGGAAGCAAGAACTTGGTGCCTTCATCCTAACATGAGAGTCTTTGCCTAATTAGGTAGAACAATTTGGCAAGAGGGCACAACAACCGTTGGGTGAAGAATCAGGCCCTGGAGGGGTGGGGAGCCTCCTGCTGCTGCACCTTATGGTGGTACAAGGGGGAAAGAGATGACACATGGGGAAGCCCTTTGTAGTGAGGGCTGACATCCGCCAGCCACTTAGCGTGCACATCCCCTGCCTCGTGTGCGTTACACACATCTCATTTCATCCTCGACGCTTACCCTGTAAAGGTAAGTAGTGCTAGTAGCAGCATCCCCATTTGACAGATGAGGGAACCGCAACGTGAAATTTCAATGACTTGGCCAAGGCCACACTTCAGTGGCAGTGCCAGATTTTGAATGTCAGTCAATGCCGGTGTCACCGCCTCCTCACCCCGTGAGTGTTGGGGGGAGAGAAAAGGTCTGGAATCACCCCTCTACGTGGCAAAGTGAGAACAGAAAAGCCAAGCACTGCTTCACCCCCATGTAACACAAAAGCAACAGTACCGCTGAATGTACCATATTCATTTTGTGAGCTTTACTTCCCAGCGACAGCTACTCCATGCCCGGTCTTCATAGCCTGTTGCTCTTACTGTAGAGACATCTGCTGACAAATTTTAAAAATTGGAGAAAGCTGTACTTAGAGGAGTTTTTATGGCCTTCCTGACGTTCAGCCTCGGATTGGAGCAGAAACCTTCTCAACTGAAGTCAACGGCTCTGATCCGAGCGACAGCGATGCCTGTGTGTCCCTGTCGCCGTGAGACGGGTCTTCTGCATCCAGCTGAACATCTCCTGCTCCGCGGGGCTGGGCTTCTTCGGGTCCCGTCCCCCGTCCTAGACAGGCATGCTGCTGAGACCACAGGCTCCGGCCCTACAGCTAGCACCCAGCCACCATGCTTGCGTTTTCCTCCATCAGACATAGAGGATTTGGGAGGTATCAAGTTAGGAACTTCAACCGCTTACCCTGGATCCCGGGGACTTGGAACCTCATGTGATGTTATACCGTTGTCCCTATTCTTCCTCACATGGCGCCCAAATCTGCCACATGGTGTCTTCTCCGCCCCCTAGAGCCCCCAAGAGCATCTTCTCGCATGGTGGCCCTGTAGTCACTTGAGGAAACGCTCGCGCCCCCAAGTGCCCTCTGCCTGTCAGTCTTCTACAGCCCGCTTCTCTCCCACAGATGGTAGGTTCTGGGACAGGGCCCAAATGCTCAGAAAAAGTGGCATCTGTGTCTGTCGGGCCCCTCCTCCCCCTCCGTGCCAGCATGCTGCCCTTCTGCTCTCTGGAGTCAAGGAATCCAGGAACCGAGGTGGTGTCGGGTTTCCCAGTGTGGCTTGCCTTGGGCTGCTTCCCGGGCTTCATCACGGCGGCGCTTGGAGCAGAGAAAGCCAGCCTTGATGCTCTTGGGTCTCAGCAAAGCCACCGTGTCCTGGAGGACTTAGTTATCCATGGATGGGGGTTCTCTGCTTTTGCTTCCCACTGGCTTGTTTAATTTGGAGGGACTCGGGGAAAGCATCCCGGCTCAGGAGAGTGATTGAGAGACCAAATTATTTTACCTTGGCCCACGCCCTTGGGGTCACTTGAACATCCACCAGGCTTAATAACAGTGATCTCGGTCAGGTCTGGTACTTTTGAGTTGCTGCCGTGGCGTGTGTCTATGCAGGTGGAGGCATAACCTAGGGGAAGGGACCCGGCTGGGAATCAGAGAACCTGGGGGCAGGCCTATCTCTGCCACTGAAATGGCTGTGTTATCTTCGGGAAGTCACCTGACTTGTTTGTGCCTTGGTTTCTTTGGCCCAGTCATCACGGAGTTAACAATAATTCGGGGTTTCTCCACAGGAGCATTACTGACATTTTAGCTTGAATAATTCTTTGTTGTGGGGGCTCTCCTGTGAATTGTAGGATGGCTAGCAGCATCCTGGGTCTCTGCCCACTAGATGCTAGCAGCACCTCCCCATCGTGACAACCAAAGGTATCTCCAGACATTGCCCAGCGTCCCCTGGGGGGCAAAATCCACCCCCCAGCCGGGAGCCACTGCATGAACCCCTAGGATTACCAGAACACACAGAATAACCATGTGTGCACAGGCAGGACACACCATGGGGGCCACCGTCAGCATCCTTCAGCATTTGGGTCTCCTCTGATCTGACCATAATTATGCAGAAGCAGAAAGAAGAAACAGCGTATTCTAAACCAGACCCCTATGTGATCCAGCAGGAAACTCGATATGTCTGTGCTTTCACTTCACGCAATCCAAGTGTCTTTCTTTTAATGTGTTTAATATCTACTGTGTGTGAAGTGAAGAGCCAAAAAGATGAGTAGCAGTGCCTGTTTTCGTGGGTGATAAATTCTAGTGGGAGGAATTTTTCAGCACAGAAAGGACTGGAATGCAGGGCGCGCATACCTGAGAGCTGTGAAGAGGTGGCCGAGAGGAAACGCTTCCTGGGAGAGCCGATGCTGGGGATAGGCCCGCAGGGGCTGAGGAGGATTCCAGCCGGGCAGAAGCTGCCTGCGGGTGGTCTGAGCAGAGGAGCAGTGTGATGAAGGGCAGAGAAGGACATAGCTTGAGAGGACAAGGTAGCCAGAGATAAGACCTGGTGGCCAGTTTCTGAAGGCTCTGAATGTGAGCTGTGCCAGTTGCCCTTAATGTTGGCAAGGGGGAACCATGGGAGCTATCTGAGCAGTAGAGTGCCGTGGTCAGAGCCGTGTTTGGAGGGTGGTTTGGTGGTAGTGTCTGGAGTGGACTGGAGCGAGAGGAGGCCAGTGCAAGGTGTCTGGGGGCCTGAACGAGAGTGACGGCCATGGGAGTGGGGAGCACAGGATGAATGAAAGAAGAGGTGCTGAGAGGCAGCAGGACTGGCGAGGGGTGAAGGAAGGTGGGGAGGAGGCAGAGGGACAAAAACGTGGAATCTGGATCCCTGAGGAGGACGTGGCCATTAATGGAACAGGAGGAGCAAAGGAGGGACCAGGAATCAGGAACCTTGGGCCCTGGAGGGGGGCCCGGGAAAAGCACTAAACACGCGGGTTTCCCAGAGGCATGGTCTCCCACGCTTCCTGTGGGAAAAGACACGCACTCATTGGCTCAATGCTTTGTTTTTTCAGTGCGGACGGGCTTCTCAGATCTAGTTATAATTTTTTAAAGGATGATCTATGTGACCCTCAAAAAACAACACTCAGTGAGAAAGAAGAAAAGAAGCTCAGTCTGGGGCCTTAGTCCCTGTGCAAAGCACCTTTTTATAAGCAGAGAGAATCCGAGTTTGGAATTAACTAAGTTAACAGCAGGAGCAGAATCGCATGCGAAGCATATGCCATATGCTGTTTTTTCCGAATATTCTAACAATACACCGGGACGCTCTGAGTCTATATACACTGGCGTGTGCCCGCAGCAGGGGCTCTGAGCCCGAATTGGTACCCCTGGGCTTCCTGCCATTGCTCACACCCCCAGCAGGAAGGCAGAGCCCAGGACTCTTGGAGCACGAGAGGGTGTCCCCACCAAAGGCTTCTGCCCTCCCCTCCCAGGGCCACCAGCCACATTTGCGTGGTGTCCTCTCAGCAGGTGACCCGACGGCTTTATTTTTCCTCCCTTGGACGTCGCTTTAACTCCCCACCACGCTTTTCATTATTTCGTTCCAGCTCTCTACAATTATCACGTTGAGATCCTTAAATGCATCTAAGAAGGGACAATCAAAGCGATGGCTCCCAGGATACCCATCCATCTTCCACCCTACATACATATTTAGTCATTAATATTTATCTGCTAACCAGCCAAAGGGATGCCGCGTGCCTCTGTGGGGCCACCACAGGAAAGAAGGTGGTCCTGCCTCAGCCACTCTGGCTGACAGCCCCGTGCCTGGTTTGCTCCCAGTGGGAAAGTGGGAGGAGAGGCCCAAGGACCAGGTCCCCCAGGCTCTGGCTTGTGGATGTGGGCAGTGGGATCCAGCTTGAAACCTCTCTGTTCTCCAGCTGATGCCTAAAAACAGTGGCTTCCGTGTGTATAGCTTTTCGCAAATGATGAAAAGTTTTTTCATCCATAGTAGCTTTTTCATCCATAGTAGCCCAGGCTTTTTCATCCATAGTAGCCCAGGCAGTTGCCATGACGGAAACTGGCATGGGTTTTAACCCCATATTGAGGGGAAGACTGGGGTGCACAGCAGTGCATGACTTGTCCAGTACATTTTTGGGGGCAGCAAATCCCATTGTACTATTAGTAACAACAGTGACAACCATTCATTGAGCACCTAACATGTGTCTAATGCTTTAAGTGGAGCTCTGAGTGCATCCAGTGGGGCCCCAGCCAATGAAAGAGGAACAGTAGAGACTCAAGGTTGGGGACACCCAGGGCACCGGATTCTGGCCCCCTGTGTGGAAAGTGGACTTGCCATGTGTGGGGACAGATGAGGGGGTGACGCTCCACAGTCCCAGGAAAATTCCCAGCTCCCCCATGGATTGGTAGCGATTGAATGGAGCCTACTGGTACATGTCCCGTCCCCATCTGGGGCAGGACTGAGCTCAGAGATGGGTTGTCAATGACTGCAGCTCCAAGAAGCTGGGGAAGGAGGTAGGACAGGAAAGAGAAACTGTCAGTACTTATCAGAAATTTCTGAGTCTTGGATCCCATCAGACCTAACTTGGTTGACCTGGGAGGACATCAAGAAGCTTTGGTTTGGCGCACCTGGGTGGCTCAGTCTGTTAAGTGTCTGACTCATGGTTTCAGCTCAGGTCATGATCTCAGGGTCGTGAGATGGAGCCCCGCGTCGGGCTCCATGCTCTGCGGGGAGTCTGCTGAAGATTCTCTCCCTCTGCCCCTCTCCCTACTCAGGTGCACACAAGTGCCCTCCCTTTCACACGTAAATAAATCTTAAAAAACAACGAGAGAGAGCAGCAGCCGCAGCTTTGGTTTGCCGTGTGTAGGGGGGAGGGGGTATCTAGCATCAGGATGTACACCTAGGCTCTGATGCAGAGCCCCTGGGGTCAGTCCCAGCTCTGATACTTACAGGTCACATCACCTTGCTCTGCCTCAGTTTCCTCTTCTGTAAAGCAGCTTGTATTGTGACCTGTGAGGGCCTGCACGACGTGGCCCCTCGCTGCCTCTCCTGCTCATCTTCCCTGTTCTCACACCTCCCCTGCCTCTCCTGCCTCCTCACCCATCCCTGAGCACCCCTGGCACGGTCCCGCCTTGAGGCCACTCTCACTTGCCATTCCCTTTGCCCAGAATGATCTTCTCCCAGATATCCACATGGCCGACTCCCTCACTTCCAACTAATTTTTGCTCAAATAGCATCTTCTCAATGGGGACCATCCCCCCAGGGCGCCCAGCCGCTCTACTATTCTACCCATTTTTTCCCTAACCATTTTGTGGTTCACCTTGTACTGTACTTGTGTATTATGTCTACTGCTTGCTGTCTGTATACAAGTCAAAGATCTTTGTCTGTTTTGTTCACTGCTGTGTCCCAGGGACCCACTATAGCGTCTGGCATGAACAGGTGCTTGTCATACCGTTGAAAGGATCAACACAGATTTACGAGGATTAAATTAGATAGGAGTTGTTAATAGTTTAGCTCAAAGCCTGACCCCTACGAAGGACTCAATAAAAGGTCGCTCTCATCATATCTGACCTTAGTATTGATTAATTTGCTGCTGGGGTGTAGTTTGGGTTCGGGTCCTACTGGAGGGAAGCACGTGCCATGTTTAATGACCCGTCATGATGGTTGCAGTCCCTCCTTGCCCCCCGCCTTCCTAGTAGAAACAAGTAGGCCCTTTTATTGAGCCCCGTGGCCCACTGAGGCAGATTATTAGAGTCAGCTTCAATACACAACTGGAGAAATCAAGTCAGGGAACGTTTGATAGCTTATTTAGGAAAGGCGATGAGTCAGAGGCCTGCCTGCCCACTGGGCCAGCAACCGAAGGAAAGCAAAGCTACACAGAGGAATGCCGCAGCTCCAGGTGAAAATCACCCCAGCGCTGCACACCCCAATGCTGGCTTTATCACGTTATGTTGGAAAAAAACGCATCTGTGAGAGCTCAGTGTAGAAGCCTCCTTTTGTGCCACAAGGCAAGTCTCAGTTAACCACAGAGAAAGCCAAGTCTGCTTCAAGAATACGGAGACAAGTTGCAGAGAAAGGAAGTGTGGCAGAGTTAGCCAGAGGCATTTTGCAGAAAGGGCCGGTGGGCAGCAGGGCTCTGGCCAGCTTGTGTGGTCTGCCCGGACACGGGCAGCTTGGCCTCTGACCGCATGCCTTCTGCAGGTCTGCAAAATCCAGCTCAAGGAGTCTTTTCTCCTTCCCTCTTCGTCCTCCTGCCACCCCACAGAGACAGTTCCATTCGATTCTGTCAGACAGTATTTTGTGAGTGCGGACTCTGTCATCGCCTGGAATGTGAGGGTGACTCTCACTGTCCCTGCCCTTGAGGGCTCACAGCCCAGCAGGGCAGCCTGCGGCCCTTCGAGCCATTTCTGGACACAGTAGTTAGGAGCACAGACTCAGAGCCGTGGGTCTTGGGTTTGAACACAGCTCTGCTGACTGCTAGCTTCGTGATCTCGCTTCTGTGCCTCAGTTTCTTTGCTTCATAAAATGGGGACTAGTAATGTGCCTGCCTCGTAGGGTTGTGGTGAGGAGCAAATGAATTCAAGTGTGTCAGCTGCCTAGAACAGTGCCTGGCACATGGTAAACATTATATGTTTGTCTTCATTACCATCATTATTACTGGGTAGTGTCCTTGTGTCCTAAGTGCAGTAAAGATGTGCAGGTGTGTGCTAGGTGCTCAGAAAGACGTCTGGTCTAACCTAAGGCTCTAGGAAGGATTCCTGGAAGAGGTGACCAAGAACTGAATCTAGCAGGATGAGTAGGCATTATCCAAGCAAAGACGGTATAGACGTCCCAGGAAAGGGGTGTTGAAAACCATGAGCAAGACATAATGGCGTGTGCTAGAAAGTGCAAGGAGACTGGTGTTGCTATGATGTAAGGTTCCAGATGGGACACCGAGCAGTGAGGTGCTGAGCTGACCATGAGGTCAGATCACGGGGGGCTTTTGACTTTACCCTTCTGACTTCTTTTAGCGCAGATCCCACTCTTCTCCCCACTCTGGTAGGCCCGGGAGTGGAGCTCAAGCACCGGGCACCTCCCCCATCCCGCGGGCCACAGAGTGAGCGCGGGGTGCCCATGTGACCCAAGCTGGCCAATCACAGCGCCCCTGGGATTTCCACCGAAGCCAGAGCCGGGCTGGGGAGTCCAGCTTGCCCCTTGTGCGGTGTGTGGCTGGAGACGCGTGGTTCCGGGGCGCCTGAAGGCCCCACCCCCTGGAGGAGTCCCCAGTGCTGGCCCCTGAGATCCCAGAACTGCCCAGGTTCCTATCGTTCTTCCTTTTGTGCTGTGAACTTCCCAGTATCCTGCCAATAAACCCTTTAAAAAAAGAAAAAGAAAAAAATCCAAGCTTCTCAAGCTGGTTTGTGACATTTGCAAATAAAACAGGCCTGACTAATAGGCCACACTAAGGAGCCTGAGCAGTGAGGGAGCTATTGAAGTGTTAAATTGGGGTCGGCCGTGCATTTGAGAGATGCCACGCTGATAGCACCGTGGAAGGTGACTTAGAAAAAGAGTCGAGAGAGGACCCCCTTAGGGGCCGCCCAAGTCCAGGAGAGAAGTATGAGGCCTGGATGGTTCAGTCAGAAGAGCATGCCGCTCTTGATCTTGGGGTCGTGAGTTCGAGCCCCATGTTGGGTGTCGAGATGACTTGAAGTCAGAACAGAGAAGGCAGACCGATCCCAGAAACACCGAGGCGACCAAGAGCAGCCTGTCAGCTGTGTCCGCCCATGAGTCCGGGCCTCCCAGGGTCCCTGGACCGGCCTAGGGTGTGTGCGAGGCCTGGCCTGGCCTCAAAAGTCAAGGCCTGAAAGCAGGAGGTGGGCAGCTAGCAGAGGCAGTGAGAGGCGCCGTGTCCCGCCCCGCACCCCCTCGCTGCGCAGCAGACCCTGTGGGCTGTGCTCACTGTCACCGCGGGGCTGGGTGCGGCCCCCACGGCTCCGCTGTTACAGCCACGGAGGGATTTCTTTTAAAGGTGTTTGTCTGGGTTCCCACCTTCCTTCAGAGCGGCTCCTGATCAAAGCAGACCCTGCCCTCTGCTGTTTCTGTACCTTCCTCCCAGGGCTCTGGGCCGGACCTCGGATCCCCCATGCAGAAGAGGGCCTCCCACAGCTGGGACCAGCCTGCGCCCGGACTCCTGCACACAGCAGGGGACAGAGGCTCCCAGGATGGCCTCAAGGGGGAAATGGCATTTTGCCCAAGCACCTTCTATGTCCCCGAGGCTTTAGCAATGTTGGTTCACTGAATTTTCACAGTAATTCTGGTAGGTCCTTTGTCACCATTTTACAGGGGAGAATGCCAGGGTTCAGGAAGGTGTGATGACACACACGAGAGCACACAGCCACTAAGGGAAAGAAGGAGGATTTGAACCCAGATCCGTGATGATTCTCACCTCCGGACCGATTTTTTAACCATTTGACAGTGGGTCCCAGCTGTCTCTGTTCTGACGTCTGTTACTACCTAAGATGGGGAACCTGCCGACATAATGTGGGACGACACACCTTACAAACATCTGTAAATACCACGCTCCTGGGGTTTTTTTCTTCCCCTTTATTATCTGATTCGGGTAGAGGTGGGTTGGGCTTCTAAGATGAGATGCAGTGGCTTCCTTTTCTTTGGCTTGGACCTTCCCCCGGTTCAAGGGCAGCTACCATCCCCCACTGCTGGAAACCTTGCTCATCCACCGTGCCTTCCATTGCTCACACTTCGGGCGGATCTGTGTCCTGACAGAGCAGCCTTCTCCCGGTTATATCAGCTCAGCTATGGCATCAGCCCACAGATGCCCTCGGACTGGGCTTATCCTCTCCCTTAGGATGGTTCCATTCCTTATTCCTGGCTGAGGCACACACACAAACCCATCGCCTACCTCACTTCCCGTTCTTCACAATGATGCCTCAGCAAATCTACCTCCCAGGTCTGGGAATTAATCTGTGATTCAGCAAAGCAGTCAGAGAGATGGGGATGTGGCAGAGAGTCGTCACAAACATTCTGGCCACAAGTATACAGGAGGCGCTCTATCGTGCCTGATTGGGAGTTGCCTTGAGGGCTCTGTGTCTCTCTAAGGGGCCACTGCATGAGCTTTACCTGCGCCGCAGGTGAACTCGGCCATGTGAGGAGGGGACGCGGGGTAGTTGATAGCACAGCCAGACAACCTGGCTCCATCCATCACTTGTCACCCTGGGCACGTGGCTTCCCGCTGCCTGTCGTAGGTTCCTCAGCTGTGGAATGGTGACAAGAATAGTACCTACCTCCTGGAGTTGTGAGAATTAAATAAATTAGCCCATGTAAAATGCCTGGAACACCTGTTAGTAGGTGGCACTTGGTGGGTATCAATGAAGATCATTACCACTCTTGGGTCCTGGGCCGAGAGCCCTGTGCTCCACAGGGCATGGAGTTCTGAAGGGCCAAGGAGACACATGCATCCGTACTCCTCCTTCTAGGCCATGCTTCAGCGACCCCAGGACCCCAGAATTCCCTGCTAAAACAGCCTCAAACTGCTTCCAGGACCCATGGGGAGCTTTTCGCCCCAGGTCAGCCTCCTGTGGGTGGCCTCCACTGCCTTGGGAATCCTCAGAGGCCCCCGGTGCATGGTGAGGGTGTGGGTGGAGCCCGGACCGTGGACTTCGCTCTCCCACCATGTGGGTTTGGCCCCTCCCTGACCGTAAGATCCACGTCCACGGGTGTGTCATCCCTTGCCACCATGGTCCAACACAGTACTCTGTGGAGTCTGAAAACTCTGAGTTGGAATCTGATCTTCCAGATAGGACGACATATGGTAGCCAAGGTAGGAGAACAGCATCTCTTTTACCTAGCAGTTTGTAGGCTTGATTTATAACTTTTAAATATTTACTCATATGGTGTGTGGGCTTTTTTATTCTCGCCCCAGACCCTGAACGTTTTCGCGGTGGGCCTGGTGGTGATAATCGTGGTGAGGCGTGAGATCAGGAGCAGTTCCTCGGAGCCGAAGCTCTGGGATGTGTCTGCCTTGCTGTGTTGATTTCCATCCTCACTTCCTCCCTCCGCTAACTGTGGCCAAACAGATGGAAGGCAGAGGTACTGGAGACTTAGCTGTAAGGAACAAGGTAAGCGGTGTTTGCAGATACAGCCGGGGGTTCCGGAGCCAGACTGACCCCTCTGCCCCGAGCGTGCTTCCACTCATCCGGGTTACCCGCGAGCTCCCGGTGGAGGTCCTCCGCTCACTGCCTGCCCCTCTTCTTGGAAACAGCTCTCAGCTCCTGTTTTCACCCACCCACCTCACTCCAGGTGCCGCTGGAATCTTGCATTTTTGCTGTCTTTGGCAGCCCTTGCCGCGGCCCTCGGGGATGTCCCCCCCCTCGTCAGGAGCCCCCAGGGCCTGAGTGAGCACAGTTGAGCCAGATCAATCCCAATAATTCACACCAACATACACAATTGTATTTCCAACAAATCCGGTTTGTTCTTTCCTTGTTTCCCTCGTCTGCCTCTCCTCTCCGTTGACCTTCGCCATTCCAACTTACCCTCATTTCAACACGATATGCAGCACATTCAATGCACCCATGTGTCTGTTGTGTTCCTGCGGCCGCCAGGCACCCCACTGAGAGGGTGAGGCACCGTTGGCCAGTAGCCACAGAGAAAGACAGTCCCCAGACTCTGGAGGAGGCACAGTATGATGGAGGGCACATGGACACACATGAGTTCAAAGCCCAGCTCCTTCACTTCCTTTCTGTGTGTCTTTGGACCAGCTGCTTAGCTTCTCAGAGCTAGGGATGCTGCGTGTATAAAACGCGGGTTTTTGAGTTGTGTGAGGATTTAAATAAGCGGCACGGGTAAAGCCGCAGCACAGTTCTCAAAAAGTGTAAAGACAAGGACCTTCTCCATCTCTGATTGTCAGCACTGCCCCCAGTGGCTGGTGTGACACTTGTCGGTTGTCGTCTTCGGTAAGCTGTGAAGAGCTGACTCCACTGAGAAGGGCATGCTGAGTTCAGAGCCATGAGTAACAGGGGATGCACTGGCTGAACCCCATGCAAAGCTGCCTCTGGTGATTGGCTTCCCTCTGGTCCTTGGCCTTCCTCCCCTGGCTGGGAAATGGCACCCTTGAAATTCAAGCTCGTGTCTGAGCTGGTCAGGAGCTCTGTGGGCCCAGGGAACCATGCACCTGTGAAATGTATCCCCTTGGCAAGGCTTTGGGGGGGTCTCTCGTGGCTCTTGACAGTGCGCACTTTATTTTCTTGACCACTTATGTTGAGAATGCTGACGTTCTTTAATCTCTCCGAGGAATATTCATCACTCTCTGTCCAGGAGAGATGTGTGATAGAAGTGTAAATGCGGACAATGTAAAGGCTTGTAAATGGTAAGGAGGAGGAAAACAGCCCTCTGAGGGGACACACGCAGCTGGAGAAAGGAGATGGGGAGGGTCGGCTTCCCATGGATACTCTCCTGGACAAACGTAGATCATCCGAGCAGTTGATTGATCTCGTAGCTCTAAGAAATCTCCCACACAGAACACAGAGGCCCAACCTGGGCCTCCGACTGTTTGTTCTTTTTAAATATGATTGTGGGCAGATAGGGTGGTTTTCCCCCATGCATTCTCTCGTTTGGAATCTCCTATTTCAAAAGAAGATAAATATCAGGTACTCATGTGTTTTGCTGTTTGTAGCAGATGCCACGGAAGGAACTGAAAGCAACTGGGTGTGTTAAAATCATTTTAACCCATCAGGGCCGCTTGGAGTAATTTCCCTGGAAACCTGTGAAAAGGGTTTTCAAGTTGAACTCGAGACAGTTGTAAATGTGTCCTTTTGTTGGCTAACAGAAGGTGAATGCTAATGCTGAGAGGGAATTGGGGAGCCAGATGAGTTCTTGTCTTAGAGGCTCTCTTTGCCCTCCAAGGCCTCAGCCTTCTTGGAACAGCCTTTGGGAGCCAGCCCTGTGGGATCGGAACTCAGAGAGTCAGCCCTGTCCTGCGGCCGGCCACGTGGTGGGAGTGATCCTGGGCCCAAGAGTTCACCTCCGTCCTCGGGCCTTGTGTCTATAAAATGAGCACCCGGCATGATGTTGTGGTTCTCGTCCTCTCTCAGCCACTGATTCACTCAACCTAAAGGAAGTCACTGAACTCTGTCAGCCTCAGTTTTCTTACTTATAAATTGGGAGATTGGATTAGATAGAAGGGTGGCAAACAGATCATAAATATAGGGGGCTTCGTGGGCTATATGGTCACTGCCATAACTACTCAAGTCTGCCATTGTGGCATGAAAACAGCCAAAGATCATATGTAAATGAATGGGTGTGGCTGTTCCAATAAAACTTTATTTGTAAAAACAGGCCGCAGGCCCTAGGTCCTGGATTAGAGAACCAATGAGGTTCTTTTTTTTCTCTTAATTTTTTTTTTGGTAGGATTTGTATGTGTGAACCTGGGAGGTAGAATCTCTCTCTTTTTTTTTTTTTAAGATTTTATTTATTTATCTGATAGAGGGAGAGACACAGCGAGAGAGGGAACACAAGCAGGGGGAGTGGGAGAGGGAGAAGCAGGTTTCCCGCTGAGCAGGGAGCCCAATGCGGGGCCCGATCCCGGGATGCTGGGATCATGACCTGAGCCGAAGGTAGACGCTTAATGACTGAGCCACCCAGGCACCCCCTTTCTTTTTTTTTTAAGATTTTCTTTTTTTAAAAATTCACAATATTTCTTTTTTTTAAAGATAATTAACAGCTTTATTGAGATATAAGTGATATATTAAAAACTGCACCTATTTCATATTTCATTTGCTGAGTTTGGACATCTGCATGCACTCATGAAAACAAACCATCACCACAGTCAAGGTAGTAAACATATCCAATAAGCTTTTATCTAACTTAATAAAGTTATATGTTTTATTTAATGAAGGCATAAAACCCATTAGAATATGAAATTGTTGGTTCTTTTATTTGCTGTGTGACTAACTGAAATTATACTTTAGATAACTATCTTGGGATGTACTTGATAAAAATTTCACAGACTGTCAGACTCTGGGTGCTCCAAGGGATGTTCGGGATCACAGAGTGTCCCCGCCCCACATGCTGGAAGCCCCTCTCCCCCTTCCTGAGCCCTGTTGATCCATAGCCTGCAAAGGACCGGTCGTCTCAGACAGCAGCCCCCTCTGCCCAAGCCCCTCCAGCGGTGAAGGCAGACGCTGCGTCCTTGTAACCTCAGATGCTAACTGACTTCTCGACAGAAATCTATGCTCATGAAGGCATATATCCGTAGAAAAATCAGTGCCATTGAGACTGGGATGAAACAGGCCCTCGGAACTGCACTTCTCAGGTGAGAGTAAATGGATACTTATGTTATTAGCACACGGCAGAAGCAGCCGCTTGCGCTGACCAGGAAATGTGATGTCGGGGGTGCCGAGACCACAAGCGCTCATCATCTAAAGGAACAAAGGCAAACTTGCGATTTGGGGGGGTCTTTTATTCTGTTTGTATTATGGAGCCCCAGGAGCAAGCTGCAGTCTTCACAAAATGCAAAATTAGGCAAGAATCCTACCCAGGGACATGTGTCTTTCCCTAAACTGGGGAGGGAGGCAGAAGGAGAGCACAGAATGGCAGAGGTCAAGATACAATCCAAGGGACACGGTAGATCCTCAGCCAGGAGAGATGGCAGGGTGCGCCCATTACAAACCAAGGGTCATGGGACCTTGGGGGCCACTGTTCTCACCCCCCTTTCTCCAGATAGTCTTGAGACCCAAGGGGTGCTCCGGGTGATAGAACAAAAGCAGTATTTGACTCATAAGTCAGGTATGGGCGATCCAGGTGAGGAGGGGAGCTTACCGGAGGACGACTCAGCAGAAAACACATACCAGGGATGAAATACGTCAAGCTGTGGGCTTAGTGAAAGAACACTCCTCTTCCTAAGGGGACCTGGAGATGAGGAACTCTTTAACCCGGGAACAGGGCACGTGGCATGCACTTCATTCTAACTTCATGGCGGCTCGTTTGGTGTTCAACTATGACCGTGCCCATCTGCTGATGGCAATTTCCTCCCAAATGGACCTTCTTTATAGAGAGTGCTGGCTCTTCTCTTTCCCCAGCTGAGTGCCTCTTGCTACAGACAAACGCAGCTCTGGTCAGAGCCTCGCTTGGCTTCTGTGGGCACAGCGTCCCCCCCTCGTGGATGCGGACAAATGGCAGTGCGGGGTGGCCTGGCTTGTCCAGAGCCCCCAGAGCGTAGAACAGTCTCTGCCACTCAGTAAACATTTGTGGAATGAATGAACAATCCATGTGCATCATGTTAAGGCACCAAAAGCTGTTTTTGGCTACATCTTGAGAGGAGGGTAGTACTGCATCCCCCTCCTAAATCTCTCACTCCTCATCCTTCCTCCCCAAATTTAAAAAATTACCATCTCTATGCTATCAAATGAAGAAGGCTGAGGGGAACCACTGGTACAAAATCGGACTATCTCCCTGGGAGTCAGGAGCCCCTGGTATAGACATGGGTCAGACACACAGTCTTAACTGTTAAGATGTTGGCCAGCACGGAGTTTGGGGAGGAAAAAGCAAAGAAGCCACACTATACTTAGGAGAGAGGGAATCCACATTGTTCTGTTCTCCTGGTCAGGCTCCATGTCGCCTCTTCTGTGTCCTCGGAGGTGACTAGCACAGAGCTGGGGAAGGATGAGTAAAGATCACCTCCCCACCCCCACTCTGTTGTAATGCAGGATGGACTCGGTTTTTTCAAGTCCTAGCTGGAAGTCTTCCCAGATACCCAATTTTCTTGCTGGGAGTGCATTTCTTTTCTCCTTGAAAATTAGTATAGGGGAGTTTGTCTCCGTTATGAACCCCATCCTGGTGGGAAGTGCAGAGGGCCCACCCTTCACACGGAAACTTGCTAAATGCTTGGTGTGTGCAGAGCACTGGGGCTGGGGGCTCCTAGGGAGGGAATGTGAAGGACTGGGGGGAGGGGCAGTTCATACAGAGACGTTTCCTCGGACTCTGCACTCAGAGGACCTATAAACTGACTCCTCTGTGTCAAGCGGTAGGAAGAACTGTCCACAGGCCTCCTAGGTTCTCCACAGGAAATAGAGGGGCCGAAGCTGCATCTCATTCCTTGTTACCCTCCTCTTCTCCCCTCACTGACCAAAATTACAGGGGGCTTGGGCCCTTCCTACCATGAGACCCAAGGGAAAGCAGAATTGGCCTTCTCTCTGGGGACCATGACTCAGACCTCAGAAGTGATTCTTTCTTTTGTAATAAATTCCTCAGGCGCCTCTTATCTAGCAGCCCTGTTCTGGGCCCTGGATTTGAAGAGCTAAACTGGACCCAGGCCCTGCCTTCTGGGTGCTTCCATCATGGAGGAGACAGGTATATATATATATAGGCAGAGTGGGAGAACTTGGCGGGCCTGCTAAGGAGCCCGTCCCTTCCTTCTGTCAGTGATAGGGAGCCATGGGAAGGTTTTGAGAAGAGGCGTGGTTTGGTTGGATTTTCATTTTCAACAGGGGTCATCAGGACATTGGTTGGCTGGAACTCGTCACGGAGGTCCCGTGCCTCCCTTGACCCCTGAACACCGCGGCCCCCGCCTCCCCCCCCCACCTCCCCGGCTGGGCCAGATGCATCTGCCATGCGCTCGTGAAGCGCTCGCCCCTGCGAGGTAGGGATGCCTGTCCTCCTGTCCTGTTCCAAACCAGCATGCCAGGCCCTGGGTCATGCTCGTCATTCTTCCCCGGGGTCCAGCACGGAGCCCAGACCACTGCTGGTGCTCACAAAATACACATACATAGACGTATGTATTTTTAACAGATGTCAAACGGAACGATTGCAGTATTGTACGAGACAGGAAACCAGGGTCTCGGTGAGCCAGAGCACTGACAGGGGGAATGTGGACGGGAGGGAGGGGCTGGACGGTGGGCGGAGCCCAGAGCCGTCCGCGCTCCTGGTGACCTGCAGAGCCGCGCAGGGAGCAGGACTCAGCCTCCCGATCCCCTCCTGCTTTTGCCTTTTGTGCAGCGGGAGGTGTTGGCACCTCCTCACAGGCCTGTCGCAGAGATGAAATGAGAGTATCGAGTGGCAGCTCACTGCCGGGGTGATTGATGGCTGCCAGGCTGCCTCGGTTTCCCTAGTGCCCAGTGTGAGCAGACCCCGGACTACTAGTTGCTGAGCAGAAGGGAGAGGACCAGTCTGAAGGAGGCAAAAGTTCCCTTTTCTACCTTCCGTATCTCCTCAGAGGAGAAGCCGCTTTCCTGGGGAGGCCGCACCTCTCTTAGAGCCCTGGACCCTCTGCTTCAATGTCCAGACTTTTCTAAAAGGTGGCAGATCTATAGCAAAATCAATTCCAAAAAATTCCAACCACTCTGTGACTGACTGACTGAGTGACCGAATGGACCAGTGGCTCTTCACCCTCGCTGTGCCATTGACTGTGGCCCAGGACACCTTTCCTCCCTGAACTTTACTTTCCCGACCACTAGATGGGCATTAGACTATGTTTGGTACAGGTCTGTTTCAAGAATCCAGTTCGATCATGCCGATGGGAGCACCTCCCAAATTCTAATGTGCAAGAGAAATGCCCTTTTATCAGCATACATGGTACCCCCAAAGGTGCCCAGCATAGAGTGTGCACAGAGGAGGCCTGTGGCGAACGTGGAAGGGATAAATAGGGTCTATTTGATTTAGTTATCTTGTTCTATAAAGAATTCGCATGCCAGCAGGTACCCGCGGGCTGGTGGATCCCATCATGGGCACCATGTCACCAGCTCGGCTGGGCTGCCTCCTTTTGGCCACTGTTTGGCTTCATGCTTTCAACCCAGTTTGGATCCCGACAGTGTACCTGCTGGAGGTGGCGTGGCAGAGCTGACAAAGGCCTGGCATGTGGTTTCACAGCCGTGCCCACCCGCACATGGGCCCATCTCCTTGTCCCCCCATCCTGCAGCCCTTTGTGCCGGAAACACCAGCTCCTTTCCGTGCAGGGCTGTTGAGGGGAGCACACCTGAGTGAGCATGCAGGGGAGGCCAGCCTGAACGGCAGGACAGGGCCAGAGACTCTGGGGGCGGGGGTGGGGGATGAGTCCAGTCCTCCCACCTGCTGGAAGGATTTTCTGATGCCACATCACAACCCACTCATTGGAGTGTCATTTGTTTTGATCAAATTCCTCTTTTAAAATGCAGGAGGGTAGAGGTGCCTGGGTGGCTCAGTCGGGTAGGCGTCTGCTTCTTGACATCGGCTCAGGTCATGATCTCAGAGTCGTGGGATCGAGCTCCGCATCTGGCTCCACGCTCATCAGGGCGTCTGCTTGAGATTCCCTCTCCCTCTACCCCTGCCCCCACTCATGCTCTCTCTCCCTCTCTCAAATAAATAAATAAATCTTTTTAAAAAATGCAGGAGGGTAAATCCTAATGGTCCTTCACACCCTGATGAAAATAAATTCAGTTACATACTTAATTGCCAGTGTGTATAACGCTTTGACATAGCTTTGGTCATCACACATTTAATTTCATCTTCATAACTCTGCAATATAGCTTCTAGGTCTGTTTCACAGCTCATGAGACTGAGGCTGGAGCAGTGCCGTCATCTGGGCATATAGCGACAAATAAGGGAGGTCTGTTCACCCTGCAGAGTGGGTCTCCCTTGGCTGCCCTACATAGTCTCCTGGGAAGGCTGTGGGGGCAGGACCTGCTGGGGGAGGGCTGTGAACTCAGGGCCCACTGCAGGTGCATCCCGCTGCCGACAGCAAAACAGGTGGAGGGCCACAGTGACAGCCAGCCTGCTCACGGTGGCCCCGGTGCCCACACCTTCCTCCCGACCATGGCCAGGACAAGGCAGGTCTGGGGCCGCTGACCATCTGAGGCCTGAAAGGCCTTCGGAGGGGACACAGCTGAGCCTGGTTCACTACAGTTAGTTTCTGTAGTGTTATTTTTTTAAGTAGAAAACATTTTTTTTAATCTCTCATCTCTATAACTTAGCCAGGTTAACAGTGCACTTTAAATGGATTTCCTAGGGGTGCCTGGGTGGCTCAGTCAGTTGGGCGTCCAACTCTTGATTTCAGCTCAGCTCGCGATCTCATGGTCCTGGGATCGAACCCCTGCATCGGGCTCCCTGCTCAGCGGGGAGTCTACTTGGGATTCTCTCTCTCCTTCTCCTTCTGCCCCTCCCCCCACTTGCGTGCACACACACACACTCTCTAACATAAATAAATAAGTCTTAAAATAAAAAAAAAAAAGCAAGTAAATAAATAAATAAACGGACTTCCCAGGAATACAGACTTGGAGTCCAGCTCTGGCACCTGTTAGTGATAGGGCTGTGGGTGAATGACATAGCCTCTCTGGGCTTCAGCTTCCACATCTGTGAAGTGGGAGTAAGCCTACTATGTACTCGATAGGATCGCTGCAAAGAGAGATGAGGTGCCTGTCCCAGGTGCTAAGCGTAGGGCCTGGCACGTGGGAAGCACTCGTGGAACCTCGGGCAGGCTGGGGACTCAGTGCTGCATTCCCCGTTCTGCTTAGTTTGAGGGCAGGAGCTGGGGAACGCCTGCCTCTTGGGGGACAGGGAAGCCGGGGTATTGTAGCCACCCCTTGAAGAGGGGGGCGCCTGCAGCAGGAAGTGCAGGCTGGGGGGTTAGTCGGCGCTTCATCAGCGAGCTCCAGGACACAGGGCCCCCCTCACAGTGTTTCCTTAGCTCCCTCAGTGGAGGCGATGCCACGAGGGTCCAGAGCTGGGTCTTGCAGCAGGGGGAGGGTTCTCAGGGAAAAGTGCCCTTTCCAGCTCCACAGTTCCTCTCCTCGGCTAATTCAGACTGTGGGCCTGAGAAACCAGATCCATGCTTTTCTAGAAATTGGGTGAAGTGAGGTGAGGAGGAGAAGCAAAGCAACAGGCTGGTCTCCACAGAACCCAGCTTTGGGCTCCCACCTGTATTTTCCCTCGACCTGCCTCTGTTTTTTGTCTGTCTGGGGACCAGCCTTGTGAATGCAATTGTAATAGAAATGGGATCAGTGACTAAGAAAACTAATCCCTCGTGAATACCTTCCGAAGATGGGAATGACTCAGCTGGAAGGAAATTGCAGAGGCAGTGGAGTCACCCCAAGAAGTGAGGCAGAAGGAATGGTGCCAAGGAGGCCCGGAACAGCAGAGTTCTAGCCAAGGGAAGGCCAGGCCACTGAGCCCTGTCTCCTGACATTGATCAACTCCGTGAGAACCTGGATCATGCAACTTCCTGAACTCAATTTATAGTCTCTTAGGCAAAATCTCTATGACCTGGGTGGAAATTTAGCCAGAGAGCAATAAAGAATGGTAAGCCATAGGTAATGAACCAGCCTCTGGGAAGCCAAGAGCCCTGCTCTCTGGCTGGTTCTATTTCAAATATTACAGGAAATTAGATCATAGTGAACATTTACCGAGTAGTTATTAGGTACCAGGAGCTGGGCTGCAAACTTTAATGACCTGCATTCATTGGGTCCCCTCAAAAGCTCTGGGCAGGAGGTTTCCCAGACCAGGAACCACTTGATAGTTGTCTGACATGTAAAGACATTTTCTTGGACCTTGTGAGTATGAATTTTCCCCCACTGCAGGTGGCCAAAAAGAAGTGAGTCCCAGTTACCTGTAAGGAAAGCAGGAGACTTAGTACATTTCCAGAACAGACTATAGGTGCAGCAGGGACACTGTACATAAACCTCACAGTCGGTGCGTCCTTGCTGGCTGCCAGCTATTTGGGCCTCTGTGACAGGTAGCCCTGGACATGTCTGAGCTCTCTGGCTATCTCTCTGCAGGGGTGAGATCGTTCCTATCAAGTGTCTCCACTTGACAGCCAACCTCTGAAAGCAGAGGCCCATTTATTGGGGTGCAGAGAGCAAATGTGAACCCATTATAACTCTGTCCATCAGTCTCGGAGAGAGTCCTACTTCTAATGAACTGCATAAATGTGGGATCGTCCTGATGGAGAGAACAACAGGTGCCCCGGGCAGGGCCCTCCTTGGACAGATCCCAGCCACCTGGACCTTGCAGTTGCTTGATCCAGGGGACATGTGAAAGAGAAGGATCAGATCCAGGCCACCATTTCTGGGAGGGTCAGGAGAACCCTGTCAACAATGGCCTGTAACTGGTCTTCCCACGGAGGCCTTTAACTTTCTACCGTCCAGGTTTGGTCGTCAGAGTTCACACCGGTGACTTTGTCTCTCTCCACTGGAAAGAGACCTTTCCACTGCTCAGCGAGGTCTTGCAGGTTTCTCTGTCATTCCTCCCATTCCAGGGGCACAGGACCTTCCAAAGCATGACTGTATGGTGTTAGTGCACGTTCACCCTACAAAGAACGCCCAGTATTGTGTGCAGAGGCCCTCGGACTTTGCGCCTGTCCTAGGACAGTGTCATCCCAGTGGGTCTTCACAGTATCCCCGAGCCCTGCTACGTGAGGTGTCAGAAGCCATGTCTCCCATAGTTGGGGGCTGCAATTTGCTTTCCCAAACTGGGGACTCCCTCCTTGGGTTTTCTGTGGGACTCGGTTCCAAGTGTCCTGGAGTCTGTGGTGACTGATGCCCGCCTAGCCAGCAGCCGATGTGCCTGTGACATCTGCTCACCGCGTCAGTGGCCGAGCAAGAAAGGAGTGGGAGCATTAATGAGGAGCTCGGCTTGGGGCAGAGGCATAGGGGAGGGAAGGCCTGTGATTGCTCACCACTTGCCCTGGCCTCAGCCACAGGAAGAGAAGATAATGAACAGTGTCCAGAACAGCCGAAGGAAGAGAGTAGTCACGGTCTCTTACCGCCCGACTCTTCAGAGATGCCCAGCTGTGCTGAAGGAGGCGGCGAAGTCAGGATTTCACGACCCCCGGGGCCAGGGCCAGTGATAAAGCCCTGCTCGTTTCCTTTTGAAAACAGCTCTTCATCTTCTCTGGATCCGAGGGCTCCAGCCTGGTTTCCCTGGCAACTGGGCTGACTTCCCGTGGCAAAGGTCAGCGTGCGGTGGGGTGCAGGCCGACTGCCACAGTGGTACTGGGGGCGGGGGGAGGCCCCGGGGCGAGGACAGGAGCAGGAGAACATGAAAGCAGGCCTCTTGGGCGACTTCAGGCCGGTCGGAAATATTCTTCTCCTGAGTCCCCATCTGAGATGAGGAAATGGGCATAAAGCGGGGAAGTAACTCGCCCTGGGTCACGTGGCGTGGACCCTGGAGAACCAGGAATTAGATCAATCATGGGGTGGGTTTAACTTCCTTCCAGAGAAGTGTCCAACGCTGCCACTGACCAACCGTGGGGAAGTGGAGCGCTTGAAGCTGCTTCCCTTGGAGAGGAGACAGGTGCGCATGACCCGCGTGGGGGCCGTGGGGGCTTCCAGCCCACAGGTGGGAGCAGGTGGGCCCTCGGTGGCCGCCTGTCCCCAGCAGCGGCTCTGGGGTCACCACAGAGACTCGGGGGCCCAAAGCAGGGCTGGAAGTCCACACTTGTGCTCTTTCTTACCAGGCAGAGCAACTCAGGATGAAAACTTGCTGAGAACAGCAGAGGCTCCCAGGACGACTGGCAATTTGAGTTTCTTAGAGACAGACAATATGTTGGTACCAGATGTCATTTTAAGCTAAAAACCTATGGTTATGTTACTTCAATGATCTTCTTTATTTACTCTAACCCATAATCCAGAAGCCATTCTCCATTGAACGTGGGCCGTTGAGCATTCCTGTGAGAACCACAGCCCGTATTTTTAAGTGTTGCCACTCCCAGCTGGGGCATTTCATTTCTGACTGCAGCTTGCTGCATTTAGGGTCTGATCGTCTCTGTGTTGATTCTGTCACTGGTCCTCAGAAGTTCACATCTTACTCCTTTCGGCTCGGGGAGTGTCACCCCCCCCAGAGCGGTTCCTAATTTGCTCCCCTGCTCCAGCCCCAGAGACTTGTCTCCTGCCTGGGAGGGTCTGTGCATCACTCACTGTATCTGTCACTTGGGTGGGTCCCTGCTCATTTCCCCATGTCCCCTTCTCAGCAGGGGTGAGGAGAGGCATGACTAAGGGGGTCTGGGGGGTCCCCTGGGGTTTCAGGAGCCCTGGGCCAGGGGCAGGGCATCCCCGACAGTGTGCATGGAAGTCCAGGTTGTATAGCTCCGCTGGAAAACGGTGGTGGTGGCCCTCCTCCTGGGGCAGCCCCTCTGCAACCCTCCCCCGGTGGCTCTGATGGCCCATGCCCCAGCATTGGGAAGCCAGGGAGAGGGCCCACACCACGGGCCGGCACCTGTGACACCTAGGCGTGCCTCTACCCACGTCCCTCTGGCCTGGCCACCCCAGCTGCCCTGGCCTGCCACCTCTTGTGGGACTGGGACAGTTGGAGGGCCTGTCATTGAGTTGTTCGTGCTCAAAGGAAAGGAAGCCTCCCCCACCCCTGTCCCGGGAAGCCGCCCTGCCCACAGGGCCTGGCAAGCCGTTTGGGAAGGAGGAAACGCGGCCACCTGCGGCACCGCGTGCCAGCCAGCTAGCTCCTGCAAGCCCCGCGAGGGCGGGTGCAGGGGGATGGTGCAGAGCCCCGTGCCTACTGAGGATGGCCAGGAGGGTCTGGGCGGTCAGAGCGGCCTGCCAGTTTGGCCACCTTGGACAGGTGGTTTTAGCTCTCGTGTTCTTATATATTAAATGTGCAGAAGGGTGGCTGTGGGGATTAAGCGTATGTAACGCCCTACCCCGTCTGGCATGTCCTAGTGCATAAGCCACGGCAGCCAGTACTGCTGTCACTGCCACAGAAGTCTGGTCCCTCCCTGCACTCGTCAGCCTCGGCCAGCCCCGACAGGCCTCAGCGACCCTCAGGGTTCCCTCCGGAATATGTAGCCATTTTGATTCACAGCAGCATCCGTACAGGGCCAACATGTTCACGGCAGAAGAATTAAGGCACATTCGGCCCCCACATCTGCAGGACCCCCCTGCACCGTCAGCCTTCCAAGGAAGGTACAGACAGGAGCAGAGGGAAGTCTGCTCAGGACAGGACAGCATGGGGCCAGAATCTCAGCCCCAGTGCAGCATGGCCAAGGGCTGTGCTGTGTCCACCTTGATTGGAAAATGCCCACGGCCGCGCTCTGTCAGCAGATGCCCGTGTGGACACGCTCGCCCAGGTGGGGAGGTCCCACCACCGCGTGGAGGTGGGTCCCTACGTGGAGCACGGGACGCATCTGCCCTCCACAGCAGGGCGGGGGGCCTTCTGCTTCTGTCCCCCAGCTCCCGACTCCATCGGGGCCCACATGGCTTTGAGTCCCAGCACTCCTGGTCCTGCTCTTCAGCCGCCACCGTTTTCCTCTTGGCTGTGACCACAGGCTCTTTCCTCGGCCCCGCCCCCCCCAGAAAGCTTCTTCTCTGCGGCCGCATTCAGAGCCTCCTGTGTGAGGTCAGCCCTGATCCCAACCTCCTGCTTCCTCTCCAGCCTCTGGCTCTGTAAAGTGTGGCCTCAAAACTCTCTCTCTCTCTCTCTCACACACACACACACACACACACACACTCGTTCACACTCCCCGAGGACCTCTCTCCCCTGGTCCCCATGCCCCCTTCTCTCCCCAGGGAGTTGCCATTGTTCCCAGGACTAGTCAGTTTCCCTTCCCAGCAGCCCTGTCCTTGTATCGTCCCAGCCAATCAGGATGCATCAATTCTTCCCTAAAAATCAACGCCTGCCTCACCTCCAGTGCATCTTGTCTGCTAATTTTGTTGCTTTCTTTAACAAAATAATAAAGAACACTTTCCTTGTGACCCTCTTGCCTGCCGACTCCCAGCCCTTGCAAGGTCTCTGCTGAACAGGATTGCCTTATTTTGCAAAGAATTGCTCTGACACACTTTCCTCTCATGTGTATCCTCCATTAATTTAGCACAGATTTCATGTCTTAAAGGCTTAGCATGTGAGAAGGGACAGAAAGACATTTTATGTAAAAGGAAGCAAGCCCTTTGCTTTAAAGTGGGGGTCCTATAGGGCCTGGCATGTCATGATATTTTGGTTCTTTTTCCTTCTGCTTTTGGCCCAGGAAAAAAGGGCACGATCGGACCCCTTTTCTCTTGGTAAAATGGGAAGGGCAGGTGCTTGGAACAGGTACATAAAAATTGGAATTTATGACCATCTGCATGTTTGTGCTGCCATTCACAATGGCCATGTACAACTAGACCTGAGGCACCACCTGGCTGTGTGTTCCTACTACCCTTTTCCACCCAATACCTCTTCTGGGTCTTTCCTTACAAACTGACATGCCCCACTTTAAAAAACGGGAGTATCTATTTTTAAAGAAACTTGTAAAATAGGAAAAATGAATGGGTGCTCATTTGTATTGTACACCAAGAGTTTTCAGTTCCAAAATGCTTCTCGGCAAGGCTCCTTTAATGAGTTGCTGCCCCAGTATATTTGTTTCTCGGCATATCTTAACTCCGGCTGAAGTTTGCAAGTGGACCTGAAGGTCTGGGGCTCGGGAGTGGCCCGGCTTTAGTCCTGGCATGGCTGCTTAGTGGCAAGTTAGAAGGTCTCTGAGATCCAGTGTGTTCCTCTGTAAAATGGGCATCACTGGAAGATTAGTTACTTATTCCTTCATTCGTCAAAAATGTGGATTAGAATGACTTTTCTTAGGGCCTCTTCACTCTCACCTTAGCAAGCAAAAATAATCAGACGGCACCAGATTTAAGGGAGGATGTTTGGGGCGGTTGGGCCTATAATCAAAGCTATGCTGCATACACAAAACTCCCTTTGGGGAGCCTGTTCCCCAGGGCTCCAAGGGCCAGGACTGGATTTCTAGGGGGGCAAGGCTGGCTTGCAGCTGAGGAGCATGGAGTAAAGGAAAACCAAGATCTCTGTCCTAGATGATAGGCTTAAGGAAGCTTGAAGCTTGAAGACCAACAGGCAGCAAACAGGCAGAGAACCGGCCCTGAATCCATGATGGATGGTCTACGGGAGGGGCAGAGCAGGACTACCTGGGTGCAAGGAGAAGGTAGAGGGGTGGTGGAGAGCACTTACGACCCCGAGGGGTCCCTTTACAGGGGTGTCTGCTGAGGAGGATTGAGAGCACCGGACAGGTTTGGGAGTGCAGGCTGCACCGAGGGCAGCCTGGGATCCCCTTCGGGGAGGAGGAGCAGGGCTGTGCCTGCCATCAGAGGGACACTTGCCCAATGCTCTTTATTCTCCACACCAGTGCTCGCCTCCATTGGCACAGATAATTAGCACTGATGGCAGCTTATTACCTAATTATTTCTGGCTCATGTTTACTAAGTGTATTACAGGCAGTTTGGACAGATATTCTCCCTGAGAGCCAGGTTCTGGAAAATTCGTCAGAAAAATAGAATCTTGGTACATAAGGCTCCCACCCTTTTTGTGTTTCAGAAAAAAATGGTAGCTCAACCATGTGGACCCCAGTTTCTGGGTTCTCCAGCTATCCTGCCTCCATGAGAGCAGGGTGAGTGTGGTAGACAGCACAGAGAATGCAGATGGAGGTTCGAGACAGGTCTCCGTCACTTACTCACTGCTGGACCTTAAGAAAAATCACTTAACCTTTCTGAGCTTTGGTTTCCTTGACTCTAAAATGGAGGACATACCATCAACTTCACTGGATTGTTGTGAGGATTAAATGGGGTCATTAAGGAGTATTTTGTGAAGTGTAAAGTGCTAAGCCAGTATTTGGCTATGGTGATTTTCCCATTGGGTCAGTCACAGATGCAGAGCATCTCTGTGGCAGCAGAAGGTGGGGGACCCACAAAAAATTATGTTTGAGAGCCCACCTCCTTGCATCAACCCGACCACACCATCGTCCCCTCCCACCTTGTCTTCCCTCACTCTTTTTTTTTTTTTTTTTTAAGATTTATTTTATTTTAGAGAGAACAAGAGAGTGCAAGATGCTGGAGGGGCAGAGGAAGAGGGAGAGAGAGAGAGAGAATCCCAAGTAGACTCCCCTCTGAGGGCAGAGCCCGACTTGGGGCTCGATCCTGAGACCCTGAGATCATGACCTGAGGCGAAAGCAAGAGTCCAACGCTTAACCCACTGAGCCACCCAGGCGCCCCGGTCTTCCCTCACTCTTGGCCCAACTCCACGTTCAGGTCATTCAGAAGCTATCTCCTGCGCCCTCTCTTCCCCAGGCCATGCTCCCTCCTCCTCTGCCACTCAGTCTTCTTCCGGGATCCCATGCGGGACGTGTTCAAACCCCACATTACCCCAGGCTAGGTCATCCACCTCCCACACCACGGTCCCCTTTAAAACAGGACAGCGCTACTTCCCACCTCCCTGGGTGGTGGTGAGGATTAATAAGTGAATGCGTGCGAAGCACTGGGAAGGATGCCCGTGCAGAGCAGGCCCTCGATCAGCGCTGGCTGTCACTGCCGTCACCACCTGCTTCTCTCCCCAGCTGGCCTTCACGCTTCTCCTACCTCTCCTAGGATGACATGTCTTTGTCCCCAAATATCCCACACTGCACTGAAGTGATCTGCCTCTAAGCCTGTCCTCCCCAAATAACATCAACATTGCCTGGGATGTCAACAGCCCTGTCTTAAGTCTCGGTGTCCCCCGCACCAGGGACAGCGCCAGGCACAGGGCAAGTGCTCAAGACATCATGGAACTAAATTTAAAATGAGCCCTACCTTTGAGGCAGTTTTTCTTATTGATTTTGATCGGGGTAACATTCCCTTGGCGGGGCTAGGTGTAGTCGGAGAAGGATGGACTTAACCTGCGATGCTGGGAGGCTCTTCCGTTGCCATCATTGCCACAGCTACCTCCTTTGGCTCATGGCACGTACTTCCCCTATGTCTTAGTGTTAAGCCCAGTCTTCCTGTTGAATAAGGGGTCTGTTTCCGTGGCTGGGCATTGATGTGCCCGGCCAGGGGCTGGGCTGGTTTGTGTATCGGTGAATGGGCAGATGGTTGTGGCGTCCTGACTTGGAAAATGGAGCCCTGAGCAGTGGCACATGCGGGATAGGATTTTCAGTCCCTTGGTTTTCATGTTGACATCTTTCAACCCACAGGAGTGCACGGGGTCAGAAAGGAGGCACTGGGAATGGGAGGGTCTGGGAGGGACAGGAGGAGCCTTGGATAACTGACTTTCATACGAAACTTTGTATTTAAAAAGAGCTACTTCTGCAAGTGGCTATTAGCAGCTTCCCGTGTGGCTTTCCATCGCTGCCTCTGCTGTTCAGCTTTATCCTTGCTACCAGGAGGACCAAGAGCCCCAGTGCGGCTCAGGAACTGTGGGAGCCGAGTCTTGCTGAGTCCACGCAGCGCTGCTGACCACAGGGCTCCAGCCCATGAGGAAAAGCTGCTGTTCAATCCCCAAGTTATGTGCAAAGAGCTCCGTGCCTCCCAGAGAGCTCCCTCCTGCAGAATCCAAGGGATCCCCATGAAATTCCAAGTATCCCTCAGACGCCTGGAGGGCAGGGCCACCCCTGCCACAGGGACGTGGGTAACACGGGCCCCTCCATGGAGCCCTGTCCTCCTTCTGGGTCCATTTCAAGCTCCCTGGGCACTCTGGATGCCCTGGCTGCACCCCATCTGGAGGCAGCCCCTACCCTTTCTGGGAGCCCTAAAACAGACCATCCTTCACTCTGCTCTTTCAAAATCTTAAATTCAATCAGTCACTCTCTGGTGTTCCCACTGGGCTTCCTTCATCTCTTGAGCCCTCTGCCTTCTCCCTGCCCACCCCACCACGTTCCCCCTCCTCCCTTCTCAGTAGTCAGCCCTACCACTCCTTCTCCAGTACTCTCCCTCCTCTTGCCTCCTGCAGACATTCACTCCCCCCACCCCACATGCTTATGAAATCCCACCGTGTGCTCGAGTGTGGCAGGTATTCGGTCTGTGGTGGTAGCCAGAGTCCACGTGTTCTAGCCCACATGAAGACATGGACGTTAAAGCACAATCACACTCATGCATTTATGTAATTGCAAATGGTGATACATTCCGTGAATCATAAAAAGCACAGGGTTCTGGAAGAGAAACCTAGTTTAGTTCAGCGTTCTGGAAGGGAGGGTGTGTGCAGATCAGGGAAGGTCCCAGAGAAAACACCACTGGCACTTAGAGCTAAGGGTTATTCCGAGTTACCCACATAAATAGTGGGGAAAAGTGCTTCCCGGATGGCATGTGCCAAGGTCCTGGTGCAGGGCAGAGTCTGGTATGTTTCAGGACTACAAGGCGAGTGGGTGGGGATGGAGCACTGAGAGCACAGGGGAGCGTGGTGTGAGAGGAAGCTTCGGGGAGAGCCAGAGGCCGGATTAGGCAGGGTGAGTGGAGAAAGTGAGGGGCTTGGGATTTATTCTACCTGTAATAGGAACAGTCGCAAGCTGGGGAGGCTGCCAAGCCAGGGTCTGCCTCCTCTGCCCCCCAACTGGGTGGCTGTGGGCTGGGGGAAAAGGTGACACAGCCCTCCAGAAGCCAGGTGTGCTGGGATGGTCAAGAAGCACTTCCCAGAGGACTGTGGGGTGGAAATGTCTTGGCCATAGCTGGATGTCACTCAATAAAGCCGGGAAATTGTAATGGGCATAAAACCTAGCGGTCCGCATACTTCCTGTGTAACCTGCACGGTGGCTCCTGGCTCCGTGAAGGGGCATTATTATCTGCATTTTATGGCTCAGGCAACCCAGGGAGAGGGGAGCCAGGGTGTTGTTCGGGGGGTTGTGCAGCTGAGGGACAGACCGGGATGCAGGCCTGGATCTTCCGATGTCAAGTCCAACGCTTTTTGCACCCCGCCAGCAGGGTCTGCGGAGGAGAGGGAAATTCCCCCAGGAAGAGAGTGAGGCCAGAGGGGGGCACGGCGTGCAGGGGTGATCCACTGCTCCTTCTGGTTCACACAGCTCTGATGGGCTCCCAAAGATAGGAAGAGTCATGAAGCTCCAGATTTCAACTTAACATCTGAAGAGAGTGAGGTGCCAGGGTTTTCTGTTGTGAGTCAGCTCCCCTGCTGGCTCTCAGGCTGATGCCAGAATCTTGAGAGCAGAGATGATCCATCCAGGGGTGTAAAAGCCAGGCCCCTAGGGGTTTGATGAGGTGACCAACAGCTTGGGCAGCTTTGGCTCAAAGCGTCTGCCGCCTGGACCCCTCGTTGGGGGAGGCTGACTTCAGAGCCACCTTCCCCAGAGCTCAGGATGCAACAGCTGACACACACTCCCTAAATCAGCTGTGTCTCTAGGTAGCATGAGTATTGAACACTCTCAAAAGGAAATTAGGAAAACAGGCCATTTTACAAGAGCATCAAAAAGACTAAAATACCGAGGAACAGGTGCTCTCCGGCATCCCCAACACCCCAGAACGTTCTCTGGCCTGAGTGCACTACTCATCTTCCTCCTTGCACCAAGGTCATGTGCATATAGCGAAAACCTGCCGGGAGCCAGGCCACAGCCAGCGGTGTGTCCCCTCCCCACACATGGCCTTGGACGCAGAACAACTTCAAAAATTATGTGTTAAAGGAGTTAATCGATTAACGAGGAAAGCAGATGGGGGGACAGGGTGGGGCAGATAAATAAGGTAACTTCTTAAAATCGAAAACACAACACAATGTCAAGTGGGAGGTACCCAGGGCAGGGGAAAGAGTGTGGGGCCTCTCCTGGGTTTAAATCCCAGCTCTGCCACTTCCCAACTGGGAGAATACAGACAAGCTTCTTGACTTCTCAGTCAGCGTTGCACCTTGGTACGTCAGGGCTACTGATGCCTCCTTCCCAAGGAGGTTATGAAGACCAAATGAGTTGACTCGTAAGAAAGTACCGAGAATGGTAGGCATAGTAGAAGCTTAAGAGATGGTAGTTTCCTCCCATCTCTGGAGAATTGGGGGCCACAGAGGTGACCACGGTGTGAATCCTGGCTCCATGGTTTACCAGCTGCCTGATTCCAGCGTAACTTCATCTCTCAGTGCCTCAGTTTCCTCCTTTGCCAAATGGGGTGGTGATAATAGAAACCGTCTGGTAGCGTTGTTACAGATTCAGTGAGAGCAGGTGTGTGAAGCATGTCCCTCACTGAGAGCTGCAGGGCATCCCCCCCGCCCTGGACCGAGTGCTGGGGGAACGGGTTCTGGAATCTCTCTGCCCCTCTAGGTTGGTAATACCTATGTGAATTCCTCTGTGCTCACAAATGTGTCCACCTCTGCATCCCTGCAGACAGGCACCCCTTCTGTGTGCTAAGCAGGGACCTGTCTAATAAACCATTTTCACAGCCCTGTCACCAGGACACATGCTGAGCCGGCGGCAGCCGCATGTTATCTGCCCCCAGTGTAGCTGTGCTGGTAACCCCCCACATCTGCTGCCCCACTCAGCATGCAGTGAAATGCGGCGTGTGAGGACCACACAGTGGAAAGTTAATGAAAACAATAAACTCTGATTTTAAGAGTCGGTGCCGCTGGCCCACACCATTTCCGTCCTCAGTCTCGCCCCTTGTGTCCCTGTGTGCACCCCGCTCTCCTGCTGTGCTTCAGGAACCTGACCATTCCCCACCCTCTCCGCTCCCTGCTTGGGTATGACCGGTGGGAATGGGGATCTCCCCGAAGAAGAAGCAGAAGTGCTTGGCGGCTGGGAGAAAGGGCACGGGCACGTCCCCATTGTCCGCCTTCCCTCCCACACCCTGCCCGGTGCCCGTGAGAGACACGTGCTCCCCGCAGCCAGCAAGCGGCACCCGGCACCCGGCAGTCATTTCCCTCTGCCGCCATGCCTCCCCTGGGGCGATGCCTCAGCACTCATACAGAGAACCGGTGCTTTGGCGGGGCAGGGGAGAGGGAAGCAGGTTAGGGCACTCAGGTCAGTACCGGCTGCCAACAGCCTCGAGTTCTGAGCCACAAGTGGGTACAGGTGCTGGAGAGTCAGGCTCGTATCAGGTCGGCTGCCTGCTTGCTTGGTGACTTTACCAAATGCTTTAACCTGAGCCTCAGTGCCCTATTTGGGAAAAAAAAAAAGTAGAGGGGAGTAACATGTGCCTACTTTGAGGTTGCTGTATCAAGTATCTAGTAGAATGGCACACAGTAAGCCCCCGGTAAATACTGGCCACTCTTGCGGGTAATAGCAGTATTAATAATACTTGACTTTTGAGAGTCCCCACTGTTTGCCTTGATTTCTGCCTTGTCACCATAGCTGTGCTCAGTCTGGCTCCTCTGGTCTTGTTCTTCCTCCAATAAACAGATCTTTGACTTCATTTTCTAGTCACTAGACCCCTGAGGCCAAGGAGCCTGCACCCCAGACCCTACACTGACACCCCCCACCCCTGGTACCCAGACCCTCGGGTCACTCCTGAGTCCCACCCTTGGCTTGGTGGCCCAGAGCAGGGTCTTTCAGCCTCTCCCCTGGTCTATTGGCCTTTCTACCTACCTCCCCAGTCCTGGTCCCCCAAAGGGGCCTGAGCCCTGTAGGCTGTTCTGTCGGGCTAGCTGATGGGGTGGGCAGGACTGGGAAGTGGCAATCTCTCCTCCCCTGGCTGGGATCAGAGAGGCTCAGTCAACTCTGGTGGGTGGTGGTGCCCCTGAACTCCTGCTCTGGTGCATTCATTCATTCATTCATTCAATTGTAAATATCTAGTGACTTCCTATTCATTTGGGGAAGATTTAGCCATCATGTGATCTTGACCTTGAGGAACTGTCCCCCATAATGATTCCCAAACCAGATGGGAAGAAATCACAACTACTACCTAGACCAGCAAATACGAAGAATTCAGAGTTCTGGCCCCAGCCTCCAGCAGCATTGGGTCCAGATGTCACGGTGGGATGGCAGAGAGGCTATCTCCTCCTCGGGGCTGCCTGCGGCCCCCTGCCAGCCATCCTCAGGATTCCCCGTCTCTATCAGATGCCTGTGCCATCATTAGATTCAGCCCCCAGAGAACCAGTTGTGTCTTTATAAACAACAGTAAAAGCTGCAGATGTTCTGGGCTAAAAGTCAATGAGACTGCAGAGCATACCGTGCCAAGCTGTCAGTTCCCCAAGGCTGGGGAAATGGGAAGGCCCCATGGTGTCCTCCTCCAGGGACCCACCAAAAGATTCCAAATGAGGAATCTCACTTGAATAGCACAAAAAGAAATAAGCCAGCCACGCCTCCCCCCAGTCAGTGACGGAACAGGAGGAACAAATGCAAAGAAAGACTCTGGGTGCTCACAGGGTCAGAGGCCTGTCATCACCACAGGAGCTGGATTCTAGAGCACAGGAGCCTCGGGAAGGCTGGCTTGGGGCTGGGACCAGGCGGGGTGAAGGTGGGAGCCATGTCTCCTTCCATCCCGAATACACAGGTTGGAAGCATGACGACCAGCAGATCAGAACCACCTGTCAGGAGCCGTGGTGGCTCCCCAGCTGCAGGTGGCACCAGAGACTCAATCAGGAAGATTAGAGGGGAGAGTGAATGGAGCCCCAGGCCCAGCTTAGATCCAGGGCAGCCAGCCTGAGTCCCCACAGTGTCTTTGGAGCCCCAGGAAAACCAACTGGGTCGATCCTATGTTCTGGGAGGGGCAGCTCATCCTGAGCGAATACCCACTGCATTTCTTTCTTCTCAAATCAGATTTCTTCCCCTCTTGAGGCCCTGAAAATCCCACCAGCCATCAGCACGAGTGCCTCCATGTGACAGCACCGTCCATGAGCTCCACCCCAAGGCACTGGAAGAGGCTGGAAGGGCCGGGGGGGGGGGGGAGGGGGGCTGCACACTCCAGCCATGGTAGTCAACTGAATCGTCTGCTTTCATCCCTAGAAGCTGGACAAATGATAGACAAGAGGAGAGGGAAGGTGGACATGTGTTTTCTTCCTCTCATTTGGGAATTTTGCTACTACAGATAGATGCTTTGTTAAAATTGAGAAATTTTATCCATCCATATTGGATGGATTCACCAAAATGTTAAAAGTAGTTACCTATGATCACAAGATTATGGGTCTTTCCCTTTATTTTTATTTTGTCCATATTCTAAAAAATAATTATTTTGGGGGCACCTGGCTGGCTCAGTTGGAAAAGCATGCAATTCTTGACCTTGGGGTGTGAGTTCAAACCCCACATTGGGTGTAGAGAACTACTTTAAAAAAAAACAACTGTATTTATTCTGTAATAGGAAGTGATGAGTTACGTAACAGGATTGCAAATCATGAGTGTGAGGCATTTTGGACCAGAGCTGAGTAGGCTGAGGGGTGGCTGCCATTGACCTAGGGAGGCAGTGCTGGGGATGGGGGGCTCACACTGACCTTTGTGCAACTCTGGACGCTGGTGCCTGTGAACCAGCCAGATGGTCTTAGCACCACAGCACAACTCAAGGCTGTGTCCTTGGAGCTGCCTTTGGGAGGAGGATTGGAACCCTCATTCCAAAGGACAGGAGGAGGTGAGGAGCCTCTGAGTGCAGGTAGGCAGTGAGCCCCTGGAGGCTGGGCACAGACCCCCGCCATGCCTAGCACAGGGCCTGTGCCCAAACAGCAGACACCGTGCTCCCTCGGGACACAGCGTGGGCCTGCGTGCCTGCCCCACACACGTGAGTGAGGGCACTCGCTGTTTCCGCTGCCCCGGTCTGCAGCTGTCTGTGGGGAAGGGCGCTTTGCTCCGAGAAGCTCGGAATTGGAGTCGGAGGTGAACCATCCTGACATGACCCAGAAAACTGGCCACTGACCCAAGACCTCAGGCATGTCAAATATAAACAAGCCAGCAGAGGCCTCTGAGAACCCCACTGGGCTAGGGGGTCCGCCAGAGAAACTGACCCCCCAGGCGTGAAGGATAAATACGTAATAAGAAGTTGTCTCTAATGCTAGTGAAACCCAGTCTAAACAGAACATGAGTGTGGCTGCAAGAGAAACCTTTCACTTAAACATGGAGCCTCTCCCAACACGGAAGGCTCTTTAAAAACACTGGAAATTGTCTTTTCTGCTGTGGGAAAAAATACCTCCCTGTGTGCCAAGAAAAAAGGATGTGGTCAGAAAGGAAGGGGCGGAGGAGGAGGTGGGAGGCTTCTTGGAGTCTGACATAAACAGTGCAGAATGAGGAAAAGCCTAATTTTAAAACTTACTCTGTAATCATGGTGCAAACCATCTGAGACTCGGGAGCCATGCCAGGGCTGGGACTGGTGTCTGAACAGGCTGAGAGGCTGCCTAGAGGCCGTGGGCGTCCGGACTCACCAGGTGACACAGGGCAGCGGCTTTGAACTGTTTCCCCCCACCTCCCACCACAGCCCCTTCCCCAGCCCTGAGCCCTGCCCCCACCTGCTCCTAGAAGGGGGCTTCTCTTCCTCCTCTCATCTCCCTTCACCCACTGCTTCCAGCAACTCGTGTGGAGGGACTTTAGGGGCATGAAGGTGCTGGGCACTGCCTTTGCCGAATCAGAAGTGACCCTGAGCCGCAGACTCTCTGGGATGTGGCAATGACTGCTCGTCCCAGTACTAGATGGAGAAAAGCCTGAATCCTCAGAAAACATGACATTCTCTTTAATTTTCCATACTTCTGAGTGGTAATGCCATCAGTTTGAGGGATGAAGATGAAGAGAGAAGGCGGGAGTCCCTTCTCAGCATCAGAACACAGTGAACTTAACACAGCAGCCAATTTCCTGTAGGAGCAGGCTCAGCAAGGTGGACAGACCACAGACTCTCAGAGCAGTGCCTGTGATATGATCAGGGCTGATATCCAGCCTTGGAGCTTGAGTGGGGGTCTCCGAGGTCCCCTGTCCTGCCTGCATTAACCCTTTGGCTGGTGGATTTTGGAGAGATCCAGGGCCCTGGGCAGGAACCTGCGTAGCTAGAGAGGAGGCACTTGGGAACGGTGGAGGGTGTCGGTTTAGCAGTTGTTTAAAAAAATGTTTCAATATTTTAACAACTGGTATGGTGATAGCAAGTGTCTGTCAGCTAATATCACCCATGACTATTATCATTATTTTTTCAGAGCCATTGGACCACTAATTTAGTACCAGGGAGTCACTGTGAGGAAAGCATGTGGTTTTGAATCTGATCCTCGATTCGCAACTCAGCTCTGCCCATTGCTAGCTGTATGACCTTGAGCAAGCTCCCTATTGTGTAATGGAAAGTAGACTGATACCCACTTCATGAGATTGATGTAAGAAGTGGGTGCAAAGCTATTTCTGAGAGTACTTTGTAAATGTTAAGACTGAACAGATGTGAGTAAAAGCGCACAAACCAAAAGAGAATTCTGATTTGTCCAGGGTTCCGAAGCCACGGCGCTCCAGATCTCCACCTGTCCCCAACATTTATTTGTAGGGTCCAAAGAGAGAACACAAACGAAGGCCCACATATTAAGTTAATTTCTAAATATTAATTTTAATTCTAAGTCAACTAATGGAAAGCTAAGGGTGTAAGTCAGACTAAGTGCTAAATCACATCAGTTCTGCCTTCCTACCCTGATAGATACACCTTTATAACAACCTAGAAAGCAAAGTTCAGATTTAGAATTCTTGGACTCCTCAAAATTCTGTGCTAGAGTGTAGCAGCGCAGGAATAGCTGACCCCCAGCTGGCCCCACTCCTCTTCCCACCTTGGCTTGTTACCATATTGAGAGATAATGGACAATCACACATATGCGTGTGGATGCTTAACACATATGTCCAAACTCCATGTGCACCCCCAACAAACAGCCAAGCTTTGGCCCACACAGGTGGAGTAGACTGCCCTTAGGAAGACAGAACAGGGAAAAGGCTTGCATTGACCCTGGTGGCACGTTTGGGGCCATATGGCTGGGAATACTGAGATCCCAGATACCCAGACTGTGGTCTAGAAGGAGGGAAACAGGCTTCAGGTGGGCATGTCTTCTTAGCCCCACAGGGCCCTTGCTCAATATGGAACAGCATAGCCAGAAGATACCAGAGTGGGTCCCTTAAAGCATAAGACTAGCAGGGGCTCCTCTCGCCTCGGCTGAGGGGCAGTGTCATCTTGGATACCAAAGCCTACCTGGGAGCTTGAAACAGGCTTGAAACCACCCATCCATCAGGGGACATCAGTGTCCCTGAACACCTGGCCTATCCCTGTCCTCAAGAATGCTGCTACTGGCCCCCCATCCCCTTGGTGACCGCAAGGCTTCAGGGGGAGCAAAGTAGAGCTCCTTCAGAGAGGTTGCTCTGCCCTTCATGGGCACTGGGAGAACTGGCTGGAACCTGGACCTCAACCCAGGGACCACTTATTTGAATGAAATGCTTCACATGAACCTGTTTAACTGAGATTTGCCTTTTTCTTCTAAAAATGGGATGCAGAAAGCATGAAGGTTGCAATAATCGATGTTTTCATTATTAGCCCCATTGGTGAGTCCATTAGCTGTGACCTTTGGTCAATGACTGAGTGTCTAAAATGAAAACACTGTGTTTATCACCATGAGGAGAGGATTGTAGAAGGAGGGGAACGAGATACTAACGTGGATCTAGCCTGTTATAGTTTACAAAGTGTCTGCTCACATTCCATCACTCCAGTTGATCCTTGTAACAGCTCTGATATGTAAGGAGCCTGGAGTTATTTTCCTTCCCATTTTACCCACGAGGAGCCTGAGGCTGACAGGAGCAGCTTGTCTGAGGCCAGCCAGCTGTCACCTTGGGACTGACACCTAAACCACTGAGCGCAAAGAGAAAAAATGAGATGAAGAACTCATTTAAGTTTAAGATTAAGGAGCTTTTCCACAAGCGTGGTGAAGGAGAGAAAGCAGGGTTTGGGGTCAGAGAGACCTGACTTCAGATTCCGGTGCTGCCCTTTGCCGTTGGTAGGACTTTGCACAGTTTGCTTGGAGCTTCTTTTCCTTGTGTGTGACCCGCGTATCATCAAATCTGCCTCACACGGTTGCTGTTGGGTGCTTGCCCACGGAAGGATCAGTGGCTGTTAAGTTTCCTTCTTTCCCAACACTGTCCCCATTGCTCTTCCTTACTAACACCTAAAGTCAGATCTCACTTGTACCACATGCAGTGCTACATACTTTGCATCCATTATCTCATTTAATGCTCACACCAAGTACATCAAGTAAATCCTATTACTGTGTCCTATTTTGTAGGTGGGGGAACTGGTGCAGAGAGGGCAAGTGACTTGCCTAACTGACACAGCCAGTAGGTGGTAGCACTTGGTTTACAAGCTGAGGCAGCCTGGCTCCAGAAATCCTGCTCTTGGCTACTCTGCCCAACCAGCTCCCCACCTCGCTCTCTCCTTCCCTTTGTTGCCCAACTTCTTGAAGGAATTACCTGAACTCCCAGTTTTTTCTTGTGCTTGCTCATTCCTTCTGTAACCGCTTACAGGATGACTTCCACCAGCATATCTTCACTGCTGTCTTGATAATTAATAAATCTCATAGTCTTTCCTTAACCCCACTCTCTTCAATTCATGTGACTTTTGGCAATGATGGCTTCCTGAAATTCTCTTGACTTTGGAAGCGAGTTGTCCCCATTTGCTGGCTCTTCTGCTTCATAGGTTCCTCTTTGTCTCCTGGCCATCTGAACGAGCCCCCTAAGGTGTCTCTTTCATCCCCCGTGGTCTCACCATCACCATCAGCCAATCCTCTCCATGCAGACTGTTGCCAAATTTATACCTCTAGCCCTTTCTCCCAAGCTCTCGATCCAACTCTGCAATTCCACAAAAGCTGCACCTCCCAGTTGAAACTCAATGTCTTCCTATCTTTCACTTAAGATCATTTCAATACTTACCTATTCAACAAGGGATTCTGAACTCCTTCTGTGTGCCAGGCACTGTTCTAGGTACTGGAGATATGGCAGTGAATAAAACAGGAAGTCCCTACCTTCTTTGGGGTTAACTTTGAGTTGCAGGGTGAGGGGAGAGAGACCATAAGCAAAGTAAGTAATATAGTGTATTAGACAGTGGAGAAAAATAAAGCAGAGTCAGGGCATGGGGAGTGCTGGGGCAGGAAGTTGCAATTTTAAATATGGTTGACAAGAAAGGTTGCACTGAGAACATGATACTTGAGCCAGGAATAATGGAGGCAAGGCAGCAAGCCCTGAAGATCCTGAGGGAAGAATGCTTCAGATAAAATAAAGACTACGTGCAAAGGCCATGAGGTGGGAGTTTGGCTGGCATGCTCAGGGGAGCAGCACAGAGGCCAGAATGGGCAAGAAGGAGAGAAAAGTTGATGGTGGCTGAGAGGAAATGGAGAGCCATATCATGTAGGGCCACATAGGTCCTTTGAAGAACTTGGGCTTTTCCTGAGTGGCTTAGGAGCTGTGGAATCATTTTGGGTCGAGGACTGACATAATTTCACATTTGTTTCACAAGATCACCGTGACTGCCATGTTGAAAATGGACCAGGGCAGCAGAACAGAGGTTTTAGCAAGGAGGAGACTGGCTAGGCGGCTAGGGCAGCAATCCAGGAGAGACATCTCTAGCGTGGATCAGGGTAGTGGCAATGGAGGTGATGGATGGACAGGAGATGAATTCTGGATAGATTTTGATGGCATCAACAGGATTTGCCAATAGTGCATGGAATGTGAGAGTGTGGTCAAGAGTGACTCCAAAGTTGTTGGCAGGTGGGCAGTTGGGTCTATGGATCTGGAGCTCAGGGAAGCAATTCAGATTAGAGATAGAAATTTGGAAGTTGTCAGGATGTAGATGGTACTTAATAGCCATGGGACTGGAATCACCAAGGGAATGTGAGTAGACAGAAAGAAGAGGACCAAAGACTAAGACCTGGCGCCTTCCAAAGGTAAAGGGTTGAGAGATGAAGCAGAATCAGCAAAGGATGGTGAGGAAGAGCTCATGAGACACAAGGGGCAACAGGAGTCACATGTGTGCTCCCTGGGCCAGCCACCATGTTCTGGGCATAGATGCAAAGACAAACGTGACTCCATCTTCACTCCCTCGTGGAGGAGTCAGGGCTTTGCACCCTGAAATACCACTGTGGGTGGGTCCAGGGACATATGTGGAATGTCAGAGGCAGTGAGACCACACCTTGTTACTTCTGAGAATGATTTTACACACACCAGTCAACTGTGTGTGGCTCTTCTGGTTGTTTTACTTTATCCCTTCTTTTTGTCTCTGATAGGCAATCAGTTACCGAGCCAGAGACTACCTACTTGTGCAGCATCTCTCATACGTAGCCCCTCCCCTCCGTTCCTTCCAGCCTAGCTGGAAGTCTCATTAAAGATTACCTACAGTGTTGCAAAAGCTCCTGAACATCGCAGGTTCCCTCCCATTGTCCCTCTAATTCTCCTTCTTACATCACCCTTCTTCCTGGCACATCATCTCCTGCTCAAAAGTCCCACCACCCCGGGAATGAAAGCCAGTGCCTAAGCCCATTATTAAAGGCTACTTCACAGACTGACTCTGCCCTGCCCACCCAGCCTTGTCTCTATTTCCCAGGTGCCCTCTCTTTCCTGGACACTCCATGTTCATGCTTAAGGCCACATGTTTGCCCATGGTGGAACCTCCCACTAGGGTGTGCCTTTCTTTGTTCTCCACAGCTCATATCCCATTTCCTCCACAAAGCTCTCCCCCTATAGCCAGCATGGACGTCCATGTCTCCAACATCCTGTATCACTCCGAGTCTGTGTCATTCACTTTTGTATGTAGGTATATAATGGCATGAACAGTCACTAAATACGTTTATATTCACCAGTTCATTCATTTTTATTTGTGTGTGGCTTGTCTGCCTCCCCCTCAAGGATAAATAACTTTCAGTGTTAAGCACGGTGCTATTCTCATAATAGAATACATGAATAGTAGATGTTAGTCTTTTTTTAAAGGTGAGGGAATATATAAAAGGTAAAACTGTGATAAAGCACTTTGTTGTATACAAGTTCTACCAAGCTCCGGGTATACAGGCATGAAAGTGATTCAAATAAAATATTTATTCCTTCAACAAAAATGTATTAAGATCTACTATATGTCAACAATGTGTGAGATACTAATGATTCAAAAATGTCACAATCCCAAGCCTCAAGGAAATCATAATCTAATGGGGAAAACAGACACATAAATAATTATAATATAACCTGAGAGCTGTAAAGAGCTGGATATATCCATGGGAGCATGGAAAAGAAGGCTTTCTGAAGGAGGTGATGTATGTAATGATTCTCAAAGGATGAGTGATTAGATCCAGTGAGACTGTAGCAGGGGAAAGAGTGCTTTAGGCATCGGACATGGCATGAGCAAAAAGGAAGAGGTTAAAACAGCATGGTGTGTGGAGGTAGGGAGGCCAGACCATGGAGGGCCGTATATTAAGGAACTTGAATCCCATCATGTGGGTGATGCCAATGATGCTTTTGAAGGGTGTTAGGTGTAAAAAGGACAGAATCATGTCTGTGTGTTTGAACACCAGTGCAGCTAAAAGATCAATTTGAAAGGGATCAGAATTGGATGCAGAGAGGGCAGTTATGGACCATTCCCTGTAGACCAGGTGGGAGATGCTAAGGGCTTGGATTTAAATGAGGGCAGGGACAGCTGGATGGAGAAAAGGAGATAAATTCAAGCATCACTTATGGAGCAAAATTCATAGGACTCAGTGATGCAATACCTCAAACAGTCTAGGGGAGGGCATAGGAAGAGCCAAAGATAACCCTTACTTCTGGCCTAGAAGACTGGGTGAGCAGTGGGTCACCTCTGGCAGAGAAGGAGGAAAGGGCCCAAGTGTATGCTGGAGGTGGTGCGTTCACTTTGGGACACGTGGAATTTGAAGTGCCTCCAGCATCCCATTCAAAGTAGTCCTCTTAAATGGTCAGAGTGACTCCAGGGTACTATCACGCTTGGAATTTATCAGGAACTTCTTTGAAAACCATTACCAGGGCACCTGGATGGATCAGTGGTTAAGCATCTGCCTTCGGCTCAGGTCATGATCCCAGGGTCCTGGGATCGAGCCCTGCGTTGGGCTCCCTGCACAGCAGAGAGCCTGCTTCTCCCTCTCCCTCTGCTGCTCCCACTGCTTGTGCTCTCTCTGTCTCTGTGTGTCAAATAAATAAATAAATACTCTTAAAAAAAAAAAAGAAAAGAAAACCATTACCAAAGCCAGTTTATCAGCTACATAAACCAGTCATGCGTTGTATAGGCATAACTCTTTCTGGGGGAAAAGAAAAAGTGCCACTACCTTAGAATGCAAAAAAATAAAATAAAATAAAATAAATAAAAATATGATATTTTTGAAAAAGAAACCTATTCACTAGACTTATGTCACAATGAATTTTGGGCTACCCAAAATCAAACCTTCCCTTAATGATGGAGTCCTTCAGTCCCTGGGGCTGTGGGAGAGAACATGCCTAAGACCCAAAGGATTTCCAATAGAGCAGTGTCAGAAGTCGCAGCAATGTGGATGGACTGAGTACACCGCTTCCCAAGGTCACCACGCCCATTCACTAGACTCAGCCAGGTGCCTTTGCTTTGATGTGATGATTAAGAAGCTTGTTTTATTTCTCTATTCCACAGAATCCTACAAGAAAAGGGTATCTTCCTTCTCTCCCAAGACAGGCAAAAGAGTGCAACTTTATCGTATTATCTCTGTTTGCAGAAAATCTGGGACCAAACTAAGCTTTGTAAATTTCTCACATGACTGACCTCTAGAACCCTGGGCTTAAGTCTGCTCACATACCTCTAGGCAGGAAGGTGGGGGCAAAAATATGAACTGTGAAGACTATAGACAACATATCTTAATCGACCAGCAAGATAGCCAGTCCTGAAAAGGACAGTGTTACAACAGAATCAAAAACCAAGAATCAACCAGAATGAAAAATTCCCCAACCAATGTGCCACAGTTGGCACAGTGTCTTAGACGGGAGAACAGGTACAATTTTATACTGCTGAGAATGCTTGTCCTCCCGTCCCACAAAGGAAAAAAAGACCCCAAAGCAGGCCTGGTCACTATAACCTAAATGGAGAACAGAGCTGAGGCAACACAGAAAGTAAATGCCTGGTGACTTAATAATTGTCTCCACACTTTGGCTGGGGGCAAGAAGCTGACTCCAGTGTGTCTGTTTCATAAACCCAACTAGCAGATTGGGTCTCACCTGACCTCTGATGCGTATATGATTATATCCCACTCAAACAACATTTATGCCCCTCTGTACAGTAAGGAATGGCTGTAGCATTATTGGGGGGCTGTAGCATTATCATGGAGAGCTACTCATCGGCGCAGCTACAATGAGCATGTGCAGCAAAATGGGCTCTCACTGACTTTCTACGTGAGGGCATTTCCTCTTCTTCAACTCTGCCAATCATGATACACTGCAGTTATGCCCAGCAGTTACCAGGGGCATGGAGACAAGAGAAAAGGTTCTTGCAGCTGTGGGACCACCTCCTCCCCAGGCAGCCTGGCCTTCCCTTCTTTTCAGACTGGGGCTGACTAGCACAGGGGGTGCTGTGGGGGCCAGCCAGGGGCAGCAATTAGTGTCTCCATGTCCCCGTGTGACGGTAAAGGATGCTGAGACATTTTAGCATCAACCTGACAATGCAACCCTCTCTTAAGCCATTCGTATAAAGCCCTGTAGGATCTTCTGTCACTTCATAAGAGGAAGAACTTTATATCAAACAAGGATACCATGTCTTAGCTGATGAGTGGAGCATCTCATTTTTTTTTAATTATTAAATTCTTCTGCACTGTCACTGAGAATCATTCCCAGTCCCAGCAGTGGATATATGGAGAATGCACGGCCAGGCTCTGCTGACTAAACTTCTGCTTCTATTTGGGTTCAGTCCAGCTCTCTGTGGCTGTTCTGGGAGCTGCAATCACACAGACAGCCTGAGTCTCCTCCATTCTGGCTTTCTCCAGAACCAGGAGGTAGTAAATTACAGTCGTTAAAAGCATAGACTCTGGAGGCAGATAATTCCCAATTCCCACCTCTTACAAACTGTAGAACCCTTGGTGTGGACCTTAACATCTTTAAACCTCCACCCTCTCATGTGTAAAATGGAAATAGAAATTCATTTATCTTGTGGAATATTTTGAACGTTAACTGAGATAACATAGTTAAAGTACTTAGGACAGTTGCTGGAATAGAGCAAGTGCTCAATAAGTAACAGCTATGATGATGATGATGGTGATGGTGGTGGTGGTGGTGGTGGTGTTAGTGGTGAGCAGAGGGGAGAGACATGGGCTAAGACATGGGCTAAAGTCAGGTGCAGCCAGGAGGAATAGCAAAGTGTCCAGAATGGCAGGTTTACTAAACTGAGCAATGGGACTTCGAGGCTGGGCCTGAAGTCAGTGGGAGAACAGCACGTAGTTAGAGACTACATATGCCAGCCTACAGCACAACATTTGCATTAAGGTGGTTCCCAAGGTGACCATGATCTCCTTGTGTTATCAGTTTCTACGTCTGTTTGCCAAGTGCTAGACTGGCCAATGACTGGAATTTAAGCAACCTTCTTTGTTGAGTAGAAATTCTACCACTGTGATTTCCTGGGAAAGTTTGCCTCCTTTTGCCCTCCTTTACACCTGATACTTCCCTCTAAGTACATCAAATTGTCACCACCTCTTGCCAACAAACCTTACACACACTCATACTTCCCAAGAAAGTGGTTCTTGAAATGGAATGCCTCTAACCAGCTGATTACAATTCACCATCCCAACTAGTTGATGCCTCTGTGGGGCTCACAAATGCCTCTCAGAGCTTCCTGTTTCCAGTTGGACCAGCTGTGATTTTATTTAACTTGCTTTGGTATTGCTTTTTAATCTTTGTGTTGTTTTGATTTGTCCCTATTTAATCCTGAAGCAGCACAGCATAGAACCTTGACCTGAATTCATAGAATTCTGACATGAATTCCCCTCTGAACTTCTCATTTTGCCCAAGTTGACGGTGTTAGTAAGTGGTGGGCACCTCTCCAGCTTTTGAAAAATTCATTCAGCCTCTTCTTTTCTTGTGCATCTCTTCTGCTTTGCCAGGTCAAGCTGGGAACTACCTGACTTGAGGGAAGGGAGAGTAAAAGCCATCAGTGATTCAGATGGGGTGAGCTACCCTTGGTACGGGAACACCACAGAAACTGTGACCCTGGTTGGTCCCACCAACAAGATCTCCAGGTTCTCCGTCAGCATGAATGACAACTTCTACCCAAGTGTGACATGGGCAGTGCCAGTGAGTGACAGCAATGTGCCACTGCTCACAAGGATCAAGAGGGACCAAAGTTTCACTACCTGGCTGGTGGCCATGAATACCACCACGAAGGAGAAGATCATTCTACAGACCATCAAGTGGAGGATGAGAGTGGACATTGAGGTGGACCCTCTTCAGCTCTTGGGGCAACGGGCCCGGCTGGTGGGCAGGACTCAGCAGGAGCAGCCCCGGATCCTGAGCCGGATGGAACCCATCCCCCCCAATGCACTAGTGAAACCCAATGCCAACGATGCCCAGGTTCTCATGTGGAGGCCCAAGCGAGGACCACCTCTGGTTGTGATCCCTCCTAAGTAGAAGCAGACTGGCCTGTGTGTGGAGCACATGACGCTATGACATGCAGTGAGGCTGCCAGGGGTGGCAGGAGCCAAACTGAGTTTCTGAGCCAAAGCAGACCACTTGGTTTGCCAGCATTTGCAGCCACTTATGAAGAGTAGGGCTGCTTCTTGGGTGGTAGAACCATAATCCTTAGGAAAAGTCCCTTCCTTTTAGGAATAAAGAAATCACTGATTTGACAGACTTGCTGTGATTACCATGCAAGTAGCCATATTTTGGAGCTGACCAGGATGATTCTTTTATCTGAACTACTGACCATTTCTTTCCTGTGAGATGCAGGGGATGGAAACAAAATTAAACAGTGCCTGTGGCAAATGCTGCTTCCCAACCAATTAGAAGTGGGAGTGAAAACATCCACACCAGGTGTTTGTAAGACAGAAAGTCCCACTGTCTGACTGGAGGGTGCTCGGGGAAGGGGGTGGAATGGAAGTTGGGTGGTAAAAAGAATGGGGAGAAGGAGAAATAAGTTGTTACTACAAATTAATACCTATGAATTTATTAGTAGACAATCAGATCTTCAACATATTCAGTGGAATGAAAGGTACATTTAGAGAACTAGAGATATATTGATATTCACTCCATTCTGAAGGGGGAGCCTCCTGGGAACTGTCCAGGGTTCTGATGTGAACAGACAGATGGTGCCTCAATGGTTCCATCTACCCACCTCTTTCCAAAATCTGATTGTTCTGTGTATCCTTAATCACAGTATTTGGATAGACAGTTCCTGTATTCTGCAGAAGCTATGATATTTGGGGACTTCACCATGTTTTTTGGTGAAACATTAATTGTGATTTTGTTTACAGCTGCTTATCCTGTTCCTGTTACCAGCCCTAAATTTACAAAAACGTAATTGTTTATAAACCATGGAATCCATGTAGGATTTCGAGAACATTTTAACAAATAAGAATACTATTTTCATTCTTTTGGGGTCTTTTTAGCTTCTGAAGGATGTCAACATACAGAATGCACACATGTACATACATGCACACATGCAAGCATACACACCAGGATGCTGGTAGCATGACCAACACATGTGCCAGCAGTCCCTACATATGTCCTTGTAGCCCAGTACATACACTTTATATATGCTTACTTGAGCTTGATTTCACAGAAGCTCAACTTTAACTGCATGAGCACTTGTGAGGAAGTGCCTCATAATGCTTAACTTCGGAGCTCTTTAAAGAAAATCTGAGCTGCTCACATTGTGCAAGACTATATGGCTGAGATCCCACCATCAAGGATGAGAGACCATTTCCTTTAGTCAGGCCAATATCAAACGTTTTAGAGAGTTTCCAGTCTTTACAATAAGGACTTTTCCAGCTCTTCTAGCTTACATCACCCAGAAAAGAGCCTTTCCTTTTATTCTCAATCATGCAAATTGTGACACACACACACACACACACACAGTTTCTTCATTCAAAATCCCCCAAGCAAAATAATTTTAAAACTGTCACAATGTCATTGTAGATTTTGTGGATGGACACCGGCAGCCTAATTTCAGGTGAAAGAGTTGACATTCAGAGTAATTATTACAGTCCTATGGTTGGCTTCAATGATGTCTTCTACCACAGTCTGAGAGTGGAGAAGAAAAAGCAGGAGGACTTTTTTATTACTTTTATTTAAAATGCAATTAAGTCTAATTTCTTTCAGGTTCTAGTCCCAGGGGATGGTGCTTATTTACGAGAGAGGGTTAACAGATCCACTTGAAATCATGTAATGTTAACCTCACACCCAACCACCAGCTACTCTCTTATAGATTAGTTATTGATGGCAAACTGAGCTATTTATAATAGCACATTAATGACACATCAGTGACTCACAGAAGACCTAGAGACATTCCATTTAAAAATAATTTAGCCGTTACATTTGGATTCCACTGTCCTTCCCATGCTTCCTTGTTTTTTATGGGAGCTCCAAAGAGCTCCATGGCTGAAATAAACCTGCCTATTTTCCATTCTGATATCTGAAACAACAAACTCTCCCTCTGATTGAATTAGATGGGATGCCAGGACACCAATCCTGGAATTTAACCCATGTGGCCCTATCCTAAGAAAACCTGATATTTAAAAATCCAAAATTGCAACAAACCACTGATTAATGAGAAATGATCATTGAATTACAAAATCCTGTACAAGATTTCTGTTTTTAAATTCCTCATGCCCAAGATATGACTTCCACAATCACATTTACGTATAACATAACTTCTTCAAGGGCATATCTGTAAAAAGCAAGGGGCAGCATACATAGCTAGATTTGTTCCTGCTGAAAAGTCGCACTTTTCGGAGTTTCAAAAGAAATGACCTGGCCAGTTTTGTGGAAAATTATGTAATAACAAAATGAGAAAAATAGAGAGGAAAGTGCTTATAAAGTTAAAAGCCCTTGGGCAAATATACATTATGATTATTGTTGGTGATACTGTTGCGAGCTGTGCAGTTGGGTCTCTTGGTTCTGGAATGAGCCGGGAAGAATGCTCCATCACCCCACAGCTGATTATTTTAAAGTTAAAGTGGTTTTGCAAGGAAACAGTCCCTTTTCTTTCTGTGATCCTTAGATCGTTACCTTTCAGCTTAGTCAGGATATTGCCAAATGAAAGGCTCTCCAGCAAGAGAGAATTCACCTTGAAATCTCTATTGGGGTCACCCCATCCTCCCACCAGGCTTTTCTTCCCCCAAGAGCCCCTGGGGTCTGATGCCAGAGGCCATCAGTTTAGAGAGGCTCATTCAGTGCCTTGATCGGGTTTTAGTTGGGTGGTCTTAGGACTATACTTAATTCTAAACACACATAATGCAGTGGTTTCTGGTGGCACAAGACCGTTTAATTCCTTGTGGGAAAGAGCATTTTGTCAGGTAATAGATCTTAAATGTAGTCACCTTTGAGATCTTTTCTTCCGCAATCTCAAGGAAATTGAGGTCCAGTTAAATTAGTTCGTCTATTCAGGGTCACAGACCTAATTAGCAACAGAGCCAAGAGAAGAGCCTGGGTCTCCCAGATCTCAAAGCACAGCATGGGCACACTTACCTGAGACCCACTGTCCTCTCCCATGTCTAGCCCTGAACCATTCACCTTCCCAGCACTAGACGCAATTGAATTCCCCCTTTTAAAAATAGGGTGAAATCTTTGTTACTGTTATGTCAAAAAATGAATATTCCAGACTCCCTCTTACCCATGACAGTTGTTTGAGCTTGAACTCTTAATCTTGGCCCTTGGCAGCATGGACTTTATATTCCCAGGTCAGTGCTTTGGTCCACAGCCCATGGGAAGGTTTGGAGGCTAGTCCTCTCTCCACCTCCCGTTCCCTGGGCTTTTGTACAACCCTGTCTCCTCATGCTAGGAATAAGGGCATAGGGCAAAATCACGTTCTGAGCAGCAATTCTGAGCAGTAAAATAAGAGAACTGTGACTTATAGAGTATTTTACCAAAGGCTTCTACATGCCTCTTCTCAGACAGTCTTGCAGGGAGTGTAATTTTGTTGTTGACATTATTGTCTCCATTTTACAGACCATAAATTGAGATCCAGAGAGGTTAAGTGACTTATCCAAGGGCTCACAAACAGGAAATGTCAGGAGCTAGGATTCAAACTGGGCCATTTGGCTCCAAATCCCATGCTAGGACACTGCACTATGCAGCCTCCCCACGCGTTCCCTGCCTGGAGGGCACCCAAAGAGAAGGAAGGGAGAAAGCATGCCACTTTCCCCTCCACGGCCATGTAGTCCCTACCAACTACTGAGTGGATGTATTAAAAATAAGAGGACGAACACTGTTTTCTTAGGCAGAGAACCTTGTAATCCTCAGGGAGACTGGCCCCCCCAAGAATGCCTGTCAGAGGCTGCAGGGTGGGGGAGCTGCGGTCATCTGGCAGCTCTCAGCACAGCCCCGGTCATTAGTAGAGGAGGAAGTCGGCTCTCCTGGTCTCAGAGCCCCTTCAACAACCCATAAGCACAAAAGGAGGAGGAAAGCGGGCATTCCGCAGCTGAGGTCCCAGCTGAGCGAGACCCTGCCAGCCACCATCCCTCGATGTGGCAGGAGCAGCCCCTGGGGTGGAGGCAGTGCAAACAACGGCTTTTGGAGTTCTGGTTGGCACATCGAACGTTCTTGTTAAAACTGAGGGCACAATTAGACACTGCCAGAGCCAGCTCCCAACTGCGTTTCAAAGAAGGATGTAAACACACACACACACACACACACACACACACACACACACACACACACACACACTCACACACTCCTCAAGCTGAAAAGAAAATTAATCAAAAACCCAATGAACGCCTGAACTCTATAATTAAGCCTAAATGATCCTCAGATAGAAAGGGAGCTGAGTGAGCAAGCTCAGTGCACACAGATATTTTTACCCCAGAGTCTTATTGCCATTAATTTCTTTTGAGATCTTGAGTACATCTGGTTCCAGTTTCCCGGGTAGGACATCTGCCTCTAGAAGGCCTGCAGGAGACTTGCCAGCTCAGTGGCCAGAGGACAGACAAGGTTATTTGGCCATCCTCAAACAGTTTTACAGGAATATGTCTGGGGAGCTGAGGGCCAGGGCCGTGCTCCCTCCCACGATGCATCCTACTGCTAACCTCAGTCCTGCTAACGATTCCTTCCAGGCATACCGTGCTTTATAGTTCGCAAAGGGTTTTTCCTATCCTTTACATAGAGTAAAAAAGAGCTCCGTTGAAGAGAGGAAATCTTAGTATTGGCCTAATCTTTCTATTCTTCTTATTATTAACAGCAACGACTCCCCTCTGATTAGTATGTTACACTGTACACAGCACAGACACAGATTCTGTCATTTTGTCTCAACCATCCAGTGAGAGCTGCCCTATGTCCCTATTTTACAGATGAAGGATTTGAGGAGAAAGGTCAAGTGACCTGTCCAAGGTCACCCTAATAGTAGTGCACGGAGGAGTTGAGCTTCAGTCTTCTGGTTGCATACCTGCACTCCATTCTCATGGAACATTCTCTCCTTCATTCAATGCAAGCATTTTTTCTCTGTTTGTCCAGCCACTGCTGTTCCTTGAGCAGGGCTGACTAAGTAGGAGGGGGTGTCTTTGCAGGAATGCAGAAATTGATCCTTTTTGATTGATCCCTGGATGCACTTTAAGACAGAATTAGCTCTCCAGAAGAGTCTGGGTTCAGCTATCCCAGGCTCTGTGCCTTCAGGTGATTTCTCTCCTATTCCTCATTGGAAGGGAAGCCCTTTGGGGTGCTCTAAGGTTGGAGGCCAGAGCCCAGGACTTCAGCGTGATTTGCGATCCAGCTGGTGAACTAGACCTTGAGCAAATCATTTAATTCACATGGGCTTCCATTTCCTCTTCTGTTAACTGAGCCACTAATACAACCCAGCCAATATCACAGTCAGGAAGACACAGGGGGATGATGTCTGGAAACACTCCCAAAATGTCTAACATGCTGCCTGTTGTAAGGTATTGTCACATTGGTGGAATCACAGGGCCCAGAGCTAATTGCACGATTTCAAGTTCCATCTACTGGGAAGCCCAAAACCATTTCAGGGAAACCCACTCTGCCCACCAAGTAAGCCTGGCCTCAGTGGTCGGTGGTGGGCTTTGAGCTCCCCACCCCTCCCCTTGCCCCCAGACACCTTGCTGGAAAGGCCTGGATACTGGCAGTCAGGAAAAGAAAGGATACATAGCCCTGTAGGAAGCAGGTCTGGGCAGAATTTGTAGCTGCAACTCCAAGAAGCCTTTGGAAAGGAAAGGAGGCTGAACATCAGATCTGGGCCAAACTTGAAATCCCAGCACACTTTGCCTGGTTTAAGCCACCTAGAGAAGCCAGCCAGGGGCAGGGGTCCTTTTCCTGTTGTGAGCTCAGGCAAGAGATACAGAGGCAGAAAATGGTGATAATAATAATTTTACACACACACACACACACACACACACACACCTTTTTGTGGGTTTCCACTAATACAGAGGGGAAAATATATATATATATATATATAGTGTTGGGGGTGGGGATCTCCCACTGTCCTGTCTCTACAGTTTCTGATGCCCCAGATCTTGGCTAGGACACCACAGTTTGGAGGTCGCATTACAGATCTGGCTCTGAGTATGCAAATAAAAGGATATGTTTCTTCAAATGTTCCACCCCCCCAGGCTGTCCCACCACCTGGCAGGCATATGTGGTTATGGCCCCTTTCTCTGCCCACCCTGCCTGCTGTGGCCCCATTCCACATGGCCTCACCTGGACCAGCCACGCAGCTTGCCTCAGGACTGCTTCCCAAGGCCCCCTGGCCCCACATACCCCGCTGCACCCCTCCCCAGCCGAGCCCAGCACCATGGGCCCTCTGAGGAGAGAGGTAATCTGGCCCAACTGGGGAGTGGTCCAGAAGAGAAACCACCCGCTCTTCTCACCGGGATAAATATGAAGCCAGGCCTCTGGGCAGCGGGCCACATGGCCACACGCAGGAGCCTCTCCTCTCCCTCCAGGCTCCCAGGGGTCCTTAGCTAACCCAGAACATGTGGCTCAGTCCTTAAAGCTGCTGAGTGTGGGTCAGAAATGCCGAGAGAAGGGAAAATAGATGCTATAGCATTACAGCACTGAGGGGAGACCAGAGCAGTGGCCCAGCTGCCCTCGGACATCCCTGGGGACCATGGGGGGCTCTGACAGTGCATGTGAAGCATTCAAACAGCAAGATGGCTGCATGGGGGGCCGGTCTCAGGCCAGCTGATGCCCCATGTCTCTGGCAACAGGGAGGAGACAGGAAGGAGGACAGAATACTTTGCCTCAGGCCAGGCTCAGGATGAAGGTGAACCAACCAGGGTGCAAAAATTTCAGAAGGCCCTTGATGCAGTTTTGTGCAAAGAGCAACTCTGCACTTGCTGAGCACGAACGCCCCGTGGTGTCTGCCCTGGATGCCTGGCTTCCCTCACCCTGCTCCCAGCCCTTCTCTGTGCCACCGTCTACATGCTGCTTTCTTCACAGGAAGGGAGGGTGGGGGTGGCTACCGTGAGATCCCTCAGGATACTCATTCCCCCAGCAAGTGTTTAAACGGAGCATCTCCTATGTGCCAGACTAAACAGAGCCCCTGCCCAGAGGGAGACGATGCTCACAGGAAGCTCTGGGCACCAGTCATCCTCTCCTTTGGTGCCATACATCACAAGTAACCCCAGAAGTTTAGCAAGTGCTCCCTAAGTCTGCCTGTGAGGGTAAGACGCCTTTCTGGCCCGAGGACTTGGTAAGGACGGGTGAGGTGACAAGCAGCATTCTGTCGTGTTGTTTGATCTCTTCCAAGGAAAGGCACTAGGGAGAGCCTACAGCCTCATCCACACATACACGGGCTCTGGTGACAGGAGAAACAGCTGGTTATCTCTCCATCTGCTCTTGTCCCCTCACCCCACCCCCAAACCAATTAGAATATTCCACACAGACACGATCCAGTGAAATGTTAATTGGAAAAATAACAGGAAAGATAATAAATGCACTTCAGGCTGAGAACTATTTCATTAAACTGGGCTTTGAAAGCAAGACAGCCAATTAAATTATTTCCCACTTCACTCCCTCACGTACCAGAAACTATAGAAAGCTATTACTTCTCATTAATTAGGAAAGAAAGAAGCGCCCTGCATATGCATATCAGATGAACAGGGACTTAGGCTCTACACCACCTAGTTCTTCGTGTGCAGTGTGTGTGTGCATACACACGTACACATACACACACATGCATGTACACACATATACACATGCATGCACACATGCATGTACACGTGCATGCACACGCACGTGCATACACATATGCACATGCATGTACACATCACACATATACACATGCATGTACACACACACATGCCTTAGGGACGAAGACTCATCTGCTGTCTCACCTGAAGAATGTCATGGGTCTTCTGAAAACAGCAAAAAAAAAAAAAAACCCTGCTCCCAAGAGCACGCACAAAATCAAACAAAGGAAAATGCCTTCTTTGGGCACATTCATCAGAAAGGAAATAGGGGCCTTTGTTGCGAGAGAATAAGCAGCTCTAAACTCTGTTGGATTCAAAATGATCTTGTCCTTTCCTCTTCAGGAAAGAAGGAGGCACTTCCCAAGCCAGCTCCCTCCTTCAAATGCTCAGGATGCTGTCAGGGACCAGGAGACCAGTCCTTTTGAATGGACCTTAATATGCAGGTCTCATGCAAGGCATCTTCACGTTTCCATCTGTGAAATGGGAAGAAGGCCTATTCTCAGTGCCACAGTCACCCCCCAAAATTTTTAAGCTTGTGAGAACATATTGGCAGAGTTCCCTGGGGGAAACTGAGAGATAAAACTCAACCATGCAGTTAAAATATTTCCTGTATCAAAATTATGCTAACCCAAAGGCACCCATACTGTATAGTAAGTTGAATACAGTTAACATAATATGAACATTATAATAATGAATATAATGGTCATATAAAGCAGTTGTCACAATGATGTGACTTTTGCACACAGGCTTCTCTCCAGTATGGTCCATGAGCAGCACACAGCCTCCGAGGCTGTCTCAAGGCTTCTGCACTGCACACAAGTGCCCACGTCATGTCCCAACTTCCACCATCATCCCCCACATCTGTCGTTCTGTGCCGTGCACGATATCAAGGGCCGGCAGAGCCTAGCACCATCAGTGCCTCTGACCACTCACTCACTACAGGGGGCGGGGAAAGGCACTGTGGACACTAGGGCATAGCAGCTAGTCTAGGGTACAGGGTGTATAGAGGATCCGTTTCTAGAATGGCCTATAGGCTATTAAGTCCCCATTTGTACATATAATGTGGTTGTCTGCAAACTTCAAACAACTGGAACAAGTTTATTTGACAACCTCTGTAAGAACTAGGGATTTGTTTTCTTCTTGAAATTGAAACCATGCAGACATTCTGAAAACACAACGGTGTTCATTCGTTGTTGGAAAAACTCGTTCTGCTGTGCATCCCTGTAAGCAAAGCCAGTATATCAAAAATCCAAAGACACAAAGCAGAAAAAATGATCAGGGAAGAAAGAGGAGGATGCCTGGTGCTTGGATTTACCTCGGAGCAACTCTTCCTTCCATGCATTCAAAAGTACTCTTTTTATTTGAAAGATTCAGTTCACCCCCTTCTTTAGGACCATAACTATTACATAAAGTGATATATACAAATACCCACCCACACACAAAAATAGTGGCAGCAAGTTGTCTTAAAAAGACAAACTGACTGACAACTTCAAGTTGAGTAGTATAGACCTACACTCGAGAAATTTTAGTGCAGTTGGAGAGTGCACCCAGGCACAGGACTATGGGGTAAGCCACAGGGTTCTGGTGAATCAGCGAGTCTTGCAAATCTCCTTGTGCCTTCAGATGCTGAGAAACAAGGCAGGGTTGTGGAGGGTCTGGAATTCCCACCCATTTCTTTAGATCCCTTTGTGCCTTGCTGGTGGGTAACACCTATGGATGATCTGGAATCCCTTAATATTATTTTAGTTTTTAATCATTTTTTAAGACCCACATAAACAGTATAGACCATCTTTACAGAGAAATGGATATGTAAATATGTCCCAATAACTTCGCATAAAATTGCAGGGTTGCTGTCCCCTTGATATCTATAAAGCCCAGATTATAACCGTCTGCTTTTAAGGAATGACATTCTTTGGTCACTGTCTTCATGCCCGTCTTATTTACACGTTTCCATGTCCACATACAGGTCACCTAGTAGGACAAGGCACGTCCAGCAAGCAGAACCACATGGCAGAGACTAAAGAGGAGGAAATGAGCCATGGCTGGTGGTTCTAGAAGCTGAAGACCTGGACAGCTGATTTCCCATTAAAACGAGCGCTATTCTCCCTGTCTCCTCGCCATCCTCCCATCCCGTGAGCTGTACCCCTCCTACCAAAGCACGGGTCATGCAGCACTCCCCATGGACTGGCTGGGCTGGGCTGGGCTCGGCCCTTGGCAGGCTGTGCTGAAGTGGGAGCTGTGTCTGCTGTATCTTTTTGTGTGGAAAGATTGGGTCCATCCAGATCTCAAGTCCATCCCCGACCCTCTAAAGTGAAGCTGCCCAGGGAGGAAGAGCTGGTCAGCCTGGACTTCAGATACCTAACATGGCCCGGCCTTGGTTGCCAAACTCTTGCCTTCCCTCCCTACGCTTTTGGGTCTGAAACAGCGGGAATGCATATCTCCCCTTTTCCTCCCTTCTCCACATGGGGGGCCAACGTGGATACTCTCTTGAGATTTCTCTGATCCTTGGAGCTAGGGCCAAAGCAGTCCTGCTTCCCTGGCATGACCAGGCTGGGTGTCTTCAGGTGACCAAGGGCAAAGTGTATGTCAGCAGGATTGATGGGGGGAGGGGAGGGCCACCCTAAGAGGGCAAAACTGGTGTGCATTATTTTATTTATTGGTTTATTGGTTGGCTTCCTTACTGGTTGATTCATTTATGAAATATGTATTTATTATACAGCAGAAAACCCACTCCCATCTTTGAGGCGTCCAGCCCCAGAATCTGTCTTCTTGGCCCCGTAGAGCACAGTGAGTGACTCCTCTCTGAAGCCACAGAAAAAACAGAGGGGGGATTTCTCTCTCTCTGCCCAAATACTTCCACCCCAACCAGATTTTCAGCCAGAAGTCGGGTTAGAAACCACCAGCTCTAGTGAGACGATAAAGCCATACAAATCAGCAGAGAGAAGGGTCAACTGTCCAAGTAGAAGGTCCCAGCATCCCGCCCTCTCCTCCCCGTCACAGCATAACCCCTCCCCTGCTCTGTGTGCGCGCGTGGCGGGGGGCAGTCAGCTGCAGCCTGGCCACCTCGGATCTAGATTTTTCCTTCTGCTCTGGTGCCACCTTCTGAAGGCCACATGCACATCAGAGATGCCTGAGGAGCTTAAAAACCATCCATACCTGGTCCCCTCTCCAACTCATTACAGCAGAATCTGGGGATAGAGCCTGGGCATGGGTGTTTTTAAAAGTACCCCCAGATGATCCTAATGTGAGGCTAGGGTTAAGAAGCACTTCTAGTGTTTTTTCCCTTCATCCCTCCCACCCATCACATCCTTCATCCTCTATTTCCGGAGCTTTCTGCCTTGCCAAGAATGGGAGTGGCCACTGGGGAATGAGGACTCTCTTCCCATTTCTCCAGCCCCTCCTCCTCACTCAACCTTACCCATCAGGTCAACCAACCTGAGTGGATCCCTGGAGAGTTGGCAGGTCCCACCATTCTGCACCCTGAGGCTGGTGCCTACACCCAGCCCGGGGGCTCTCAAATGGTGTCCAGCTTTTCTAGGAATAGAAACCCACTCCCCACCAGATTCTCTTTCCATCTGCCCCAGACTCCCCAGCTCCAAAGGTTTAAAGGGCACTTGGGTGACATTTATGTCTCCAAATCCCAATCCTGATGGGAAGGCCCGTGCTGAGTCTTGATAACCCAAGGCTTGGCTATTTCTGCAGAGCCACCTGAATTGAATGAGGGTCGACTGGTAACAGAGGAAGGAGTCTCATTACCCCAAGCCAGTTCTTTCCCCAACAGTTGTGAAGCATCCAAATCCCAAATGGCTGAGAAGAGACATCTCCCCCTTCACACTTTACAAGATTTCCACTGAGTGTGAGTAAATGCATGTATGAATGTGTGTATGTGTGTGATGTGCATCAGCTGCATACAAACCATCGAGATCCATAGAGATGTACCATGTTCCTAAATGGGCCTAGGTGAATTCCATATTAGATATATACACAAGAATGTTGTAATATATACAAAACTGTTACACACACACACACACACACACACACACACACACACACACATACACACAGTCCAGGGAAACCTGGGATGTGGGAAGAGGTTTTTTTAGTACTTGATCTCCCTCATCTGAGTAATTTCCTGGGGCTAGTACTAGTTCACACACATCCTCCATTGCCCAGCCTGTCCCCTCCTGCATTCCATACCACCAAGCCTTCTTTCCCCATTAGTCAGAATGTCCCTGCCCTATGTCCCATCTCTCAGGGTCCTACTCTCTGATAGGTGACAGACAGTTCAGTCAGTGGGTGCTAAAGAGTTGAGGGTTACCCCTCCCAGGTGACATTCATGTTTTAATTGGGGCTACAGATAATGCCTTAATCCGAAGGAGTGGCTCTAATGGTGGGTATCTCAGGCACAGCAGTGGGCCAGTAAGGGAGATTATTTTTTATCAGGGGAGCTTTTTAGAGCCCTCCCCCAGCCATACTTATCTCTAAGATCAACCCTTCAGAAGTACATGAGCACAAGCAAGCACACTTACCTATGTACACTTTCCAGAATGTGGACACTCCTCCCTTATACTGGCCCGAACTTTACAAATGAAAAAAGAAAAAAAGAAGAAGAAGAAGAAAAAGAAGAAGGAACAGCTAAATTAATTTAAACCTCACTGGGAAATGTAGCCTGTATTTCACTGGCTGCCAGCCACCTGGCCCACCCCACCCTGTTCCATTTCCCTTCGGCTCCTTCTCTTTTCTGCTACCACCCCATCAGTTAATTTACTCAAAAGTGTCCTCTCTGTGCCCCACCTCCCCCCATGCCCTCCAACAGATGTATTTCCTTCCTTCACTGTTTCCCATTTGGAATTGTGCTGTTTTTCGGTGTTGTCTGGACAAAGAGCAGGTGAAAAGCATGAGCATGTGTGTATCTCTTGGAAGAAAGAGAAACCAGGTATTCTGCTGCAGTTTGGAGAAAAAGCCACCCAAGGAAGAGACGAAAGCTGGCTCTGCAGAGTGCCTTAAAAATGACTTTAATTAGGAAATTCTGAGTCGTCAGTCTTTGGATGTTACATAAACTCAAACAGATGTTGCATTTCACTTCTCTGGGATTAAAAAAAGTTAAATACAGTATGTATTCAACAGCAACAAAGTATCTTTTCTCTTTAATTTGGTCATTAAAGATGCAGCGGCTGGTTTTTGTTTTGTTTTGTTTTTTTTAAAGCCTTGGGGAGGCCTCAGAATAAGCAGCTCTGGGACGTACAGAGGGCAGATACAAGAGTCCTGACCACTAGGACAAGTAGTGGGCTAAGGCCAACTTAGTGCTGTGAAACTGGGGAGAGGAGAACATTCTAGAAAAGCAGAGGGCAAACCTTGCCCTTTATCCCCTCCCCACCACTACTCCTCTCTAGAGCACCCTTTGACCAGTTTCTGCTTTGCCTTTGCTAAATGATTTCCCCTTAGTTCAACACTTGCCACCTAGGATTCTACTAAAACAAGATAACTTGAAGAGTCTGAGCTCCCAAAGGTAGATAAGCCTTCTGGGATATCACCTTCTCTCCCTCGAGTCATGTTTTTTAATGGTCAGACCTATCTGGGTGACAATGGGAAGTGTAGTTGGGATGGAGATCCTGGCGTGCTCGTGGACTCTGAACACTCTGCAGGTGGGAAGGACCTGAGGAGCACAGCTCTCCAGCCCTGGCCAGCCACAGCACTCCCCCCCCCCGCACCCCACGCCTGCCTCTCCTACCTCCTCCTCACCCTGCTTTTCTGCTGGAAGTAAGCACCTGGCTGGCAAGTGCTTGGAGTCATCAGGCTAACAGCTGTTCTTTCTACTGGACCTTTTATTCAGAGCTATCATGGCTGTTTGCCACAAGAGATGGGACCCTTCTGAGGGGTCAGCAGTTTTAAGAGGGCTAGGAGTCAAAAATTCATATTTGTTCTCTCTCTCTCTCTCTCTTTCTCTCTCTCTCACCATTCAAAAGAGGAAAAGCAAGAAGGAGACCCAGATACTCAAAGAATGGTAAATAGTGGCTTCCACTAGTGGGGAAAAAAAATTTATCTATCATGTATCTCCTGGGGTGAGGGTGGTACATTTTTAAACATATGTATTTATAACTAGGACACCCCCCCCACCAAGTGAGCCAAGCAGGACATGCACAGTTCTGTGGGAAGCAGCCTTACAGGCACATTTCAGAAACGGGATTCCTGTATCTTCTCCAGTAAAAAGCATAGTCTGAATTATATCCTGTGTGAAAGGGCAATTGGCACTTTTTCCTAATTCATTTATTTTAAGAAATAAACACTGCCCTGGTGATGGCTGAATACACCGAGTATGTGTGTGTGTATGTGTGTGTGTGTGTGTACATGTATAAAGCTCAACTGTATAAATGAGGGTTGGGAACATAGTGACAGTTGAAGCAAACTTGAAAATAAGTGGTATTTCTTTCTCGCTAAAAGAAACTGTAAAATTCTATGTTAAACTCTATAATGGTTTAGAAAAGGAAACAATGATGTATTTGATTTAAATATATATATACACACACATACACTTGAAGAAATTTGGGGGAACAAAGAATATTCAAACAAAAACTATATATTTATTGCTACCTATGTGAAGAAATGGTACAACCTGCCTAATCAACTTATGGCACAAATATGATCATATTTCTTTTATTTTTCAAATTAATTACCCGAACTTTCTTAGGCCCTGTTAGCAGAGAGTTCAGTAATCCCTTCTTGAGGCTCCTCAACCCACCCACCCCCAATTTCTCAGGAACGCTGTGTCCTGAACTCATCCCAAAGAGAGCCGAAACACCACACAGAAAGAACACGGTCATGTTCATGCATTCCTGCCTTCCCTTCCCACCAGCTGAGGGAAGATAGCAGTTCACTGTTGCTGGGGTGCCCAGGACAAAAGTTATCACCTTGGTACGGCTTTGGACACCACGCTCTGCTCAGTCACTGTTCTCAAAGAGAAACGATGCCAAGGGTGCTGGGAACCAGAGGCCCTTCTAAAATCCATCCCATGTGGTGCTGAAACCACCTTCCTCACAACTTTCTAAGCCTCTATGTTACACCCAGTTCAACAACCTAAAGCCCTGTCCACCCACCCAAGTCAGTGACCTTAGCACTCTTCCTTCTCTGAGCCCAGGTATGGGTCCCTTGGAGATCCCCATGGATGTCCCAACTTCAAACCTAGGAAAGGGAATTGCCTCTCATTCCCTGACTTACAGAAAGGCCCAGGTCTCCTAGGCAAGCTAATCCACTTCTGCCTTACCCCTTCCCTGAAGCCCCTGTTTGTATAAGTAAGGAGACCACTGGAGTGATCTGCAGAGCAAGAGATTTATTTATTTCAACAAATACTTATTAAGTGACCAGCATGTACCAGACACTATTCTAGATGCTGAGCAGTCCTCAGGATCACACAGAAAAAAAACCCATCCCTCCTGGAACTGCCATTCTAGTGGAGGGAGAGACAGGTGATAGACATAATGAATATGGAAATTTTATGTTATGTGGTGAGAGGTTCAATGGGAAGGGACAAGAACAGAGAAGGGGGATCAAGAGTTCAGGAAGATCAGCTTCCAGGTGGTTTTCTATCTGGGCCATATGCCAACAAGCATCTGCCAATTACATTTACTAATAACAATAGTAATCATGCCCTCTCCCATTTAACCTATGCACCAGGAGGCGCCCTGGGCCACGGAAGGATCACTTCACTCTCTCCAAGGCAGTCTCAGGTTGATCACCTCCTATCTCAGGCAACTTGTGGAGCCTTCACTGACTGCTGCTGAGCAAGGTCAAGTGGCCCCCAAGGGCCACATGGCTACTAAGAGTCAGGCTCTCCTGACTCCCTTGTATGATGTTCCCAATGCACATGGAAAGAGCACAAGACATGAAGCCCAAAGATTCAAAACTGAGACCCAGCATTCCCTCTTACTAGGTGTATGCAACATAGAAAAGTTCCCTGCAAACAGAAGATAAGACTGGATGTGAAATTACATTATAAATCAGAAGGCATGGGACAAATGACACTTTTGGGCAACCCCGTGGGCTGCTTCAACACTCCACTTACCTACTATCGGTGTGATTCATTAAGGAAATAAATATAATTAAAAGGACTTATTTTTACAGCATGCTGCACACAACTCCCAAAGCAATCCTTACTCAAGTTGGAGAAATTAAAACAGTATATATTTTGTGTCTATAAACTAATTATCTGATTCCAACTGGATTCAGAGCAAGCCCACTTGCAGGTACTCTATGAAAGCATGCACATAACTACACAAAATGTGCTGAAGAAGCACTGGGACATGGTCCTTGCCAGGAGCTTCTGAGCACTCTGTGTGGAGAAAAGGACATTCGTGTGACGGATCCCAGGGGTGTGGGTGTGGCAACAAACAAGCAGTTGGATTTATTGTCCCATCCCAGGCCTCTGGCTCCCTTTATTATCTCAGCCATTGGAGAATGCCCACCATGGAGAAGAAAGAAGTGTCAAGCTAGCCTGAAAGGCAGCTGGTCCTGAGCCCATGAGTCTAACCTAGTAAGTAAGACTGAATTCAGCTTCTGGGAAAGCTTAGAAGATAAAAACTATAGGCAGGAAGGTGCTATGCACTGAGCGTGTCCCCCAAAATGCCTATGTGGAATGCATATCACCCAAAGTGATGGTATTTGGAAACTGAGAGGTAATTAGGTTTGGGGGGTATTTTAGTCTTGGAGAGGTGATCAGGTTTGGATGAGGTCATGGGGAAGGAGCCTCCATGGTGGGCCTGGTGCCCTTATAAAGGGATGAAAAGACCCCAGCTCACTCACTTGTGCTCTCTTGCTCTCGCTCTTGCTCGCTCGCTCGCTCTCTCTCCCCCAAGTGAGGAAACCAGGAAGAGCTCCCTCACCAGAACCACACCATGCAGCCACCCTGATCTTGGACTTCCAGCCTCTAGAACTGTGAGAAGGAAATGTCTGTTGGTCAAGCAATCCAATTTATGGTGTTCTCTCTCTAGCGGTCCCAACTGACTAAGACAAGAGGCATACTCTGTTTTCCAAAATGGTTCGTAGAGCTGCCGGAGGTTGCCTGCTCTCCTCTCCCCACGGTCAGGGTGAGAGACTTTAGAACAACCAGGGAAGACAGTAAGTAGCCTCTTCAGCCATCCTCCCAGCTTGGAGGGTGTGCAGAAGTGTCCCTTTCCTGCTTCTGCGGTTTCTCACCATCAAGATGCCAAGGGAAGTGGGACAAAACCACCCAAAACACAAAGATACTTGATAAGCCCAGGGTCAACATGAAGGAAGTGGGCAAGCCTCATTTTCATGGGGAAGGATAGAGAATGAACCCAGACAGAAGATGAAACAAATCCCAGAATAAGCAAGAAGCATGTGGGAGAAGCTAGAACCACAATGATCATAGTTTCCAAACTAAAACTTCATGTGCATAGCCTGACAAAGACACAAAATAGTTTAAATAGAATCTATCCGCAAAGTTCAGGAACGTGTCTGTGTCTCCACCCAGTAGCGCCGTCTGAGGTGTAGCAATTGTTCACTCTAGCGAGAGCATCTACAGTGAGGATGATGGGAACCAATTATTTTCCTATCACTGAGGAAAGACAGAGAGAAATGGGTTCCAACCGAAGCTGTAGTGATCTTTTGTTAAGATTCTGAGAGAGCGAAAAATGGTCTTTGGTGGGGAGCTGTTCTTTCCTTCCTAACACACCGCTCCCACCCCAAACAGAGGGGTCCACAAGGCAGCAGCAAACACTGCAGGTGGAGAGTTTGTCCCTGAGCACTTCTGAGTTGACTTGGGCTATCTTCTGAATTACAATGTATTAAACTGATGGTTATAAGGACCGCCCCCCAAATCCCATGTCTTTGAGAGCTTCCCCCACCCCAGGAGGAGCAGTATCCCTTAGTAGGAAATAGAAGTTGGGGGTGGTGGGTCTGGGGCACTGAGTCGCTCAGTAACCACACAGCCTGGGATCCCAGCGGCAGGGAGGCCACCTCCCAAAGCAGTGGGAGAAACAGCACCAAAGCTGACTAGGGACCCCAACTCCACACTGCCTCCTCCCCTCTAGGGAGAGATCTCCCTGCTGGTGAGTTCACAGAGGCAGAAACCAGAGGCTGTGAATAAGGACATTCTTATATCCCCATTTAACACCTCTGTTGCCAAGTCACGCTAGGGAAATACTGCATGTGATGAGGTGGCCCCTCAGAGAACAGGGCCCATTCAGTTGAACAAACCTACTAGGAGTAGCTGCTATGTGGGGGATGGGAAGAGGAGCAGGACACCCTCTTTAGTACCAAGCCCCCAGGTGAGCCCACGAGGAAGCCTGTGACTGGAGTCTGGTAGGGGGGCGTGAATCTGCTATGAAAGAGGACATGGGTCCCAGAGTCCAGGGGGCAGGGGCTTGGAAACCAAGCACTGGAGTTTCCCAGTGATTTCTCCTGTGGCCCACAACCAGGGAAGGGCCAGGCAGCACCCCTCAGCAGAGGTGCAAGATGAGCCTCCCTTCAGTCCAATTATTCAGCCCCCAGAAATACCCATTCCTTCATTATTTATTCAACAAACATGTCAGGCACACCTGCTTTGTGCCAGGCACTGTTTTAGGGGTGGGAGACCCAGTGGTGAACAAGGCAGGCAAAACTCTGCTTACTTCTAGTTGGAGGCTGCAGAGTGATAGTAGTAAAATCAGTAACCAAAATAGAGGCTATGTTAGTGATAAGTGCTCTGGAGGAGAATATAGCAGGAAATGAAAATATAGATTGATGGGTTTCAAATAGGAGGGTCAGGAAAGGTTTAGGAGAAGGTAGCATTTAAACATAGACTTGAAAGAAATGGGTGTCAGGCGGATACCACCTAGAGAAGGAGATTATCAGGAAGAGGAAACCGGCAGTGCAAAGGCCCTGAGGCTGGAGTGAACAGGAAGTGGACATGATTGAGGAACTACAGAAGCCCAGTGGGGTTAGAGTGGAATGAGCCTTGTCTTCGAGACCCAGCTTGCCAGGAACTCATCTGAGTGCCTTACTGCGTCTGAACTGGCCCTGCCCACTGGTCTTCCATCAGAGGCGAGGATGTCCTGGCTGGGTAGGCAATCTCCCCATGAAAATTCTTCAGTAGTTCCTGGGTCTTTGATGGAGGTGAGTTCGTGCTGGGCAAAGGAAGGAAGGAAATAATGAGAAGCACGTATAGGACACATGGGGTTGTGGCAAGACCGTGGACTGTGAACAGGTCCTGCTAGTCTCTTGGCAATGGGGCACGAGCTGCCCCTGTGCGAAGGCCCAACCGCTCTTGCCCCCACTCCTGCTGCAGGGCTCAGTCGTTCCGGCTGCTGGCACACACCGCTGTACTCACCTTGGCTGCTCGGCAGTTCGCTTATTGTGAGTTTCTTGAGGTCAGGAGCAATACCATAAGTCCAGGGCCTCAGAAGAGAGGGTCACTGGGTGAATGAATAGGAGATTCTAGGATCATTGCCTTCCTTAGAACCGAGTGCTCTGAGGGCAGTTACTGCAGCCTCACGGAGGGAGCATCTACACTGGAGCAAAACCATTCCTTTTCGGACCCTCCCACTGCATCTGCGAGCTAGTGAGCTGGTGAGGTGGTACACAGGCCTGCATATCCCATCCGCCATCGGCCTGGGACTTGAGATCCTTGGGGTGGGCCAGAGTCTCCCCAGGGCTGGAATCCACGGTACACAGCCCGGCTCCCAGTCTTGGCTCCCAGTCTTCGTGAGGACCCAGCAGGAGTCACAGGGCATGACCCTTCCCTGGTGGGGAGGGGGAGGTGGGAGGGGGGATGGAAGGGTCCCAGGACTGGCGCTAAGTGCCTGAGGATAAACCCAAGCAGGAATCTACATCAATGCCGTTTTTAGGGGCCCGGAGGGAAAGAGGTCATTTTTGCTGGCTTTCCTTGCCTATCTTTTTGCCAAAGTGAGACTTTAGCCATGGTAGTTGCTGATTCAAAAGCCCAGGGCTTACCCACAAATGCCCCCATCACAACAGGTTGCTTCGAAGGAGCCAATTCCCAGGGTGGGCCACAACACAGTGAGAAGGGGCGGCAGCCAGGGTGCAGCCACAGCCCCCTGCCTCCCAGCCCCCTCCACCCCACCACCCCATGGGGCATTTGTCCACACCTCGTGCACTGGCTCCCACCTCTTGGCCATCACACAGAAACACGCCATTCACCGTGCCAGGGCGGCAGATGTATTGGTCTGGGGCACCAGGGTGTGAGAAAACAAATCCTTTGTAGAACAAATGTGTAGAACGCTTATTTATGTGTTAGACATTTCAAATCCTGTTTTCTGCAAAGCTGGCTCCCAGGCAAGTGAAGCTGCATAGAAAATCTTGGAGGCTGAGATGATTTAAGCACAAGGGGGGGAAGTCAGGGGACTCTGGAACACAGCCCTCTTGACAAGAGGGTGAAACCTGATCATCTCTTGGGAGAAGGCACCTGGGAACTAAGAAGAGGGAAAGAGGGGAATCTATTTTTTGCAACATATCTTTTTGCCCTATTTTGTTTCTATGTATGTGTAATAGCTTTTCAAAGTTTTTAATCCATCATATTTAATATAGAGAGACTTTCCCACCTTTTACACTGATATCCATTCCATCGCTATGCATTTCCTTTTCAAGAAACATTGAAAAATACACTTAGTGGAGTCACCAGGTGCCGAGCGCTGAGACACCCCTTATTTCGCCTTCACGACAACCCCACCAGGTACTGGAATGACCACTTTACAGGCGAAGAAGCTGAGGCTCACTGGCACTGAGCAACGCACCCCGGACTCACAGCCACCTGACTGCAGGGGTGGGCTGGGCACCTTCTTGCCTGCTGTACCCGTCCTGAAGGACGGCGGAGAAAGCTCTGGAGGAAGGGTGTTCTATTGAACACTGGCTGAGAGGCATGATGAGGAAATGGACCATTTACTCCCTCCTCTGGCCTGGAAACATTTTTTCTTTCCCCATTTGCCTTTTCTGGGGTGTTTGCCTCTCCTAAGTCTCAGCAATAACGAGCTCAGGGTTGTCTCCCAGACTGTGTGGACAAGACAGCAATTAGCTATTCTTACCTCCTATGAGCTCCTTGGTGCTCAAGTGTCTCTTAATTCAAGGCTACAACCACAATTCCTCTTTCTCTCTCTCTCTCTCTCTCTCTCTCTCTCTCACACACACACACACACACACACTCACACAGAGTTCTATACCCACTTTGAAATCAACACTCTCACACCAGAATGTTGGTTTTGCACTGAGACTCAGACACTGGCATTGACCCTTGGTCCAATGAGTAGCATGAATGAACTGGATCACCAGTAAAGACCTCTATCCCCCAGCTGTATTCTTGTGTGGGTGGCACCTAGTGACACTCACGGTCTTCTTTAGGGGCCTCAGGGAACCCCACTGTTAGCATACACATACCCCCACTCCCTGCTCTATAGACGGAAGGTCTATGTCTTCCCAAAATTCATATGTTGAAATCCTAACTCCCAAAGCGATGGTGTTAAGAGGTAGGGCCAGGGCACCTGGGTGCATAGTTGGTTAAGCATCCAACTTTTGGTTTTGGCTCAGATCGTGATCTCAGGGTCATGAGATCGAACCCCTCACTGGGCTCCGTGCTCAGCACGGGGTCTGCTTGAGATTCTCTCTCCCTCTCCCTCTGCCCCTCCCACTTGTGCTCTCTAAAATAAATAAATAAATCTTAAAAAAAGAAAAAGAGGTAGGGCCTTTGGGAGGTAATCAGGTCATGAGGGTGGAGCCTCATGACCAGGATCTGTCCTCTTATGAAAGGGACCCCCAGAGCTCCTTGGTCCTTTCCACGACGGGAGGCCACAGCAAGATGGCTGTCTATAAAGCAGGAATCAACCCTCATCAGACACCGAGTCTGCCAGCACCCTGATCTGGGACTTTCCAGCCACCTATGAGAAATAAGTACTATTGTTTATAAGCCACCCAGCCTGTGGAAATTTGTTAGAGCAACCCAAACAGACTAAGAGACCCCCTAAAAATACCTAGTCCCTACCCCCAGTGGGCAATGCCATGATTTCCTTTTGCATGAGGCTTTGATCCTATTCAAATACACTTGCCCCTGGAAGGGCAGCCTGCAGCAGAAGTGACAAGCCCCCTCCCCAACTCCCCTGGGGCTGCCGTATACTCTATACTACATAGCTCTGGGAGTGCCATTTACTTCATAATCCTAAGGGATTTTTTATATTTTTATGACAGTTTGCTGGCAGATAGTAGTCAAATGTCTAGTACTAATGTTGCCCACCCGACCCCCCCCGCCACCAGGATAGAACACACTTGATCCAGACTACCTCCCTGCCTTGACTCACTGGGAGGGTGCAGGTATCATGAACCTTGTCCTCCCTGGTCTCTTCTTTCTACCAAGCCTTGTGCTCCCTCATCACTTCAGTCTGCCTCCACTCCATGACCCCTTTCTGCATCTTTTTTCTTTCTTTTTTTTTTTTTCTGAGAGTGAGAGAGAGAGAACCCGTGCATGCACACACATGCATGCATGCAGGGGAGGGGCAGAGAGAGGGAGGGAAAGAGAATCTCAGGCAGGCTCCACGCCCAGTGTGGAACTCAACGTGGGGCTTGATCCCATGACCCTGAGATCACGACCTGAGCTGAAATCAAGAGTCAGACACTTAACTAACTGAGCCACCAAGATGCCCCTCTTTTTGCATCTTGATGGGAACCGGTATCCTACTCTCCATGGGAGACTAGCCTGGGGACTCTAGCCCAGGACTCCATGGTCAGTCACAGAATGGGGGAGAAGGGGTAGGAGAGAGCAGCTGGATCCAAGGGAGCTCATGCTGTCTCCTCGTTGACCACCGTGGCCTCCAGCTGTGGAGGCACTCCCACTCCCTGGCCTGAATGCCTTCAACTGCTTCTGCCATGTCCCCAGTGTCCCTTGGCTCTTCTCATCACCACCAGACTTGGATCCCTAGTTGGATGACCACAGTTGTCCACGCTGACAGGGCTGAGGTTCTGAAGGGCACTGTCCCTACCTATTACAACTCTCTCTACTCTTCCAGCGATCTCTCTCAGCAAACTTGGGATGTGGCCCAAGACCTCAGTCAAAGACATTGGTAGGGTCTCCACATTCCCACCCCAAAACTGTCCCACCCTCCACCAATCACTCTGTCCCAGGACAGACCCAAAGCACCTCAGCTCCCTGTTCTCCCAAGGTGAATTCCCAGCCCATCCAGGTCATCCTCGGGGAAGCCGGGATCTCGCCTCGGTCAGGACATTCAGTGTCTGGAACTTCACTACCATTATCCTCTTCATCCATGCAATTTTTTCTCATTATAAGGTTGGTTTGTTTATTTTTACTTTAAAAGGCCATGAAGTTGCCCTCCTCCACCCTCCCTCCTATGCCTGGGTAGACAGCAACATATCCAAGGCAGTCCTTTGGACTTGCCTGGAGAGAGGGTCCCTGGCAGGTGCCTAGACTCCCTAGGTAGGATGCAAAGCCAAGCCCCGCCTCCAGCTCCTTCACTGGGGCTTCCACCTTTGTTTCACACACACACACACACACACACACACACACACACACACACACACACACACACCCACCCCACCCCGGGGAAGGCAGAGCCTCTGTTTAGATGGGGCACATGCCTCCAGGGCACCTCTTCGTGCAGGCTTTAGGGGATTATTATTTATAGTTCCTTAATTTCTGCTTTCCATGCCTGGCTGCCTAGGAAGCAATAAAACGGGAGACACACTTGCACCTGCTCCAAATGCTCATCTTGCTACGGACAATGGCTTCCGGTGATTTAGGTCTTACCCTCTCTGAGGCCAGGGCACGGGTTCTCACAGTCCTGTAATTACGCTTCTTGCTCCAAAGGGATCTGAGGCAGCCCTTTCCAACCGTCTAAAACAGGGTGGTGTATTTATGTGTAAGCAAGCCAGCCAGCAAGCAAGGGCAAACCCACCAACCTGGGAGGGTTGAGGGCCCAAGTGCATGAATTAATCCCAGAGCCTGGCAGCACTCGGGGCAGGCAAGCCATCAATAACACATCAAAGGCCGGTGTCATTAGAGGAGGCAAAGCGGGATATTTTATTCATGACTGTATTTTGAGGGGGCTTGCTCATGACTCACAAATTATTCATGAGCTTCTTTCTATTTTTAAATGCAAATTACAAGGGTGTTTAAAGGGGCAGAAGTGCTACGCCCTCCCCCTACTATCACTCTAGGCTATTTTGGGGAAAGACTGTCCCACTTCAGGCTCCGGGCTGCTTTCCTTTCCAGGTCCTGTCCCACAGGACAGTCATCACGGTTTCCCCCTGAGGGCCTCTCCCAGCCAACTGGAAGGCTGGCAGAGCACCATCACCCCCCCAGACCCACCTTCTGCCACTCACTGTACCAACAACTCCTTGCCAACCAGAACCAGAGGCCAGTCACCGTGATGGGGACCTCAGCAATCATCTCTTGCCCCATGGATGAACTGAACATATGATCTGGAGCTGGATCCTGAATCTCCCAGGGAGCACACGCCCGGGCTTCTCTGACTTTCTGCATCACAGCTTCTGCGATGGGGTCTAGGGATCTTCATTCTAAATAAGTTCCCCCAAGTGATTTTTATACAGAGTGCAGTTTAAGGAGCGCTGAGTGGCGCCAATGGTTTTCAGACTTCAGCACGTCTCAATCACCTAGACAACTTGTTAAAACACAGATGGCTGAGCCCCAGCCGCAGTTTCTGATCCAGTAGCTCTAGGGTAGGTCTGAGAATCTGCATTTCCACCCAGCTGCCAGGCGATACTAATGGAGTCTGGGGACTCCACTTGGAGAACAACTGACCCCTGAAGACTATCAAGGCCATGCATCTGGGTAAGAGTCTCCCCCAGAAGGTCTCCCAGCAGCCAGGTCTATCGGCCATGTAGACCACCACCTCCCGACGCATCCCATAAGCTTTTCCCACTTCTGAGCCTGGTTCCTGGTCTTCCTAGCTTGCCAGAATGTGGCCACAGCAATAACATAATTTAAATATCATGACAGCTTTAAGAAAAATGTGCAAAGTCCTTTTCTTCAATCCACATTCATTGCAGAGGCATCTGCTTTATAGAGCACCCTGCCTGCATTTCTTGATCCAACAAACACCAATTAAGCACTTACTATGTATGCACTGGTGATGGAAAAACACAGAGTTCCTGACCACAAAGAACCAACAGTACATAGGGTCAAATACAGACAGTTCCGGGCAATGGTGGCATTGATGGGAAAGCCAAGAGAGACACATAACACATCCTGGGTTGGGGGGAAGGGGTCCCCAGGGAGAGGCAGCACTGGAGATGAGTCTAGAAGGATGTTAAGGAGTCAGCCCTGGGAGGAAGGAGAAGGAGGGAAGATCAGCTTAAGCAAAGGAACAAAGGTGAGGAAGCATCTGGGAGTGGGGGGGGTCTGGGAACACATGAGGTGTTCTCATGTCTTTAGTCTGTCGTGGCAGCATCTTTGACACTTAAAGTGATTCATCCAGACCCCAGAGAGGGCACGGTGGGGAGCAAGGAGGTGGCAGAAGTTGGAAGTGGGGAAGTTCCTCAGCTTCCGTGAGATGGGCCAGAAAGAAGATTGTGGAGCCATAAGCCTACGACACTTCACGAACGTGACCTTGAGCGTCAGTCTCCAGAGGATCGCTACTCCGGTTGGGAGGGAGTGAGGACGGGGGCTAGCAAGGTTTCTGTAGACTTTGCCACTGGCCTCGAGGAGGCTGGGGTCCCCTAACAGGCCTTCAGGAGAAAGTCCTACAGACTCACCCACACAATGGGCTGCTTCTACTTTCTGCCTCCCAGTAGCCAAATTAAACCCATCTTCTAAGTCCAGCTTAACCATATCCTTTCCCCAGAAGACCTCCCTTGTCCCCTCATTTAAAAGTGCTTTCCCCTCCTGTCATGTGAACTCCTGTGTCCTTTTGATCTGTGCCTCCCTCAGAGCATATAAGACTTGTCATTTCCTTGACTAGACCAAGCTTCTTGAAAGCAAAGGCCATGTCTTATTCATTCATCAGATACATAGCACCTGGCATAATGTCTACCATGTAGTAGGGTCTCAAAAGATGTTGAATAGATGAAGGAATGAATTGAATAAGTAATTGAATGAAATGATTTCCCATGGTGGCCTCACTCCCAGAAAGCAGTCTAGCCATCATGTGGTCAGAATGAATATCCAGGAAAAGCGTACTCTTGATTACTGGGTGTTACTCATTGATAGCCAGCCTCCGGAAGGAATGGGGCCCTTACTGAATACTGAACCTCCCACATGCCAAAACCCTGAATGGGAAGTTCAAAACTGTCTAGCCAGAGCTCCCAGTACTTAACCAACAGGCAAGGGCTGCAGAGCCCCAGATCCATCAGAAGCTGAGAGATCACTTTGTGCATGCTCTGCAGATAATTAGCTGTGTGCACTGGGGACTGCAGGCACTTTGGGAAAATAATTACAATAGGTCAAAGGCTCAGCCAAAGCAAAATCAAAATGAAATCATATGGACTGCTGAGGTCGGGAAAGGGATGCTCTAGTCTTTGAAATCCCAACAGAGTAGTTACAAAAGGAAGGTAGGAGTGAGGAGGGGGAAGGATGAGAGAAGAGGAGCAGAAGTAAGATGCCTGCCCCTGATTAGAGTAGAAGATTCTGGGTAGGTGCAGACCAGTGAGCCAGGGAGCATTCCAGTTCTGCCTTCTCCCACAGCTGGGGTGGTGGGCATGCAGGGTTCTCCCCTCATGCTTCCCTCTTCCTTCACACACACATGAATACCCACTCACTCCGGTCTCTCTCCTCCTTGAGGCCAGTCAGGAGGGATGATTCTAAGGGAGATCAGAACCACAGTGCACTGCTGTGGATGTTGAGAATGGGGAACCACTCCAATTATTCACTCGTGAAATCAGGAATGTTACTTCTTAAGCCATGAGTACATGCCCGGGTTCAGAAGGACTGGCTAAAGATTAGTAAGACTCATCCCAACCATCAGCGGCTTATGCCTGGGGTGGGGGAGAAAACTAAGGCTCATGCAACTATCAGAGAAACCATGTGGCAAGCTGCGAGTCACCGTTAAGCAGGGGCACCCATCCCCGTGCAAGTGTTGAGGAGGTGCGTTGTGCACAGAGGATTTACAAACAATAGATGGACTAAAAGAAGGTCTGCTTTTTATGATCATCGTTGCTGTAACTCTAAATAATACCTGGTATAAAATATCCCTCCTCACACGTTAAGATGGCTCCTACCCACATGTCACTACTGTTAAGATGAAGAGTCCCAAGAAAGAGGAAGTTAGCACAGGTTAGAGCAGGTTGGGAAGATTTCACAGAGGAGGAAGGTCCAAGGGTGAACCTTGATGTGTGGGAAGGATTTGAATAGTGAGGGGTAAGTGTAAGGATTCCAGACAAGATTCTACTTCTGTGTCTGCTGCAGTGAGGAGCATCCCCACCTTCCCTGCCAAAGACTTCCTACTGGTGATCTGTCAATGAGTCAGTGGAGGAGCCTCCTGATTGAGGCTTGGTGCCCTGGACCTCCTTGTGGGACTCTAACAGAGGAAGGAAGAGCAAGCAGGTCCTACCTGCAGTGTCCCTGGGGTACATGCGAGGCAAGTAAGGCAAGACAAGTGGGGCGTACTAGAGAGCTTTGATTGGGGTCCCAGGGCACTGAAATGAAAAGAGAATGCATTTTTAAGAAACAGAAAATGGTATCAGCAGCAGAGTTGACTTCCTGGCCTCCACCAGAACAAGCAACAAAAATTGAGCTATCAAGAGACTCTGGTCCTCTAAGCTTTGGGGTGAGGCTGCTGTTCTGGGGACAGCTCTGATTCTCGAGGTTCAGAAGCAGTGTCACTTCGCAGCAGGGGGACCTGTGAGGAAGCTCCAAGTAATTGAAAGGCTGTCAAGAAGGAGAGAGATGAGTCTCACTGTACAACTCCAGAGGCAGAATTAGACTCAGTGGGTAGAAATTACACAGAGGCAGATTTCAACCCTACATTAGCCTGATGTGTTCTTGCCATTAGAGATGTCTCACAGTAGGGTACACTGCTTGAGAGGTGGCAAGCACCCAGTCACTGCGCGTGATCAAAAAGTGGCAGAGGGGCGCCTGGGTGGCTCAGTCAGTTAAGCATCTGACTCTTGATTTCAGCTCAGGTCATGATCTCAGGGTCGTGAGATCGAGCCCCGCATCAGGCTCTGCACTGGGCATGGAGCCTGCTTAAGATTCTCTCTCTCTCCCTCTGCCTCTGTCCCTCTTCCCCTGTGTCCTCTCTCTCTCTCAAAAAAAAAAAAAAAAAAAAAAGTGGCTGAGCAATGACTTACTGGAGGATTGTAAGGTGCTCTGAGGGATATCTTAGCAATGATCATGGATCTTGGGGGCACCTAGAGGTGCCTCTTTAAGTCTGAAATTCTGTAATTGTGAGTCTCCTCCTTGACCAAACTCTTGGATTTAAATCATGCAACCTAGGGATGCCTGGGTGGCTCAGTCAGTTAAGCATCTGCCTTCGGCACGGGTCATGATCCCGGGACCCTGGGATCGAGCCCCACATCAGGTTCCCTGCTCGGCGGGGGGCCAGCTTCTCCCTCTCCCTCTGTCCTTCTCCCCTTCCCCCCAGCTCGTGCTTGCTCTCTCTCTCTCTCAAACAAATAAATAAAATCTTTAAAATAAACAAATAAATAAATAAATCATGCAACCCAATATCCAGATTCACCAAAGCCACTGTGGAAATATCAGTAACAATCCCCAGACACACACCTCCCTGATAGCTCACCAGAGTCCAGCCAACCATCTCTAGAGGGAAACCAGAGACATGTTCTCCTGCTGATTGACAGGGAGTAAAAAGAACACGGGGCTCAGACCAGGAGATCTAGGTTCTGCTCTTAAGCCAGTTATTAACTGTCCAGGGAAACTTAGGCAAATCTCTTCTCTGGGTCTTGCTCTCCTTACCTATCAAATGAAGAAGATTGTTCAGAGTAGTCCTCAGATTCTTCCCAGCCCAAAGCGATTCACCTATGATCTTTGTACTTCATTGAAAAAATAGAAGCGACCAGATAAGCATCACCTCACCTTCCTACACCAGCTTCTAAGACCACACACCCTTGCCTCCTCTTGTGTTCAGGTGGGAAAGTATCTCCACGCCTCTCCAAAGTCAACTTCTCTACCTGTGCTCTAGACCTTGCATGCACCGGAGCACATTGGTCCTGAAATCACTCTCTCCCTTTCCTGCAGAAGCCATTTTGCCCTCCCTCCTAGGGGAGAACACACACGTGCCAAAATAGCAGCACATGGTGTAGATCTTGTTCAGATCCCAATTTGAAGAAATCTACTCCACAAAAACATTTGTGGGACAATCGGGGAAATGTGAACTCCAACTAAATGTTTGATAATATTAAGAAACAATCTAAATTTTTAGGTGTGATAGTGGTATTTCAATTGTGATTGTGTGTGTGTGTGTGTGTGTGTGTGTGTGTATTAAGTGCTTTCCTTTAAAATAATCCAGCGAACCAGAGGCGTAGGTGGGGTTATGAATGAAACAAGACTGGATATGTATTGATAACTGTTGACCTTGAAGACTGAGTACATCGGGTTCATTATACTATTTTCTTTACTTTTGTATATGTTTGAGATTTTCCAGAAGAAGACTTAAAAATAATAAACAAATAAATAAGGGGCAAAGCTTTCAGCATATAACACACCACATCTCGGTAGCAACCACCTCCTTAGGGTTCCAGATGCCTGGCAGGGAAGAGAGGTGGGTGAGCTCTACAGATAGGAGGACTCATCCCCTCAAAGGCCGGTCCTGCAGGCAGAGAAGCAGAGGTGGGGTCCCGAGAGGGCAGGATCCCAAGACCACCAGCAGGGGGAGCAGTCAGGTCTTGCGGAGAGAGGACCACCAAGAGGCCCCAATTAGTACACCCCTCCCAACCCACCAGGGTGTCTCCGAACAACTCCCATTTACTACTTTACTGTTTCCTGAAAAAACCTCTTCACATGCCTTCTCTCATGTCCACCATCCTTACCATCTGTCTGAGGCGGTCCTCAACCTCTTCCATTTTGTTGAAGAGGAAACAGGGGCTCAGAGTGGGAAAGTGTCTTGCCAGACCCAAGACTTGAACCTGTCTTCTCTCTACAAAAGTCGTATTTTTCCCTGTCTACTCACTGTGAATTTCTCCAAGATAGAAATACTTTTTAGGCTTTGAGTCTCAAGTGTAAGCAGCATTCTGGGGCATGGTAAGAGCTCAGTGTTCGCTGAATGAAGGACTGGGTGTGAGCTGTGTACCATGTTCACTGTAGAGGCCTTTTCTCTTCCATGGGTGCTCATCACAGCCTGCGCTATGGGGATGAGGAGCAGGTCTGCTATCTCCCCTAGTGGGTTGTGAGTTCCCCAGTGGCCAGGAGAGGCCTTCCACGTTTCTGTGGCTCCTACTTGGCCCTAGGCATGAGCCAAGAGGCAGTCTGGGTAAAATGGCTGGGGATGAGGGGCAGAGCTCCTTGGGCAGGTGGCAGTAAGTATGTCTGTAAGAAGACACTCAGTCCATTCATTATGTTCTCTCTCAATGAAAGATTACAGTTTATTGTCATAAAATAAATAGAACCATATTCATTATTCACATGCTGGTTTCTTAAACTGTTGACATATATGGCTTTTCTGACTTTTGTAAATTATTTCCTCTCCATCACTGAAAAGCCAAACTGAGATGTTGGCAACAACAGGCCGTCTCCCCACAGGCTATACCCACTTCAGGGTCAGACACTGGGCAGGCGAGGACCCTTCTCTGGAATAACCTTAGAATCCTCAGAGCCTGTCAGTGGGTTGGCAGGGGCTAAATGAATATCTCAACTCACTGAGAAATCCAAGTGCCATGGTCTTGGCACACTCCGAACAGAATCGATGGGTTAGTAGGAAGTGGGGAGGGAGGGCTGGGGAGATGCAAAGTTTAATTTCCTTCCCTGGCACCCTGCCAGCTGGATATAACAGCAGCTGCTAATATATTTCAAACAGCCAGTTTCATGCAACACTGGTCGTGGAAAAGCTGGTTTTTTGTCAAACCCTGGGAAGCAAACTGAGTGAACGGGGAGCTAGAAGCCCAGGGCGGCATGGTCCGGGTGGTCACGCTCACAGGCCGTGACCCCAGCAGCTCCAGCTATTAGCAGCTCCTCGCCAGCCCTGGCCCGAGGTCCTCACACCTGGAGTGAAGTGTCAGAGTGTTGGCCAGGAGCAGCGAGCGTGTCACCGAAGCAGCCAGGCATTACATGTCAGCCCTGAAAACTCCTAGGGATTTCGGAAACAGGACATCAGGAGGGCTCAGACCCAAACAGGCACAGAGCAATCAGGGTTTTTAATAAACACTGACACGTCTGTGCACCTCTGACCCACACCCGGCCCACCTGCCGGGTCTGTCCGGGAAGAGGGGCAGGCCAGCCCGGGCTTGGGTGGTTTGCCTAACACAACCACCAAAGGCTGGGCTGACATGGAACCGCATCCTCCTGAGGCACTCCTCCTCCACCAGGACCTTGGGGAAATGCATCCCCAAACTCCCTAATGCCACTGAGAAGGAACCTGGGGTGACATGGAGTCAGGTGAATGGAGAAACCGTCCCCTCCCCCCATGAGCCTCTAGCTCAGCCCCTCAAGGAAACTGTGCCCAGCTCCTCGGGAGAGAAGGGTCATGACTCACAAAGACACAGATCTATTGACAGTGTTGACAGTGACGGGAGGATGCTGTTCTCCCACCTCCCCTCGGAGTAAGGAGCAAGACCGTTACAGGAGAGACCACCGAGAGAGAACAGACGGCGAGGCTGTGGCTGCTGGCCTCCCCCAACCCAACTCCCACCCAGGTGCTGCTCATCACCAGCCCTAACCAGACAACCAGGATCCACCTCCGAGCCCACGAAAAGGCCTCTCTGGGTTTAAGTTCTGGGTCCCTGTGCTCCAGCAGAGAAGATCCCCCTGCAATGTAGTGAACACAGTGAGAAAGTGTTCCTTTGTAATGCCTGGGTCCCGGGCTGCTGCCCCGTCCTGAGATGTTCCTAATGGGCTCCAGGAACCACAGCTGACAGATGCCCCAACGCACCCCAAGCATTCCATCTGTTTCTGAAGTCCCTCATATGCATACAAGTTCCATCTCCAAACGAATGAAAGCAAGCTTTGGGGAACCGCTTTTGGAATCAGACATGTGACTCCACTCCAGAGACTTCAACCCTGACTCTGGGCTCCCAGGGACTCATCCCTAGACATGAATGCAAAGCATGCTGGGCGTACATTTTCTTGGGGAGAGAGTGCATTGCTTTCAGCAGATTCTCCAAAGGGAATGTGTCCCCACAAAGGTTAAAAAATCACTGATCTGTAGGCAGATGTGTTGTTTACAAACAGGCCCAGTGGTCTGGCAGTCCTGCCCAAGTACAGATTGATGCCTTGACCTCAGACATGGACGATAAACAAATTAGAAGCAGTTTTCACTGCCTTTGTAATTCATTAAAACTGCTAAACCTGATCTTCTCACCAGAAGCTCTCGAGGTTTGTTTCATCAGCCAGTTTATTACAGAGGCTGGTGACTTTACATCTGCATTGCAAATAGCTCTTCTGTGTTGACATTTCATTTGGTCTTGAAAGGCCCATAATATTTTGCGTGGGGTTAATGGCTCCCATTCAGAAATGAGCATATATTCATGTACTGAAAATATAATGAGGGGCGCTGGGTGGCTCAATAGTTTGAGTGTCTGATTCGTGGTCTCCACTCAGGTCATGATCTCAGAGTCCTGAGATCGATCCCCATGTCGGGCTCTGTGCTCAGCGCAGAGTCTGCTTTTCCCTCTGCTCCTCCCCTCACTCTCTCTTTCTCGAATAAATAAATAAATAATTTTAAAAATATATTGTAGATGCTCAATAACTACAGTTTGAATGAATAAATAAAATGAATTTAAAGATAGGTTTCCCACTGCACAGTAGCCATACACATGCAGGTATTCTAAGCAATTATAAAGTTTAAAGGCTTTTCTTTAAGATTTTATTTATTTGAGAGAGAGAGAGAGAACGAGCAGGAGGGAGGGGCAGAGGGAGAGGGAAAAGGAGACTCCCCGATGAGTAGGGAGCCCGACATGGGGCTTGATCCCAGGACCCCAGGATCATACCTGAGCTGAAGGCAGACACTTAACCAACCGAGCCACCCCAGACACCCCTAAAAGCTTTGCTTTTTTAAATTAAATACTCATATTCATTATTTATTCACCCACCCAACAAATGTTTTTTTTCAACACCTTATTTAACTCGACTGGAAACTCCATGATAATAGGAAGCCTGGGACCATGTCATATTCACCTCTGCATCTCTAGCATCCCCTTGTACATATGAAACGTTCAATAAATATTTGTTGGGTGAAAACAGGAATTCTGTTTTTTGGTTTGTTTTTTTTCAAAGAAGTGCCAAACATATTCAAGCTAAGAATCTGATTTATGCACCTGCTTCTGAAAATAAGAGTAAACTATTAGCAAAGAGGAAGCTCTGGAGGCACTTGGGATACTCGGAGCATATAGATACTTGAAAACTATAGCAACCCTTCATATGTTAATCCAACACGTCCTTGTTAAGCACCCAACGCTCCACAGGCACCGAGGGTGCAGAGGGGAGCCTGGTCTCTGCCCTGTGACACGTTCTTTCAACAAAGTCTAATCCACGGAGGGAGTAGGGCAGGGAAGATTAGCCAGCATCACTGAGGGAGGAGGCGAAGAGAGGCTGGCCCAGTCCAGGTCTGCAAACAGTTTCCCAGCAGAGTGATGTGTCACTGGGATTAAAGGATGAAAGGGACCGAGGGCCAGGCAATGGGGTACAACTGGAAGTGTCACGGGACACACCTGGGGACTCTCGAGCTCCGGCTGGAAAGTTTCCATCCACAGCTCTTCCGACAGCTGACACCTGGGAGGCCAACATCGCCTACATCCTTGGGTTTATTGAAGGCCTAGGAGTACTTTGAAAGGAAGAGATAAAACACCTTGCTCTGATTCACCTCTACCTGCTTCTCCCTTTCTTTTTCAGTAAGATCCATAGTGAATGCTGAGAAGGGGCTTGACAGGGAAATTTTGCTTTGAAGAGGGAAAAACCTGCGTGAGGCCTCTAGGTAAGAGATGGTGGGGTCCATCAGAGGACTGAAAGCAGCTCAATAAGAGGCAGGGGAGATGCGGCTGGGGAGGCAGGCAGAGGCAAAGCCTGCATAACCTTCCATCCACAGAAGGAATTTGCCCCGAATCTAAGAACAAAGGGGTCGAGGTTAGGCAGGGACATGATGTCACTCACATTTGTACCACTGAAATATCTCTCTAATGGCAGAGATCACATCAGGAAGCCCTCGTCCAGCTGAGCAATGATGGTGACCCCCGCTGGGGGTGGTAAATGGAAAGATGTTGACAATTTCAGAAAATATTTAGGAGAGGAAATACAAAGAACTTAAGGATTCTTAGAGCACTTATTGAGTTCTTGCTGTATGCCAGGCAGGAACAATCTCATTTACTCCCCCACCCCGCCCCCCGCCAGTCCTCTGGATTGTTTTTATTATTATCTCCAGTTTTCAAGAAGAAACTGAGACATATCAAGTGGAACCAATTGCCCAAGGCCACCCAGCTCGTAAACGGCAGAGCTGAGAATCAGCCCAGGCCGGATCTTGATCATCGCACCATAGCATTTGGGTGTCTGGCTCGAGCAACAGGGAGAATGGTGGTGCCATGTACTGATGCAGAAAACAGGAGGGCTCATGAGCCTGGGTGGTGGGAAGGAAGTTATGAGTTCAGTTTTCCACATACTTGTGGAACATCCAAATGAAAATGAGCAGCAGGTGTTCTGGAGCTCAGGAAATAGGTTTGGTAGGGGGCAGGGCAAATAGATTTGAGAATTATCAGCAAGAAAGCAGCAACCACACTTCACAGGCTTCCTCTGTGAGAATGATGCTGAGTTGGGGAGCAGATTCAATGTGTTCAAAGTGCAGAGGAAGTGGGAAGATGTCAGTCATAATGAGCCCAGCTGGTCATGCCCACTAGCCACTCAAAGGACATGATGTCAGGGCCCAGGGTTCTGAAACCTCAGCCTTCCCAGGGAGCCTTTTGATACCTGCTTCATGCCTCTGCCACAGGAGCTGCTTTTTAAATACTGATTAACTCCTCCTTAAAAAAGTCACGTTTCCACGCTGCCTGCCAAAACGGTAACAGACAGATAATGTACTGTGTCATTAACACATCCCTGTCTATTTAAAAACCTCCAGAGAAGCAAGCAGATGAGCCTTGGAGTTAGCTCAGCGGTGGGGATTACTGCTTGGCTAATTATAAACAGCATTCTCAGAACTCCAGGAGACGCTAAGGGGGGCACAGCCCCTGTCTGCCCCAAGAAGCCAGGAGTAATTATTGAATCGTATCAACTCAACACTCAGGACACAGGAAGGTAAGCAGGGACATGACATTTTGGCACAATTGTGGACCTAGAAATAGAACCTCATCCATGAGACAGTGTGCCAGCCAGCCCCCAGTGGTCCTTACCTCCTAGGATTTGGGCCCTTGTGTGGCCCCCTCCCTCAGGACTAGCCCTGCATGGCCAATAGAACACAATGGAAGTGTATGCTTTTCAAAGCTAGATGATAAATAACAGCGCAGATTCCACTTTGGTCTCTTGGATTGCTTACTCAGATACCATGTTGTACAACACTTAAGCAGCCTGTGAAGAGTCCCACATGGTCTGGAAGTGAGACCACCAACCAACAGCCATGGAGAAAACTCCATGTTGAATATCCCAGCCTCGGTCAAGCCTTCAGATGATGCAGCCCCAGCTGACACCTGACTGGAAACTGATGAGACCTCAGAGCCACCCAGGGAAGTGGCTGCCAAGTTCCTGCATGAAAGTATTTGTTAGCAGTAATCAATGATATATTGTTGTCCCAAGCCACTGAGATTCGGTGTAATTTGTTACATTAACTAATACAGCAGATAAAAGACTGGGTCTGGGCGCGTAGGGGGGTTGGGGGGTGCGGCGGCGGCGACGGACTCGCGAAGGTTCCAGAGGCGCCGCGTGCGGGAGGCGGGCTGGGTCTCGCGCGGGGTCGGGTGTGCGCGCAGGCTTGGGGCGCTGTGACTCGTGCGGGTGGGGCCTGCGTCGGGGTAAGCGCGTTCGGTGCGGTGTTTCCTGTTGTTCCCCCCTGCGTGTCTGCAGCTCGGGCCTTGCCTGATCAGTCCGACCATGGCTTCAGCTTTGGAAGAGCTACAGAAAGATTTAGAAGAGGTGAAGGTGCTGCTGGAAAAAGCCACTAGAAAAAGAGTACGTGATGCCCTTACAGCTGAAAAATCCAAGATTGAGACAGAAATCAAGAACAAGATGCAGCAGAAATCACAGAGAAAAGCAGAACTTCTTGACAGTGAAAAGCCAGCTGCTGTGGTTGCTCCCATTACAACAGGATATACAGTGAAAATCAGTAATTACGGATGGGATCAGTCAGATAAGTTTGTGAAAATCTATATTACCTTAACTGGAGTTCATCAGGTCCCCACCGAGAACGTGCAGGTGCATTTCACAGAGAGGTCATTTGATCTTTTGGTAAAGAATCTAAATGGGAAGAGTTACTCCATGATTGTGAACAATCTCTTAAAACCCATCTCTGTGGAAGGCAGTTCAAAAAAAGTCAAGACAGATACAGTTCTTATCTTATGTAGAAAGAAAGCAGAAAACACACGTTGGGACTATCTGACGCAGGTTGAAAAAGAATGCAAAGAGAAAGAAAAGCCCTCCTATGACACTGAAACAGATCCTAGTGAGGGACTGATGAATGTTCTAAAGAAAATTTATGAAGACGGAGATGATGACATGAAGCGAACCATTAATAAAGCCTGGGTGGAATCAAGAGAGAAGCAAGCAAAAGGAGACACAGAATTTTAAGACTTTAAAGTCATTTTGGGAACTGCGATGTGGAAATATTGATGTTTCCAATGAGGAAATGTTGGTGAGCTGCACAGATAAATTTGACAGATAACTGCTTACATAGCCGCCTTCTAAGTAAAGGCAGTGAATTCTCCCATTTCCTCCTGGAGGATTTATTTAAATAAAATATGCTTATTAAACAAACAAACAAAAAAAAAGACTGGGTCTGGGCTAGGGCAAGGAAGACTAGTAATTGAGCCCCTACTACTATACCTCAGACTACTTCACCTCAGGGACTCACATATATTATCTCATTTAGTCCCCACAATACCTCTATGAGGTAAGATATCAACTCCATTTTACAGATCAGAAAACCAAGGCACCAAGTATGCAAGACTGCAAAACCTGCCTAGTCCCACAGCTAGGGAATGCAGAGCCAAGGTTTGAACTGTGACCTGCCTGCTTCAAAAAGTTCCAGCTTTCTGTCACAATGTTCTACCTTCCTGGAAATAAGGAACCTCAGACTCTGGGTCTAGCTCTGCCACTAAAGAGCTCAGTAATTTGGGGAAATTGTTCATTCTCTCTAGGTTCATTTTCTTTCCTGTAAAGTAGGAAATTAGAGTCTTTAGCCCCTAAGGTCCCAGTTAGCATTCATATTCTTTGACCCTGTGGCCCCATCTCACTGTGTCTACCCTCCTTCTAGGACAGGTTATTCTCAAAGACTTCCCTGTGGCTCCAGTTGCTCCCCATCTCCTCATAAGGAATCGGCTTCAACTGTAGCAAGAGGGTCTTAGGTTAACCTTAAGAAATCCTTGGAAGTTCTGGGAAACTTCAGTTACCGAGAGAACATAAGAAACTTTCTCCCCTGGAGGCTTTTCAAAATAAATTTAATACCTATTTGTCTAGGAGCTCTTAGGCTAGCTGAACAAATTAGAAAGAAATGAAGCTAAGTCTGAAAGAAACCAGGTGATGAGCTTTTGGTAATTTCTGTCTTGCACACAGTAAGTATCTCAAGGAGAATTTGTGGAATGAATAATGGGCCTTTTCTTTTGTGTCAAGTGGAAATGAGCTGTGTGACAGCGGTCAGGTTATTTAACCATGCTGAGCCTCAATTTCCTTATCTGTAAATAGTAATTAGCCCAAAAGGATTATAATAATTATAAAACACAATAATGCTTATCAAGACTTTAGCAGGGAGTCTGGAAGAGAGAATGAACCCAAGAAAAGAAGAATCACTACATTGATTCAATAGAAGGACACTTCATCAGTATCCTTGATGGTTGGAATACAGGTTCCTTCTGTTTCTATGAATGCTTCAAAAGCATTGGCATCTGTGGAAGGTGAATTTTGGAAGGAGAAGGCCATATGGTAGATTCAACAATCCCTTCCACCACCCTCCAGCTACTTAATGTTTGCCTTGGCATTACCTCCTCACCAGGGCTCTCCAGCTCCAACCCTCACTTTTGCCATGTCTACCCCCAGAATCTACCTGTGGCCCCACCACCCAGTGCATTGCAACACCACCACTCCTAGCCCAAGGCTGGAAAAAATATCCACTTTTTCAAGCCCTATTAGGAAACTGACTTCTGATTGGTGGCCTCTTTAGGACCTTCCCTTCACAAAAGGACTTATAGCCCCACAAACTGTATAGTGTAGCAGCCACCTTCATACCTCTCCTAGGGAAACCTCAAGAAGATACTGCTTAGCCCCCTCCCTCCTGCCTGTCTCCAGATCAAACCCCCTCCACCACCCACTCAGAAGGCTGATTCCTGTGGCTCCATCCATGTAAAGAATTTTCCAAGACTATTAGATCCAGTATGGGTCTCTAGGAGGCAGACCCCTAAGTGGTACTAATTCCATTCTGTCTGCGGATGTCATAAAGGCTTTCTTATCACTCACCCAGCATAGGAAAGTGAGTGCGGGGGAAGGAAAGGGCCCTGGCATTACTGTTATCAAGTGCATGTCATCCAAAAAGAGATCTGTCAGGCTTCAGCAGGGGCTGTTGATGGGCTAATTCAGTTAAAACCTCTCATTTCATTAGGGGGAGGAGACCATAATTATATCTTGAAGCCTATAAGTAAAGGGTCATAATACTTAAATAAGTGAGGAGGGCTCCAGAACATTCAATAATAAAATCAGGTTAGGACCAGAAAGAAAATATGATCATTGAGTCAGAGAGGACCCTTGGTTTTCATTAGTCCTTGCTAAGATTGCTGGTGGAGATGGTTTGTTTTCCATTCATTTCATCGGGGCTCTAAAGAGTATGCTATTTCCTTCAATAGCCCCGCCCCCATCGAAAAATACCATGAACCTCACCCAAGTTCATAAAACCAATGACAACAACAAGACTCGCTTTCATCAGAAATCGCTTAGGGATGCAGAAACCAACTCAGAGTTGACATGACCAGGTATGGATTCAAATCAACCGTTTCAAATCTGTATTGCCCTTTACCATTTACAGAGTTTTGTCCTGTGCTTTCATTTAATTTATCCTGACAGCAGCACTTAGTCCCATGTTGCAGGGGTAGAAAATAAACTTGGAGATGCTTAGATCAACATTCACTGAGGATCTACCCCTAATTAGGCAATATGTCAGGTGTGGGTAGGGAGGGTCACACAGATGACTTGCCTGTGGTCATACATCTAGCAAGAGGCAGGGCTAGGACTGGAGACTTACTCTTCCACCTCTTGATCTGGTTCTGACTGTGTCCTTGAAGCTGGGCCAACTGAATCAGCCCCTCTGACTGAGGGAAAGACATGCTGTCCCATAGCTAAGTACACATTTGCCTTCCTGTAACTCCGATCCTCTATTTTGAAAGATCCATCTTAAACCATTTAAGTGGAATTAATTTTAAAATAAGAGATTCTTTCTTTCTCTCTCTCTTTTTTTGCTCTTAAGGAGAATGAGAAGCCTGGAAAGATGAATGGAAATGTTCTGAAAGTAAATTAAAAAGTCCCATCATGTGAGCATCAGGATTTTGTAGTGTTCTGCATAACAAAGCTATCTGCCTTCCCTTGTAAATGGTTTTTGAAGCCTGGAATGTTCTGGTCTAGGGGACCAATATTTCCCTAAAAAGAATAATTCAATACAACAAAAGCTATGTCCTGTCACCAGTCCTTCCGTTATATGTATATGGAATTATCTCATAGGAAATGGGTTTGTCTCACTTATTACACCACAAATTCCTCAGGGCAGCAGACTGTGCCTAGCACAGTGCCTGACAAACATGTGGAGCCCAATCAGTGTTTGTTCAACTTAGGTGATCTCTATAAGACATCTGTGTGTTTTAGGACTTCAATTATAGAACACACTCAGAAAATTAGGTTTTCTACATGTAAGAGAGTTTTCCAAGTAACTCGAAAATACTCAACTATAGAGAACACACTGATGGTTACCAAGGGGGAGGTGGGGCGGGATGAGTTAAACAGGTGACGGGGATTAAGGAGGGCACTTGTGATGAGCACTGGGTGTTGTATGGAAGTGATGAATCACTAAATTCTATACCTGATACAATATTGCACTGTATGTTAACTAGCTGGGATTTAAATAAAAACTTGGAGGGGGGGAAAAAAGGAAATACTCCTTTATACACCAAAACTTTGCACATGAAATTTTCCTTAATGTCCTCAGGTGGAATTACCATCCCTTCCTCTCCACTCCTCCTCATTTTATTTTTACCTTATTATTACATTTGATTACAGTTGATAGGTTTACACTGGAAACACCTCAAACCCAGATCTAACATATGCTGATAAGGATGCCCCCTCCGTGTAAAGGTCTCTCCCACTAAACTATGAGTGCCCCATGTCTTTGCATCTGCTCCCTCATCATGAGGCCCAGCATAGAGTACATGAGGGCAAAGAGTATGGAAGGAAGGAAGGAAGGACGGATGAACTAACTGAACTGCTAAGAGAATAAACAAATCTATAAAAACAGGGGGAGATTTAAATATACCTCTGTCAGAAATTGATAGAACAAGCAGGCAGAAATCAGTAAGGATGTAGAAACTTTGAACAACATGTTTAACAAACTGAACTTAATTGACATATTTAGAACACTGTACCCAGCAACTGCAAATTACACATTCTTTTCAGGCACACTCAGAACACTTACAAAAATTAACCATATGCTGAGCCATAAAGCAAGTTTCAACACATTTCAAAGGACAGAAATCAAACTGAGTATCTTTAACCATAATGCAATTAAGCCAGACATCAATAACAGAAAGATTACAGGAAGTCTCCATATGTTTAGAATGAAAGAACTATACCATCTAAATAACCAATGAAGAAATCACAATAAAAATTAGAATATAGTTTAAATAACAGTGAAAAAATACTGCTTATCAAAACTTCTGGGATTCAACTAAACCACTGATGTATTAGAAAAGATATCATACCAGGGGTGCCTAGGTGGCTCAGTCAGTTAAAAGTGCTGGACTCTTGGTTTTGGCTCAGGTCTCGATCTCTTGGTTGTGAGATCGAGGCCCATGTCAGGCTCTGCACTAGCGGGGAGTCTGCTTGAAGATTCTCTCCCTCTGCCCCTCCCTGCACTTGTGCCCCCCTCTCTCAAATTAATAAATAAACCTTTATTTTAAAAAATATACTATACCACACAATCATACTATAGAGTTGGCAACTTTCCCTCTCAAAAGGCCTCTCCAAGTCCAATCTCCTGAGCCACACCCCAGGCCTGCTGAATGGACTCTGCCACTCTCCAGGGCTGGATGCACCATTTCCTGTCTTAGCATAGCCCTACATTCAAAAGTGGTGCACTCTCAAGCAACTTCCAGAGAAAACACGCATGGGAGATACTATTTCCCAGCCCTTACAAGTCGAAAAATAATTCTACCTTCATGTGTGATGATTAGTTTGAGATAATAGGACTTTAGGTTTAAAAATTCTTTTTCCCTCAGAACCTTGAGGACATGTCTCAATGGAATACTGACATCCAAGGTCACTGATGAGAAGGAGATGCCAGGCTGTTTCTTGTTTCCTTGTGGACCTTCTGTTTTTGTTTTCCTCTTTCCTCTCTGGAAGCTTTTAGGAGCTCCTTCAGTTTTGAGTTTCACGATGACAAGTCCAGATTTGAGTCACTTTGCACTGATTGCGTTGCAGGCTCTTTCAATATGGAGATGTTACTCTTTGACTCCAAGAATTTGCTTCTATTGTTTCTTTGACAATTTTCTCTCCTCGATTTTATCTGCTTTCTTTTTCTGGGACTCCTAGTAATCAGATGTTGAACTTCCTGTATTGCTTGATCTGCCATTCAGTTCATTTAACTTCTTTAACAATAATTCCCATTTTTTGTTTTTATGTGGTTGTTTGCCTAAGTTGAGAGAGTATGTGTCTTGAGGCTAGGCATTCAGTGTAGGGAGTACGGGAGAGGCTGACTTTCTGTATGTAGTTGCAATTACTTCCTCCCCTTACAGACCCACAAAGCACGCCCCCCTCTGCTACGTCTGAGGTTCTCCTTCCAGTGCCTGTGGGCCTCTAAGCTTTCCCCTTCCTTGTAGCCCCTCCTTTCCTCTCCTTCACCTGGTACTCCTTTTCCACCTATTTTCCATCTTCCAGAAAATGTTGAACTCTCTCTCTCTTTATTGTAGAGCGACGATAACTTTTTTGTGATTTAATATTATTTTAAGGGGTCTTGGGGGAGAAAAGATAAAGCTTTGTATTCAGTCTATCTTTACTTGGAAGCTCAGTTTCTATTTCCTTACCTGTTTGCCTGCTATAGGGCAGTAAACAAAGAGCTACCACATGTTTTTTTCTTCTGTCCCTAATTTGAGTGCCTAACACATGTGGCTAAACATCATTCCTTGAATGTTTGCTGAATTGAATAGGAAAGCCCAGTGCATATTATGCATGCTCAGGCACCCTGAGATAACCGCCAAGTCCTTAAGGAAACCTATAAAGATATGCTTGTAATAACCTGAGTCTCCAAACTAAAGTCAGGATGAAATTTCTGACAGATTCCAGTGCACTGATGAGGACCACATAAGTGAATATTTTAAATCTGGACGATCCTAAGAAATCTAGCACTCTGGCTTAACCTGCTACTCCCCTGACACTCCAGCACCTAATACAGCGCGCTCTACTTACAAGAAACCCTGTTAATGTGGCTTTTTTGGATGATAAATGGGGTTAGAAGAAACGTCACTTATGTCAATCCTGAGAATATCAGGCATTTTCCAAGTTGAAAGCAAGAATTTCTTCTTCTCTCAAAGTGAGTAATTGCTGAGTATTGTCCCAAAGGTTACTGCTTTTATTTTATTTGAGTTGATAAAACCCCAAGATTTTGATCAATGAATTGGGAGGTCTTCCATCTTATCAATGATATAGAATCTGGCTGATAGCTGATGAAAGAGTTTAATTCACAGAGGATTGATTTTCTAGGTATTTACAAGGAAGCAGCCATTCAACTCCCGGAAAGAATTATAGCTCATTTTTCTCCCTTTGTCTGAGCTGGCCAGTAACCTGGAAGAACCAGAGAACAGTCCAGATGGAAAGGTCAGGCTGGCAGTGTGTACTCAACTCTATGTGAAGAGAAAAGGTAAACCTTTGAAAGTCCTGAGATAATAAAAGCCCAGTGAAAATACAAGTAAAGTCATACGGGTCAGAATGTGAATCTCCTGGCTGCCAGTGTCTCTCCTGTACAGATGTTTCGTGGTACAGTGGAAAAAGCAAGAGCTTTGGAGTTGCACAGATTCACCCAACTCTGCTACCAACTCTTTGACCTTGGAGAAGTGTCTTGACCTCTCTGAGCTTCACTTTCCTTATTTAGAAGGCTATTGGAGGAAATTAAATAAGAAAGTGAATGTTAAAGAATATATCCAAGGCCCCATACATAGTAGTTGCTCAATAAATGCTAATTCCACCTTTCCCTTTATGTCCATGGAGCCTCACTGTGAAGCCACTACTGTGGATAGACTACATTCTCACAGATCAGCCCTCCGCTCAGGCAATCAGAACTGATAACTCCAATCTGAATTTCCCTGATGGCTAATGATGGTGAACATTTTTCATGTGTCTGTTTCACTAGCCTAGTGAAATAAGTCAAGCAGAGAAAGTTAATTATCATATGGTTTCACTTATTTGTGGAACATAAGGAATAGAATGGAGGACATTAGGAGAAGGAAGGGAAAAATGAAGGGGTGGAAATCGGAGGGAGAGATGAACCATGAGAGACAATGGACTCTCAGAAACAAACTGAGGGTTCTAGAGGGGAGGGGGGTGGGGGGATGGGTTAGCCTGGTGATGGGTATTAAGGAGGGCACGTACTGCATGGAGCACTGGGTGTTACACGAAAACAATGAATCATGGACCACCGCATCAAAAACTAATGATGTACTGTATGGTGATTAACATAATGAAATAAAATTAAAAAAAAAAAAGAACTGGTAACTCTATGGGCAGATATGACACTGCTTCTCCATTTCCAGGCTTCCTTCCCATGACTCTTCCTCGAGTCCTTCTCCATTTTCTCCTTCTTTCTTTCCCTTTTCCCCTCCCCTCGCCCACCAAGTCCCATGTCATGTGATAAGAAAGGACATGGAATGCAGGCACAGTGTGACATCAAGAGTGGGAAGTACAAAGGAAAGGGAGAGAAGAGAAAGAATACATGGCCATCTGTCTCTTGACGGTTCCTTTCCCTCTCACTCAAGGCACTCTTGTCTCTGCCTTCTATTTCATCTGCCATGATAGGCTGGTGGTTTCCAATTCTGTCTCCATCCCAGACCTCTCTTCTCTAGATGTATATCCGACAGCCACTCAACGTCTCCACTTCTGTGTCCGTACACTCTTCATGCTCAATACTTTTAAACTGAACCCATAACTCCCCCAGCTGCCGGCTTTGTCCACAGCCCACTTTACTTCCAGAACAGCCCATTTCAGGTAGTGGCACTGCTGTCCACCCAACTGTCCAAACCAGAAGCCAAGGAGAGAGACATCCTTGTCATTTCTTCTCCATCCACTCCTGCTGGCACCAATCACCAAACTCTCCCTAGTTTGCCTCCTCCAGACTCCTATCATTCCCATGCTAAGCCTCCTGTATCTGCTCTCCAAATTTTATTTGCCCCTCATGATTTCTGTCTCTTTGTATTTTTGATCTTGTACTAAGATATTTCTTTCACTTGAACTTTTAGGTCATTAATATTGTTTTCAACAGTGATCATCCCTTCCTTAATTTTTAAATTCAAAAATTGTAACTATTGTTTGTTTTGGTTCTCTTTTTTTCCCAGTTCCAGGAGGTCTTTCTTTTTTTTAATGTTGTACAATTCTCCTTAAGTGCTTGTATTATTTTTAAATTAAGATCGATGTCTATCTCCTCTAGCAGTTTTATTCCAAAGGAGTTGCCTCTCTGAATGTTCTACTCACTATTGCTCTCTGCAGCTGTTGTGCATCCCTGGGCTCCTTGCATTTTCCTTTGTGAGCTCTTGGCTTGTTCTGTCTTAGAACCCAGGTCATTGCCTATCAAGGATGACAATGAACTTTGAAGCACTGGAAAGCACAGCAGCCTCTGACCCAGGTGACAAGTTGTCTCTCACCTGCTGAAACCTTTGGAGAAAGCGTCTCTGCAATCTATCTCCTCAGCAATAAAGACCACATCCCTCAAGGATGGAAGAGCCCAGTCCTTGCTGCAGTTCTACCTCAGCTCCTTCGAAGCAGGCACGCCAATAGGTGCCCTTAGAACCACACCAGGCTGGCAATGATTTTCTATGGGCAGTGGATCTCCACGGATCAAGCTCCCCGTAATAACTCTACTTTTTGCCCCATGGCTTTTCTGCTATCTCCTGATGTGCTAAGAAATCTGGGCATTATTAACTGGACTGGAGCTAGGGCAGCAAGGCAGTAGGATAATTGCTCTAGCCACCATCTTCCCAGAATTCCTTCTACTCATCTCCCCTCCATTGTCATGTATCTAGACAAGGCACCATCATCTCTTGCCTTAACTACTGCCTCCTGAATGTTACCACTCCTGCCTTCCTACAATCCATTCTCCCCACTGCACCCAGATAGCTCTTTAGCAAATAAACAAAAATCTGTTCATCTTATTCTCCCACCTAAAATCTTTCAATGACTTAGGGTTCTTGGGATAAAGACACACATCTTTGACCTAACCTACCAGGCTCTGAATAATCTAGCTTTCTTTGAAGCCCATCTAGTCAGAGGCAAGGGAAGCAGCTGTATGAAAGGGGTCTCTTTCCTAGAAAGAGGAACAATGGCTCTAGAATCAGAATACCTGGGTTCTGGTCCTATTTCCTCCATTAGCCAATTGAGTATTATTGACCACACCACTTCATCTCTCCAGTCGTCCGCTTCTTCATCGGAAAAAAAGTGGTAAAGTCTACTGCCTACTTCACCAGGTTTTGTAAGCCTCTAATAAGAAAATGTTTGCCAGGGTGCCTGGGTTACTCAGTCAGTTAAGTGTCTGATTCATGATTTTGGCTCAGATCATGATCTCATGGGTAGGTAAGATCAAGTCCTGTGTCAGGCTCCATGCTCAGCCGGGAGTCTGCTTGAGATTTTCTCCTTCTCCCTCTGCCCATCCCCCTGCTTGTGCTTGTGCTCTCTCTCTCTCTAAAATAAATAAATAAATCTTTAAAAAAAATAAAATGTTTGCCAATATATGTTTTAAGAACCACAAAGCGGTATAAAAATTGAGCTCCCATAATAAATGGTGTGATTTTAGGGAAGCTATAACTTAAAAGCTGACTTCTATCAGCTTGTGACTGATGCCTCTAAGGGGCCACCATAAGAGGTGCTCCCTTGGACTGACACAGTATGTGACTCCAGTAAACTACTATTAAAATGCACATGATTCAGGAGAACGAAGGGAAAAGGAGAAAGCATTAACTGCTATGGAGTACTCTCACGGAATTCTTGCTCAGACTGGCCAATTCTGTGATGCTGAGCGATAGCAAAGGTAAGGTTTTATGAGTGAGAGAAGGAATAGAGAGGTTCCAGGTGACACCGAGACAGGGAGCCCCAGGTAAACACAGAATGGGCATCCCCCAGGCCAGTGCAGTGACAGCCAGAAGGCCAGCACCCTTCATCCTGGAACAGTGACTGTCTTCCTCTTAGTTTTATTTTAGGAAGTGTTTCTTCCTTTTAGACAACTATCTTCCTCCCTGTAAGACAGAATATTTAATGTATGAAAGACAAAAGTGAGAAAAAAAAAATCACAATCCCTAGCTTCCCCTCAGCCAAGAATGCTGTGTAGTATTTTACTCACAATATTTCATTTAATCGAAGACATCATCAATTGTAAGACACCAGTTTCATGTAATACTATGAAAGAAAAATTGTTTCCAGTTTAAACTCTGACATGACATCGATTACAAGATTTATCCCAATTTCAGAGATGATAAATGGGAAAAAAATGTACATCTTAAAATCTATGAAGTGTAACACCTATACATTGATTGGGTCAATGTGTCTAGGCTGCTGCCACTGCCGGACAGAATACCATTCATCCGCTAGAGTTGGGATTACAATGTGAAATTTTCCATATAGTCGGAGTAGAGAACAGTTGGTTGCTACCAAAGACTTTTGATCATGATTATGGTGATGGTAATTTTAAGCTTCAGTTTCTCCTGAAGTAAAATGGAGAAAATCCTACATACAAATACAAAGGATTTTATAAAGTATACAAATGGCTTTATTCCAAGCCATAAGAAACAAAATTAGTTCTAACCAGTATTTCTGAAATTGAGGTTCAGAGCTCTCCTGTACACCCAAATTGCCTTCCCAGGGTCCCTGAGAGCAATAAGCAACCCAGATCCCATGTGAAATCCTACAGAGGACCCACTTCAGTTCACAGGCCCCTGAGACCTCATCAGTCCACCAGTCATCTTGATGCAGGAACTCCCTCATTCCAAGGGACCCCGTGTACTGTAGGGACATTTAGTTCATCTTGTCTTTGTTAAATAATGACTAGGAGTCCAGCACCAGGTAATATTATTAGAGGTGAAAAGGAAGTTGACTACCCAGTCCCTGCCCTACTCTTCATGGAAATCCCAAAATAGAGAATAGGTTCTCAGCAAATGGTGAGGTCAGGGTAGTCTCTGGAAAAAGCCAACAGGATCCCCATAGTCAACATGGATGGTTGAAAGGTGCATCATTACTTAAGTGAGTTCACCCGCAATCCGGGCTCTGGCCCTGGCCCTCCCAGGGCCAGAAACATGGCTTGCCAGTACAGAGAGAACAGACTCACTGTATAAAATCAGAATGTAAGTTCATTCACTTACAAGAGGAATTATAATTGCTCCATGGACTTGAATACTCTGGTCCCCATGACCTATGGGAGAGACCTATGTGGGAAACCATACCACAGCTAGGCTATTTGTTGAGCCTAGAAGCAGAAAAGGGTGTTAGATGGATCAAATGTGCAATGACAATAGGTTAAGTTTGCCCCTGGGGCACCTACTTCCATAGCAGGGTCTCACCTTACAGAAATTCTATAAACCCAGTGGCTGCAACTCTTTCTTACATCTCCACATTAGATACAGCCTTGCTTAATGGGATCGGAACAAGCAAAATTCCATGGCAAAGGCACCTCCTCCTGTATGCTGCTTGGATGGGCATTGTTCAAAGATCTGCTTTTTATTATTATTCGGAGGTGCCCAGCCCCCTTCTTTCTTTAGGTATGGTCCCTATTTCCATTAGGTCTTATTCTGGCCTGAGAGGAAATTTGTCTCTCCAACTCATACCCATTTCACCACTCATTCAACAATCAATCACTAATCGAGCAACTACTATGTGCCAGGGTTCAAGGCACTATGGTAGGCACTAGAGGCAGGAGAGGGAGCAGGTGTGACAAGTGTTACAATGGAGGAAGCACAGAATGGACTGGAGGCACACAGGAGAGAACCTGGAACAGACTCTGGGATGGAGAGCTGCGTGAGAAAGTTGATGGGAAGGTCACCTAGAAAAGGCTGAAGGATCTGTAAGGAAGTGACAATGATATAATTGGGCAGAGAGAGAAGCTGAGCTTCAGATGATCCTACAGGGAGCTCTGAAATTAAGAAGGCCCTTCAGAGTGCTCCTGTATCTAAATAAATACCTCTTTACCCAACTTCATGTTCTGGAGCCTTGACCTAGCACCTCAGGATTCAGTCCCGAGTGCAGTCCTCCAGCTCCTACTGGTACTTGTCAGACAGACCCTGAAGCACCTTTAGTGTAGAATCAGTCCCTCTCCTCTTTAGTGGGCCCAGCATACCCTCTGTCGAGTTGTGCTGGGATTTGGCCCTTGTGATTGGTCTGGTTGCCAGGAGAGGAGCCAGAGGTAGTTCTGAGAGAAACAAGCATCATCTTGGAAGACACCCGCCTCAACGGAAGCCTCCACATAATCATCAGCATCCACCCAGCAGAGGAGTGGGTCACGTCTGTGGCTCCAGGGGAATCTGTAAGCCGAAAATTCCCAACTGCATCTACCCAAATTTCCCCACTTGGTCTCAGGGTCACTTTATTCTCTATTAGGGCCCTGACTCTGGCATTACAGACCCGCCAGGGCTAGAATTCATCTTTCTCTGAAGATCTGTTCCTCCTACAACTGAGTTCTGAGCCTGATTCTCCATTCTTCCTGGCCCTTCTACAGAGATTAGGATTGTCTTAAATGCTGCCAAGGAGGCCTCTGGCTCTCACATTTTGCCTAGAATCGGTGATTAATCCCGCTCTGAGCCTGCCGTTCTCTCTCTTCAGTGAAACAATGGCATTCAGTGACTGACACCAATTCCATAATCCTACTAGTTACTATTGCCCTCAAACCTCTCTAGGGCCCAAGACACTACATGAGCCAGTGCAGCCCCTTCCACCAGTATCCTATCCTAGGCTTGACAACTGCACTGCTGCACACACCTGGGGCCCTCCTTCCTCCTCCTGCCATCAGTGTTGAGGTCCTCATTACCAGATGACTGGTTAGTGGGAGCTCCAAGATGGCATTTTAATATCTTCAAGGACTATGCCTGACGCCAACTGTCTTAGCTTGGGTTTCAGGGAAACAGACTAAGATGGACAGATGTGTACAGAAAGTTGAGTGGACAGTTTTCGAAGGAGATACACGTGTGAGAAAATGAGGAAGGCAGGGTTGGGAGACGGAGAAGCTGGACAGCAGTGAGGCTGAAGCCCAGGTCCCCGCCAATTTTATGGGGACTTGGGAGCTAAGACAGCCTTGCAGAGCAGGCCTGAACAGAGGCAAGGGAGCTAAGCCTCTAATTCCCAAACTAGCTGGTCACTGACTGTGTGCTGCCCCTCGGAAAGGGCACAACCTTGGGGAGGTGGTTCCTGTGGCTCAGAGCAGATCTCAGTGATAGCTGCAGCAGTTGCTGCCATGCCCAGCATCTGGGGGTGAGTGCACTGACGCCAAAAAGGGGATCTGGGCGGAGCCCTATGGTGTCCACCCCCAGGGATATGGGATCCAGTCAAGAGAAGGGATTAAGGGAAGGGGGAGAAGGAGAGAAGGAAAGTATCTCAGGGAGAAGGAGGAGCATGTCCCAGACAGGGACAGCAAGTGGAAAGATGTTTGTTTGCTGGGATGCAAAGTACTGGGGGGAGCAGGGTGGCAGATGAGGCTGAAGAGGAAGGTAGGAGGAGGGAGGAGGGGCATGGGGTGTGTATGCATGGCATGCTCATTCCACCTTTCAGAGGGCATTCCTGTTTCTCCCATTTCTAAATTTTTGTAGCAGTAAGTCACTTCGTCCCCAAATATTGACACAGAGCCCCTTTGAAGAATCTAGGCTTATGGACAAAAACAAGAAGAGCTCAACACCTGGCAGTATAATTGGAATGCCTGGAATAGGTAGAATGCCCTGAGACACACCATTTAACACACTCCACCTGCCCTATGCTGTGTTCTATGGAAGGGGCTGCAATTATTTCCCTGCTTTAGTGCATACAGAGCCAGAAAACTGAGGAGAGAATTTTCTCTGGCTTCCCTGGGCCCCACATAGGGCCCAAATCAGCATGCTCCATGAGGACAGCTGAGGACAGCTAAGGGCTGCAAAGGGAGAGAGAAAGAGAGAGAGAGAGATGTGAAAGAAGGTGCTGGACAGGAAGGTGGGCAGAGTCTGTGGGGCTCTGGAAAAAACCCTACACCTCTTACTTAAGGCTCTAAAGAGTAGGAATAGATACAGTCCTGTGAGTTCAACGATCCTTTGATTGTATATTTCTGGTAAACATTTTACAACACACTTAATGAAAGCAAGACATCATCCTTTGATGACCAAAACAATGTCTTTTCTTTTGGGTGAGGTTTGTGATAGTGGAAAGGGAGACCAGGTGGCCTGTAAGGCCTGTTGAGGGGTTTTTCCCCTCTAAATAATGGGATCAGTGAACCAGTTAAGCGTGTAACTCTCCAGTCTAAGGTTCCTTTCTGGACAGCACACTGACTTTCCACTGGGGCATCCCATCCCTCAGAAAGAGTTAAAGTCCCACACCCATCCTTACCTTCGTACCTCACCTAGCAATCAGCAAGCAGATGGCCCTTTCTGATTCCACCTGACTTCTCCCTGGTGCATTCTTCTCTACACTCTCCTCCCTTTGTCCCTGCCTTGCAGTGTATGTTACTTGATTCACAAAAGTACTGCATTCTCGGCTCAGGCAAACATGTGGCAGGGCTTTGTTGAAGCAATAGGTAGAAAGGCAAATGCTACATCACAGATTTAAATTAGTAAAGCAAAGATCAATCTAGTATTTATAAAAAGAAGAAATCTATTAATTCCTTATCCTCAAATAGGGCAAATCGATGTCTTAAACAGTCTCATTCTCTTAATAGCTGGTACTTTAAGACTAGCTTACTGCACTAGGCACCAACACACATTATCGGATTACACATATTATTGATTTTACCAATGTACTTCATTAGTGAGTTCAACTAACAATACCTAAAAACATAACTTATCTACCTAGCAGGTTTGCATCTGCCCCAACTATTCATTACCAATAGCAAATTTGCTTTACAAGAAGCCAAATGCTTCTCACAGCGACCAGATAATTTTGGACAATCAGCAGCAGCAGCAGATGGCATGTCTATTGGTCAAGCCACCCAAGGGGCTCCCATGTAGAAGATGCTCCCTATGATGTTTGTAAGCATCCTTCCACTCATCAATGAGCACCTGAGGGGCATCTGTTCCGTGCCCTGGCTGTGCGTGAGCAGGAGATGCAGTGAGAGGCTTGGCTTCTGGAATCCCTAAATCCAGTTCCTGTCCCACTGCTGTCTCCTGGGAGCTGCATGAACTCTGGCAAGGCTCTCCACCCCTTTAAGCTTTAGTCTCCTTGCCTGAAGAACAGGGCTGCCTTCAGTACTGCCATGAGGATTGACCACAACAGTGAAGTGAAGGTGCTGGGGAAAACTGAAAATCATCCTCTGGGGGACGTTGTTGCTGTTGCTGTTTTTGTGGTTGTTAGACATAAGACAACTTTTGCTTTTCCAGTTTTCTAGTCTCAATTATGTCACAGGTTTTTCCATGAAACACTAGAGACCGTCTTATTCATCTGATATCTTCAGTGCCTGGTATATCTCTGACATTCCATAACTGTTGGGTGAATGAGTGTTCATTATTAGTGATCATTTGTTTTATTTCTATTAAATAGATTTTAAGTAAAATAATTATAATAATCAATACAAATGATAATTATTAACAGATGGGCCATCGTTTGACAAAATTAAAGACAAATAAGATATTATATTGTACATGCATGCTTGCAATAAATACATATCAAGTCCATGCTAAGTGCTCAGCCCTGTCCTTGGTGCTGAAGACAAGAACAAGACACATAAGGTTCTCGTCCTAACAGCCGGGGCCCTATAGAAAGGGAAGACAAACAAGGGCATCTAGGTGCCTCAGTCATTAAGCGTCTGCCTTTGGCTGGGGTCGTGGTCCCAGGGTCCTGGATCGAGCCCCACATCCACGGGAAGGCTGCTTCTCCCTCTCCTACTCCCCCCTGCTTGTGTTCCCTCTTGCTTCTCCCTCTCCCACTCCCCCTGCTTGTGTTCCCTTTCTTGCTGTGTCTCTCTCTGTCAAACAGATAAAATCTTAAAAAAAGAAGAAGAAGAAGAAGAAGGGGAAGATAAACAAACAGTAAATATACAGATATCGAGATAACTGGAAACGGGTGTAATGGAGGGAAGGTACGGATACTTCAGAGTGACTTCTCAGAAGAGATGATATTTGAGGGATTGAAATTTTAAAAGGCAGCTTGGCCCCTGAAGTTCTGCAATCAATTTTGTAGACAGAAGGAACAAGTGCAAATGGCTGTAGGCAGAAGTGAGTTGTTAAGTTCAAGATACAAACAATAACCTTGTGTGGCTAGAATGAAATGAAAGAGAGAAAGAATGATATGCGATGGGGCCAGAATCTGTACCATGCTGAGCTACAGGAAGGATTGAGGATATTAATTTAAGTGGAGTGGGAAATGAACAAAGACTTATAAGAAGGAAGGACATGATCCACTTCACATTTTTAGAGTTTCAGTCTGGCTAATATGCAGAGAAGGATTTGTAGGAGAGAAGAAGCTATTTCAACAAAACAGTCTTAGTTTGGGTTCCCCCAGAAGCAGCCCCTTGGTAGGACTGTGGGAAAGTGATACGGAGAAGGGGAGGCAAGCAACAAACAGCTCATTAATAACTATTACCATGTGAGTATCTGAAGTTTTAATCCTTTAGAGAAACTCAGGAAATGCTTTTTAAAAACCTCTGAATAGTCCCACCTAAAAGGCATGGGAGCTGGGGTATTTAGGCACCAACTCCCAAACTGAGGTTGCTCTTAGGGGGCAGTGGGTATTAACCCCCCAGCACTTCTAGCCTACAGCAGGTGGGCAGAATGGCCTTTCAGGATTGGAGGAGGACAGCCCTCGGGCACTGGGATACCAAGTCTGAGGGAGAAGAGTGGGCATCAACATCATCTGCTACACCAGGTCAAGTGTAATGCTGGCTTGGAATAGGAGATAGTGCTGCAGATGGTGGGAAGTGGATAGATTTGAACTTGAGCTGACATAGCTTGCTAGCTGTGTGGGGACTGATGGAAAGAGAGAAGTCAAGGATGGCTCTTGGAGTGGGAACTTAATAAGCATCTGGGTGGATACTGGAGCCACCTTATGAAATGGGAATGACTGGAGGAGGCATCAGCTTTGAGGGTAAAGAATCAAGAAATTTATTTTGAGATGCTTATTAGAAATCAAAATGGAACTGCCAAGTATACAGTTAGAAACAGAGGTTGAGCTTATGGAAAATGTCCCTGAACTCTGCCTCCCAACCCCCTGCAATAAGATAACGTGCTTTATACCAACTTATACCCATTTTCTAGGTTGGTCTCCTTGAAAGATGTCATCTGAATTAATGATTCTGCCACCTTGGAAGTATTTGCAAAACACTACCAGTGAAAATAGGCTGGTTGCAGAAATTTGAGATCCAGTACTTACTGAACAGCTGTCATGTGCCTGGCCTTGTATTCCACCATGTCACATACATTATTGCATTTAAGCTTCCAGGAACCCAGGATATAGGTTTTATTGTTGCCATTTTAGAGCTGGGAAAACTGACTCAGAGAGGTGAGTTGACTTATCCAATATCACACAGCTAAGGAGAGGAGAAGCACTGGGCTCCCAGGCTCTAGATCCATGCTCATATTCCCCTGGCACCATGTTGCCTGGCTCAAGAGTCAAGAGCTAACCTTGCACTCCAGCTTGGATCCCAGAGTTTGGCTGCTGAAGGATTTCAGCATCAACTTTTAGTCTTTTGCTAGAGACCCCACCCAGGAGAAACCAAAAAGGAAGGTACCAGATGATCATTTCCCAGGTTATGTCTGAGGAACAGTGAAAACCAAATAAAGATCTCATGATCATCAACCTGAAGACTACATAGCATATTCTTTTCTTGGTGAGTCACAATGCACATTGGAACGTTAACAATGTGGATAACACTGTAGTTTAACAAAACAAAACCCGTCTACTTTTGTTTAATGTGGCATTTCCCAAATCTCCTCTGCCATTGTACCCTGATTTTATGACTGCCCCATTAACATAGCCAGAATTAGTGTTCTGAGGAACAGGCTTGAAAATCCCACATGTGAATAAGTCAGGATACCTTAGTTTTCATCCTGTCTCAGTCAGTTCACCCCTCCCCACTACGCCCATACACCCATTGCTCTATGACCTTGAATATTGTGCTTACGCTCTCTGAAACTCAGACTCCCCATTCTTAGGATGGCAGTCACAATTCCTCCATTTCACAAATGTTTGTTGAATTGGGCCAGGCCATGTAATAGGACTGGCAAGTCAGCAGTGAATGAATGGGCTCTTGACCGCTTGGCTCCTGGTGGCTCACCTCAGAAGAGGGGGCCACCTGTTGCCCCTAGATAATCTCCAGAGCTTTCTCTTTTACAAGAATGAACTCAAGACTTTTACCAAAGCAGATGAGAAAAGTGATCATTTTTCCACAATGAGTCCTAAGGCTAGCTGAGAAGTAGCCCTCAGAGCAGGGCTATTTACATAATTTGTCTGCCAGCACAAAATAACAATGCAGGGACCCTTATTCAAAAAGCAGGGGGGAGTGCAACTAAAGGTACTAAAATATAAAGCTTTTCTCTTTAAAAATATTGTATTAAAAATATTGTATTACCTATAAACCATAATAGGCAGGATAGTGATATGTGAATAACATAAATTTATAAATTACAAAACCAATATTTTGGCATCATAATTTTATATAACACATTAAATAATACTTTATTATTTATTAATAATATAAATCAAATATAAATAAGTATAATAAATATAAATTAATAAATAATCTTAATGTAATACCTTGGTTGATATTTTTCCGGCTTGCTTTACTAGAAATTCATTTACTAGGTTATTGAAATTTATACTTTCAGCAACTTCATTTTTGCTTTACATAGGACTATTCTGAATAGTCTCTCTTGGCAAATGCAAGATTGCAAATAACTTTTGGTAATTTTTTATCTTGAGAAGGATCTTTCTGATGATGCAACTATTACTGGAACTGTTAAGAGTATTTTATAAGCTGTGACAACACTAGGATGCATTTCTGATAAATTCTTTCAACATAGAAGTGTTAGTCCATCTAGAGCTGATAATTCTTGCAAAATAATTTTTCTAAAATGATTTAACCCTTCATATAATTCAGTTTTGTGTAAGTCTGAATTTACTTTTAAATACAAACTTATACAATGGCATTTTAATGTTTCTTCTGACATTTCTTGTAACTTATGGAAGATGTACAACAAATCAAAAGTGGCATCATGGTTTGTGTATCATTCAAAATGTCTGCACATGAATTATATGGCTGGATCTCAATTACAAGGAAAAAATAATTTTTCAATTTTCTTTTTTATTAATAATAGGTTCAGTCAAAGCATCATATGAAAGTATGGTTCTAGGGGCACCTGGGTGGCTCAGTCAGTTAAGCATCTGCCTTCAGCTCAGGTCATAATCCCGGGGTCCTGGGATCGAGCCCTGAGATGTCTCAGTGGGCAGCCTGCTTCTCCCTCTGCCTCTCCACCGGCTCATGCTCTCTCTCTCGCAAATAAATAAAGTCTTTTTTTTAAAAAAGAAAATATGGTTCTTTTCCATTGAATGTGATGATCTTTAAATTTAATTTCTATTTCTAAGCCTGTGGATGTCTACTTTGCAATGCTGCAACAGCTTTCAAACCCAGAGGTTTAAAAGTCTTTGAAGAATTGTAATAGCTCTCTTGTACGCTTTATTGCAATGCCCATATGGATGCTTTCATTCTGTGATAATTTGCTCACAAAGTTTACTGCCTGTGCCTACAGTTCCTATCCAGGCACTCAGAGTTAATATCTGCGCAGAGGCCACTGGGATAGGCTCCAACTGCAGACCCCAGCACTGGCCAACGGGGAGCTCCTCCTGTCTCCCAGTCACGCACTACCACTGTGGCTGCAACAATCACCACCCGTCTGGCCTCAGTGCCCTGGAGTGCCCCAGGCATGCATAGGAGATAGTCAGGCCAACTGCTCAGCATGTGTGTTGCCCACTGCCTGCCATGTTTGGAGGCTTGGCCTACACTTGCATGTGTGCTGCCTGGAATATCTCCTCTGCTCACATGCGTGCTCCTTCGTACCATCAGACTTTCTTACAAAACACAAGTTCAATGATAAAATCATTACAAATTCCAAGATGGTAACAGCAGAGCATAACCAAGAGCCTGGCTCCTTCTGAGAGTAGACTGTGCAGGTCTCACTCCCATACAGCCAGCCCCTCCCCCCACCCCAGAGAGGCAGCAGCAGTAACACTATTTATTTGGTTTTCCAGAAACCCTCTGGCATCCTTTAGTGTCAGTTTTGCAGCCCTACCATGTGAGTCCACCTTGAAGAACTGCCTTGAGATGAATAGCTTGGCCTGGGGCTCTTCCATCAGATCCTTTGCTTGTGGGCATCAAATCAAGGCGTTTGCCATGCTGGATTCTTTGAGACCAAACCTTAGCCTATCTTCCTTTGACTTCCTAATTTACCCCTACCCAATAAAACCCTGTCTTTACTTTCAAAACCCTCCACTGGTAAGTCCCTCTGATCCTAAGATGTCATCCCTCTTGCAGGTTTTGCTCACTTGGCTTTGCTGGATTCCAACTTGGTTTTTCCAATGGCAGTGAGATTGGGTTTAAAAATAAAGCAAAGGAATCATAATTGTGATAAGAATTAGCTCAGGAGCAGTGACTAATGGAGGTGACTATGAATTAAGTGACTAAGCGTCAGTGGGCCAAGTAGCTATTATGAGATACATCTCAGCAGAGAGAAAGAGCAACAAGCCCTGCTTCTCCAGCCCTTTTTCCACACTGGCTCTCTCTGCTCTCCACTGCTCTTGAAATTATGAATTTTAAATAGGAAAACCATCATCTTTCTCCTCACTGAGACAGCCCCTTGGAATGCACTATGAAACTGATGGGAACCAATATTCGTAAGCACCCACTATATACCAAACACAGTACTGGGCACTTTGTAAAATCTTACTTACTCTTCATGACAATCCTATAAATTGTCTGACTTCCCTCCCAAAAAGGCAGAGCCAGAGCATTCAGAAAGCCTGGCCCACACTGCCATAGTGGCCTGGCTAATTGTGTCCAAGGAGACCTGCTGGGTTCTGGGCCTATTCTATGAGGGTATCTGGCCTGAACCAAAGTGACAAGCTGATGTAAGGGTGCCAAATCCCACTAAGTTAACCAAGAAAAGAGATAACCAGCCAAGAGAGTGAGTGGCCCAGGGGACCCTCTTCATGAGAACATTTGAAGAGGATGCCAACAAGTCAACATCTGGAGGGCTCCCTAAGCTGTAGTTTGGGGCTGGATTCATGTGGTGCCCACAGCTACTGATGTGGGCAGGCTGGCACCAGTCAAGGGAGCCATGGCAGAGCATTCAATTCATAAGGTTAAGCAGGTTGCCCACAGTCATACCAAGAGAGCTTCAATTCCAACCTGGACCTGGCACATGAAGCTTCCACCATTAACTGGATATGACATTGACGCAAAGGGGTTTTTTTGTTAGCTTCCCCCACCCCCGTTCAGCTGAACTATAGGAGAACATAATCCTCCACCTCCATCTTGACAAAGTGCTTCATACAACCAAACTAACCTACCTGGGAGGCCTGGGGTCCCTGATACTCTGAGTTAAGGAACAATTCAAGTCCAAGTTACCCAATTTGCAAACTGAATAATAAAAATAGGCCATGTTTATTTCTCTGGATGCCAACAGACTTTGTCAGCCTGGCTCTTGCAAATCAGTTTTCAGACTGCTGTCTCTGCTATGGACTTAAACTCTATTTTTCAACAAAATGCTATTTTGAAACAAAACTGAGCAGTGATTCTTTTGTCTAGGCCATGTTTATTTTTCTCTAGAAACAATGACTACTATTGATTTAACGGGCAGAGGCCCTTGAGGAAAGTAGGAACTAGGAACAAACAAGATTTACCAAGAACAAAAAATAAATCAGTTAATATTTCAAAAAACATTATGCTATTCCATATTTAATGGAGGACAGTCCATGTGCCAGGAAGTGACTGAGGGAGGTAGTTGACGAAGGAGGAAGTAAATAGAAGTCACAGTGAGACTGGTACAGAATTAAAGAATGACACAGCGGGCTGGGGGGTGGGGGGCACTTCTTCCTGCTCCTGTTGTTTCTGTCCATGTGTGGCTGCGACACTCCTGCCACCCCCCCACCTCTCATTGCTCTTCTCCAGGAGGCCAGCTCTCGTCCGTGCTGCCTGTGGCTGAGTGGATATGTCTGTCCAGTTGAGGGGTTTAACTGGTTCTCACACCAAGCTAAGTCTTCCAACTTAGCCTTTATCACGAATAAAGATGATGTTTCAGCTCTCATCTGCTCATTCTTTTGTCTTCTATCTCACCGTATTCAGAATGCAGGTAGGAAAGAGAGGTTCTTGTCATGGGGTCCATGCTGTCTGTGGCTGAGTGGATAGGTCTGTCCAGTTGAGAGGTTTAATTGGCTCTCATACCAAGCTAAGTCCTCCAACTTAGCCTTTATCACTAATAAAGATGATGTTTCAGCTCTCATCTGCTCATTCTTTTGTCTTCTATCTCACTGTATTCAGAATGCAGGTAGGGAAGAGAGGTGCTTGTCATGGGGTCCATGCTGTCTGTGGCTGAGTGGATAGGTCTGTCCAGTTGAGAGGTTTAATTGGCTCTCATACCAAGCTAAGTCCTCCAACTTAGCCTTTATCACTAATAAAGATGATGTTTCAGGTCTCATCTGCTGACTCTCTTGTCTTCTATCTCCCCATGTTCAGAACGCAGGTGGGGAAGGGAGGTGCTCGTCATGGAGCCTTCTCACACCCTAGCACCATCAGTCCCTTTACCAACACATTTTGGGAACAGGCATTCAACCTGCTTCCTCCTGGAGATGTCATTCAGACCGTACTCCTTCTTCTCATTCACAGGTTCATTCTGAGGAGCAGCACCAACCTCTTTGACCACGTGCTCTTCTTATCCACCACTCTAGTTCCCATCCCAAGAGAGGTCTTATGGTTACCTCAACTTACTTTGCCTTGTTTCAATGAACTTATACCAGCTCCACAGGGACACTGTTTCCTCTGCTAAGTCTACTTTGACTTCATGGTATGCTCGGGGATCTGGCCAAGTATCAGTACCAGGTCTTGGGAACCTAAGTTTTCCCTTTAGGAAAGAGAGGGAAGCCCACAGTTGTGTGGCCCCCTCATTCTCCGTGATTCTTCAGAGTTCAGGGCAGCATTTCTTTGTCACATCTGCAATTTCTTCCAGCTCCCTTGGAAGTAAATCATGGGGGTTTGAACTCATTTAAAGCTGCTTTGCACTATCACTTGACCTATCTTAGATTTCAGTTCCCTCTTAATCATGTTTGTTCTACCCTTTGCAGTTTTAAGTTCATCCTGCTTGACAGAGAAGACAGAAGCAAAACCAACTGCTTTCTCTGTCATCTGTTTACATCATACTATTGGCCTAGCATTTCAGCCCTTGTTTCAGCTTCTTGCTTCAGAGGTAGCTTCAATTTTGTTGTTGTTGTTGTTTGTTTGTTTGTTGTTTTTGGTCAGGAACAACTTCTGCAAGCTGCATCTCATCCTGGGCTTTACCTACTCTGATATGGTTTTTGTACATTCGTACTTCTCTTGTGCTTTCCTAGTTGTTTTGCAATTGTTCTATCTTTTATGAAAGGCTTTTATATATCTGAGTTCATGCAGGAGCCCTCTGTGGGGTCACTTTGCGCCCAAGTCTCCCCCTGGCTATACCTGCCCTTTTGCTTCCTCATCAAGTTTCTGTATCTGAGATACTCTGCGATCTTTCTTTGTTAAAATGCTAGAGTTTCCTTATTGATTCTCTATATCCTGCATATCACTAGATCTGTACATGAGACCTTAGTTATTGTCCGTGTCAAACTCCCTATTTCTCCCTCCTTAGAATAGCTGTACCTTTCCACTATTCTTCCTTCAGGGTCAGGACCCTTGCTCTCTATAGTTAACAATTAATAGTCTGCTTTTGCTCCTTATCCCCCAATTTTTAAAGCCACCTTAGTCAGGTTAACAATTCTCTTGCAAAACGCGTTCTTCCCCACCCTCCAAGCGTCTTCGGCTGCTGAGTAAGTGGCGAGCAGGTGGGATGCTCGGGGCATGCACAATGGGTCAGGTGTCCATGTGGACAACCCTTGCAAAATCCCCTCACCTCTCCAAAGACCTCAGGTTCATTGTCTGCAACATGCATAACTATCTACTTCCTACTTCTTGTCATTTTGTGACAATTAAATCAAGAGAAATCTATAGCCATCTATACAAATGCTCCCATGAGTCCATCTGTCTTTCTCTGCCAACCACCCCAAGCAGCAGGCCTGTCAGTTCTTGCTTCATCCTACTTCATGGATTTCTAAACCACACTCTTCTCTCTGACACTATATCTACACAGCTAGAATCTCATACAGGTCTGGGCTTCTAGGCCTGCTTTGTTCTTATTATCCTGAGGGAGAAGAAGACAGGCAGGAATAAGGGGCTACCCCAGGGCCTGTATTTTTTCTGAGTTCCAAAGTCTGATGTCAACTGCTCTTGCAGGAAGTTCCAGTGACCCTCCTCATGGGAGAAAAGGGAAAGCTGGCCTTTCCTAGATGAACACCATCTAGGGACATGGGCTCTTCAAAGAGAAGGCACCTGACCTGGTGCCAAAAGTCTCAGGGAATACCCTCTACTCATACTCTAAAAAATACTATAATGATGTAGGGAGATTCCAAAGGCAAACACGTCACCTGCAGAGATGTCTAGGAGGATACAGAGTTTGCTCACGGCTATAGTGTAAGAGAGAGGCGTACCTTCCACTCTTCGTGTTTTTGTACTATTTGAATTCTTTGTTTCAGGGCAAGCACGTGTAGGTCAGTGTTCTGCTATGACTGGCTGTGACCCTTGGCAGGGAGGTCCCTCCCAACCCAATGCAGTGGTGGCTGGGATTAGGATGGCAGCTTATAAACTCTCCTGTGAGAACTGAGCTGATATTTCTGCAAGACCACTCACTGAACACTTAGGTACTGTGCTTAGGGCCTTACGTATAATCTCAGTCAACCTTCATGAGAACTGTGAGAAGTCACTAGTGGCACTCCAGGTTTTCAGGTGAAGAAGCCTAGACTTGGTGAGGTTAAGTAACAGCATGTGGCAAGACACAGGTTTGAACATACACCTCTCCACTTCCAGAACTGATTCTGTTAGCCACTTCTCTATGCTATGCTGCCTCCTCCCCAGCCTGAATCTTCACCCCCTATATACACACACATACACACACATACATACACACACACACACACACACACCATCACCATCATCAGCCCTCCACCTCAAAGTGATGTTTGAGACTGCTTGCAGGTGATCAGGGAGTGGCTTAAACACCATAGACACTCGTCCATGGGTGGAGAAACAGCTGTCCCCGCCCCGACTTGTCTCTGGAGGGTGAGAAGAGTTTGGTGAAGATGTCTAACCAAAGGGCTGTCTTTCAAGAGACTAGTTCCCTCACCTCCCTGCTGCTCATCTGAGGATGGTCCTGGGGTTGAAGTCCTGGCTCGGTGTAGCCCCTTCTCAAGCTTCTTACCCTGTTTGGCTGCTTCCCGAACACATGCTGTGTGACTTTTCAGAGGCCACCTCCTCTGAGCCAGCATTCCGTCAGTTGTAAAACGAGAAGTGTCATACTGAGTGATCACTAAGAACCTTCCAGGACTCCCTGACTCCTCTTTTCTAAATTTGAGCCTTTGTCCAGAGGAAGTACAACTGCTACCTGAGTACCCAGGTACTTTGGTTTCCTCTTCAGTAGCCACCTTGTGGGGCATGTGCCCAGGTCACAGCCCCTAAGAAGTAGGCCTGTGGCACAGTGTCTCTCTCTGTGGGCAAGGACCAAGGCTTGTACTAGTTTGGTATCAGGGAGGCAGGACATCAAAGTGGTCAAGCGAGAGGTCTCTGGAGTCAGAAAGACTTCAAGTCCCAATACTGCCTCTTCCTAGCTGAATGACCTAGAATACATTATTTAAAATCTCTGAGCTTCAGCTTCCTCATCAGTAAATTGGGCATAACATTCCTATTCCACAGAATTGTGAAAATCAAATAAGAATATGCATGTAATTAATTTAAGTGCTTAGAGCCTGGCATGCACATATGCATATACACACAAACACTCAATAAATTGATGGCTATTATTCCTCACAGTGCCTTGCAGGGAGGAGAGCACAGTAGGTGTGTAATTCTGCTGCTCTGGTCCATTGCTGTGCTTCAGGCTCCAGACCCATAGAGAGAGTGTGGTGAATGCCCCTCCGCAACAACGTTACTCTAGTGAGATTCGGCCAACATTGATGGGTCCAGAGTGGGAAGGTGGGGGTGGTGGGAAGGAAAGAGGGAAGCTCTCACTAGTCATAGACACCTCTTAGTCCAAGGACAGACACAGGAAAATCCTAAAATGGTCATCCTCTCATCCCCCGCCCCCAAAAGCAGAAATGATCAGTTCAGCAAGTTGACCAACAGGAGACCCAACAGACACACTATTATACAAGTGAAACAGTGAGTAATCTCAGCATGTCCATCTTTTCCATTACTGGAGGCCTCAGGGTCTCAGCTAGGCCAGCATTTCCTAGCATCATGGTCATTAGACAGAACTTGGGGATAAAAAGGGTGCAATTAGTTTGTATCAACTGAAAGGTCCGCTCAGTGAAACCCCATGTGCTGTCCTCTGCTCACATATAGTCCACATCAGGGGCCCACGTTTTGTTATCTTCCTCTAGTTTATAAGACAAGCCTTGGCCTGAAATTTAGTAAGAGTGAGGAATGACTCAGCAGGGGAATATATTGTTTGAATCCAGCTGTTGAAATGTGGCAGTTTGTGAATAATTAGTTGATTTGCTCTAGAGAGTACACTGAAAATGCCCAGGATGGAAGCCCAGGATCCACCAGCTGTATGGAGTTCACCTTCCCTCTCCCCAAGTTGTAAATGATTGTATTAGCCTATTCGAGCTACTGTAATGAAATGCCACAAAACACCACAAAGTGGCTGTGGATTTGTCACACGTGGTGGTTCCCGATCATCTCTGACCATCACCCTCACAGTCCTTCCCAATTCCTGAAGAGTAGCCCATGTTCCCCACTGACTGGCTACAGTCCTGCCCCATATGATCTAAGAAGGCTGACAGTCCTCCTGCCTGTTGTCGCATTTCTTCTTTCCCTTTAGTTCAAACTGTCAGTGTCTTTGCTGGCATAATCCCAGCTCTATTCCTGGCTTCTGTTGAAATGGCTGATTAAGTCCATGAGTCACACCCATGATTTGTTTATCAAACGGTTGTTCAGCCATGCTGTTCTCTTCACAAACTTTCTCACTTTCTGCAATATGGACAGGCTGAGAATTTTCCAAATCTCCAAGTGCTGGTTCCCTTTTGCTGAAAAGTTCCTTCTTCAATTCACCTTTCCTTTCCCCTTTCACTCTAAGCATTCAGAAGGAACAAAGCTGCTTCTTGAGCACTTTGCATAGGAACCTCCTCTGCTAAATACCCAATTCCATTGCTCCCTAGTTCTACCTTCCACAAAACGCTAGAACATCATTCAACCAAGTTCTTTGCCACTTCCTAACAAGGATTGCTTCTCCTCCAATTTCCAACAACATGTTCCTCTTTTCTCTCCAGGGCTCACCAGAATCACCTTTAACATTTCTATAGCACACCTCTGGGGTGCCTGGGTGGCACGGTGGTTAAGTGTCTGACGTCGGCTCAGGCCCTGATCTCAGGGTCCTGGGATCAAGCCCCGCATCAAGCCTCATATCCGGTTCCACGCTCAGTGGGGAGTCTGCTTCTCCCTCTCCCTCTGCCCCTCCCCCTGCTTGTGTGCATTCTCTCTCTCAAATAAATAAAATCATTAAAAAAAAAATTTCTATAGCCTGCCTCGAAACTCTTCCAGCCTCTACCCGCTACCCCGTTCCAAAGCTGCTTCCACACATTTAGGTGTTTTTTACAAAAGCACCCCTCTTTTTAGTACCAATATCTGTACTAGTCAGCTAGGGTTGCTATAACAAAATACCACAGACCAGGTGGTTTAAATAGCAGACATTTACTTCTCATAGTTCTGGATACTGGAGGTCCAAGATCAAGATGTTGGCCATTTCAGTTCCTGGTGAAAGTCCTCTTCCTGGCTTGTAGATGATCACCTTCTTGCTGTATCCTCACATGGTAGAATGATATCTCCTTCTCTCTTCCTCTTCTTATAAAGCCATTAATCCCATCATGAGGGCCCCATCCTTATGACCTTGTCTGATCTTAATTACCTCCCACAGGCCCCATCTCCCAATACCATCATATTGGGGGTTAGGGTTTCAGCATAGGAATTTAGGGGTGGGGGACACAATTTAGTCCACAGCAATAATTTAACAGCTATTTTTTACTAAATCTTCACCTGGTCCTAGGACCCTCTCCCCTATATTATTTGACACCCATGAATATTCTTAAGGAAAAGTAAAAATAGCTGTGCCTCCCATTCTCCCCCATCCCTCTTTCTTTAATTCCTAAATATTTGGTCAAATGATAACCACTAGCATTTGCTGAGGATTTACCATGTGCCAGGTGCTGTTATAAGTAACTTACAAGTATCAATAATCCTCATAACAACCCTATGAGAAACGTATTATTAATAACTACACTTGACATGAGGAAACTGAGGCACAGAAAGTTGTGTCTTGAGCTGTCTAACTTCAGATTCTGAACCCTTAACCAGCACACCATATGTCTCTGAGCCTCTTAGATGCTGCCACACCTCTGTGCCTTTGTCCATGTTGTTCTCTCTGTCTAAACATCTCTTCTGCTCCTGTTGCCCATTTAGCCAGCTCCTGCACTACTGTGAGTGCAGCTCATGTGTCTGTCCCTCCCCAACCAGGTGAGACTGAAGATCCACAGCCACAGGCCTACATAGTCTTCATCTTTGTAACTTCAAAACCAAGCACTTGGGGTTTAGCACCTTATTGCTATTTTAAAAATTGTTGAAATTAAATTTAAAGAGCAATATTTAGTAATAAACTGTTCAAATTCAGCAAATTTAGTAAACTGCTTGAGTTCAAGATCTGACCCTCATAATGAAACAGCAGGCATCTAATTTTTCTGTGGCGAATTTGCCAAGGATGAAATAAGATCCTGGGTCCTATCAACTCCTGAGAAATAGTTGTTCCTCCCCTTTGCCACCACCTTCCTCAGCTCTTGACTGAAGAATTGTACTGTGCTCCTCCTGGGCCTCTGGCCTCTTGTCTTACCCATTCCAATTCATCCTCCTCAGCACCATCAGAACGATCTACATAAATAGATCCAATCATGTCATTTCCTACCATCCCTTAAACATCCCCAGCTCCCCTTTTACTTCCACACACCCAAGGATAACCCTCATACTCTGCTGGTAGGTGCGGTCCACTCATGCAGCTGCAGTGATGCATTTTGAAATATTTAAATTATATCACATTTCAACACTGGAATGCAGGGTTGAGGGAAGATTCTGAAGTCATCTTGTGGACTCAGAGTGGAGAAATTTTAAACTCATTGGTTTTCCATGCTGATCAAGTTCTATTCAGCTGGAAGCAAACAAATCAATCGCATCATTTTTCACTTAATTAGCCTTGAAGCTGCTGGCCTGGGCATTCTCCCTGCCAAGCCAGCAGAGGCCATGCCTGCTTCATTCTCCTCCATTCTTCATTAATCAGCAGAAGATGTCACCCCTCTGCAGTTAGCTCCCAGGCCTGCAGCCACTTCCCCACGACTCCTGTAGCTCTTTGCTCACATCTATACTGGGAAGCTTCTCTCAGTCTGCTTCATGGACTAGGTATCTGTCTCTCCACGAGGGTCTGAATTCTGAAGGGGCAAAGACAATGCTCACCCATGATATATCCCCAGGACCTGGCATAGAGCTGGTACCCAATTAATTTTGAATAAAGGATATCACATCCTGAAGCAAAATTCCCAAGAGCCATGCTTAATTAAATTTAAACTTCTCATTCCACTAGAAGAACCTGATAAAGGTCTTGCTGGTCAACAGTGCAAGGTACTCTCTCTAGCTTTTCTCTTTAAGTAGGTATACACACTCTCTATGTGTCTAGCTACCCAAAGTTAAAGCCACACCCTGGCATCTCACTGGCATCTTCTCCTCAATCCATGTGGATAAACTCCTTGTTGGGTTGTTAAAAAATTAGTAACCAGCCTAAGGTCTTTCTCGTCTTAGGGGCAGTCAGAGAGTTAGAGGACAATTATGATAGGTGTCATGCAGAACATGAGTACTCTTTTTTGGGTCAGAGGTTTTTGGATGGTCCTAAGAAGAATGCAACCCAGAGCTCCTCCTTGATCCTAGTCTGCACATGAACCAATGGTTGCCAATAATAAGTCTATTTGTGCTCCTAATCTAAGGCCAAGCCTCCATTTATACAGTGGATCCTATTCCCTGCCACTTATGGAAGGACATCACTCTAGCAATTTTCCTATTCTCTCCCATATCATTTTATTTTTCTCTTTACTGGATCATTTTCATCATTATACAAAAGCACTGTAATACCTCCAATATTTAAAAAAGAAAATCCTCCCTTGACCCCATGTCTCCTTCCAGCTATATTGTCATCGCAAAGACTTGGTCTTGGTTTGTCTATACTCATGGCCTCTACTTCCTTTCATCCTCTTATTTTCAACCCATTCTGATTGAGCTAATACCCAACATTACACCATAACTGTGCTAATCAAAATCACTAAAGACCTTCATGTTGTCAAAAGCAATGCCACTTCTCAGTCTTAGTTGACAAGACCCACCAGCAGCACTCAATATAGTTGATTACTCCCTCCTTCCTGAAACTTTTCTCACTTCACTTTTGGGATACCAGTCTCTTGGCTTTCCTCCTCCATCACTAGTTACTTCTTCATGACCTCTCAGCCTCATTTTCTACTCCTCCTCACCTCCCTACTTGTGCATGTTGCAGAGCCTCAAGGATCAGTCTTAGACCCCTTGTCTGCCTTATCTACATGCATTCCCTAAATGATCCCATTCTGTTCCATGTTTTTTAAAAACCATATAGTACTGATTTACGTATCTTTTGCTCTACATCTTCCTTAAACTTCAGACTCATCTAACCAGCTGACTACTAGACATCTCCTGTTGAATATACAAATAGAGCATCCCAAACCTCATATGACTATTGGTAACTGACTTAAGCCTATTTGGTCACACATAACACTCTGTTTCTCTTTGGAAAAAAAATTACACATCAGCATGAAACAATAGGAAATTAAACAAATATTGATAAGACAACTGGTTTTTCATGTGGAAGAAAATCAAATTAGAATTACTATAGGAGAAAATAAGCATGACATCTTTATGATATTGAGATAAGAAAACATTTCTTAAACAACACACAAAATCATGGATCATAAAAGCAAAAAAAAATCTAAAATGTAACTTAGAATATCTATACAACAAAAGTTACCCACCAGCAAGAGGCTGAGATGGAGAGTAACAAATGAAAGCATAAGTTAGAGGAGGTGATGAAGGAAGGCCTTTCAGAATGGCAATTTTAAGATGAGATTGGAAGGACCATGTGAAGAGCAGGAGAGAGACTGTTCTAAGCAAAAGGAAGACCACGCACAAAGCCCCACAGGCAGGAAGAGCTTGGTAGTTAGGAACTCAAAAAGACCAGTGTGACTGGAGGTATAGGCAAAGAAGAAGAGTCATGAATAATAAAGTTGAAGAGACAACAAGGAAAAATCCCCTGGGGCCTTGTGAGCCACAGTGAGAAGCATGGACTGACTTGAGGTGTGACAGGAAGCTGCTGAAAGGCTATGAGCAAGGAGCCCCATGAGCTGATCATGTACAGCAAGTACACACAGTGCACATTGTCACTGAAGCCTAGCTGACAAGGAGCTCTGAAGACCTCCCCGCTCCCATAACCTCCAAAACATGAGGACACATTCTCTGTCATCAGAGATCTCACAGAAGAAAGAGAAGGTCTCCACAAATGATGCCTCCCCCCAGATATATACATATGAATGTGAGCTTAGTCTGGAATGTCTGAAAATGCAGGTCACAGAGGTGGGAGGCCAAAGCTTAAGAGGCAAGGATTCAGAGTGGGAGGGCTTCGGTGGGTGGTGAGGAGCTAGCCTAGATTGTTAGGAATTCAGAATGTGAAAGTTTAACTGATTTCTGTTAAGATTATTGAGGGGATTTTGATATTTAGGTAAATAAATTTAGGTGGGAAAGCTGAGATCCGGACTCTTGCTCTGAGCCAAACCTTCTACGTAGGCTTAAATGGTCCTGTTTCCAGGCAGCCCTTGTCCACTGTCTAAGAAAAGCAAAAGCAAACCATCTCTGCAGTAAGTTTCCCATGTTGGGCCTACAGAACTTCTACAAACTAAGATCAAGCAATGAGCTACATTTTTAAAAGCCTTAAGTACAGGAAAAGCCACTCTGAGTGAGAATCAGCATTGAAACAAGAATCAGGGGCGCCTGGGTGGCTCAGTAGGTTAAGTGACTGCCTTTGGCTCAGGTCATGGTCCTGGAGTCCCGGGATCGAGTCCCGCATCGGGCTCCCGGCTCAGCGGGGAGCCTGCTTCTCCCTCTGACCCTCCCCCCTCTCATGTGCTCTCTCTCTCTCTCATTCTCGATCTCTCAGATGAATAAATAAATAAAATCTTTTAAAAAGAATTATTAGATTTAGATACCCAGAACCCCAAAGATATAAGAATGTATTTTTTAAGTTACATTTTTATGTTATATTAAAGAAATAAAAGATACAATTACAAAGATGAGCATTCAATAAGAAACTATTAGGAAAGAAGAAACAACTTTAGGGGGAAAAAACAAATAGAACCATTTAAAAATTTAAAAAATTACATAAAGGGGCACCTGGGTGGCTCATTCAGTTAAGCATCTGACTCCTGATTTCAGCTCAGGTCGTGATCTCAAAGTCGTGGGACCAAGCCCTGCATCAGGTTCCATGCTCAGTGCAGCATCTGCTTGTACCTATCCCTCTACTCCTCCCTGAGCTCTCTCTCTCTCTCTCTCTCTCTCTCTAAAATAAATAAATAAATAAAACCTTTAAAAAAAAGAAAAGAAACTATTAGGAAAGGAGAAACAACTTTCGGGGGAAAAACAAATGGAACCATTTAAAATTTTTAAAAAATACATAAAGGAGTGCCTGGGTGGCTCAGTTGGTTGGGCGTCTGCCTTCAGCTTAGGTCATGGTCCCAGGGTCCTGGGATGGAGCCCCACATTGGGCTCCCTACTCAGCAGGGAGCCTGCTTCTCCCTCTCCCTCTGCTGCTTCCCCTGCTTGTGCTTGCTCGCTCTCTCTCTCTCTCTCTCCCTCTTCCTGTCAAATAAATAAAATCTTTTTTAAAAATACATAAAATCAAAATCTCAGAAGACTGGCAAAAACAACAGTTTAGATGCAATTTGGGAGAGAATTAGTGAAGTGGAAGGTATGCAGAGAAATGTCAGAATATAGTAAAGATAAATGAAGAAGAAGGAAATATAAAAGAGGGCCTCAGAGGAATTGAAAATAGAATGAGAGAGGCTAACGTGTATACAACTGGAATCCCAAGAGGAGAGAATGGAGGAGAGGCAATATTTAACATGATGATGGTTCCACAGATTTGATAGAGCTAATGACAAGTACTGATCCAAAAATTCAGGAAGTAAAACATTCCAGATATGATCAAGAAAAGGAAATCCACACTGAGCATAGTAGTAAAACCGCGTAACACAAAAGACAAAGACAACATCTTTTTTTTTTTAAAGATTTCATTTATTTATTCATGAGAGACAGAGAGATAGAGGCAGAGGGAGAAGCAGGCTCCCAAGGAGCAGGGAGCCCGATGTGGGACTCGATCCCAGGACCCTGGGATCATGACCTGAGCCGAAGGCAGACGCTTAACCCTCTGAGCCACCCAGCCTCCCCAAAGACAACATCTTGAAAGCAGCCTGACAATGACAGATTACTTACAAGGAAGTGGTCATTAGAAAGCTGACTTCTCCATGGCAACAACAGAAATGAGAAACAGTGGAGTTACAACTTAAAGAAGTTGAGAGGAAATACCTGACAATTAAAAGTATATACCCAGAGGCACCTGGGTGGCTCAGTCAATTAAGTGTCTGACTCTTGATTTTGGCTCAGGTCATGATCTCAGGATTGTGAGATCTAGCCCTGTGTAAGGCTCCATGCTCTCTCTCCCTCTCCCTCTGCCCCTTACCACCCTCCCGCTCATGCTCTTTCTCTCTTAAAAAAAAAAAAAAGTATACACCCAGCAAAATTATCTTTAAAGAAAGAGAGTAAAAGAATAACATTTACAGAGGCACCTGGGTGGCTCAGTCAGTTAAGGGTCTGCCTTTGGCTCAGGTCATGATCCCAGGGTCCTGGGATCAAGCCCCACATGGGGCTCCCGGCTCAGTGGGGAGTCTGCCTCTCCCTCTCCCTCTGCCTGCTTCTCCCTCCGCTTGTGTGCTCTCTCTCTCTGTCAAATAAATAAATAAAATATTTAAAAAAAGAATAACATTTACAGAGAAACAAAAACTGGGAGAGTTTACTACTAAGAAACTAAAGGACATTCTTCAAAAAAAGAAAAAAGAAAGGAAAGAAGACTTAAGATGCAAAAAAGAATGGACAGCAAAGAAAACAATAAACATAGACAAGTTAAAACGAATACTAAGTAAAATAATAATCATGTCTAATTTGTGGGACTGAAAAAGTTATAACTAAAAGAATGAACAATAGTACAGAAGTTGATGGGCAAAGGTTAGAAATAAAGGGTTATGAAATCCTTAGAATATTTGGAACCTGGGGTCAAGATGCTGTTTAATTTGTTTTAATGATATGAGACTGGCAAAACTGGAAGGGGGGAGACATAGGAAGAGGCGGTTGCAGAGGCCCGGGAGGGAAATAGGGGTTTCCTGGACTAAGATGTGACAGTGAGGATGAAAAGGAACAGTTTTAAGATTTATTTTTAAGAGAAAAGGAATGGGAAGACCCAAAGGATAACGTGTAGGTTTTGCACTGACTCGCTGGGTAGATGGTGGTGCTGAGCAAGATGGAGAACCTGCGGTCAGTTGGGTGGGGGAGGGAGAGGAAGTCAAGTGTCCCCCTCAGACATGATCGAAGAAGTCTGTGAGATGATCAAGAAAGTAGGTAATGGGCAATTCTGTAGTTTTAAGTCGAATTCTGAGCTGGGGAGGTCAATGTGGTCATCATCAGCATAGAGATATCTTTTTTTTATTTTTTTGAGAAAGAGAGTGAGAGAGCATGTGAGCAGGGGAGAGGGAGAGAGAGAGACCATCTTAAGCATGTTCCATGCTCAGCGTGGAGCCCGACATGGGGCTCAATCTCACAACCATGAGATCATGACCTGAGCCAAAATCTAGAGTCGGACACAACCAACTGAGCCTCCCAGGTGCCCCAAGATGTCTTTTTAAATTTATGGAACCAGATAAAACTATTTAGGGAAAGAATTTAGAGAAAGTTGGAAAATGACCCAAGGCAAGTCCTAAGGTTCATTGGCCTCTAGAGGTCAGGTAGAGCAGAAAGAGCCAGCAAATAGGCTGGTGGGGAACAAGTAAGGGAAGAGGAAAAGGGGAGAGCATGGTATCAGCAGATCCAAAAGGAAAGAGTGTTTCAAGAATGATTTCACTGTGCTGGGAGGTCAAGTATGACAGGGACAGAATCAAGTACAACCCCGACAAGAGTTAATTCAGAGAAATGGTGAGTGGTAGAATTGAAGGGGAGGGGAGGAAGCAGGGAAGTATCTGAGACCTGTTCATAAAGGCTGGGTATGAAATGAAGCAGAGAATTGTAATAGTACCTAGATAGCAAAGTGAGGTCCATAGAAGATTTGTTAGATTGGGAGCTGTCAGAGTGTCCCTGTATAGTCTAGGGACGATTCAACAGAGAGACAGTCGTTGATGGTGCAATGCTGGAGAGAAACCAATCATCAGACAGGGTGTGATCCTTGAGGGAACTGAGAGGAGATCCAGAGAACAGTGGAAAGATTGGCTCTTAATGAGAAATAGATGCATGTTCTATTGCTAACTCAGGGGGAGAAAATATGTTTACATTTTGAGATTTAACAGCGGGAAGATGAAGGAGTTTAAATCTGATGGCGCCTATTTTCTCAGTATGGCATGAGGCTCCATGATCACCTGGGGGTGAGGAGAAAGAAGCTACAAGTAACTGGGGGAGAAAGGTTCATTTTCCTCCATATCACAGCCCTCCACTTATCTTCTTTGTGGTAGTTATAACAATCTCCAAGAATTTTGTTTATTTTGCCATTTACTCCCTTATTATCTGCCTCCTCTACTAAAACAGAAGCTCCCAGAAGGGCAGGAACCAGAACTGCCTTGTCCAGTCAGACCCAATGCCTAGCAGAGAGCCCGGCACACAGTACATTGTGGAAAAATATTAGCTGAGAGCTGAGTGAATAAACGTATTTGTGCATCCATGCCCAGTGACTGTTGGAGAATAGAACACTGCTACATGGGGGTTGTTGTTCTGCTGAGTCCTTAACCAGAGCTGCTCTGTGACCAGGCAGAACAGCTGGAATCCTGCTTGGGCTGCCAAGAAGCAGACAGTGACCTGGACAGTGATACGAGCAACCCAAGGAGGACAACTGCCTTGACTGAAACCAAATTACCTTCCTCGGGAGGCAGAAAGGGGATTTATACCCCTGTCTCCACCTGGCCCTGCACGGCAGCCTCTGCCTGCCCTGGGTGGGGAAGGAAGAGAAGCCATTAATTGCATCAGGGCCCTTTAATCCAGGCACAATCTAATCAGGCTTGGGGCTGTCAGCAACAATGCAGCTTTCAAAGGACACTTTGATCTCCTGAGCTGTCCCTGCCAGAGCTGCCCGAATCAATCTCTCTGGAGCCAGAAGCTACCAGACTCATGTACCCATTAGACCAGGGACTGGTAAGAAGGCCAGCATTCCAGATACACCAGACCAGATGGGAACAGTCCCCAGATGATGAAATTGGGCATAGGCCCCTTAGGGAAGCGCCTGATGAGAGGAGCAAGCAGCTCTCTTCTGCCTCCAGGAAATTACTATTTTGCTTGATTTCTAATTATTAACACTGATGGCCATGTACACTAGAAATGACAAAATATTTCCCAATAAAAAGGCAGAATCAACTCTAAGGAGAATGTCTTCCTTTCTTTAAAGTTAAGCGGGACAAGTACAGTAACTCACCTCCCCAGGGTTCAATCTACCTTCTCTCTAATCTATCCTTCAAAAAATAAACTTGTCTACCTAACAAATCTCGTTTGAGCATCCAATCTGTGGACCATTGAGGGACAAGATGAATAAGACCTGGAAACCAACATGGAGCAGACCATTCAGGGTAATATGGGCAACAATGGGCATGTGAACTTTGGGCACCCAGGCAGTTCAGAGGGTCATGCCACTCTCCTGTCCAAAAGCTTACAAGCACATCCCATGTCCTCCCTAACTGTAGTAATCAAGATTCTCTTCACCAGTACCCCTGTTCTCTTCTTTCCACGTCCACAGTGGCACTATCCTTCCCTGCCCTCCCCATGACCATATGACTTCCTTGGATCAAAAAAAATGTGAGTGGAAGTGACATGTTACTTTTGAATGGAAGCCTTTAAGCACTGATGTGTAAATTTCTGTGTCCCTTCCCTCTTACAAATGACAAGATTGTAAATGGTCGAGCTCCATCATTATCATGAGCCAGAGTGAGGAAGACAGGGAGCAGATTCCCTGCTGACTTGAGATGGATTTGTAGCATGAGTTAAAACGAAGCTTTGTTGATTCAAAGTCTTGACAATTTTAGTCTTTTTGTCCCTACAGCAGACTGCAGTCCATCCAAATTCCTTAGGTTGGCATCGAAGGCCTCCCCGTGTATCAGAGCACTTACCCGTACAGGCTTTTCTTTCACAATACTTACAGGAGTCCTACACTCCAGCCAAACTGGTCTATTTACCATGCTCCAAACATATCCAGCAGCATCTGACAAGCAGGCCATTTCTCATGCTCATCCCCTTGCCTGAAATGCCACCTTCCCATCTCAATCCTACCAGCTTATAAAATCCACGTAGCAACTCCCTCTTCAAGAGGCCTTCCTGGATGACCTGAGTTAGAAATGAGTCCTCCTGTGGATTCCAACAACCCCTTCAGTGTCCCATTCATGGGTATTTATCTTATGGAGTTTTCTAAAATGTTTGGTTATTTGTTGACTGTGTTCCTGCTGACTATGAACTCCTTGAGAACAGGGCTTTGGGTCTCATTGATCTTTGGGACCCACACTCCATGTAACCCGCACTTTGAGTGCCTTCCACATCATTTGCACAGGCTGGAACACTCCCTAAACCAATGTTCGTGTGTCTATATAGAAAATATAGTGAGCTCTCTCAGTCACATTATAAATCTAAGCAGCTACTAAATTCAACCTTCCAGGCTTTATCTCAAATTTCTACTTTTTGGTCCACTGTCTTAACCTTCACTTTGCCTCCATCCTCAATACTAGTTGTTGCTTTCTTTCAAAGAGACCATTTTTCAACAAGACAGTAAGCTGTTATCATTTAATGAGTTATGACTTCTTGATGGGTTGAGGTGCGGACACAGAGCAGTGAGAAAGCCTCCTTCACTGGCTGAGTAACTCCGTCTGCACCCAGCCTCACAGACTCCGCCTTGGCAACACCACAGATTGCCGCATACAGTGGACCTCCAGGTTTCTCCAGAATTGCTGAAACTGTAAGTGATAAATATTGTAATTCTCACCTTGCAGGGTTCTTGTGAGGATCAGAGACTAGTCTGGGCAATGCCTAGTACACAACAGGTACTCAAGTGACAAGTGACAACCATTGTTGTTACAAGGTAGCCTCCATCAGGCCACATGTGGACACACAGGTGCCCTAACCTAGTGGCCATGATGGGATCTAAGGGATGATCAGTAAGACCTCTGCCTTCTCACCATGCCCCTCCAGCCCTGGTGCTCACTCACACTCACACTCTCTCTCTCTCTCTCTCTCACACACACACACACACACACACACACACACACACACATATGCTAGTCAACCCAATTCCTTTTAGTGTCTGAAATTCCAACACTAGAAATTCTATCTTTTATGTTTGGAAGTATTATATCTGTCCAAGAAAGGCCCCAAGGAAATGAAAATAAGCTTATGTGACAAGGTAAGCCTTCATCGCCTAATATCTAATAGAAGATTTGTAGCCAGAACAAACCTAGGAAATGGGGCATAGGATTAGGCCCACTATCCCATGTTGGGATAATCAGGAGAGAGACCCAAAAATATGGAAAGAGAATCATTAGCCTTTAGACCTCAAAGAGGACAGCTGACCTTAGAAGTCCTTTAGGTCAACCTCTCATCGTGTATATGAGGATGCTGCGTCCCAGGGATGTGAAGGAACTTGTCCACAGTCCCAGATCCATTAACAAGAATGTGGATTCCCCGTTCGAGATCTCCTGACCCCATTTACTGCTCTTCCTAAACCATGCATCTCCTGGAGACTGAGATCGAAGGCCCCAAAGGCCATTTTGCTGAGGCCCACCTTGCACCACCATCCCTATCTCTTTCTCCCTCTGCCCTGGGTGTCCTCATCCTAAAAAAGTTCACACGCCCACAGCAATCTCCTTTCCTATATTATCATCATTGACAGAAAATTCCAGTAATGCAAAAAGGAAAGAAAGTTGGTAGGGAGTGGGGAAGAATGAAAAGGGGGCATCCTGCATGTACAAAGCCCTGGCAGGCCCCAAGGAAATATACAGCGGCTCTCACTTTCTGATTTGAGCTATTAGCAAGAATTCCAGAAATTCAGCTGCTAACAGCAGCAGCGGAAGTCTTGTCTGCTCAGCCTCCCACATCTGCTCCCAGGCTCCAGAAGGGAGAGAGGAGCCCAGCCCAGGAGGCCTCCGAGCAGATGGTAGCTCTGCACCCTGCGGATGACTTCACTGGGGTAATTACGACTGATGAGGGTGTTGGGAAGCCTCCCTGCCGAGGATAATTAGTCAGGATAAATAAACTGAGCCCTGCTCAGAAGTCTGGGAGAGCATAAAATATTAATAGTAGTAGCTGCTGGTCATGGAGCACCTACTAAGCACAGGCATTTTACAAATCTTTTTTTGGTTAATCCTCCCTACAGCCCTACAAGGTGTAGGCTTTGTGACTCCCATTTTACATGGGAAAAAAAACGAAAGCCCAGAAAACACTAAAGCAGCATGCCCAAGATCACACAAGCAGTACGTAGCAGCTTAAAGATTCAAACCTTAGTCTGACCAAAGGGGGAGCGTAAGGGTTTTCTGGGGTGCCACACACGTATCATGTTGTCATGGTGGTCTAACAATGTGGGTCTCTTTAACCAGCACAAATCTAGTCTCTGTTCTGTGACAGACACTAAAATGGCCCTGAGCTTCCAAAGACAAATAAGACACCATCCCTCTCCCAGGGGCTCACAGTCTAGAGGAAAAATAAAAACAAAGACATCAAGAGTAATTGTACCACCAGGTGGGAGATTCCTTGACACAGGTGGGTAGTCACCTGGATGACTTTTTTTAGTTTGCTTCTTTTCCAATGTCCTCAAGATCCTAAAGCACCATAAGGACGATGGATAAATAATGTTTCTGAGATAAAAGAAGAAAGTCATAATAAATGCAGGAAAGAAAAAAAAGAAAAGGGAATTCGATATCTATGTGTGAGCACAGGAATCCCCAAACTAAACTTAGAGGATATAAGAGGGTACTAGTCACAGCCACTCAGGCCCTGGGAGAATTGGCTACAATAACCAGAGGTTCCTGCCACAGCTCAAAAACATTTATGGCATATAAAACGTAACTCAGATCAGACATCTGCCTCCCTTATTTGACAAGAGACTCTACGGCTTAACTCATGTCTTCCTACCATTAGTCTCAAAAAGTCCTCAGGTCTCCCCATTGCAATAATCTTTCCCCCTGAAAAGCAAGAATGGAAGTAGAGCAATTTCATACTCTTGTCAGCTCCTAGAAAGATCTGCAAAGGTTGGAAGGTCATCTTCCAGGATGGGACAGGAGGCTTCCTGCACTGAACAAGTCCAAGGATTAAATAATCTATAAGGTCCTGTTACACTCTGAGGGTCCTGTACTATGTAAGGTGATCCCAGTCAAAGAAAAATATGACAAGAAAACAAATCAAGGTTTTGCAGTTATTGGAAGATGACAAAGACCAAAAAAGAAAAGGTCAAGAATGTAAAAAGCCAATTGCACCTCTGAATCTATTTACTGAGCACTCATCATTTACCAGTCAGCAGTTCTTAGGAGCAGTGACCAGTACAGACCAGAAATATTCACCGTCAAGGCGCACGCATTTTAGTGGGAGGAGATAGACAATCAGCACATAAACAAACAAAAAAATGCAATAAAGTAATTTCAGGCACCACTAAATCCCAAGAAGAAAATTAAACAGAATGATATAGAGGCATTGAGAAGCAGCCTAACCAGAAAGCTCAGGAATCCATTCTCTAAGAAGGTGACATTTGAATTGGGTTATGACCCATGAGAAAGAGGTAGCTCAAAAAAGACTTGGGGAGAGAATATGGCCCAGGACAGAGGATAATTAGTATGTTTAAAACCAATGCTGCCGGGGTGCCTGGGTGGCTCAATCGGTTAAGCATCTGCCTTCGGCTCAGGTCATGATCTCAGGGTTCCTGGATTGAGCCCCACATCAGGCTCCCTGCTCAGTGGGGAGTCTGCTTCTCCCTCTCACTCTGCCTCTCCCCATGCTTGTGCTCTCTCTCTTTCTCCTTTTTAAAAACAAAAAACAAAAAAACAAAAAAACAAAAAAACGCTGCTGAACTAGGGAACAAGGGGGAACATGGAGAGAGAGTTAGGGGGGAGTTAAACAATAAATGGTCTTACAGGTCAAGACAAAGAGTTTTATTTTATTCCCATTACAATGGAATGCTAGAAGTGTTTAAGCAGGAGAAAGACATCATGTGACTTATGCTATAGAAAGATAATTCTGGCTGTTTTGTGCAGTTTGGATCTCAAGAGTAGAGGCAGGAGGACAAATTAAAATATTACAAAGGGGATTTAGTACATTAAAAATAATCCTCAATAATAAAGCAAAGTTTATCCCATAAACATAAGGATAGTCCAACATTAAGACACCTATGACTATATCATATCACCAGTTATATCTGACAAAATGTATGAAAAGGGCAGTTGATAAAACTTGAATGCATTCTAAATAAACATTTTAAGATGTGAGACTAGATGTGTTTCTCAATAGGATAAAAAGATCCTATTTCCAACTGACATAACTGTTGTGTATAAAATACCAGAAGCCCTAAACAAAGATGCCCGCCATTTTCTTTACAGCTTATTACCTTGTTCATAAAGTTCTAGACAATTCAATAAGACGTCAAAGAGAAATAAAAAGCATCCATTTGAAAAGAAGAAATTCATCATTATTGATAGTGTATTTATTCTCCTGCTGAGAATTTAACCCTTGACAGAAGCCTGTGTTCCAGATGTTTCTGATACGCAACCTCTCTGACTCCCACAACATGTTAGGAGTGACATCTTTCTTCATGTAGGTAAAGATAAGTAGTCTTCCTCACTATTAAGCAGGGAAACTGAGATCTGAACCTAAGACTGTGATTACAAGGTCTGTGATTACAAGGTCTGTGATTACGAGGTCTGTACTCTTACACCATGTTGCCAAGACATAAAAAGATAAAGCCAGAAGCTGTCAGCACTTTCTCTGTCCTGTGGCCCCAGAGCTGTGGAAATTTCAGCTCACCCGCAGGATCAAGGTAGGAGCTAGAGACCCCCAGCATCTCAGAAACTCTCGTGCCAGAAGAAGATGATATAGCTGGCAGTTGCTTCCTTCCCTGCATCCCATGGCCCATTCCAACTGGGAAGAGGCCCCAGAACTTCAGCTGCTCAGTATAAATAATGTGAGGAACTTCATTTAAGTGTGAGTCTTGGCCCTTCCAGGAAATATTTAAATTTTAAAGGAAGAACATTTTTTTTACCCCGATGAATCTATAATTGGTTGAGTTGTGTGAACAATATTGTAATGGGGGGCACGGGCGGGGGAGGAGGTAGGTCTCTGGGTCTTTGTAGTTTCTACTGCCTCCTCCATGTGGCTGCCAAAGTCACTTCCCTTCTACACTAGAAGAGGGTATAACCTTGGCCCCCATCTTTGGAAGTGTGCCAACCCTGCCCAGAAGTCACATGTTGCTGCATAAAGTGACTTGAAGAAAGAGCCCAGGCCCTTGAGCTATGACTGCACAACCTGATTGGTCTCTTCAGACCCTGTGGAGGCTCTACCCAACACCCAGGGATGCTAAGAGTTGTCCTAAACCAAGGAACTCTGCTGCCCAAAGCTCCAAGTTCCTGCCAGGACCACAGAACTTTCTCTTTCCATTTCTGATGTCATCAGAGTAAAGTATATCTCTTGCCATTTTCAAATGAAAACCTCAATTTAAGGAAGTGAGGCCTATTGAATGAACTGACAGCTCTACATTTTCCTCATTTCTCATGAAATGCCAGTGTCAGGGGCAACAGGCATTCCACCAGCTGCCTCCTATCTGCCTGAATCCAAAGTTGGCAGCCCAAACAGGCCTCTTCCCAGTGCCAGTCACTTTGAAGCTTTTCAGTTTCTTTTGGATGTTTTCTTTCCTCCCACCCTGAACAACACAATACCCACCTGCAGGCAGCTGCTTGGCCCTTCTTCCATTTCAGCCCTCCAGCATGTAGCAGGTGTGAAACTTGATATCGTAAAAAGGAGATGGGAGGGACAGATAGGGTATGGGGAGGGAGAGGAGGAGTATCTGGAGAAGGGCCAAGAGGGCACCAACAGAAGACTCTGAATCCACAGGGTGGTGGCACGCAGCACCAGCTGTGTCTTAGAAGCACAGGTTGTAGAAGTTTCTGTCATAGCCTAAAGCACCTGTTGCTGTACCATGAGGGCCAAGCTGTTGCCAGTTGCCTCGATTCATATTCCAACCAAGCAGTTGGTGGAATGTGGTACTTTACCCTCCTGGAACCTAAGGAAATCTACCCTCAAGGAGGGCACTGAGGAATGTGGTACTTTACCCTCCTGGAACCTAAGGAAATCTGCCCTCAAGGAGGGCTCCCATTTCCTCCTAAACAAATCCTGCTGGGCACCCTGGAAGGAAGGCCCGCAGCGCCTGAGCAGCTCCTTCCCACCCCATCCAGTACCTTGGACAGCTCCCTGCCGCCATGCAGCCCATCCCTTTCAGATTTCCAGCAAAGCTAGGCAGTTTGCTTCTCTTGGAGTCCAGTCACATAAACAATAAAGACAGACAGACTTTAAAAAATAAATTTGGGGCCACCTAATCCACAGGCAGGGTTGGTTATTCTGCAGAAAAAGTCTCTTTAAACATGGCTCCCACGTCCCCCTCAAGTTGCCCCGTTTATCATTTATGACAAGATATTTATTAGCAGCAGAGCAGCAAACGGTGAGTGAACATCTGAAAACAGGGCTATAAAATCCTGTAAATCACAACTCTGTGCAGGCAGCCGGCAGCACTGGGACGACCCCTCCCTCCCTGGCTCTGGAAACCATGGCAGACCTCCATCTGTACTGGAGTCATTTAACCCTGCTCAGGTGCTGCGTGATATGATGTGGATGGCTTTTTCCTAGGTGGATTCACTTTGTCTCCTCCTCACTTTGTTTGCAGAGACCCTACTCTGAGTCAGATGCTGCACTCAGGGTGAGGACCTGAAAATGGCTCCAGCTTTCCAGGAGCTGATAAACCATAAGCAAGAGGCAGAGAGCCAATACCATAGTTGTATCCTTTGCTCTCAGAGGGACCCAGTCCCTGCTTCTTCTGTCTCCCATCAACCAGCATGCCCCCTTCATCAGCACGGGCAATTGGGACCACCACTGCAGCTGCTTCTGGTCTCCTATGCTGCTCCAGGCTTGGTATGGCAGTGTCGCTCATGTATCGCATGCCATGTCCCATGCCTCATGCACCCAACCCCCTACACTGCAGCACCCACTCAGTCTCACTGAGCTGCTATGCATACACACTGGCTGGCCCACAAGCTTCTGCTATAGGCAGGCAGGGAGGGAAGGTGTGCCTCTGGCTCACACCATAACCACCTATGTCATGGGCTCTGGATTCCCCAGCAGCTGCCCACAGGGGCAGGTAACACAGCCTGAGAATACAAAGGAATTAAGGCCTCATGGGGGAACTTTGGCTGATCAGAGCAGGAAGATAAGAAGGAGACAGTGGATCAATTCTTCTCCTTTCCTCCTCCCAACAGACTACTATCAGACTCAGTATTTCTTTACTATTATTATTATTACAAGATTTTATTTATTTATTTATTATTTATTTAAGAGAGGCAAGGGGAGGGGCAGCGGGAGGGAGGAGGACAAACAGACTCCTCGCTGAGCACAGAGCCTGACACGGGGCTCAATCGCAGGACCCTGAGATCATGACCTGAGCCAAAATCAGAGTCAGATGATCAACTGACTGAGCCACTCAGGCACCCGAGAGTCCCCTCCAGGGGCCTCCCATTTGATGAATCAATAGTAATCCTTCTTGGTTAAACTGCAGCCAGTTTGCTAACACTCCTCCCCATATTTGCTTTCCCTTCCTACTTGCATTATTTCACTTTCCCCTCACTCTAACTTCCCTGGGGTTGCATTCCTGCACCCCTGTGAGCATTAGCTCATAAGTTTTGCCTCAGGCTCTGTTTCCTAGGGAACTCAGGCCAAGATTCTTTTCAATCATAAATGACCAAAAATAACTTCCTGACAACCTCCTAGCTGCCCTGTCTCCACAAAGCCTGCTTCAGACTTTGCCTCAGAGCCAGCTCCCTGCTACAGGGTGGAGAGGAAACCAGGAACTTTTTAAATGGAGTCACAATGGAAGGTGAAGAAAGTTTACTCTCTAAAAAATAGAGTAAAAGCCTTTATCAGCCTGGTAGGCCGGGCTCCTCTGTCCCAACCTAGGAAAGCTAGCTTATGACTTATACACCAACTGTTATCTTAAGTTCTCAGGGAGGATGATGGTGTGTGGGGGGGGAGAAGGCAGAGAAGCTATAAGGTTCCCTTCAATTTAGAGCACCATGAGAAGCCACTTCCCAGCCGGCCTCTGATGGAGCAGTGCTTGCATTAGTGGGTCCTTATGACACGCTTGGCCCTTTACTGAAGATACAGCAGTAAGATTGTGCCTGATTTTTAGGAGCTTACATTTCAGTAGAGTGCATCAGACTTCAAAATTAGCTATCCTTTGCATATACCCCCTAAACCTTAACAAAACTGATTCAGACCCATAGTCTCATCAAGCTCCTCTTGTGATAAATGGCATGCTCTTGCAATACAACGGTCCAAGATACAAGGTGAAGAGTTAGTCCACAAAATGGCCCATTGACTGAGGTAAGGTGAAGGCCAATTTGCAATATGAACCTATTTTTAAAACCTGTATTCTGTGCTTACTATATACCAGCCCTCTAGAGGCTAAAAAAATACCATGATAAATAAGACCGAGATCCTGACTTCAAAAAGTTTAAGTCTGGGTGGCTCAGTTGGTTAAGCATCTGCCTTCAGTTCAGGTCATGATCCCAGGGTCCTGGGATCGAGCCCTACAACGGGCTCCCTGCTCTTAAAAAAAAAAAAAAAAAAAAAAATGTAAGTCTGTTCCAGGGCACCAACACATTCAGTTTTAGTATGATATGTTATCATAATGGAAATGCATGTTAGGAGTAAAAAGGAGGCTATCTGGTCTAATCAGGAATGCTGAACTAAGTCTTGAGGGATATCTAAGAGGCAGTCTGATAAGAGGTGATACAGGACAAAGGAATGGTATATGAAAAGGCTTGGAAGAATTAAACCATTCCAGAATCTCCTACCAAACATTACTCCCAATGTTCCCCATTCAGGAGCCCCTTGCTGCAGCTGCCAGTGCTCTTACTACCCTACCACCAGTCACACCCTACAATGACATCATCTGCCAAATCTATTAGGGACACCACTTACCTCTGGCCATTTCTCCCAAAGCTCTCATGACTATTTACTCTACTTGTACATGGAACAGTGGAAGGATGGGTCAGGCAGATACGTAGGCAGCCTCCCACATTCCCATCTGAAACACTGGCTCTTCTGGGCAGTGATTGCCAGGCTTGGGTGGGGGCAGGGACAAGGCAAGATATTGGAGCACGTGAAGTATAAAAAGAAAAATCTGAGGGGGTTTACTAGGAAGGCCATGAGGGACTTTCTGGGAAGATAGAAAGTTCTATATTGTGATAAGGATGGGGGCTACAGGGACATAAAGATCTGTCAAAATTGAACTGATAAAAGTTATGCATTTCAATGTATACAAATGTTATAACCATCAAAGGATAATGAAATGGAGTGTAAGTTGATGAGTAGGTAGAGGTATGGATGAAACAAGGGTGGCAAAATGTTGATAATTTTGGACACTGGATGCTGGGCACATATACTATTTTGTTTACTGTGTATATGTCAAGACTGTATTTTCTGTCATGTGTGGCCACTGACGTTTGTTCTGTTGGCTTAATGCTTACTTAGCTAGTGATTTGACAGAGATGTCCTTAAACACCTGGAGGCAAAAAAGTAAAGTAAAAAAAAAAAAAATTGTATGCAGGGCCTCTGAGTGGCTCAGTCAGTTAAATGTCCAGCTCTTGATTTCAGCTCAGGTCATGATCTCAGAGTCGTTAAGACTGAGCCCCACATTGGGATCCGTGCTCAGTGCAGAGTCTGCTTGAGATTCTCTCCCACTACCTCTGCTCCTACCCGCCCCCCACTCATGTGTGTATGCATGCTCACCCTCTCTCTCAAATAAATAAATAAATAAATTTTTTAAAAAGATTATCCTGATTTTTGCATTTTGGCTGTGTGTTACTCCTTCTGTACTTAGCCAGGTGTTTACAACTCTACCTTAGCCTTCTCTTCCTAGAGGATGGAACCTAAAGGTTACCCAGAGGTGAAAGCTTAGGTCTTCTCAGGTCTTTTCTGAGCATGTGTCCATCCTTGGGCACACGTGTGGCCTTCTAGGTGCCCTGGTAGATGGGAGCTTTTCAAAACCCTTATTCTGTATCTCCTTCCCAGCCTTTTCCTTTCTGGGATTTCCTGTCTGTCCCTGCCTGTCCTCACTGTCATCTCTTGCAGCAGATGGCTGCAGCTAGTATATTTGCCTTTCAGTGCTTTCAAAAAACCCCATCCAGGGAAGCTGCTTCAGCCCTGAGAAAGCTCGAAAGAAGGAGAAACAAAAGCAAGCCATTCAGCCTGTCTTCAGGAAGCTATCTGTCAAAACACACACCACAACCCTTTGAAAATAAGGTCCACAGGGGCGCCCAGATGGCACAGTCCATTGAGGGTCCAACTTTTGCTTTCAGCTCAGGTCATGATCTCAGAATCGTGAGATTGAGCCCTGTGTTGGGCTCTGCACTCAGCAGGGATCCTGCTTGAGATTCTCTCTCCCTCTCCCTCTGCCCCTCCTGCTCATGCACTCTTTCTCTCTCTCTAAAATAAATAAATCTAGAAAGAAAGAAAGGAAAGAAAGAGAGAGAAAGAGAAAGAGAAAGAAAGAGAAAGAAAGAGAAAGAAAGAAAGAAAGAAAGAAAGAAAGAAAGAAAGAAAGAAAGAAAGAAAGAAAGAAAGAAAGAAAAAGAAAGAAAGAAAGAAAGAAAGAAAGAAAGAAAGAAAGAAAGAAAGAAAGAAAGAAAGAAAGAAAGAAAGAAAGAAAAGGAAGGAAGGAAGAAAGAAAGAAAGGAAGAAAAGAAGGTCTGCACTGCTCCCTCTAGTACACCAGCCCAGTTGAGGAGTGGGGGTTGGGAAGTGGTTAACTTAACACAATGCAGTGTTCTCTTCCTGAAATTCAGCAGCTTCTTTCTTCATTAGGCATGCCCCTAGTCATTGAAAGTTTTTTATTAGGGTTCCACAGTTCTGAAAAAATTGATCCTGACAGTTTTTGCCTGCTTAACCATTGCTTTAGTCAAGAAACAATGTGTGAGTTCCCCATTCTGTCATTTTTGATGATGCCACTCCTGTTTATTCTGTAGGTGTTTCCATTTTTCTATAATAAAAAGTTGTTTTGTAAAACCTTCAGGTAACTGATGAATTACAACCACTTCCCCTCATCCAAGCTATCAAAACTCACTAGTTTAAATGAATTCTGGCTTTCTCTTTTTCGGTTTGAGCAACTTTAACTCACTGTCCCACTGTGATTGTTTGGGATTAATGAACCCTAGAACCACCAGTTATCAGTGCCCCCCACCAAGTCTCCAGGGACCTCAGGTTATTCCCTGGGTGGCCCAGGACACCCTAGGTCAGCCAGCTCTGCTGGCTCATCTACAGGTCCAGAGGATGGGAAGTGACCAGGCATTACACAGAGCACACAGACCAGGGATGATGGCTGGGGGCGGTTTTCTTCCCTCCCAAAGCTGAGCACCCCAGATTCAGACTTTCTTCTCTTGTGAGAAGCAGCACACAAGAGGAAAATGAGGAAATTGTCCTACGGGTAGCACATCTGCAATCCCAAAGACTATTCCTTGCTAAACAGGGTTTAGTTTTGTTGTCATTTTGTTTTGGTTTTCATCGGTGTGAATGTTACTCACTCCCACTTCCCCAGAATCCCCACCAGACCCCTGGCAGATAGGCACTGAAGGGATCAGGCATTTCTCCTCTTGAATACCCTCAGAAGAAATCTCTTCTAACAGCCACAAACACTGCTAAGCAGCTGAGTACTTTTGAATGCTTTCTCTGACTTCTTTCTTTCTTTTTCATTTAACCATTATAGGGGCCGTTTCCGGCCACCTAGAGGGAACTCAGGAACAAACAGCTCTCCACGTGCTTATTTTTCCTAAGCCAGATGCACACAGCACCTGGCAACTGAGTGAACTGGGGAAAACAGCTTCTCGTCACACCTCTCTGCACTCCGCAGTCCCGGGAATCATGAGGGATTTCAGAAATGGCGGCAAGGAGCTTGGTTTGGCCACTTCTTCCTCTTCACGGAACTATGAGGAATGTGAAACGCTGCCATCCTCCTTTTGTAGAGCTTCTTGGTTTCGTCTCAGAACAAGATGGGAGTATATTCCTTCTCACTTGTTAATTAATGTATAACTCTATATATCATGCGACCCCGTGCCCAAAAGAAACTTCAATGCTGCCCCACTGCCAGCAAATTCAACCCAGCATCTTTTCAGGTCTCAAAACAAGCCGAACCTGACCTGTTTTTCTAATGGCATTTCATGTTGTGATCCAGACAAAATCAAACATCGTTCATTTTCTGAACTTGCCCTTCATTATTCCTCCTGAGCAGTTTTGCTCGTGTCAGCCCCTCTGCCTCTGATACCCTCAGGTACTCACTGTGCCTACTACGCATCTGGCCATCCTTCTGGAGGCAGTGCTAACGCCAACCAAGCCACAGCTCACCTCTGCCCGACCTCCACAGCACTTTGGGGTGGGTGTGGGGGCTGCTCGCTTACTGTCTTCCACATCCCATTTCACAGTTACTGTGACAACCCCCTCAGCAGTTACTGAGCCGTCTGTCTGATCTCCCACTGTGTGAAAAGTTTCTCCCAGTTAGGGTAGGTGGTAGAGCCCCTTTCGTTAGTGACATCATCTCGTATGGACTAGGCCCTCAAAACTGTTCTCATGAATGAATAAATGTTCAGTGAAAGGAAAACGAGCATGTCCCCCATCTCTCTTGGGCATCCAGCAGCCCCCCCAAGTAAAACGACACCAACATCTGCCTCCTTGCAGTAATCTATTTAGTGCCTGCGAAGGTGCTGACTTTACTGCCCCATCGAAGTCCTGACCAGCCAGTGTAGTGCTCATGGAATTGACTGATCAATGCCTAAGGGACTAGAAAAACTCTTTTCTGGATGCACTGCCTCCTCTCTTGCCAATTATCTTCAGTGTCTCCTGAACAAATTGCTCCCTAATCAGTAACTTCATCCTCTGCAGGGAGGGAGCCTGGGTCTAACTTAAGATGTCTGAAAACCAACTCTGTCCTCTCCCACCTCCACCAGGGATGGGGCGGGGGGGGGGGGGGGGGCGCAGTCAACAGCCCTGAGCATGGGGCCTTGGCACAACGTGGGCTGGGCACACAGAAAGGAAAGCTGCAAGAGCCCACAGGGAGCTCTGAGACTATCTGGCCCAGTGCTCTCCTTGTAGGCACCAGGAAAATGAAGGTGGAGGCTAGGTGTGGAGGGGCCCTTGTCCAAGGTCATGTGTGGCTCCCTAAGGGTGGAAATGGGACCAACCAGCACCCTGGAGTCCTGACTCCTGGGACTGCTCTTGCCAATCACTATGCCAGCATTCTCCCAAATCCACGTGGCACACAAATCACCCAGTATTTTTGTTAAGAAGAAAGAATCATCAAAACTTTGTTACCACGGAGTTACGGATAATAGAGATTGCAGGCTGAAAAGTGACTGAGGTTTCATGCCTAGGGTACTGGAAAAGAAGAGGGCTTTAAACACAGAACAGGAAACCACAGGCTGATGCTGAATTCTGGAGGGGAGCAGAGAGGAGTTCAGGATTGGGCACATTGACAGTTGCCAACCAAGCCCTGAGCTGGACACTGCAGGCAACTCAGAGGGCAGAAAAATGTTTTATGATCTAATTGTTAAAAACTAGACAAGGGTATGCCATGCCAGTGGCTTGATGTGGAGCATTCCTGACATTAGGAGAAGAGACGTGCGTGCTTACTGAATGATTAGCAAAGGCTTCTTGGAGGAGGAAGCAATGCTTGAGCGAGACCTTGAAGGAAGACCACGTTTCAGGAGGTTTCAGGGCTGTGGCAGGAGTGAGGGGCTGTAGCACTGGGCATCTGACATAAGCCATCACCAACCAGCAGTCAGGGAGACTTGAGAAAAATGTTAGAATGCTTCTCTTCCAGTTGTCTCCTCCCTCCCCTCCTCGTGGTACTGCTTACACAGCCCTGCACACCGGCTTTCCCCACCCACATCACCCACTGCCTGCTCTCAACAATGCCCCACTTCCACCTGTCTTGCCCGAGACAATGCCCGTATTTCCAACCTTCTTAGTCCTTCTCCCACATAAACCAGACCCACTCCACTTCTGATCACCCCCTGGCCTTTCCAAATGGCTGGCTGATAAAATACCAATGTGTCGATGGTAGAGAGTAACTCAATATTCCAATAATAACTAGTTAACAGTTACTGAGGGCTTCCTATGTGCCAGGACCTGTGCCAAACAAAGGACATACAGGATCTAATTTAGAACTCACAATTTAGGCTCAGTCAGTTAAGTGTCCAACTCTTGATTTCAGCTCAGGCCATAACCTCTGGGTCATGAGATCAAGCCCTGTGTCAGGCTCCATGCTGGGTATGGAGCCTGCTTGGGATTCTCTCTCTCTCCCTCTGCCCCAGTACCTCCCTCTCTAAAAAAAAAAAAAAAGAAGAAGAAGAAGAAAAAGAAAAGAAAGAACTCACAATTTAGTACTTATAATAGATATTATTATTATTATTGCTGTTAAACAGAATAAATCAGGAGTTGTAGCCCAAAGAATGCCCCAATCAAAGATGCCCACATCCCAATCCCCAGCACATATGAATCTGCCACCTTGCCTGGCAGAAAGGACTTTGCATATGTGATTAGTATCTTGGGATGGGGGGATTATCCTGGATTTGTTGAGGGGGCCCAGGGTAATCACAAGTGTCCTTACAAGAATGAGGTAGAAACATCCAAGTCAGGGAGGAGATGTGATGGTAGAAACAGGGGCTGGAATAGTGTACCCTGAAGGTGGAGGAAGGGACTGTGAGCCAAAGAATCCAGGCAGCCCTAGATGCCGTAAAGGCAAGGGATTTGCTTTTCTTCAAACCACCAGAAGGATCGAAGCCCCACTGACACCCCGATCTGGCCCCATCAGCCCCATTTCAGACTTCTGCCCTCCAGACTCTAATGATAATAAATTTGCATAATTTTAAGCTACTAGGTGTGTACAAATTTATTACAGCAGCAACAGAAAACTGATACACTGAGTTTAAACAACATTCGCAACTTGAACAGAAATCTTTACTATCTTAACTCAGTGGCATTTCTTTCAACAGAGGAAATTTTTGTCAAATCTGTCAGGCCAGTGGGGGAGATGTGTGTGTCTGGTGCCTGTCTTGTGGGTGTGAGCGGGAGAGTGTTGTAAGGAGGGGCTGTTGGAGTACTTGGGATATTCATCGGAATGGCAACAGTCTGTTCTGCCGGAGAGAATTTCCCAGGGCAGTTAACATGGCACCCAGGACGCAGTTCTGACCCCGGTGCCTAAGAAGACCAGGCCAGAATGCGCCACGCAGAAACCTCACCCTTCACGGGGCTTTCTGGTCCTCGTACTGCCTTTCTACGGGAATCTGCCGCTGCCGCCTTTGTTCTCCGGGGGTCTGCTGTCAACCGGCCTAATGAGGACGGTGCAGTGATTGGAAACGGGAACCTTAAAAGGAAAATCACTAGCGGCTGGCTGCTCATTACGGAAGGGCTGTGCCTATCACTCCCCATTAATGAATGAAAGGTGGGACTTTGTGTCAAGTCGCAGCTCCACCAGTGCCTGGCGGCCTTCACTGACCACGGGAGGCTCTGGGCAGAAGATGCTGGAACACTGCAAAAGCACTTTATCATACAAGATTTATTTTGCATCCAACAAGGCAAAGTAAAGTTGCTCTGCTGGTGGGTAGCTGCGGGGCGGGGGTGTGGGGGGGGGATACCTGAGCATTTTGCTTTTTGGAAAATACAAACAGTTATTGGGAAAAAGAAGTAAAATCTACCCACTGACATGATTAGAGGTAAGTGACTCTTTACCTCTATGGTTTCCCCCCAAACCCATATCCCAGTCTAATCATGAGAAAAATATCAGACAAATCCCAACTGCGGGACAGTCTACAAAAGATCAAATCAGATCTCAAAATCGCTGTACGTACCGGCCACTATGGACACTGCCATGAAGAAGCCTGGCTCACAGCTAGAGGTCCCTCTGCGCCCAAGGCCTCCAAAAACTGTGGCCTCAGGATCCACGTGGGCAGTTCTCCTAACTTCAGAAATAACCAAAGAAAACGAGCACCTAGACATGACCTTGGAGACATGACCTTGAGGAAGTCATTCCCTTTAGAGTGCCGTCTCCCCATCTGTAAAATGAGGCAGTCAGTTTAGGTCAGTGTGTCAATCTCTAACTGCAGATGAGTCACCTGAGGACCTTGTTCAGGGCCAATTCTGATTCAGGATATTTGGGGTGGGGCCGGCATCTTTGTTTCTACCAAGTTCCTAGATGAGGCCAATGCTACTGGGCCACTGGCCACGTTTGAGAAGGAAGGGTCTGGGTCCACAGTTCTCAAAGGGACAATTTTGCCTCAGAGGAGACATTGGGCAATGTGTGAAGACACTTTTGGTGACTTCACCATAAAAGGGTGGAGGGGGTCAACTCCATCTTGAAGAATATTCCTGATGTATCTGGCCTCATGCTTAGGTAGATCCACTTTTGAAAGAAACTAAGGACAGTCCTTCTCCTCAGGCTATAAACCAAGTATTGGGAGGCCAGTCTACCTCCAGTTTTACTGCTTCCTCCAGTTCCTCCAATTCCCCACAAGTGAACCATTAAATGTCAGAAACATGTCCAGGGATTCAGTTAATCGGCAGAGTTGGCGGTCCACTTAGGATAACATCTGGGCGGGTCACACTGTGACCTTGGTGTACAATCTGTGACTGAGAATGATACGAGTACTTTGTAGGGCCATGGTGGGGACTTGCATCTGAGGTGACATGTTATGGACACCCTACACTGTGCCAGAACCATTATCCACCTTGATGCCACAGCCATGAACAAATCAGACAAAAATTCCTGCCCAGTGTAGGCCCTCAAGGTTTTTTGTTGAATTTACCCAAGGAAAATGAATGGGGGCACGAGGAGATCCATCAAACACGGCCTCCAATCCACTCACAAAGTAAAGCTCCAATAGGCAAGGCAGCTAAAGCAGAGAAAATGGAGCCCAGCGAGGTCTCTGGGATGACTTAGCTTTAGCTCCATATGGTACAGGGCTGTGGCTCTCTGAGCATTAAATATTCAGGGTTCCGTTAGGACTATTTCATTACCCCAAGCAGTACATTGTAAGAGACAAGTGTGACCGAGGCAGGAGGTGAGGCTGGCTGGGGTGGGAAGGCTGGTCCTGCTGGGCCCTGTCGAGAGCTCCTAGAGGGCAGGGCCAAGTCTGGTTCATCTGTGCAATCATGCGGAGTGGGCCCCGCTTTGTGCCAGGCACTGCTGGGTTCTGGGAACACAGGGCACTCCGGGAACGGGTGTTGAGTGGCTGGCTCTGCAGCTGACTCCCAGAGCTGCCCCAGGGCCTCTGAGAACCAGAGTCCTTTCTGGATGAAGTCTTCTAGAAGATGGCTGTGAGCTTCTGGCTGGTCAACATAGCAGATTGCTCCCCAGCCTCTGCAGGCCCAACATCATGGGTTCAGTTCATGGGGCCAACAGCCCTAAGCCAATCCCGGCCCTTGTCTGCTTCTGGTCCTCCATCACCCCTCCTCTTCCAGAGCTTCACCTGGCCCCACCACACTGCTTCTCCGTTACTCTTTCCCCCAAGGTAAGACTTCTCCCATGGTCTAGGCCTGTCTAGCCACATCTTTCAATGCTTACTCAGCCTGTGTCTTTCTCTCTGTCCCCTCCCTGCTGTCAATAGCTAACTAGGTGGGATCAGCTATCCCCGGGGCTGGGGTCAGTGGATGCAGGTTACCAGTGTGGCCCCTCCTTGCAACACTGACTCAGTAAACATAGAGAGAACTCACCTATAGATCTTCTGGAGACCATTTCTGAACCCAAGGAAACAACAAATGTGAAAATTTGCAGCATCATGTAAGAAATGTAGGGGGAATAAAGGCAGGATATTGGGGGGGGGCCTGGAGATGCAGGATATAGGGGGGCAGCCTGGAGATGCAGGATATGGCAGGGCTGGAGGTGCAGGATATAGGGGGGCAGCCTGGAGGTGTAGGATATGGGAGGGCTGGAGATGCAGGATATAGGGGGGCAGCCTGGAGATGCAGGATATGGCAGGGCTGGAGGTGCAGGATATAGGGGGGCAGCCTGGAGGTGTAGGATATGGGAGGGCTGGAGATGCAGGATATAGGGGGGCAGCCTGGAGATGCAGGATATGGCAGGGCTGGAGATGCAGGATATAGGGGGGCAGCCTGGAGGTGTAGGATATGGCAGGGCTGGAGATGTAGGATATGGGGGAGGGGAAGCCTGGAGATGCAGGTTATAGGGGGAGGCCTTGAGATGTAGGATATAGGGGAGGGGAAGCCTGGAGATGCAAGGCTGCCCCAACTCCACCACCGAACTCACTTTCGCTCCGAGACCCTGAAGCCGTATCCTGTGGGGTGGAGCTGAAGCAACCAGAGGAAGAGAAGCAGGGAGGCAGGTGTTCTCTGCCAGGAACCGCAGCCCGCATCCAGGGAGAGCTCATGGGGTCCAAACGAGCCCCGCCTAGGACAGCTGGCCCTCTGGAGTGCCCCCCACCCCAGCCCCCGCCCAGCCCCGGCGGCCTATCAGAGCCCCACTGGCCAGCTGAAGCCGGTTTCAGCCTCACAGCTGGCCGTGGCTGGGAACGCCAGCCCTCCTGGGTCACAGCGCATCCTAATGGCCATCCTCACGTTGCCACACTGGGGAAATGGGGATGTATTTGTGAGAGAAGCAGGGCCTCTCCTACACCCAGCAAAGTTTCTGACTCCCCAAGTGCTCTTTTTCTGTTTCTTCCACAAGACTTCCCACTAAGGCCGCCTCTCATTTCTTTCCCAGCGGCGGTGGGAAGGGCTGGCTGGCTTCAGGGCCCCCTGCCTGTCCCTTTTCAGCCGGTCAGCTTAGCCTCAGCTGGGGCTCTGGCTAATAGGCTCCGCTGGCTCCTTCCCCAGCCCGGGCTGAAAGGCTGGGAGGCGTCTCTAGTGCCCCTTTCTGTTGCCTCCCTCCCCCTGACTCTGGCCACCTCCTCCCCAAACTGGATTTCTGTGTCTCAGACGCAGTGCCTTTGACTGCTGGGCCCCAGCCAGCAGCAGAGCAGACCTGCCATGCCTGTCCTCCGCCGTGCCCTCCCCCGACGCATGGGATGACCACATGTCACCCACACGTGCCCGTGGCAAAATGGAAAGGGACTAGGGCTCAGAGCTAGCTGGCTCAGGGGTGACTCCCAGCTCTGCCACTTGTTAAGTGTGTGGCCTGACTCAGGCCACGCCATCCCTAAGCCTCCGTGTCCTCACCTGAGAAAGGGGGAGGAAAGTAATACCTCCCTATCCTACGGAGTTGCTGGGAAGGCCAAGCAAGATCATGCACTGGGGGGCAAGTAAATAATGCCCCTCCTGAGCTCAGAACTAATGAGAAAAAAAGACAAAGATGAAATAGTTTTGTTTTTAAGTCCGATTTATTGCAAGAGCTGAGTTGGAGAACATGGACTGAATTTACGGCCAAGAGTGGGGGCCCTACTATATCGCTCCTGTCCCTCCTGAATGAGGCGTGAAGGTGGAAGGAATCTGTGAGTGGCAGGGGGACATGCGGCTTCTGTCTCCAGGCATCCCCGACCAGCCCTGGGACAGGCGTGACTGGCACGAGTTAATGATAGGGGTATGAAGGCCCAAAGATCTGGTAGCTTATCGAAGCTCACACAGCGAGCAAGTTGCAGAGCTGGGGTCCACAGCCCACGCTTTCCGCGCTGGCCTGGGAGAAACCAGGGCCCAACCCACAGGAGACTTTACTGGCCCTGGAAGCAGAGGCACAGACAGCAACCCCCACCGAGGGGTAACGCTTCACTTTTCGGGGAGATTTCACACATGGTCTCCCTGCCTTCATTCACCCGCTCAGGAAATATGTACTGAGCATGGCTGTGTGCCAATCTTCCCGCCTCAGAGGATACAACAGAAAAACCCTACAAGTCCTTGCGCGCCAAACTTACATGCGAGTGAAGAGACAGACCCAACGGAATTATCTACACAGAAGGAAAGGTAGGCAGATGGAGCAAGCCCTGCGCGTAGAGACAATCTCAGTTTAAAGATGAGACCAGGGCTGGAGACAGGCTGAGCGGTCAAGGATGACTACTCTGAGCATCACCTCCAGCAGAGACCCAAATGAAGTCAGACAATGTGACTCTTGGGGAAGAACATTCCAGGCAGAGGGAACAGCCAAAGCAAAGTTCCCAAGAAAGGAGCAATGCAGAGATCCAGTATGAGCAAGTAAGACCTGGATGGAAACCGGCAAGAAGGTGGGCGGCAGGAGGTGAGGTCTTAGAGCTGGGGGCTGGGGGAGGGACGCGGGGGGTGAGCCAAGGGATATTCAGCCTTGTTGATCACAGGACGCATTTGAGGTTTTATTCTTAAATGTGTTGAGAGTTGAAGGATTATGGAACAAGGGAGTGGCTTGATTGGACTTATACTCTTTTTTTAAAAATATTTTATTTATTGGGGCGCCTGGGTGGCTCAGTTGGTTAAGCGACTGCCTTCGGCTCAGGTCATGATCCTGGAGTCCCGGGATCAAGTCCCACATCGGGCTCCTTGCTCAGCAGGGAGTCTGCTTCTCCCTCTAACCCTCCCTCCTCTCATGTGCTCTCTCTCTCTCATTCTCTCTCTCAAATAAATAAATAAAATCTTTAAAAAATATATATATTTTATTTCTTTATTTTCTTGAGAGAGAGCAGGAGCAGAGGCAGGGCAGAGGGAGAAGCAGACTCCCCACTGAGCAGGAAGCCCAATGTGGGGCTCACATGGGGCTCACGTCAGGCTGATCCCAGGACCCGGAGATCATGGCCTGAGCCAAAGGCAGACACTTAACCCACTGAGCCACCCCAGGCACCCCTTGACTTATATTCTTAAAATATGGTGACGGCTGTTATGGAGGGACAGGCTGTAAAGGGCAAGAATGGGAGCAGGAAGCCCAGTCCAGGGACGAAGCCACGGGAGTGTTGCATCTGCCAGACCAGGGCGGCCTGTGCCAAGAGGGTAAGCAAGTGGGCATGTTGAGAAGTGAAGGGTTCGGGATAGTTAACAGGATCGTAATCCTAACAACCTGCCTGTGAAGACAAGGGGGTGGGTTTCATTCCCCAAAACAAAAGAGGAAACCCAGAGCCGCAGAGCAGGAAGGAGAGGATGAGTGTGCAGTGCGTGGGGTGGCCGGTCCTGAGAGATGAGCCTGCTCTGGAAGCAGCTCCCTCAGCCCTGGCCGGGGACCTCTGCTTTGGAGGCCACGGAATCACACAGACTGTCCAGCTGGAGGCCCAGCACCAGCCACGAAACCGCCCTGGGCTTCCCTTTCAAGATGGCAGGCCAGATGCACCATCTAACACTTGCTGTGTATTTTTCAGATGACATTTCCCCAGTAGTGAAAACACAGCATGCCACTTTAATGCAAGATGGTGGAACAAAGGCACAACTCTGGGGAGGCGCTTCCGGGGAGCTGGGCCGTATGTCCCACGGAGGAGCTAACGATGCTTCATTTCAATACATGTTCTTGAGAGCACCTGCTTGCCAGGCGCTTGCTGAGGGGCCAAGTAGTACATTACAGGGTGCTGGGTTCTCAGTCTGATGGTGGGAGAGGGGTTGCAGGGCCCCAGGGGAAGGAGCAAGGATGAATCTAGGGTGGAGGGAAAAGGACCAGGAAAAGGTCTTTGGTGTGTGCCCTGAACAAGATTTGGTGCCAGTGGGTAGGGAGGGGGCAATTGGGCAGGACCATGTGTGAACAGAGGCACGAGATGTGAACAAGTACGTGCAGAGCAGCCCTGAGAGGCCTGAGCAACTGCAGCCACGACAGAAACAACTCGCATTTGCTGAGCGATGAGCCAGGCAGGCCCTAAGAACTTGAAGGCATCTGCTCACGGAGTCCTCACAACACCCGGAGGCAGGAGGAGCAAGCTGAGGCTCAGAGAGTTTAAGTGACTTGACCCAGACCCTACAGCTAGTAAGAGGAGAAATGGAGATTTTTTTTTTTAAATAAATGTTTTTGCTTACATACAACACACACAGAAAAGACTACAGACCCTAAGTGTACAGCTGGATGCCGTCTCGCAAGGAGGATACATGTAGTAACCACAGCCCAGGTCGAGAAACAGAATCCTATCCATCTGAACCTCCCTCCTGGTGCCCCCAACCCTCTCCTTCTCCCCTCCCCAAAGCTAAGCCCTTTAATCTATGCTGACTGACTTCTGACTCCATAGATTTGTTTCTGGAGTTGAGATTCGCACCCAGGTCTGTGGGAACCCAGACAACAGGATTTTTTGTGGGCACGATAACAGTGCGCAGACTTCCCAGTCTGGTCAGGTCTGCACATGGTTGCCAGCATTGTTTTCCCAACCACATCTCCATCTGGACGGTGCTCCCTGCAGGCTCCCTGGTGGCTAGTGGCAGACCGGTGACCCCTCTAAAGAGAGTTCTGGAAACCGATGGCCGAGCCACCTGCATCCTGTCCAGAAAAGCCCCTTCCTGTGCTCAGGGACACAGCTCACGGCCATGCGCAGACTGCAGGTCAGTGAGGTTTCCCCCACTTTCCATCTTCAGGAAAACGTGATCTAATGACAAGTATGTCCTTTTGGAGAGAGTAAATCAATATCCCTGAGCGGTGTCCTTGAATAGATGTAACCATCTTCTCAAAGCTAAGGGTTTTAACCTGTGAGATGTAAAGAAAACTCTATAGTCATAGCAAAATAAAATACAAAGATTCTTGTTTCTCAACTGGATAATAAGACTCATCCCCTACTCCCTCACCTCACACGCCCTCCAACCCCAGGTCTGTGTTCTGGTACAAAGCCAAAAAAAAAGGCACAAACTTTGCTGAGAACATGATCAGCCTGGGTTCTTCTGAAGTCCTGAGCAACACAAGCCCTAAGCCATCTGCTGCTTCCTTCACCCCCAGGCACATCTCAGCCACACCCTCAACACACAGTGCCCTGGGCCTGGCCTTTGCTGATCCCTCTCCTCTCGGCAAACCTTATTTTTCCTGTGTCCTTCCACTCAGGACAAGATCAACCCCTCACTTTCTCAGGCAGCATCCATCGAGGTCCTTCTTCCCCTCACCTGACTGAGTACTGTGTGTTGGAAACGGTCTGAGGAGTAACACCCCCTCCCCTACGGACTGCTGGGAGTCCAAGGAGCGGTACCCAAAGGGGCCCGGCGCTCAGCCATGGAGCCAATTAAAAGGCAGTGGAGTTGGAGAAGTCCGCGATGAGGGCTCGTACATCGCAGATACAAATGCTCCGGTCCCAGATGGGGATGCTACATGGGGACTGGAGGGAACGATCACCTGCTGGGAAGGTGAACAGGGGCCTCCAAGGGGCACTAGCTTAGTGCGGGGCAGGGCCCTTGGAAGGACATCCAGGTGGGGGAGGGTGGTCTTTGAGATAGCATGACACAGAGGCGGCGGCAGGGAGTGAGGTGTAGAGTTTAAGCTTTGCAATCAGAAAAGCACAGGTCAAATCCCAGCTTCTCCACGCATTGCTGACTTGATATAATTTACTTAACCTTTCCTAAACCTCAGTCCCTTTCGCAGGAAATGAGGTAATGTAATCCACTTCACAGAAGTCAAGTGAGATTTGAAACTAACGAATTTCAGTGACATACATACAGTAGGAGCAGACTGGATAAATGGCTGATGAATGAAAGGATTGGGAGACTGTTCAGTCACGCCCCCTGGTGGAGTCTTGAAGCCTAACACATTGGAGAATGAAAGGAGCATTCAGGAGATGGCGTAACTGACAGGGTGTGTTGTGGCCAACACACACTCACACATGCACACTCACACACATACACACACACACACTCTCATACATCCACAATACACATTCACACCTACATACTCACACTCTCACACTCTCGCTCTCTCTCTCTCTCTCTCTCACACACACACACACACACACACACAGAAGCTACCCCTCTGCCAGATCCTCCCTGATGCTATGGAGGCAACCGTGTGCTAACCGCTTCTCCCGGTGCTCACACACACAAAATGCAGCCAAGAGAGAAGTCTCCAGATCTGAGTGTGTCCAGAAGCCACGTTACAGAATGTCTGTTAGTAAACTGGAGGATGCTGTTGCTGACTGAGTGATCCTTGCAGGAACAAACGAATCTCTAACAGAACAGTCTCAGAGGAAATGCTCTTCTAACACAGGTGCTCACTCCCGCCCCAGCAGCCGACACTCACACCGACACACACTCACACCCAAATGTCTGCCCGGAAACCGCACTCTAAGTGAAGTTTTAAAAACATTGGTTGTGATCGAATTGACAGGTTGTTTTTAAAAGACACTCTGGTGGCAGAAGACCTAGCGGTCTTACTGGAATGTTCCCCACTGTGACAGGGAGGTAGGCATGGGCACCTCTGCAGGCTGCCCTCTTGCCCCTTCCGCCCAGGGACCCGAAACCTCCCATCGGCTGGAGGAGGAGTCTCCCCCCAAGAGCGAGCAGGGATGGGAAAGTCCCCGCTAGCCAGCCGGCCCTTGTCACATTGGTCCTGAAAGGCGACTGTGGCTTTCCTTGCTGGGAGCTTGTTTCAGGGGCCCTGTACCCTTACAGCCCGACTGCCCCCCGTCTCCTCTTCCTCAGGGGAAGGAAAGGCAGGCCCTCCCCGGGCGGCCTGACACAGGAGCTCCTACTGTGGGAGACACACCGCCCCCTGAAGGCCAGGCCAGCCCCCTCCCGGGGAGCATCAGTGCCTGACGCCAAACCCGGCACGTCAGGGACACAGCTCTTCTCTCCGCTCTGAAGTTGGTCGGAACCAGCCTGGCATGCATCAGCTGGTTATGGATCTCCTCTTTTGGAAGACTTTACGTTCCAATCAGCTCAGTAAATGCCCACAATGGTCCCAACCGGCCCTGAAGAAATTTTAGGGAAATGCATATGGACAATTATCTTAATGCCTCATAAATGTATGACACTAATGAATGTTCAAAGCATGAACCTTTATTACTTAAAGATGACACAACCCTGTGAAGCAGCAACGACCAATCCTGTCATCCAAAAATAAGGAAACTGGGGCTTAGGAAGTAGTTAATCCAGGGTCACGCAACTAGTCACTTGCAAAACCAGGCCTAGGAGGCCTCTAGCCGGAAAACTAATGGGAATGCTAAGACTTGCTCACATGGAACGACCACATAAGGGGTTGGATGAGATGGAGGTGGTGACACAGGTACTGGAGCTTTCCTTCTTAGAGACCAACATGGGTTCCGCTGGGAAGGTGTCAACGGTTTCTCCTACCTCCCGGAACCGGAATCATCCCTCTTTGTGGATGCTCCATTCTGCTCCATACGAGTGCTGTGTCTACACGTGAGTGGCTGCTGGCCATGTGTGAGGTCCCTGAGGGCAGGGAGGGCTTGGCGCAGTGCCGGGCACACAGTAAATGGTCAGTATTTGTGAACTGACTGTCCTCCCGCCGATCTGAAGGTGAAAGCAGGACTTGACTGTACTGTGGCTCACTGCTGCCATCTCGTGGCCAGTTCTAAGAAACAGAGCACAGATGGAGCCGTGTCCCCCGCCCCATCCCCACCCCCAATCTGCCAGCAGGGCCACCCCCAGGCCACAGTCGATTCACGCACAGATTTCCACGACCCACTTTAAAAATATATGTGTATCTCGGGCACCTGGGTGACTCAGTCGGTTAGGCGTCTGCCTTCTGCTCAGGTCGTGGTCCTAGGGTCCTGGGATGGAGTCCCCGTGTCCAGCTCCTTGCTCAGTGGGGAGTCTGCTGCTCCTTCTGCCCCCCTCCCCCCTGCTCGTGCTCTCTCTCTCTCGCAAAAATAAATAAAATCTTTTAAAAAAATAAAAATAAAAATATATGTGTATCTCATGCTAGCACAGTATCTGGCTCCAAAAGAAAAGTCAAATAAGGAAATCAGCTAACAGGTAGACATTGATTATGTGGACAAGTATATGTTAGAGCACATTAAAATACAGGAAAAGCACACTTCCAGTTCCTGATTTTAAAGAGCCTACAGTTTAATCTGGAGTCAACACTCCACAGCGCCAACATCCCAGCACACTTCACTTAGAGCAGCGGAAGTTTGAAAATTCCAGGTGACATTTGACCCAGTAGACAAAGCAAAGATTTTCTGGAGCAAAAAATTTGAGTAAACGAATAGCATACTTTTATATATTTTTTTTCACTATGATGATTCAGATAAACAGAAAACCCTCTTGCTACAAAATACTTAGAAATTCTAGATAAAATATTAAAAAGCCCTGCTTAATGCAGTGGGGAACAAACAAGAAGATGAAGACATTTTACAGGAGCCAAGAATAGGAATTGAAACATAAGGATAAGACACTGTAGAAAATCAATGAGCAGACTTGTAACATGATGAAGTAGTTTTTCTGAAAGCTAAAAATAAAGTCAATGAAATTAAAAACTCGACGGTTACATTTTAGATGGCAGACTAAACATGGCTGAAGAAATAATAAGGCAACTGGAAATAGATCTGAGAAACTTTGCAAAAATGTAGCCTCGAGAAGCTAAAAACGTGAAAAATAAAAAGAGTACGAGACTCAGAGGAGAGAATAAAGGGTCCTACATCTATGTAACCACATAGCTAGAGGGAGAGAACAGAGAAAGGTGAGTAGACATGAGAAAAGGTAACAGCTATGATTTTCTAGACTAGAGGAAACACGGAGATCTTGCTACTAGAAAGCACAAGTAGGATAATTAAAAATAAATCCATACCCGAACACTTCATGACAAATTGCAGAACATCAAAGACAAAGAGAAGTCTTTAAAAAAAAAAAAAAAGACAGGAGAAAGTAGAAAATACGTTCAAAATGTTGAGAGAAAATACACAGCTAAATTTTCACTCAAAAGTGAAGGTAAGGGCCGCCTGGCTGGCTCGGCCAGTAGAACACGCAATTCTTGATCTTGGGGTTGTTAAGTTTGAGCCCCGCACTGGGTGTAGAGATTATCTAAAAATAAAATCTTTTAAAAAAAATTTTTTTTTTTAAGTGAAAGTGAAATAAAGACATTTTCCAACAAAGCATAGACCACTAACACCCTCTGTGAGGGGATCACTTACAGGATGTACTTTAGGAAGAAAATCGATTCCAGAACAAAGAATAATGCAAAATGACATTGGAAGTAAAGGCATTTTAGCACAATTCTGGGTAAATTTAAACAAGCACTGACAGCATATAGCAATAACGATTTTTGAAAAATAATGATAACTAACTTACGGGATATAAAAGAACAAGGTGGAACTAAAACACTTAGCAACACGAACGTGTAGGATGGACAGTGTGATCAGAGTTAAGGCTTTCTAAAGCTCTTACATTGTTTGGGAGGAGGAGGTTAGGGATTCTGTCAAGTATGCTAATGCTTGCACATTAATTTTACAAGATAATCACAAAAGAAAAATATAATGTGTAATTTCCAAACCTGTAGAGATGATACAAGTGAATATAGAAATCTCAAGAACTTCTGGTTAAACACAATAGATGTAACCACTGTTCTCTCTCTGCTTCTTCCTGAAAACACTCTAAAGATAATACTGACACAAATAAGGGAGTTCCGCAAGATGAAAGACCAGTATGCAAAAATCATGTATATTTCTATATGCTAGCAACAACACTGGAATTTGGAATTTTAAAAAAATACTATTTACAACAGCATCAAAAAATACGAAATACGTAAAAACAAATTTGATAAAAGATGTACAATACCTGTAAACTGAAAACTACAAAACATTGCTGAGACAAATCAAAGAAGATGAAAAAAATGGACAGACAGACTTTGTTCAGGGGTCAAAAGACACAACATTGTTAAGATATCAATTGTCCCCAATTTAATCTATGGGTTCAACACCATCCCAATTATAGCCTCAGCAGGACATTCTGTAGAAACTGACAAACTGATTCTAAAATGTATATAGAAATGCAAAGGACCTATAATAACCAAAACTATTTTGAAAAAGAAGAACAAAGTTAGAAGGCAAACACTACCTGATTTCAAGACTTATTATGAAGCTGCCGTAATCAAGACAGTGTGGACACCAAAATAGACAAAAAGATCAGTGGAACAGAGTCCAGAAACAGACCCACAAATATAAACAGCTGATTTTTTAGGAAGGTGCAAAAGCAATTCAAAGTCTTTACAACAATGGTGCTGGAACAAATGGATACTGCACACAAAATAATGAATTTCCATCTACAGCTCACACCATCAACCAAAATTAACAGAAAATGGATCGTAGACCTCTTTGACCAGAGGTAAAGAAATGAACACTGTCTTCGTGCTTGTGGCCGGGTCACAGATGCTGCCCCAAAGCCACGGTCTCTGAGTGGCTGCTACAGGCTTGGACTCCATGAATTCACTGCACTGTTTTCATCTGTTCTACTCTTCTTTCTGGCTGTGTGTGTACAGACATTTTATTTTCCTCGCCAGCACTTGGCCTGAGTCAAAGTTGATCATTTCTAAATACCGCTTTGGCCTCGTTACACTTTACACTGAAGATAAATAACACATTTTATGTTTATATCATAGTTTTTACTGTTTCTAATTCAGGTTCTATATATACTCTCCCATCATGTACTAAACCATTAAGTGGAGCAGGGCAGAGATGACACTCTCATTTCCCAGATGGAGAGCCTGGCAGGACGAATGACAGGACCTGCCAACATCACAGGCAAGTTCAGACCAGAGTGAGGCTGCCTGACTCCGTGCCCATCCTGCACCGCCCACCCCGCGCCAGGGCTGGGGCCTGGCCTGCTTAAGACATGTACTGAAAGGGGACACTTTTGTCCACTTTAGTCACCAGGTGACTCATAAGATTTGGATCTCACCCAGGGGTTCTTAGTCTGAGGATTAAGGACAGAATGACAGAAGGGCAAAATTCAGGCGGTCTATGAATTTAAAACTTACCTCTTTATTTTCACCAGCCTCTGAAATGTTTGCATTTCCTTACGTTATGAATGTAGGCAACAAACCACAGGAATATTAGCTGTCCTTATACTTGTTTATCAGCAGTAGAAATCAGTCATTTTCATAACATATTATATAGTTGTTACAGAATTTCGAAATATCATTTAGGTTCATTAATTCTACATAATTGCCCTAGTTCTTAGACCTGACACAAGATCTTGTTACTTGATGGGTTAATAAAGAAGCACATGTGGGTGCCTGGGTGGCTCAGTTGGTTAAGTGACTGCCTTCAGCTCAGGTCATGATCCTGGAGTTCCAGGATCGAGTCCCTCATTGGGCTCCCTGCTCAGCAGGGAGTCTGCTTCTCCCTCCAACCCTCCCCCCTCTCATGTGCTCTCTCTCTCTTTCTCTCTCAAATAAATAAATAAAATCTTTAAAAAATAAATAAATAAATAAAGAAGCACATGTATTACCATATCATAGCATTTGTTTCTATATTTCAGTAACTGTGTTTCAATATAATTCATTTCCTGGGGTGCCTGGGTGGCTCAGTCGGGGGACCGTCCGACTCTTGATTTTGGCTTGGGTCATAATCTCGGGGTCTTGGGATGAGGCCCCACATCAGGCTCCATGCTCGGCACAGAGTCTGCATGAGATTCTCTCTCTCCCTTTGCCCCTCCCCCTGTTCACGCACAAACTCTCTCTCTCAAATAAATAAAATAACAAATCTTTAAAATATATATTTATATATATGGGCAGCTGGGTGGCTCAGTCGGTTAAGCATCTGCCTTCGGCTCAGGTCATGATCCCAGGGTCCTGGAATGGAGCCCCACATCGGGCTCTCTGCTCAGTGGGGAGTCTGCTTCTCCCTCTCCCTCTGCCTGCCCCCCTTGCTTGTGCTCTCTCTCTAATAAATACAATCTTAAAAATTAAATAAAGAAAAAAATTTTATATATAGATATAATTTTTTTCCTTCAGTGTTTTGGGGTGTTATTTCATGTATCCTGAGAGGGGGTCCTTAGAAGGCACACTGCTAGAGGGGCCTAGGGACAAAAAGAAATTAAAAACCCTAATTGAGAAAAGAGAGGTGCTTTCATCAGCCCGGGTACATCCTGAGAGAGGGGGACACCGTCCTGAAGGGCGTGCCAGGCACAACACAGGCTGTCCCACTGAAGATGCCCAGTGCCCACTCAGCTCATCCACCCAATAGACAGACTCTTCAACTACAGAACCAGAGGACACGATATCCAACCCTTCATTTTGATGCCAGGACTGTCCGATACTATTTTGAGGTCTTAAAGAGCACACCATTAAGTTTTCGGATCCATTTTAAATTACTAGGTAATACCTACACAGATACCTTTCCTTACTCCATCCCTCCCACATCACAGAGGCATCAGAGTTGAGGAGACGCCCAGAAAGGGGCGAGTCTCAGCCTGGGCGGCTCAGAGCCCTGGGGCATGTCTCCACAGCAAAAGAGCCTATTTCAGTTTTGTTAAACCCTCCTCTGTCAATAGATGAGGCTACCCTCAGGGCAGGGCTTTAGCAACAGCTGCAGAGAATTCTAGTTTAGGGATTTTCCCCATGCCAGCCAGCTTCTCCCAGATTCCCTGAGCTCCAGAGAAGAAATGGCCTTCCCAGAACTCAGTCTCATCCATGCAGCCCAATTCCCAAGAGCACAAAAACAGCCACCACTCACTGGGCACTTACACCACGCAAGGTCCTGCCTCTCTGCCTACACACTCTCATTCCATACTCTGGGCCAAGCAGGGGGCTTTTGCCCCTCGGTTACTGCCTGCCCGATACCACCCAGCTATTATGTGAAAGAGCACACACCTTAAGCTAGGTCAGCTGACTCCAGAGTTATTTACCCCAATTGGCTGGCTCTCCTTGTAGCAGACGCTAGACAACACCAAAATCATTAAACGCAGGTGGAACCCCTTTCACAAAATTCAGTTGACACCAACTCACTAAACTTAATCTTTTTAAGTAGAAGGCATTCAATTCTCTCTTCTCATTCTGCTGCCTTCTGCCGACCAAGTAAGTATGACTTAGGTCCTTCTTCCTGCCAAAAAGAATCAGTCCAAGAGCGGAGATCCATCCCAACTTTTGCCAACAATGCCTGCCCCTGAGAAGCCCCAAGATGAAACCCAGGAGAAGGGAATTCTTTTTTTTAAAGCCCTAATCAAGTCCACTGCTGGCCAAGTGCCCCGGTGGTAGGATCTTGACCCAGTCACTTTGCCTCTGGGCCCTGGTTTCCTCATCTGTAAAATGAAGGCCTTGGATTCCTGGATCCCAAGAAAACTCAGAATTCCCAAGGGAGAGGCTGCGTGATTCTCAAGACGCCCTCTTGCCAACTTTAACCACATTTCCGTTTTCTCTATTGAGACTTCAGATAAAATGTCGCGAAGGGCACTATGACTAAAACCTGCTTGAGGATGACTCCTTGCCCACCCCTGAGGACATCCTGAGGAACTCTCCTCGGGAAGCCACAGTTTAGCATCTCCTGGGGTAGGGGTCGGGGTGGGGGTCTTGCAACCTGAGAGGGCAGTGCTGGCCTTGAATGGGCTTAAAAGCAGACTCAAACCTTTCCGGTCCCCACACAAGCAGAGAGGGGCCTTACAGCACAGACATTTCTGGGAGAAATGGGGCCCCCAGTGCAATGAACACCACAGATCCGAACGGTCTGTATGATGAGATACACAAGGCCCTTCCTTTCCAGCCCTGCCTATGCATCTGATTCACCTGCACAGTTTGTTATAAAAGATCTTCTCCCCAGTCCTACAGAATCAGAATTCCCAGGAATGGGATCACAGTGATCTTTTCAACAACCCCCCACTGACTGTGATGACCAGCTCGGAGAACCACTTCCAATAGGTTACAGCAATAGAGATACCAAGAGGATCATTTCTGATCGGCCCTAATGAAGGCTCTCATAAAGGCCCTCCAAGGAAGAACAAAAGAGAAATCACATCAGCAGCCAGAAGTCTGGGGACACTGACAACTCTCTTAAAACCACAGAAGCCAAGCAAAGGACATAAGCCCAGCCACGCCAGGCCACCCTCCTGTTGCGATCCAAATCCCACCACAAGATGGCAGACACGCACCAGACAGCCTTACCTGCCAGGGTGCTTCCTTCCCAGCAGCTCCGGGTTAAATCCGTCCCCTCCGCGGCGAAACCCGAGCAGGACCGCATTCCTTACATACCTTGCAGGAGGCTGAAGCACAGTGAAGGTGTACGGAAGGTTGGAAAAGTCGGAAGGGAGTACTGCCATGAAAGTCGGGAATTTCACGAACTGAAAAGAAAGTACACGGCACTGATAAAGAGGCATCTTGAAACGTCCACAGGTGTTATTACCTTCCTTGAGAGAATCCTGGACTTTTCAGCATAAAACCCACGGAGACACGTGAGATTTGAAGGCAGAGGCCACGCTGGTTTTCCCTGGCCGCGGGCGGTCTGCATTCAACAAAGATCGCACTGAACCCCAGGCCATTGTCATTCTGCAACACATCAGAGGACGCGCTGATCTAGCCTAAGCACCCTCAGTATCAGAGGCGAATGAATGCTGAACAGGAACTGGACTGTAGAACAGTGAGTTTGTGTCAGGCAGTGGCATGTTCTCCGGCCCCTCACCTCCACTCATTGCACTGCGAATGGATGTCTGGGTTTAGTCCTAACTCAAGCGGACTCATTTGGCTATGTTTTTTTTAGGTTCGCAGTGGATTGAAAAAATATCTTGAGTATATATAGAGGCATCGCCCAAGATTTAGCAAGTGAATTAACTTCATTCGAGGTTAACTTCATTCTAAGCAAGTGATCTGTTGAAACTCAGCTTCAAAAAGAGAAATCTTAAAGAACAAAACAGCAACAACAAAATAGGGGTGCCTGGGTGGCTCAGTCGGTTAAGCATCCGACTCTTGATTTCAGCACAGGTCATGATCTCACCGTTGTGAGATCGAGCCCCAGGTAAGGCTCCACACTCAGTGGGGACTCTGCTCGAGATTCTCTCTCCCTCCCCCTCTGCGCTTCCCACCACGCCTGCGCACTCTCTCAATTTTTTTTTAAAGCAAAAAATTCTAAACATCTTCCACCACATGATGATAGAAATGTGAACTTTTCCACCTCCCAGGTCCCTTTCTCCACCCCTCCCCCTTCCGTAGAACCTTCGAACAGGTTTATTTTCATCTGAACCAAGGGAGGGTTTGACTAAAGCAGCACTAGTCAAACGGGCGTCTCCAAGCTGTGGAGCATTAGGTTGGATGGGAGGATGTTGCGACAGAGGGTGGAGAGACAAAGCAACGCAAATTTTGCTAAGGGCCTCACTGGCCTGCCCCACTGTCCCTCCACTTACAAGGGAGAACTGAAATCTGAGGAACGAGCTGAGTCCCAAGCAAAGCACCCAGCTCCAGAAGTGGTCCGCCAAGAACTGAGGAGGTGGAGAGCAAGGCAAAGGGGAAACACAGCTAAATCGGCTTGCACAAGCACTACCTGTTTTACACCAGGCAAGGCACTTGCTCCGTGACTGATCATGTCTTCACTGGCCTGAAGAGGACAGTCCTGCCTGACGATAATAGCAGCTCTTGTAGAGGCACCTAGGTGTTATTTAAAAACACAGCAGCCTTCTGAGGGTGGATCCTCTTAAATGAAAGTTCCCTTGGATCTGCTACATTCCTTGATGGGTTTGCATGTATCCGTGAAACAAGTGCCTGGAAACAGCAGAGTGGCTCTGCACTGTTAACCTTAAAAATAAAATCCCCAGTTTTTTTACCAGCAAAAGATGGATTTATTCGGGAACAGCAAAGACCTCCAAGCTGGGATAAACCAACTATGGGAACAAAGGAGAGGTGTCGGCTTTTATAGAGGAAAGTGGAAGTCGGGAGCGCTGTTACAAACAAGTCCATTGGAGGAAACTGGGGGTGGGTGGGAAGTATCATGGCCTCTCATTGGCTGAGCTATGCGGGTCTCTCATTGGCTGAGCTGTGCGGATCTCCCATTGGTTGGGCTGTTGCTGGCGGGAGAGGAGGTAAGCCTCTTTTCCTCCATTCGGGATAGCCAAGTAGTATCCCTGTGCAAAGTCCTCTCTTCCTGTTGGATTTGCAGTTGACAAGGAGTGGTTCGTGGGTAGGGTGCGAGAACACCCGGCCGGACCTCCTGACTCCATTTTAGCGAGGTTTCCCTTTATTAATTTTCACTGCATGGTAATGAAGGTGATTGGAAGGCGGTGGTGAAGGGATGGAAGCCGAGGAGGCGCAGGGTTGGTGGGGGACTGGAGGCTAAGAAGAGCACAAAAGCCAATTATTTTACAATCTTTGGTGGTGGGTGATCTAGGTCTTTTAAAGACAGGGAGATGGGGCGCCTGGGTGGCTCAGTTGGTTAAGCAACTGCCTTCGGCTCAGGTCATGATCCTGGAGTCCCGGGATCGAGTCCCACATCGGGCTCCCTGCTCAGCAGAGAGTCTGCTTCTCCTTCTCACCCTCCTCCCTCTCATGCTCTCTGTCTCTCATTCTCTCTCTCAAATAAATAAATAAAATCTTTAAAAAAGAAGAGAGAGAGACAGGGAGATGTATGGGGCGCCTGGATGGTTCAGTCAGTCGAGTGTCTGACTCTCGGTTTTGGCTCAAGTCATGATCTTGGGTCTCAGGATCGAGCCCAGAGTCAGGCTCTGTGCTCAGTGGGGAGTCTGCTGGAGATTCTCTCCCCCTCTACCCCTCCCCTGGCTCACAGACGCGCTCTCTCAAAATCTTAAAAAAATAAAAAAACAGGGAGATGTATGAATATCTACATTGATATGTATCAAGAGATATATTCAGAGTAATCACACACACACACACGAGTTCTCTTGAAGTTGTTCACCTTGTTAGAAACTTCCTCCACCCACCCCCATAAAGTTTTCTTCCTTTAGAGGGTTGCTTGGGGTTTCAATGTGGGAGTTAAGGAAAGGGTGGTGAATGGCCCAGGGCCGGCAGTGAGGGAGGAGCTAGGCGACTTGGAGCCAGAACATCCCAGAGATCAGAAGCCTCCCAGAAACCTTGGCCCTGGCTTTGGGGGACAGAGGAGAAATGCACAAGTGCACGTCTCACCAGCATTCCAGGACAGCTGAGCTCTGGGGGGTCCAGCCCCACACCACGAGACTTAGCAACAGCAGGCTGGGTGCACTCAGCCTCCTAGTCACATCCACTGAGTCGCTGAGCCCTCACGCCTGCTGGCCTCAGTCACGCTCCTCCTGCCCAAACACCACAAAGGAGACAAGAATTGGCTCTTTTTTTGTCCAGTCTTTATTTACAGCAAAGTACATAGTATGTGGTCATTTTTGTAACTACTAACAATAAAGGCAGGGTGGTAGAAAGGAGGAAGAGCAAGCATCTGAAAGAAAGAAAAAAGCCTACGTCTTTATTTAGCTACTCACCCTGTTCCTGAGGCAGTCACCACCTCTAAGAGCAGCAAGGAAGCTGATCTGAACACCAGCCACCTGGCCTAAGGAGGGCAGCACAGGGCCCAGAGACAAAAGATCAAAGAAGGGGACTCTGAGCTCCAGACTGACCCCAATGCTTTTCCCAACCTCTCTCTGCCTCGTTGTACCGGACACCAAGCCTGTTTCCCCCACTCCACCCTGAGACAGGGTAAAAGGCAGTCAGGGAAGCCCAGCGGGTCCTCCCCAGCAGCAGAGCCCTGCAATCCAGGACCTGTCCTAGCCTGCCTAACCCACCGCGGGTCCTTGGTGCTGGAACCATTGAGAGGCAGGTGCGAGACTCCAGAGCAGAAGAAAATACCGCCCTGCCAGGGACTACTACTTCCCTCCGCTGGCCTTAGGTGCTAGCCCAGGTCAAGGCTGCTAGATCATGGGCGCTGAACAAGGACAGCGAAGGAGGTGATACAAACCGACTGGGCTCCAGGCCCTCCTGCTTCCCAACCACTCTGAGCAGCATGCAAGCCTTCAGCCTGACCTAGTAGCCTCATGAGAGACTGGCAGTCTGCCCTGGGCACGGAGGCAAGTGTTCAGTGCCGAGCCAAGGAGAGGCAGGACAGCGGCATCCACATGACCACTGGGCAGCCAAGACCAGAGCGGGTTGTTGGAGGAATGATGGGCTCTGAAGGATGAACTGAGTCCTTCCCCTACCACCCTCCCCTGGCCTGTTCTTCGGGGATCCCCTTGTCTAACCACTGCCTCTTTGAGGGCCTACCCTATCCACTCCAAACCAAAGTTCCAAACACTTGTGATCTCCTCCTACAGAATCCAATCTCTCTGCCCCTACTGGCCTCAGGCTGCCCAAGAAAAAAACCTGGGTCAGCACAAGTTCCATTAGCATGAAGGAGTGTGAGGTCTTCCCATGACACAAAGCTTGGATGCTTGTTCCCTAAACACTTGGTCTATGGGTAATACCCGGGGGGGGGGGGGGAGAGAAGCAAGCACCATTGAGCAGCTCTTAAGACCCAGGACTCCCGTGCACACATGACCAACATTACCCCACCCTGCTTGTTGGTACCTCCCCCCTGGACTGCAGAGAGGACCCAGAGGACTCGGGTCATGGTTTCTGGCCTAATGATCCTACTGCCGACTTTCCAGTGGAATCAGAGATCTAATGACTCTCAAAATACCAAGTCCAGATTTGTCCTATAGAAAGCTCAAGTTCAGATAGTTGGCTAAATGCTGAGGGGGCCACGCAGGGGCGGAGCTTCTCATCCCTTCCTTGCCCCAGTGTGTCATAGAACCAAGGGAGTTGTCAGCGTTGCCCAGTGAGCTCAGCCCAGTGCCCCAAGCCAAGCCACCAAGAATTGGTGACAGTGTTTACCAGGAGGCAAGGCAGCCCTAGAGCCTTTTCCCAGCTAGGACTGGGCTACTCAGAGAGACTGGAGGCTTGGTCCCAACACCACAGGTAGATGAGGAAGCAGCTAAGGACGTCAAGGCTCAGAGACGAGAAGACTCCATTTTCCAAGGCAGTGGGACAGACAGCCAAGGCACTAAATGGTTTGGCACCTGGGAGCTTCAAGTAAAGTTGAATGTGCTACCCACCGAAAGGCCAAGGCTCCCCCAGACAGGGGTGGGCTGCCCCTGAGCACAGAGAGGCCCCATCAAGGCCAGAGGCCTTGAGTCCTCAGGATCCTAACCCAGGCCTGCCACCCACCCTTCATCTCAGAACCATGCAAGGCATGACGAGAAAGAAAATATTGATTCTGAAGCACTCCAGAACGTATTCATCCCAGTGAGTACTGGCCTCAGACGTAGGCACCTCAGGAGCCTTCCTTGCTCCAACCCTAGCAAGCCCCCTCCAGAGCCTGCAGCTGTCTCCGCAATGTCTCGGGAGTGGCAAAGCTCTGCCGGGGAGGAGGTTTGACTTCTTGAAACGGCCAGAGTGAGAGTCACAATGAGTCCAGAAAGGGGGAATCAAAACTGGATGGCGGTTGAGTCTGAGGGACAATTCAGTATGACTAGAGAGACATGGTGTCAGATGTACCCGAATGGCCCCAGCAGGCTAGGAAAGCTGGGGGGGGGGGGGTGGTGTGGACAGAAGTTTCCCCCAAAACATTTCAGGCGGTGGAAAGGCTGCGGGCATGGCCTGCCGAGCACTGAGATGGTCAACAGAGAATGAAAGGCTCTGGCTCGTCTGTAGTTAACAGTGGAGGCTTTAGGACCCGAGCATCATCCCTTCTGGGTCTCACTTGGTCCCCCTACTTCCTCCACCAAGAATCTTCAGGGATCTGTACTTCTCTCAAAGAGGGAGCCCTCAGGAGAGGTGGGAGTCTCTCCCCAGTAACCATGGCCATCCACTTGGCTGGCATGCTGCTAGCAAGCATTCCTGCTGAAAGGTGCATACTGTCCTCACCCCGTCGCCAGGCCCTGTGTCTCAGTGAGCAGAAACTACCACTCACTCCCCATGCCCCCCTGCGAAGGGCTGTCGGCTGTCCTTCTGCCAGCAGAAGTCCTCAACCAAAGCCCAGACTCAAGAGGCCACTGTGCACGCCACCCTCTGGGAAAAGGCCCAAGGAGTCTGATCGCAGACTTCCCTGGGAGGCACGGGAGTCAGCATTTCCTCAGACCCCACACCAGGTACCGTTCTACTCTCTCCTTCCCCATCTTACCAGAAGAGAGCCTGTCAAATCCCTGTCAGGGAAGGAGAGAGAGGCAGCTTTGGCTTTTGGAGAGACTGAGAAACAGGTGGGTCTGGAGGGAGTGGCTGAGCTACCCGGGCAGCCAGAGGTGGGGCACTGGGCAAGAAGAAAACACAGAAGACTTGTTCTCCTCAGTGGGCGTCTTCCCTGAGTTTGATTTTTGAGCTGAGGTCTTGCCTAATTTCAACTCAAAAAAGAAAGAAGAAAGAAAGAAAGAAGAAAAGAATTATCTCTTGTCGACACATCACTAAGCTCCAGCTCCAAGAATGTGGCATCTAGCAGGGCAGGGGCAATCCAAGGCTCCCAACTCCATCGTCCTCGAGCCACACAGGCCTGAGAATCATGAGCCGGGAGCCTCCCTTCTCCACTGCCCCCCCCCACCCCCCACCGCCCCGGAACACAGCGACCATGGCCCCTCGGTGAGACTCCAGCTCGAGTCCCGAACACTCAAGTACAGGCCCTCCTGCACAATACTTAACAGCAAACAGCTTTACAGTATTTGTACATTTACACAAAAATAGATCCTTTTATATATATATATGTATTTATAACTGGTTACACGTTGGATTCATAATTAGGCATCACCAGTAGTAGTTGGCACAGTTTGTCATTTAAGCTCAGGGTCAAATTCGGTTTCATTTCGCCGCTCCAAAGCACAAAAAACAAAAACAAAACAAAAAAAGGAAAAACAAAGGCATGTCATCTCCATGGTGTGTTCTTAAATACAGCAATGTCCTAGGAAAGCACATGTACGGATGAGCAGTGCCTCCTGATCCCTCCTCCTGTCTCCTGAAGATAGGGGCCAGGCCTGAAGGAGACAGGGGTCAATGGGGCCGGCTGCTGGACTCGGACGACTGCCTCTTGCGTGAAGGGATGTAGCCGTTGAGATAGCCATTGGTCTGCCGTTTGGAGAGCCCTCCGTTCAGGATGTCCTGAATGTGCTGCACAATGAGGTTGATGGCCACTGTGGGGCAAAGAGCGGCCACGTCAGGGACAGTGCGGGGAGAAGCCAAGCCTTCTACCGGGGAACCCACCAGCTCCCCGTCCCAAGTAGCCTGATTCCCGCAGAAGGCTCTTTCCTCTAAAGGAAATGTAATATGGGACTCTCTGTTCCTAGCGTGAGAAATAAATGATACATCTCAAGCAAGTGATTGATGGTAACATCACCAGACATGGAATAAACATCAAGTGCTCCCTGAGATGCTGCGAAGAACACGCAACACATCTCTCCTACAGTATTCTCCCCAGCTTGTATAAACTGGAATCCAATCACGAGGAAACAAAGATGAACCCAAATTGAGGGCCATTTTACAAAACAACGGGCCTATACTCCTCAAATCTGTCAAAGGAGACTATCAATCTTCACTTCCCTGAAGGGCATGGCTGTTCCATGGCTATGAATGAAAATGCCCTTCTCTTTTTTAAGAAATACACGGTGAGGGGTGCCTGGGGCGCTCAGTTGGTTGGGCATCCGACTCTTGGTTTCGGCTCAGGTCATGATCCCGGGGTCATGAGGTCGAGCCCCTCATCGGGCTCCACACTCAGTGGGGAGTCTGTCTGAAATTTTCTCTCTTCTCCCTCTGCCCTTCCCCCTTTCTCTCTCTCTAAAATAAATTAATTAAATCTTAAAAAAAAAAGAAAAGAAATACACAGTGAAATATTCATCGCTATGATGGGCTCTCAAATGGCTCAGCAAAAAAAAAGTTAACTGTTTAAATGCAGGGAAGTTGAAATTAATTTAAAAAAGAGAATGAGAAGGTAGGGACTTCTCACAGATCATGCCCCAGCCTGCCTCAGTCCAGAGGTACCCCTACTTCTCAGACAAGCCGAAACCAATAAATAAATACATGCAAACAGCTCCCTTTCGGAAAGGCTACCTTGATGGCAGGTCATTCTAAATTAAGAAGAAAATGTGCTTTTGCTAAAAGGTGGCCTTGAATGCAAGGCCCCAAAGTGTCATCACTGGGAGGGACAGCAGAGGAGAGTCTCCAGCCCTCTGCTTTCTGCTAGAGAAGCACGAATTCCTGCTTGTCACCATGCCCATACACACGTATGCACAGGGGCCTGTTCCCAAGGCTAAACGTGCAGACAAAAATTCCTTTCTGGCTCCCAATTGCCGACCAGTGGTTCAGCCACATCCATGGAGCCTTGGTCGGTCACCACATCCTGTCCCAAAGTACAACTGACATAGGGTATAGGTTATGCCCCAGGGGATAACCCCCTACCCCCCAACCCGACCAGGACTCACCTAGATTATCTGCACCTCTAGGAATGATCACATCAGCGTATTTCTTTGTCTGTGGAGAAAGATATTCACAATTCATTAAAGAGGAGTTCCAGGGAAACTGGCCCAAGCCCCTCTTGAGGGGCCATGAGGGAAGGGTCAGCCTCTCTACCACTGATCCCAGAGGGTGGCAGCTTGAGGCTGTGAACATAGTATTTTCTATCCCCTTTATCTCAATTACAATAAATCAGCTCTCTTGATTTCTCATTATTAATGCTTCAATACTGTTTAAGCTTATGACCTGCACAGAAAACGTGGTCTTTGAAACCAAACTTATAACTGCCTCCACCCTACTAAGAAAGATATGAGTTAGAAAAACCCAAATCAAAAAGGGAAGTGGTTCACCTTGGACTTCTACACACAGTCTGAAAGGTGACACCATTGATCCTAACGCAAGGGTAAAGCCAAGAAAAATAACCTCCCCCATGACCATTTTCATTGGCTCTCTTATCACACTTAAATATTCTGGTATATGACCCAAGTTTAGGATAAGACCACATTAAAAAAAAATGCCTTCAGCACGTGAGCATCTTCTGTCCTAGAACCATTCAAATGCAACTGTGTCAGGCCCAAACCCAACCTGAACTAGGCAGACAATTTATCAGATCCAAGCTCCTGCCTTTCCTTGAGCACAGAGTGGCTGGACAGTGGGAACAAGCAGAAACCACCCAGAAAACGTGCAGAATTTTAAGCTCATTACAACTAAGTGAAACAGCAGAAAATTGGCAGTTAACTCGAATTTATGTCCAGTAAGTTTACCTTGAGCTATTATTAAGGTAAAAAGAGCAGGAGAAGTCCTCAGATGGACAGATGGATAGATAGAATTTCCTGGCTTCTCCACTCCCTCTGCCCTCTGCCCAGAAACCTAATCATGTGACCCAATCCTCTCCAGGGGAATGACTAGGGCATCAGCGTTACTCAGGCTGACTCAGAAAGTCCACCTGTCCCCAATCTGAAACAAAAGTCTAGTCTGGTTTGACGCAAAGCCTTCTAACAGACTTGAAGGAACAGATAGTTTGAGATCATACTCTTCCAGGAGAAAGACAAGTTCATTACAACGAGAAAGAGAGAAATTTCCACACTCAGCCTCACTCTACTCTCGATGCCGTCAGATTCCAGTCTCCCCAAAAAAAGAGATCACCCAAGTTCAGGCTAAGCCCCAATGTCTCCCCACTCCCACCTACAGCTTAATTATAAATCGTTAGGGAGTTAGACCGTGGTGAGGCCAACCTGGTGAAGACACACGACACAGGTGCAGGCGTCTCAAGCAACATCATCTCCTACATCTTCCTCTACCACTCCCCCCGCCCCCACCACCACTCTGCACTTCTTGTCCCAAGTGGTCCTCCCTCAACACTCACCTGTCTGTCCCCAAGGAGCCGAGAGTGTTACCTGTGCTAAGGGTTAATTCACTAAACGCTGAAAATTCCCCATATCCCCAACCTTCCTTCTCTGAAAGCCACCTCCCCAGAGAGTTCCCAGCTGCCATAGGAGGAATGATGAACCTGAGCCAGGGCAGAAGTATGGAAGCTTATTCGAGCATGGCAGGATACTTCCCATAGGGGAACGTATCCAGGGGCCCAAGACAAGCTCAAAGGGGAGGGGAGGCTCAATGCAGTGGCAGAAGAGATTCAGAAGGAAATACCCTATTGCTGAGCCCTCCCTGCACCAATACTGCAACCATCACAGACCTTTTGAAGATCCAAATGGCTGAGTCTGTGCTTAGGTATGGCACACCCTCACACCCTGAGCCCACCAAGCAAGAAGTGCAGAACTTGCTGGAGTCAGACAGCAGGACCCTGAAGGACCATTCTGACAAAGACGGTGACCTACAGCTCCCAGAGAACACAAAGCCTCAAAGGTCACCCTTTCTTGGGACTGGAGGGAGGACAGGCTCATTCAGAGAGGAATGAAATTCAGGCTGGGGGCTCCATCAGCTTACATATCTTTATGTGTGCGATTCAGTTTTAAATTCTAAATTCAACAAAAAACAAACCAGGAACACAACTCACTGGCAAGCAGAATTCCTCAAAGGCAGGCTTGACGAACGTAATGTACTGAGATAAAATCTGCTCAAGGTCCCTCCCTCTTTCGCTGATGTCCCTTAATACTATAAGAAAAGGAAAAACAAGAATCAAGAAAATGGTGCATGAGCCAACACATGTCCGCCCTTCGTTGAGGCAGACCAGGCTCACATGGACTCCACAATTACTCTGGGATTCACAAGCCGGATTCCTGAGAGACTTGACCAAGAGCAGGTCAGCAGCAGCTTCAAGAAAAACAAGTTACATTTTTATTGCTACAGTCAAATTTGGCTATGACATAAGGATCTCTGAAGCAAAGGCTGTCCAGCCTCAGCCAACAGTCTTCTGGTTTCAAGCAGCATTTGACCCAAATAAATTTGCAGTGTGAACAACATAAAAAGCAGGACAGTCCTGTGGAGCTCGTAACAGGAAGTAGACGGGGCCCAGAGAGGTGGTGGGGCTCCCTGGCAAAGGAGCCCCTTGCTCACCTGGATGCTGTCCCCTTGCACTTACCTGTGTGCAGTCCACTGACCTACTGCTGATGTGCCACCTTATCGTGCCTGGCTCCCCCCACATTCCAGCCCCTATAGGGGTGGAGGGCAGACAGAGGGTCCAGCTGTGGTCAGCCATTCCTGCTAACCTCAAGCACGGAGGCTTGCCAAATAGAAAACCACTTAGTGAAAGATGGCAATACCATGGTTTTGGAAATGGTGGGCTGGAGGTGTAAAGCCACCCGGATTGATCCACACTCACCATCTTCTACCTTCTTCGTCTGGGACAGTGTCATTCAGGGACTTTCATCCAACACCTTTATTATTTTAATAGTCTTTTGTCAAAAATAAATAAATAAAAAAAAACAGAAAAGGGGTCTGACCATCTAAGGGATTGGAATCCTAGCTCTGCCACTTGGCACTAATGTCCCTGAGCCTCAGTTTCCCCCCAAACTCAGTAGTGAGAGTTTGGAAGGAGATTCTCTCCGTCCAAACAGTGCCTCCCTAACAGGTGTTGTAAATCTTAGTACCACGGCTGCTCAGTCCTCCAGCCCCACCTTGAAAGGGTACCCTGTCCATCAACAATCATTTGTGAAGGCCCCTTGGCTCCTCTCGACCACTGCTCAGGTTACAGACCGAGCAAGGGATGCACCTCCCTGCAAACGAACTAGGGAACACTTGTGAGTGAATTTCTGGACAGCCACGTCTCTAGATAATCCCATGCGTCCACACGCACGCACGCACGCACACACGCATGCACGCAGGGGCAGGAAAGAGGGAGGCTGTTGCGGGTAGGATTCGGGCTGGCGTGCACTGTGAGGATTAGATGACTAGAAGACCACATTCCAGAGCATGAGGTGCTGCTGCTAGACCTCCTGCCTCCTCCATCAGCCCCTCCATTTACAAGGAGCCTTCTCCACATGAACCCTGGCCTTTAATGCGCTGTCAGGACTTGCCTCACAGCCCCTCCCGGCCCCGGGGCTGGTGGACGTGCCTCCCCCAGCCGGGAAATGGTGTTCTCAGGCATTCGGGCGCCGGGGGCCGGCGGCTCTGCCAGGGAGACGGGGCCAAGGAGGAGGCCGAAGAGCTGCCACGTGGCTCACCCCCACAGGCCTCGGGAGCCCTGGCACGCCGGCTAGCAGGCTCCCCTGGGCCAAAACACACAGCCAGTGTGGCCTCCAATTTCTTCACGTCCCCAGATAAAGTACAAAGAAAAAAGGAAGCCAGGGCAAAGGGTATCAGAGCTGGGGGAAAAAACAAACACACGCCTGCACTCAGGCAGCCTTTACTTAAAAGCCCTGCAAAAGCCTGATGTGCTTGTTTCACAAGACATGCTTTTCACGCTCTCCCGCTGCCCTCGGCCCCAGGCCTGTGGCCCCCTTGTCACCTGTAGCCCCGACAGTTCCCCCCGCCAGGCCACTGCAGGAGGGAGGTGCCGGGGGAAAAGTGCGGGGAGCAGGAGAGTCACACGGAGGCTGCTCCAGGGCCCAGAGCGACCCCTTGGCCTGCCATCGGGAGCAATGCAGGCAAAAGTGACCCGGGCTGGAATCCTGACCCCACTCATACCTCTGTGACTCTCATTTTCCTTAACTGTAAAATAGAGACATAATACACAGAGGCTTTCTCACCAAGTCCTTACTCCTCGGAATACAGGGGGATGGACATGAAACTCGTCAGCGCTGTGGCTGGCATATAGTATGCATTCAATAAACCTGAGTTTCTGCCACGGATTATCATGGTAACAGAATCTGGGAAGCTTCAAGAGAGGGATGGCTCCCTGACAGAGCAGACCCCTGGAAGGGCAGCATCTGTGAGCTCAGGCGAGCCCAGGGGAACACAGCAGACTCAGCCGAGAGCGGGGTCCCGCAGAACAGCAGGAAAGGTGGGAGTGGGGGGTGCAGTGCGGGAGGGACAGCAGGGCACAGACACATGGGAAGACACAGTGGAGAGGGCGAACAGGGAAGACAGGGAGGAGCCATCCTACAGTTTCTACCCTGGAAAAAGGAAAACAGGAAACGGGTGAGAATGTTGCCCAGACACTGGGAACGTGTAAAATCAAAAGGCATCCCCCACCTCTGCTCCCCAAGAGCCTTCCACTGAGTTATCACCTCAAACAGCCCGAGACCCCTCCTCGAGCCAAGGACAACACAAGGCCAGCCCATTCACTGCACCTAAGTGCCGTACTCCTCAGGCGAAGTCAGGAAATAGGGCCAAGCCAAGGACTGAGTCAGAACAAGGTCTTGGCACAAACCGGAAACTCCAGGGACTCAAAACCGGCTCCCTGATCATCACTCTGACCCAGCACATTTGCTTGGAAAGGAAAGGCCCTTTCAGAAGAGGGGGGAAAGGGCAGGAAACTACCCGTCTGCCCACCTTCCCTGCTTGGCTCTCACGGCCGCCCTTCCAAAGCCACCAGGGCTCCTCTGGTCAGCCAAAGCCAAGAACAAAAATTTAGAAGGACCCAGAATAAATACAATTCCTCAATGGTTCAGCTGATTCACTTTAACAATTAGTCGAGGAAATGTGTTACTCTAGTAACAGAACAGACTATCTCAAGGTCCACTGCAGCCCTGAAGCTATGGGAACTGGACACAGAGAATTAGAGCAGGAGAGAGAGTAGGTGTCAGCCCTCCTTGGTCCCGTCTCAGTTCTTCCCTGTCCCCGAATTGTAGGGTGGGTTAGAGTAAGTAACACACACGGAGGGAAGGTGAAAGCTGGGAGAAACCAATACCCCCAAAAGTATGAGGGGTTCCCATGATGGAGGTAAGTGTTCCAAGGCTGCATGGCTCAAAGGCAAATCCCCCGTGCCACATGATAGTCAACTCTGACCTCGAGGGTCACCAGCCCAGGAACTGTGACAGTGGAAGGGTAAAACCACGGCACTAACTCAAGTCTCCAGGACTGTTCTGAGGCCCAGCAGCTGCTCCCGACTAACCCACCCTCCCATCCCACAAAGCACATGCCAGGTATGTTTTCTGTCCTACGTGGACAGAGAATGAACTTGTAGAAGCTGCATGTGGAAAGGCCGCACAAGCCCACCAGAAAGTGACTCGCCAGCAGGTGACAGGAGAAGACAGAGGTCTGAGAGGGAAAGCGGCCGGAGAAACCCCACAGAAAGCCACCATCACCTCCTGTCTCCTTCCCCCCACCCGCCCCGTTTCGCACAATGATCCAAGTATAAGAGAGCAAGGGAGAATTTTCCGTGTCATCAGTGCCATGATGATTTGTTTGAATTAAGAGGCCAAGATCGTCTGATTTCCAAGGATTCTGAATTCTGTATTTCTCAAACTGGTTCTATTTTCCTGGGCCACGGCTCGCATGCGCTCCTCCCTCAAGCGTTAGTAACTGCACCGCCCGGGACTTCAGTACCATGTACTGACCGAACAATGGGATCAGGCCGGTGTCCCAGCTCCTGAGGATGCGATGACAACTCAGAGGCTCTGACCAGTCCTGATGGAAGAAAACTCAGGCAGAACACCTACCGTCTCAGGCAAAGCCTGATCTAACACAGACTGTTACCAGCTAATGCACCGCCAGGCATTTAACCTGCGTTACGGCTCATCCTCACAACCCAGGGATACTGATCAATATGTAATCAACCAACTTGAGTATCCCTATTTATGAAGTACAAAGAGGTAACAACATAACCTGCCCGAGGTCACATATCTACTAAATGGTGAAATCAGGATTTAAGTCCAGTTCATCTGATTCCAATTTCTCCCCAGGTGCATCATGCTGCCTCCCTGATTTGACAGACTAATGGGGACATAGAGTAGAGCAACCACGGCAGGACCTGGGTCTGGGGACTAAGGTGGTAAGCCAGGTTCTGGGGCAGATGCATGAGGGACTATCAGGCTCGGGCCTCGATTATCTATTAAAAAAGACCATGCAACTCTTTCCTGGCCAAAGTCATGACCCTAAAAATAGTCCTGTTTCCTTCATCTTACCCATAAAGAAACCCAAGCCTGGGAGGTCACACGAGTCCCAAGAGCCACCAAAGTCACAAAGCTAGCCGGAGGCTTTGGGACTAGAATTTGGGCCTCCCACTCTCCTTTCTTCCATCGAGGAGTTCTACCCCTCCCCCACCCCACCTGGGAGTAGAGTGTAACAACAATTCACTTAATAGCGTGCAGACACTACTCCTTGGGAGGACAAAACCCAGGGACTCGTTTCTCTATATTCTGCCGGTTCCATTTATAGTTCTTGCAAAGAGAGGACGTTTAAGTGGATAAACCACAAATCTGTCATGAACTGAGAAGAGAAAACGTCACAGGATTTGAGGTCAGATGGCTCTGGGCTGGAACTTATAAAATTCCAATCTGCCCATGATTTGCTCTGTGACTAGGAGCCACCTTGTCACTCCTGGGGTCTCGTTCCTCTTCCACGCAACAGGGACTCGAAGCCTGGCTCACTTTCCTCACCTTCTGTTGCTCTCTTCCTCGCCCCCAACCCTACGGCCCCCACCGGGCAGGGGGCGGTTGTCATTTTCTGACTGCTGGTACCTTCTCATCCCTGCCACCTCCTACAGCAGCCCTACCTGCAGTCTTCACTTCTACTCCCTCCATCAGAGTCATCTCCCAACAGAGAGCTGAGGCCCTTTCACCCGCCCTGCTCAAAACCCCTTGGTAGCTCACCTTCGTGACCAGGGACCAAATGGGAAGCCACAGTCCCCGTAATCTGCCTCAAGCAATTTCCAGCATCTCTTCGGACAGCCCTCTAGGAACTCCAGCCCCCTGCTTCCCGGAACAAGCCCAATGTGTCTGTATCTGCACCATGTAATTTCTTGGGTTGTCTGTCATCACCCTACCCCATCCCCCATGAAGCCTCCTGATCCCCGCGGCGGGGGGGTTCCACTCCATGTCCTGCAGGGCTGAATTCACGGGCTCCACTCCCCACCGAAGGGCGGCTGTCCCTGAGGACACCAGGCACAGGGACCTGCACAGGCACACCCTCAGTAAGGCCTACAGAGGGAATGACCGAGCAACTTTGCTCCGCAGCTGGCTGGACAAGAGTCACCAAACCTCCACAGAGCCTTCTGAAAAATAAAAAGGGCTAGAGAAGTGGGCTGGTGGGACAAGTTGCCCAGTGCTGCGGGCACTAGGATTCCTGCCCCCAGACATCCTAGTTAGTTCCTGTCTTGATTATGATGCCTGTGGGAAAACCATAAAGGACTGGGCATTTAATCAAACTTTTCTCCAGCAAAACCACAATGTAAACTTCTGATCTCATCTCCGTGATCTCACAGGCCTTTCGTTACCCAACACAGCGACTAACCCCTTCTCAGATGTCACCAAGTGTTTGAGAAGCAGGACATCCTGGGGCTGAACTGACTCAGCTGGACTGGGCCACCAACAGGGCCACTGGAGGCTTTTAGAACGCACCTCTGCGGGAGAGCCGGGTGTCCGCATCTGTGTCCACAAAAAGCTTCATCTGGAAGAGGTCTCGCACCTCCTGCGAGTAGAATGCCAGGATCCCTTCAAAGAGCACCACATCCGCGGGGTAGACAGTAACCGTCTCCTCCTTCCTGCAAAGCACAGAGCAGATGGTGGGCCGAACCAGGCAGAGTGAGCAAAGGGAGGACAGCAGCAGTGTCTGTCTGGGAGTCTGGCGCCCCCTCCCTGTAGACCTACAGCAGGACCGAAAGGGGGAGCTATAACGCAGCCTTGCAGGGCCCTTGGACCACCACTGAAGACCGACCAAAGGGCCCTCACGACTGGGGCCAAGGTCTCTCTGACCAGCTCTTCTGAGCTCTCACCATAAAAAGAGAAGACAGTCATCCCTCTCCTTGGGATAAAAAAAAAAAAAAAAAACATGCCGTTGAACACACAGTGGAGACAGACAGAAGCAGATGTGATTTCTTCTTCTCTCTGGGGGCGTCTCCGGGAATGCTCTCAGGCCCAGCATTCATGGAAGCTAACACTGAACTTTCACAAACAGAAATTCACAGTCTTCTCCCAACAGCCCCACCCCCTCCCCTTGTCCGGAGGCAACTGAAGGAGGCAGGAAGGGATGGGAGAGGAGGCGGCAGAAAAAGGAAGTTGCAGAGAAGAGAGAGGGGAGGAAGCATTCTACAGGGAAGGAAAGCGTCCCGAGCTCCGTCTGGTCTGGCTCGGGCATGAGCAGCACTGTGGCTGTGGGTCTGGGCCTGGAGGCCCTCCCCCTCCTCCTCAGTGAGGCAGGGGTGCGCACTACCTCCCCATCTGCCCCACAGGGTCGCCATCTGCTTCGGTCCTAACCATCCTCTACTGCCTCTTGCTCAAGTCACTGAAAGGAAGGTAATAGTTTCCACTGCAAGGTTTACTACTCAGGCGGACATTGAGGAATTAAACCAAATAAAACATTTTTTTAAGGTTCCTTAAGACAATGGCTTTATCTGTGCAAACACGGGGACATCAGCAGCTGCCCATGCAAGAGGATGCACTGAACTTCCCTCCCATAAACACCCTTTGATTCCTTATTAGCTCAGACCCTTGGGTTCCTGTCTAAGTTCTAAGGCGGGCACTGCTGGAGCAACTACCAAGTGGCAGAACATGAGGCATAAAAGATAACAGAAGAGGACCAGGTGAGTATGATGAGACTTCTAGAGCAACGATGGAACTCTGGATGCACACAGAACCGTCTGGGGAGGGGAGCTTTAAACAAATATGTATGCCTGTAGGCATCTGGGTGGCTCAGTCGGTTTGGACTTGGTTTTGGCTCAGGTCGTGATCTCAGGGTTTTGAGACTGAGCCTCTGTGCTGAGCATGGAGTCTGCTTAAGATTCTCCCTCTCCCTCTGCACCCCCCGCCCCCACCGCACATGGGCGCACGTGCTCTCTTTCTCTCAAATAAATAAAATCTTAAAAAAAAAAAAATGTATGCCTGGGGCGCCTCGGTCAGTTAAGCATCTGCCTTTGGCCCAGGTCATGATCTCAGGGTCCTGGGATCAAGTCCCACATCAGGCTCCCTGCTCAGCGGGGAGCCTGCTTCTCCCTCTCCCTCTGCTGCTCCCCCTGCTTGTGCGTTCTTTGTCAAATAAGTAAATAAAATCTTTAAAAGAAAAAAAAATGTATAGTTGGGCCCTACCCCTCAGGGCTCTGATTTCATTTGCCTGGGGTAGAGTCAGAGCGCTAGTATTTTATAAAACCGCCCCAGGTGTTTCTAACATGTGGCCAGCGGTGAGGAGCACCAGTCTGGAGGAATGTCAGCTACCAGAAAACAGGGTGCCCACTGTGGTTTAGGATAAAGAACCCAACTGGACAGAGCTCAGAAGGGAAATGGGCTAGAAAATAGGATCAGTGAGTGAGTGAAATTATGAGCCGCTGTAGGCAACTGCCCTACATGAAGGAGGGTGGAAAAGTCTCTGCCAGGAAATGGAGAATGTTTCCGTTTTCGTGGGGGAGGGGAAACTCCCAGGGCTCCGTCTGGAAAACACTCTACAAAACACTCTACCGGAGAGCACTGTGACTGTGCTAGGTGTACGTGTGCTCACACCACAATCAGGACACCTAGCTGGTGATTATGAACAAGGAACAGGTGGTTTTCCAATTCAACAAACATGCCTCTTCAATCCTGGGAAAGCAAGGAGAATGCTGTCCGTGCTGTTGCTGATGCCCCAAGAAGCTGGGATCCATCCCTTCCCAAGTGCACATGTACATCTAGGGAGGAGAACCCTTCAAAACAGCCCAGCGCTAAAAACAACATCGAATGAGCAACTACCAGCCCAGAACACGAGAGGAGCCACACTTGGTGCAATATTCCGTGACGAAGTTCAGAGTCTGGCTGGCAAGTCCACATAAGATACCGAGACAATTAGAGCATTTGAGATAACCTGAATCCAAGCTTCTCGTTTGGCTTATGAGGAGGGGCAAGGCCAGAGAAGGGTATTTAACCGCAAACAAGAGTCTTCTCTGTCTAGTCCAACATCTGTTTGTATGTCAACCATGAAAGGCCCGTGGATGGGTCGGGAGCAGTAAACTCTTAACAGCTGGGTCCCTAACGAGTGGCCCTTGAGAGCTGAGGGACTGCTGTGGCCAAAAGTGGTCAGGCAGAGTTTCACAAAGAAATGGGCTGTGGGCCACTAAAGAATAAGGCTATAAAATATATGGTTGCGAAGGAATTGGGGCGGGGGGTGAATCACATCTGGATGGGGAATTCTGCTGGGGTTTCAGTGGTCAATCCATGAACCTGATGGAGCTCATGCTGCACACGCTACCCCCTCCCCCCACCACCTCCTCCATCTGGTCAGGTCCTGCCTCCTGCCAACCACCCGGATTTCCGCCGCCTGACCTCAGGCCCTCAGGAGTCTCTCGCCTGGGCTACGACTCCAAGGGCTTCATAAATAGCATCGTGGATCCTCTCTTCCTGCCACCAGAATGATCTGCTCCCACGTAACAGCCGTCTGTGACTCCCTACTGCCAACACATTCGCGCTCTGGCCCTGGCGTCCCCAGCCTCTCCTCTCTGGGGCCTGCCTGCCTCCCAGCCACTCTTCCTGCACACTCACCCCCATCCCGCCACTCCTAACCAGCTGCGATTCCCCACCAAGCTCGTCCCTGAAATGCTTCCCTACCCGTTACCTTGAAAATCCCCTCCCCCAACGACTTCTTACGCTTTCCAACATACAGCTTAAAGATCACCTCCTCTATACAACCTGCTCTAAATACTCCAGCCCTTCCTCCCTCCTTCACACTCCTCCATAGGCCCTTACTTTAGTTGTCAGCTGCATTTTAATTCTGAGGCAGTGCCCGCCCGGCCCTGGACCTGAGAGCTGCTGGGCTCCCTTGTGTCTCCTGTGGACAAGACATCACCACCACTCCCTGCTAAGGCTAGAAACTACAATTCCCAGAATCCTTTTCCCTCTGGGGTCCCAGGGTCCTTTGCCAATGGGAAATGTAGAAGATGAAACAAAACGCAGCTAATTTTTAGGAGACCTTAATAGCCACACGAGGCAACTTTGCAGCTACTCCGCAAGTCGCCCCCCTTGGAGGCTAGGGCTCAGATGTGGCAGCTTCTTGAACTCGCCATGGACCCTAGACCCTTAGACTACAGCCTCTCGGATCTTAGCTCTCCCAGCACCCCCAGCCCCCAACACTCTTAAAAGCTCCAATTCCTGTACTAAGCCCCTTTATTCCTGCACGGTCTGTGGTGGCTTGAGGCTGGAGGTGCATCTTGTTCTTTGAGTTTTTGGCACAGTAGCATCTGGTCCATAGTAGGACACGCTTCAGAAGATACTGGTGAGGGATGAAGGCTAGGCGCTAAGCAGCCTGGCTTTCTAGCACAATGTGTTCACTCTCTTCCTCCTCCAACCAATCTCTGCCACACCCTCAAGTTCTGGGAAAGGCACAGAACATGTGAGGAATCCCGCATCAAAGGCTGGCTGAGATGAATACTCAAGGAACACACAGGGAGATAAAGATGGGCTTTTAATTACAGAGGCATTTGGTACTAAAAGATGCATGAAATCTAATTTCCCATTAAAAAAAAAAAATTCCACTCGAGAGAATGAAAGAAAGGAACCAAGAGGTAAGGATGAAAGGCAGGTGGGAGAAAACTTTCAGAACAGCGCAGGGCTGAAAACAACACTTACTGAGCAATTACTAGCCCAGAATAAGGAGCAGCTACGCGTGCTTTAAATGCCATTCAGGAGTTTATAGAGTCTGCCTGGGAAGTCCCCAAGGAGACAGAGCGAGTAGAGAGTCCTAGGAGGCTCGAGGGAGCTTTGGATGCCTGGCCAGCAGGCGTGAAGTCCTCTAGGAGCCTTGGGCAACCACTCAGAGGGAAAGAAGATGAGCCCCTCCTCTAGACCTAATCAGGAGCACGAACACAGATCAGCAGAAAGGACACGACCGACCAAGAAACTCAACTCTCCTGGGAGTTGAGCGGCTGCTCTCTGGTGACCTCAGCGCCCTCACAGCTCTCTGCCCGGTCCAACCAGGAGAGAAGAAAGAACAGTTTTCTTTGTTCTTCTTCCTGTGTCCTCTGCCCGGCCCCTTTACATCTTATTCCGGGAACAACCGCTCAGGGCTGTGAATCAGGACAAGTGTAGAGTCCCTCACCCAAGCTCCAATTCATGAGCTTGTCCTTTCAGAGTCAGCAAAACGTGATGAGCAGACTGTTCCAGGAAGCGCCAGGTAAACTCCCCAACCCGTGCACACCCGCAGCGCACGCTGCTGCCACTCACACAGACGGCCGTGGGCGCAGGGGAGGGGAGGACACAGCCTGCAGCCTGGGAAACCGGACTGCTCTGGGAGCTGCGAGGAGCAACGCCCAGCCCCCAAAAGCTCACTTACCGGGAATGGGAGACAAAGTCATACACGGGAATCTGCACCGTCTTCCCTTCGGTGATTTCTTTGAGTGTTTTGAAGATGAGTTCATTGTCAAAGGCATCTGAAGGAAATCAGACTGTTAAAATGCTGCTGAATTTTGGGCGCCTGGGTGGCTCAGTTGGTTAAGCGACTGCCTTCGGCTCAGGTCATGATCCTGGAGTCCCAGGATCGAGTCCCACATCGGGCTCCCTTCTCAGCGGGGAGTCTGCTTCTCCCTCTGACCCTCTTCCCTCTCATGCTCTCTATTTCTCATTCTCTCTCAAATGGGTAAATAAAATCTTTAAAAAAAAAAAAATGCTGCTGAATTTTAAAGTGATTTCTCCTATAATCATCCACATCTATTTCCTGGACGTATATCCCACCCTAGAGGAGTCCCCACCGAAAAAAACCCAAATCTCTACCCAAAGCAGAAGGTAAACTCCCTGGATCTCAAAATAGAACGTATGAATGCATTCCAAGAAACTCACTTCTCTTTTCTACCTTTCTATCCACCCTTGGCCTCAGCCACCTCTCTCCCCGCAAGTTCAGCTGCTGTCTTGGGAGCTGGAATACGTTCACCCAGAAAGCATACACACGACTCGGGGAGCCGTAAGGGGCACCAAGTTTTGATTCCAACAGTTGTAAGAACCAAAACCAAGGATGCCTGGGTGGCTCAGTCGGTTAAGCATCTGCCTTCAGCTCAGGTCATGAGATCCTGGAGTCCTGGGATTGAGCCCCACATGGGGCTCCCTGCTCAGCGGGGAGCCTCCTTCTCCCTCTGCCTGCCGCTCCCCCGGCTTGTGCTCTCTCTCTCTCTGACAAATAAATAAAATCTTAAAAAAAAAAAAAAGAACCAAAACCAGCTAAAAGGCAATGTGCTGATCTGGGACTGTCAAGGTAAACGTCACGCAGGCAGACATCCTGGACCCTCCACTGTCCTTTCCGCCAGTCAGTGAGTTTCACACCCTGCCATGTGCACGCATGTGTGGGGGGGGGGTGGGGGCACGGGCTGCTTCAGATCAGAGGAGGCAGAAGAACCAGCTCTGTCTGTGCTGTCCTATGTCTGGCCAATCTCAAACAACAGGCTCACAAGGAGTCACCCTCGTTCAGATGCAGATTCAATCCATATTTTACTGAGCCATGCAACTGTGAAATGTGTTTCAAAATTCTTTCTTGAGGCCCCACCATAACCCTGCAAGGTATTTATACATCCCCCATTTTATCAATAGAAACAGATTCCAAGAGGTCATTTTCTCAGTGCGTGCGCGCGCGCACACACACACACGCACACACACACGCACGCACACACACACACACACACACCCTCAACTCCTGACTCACCCGGGTGATCAAAATTGAACTGGCCCTTCAGGGCTTTGGCCTTCTGCTCCGACGTAAGGACGCGGTAGAAGCTGTCCTGGCTCAGGATGACCACCTGTTTCTGGTGACAGTCCACCTCATTCTGTCCCAGGAGCTGCACAATCTTAGCACAGACGGAAGACTGTAGGAGAGAACGAACGCCGAGGATTAAAGGGGCGTGCAGAGTCGCTCACAGATGCACACGCCCTGCGCCAGGGCCCTCTGGAAGGAAGAATCCGGAGGCTACCATCTTGTATGATGGGGGCTACCATCTTGTATGATGGATTAGAAGCCTGAAGGAGAAAGTCGGCTGAGCGGGGGGTGTCCCAGAGTCTCTTCCTCCCTTCCTGAACACAGTTTACTACTTGCAGGTATCTGCAGGGGCCACAGGGGGAGGAGGGCAGTAATTTTTACCTCCTCTTCCGTAAAGTCTCTCCTAAAGCTACCAATACAAAGGAACACAAATTTATTTATCCCTGCTTGTGCCCTGGATAGACACTCACAAAACAGCAGAAAGTAGAAAAGAAGACACACCGATGATGTTGCTGATGGCTCAAAGGGCTCTGGGTCACGAAGTGATGGAGCACACATGTGGAATCAAAAACACGGGCCAGAGAACTCGGCCAGTTAGCAGGCCAAGGTCATGGCTTTCGTCCCACTTCCGTGGCTTACTTTTGCTCTAGTGCCTCGCCATGGACTTGTTCACACTCACACTCATGGTAAGCCTCGTGGCCGCTTCACGAATACGCACCACCACTTATGAGCTGGAGTGACATGGGACACAAAACATGACCAACCCCTAAACCAACATGGGGTATCCCTGCCGCGAAGGGGACAGCCGCTTCCAGATGAACTCAAACCTACACACTTTGTGTCGTGTTGTCAGCAATACACATATCTACCTGTGATGCTGTGAAAATGGGAAATACCGTATTTAGTCCTCCTCGCATTTCTGGCACAGAGTTCTTAAAACCCTTGAATTCCCTAAGTGAGGGGAGCAGTGCACCGACTTTGCTATGTTAAGGAGGTGGCTTCTGAAAAGTACCTAAGGATAGGGGCTGGTTGCCAGGGGAACCAGCCTGGTGGAGAAGCAGGTTAGAACTTTCCATCCTGACCTCCAGGGAGGGGAGGCAGAGGGGAGGAGGGGGAGGCTGAGTCAGGGGCCAACAACGATATAACCAGAAATGCGTATGTCATGAAGCATCCACACAAACCCAAATGGATGAGGTTTGTTGAGGCTTCTGGTTGGTAAACGCGTGGAAATGGGACAGTGGCCCGCTCGGAGAGCACGGTAACTCCACTCCTCTTCACACCTGGGCCTACAAGGCATCTCTTCCACCTGGCTGGTCCTGCCTTATAACCTTTTATAATCGACCATTAACCTTGTAAGTAAAATGTCTTGAGTTCTGTGAGCTGCTCTAGCAAATTAATCAAACCTAAGGAAGGAGCAGCTAGAACCTTCAATCTTTGGCCAGCCAGTAAACATAGGTGACAACAGGTGTTTCGACGGACACCTGACGGCAAGGCAGAGGGGGGTGGGGGGCGGTCTCACAGGACTGAGCCCTACCTGTGCGGCCTGAGCCTATCTCCAGGTAGTGTCAGAATTACTGGGGTGAATTCTCAGATAACCTGCTCGTGTCCGAGAAATACGTGTTGATGTGTGGAAGGCCCCCCCCCCACAAACACACACACTGGAATTGCAATTGGATACAGAACCTAAAATCTACCTCAGTGCACTCAAAAGAATGAGAGAGTGAAGGACAGTAGTTACCAAATTAACTCATTCCTTTTTTTCACTGTATACAGATTAATTTAAAAATAAGAATGCCTACATTACGAAAACCCTACAAGCCACAGCCAAGCCTCCTTATGGAGCTGGCTGACCTAATTACAAGAGATGAAAAGAGTGGCATAGTTAGAGATTTCTTGGGCTCAGTCTTGGGAGCTTGCTTCACTATCGAACTTACTTTACCAACTGGTTTTAATAAGGAAAAACCAGGACACTTTAGAAGTTCCATTTCTCATAAGCTCCGTATTTGATTTGTCCAAGCATAAGGAAAACTGGACATTCCTGTTGCCCTAGTCAATCCACATCAAACTATTTTGCACAGTATTTCCTGTTGCACAAATTGTGACACACAACCAAATAAGGATCTTTGGAGGGGGGCGCCTGGGTGGCTCAGACGGTTAAGCATCTGCCTTCGGCTCAGGTCATGATCTCAGGGTCCTGGGATCAAGGCCCACATCAGGCTCCCTGCTCAGCGGGGAGCCTGCTTCTGCCTCTGCCTGCTGCTTCCTTTGCTTGTGCTCTCTCTCTGGCAAAAAAAATTTAAAAAATTAAGGATCTTTGGAGGAACAATATTTTGACTCAATTGCTAATTATTTTGAAAACTACTGGGACACCTTGGTGGCTCAGTTGGTTAAGCATCTGCCTCCAGCTCAAGTCATGATCCCAGGGTCCTGGGAGCGAGCCCTGCATCGGGCTCTCTGCTCACCGGGGAGCCTACCTTCTCCCTCTGCTTGTGCTTGTACTCTCTCTGTCAAATAAATAAAATCTTAAAAAAAAAAAAGAAAACTATTTTACCTTTCTGACATTTTCACATATTATCAGAAAAGCATTTAAAACAGGATTTTTGGAACAGCACCTATTCCGGGAAAAGATCACAGAAAATCACAGAAAATCAGAGAAAGGTAAAACTTGCACAAGACAAGCTAGTTTCAAAAATGAAAATACCACAACAGAATCAAAGCCTCTAAACAATTATAAATAATACATTTTTAAACAGGTACAAGCTCATCATTTCCTTTTCCTAACTTACATCTGTTTCTTACATCCTAAGGCTATGCAGGGTAAAGTCTACACACCTGTAGCTTTTATTAGAAGACAACAAAAATGAAGAGGGCTTCATGGAGCCAAATGTATTTAATCTACTTGATTATTCAAAAAGTGGTATTTTTTACTTCTAGTTAAAACCCATTAAATGTTCTTTAGAAAAAATATGAGTAGCAATCTCGCTACGACCAAAAAACGTGTGTATAATAGAAGTTACATTACCTAATTTTGCAGGTAAACAATCATTTCCCTTCACTCAGTTACAACCTAGGACAAATAGATATAATGGCCAATAAAACCAGGTTCATGAGCACATTTAGAAAGCCAGTGTTCATCGCCATTTCTTATCAAGGATAAAGTCTTCGGGCTGTTTTGTTGGTCCACGGCTGTTATGTCTTGGTTCCATGTTTTCATGGGCCTGTCTGGTGATCCTACTTTCTACAAACACACCACCATCACCTAGAACAAATTTTATTAAAGTCAGGCCCCAGGCTAAGTGCTCCACGACAACCACCCTTGTAAGTCACAAGAGCTGTCCTTCCCAGATGTGGAAACCGGGTGAAATGACTTGCCTACAATCCTGCTTCCTTTCGTCCTGAACCTATGGGGTAGTCAGAAGTCCCAAGGCAGAAATCCTTTATCATAAACACCACTGCGTGAACAAGCAAAGAAACACCTGTCTCCAGGTTAGTCTAGACTTCTCCAGTATTTTCTTCCTCCTGGAAATGTCAAAAATGGCCTCTAAAAAATCTAGACAGCTGTTGAATTGGGGGCAACAGGTAAACAGGAGTTCGTTATACTCTTCCTCTACTTGAGGAGAGGTTTGAATTTTCACGAGATCGGGAGGGAAGGAGCCCTACAGAGACTGCCTGGTGCCATGACTGAATGGTCTTTGCCTTATTTAATGTCCTCTTCTTAGGTCTCTTTCATATTAATTTCCCTTTCCCCTACTCCCGCCCTCTTCAAAAGGATGAACTGGAACTCCAAGGTGTCTCGTTCGCTCAAGAAAAGAAATAAGGTATTAATGACTAGGGTTGGAGAAGGCAGACAGTCGTGAGCTTACAGAAAATGCCAAGAGTGGGCAAGGGTGCAATCGGTGTGGTGGGCTAAGATTTAAAATAATTATGTCACAGGAAGACAAAAGCTATAGGATTCCAGTTAAAGAAGGTATCTAGAATAGTCAAATTCTCAGAAACAGAGTAGAATAGAGGTTGCCAGGGGCTGGGGGAGGGGAGGAGGTGGGGAGGTATTCAATGGATATAGTTTCACTTTTACATGACAAAAAAGTTTAGGAGATTGGTTGCCCAACGATGTACTTAATACTACAGAACTGTACTCCTAAACATGGCTAAGGTGGTGAATGTCACCAAACGTGTGGATTACAATTAAAAGCATTATTATTATAAGAAGAGCAATATGGGCAGTTTCTTCCTAGATGATACTCGGCTCGGTATTTTAAAATGATCTCACTTATTTATGGCTACCCTCTGTGATAGAAAGGATTATCAATACCCACTCCAATGACGGCAAGACTGAGATGCAGACAGGTTAAATGACTTGCACAGGGCATGGGTGGTAGGGCCAGGACTCAACCCTAGTGGTCCAAACCCCAGAGCTCACCCCCTCACTGGCTGCACCCCACAGGCAAACATCTACTGCCCACTGGAGCTGGAGCTGAGCTTAGTTTATGTGGTATCTCCATATTCAGTGCAACGTATCCAGAGTATATTCTGTTCCTGACACTTCTAGAACATTTTTCTAGAGGTGAGGTGGAAAATAAGCCAGCTAGGACTGCTGGTTGCTGTCTGAATATGAAGTGAAATCCAGGTCAACATGGGGTTAACTTTAGAAAAGCGTGAGTATATGTATGTATACACACACGCACGGACACACACATATCTGTGAAGGGGATTTACAATTTCTTCACCTGTATGGCATTTGAAGACACCATCTCCTTTAATTCCATTACAAAAAGATGTTACTATTTTATCTCTTTTTTATCTAATGAGGAACCTGAAGCTTAGAGTCCATCAGTTAAATGCCTAGTTCAAGGTCCCAGAGCTGAATCTCAAAACCATAGCTCTTCTAACTTCAAATGCCCAATTCTTTTCACTATTCCAGAGCCGAAGCCCCGATATTCTCCATGAACAGACTCTACTTCCAGAGATCAGCGATGGGGGAAAGGAGACACGGAGGGAAGTGGTTAGGAATATAACACAGCTCTGTCCCACAGCATCATGAGACAACATAACGGTAAATGTCATAGAATTTCAGAGAACTAAAGGCAGGCCAAGGGATTTGTGTTATCGAAAAGAAGCTGAAAGTACACACGTACGTACACACACACACACACACACACACACACACACACACACTATTCAAGATATTTGGAGTCTGTTCAAAAGAACCAAGCTGTAAGTAAGCTGGTAACTGGGAGCCCAAAGGCTCTGTAGTTCTGAGAACATTCCAGCATTCGACTCCATGATCAGGCCAGTCCCTCAGATGTGAACAATGTGCTAGCCTCGTTTCTCAGAGACACACACTTCCTATTCGGGAAGCCCCAGGAGCAAGCAGTCAACAGACACTTCAGCTGGCCCTTCCAAGAGGGCAGCTGAGGGGCCGCAGGTTCCTGTCCTGCCATAGGAAGTATGATTTCTCTAAAGTGATTCTCATGTAGGAGGTGGCTCGGACGGCCCAGACACCATCTAACTGCTATTGCTGGTGTGTGTCTGTTCCACACACACATATCTAATCCTTCAGGTCCTCTGTCCAGTTCCAGTATCACTGACAGAGTAAAACTAACAAACAGGGCAACGGAGCTCTGGGTGGCTTCTTTGTTAAGAGCCCTCCACCCTCAACACTTAGCTCGATGGAGGCCAGCAGAGAGCCAGGAGGCCTTCAGGCTGGGTGTGTCCCTAGAGCAATGGGCTAGTATTTCACAAGCGCTGCCTCATAGAAGAACACAGACGAAGGGACGTGCTGCCCAACATTTAGGAATCCCAACAAGATGCCTATCCCACTCTCGGTAAGCTGCTTCAGGATCTGGTGGAGGGCTGCTGAGACAGAGAAAAGTCTAGCAACCACCCAACCCAGGGCTGAAAAGAGCCAGCCAGCTCCAGGTGAAGTGCGTTGACTCACCATGTCCTCCCCAGCCTTAGGAATGGGTTGTGGACGTCCCTTAACACCTGCCCTGAACTTGCCACCACCATTAGCTAACAGGGCAAGAAGGCCAGATGCTCAGCCTCTTCAAGCAGGGAGCACCCCATCTAGCTCCTTCACTCTGGGACTGTTTGCAAGTTACCCCAATTACTCTAGACAGCAGCTTTCACTGTCACTAAGATTAAGCAAGAAACACACCACTAACTGATATGGCGTCTAGCACGGCCCCCAGACATTACATCACTCCTTTGGGGGCAGAGGTTGCCCAACACCCCAGCTCTGAAGCTCTAATTTACAGGCACGAGAAAACTAAAGCACCAGTAATTTGCCCTGGATAAACTAAAACAAAGCTCAAACATGCTGATGGGATTCCCAATCAAACTGCCACATGGTAGCAACCAGGAGGTGGCATTCAATGTGCTCTGGTATATCTGTAAGGCCATCAGTCTTGGGGACCTGGATGCCCCAGAACCCATGCATTGCAAATGGGTTTTCCTGGCACCACCACCCCTCCCCCGCCCCCCATATATAAACACCTAAGTCAGAAACTCACTGAATTGTTATGTAATGAAAGTGTCTTAGGTACCAAAAAGCAGCCACAGGTCAATCCAATAACCTACAACCCCTGGAGCAGAGAGACCAACTGTGACTCAGCATTCGCTCCCAGAGCTTGGCAGGACTGGGCACCTGGAGGGATCGTTCAAATGTATGTCACAATTACCACAGAAAATGTCTGAATTCATCCAGCAGACCTCTTTTTCAATCAGAGCTGGTATTTTTTTAAGATTTTACTTATTCATTTGAGAGAGAGCGCAAGCGAGCACAGAGGGAGAGGGAGAGGGAGAGGGAGAAGCAGACTCCCTGCTGAGCAGAGAGCCTGACATGGGGCTCGTCCCAGGACCCCGGGATCATGACCTGAGCCGAAGGCAGATGCTTAACCAACCGAGCCACCCAGGCGCCCCCACACCTGGTTATTTGTAAAAGCATACCTTGCCCTCATTCTTAGCACGAGCCTCCACGTCATCCTAAAGCACTCAGGCCTGGGCAGCTAGTTGTGCACCTCAGTCTCACTCCCAACAGTTTTAGCTGGGCACCCGGCCCTGCTTCCCAGCCTCCCTTGCTGCTTCTGGTGACTGTGCTAAGTTCTAATCAATTTGATAAGCCGGGAGTGTGGAGTGGCAGCTTCCTGGAATCTCCTTAAGCATCAGGGTCCCTGTCGACTTTCCTTCCTGGTGGCTGGAATGCAGACTGGACAGCTGGAGCTTGACAAGTAGCCACTTCGCAGCCTTGGTATGTGACTAAAGGAGCAGCTAAATTAAGGGAGTCCCAGACGCCAATGATCATAGAGCTGAGAGAGGAAGGACAGTGAGGTAACTCATCTTGCTTAAACTCTGTCACTTGGGGTTTTCTGTCCTCTCCAACCAAAATGACCCTAATACTGAGGTCAACCCTCACATACCCAGTATGCCTCAGTGTAAATATTCTCTTGAAAGCTAGGGTAATTCTCATGTCCTGGGCCATGAAGCTGCCTTACTCATCATAGAAGCCACGATATCTCATCGGCCAAGTCATTTCCATGTCATGAGTTTTAAAAGGTGGGGTGAGGAGGACCATTGGGCACCTCTCTGCACCTGCGAGCATCTCTGTATCTACCCTGAGGTGTCAGAGCAGAATTCAACACCCTCCCCACCGTTCTGTACTTGCTTGTGCTACAGGCTAAGCTCCACAGAGGAAGCAGTACCTAGGAGGGGGGAACCCAGAACATAAACAATACCAGATAAGAAACTCCCCACAACAGACGCTCTCAGTTTTAATTCCCGATCCATATGCAAAGGTAGTTTAGCCTAGAAAAACCCGGGTATTCAACTGCATGAGAAAAATCCTGGTTGATCAAGTCACCAACATAAACATGCTCCCTCTGACCCTCTCCCCTCTCATGCTTACTCTCTAAATAAAATCTTAAAAACAAAATGAAATAAAAACCTCGCCACGTTAAAACAGAGGCACACGCGCTGGCATGTTACCAACTGGTGAAACCCTTCCAGAAAGCAGTATGGAGAAAGGATCGTGAACATTCCAACCCTCTGACCAGGTGTCAGACTTACGGTGGGATCAGTGAGGATTACAGGAAGATGACATGTCAACGTGTAAGCAGGAAACAGAATACAGACTGGTGTGTACACCAGGACCATAACCATGTAACATATATGTGAACATGATGGGGGAAATCTGGAAGGCAAACAGGTCAAAACTGAAAACTGCTGTAGTTCTTCGACACCATCTTCAAGGAAAAAAAGGCCGGGGGGCGGAGGGGTGGAGGGGTAGTACCCATGCTCCTCCTGTAAAGCCAAGTGCTTGTTTCATCCACAGCCTGGTAAACAGGTGCCACCAAACAAAGGCCAAATATCGGGCAAGAGAGGGCTGTGCTTGTCCCCAAGCAGCCAGGAGGCCTCACAACTGGATTAAAATGATTCAGTACAAAACAGTGATTGATTCCAGTCTCCTCTGGCTGATTCTGAGCCTGAATACTCAATTTGTGGCTATGTCTTTGTATCCCTCACAGGATAAGCACAAGAAGGCACCCCCACCACGTACACACACTCTTTAAAGCATCTAGGATTATTGCAAGCTTCGATGACTTGGCTGCTTAGGAACCCCTTTTGGAAAGGTGGGAACAAAGAGGAAGTCGGCCGGTCAATTCTTATTGCCTCCTGGCTGCCAAGTGAGGCTGGATCTATTTCCTTCCCCTTTTTTTTACTTGAGGGTCAGGAGGCTGGTTGAGAGGGTTAAGACCCAGCAAACCAAGCCCCTTGTCCTAGGAAAAGACAAGGATGTCTTTGAACAGGCATACCCAAACCCGCCTACCTGCTGTAGTCTGGCTTACTGGACAAGAATAATAGGTCTAGCACAGAAATTATGGCCCAGGATTCAAAGTCCTTCTGAGGGAGAGACACACAAAAAAAGTTGACTTTCTCCCCCGGTTTAAAATAATAATAATAAAATAAAATAAATGGGATAAAGGAGAGCACAGTGTGCCAGTTGGATCCTCTGCTGAATCTTTCCAAATTGAAGGGCACCCATGGGTAAACGTTTAATGAAGACTTAACAGCACAACGGTGCTTTGTTGTACCAGCTTTATGTGAGTTAACTCTTCCTTCCCAGCAATCCTCATCTACGCTGTGGAAAACCGGAAGTCAAATTAGCAGGTTATCAAAAGATTTTTTTTTTTTAATTTCCTCTTTAGGTCTCCTCCAGCACCCAGGCCTAAATACAGAGCAGCAGGAAAGGAAACTGAAAACATTGTGCCAAGCACCCACTTCCCTTCCTTTTTGAAAGTCTCTTTTAGTGTCTTTGAAAACTCAACTTAGTATTTATTCTTCATAGCCTTGAAGAAAGGAATTCAAAAATCCCCTTCCCCGTCCCCCACTCACACTCTCTCTAAAATAAATATATCAATCTTTAAAAAAAAAAAAATGGACCAGGGGCGCCCGGGCGGCTCAGTAAGTTAAGCAGCTGCCTTCAGCTCGGGTCATGGTCCCAGGGTCCAGGGATCGAGTCCGCACTGGGCTCCTTGCTCTGCGGGGGGCCTGCTTCTCCCTCTGCCTGCCACACCCCCTGCTTGTGCTCTCTCTGACAAATAAATAAAATCTTAAAAAATATAAAATAAAATAAAAAATGGACCACAGGCAAAAATTTATCAAATTTGGGGCGCCTGGATGGCTCAGTCACTTAAGTGTCTGACTTCAGCTCAAGTCATGATCTCAGGGTCCTGGGATCGAGCCCCCTGTTGGGTTCCCCACTCAGTGGAGAGTCTGCTTCTCCCCCTGCCCCTCCTCCCTTTCATGTGCTCCCTCTCTCTCTCTAAATATAAATCTTTAAAGAAAATCGATCAGATTTACTAAGGAAAAAACACGGGAGAAAATCTTCAGGATCTAGTGCTTGGCAAAGTTTTCTTTTTCTTTTTTTTTTTTTTTTTTTTAAGATTTTATTTATCTGGGACGCCTGGGTGGCTCAGTCGTTAAGCGTCTGCCTTCGGCTCAGGTCATGATCCCAGGGTCCTGGGATTGAGTCCCACATCCGGCTCCTTGCTCAGTGAGGAGCCTGCTTCTCCCTCTCCCTCTGCTGCTCCCCCTGCCTGTGCTCGCTCGCTCTCTCTCTCTGACAAATAAATAAAAAAAATCTTTTTAAAAAAAAAAAGAATTTATTTATTTATTTATTTATTTGACAGAGAGAGACACAGCGAGAGAGTAAACACAAGCAGGGGGAGTGGGAGAGGGAGAAGCAGGCTTCCCGCAGAGCAGGGAGCCCGATGCGGGGCTTGATCCCAGGACCCTGGGATCATGACCTGAGCCAAAGGCAGACGCTTAACGACTGAGCCACCCAGGCACCCCACTGGCGAAGTTTTCTTAAGCTTGATACCAAAAGCATTATCCATAAAAGGGGAAATTGATAAAATGAATTTCATCAAAAATAAAATGTGCTTGCACATATTGAATGGAGCACTAGGTGTTATACGCAAACAATGAATCGTGGAACACTATATCAAAAACTAATGATGTAATGTATGGTAATTAACATAACATAATAAAATAAAATGTGCTCAGTGAAAACATTCTTCGAATGAACAAACAAGCTATAGATGGGGAAGAAATACTTGTAACACACATGTCCAACAAAGGATTAGTATCTAGAATACATAAAGAATTCTCAAAACTCAACAGCAGAAAAACAAATAATCAATCCCAATTAGAATACGGGCAAAAGACATGAAGAGACATTTCACCCAAGAGGATACACAGCTGGCAAATAAGCACATGGAGATATATTCAACATCATTAGCCACTAGGGAAATGTAAATTAAAGTCAAGACGACATGTCACTACACACCCATCAGAATAGCCAAGAAAAGATAGTGACAACACCAAATGCTGGTGACAATAGGGAGAAATGATCAGTCATACACTGCTGGTAGAAATGCAAACAGTTCATCTCCTCAGGAGAACAATTTGGCTCTTTCTTATTTATTTATTTTTTTAAGTAATCTCTACACCCAACGTGGGGCTTGAACTCACAACCCCGAGATCAAGAGTCATATACTCTACCGACAGAGCCAGGTGCCCCCAACAATTTGGTGCTTTCTTAAAAAACTAAACATGTAACTACCATATGACCCTGCAAATTGTACTCCTGGGCATTTATATCACAGAAATGAACACATGCTCACCCTAGAACATGTGCACAAATGTTCACAGAAGCTTTATTCCTAACAGCCAAAATTGGAGACCACTCAGATGTTCCTCAAGGGGTAAATGGTTAAACGAATTGTGGTGTGTCCATACCATGGAACACTATTTAGCAATGAAAAGGAACAAACTACCACCTGTATAAATTTCCAGATAATTTTGCTAAGGAAAATAAAGGCAATCCCAAAAGGGTACATATTGTAGGATTCCATTTACATCACATTTTAGAAATGACAACTATGGAAATGGTGAGCAGGTTAGTGGTTGGCAGGAATTAGGGACAAGAGGGAATGGAAGTGCAGAGAGGCAGGGGTGACAAGAATGTTCTGTATCTTCACTGTGTATCAATATCAATACCCTGGTTGTGTTTTGTAAGCCATTACCATTGGGGAAACTATGGAAAAGGTACATGGGATCCCTCTGTATTACTTCTTACAACTGTATGTGAATGGACAATGATCTCAAAAAAAAAAAAAAAGTTAAATGACCCTCCGTCTTCTGCAATGTGTTTTTTAATACCAGAAATTCAGGCTCTCCCCTCTCAAAATTCTTTTTTCTCACAAACCCCAAATAACTAATTGGTATGGAGTGAATGTATTCTGTATGTGGGACAGACATGGGATTGGGGGGGGGAGCACAAAAGAACAGACTATTGTGGGTTGAATTGTGGCCCCCAAAAACATAGGACTATGTTCCAACCTTCAGAACCTCAGAATGTGACCTTATTTGGAATAAAGGTCTTCGCAGATGTAACTAAGGTTAAGAATCTCAAGATCATCCCAGATTAGGATGGATACTAAACCCAACGACAAGGGTCTTGAAAAGAAACAGAAAAGGACAAAACACAAAGACATACAGGGAATGCCATGTCAAGACAGGCGTAGGCACCAGAATCTATAAGCCAAGGAACTCGACCAGCACCCAGGAGAAAAGCACAGACCAGATTTGCCTTCAGAACCTCCAGAAGAAATCAACACTGCCAAACCCCTAGATTTGGGGCTTCTGGCCTCTGGGACTATTAAGAGAATAAAAAATTGTTTTGTTTTAAGCCACCACATTTGTGGCAATTTGTTACTGCAGCCCTAGGAAGTGAATGCACCTGTCACTTTTTAGTGGGCTCGATTTCTCTCTTTTTTTCATCACAGAGGATGTGAGCACTTTCTCCAACTTCTATTTTTATATACTCCCGGACACAATTTTTTTTTTCTTCTTCCAGAGGCTATGTGCCATAATGACGTACCGTTTCACTTTACAATCTTTTCCTGCAGAATTTTTCCTGGTGTTTCTGTTTGCTCTAAGGGTAAACTATCACTAACTGGCATTATCGAGTGTCGACTTCCTCAAATATCCTGGTTAATCATCATCATGCATCCTCAACAAGATTCAACCCATTTTTGAACACTTCAGCTATACTTAAAAGTAAAACTGCACAGCACTGAACTTAAATCTATGGTTTGCATCATGACCAAGAAGTTGCTTCTAGGTCTAGCAATATGCTTCAGGGCCTTTAAAATGAGAATCAGGGATGCCTGGGTGGCTCAGTGGGTTAAGGTATGCCTTGGGCTCAGTCATGACCTCAGGGTCCTGAGATTGAATCCCACATCGGGCTCCTTGCTGAGCGAGGGGTCTGCTTCTCCCTCCCCCGCTCGTGCTAGCTATCTCACGTGCACCGTCTCTCTCTCTCTCAAAGAAATAAAATATTTAAAAAATAAAAATAAAAAATAAAACAAGCTTTATATAAATAGGACAAGTTTCTAGTACTGGATTTGCTAAAGCAAAGAATCTGCATTTTTAAAAATTTCCATACATAAGCCCAATAGCCCCCTTCAATGATTCACATACTTCCTCCTACTCTTGAGGAATATCTAACATCATGCTATCGACCTAATTTACCACTGTTTTAAGTAAGAATAAACATCTTTTATATGCCTAAAATCCCTCTGTTTTTCTGAAACCACGCTGTTGATACCTTATCCTCACTTTCCTGCTCAGTTATGGGTCTCTTCTTCCTGATTCACAAAAGGTTTTTATATACTAAGAAAATGGGCTGTTTCTCATTGTATCACCAATATTTTTTCCAGTTTACTGTCTTTTTACTTTGAAGTGGTATTTCCCGAAGATTTTATTTCTGTAAATTGATACATTTTCCAATGTTTCTTTATCCTGTTATAGTTAGAGAGAACTTCCTTACACAAAAATTTATAATAAATTGCCCTATGATGTCTTCTCCTCCATGACCCTCACACCCTTGCTTTGCCTTCAGCTCCTGAGATCCTGCCTGGGTCGAGGGAGGACCACGAGAGGGCACGAGGAGCTTCCAGCCAGACGGCCACGGACTCGGACGGCAAGCAACTGAACGGAAATGAGATGTAGCACTGTGGGCTGTAAGAACTTCCTGTGCACATACAAACAGTTATAGAAAAACCTGCAGCTGTGTCCCTCTGGAATTCCTCCGGAAAGAGACAAAGGCTCTACGTTCAACCCTCAGGCCCACAGCTGCACACAGGCTAAGGGATCAGGCCTGTGGCCCCACAGTAAGGGTGGGAATGCGCAGCCAGTATGGGGTACGTCACAGATGAAGGCCATGTGTAAAGTTACCTTTCTTTACAAGGTGTATTTTTCCCACCCCGTGCAGGATATTCTGTTAAGAGTATGAAATCCTGTCTCTCCCTACCAAGGCAAATAGCTAAAATAAGCACACAACCCCACCAAAAAAAAAACACCACAAACTACAGACCCATGGGGAGTTTCAGTCCAAACAAGCCTTCCATAAATGATGCAGCCATAACTGAAGACAGGAAAGGAAGAAGCACACTGCATACCAAGTGTTTATAATCTACCTTAATGATATCCTCACCCCCCTTCCCCATCTCACTTGAAATGGCTCCTGCACATTTCCAGGAAACGGTACTCAAGACAGTTCCCTTGGGAAAGCGTCCTATAGTGTGCTCACTCTCCAGAACGGAGTGAGAGTCTTGCATCTCTTCTTCCTACATCATTCAAACAGAACCCTCCTGCCAGAGACTGGCTCAATAACCCCTGTGAGCAGGAGCTAAGCATCGTCTTTCATATATTAAAAATTATCTTTAGGGCGTCTGGGTGGCTCAGTCGTTAAGCAACTGCCTTCGGCTCGGGTCGTGATCCCAGCGTCCTGGGATCGAGTCCCACCCCACATCGGGCTCCCTGCTCGGCGGGAAGCCTGCTTCTCCCTCTCCCACTCCCCCTGCTTGTGTTCCTGCTCTCTCTCTCTCTCTGTCAAATAAATAAAATCTTTAAAGAAAATAAATTTAAAAATCACTTTTAAAAAAATTATCTTTAAAATTGTTATTAGGAAAACTGGATACACACACACACACACACACACACACACACACAAAATGCAGCTGGAACCCCACCTGTCACAATATACAAAAATTAACTCAAAATGGATCAAGGGCCTAAATATTAAGAGCTGAAACTATAAAAGTCCTAGAAGAAAACACAGGAGAAAAGCGTCATGGCACTGGATTTGGCAATGATTTTTTGGATATGATGCCAAAAACACAGGCAACAAAAGAAAAAATAATTAAGATGGACTTCATCAAAAATTAAAAGCTTTTATGCATCAAAGGATGCTATCAACAGAGTAAAAAAGCAAACTAAGGAATGAGAGAAAATATTTGTAATGCTCATATCCGATAAGGAATTAGTATCCACAATATATAAAGAACTCCTATGGGGCGCTCAGTTGGTTAAGCGACTGCCTTCGGCTCAGGTCATGATCCTGGAGTCCCAGGATCGAGTCCCGCATCAGGCTCCCTGCTCAGCAGGGAGTCTGCTTCTCCCTCTGACCCTCCCCCCTCTCATGTGCTCTCTCTCTCTCATTCTCGCTCTCTCAAATAAATAAATAAAATCTTTAAAAAAAAAAAAAAGAACTCCTATGAGTGAACAACAAAAAACCAATTAAAAAATTGACAAAAGACTTGAACAGACACTTCGCCCAAGAATATATACAGACAGCCGGTAAGTACATGAAAAGATGTTCAACAGCACTAATCATTAGGGAAATGCAATTCAAAACTACAGTGAGGTATCTCTTCGCACCTATTTTGGATGAGATATCTTTTTGCACCCATTTAGGATGGCTACTATCAGAAAAGAAAAAAAAAACATGGAAAATAATAAAGGTTAGTGAGGATATGGGGAAACCAGAACCCTGTGCACTACTGGTGGAAAGCAATATGGCGACTCCTCAAAACATTAAACATAGAATTACCATAGAGCCAGCAATTCCACTTGTAGGTATATACCCAAAAGAATTGAAAGCAGGAGTAGGTATTTGTATACTTGTGTTCACAGCAGCATTATTCACAATAGCGAAAAGATGGAAACAACCCAAGTGTCTATTGATGGATGAATAAACAAACAAAATGTGGTATATACAAAGAAACACTTATTCACCCTAAAGAAATAAGAAAATTCTGACCCATGCTATACCACGGATGAACCTTGAAAGAATTTCCCGAAGAATTAAGCCAAATGAAATAAGCCAATCGCGGAAGGACAAGTACTATTCGATTCCACTTAAATGAGGTACTGAGAGTAGTCAAATCCATAGAGACAGAAGGTAGAATGGTGGTTTCCAGGGGCTGGAGGCAGAGGGAAATGAGGAGTTATTGTTTAACAAGTGTACAGAGTTTAAAATGGAGAAGACGAGGGCGCCTGGGTGGCTCAGTTGGTTAAGCAACTGCCTTCGGCTCGGGTAATGATCCTGGAGTCCCGGGATCGGGTCCCACGTTGGGCTCCCCGCTCAGCGGGGAGTCTGCTTCTCCCTCTGACCCTCCCCCCTCATGTATTCTCGCTCTCTCAAGTAAGTAAATAAAATCTTTTTAAAAATAAATAAATAAAATGGAGAAGACGAGAAAGTTCTGGAGATGGATGGTGGTGACGGCTGTACAAGAATTGAGTGCACATAATGCCACAGAACTTTACACTTAAAAATGGCTCCAATGGCAATCTTATGTCATGTATATTTACCATGATAAAATAATTATATTCCTACTCTCTTCTCTACCACTAAATCAAGGGCAAGGATCTCATCTCCTTAATCTTTGTACACCTATCCCAGTGCCAACCATTCAATAAAAGTATTCTGAACGGAAGTCACATTTCTCAGGCAGAGTCTCTAAAACCAAGATGTCCTCCAGGGTCCGAGTCTGAGGACGGAAACCATGACAGGGGCAGGTGGGGGAGGAGGCAAAGACCTTATCAAAACACCTTTCTCTCAATTACAGAAATCAATTCCCTCATTAACAAACACTTAATTAAAACAAATCAATAGCCTGTATTACTAGTTACCAACTTCAGGCCCCCCTCTTAAGGGGTACTTACTTCCTGGCTTGGGGAAAACACAAGCACAGGCTTCAATCTCCCAGAGATAACTTCCTCCTCCAGGAAGATTTAAAGGATTGCCCCCACAAGTACTTCTGCTCCTAGTCCTTTTCTTACTCTCCCTAATCCCACACCGGACAACCACTCCCTTTCCGGCCACACACCAAGTATCTGTGGAAGAAACAGTTAGTGAAGGAGAACTAGAGCCTTCTGCTAAGCAGGCGGAAGCATTAAGCTTGGTCTCACCTTCCTAGAACCAAGAATCCTGGCAGGACTTCTGTCACTACTGATGGGAGACGAGTCGGATTATGGGTATTCTGTAATTCGTTGTTACGGCTGGGGTTATCCTCGTTAACCATGCCCCTTCCTCCTCCAAGTGTTCGCACGGGGTCCCTGGTGACAATCACAAGTGTGCTCATTTCAGATCACCTTTATGATGCTCTCAGGGTAGACACTTTGTTTAAAGAGCTTCCTACTGAAATGGAATGCATAGCCACTGGCTCACTTTTTTATGTGGGAGAGGTTGAGAGAGACAGTATGAGACAAGCCTATCTTTTTACATGAAAAAAGGTAAGGAATATATAAATGGGGCTGAGTGAAAAAGAACACCAAGCCCCCTTTCTCCACCAAAACAAAAAAAAAAAAAAAAAAAAAAAAAGGCAAGAGCAGGGACACCTGGGTGGCTCAGTAGGTTAAGCGTCTGCCTTCGGCTCAGGTCATGGTCCCGGGGTCCAAGGATCGAGTCCCATATCCGGCTCCTTGCTCAGCAGGGAGCCTGCTTCTCCCTCTGCCTGCCGCTGCCCCTGCTTGTACCCCCCCCCCCTTTCTCTCTCTCTCTGGCACATAAATAAAATCTTGAAAAAAAGGGCAAGAACAGAAAATGTGAGGAATGACAGTTCTCTGAGTGTTTTCTCCAGTGGCTCTCACCATGCCTGCTGGGGGAGGCTCACTGCCTTGCCACCCCGCGCAACACCCTGCATCTGGGACCCGGCTGTCCTGAGAAACCGCTCACAGCACTGCCAAAGGCAAGCACCAAGAATTCTGCCCGCCAGGCAGCAGTATGAAAAACGTTCATCCCTCTAACCAATAATTCGACTTTTAGGAATCGATCTTAAGGAAATAATTAAAGAGGAACCAAATGTCCATCACTGCAAAACACTTGATGACAACCTACCCAGTCAAACAATGAGGAGGGTGGGATTGTTCAGTAAGTCTTGGCTACCTAGTCACGTTTGCATAGAATATTTGGTAATATGGGGGGGCGCCTGGGTGGCTCAGTCGGTTAAGTGTCTGACTTCGGCTCAGGTCATGATATCAGGGTCCTGGGATCAAGCCCCACGACAGGCTCTGTGCTTTCGGGAGTTGCCTTGGGATTCTCTCTCCCTCTGCCCCTTCCCCCCATCCCCCAGCCAGCACACACACACACTCTCTTTCTCTCAACTAAATAAATCTTTTTTAAAAAAAAGAGTATTTGGTAATATGGAAAAATGCTCAGGAGACATGAAGTTTAAGAAATTATGATACAAAACTATTTTTTTCTCAGTCTCATCCAAAGACAAAATAAGTTTCATGGATGTATATATATTAAAGTTCAGAAAGAAATAGTAACAGTTTCAACAAGATTAGGTCTGGGTGAAGGAAGCAGAAGTCACTTTTTTCTTCTTTATACTATTCTAATTAATTTTTTATACACCAAATGACACAGCTCAGGCAGCAAGAGGTCCAACCCAAAATCCCACATGTGAGATGCCAATACTCATCCAAATCATAAAATGACATTTGTGTCTGAAATGTTATTTTAAAAAATCAGGCTGTTTACAACGCTTAAAAATGACCGCTAAAGGAAAAGCCATGCTCTCTGGGGAGGTTTACCATCCATTATCGTTAGGATATGTGGTGCTTGTGTGGAGACGGGAAAATGTCTGTGGTTTCCTACTCTCATTTGGCACTCCGAGTCTGACCACTACAAAAGCCAAAGAATGCACAAAAACAGGTGGCAGATCTAGAACGGTGATACGTGGGGCCGCTTACCTGGTAACTGGAAAAATCAAGGCAGGAACTATTAAAAAATAAATGACATGATTTTTGTAACACATGCAAGGTGACTGCCATGTTTAACAAATACATAATGTAACTGACATACATCATAAATGCTATCTTTTTTTTGAGATTTATTTATGTGAGAGAGAGCACGTACATGAGCACTAGAGGGGGAGGGGCAGAGGGACAAGCAGACTCCCCACTGAGCAGGGAGCCCTATGTGGGGGCTCGATCCCAGGACCCTGAGATCATGACCTGAGCCGAAGTCAGACGCTTAGCCAACTGAGCCACCCAGGCACCCCACATAATGTGCTTTCTATAGACATTTTGGAGAACGTAATCTTTATCAATGACAAAGCCAGTCTGCAATCCAGCAGTTAGGAAGACCAGATGATCTCTATGCCCCCAACATTCTTCATTTCTAGAACATCCTGTTTAAGGTTATTCAGGCTCTGCCCTATCAAGGTCAATTCCAAAACTAATTTAGGGGCGGCTGGGTGGCTCAGTCAGTTAAGTGTTCAACTCTTGATTTCAGCTCAGGTCTTGATCCTAGGTCATGAGTTCAAGCTCCGCGTTGGGGGCTCCACGCTGGGTGTGGTGGCGCCTACTTAAGAACAAAAAAACAAAACAAAACAAAACAAAAAAACAAAATAATTTCAAGTATGCTTTTTTAGCATCGGGTTCCAGTGACAACTCCCCTATAACCCATGGAAGGCCTTGGCTTGAAAAGAAGGTTTCCTTCTTTACAAAATACCCTACAAGTAGCCCCCAACTTAAAAACACACTGCCATCCGAAAGTTCACGGGCTGTGCAAAGGCAGGAACACATTTTCTGTACAAATGAGTAAGGATTAGGTTCCCAGCATAGCTTCTGATGTCAACTTGACCCATACTGCTGACAAAATACTGACAATCTGTCTACAAAATAGAGAAAACAATGCTGCTGCGATTGTCAATTTAAGGAAAAAAGAGAATCTGTACAAGTAAATGCTGGTGCTGGAGGATATAGAAAGACCTCTGTTTCTGAAGCGTTATTCTGAAGTGGCTTGTTCAACACACAACCGGCCCACTTCCCTCTAGACTGTTCTCCGTGCTTCTCTGCCCTGCCACTTTTTGTGCATCCCCCCAGAGGGACGCCCTCAAGTGCATCACACCTCTTAGGGTCAACGTGCAAAGCAGACCTCTAGCATAGCTGGCTCCAGGCACAGGAAAAGGCAGTGCCCTCTGAATGGACATCCCTGAACCTGTGCATCTCCTTTCTTGGCGCCCAGAGGCTTGCACGGAATTACATGTTTTCTAGGTTCCAGATCTGGCTGGGGCAGCTGAGAACCAGATAGTTAAAAAAAAAAAAAAAATCCCTAAACAGCCAAATGCCTACCAAGGTCCCTAATCTAAATAAAGCTTTGTTGTGGTTTTTTTTTCCTATGCTGGGAGATCCTCAATTAGAGGTTATTTATGCGTTATTTTTACACGCAACTCTTAACAAGATGCTCTTCCAGATTTCAAGTGAAAGGAAAGGTAACAATTGTTGAGCTTCTCTGTAGGACAATATTTTCTTCTCACTGATGGTTTAAGGTTTAAGCATCTTGTCAAGGCCACTCAGCAATGACATTCAGACCTGGGTCCTGAAACTAGGCGCCACCTGGCTGGTGCTGAAGTCAGCGGAGGCTGAGTCATGGCCAGCAGCCAGCAACCACCTGACTGGACAATTAAGGCAGTGAAAAAAAAAAAAGCTGACTTAAGTCTCAGACTGTAGCTGTTCCATTCACTAACTGCTCCTTATGGAAACAAAGGTGCTTAGAATCCTTTTCAATCATTTCTCTCTACAACTGAAGTCTTCCAAGGTGTCAGGACTTGAAAGAGGCGTATCTGAAACACGATGGCCTTGAGGTTCAGGGCTGATGGGGGTTTTCCTCCCAAGCACCTCGGAGCAGTGGAGGTGTGGCCAGAAGACAGCCTGGGGACATTTTCGGTCCTGGCCCGGGGCTGCCTTAGCAAGGGCAAGAGTGTTCGGGATGCAGCAGAAGACACACTATAGAGCACAGGTGCAGGGCTTAGCTTCCAGGACTTTTCTCTCTGAGACCACTCGGAAGGAAGCGAAGATGGAGAATAAGAGATTGAACATGAGCAGAGAGACTGCTGGGAGCACAGAGCAGGGGACTCTCATGTTTCATTCAAGTATTTAGTGAGGATCTCTGCCAAGGCTGATGGGAGGACTTAGGACTTTCCTTCCAATGACCAACGACCTTCAAGTGGGAGTCATTACAGAATAAAAATGATGGGGACCTCCAGCCCAGCTTTCTATTCCCACGGGCCACCTGATAATTATCAGTTTACCAAAAATGTAACATAATTTACTGAAATGATAAAAGTGGTATCATGAAATTGGTATTATTTCCCTGGAGACTGGATAGCATGATGAAGAGAAATTAGGCTGGAGTTCCACAGATCTGTGTTTGCATCCAGATGCGGCTGGGTGACCTTGAGCCAAGCGGTTAACCTCCTTTGGCCTAAGTTTCTCCTAAGATGGCCAGGTAGGGGACACCTACCTTACAGGCACGTCCTTGTGGTCAATAAACCATAGCTAATCCCATCATTGCTTGTTGCTGATACAAATCATTTTGGGGATGGGTCTTTCGCTTTTGATCCAGTTGACCCTTTTAACAGGGTGCTACTGAGGTCTGAAATGCAGGGGAAGGTTCAGAGATGGGACCCAAAGGACAGATGACACTTGCCTGAACACATAACACGTAACAAGGAGAGCACGTAACAGGCAGCAGCAGAGGGCAGGACCAATTCCGAGAGCAGCTAAGGATGGAGGCCAAGAGTCTCCAACAAAAGGAGGAAGGTGACAGCTATGAGCCTCTCCCTAGACATCCCACAAATTCAGGGGTAGCCACTGGTGTCACGCTCCACTCTCCAATCACCAGTAGCCTCCACCGGCAGCCTCCTTAAGCAGGAGAGGATGGCACCCACTCGAACACCTGTCCCAGGATGTTCAAAGTGCACGTGAAGAACAAGGCCTTAGGGCTACTGGGTGGCTCAGTCGGTTTAGTGCCCGACTCTTCATCTCAGCTCAGGTCTTGATCTCAGGGTCTTGAGTTCCAGCCCCACACCGGGCTCCACGCTGGCCTAGACCTCATTCATTATAGTCCTTCATTCCCTGTGTCAGAACTCAGCAAACGATCTTACCTCGCTCATCCCTCAAAACGTATGGTTAGTAAACACGTCGTAGCAACAAAAAGCAACCCCAGCAGAGGTTATCCAGCAGAAGCCAACAGTTTACTCAGCCCCTTTCGACACGCTCACTTTGCTAACCGAACAGGCCTTGCTCACCCTGAAGGCCTCAGACAGATGAGTCCAGAATCCAGCACCAGCTCCCACGGTCAGCTTTTGTTGCTTTGAACAGAGCTGGAATGCCTAGGTCACCCTCGGCCCATCAGCCACTGATCTGTGTTCTTGCCTGCCTTGGCCTCTGTGAACACCTTCTCGGAGGTAAGGAAGGAATGTTCCTCTGGCACAGGTGCAAAGTCTGAAACTCTCCCTCCCGCCGGTGGTCCTCTCCTGGGCAGAGGGAGGCGCAGCAGGGAGTCAGCACAGGAACCACCTGCACATCTGCAGAATGGCTGATGAAACAGGTATTGCTGACCCAGCAGATCCTACAGCATGCCCAGACACTTCCGCGGCAAAGCCTGATATAACCTTCTTGGACTTGGCCGGTCTCCCCAGGGACAAGCTCCCAGGCCTGTCAGAGCAGCCGGCGGCCTGCTTGTTCATCTGTCTGCAAAACTGAGCCTCATGGGCCAGGCTGCCAAGGGGGCGGACAGGGAACCACAGTCACTCACTGCGTGACACACAGGGCCAGTCCCAACAGAGCAACAACACATGCACGAGGTGCAGGAGGTACGAAGGAAGAACTGGACAGACCCACACGTCAACGCTTGGTTCCACCCCTCATTGGCTGAGCCACCTTGAGCAGATTACTTAAAACCTCTCTCAGACTCCACTCCCTCCCCTGAAAGAGAAGACCAATGCCTACACCTCAGACATAAGTAAATGGGCACCTTTTCTTTTTCCAATTTATTTATTTATATATTAATTTGACCGGGGTGGGGTGGTACAAGCAGGCTGAGCAGCAGGCAGAGGGTCGTGCTCCCGCTGAGCAGGGAGCCCAACACGGGGCTCGATCCCAGTACCCTGAGAGCATGACCTGAGCTCAAGGCAGACACTCAACCAACGGGAGCCACCCAGGCGCCCCAAATGGGCACCTTTTAATCTGTATGTTCATCTGGCAGAAGTGGCTCCAACACTCAGTAATGCTGGTGGTCCCTTATGTGCCTACCTCACACCCAAACCTGGATATTGCCTACCTCGAGATTTTTTTTTGTAATGGTCTGGAAGAACCCACCACTTTTCTCCAGTCCTCAGACCACGCTCACCTCCCTCACTTCCTCAGAGTGCTAATTCTAGAGGCTAGGATCCTTGGAACTCCTCCAGACCACTCTCTCAGTCCCTCCAGCAGAAATAGACATAAGGGAAGCTGTTCCCAGATGACAGGGCTGGCCTGGTGACAGCATCTAACCCTTTAAGGTTTTTTTAAAGGTTTATTTATTTTAGAGAGAGAGACACAGCACGAGCCAGGGGAGCGGCAGAGGGAGAGGGAGAAGCAGGCTCCCCGCAGAGCAGGGAGCCCGACGGGGGGCTTGATCCCAGGACCCCGAGATCATGACCTGAGCTGATATCAAGAGTTGGATGCTCAACCGACTGAGCCACCCAGGTGTCCCCAATACTAACCCTTTAATACGCGAGGCCACCAACAGCCTAAGGCAAGAGCTGAGAGGTAAAAGGGACAAAGAGAGCTGGGGGGGTAGGAGGGTGGGTACGCAGAATGATCCTCAGAGGGCAGCCAGAGCAGCAGGTGAAGGACACGTCAAGGACACCATTCAAACACCGTGGCTTGGCGCACAGGCCAGTCCAGCGGGGCTGGCACTGCTGTTCCTGCCTCTCACCCCTGCTGTGGACCAGGTGGGAGCACACACCGCTCATCCCTCCTACTCCTGCTCGGACATCACCTCAGCCGCCTGTCTCCCTCTGGGCGCTCCCAGCATACACCGCGCTGCGAGTCACACCAAGTCACCAGGTGGATGCACGGCCACCCCCTCTATCCGATCCCTGTCCTCATCGCTCAATGAGGAACACAACAGGCACTCTGGCTCTGCTGAATACACTAGGGACTCAGGGTGATACTCAGGGCCGCAGCTTGCCTACCCAAGGCACCTCGTCAGCTTCTAGCCCCCGGGACTCAGAGAGAACAGGGGTCAAGTAGCAAGTGCCAGCTATGTGTGCCTAAGGAAGACATTTTCACTTCCACACCTCAGTTTTACCACACATTAAAAGAAGGAAGAGGAATAAGGCCATCTACTTCACATGACTGTGGCTGACCTCAGGATCACTAAAGCAAGCAGGTGCGAGAAGGCTAGTAGCTGCTAGCGCTCTCGAGTCCAAATGTTTTCTCAAGCCCCCAAAAGGTTCTTTTTTAAAAAAAAAAAAAAAAGATTTTATTTATTTATTTGACAGAGACACAGCGAGAGAGGGAACACAAGCAGGGGAAGTGGGAGAGGGAGAAGCAGGCTTCCCGCTGAGCAGGGAGCCTGATGCGGGGCTGGATCCCAGGACGTTGGGATCATGACCTGAGCCGAAGGCAAACGCTCAACGACTGAGCCACCCAGGTGCCCCAAGCCCCCAAAAGGTTCTGTCTGCAGAGAATGAAGCCACGGCACAGGTCGGACTGCTTCTGAGTCTCATCCGCGTCAACATGTGACCAAACGTGAAAAAGAAAGCCCCCAAGCCTCAGATCTCCCAGAGGGCTGTATTTAATGTATACATCCTTAATTCTCAGGCTCTAATATGGGTCTCTGTCAACAGGTGCAGCTGCTGAAGGAGTGACATTTGACTCTCACAGTGTTTTCCAATTAATGCATCAATTAAAGCCTTCCCACTCCCACTGGATGAGCCCAAAGCTGGAGCCAGGAAGGCCAACAGTTAAATCACCACCTGGCCGACTGGAACACAAGCAAGCTGACACATGTCACAACTCCTCATCTGCTCACTGAAGTCATTCCAAGTCTCTTTTCCTAAGAGACACCCCCCTGGCCAGCTGCAAGATAAATAAACATACACGAGAATGTCAACTGAGAAATTAAGAAACACGGGTGGAGTGGTTACGAAGAGGAAGATTTTTTTTTTTTTTTGAGCCTTTAAAGCTCATTACAAGTTACTTAAGGGAAAAAAATTAAAAAAAAAAAAAAAAACTCAGGGGCGCCTGGGTGGCTCAGTCATTAAGCTTCTGCCTTCGGCTCAGGTCATGACCCCAGGGTTCTGGGATCGAGCCCTGCATTGGGCTCCCTGCTCGGCGGGAAGCCTGCTTCTCCCTCTCCCACTCCCCCTGCTTGTGTTCCCTCTCTCACTGTGTCTCTCTCTGTCCAATAAATAAATAAAATTTTAAAAAAAAGAAGAAAAAAGAAATACATATTTAAAAAAAACTCAATACCCCAAATGTCAGGTATTAGGGACACAAGAGGCACTTAATGTTTGCTGAAAAAATTAATGTGTTAACCATAAGTTGCCTACTACTTCAGGGGACCCTGATTAGGTTAGTAGAAACCAGGCTTCGAAGCTGCAGGACTGGCTATGCCACAGACTAGCTGTGTGGGCACCGGACTAGCTGTGTGGGCACCGGACTAGCTGTGTGGGCACCGGACTAGCTGTGTGGGCATGGTAAGAAACTTCTGAAGTCTTCATTTTATCACCTATTATAGGTGGGGATGGTTATACAATTTATATAATATGTAACATTGTTTAGAACATATAATACACAGTTTCTTCTGCACGGGAAGACACACACCACTTTGCCAAGGGAGAGTTCTTTATGAGTCAAACACATTTTCATACCTCTTTTCACATTTTCTTCTCTCAACACCACGGTGCCAGGGACACCTTGCATTTACAGAGAGGATCGAAAATTGTGGGGGTTAGCTGGCTGGGACCAGGGCACACCCAGGGGCTGGGCAGGGGCAGTCACAGTATTCTGACTGCTCTACTCAGCGACTCTCACCCCTGCCCCATGCCGGCCGGGGCCAGGAAACGGAGTTCCAGGTCTTCCCCGCCCAGGGCAGCTCGAGGATGCTGCACAGACTCACCATCCTCACCCTTGCACCCACCAGCTGTCCCAGAACCTCCACGCTGTACCTCACACGTGGCCCCTGCTTTCTGCACACCACAGTGTCACACGCGGTGACTCCTGGCACACCACCCGGAGCAAGGTTCAAAAAGTACATATTCGGGGCACCTGGGTGGCTCAGTCGTTAAGCGTCTGCCTTCGGCTCAGGTCATGATCCCAGGGACCTGGGATCGAGGCCCAGATCAGGCTCCCTGCTCCGTGGGAAGCCTGCTTCTCCCTCTCCCACTCCCCGTGCTTGTGTTCCCTCTCTCGCTGTGTCTCTGTCAAATAAATAAAAATAAAATCTAAAAAAAAAAATACATATTCTGGGACGCCTGGGTGGCTCAATCGGTGAAGAGTCTGCCTTCAGCTCAGGTTGGCTCAGGTCATATCTCGGGCTCCCGGCTCAGCAGGAGCCTGCTTCTCCTCCTCCCTCTGCCATTCCCCCCACCTGCCTTGTGCTCTCTGGCTCTCTCTATCTCTCTGTCAAATAAATAAGATCTGAAAAAAAAAAAAAAAGGACATACTCTACTGCCCTGCGTGCATGTAACGGCCAGCTGACAGAGGCTATGTGGGTCCCTGTTAGACAGGACAGAAGAAGCTGGAGATGGAAGATGCAGGAACTGGGAAAGGTCTGAGTTATGCAAAGACGGTTTCACTTCCTACCATGGTGAATTCTGTGCCTGCTAAAATGTGTGAACAGTAAGCTCTTCTGAAACAAGATGGCAAGGCTGTAGGATCTGTTGCTATATATAAGCGCCTTATTTGGGGACATCTTTGCTGCAAAATAAATGGAGATTTAGACAGGGACTGGAAATAGGCTTTAAATGAGGATGAATTCAGGAAGCCTGACTCGTTGCAACTAACCTTCACACACTCAGGTCTGCTACTTCTGGAAAGAAGTCCTAAAGAGAGCTAGCTGGACCCTGCCAATTTCAATCTATGTCATTCCAGAGATAAAGAGGGTCCTTTTCATGTATTTATTTTACAAGTGTCCATCCAAGGGAGAACAGTTCAAAACAAGGAAAACAACAGACGCTGCCAAACATTCTGTACTACTTACTGTTCAAAGCTGAAAAAAATGGCAATCCTCATTTCCCCCAGTGAGATACTTTACAGATTCTGTCCCTTCTCTCTTCAGCGTCCATGTGTTCAAGGTATTTAGCAAATTATTAGAAACACCTGTTACAAAGAAAACCACAAGCCCAAAATGGCATCATCACTTGGGCCAAGCCGGGTCATCAAACCAGGGCTTAAGGCCTAACCTAACTGTGGTTTCCATCTTCCCCAGAAATGTGGTCTTAACCTGTCAGTAATTTTTTGTTGAGCACCAATGAGGGAATGGGTCTCATGGGCCCTGGGGGAAGCTGCGGGTCATCCACCTAATAAGACCCCCAGTCCCTCCCCTAAGGGAAGGTCACAATGCCTGGAACAATCTTTTCTCTTGCTAGTAACTTCCTTGCCCTCACTCCTTCCTATAAAAACCTTCCATTTTGTACAACTCCTCCAAACTCCCCCTCGACTCGCTAGGTGGGATGCTGCCCGATTTATGAATCATGTAATAAAGCCAACGAGATCTTCTAATTCACTTGGTTGAATTCTTGTTCTTAAGTTACTTTTCAAACCCAGTTAAAACCTTCTCAATTAGGTGCTCTCAAAGTAGGGTGTAATAAATGTTGGGGATCTATTAGAAAAACAGAAGCCCAAAGGAAAAAGTTTGCGAACTGGACTAAAGAAAGGTATTATCTATGGACTAGAAAAGATGTATGTAGGGGCGCCTGGGTGGCTCAGTCGTTGAGCGTCTGCCTTTGGCTCGGGTCATGATCCTGGGGTCCTGGGGTCCGGGGATCGAGCCCTGCATCGGGCTCCCTGCTCCGCGGGAAGCCTGCTTCTCCCTCTCCCACTCCCCCTGCTTGTGTTCCCTCTCTCGATATGGTTAAAAAAAAGAGAGAGATGTGGTGTAGTAAAGGCTAGCAGGGAGCTGCTTCAGAGTGGCTTAAAGAACAAAAATCAACAATAATATAGGAAAAGACATTTTTTAATCTAAAGAGATTCCAAAATTACATTTAAGAAAAAAAAGACTGGGGTGCCTGGCTGACTCAGTCAGTGAAGCGTGCGACTCTTGATCTCGGGGTTATGGGGTTGAGCCCCACACTGGGTGTAGAGATCACTTAGAAATAAAATCTTTTTTTTTTTTTTTTTTTTAGAGAGAGCAAGGGAGGGTGGTCACAGGGACAGGGAGAGAATCTTAAGCAGGCTTCACTCCCAAGTACCTTAAAAATAAAATGTTTTAAAAAACAAAAGATCAAGAGGCGCCTGGATGGCTCAGTCAGTTGAGCATCTGACTCTTGATCAGGTCATAATGTCAGAGTCCTGAGATCCAGCCCCACGACGAGCTCCACGCTGGGCATGGAGCCTGCTTGGGATTCTCTTTCTCCATCTCCCTCTGCCCCTCCCCCCTGCACTCTCTCCCTTTCCCAAAATAATAAAACAAACAGAATAAAATAAAATAAAATACCGGGTTAGTCATGAACTCTGAGAGAGGGAGTTAGGGCCTGGGGGTGGGGATACACCTCACTGAGAAGGCCACAGACACAGTGCTGCCCTGGTCAGGTTAGTAACGGGAACTTACACGGCCGGTCAGTTCTCCGCATTCCAGTGATCAGGTCCCAGAGGGAAATCACAGTTCACCTTCCCACAGCGTGCATGGAATCACCTGAATGAAGTTAATGACTATCCCAGGACCCGACATCCCTTACTGCAGGGCTAGTTCAGAGACCAAGCCCAGGCTTTCTGTGGGAGACAGCACAGGGATTCTCAAGCCTCCAAGGTGCTCCAAGGTCCCCGGGCAAAACCATTCCAGAAAGCACTGCTTCACTGCTTCCTGCCTCTCCCTCAGGGCCAAAGGGAAGGCGACTGGGAAAGGGGCCTGACCGTTCACACTGCCCAGAGAGCACAGATCTCTGTACACACAGCTCCGGCTGAGCAGGTTGGAGGCAGCTCAGGACCCCAGACGCCGGAACTGTTAAGGAAGACACTTGGCAAGATGAAATCTTTACATTCAAGTTAACTCAGTACAAACCGCTCTCATAAACAGACATTCCAAAAGCCCTGTGTAGCCAGAGCCTTGAGCTTGCCTGTCAGTGAAGAGCTCCCAAGAAGATAACTCATTTGTCCCGAGTTGTGAAATACTCAAGAAGGGAGACACAGTTAGGGTGTGGAGAGTAAAATGAAGAGGTTCCGTGACATCACTAGTACCTAAATCTGGTAAACACTGGGCAACTGTTCTGGGACATGGCGAGATCTCAGGTTCTCGGCCATTCCTGCCATTTCTCGGTCCCCCTCCTCGAATCTCTTACCTGTTAAGCCAGTCAATCTCCCCGAGTCATGGTGCTGTGAATCACACTTTGTACAGAAGATGACAAAGCTGCAGAAGCTTTTGACTTGCTAGTAGCTATTCAGCAAAACCCAGCAGAGGCTGGGTGAAACCATGGATTTGAGGCACCACACCAAGAATAGGAGAGAAGAAAAACTACCCCGAACAAGAAAACTCCCTGCGACTCACTCGAAGGGACAGGTTTTCCTGCTGAAAACTAGCTTTTCCAGTTTCTACAGGTAGTCCAGATTCCCTCACTACCATCACCCTATAAAATTGGCCTCTAACTCTCGACACAAAAACTTTAGAGCCAAAGATGGGGAAGGAACTGTTTGACGCAGAAATTCATCTCATTTTCCTGCCAATGTTGGATCTTGTAATTTTGTTTAAAACTATACCTAGTACCCAAGCACTGGCTTTCTCCTCTTGCTTCTGTACCACCTCCTCCACCACCCTGCCCTGCCCCCTTCCCTCGAAATCTCAGAGGCCTGGAAGTCCCAGAACCAAGTTCACTCGAGGACCACCACCTACATTAGTGCTGTTAGTGCGGCTTCAGAGAGAAACTCTGCCTTGTTCTGGGTTTCCCCCGACTCCTTCCCGGATCCAGAACACAAGGCTTTGCCTCCTGTTGTGATTCTAAGAGCAGGACACCTGACCTCCTCCATCGGGGTCACTGGTAAACAAGAGAGAACCACAGAACTACAACTCCACCTTTTTCCTTAATCCCCTGCCCCTCCCCCCACCCTGGTAACCTGTACCGAGTAAATCAATATTGACATTCCAACAGTGAGAATCTGCCTAGTCCTTCCGTCGAGGGCACTTCTAAGACTCTGCTCTTCCCTGTTATCATTCTTACTTACTTTTCCATCACCACATTCATCTGCCCTTTCCCACAATGAGCTTATTTTGTTCCATGTCCACTGAGGCAGCCCCATCTCTGTGCCTTCCTGTGACTCCCCCATGGAGCTAAGGCTTTCTATCCACAGACGAAATCAGCTTAAGGGTAAGAAGGTGAAGGGCAGCCAGTCCCAAAAGTTGACGCAGACCTAAGGATCATCCACTGCTACTCCAAACTCCCAGTCTATCTTAACTGTCGCCATTTCTTCTAGAAGCTTAACTTCTACCAGTTCTTCCTAAGATTCTAGAACGGTTATGCAAACGAATGAGTTGAGACTGAACATCGGAGGAGAATAAACCTAGAGAGACAGCAACCACATGGCCAACTTTAACTTCACTCATCATTAAGGGCAAATCAACAATTCCCCATTCTGGTTCTCTTCAACTCAGAGCCACAGTTCAAATGTTTGATAACATCCAGGCACCCCCACACGTGATTCCATGATTCAGCTGTGAACATTGTTTATGTGATCGTAATGTAAAACACTACTTGTCGCTCTAACCAGACCTGATATAATCATAGCAGAAGAGACGTGCAGGGAAGGGGAAAGTTGTCACTTAAAACCTAATCATCTACCATAGGAAGTCAATAATGCATGCCTGGTATTGAGAGGGGGAAATCAGAATAATGCCATGTGAATGTGATACGGAGACAAATAAAAGGAGGAAAGAACAAAAGAGCTGAAAGTGGTGGTCTCTGGGAAGTGGGAAAATGGGATGGGGTGAAGGAGGAGGGCCAACTGGTTTCTGGCCTCACAGCAGGGTGGGGGAGAAGCGGTCCTGACTGTCGTCAACATCTTCCTAAGAACTAACACTAATTGGCTGCTGCCCACTTACCAAACAGCGTTTCAACTGCTTTCTATTATTTCATATAATCCTTCCAACCTTTGATAGGCAGGCACTATTCTGTACCTATCTTACAGATGAGAAAAACGAGGCACATAGCAAGTCACGTGCCCAAGATCACTGCACTAGGAAGTAGCAGAGCTGAGGCAATACTATCTTTTTATACTATATACTTTATTTTTTTATTTTTAAAGATTTTATTTATTTGAGAGAGAGAGAGATGGAGCATGAGAAGGGGGAGCAGCAGTGGGAGAGGGAGAAGCAGACTCTGTGCTGAGCAGGGAAGGAGCCCGACGTGGGGCTCGATCCCAGGACCCTGAGATCATGAACTGAGCAGAAGGCAGACACTTAAACTGACTGAGCCACCCAGGCGCCCCACCATATACTTTTTTAAATGTCTACCAAAGTAACAATATACAGGTTAAATCTTTTTTTTTTTTTGTCTGTCTGTTTTAAGAGAGAGGGAGGGACAGAGGGAGAGAGAGAGAATCTCAAGCAGGCTCCAAGCTCAGCACAGAGCCCGACGCGGAGCTCGATCTCACAACCCTGAGATCATGACCAGAGCCAAATTCAAGAGTCAGATGCCTAACCCACTGAGTCACCCAGGCGCCCCCCAGGTTATTTTTAATCGTGTACTTGCACACAAGCAGTAGCGTGTGGACATAAGAAAAGCAGTTACACATGAGGGTGTGAGCTATTTCCAGTCTCCATGAGAGAAGGCTCAGATGCGGACAAAGCAAGCGTTAACAGTGCTGTCACACCAAAATGTGATTATTTAATTTGAATAGGTGCCCCCCTATAACAGGCCAAGCCCATGTATCCACCCGATTAGTGAGAAAAGTCCAAACTATCCACTCCTGAGTTTTAGTCACACCACCACCTTATTTTAGGGACTAGAAAAAAAGATTTCTAATCTTTAAATCAAGCCAGTTTCCAGGATTCTTGCAGCCAGAGACTGAGAGTATGTTAATGCTCATATCAAAGATGGCTCTTTGCGGTCCTCACAGTCCTGGGATGGAATGCTGCCCCAGCAAAATGTGCACACTTGACAAAATTCTGCACTAAAGTTTCAAGAGATTGACAGCCCTTCTGAAGCCCATCCATGGACCCCAGGCTAATCTAAGAACCCCTCCCCTACAGGACAACCCTGTGCTCCTGCTGGAGGGGAAGAAAAGGAAAGACAAGACTTAACCACCTTCTAAATATTACTATAAAATAATACAAAAAATTTTTGAGCAGTCTTTTTTCCTACCAGCCCAATTACAGAAACCTAGAAAAGATCAGTCAGTACCCAGGATGCTCAAAACTCCAAATAAGGTATATGCTTAGAGTTCAGTGACATTGACTTTCTTTACAGGGATGACATCTACCAGCAAAAAACAACAGCAAGATACAGCAGCAACCATCTGCTAGACCATCCCTCTCCCCAGGATACTGCTGCTGAGGCTAAAATGTTTCCCAAATCTCAAGGAGACTGACAAATTTAGGTAACATAAATTGACCTCAGATCCTGTTAATTGTTGCAGAGTTAAGATAATGTCACACCTCTAGGGACAGGGTCCCCAGGGAGTCATGGAGGAAAAAATATGTTTCCCAAGAGGGGCAACATTTATGTAAAAAAGACTGTATCTGTGTATAAGCGTATGTTTGTAACTGAAAAGAAAGAGCTCTTGTGTTGGGGAAAACAACCAGATCGGAGGATCTGTGATGCGAGGTTACGCGCAGACTCAGTACAGCAGAGTGGACTCCAGCGAGGCGGCTACCCTCTAAATTCCAGTCCCACCACTTAGTGCTGCCTCCACGAGGTAGTTACTTCACTTCTCTGGGCTGCCATCTGCTCATCTGGAAATTGGGGACAATCACAGTCATTTAGCCCTTGGGGCTGTCGAGGAATTCAAAGGAGCTAGAACGTGTTGAACACTTAGAATGGCACCTAGCACAGAGTCGGTGCTCAGAAAGTTGAGCTTTTAGTAGCAGATGGATTTTGAAAGGAAACAGATAATAAACACATATAAATAATTTCAGATGGCATTAAATTAGGAAAATAAAATAAGGCAGTGGAATGCAGAGATGCCCTGTTAGTAATATGTCAATGTTTTGCAAGAGCATGTATCACTTTTGATTGAGAAAGAAAACTGGCAAGACATGATGAAAGTTATTTCCAATAAATTAAAAATCTGCGCCACCCTTCAAAATACCTCAATTCAAACCTGAAACTCAAACAACTGCCTAAGAGCCCAATAGCTATGGTTTTTGCTCTAAGTGCAGGGCTCACTTAAAGCTGAGTTGTCCACACTGAACTACAAGAACTCTTCAGATGAACTAATAGTTTTTAATCTCACAAGGTCAAAGTCTTTTGCACCAGTCCTGTGTTCCAAAGCAACAGTGACAGTCCGTCTGCCATCCCTCCGCCCACGCCTACCCCCCTCACCCTCCACACACCGACACACTCACGGGGCCCAACTCACAAGACAAGCAAGGCAGAGGGCAAACTGTTCCCAACATAAACAAGGGGGCCTCCTGCAAGAACACTTCTCACCCACACTAGCCTAATGTTCAGCTCTGTGGAGAGCAACCACCGTGACGATGAGGAGCTTTATCGACCAAGAACTACAGATGTAAGATTAACTTTTCAGATCTCAAAATCAGATGAAAAGCCCGAGACAAAATAAAAGCAAAAACAAAAAACAAAAAGCCACCACCACCAACAACAACAACAAAAAAACAAGCCAGATGAACTCCGTATGTGACCCCATCCCATGCTCGTGGCAAAAACAAAACAAAACAAAACAAAACAAAAACAAAAACAACACCTCCTTACACTCCCTCGAGTATTTCTGAGCACCTATGATATTCTAAGCACGGTGGGTAGAGATAAAGACACTGCTCTTGGGGCGCCTGGGTGGCTCAGTCAGTTCAGTGACTGCCTCCAGCTCAGGTCATGATCCTGGAGTCCCGGGATCGAGTCCCACATCGGGCTCCCTGCTCAGCACAGAGCCTGCTTCTCCCTCTGACCCTCCTCCCTCTGGTGCTCTCTCTCTCATTCTCTCTCTCTCTCAAATAAATAAATAAAATCTTTAAAAAAAAAAATTATAGGGGACTGACAGACACTTCCTCTGGCTTTGAAGTGACCAGACAGAAGAGGAGGGGACAGCATGTAAGACACGCAGCAACGTGTCCAGACGTGCGGAGGTGAGCGCTCTGAGATCTGGGAACAGGAAGGAGCTGAGAATGAGTTTTGTGAAAGGACAGGATGGCATAGGGAGGGTGGCAGGAAGGAAGGCTGGAGAGATTAAGCTAGAAGCCTGGGGGGCAGGGGCAGGCAGTGCTGACTGCAAGACCAAAGGTGAAGGAGAACCCCCCGCCAAAGAATTTTTGGGCAGTGACAGGCTTGATCACAGCTGCATTTTTGTTTTGAAAAAGGTCCAGGTTGGCAGCTGGGAATTGGCCACTGCAGAGTGATCCGGGCAAGAAATGATGGATGCAGGGAAGAGAGGTGAATTTCAGGAGAAAGCAGAACTGACCAGACTCCGGGGGATGAGGGAAGATGTAGGAGCACTGGCTGGACCCCGGGTTTCTGTGCCGTGCCTTTGTGCAGAAAGACAACACAGACGGCGCAGGTCTGTGCGTGGTACCAGGTGAGGTGACACATGACTGCTGGATGAACGGGAAAAGGACTCGGGACAAGAAATAACGTGGAAGTCATCAACAGATGGAGGATCCAGAGATGGAGCAGGAGAAAACCACTGACCCAAGCAGGGGGTCCTGAAACACGACGCAGTCACAGGCACACAAGAACCCAGAGAGATGGCTGAGAAAATAACAGGGAGAGAGGCAGAAAACCAGCCAAGAGCAGGGACATAAAAAGAAAGTTCCCTGGAGGAAAATGGTCATTGTCAAATGTTATAGAAAAGTGAGCTCCTTATCAACAGCTTTAACAGGACTTGGGGACTAGGGGACTACTGGGGAAGCTTTTCCAACAGCCGTTAACACGTTCCCACTCCTCTAGATCTCTGACAGCACTTACTGACTGACTACAGACTTACGGGGCCCTTGTCACGCCTTCCATAATCAGAACAAAGTCCTTTCTGTGCACAAGGCTAAGGATACAAAGATGGATAGCCTGCCATCCAGACCCTAGAATCCAGCAGTCACAGATCTGCCAGCCGACCACAACATAAGAGGATGAATGCTACCAGAGAGTGAGGCGAGGCTGTTCAGTTGGGTTTGGCAGACATTTATTAAATACCCGCCATGTGGTCAGGTACTATGCTGGGCCCTGGGTGAGCAGAGATGAGCCAGACCCAGACATTTAAGTTCCATGAGGTCACGGGCTTTATCTACTGCACTGCTGTATTCCCAGCACCTAACAGTGCCTGGTGCTTAGTAAGCAATCAGTGAGCATTTACTGGATGAATAAATGAATGGAAGACATGACCTATTCTCTCAGGGGCGGACAAGGGTAAAAACCTTTTAAGATTTATTTATTTATTTTATAAAATAAAAAGATACATGCTACTATTTTATAAGAAAATTAAGTGCTACATAAATAAAAGTGCTACTACACTAATATAGTATATTTTTCTAGGAATTGATACCAATGGGAAATATTAAAAATTTGAATGTGTTTTGATAAATCTAGTTCCACAATAAATGTATTAAGTCAATATCTTCCAAACTGTTTCACTTAGAGATGTTAATGTGCTTATTTGCAGAAAGGTTAGCTGTCAAACACATTTGTAAAATGCTGCACGTAATTTTCTCTGAAGATTATAATGCATATTTCCAATAAACCTGTTTAATTTGACTAAAAAAATTTATTTATTTGAGAGAGAGCGCACGCGCGCAAGCAGGGGCAGGGGCAGAGAGAATCCTCAAGCAGACTCCATACTGTGCACAGAGCCCGACGTGGGGCTCGATCCCGGGACCCTGAGATCATGACCTGAGCCAGATGCTCAACCCACTGAGCCACCCAGGCACCCCCAAGGGTAAAAACTTTAGTAAGAGGCATCTGTGATCTGGATTTAAGGAGCAGCAGGATTTTGCTAGGCACATGATGACTGAATGTTTTCTAATGTATCTTCTATACAAGACCAAGTTCCTAGAGTCACACAAGTAAGTCTTGGTGATCTCACAGCCATAAAACAGGCCTTGTCTCTACCATCTCATCAATTCACTGATGGAAGGGGCAGTGAGGGCAGTGATGACAACGGGCTACCTGTGGTGCTGGGCACACTCTATTCCTTGACTTGGCAAGTACCTCCCCAGGTGTGTTCACGCTGGGATAATTCACTGAACCATACACTTAAAATCTGTACACTTTGCCACAGGTTCTATTTTTAATTAGGAGGGTTTTTAAAAAGGAGTGTAAGTACGCTGCTCTTTCTTCCCCTAACCACCCATCAGAAAACAAGTCTGCTTGTTTTTCAAGAAAAGGCCCAACTGGACAAGGGCAGACAAGGGCAGAAAAGGACTGCTAAGGCCTCCAGCAAGCTGGTAATGAGAGAAGAGATGAGACGCCTTGGCCCACGGAAGGGAGTGGCCAGTATCTGACTCTCTGGGCACTTTATCAGCAAAGGGCCACCGCCTAAAGCAAGTCACATCACCTTCGTAAGTAGAAATCAAACTGTCCTAACAGGTCCTCATCGTTATCAGTGACAACACACCTGGACACATCTGGCTCACGTGTCCAGGAAGCTGGGCTGATTAGAAGCGGACAGAGAGCAAGACAGCCACACACCTGCCTGGAGCACAAACCATGGTCCCCCCGCAGAAAGGGAACAATGGAGAAACTTCTGCATGCCTTTTCTCATTGCGTCCTCCCAGCAACTCTCCAAACCAGACAGTATCTGCTTTTCACAGATGTAGAAATGGGTTCAGGGGAAAGAGATTAAACGTGGTAGAGCTGGGATGTTGACACAATCGTGGCTGACTCCAAAGCCCATGTTTGTTCAACCACTACAAGCTGTCTGGACTTAGGGCAAGAAAGCATTTTCCAGAAGAGACCTCATTAAGCCTCAATTCTATCACACCATACAGACCTTAAACCCCACCAAGACTGCAAAAGGAGCCTCGTCGCAGGCCTGATTTAGCTCTTCTTAGAGGACACATCCACAACACAAGCTTCCGCAGGTCAAGCGTGACCTCTCCTGATCACAGCCTCCAGAAACCAAATGGCCCACCCAGCACGCACACAGGCTTGTGTCCTTCATAGTGAGCCAAGCAGAGCACTAATGCTTGCATTTCCTTCCAGAGGAATATTCACTGCCTCTCTTGTTCAAATACTCTGTGTTCAATACTATGTGTCAAATACTATTCTGTCCTGTCTGGTTTCAAATATTTACTCTCTCTACCAAGACGTGGAGAAAAATAAAGCCACTAACTTGTCAAAACAGCATGTTTTGCCTCAGTAGAAAAATCAATAGGTCCTTAGGAGATAGGCCTCACCCTAAAGGGCAAGGCTCTTGGCCAATCTCCTCAGCAAACTCTATGCATGGAGAAAGTTCTCTTAGACAACCAATATGCCACCCAAGAGAAACACACCCTCAGAAGCCCCCACAGAGACAAAGGGCAGTCATGCCCTTTGCTGCTTTGATAAATGTCCACTGATTCCCAGGCACCTGTTGGTGGAGATGCCAACCCATGAGCCATACAGATGGGGCAGGCCACCCCCGGCCCCTGGGTATATTCCCCGGGTTCTGAGTTCTATTCCTGCTCAGTCAGAAGTACTTATTACCAATCCTGTCATAAATTGACTTGAACAGTAAAGACCTTAACGACTCCAGTTTACTGTGTTTGCATTTCTTTTGTTCAAAAAAAAAAAATGTTTTAAATGGCAGCATCTCAGATCTTAAAATTGCTGTTTTACAGCAGAAACTGAAGTTTATAATACATGTAATTACTTATCATCTGTGTTGCTGAACGGAAGAACATTAATAATCCCAATAGGATGATAGCTTTGGAAAGTGTCTTTGTCATGTCAAATCTCTACAACTCAACAAGGATATATATGCTACTCTGTACAAGCCACACTAAACTCAAGCTAAAAAGCGACCATGCCCCCACCCGTAGCTCTGCTCAGCCCTTTCCTGGCTCCAATCCTAGCTACAGAAGGCCTAGTATTCAGACTAAGGCGAGCTGCCCCAAAGTGGAGATAGCTTTTCTCCAGAGATGATGGATGTGTCTTCCCCTAAGATAGGGAAGATGAACATTTTGGCTTAAAAGATCTACTCTTCTAGGGGCGCCTGGGTGGCTCGGTCGGGTAAGCATCTGCCTTCGGCTCAGGTCACGATCCCAGGGTCCTGGGATCGAGCCCCGAGTCAGGCTTCCTGCTCAGCAGGGAGCCTCCTTCTCCTCCTCCTCGCTTGTGTTCTCTCTCGCTATCTGTTTCTCTCTCTCAAATAAGTACTTGAAATATTTCAAATAAAATATTTTTTTTTAAAAAAAGGATCTACTCTTCTGCTTGCATTTCTTGAGTTAAAGATCCAGTTCATATGAACAAGCACTCAAACAAAATAGGTAGCATCCGTAATAAGAATTTGGTAAGATGTGAAGGTTACCCTCCAGTTGATTTCATATTTTTACAAATGCACCATTAAACAGGCACCTAAGCCATCTAGCATGTACACCTACACTGAGCTCTGTGATTGACAATGTGCCAGTAATCCTACCCAGGTAAAGGGACCCCAAGAAGAAGTACAAGTATGAACAGTCAAGGGACAACTATCCACATCTCTGGACAACTATCCACATCTCCCGGCAACAGCCAAAGCAACCAGGTTTAAATGCTGAAAACTAATATTAGAAGAGATAACTGAGCGAAGAAGGAATACATTCTTCAACCATTTATTCAACAAGTAATTGAGTGCCTACCGTGTGCAATTTTTTTAAAGATTTTGTTTATTTATTTATTTGAGAGAGGAAGAGCACATACGCACAAGCGGGAGGGAGAAGGAGAGAGAATCTGGAGCAGACTCCACACTGAACGCAGAGCCCGATGGAGGGCTCAATCCCAGGACCACGACATCAGGACCTGAGCCCAAACCAAGAGTCGGACACTCCACCGCCTGAGCGACCCAGGCACCCCTGCAATTTTAAACACTGTGACCATGAGGAGGTGAGAGAGCCAACCATACTGCTATCTGAGGGAGGTGCCAACCTGGCAGAAGGAACAGCCAGTGCGAAGCCATCTTGAGGACCCCGTGGGTCTTGGCAAGGACTTTGGCTTCTCTGTTGGGAGTAAAATGGGAAGCCACAGCAGGGTTTTAAGCAGAGCAGGGAAATTATTATCCAATCTTCACCTGAGCAGGATCACTCTGGCCGCTGTGAGGAGAGTGGAATGTACAAGGACAGAGGCAGGAGGGGGAAAGGAGCCAGGAGCTACTGCAATGACCCAACTCTGAGATGGTGGCTTAGACCGAGGCAGGGAAGCAGTGGAGGCGAACAGGGACAGACTGAGGACATGCTGTGATGGTAGAACCAACAAACTCTCTTAATGCACTAGAAACCAATGGAAGAGAGTAGTCAAGAATGACTCCAAGGTTGAGGTCTCAGCAACCAGAAGAAGGCTGAAGCTGTAAGCAGCCGAGATGGGGAAGGGGGCAGGGTGAACACACGTGAGGGTAAGCTCAGGAGTTAAATATTGGCCGTACCAAGATTCCCGTGGGGATCCCAAGAGAAAATGGCAAGGAGTTTCAGAAAGAGGTCCTTAATATCTGGCTACTCAACAAATATTTATTGAGGACCTACCTAGACTTTCTAGCCCACGTGTTAGCCTCAGGGAACAGTGAGGAGAAACAAAGTCTCTGATGCAGAGACTCGGTCTCAGGAGTGGAAGACAGACTCAACAAGCAAGGGCAACACGGGCTGGGGGAAATCCTATGACTGAGGTCTGTTAGGATGCTTCAGCCACACAGAAGAGGGACACCCAAGCATGCCTGGGATGACTTCCCAAGAGAGGCCAAGAGAGAACACATATAGAAAGATGAGCAGGGGTTACCCAGGTAAGGAAAAGGAAGGTGGGTAGAGGGAGGGACGCTAGCAGCAACATCTTTGACAGTGAAGATACAGGGTCCCCCATCTACAAGAAACCCAGTTAATATCCAGCAGAAGTGAATGTTGGCCCATGGCAGGAGGTTAAAAGCCTTTTAGGACCCCACCACAAGATCACAAACGCCAACTGCATTGTGCAGGTGCGGACGGGAGAAGTACTTGGTATGTGTGACTAATGGTGAGAAAAACACGATAGAACACGAGACTAGCTACAGAATTGAGAAATGTTAAGGGATGACAGGAGCCTCTCCTGGAGATGAATATACAGATAGCTACTAAGTACCTGGCAAAGCTAGGCTGGAACCCATGTTCCCTAAATGAGTGGCCGTACGAAGGGGCAATGTGAAATACGAGCGCTGATACTAAAAAATGAATGGCTAATGATGTAACAAAACCCTTTTACAAATCTGAAGGTCTCTTACTTTCTGCTTTTGACAAAATTATAGGAGGTGGGTGGCAAGCTAGTTGAGTCCTCAAAATATACTGGGTTTTGACACATATTTTGAAAGGTAAAAACTGAATGACCCTGACATAACAAAAGCCCTCCCATTCCCATCTACTTATGCCAACAGGGCTTCTTGAAGTTTCTACCTATACAAGAGAAAAATCTTTTCTAGCATTAAGTGGTAATAACCCACCTATACATGACCTACTTGGGTTGGGGAGCTCCATCGATCTCATCAAGTTGCTTTCCAACAAAAGTCTACCTTCTATGTTTTAAGAATTTATCAAAATGTTTATCTACATGTTCTAATTAACTTACGGCAAAAACCATAGTAATATAATCTGAAAGAACTTAACACTGAAGAGACTTGTAATGGGAAATAAAATCATTCCAGGGCGCCTGGGTGGCTCAGTTGGTTAGGCGACTGCCTTCGGCTCAGGTCATGATCCTGGAGTCCCGGGATTGAGTCCCACATCGGGCTTCCTGCTCAGCAGGGAGTCTGCTTCTCCCTCTGACCCTCTTCCCTCTCGTGCTTTCTATCTCTCGTTCTCTCTCTCTCTCAAATAAATAAAATCTTTAACAAAAAAAAATAAATAAATAAATAAAATCATTCCAATGTACACATCTATTTTTATGGCATAAGGATGATAGAATGATCAATATTGCATAAAAATAGATGAGATTAAGTTAATATTTTGCGGGGAAAATGGAATTGAAGTGTGATTTCATGGAGGGGGAAAAATGAAGCTTTCTGGCTCAAATAAGAGCTTATTTGTGTATTTTTTTAATGGATAACAATAGGCCAAACAAATTATTACAGTATTCAGAGCCCACTAGATACACTTAAAAGAATGAAACAATTATTAGTTCAGAGTGTCAGTATTTACAATATATCAGAAATATATCCTTTGCAACTCTTTAATCAGGGCGAAAAACACTTATAGCAAAAGTATGCAATGGGATAAAGAATTCTCCAAAACTTCTTTTAGCTGTTAGAGGATGCAAACGTGTTTGAAGACCAGAGTGCAAATCACAAGTCAGGACTCTTAGCCTGCCATTCTTCTACAGGCTCTCTCTCTATAGCCTGAGACTTACCAAACTGGACAGGGCAGAGACAGCACTCACCCTCCACTACGGGGAAGGAGGCCATGCTAGAGACATCTGCAAAACTTGGGGCTTCCTAGAGGACAGGCCGACAGCAGATGTGTGTTGGGATGTGACAGAATGGCCCTTCAGCTAAGGGGAAAAGAAAGGCCAAAATTTCAGAAAAGATAGCACACTTACGGACTGATTAAAGCAATGAAGAAGCACAACCCCACTTCACCTGCACACACAAAACTCTTACGGATCTAGTGTCCTACAGAAGTCCTCCCATGTTTCCACAAGTCACACAAGGGGCATGTGGCAGAACCCTCCATCACCACTCCTGTGAAAAGGAATACCCTACCACAAATGAAGTGGGGGACCACACAGGGCAGGAATAAAATTGCTGACCACCTGCTCCACAGGGTACTCAAGGTTACCATGTAGGGGAGGCAAGGTTACTACAGAAGGTATGGGAGGTTCAGAGACACTCCTGATTACTTCTCGTGCAGTTTCAGAGCTTGTAACCATATGGAAATAACTGCTTTTTCCCTATACTATGGAAAGACCACTTTTAGTAGCCAGAAACAGAGCAACCCTCATTTTTTTAGAATTATCACTTTTTCCCATCATCATTCAAAATTCTCAAAGCACATGTGATCCACTTTAGAACCAATGCCCCCATATCTCATCAAATTACTGCTCAGGAGAGGCCTGAAGGTTCAGTGCTTTCTAGGATCCTTCAGACTTTTTGGTTATTATGTTAACTCGTCTACTGATGGCAATCTTATGATTTTTAAGTACTTTGGCTTTCTCTGTGTGAACTTTCATGTTCACTTAACTTCTGTAAGCATGTGACCTAAACACAGATTAGTATTTTTTTGTCAACACCTGACAAATGGGGCGCCTGGGTGGCTCAGTCAGCTGGGTTTCTGCCTTCGGCTCAGGTCATGATCCCAGGGTCCTGGGATCGAGCCCCCCGTCGGGCTCCCTGCTCCACGGGAAGCCTGCTTCTCCCTCTCCCTCTGCTTGTGTTTCTTCTCTCGCTGTCTGTCAAATAAATAAAAATTTAAAAAATCTTTAAAAAAAAAAAGGATTCAAAGGACTAAACTTAGAACCAAACCTTCAGCCTTGTAGTCACCAAGACTAATATCACCAAGATCATCCAAGATCCATGAATCATCATGTATGAAACAAGATTTTTAGAAATAAAACACTCTTTAGTCACAAATAAAAAATATTTTAGTAACAATCAAAAGGTTTTATACCGGGGCGCCTGGGTGGCTCAGTCATTAAGCGCCTGCCTTGGGCTCAGGTCGTTGTCCTGGGATCCAGGCCCACATCGGGCTCCCTGCTCGGCGGAGAGCCTGCTTCTCCCTCTCCCACTCCGCCACTTGTGTTCCCTCTCTCACTGTCTCTCTCTGTCAAATAAATAAATAAAATCCTTAAAAAAAAAAAAAACGTTTTATACCATTAAAGAAACCACCATTTTAAGTGTTTCTTTTTCCTCAGTTTTATAATTCCTATTTTTGTTTTATAGTTACAGATTATACTTATGCAGTTCATATATACTTATACACGATATATGATAAAGATGATCAAATCCTTTATAAAGTTGGCTTAATGATAAAAATGGTTTGACGGACAAGAAAGCATGCACACGCGCAAAGGAGTACACCCTTCAAGCTTTCTTACTGGTTTCAAACACTGAAGACACACATCTGGAAGACCTCACAGATCTAAATGGTCCAATAGCACCATCTCAGAGGCCACTAGCAAGAAACGTCAGGCCCTCGGGCGCCTGGGTGGCTCAGTTGTTAAGCGTCTGCCTTCAGCTCAGGTCATGATCCCAGGGTCCCGGGATCGAGTCCCACATCGGGCTCCCTGCTCAATGGGAAGCCTGCTTCTCCCTCTCCCACTCCCCCTGCTTGTGTTCCCTCTCTCACTGTGTCTCTATCTGTCAAATAAATAAATAAAATCTTAAAAAAAAAAAAAAAAAGAAACGTCAGGCCCTCAACAGTGAAACTCCCCAATACAATCTGTCCCCAGCCCAGAACTTCATACAAGCAAGACTCAACAAAAAAATGAGGACATCAGGCAGAAGATCTCAGCAAATGCTATAGAGCAAGCTGGAGTTAGGTGACCACAGAGAGCGAGCATCAGAAGCCACACTTCAAAGACACACAAGCAAGGAATGAAAGAGAAGGCAGCTGAGCACAGGCACAGCTGGGGGAAGCCAAGCAGCAAAAGAGGAACCGACCGGACACCTCAAGGCAGGCTGCTGCTGCTTCCCTCTCCCAGGAACCATGCTAGGCACTGGCACAAGGAATAGGAGAATTTCCCGCAGAGCCAGCAGTATTCCTGGGGCAGGGGGAAAGCCAGGCATGCTGGGCAGCCAATATGGCTGCAAGAGAGAGAGCGAAGGGGGAGAGGGGCAAGAGGTCAGCAGGGCCAGATCACACACGGCCTTGATGGCCATGGGAGCAGTTCAGGGTGGTCTCTGAGAAAAACAGCAGGACCAAACCAGTCCCGTGGTTCTCAAAGTACCTACAGAAGGGCAGTGTGGAGTGAACAAGCTGGCCAGATGGGGATGGCTGCTGAGGTCTCAGGAACAGGGTGATGGAGCCAAGGAGATGCGGGCCCACGGCATATTCCAAGAGTGCTCCAAAGCAGATGCTGAGTCACGGCCAAGGAGAGCTGAGGTGACAGCCCACACCTCTGAGGGGACTGCAGTTTTCCTTTCTTGGTCTGTCTTACTGATACACAGTCAGACCGACCTCCCCCAAAATACCTCAGAGGACTGGTTGCTGCCTGTGAAGACAGCTCAGAACAGACACAGATTTAGGAAAGGAAAAATCTGGATTCCAATCCAAGAAGTATCACTTACCCGCCACGTGAGGTCAGGCAAGTCAAAAACTCTAACCTCATCTTCCACTGCTATCCATCAAGGGGAAACACACCTGTCTGACTTCAAAGGGAAGAGATAATCCAAGGATTTAAAAGTAAACTGGCTTAGGGGCACCTGGCTGGCTCAGTCAGTGGAGCATGCAACTCCTGATCTCAGGGTTGTAGGTTCGAGCCCAGATTGGGAGTAGAGATTACTTCAAAAAAAAAAATGGAGAGAAACTATCTTAAAAAAAAAAAAAGATAAACTGCTTGGTTTAAGCAAGTTTTAACTATAAATACTAACAGAGACTTTCTCTCAGGTATCCTCATATCCTGACTTCTCCTCACAAGCACTTAATACAGGGCGCCTGGGTGGCTCAGTCGGTGAAGCATCTGCCTTAGGCTCAGGTCATGATCCCAGGGTCCTGGGATCGAGCCCCGCATCGGGCTCCCTGCTCAGTGGGGAGTCTGCATTCCCCCCCCACCCCCGTGCATGGGCTCTCTCTCAAATAAATAAAATCTTTTTTTTAAACACTTAATACAGTATTTCACACAATGACATTCATTCAGCAAGTACCTACTTAGTACATATTAAATAAATACCAGGCTCTGAATAAGCAATACCAATGTATTAGCGTTTGGGGAGCTTTTTATATTTGGGTCATTGCAACATGAGTAACAGTTAAACAGGGTTTCCACTGTGGCCTCAAATCCTAATTCAAATAGTCTTATGAATTAAATAATAAAAGAGTAATACAAATTTTGGCCTGCCTAACTCAGTTCAACACACACCAAACACCAATGCTGTATCAAACACCCAAATAAGGCTCAAATAAATACGTGAGATGCTCTTATAGAACTTCCATTAGGGTGTGGGAAGTAGTCTACGGGTAGCCACACTACAAGGCAACCACACTGCAAGGCAAACTGCGGTATAACTAGGGAAGCATTAGACACACAAAACAATTCTGACTAAGGAAGTGAATAACAGAGTTCCCTGGAGCAAGTATTTGCAGAACTGAAGGCTTAAAAGGATTATAGGTCATTCTGGAGAAGACCCAGAGCAAAAGTAAGTGAAAGCAGTTCCAGAGATGTATGTGTCTGTGTGCATTCGGGTTGGGGGGTGGGGAATAATGAGGGTCAAGGGGATGTGCACTGTGTGCTGAAACATTTGACCAGCAGTCTGGGTGATGGAGAGTGGCCCAAGGTTTCCAGAAAGGAGAGTGACACAGTCAGAACTACAGCTAAGGAAGCCCACTCTGATGGCAGTGTGAAGGAGCAGACTGAGAAGCTATTTTCATCGTCTGGGGAAGAAGTCACAGCAAGGAGGAGAGGGAATGGCCCCCACTGTCATGGACATAGACGCAGGCAGAGAAGTTTACTTTTTCCCTCTTCCAGTGACTTCCTGCTCTCTCCAGACCCGTCCTTTCCGAGGAAACACGAGAACCTGGTTTTTAACACAGATCAGAACAACTTTCTCAACCTACTACAGTTTTGAGATGAGTTTCTAACCGTGACTTGCCATGTCAGCCTGGCAAGGCTTACTCTCAAGTTCTAATTCATCTTCACCTATAAAACAAATTTAAAAAATGTATCTACAGAGCTGCAATCACTATTTTTGCCTTGCACAACCAAAATAATTTAGTCTGAGAGACAATACTTGTACTTAGGGCAGCCACAACATTGAGACATTTTAGGGCCATCAAGAGAAGCTGAACAGGGAGTTGTTTTTTCTTATAAAGGAGGGATGGGGGGGAACAATCAAGATCTACAGGGCTGGGCCCAGGGTACAAAGCAATCTGCATTTCCATTTCCCTTTGGATCAAGTGCTTCTGAAATCATTCCACAGCCATTTCCAAGCAGCCCCTTTCCAAGGTGAAGGTTGTAAACATGTGTCCCTCCCTGCCCCCCAGCACCTTAAGTCTTATTTTTCCTTATTAGTCAATTCTTCCTCAACAAGGCAACAGCAGGGAACGAACATCACCAGTCTACAAACTAGAAACTGGCTCCGCCACTAAATATATGACCTGGATACATTATTTTTCTCATCTATAAGTGATGAGACTATGTTGGACTCCAGAGACTCTGAGGTGCCTTCTAGGTCTAAGATTGTCATTTTTGATGATGTTCTTAGATCCTTTGGCTTCTTCCAAATTCTCTTTTAACAGGCGCATAATAAAAACCCAGGGAGCAGAGGATCAATCCTGCTTCCAGATCCTCTTGCCCTACTATGCTCAGACTGCCAAAGGAGGTCCAGCCTGTTGATGCTGATCATCTTCTAAAAGAAAAAAGAAAAAAAAAAAAAACTTTGAATATCTGAATTCTTTGCAGGAAAGGCACTAAGGACTGGAATAAGAGAACCAAGATAGAATTGCAGCAAATGGACTACAATATGGAATTACAGAAGTCCAATGCTCCTTTGGACCTTTTTTTAACAACAACAACAACAAAATGATTAAAATAATCTTAAAACAATGACTAGTATTTATCAGTGCCCAAAGTGTACAACATGCTTTACGCTGTTGCTTTTCTTCTCTTCCAGCTGACTTCTTGCTCTCGCTAGACCTGTCCTTTTGGAGGAAATACAAGAACCTGGTTTTTAAGACAGACCCTTTCTTGAGAGTTTCTATAATCTTCCTCCTTGATGAGAACCCCAGGGACAGCGCTTACCACTCACATCATGGGTAACCACTAGCTCCCATTTGACACATTATAGCAGTTAACACTTAGGACTTACACTGAGTATCACCTGCGACCAGGTGACGACTCAGGGCCACAAAAATAAAGAGAATGGACTTATTTCCCCCTTTAGGGTCTCAGTTTCCCCCTCCGCAGTGACTTTATCATTTAGGTGACTGCCAAGAACACTGTTTCTAAATGCCACACTCATCTGCCAGTTTAAGTCTCCCTCCCCCCAGGAAGACCAGACCTCAGGTAAATATTTGGGACCAACTGTGTCAGACATCATGCTAGGAGTGCTGGGAATACAGCCATGAACAACAAAAACGTCCCATGCAACAGGCATATGCTATAAAAAGAGAGCAAGGATAATCCTAAAAGAATAGGGAAAACTTCCTAAGAGCTGACATCGTGGTTTTGTTTTTTAATTACGACTAACAGAACGAGCAGAGAACAGAGAACAACTGGGGGGGGTGCATTCAGCCCGGGGCAAATGCCACATCAGCTTCTGGGACCTGAAGCGGCCAGATTCCTAGCCCCGGGAGCTAGAGAGACGAGATTAACTTGATCTAGAAAGAAGTTTCAGAGCGCCAGCCGCCGGATCTGGGCCCCACGCGCCCAGGTAGTCGGGACCTGGAGTGGAAACTGCGAGGCCAAGATGGAGGAGGGGCTCGGGAGGAGTCAGCTCCGGCGCGAGAACCTCGTGGCTCGCTCCTCATGGCGCCAAGCAGCCTTCCTGCTCCGCGCTCCCGGGCCCTGGGAGGCAGCATCCCACGTCGCCAGACGCGGCGCGCACGGCCCCAGCTCGCAGGCTCCCCTGCAGGAAGGAGCCCGTGCTCCCACCGCGAGCCGAAGCTGCTAAACGCCCAAGGAAACAAGTACCCACACCTTAAAGGCAGCATGGGGGGGGGGGGGGGCGAAAAAGAAACATCTGGGAGGACTCCACCCTTCCCCACCTGCAGAAAAAGACCGGGATAAAGCTAAAAGAGCATTTCCCTAGTTTCTCCTTGCCTTGCTGATAAAACAAAGAGAGGCACGTAGGGGAGTCGGACACCCAGACGATGACCCCTTTCGGTGGACCCCAGACGCTTAAGCCCCGGACACCGAGGAGCACGGAGCCAGTACAACTTTCTCCTTGAAGCCGGCCACGTTTCCTCTTATAACCATAAAAATCCAGAAGCCCCTGCTATTAGCATTTCGTTGATGTCACCGCACCTAGTTGGCGCTCAGGATTTTCCCCAGAAAGCCCTGCAATCCCCAGCCCAAGACAGGCTCCCGTCCCCGGGACGCCGCCTCGCGCGCTCTCGCAGCCCTCCAGGTCCGGCTCCCCGGCTCGCCCCATCCTGGGTACCGGGGACCTCCAGGCGGGGCTGGGGCGCACTGGGGGCTCGCCGGCGACCCTGCCTAAAGCCCTCTCCCCCACCGTCGGACCCGCAAAACAATAAGCATCCGCTTTCCCAGCTGGTCCCCCATAGGAGCCGGGCCACGAGTTACCGCAGCTGAGAAAAAGAGCGAGCGGGAGCGCGCCAGCCCCGCGACCGGGGGTCGGCGGCACCCTGGGACCCCGATGACCGGAATCCCCGCCCGGCCGGCCGGCCCGCAGTCGGCGCGGAGAAGACTGGGCGCTGGAGCGCGGCCAGGAGCGGAGGCGCGCGGGCCACGCGGTGGCTGCAGCAACTGACACGGCCCGCGACCGCGCCACATGCGCCGCCGCCCGGCCCCAGGCCCGGGAGCGCGGCACCGCGACCCCCGCCGTACCTTGCCGCTGGCCGTGCCCCCGCTGACGCCGATCAGGAAGGGCTCGCCGCCGTTGGGCTGCTGGTGGTTCTGCAGGGTCTGCTCGCTGTCCCCGGCCATGGCTGGCGCCGCCCCTCCTCCCGCTGCTGCCGACGGACGCACGTTCCCCGCCCGCGCCCGCGTCGGGCTCCCCCGCTGCCCCGCAGCCGCCGCAGGGCGCTGCCCGGGTCCCTGCGAGCCGCCCGGAACTCGGCCGTAGGGCTGCCTTTCTCGGAGGCGCCGAGAGCCTGCCTCTGCCCGCAGCGGCCGGCTCGGTTTACAGCCCAGGCGGGGGTCAGCGTGATGCTAATGCTCCAATCCGGGCGGGCAGCGCGCTGCTATTCGCCGAGGCGGAGGCGGCGAGGCGGCCGGCCCCAGCCTCCGCCCCTCCCGGGCCCCGCCGCCGCCGCCCGAGGTCTCCCAGAGAGGTGTGAGCCCGGCCCTCCCCCCAACCCGCCCGGTTAACCCTTTCCCCGGCGACCTCCCGCGGACCGAAGGAAGGCAAACACGCGCTCGGCGCTTTAACTAGGTGTGCTACCCCCTCTTTCAAAGGGGATACGAAGCTACCAGGGCAGAATGCCAGCGCCCCAGGTTTGGGAAGCAAAATTCGAACAAGCAGGGAAGATTAAGACGAAGCAAAGAGTTAATGTCATTTGCCCATTATTCAGGCTAAAAACTTGTGTTTTCCCCAAATGAAAAATTTTCCCCCTCCCGTTTGCCAAAATATGTCAGACGCTGGCTTTCAATATTTCCTCTCTTGGAAACACCATCCTCCTTAGCAGGCGACTCCCTAGAGTCCTTGTCCCTAGAGAAGGATAATGGGGGGGTATCTGAAGGGCACACTCCCTCCAAAAAGCAAGGCAGTTTCAAACCATAGTTTGAAATCACAAATACTGAGGTTCCTGTGGAATTAGGATTTGTGGAAACATTAAAATAATAATGCCATTTTGACCCATTAATACCTTTAAGTGAACTGGTTTTTCATTCAGAGATGGGCAATTAGTCACTTGATTAGAAAGGCAGGATCCACTGGTGACTCAGCAGCCCCCACCTCTGAAGGCAGATTTCTCCATTCACAGGCAGTTCCACCAGCAAGTTACCTAATCTCCCTGTGCCTCAGTGTTCTCATCTGTTACATGGGAATAATAATGGCCACTCTATCCTAGGATTGTTGTATTAAATGAATAGTTATATCAAAGTTCTTAGAATAGCTGCTGGCACAGTCTAGGCCCTATGTAAGAGTTGGAAGAAAAGAGGCCCCTACAAAGCTGGGACCCCAAAGGGAACTTTTGTTGGGGTACAGGGGGGAGAGGTAGGATTAGATGGGTAGCTTCCAGTCTCTGCCCCTGTGAATTTGGAACCGATGAGCTGACTGGCTACTACAGGCTAAAAGAGAGTTGAAGTCAACAGCATTCTTTTCAAACTTAGTTACCTTAAATTCAGAATTATTTTGAAAAAAAAAATTGCTAAATAAAATTAAGATTAGAAAGCACAATGTTCTTTTCACTTCTGACATTATTTCGTGTCTCCATCCAAAATCAAACTCCACAAAAGCTCAGAAAGGAGGCTAAGATGGAGAGAGTGGCTCACTGGTTGGGAGAGGTCAGTTAGAAGGAGGGTGCCTTACCACAGGGCTGTGGGGTGGGCGGGTTGTAGCTGATTCAGGAGGCTGCCTCTTCTCCCCAACGTCTTTTCTCCACTAAAGAGATCTAAGTCTTCAAGGACTTTTGCAGAGCTCTTTAGAGCCCAAGATAAAGCCTGTTGGGGGCGCCTGGGTGGCTCAGATGGTTAAGTTTGCCTTCGGCTCAGGTCATGATCCCAGGGTCCTGGGATCGAGTCCCGCATCAGGCTCCCTGCTCCTTGGAAGCCTGCTTCTCCCTCTGCTTCTCTCTCTCTCTCTCTGTCCCTCTCTCTCTCATGAATGAATAAATAAAATCTTAAAAAAAAAAAAAAGCCTGTTGGAACTTGGACAATTCGATGGACCCAGAGCTAAGGGGATATCAGGTAGCTAGAGAAAGAACAGGAGGATGAGAGGATGCCACATCCTCTATGAACTTTTCCCAAATCCCCACCTTCCTTCTCTAGCTTTTTTCCCATGATATTTCATAAAAATTTTCAAACACTGAAATATTTTACAATAAACACTGATAAAACGACCATCTGGATTCTACCATGAACATTGTACCATACTTATCACACTAGTCATCGGCCCATCCCTCTATCCGGCACAACATTTTTATTGGAGTATTTATTTGCCTTTACCTGGTTAGTCTGAAGTGGCTTATATACATTTCTTGGTTTTTTGGGGGGGGGTTTGTTTGTTTTAATTACTGTATTCCCAGCATCTAAAACAGTTTCTGGCACTGGTAGGGCCTTCGCAAATATTTGTTGAACAAATGAAGAAACGCCATGTCTCATTTCTACATTCCCAGGGCTAAATGAGCAGAATGACAGGCAGGTAGGAAACATTCAATACGTGTTCACTGTATTGAATGAACAAATGAAGAATATGGAAAAGGTCAAAAAGTACCAACAAGTAAACTTCACTGCCACCATTTTGGAATGAAAGGTGGTATTCCCTAGATGGTATTTACATGGTTACTACTCTTATTTCCAAATGTTTTGTTTTCCCAGCATTCCAAGTGACTGTGTACAGCTAGTCCTCTATGTGCGTCTATTACCTAGTTGAACCAACTCATTAACTGAGCTAACCCATTAAACTTATCTGTACCTTGTTTAAAGATTTATCTTTTTTTTTTTTGTAATCTCTACCCCCAATGTGGGGCTTGAACTCACAACCCCAACCAAGATAAAGAGTCACATTCTGTACTGAGTCAGCCAGGCACCCTTTCTGTACCTTGTTTAATAATTTTGACCTCTGTGCGTAAGTTAATATACATAAAAGTGTCCTGAAAAAAAAACCAAAAGATGTCTATACAAAGGTAAGGCCTAATTAGCAAGGACATCCCGCTGCACTCTGCACTCCCTGTTTTCACTCTCTTCTGTCCCTAGGGCTGCCTTACCTACAGGTAAGGAAGTTACCCAAGTCCATTTAAATTAAGAGTATTCTGAGCACTGCTGACCTCGACAAGGACTTTTGTGTGTCTGTTCTCTATAAAGCCAGCCAGGCTGTCTGTGCTATTCCCTGTGCTGTGTCATCCTCACTCAGGAGCCTGGTCACCAAATCCCATAGCTGGGGGTGTTCAAATCACGTTTGAATCTCCTATAGCAATTACACTGCAGATTCTGAATTAAAGGATCTCTAACTGTCCTCCTTCCCCTCCCACCAGGAAAAAAAAAAAAAATCAAACATGTTCAGTAAAATCCAGGGTTAGAACAGATTCAAGGAAATACTATTTTCTCGGTATCTGTGATCATTTTCGTTTCTATACAGATTTCCGTCTGATCAAGTTCTGGCCTAGTTAACATATGGGGATGAAGTCAGCATGAGTGTGCAGCTATAGTCAAAGAACAAGAGACATTTCTGCTCATGGTCCTCGTCTGCCTGCCCTCCCTCTAAGTGGCTGTAGGTCCGAACTAGGCAAGGAACACTATGTTTGGTCTCCATCGGAAAAGTTCTACCTCTGGGTGCTTCACAAACCATGGTTAATTCTCTAATTGCTTATCCCATTTCCAAACCGGAAAAAAGAAAGGTCATCAAACTTTAGTTTCTCTCCGAAACATTGTAGTTGCCTGTATTGCCTTTTATCAATCAGTAATTGCTTGGACAGATCATAAATACTGTTCTGAAAAGATGACCAGATGATATTGAAGAGCTGCTTACATCTGGCTCTGTGATCTTAGGTACATTCTCAGATACTGTGGGCAGCATGATAGAGCTGTCTCAAACCCCAGCAGCGGTAGCAGCTGGGAATACAAAAGCTGGGACCTCATCCCCACACAGCTAAAGAATCCAAAACTCTGTGCGTGGAGCCCAGCCATCTGTGTATGATAAGCCCTCCAGGTACCTCTAAACACCCACCCAAGTTTGAGAATCACTTATCTAGTGGAAAGAAGACAATGAGCTCTAGTTGGGAAAGCAAGGTTTATACCCTTGCTTTGTTACTACTTTGTAACCTTTGGCAAGTTACTTAATTTCTATAGAATGCAGTTTCTTCAACTGTTAAATGGTAACGGGCCTTGTAAGGTGGTTGTGAAAATAAAGACTATATATTGGTATATAGCCGTTGTCAAATTCCATTTCTCTCCCCTTCTATTCGATCACAGATCACAGCTCTTCCCGTAGAAGCCCCACCATTTAGGGATTAGGAGCTTCAAAGATAAGAATTCCTAATCCCCAAGGTCACTTTAAGGTAAAAAAGGTAATATCCAGAACAGGTAAATCTACAGAGATAGAAAGTAGATTGGTGGTTGCCTACAGCTAGGGAGGTTAGGAAGGAAATGGGGCGTGGCTGCTAAATGAGTCCAGGATTTCTTTTTATTTATTTATTTTTAAATAGCCTCTACGCCCAAAGTGGGGCTTGAACTCATGACCTTGAGATCAACAGTGTTCTACTGACTGAGTCAGCCAGGTGCCCCCAGGATTTCTTTTAATTTTTTAATTTATTTTAAAGATTTATTTACTTACTATTTTAGAGCGAGGAAGAGCAAATGAAGGGGGGTGCAGAATCTCAAGCAATCTCCCTGCTGAGTGCAGAGCCCAATGTGGTGCTTGATCTCGCAACCCTGAAATCATTACCTGAGCCGAAATCAAGAGTCTGTATACAACCCCACTGAGCTACCCGGACACCCCTCTTTTTATTTTTTAAAAATTTCTTTTAGAGAGACAGAGCACAAGCAGGGGGGTGGGGTAGAGGGAGAGGGGGAGAGAGAGAAACTTAAGCAGATTCCATGCTCAGCACAGATCCCAATGTGGGGCTTGATCCCACGACCCTGAGATCATGACCTGAGCTAAAATCAAGAGTCAGATGCTTAACCGACTGAGCCACCCAAGTGCCCCCCTCTTTTTAGGTAAATGTTCTAAAATTGACTATCTTGATGGTTGCACGACTTTGATTACCCTAAGAACCACTGAATTGTACAATTTATGTTGATGAATTATGTGGTATGTGAATTATATCTCAATAAAGCTGTTTAAAGAATAGGCTGCAACCAGCAGGCTAGAAGAGGAAAGAGATTTTTAGGAATTGGGGCAGAAACAAGCAAAGGCACAGAGAGACTGAAAATTAAAAAGGCAGCATTAGAAGACTTTAGAACCTATAAAATGTTACATAAACTCAAGTTTTGTTAATTTCATTAAGTTCAACACATTGATTTTTGTGCATACAGCTTTCCCCTGCAAAGATAATAGTCATATGAGGGCCTTTATTTTTTTTAGGGGGGGAGGGGCAAAAGGAGAGGGAGAAAGAATCTTAAGCAGGCTCCACGCCCAGGGTGGAGTCCGACGTGGGGCTCAATATCATGACCCTGAGATCGTGACCTGAGCCGAAATCAAGAGTCAGACCCTTAACCGACTGAGCCACCCAGGCGCCCCATGGGCCTTTTAGTTGGCCCAACTTTAGAAATCCCATATGCCCTAAGAAGGTTTCCCAGACTTAGAAAATGTAAACATACAGGTTTTCGCTCCATAGAGGTTTTCCGATTTTGTCTCCCATCCCCAGGGATGTATTTTCTAACAAGATGCTATGAAAGTAAGACCGGGAGTTTAGTAGTCTCGCCCAGATGCTACCGGCACCCAGTAAGAGCAAGCTCCTGGCAACCCCATTTCATTCACTCTGCACGTTCTAAGCCACTTAGCTTCATCCTGTTCATGGGGCTTCTCCCAGACAGGGATCTGACGCTTCGTTTCTTTTCCTGTCTCCAGACTAAACCCTTGCTCTCCCATTCTTCTGCAGTGACTTTCTTCACCTCCCCCAGTGAGCTCCCAGGTCACCTTCTCTGTATATGACCTATTCCCCCCCTACCCCACCACCACGACCATGGCACTAACGCCCTTTCCATCATACCGTGATGCACTAGAATTGGTGACGAACAGGGTCATGGGACGAGGGTCTGACAAGGGAGACCCCCAAAGGTGCAAAACGCAAGGAAGCTCTTTCAGATGGAGCAAGGGGCCAGCATAGGGGGAGTCTTGAAAACGAGCCCCTCCTAATGGGTTGGCTCTAAGCGCCTTCCTTGCCTCACCCCAGTCCCAGCCCTGGTGATTGTCCACAAGTGAAGCAGAGAATGGCGCAGCGGAAGGCAACTGCCTCAGAGGAGTAGTTAAATCTAATCTGGTGGCTTGGATTTAGACTGGTGGCCCAGGATGGCAGGTTTGACTGTCCTGAAGATGATGTGCGGAAGCGCCAACTGGTGTTGGAGGCCCAAGGAGGTGAGCAGATCCAGCAGATCAGTCTGTGCTTAGGGTTCAACTGGTATTTTTCTTTCTTTTCTTTTTTTTCCTTCCTTCCTTTTTTCTTTTTCTTTCTTTCTCTCTCTCTTTCTCTCTTTCTTTCTCGTATTTTTCTGTAAAGTTATTTGGGTATGCCAAAGTGAACTCTCCCCCAGGTCATTAGGAGGGAAAATTAGTTCAATTCTGCTTTGTAATGAAATTACAGCTGTTCCTGGTGAGAAGGAGGCCTAAGGGAGGAAAGCTAGTGTTTCAGAAATATTTTTAGTTGCAGACTAAAAAAAAACTAACAAAAGCAACAGATTCCCCAGGAAAACACATGCCCATGCATGCACACAAGTAGAATTTTTAGTATAACTTACTCAGACCCTACATCACCCCATTTATCAGTCTGGTAGTCAGGAGAGGAAGTAGGGGTGAGGGCAGCTTCAGAGGAGAGCATCTCAGGAGTGTTAGCTCTTCTTAGGGAGTATGGGCCACCTCTGTAAGCCCTGAGGGTCCAGGGCCATGGTTGTTGCACAGGCTATATGCTCAAAGGCATCCATCCGGATGTCCCATATTTCGGGATACTTGATTTTTGTCATGAAGGCTCTAACATTCTCCTAACCCTCCTTGCCTTGGCTGACCAATGCAAACAACTATGGAGCTCTAAGACTCTAACAATTAGTTTTTCAGCCTCAAATGTGCCTCCCCTTCTACTGCAAGAGATCAGGGCCTCTCTGGAAGATACCAGAAGTGTTCTCTCACTTAACCATGAACTGCTTGCTAACAGTAGAGTATCACTACAACCTGGTAACAAGCCAACTCTACTGTCTTTGTAGGCTTTAGTCCTCCAAGTATATATATACATATATATATATATATGTATGTATATATATACATATATATATAAGATTTTATTTATTTATTTGACAGAGAGCAAGCACAATCAGGGGGAGCAGCAGGGAGAGGGAGAAGCAGGCTCCCCGCTGAGCAGGGAGCCCGATGGCAGGGCTCAATCCCAGGACCCTGGGATCATGACCTGAGCCGAAAGCAGACACTTCACCGACTGAGACACACAGGCGCCTCAGGTCCCCCATATTTTTCAAAGGCCTGAACCATTGCACCTGCCACAAGCTTTCTCCTCTACTAGGACATCTTCCCAGCTCACCACTAGGGAAATCTACCAGCTGAGTCACCACCTTATACCATGTCCCAACCAGGACAGCACTGTCCTTACTGCTGGGTAGCAGATGAGCCAGTCCCAAATCCCCATCTGACCACCCATTTTCTTGGACCACTCTTCATACCACTTGTGCTAATCTGGGCCCCCTAAAAAGCCATGGCAATAGGATTAAAGACAGGGGAGAAGTAGCTGGGAGACAAAATAGGAAGGAGCCGGAAAACCCTGGGAGAGAGGTCCTTCAGACCACAGGACGGGCTTGACCCTGAGAATGGGAGAGGCACAGAGAAAAGGAAGGGTGGGCAGAAGCATTCTAGACTAGATGAAGACGAAGAGGTTCAGCCAAGCTGTTGTGAGTCCTTAAGTCAAAGTTGTTAGCAATCAGAACCTCCTATCTCCTAGGAATGGACCCGCCTTAGTAGTCCAACGACACGGAGTTCTTGGCTGTGAGTAGCCTAGGGGAAGCATGGCCAGGGAGCAAATGCAGCTATGTATTTCAGAGCACATCAGCTGGGGCTCTTGGTCGATGTTCTTTGTAGGCAGAGGTCTTTGAGGTACTTCTCCTGGCCATCACATAACTGATAGTGAAGTACTGAAATATCCAACTAAAATTGTTGAATTATCTCTTGGAGAATGCATTCACAGATCCAGCCAGCTCTCAAGTCTCCTCCCCTCCTTTTTTTTTTTTAAAAGTAGGCGCCATGCCTAGGGTGGAGGCCAGCTCAGGGCTTGAACTCACAACCCTGAGATCAAGATCTGAGCTAAGATCAAGAGTCAGATGCTTTAACCCACTAAGCCACCCAGGCGCTCACTTGTTTGTTTTTACATTTATCATGCCATGAATTCATAGGGACTGGGTTCCAGCAGCTCAGGCTCCTTCCCATTGGCTTTCACAAGTGCTCTGGGTGGGGCAGGCTGGCATTTCAGTTGAACCCAGGTACCTTTGTCTTGGGCTTCCTTCTTTTTCTTTCTTTCTTTTTTTTTTCTAAGATTTTATTTATTTGACAGAGAGACACAGCTAGAGAGGGAACACAAGCATGGGGAGTGGGAGAGGGAGAAGCAGGCTCGGAGCAGGGAGCCCGATGCGGGGCTCAATCCCAGAACCCTGGGATCATGACCTGAGCCGAAGGCAGACGCTTAACGACAGAGCCACCCAGGCGCCCCGAGCTTCCTTTTTCTGATTTTTTTTTTTTTTGACACAGAGAGACACAGCAAGAGAGGGAACACAAGCAGGGGGAGTGGGAGAGGAAGAAGCAGGCTTCCTGCGGAGCAGGGAGCCCGATGTGGGGCTCGATCCCAGAACCCTGGGATCATGACCTGAGCTGAAGGCAGACGCTTACTGACTCAGCCACCCAAATGCCCCTCTGATCATTTTCCTTCACCCGCTTCAGGAAGCTAGCTCAGCTCTTCGAGTGCTTAATATGCTCCATATGTACCTTAATTCTCGTGGCAAGAATCTTGCCCTTCACTTGTTTGTTTACAGCAATGCCAACAGCATGCTGGGTAACACTGTGGACCCTTCCAGTTTTGCCTCAGTAATGTTTGTGGAGCGTTCCTTTTTGAACACTGCCCATTCCCTTGACGTCCACAATATCTCCTTTCTTGTAGATTCCCAATGTATGTGGCCAAAGGAACAACTCCATGTTTTCTAAAAGGCCAAGAGAACACATAGCAGGTAACTCTCCTCTCTCCCTTTGTATTGGTCTTTTGGGCGAATTGCTGGAAGGTGGCGGTTCTGGCTGAAAGGCCATCTTTTGCTTTTCCCTGGGCTCTCCTGGGTCTCCTCACTCATGTGTAATATCCTAGTCAGCCAAGAACGTGTGAGGAGTGTATCTCAGCCATTCTGTGTCTCTCTCACTTCAAGGATTCCCCTACTACCGGCTTCATCTCTTGTTCTGAAGCAGACCCTCATCTTCAGTCTGGCAAAACTGCTTGAAGGATTGCCTCTAATTTGTGCCTAAGTAAGTCCGCTGCTCATTGCTGGCAAGGCTCTGGGACTTTGCCCCCCACACTGAACGGACTCTGACACCTCTCGCAAAACTGAAAACTTCCCAGTGAAATAAAACACAACAAAATGAGATTCCAGGCTCTGATACCTTCACCAGTGAACTCTACCAGTAAACATTCAGAGGAGAGTTAATACCAAGATTACACAGAGAGAAGAAAACGATGGAACACTTCACAACTCATTTTATGAGACCAGCATAGCTTTAACACCAAAGTGACAACATATTACAAAAATGGAAAATTAAAGGCCAGAGTCTCTTATGAGAACATGTAAAAATCCTGAACACAGTTTTAACAAACCAAATCTAATAATACATCACAACCCAGTTTTATTTATTTAAAAAACTCTAAGGTCAGTTTAATATTTGAAAAATACTTTAAATAATCTGGGTCTGGCTCAAAAACAATGTGCAATGATCATTCTTTTTTTTTAAGATTTTATTTGAGAGAGGGAGGGAGGGAGGGAGAGAGCATGAGTGGGGGAGGAGGAGGAGCAGGGGCAGAGGGAGAGGGAGAAGCAGATCCCCCCACCGAGCAGGTAGCCCCATGCGGAGCTTCATCCCAGGACCCTGAGATCATGACCCGAGCCCAAGGCAGAAGCTTCACCAACTGAGCCACCCAGGCACCCTGATCATTGTATCTTTAGATATGGATAAATCCTAGGATAAGTAAGAAGGGGTAGGGCCCTTCATTATCCCTATGAAAAGAACTCTTTCTTGAACACCCTAAAGCAGTGTTTAGCAAAATGTATGCCTTGAAACAGTGGTTCTGGGAGGAAAAAAGATACCAGGAACACAGAAGTTTAGAAAAACCTGTGCACTACTGTGTTCCCACTTAACTTCTTGGAGAGTCCCAATGTCCATCAGCACACTTACCACCCTGGGAAATACTGCAGTTAAGAAACTTACCTATGTTTGTTTAAACCAGTGTTTTAACCAAAGTTACCAAACCAGAGAATACTTTTTTTCTGGTTTGCCTATTACTAAGGAGCAGAACCAGTATATGGTGGAAGTTATCCTAAGAAATGCTTCTCTATAGTAACCAAGTGTCAAAACAACAAATTATCTCTTACAAGGAAATAAACAGTATTTTGCTACCTTGGAGGAGGTCCTAAGAGACCTATTTACACGGAGAAGGATATTTATTGACTTTAGCTTTATATTAGATAGATGTCTTATGTTTAATATACAGTTAATAATTTATTATAATTATTTTCTGGCTTAAAAAGTTGTATTTAGTATAAAAATATAAAACAATGCAGAAATTTTTTATAGAATGTGAACATCCTCTTTAATTCCCTCCCTAAGAGCTAATCATTAACAGCAGTTTAGTATTATTATTCAGTTTTGAATATTCATATATGCGAAGTTTTTAGAATACTGCTCACCTACAGAAGAGTTGCTCAGTTTTCGCTATCTACTGAAAAATGCATATATTAATACTATAAAATCACTTAAACTTTCAAATAAATATGAAATAAATATTAGAGCTTTGAAAAATATGCGGGACAGGAGAATATTAAAAGTTAAATACAAAAGAGAAGATTAAATAAGAAACAAACCCTCAAGAAGGCTGAAGACTGACATCTGATAACTTCCAACAAGAAACAGGACACAACACAGATGTGAAACAAATGGATAATTTATTTTAGGATACTCAAAATATTTATCTTTTTAGTGCTCTAACAGTATCGCGAAAAAAGTTTCCACTATGTATTAGAAATCAAGACGTGCTTACACAGGAAGATATTCACAGGCCCAAAAGAGAAAATGAATAGAAGACATGGGTAGTCGATAGTTATAACTGTAGGGGAGGGATCTCTCATCCATAACAACACAGGACTTGGAATGAAATGAAGATCAACAGAGGAGGGGCCTCCAAGTGTGTCATTCTATTACTTGAAGCCCCACTGTTTGTCACCAGAGAAGAAAACAATTAGGCATTCATGTTAACCCTCTCCACTGGTGGTGTTTTTAGGGAATAAGTGGGGTTTAAAATGACAAGAAAAAGAGTTTGTAAGTAAAACCATATGAATGAACACATTGGATCAGTCTCATGGATCATTTAATTCACGATAGACCGTCTGACAATAGCATCCATGGCTATTTTGCGGAAGGATCTCACAGCTCTCTATGCTGACAACTTAAAAGTTTCAGGTGCAGTGCCAACAGTTATATTTTCTTGTAACAGCTCAGTCTGAAACATCACAACGTCTTTAGCCTGTTCTCAATCCTTCTGTCAGGTCAATTTCACTACGTCCTGCGGCTCTTCTCTGGCTTTAGTGTATTTTTCCTGTGGTATGGACACAGAACTACAGATAGTATTCCAGATGTGAAATCTTGTTTTGTTTCATTTACAAAGCCATTCCTAATGACCCTCCCTCCTTTTTGCTGGTCTTTGTGGCTGAAGAAGGAATCTGGACCAGCATGGTTTTTGTTGTTGTTGTTGTTGTTTTTAAAGATTTTATTTATTTGACAGAGAGAGCGAGAGACCACAAGCAGGGGGAACAGTACAGGGAGAGGGAGAAGCAGGCTCCCCGCCGAGCAGGGTGATGCGGGGCTTGATCCCAGGACCCTGAGATCACAACCTGAGCCCAAGGCAGACGCCCAACCATCTGAGCCACCCAGGTGCCCCGTGAGGTGGGGTTAAAGACTTTATTTGACAGAGAGAGAGAGAGAGAGAGAGAGAGAGAGAGAGCACAAGCAGGCAGAAGGGCAGGCAGAGGGAGAGGGAGAGGGAGAAGCAGACTCCCTACTGAGCAAGGAGCCAGATTCAGGACTCCATCCCACGAACCTGAGATCATGACCTGAGCCGAAGGCAGACAGATGGTTAACAGAATGAGCCACCCAGGCGCCCCTGGACCAGCATGTTTGAAGAACAAGATTATCTCTGTTCTTCCTTTCCTGAACTTAGGTGACAGTCAATCCTTTAAGTCTGGTGGACAGAGAACTAGACCAGCAAATCAGGAGACCTAACTCACAGTCTGGAATGATCAATAATGAACTATGTAGCCTTATAAGTTATTTATAAACTGTATGGATTTCAATTTATTCATCTATTAAATAATAAATTTATATAATTGTGACACTGTAGCCTGTCATTTTCTCTATATTCTTACTCCTCAGAGGGACTTACAGTAGAATATTCCTATCTTGGCATTTTACTTACTAGAACTGGTGAGTGTCAACTACTAACATAAATATTTCACCTTAAATGCAAATGTACCTTAAATGTAACATGCACCTCAAAGCTTAAATGTAACATACACTTCTCTATCAATGTGTAAGGAATGTCTCCTCGTGCATTTTAAAGCCTATGCTCTTTATGCCCTAGCTCTAAGTTGGAACTGTACCCATCCCTTCATTTATACATTCTTTCATTAGATGCTGACTTCCTATTATATGCCAGTAAGACAGATATCATTCCTACTCTTACCGAGCTTACAATCCAGAAAGAAAAGAAAAATACCCTCGAATAAGCCATGACAAAAAATGTGATGCTAAGGCAAGTACTAAGGAAATGTATAGCAGAGACATCTAACCAGGTCCCAGAGCAACTTTAATTTGTGAAAATAACCTTTGGCTTCACTATTTGAAACTGGGAAAATTTAAATAAGTTATATCTGTAGTTCTACTTTAAGATAAAGTAATTTAACTAAGTAATAACATTTATAAATTCTCCTTTCCCTAGAAAAGTAGCTATGGTTCAGCATCTCTGTATCAGTAATACCTTACAACCCAGGAGAATATTTCCCAAATGGCTTTATATTTCCTAACAGCTGGGAACTGCTTCCTTCCTTTCATATGGTAGGTAGTAAACAATAAAGCATTTTCTCCAAGTGTTGTGCAAAAGTGGCCTGACACAGGTAAAATGAATCAAATCCAATATAACTTATCCACTGTTCACAGAAATGTTTCAGCTGTATTCTACATGGAATACCCCACAAACCAGTGTAGTGCATTTGCTACAAAGGAACATAATCGGCCAATACAGACAATAGTGTTTTGTGTATTTAAGAGAGTAAGGCTTCACTGTTGCTGTTATTGTTGAATACTTTTATTTTTTTAAAGATTTTATTTATTTATCTGAGATAGAACGAGAGAGAGGAAGAGACTGCTGCAGGAGCAGGGGGAGGGACAGAGGGAGAGGGAGAGGGAGAAGCAGGCTCCCCACTGAGCAGGAAGCCCGACACAGCCTCAATCCCAGGACCCCTAGCACTGTGACCTGAACCAACAACCAACCAACCACGGCTGACGCTTAACCGACTGAGCCATGTATGTATGTAAATCCATACAATTTAAGTAACTTTCATATGGTACTTAGTGAAGGTGCCCCTTAGCTAAGATCTTATTAGCCAAGTCCCCATAGTTAGGAGATTGCACTAAAAAGTTAAGTTTGCCCTAATACATATTTACCAATGAACCGATATAGTCACATAATATACTGTGAACGTGCAGTGAAATCAATATACATTTATATAATTTTAAATACTGAGCAGTATTCCACTGCATACATTTGTTATACTGTATTAAACAATCCTCTTTAAGCATTTAGAATTTTGCTTTTTAAAAATGTTTAAATTGAAGGCTATGAGAACATCCTTAAAAATGCTTATTGGCCCATCCTCTGATTTTTTTCCTATTGTTGGATCAAAAAGTATGCACACCTTTAAGGCCTTTGATACGTTGATAAATTACTTTTAAAGTTTAAACCCATTTAGGCTCCAATGGCAGAGGCTCCTGATGCCAGAAAACATCAGGCAGCTGGAAGTTGGTGGAGTGAATACAACAGGTTAGACCCAAGGGTGGGCAGAGCACTGGCAGAATCTATTATGCTTTAGGAAGAAACTGTATATAGATCATTTAATTTGGAATATTTTGGCATATTTTAGGTTGTATGTGCAAGAGTAACCATAAAACCCACGATGAATGAGGGGCGCCTGGCTGGTTTAGTCAGTGGAGTGTGGGACTCTTTATCTCGGGGTTGTGAGTTTGAGCCCCATGTTGGATGTAGAGATTACTTAAAAATAAAACCTTCAAACACACACACACACACAAAACCCCCATGATGAATGAAAGTCACAGAAACAACACTTAGTATGGCTAGAGGTGAAAGGTTCTCACAGAAAAACCAAATTATATGACAAACAGTGTGGAAATCACTTAGAAAAACAATTTAAGTATAACTGTTAAATCCCATCCAATTTTTATGTATCTGTGACCTTTAGGCCAATTTGAAATATGCAATATGTAAGCCTTCAGGTAGATGAAGACAAAGAAAAAATATTTTTAAAATCTTACATACTTGTATATATGCATTTTTACATACTTTTCTAACCTGAATTAGTAATATCCCAACATCATTTCAGTCTTTCTTTTTACCAGTTATTTTAGGTTTCAGAAATGGTAAAAACTTTGTAAAATAAAATTTATATCTATACATCTATACCTATATAGAATAGGTAATATAGGCACAAGGTATAATCAAGTAAATCTTTACCATGGGTATTCCCAGTGTTACTACCCAAAAGCAGTCATTCTTACTGGTTTCTCACATATGCTTAAGATAGGCTATGCACAGGGGCTCCTGGGTGGCTCAGTTGGTTAAGCGTCTGCCTTCGGCTCAGGTCGTGATCTCAGGGTCCTGGGATGGAGCCCCATATCGGGCTCCCTGCTCAGTGGGGAGCCTGCTTCTCCCTCTCCCTCTGCTGCTGCTTCCCCTGATTGTGCATGCACTCTCTGTCAAATGAATAAAATCTTTACTTAAAAAAAGTAGCATATGCTACCGTTCTGCATTTTGTTTTTATCATTGTATCTTGGAGAACATTCCATATCAGTATGAAGGTATTTGCCTTGTTAAAATTTTTTTTAATTCAAGGCAAAAAACAAAATAGCTTCATGGCGTAAAGGAATTACTTTTGTGGAAGACTGATAGATAATCTGAGATAGGTTATCATAATAAGAAAAGACAAGGAAGATATCCATTCATTCATTCCTTTACTTACTCATTCATCATGTTTTGAATGTTCACCATGTATGAGGCACTTATTGAGTATCAAGAGCAAAAAGATGAATTAGAAACCATTTCTTTTTTTTTTAAAGATTTTATTTATTTGAGAGAGAGAGAGAACGAGAGATAGAAAGCACGAGAGGGAAGAGGGTCAGAGGGAGAAGCAGACTCCCCACTGAGCAGGAAGCCCGATGTGGGACTCGATCCCGGGACTCCAGGATCATGACCTGAGCCGAAGGCAGTCGCTCAACCAACTGAGCCACCCAGGCGCCCTAGAAACCATTTCTACCTTCTAGGAGTCACTATCAAGAAACATAAACAATTAGGCAATCATAATACTATGTGATGTAATATTATAGTATACCTTGGCAACACAAAGAATTAAGTAATCAACCCTACTTGTGCCAGGAACAAATGCTAAGCACTTCACATCCATTATCTCTTAGGAGACTCATTGGAACCCCACTAAATGCCTGCAAGGGATCCTTAATAGTCAGGGTTTCATTACCTAGGTCCTCACAGTTAATAGATTGCACTAGGAAGCAAAAGTTTTCCTATCATATATTTACCAATGAACCAATCATTTATAAAAATGAATCATCAAATATACCTCCTCATTTAACATATCTTTCTGCTCCATTAGTTTATTTGCAAATTCAGTCCAAAGTGTTTGCAAAGTGAAATAGCAAATCTCTTTTAAAAGATGTAGGACTTTCATAAAGTCATGGAAAATAATAGTGGAGAACCTCTCTAGTTATAAGCAAAGCTACTGACAAAAATAAGGATGTTGTGGAAGTACAGGAGTTAATAATAGGAAAAGAAAAAACCAACAGGGGGAGTGGTATAAACGGACATTTCACAAGAAAATTATTTGGATGGAAAAGGATTCAAAAGCAAAATACCTTTCTCTTTCTCTTTTACGTAAGCCTCATGGTAATCAAAAATCTATAAGCAGATATACAAAAGTTAATGACAAAGGACTCTAAGCATACCACTACAGAAAATCATCAAATCACAAAGAGAACAAAAGAAGAAGGAGGGGCGCCTGGGTGGCTCAGTTGGTTGAGCGGCTGCCTTCGGCTCGGGTCGTGATCCTGGGGTCCCCGGGTCCCGCGTCGGGCTCCCTGCTCAGCGGGGAGTCTGCTTCTCCCTCTGACCCTCTTCCCTCTCGTGCTCTCTATCTCTCATTCTCTCTCTCTCTCAAATAAATAAATAAAATCTTTAAAAAAAAAAAAAGAAGGAATAAAGGACTCATGAAATAGCCAGAAAATAATGAACAAAATGACAATAATAAATTCATACCTATCGATAATTACTTTAAATGTAAATGGACTAAATTCTCCAAGGAGAAGACATAAAGTACCTAAATGAATTAAAAACAACAACAACAACCATATGCTACCTACAAGGGACTCAGCTGAGCTTTAAGAATACATATGGACTGGGGCACCTGAGTGGCTCAATCGATTAAGCATCATCTTCAGCTCAAGTCATGATCCTGGAGTCCAGGGATCCAGCCCCGCGTCGGGAATCCCTGCTCAGCAGGGAGTCTGCTTCTCCTTCTCCCTCTGCCCCTCACCCCATTCATGCTCTCTCACTCCAGCTCTCTCTCTCTCTCAAATAAAATCTTAAAAAAATACATGTGGACTGAAAGGACAGAAAAAGGTATTCCTTGCAAATGGAAATCAAAAGAAAGTATAGCTATACTTAAAATCAGATAAAATAGACTTTAAGGCAGACTGTAATAAGAAACAAAAAAAGGTCATTATATAATGTACCCAAAAGAGGGTCAACATTTGTAAATATTTATGCACCCAGTATAGAAGCATCTAAATATATACAGCAAATATTAACAGACCTGAAGGGAGAAACAGCAATATAGTAATAGTAGGGGACTTCAATAACCTACTTTCAAAACAATGGGTGATAATAGGGACAGAAAATCCATAAGGAAGTGTTGCACTTAAACGATATGTTATACCAGGTAGACTTAGACATTCAGAACACATTATATCCAAAAGCAGCAGAATGCACATTCTTCTTAAGTGCACATGGAATATTGTCTAGGAGAGATCATATGTTAGGCCATGAAATAAGCCTTAATAAATTTAAGAAGATTAATATCATGTCTAGCATCTTTTCTGACCACAGTGTATGAAACTAGCAATCAATTACCGGAAGAAAACTGGAAAATTCACAAATACACGGAGAGTAAACAACATACTACTGAAGAACATAATGGTCAAAGAAAAAAATTAAAAGAAAATTTTAAAAATAACTTTAATACAGGGCGCCTGGGTGGCTCAGTTAAGTGGCTGCCTTTGACTTGGGTCACTTTACCAGGGTCCTGGGATTGAGTCCCGCATCAGGCTCCTTGCTCAGCGGGGAGCCTGCTTTTCCCTCTGCCTGCCGCTTCCCCTCCTTGTGCTCCCTCTCTCTCCAACAAATAAATTCTTTAGAAAAAGGTATCCACGGGGTGCCTGGGTGGCTCAGTCATTAAGTGTCTGCCTTCGGCTCAGGTCACAATCCTGGGATCGAGCCCCGAATCGGGCTCCCTGATCAGCGGGAAGCCTGCTTCTCCCTCTCCCACTCCCCCTGCTTGTGTTCCCTCTCTCGCTCTCTCTGTCAAATAAATAAAATCTTAAAAAAAAAAAAAAGTATCCACTAAACAGGCCCTGTGCCAGATATATAGGTCAACTGGAGACTGAGCTCCTAAAAGGGACTGAAGCTGGGGAAATGAAGCTATGGGCAGTCAACGGAATTACTTATGCTATTTATGTTTCTCTGTGAATGAAATCAACGTCTTTTCGGCAGCAAAGTGAACCACTAAGGTGAAGGGTAAGAGTCTAAACAGTGAGTAAAAGTGAATTATTGGCCAATGATAGAGGAATACTGAGTAAGCATGACAGTTGTGTATTTTTAACAGGTAAAGTCACCTCAGATTTTATTTTTTTTAAATATTTTATTTATTTATTTGAGAGAGAGAATGAGAGATAGAGAGCACGAGAGGGAAGAGGGTCAGAGGGAGAAGCAGACTCCCTGCTGAACGGGGAGCCCGATGTGGGACTCCATCCCGGGACTCCAGGACCATGACCTGAGCCAAAGGTAGACGCTTAACTGACTGAGCCACCCAGGTGCCCCTACTTCATCTTATTTAATTCTAAGAATTACTATTTCATCCTACAAAAAGTTCTTAGTTTAGCTCTTTCCCAGTTTCTGCTGATACTACTTATTTAGTTCAAGTCTTAACCAACTGAGCCACCAGGCGCCCTCACCTCAGATTTTAGGCTTCTATTAAGACAGGCCAGATTTTCACATGGGAAAAGGAATGTGGATCTGTTTTGTTTTTGTTTTTTTTTTCAAATGCCCCTTCTAACTAAAATTACAGAAGTTTATTGCCAAGACTGAAGTTTTTATATTTTCCTCTCTTAAAAGGCTGCCCTACCAGCCACTCTGTGTCAGGTTTGTCCCCATACAGGTTAAAATCCAGAGACAGATTTGCCAAGAAGTTAATGAAATTAAGTTTCTGGGATCCTCACTTGCACTAGGCCCTTTCAAAGAAGTATTCACTTTTGTATCTAATTTTGATCCTATTTTGATTTTGCCATACCGTTTTTCTTAAAGGGAGTCCCTAGAATTGTATAAGCTTTGGGTCACATAAAACTTAGAAATACTTCTGGTAGAAACCTTAGAATTATTTAAGTATTCTTATTTACGTCATCTTTTTTTTTTTTTTTTTTGGAGATTTGAGAGAGCGAGCAAGTGAGCGAGCACACACAGAGGGAGAGGGTGAGGGAGTAGACTGCCCGCCAAGCAGGGAGCCCGACACAGGGCACAATCCCAGGACCCCAAGACCATGACCTGAGCCAAAGGTAGACGCTTAACTGACTGAGCCACCCAGGTGCCCCTACTTCATCTTATTTAATTCTAAGAATTACTATTTCATCCTACAAAAAGTTCTTAGTTTAGCTCTTTCCCAGTTTCTGCTGATACTACTTATTTAGTTCAAGTCTCCCTTTACTTGAAAACTGCATCATGATGATGGCCTGATAGTTGGTTTCTCTGACTGCCATCTCTCTCAAAAATGTATCTGTCCTATGTAAAGCTACCAGACTAAAATTTTTTTTGTCACAGAAACACTGCTTATTTTGCAAAATTCCCAACCAAGCTCAAGATATTTGAGTGACTTTCCACTGTCACTGATCTTCTAAAATTGAGATGCTTAAATGCCCAGGCAAAAGTGGCAATCAGTCAGAGGATACTTGAGTCTGCAAAAGAAATGTGACATATTTTCCTAGAGTATCATTTATACTTGACAGTAAATTACTAAAAAAATTTTTTTTTGAGAGAGAGCAAGAGAATGGGGGGGTGGGGCAGAGGGAGAGGGAGAGAAAGAATCTTAAGCCCCAAGGTGGGGGTCTTAATCTCATGACTCTGGAGATCATGACCTGAGCCAAAATCAAGAGTTGGATGCTTAAGTGACTGGGCCACTCAGGTGCCCCCATGGTAAGTAATTTAAAAGACTACTCCCCACCTTCTCTACTTTCTTCTTCTTACTTAGAAAAAACAGATACAGAGTTGAACACAGAAAAGAATTTTTTTATTTTAGCTCAGAGGCAGAGAATTAGATTCATCATTATTCTTGGTTCATGACACATTCTCATCATTGGTGTGTTCAAGGCCCTCAAGCATTCATTCAGTCTTTCATTTAAAATAACAAATATCCGGGCGCCTGGATGGCTCAGTTGGTTAAGCGACTGCCTTCGGCTTGGGTCATGATCCTGGAGTCCCGGGATCGAGTCCCACATCGGGCTCCCTGCTCAGTGGGGAGTCTGCTTCTCCCTCTGTCCCTCCCCCCTCTCATGCTCTCTATCTCATTCTCTCTCTCAATAAAATCTTTAAAAAAAATAAAATAAAATAATATCCATGAAATTACCACCAACTTGAAAACTAAGACAGGAATTTACATTTACATCCACCTCTTTGATCCCCCATTGCATCACTTATTATTATTATGACCGTTATAGAAAGTCTACCACATCCTGTAATTCTTTTTTTTTTTTTAAAGATTTTATTTATTTATTCAGAAGAGACAGAGACAGGCAGAGGGAGAAGCAGGCTCCCCGCTGAGCAGGGAGCCCGATGTGGGACTCGATCCCAGGCCCCTGGGATCATGACCTGAGCCGAAGGCAGACGCTTAACGACTGAGCCACCCAGGCGCCCACATCCTGTAATTCTTAAGGACTTACTCTTTCTACTCAATATTATAGTGCTAGGATTAATGCACATTGTGGCATATAACTGTAATACATTCATTTGTAGTGCTGTTTAAATATGCTCTAATTTATTTATTATATAATCTATTCCTCTACGTGTAGATAGGCATTGAGTTGTTTTCAGATCTTGGAATTAAAAAGAGTGCTCATATGGGGCGCCTCAGTGGCGCAGTTGACTAAGCGGCAGATTCTTGGTTTTGGTTCAGGTCATGATCTCAGGGTGGTGAGATCAAGCCCTTTGCTGGGCTCCACCTTCTGCGCAGAGTCTGCTTGGATCTCTCTCTCCCTCTCCCTCTGCCCCTCCCCTCCATTCTCTCTCAAATAAAATAAATCTTTTAAAAAAATAAGATTATGGTAACATACATATAACATCAAGTTTACCATTTTAACCAGGTCTAGAGGTGCAATTCAGTAGTATTAAGTACATTCACTTTCTTGTACAACAATCACCTTCCTCCATCCATCTCCAGAACTTTTTCATCTTCCTGAACTGAAACTCCATACCCATTGAACAATAACTCTCCATTCTTCCCTCTTCCCAGTCCCTAGCCCCATGAGATCATGACCTTAGCCAAAACCAAGAGTCAGACACTCTATCATTTGGAATTCTGTTTAATATTTTGAGTAAACACCATACTTTTTCCTAGTGGTTGCACCATTTTACATTCCCCCCCAGCAATGCTCAAATTTCTCCGTATCTTTGTCAACACATTATTTTGTTATTTTGAACAACTGCCTTTCTACTGGGTGTGACGTGGTATCTCATAGTTTTGATTTAAATTTCCCTAATGATTAGTGATGTTGAGCATCCCTTCATGTGCTTATTGGCCATTTGTAGATCTTCTTCAAATGTAGACATTTGAAGAAATATCTATTAAGTCCTTTGCCCATTTTTGAGTTGTTTTGCTGTTGCTGAGTTGTAGTTTTTCATATATTCTGAATCTTAATCTCTTATCAATATATGATTTGCAAACATTTTCTCCAATCTCATAAACTGCCTTTTCACTGTTCACTGTATACTTTTTTTTTTAAAGATTTTATTTATTTGAGAGAGAGAATGAGAGAGAGAGCACATGAGAGGGGGGAGGGTCAGAGGGAGAAGCAGACTCCCTGCCGAGCAGGGAGCCCAATGCGGAACTCGATCCCGGGACTCCAGGATCATGACCTGAGCCGAAGGCAGTCGCTTAACCAACTGAGCCACCCAGGCACCCCCATTGTATCCTTTTGTGCACAAGTTTTAGATCTTGATAAAGTCCAATTTAGTTTTTGCTGTTGTCCATGCTTTTGGTGTCATACACAATAAATCACTGCCAAACCCAATCTCATTAAGCTTTTCCCCTGCGATTTCTTCTGAGTTTTATAGTTTTATTTCTTACATTTAAGTTTCTGATCCATTTTGAGTTAATTTTTGTATATGGTATAAGGGTCTAACTTCATTCTTTTGCATGTGGGTATCCAGTTTTCTGAATACCGCTTACTGAAAAAACTGTCCTTTAGCCATTGAATGGTCTTGGCACCCTTGTTGAAAAACATTTGAGGGCGCCTGGGTGGCTCAATCGGTTGAGCGACTGCCTTCGGCTCAGGTCGTGATCCTGGAGTCCCGGGATCGAGTCCCGCATCGGGCTCCCTGCTCAGCAGGGAGTCTGCTTCACCCTCTGACCCTACCCCCTCTCATGTGCTCTCTCTCTCTCTCAAATAAATAAAATCTTTAAAAAAAAAAAAGAAAAACATTTAACCATACAATCAAGTGTTTATTTGGGGGGTTCTGTATTCTATTTCACTGGTTTATGTATCTGTCTTTATGCCAGTACCACACTTTTTCGATTACTGAGGCTTGAAAGTAAGTTTTGAAATGAGGAGGTATGAGACATCCAACTTTATTCTTCCTTTTCAAGATTGCTTTGGCTACTCAGGATCCTTGGAGGTTCCATAGGAATTTTAGGATGGATCTTTCTATTCCTGCAAAAAATGCTGGAATTTTGACAGGAATTGCATTGAATATGTAGACTGCTTAGGGTAGTATTGACATCTTAAAAACACAGTGTTTCAATCCACGAACACAAAACGTCTTTGTGTCTTCTCTAACTTCTTTCATCAGTATAATTCTGAGTTACAAATCTTTTGCCTCCTGGGTTAAATTTATTTATAGGTATTTTGTTTTTGATGCTACTGCTAATGGAATTGTTTTCTTAATTTCCTTTTTGGATTGTTCACGGTTATGGAAACACAACTGATTTTTTCGGTGGATTTTTGTATTCTGCCACTCTGCTCAATTTGTTTACTAGTTTTTTGGGTTTTTTTTTTAAAGATTTATTTTAGAGAGAGAGAAAGAGAGCACGTGCACAAGCAGGGGTAGCGGCAGAGGGAGAGAGAATCCCAAGTAGACTCTGCACTCAGCACAGAGCCCAATGCAGGGCTTGATCCCATGACCCTGAGATCAGGATCTGAGCCTAAACCAAGAGTCGAATGCTCCATCGATTGAGCCACCCAGAAGCCCCTGTTTACTAGTTCTAACAGTTGTTTTTTTATGTGGAATTTTTAGGGTTTTCTACATATAAGATGTCATCTGCAAACAAAGATTAATTTTAATTTTTCCTTTCCAATTCGATGGCCTATCTTTTTGCCAACTGAAAGGAGTAGTCCTGAATTAGAGTTCCCTGGTCATTAGACACTTTAATACCAATCCCTTAATGCAAAATTCACATATTCTGTTAAAAGTCCCAATCTTCAGTCTCTATCTCCAGATCTTAGGCTTTCATTCTCTCCCTTCTGCTCCTAAGGAGTACTGTAGCAAAAAATTTTTGAACACTAACTGCTTACAGCATCAAGCTTAAGACCTATCAGTCTCTCAAATATACAACATAAATCTTAACATTTATTGGTTTATAAACTCCTTTGAGAATTTGATAAAAACTATGAATCTTTGATTCAGGAAAAAAATGCACAAAGTTCTGTCTACAGTTTCGGATTTATGGCTCTCTTGAAGTTCATGTACCTCTTACAGATATAATATAGTCACTTTACCTAGTCAATTCTATTTCTACTAAACATACAGCCTCTTCGCACATATTGGTTGTTTCAACTACACACAAGCTATGATGTCCTCTCTCTCATTCCCAGTTCAGTGCTTTTGATCACCACTTCTCCCACATCCTAATTCCACTTTTTCCTCAAAGTCCAGCTAAAATTCCCCATTCTTCCAAGATATTTGTCCAACCTATTGTCCTCTCTCCCAATTGTATCATTCATTCATTATATATTGGGAAGCTTCTCTGGGCCAGGCCATGTTCCAAAAGCTGGGGATGCGGAAATAAACAAGACCCAGTCTCTGTCCTCAAACACAGTGCTGGCTTACCCAAAAAACAAATTAAACACATACTTGGAGCCCACACTCATGGAGTGAAAATTATTTGAAAAAATAAAATATTCCAAAAGATAATAAACTCACATTTCACTTTAGCATTTGTTTTATTTTAAAGTATATTTTGGGAACGGTCCTCATAAATCCTTTCAGTGCTCGGTTCTCAGTCTTTAGTCCTGCCAGCCTAGGGGGGTAAAAAAAATCTTTGTATTTGAGAAAGATCACTACTGGCTACATAAAAGAATGGCTTAGAGGGGACAGTTGGGTGTGTAACTGGAGACCAACCAGTTAGAAGGCTGTAATGCAAAGGAAGACAATGGTAACCTGAGCTAAACTGTAGGAGTTGAAAGATGTGGGGGAAAAAAAAACCTCCCTGCAGGGAGAATTTATCACATTTGGTGATTAGATGTGTAGGATAAAGAAGAGGGAGTTAATAAGCATAGTTCCTGTTTTCTGGGTTGAAAGACTAGGTACATGATGGTGCTACTCTTTAGGGGAAGAAGGGAAGATTGGAGTTTGGGTAAAAGAACTGGAAAGGTTCAGTTTCAGATCTCCAAATGTAAATGCCCACTTGGCTTTCAGATATCAGGTCTGAAAATCAGGGAAGAAACTTAGGCTACAGATACTATTTTACAGATCAGAAGCAGACAGATGGTAACTGAAGCTTTTAAAGAGAGTAAGAATCTAGGGAAAATGGATAGAATGAAAAAAATTGTTCAAGGATGATGTGCTAGGTGGTTTAATAGAACCAATAATAATAAAGTTAACACTTAACGTGCCCTCTCTATGAACCTGGTACTGATCTAAACACTTTACTCACATAATCTTTTAAAAAATAAAACCCTTTGGGGGTGCCTGAATAGCTCAGTAGGTTGGGCATCTGACTCACGATTTCGGCTCGGGTCATGATCTAGGGGTCATGGTATCAAACCCTGCGTCCAGCTCTGTGTTCAGCGTGGAGGCTGCTTGGGATTCTCTCTCTCTCCTCTCCCTCTGCCCCTCCTCCCACTTGCACTCTCCCTCTAAAATAAATAAAATAAAAAAATAATAAAACTCTTTGGACTTAGGCACTATTATTATGCCATTGTATATTCAAGGAAACCAAGGCACAGTGCAGTGAAAGGATTTGCTTAAAATTACACATCTAGTGAAGTGGTGAAGCCAAGATTTGAAGACAGGTAGTCTGACTTCAGAACTTTGCTCTCATTCTATATAAACCTCAAAGCAGTTCTGGAACGTAGGCATTTTTATCTCTACAGTGAGGCTCAGAGAAGTTGCTCATACCCGTTCGTACCTCAGTTATAAGCAGGGATTTAATTTTTTTTTTGAAGATTTTTATTTATTTGACAGTGAAAGAGACACAGCAAGAGAGGGAACACAAGCAGGGGGAGTGGGAGAGGGAGAAGCAGGCTTCCCGCCGAGCAGGAAGCCTGATGTGGGGCTCGATCCCAGGGCCCGAGGATCATTACCTGAGCCGAAGGCAGACACTTGAAGACTGAGCCACCCAGGCACCCCGTGGGATTTAACTTCTCTCATAATCTTTTATGATGCCTAGCCTAGTACTATTTGTTTATGAACAGTATTGTTACTAAAACTTCTAACAAGCACACTGAATGGTTAGCTCCCATTTACCTTCCACAAGTTCCTTGAGGGCGTACCACAACATAAAGTATAAACTAAGGCAGGGGGGAGATACGGGTACATGAAATAGTGAATCCTACCCCAGAGGACAGCAAAAGGAAATCCCAGGACAAAACCCTTGTAATAGGCATAGAGACTAGAGCAGGACGGTAAAGTCTGAAATGGTGGGTCCTCATGGGAAAAACTTTTGAAATCTTAAAATTAATACAACTGGGCACCTGGGTGGCTCAGTTGGTTAAGCGTCTGCCTTTGGCTCAGGTCATGATCCTGGAGTCCTGGGATCGAGTCCCACATCTGGCTCCCTGCTCCATGGGGAGTCTGCTTCTCCCTCTGACCCTATCCCCTCTCGTGCACTCTAATAAATAAATGAAATCTTAAAAAAAAAATTAATACAACTCAAAGCTTAGAAAACTTGGAAATATGATAAAGGAATCTGGTAGAATGTAGAAAATACGTTATTTTAACTTGCCTCTAGCACTGTTCTTCAATGAGGGGATTAGGGTCACTATATTGTTGCCCAAGGGAAGGAAATGTTATCCTAGCAGCCCTCGGTTCTGTAGTAAGTTTTTACATAGGAATAATTGAAATTCCTCTTTTCTATTTTCTAATTTGAAATTCCTCTTTTCTATTCCTCTATTCCTATTTTGTTGATTGTGAGACTCCCCCCCCCACATTTAAACACTTCTGAATGGGATGCATCTTACAATCAATGGTGTGTCATGGTTTAACTAGTTGTTTATTTTTTCTTAGTAGTATATAAAGTTTCATCTTACAATCAATAGCATGTTGGATTTGATCAACTGTGTCATGTACAGCTTTAAATACTGTATAATATACTCTTTCTCATTTAATCTTCGTAAGTTTTATGCAGCTGTGTTATTATTACCATATTTGCAAATAAGGAAACTCAGGCTCAAGGACTAAAGATGCCTTAAGGACAGGTGTCAATTAAGTGACAAAGCTAGAATTGAAAACCAGGTCTGATTTCAAAGATCATGCTCTTCTTGACAGATGGCAGCTACAATCATGGTGAGTATAGTATAACAGAGTTGTGGAATCACTACTTTGTGCACCTGAAACTAATGTAACATTGTGTTGTCAACTGTATTTCAATTAAAAAAAAAAAGTCATGCCCCTTTTGTGCTTCAGTATTTATCATGAGCCATACAGAGTTGAATAAAAACCTATCCTATCTTAACTCTTAGTCATACTATGATCTAGCTCAAATGTGAAGCCTTCCCCAACTCCTCCCAGAACCAATTTTGCCCTCATCTCTGCTCCCATAACATTCAACGAATACCTTGATTATACCTTTTTATAATGTATAACATCCAAGGAGAACCCTGGAAGTCAGGAATAACATTTTAGTCACCCTCTCTGACCCTACAGTGCCTATCACTGTTCCCGACACATAGTAGAAATTCATTGTTAAAAGGAGACAGGCTCTCTGCTGCTAAGTCTTAAAGAGAAAAGAAATGCACATAAAGCTAAAAAAGACCAAAAGTAGAACTCTAAGTACAGTGGCGTTTAAGAGAAAAGAACCAATGATAGAAAGTACAAGTCAAGGGGAGACAGTTCCGCCAGCTTCCAGATTTTCATAAACACAAATACACTCGTACAAACAGAATCAGCTTGAAAAAGTTGAAAACCTCTACACAGGCTGAAACCAAGTTTCTAAGACATTTTCTTTAACCTATACAGCATTTAAAAACTTGAGTTACCAGCATTTATAAATTGAACTTTCACATAAAATCAGGACTTCTGGATTTTCCTGGAAAACGGGAAGATAAAGAAAACTGGGTGCTCCTTCTCCCAGGGAAACTGGCTGGATCTGAGTACCAATTGCTCCTTTCGGATAAAATTATCACTCCCTTATTTATGCTAGTACCTCCCGCCGTTTCCTTCTGCCCAGCCCGTATAAGATCATTTATATGCAACCAGCAGAGGCATTAGAGTTTAGGACCCCTTCTCCAGACACATCACTCACTGCTCTATTACACATCACGTACTCTCCAGCACCGGCGTTTTCGCCTACAAAGGCCCCCCGCAAAGCACTCCTACTCCTCTAAGCATTACTTCGATTCCTTTCACAGCTTTCTCTGACCACCCCCTCAACTGGGTCACCGCAGCACTCTGGCCATACCTCTATTAAAACCCTAATCACACCGGATGTACAAGTTTCTCTCCTTCGCTAGGACAGGAGTTTCTTGAAGCCAGCAGCCACGACTAACTGATTTTCGCGTCCCCAGTTCCAAATCCACGGCCTTGCATCTAACGGCGTTCAGTAAACTACCTAAACAGTCTCAGAGGTGGGGCTGAGGCAGAAGCGCAGACGAGTGCACTCAAGTAGAGTCGGGCCAACAGGAGGGCGCTTCATCACTCCAGCGAGCAACAGCCACCGCGCGAGCTCCCGTCGTCGCAGTTCCGTCGCGAAAGCTCAAGTCCCAGCTCTCGCGAGATTCGGTTTGAGTGCCAGCCCCCGAGCCAGCGTGGTTCTCGCTAGATTCGCGCGGCCACGCAACTCTCCGGAAGTAGCCCTTCCGGTGCTGTGCCCCGGAAGCGGAAGTGTGACTCTAGTCTGTCAGTGTTACTCGGTGGTCCAGAAATCCAGGGAAGTCGTTGTCGTTTAATTTTTGCAGGCTCTCGAGCGCTTCCCCCCTGGCGGGTGGGAGTGCAGAGAGGAAAGTGCGAGATGAGCACCATGTTCGCGGACACACTGCTCATCGTTTTTATCTCCGTGTGCACGGCTCTTCTTGCCGAGGGTGAGAGCGGCTGCTTCTCTGACGTTTGATCAGCCCCCATGGGAAGGATCTTAGGCCTGGGGACCCTCGTGCCACCACGGGAGTGGTCCCGAGCCTTGCTTGCTTGGGTTTGGGATGGTGGGGTGCTCATCTACTCCAGGGAATCGGGGCCAATCGGGAACAGGAGCGGCAGGGGTAGCGTGGAATCCGGTTTAGGTCGATTTTATTTGTGGAGACACCTTCATATCATGTCTCCGTTATTTTGGTTGAAGAGCAGTTGTTTTAACATTTGAAAAAACTTAACTGGTGGTAAATATAAAGCAAAAAGTTGAAATCCCTCCTCACCCAACAGTGACCACCAGTAAGTTTGCTGTGACCATTGCAAACATTTTTTCTGTTAGCATGTTGCTTTTAATGTTTCAGGTATAACCTGGGTCCTGGTTTACAGGACAGACAAGTACAAGAGACTGAAAGCGGAGGTGGAAAAACAGAGTAAAAAACGTGAGTATGGCAACATCCTTTAGATACAGTTTCAACAGGTCAAGTTCACTGAATGCATGTTCACAGTAAATATTTTAGGAGCACCAACTGATACAAAAACTTTATAGGAATACAAAGATGAATCCGATTTGAATTGAAGGCTATGTAGAGTTATATATGCAGTATTGGAAATTTTTGTGCAAAATGTATAATACAAATGGCAATAGAGCAAGGGACATGAGAAGTTCGAGTTATGTGCTGTGGTGGTTCTAAAGAAGAGATCCTGTTCAGTTGTGAGGAGCCATGGAAGCCTTTGTGATGGAGATGGCCTGGTCCTCCTTCTTGGATAGTTAGAATTTGGATAGACAATGAGCTGGAGGTAGGAATTCCAGGCGAAGAAAATCAGATATGTGCAAAAATATGGAAATTGTAGTGAGAAGATGTGTTTGGAGAACAATGGGTCATTATGATTAGTATTCAGGTGAGCAGTGTCTTCAGGGATAAGGCAAATTTCAGTTGTGAAATTTGACTGGTTGTGAAATTTGATTTGATCGGTTGAAGGACAGTTTGAGTAAAAGGTTAAGAACAAGTACAGTTTGTGGTCTTTGAATAAAGCAGGAACTCCACAGGACACAGCTGAGGGGGCTGCTAGAGGTATAATGTGAATGGTTCTTTATAGGCTTTTTTTCTTTTTAAGATTTTATTTATTTGAGAGAGAGAGAATGAGAGATAGAGAGCACGAGAGGGAAGAGGGTCAGAGGGAGAAGCAGACTCCCCGCCGAGCAGGGAGCCCGATGCGGGACTCGATCCCGGGACTCCAGGATCATGACCTGAGCCGAAGGCAGTCGCTTAACCAACTGAGCCACCCAGGTGCCCTCTTTATAGGCTTGATGTGCTTTCAGTGTTCTTTTCTGCCTTATAAAGATTAAATATAACTTTTGTATCTTAAAATTCCTCTGACTTTCTACATCCTGTGACATCTTTATGTCTTCATAAGGGTTTAAAGTTTTCTTCCTTACAATATCTCACTTGATCCACATAGCAACCATTTGTGATCAGTTGTATAGATATTATTCTCTCTTTATAGAAAAGGAAAGTGAAGCTCAGAGAGGTTAAATGACATACTAATCTCATAGAGCAAACAAAGAATTAGAAACCAAACTCAGGCTTTTTAAATTATAGTTTACTGGTCCTTGACTTATTCAGTGTGGATAATGCACCTCAACATGTTAAAAACCAAGCTCATTATCTTTACCTTCACAAACGTGATCCTCCTCTGGTATTTCTCTACGTGACGAATGGTACCTCCATGCTTCTGATAGTGCAAGCCAGAAACCTTGATACACTTTCTTCACTTGGTTTTCAGGACATCACACTCTCTTGGTTTTGCTCTTACTTTGCAGGTCATTTTTTTTTTTAAAGAGAGGTAGGGGAATTGGGAAAGGTAGAGGGAACGTGAGAGAGAATCTTAAGCAGGCTCCATGCCCAGCACAGGGCCTGAAGTGGGGCTTGATCCCAAGACTCTGACCTGAGCTGAAATCAATAGTCAAACTCTTAACCGACTGAGCCATCCAGACGCCCCTTGCTGGTCATTCTTTTGCAGTTTCCTTGTTGGTTCCTCTTTTCAACCTCTTGTTGGGCACCCGAAATTTGTTTTTATCCCCCTACACTCACTCCCTTGGTGAATTTAGTCATGTGCTCTATTTGTGAGTGGCTCCCAAATTTATATCCCTAGCCCTCTCTCCTTAATGCAAGATCTGTATATCCTTATAATAACATTTGTATGGTGAGCGATGGCAGCTACACTGTGGTGACCATAGCATAATGTGAAGAGAAGTTGGATCACTATGTTGTACACCTGAAATTAACATTGTGTGTCAACTATGCTCAAATAAAGATTCACATATCAATTTGTCAATTATACTGTAATGTCGAATATACATTTCAAACCCAACATGTCCAAATTGAATACTATTTCCTCACTTAAGGCTGTTGCATTCGTAGCTTTCAGGATCTTGGTCAGTGGCAGGTCTATCCCTCTACTTGCTCAGGCCATAATCCTTGTGCAGTTATCTTTAACCCTTCTCTCACACCCCACATCTAATACTCTTGGGCTGTCTTGAGACATATCCAGAGTCTGACCACTTTCCATCACCTCCATTGATAACTACCTTCATCCTTTGCATGAATTATTGCAGCAGCCTCCCACAAGTGTTCCTGTTTCCCTATAGTCTGCTCCCAAGATAACAGCTAGAATAATCTTTTTTTTTTTTTTAAAGTAGGCTCCACATCCAGTGTGGAGCCCAATGCAGGGCTTGATCTCAGGACCCTGAGATCAAGACCTGAGCTGAGATCCAGAGTCAGATGCTCAACTGACTGAGCCACCCACGTACCCCCAGAATAATCCGTTTTAAAACTATTAGATCATGTCCCATCCTTGTTCATAACCCTGTGATGGTGTCCCATTTTCACTCAGGAACAGCCAGAGTCCTTACAGTGGCCTGTGGAGCTTCCCCTGTTAACTGCTCTGATATTCTTCTCTCACACACTCTGCTTCAACCACACTGACCTTGCTATTCTTCTCTGTACATCAGCCACACTCCTGTCTCGAGAGCTTTCTACTGGCTGTTACCTCTGCCTAGCATGTTCTTCTCTATGATATCGGCTTAGTTAGCCCTCGTATCTTCTTCAAATCTTTGTTCAAGGTTTACTTCTGTGAGTCTTGACCACCCTCTTTAAAACTGCAGTCTGCTCATCTCTTCTACCTCTGCTGCTCCTCACCTCCATCTCCATCTTTCCCCCCATGGCTCTTGTCACTTTCTAATGTATTATATGATCTATTTATGTATTGTGTTACTGTTTATTGTTTATCTCCACCTGCTAAAATGAAAGCTTCACTAGGAAGGCGTTTTTGTTGTTGTTCTGATATATCTTGTGCATCTAGAACAGTGGCACATAGTAAATGTTCAATAAATATTTGCTGATTTGAATACTTTCTTCTCTCACCCTGTATGTGCAGTCCACCATCAAGCCCTGTTACTGTTCTCCTCCAGGAAAGTTTGCTCTCTCTCCACATCTCTCCAGTTCTGCCGCCACCACATAGTCTAAACGTCTGTCATGTTTCCTATGATCTACTGCAATAGCCTCCTCTTTGGTCTCCCTGCAGCCACTCAAATTTATTCTCTACAGTACATCCAAAGTAATTTTTTTTTTAAGACACATATCTTATGTTACTTGCCCTTCTCAAAATACTTTATTTTTCCCCATTGCTTTTCGGATAAAGGTGGGGCTTGCAAGGTCCAGCATGGTCTGGTGCCTCTTCCCTTCCCCTGCAACTACATCCTGTATCAGGTTATCCCTTGCTGTCTATTCTCCAGCCACTCGGGCCTTTTTTCCATCCTCTGGACTAGTCTTTTTCCTACTGTGGGGCCAGGCCTTATCTGCTCTTCCCTCTAACTGGAATAACTTTCTCTTTTTGTCTAGTAGGAACTCATTGTGTCTAGTAAACGCCTACTCATTCTTTAGCTCTCAAAACCTTTATTTAGTCTTTCAGAAGGGTCAGATCTTCCTATTATGGGATCTACTTTATCCGTAGACGTCTCCTTAAAACAGATTTATCTAGCCTCAGTCCAGTCCCCGAGAAGACCAGGTTAATGTTCACAGTACCATCTTATGTTTCTGTTCTCTGGCCTTCTTATTTTTTGTGCAGTAATGGTTAAGTGCTAAGTAGTTACGTTATGGTCCTTCTGGGAAGGGAAAGAAAAATTTTTGTTTCTTTGGTTAATATTAATGATAAAGTGTAAAACATTCAATGTTTTCTGTCAGTTTTGTCTTTTAAAATGTTATTCGGTAACATCTTGTAGAATTTGATTTAATTTCCTTTTATGATCTCATACTAGTAGGTTCACTCTAAGTGTCTTTCTCCCCCATAGGTATATGTCATGTTTTATCTTTTTGTTTACATAAAAGAGTACCAGTACTTAGACACCAGTGCATATATTGAAAGTACAAACACACACACACATTTTATTTTAGTCAGAACTTTACTGTTTCACTTGCAATATTGGAGTCAAATCGAATTTTACATCTCTTTGTTAAAGTAGTAATACTAATTTTAGAATTCAGATAGCATAATTAATGTACTAAGAGAAAAAGTCTTACCTGCCAATTCTCTTTGATGCAACTTTTAGAAATAATACACATACTGTACTGTTTGCTAGTAAAGGAAGTATGCTAAGATATTATACAGAACAAAGAATGTAAATTAAGTAAAGGTAATTTTTGACATACCTATTTTTAGTCCGTTAATAGGTGGACTATGATAGGTATATAGATGATAGTAAATGTAAAATATAAATATATTACATTATTTCTCTTTACAAGGTTATTTTTACTCTATCATCATAGTAACTGAAATGCATTCAAAGAAGTTGGTCTTAGCTTCTTCTCTCTGTTTTTAAGTAATCTCTGTGCCCAGTGTGGGGCTCAAACTCGCAACCCTGAGATCAAGAGTTGCATGCTCCGCTGACTGAGCCAGCCAGGGGCCCTGGGTTTAGCTTTTTTGATTCTCTTGATCTCCCTACCCTATGCATATGTCTGTCTTGCCAGTTTTCTGTGTTATAATTGTTATTCAATTATTTGCCCTCACTAGATTACTCTAGAGGGCAAGGATCATGTTTATCTTTGTATCTACTTAGAATAATGCCATTACTTAGGCACCAATAGCTGAATAAATGAATTCCTACCTTCTATAGTGAATATGAGAGTGGAACTATAATGAACCTTAGTTATCTGAGAGAGCAGAATTTGAAAATTGTGCTTAGACTCAACCTACGGCAATCACCCTCAGCTGATGGTCTGAAAGCCATCTTAGTTTTTATTACATTTCAGTAGTTACTATTATTGTGTCCTTATGCAATCCTTTACGGGTGTTTGATGCTTCCAGTGTTGTTGTCTTAGTCTTAGATTGTTGTGTCTGCCTTCTGTCAGCAGCTGTGGGAGCAGATCAGTTGACTTGCTCAGGACCATAATGAAAGGCAGTGTGTAACTTTTTTGTGAGCTTCTCTCATTGGTTCAGCTGTGATAAAGCATCCTTCATTTCTTTAGTATAATGCATAATTAATTTTTACTGTTACTGTGTTGTTTACAGTGGAAAAGAAGAAGGAAACAATAACAGAGTCAGCTGGTCGACAACAAAAAAAGAAAATAGGTAAGATAAATTATTGGTATACACAAAATTCAGAAAAACAAATTTTGGAAATTTGGAAAGTTTAAAATTGGAAAAAATAAATTCTTAGGTGATGAAAATATAATAAAGTTGTTAACAGTAGTAACTCATGTTTGTATAATTTTGTGGTTTACAGAGCACTTGCATACATATCTTACTTGATTCTCTCTTGTCCATTTTGTAGGGTACATTCAAGCAGTTGTTGCTGTTTGCTCTTAGCTTTTGAAATTTTAGTTTTAGTAAAATGATGCTGACAGTTGTGGCTTTTGAATTTGGCTGAGGGTTCTTGGCACAGTTTGTAAAAGTGTATTTTTTTTTCATATCTGAGTTGATTATTTCCAGTTAAGGCTGAGTTACTTGTATTGTTGCCATGACTTCCTTATGGAGAATTGACTGGTGATGTAAATCCACCAGGGGGTAGGAAATTTACAGCTGAGTAATTTTTATCTGGTCTGAAAAGGAATGACATGTTTTTGGTTTTTCAGTGTAATTTAGAGCTTAATTACAGAATGTAATTCTGTTCCAAAAAGACAATTTATAAATGATTAGATATGATTTATGTTTATATTTTATGATGCTTCCTGATTCTGAGATTAGGAAAAAAAAACTGTGAAACTGTGTGTTTTGTTCAGAAACTATGTCTCTACGTACGTCACTGCCATTATATCCTAGAAGAGAATTCTACCGGGCTGGACTATGCCACTATCCTGTTCTGATTAAAGCTTTTGAATTTAGTGTTTCCAGTGTTTTCTAAATGGCCTACTCATTTAGTTCTGTGGCAGGATGCTATTGTATGTCTACTCTGTGTCAGTTGCTCTGGTGGGTCATAGAGAAACAAAGTAGAAAAAATTCTATTAGGAAGTCTGTCTAGAGAGGGAAAACAGACCAGTGCAGTATAGTAAGTGTGTTCATAGAAATATATTCTGAGTGTTAAAAAAGTAAAGAGAAAGGATTTCTAAACCAAACTAGGGGATTAGGTTTTCTTGAAGAGATAATATTGAATCTTGAAGATTTAGTGTGAATTACTTAAATAAAAATATAAATAAATAAAATAGTGGTCAAAATTTATTGAGCACTTGCCATATGCAACACACTGAGGTAAACACTTTATACATGTTTTAGAATTCTCTGAACAATTAATTGTATGTAGTAGTGAAGAGTGTTACTTCATTTTTATAGATGAGAAAAATGAAGATTGAATTAAGTAATTTGCCCTCAGTCAGTCATTCAGTGATAGATGGGATTAAGTTAGTGGTAGAGAAGGGGTTTGGCTCTGGTCATTTGTAACTTTAGCATCCAATTTTAAGCGCTATACATTCTAGGCAGGACAGGCATATACAAAACTATGGGGGGATCAAATAGCAAGGTGTATACCTGGAACTATAGTTTAGTATAACAAACAAAAGAAGGTATGTATAAAGTATAGACAGATGAGGCTAGAGAAATAAGTAGAGCCTGTTCATAAAGATCTTTATAAATTAAACTAAGGTAATGAGATTAACTTGTATCCAGAAGGCTTTCCATCTTTCCATAACCATTAAAGGACGTAAGCAGAGGATTGACATCAGATTTTTTTTTTTAAGATTTTATTTATGGGGCGCCTGGGTGGTTCAGTCGCTAAGCGTCTGCCTTCGGCTCAGGTCATGATCCCAGGGTCCTGGGATCGAGCCCCGCTTTGGGCTCCCTGCTCGGCTCCCTGCTTCTCCCTTTCCCACTCCCCCTGCTTGTGTTCCCTCTCTCGCTCTCTCTCTCTCTCTGTCTGTCAAATAAATAAATAAAAGCAGGGAGTGTTCTTCCTTTTAAGGAGGACAACTCTGGCAGTAGTTTGGAGATAAATGAGAGAGGGGATAATTTTGGAGGCAGGAAGTCATGAGGCTTTTTAAGTAACTCAGGTGCAAAAATGGCAAGAACCTGAACTTAGGTACAGGCAGTGGTAATGGAATAGAAGGTAGAGATTCAACCGATCTAGAGAAGTAGGAATAACAGGACTTGATGACTGTTTAGATGTAGCATGTGGAGAGAGGGATGAGTCTACAAAGAAGTCCAGATTTCTGATTTGGAGAGGAAATGTTGGAGGAGTAACAAATTGGGATGGGGAAGGGAGCTATCATAGAGGGATAAAGGCTTTAAACAGACTTTAGAATCCTATACTTGTAAGTAGTAATTGAATTCACACATGGTGAGTTCATATACGGGGAGACCATGTAAAGTAAGACAAGGAAAGGGCTGAGGATGGAGAGAGTCTTGAGGAAACAGGGAACAGAGGTGGAGCTCAGCAAAAGTATTGCCAGAGAAGTTGGAAAGGGTTTGTCGTAGCTGTGGGGAGGGTTTCAGGGGACAGAGAGGGTCCAAGGTGTTAATTGTCTTAAGAGGCAAAACGAGAGTAGCAAGAATGATTTCATTGGCGTGATGGGGGACAGAAGCCAGATTGTCTACATGAGGAGATAATGCGTGGTGAGGAAGTGAAGGCATTGAACATGGATCATTCTTTCAAGTTGCTTTACTGTAAAGGATAGGAAAGATATAAAAATGGAAGGCAGATTGCTCTCTGCCCTTAAACTGACAACACAAACTGTCTAAAATGTAAATTACCTGAACATGGGATACCCTCCCTAAAATTACTTCTACTCTATTTCACCTTCACATTTGTACTATTAGGCATGTGGTGAAAAACCCAGCCAGATAGAATTTATTGTAATACTACTGTGAAATACGTTTGAGAACATTATTTACAACATCACGATGCTCTCTTGATGAGCAGTTATGGAAACTTTCTATTAGTTTTCAATGTCAAGAAAAACAGTGTTAGGGGCGCCTGGCTGGCTCAGTTGGTAGAGTGTGCACCCCCTTGATCTTGGGGTTGTAAGTTTGAGCCCCATGTTGGGTATAGAGATTACTTAAAAATAGTAAAATCTTTAAAAAAAAAGAAAAGCAGTGATTCTCATAATTGATTTACTTTTATTTATTTTTTTTAAGATTTTATTTATTTATTTATTTGACAGAGAGAGAGAGACAGCGAGAGAGGGAACACAAGCAGGGGGAGTGGGAGAGGGAGAAGCAGGCTTCCCACAGAGCAGGTAGCACGATGTGGGGCTTGATCCCACCGTGACCTCAGCCGAAGGCAGACGCTTAACAACTGAGGCACCCAGGCACCCCCTACTTTTATTTTGTGGACTTTGCTTGAACCGATGGGTTTTTCCCCCTTTGAACTAGTTGCTAATGAGTATAGAGTCAGATTTGCTGTTCATCTCTAGCAACTTTCCATGACCAATTCAATGTATTTCTGTGAAATGACTCTATCTACAGTTTTGTTATTATGCAACCCTTACTTTCCCTTTCTTCAGGTCCCCACTTGAGCTTCTTTACAAGAATATAGACAGTAGTTGCGGGGGGAACTATGGAAAGTGACCCCGCTGCACTGAAAAAAGGAAGTTTTCAGTACGAGGGGAGTGCACAGCGCAATGGTAGGGTTTAAGAGAAGCAGAATGCCACTGATTTTACTAGGTGAAGCTCTTTGATGATGGTCTTAGGTAGAACCATGAATTTGAAGCTGAAATGTCTTAAATTTGAACTAAAGATTTTTTTTTTAAGATTTATTTATTATTTGAGAGAGAGAGAGAGCATGCGCTCACGGGGGGAGGGGCAGAGGGAGAGAGAGAGAGAATCTCAAGCAGACACCCCGTGAGCTCAGAACCTGTCATCGTGGGGCTCGATCTCAGGACCCTGACATAATGACCTGAGCTGAAATCGAGTCAGACGCTTAACCGACTGAGCCACCAGGGTGCCCCTTAGGTTCCCCATTCTTTTTTTTTTTTTTTTAAGATTTTATCTATTTTTATCTGAGAGAGTGAGCGTGGGGGGGAGGGGCAGAGATAGAGGGAGAAGCAGGTTCCCCACTGAGCAGGGAGGCTGATGCAGCACTTAACTGGCTGAACTACCCAGGCACCCCTGGGTTCCCCATTCTTAATTTCAGGTGCAGATGTTTTCGCTGTTTTACATTTCCCTCTCACAGAAGGGAAACAAATTTACTTTGATATATGAATTTTATTTAGCTCTTTGGCTACATACAAGTTACCTCAAGTAATAAGGGGTTTATTTTCAGAATATATGGGATCCAAAACTCAGGGAACACTGAAGTAACTGGTTACAGGAAGGCAGCAACCGTGTTAAAGCCAGTCTGGTAGGCAGAGCAAGCCCTGAGATGAAGTGAGACAGTGGACTCCAATATCTTTAAGGCTGCACTACTAATTAATTATTTTTTAGAGAGGGGGAGAGGTGGTGGAGGGGCAGAGGGAGAGGGAGAGGGAATCTTAAAGCAGTCTTCATGCCTAGCATGGAGCCTGATGTGGAGTTCAGTCTCACAACCCTGAGATCATGACCTGAGCTGAAATCAAGAGTCAGATGCTTAACCAACTGAGCCACCCAGGCGCCCCTGGGGCTGCACTATTAATATATACTTCTCTCTCTTTTTGTTGTTCAACTTCCCCCACTTTCTCTATAGTGTTTTTCTAGCATTTAGGTTTTGCCTACACCTAACTTTTGCTTGTATCCTAGGATTCTTCCTATGTCAGTATTACTCATAATGTGCTCTGTAGACCCCCAACATCAGTGTTGCTTGAGATATTAAGAGTGAAAGGTTCTGAATCTTCCTCCCAGACTACTGAATCAGAATCGCTGGATGTGGGACCCAGGAGTCTGCTATTTTAACAAGCTTCCCGACATCCTTAGACAAACTAAAGTTTGAGAGCCAGTGCTATATTGTAATTTTTCTGTTTCTGCTCCCACAGTTGATTTACTATTCCAAGATTTTCTGGTTTAAATTTCTGAGAGAAGCAATCTGGTTGGCTCAGCTCATCTCTTTACACCATAGGTCACGAGAAGGCATATGGATTGGCTGCCTTTTAGGTCAGTAGTGGCAGGGCAGGGGTGATAGGAATCTTTGAATGGCTGACCCTCAACAAAGACTATGGTAGGAGGCAGATAGCCCCAGAAGATGGCTGGGGAAGGGAGGGTAGGCATTCCGAAGCTTGAGTGAGTTGGGGTGGGTATCTCTTTTCTTGGTGACTTGGAGATATGGGAGGAAATTTTTGAAATTTAATTTATTTTGGGCCCTGAATTTATATATTCATTCTAGGCCTTTATCTATACTATTTGGATTTTCCATAAAAGAAGACTGCCTCAGGCATTTAGTTTAAATTTTGTTTCCTCTCCATTACCAAATCTACATGAAATTTCAAGATTATATTAATTGGTTTTCCATTCAAGATAACTCAGAATGTAGAACTGCCATGGGATACCTAATTCTTTTAATCTATAGAGTGGGACCTGCTATTTTGATCATCTCTTCCTTATTTGAGAATGTTCTCCTCTCAAAACTGTTGGTTGGATCTGACCACCCAGTTGCCTCCTATATTGATTTCCATTCTTTGACAGAAAAAAGACACTGGTTATTGACTAAGGTAAATGATGAAGTGTTCCTTTCTTAAATAAATTATGTTATCTTGTTGTACACAACCTGATGCTGTCAAGTAAAAATGTATAATAGATTGGCTTAATGTCTGTTCATTCTGTGGTCAGAATAGATGTCATCATTGGTACTAGTTGATTCCCATAGCTGCAAGAAATATAGCTTCCTTTTAATTAGAGTATTTCCTTTTAGAATTTAAAATTTTCCTTTTGCCTGTCATCTGGGATAACAAGTCATTCTAAAACATAAATGTAGCTTCTTCATATTTCTAGTTTCTTCTCTCCATGAAGTTTCCTCAGCTTTCTTAGAGGTTGTATTCCCAAAATTCAGTAGTAGGAGGGTGTATAAAATTCCTGTCAAATGGAGGGATTGAGGCATGATTTTCCCCTGTGTTAAATCCTAAGGTTCCTGCTAATAAACAATTCACATTATCATTTCAAAATAAATTGCTTGCGTTTATTTTACCTGCTAATGTGATGTTTTTAAGAATTATTCCCCTGGGGAAACACAATTTCTTTTTTTATTTTTTTTTATTTTTTTTTAAAGATTTTATTTATTTATTTGAGAGAGAGAATGAGAGATAGAAAGCACGAGAAGGAAGAGAGTCAGAGGGAGAAGCAGACTCCCTGCTGAGCAGGGAGCCCGATGCGGGACTCGATCCCGGGACTCCAGGATCATGACCTGAGCCGAAGGCAGTCGCTTAACCAACTGAGCCACCCAGGCGCCCAAACACAATTTCTTTTTAAGGGGAAAGCAGCTTCTTTTTTACATAATAGCAGTTGTATGTTTATTAGCTATTGATAATGCACGAACTCTGTAATATTTTTTTTTAATTTTATTTTATTATGTTATGGTAGTCACCATACATTACATCATTAGTTTTTGATGTAGTGTTCCATGATTCATTCTTTGCGTATAACATCCAGTGCTCCATGCAATACGCTCCCTCCTTAATACCCACCACCGGGCTAACCTATCCCCCCACCCCCTTCCCCTCTAAAACCCTCAGTTTGTTTCTCAGAGTCCATAGTCTCATGGTTCGTCTCCCCCTCCGATTCCCCCCCTTCATTTTTCCTTTTCTACTATCTTCTTTTTTTTTTTTTTTTTTAACATATATTATTTGTTTCAGAAGTACAGGTCTGTGATTCATCAGTCTTACACAATTCACAGCGCTCACCATAGCCCATACCCTCCCCAATGCCCATCACCCAGCCACCCTATCCCTCCCACCCCCCACCACTCTAGCAACCCTCAATTTGTTTCCTGAGATTAAGAGTCTCTTAGGGTTTGTCTCTCTGGTTTCATCTTTTTTCATTTTTTTCCTCCCTTCCCCTATGATCCTCTTGTCTTGTTTCTCAAATTCCTCATATCAGTGAGATCATATGATCGTTGTCTTTCTCTGATTGACTTATTTCGCTTAGCGTAATACCCTCTAGTTCCAGCCACGTCGTTGGAAATGGCAAGATTTCGGGGGGTTTTGATGGCTGCATAATATTCCATTGTATATATATACCACATCTTTATCCATTCATCTGTTGATGGACATCTTGGCTCTTTTCATAGTTTGGCTGTTGTGGACATTGCTGCTATAAACATTGGGGTGCACGTACCCCTTCAGATCACATTACATTTGTGTCTTTGGGGTAAATACCCAGTAGGAAAGCAGCTTCTTTTAAAAAAATTACTTTTTTGGTTTTCTTCTTTCACTTGCCACACCATGCTTTGTTGGAGTTTGGGTTTTTCTCACTCCTGGGCTATAAAGTTCTTTCCAGGCTACTTCGTAGCAAGTTGAGTCTTGAGCATCACCTCCCACTGGAACCCAAAGATCTCGGAGGAGCTTCGGTTTGTGACTAGGCTTTCAATGGATTTGCCAAAGCAGCTTTACCCAGCCTGGGCCCTGGGATCATCTCAGATGCCCAGTGAAGAGAATTCCCAGGAAGGCTCAGCTGCCTCTCAAATTATCTCTGAAGTATTAATAAAGAACCTTAGTAAATTGACTCTTGACCCTAGTATCAAACTCCCTTCCCCTCTACCAGAATATCCATCCTAACAGCAGGACAAAGAGAAGAAAGCACAGGGGCTCGTTGACCACATCCTCAGCAGCAGGAGGGGTGGAGTAAGGACTTTGTTAACTGCTCAGAAAGAAAGGATGGAAAGGATGATATGAGTGATTCAGTACCAGCGCTACTTCAATCAGCTGTCCAAGCTTCAGAAAGATCTACAGCAGAAGGAAATTGAGGGTAAATCAAGAGTGGAAAGATTTAGATGTAGCTGTCATTATTGCCTGTATCATAAAGATCTTTCTGAGGATACCAGCATGGAGAATAATTATGACATGGAGCCAATGTAAACATAAACTTTATTCTTATACTGTTTCTTCTTGGTAGTAATTTTAGGATCATTTTGTGGCATCTTGGGAAAGCTGCTCTGTGTTAAGGCAAACTGTGTAATATTTTGATAATCTGTGATACAAGGTCTGGCTTTTGTGTATCTTTTCTACCTTGATACCAGTAATTTGTGAGGAATCCTATAGTTTGCATTCAGTATACTTCTTTTGATTTGACCTAAGGAAGTACTAATAGGTTTTGAGTGTTGCTTGTGTGTTTGAGAGGCCTGAAGTCATTAAGATAAAACCTAACATCAAAAATTGGAAGCCAAGTAACTTGTCTAGAAGGAATACACAGAAAGCATTGGGTGATTTGGTTAGAGCATAATAAGGGCAGGGTGCTTACACTAGATTTTCCGGTTTTCAGCAATCGTAATAAAATTTTTTTGATGTGCTATTTCAGTTTTCAGTAGCAAATGTGTGTAGAGGGTCTTATTAAAATTGAGACTTATTTGAATACCTCTTTAAAAAAGGTATTTTTTTCAAAATGGTTTATTAGAACTTGGGTTATTCTTATATAAACCATGGATTACATGGTTGTATTGAGAGGCCAGTCTTCATAAACTTATCTAACCCAGAATGGAACATAAAATCTTTATTTATTCTTAGGAATAATTGCTTTTGTTTTGTTTTTGTTTTGGTAATATTGGCAACTAAAAGCAAAATTGAATGTGAAATGACATTTTAAAATTCATTTAAACCATTGAGGCTTAAAGAAAAGTGGATTCATTCATTCATTTATTCATTCAACGGAGAGAGAGCACAAGCAGGGGAAGTGGAGGTGGAGGCAGAAGAAGCAGGCTCCTATGTGGGGCTCGATCCCAGAACCCTGGGATCATGACCTGAGCTTAACTGACTGAGCCACCTAGGCGCCCCAGAAAAGTAGAGTTTAATCAGGATATAAGAGCTACAAACTTTAAAAATAAAAGGGTGTTTTAAGTACTTTAAAAGGACTTAAACTCTTCACTTCTTATTGTGTCTAATAGAATATCCTTGCAGGGTGCCTGGGTGGCTCAGATGGTTAAGCGTCTGCCTTCGGCTCAGGTCATGATCCCAGGGTCCTGGGATCGAGTCCCGCATCGGGCTCCTTGTTAAGCAGGGAGTCTGCTTCTCCCTCTCCCTCTGCCTTTCCCCCTGCTTCTTCTCTCTCTGTCTCTCCCGCAAATGAATAAATAAAAATCTTTAAAAAAAAAAAAAAAAAGAATATCCTTGCAAAACTTGAATCTTATATATATATATTTAAAGATTTTATTTATTTATTTGACAGAGAGAGACACAGCTAGAGAGGGAACACAAGCAGGGGGGAGTGGGAGAGGGAGAAGCAGGCTTCCCACTGAGCAGGGAGCCGGATGCAGGGCTTGATTCCAGGACCCTGGGACCATGACCTGAGCCGAAGGCAGACGCTTAACGACTGAGCCACCCAGGCGCCCTTGAATCTTATATTTTAAAATAATGAGAATGAATAACAAACAAATCTTTGCCCAGCAGTTATTAGAGTCAAGGTTTGGTAGTCATAATAGAAAAGAAAGAGAGAAGGAGTTTAATGATTTTCTAAGAGTTGAAAGAAAAAAAAAAGAGCCGTTAAAAGAACATGTGTGGGGGGAGAGAGGATATGAATATGAGCATCTGAGATGCGATTAACGGAGTGGGGAGAGGAGAAAAATGAAAATGGACTTTAGATCAGGTATTTCCCTAGCAACCATTTAAAGGTATCATCAGTTTTGGGGGGTTAGTGGAAGAAGGAGAGGTATATAAAGCTAAATATGGCTTAATGGGGATATTTAGAAGTTTATTGTTCATAACTTGGGGAGTACCTGAAATTGTTTCCCTACTGGTAACATTTCTGTTAGATCGGATTTGCTCTTTCTCAAATGGGCATTTTTGGATTTCTGAAGACTGTTATATTGTCCTGGACATTTGAATATTAACTTCCTTGTTTTTATAATGTTTGTGCTTCTTGAGGCATCTTAGCATTTCCTACCCACAAACAGATCAGGTTCATTTCAGATGAAATTTTGCATGTATAGTGTTTCCCTGTTAAATATATTTAGTTTGTTGTTTCTTTATACCATTTCTTCTTTTTGTCCCTTTTCTCTACAGAGGCATCCTTTTTAAAATCAACTTTACCTTTTTATATACTATCTTTTTTGTTCTAGTCTGTTGGGAATGGTCCCTAGTGAAGAGTGGAGTCACGAGAGTATATAAGGTAGCCTCAGACATAATCAGCTGTTAGTTGTCCATGAATAAAATCCCTGTGCTGAGAATTAGTCTTAGCTACTGCTGCTCTCCCATCCAACTAAATCTTGTGTAGCTGATAGTGCTGTGCCATGAATTTATCAGAGATAGGTAGGAGGGAAAGCAAACATCGAAGATATTTGTATCTTTCACCTCCTCCAGAACCAAGTGAATATTAACTTATTTTTGAATTATTTGAAACCGACTAAAACAACTTTGTGTATGGTAGGTATTTAGTAACAATAGCATAATCCTGTGCTGCTGTATTATTAAGCTGTGTAAACACACTGTCTATTTACGGTTACTGTTTCTGTGTGGACTTAGCTTCAGAAAAACTGTCACCTCAATTTGCTGTCAACTTTTAGGCTCTTTGTGCTTCTTCTGTCTATTCAAGCTATTAGCTTCATCATAAAGGACTTACCCCTCCCCCCAAAAAGGACTACTTTCCCTAGAAAAGGATTTTTGGTATGCTGTATCTTCAGATCAGGTTTTATTATATTGCTGAATCATTCATGAAACAATATTGAGCACATTCTACAATGTTGAGCAGCTAACTACATGACAGTTACTGAGGATGGAGAGATAAAGAAGACATAGAGATTTCTTGTTCTCCAGGAACCTTTCATCTAGTTCGGTTGATAGGTATGTGAATAGATCATTATAAGAGAATGTACAAACTCAGTATAATGATAAAGATGTGCATGAAATATTCTGGAAGCATAAAGAAAGGACTTCTAGTGTCTAGTACAGCAGTCATTAGCTACATTTGGCTTTTTAAATAATCAAAGTTAGGGCGCCTGGGTGGCTCAGTCATTAAGCGACTGCCTTCGGCTCAGGTCATGATCCTGGAGTCCCGGGATCGAGTCCCGCATCAGGCTCCCTGCTCAGCAGGGAGTCTGCTTCTCCCTCTCACCCTACCCCCCTCATGCTCTTTCTCTTCATTCTCTCTCTCTCTAAAATAATTAAAAATCTTTAAAAATAAATAAATTAATTAATTAATTAAAGTTAAATGAAGTTAAAATTTTAGTTCCTCAGTCACACTGGTCACATTTCATTTGCTCAGGAGCCACATGTAATTAGTGACTACTTTATTGACAGCACAGATACAGAATATCTTCATAATTACAGAAAGCTCTATGGAACATTATTGAAAAGGAGGTGACAGAGAGCTGAGGCTTAAAGTTGAGTACTAGCTAGCCAGGAAGGTTTGGATAGGGACAGGGTAAAACATTCTAGGTAGAAATCCCAGTTGGTCGAGACTGAGGAGTTTCTTGGGATATGTGGTTTTTAGAGCTAAAACCGGAACAGTCCTGAGAAAACTGGGACAGTTGGTCACCCAAGTAGAAAGGACTTCATGAACAAAGACACTGGATCTAGAGAAAAGCTTCACATAGAGAGCAGCTTACACTTGTTTGGTATTGCAGGAACCTAACAGTTCATATGAGGGATTGGAAATGAGGCTGTAAGGACAGACATCAGACTTGCAGGTGATACTGGAACATGACCTTATAGGGATGAAAGGCCATGCCAGAATTTTAAGCTGGGGAGTATCATAATTTTGGTCAGCTTTACATTTTAGGTAGATCTGACGGGCAGCTATGTGGGAGATGAATGTGAGGGAGCAAGTTTGGAGACACTGAGATGCTAGGAGACTTGAAGTAATACAGGGTTAGAAATCCTAAGGACATGGTAGTGAGGAGGTGAGGGTTTCATAAATATTTATGAGGTATGTGGGGTGCCTGGGGGGCTCGGTCAGTTAAGCGACTCTTGGTTTTGGCTCAGGTCATGATCTCTGAGTCCCGGGATTGAGCCCTGCCTCAGGCTCCCTGCTCAGCAGGGAGTCTGCTTGAGATTCCCTCTCCCTCTCACCCTCCCCCTGTCCCCCCCAGAGCGTGCATGCTCTCTCTCTCTCTCTCTCAAATAAATACATCTTTAATTAAAAAAATATTTATGAGGCATAATTAATAGAATGTGGTGTTTGATTGGATGACAAAGGAGGGAGTCAGGGATATGCCATGGCTTCTAGCATAGGTGATGTCCTGTACCTTTCTTTTTATTTTGTAGTGGTAGTTCCTTCCCTCTCTAGTTATTTTATCCCTGTTTGTCTTCTCATCATCTCATACCCCAATCCTCAACCCCCCAATTTAAAAACATCTTGTTACATTGTAAGAGGACTGCCCAGATAGCAAAGCAGCTCCCATCCCCGAGATAGACCTTAGCTCCATTCCTTTTTGTTCATTTTGTTCCACAAATCTCCAGCATCCCACTCTCTCCTGCCCATATCCTTCCCTTCCAGGGAGAGCAAACTGGATAGGAGCAGTTCAGGGCAAGGGATCATGTCTTCATCCCGCTATGTACTGTTTAAAAACTACAGTTCAGGGGCGCCTGGGTGGCTGAGTTGGTTAAGCGGCTGCCTTCGGCTCAGGTCATGATCCCAGAGTCCTGGGATCGGGTCCTGGGATCGGGCCCCGCGTCGGGCTCCCTGCTCAGCGGGGAGCCTACTTCTCCCTCTCCCTCTGCCTTCCTCTCTGCCTACTTGTGCTCTCTCTCTCTCTGTCAAATAAATAGATAAAATCTTTTAAAAATAAATAAATAAATAAAAACTACAGTTCAGTCTGCAAGCCAGCCTTCCTGTAGGCCTCTTTCTGTTCCTCCTTTCCTTCACCTGCTCAAATTTACTTGCTCTCACACCAGTTCATTCTAATGGTGTATTTTTTTTTTATTTTAGAGGATATATTTTTATTTTGTAATCTTCCTATGAGGGTGGGGATTTTTGTGTGTTTTATTCATTCGTGTATCCCCAGTACTCAGAAAAGTGCCTGGCATATAGTAGATAATCAGTAAGTATTTGTTGAATAAATTAATCCTGGTGATACCTGATCAGAGAGAGCAGTAGCATACTGTACATAGAGATTATTGGCTTGGGAGTTGGGAAACTTGAACTTTAGTCCTGGCTTTGCCACAGAGTGCTCACAGCGTCTCTACCAAGTCACTTCCCCTTCGCGAGACCTCAGTTTCTTCCTGGAAACAATGAAATCCCTTATATTGATGGAATACAGCAAATAAGGGCATTAATATACAGTTGAGACTTCGTTAAGCGGTTTGGGTTGTGTGTATATAACAACTTTCTTAAAATACATGTGAAATTTTCTGGCTTTCTAAGAGACTCACCTAGAAAACTATGCTTATTTTTAGAGTAATTAGTCTGTAATATGAAAGAACCTGAATTATTTATTTATTTATTTTTAAAAAATATTTTATTTATTTATTTGACAGAGAGAGACACGGCGAGAGAGGGAACATAAGCCGGGGGGAGTGGGAGAGGGAGAAGCAGGCCTCCCGTGGAGCAGGGAGCCCAATGCGGGGCTTGATCCCAGGACCCTGGGATCATGACCTGAGCCCAAGGCAGACGCTTAATGACTGAGCCACCCAGGCACCCCAGAACCTGAATTTTAAATTTGTCTTGATTGGCTTTTACTTTTAGACTCTGCTCTCTTGAAGAAACTGAAAGAGGGGGAAAACCATAAGAGATGAGTAACTCATATTTGAAACCTAAGTACAATCATTATGTTTACACTTTCCATCAGTGTAGTATAAAAGTATATCTTAATGTACAGAGTTAAGACACTTAATACCAGAGGTAATTTTTAATTAATCTTTAAAGATTTTTATTTAAATTGAAATATTTTGGTGCCCTGCTGCATTCGAATTTTCTAATATAAAGTATACAATATCACAGGTACTCAGCTCACCTTATTATTAAGTGACACTGAGACAAATGCTTTTATAGTCACTAGTGACAGTTTAACATCTGCTTTGTGCTCAGCGTTATGTATATTAACCAGTTTGTTCATTCTTTTCAGAGAGGCAAGAAGAGAAACTGAAAAATAACAACAGAGACCTATCCATGGTACGAGTCTGAAGTATAATATTGTGGTAAACCACACAATGTTTTATAGCATAAGACTCTGATTTGCATTAAATACATACTTACCTTTTCAGAAATTCACCCAATCATGTCATGGGTGTTCCTGGACCAGATGGAACTGAAAATATGCTTCTGGGCTTAAACGTCATTTCAGTAATAAGAGAAGCTCTTTTGGGCTGTCTCGGAGGTCATAATTTGTCCCTTTCACACAGTTCTTGATTAGCTGTGCCCTTCTGTTTCAAATGAAGTCATTTGTTTTCTTTTTTTCTCATGTCATTGCTGAATCTTTGGTTTTCTGGTGACCTGTGTCACACCAGCATCTGAGTTGGAGCATTATAGATGGCCTTTACTGTTGCCTTTGTTCTTTAAGAGGCTTTTTGTTCTGCATGTCAGGCATACCATAAAGTGTAAAGAAAAATGATTTTATTACCCATTTACTCATCATTTTTAAAGAGTAGAGCTTGTTCAAGAGTTTTTCTAAGGCGTAGGTAGGCTAATTATATAGCTTGACTAATTTTTCTATTTAATTTCTGTATGTTTAACACAGGACATCTGAACTGTGCAACAGTTGTCTTTGCTTTCGGAGAGACCTTTGCTATACCATCTTCTGTTTCTTGCAATTTTATTGAGTAAAGCTGTAATTTAGAAGGGCATCTTTTTGAAAATAGCTTTTCTGTTGCATAGTTATTAAGTGTTTATAAGACCAGATTTGGAAACTACAGAAAGAAGAGAGAAAAATTGCTGATAAACCTGTCATCCAGGGCCCCAGGTTAGCTCAGTCAGAAGAGCATGCGACTCTTGATCTTAGGGTCATGAGTTTGAGCCCCATGTTGGGTGTAGAAATTACTTAAAAATAAAATCTTAAAAAAAAAAAAAAAAGAACTGTCATCCAGAGATAACGATTGTTAATCTTATATCTATATGATCTTTTGCTTATTTATACTTTTACCACTTAATGTAATTAAGTAAGAAGTTAACTGCAAGTAACAGAATACCTAACTAGCAATGATTTAAAGAGATAAAGATTTTTTTAACTTGTTCAAGAAGTCCAGAGGTTGGTAGTCCTGACCTGGTGTAGCAGCTCAGTAATGTTATTAAGGACTTAGGTTAGCCATAGATTATGGTTATTTGGTTATTTGATGGCATTTTATCCTTTATCTTCAGGCATTATGTTCTTCATTCCAGGCAAGAAGAATGGGCAAAAGGCCTAAAGGGATACTGGCCAGCTTTGTCCCTTTTAAAAGTCCCGTTCAGTACTTGTAGCTCACTGGCCAGAACTGGGTCACATGGCCACCCCAATACTATTCATCAGAAGGGGGCAAGGAGAAGGGCTTGGAGGTGGAGGGTGGATTAGTCAATAAACAGCTGGTTGCTATGGGAAGTGTCTTTTAAACATGACGTGAAACCGAAATTTTTGGGTGTGCCTTAGTAGTGGTTTTTTTTTAGTGTGAAATGACAGTTTGTTGGTCTCTTTATAGGTCCGAATGAAATCCATGTTTGCAATTGGCTTTTGTTTTACTGCCCTAATGGGAATGTTCAATTCCATGTGAGTATCCTTTAATAATATGGTTTTACCTAACTATTGCTCTATATGTGTATGTATTTATGATCAATTAACTTTTTTTTTAAAGATTATATTTATTTATTTGACAGAGAGAGATAGCAAGAGCAGGAACACAAGCAGCGGGAGTGGGAGAGGGAGAAGCAGGCTTCCCGCAGAGCAGGGAGCCCGATGCGGGGCTCGATCCCAGGACCCCCTGATGCGGGGCTCGATCATGACCTGAGCTGAAGGCTTAAGAACTTAGCCACCCAGGAGCCCCAGTTAACTTTTTTTTTAAGATTTTATTTATTTATTTGAGAGAGCACTAGAGAGAGAGAGCAAGCACAAGCGGGGCACAGAGGGAGAGGGAGAAACAGGCTCCCCACTGAGCAGGGAGCCCAATGTGGGATTCGATCCCAGGACCCTCGGATGATGACCTGTGCCGAAGGCAGACGCTTAACCAACTGAACCACCCAGGCCCCCCAGCAATTAACTTTTTTGGTAATATTTTATTTTGATACTTCAAATTTACAGAAAGGTTACAAAAATAATATACCCATTATACAGATTCACAATTGTTAACATTTTGCTCCGTTTTCTTTCTTCTTCTATCTCCCCATATCATCTATGTATTCATTCATACATGCATCATTTATGTATTTTTCTTAATTATGCAAGAGTATGTTATGGGGTTCATGCCCCTTTATCCATAACTACTAATTTTTTTTTTTAAGATTTTATTTATTAATTTGACAGAGAGCACAAGCAGAGGGAGAGGGGAAGCAGACTTCGTGCTGAGCAGGGAGCCCAGTGCGGGGCTCGATCCCAGGACCCTGGGATCATGACCTGAACCAAAAGCAGATGCTTAACCAACTGAGCCACTCAGGAGCCCCCATAACTACTAAAATGTATATTTCCTAAGAACATGGACATTCTCTTATATAACTTCAATCCAGTTACCAAAATCAAGGAGTTTTGAGAGAATGCAATTATATGATAACTTTCTCGTCCTCTTTAATATCAAGGATCTTTTATGTACAAGGTAAAGACCCAGGTATTATGGGGCCTCTAAAAAGAATTTAATATGTCTTCTGTGTTTTTAAGTTACTAGCATACTGGTTCAAAATGAAGGTAGTCATATAGAGATGTTTGACTCTTAAAATAGTCTTAACAATGATAAAGTAAGTTACTGTTGTCTAAACTGGCAGATAGCAGGCCTGAGTAATTGTGGAACTGTTTTTGACAGAAACTGGGAAAATATCCAAAGATGACAAGCAGTCATTTATTACTTTTCAAGGCCCACATGAATCATCCCACAGGAATGAGAATTTCCCTCTCTCCTTCTTTTCCTTCCTTTCCTCCTACTCTTCCTCCCCCGCTTCATTTCTGTCTGTCTCTTCCTCTCCCTGCACCTCCCCCCTTCCTCGGGTCCATTCTTCCCTCCCCACCAGTTCAGTGCCTATGTTGTGCCAGGCATTGTGCTAGTACCAGAATATAACAAATAAGGTGTGGCCCCCGCCCTCAGTAATAATCAGTTTTATGGGAAGAAAGGCTAGATAAACAAATACCTTGATGGATGCTATAATAGAAATCTGTGTGAAGTGCAGTTGGGGGAAAAGGAGTGGCTATTTTTACTTAGGTGAGGGACTAGAGGTGGTGTCCACATGGTTTGAATGTAAAATTTCCTTTTAACTAATGATTACTAAAATTACAGACCTTTTGAGCTGAAAGGGACCTTTGGAAGGTGAAATAACTTGCCTAGGGTATCTAGAAGTCTCATGATTTCTGGCTTATAATTTTAAACTCAGTACTCTTTCCATCCTGCTGTACTTTCATTTCTTGGGTGCATATCCCCATGAGTTACCAAGCAAAGCAAACACTGGAAGGTTTTATAGTTAACTACTGAGTGTCCGTGTAACGACTCAAATCCACAAATATTCTTCTTCGAGTATTGCTTTCTGGACAGTATAGAGCTGGCTAAGTACTCATCTGTACTTTTTAAATTTGATGCTTCTACTTACTTTTCTCTTACTTCTGATGTTTTAAATAATATTTTAAGGTTAGTGTTGTGTCTGTGTGTCTGTTCTGATTGGCCTTAGCTTGATTGTATGATTTTTGTGACAGATTTGAGTCCTGCTTTGCTAGAGGTTCAGCATTTTATTTTATTCCTTAATCTAAATATATTACTAAATGAAGCTAATATATTTCTTTACTGAACTTACATTTATGTCTCCCTCTACTAGACCGTAAGTTCCTTATATTCTTCTCATGTTGACAGTTTTCATATCCTTAGGGTTTTAGGGCTTCTATAGATATTTATTGAATAAATTTAAAAATATTTGTAAATATACACCAGTTTCTTCTGTCATGGTTTCTATACTATTCTGGGGTCAGAATTTGATGCCATTTGAAATGTGAATCAAAAAAATTTTTTAAAAGATTTATTTATTTGAGAGAGATGGCATGTATGAGCAGGGGGAGGGGCAAAGGGAAAGGGAGAATCTCCAGCAGACTTCCCACTGAGCATGGAGCCGACATGGGGCTCAATCCCAGGACCCTGAGATCACAACCTGAGCTGAAATTAAGAGTCCCAAGAGTCAGATGCTTAACTGAGCCACCCAGGCACCCCGTGAATCAAAAAATTTTTTAATTATAATTACTAATTTCCAAGATGTCAGTGGTTCATTTAGGAAAACACTAGTTAGTGAACCAATGACAATGGAACCAAATTCTCAAAAACCATGAGTCTGAATGTAGTTGATGAAAATGTCTTCGTGCGCACGCGCGTGCGTGTGTATGTGTGTGGCTTAACAGAAGTTTATTTCTCATTCCCATAAAGCCTGTCACGGGACTGGGGGACTCTCCAGACCAGCTGCTCTCCATGTGGGGGGCTGAGCATTACAAACTGCTTTGAGTTTCTGGCCCCCGTGTCTGTATGGGCTTCCATGACTGAGACGGGAAGAGCACTAGCATCTTGCACCAACAAATAAAGGCTTTAGCCCAGATGAAAACTTCTTCTACTGACTCTTAGGTCGTAGTTTATTTTGGCCTGGGATATCTCAGAGTCTTGTAATAAGACAGGCTAATATCAGCAGTAAATATTGAGAGTGTTTATTTCAGTATTAACCTGTCAACAGCGTTTGGAAAAAATAATGCAAAATTGTGCACATCCTATTGACAGGTTAGTAATGTAAATTTAATTTTCAAAGACTATATCTCTTTAATGATGAGAGTGTTGACATTAGGCTTAAGTAGGGAGAAGTCTTGACTTGTAAACTAAGTTGTGAAACATGGAAATGAATCATTTTGGCTTATGGTCATTATTTACAGTAGGAGGTAATGTTAGATTACCTTTTTGGAAGAAATTGCCAGTTCTTTCATTCTTTTCTGTGATTAAAACTAGAGCCTGGCATACGGTTTTAATTTGAATCCATAGTTGGTTTAGTTACGAAATGAAGCTAATATATTTGATTATAGTCATAGAATCACATAACTGCAAAGTATTATAACGTATTTCTTATGTTTCTCCTTTGAGTCAATAATCATTTTCATTTGCCTTCCTTTGATTTTCTCCCTCCAGTTTTCAATTTTTTGTGAGTGTACTACATGAATATTTATAGGTTTCAACTATTTTTAATGTTTATTCAGGTCGAAAAGCTGCATGCCATTTTTTTTGCGCCTCATGCTGTGGGAGATAAAAGAAAAATTACCCAGCCTGAGCCCTCACACTGCTTATTCCCTTCAAATAGAATAGACATCTATATAGGAAATATTGATTTATTCGTTAAAAATTGACTGTTCTTTTTTTATGTAGGGGTCATTGTAATTTGTAGAAGATCCATTATAGAGAGAAATTTGAGAGAGAGAGAAATTTTATAACAATAACACCCTACCTCAGCTATATTTTGCCTTTTTCTTGGGCTGCAGAACAGCCTGTCCCTGGGCCTCAGAGAGGCTTATTTCTCTTTACATTATTTTTGAGACTCACTTGGAACCCATCATGTTCTCTGCCAAAGCAGCGCCCTTCCTGATACTTGTGTGTCTTTCAGTGGTGCTCATTTCTAGTCACCTTGAATTGAAAGCTTTATTGCTTCCCTTCTTCTCGTCCTTTCAGCGCACAGTTCTTGTGTATCTACCCTGTCCCACATTTAATGCTGGACACTGAGTTATCTCTAACATTGTCAGTCCTGTTCCATCAGTTAACAGTTCCTGTTTATTCTACTTCTCTGTGTCTGTCTAGCCATGCATCCACCTGCCCATCCTTCCCTCCCTGCTTCTCTTCCTCTCTTCTTCCCTCCTCCCTCTCCTCTTCATCCATGCTGCACCAGCTCTTATCCTAGTTTCAGCTCATTGCCTTTCCTCTCTGCTATTACCCCTTGATCTTGAGCTTGCCAGTAGCTTCCTAGCTGCTGTCCGTCTTCAGGTGCCTCCTGTCACTGCAGCATTAAGTTAACCATCCCCAAAAGCATGTTACTCATTGTCTAATAACCACATCTGCTACTGATGGAATAGTAACTGTGTGTTGGCCACTGTTGGCCTTTATATAGGTTGCCCTTGTAATCTTAACAGCCTTCCAAGATGAGAATTACAGTCTTTATTTTACTGATGAGAATGTGAGACTCCAAGTTACTTAATTTGCCCAAGGTCTCAAAGCTAGTAAACGTTGAGCTGGAATATAACTCATGTGTCTCTGACTCTAAAATCCTTATGTGGCATCATGCCACTCAGACTGCTGCCTTAAGTCCAAACTTTTTAACCTGGCTTTCATGCCGTTCCATGCTTTGGCCTCAGCCTGTTCTTCAAACTTTCTTTCTTTTTACTGTCTACAAACTATTGTGTTCTAACTGCACTGTTCACTGTTCCTGAGACACACATTCTTTCGCATGAATTTTTAGAATCACTCATGTGTCAGCTTCCCCTAAGATAATCCCATTCAAGTTTTGACTGATTTTATTCTATTTATGTATTAGTTTTGAAGTATTAGACATTATAATTATAATTTTTAATATTCCCATCTAGAAACGTGGTGTTTCTGCTAAATCTGTTTTATGTGCTTTTGTAGTTTCTTTCTAAATAGGTCTTGCATGTATTTTATATCTTCTAGCTCATTACTACAATAACATTTTTGTTATTTTATTCTGTAACTGACCATCTTGCTGAACTCTGATAGGTTCTAGTAGGTTTTAATTTGGTTCTCTGATTTTCTAGATAGATAATCATGATCAGACAAATAACTTGGTCTCATTCTTTCCAAATTTTCCCCTCCCTCCTTTCTTCCCTGCTACCTTCTCCTTCCCCTCTCTCGTTCTAAGCTGAATTGAATTAGAACAACCAGAAGAGGGGCGCCTGAGTGGCTTGGTCGGTTAAGCATCTGCCTTTGGCTCAGGTCATGATCCCAGGGTCCTGGGATTGAGCCCAGCATCGGGCTCCCTGCTCAGCAGGGAGTCTTCTTCTCCCTCTCCCTCTGTCTCATGGCTTGTGCTCAATCTTAAAAAAAAGAACAACCAGAAGAGGGTAAAATACTTAATGAAATACTAAAGATAGCCTAATAATGATGAGAACCAAATGAATAAAATATAATAGTTGTATTGCTGCTTTGATAATTATGAAATTTCTAGAGGACCGAGGTTTTCAAAGCTATATACAAGAACATGTGGGGGACAAAGCACTTCCCTCATCAGCAGAGGCCCCATGGGTTTTCTCTGCAGAATTTTCATAGCATTGTCACTCGCGTGAACTGTCTAGCACCAAACAGCAGTCTCTCATGTGCTCCATGATGTCTTATGTATTTCCATTTTATTTTTCCACGCTTAAAGCTCTTGAGTCAAGGGCCACATCTGAAAAGCATCTACCATATAATTATTCAGCAACTGCTTGTTGATGACGTTTTTAGGCCTTAGACCAGTATTGAAATACCTAACTATTTATGCAGTTCATCAGTACAAGATAAAATACTAGATGCCTTTTCTTTAAGCTATAGAGATCAAAGAAGTCAAATACAGTATCTTCAGGAGGAAAATGTTACAAAAAGCTTCATTATATTCAAGCTTCTTGTAGAAGGCTACTATTGGCAAGAAGGAAGACTGTTCTTTGTTCTTCAGTATACTATTTTTTTTGTCGACTTTCTTATTCAGAACACTGGCAAGAGTAGCTTTTTACTTGTTTTGTTTTGCAATACTGGTGTGGAGGTTCATGTAATGTAAGTGTTTTACTATTTATTCAAGTGCTGTATTGATTTTTTTTATAAGACCTTATTTTTTTAGAGCAGTTTTAGGTTTACCGGAAAATTGAGAGGAAGGTACAGAGATTTCCTGTATACCCTCCGCCCTATGCATGACCTCCCCCACTAGCAACATCCCCCACTGGAGTGGGGCACTTGTTACAGTTGGTGAGCCTACGCTGACACATCATAACCACCCAGAGTCTACAGCTTACATTAGGGGGTCCCTCTTCGTGTACATTCAGTGACTTTGGACAAATGTATAATGGCATGTATCCACCATTAGAGTATTGTACAGAGTAGGTTAACTGCCTTAAAAATCCTCTGCTCCAACTCTTCATCCCTTTCTCTCTCACCACCCCAACTCGTGGCAGCCACTGATCTTTTTACTGTCTCCATAGTTTCGCCTTTTTCAGAAGGTCATAGAGTTTGACTCCTACAGCATACAGCCTTTTCAGATTGGCTTCTTTCCCTTAGTAATATCCATTTAAAGTTCCTCCATGTCTTTATGGCCAATAGCCCGTTTCTTTTTAGCACCAAATAATATTTCATTGTCTGGATGTACCAGTTTATCCATTTACATTTGGATTACTTCCAAGTTTTGGGAATTATGAATAAAGCCACTGTACATACCTGTGTGCAGGTTTTTGTATGCACATAGTTTTCAGCTCCTTTGGATAGATACCAAGGAGCACAATTGCTGGGCTATAATTCATATTTTTGTTCTGGTCTTTGTGGCCTGTGCATTTAAAAATATATGTTATCATTTGTCTAAGACTGTGAGCACCTAAAAGTTAAAGACTGTATCTCTGTTTTTTATAAGCTGGCATATGAAATGAGAAGTCTAGCACATATTTTGACTCTATTATTCAATTTTTAACTTAATTTCTCAGAGTGTCAACGTGTCATCTGTTTAGTGTGGAGTCCACCATCTCTAATATACCTTTTAATCTTTGATTTAATCTTAGAACTCATTGACAGCTGGCAGCTTTTAAGAAAAAAGCCTGAGGTTAGATAGGAGGGACTTGAATTTCCAGATTTCCAAAGAAGCAATAGGAGGTGCTGCTTGTAGCTATTTCTTTCTTTTTGGCTTTTCATTCTGGCTTATTTCCATAAAGCTGAAACGTTACCATCTTAGAATTAGAAGAGATCTGAAGTCATTTCACAAATAACTTCTGTCCCAATACAAAAACCTCTTCAGTAGTACCTCTGGCAGATAATTTTCCACCCTCTCTTTAATTATTTCCAACAGTGAGGAGCCTGAGGGTTTCTGAGACAATATACTTTTATTGAGTAGTTTTTAGGGTCTGAAAGTAATTCCTTTTACTGGACCAAAATATGCCTTCCTGTACTTCTGCTCACGCGCAGTGGTCCTGCCCTCTGGAACCAGAGAGTAAGTACACTGAGAGAAATAATCTTACTAGGTTTAGTAATATCTATAAGCTATCTCTCTTTTTGCACCTTTCCCCTTCATTCCCCAACTCTTCTTTATTTTTTAAGATTTTATTTATTTATTTGAGAGAGAGAGAATGAGAGACAGAGAGCACGAGAGGGAAGAGGGTCAGAGGGAGAAGCAGACCCCCCGCTGAGCAGGGAGCCCGATGCGGGACTCGATCCCAGGACTCCAGGATCATGACCCGAGCCGAAGGCAGTCGCTTAACCAACTGAGCCACCCAGGCGCCCCACAACTCTTCTTTATTAGGGTAGACACCACTTCACTTAGCTATTCCTATGACAAGCTTCAAGTCTCCTGGAAAAATTAATTCATTAAAAGTACGAGTTCTTGGAAGTTTTTTTTTCCCTCATATCTGTGACTGGCTTAAGGTCTCATGCATAGTAGATACTTTCACATAAATGAATAACTTACAGGAAATCAATGGTTTTCCTTTTTTCCCCTAAATCTTTTTTTTCCAGCTTTATTGCAATATAGTTGACATATAATATAAACATTGTGTATGTTTGTGTACACACAGGATGTATATGTAGTGATTTGATACACATGTATATAGTGAAACGATTACTACAATAAGGTTGGTTAACACATCCTCTATCTCGCATGATTATCATTTTGTGTGGTGTGGTTGTGAGAACATTTAAGATTTACTATCTTAGCAACTTTAAGTATATAATATTGTTGACTACAATCACCAGGCTGTACATTAGATGCCCAGAACTTATTCATCTTGTAACTGAGGAGGTTTGTATCCTTTGACCAGCATCTTCCTATTTCTCCCATCCCCCAGCCCCTGCCAACCACGAATCTAACTTTGTTTCCATGAGTTCAGTTTTTTTAGATTTCACATATAAGTGGTATCATACAGTATTGGTCTCCCTCTGTCTGACTTGTTTCATTTAGCATAATGCTCTCAAGGTTCATTCCTGTTGTTGCAAATGGCAGGATTTCCTTCCTTTTTATGGCTAAATTCCATTCCATTGGCTCTGTGTGTATTTATCTATCTCACATTTGCTTTATCCATTCATTCATCAGTGGACGCTTAGGTTGTTTTCTTGTCTTGGCTATTGTGAATAATGCTGCAATGAACGTGAAGTACAGATATTTCTTTGAGATAGAAATTTATTTCATTTCTTTTGGGTTTATACTCAGAAGTGGGATTGCTGGATCATATGGTAGCTCTATTTTTCATTTTTTGAGGAACCTCTATTCTGTTTTCCATAGTGGCTGCACCAGTTTACATTCCCACCAGCAGTGCACATGGGTTCCCTTTTCTCTACATCCGTGCCAGCATTTGTTATCTCTTGTCTTTTTGATGATAGCTATTCTTACAGAAGTGAATTGATATCTCATTGTGGTTCTGATTTATATTTCCCTGATGATTAGTGACATTAAGTACCTTTTCATGTACTTGCCCATTTGTATGTCTCATTTAGGAAAATGTCTTTGGAGGTCCTCTGCCCTTTTAAAAATCAGATTTTTTTTTTTAACTTTTGAGTTTTGAGTTCCTTATATTTTGGATATTAACCCCTAAATCTGATAGATGGTTTGCGTATTTTTTTCTCCCATTCCATAGGTTGCCTTTTCATTTTGTTGCTTATTTCTTTTGCTATACAGTAGCTTTTTCATTTAATGTAGTTGATTTTTGTTGCTTGTGCTTTTGGTGTCATATCCAGAAAAATCATAGCTAATGTCAAGGAGCTTTTTTCTATGTTCCCTTCTAGAAATTTTACAGTTTTAGGTCTTACATTTACATCCTTAATTCATTTTGAGTTAATTTTTATAAGTGTTGTAAGATAGAGATCCAATATCATTCTTTTGCATGTGGCTGTCTAGTTTTCCCAAGCACCATTTATTGAAAAGACTGTCCTTTCCCCATTGAGTATTTTGGCTCCCTTGTCAAATGTTAGTTGACCTTATATGAGTGGATTGATTTCTGGGCTCTCACTTCTGTTCCATTGTTCTGTGCATCTGTTTTTATGCTAGTACCATACTGTTTTGATTATTACAGCTTTGTAATAGAGTTTGAAATCAGGACGTGTGTTACCTCCAGCTGTGTTCTTTCTCAAGATTGTTTTTTCTACTCAGTCTTTTGTGGTTCCATATGAATTTTAGGATTGTATTTTCTATTTCTGTGAAAATTGCCATTGGAATTTTGATAGAGATTATATTAAATCTATAAATGGCTTTGGGTAAAATAGACATTTTAACAATATTAACTCTTCGAATTTATGAACACAGATATCTTTCCATTTATTTGTGTCTTTTTCAACTTACTTCCTTACTGTCTTAGAGGTTTCATTGTACAGATCTTTCTCCTCCTTGGTTAAATTTATTCCTGGGTATTTTATTGTTTTTGATGTTATTGTAAATGGATAATTTTCTTTATTTCTTTTTCAGATAGCTCATTGTTAGTGTATAGAAATGCATAGAATGATTTTTGTATGTTGACTTTTTTATCCTGAAACTTCACTGAATTTGTTCATTGGTTCTAAAAGGTTGTTGTTTTTTGTTTTGTTTTTTGATTAGAATTTCAAGTTGAAGATAACAGAGAATAAAAGATTATATCAGATGAATATACTGGGTTTTTATGTTAGCAATAAGAGGGAGTAGCTTACAGTCTGACTATACAGTAGGGTAGTCAGAGTGGCATGCCTAGAGCCGCATATTGTGTTGAGCATATAACCAGAAAATACCGGGGCAGCTGCACTTAATACTTCTTGTGAGAGAATGGGAATATCTTCTCCTGAAAAAATTATTACTTTTGCTTTTGTGAAGTTAGTAGAAGAGAATGACAGTGATTACTTTGAGCAGATCTTTAAATACTTTTATCATATGTAAGTAAAGTCAGTTTATGATTGAGCCTTTCCCTGTGTAAATATATACTAGGAAGGCAGTTGGAAGTAGTAAGTGGACAGTCAGACATATAGAAGATGTCAAGAGAAGATTCATTCTCTTCTATATTCTTTGTAGCACAGTTGTCTAATAAGCTCTTTAGAACCACAGTAGTTGATCTGGATATTTAGGGATTTTTTTTTCCCCAAAGACAAAGATGGTATTGCTACTTTTCTTTTCCCTCTCCCTCTGTAGAAACATTCTAAATACCAAGTGGGGTTTTGTTTTTTTTTTTTAATATATATATGTTTAAATTTTTATCTGAGTTGGCTCCATACCCAAGGTGGGGTTCAGACTCACAACACTGAGATCAAGTCACACGCTCCACTGACTGAGCCAGCCAGGCGCCCAGGTATTTTTCTAAGAGGGAATTTTCTAGCTGTTTTAACTGGAAGTAAAGACTTTATTTGGGGGATGCCTGGGTGGCTCAGTCGTTAAGCGTCTGCCTTCGGCTCAGGTCATGATCCCAGGGTCCTGGGATCAAGCACTGCATTGGGGCTCCCTGCTCTGCGGGGAGCCTGCTCCCTCCCCCACTGCCCCTGCTTGTGTTCCCTCTCTCGCTGTGTCTCTCTCTGTCAAATAAATAAATAAAATCTTTTTAAAAAAAAGACTTTATTTGGATAATTTAGCTGATGCAGTCATACATTTCTCTAATATTATGAAGTATCACTCTCCTTAATCACATTTTTATAATTTTCATTATTGACTGATTATACTACTTATTCATAGAAAAGTATAAAAGAAGCTAATATCCCCAGGACCTCAACATAAATACTAAGCATTTTCTTATAGCTTTTTTCTGTGTTTCTCTTTTAGAAATATTTCTCTTTTCTATTTTAGAAAAAGTAAAAAGAAGACTTTCAAACACTAGTAGTATGTTAAAAGTTATCTCAGAATATTGTGTATGAATTTTAAGAATCTACTTTTTTCTTTCACCACTGTATACTCCATGAATTTCTATTCAGAAATGTTTAGCCTGTTTAAGGTGTGTATTGGGAGCCTCTGGGTCTTGGAACAGAGGGTTCTTAAAATCTTACTGGTGCCATGGTTCTGAACAGTGATTCTCTGTGATTCTCAGGCGCCTGGTGGCTCAGTCATTAAGTGTCTGCCTTTGGCTCAGGTCATGGTCCAGGGGTCCTGGGATTGAGCCCCACGTCGGGCTCCCTGCTCGGCGGGGAGCCTGCTTCTCCCTCTCCCACTCCCACTGCTTGTGTTCCCTCTCTCACTTTCTCTCTCTCTCTCTGTCAAAAAATAAATAAAATCTTTAAAAAAAAAAAAGAATAGTGATTCTCAAAGTATGGTCTGGGGGTTCCTAGAGCTCTTTGAGACTCTTGGGAAGTCCTTGAGATGAACATTACTGCCAGAATAATTCTAAGATGTTATTTTTCTTTTTTATTCTTATTCCCTTTTTAGTGTACAGTGGAATTTTCCAGAGGCTTCAGAGCTCCATGATGTGTATTATTGCAACAGCCTGAATACTGAAGCAGCTATGAGAATCCAGCAGTATTCTATTAAACAAAACATTAAAGACATTTGCCAAAAGAAAAGAAAAAGCCTTTCTTTTCACTTTGTTTTGGAAAAGATGGTTATTTTTCATAAAAATATTTGTGTTAACATATAATGAATTTATTGCCACCTTTTAAATGATTTAGTAAATATTTTTTAACATTCCTCAGTTTTATTTTATAGAGCAGTAAATAGTGATAGCTATAACCTTGAAACAATGTATGGAATCTCAATTTTTCAGTGTTCAGGGCTTCTGATACTGAAAAAATTAAGAATCACTAGTGTAGAAAAAGACTGTTGGAAAAACCTAAGCCCTTCCTTACATCCTTGTTCTTTAGGTCTCTTTTTAGAATATCATTCTTTGTGCTCGCTTCGGCAGCACATATACTAGAATATCATTCTTTGTTTTTTAGAGATCAAGGGACTTAGAGTTCTATTTCTGTCTCAGATTCTTCCCTGGAACTAAGAAGCTTGTCAGTCTTCCAAAAATAACAATTCTTTGTTTTTTCCTTTTTAGATTTGATGGTAGAGTGGTGGCAAAGCTCCCTTTCACTCCCCTTTCCTATATCCAAGGACTGTCTCATCGAAACCTGCTAGGGGATGACACCACAGACTGTTCCTTCATTTTTCTGTATATTCTTTGTACCATGTCAATTCGACAGGTGAGTGACCATATCCAGTATTAAATACATACATTCTTCCTTGCTCTCACACCCTAAATTAGCCTTTACTTCTTTTAATATTAGAAATGTTGTAGAATCCCAGTGGATCCTCTAGAGCTGTTTTGTTTATTTATTTGTTTGTTTGTTTATTTAAAAGATTATATTCATTTATTTGACACAGAGAGAGCACAAGTAGGCAGAATGGCAGGCTGAGGGAGAGAGAGAAGCACTCTCCTCGCTGAGCAGAGAGCCCTACACGGGGCCGATCCCAGGAACCTGGGATCACAACCTAAGCTGAAGGCAGACGCTTAACCAACCTAACCTCTAAAGCTGTTTTAAATGTGTATAGGTCTAGATTACTGATCCATTGGGGTGAGAAGTAGCCATAAAACCAAACATGGTTTCCATATCCCATTTTTAGAGCTCTTAGGTTCCTTCTTCATTACAACCATCTAAAGAAACAAAAGTGAAGAACGGGTTTGGTCTTCTCAGTATCATTTCTTTTTTTCTTTTCCTTTTTTTTTTTTTTTTAAGATTTATTTATTTGAGAGAGAGGGAGGGAGGGAGAGCACAGAGGAGAATTAGAGGGAGAAGCAGCTCCCCACTGAGCAGAGAGCCCGACATGGGGCTCAATCCCAGGACCCTGAGATTATGACCTGAGCCGAAGGCAGATGCTTTACCGACTGAGCCACCTAGGCGCCCCAGTATCATTTCTTCTCTATTATACTCCAGTGCCTTTTGGCACTTCAGGAACACAAATAAATGTAATAATTTGATGGTTTTAGGTTATTCACAGTTGAGATACTCAAGTCTGTGTTACAGAATTTACATTTGGCCACCACGATTATCACACATTCATAATGAAAAACAGTGAGAGCCAAGACAGAAGTATAGATGGTTGAAAGAGCCCAGAGAGAAACCTAACATTTGATTAGTGGGGGTAGATTCAGGCAGAAAGGTTTAGAGAATGAAGTAGTTTTTGAAATAGGACTTTAAAAAGTGAGAAGGGTTAATTAAAGTCTCTGGCTTAAGAACTTTTTATATTTCAGCTTTGAACACACTGCCATTCAGCAGGCATTGCCATGGGGAAGTTGGCACATGAGACCTGTATTTCTTCTTCTTCTGAATACTGTCAACGGCAGCAGATTTTTTGGTTGGCCTGGCATGTGAGAATAAGTAGTAGGAAATGGAATTATAGTTTGAAGCTTGCAAAGATCTTCATGATCTTACTGCTTAATGTTTTCCCCACCTCAGCTCTCATCCAACACTCCAGCCATTCTGACTTGCCTGACAGATTCCATGTCCCACTCACCCAGATTGACTTTTTGTGAATGCTCTTTCTTCTGTCTGGCTGCCTCCCACCTCCTCCTTTTGTAGATTAAATGCAGCCAGGTCTCAGGACTTCCTGGCATCATTTTCTGACACTTAACTGCTTTCTGAAGGATAGATGTGAGAGAGGAGCCTGACAAGGTGGAGAAAAATACCAGAAGACTATCTGAATTGTCTAGCAAAAAATCATTATGTTCTGAACTATTGCTATGATGAGAGGGATGAAAAAGAGGGGGCAAAGTTGAGACGTACAGGGAGGTAAAGCAGGAGAAAGGAGAAACTAACTCAAGGCCCAGGTATGGCTTTGGTGACCAAATGGAGACTCGTCTCAGGAAGAGGGGAGGAAGAGAGGAACAAAGAGTAGGCTGGTTAGAAGATGAGCGGTTGGAGATGTTTACAGAGCAGCTGAGTGGGTGTGTCCACCAGAAGTTGTGTTCTTGTGTAGCTGAGGTGTGTGCTACACCTTTCAAGAATGTCTCTGTAGTGAAGCATTTTATTTAGTCTATCTAAACATGAAAACCAAGACAATGACAACATAGATCTCTTTTGTTGGTGTAGCAGCGGTCCGGTTGATTTCCAGAACATTGCTCTTAAATTTGATTATTTAAATCTGAAATTTTTAATTGTAGCTTTTGTCCAAATGTTAATAAAACACAATGATGTATACATTCTACTTTAAGCAACTAAGAACAATTCTACTTTAAATTACATTCAGATATTACTACTTTATGTGTGATGGCTCACAGTAGTCATTTTAGATGCACCATTTGCATTGGTACCTGGACATTGCTACCTAGAAATCACTGTCTGAAACCATAGAGTTTTTAAAATGAAAGAAATGTTAAGAATGATCGTTGAGAAAGTTCAGCTCAAGCTGGTCTTTAAACTCCTTTCTGTTATTTCAAAGAGTCTGGTGAGGTGTTTGTTTAGCAGTTAATTTTATCAGGAATGCAATACTCATTTACATGGTGGTCAGCAAATTTTTTGTTAAGGTCTGGATCGTAAATATTTTTGTATTTCCTTTTCAGACCAGACCATACACTCTGTTGTAACTACTCAACTCTGCCATTACAGTATGAAAACAGTCCTAGACAGTATGTAAATGAGTGAGTGTGGCTGTGTTCCAGCAAAACTTTATTTATAAAACCGGGCAGGGGTCCAGCCATAGTTTGCTAATCCCTGAAGGTTCAGTCAGAGACTGTTGTAACTACTCAGCTCTGCCATTATAGTATGAAAGCAGCCATAGACAGTGTGGAAATGAGTATGACTGTATTCCAATAAACCTTTATTTATAAGAACAGGCAGTGGACCAGCATGATATGCTAACCCCTGAGAACCATAGTGTACAATATGTGCTATAAAGTTAAAATAGAAACAGTAGATCCTAGACTGGCACAGCTTAATAAAATAATTGCTTACTGAGTACAGAGAAAGGGAGGAAAGGGGCAGCAAACCTCCCCCCTCCACACACACGCATATAGTCAATGTATTTTGAGCCAGGAAGAATGCATACTCGTAATTTTTTTTTTTAAAGATTTTGTTTATTTATTTGACAGAGAGAGACACAGCGAGAGAGGGAACACAAGCAGGGGGAGTGGGAGAGGGAGAAGTAGGCTTCCGGCTGAGCCGGGAGCCTGATGCAGGGCTCGATCCCAGGACCCCGGGGTCATGACCTGAGCCGAAGGCAGATGCTTAATAACTTAGCCACCTAGGCGCCCCCATACTCATAATTTTTATTTCTACTTGTCCCATTCCATATACTGATATTAAGAGAAAAATACGGAAGAGCTATAGTATTGCATAGCTAACATAACCGTGTTGTATTTGAAAGATTTCTTTCTTTTGCTATATAGTTTTCTTCCCCAAGATTAATGGTGAGTTCTAACTTGTTGCTGCATCCTGAGTGGTGCTCGTCTTGGGTGGTTAACTTTATTACTCCAATTTTAAACAAGGTATTCTAATATATTAAAAGTCTTAGAAAAATTACCGAAGTGACCTACTTTTATAATTTTTTATTTTACTAGCTGCATATGGTTTCTGTACCTGTTCCTTGCTAATTGTTGTTAGCATATGTACTGGAGGATTATGAACTTCTATCCAGTCTGACATACCTTAGCATTTGAAGTGTTACTATGAAAAATATGCTTCTGTCTTTGAATTAAAATGCTTGTTTTATTTCCATGTTTTGTTTTGTTGTTTATTTACTTTTTAGGATCTTAGGTTACATGGTATTTGTGAAGATGCCTGTGAAGTGAGCAGCCATAAAATAGGAGGCTTTCAGAAATTCAAATTATAGACGTACTGTGATTTCCCCAGTGAGGCCATTCTTAGGCAAAGAAGTAAGCCACTTGGTTTTAGATATACACTGTGGCATAAAGTAGTTTTAAGAGAACATAATGAATTGGGGTTTTTTGTTTGCTTGTTTGGGGATTCAAAGTGGAGTGAGTAATGGAGAAACTAATATAGAATGATTCAAGTTTCCATAATGATTGGTCATATTCTTCATTATAGGAGCTTTGTTTCTCTGTTTTTGTCTACTTGTTATTTTTATCTCTATTTTCTCCTTTCCTCGCCAACTCTTTCAAGGTAGTGATTTCTTAATTGTTTCTGTATACCTTAAAGTATCTATGTACCTATGTATAATACATAGTATGCACCTGAGAAGTGTATGTTACACGAATAGTAGGTGCTACACCAAAATAGGAGTTTATAAACTTGGCAAACTGGGGTTAGACCATTTTTTATTCCCAAGAGCAAGGTATGAAAATGCATGTTTCTGCCAACCTCACCCACAGAAATTGCTTTTGAGTTTTTACCCATCTGATAGATAAGAATTGCTACCTTGTTGTAGCTTTCATTTGCACTTTGGATTGAGCATCCCTGTTTGTCTAAGAGCTGTTCATAGACTCTTTTCTTCCTTTGGTGGCAAGAGACTTTGTATGCCTTTTGCCTATTTCTCTGTTGGGTTGTTGGTCTTTTTCTGAATTTTTAGCTCCTATGTAGGAGATTAGCCCTCTCTGGGTGCTGTAAGTTGCACATAATTTTTCCAGTTTGTCATTTGTGTTTCAGTTTTACTTACAGTGGTATTTGCCACACAAAATTTTGTTTGTTGGATTTTTTTTTCTTTTTCGATCAAATTTGTCTTTTATGGCTTTTGGATTTTGAATTATGGTTAGAAAGTTCTTCTGCACTCCAAAGTTACAAGGAAATTCATCCTTGTTTTCTATTAGTACTTTTTTGGTTTCATTTTTTGCATTTAAATGATGAGCCAACTTATTTGGAGTTCATACTGGTGTACCTTATTTTTTCTTTGCTCTCTTCTACTTTGCCAACTATTACGTGATTTTTAGGAAGGAAAACATAAAAACATGGATTCATTTGAGATCACGGTTTGCCTACTTCTTTTTTTTTTTTTTTTTTTTTTCAAAAACTAAGAAGCCAAAAGGTCAAAAGAATACAGTGAGGTGAATGATTGGTCTTGAATCTGGTATCCATGTGAATATCACCAATCCCTGCCAATAGCCTAGTAGTATTTTGTCTGGAGTTCCTATCTAAATTCACCTTTGAAATGTGAAGGTCTGTTCAGTCCCGGTGACAAGTGTTTGAGTGGAGGCACTCCTCCTTTCTTCCCACCTTGTTTAGATAAGAGATCTTTTGAAATGTGCTAGTGTCATAGGGTGGGCTAGGCAGTGTGATCTGAACCCTTAGAGTAAAAAATGTGGAGGAGTAGGCCAAACTATAAATGTCATGCCTTGAGAGTCTCAAGGGGTTAAACTTAACCAGTGTGACTGCCTGCGGTAGCCGAATTCCTGCAGAATCCTCCAGCTAATCCTCTCTTAGGTCCAGACGCTACGTTCTGGTTTCCTATATTCAGTAATTCCAGTGCTGTTGATCTTTCTCATTTATTGTGTTAAAATAGACATAAAATTTACTATTTAACCAATTTCAACTGGACAGTTCTATGGCATTAGGTAGATTTACATTGTTGTACAACCGTCACCACCATCCATCTTAAAACTTTTTCATCTGGGGCACCTGGGTGGCTCAGTTGTTAAGCGTCTACCTTGGGCTCAGGTCATGATCCCAGGGTCCTGGGATCGAGCCACTCCCCCTGCTTGTGTTCCTGCTCTCTCTCTCTCTCTCTCTCTCTCTCTCTGTCAAATAAATAAATAAAATATTTAAAAAAAAACCGTTTTCATTTTCCTACATTGAAAATCCTACACTGACTCTCCATTACCCCTACCCCTCAATCCCTGGCAACCACCATTCTACTTTCTGTCTCTGCAAATTTGGCCACTCATATTTGTGGATTTGATTTCATGTAAGTAGAATCATATAATATTTGTCCTTTTGTGACTAGAATGTTTTCAGGGTTCATCCATGTTGTACCATGTATCAGAATTTCCTTCCTTTTCTAAGGCCAAATAATATCTCATTGTATGTATAGACCCCATCTTGTTTATCCATTCATCTGTCAGTGGACACTGGGCTGCTTCCACTTTTTGCCCGTTGTGAGTAATGCTACTGTGAGCATGGTATATCAATGTCTGTTTGAGTTCCTGCTTTCACTTCTTTGGGGTATATACCCAGAAGTAGAATTGTTGGGTCATGCTGCAATTCCATGTTTAATTTTTTGAGGATTCCCCAGCTGGTTTCACAGCTACTGCATCGTTTTACCCAGGACTGTTCATCTTAAGCCTTCAGTTCACCACCAACCTGAGACCATGTATTAAAGGATAATTTTTCATGTTTTCGTTTCAGTGAATAAAACCATAATTTCATTAGATCAGGGTTAATTTTTATGCTAAACATGTAAAAACCATGTATATTTTATGCAGGTTACCTCTAGCATTGGGGGTGGCCTTGCATGTTTTAACAGAGAAGTCTTCTGATAGTAAATTAGAGTATAACATCTAAGAGAATGAGAAACATTTCTGTTATTAGTGCCTTGAAACTGTCAGTAGTTTAATTACTAAAGTGATTAGATACTTTGACCACTTGGTTTCCTGAATTTATGTTTGTTTTTTTTTAAATTTTTAAAAATATTTTATTTATTTATTTGACAGAGAGAGAGATAGCAAGAGCAGGAACACAAGCAGGGGGAGTGGGAGAGGGAGAAGCAGGCTTCCCGCCGAGCAGAGAGCCCGAATTAGGGCTCGATTCCAGGACCCTGGGGCCATGACCTGAGCCGAAGGCAGATGCTTAACAACTGAGCCACCCAGGCGCCCCCTGAATTTATGTTTTTAAAGTCTTTTATTTGTGAAACATTATGACTATATTTACATGTGTCAGCAACATCTCTACAGTGTTAACCAGAATCCACTTCCTTTACTAAATGTGAGTGATGCTGTAATTAAACCAACTAGCTCTATTCCCTTCATGACAATAATGTTCCCCTTATTATGATGGAGGTATAATATTAGGATGAGTTAAGGGCATCTCTCTGCTTCAGTCATCTTCCCCTGTCCTTAAGAGATCATTATCACATTAGTAATAATTCCTTGATAGAGTGTTCATTTATTCACTCAACAAAATTGAGCACAGACAGGTATCAGGCTCTGTGCTGAGTGCTTATTATACGGTTTTAAACAAAACTGACACATAATTATGGTCCTTGACTTCATGGAACCTTTGTTTCTTTTGAAATTAAAAGGTTAATTTTTCTCCCAATAGCTTCACTTAAAAAATCATTATCAAATATGAGCGTATAGAAATACATTTAGGGGCGCCTGGGTGGCTCAGTCGTTAAGCGTCTGCCTTCGGCTCAGGTCAGGATCCCGGGGTCCTGGGATCGAGCCCCACATCGGGCTCCCTGCTCCGCGGGAAGCCTGCTTCTCCCTCTCCCACTCCCCCTGCTTGTGTTCCTTCTCTGGCTGTATCTCTCCCTCTCAAATAAGTAAATAAAATCTTTAAAAAAAAAAACATTTAAAATTAATTTTTTAAAATTTTTTATTTACTTATTTGAGAGAGTGAGTGAGAGAGAGACAGAGAGAGAAGGAGCAGGGGGAGGGGCAGAGGACGAGGGAGAAGCAGACTCCCCACTGAGCAGGGAGCCAGACATGGGGCTCAATCCTGGGACTCCAGGATCATGACCTGAGCCGAAGGCAGGCACTTAACCAACTGAACCACCCAGGTGCCCCTAAAATTATTTCTATTATATTAGTCATTCAGAGTAGAAGCAGATGACACCGAGGTTGAACTTTGAACCTAAACTAACACAATTTTATGACGTATTACTGGTTCACGTAAGTATTTGTGAATCTGGTTTTCATCTTGTACGTATTTTTTCGCATGCTAGGATGTTATTAATTAAATGATTCACCATTGCCTTAAGAGGTTTCAAGGGAAAGCAAAAATAATGCTATACTGATCATGTAATAGATTTTAAGATACATGCCTACTTCAGAAACTTTTTTTTTTAAGATTTTATTTATTTATTTGACAGAGAGAGACAGCGAGAGGGAACACAAGCAGGGGGAGTGAGAGAGGGAGAAGCAGGCTTCCTGCTGAGCAGAAAGCCCGATGTGGGGCTCAATCCCAGGACCCTGGGATCAAGACCTGAGCCAAAGGCAGAAGCTTAACGACTGAGCCACCCAGGTGCCCTACTTCAGAAACTTTAAAGTGATGGGGAGAGAGGAGGAATGCATTGGAAGGTTGAGGAGATACAGTGTTTGGGGTAAAACACCAGTGTTTGAATCTTGTTGCTACTTTATTGGCTAAGTATCCTTGGGAATGTCAACCTCTTGGAGTCTCTCTGAGTCTCAGTTTTCACAAAGGTGAATGGGGGTTGGTGGACAACCTCACCATGTTATGATAATCAGAAGACAGTGACACAGAATGTTAGCAGTTCTTAGGATCACATTTTTTTAAAAGATCTATTAGTGCCCCCTCCTCTGGGGTATCAAAAACTAATTATGTACTGTAGGGTGACTAACAATAAAATAAAATAAAAAATAAATAAAATTAATATTTGTTCCCCAGTCCAAGATAGGATAAAGTTGCTTTTTATAGATTGAAACAGGGTGATACGTCATTAACTGAAAATAAATCTAATTACCTTTTCTCATTTTATCTTTCTCCTTTTTTAAAATTCCTTAGTGCTTAGTGATTAAATGATTAGCTGCCTTGACCTTCACACCACCAACTATTTCTTTTGTGTGAATTTGCAGCAGCGGAAATGGTAGGTCGGCCAGCTTCCAGCAGGGGTGTTAAGTTAGTCCAGGGTAGTGACAGAATTCAAGAATAGAAGGAAATTTCCTTAATTCCCAAAATTAAAATACTTGCTTTTTTTTATTTTCTTCTTCTTATGAATTAGTAATAGATTGTGTAAATGGTGATCTCCTCTATAAAAAGTACTCTAAATCTCAGTAAAAACCCAAATAAACTTACCTGGTAAACAGCTAAGGGGAAACTGGCTTATTCTTATGAATTTATAGAACTGTAAAACCTATGAATGGAATTCTCTTTCTTTTGAAAGCAAAAAGAAAAAAAAAATAAAACTCTTCCATTCTTCCTCAGAACCAGAAAAGTTCTGAGGAAGAATGGAAGAGTTTTATTTTTTTTTCTTTCTTCACCCATATCTTAACATATAACTTTATGTATGTATGACTGTATCTGAAAAAGTATCGTGAGAATTTGTCATTGTCTTTTTGAACAGGTATATGTGCTCAGGAGAGTGGTAAAAATAAATTTTTATTTTTTTTCACTCTTGGCTTTCTTAAGGCAAAGAATTTTGATGTGCCTTGTGTATGTATAAAAGCAGGTTCTAATTATGTCATGTCAGTATATTTAAAGCCATCAAAATGAGCAGATCAAATGCCTGCCATCTCCTGTTCCTCATCATTAACATATGTTACTTTATTTAAGACTTAGAGCTTAGTTCATTAATGTCAGTATAGCTCATCTACAAGCAGAGTGTTTTCATTTTTAGTACTTAGCTTCAAATCAGTTAGAGAATGCAGGTGGTTCGGAAAGTGATAGCTTAACTAGTAAGTGAGAAGAACAGATTATTCGACATTACCTTAACCTGATCTCTTTGTGAATTGTTTCAGTGCATGAGTTCAAGGCTTTATTTAGAATATTGCCTGTCATTGCTGAAGAGTGATTCAAGTCTTTATACAATGCCAGGAATTCTTCTTTGATGCTGAGAATACAGGGTAAAAAGCAATGGTTTCTACCTTTATGAAATTCATAATCTGTGTGGAAAGACAGACCCGTAAGTAATAGTAGAGTATGATTGATGCCCTTGGTATGTGTGTGCATGTACAAAATGGTATCAGGAAAAAAAAAAAAAAACATGCTATGGAAGCAAAATGGCTAAGGAATGGAACTAAAATTTTATACAAAGGGGCCATTTTAGTCGTATCTTGTAGGATGAGTAGGGCTTTTCCAATCTTAGAGCATTTTTTTTAAGATTTTATTTATTTGATAGAGCACAAGTAGGCAGAGCAGCAGACAGAGGGGCAGGCAGAGGGAGAGGAGAAGCAGGCTCCCCGCCGAGCAGAGAGCCCGATGCGGGGCTTGATCCCAGGACCCTGGGACCATGACCTGAGCTGAAGGCAGACGCTTAACGACTGAGCCACCCAGGCGCCCCTCGTTTCAGCATTTTATTTTATTTATTTTTTTAAGATTTTATTTATTTATTTGACAGAGAGAGAGAGAGCGAGAGCAGGAGCACAAGCAGGGGGAGTGAGAGAGGGAGAAGCAGGACTCGATCCCAGGACCCTGGGATCATGACCTGAGCTGAAGGCAGACACTTAACGACTGAGCCACCCAGGCGCCCTCCTTTCAGCATTTTAAAATGCCTTTCCACTATCTTCTGGCCTCCATTGTTTTTGATGAGAAGTCTTTCATATCTTTGTATCCCTGGAGATAATGTGTCACTTTTCTCTGGCTGCTTTTAGATTTTTTTTTTTCTTTAAGTTTGGTTTTCAGCAGTTTGGCTGGATATGCCTAGGGTATTAAATTTTTTTTAAATGCTGCTAGAGTTTTTTTCCTGCCCATACCTTCTGTCTTCTTTTCTGATTCCAGTTTCTTACATGTCTGTCTTTTCAGTATTGTCTAAGAGGACCCTGAAGCTCTGTTTAATTTTTAAAAATCTTCTCCTCTCTGTTCTTTAGATAGGATAGTTTCTGTTAATCTGTGTTTAGTTTACTGACTTCTCTGTCATCCCTCATCTGAGTTAACCTTAAGTGCACACAATGATTTTTAAATTTTGATATATTTTTTAGTTCCAGAATTTCCATTCGGTTCTTTTTTTGCTATCATTTTTCCTTGCTGAGATTTCCTATTTCTTAATTTATTATGAACATACTTTATGCCCTTTGGCATAGTTATTTAGCTGCTTTATTTTTTTTTAAGATTTTTATTTATTTGAGAGAGAGAGACAGCACTTGAGAGCAGGGGGTGGGGAGGAGCAGAGGGCAAAGAAGAGAGAGAATCTCAAGCAGACTCTGCGCTGAGCACGGAGCCTGATGTGGGGCTCGATCACATGACCCTGAGATGATGACCTGAGCGAAACCAAGAGTCGGACACTTAACTGACTGAGCCACCCGGGTGCCCCTATTTAGCTGCTTTAAAATACAAACCTTATCTACTGATTGCAACATTTAAATAATCTGAAGATTGGACTCTGTTGCCTGCTTTCTTAAATATGGGTAAAGTTTCTTGTTTGTTGGTATATCTAATTATTTTGGATTGTATCTTGGACATTGTTATGATAGGTGTCTGTTATTCTTTGGAAGAGTGCTCAGTTTTTTAGTTAAGCAGGAAGTTAACTCGGCACTCAAACTCTATACTCTGTCTCCTTTCTTGTAGGCAGTACCTGAAATCTCAGTTATTTTAGTCTCAGCTGGGCTACTTGAAAGCTGTCTCACACTTGCATAGTTTAAGAGATTTGGGCAGAGTTTAAATGTAGTTGTGAACTTCTCCTCTGTTAACTGTTTTCCAGGAGTTTCTCACTCAGTTTTTTTTTTTTTTAAGATTTTATCTATTTATTTGTTAGAGAGTGTGGGCGAGAGAGAGTGAGCAAGAAAGAGTGAGCAAGGGTACAAGCAGGGGGAGCTGCAGGCAGAGGGAGAAGCAGGCTCCCTGCTGAGCAAGGAGCCCGATGCGGGACTTCATCCCAGGGCACCGGGGTCACGACCTGAGCCGAAGGCAGACACTTAACCAACTGAGCCACCCAGGCGTCCCTCTCACTCAGTTTTAAGCTGCTGTGGTCACCCAAATCCCTGTCTTTTGGTTTTTCAAACCAGTGAGACTTAAGTTTCTTTCTGAGTTTTAGATACCCCACTCTGTACCAGCCATATCCTACCATTCGTTATAGGATTAAAAATACATACATACATACATACATACATACATATGTGAGTACATATATAATATACAAACGTACATCTTGTCTTCCTGCGCTCAACTACAATTCAGAACATTCTCTTTGATCCTCAGATAAAGAGCTAAACGGGATCCAAGGGAAGTTTTACTGGAAAGATGGTTAGGAGAGAGAGATTTGGATTGTCACTTGATCACCTGACATACCCCCACCCCTCAAAAAAAAAAAAGACCTTTATTATAAGCAAGGCCTTTAGACAACCTAGGACAGAAAAGTTCATCAGCATTACAAAGGAAGTGGCATTACTCTAGTGCGGATTTGATGTGCTCATGTTCCTTTCAGAATTTTGATTTCCACTTTGCAAAATATGTGTTGAAATCTGCAATATAATTTGTTAGAACATAGTCACATCCTAGAATGCTAGAGCCACAGGGACTTTGGCTTCTTGAAGGTGCTTGATGAGAAGCTTGAAGGGCCCAGCAGGAGGCCTCAGGTCCCTAACAGTATTTTATCTGTTTTCTGTAGTGGGTTTTTTCATGAGATTTTGTTTAAAGAAAGGATTCTGTGGCCTAAAGGGTTGAAAGTGATTGATCTAGTGATCCCCCTTCTTTCCGGGGGTTGGGCAACTGAGATTCGGTAAGGTGAGAAGACTACCTTATTGCTGCTTTGCCTGGCTTGCCTGTACTGGGACTCAAGTCTTCTGATTGCTGACCCAGTAGTGTTTCAGGTACTCCAGGCTACTGCCATTGTTGTCAGTAAATATTTCATCTCTACATCATTCTCTAAAACATCTAATTTAGTGAGAATGTGAAAACCCTGGGGTTGGTGGGTGGGGCCATCAGAGGTGAATCGGATTTCCATACAGCTTTATGGATCTAGTAAAGATTATGTTACGGCAACTTGATGAGAAATTGTAATCAATTGGAAGTGAAGGCTGGTTGTTTGGTGCCAGAGAAACTAACAAAGAATAAACTAAGGCTTGCCATGGCTGAGTTATTTTAGTTAAATGACTAAGGAATAACATTTAGCAGAATGTGTTTATGGCTAGTGACCTGTGTCTTCCCAAAATATCCAGTTAGCAACCAACAACTTCCTTTTCTTGATCACCGGTTCTTACCCTTTGCAAAGAGGAAGGAACGCAAATCCTGTAATGGTATTTTTCTGGGTTTCCTGCCAATTGAAGGCATGATTATGGGAAAATGTTTTTCCTTTGTTTTTCCCTTCTGACATACACTCCTTAGTTGTTACCCTATTACACAGGACTGGACAGAAATTCAAAATAATTGTTTTATATTTTTCTATAAACTTACCAAATCTTACTGTATTTTGCATGTATATTAAGTATTCTTCCATATCATCTTTATAATATATTAAAGCTTTTGTCTTGGGGCGCCTGGGTGGCTTAGTCATTAGGCATCTGCCTTTGGCTCAGGTCGTGATCCCAGGAGCCTGGGATCCAGCTCCACATTGGGCTCCCTGCTCCACGGGAAGCCTGCTTCTCTCTCTCCCTCTATGCCCCCCCCCAGCTTGTGTTCTCTCTCTCGCTGTCTCTGTCTGTCAAATAAATCAATAAAATCTTGAAAAAAAAAAAAAAGCTTTTTTCTTTTAGCAAAATGCATATTTCTAAGCTAAATCTTACTAAGAAGGCCTGAAAAATTGGAGGAGAATTAAGAGATTATAGGAAAGCAGTCAGGTCAAGTTCAATGGATAAGGTTGTTGAAAGACATAATGGAGATAATGTATACAAAAGTATCTGCTACAGTGTCATGCTCAGTAAGAATTTATTGAATCACCCTGACAGTTGACTCTTATTCCTCATCTGCATGTAAGGATAACAAGCCTGCCTTACTGAGCTATTGTGAGGATTGAATGAGAACATTCATGTGAAGTACTTAGAACAATGCCTAGCCCTTTGAGATAGCACCCATAGAAATATTCGCCTTTATTTTAAATTATCCTGTTTAGGGGCATCTAGGTGGCTCAGTTGGTTAAGCATCTGTCTTCAGCTCAAGTCATGATCCCAGGGTCCTGGGATTGAGCTCTGTGTCAGACTCCATGCTCAGTGGAGAGTCTCCTCCCTCTCCCTCTGCTACCTGCCCTGCTTGTGCTTGCTCGTTCGCTTGCTCTCAAATAAATAAAATCTTTAAAAAAAATTTTAAAAATAGGGGCGCCTTGGTGGCTCAGTCAGTTGAACATCTGCCTTCAGCTCAGGTCATGATCCCAGGGTTCTGGGATCAAGCCCCACATTGGGCTCCCTGCTCAGCGGGGAGTCTGCTTCTCCCTCTGCCTGCCGCTCCCCCTGCTTGTACTCTCTCTCTCTTTGACAAATAAGTAAAATCTTTAAAAAAATTTTTTTAAATAAATTATCCTGTTTAGCAATATTTCAAAAAGTTGGAGACAAGGAATGAGGAAAGGATATATAAACTTATTTTTTATATATCTTTACAGTTTTTTTTATTTTTAAGATTTTATTTATTTATTTGACAGAGAGAGAGACACAGCGAGAGAGGGAACACAAGCAGGGGGAGTGGGAGAGGGAGAAGCAGGCTTCCCACGGAGCAGGGAGCCTTGATGCGGGGCTCGATCCCCAGATCCTGGGATCATGACCTGAGCCGAAGGCAGACGCTTAACGACTGAGCTACCCAGGTGCCCTCTTTACGGTTTTTGTATGCATTTTGTATAGACTATTTTTTAGAGCAATTTTAGGTTCCCCACAAAATTGAGCAGAAGGTACAGAGATTTCCCATCTCGTCCCTGCCACCTCATGTGTGCAGTCTCCCCAGCCACACCCCCAGCACCAGAGCGCTGCATTTGTTCTAGTCAGTGAACTTACAGTGACGCTTCATTGTCACCCAGAGTCCATAATTGATTTTAGGGTTCACTCTGGGTGTTGTACATTTTGTGGGTTTGAATTTATATGCGATTATTTACTTTTTTAAAAGATTTTATTTAAGAGAGAGAGAGAGAGAGCATGAGCAGGGGTAGGCGGGGCAGAGGAAGAAGCAGGCTCTCCACTGAGCAGGGAGCCTGATGCAGGGCTCGATCCCAGGACCCCAAGATCATGACCTGAACCAAAGGCAGACGCTTCACCGACTGAGCCACTCAGGCACCCCTGCATTTATTTACTTAACAATGTAACATACTCATGTGCTCATACATAGTCTCATAACACAATGTATTTATAGGTCAGGACTGCCACAAGATCTTTTTTATTACTAAGATAATGATCTCTTCGAGAGTGGTTTAATAGAGGAAAGCTGTACTTTGAATTGTATGTCAGTTCACGTCCTGACTTGTAACCTCTCTGTCTCAACTTCCTCATTTCCAAAGCAAGGATAACTGAGGACTGGCATCTAGTCCTTAGAAAGATTTGTAAACTTTAAGGTGCATAGAAATGTTGGATGGTATTACTACTGTGGAGAGAGAATGGTGACCTCTTCTTTCTTACCCATCTTTTTTGCATCTTGAGAGCATCAGTTAGCTCCTACACCAAAAAGACTTCACGGACAGGGAAGCAGAGAAAATTTTATCTAAGAAAACCATCAAAAGCCCTGGGTTCATTTGTGAAACTATAGGAATTTAAACAGATTGTTTAGAATTTCACTAAAGGATAAGATTGCGTGTAGTGAATAGAAAGCATTTATAGTAAAATACAAATACTTGAGTAATGTAACATTGATAAACTTAGTGTTCCCAAAGGAAGCCTGTGACAAGAGCCACAGGAGAACAAAGTATAGAGCTGCCCGGATTTCCATGAACTTCAGCCTTGCCAATAAAGTGTGTCCGTTTTAACGTTTTTGTTGCTGTTTGAGCTCTTCCCCATCTAGAGCACTGGACTTGTGTCCAGTAGTCATTTAGATGCTTTTATTTCATAAATAAGACGTCAACAGTCTACCCTTCAAAATATTTCCTATTTTCCTTTGAGTTGTTTCTTTAAATTGCAGTAAATCTATAATTTAAAGGGCAGCAGAGGTTTTACACTAGTCTTTGTTTCTAAAATGGTAAGGACTCACTTAATTGGCCCCTGTCTCTACAGAATAACTGATCAAGGATGTCTAGTATATTTTGTCTAGACTGTATTATTGTGTTTGTTAACTAGACAAATGTGTTTATCTGCAGCTAATTCTGTAATGTCTTATTCTTTCAAATTTTATCTTTAAAGTCATTTCCCACAGTGCCTTGCTTAATGCTGGCTATATTGTAGGTGGTCAGTAAAGACTTACTGATTAAATAAAAGAAATGGGAAATTAGTGACATATCATTTGGTCTTATTGTTTTGTACACCTTTTTAGAAGTAGGCATGAAGGAGTTATTTTTGTTATAAAAGTAATACATTCTCCAGCTTTACTAAGGAGAAGCAGCCTGATCTAATGATTTTTTTTTTTCTTAGCTTCTTCCCAGATTTCTTTTTAAAGTAAAGCACAAGGGGGCTGGGGGGATGGGGTAACTGGGTGATGGACATTGGGGAGGGTATGTGTTGTCATGAGCACTGGGTATTATATAAGACTGAGGAATCACAGACCTGTACCCTTGAAACAAATAATACATTATATGTTAATTAAAAAAAAAAAGAAAGCACAAGCTGCAGTATTGTGAGTGTGTGAGTGGATGGATAAATGAATGAATGAAGTTTTTGTGATAAATATAATTTGAATGAGTTCTTAAAGTTGTATCTTCATTTTTATATATTCTGTTATATTCTGACAGTGTGCTATATCAGAAGTATAAACACTCAAATCTGTAGCAGTCCTCATTCCCAGTGATGAGGGACTGAGGGATTGTATACACTTCAGAGAAGGCTGGATATGGGTATTGTCATGGTGCGTTATGTATAGTGGGTGCTCAGTAACTACTGAGTGAGTGTGCGCATGCTCATCTGCCTACCAATGGGCTAGAGTGTGTTCTGAAGACCAGAACTTTAACACAGGAAGTACTGTGTAAGAGCGTCCATCCGATTATGAATCAAAACACATGGGTTTTAATTCTAACTTTGCTCTTTATTTAACTTTGTAATTTTGGACAAACCATCACACTTTTCCAAGTTTTCATTGGAATTCCTCAAATACAAAATGAAAGAATTGAGCAAGAGAAAGTAGATAATCTTTAAGGGTTTTTCCCTCTTATGAATGCTGTACAAAATCTTAACACCTGACCTTTAACTGAAGCTCTCCACATTCACAAACCCTCTCACTTCCCTCTTTAGAAAGGCATAGCATTTAATCCCCTCATCATACTCTTCCATTCATGGTTTGCTCTGTGGTATGCCCACACCTGTCTGTTCCTACCAGGTGAGTCATTGCTATTCAAGAGCCTGTATTTATCCTAAAACTGTTTATTCTGGTTTTACTTGTTGGTGTATTTATGTAATTTAATGTTATAGTAAGTAATAAAATACGAATATAAAAAGTGATTTTTATGAGAACTACTTTAATGAAGGTGAATTTTTTTTAAAAACGGCTGAATTGGATATAATGAGACAAGTGAAAAGATGAGGGGAGGTGCTAGAAATCTAGGAGGATTCTGGACTCAAATTGCTTTGCAGGAACCTAAGATCCCTTACCACTGAAAAAACTGAAACTGAGTATTTCAGTTTCAGCTTTAGATGGTGCAGTAATGACTAAATCCAGCTGATGATCCATATTGAGAGAAAAGGCCTTGCTGTAAGAAACAGCTAATGAATATACTTTATATGCTTTGTGTTGAAATAAAAGATTACCTCTTTTAATGATTCTCCACTTGAAAAAATCAGCTTCTGTTGGTTGTGGACCAAGGTCTCATTAGGTGAGAGGGCTTTTACTGTCTTATGACCTCCATTGTGTTGTAGCCCTTTAAAAAGTAACACGGTAGTAATTGTCCTATTTTAGGTCATAATGGTACTTTTAATTTATATGCCTTCTCTTCATATGGGATCTATGTTAACACTCTTCTGTTTATCTCATATTAAAACCCAATTTTAATTCTGTTTTCTTCACAGAACATCCAGAAGATTCTTGGTCTTGCCCCTTCACGAGCTGCCACCAAGCAGGCAGGTGGATTTCTTGGTCCTCCACCTCCTTCTGGGAAGTTCTCTTGAAATCAAGAACTCTGTAATTCCTGTCATTCTTTTTAAACCTTCAAATTAGACTGGCATCTATTTTGTAGCAAGAGCATAGACAGCCTTAGCACTTGGGCCACTTTCTAGTGCTGAGTTATTTCTAGACTTTTTGGGTATGATTCAAATGAGAATGGCACCCAGCAAACACAATACTACTTTCAGTCACAGATAAATTTTTAGAAAAATAAGTCTGTTGGTTAGGTAAGTTCAGGCGTTGTTTATGTAATGAGAAGCAAATAGCATCTTTCTTCTTTGGCTTACGTGGATATTTTCTGTGGGCCTGACTCTTAAGTCTGTGCTGTGTGCCATGGAAGTTGGCTCTACATGAGCATTTAGAGATCTGGAAGAAAAATTTAGTTTGTGATATCTTAATTGGAACTATTTGTTGTACATTGTTTCCAAGCCAAATATATGACCCAGGATCAATAAAGACGCCAAAATTTTAGCTATTTCATCTACAAGGTGAGATCTGTTTTGTACCATATTCCTAGATACATGTTTTTAATAATCTGAACATAAACATTGGCCAGGAAGGGCTAAACTCAAAGTTTTAAATGTACTATTTTATTGTACTTGCCTTATAAGCTCAGAATATAGAGTTGTCCTATTATAAGAAATGGAAAGCATGAGAGGAAAGGAGAGAAGTAACTCATGGAAGTATAAAAATGAGGGCCCTTGGCGTCCCTTTAAACCCTTCGGTGACTTACGGGATTCTTGGCAAGGCACTCTTAGTCCTCCCCTGGAGGCAAGGTCATAGTTAGAGGTAGGAGGTCTTGCAGAGCTTCCTTTTGGTCACAGTGGCCTTTAGTTCCTGCCGTGTCCCTTTGTAAAGGATGACGGGATGCTTTTATCTTGAACTTCCCCTGCCTAATCCCTGAAATTGGAAATCTTGTATGAAGTGGTTACTCTAGTAACAAATACATACATTGATCAGTAGTCTCCTTAGATGCATGTGTTCTTCCAATGAGAGAAGACATGTTATTTGCAAAGTAACAACTGTGAAACTGATAGCAAATTTCTCAATGGCATAAAATCCAGAAGACGGATAATATCTTCAAAGCTGAGGAAAATAATTATCAGCCTAGAATTTTATGTACGGCTAAACCATAAGATTGGGGGCAAAACTGGGAGGCAGTATTTTCAGAGCTACAGAATCCAAGATAATTATGAATTTTTAAGGATATATTTCCAGGGCACCTAGCTCACTCAGTAGAGCATGCAGCTCTTGATCTCGAGGACATGAGTTTAAGCCCCATGTTGGGCATAGAGCTTTCATATTAAAAAAAGAAATATATTTCCAGGACAGAAAAGAATACCAGGGGGAAGGTGTAGGATATAAGAGACAATGGTCAACACAGAAATTTATAAAATATATGGATAAATTTAAGTGTTTTATGGATTATCTAGTTAAGAATGGCTTCAAGAAAACCCCATAAGGTAACTACTGTTCTTACCCTCATTTAACAGATGAAGAAACTGAGGCAAGAGAGGTTAAGTAACTCGCTCACCATCACTTAGCTAGTGAGTGGCAGAGTTAGGATTTGGAGCGAAGCCACCTAAAGTTATATAGTCCGGGCTCTCCGGTCCCTCCCCGTAGGTGTGCAGTGATTCTTTTCCCTCGGCTCTTATTTCTTCAGCTAGAGTACATGAGACATGAATTGGTGGTGGGGGGCGGGGGGGTGGGCTTGGTTGTTCTTGTTTCCTTAAAGCTATCACCTAGGGGGGGAACACAGCAGAAGCTCAACAAACGCAGATGAAATGGAACAGAAATCTTTTATTTCTAGGTCACTTTGATCAGAAAGGATGCCTGATAATGGGTGGCAATGATTTCTAATGGTCTTTTCCCCACATCATTGACTGTTCCAGGCAAAATAATAGTGAAAAGAATGATCATGACAAAAATGATGGTCATGATAACAGTGATGACAAAAATGACGGAATCTCTAAACTAAAGCAGAAAAGAGAAGGAACCACACTGAAAATTCTGCCAATGCATTTGTAAAGTGAGAATATATAGTCCATCCTACCACCTACCTCCTTAGGTTTTGATGAGAGTGCTTTCTAATTAAATTTCTTATGGACCAGGTTTTCATAAAGTGCATTTCGATAGAAGAGGGTGAATAAGAGGGAGAGTAAAAAGGAAGGAGAGTAACATCTACTCACCCTGTTTCTAAAACAGCACAATAGACGTATCACCGAAGAATAAAGCTAACACATCACAAGAACGTACGTTAAGGGCTGTATTAAGGGCTATGCAACCTCACAATTAGTGTTTTTTAATTACTTGCCCTGAACAGTTTTCAAGACTAGTCATTTGGATGATGGACTTCCAAGCCAGACGAGCCTCTGAACATCTCTTAAGATGTATGACTTGGCTACTGGACCTATGTAAAGGATAGTTGTCCCTTTTCTGGTTTAAGGGGAAAAAATCAAGCATTTTTAATGCCGTGTATTAGCCTACTCAGGTTGCAGTCATAATATGCTAAAGCAGTAAACTTTCAAAAAAAATGTAGGTAAACCTGAATTTATTAACAGATAGCATTCCAAAATCTAAGTCAGTTTGGAAATTGGAAAGCAAATGGGTGTAGGCACTCATAAGCCCTTGAGCCGACTGTGGTCCCTCTTCTCCTATGTAAATCATCCTCCAGTGGGGTCCTGGACGTGCAGTGACATCAGCGGATGGATGAGCATACAGGATTCCCTTACATCCAAATCAAAATCATTTTGCCACACACTAGTATGTGGTAGGGTTTTTTTCAGTCTACTTTCTTTTTTTGCATTAATTCTGCTTAAATTATAGTCTTTTACTTTTACCCTTGAGTTTTTAAACTTTTTAGAATGGAAAAAAGTCTCAAAAACAAAAGTCTTAAGTATAAAGAACACTGAGATACCCATTATTCAACATTACTAACTCATGGCCAATCTCATGTCTACCCCTGCCTGCCTCCTATAGTATTTTGAAGCAAATCCTAGGCATCCCATCTTTTATGCATAAATATTTCAATGCTTTTAAATATGTGTGTGTGTGTGTATGATCTTAACATCATTTACATACCTAAAAAACAGATAATTCCTTGATACCATAAATTGTCTAAAGATGTCAAAACTTGTTGCAATCTTTTTTGAATGAAGAGCCAAATAAGATAACTGTATTGTATTGCAGTTGGCTGATAAGCATTATAAATTTCTTCCAGTCTGTTTTAGCAGTTTTCAAACAAGAGTGCATCAGAATCCCCTACAAGGCTTTTTAAAACAGTTTCTGATCCTAAGTCTGGGGTGGAGCTTGAGAATTTGCACTTCTAACAAGTGCAAGGTGATGCTAATGCTGTAGGGTTTGGAGCCCACTCACATTTTAGCTCCCCACTGTCTCTGTCATTTTCCCCCTTGCAATTTATTTACTGAAGAAACTGAGCTGTTTACCCTGTAGAGTTTCCCTCAGTTTGGGTTTTGCTGATCACATGCCTGTTTATTCTTGCCGGTGGGAAGAGAATACTATGTGTGGACGCCTCTGGGTTCAGGTCCTCATCACTGTCCCGAGTTCCCCTGCAGCAGCCTCCCAGGCTGTCTCCCTTACTCTGGACCGTTGTCCATCCTGTCGTGGCAATGTCTTTCTATAATATAAGCCTGATTGTGTTGCTTCTCCAAGGAAAGTGGTCCAGTGGCTCCTGGGAGCCTCTAAGTAAACTATTTGGCACGGGAGACCATCCCAGCCTGGATCTCTAGCCCCAATCACACCCTGATAAACCTAGGCTCCAGTCAAGCAGAATTTATTTTGAGAATTCTTCATTTTTCACAGTCCTTTTGGACTTTATTACCCTTGTTTTCTCTGCCTGGAATGTTCTCCCGCTTACTTGTCTGATTTCCTCCTGTTCCCTTCTAGACTCTGCTCAAGCATCATCTCCTCCTAAGTTTTCTTTGACCTTTAGACAGCCGGTTCTTTCTCCTCTCTGTATCTGTTTGTGTTTTTCATATATTAATCACTTACTAAAAATGGCCAAGTGTCTTAACTTTCTAAGTCTCAACGGCCTCATTTGGAAAGTGGGGTTAATAAACTCCAGTCAGAGCTCCCTGATCCAACCTTCTCTTATCCAAATCTTCCCCTGCATCCTCGCCGTCCTCTCTGCAAAGCGCACGGCACATCGAATGCTCTTCGCCATGCTTACGCACTTCAGCTCCCACCTGTGAATTGTGGAACGTTATTTGTTTTGTTAATTTTAATCACATAAATTGACAAAATATTAGGTGAATTAATATGAATGCAAAAAGAATTGCATCTATGAAAACTGAATGGTTTGGAATGACTCAATAAAAGCAAGTTGCTGAACATAATTGTTTTGACTTATTTGTGGGTGAAATACAGAGACTGAAAAAAGTAATAATTTAGAAAGATTCAGCCCTTCTATACTTTCTTAGTGTTTCAGTTCACAGTTCCACATTAAGGAAACAAAAACTGGAAATCGGAGGTGATACATTTTGGTTTTAAAACATTTTATCTTTGGAAAGCATCCACCATAAAGCATGGGATTTTTGTCATTACAAGTTCTGTTTAAATTCTTCCCAATTTTTAAAAAGTTTGAGTTGCAAATGTTTGGTTCTTTCATATTACTGCTACAAAGTATGCATGGAAAACAAAATAAATACAATAATTCTTTGGAATAAATAAGCCAGTCATGCATGATCAAAACAAAACCAAAAAATGAAAAGAACAACAACAAAAAAACCAAAACCCCACAGAAACCCCAAAACCAGTGGAACTCCAAACAATAGGCCCACACTCAAGGAAAATGCCTTGGCCCTACATAAAAAAGTGAATGGGTATGTATTTGTATGTTTTAAGTTAAAAGTGTCTGAAGTACATAAAATATTTTTGTGTGTGTGATTCTATTCTGTAATTGACTTTTTAGGTCAGAACAGCTCAGCTGCACCAGGCTAGGTACAGGGATTGATAATACATAGAATCCTCTAGGAGAAGGATGAGCAACATTAATGACTGTAATGCTTATTGCAATAGAAGTAGCTAAACATAGAGAAAGGAACCATTAATTCTCTTTGGCAAGAATTTTGGGTACTGGTCAGCAAAAATTAGTAAAAACCCTTGCCTTCAAGGAGCATAGAGTATAGATGGGGCAGCATTGGAATAAATCAACAAAGTGTGCTAAGTAGAGAGGAATACTACCTGCTTTAGGAGCATAGAGGAGGATGTCTAACAGATCCAAGAATGGTTTCTGAGAGTTTGGCCAGAGCCAAATTCTGAAGGGTTTATTGGAGGTGGCAGAGAAAAAGTTGGAGGAAAAGCATTGGAGACAACAAATAATGTAGACTAATGTACAAAAAAGTAAGCAGACAAGAAACAGTAGGTAGCTGAGGATGACTGGATCATTAGGGAGAAATGGAGAACTGACAAGCCGTGTGGTCTCTTCGTGATTAGCTAAGGGATTTAGTTTGAGAGCTCCAAGAAGCCAGTGAGTACAAGCAGAGAAGTGGCATAATCAGATGCACATTTTAAGATCACTCTGGTGGCAGGGTGGACATAGATGAGAAAAGGCAAGCCTTTGGACAGGTTAGGAGGCCAACCACTCATCAAATACTAAGCACCTACTGTGTGCCAGGGGACACTGGTCACCAAAAATACACAGTTACACTTTGACGCGTTCCAATCTGGTGAGGGAGGTAGATGTCAAATTGTCAGACAAGTGAACATCTAGTTACAAAAATTGTTACAAGTAATTCCTGTGAATCACTGAATATAACAGTGTGAGTGGAGTATATGACTGACTGCCTAGCACTCCTTCTTCTGATAACGGTTTCCTCTAGGGAACCATACCTCCCCAACTCCATGTGGTACGTCCTGTCGGTCACACCTTCCCTTGAAGATGGGTGCAGGACCAAGGCTAGCCGGTTAGAGTATTCTGTCCTGGTGCCAGTGACTGGGGCTCCAGACTGGGCATATGGGCCAAACAAAACCAATCAGGAACTACTCTAATATTTGATAGGTAGATCAAAGGAAAGAGAAGGCCTCTGATCCTTTTGGGTCACAAGCTATAAGTACATAGGCTTGAACCATTCACATTCTTTCTGATGAATGTAGAGAATGAATGAATGAATCCAATACACATAAAGAAGTAGAGCAGAGGTATGTGTGGGGGCAGGGCGACTTTGACAACATTATTTGAACCCCTAGATCTAACTGCCTACAGCTGAAGCCACATTTGAACTTCCCAGGTACATTGAAGGGAATAGAGGAGGAGGAACACACTTTGGGGTAAATAATGAGTCCATTTATTTTTAAGGTTTTTTTAATTATTTGAGAGAGAAGAAGCATGAACAGGGATGGGGGAAGGGGCAAAGGAAGAGGGAGAAGCAGACTCCCGACTGAGCAGGGAGCCCGACACGGGGCTTGATCCCAGGACCCTGGGATCATGACCTGAGCTGAAGGCAGATGCCCAACTGACTGAGCCACCCAGGTGCCCCATATGAGTCTATTTAGACAAAATGAATGAAAGAAGCTTTGGGATAGCAAGGCAGGAATGCCTAATGGAGTCTGGATCTATGTTCCTGGCACTCAGAAGGGAAATCAAGGGGTTGTATATTTGGGAGTCATCAAAATGCCAGTGAAAGTTGAAGTCATAGGTTTGGCTGTGATCTATGAGGAGGATCTATAGATTGTGAAGGCAGAAGACCAAATCCTGGGGGACATTATCATTTAAAGGAAAAATAGAGACAGAGATGTCAACACAAGAATACCCAGGAGAAACGGAGGCTTCTCGAGCTGAAGATGAATAAGGTTAAGATGTGGGCACCCTTCGTTCTCTCAAAAAAAAAAAAAAAAAAGATGTGGGCACCCTTGGTTCTTCTCACACACATTCCCCACAGCCAACCAAGTAGCATATTCTCTTGGTTTTGCTTTTCTCATTCCCTCCACCGTGGCCTACAATCACCTCCCACCTAGCTTATCGCATTAGCAGCCTGTCTGGTCCACTTGCTTCCACTCTTTTTGTAAGGTAGCAACAATGTGTGATTCCTTTAAAAAGTAAGCCAGAGTGTGTAACTCTCAAAACTCGCCATTGGCTCCCTGGATTAGTTTGCTACAGCTGTTATAACAAAGTACCACAAACTGAGTGGCTTAAACAACAGAAATTAATTTTTTTTTTTTAAGAGTAGGAAGTCTTGGGGCCCCTGCTTGGCTCAGGTCACCATCTGAGGGTCATGGGATCAAGTCCCGCATCGGAGTCTGCGCTCAGCATGGAGTGTGCTTGTCCCTCTCCCTCTACTCCTCCCCTAGAAGATGCCCGGCCTCTCCAGTGCTCACTGGCTGTATCTGGGTCACATGCCCATCCCCAAACCCATCAATGTCAAGGGGAATAAGAACCCTGGTTGGTTCAGTCTACTCCTGATTTGTCCTAGTTATGTGAGGGGAGTTTGCTAGCCTGGGAAAAGGGAGAAATGGCTTTTGCGTAGGTTACTAATATTAAGCGGTATGAATGATGATGTAGAAAGGCCATTCAAGGGAGAGATGGGCTGCTGTGGGGGCCATCGGGTCCTTGCGGGGCCGGCAGCCTCTCGGACTCTGTACCTTGCTGTCTGCTGCCACCTGGTGCAGGGAGATTTCTATCATGACCGATATCCACCCAGCCCCAAGTTTTGGGGGCACAGGATAAAGCAGCTGGGTGGTCAACATTTCAAAAATGCCATAGCTGTTTGAATCTGTGAACCGCATTCTTGCATTCCTTCTTTGTTGCATGGGTTTGCTTTCTCTAGTTTTCTAACTTTAATGCGGGGCGGGGCGGGGCGGGGGCGCTGCTCAACCTACTGCTTATGTGCGTGCGCCACCTAGTGATGGTAACTGGCTCTGCCAGTTCGCTAGGGGCATGATGGGCTTTGTTCTTGGAGCTACCTGTCCACTGTGCACGGCAAGGGAGGCAGGGAGAAAGGACCACACACACCGAGAGGATTCTAGAATGGGTGTAATGGGGCCAATGGGAGGCTCCCTATGGTTGAGACCACAGACCTCGTAGATGCATGGCAGGTGTGTTAACATTTTCCATTCCTAGACCCTCCTTCTGTCACTCCTCAAGCCTTTCAATATCTTTCCATGAAAAAAAAAAAAAACACACAACGAAAACAATAAAAAAGGTCTGTTCCTCCCTCGACTGGCAACCATCCTTAAAAATAAGAGAGAAAGGGGCACCTGGGTGGCTCAGTCGGTTAAACATCCAACTTTCAATTTCGGCTCAGGTCATGATCTCAGGGTCCTGGAATCGAGCCCTGCATCAGGCTGCCTGCTCCGCGGGGAGTCTGCTTCTCCCTTCCCCACTCCCCCTACTTGTGTTCCCTCTCTCGCTGTGTCTCTCTCTGTCAAATAAATAAAATCTTTTAAAAAAAGAATTTTAAGAAGGAATTTTCCTCATGAGCACAACATCGGAACTCTGTCCGAGTTTCCAGCTTAGTGTCCTGCAGAGTTTGGATTCAGGACTGCACATCAATTCTTACTTGAAAGTCCAGGCTGACAGCCTGACCTGGGGACTTCAGACTCGCCAGCCCCCAGCACTGTGTAAGCCAATTCCTTAAAACCTCTCTCTGTCTCTCTCATTCTGTCTACATAATACATCCTATTGATTCTGTTTCTCCGGGAAACCCTGACTAACAGAACATCTGTGGTGGAGCTGGCTAGCTGTGTTCCCAAATGCATACTTGGCTAACTAACTAGTTAACTAACTATGAGTGACACTTCGGTATAGCCATGCAATGAATTTCTCCCCACCGGGTGGGGAAGCGAAGTGATATGAGCCACTTCCATGACTGACCCATGACACCTTCTTGCTCTTTTTCTTTTCTGGATGACCGGCAGGGTGACACTGAGAACATCCTTGGAAACCACATGTTGATGCCGGCATCCTGATTCCTTCAGTAACTCTGTGCAGCTGAGCTCCCTCCTCCCCACTCTGGCTCCACAGATCTTGAACATTCTCACCTAGATGTCCCTGGACTGTTAGGTAAGTTGTAAATAAATTTCTACTGTTTTCAAGTTATTGCATTTTAGATTTGTTTAATAAACTAGTTTAACATACCCTGACTCATACAGAAATTGGTACCCTGAAGCGGAATGCTATTTAAAATAAACACCTTGTGATCTCTCTCTCATGCTCTCTCTCTCTCTCAAATAAATAAATAAAATCTCTAAATAAAAAAATAAAAAACACCTAAGGGGTGTCTGGGTGGCTCAGTCAGTTAAGCAGCCAACTCTTGGTTTCAGCTCAGGTCATGATCTCAGGGTCCTGGTGATGTAGGAAAGAAGGTTAGGGTTTGAAGCCGACGGCCAAGAAAGAGTTCTTGAGATGTCTTTGGTGCAAAAAGGTGATTCTATTAAAGCACAGGGACAGACCCCGTGGCCTGAAAGAGCAGCACTGGGGTCATGAGCAGTGGCCCATTACATACTTCCAAGTTGGGAAGGGGTTAGGGAGAGCGTAAGTCTCTAAGGAATTTTGGAAGCAAGGTTTCCAGGACCTTGAGAGGGCTAGCTATTGTTGGGAAAAGGGCGTTTATTACCATCTAATAAAACCTTCGTCACAAACCTTCAGATGTATATCGGTGGACCATATGCTTGGGGGATGATTGCCAACACTTATCTTGGGGGGTAGAGATAAAGGAAATTTCCAAAGGAATTTTTATATGTTAAAGTAGACTTACAGGATCCTGGGGCAGGGAAGGGGGCTGTTCTGGCTAAGATTGCCTTTTGCCCTTAGCCAAGTGTCAACATCGAGGCAGTTGAGTCCCTAGAGGAATGCACTCTGCCTGTTTCAAGGACTTGTCAATGGGTTGTAGGTAGGAAGGAAATTTAGTTTTTATTTTTTTAAAAGATTTTATTTATTTATTTGACACAGAGAGAGAGACAGCGAGAGAGGGAACACAAGCAGGGGGAGTGGGAGCTGGAGAAGCAGGCTTCCCCGCCGAGCAAGGAGCCCGATGCAGGGCTCGATCCCAGGACCCTGGGATCATGACCTGAGCCGAAGGCAGATGCTTAACGACCGAGCCACCCAGGTGCCCCGGTAGTAAGGAAGTTTTATAATTTTTCTTCTGCCTTTGTTTCCCACATCACTGGGATCAAGCCCCGCTTCGGGATGCTCAGCAGAGAGTCTGCTCGAGGATTCTCCCTCTCCCTCGTCCCCCCCACCTGCCCATGCTCTCATGCTCTCTCTCTCTCTAAAATAAATAAATCTTTTTTTAAAAAGTTTTTATTTGTTTATTTGTCAGAGAGAGAGGGGGCACAAGTAGGGGGAGCAGCAGAGGGAGAGGGAGAAGCAGGCTTCCCGCGGAGCAGGGAGCCCGATGCGGAGCTCGATCCCAGGACCCCGGGACCATGACCTGAGCTGAAGGCAAGACGCTTAACCGACGGGCCACCCAGGCGCCCCTAAAATAAATAAATCTTAAATAAAATAAAATAACACCTAAAACACAGGCATTGGCTTAGTAGATGCATAGCAGAAGGTTAGTAACTGATATCACCAGCTGAAAAGCTAGTGTTTTGGTAAAACGTTCGTGGAACGGTTTCTGTGGTAACTTGAAAGGCAGATATAGTTCCCATTGTGCCGGTACTTCTAGAGTAGGTGGTTGGAATGAGCCAGAAGGTATGAGGTGGCTGCCTCTTGCTGTTTTTAGCTAGGTATTACTAGGAAGAAAGGAGCTCAGGTTAGACTCTATGGGTTTGGAAGGAAAAGAAGGGAACGAAGAATCCAGAATTTGGGACCCTGTAGATATTGAAAAGCCAACTGCTTCAATTGCATAAATAGCAAGGGACAAGACTTTTTGGCCTTGTCTCAGCAGCCTCTCATTAAGACATCTCAGGCCAACAAAGATCTCATTCCAATCTTGCCCAGTTGTTTCAGGCGGTTTCAAGGCAGGTGCCACTAAATTGGGAAAGAGGAGCTTAGGGGCAAGGAATCCTGTCATGAAACAGGTTAAGGACTCCATCTAGAAAAGACCTCTGTGTATGGCTCCTGAGACATGGACTGGATAGAAGCAAACAGAGTAAATAAATGCCTTGTAGGTTTTTAAAGTGAGAGTATTCCTGAAGAAACCACAGGGAGCCTGGCTGAAAAAAAAGTGTTTGTTAAAACAAATCTTGTGCTCCCAAACTTGCAGACATCAGGGTGCAAAAGTCAAATAGTCCTCCAGAAGGCACACTCCTTAGCAACTGCTTGAGGATTTCTATTCATCACAGGTTTCTAGTATTTCAAATAGGACGTGTTTTGCTGTAGTTAATATTTCTTCTGCTTGAAGTTCATTGAACTTCTTGGATTGCTAAATTTATAGTTTTCATGAAATTTGGAAAAATGTTGGGCGCCTGGGTGGCTCAGATGGTTGGACGTCTGCCTTTGGCTCAGGTCATGATCCTGGAGTCCTGGGATCGAGTCCCGCATCGGGCTCCCTGCTCCTTGGGAGCCTGCTTCTCCCTCTGCCTTTCTCTCTCTCTGCGTCTCTCTCTCTCTGCCTCTCTCTCTCTCTGTCTCTCATGAATAAATAAATAAAATCTTTAAAAAAAAGAAATTTGGAAAAATGTTGACCATTATTTCTTCGAAATGTTTTTCTTTCCACCTCCCAATGCCCCCACTTCTGAGACCAGTTACATACATGTTAGGTCACTAGATAGTGCCCCACAGCCCAGAAATGCTCTGTTTATTGTATTTTCCAGTCTTTTTTTTCTCTTTGTGTTTCATTTTGGAGAATGTCTACTGCCATGTCTTCAAACCCATTAATCTTTTCCTCTGCAGCATCTGTTAATCCCATTTGGTATGTTTTTAAATTTCAGATATTATGTTTTTCATCTCCAGAAGTTTGATATAGATCTTTTATGTATCTTTTCCTCCTCATCATGTTTATTTTTTCCTCTACCTTCATAAGCATATTGAGTACTTTTATGATAACTTTTAACATCCTTTTCTATTAATTCTGTCGTCTGGGGTTTCTGGGTCTTTCTTTTGATTGATTTCTCTCCTGGTTGTTTGCGTACATGATAATTTTTGGTTGGCTCTAGACATTCAGGGTTATACTTTTTTAGGTGCTAGACTTTGTTGTATTCCTTTAAATATTTGGGCGTTTTTGTTCTGGGGCACAGATGAGTTACTTGGAATTGATTTGATCCTTCTGAGACTTGCTGATAAGCATTGTTACAGCAGACCCAGAGTAGCCACTGGGGCTGATGTGACCCCACTATTAAGGCAATATCCTTCTGAGGACCCTACACAGTGCCCTCTCTTATAAGGTCTTTCTATTCTGGCTGGTGGGAACACAACAATTCCCAGTCCCATATGAGCTCAAGGGATTTTCCTGCTTATCCGTTTCTGGTGGGTGTTTCCTCAGCCCTGAATTGTCTCCTCCCTACTGAGTACCATAATATGTACTTTATAGTACTATAGATCAGTACTCAGCCTTCAAATCAAGGGCACTCTCTGCTGATCTCCAAAGCTCTCTTTGTATAGCTCCTTCCTCTTTAGCCCCCTTCACATTCGTGAACTGGAAATTCTGTCTCCTTGTTCAGGAAGGTGGCTGGCCTCTATTTGGGTTCCCTCTCCCTGCCCTGTGGCCTGGAAACTCTTTTTAGGCAGACAGCTGGGAAGCTTGAAGGGCTCACTTTGGACCACTATCCTATGTTACCTCTTGTACTGTATCTGTAAATTATTGTTTCCTATATTTAGCCCAGTTTTCTAGTTGTTTAAGACAAGAAGATATATCTAGTCCCTGTTATTGCATCATCATTGGAAACAGAAGTGTCAACACCCACTTCGGATGAGGACATGGAGGAAAGCAGATGAAACAGTATTACAGTCAAGGACTTAACATTCTCTGGGTTTTCTCAGATCTTTTTTTCCCTTCTTATCTTTACTGAGGTATAATTGACAAAAATTGTATATATTTAAGGTGTACGACCTGATGTTTTGATATAGGTATACACTGTGAAATAATCACCACGATCAAGCTAATTCATCTGTGCATCTCCTCATATGGTTCTCATTTTCCGTGTGGTGTGTGTGTGTGTGTGTGTGTGTGTGTGTGTGTGTGTGTGTGTCCCCATCCTTCTGGCTAAGCGAGGGACTGACCTGGACCGCCTAGGAACCTACGCCACTGAGTCTCCCAGACCCTGCTCCTCACCTGGAGGCCCTTAAAGCTGGGGTACGCCCCGGGGTGACGGGCATCCGTTCTCCCTGCCTCGCCCCGCCCCGCCGGCCCCAGCCCCGCCCCTCCGGGCCCGCCCCTTCCTTCCCCGCCGGCCCCGCCCCGGCCCTGAGGGCCCCGCCCCTCGCCCTGCCTCTCCACTGCCCCGCCCCTCCCCCAGCCCCCGCGGCCCCGCCTCTCCCCGTCAGCCCCGCCTCTCCCCCCGCTCCTCCCCTCCAGTCCCGCGGCCCCGCCTCTCCCCGTCAGCCCCGCCTCTCCCCCAGCTCCTCCCCTCCAGACCCCGCGGCCCCGCCTCTCCCCGTCAGCCCCGCCTCTCCCCCAGCTCCTCCCCAACAGCCCCGCGGACCCGCCCCTCTCGCGTCCTGGAGGGCCCCGCTGCTCGCCCCTTCTCTCCGCGGCCCCGCCCCTCCGCGCCAGCTCCGCCTCTGCCCGCGGCCCCGCCCTGCCCGCCCCGCCTCTCCCCGCCAGCCTCTGCTTCCGTCTCGCTCCTCCCCGCCGCCCGCTGCGTCCGGCTCCCATGTGTCTCCGAGCCCGCTGCGCCGCGCTCGCTCCGCTTCTCCGCACGCTTCGGCCTGCTCCTGCTGCGGCCATGAGCACTGGCACTTTCGTTGTGTCGCAGCCGCTCAATTACCGCGGCGGGGCCCGCGTGGATCCGGCGGACGCCTCCGGCACCGAGAAGGCGTTCGAGCCGGCAACCGGTAACCGGGCGGAGACCGGGCTGCGGGGCCTGGGCGGCGGTGCAGAGGGGCGGCGGCGGGGCCTGGGCGCCGGTTGGCGCTTCCCCGCCCCACTCGTGGAGGTGTTCTACTGCCCTGAACCTTCATTTAGTGCGTTCGGCAGACGTTTGCTGGGCATAAGTGAGTGACGGTGTGGAGAATAGAGTTGTGTGTGCAGGCCGCTAAGGACTCCGTGCAAACGCGAATGCATCTGGACAGGAACAGGGAGAGAGTCTAGAAAACTGGTAAAGCTGGTGAGTTGCGTCGCGGGGGGGGATCGTGGGTCGTGCTACAACGGCCTGAAGAGTCTACAAAGCCACGGTGCGTGAGGTTGTGCCCCTGTTAGTTATTAATTTTTAAAGTTAGAACGGCAGTAATGTATTCACTTTGCATGGGAAAGGATTAGGATTTCCAGAAGGACGCAGGTGAAAACATTAGTGCCGAGAATGGAGAAGCATTCACAGATGACTCTAAGGAGCCTGAATGAGGGCTTTGTTGCGATCTCCTAGCGTTAAAATATTTCTTGCATGAATTAGAATTGGGAAAGGGAAAAAAGCCCAGGTTTTATCCAGTGCTTGAGGTTGCCAAATACCTGGCAAATACCCGTGCTGGGCCCTGGATTTGCTCTGAGAATTCTGAAGATCACACAGCTAATGAGGAAGAGGTTTTGGTTTTTGGTTTATGTTTGTTTTGCTGAGATTTATGTAATATTTGTGGGGAGAAAAATGTAAATGTGTTGTGCAAACCAGAATGGCAGGTGGCCAGAGGGACACAACTGGATTGCGAAGGGCTGCAGAATTTAGGATTGATCCATCCCGCTAAACCACGGAGCAGTAGTAACCTTGTCAGAGCAGGAAGGGACCCCAGGGGTCAGTGGACTCTTGCAGAGGAAACAGCCTCTCCACCCCCATCCCTGTAGTCCTACGGGAGAAGGAAAAATTGCTCTTTATTTTAATTACCTACAGTGTGTGCAATCCTTAGCCACTGCCCTTACCAACTAGCTATTCAAATTTGTAACAAATGGCAGGCTTGTGAAATCTTCCTGGAAAAAGCAGAGACCTGGAGTTCTTGGGGGATGGAAAAGGAACTGCCGACTTGGTGTACTTAAAGTAATTCCTGTTGGTAGAGGCAGTCACAACCCTTGGGATGCGGGGTTCATATTTTGCATCGGGATAGGGAATAAGGTTGGAGTAAGAAAAGGAGAGACTGGACTTTTTTATTTTTGAGAAAAATTTTTTCTTTAAGGTTTTATTTATTCATCCGAGACACAGAGATACAGACAGAAAGAGCATGAGCAGGGGGAGAGGCGGACAGAGAAGGAGAAGCAGGCCCCCAGCTGAGCCAGGAGCCCGATGCGGGGCTTGATCCCAGGACCCTGGGATCATGACCTGAGCTGAAGGCAGACGCTTAACCATCTGAGCCACCCAAGCGCCCCATGAGAAAAATTTTTTCTTGTGTTTAAGGATAGGTTTTCCCGATATGCTGTTTATTAACCACACTCAGGAAGTGTCTCAGTAGTATGATACGACTTATGTAGAACATAGACCAGTGATATCAAATCAGAATTTATAACCCAGGGGACTGAGGACTTTCAACTTTGATTTTGCAAGACCCCTGAGATTCTCAAACATTGTTTTTGGTTTTTTTAAAGATTTTATTTATTTGACAGAGAGACACAGCGAGAGAGGGAACACAAGCAGGGGGAGTGGGAGAGGGAGAAGCAGGCTTCCCTCGGAGCAGGGAGCCCGATGCGGGGCTCGATCCCAGGACCCTCGGATCATGACCTGAGCCGAAGGCAGACGCTTAACGACTGAGCCACCCAGGCGCCCCTGATTCTCAAACATTGTTAAGGAGAGTTGCAAAACCCAGCTATAAAATAGAGGAGGAAGGGGTTCCTAACCTGAAGTTTGTGCAGTGCTTAGGGCAAGGACACATTCTCTCTCTAATTCTGTGATGCAGTGAAGTACAGTTATCTAGAGAGAAGTCTGCACCTTTTGTTAGATTCTTTTTTTTTTTTTTTAAATATTTTGTTTATTTGACAGAGAGAGACACAGCGAGAGAGGGAACACAAGCAGGGGGAGTGGGAGAGGGAGAAGCAGGCTTCCTGCGGAGCAGGGAGCCCGAAGCGGGGCTCGATCCCAGGACCCTGGGACCACGACCTGAGCCAAAGGCAGATGCTTAATGACTGAGCCACCCAGGCGCCCCCTTTTGTTCTATTCCTAAAGGGTTCAGTCACCTCAAAACAGAGTTAAGAACTGTTGGCATAGGGGTGGTCATGAAATCAAACCATAGTTGAAAACAAGAAGGGGGTCACTAAAAGGGAATTTGGATACACAGTACTTTCTTTATTTTATTTATTTATTTTAAGATTTTATTTATTTCTTTGACAGAGAGAGACACAGCGAGAGAGGAAACTCAGACAGGGGGAGTGGGAGAGGGAGAAGCAGGCCTCCCGTGGAGCAGGGAGCTGGATGTGGGGCTTGATCCCAGGACCCCGGGATCATGACCTGAGCCCAAGGCAGACGCTTAACGACTGAGCCACCGAGGCGCCCCCCACAGTACTTTCTTTAAATGGGAGGCGACAGTTGGAGATAACACTGTGTTTCCGGTTACAGGCCGAGTGATAGCCACCTTCACTTGCTCAGGAGAGAAGGAAGTAAATTTGGCTGTGCAAGATGCCAAGGCCGCCTTTAAAATATGGAGTCAGAAATCTGGCATGGAGCGCTGTCGAATTCTTTTGGAGGCGGCCAGGATAATAAGGGTATGTTTCACGTTTTTTCTCTTTCAGAGATGTCCCCCTTGAGTTGCTCTGAGGGTTCTCTGTGATGGTTTGCAGTTAGACTTTGATGCTCTGTTAGGCGATGCCTTTTTTACGAAATTAAAAATCATTTTTGTGTGATCCCCTGGGTATCTAGGACATGCTTTCTTTGAATAATTGCCTTCTGGATCCTGGCTCTCTGTGACCTCTCCCTTGGCAGGTTGTTTTTTCCATCTTTGTTGTCATGTGTCCTTTGCAGCTTGTCTCCTTTTTTAACTCTGTGTACTTGTCCGGAACCGTTTATTTTTTCCTTTGATGACTCTTAAGTCTACCGTTCTTTTTTCGGGCACATTTTCTACCTTAATTGCCTGGGAAGATGTCATAGATTGATAGATGTTCCCTTCTTAAAAAACAAAGTTGGGGCACCTGGGTAGCTCAGTCAGTTAAGCATCGGACTCTTGATTTTGGCTCAGGTTGTGCTTGGGGTTGTGGATCGAGCCCTGTGTCTGGCTCTGCACTCAGCGGGGAGTCTACTTGAGACTCTCCCTCTCCCTCTGCCCCTCCCCCCATCCTCCCTCCTGCTTGAATGCTCTCTCTCTCTCTCTCTCTCTCTCTCTCTCTCTCTCTCTCAAATAAATAAATAATCTTAAAAAAAACCCAACAAAGTTAAAACTTCTTACGGTCTTTTTTTTTTTTAATTTTATTTATTTTGGGTAATCTCTATACCCAACATGGGGCTCGAACTCATGACCCTGAGATCAAGAATCCGCATGCTTCACTGATTGAACCCCTAAGTTTTTTAGTCTTAAAAAGCAAAAGGACTAGAGATGCTTATTACAGAAAATTAGAAGATTCAGAAGCATGTACACCAAAATATGAATTGTGGTTATCTCTGAGATATTTGAGAGAGGGAGAGCACAAGCAGAGGGGAGGGGCAGAGGGAGAAGCAGGCTTCCCGCTGAGCCGGGAGCCTGATGTGGGGCTCGATCCAGGACCCTGAGATCATGACCAGGGCCGAAGGCAGACGCCTCACCAACTGAGCCACCCAGGCGCCCCGAGGAAGATACGGTTTATCATTCACAGCAAAATGCAGCAGTCAGGGCACTACCTTAATACTAGTTTTCTGAGCTCCAGTCCCCACGGGGAGATGCAGTGAGAGCTACCGATTACCCTGTCACTTGCAGAGGTTGCCCCCCAGCAGGGGAACCCTAAAGTTATGAGACTCAGTTTAGCAGGAGCTGCTCTCACGCCTGTGTCTGCTCTACCCTGGAGCGAGGGAGATGGCTCACTAAGCAGATCGCCTCCAGGGTTCAGGGGGAAGGTGTTACCAGCTTTATTACCTTGGAAAGTTAGCAGGTGTCTCCAGACATGGGAAGCAGTGAGCTTTCCATCTGCACATCTCTCTGGGCACCTCTGTCTTTAGGCAGACACTGTGTCTGCCTTCCAAGGCCTTTGCCGCTCAGCTGGCCAGTGTCCTCTGCTCGGAAAGCCTGGGCCACACAGAGATGAAGCAGTGTTCATGGAGGATTTCCTCCCAACTAAGTATTTTCCTCTGTCGTCAAAAAATTATTTTGAGGGGTGCCTGGGTGGCTCAGTTGTTAAGCGTCTGCCTTCGGCTCAGGTCATGATCCCAGGGTCCTCGGATCAAGCCCCGCATCGGGCTCCCTGCTCCGTGGGAAGCCTGCTTCTCCCTCTCCCACTCCCCCTGCTTCTCCCTCTCCCACTCCCCCTGCTTCTCCTTCTCCCACTCCCCCTGCTTGTGTTCCCTCTCTCGCTGTGTCTCTCTCTGTCAAATAAATAAATAAAATCTTTAAAAAAAAATTATTTTGAATTAGATAGCCCAAACGTGGTAACTCAAGCAGATAATTTATTATTTTAGTTTGTCTCACTTTTCCCTAGTGGATAAGCATTTAGGGTTGTTGTGTCCTCTTAAGAACTGGCCCCTTTGGAACCCTTGTACACTGTTGGTGGGAATGCAAGCTGGTGCAAACACTGTGGAAAACAGTATGGAGGTTCCTCAAAAAGTTGAAAATAGAGCTACCATACGATCCAGCAATTGCACTACTGGGTATTTACCACAAAGATACAAATGTAGGGATCCAAAGGGGTACGTGCACCCCAATATTTATAGCAGCAACGTCCACAATAGCCAAACTGTGGAAAGAGCCAAGATGTCCATCGACAGATGAATGGATAAAGAAGATGTGGTATATATACACAGTGGAATATTATGCAGCCATCAAAAGGAATGAGATCTTGCCATTTGCAATGACGTGGATGGAACTGGAAGGTGTTATGCTGAGCGAGATAAGTCAATCAGAGAAAGACATGTATCATATGACCTCACTGATATGAGGAATTCTTAATCTCAGGAAACAGAGTGTTGCTGGAGTGGTGGGGGGTGGGAGGGATGGGGTGGCTGGGTGATAGACATTGCGGAGGGTATGTGCTATGGTGAGCGCTGTGAAGTGTGCAAGACTGTTGAATCACAGATCTGTACTTCTGAAACAAATAATGCAATATATGTTAAGAAAAAAAAAAGATAGGGGAAGAATGAAGGGGAGTAAGTCGGACGGGGAGACGAACCATGAGAGACGATGGACTCTGAAAAACAAACTGAGGGTTCTAGAGGGGCGGGGGTGGGGGGATGGGTTAGCCTGGTGATGGGTATTAAAGAGGGCACGTTCTGCCTGGAGCACTGGGTGTTATGCACAAACAATCAATCATGGAACACTACATCAAAAAGTAATGATGTAATGTATGGTGATTAACATAACAATAAAAAAATTTAAAGGAAAAAAAAAAAGAATTGACCCCTTTGGCACCTGAATGGCTAGGTCGGGGAAGTGTCTGCCTTCAGCTCAGGTCATGATCCCAGGGTCCTGGGATCGAGCCCCGCGTCAGGGCTCCCTGCTCAGCGCGGAGCCTGCTTCTCCCTCTCCCTCTGGTGCTCCTCATTCCTTCGTGTAGGCCCCAATTTCCATGTGGTGTCATATTTTTTCTGCTTAAAGAAATTTCTTTAGCATTTATAGTGCAGGTTTGCTGGTGATCTTCTTTCAGCTCTGGTGTGTCTGAAAGTCTTCATTTTGCTTTGCCTTTTGAAAGAATTGTAGGTATATAATTCTAGGTTGATGGGATTTTTTCAGTGCTTTAACTTAAAATTAGGAAGTTCTAACTGAATTTCTGCCCCCTGTTCTGTCTCTCCTCAGGGCCTCCAGTTACACACAGACTGGGCAGCTTGAAGCTCTCTAGCAACTGATGCTCTGTTCATTTTTTTCCCATTTTTTTTTCCTTTGTGTCTTAGTTTGGGTAATTTCCAGGGTTATCTAATAATTTAAAGAAAACTTATCTCTCGGTTCACAGTGCCGGACCTACCCAGATTATCTTCTGATCTTATCTAGTTTGTACGCCGGGAGGCCGTTGATATTGTGGGCAAAGGTCTAAAGTGTGCCCTAAACGTATGAGGGGCAGGGAGTGGTTAGTTCAGTGCACTGGGGGTGGTTAGAGCGGCTGACTGGCGTTGGGCCCGTGGACACAGAAGTCCTTACCTCTTGCCTGGGTCTGAGAGCGCAGGGTCTGGGCCGACTTATTTAGAATTTACTAACTTCCTATTTTATATCAGTTTCGTGAAGGCAGAGACTGGATCCATATGTTTTTTTTCTTAGTAATGAAGATGGAATGACTCACTCAAAACTCTTGATGCCTCTGGCCTTTATGGAAGCATAATGTGCTCCGATCTCGCGGTCCGACTTTCCATAATGTGCTCCGATCTCGCGGTCCAACTTTCCATAATGTGCTCCGATCTCGCGGTCCGACTTTCCATAATGTGCTCCGATCTCGCGGTCCGACTTTCCCAGTGATTTTTATATTCCTCCCCTCTTCTCTCCCGAGGTGTGTACTGTGGGTATGAGCTCGTGATATTTGCGGTCGCCATTTCCTTTTGCTTCTGGTCTGCCTCCCTGCTTATCAGGTTTCATAAGACAGTGCTGCATCTTGTCAGTTTTCGGTGCACCTTTTATGTATGTCCAGATATTCACCCTCTTGTTTATTTTTACACTGGATCCGTAATAGCCAATGTCTACTTTTACATGCTATGTTCATTCAAGTCTTTCATCTTTGGGACAAAGAAAGTCATTATTTAGCTTTTCTCTTTAGGCCGGTTTCCCAAACCTTTCCATCCCATCCCTGGACCATCTCCAGCATCTCGGAGTCATGGAGGCTACAACTGGGGCAGTATTTAAAAAGCGAATTGATGAGTACTGACCATTAGAAAGTAACTATCTTGTGATTTTCACATGCTGCATGTCTTTGGGTGATTTAAAGCCATGCGTGTATATAACCTCTTTCCTGACAAATGTGTGTTTGGCGATTGCTTACCATTTCTGTAATGATGCCTGTCTCTTACTCTATACATGCAAACACAGGATGTGCATGTGCGTACGTGTTTATAAACATACACATATATAACATTCACTTCGCAAACCATTCCTTTTCTTACAAGTTTTTTTTTAAAGATTTTATTTATTTGAGAGAGAGAGAGCATGCACTTGAGTGGGGTGAAGAGCAGAGAGAGAAGCAGGCTCCCCACTGAGCAGGGAGCCCGACGTGGGGCTCAATCCCAGGACCCCGGGATCATGACTTGAGCCGAAGGCAGCTGCTTCACCGACTGAGTCACTCAGGGGCCCCATCAAACCATTCCTTTTCTAATCGACCTTGAAACGCGGTCTGGGTCTTAAATCTGTGATGATTAACTTGAGGGGAGACTAGGGCTCTATTCCGCAGTAATCTTTTTCTCTCTTCCAAATGTAACAGCACCACTCCCTTCATTTAAAGTGCAAGCTGTTTCACTAACATAATAAAATTTAAAAAAAAGTACCTTTCCCTGAACACCAATTAGGTTGAGCACCTTCTAAAAAAAAAAAAAAAGTGCAAGCTGTTTCTATTTTTAAAAATTGCGTGATATAGTCTGAGTGTTGAATACGTTGAGGTGTCTGGTAATATGTCTTAAATCTAGTCTTCTGTTTTACCCGAAGGAACGGAAGGATGAAATCGCCACCGTGGAGACCATCAACAATGGCAAGTCCATCTTCGAGGCCCGCTGGGACATCGACACTTCATGGCAGTGCCTCGAGTACTATGCGGGCTTGGCTGGATCCATGGCTGGTGAGCCCTGGCCTGGCCTGGGAGCAGGTGGCCAGGAGGCAGAAGAGCAGATCCTAGTGGTGAAGGGAGAGAGATTGGGGATTAAGACAGACGTGGGTTAAAAATCCTGGTTTTATCACTCTCCGCATGGGTGACCCTGAGAATTACTTTATCTTTCCTTATTGAAACTGTCTTCGTGCGTTATCATAAGGATTAAATGAGAAAATATACGTAAAGCACTCGGCATGGTACCTGAGCTTCAGGCCAAGTTGTTAAAAAACCAGTTCTTGCAAGAGTCAGTAAGTGTTACATTTACTAGTTCTACCTAGTTAAGTTAGCAGAAAAGGTTTTGTTTTGTTTGACTGTGAGGTTTACAGTAGTTGGTGTTGGATGGCACCAGCACCCAGCAGGGCTGTGGGGAGCCAGAGTCTGAGGTTTGGGTCCTACACTTCCATCTTGTTTCCTTTAAGTTATTATCTGCTAGATGCTCTAAGGTTTTAGAGTATTATATTAAGTCAAGTGAACACAGGTTTGAGGGACGGGTAGGATTCTTTTTCGGAGAGAATGTGCAGAGGTGTGCACGCATGGCTAGAATGAACATTAGAGCGGAGACTGGGAGCACCGGTGTGTTGGAGACAGTGAGGAGGCCGGGGTCAGCAGGGAGGCCAGGGACAGCGGGGAGGCCGGAGTCAGCGGGGAGGCCGGGGTCAGCGGGGAGGCCACCAAGTGTGGCACAAGCTGAGTAGGGCTGTTGGCGGAGTCTCTGGAAAGGCAGTCCTGCATTCTCTGCGACTCCTCTGTTTCCCCCTTAGGCGAGCATGTCCAGCTCCCAGGCGGATCGTTTGGTTATACCAGAAGAGAACCGCTTGGCGTCTGTGTGGGAATAGGCGCGTGGAACTACCCCTTCCAGATTGCCTGCTGGAAGTCGGCGCCGGCCTTAGCATGTGGTGAGAAAGAATGGCTCTTCCATGTGGGAGCCGTCCACTCTCGCCCCATTCTCTACCTCTCACCTGTCCATGTACACACACACATACACACACACACTCATTCACACACTCATACTCCACAGCAGAAGGGGCCTGCCTTGGGGCACCTGAAGCCTCAGAGGACAGGCGTCCCTCCCTACCCTGCCACCTCGGGACCTGACAGCTTAGCACATGCACATGGATTGCTTCTATGTTATTCCCACTGTTATTTTATTTTTATTTTTGAAAAGATTTTATTTATTTGAGAGAGAGAGAGAGCACAAGCAGGGGGAGCTGCAAGCAGAGGGAGAAGCAGGCTTCCCACGGAGCAGGGAGCCCGATGCGGGACTCGATCCCAGGACCCCGAGATCATGACCTGAGCCGAAGGCAGCCACTTAACCGACTGAGCCACCCAGGCGCCCCTATTCCCACTTTTATTTATCTAATTTATTTTTGTTATGGAAAGGAAGACCATTAATTTTGGTCTTGGAAGCCTGATTTCTTACGGTCACATTGATTTAGATTTGTGCTCCTTTAAGTTCTCCTTTCTGCAGAAGAATTGTGGGATGAATTTCTTTGGAGGGAGTCACACTCAAGAGTTTGGCTTCACTTAAGAAGTAGAAGATAAACTTCGTCCTTCTTAATACAAATAATAAACAAGGCTCCCATTAGAGAAACTTGGGCTGGCTGACTGAAGAAGTTTTCTCATACTATTTAAAGACGAATCGGTGGGAAAAGATGGTTTATTGTATCTTAGGAAAAAAAATCCTGAGGTTAAAGAAAGCGCCACAGTTGGGCTGCTGTGTTGAAATGCAGCTTTCCTCATGTTGCCGCTTATGTCCTGCTTTTTGCAAGTTCCCGTGCGAGGCAGAGGCAGCTGCGACAGAAAGACTAGAACTAAGTCACTAGCTTTGGAGACTCATCAAAATGAACCTTTCTGGTCTTCCATTTCAACTTCTCTAAAATGGGAGTGAGCGCACCACTTCCTCCTGCTGTGGCAAGAGTTAAATGAGATCATAGATGTGGAAAGGCCTGGAAATGCGAATGTAAGGTGTCCCTGGTTGAGACTGGGTGGGTGTGTGGCTTGGGATCTGCTCATTGCAAGAAGCCGAGGTGGGGAGAACAAGCTGGGTTTACTTATTGGTACCAGTGCGGGTCTAGGAGATGACGGAGGGCGGGGAACAGGGAACACTTGGAGTTGCTCTTGGCTTGTCGTCCTGTTCCGTCCTGTGCTCAGAGGATCACCGGGCTTAAGCAGTCTTCTGTGCTCGCGTCTTGGGTTTGCGCAGGTAACGCCATGATCTTCAAGCCCTCTCCCTTCACGCCGGTGTCGGTGCTGCAGCTGGCCGAAATCTACACGGAGGCCGGCGTGCCCCCCGGGCTCTTCAACGTGGTTCAGGGAGGGGCGGCCACGGGCCAGTTTCTGTGTCAGCATCCTGACGTGGCCAAAGTCTCCTTCACCGGGAGTGTGCCCACCGGCTCGAAGGTAACGAAACCAGTGTGGGTCCCCACAAACGGCAGTGTCGGGCCTGCCCCGAGTACATGTCGGAGGCTTATCTTCCAATCTTAACCCAGCTTGGGCTGGGAGGGAGGCCGTAGGGATCGGGACAAAGATCTGAAGCGTGCTTTAGACGTGTGAAGCGGGGAATGAAGTGGGGTGGAATGATCAGAACATGAGGCTGGCAGTTGGTCCGCGAGGGGATGGAAGTCATCTGCCCATATCTCTGAGCGCAGGGTCTGGGCTGCCAATTGGGTCCTTGGTGCCTGAGCTCCTCTGTAGCAGCCACCTCAGAAGGAAGGGTGCTCGCTCAGTTTATTTCCGATGTATTGTTTGACCTTAACTGATTGTCAGCCTTGAACACAGTAATAGTAATAGAAGGGTTTCCACCTGTGACACGTGAATGAACGCTAGTTTCAAAATGCATTGCCTCCTCAGAAAGTCAAGTGCAGTCCTGTGGATTCTCAAGGGTTCTGGAGAAGGATAAGTAGACGAAAGGGCAAAGTCCCTGACAAGAACAAGGCTGCAGGTCATTCGTAGGTCGAGATGCCTGGAGGCTCAGGTTCTAGCTGATGTAGCATGTGGTTTTATATGCATGACGCTTCTCAACGTGTTTGTTCTTGTTCTGTAAGATCATGGAGATGTCAGCTAAAGGAATCAAACCCGTCACTTTGGAACTGGGAGGCAAATCTCCCCTGATCATCTTCTCCGATTGTGATATGGAGAACGCTGTGAAGGGGGCGCTGATGGCCAACTTCCTCACGCAAGGCGAGGTATGCACCCGTCCCTGGCAGAGGTCTCGAAGGAATCTTGCCCCTTCATCGAACAGCATGTTTTCAAGCTTTCTGTTTCAAAATAATTTCAGACTTACAGAAGCGTTGCCCAGATAGTGCAAAGAATTCCTTCACATCCTTGAGCCACGTTTCTCAAATGTTAACATTTTATCACATTTCCTTTGTCATTCTGTTTCTTTTTCTATACATAGGTATGCATGTTATCTTTTTCTGAACTGTTTGAAAGTTGCAGACGTAAGATCCGTAACTTTTACATTTCTGTCTGTATTTTCTAGAAACAAGTACATTCTCTCTCTTTTTTTTAATAAAAGATTTTATTTATTTATTCGACAGAGACACAGCGAGAGAGGGGACACAGCAGGGGGAGTGGCAAAGGGAGAAGCAGGCTTCCTGCAGAGCAGGGAGCCCGATGTGGGACTCGATCCCAGGACCCTGAGATCATGACCCGAGCCGAAGGCAGACACTTAACGACTGAGCCACCCAGGCTCCCTACAAGTGCATTCTCTTATGTAAGCACGGTGCACTTAGTAAAATCAATAACCTCGTATGGAGTATACGCACTCTGTAGCCCCTATCCACATACTGTCATTTTTTTAAAAAAGATTTTATTTATTTATTTGAGAGAGAAAAAGAGAGCACAAGCAGGGGGAGCAGCAGGCTCCCCGCTGAGCAAGGAGCCCGATGCAGGACTTGATCCGAGGACCCCAGGATCATGACCTGAGCTGAAGGGAGATGTTTAACCAACTGAGCCACCCAGGCACCCCACATGTTGTCATTTGTTTGACATTAGTCCTTTTAGCAAACTAAACAAAAACACAGTTTCTTTCTTTTGGTCCAAGACCGAGTCTAGGAAGGTGTGTCGCATTTAGTTGTTGTGTCCCCATAGCCTCCTTTAGTCTGGGACAGTCAGCTCTTCAGTTATTCTTATCTTTCAGGACCTTGACATTTTTGAAGAATACAAGCTATTTATTTTGTAGAATGTCCCTCATTTGGGGTCTCTCTGGTGTTTCCTTTTGATAAGATTTGGGTTATGTGTTTGGGGCGAAAAAACACCACCGAAGCGGTGTTGTGTCCTTCTCAGAGGTTCACCAGGGAAGTCGTGTCACGTAGCAGACAGTGCGACAGGGTTCTGCACCTCCCCAGCTCTCCCCCACTAGCCTTAACACCCTTGGATGATTTTTGCTGGAAACAGTTTCTATGATGGGGGTTCCCAAATGGTGATTTCCCAGTAAAACTGTTCTTCTGCATTTATTAGTTCACTCTCCACTGTGAGAAGGAACTTTCCCTTCTCCCGTGTTTTTTTTCACTCATTTATTTTTATTATCATGGACCATGGATTCTTACTTTATTCTATGGATTACAATCCATGTACTATCATTATTCTGATGCTCAGATAATTGCCGATTTGGCTCATGGCAGCTCCCGTGACCTTTTGATATGTGTTCATTATTCTGTGAGCATGAGTACTTGGCTCTGTTTTTGGACTTTGTATCTGTAGTTCTGATAGCATTTGAACAGTATCTGTGCTCACGTTCCATGGGAGGATCTAAGTGGTCATGACTAGTGATTTTAGAGACAGACGTTCACTGTGAAATGCTTCAGGTTTTTATTAGGCTCAAGCCCCTAGTTCTTAAGTCTATTTTTGCTTTCCCGTCCCCTCCTACTCTTAAAATACACGGCCCCATTGAGCCTCTGACAGGAGGCAATAGGAGAGCTCATGTGGCTCATGTGGATCTATGAATGGCCTTAAGGAAATGTAAACAAACAAAAAGCCAGAACTTTCTTCTCGAAGGGCGGGCAATTTCTTTGCTGATAGGGTGGTATGTCCACGATTCCATGTGTGATTCTGTTCAGGATGGGGATAATTTTTAGAGCTGGAACTAACCTTTTAAAAAGGTATACTGTCTCTTTTCAGATTAAAGCTGTTGGATTCTTCCCTCTTTTCCTTTTTCTTTCCTTACACACATACAAATTTGTGTCTGTCCTTCAGGTTTGTTGTAATGGCACAAGAGTATTTGTGCAAAAGGAAATTCTTGATGAATTTACAAGAGAAGTAGTGAAACGGACCCAAAAGATAAAAATCGGAGATCCCCTTCTGGAAGATACGAGGATGGGTCCCCTCATTAACCGCCCACACCTGGAGCGAGTCCTTGGGTTTGTTAAGCTGGCAAAGGAGCAGGTGAGAATCAAGTAGAAATAGGATGGGGCGAGGGGGAGGGGAAGTATTCCACGTTCCTTGCTGGGTGCACTTCTCCTGTGCTCATACCTGCTTGGCTCACGATGTCCTCAGCTGTGTTCTGCTTTGTACCTGCAGTGGACTGACTAGGTGTCTGCTTAGGACACACTGAATGTTTCAGGGATGCATATCAGGGTTGTGTGTTTAATAGAAACTATGCATTCTTCTTTTTGGGCAGGGTGCTAAAGTGCTGTGTGGTGGAGACATACATGTACCCGAAGATCCCAAATTGAAGGATGGGTATTACATGAGACCTTGTGTACTGAGTACGTCCTCTTCTTGTTTGTTTTTAAACAGTTTGAAATAAATGTCAGATAGAAAAGGATATTTATAAAATATGTATATGGTATAAAGCAAGTGTCAGTAAATGGTGTCCCCACTGCTCAGACTTAAGGAGTAGAAGTTCTTCCTTACCTCCCATGTGCCCTTCCTCTTGGACAGCAGTGTGCTTTAGTTTGCCTGAGACTTAACTGGGTCGACACCTGTTGTTCTGGAAGCAAGGAGCTCAAAAAAAAAAAAAAAATGGTAGTGCATGTTTTAAAAAAAATTAATGAATTTTGTTTCTCAGGAAAGTTGCTGAAGAATATGTTTTTCTTTGAGCAATATGTCATCAATATGATAAAACCAATTTGTCAGACAATCTGGCGATATTTAAAAAATTTTGTAATTTAATAATTTTTAGCACCTCCTTTCAATATCTTAAACGTGTCCTGCTTTGGACAGGCAAGTGTGTGGTCATTCCGCTGTCTTCGACCCTTTACTTCTATCCCTCAGAGGTGCCCACTGCTCTAGGTAATGTTATTCTCGTGCTTTCCTCTGTTATTTTACAATGTATCTTAGTATCCCTATAAAAATATTGGTAGTTGCACTGCTGTTCAACATAGTACTAGAAGTCCAATCAGACAACAAAAATAAAAGGCATCCAAATTGGTAAAGAAGAAGTCAAACTCTCACTCTTCGTGGATGACATGATACTCTATGTGGAAAACCCAAAAGACTCCATCCCAAAATTGCTTAAACTCATACAGGAATTCAGCAAAATGGCAGGACATAAAAACAATGCACAGAAATCGTTACATGTCTATACACTAACAATGAGAAGAAAGAGGAATTATGGAGTTGATTGCATTTACAATTGCACCAAAAACCATAAGATACCTAGGAATAAGCCTAACCAAAGACACAAAGAATCTGTACTCTGAAAACTATAGAACACTCATGAAAGAAATTGAGGAAGATACAAAGAAATGGAAAAACATTCCATGCTCATAGATTGGAACAACAGATACTGTTAAAAAGTCTATGCTACCTAGAGCAATCTACACATTCAATGCAATCCCTATCAAAATACCATCAACTTTTTTCACAGAGCTGGAACAAATAATCCTAACATTTGTATGGAACCAGAAAAGACCCCGAATAGCCAAAGGAATGTTGAAAAAGAAAACCCAAGCTGGTGGCATAACAATTCTGGACTTCAAGCTCTATTACAAAGCTGTAATCATTAAGACAGTATGGTACTGGCACAAAAACAGATCAGTGGAACAGAATGGAGAACCTAGAAATGGACCCTCAACTCTATGGTCAACTAATGTTCAACAAAGCAGGAAAGAATATCCAATGGAAAAAAGACAGTCTCTTCAACAAATGGTGTTGGGAAAATTGGACAGCTACATGCAGAAGAATGAAACTGGGCCATTTCCTTACACCACACACAAAAATAGACTCGAAATGGATGAAAGACCTAAATGGGACACAGGAATCCATCAAAATCTTAGAGGAGAACACAGGCAGCAACTTCTTTGATCTCAGCCATAGCAACTTCTTGCTAGAGACATCGCCAAAGGCAAGGGAAACAAGGGCAAAAATGAACTACTGGGACTTCATCAAGATAAAAATCTTTTGCACAGCAAAAGAAATAGTCGACAAAATCAAAAGATAGCTGACAGAATGGGAGAAGATATTTGCAATGTCATAACAGATAAAGGGCCTAATATCCAAAGTCTATAAAGAACTTATCAAACTCAACACCCAAAGAACAAATGATCCAATTAAGAAATGGGCAGAAGACATGAACAGACATTTCTCCAAAGAAGACATCCAAATGGCCAATAGACACATGAAAAAGTGCTCAATGTCACTTGGCATCAGGGAAATACAAATCAAAACCTCAATGAGATACCACCTCACACCAGTCAGAACGGCTAAAATTAACAAGTCAGGGAACGACAGATGTTGGTCGGGATGCAGAGAAAGGGGAACCCTCCTACACTGTTGGTGGGAATGCAAGCTGGTGCAACCACTCTGGAAAACAGTATGGAGGTTCCTCAAAAAGTTGAAAATAGAGCTACCATACGATCCAGCAATTGCACTACTAGGTATTTACCCCAAAGATACAAATGTAGTGATCCGAAGGGGCACATTGCACCCCAATGTTTATAGCAGCAATGTCCACAATAGCCAAACTATGGAAAGAGCCTAGATGTCCATCAACAGATGAATGGATAAAGAAGAGGTGATCAATATATGTAGTGGACTATTAGCCATCAGGAAAATGCAGTCTTGCTGTTTGAAATGACAAGGATGGAACTAGAGGGTATTATGCTGAGCAAAGTAAGTCAATCAGAGTAAGACAATTATCATATGATCTCACTCATACGTGGAATTTAAGAAACAAAACAGGAGCATAGGGGAAGGGAGGGAAAAATGAAATAAGACAAAACCGAGAGGGAGACAAACCGTAAGAGACTCTTAATCATAGGAAACAAACTGAGGGTTGCTGGAGGGGAGAAGAATGGGGGAATGGGGTTAACTGGGTGATGGACATTAAGCAGGGATGTAATGAACACTGGGTGTTATATAAAACTGATGAATCACTGAACTCTACCTCTGAAACTAATAATACACTATATGTTAATTAATTGAATTTTAGTTAAAAAATAGTTTAAAAAAATCAGTTTCATAGGCTTTAAAAAACTATATACAGATTGAATTATGTTGTGTAATTCCTTACATCTTGTCTAGAAGATAGATCCAGCTGATCTCTGTCCCTAAGATTGACAGCTGTGTCCGTTTTCAGCACTTGATTATCTGATGCATTTTAACCTTTAGCCCTCGCTAAAAAAAAGATCCACTGAGGTTTGAAAGCTATGAACCTAGCATCCATACCATGGATTAGCTTGTACTTATTAAGTGAATAGGAAAAGCTTACAATATATTTTTAGATACAAATAAAAAATACAGATTTAACAATACTGTGTATGGTATTAACCCAGATGTATTAAAAAACAAGTGTATGCATAAGAAAAAGAAGGAATGGAGTAATCATCATAATATTAATAGTGGATTTCTCTGGTTGCTGGGATTAAAGGTGATTTTTATTATACTTGGTACATTTCTGAATATTCCAGATTTTTCAGAGGGAATACATATTTTACAATTAGGAAAAAAAAGTTATTCTTTTTTTTTTTTTAAAGATTTTATTTATTTATTTGACAGAGAGAGACAGTGAGAGCAGGAACACAAGCAGGGGGAGTGGGAGAGGGAGAAGCAGGCTTCCTGCTGAGCAGGGAGCCCGATGTGGGACTCGATCCCAGGACCCTGGGATCATGACCTGAGCCGAAGGCAGACGCTTAATGACTGAGCCACCCAGGCGCCCCCTAAAAAGTTATTCTTAAACAAGCTGTGAACCTAGGCAAAGAACAGGGAGCTAACTGAACAGAGGTTTATTCTAGTGATTCTGAAAGCCTGGTTTGTGATCCATGACGTCAGTGCCACTTGGAAAACCTGTTAAATTGGGGCCGATTCCTGGCTCCTGCCCTAGACCCCTCAGTGTAACTCTCAGAGTGGGGCCCAACGATCTGCTTTTTAATAAACCCCCAATTCATTTTTATTCATATTAAAGTTTGAGAGTCACAACAGAGTCTGGGTTAACTTTAGATTCCTTAAGATTTGTGGGCCAACTCTGGAAAACAGTATGGAGGTTCCTCAAACAGTTGAAAATAGAGCTACCATACGATCCAGCAATTGCACTACTGGGTATTTACCACAAAGATACAAATGTAGGGATCCGAAGGGGTACGTGCACCCCAATGTCTATAGCAGCAATGTCCACAATAGCCAAACTGTGGAAAGAGCCAAGATGTCCATCGACAGATGAATGGATAAAGAAGATGTGGTATATATACACAATGGAATATTATGCAGTCATCAAAAGGAATGAGATCTTGCCATTTGCAACGACATGGATGGAACTGGAGGGTGTTATGCTGAGTGAAATAAGTCAATCAGAGAAAGACATGTATCATATGACCTCACTGATATGAGGAATTCTTAATCTCAGGAAACAAACTGAGTGTTGCTGGAGTGGTGGGGGGTGGGAGGGATGGGGTGGCTGGGTGATAGACATTGGGGAGGGTATGTGCTCTGGTGAGCGCTGTGAATTGTGCAAGACTGATGAATCACGGATCTGTACTTCTGAAACAAATAATGCAACATATGTTAAGAAAGAAGAAAACGAAGATAGCGGGAGGGGAAGAATGAAGGGGAGTAAGTCGGAGGGGGAGACGAACCATGAGAGATGATGGACTCTGAAAAACAAACTGAGGGTTCTAGAGGGGAGGGGGTGGGGGGATGGGTTAGCGTGGTGATGGGTATTAAAGAGGGCACATTCTGCCTGGAGCACTGGGTGTTATGCACAAACAATGAATCATGGAACACTACATCAAAAACTAATGATGTATGGTGATTAACATAACAATGCAAAATAAAAAAAAAGATTTGTGGGCCAAAGTACAGTGAGTGTTCCGTTTCAGACAGGAACCTTTCCTTCCCTCGCCTGCCACCTGTTACTTCATGCCCGCATCACCTTTGAGTCTCCGACATAGAATTCACTGCGTACAGAGCCATGCAGTGTTACCAACCTGCAGGAGATAATAAAATATTTCCTGGGATTCTTGGGTAGTGATTGTCCTGAATAATTTAATATTCTGGCTAATCATTTCCCTAAATGTCGTATGTGAATTACTAGTTTTCGGAGAATTAGAACATAATGAACTATCCTTAAGCACAACCTGAGAGTTATTTATTACATCTTTAAGATACTTCAGGTGTCCCCAAAGTACAATGTGACATACAAGTGACCAGAATGCTTTTTGTACTTTGTATATACACAAGCTCTGAACAACCTTTTAAGAGAACGTAGACTTGCCATCTTTGTAGATACGTGAGGATTGGTTTTCAGACTTTGGCTGATACGCATCCAATGTTTCGAGTAGGGTTCTCAAGGCGTTCTTACCGCTGTGTATTTCAGTGCTTACTGTGGAAAAGATATTTTCAAGCACCAAGCACGATCATTCCTTCACTGATGTTTGACTCTATTACGATGTTTGCAGCTAATTGCAGAGACGATATGACCTGCGTGAAAGAAGAGATCTTTGGACCAGTTATGTCCATTTTACCATTTGACACTGAAGCTGAGGTTCTGGAAAGAGCCAATGATACCACTTTTGGCTTAGCGGCTGGTGTCTTTACCAGGTATGTGGGAAAGGACACTCATGCAGCTTTGCAGAAATAGGGGACGGATGCTGGGTCTGCCCAGAGAGGCCACTGCCCTCATTTCCTCTCTGGAGTTGACATGTTCATCAGCATTTTCTGCCTGCTCCAGGTGAGGTCCGAAGGTGCCCAAGTAGGATCTCGCAGTTTGCCCTGAATGGCCAGAGCCCCTGCTGTTGAGTTTGTTTATTTGTTTTCTTTTTTTATTCTTTAATTTTTTAAATATTTTATTTATTTATTTATTTGACAGAGAGAGAGAGAGCACAAGCAGGGGGAGCGGCAGAGGCAGAGGGAGAAACAGGCCCCCCACTGAGCAGGAAGCCCGATGTGGGACTCGATCCCAGGACCCCGGGATCATGACCTGAGCTGAAGGCAGACACTTAACGACTGAGCCACCCAGGCGCCCTATTAATTTGTTTTCTTAAAAGATTTTTTATTTACTTATTTGAGAGAGAGAGAGATCGAGTTGGGGGGGGCAGAGGGCAAGGGAGAAGCAGGCTCTCTGCTGAGCAGGGAGCCCGACCAGGGCTCAATCCCGGACTCCAGGATCATGACCTGAGCCAGCAAACGCTCAATCAACTAAGCCACCCAGGTGCCCCTGCTGTTGAGTTTAAGATTTTTTTTTTTTTTTTTTTTGAGAGAGAGTGAGCGAGAGAGAGAGATCATAAGCTGCAGGAGGGGCAGAGGGAGAGGGAGAAGCAGGCTTCCCACTGAGCAGAGAGAGACCCCGACGCGGGGCTTGATGCCAGGACCCTGGGATCATGACCCAAAGCCGAAGGCACTCGCTTAACTGACTGAGCCACCCAGGCGCCCCCTGCTGTTGAGTTTAAATTGAGGTTTATTTTATTTTATTTTATTTTTTTAAAATTTGATTTATTTGACAGAGAGAGACACAGTGAGAGAGGGAACATAAGCAGGGGGAGTGGGAGAGGGAGAAGCAGGCTTCCCTCGGAGCAGGGAGCCTGATGCGGGGCTCGATCCCAGGACCCTGGGATCATGACCTGAGCGGAAGGCAGATGCTTAAGGACTGAGCCACCCAGGCGCCCCTAAATTGAGCTTTAAACAGTGTTGATGAACATTCTATCCTATTTCATTCATTCATTGGACAAATATTTAAGGTTCTGATCTATGTAAAGCATCAGGTTGGGTGCCTACTGAAAACCTACATGTCAAGGAATTTAGAAACCTGTAAGCATATAAACACTGGGCAGTATTCTTCAAAAAGGTGATTTTTCGTGGCTTTAGAGTAATTCCTAATTGGAATGTGTTGTAAAATATGTAGGCCTTTTTTCAGTTGTTGCATATTTAGGCTGTTGTTTCCAGTTGTAACTCTTGTAAGTAAAATTGTGATTAAGATCTTTGTACATAAACTTTAACCACTATAATACAAGTAAAAAGTGATTTGGGAACAAAATTTCCTTGAAAATGATTGCAGATTGCTTGATCATATACAAACTTTGATTAGTCTTTGGCAGTCCTAGGCAGTTCTCCAAGACTGCTTTACACTTGGAATTATGCTGTTTCTTTGGGATATATACAGGGTTCAATTTTTTCTTAGTTTTGTGATGAGGAACCTGGGAAGGAAGACTCAGGACCCCCTGGAGGGTCTGATGAATGAAATAGCACTGATGAAGGCCAACTGGGGGCTCAGTTGGCCTTCATCTGAGGTCATGATCCCCCAGGTCAGGCTTCCTGCTCAGTGAGGAGCCTGCTTCTCCCTCCCCCTCTGCCCCTCCCCCTGCTTGTGCTCTCTCTCTCTCGCTCACTCTCTTTCAAATAAATAAATAAAATCTTAAAAAAAAAGAAATAGCTTCTCTTGGAGCTCTGGAGAAAGAAAAGATTGAGGAGCTGCTGCTTTTTTGTTTGTTTCTTTTTTTTAGAGTAATTTTAGGTTCACTGCAAAACCGAGTGGAAGGCAAAGCACAGAGATTTCCCATTTACCCCACCCCCCCACCTGCCGTCATCAGCGTCCCCCACCCGAGGGTACATTGGTTGTAATTGATGAACCTACTTGAACATACCGTAATTGCCCAAAGACCACAGTGACGTCAGGGTTTACCCTCGGTGTTGTACACCCTGTGGACTTGCACAGCGGTATCCACCGTCAGGATAACACGCTGACTAGTAGTGTCACGGCCCTGTCAGTCCTCCCTGAGGAGCTGCTTTTTCCCTGTGAGCACCAAATGGGTTGTCTCTGCTCTTGCTTTGCCGCCACAGGACGGATGGGGGCGCTCACAAAGGGTGACTCAGTATGCTGTTACTGTTTTAACACTTTATAGGATAATTCATGTACCGTACCCACTGTTAATTTACCCACTGTTTTTCAGTGTATTTACAGAGTTCTGCAACCATCACCATAATCTGGTTTTAGAACATTTTCATCATCCCACGAACATGAGCAGCCATTTCTCATTCTCCCCTCCCCCCAGGCCCCGGCCACCCCTAATCTACTTGCTCGCTCTACAGATTTGCTTATTCTGAATATTTTATGTAAATGGAGTCCTACAGTATGTGGCGTTGTGTGACTGGCTTCTTCGACTTAGCAGCATGTTCTCTCGGGTCTTTGTGTTGTAGCAGGTGCCTGTACCTCATCCTATCTCCAAATAATATTCCATTGCGTGGGTACATCTTGTTCATTCACCTGGTGGACATTTGGATTGTTTCTACTTGTTTGCTATTATGAATAATGTCTCTGTGGACACTTGTATCTGAGTCTCTGTGTGGCTGTGTTTCATTTCTGCCTGTGGCACATCCCTAGAAGTGGAACTGCTGGATCACGTCGTGCCTCTGTGCTTAGCTCTCTGGGCACTGTTCAGCTGTTCCCCCAAGAGGCAGCACCACCTCACGTGCCCACCATCAACGTGGCGGGGGGCCGGTTTCTCCGCATCCGCATCCGTATCCGGGGCAGCCCTTGCTACTGTGTGGCCTTTTGGTTTCCGCCATCCTGCTGGGTGTGAAGTGGTGTCTCAGTGTGGTTTTTTGTTTTTTCTTTTTAAGATTTATTTATTTAGGGGCGCCTGGGTGGCTCAGTCGTTAAGCGTCTGCCTTTGGCTCAGGTCATGATCCCAGGGTCCTGGGATTGAGCCCCGCATCAGGCTCCCTGCTCAGCGGGGAGCCTGCTTCTCCCTCTGTGTGCTGCTCCCCCGGCTTGTGCGCTCTCTCTCTCTCTCTCTGACAAATAAATAAAATCTTTTTTTTTAAAGATTTTATTTATTTGAGAGAGAGAGAATGAGAAAGAGAGAAAGCACATGAGAGGGGGGAGGGTCAGAGGGAGAAGCAGACTCCCTGCCGAGCAGGGAGCCCGATGCGGGACTCGATCGAGGGACTCTAGGATCATGACCTGAGCTGAAGGCAGTCGCTTAACCAACTGAGCCACCCAGGCGCCCCAAATAAATAAAATCTTTAAAAAAAATTTTATTTATTTAAGAGAGAGCATGAGCAGGGGGAGAGGGAGATGCAGACTCCCTGCTGAGCAGGGCTCAATCCCAGGACTCTGGGATCATGACCTGAGCCGAAGGCAGATGCTTAACTGACTGAGCCACCCAGGCGCCCCTCAGTGTAGTTTTGATTTGCATGCCTCGAAGTTGTCTTTTGCATTTTCTCGATAGTCTCATTTGCGGTACAAAAATTGTAAATTTTGACCAAGTCCCATTCTGGTTTTTTCTTTTTGTCTGTTACTTTTGGTACCATGTCTAAGAAGGATTTATCTAGCCCAGGGTCCTGAAGATTTATTCCTGTTTTCTTTGAAGAGTTTTACGGTTTTTGCTTTGATGTTTTAGGTCTGTGACCTGAGTTCATATTTATATGTGCTGTAGAAAGGGATTGACCTTCCTACTTGCTGGATGTGTGGATAGCCAGCTGTTCCAGCACTATTTGTTAAAAAGACTCTTTCTCCCCATCGAAGTGTTTGGCCTCCTTGTTGCTGCTGCTTATTTTATAGATGCTTTCGGATGAGACTCTCAAACTCAAGTCCTTCTCTCTTTTGCAGGGATGCCACGAGATTTTAAAACACATTGTGAGGAAATGAGTTGGCAATACTTTGAGACCTTTAGAACTGGTAGTCTAACTTTTCCTGTTAGAGCAGGAGCAAAAGAAACTATGAATAACCACGTTTTGTTTGGTTTTTTTGCTTCATAGGGACATCCAACGCGCTCACAGAGTGGTGGCCAGGCTGCAGGCCGGGATGTGCTTCATTAACAACTACAACGTCAGCCCAGTGGAGCTGCCCTTCGGCGGGTATAAGAAGTCAGGTGAGGCGCTGGCTGGCAAGCGCGAGGGCAGACCGGGTCTCTGGGGACATGGGGTGTCATTCAGACTCTACGGACCAGCTTCCCAAACATGGCTGTGCATCAGAATCAGCTGGGACAGTGTCCTGATTCCTGGTCCTCCCCAGACCACACAAGTCTCTGGGGATGGAAGCCAAGCAACTCCCCCCCCCACCCCAAAAAGCTCTCCAGAAGGTTCTGACGTGTATACAGCTTAGCTTGTGAACGGCTGGCAGACATCTCAAAAAAGTTTATCTCGTGGCTAGAATTAGTTCTTCTTCACAGTCTGTGATCACTGGAGGCATAAATCCACTCCCAGAGGTTCCATACTAGGGACGGTTGTTGTCATCCACTGTGGAGCGTTTTTTTAAATTAAAGATTTTATTTATTTATTTGAGAGAGGATGAGAGAGAGCATGAGAAAGGGGAGGGTCAGAGGGAGAAGCAGACTCCCCGCAGAGCAGGGAGCCCGATGCGGGACTCAATGGTCATGACCTGAGCCGAAGGCAGTCGCTTAACCAACTGAGCCACCCAGGCGCCCTCACTGTGGATTTTTTCATTTAATTTAATTTTATGATTTTATTTTATTTTACAATTTGATTTTATTATTTTAAGATTTTATTTTTAAGATTTTACTTATTATTTGAGAGAGTGAGCCCAAGTAGGGGAAGAGGGGCAGAGGGAGAAGCCGACTCCTCGCTGAGCAGGGAGCCCGACGTGGGGCTGGATCCCAGGACCCGGGATCATGACCTGAGCTGAAGGCAGACACTTAACCTCCTGAGCCACCTAGGCGCCCCACTGTGGAGTTTTTAGATGTAAAGTGGCTCTTACATCTCAGAAAGCATATATTAACTTGTTTTTAACAACAATGACAGCCCCTAGGGTTACAACCAGAAATGTTGTCCCTAAGCTGCTGCCCGTCGCTTACGTGGACTCGGTCAGTTGGGCACGCGTTACTGTAACATAGCGCATGTGGAAGTCCAGTGTGAGGAGGAGCCTCGAGGCGTCCAGGATAGAGCCCTTACTTCGAGGTTCTCTCTTTGGAGCTTATTGCCTGTAAATATTCTCTATAATCTCCCATATCTTTCCCTGAAAATCGGTTTCGACTTTGTAGCAGCACCATGCTAAGAGCCTGACCCCTGGCCTCTTGGCTCGTGTTTGTGGCCATCACAGTGTTGGCAAACATACCTCGAGGAGAGCCGATGAGATGATGGGTATTAATCTGAGAGTTTGATTTACTATGTTTTGTTATTACCCCGGCATTCCCTGGTCATGCTCCACTGATCACCCTCGTCCCTGCACGGGGCCCAGAGGAGCTGGGCACACAGGCACAGAGTGCAGAGTGGGATCCAGGGCGCTGCTTTATTAAGCTAGAACCCTCGGTGCAGGGAAAAGTTTGGAATCTACAGTGTAGGCCTCAGAGGGCCCTCCTAGGCCAGCTTTCCCTTCCACAAATCGAAATGTTTGGATCCGTGTGCTCAGGCTTGTCTCGTCTTGGATGAGAGAGAGACCGAAATGTGGCCAGATCTGAGGAGCAACAACCTGGACTAACCCACCCAACTAGCTCTGTGCTCAGAGGGTGTGAAAGGGGACAAAGGACAGAGCGAGGCCTTGCCAGAGCCACTGTAGAAGTCACCTTTTGAATAGTGTCCCTGGAGGCGTGGATGTGTGGGGACCGGGCCTTGCCCTTTGGAGGCAGAGCCTACCTAAGCCTGAGGCAGGATGACAAGAAAGGCCAGGTGTGGGATGCTGTCCTTGTGACGTGTGACTTAGTGACCAGGCAGTGCTTGGACTTTGAGTAATCTGTGCTACCCGAAGAGTCCCCTGCTCCTGTGAGTTGATGGGGTATAAACAGCAAGCTGCTCTTAACAGATCTGGTGTAAGAAAAGGTTGAAAATTCTATTATGTAGAGTTAAGTTTTAGTAAGCACCAGCTTTTTTTTTTTTTTTTTTTTTTTAAGATTTATTTATTTATTTTAGGGGCGCCTGGATGTCTCAGTCAGTGAAGCATCTGCCTTCAGCTCAGGTCATGATCCTGGGGTCCTGGGATCGAGCCCCGCATTGGGCTCCCTGCTCAGCGGGGGGTCTGCTTCTCCCTCTCCCTCTGCCCCCTGTTCCTCTTGCTTGTGCTCGCTCTCTGAAATAGAAAAAAAATCTTTAGAGATTGATTGATTGATTTTAGAGAGTGTGCACGGGTGTGCACACAAGTGGGGGGAGAGGTAGAGGGAGAGAGAACATCAAGCAGACTGTGTTTTCCACATTTTGTTGCTAAGATGCCCTTCCCCATTTGGACCTATGCAATCAGATCTTTGTATCTCTATTAAGTTTCATAATCTCAAAGTTAGTCTATAAGGTTAGCTCTTAAGCAGTAGAAGTAATCTTTTTTCTTTTTTTTTTTTTTTTGAGAGAGAGAGAGAGCAGGGCAGAGGGAGAGGGAGAGAGAATCTTAAGCAGATTCCACGCCTAGCATGGAGCCTGACGCTGGGCTCCACCTCACGACCCTGAGATCATGACCTGAGCTGAAATCAAGAATCAGGCGCTCAACCGACGGAGCCACCCAGGCGCCCCAAGTTAGCACCAACTTTCAAAGGCGTCCGTCGGTTGTTGTAGAGACTGCTTTCACACTGGATAGGAAAGCCTGAACGTTTTCAGATCTCAGCCCACAACGGTAGATACCTAAGTTAGGATTCCTGTCGTAGAAATGAGACGTGGCTGTTGCCTTGGCCCCCTCCCCGAAGGCCAGTGGGTCACTTTTATCCGTGCCTGGCTCCACAGCTGGTATGTGCAGTTGAGGACTTCATCCCAAACCTTGTCAGTTGTGTGTTCCTCCCCCTGCTGGGGTCAGCCGGGCCTGTCCTTGCTGGTCACCATGACTTTTCAGTCACGTGGCTTATCCTCAGCCCGCTCTTCCTTTCAGGGTTCGGCAGAGAGAATGGCCGCGTGACGATCGAGTATTATTCACAGCTGAAGACTGTGTGCGTGGAGATGGGTGATGTGGAATCTGCCTTTTGAGAACGTGCGGCGTGGCCAGGCGTGGAGCGAGGCCTGACCTCGATAGAGGCCGGACAGCTGCCTTCTGTTGCAAACCCAGAATTGTGCCTTTCGGGGTAAGAGGATGGCTCGGTGTCCTTCATGTCTCAGTCCCTTTCCTATGAAAATGTGCCTAAGTGCCTTGGAGATACTAATCAAGGAAGTTGTGATTGTGCTCAAAGCCAGTGTCTGTGTAATCTTTAACACCCTTCTGGAGAACGGGGAGGGACCAGGATTATGCGTCTCCCACAGATCTGACCCCCTACAGTGCTCAAAGAACTGGTTCCTGGTTCAATTCCTGGTGGAGTCAGTAGAGATCATTTTCTGCTCGTTGACATTTGTAAGCTCTGGGCCCTTGTTATTCCATTGAGAAGGGCGACCGTCAGGATCACAGTGACAGGGTCACGTTCTGCGTGATGGTCACCTCGCCAGAGGAAGCACTTTGTTTCCACTCGGTGCTGGTGGAGGAAATCGATCTCCGGCCCTTGCACGGCGGACAGCCTGCCCTCTTTTTTAAATGCACAGACTAGCTGTATGCTAGTGCAGCACACCGAAATGAAATAAATCGCGCTGCTAATCCTTTCAGCTTCATGTTTTAAAATGAGGCCCATCTCCAGGGAATGCTAGTCCACAGAATAGGGCTGAAGTTCAGTGTGTAAGGCGGGGATTTGTCCTTTGCACTCGGGACACAGGGATGGGCTTTCATTGCCTCATGGATGCTTATGGCCCATGGGAACTTGTAGGCTTTGTGTCCTTCCCTATCCTGACACGCAGCGCCTGTCTTTGCAGAGCTGTCAGACCACGGCGACTTCTCAGCCTTCACCCTGCTTTCTCTGCCTTTTAGGGAAATAGTTATGTCCGTTAGCTGCATTAGTCAGGGTTGTCCAGCGACACAGTACCATAGAATAGAATAGGGGAACAGGTAGGTAGATATAAGGGAAGATTTATTCTAAGAATCAGCTCACATGATCATGGAGGCTGAGAAGGCCTCCCCTTCTGCCATCTGTAGGCTGGAGACCCAAGAAAGCAGGTATTGGGACGCCTGGGTGGCTCAGTCGGTTAAGCATCTGCCTTCGGCTCAGATCATGATCCCAGGGTCCTGGGATTGAGTCCCGCATCGGGCTCCCTGCTCTGTGGGGAGCCTGCTTCTCCCTCTGCCTCTCATGAATAAATAAATAAAATCTTAAAAAAAAAAAAAAAGGAAAGCAGGTATTGTGATCCAGTCTGAGTCTGAAGGCCTGAAAACCAAGGGGGCAGAGGGTCTAAGTCCCGAGTCCCAAGGCCCGAGAGCCAGGAGTGCTGGCGTCTGAGGGCAGGAGGAGATGGATGTCCCAGCTCAAGCAGAGATCGAACTCCCCTATTCTCCATCTTTTTGTTCTGTCTGGGCCCTGAACGGATTGGGTGATGCCCACCCACACTGGGGGAGAGCCATCTGCTGCACACAGTTCACCAGCTGCTGATAACTTCTGGAAACCTCCTCACAGGCACACCCGGAAACCATGTTTTACCAGCCGTCTGGGCATCCCTTAGCCCAGTCAGGTTGGCACATGAACAGCACAGTAGCTAATTTAGTGGTCAAGGGTAGGGGGTAGTTCTCCCTACAGGGCCCACATCTAATGGTGTATTATGATGGGTAAACGCCATAGTTTCAGGGATCACGGCCGCATCAGCCTCTTGGGTGTTTATTTGCACAGAGGGCACGTAGGAGAAGACAGGCTTCGGCAGTTCCTCTAAAGGGAAAACAGCAGCGGAGGGGAGCCGGTGTTTGAATCCCCGCTGTGTGCCGACTGCCACATCCTCATTTCGTGCTCCTGCTAAATTACAAAGGCGTGGTAGTAGCCCCGATGTTCAGAAGAAGGAACAGAATCGGAGAAGCCAGGTGGCTGGGACTTCAGTTCTGGTGCTTCCTGCTATGCTCCCCCCAGTCCTGGAACTTCAGTGCTGTGTGCCGGTCTCCTAGGACTGCTCTGACACATGACCATGAGCCTAGAGACTTGAAGGCCAAGGGAGTTTCACTGGGCAGAAACCCAGGGGTTGGCAGGGCCCCACTCCCTCCGGAGGCTGCAGGACAGAAGCCTTCCCCTCACCTCGTCCTGCGTGCTGAGCGACCCTTGCATTCCCTGGCTCACGGTCCCTTCCTCTGTCTCTAAGGCCAACAGCTTAGCAGCTTCAGTCCCTCTGCTGCCCCCTGACAAGGACTCTTGTGACGGCATTTAGAGCCCACCAGAGTGCCCGTAATCATCTCGCAGCTCTAGCTCCTTCATCACATCTGCACGTCTCTTCCTGCCTTAGAAGGGAACTTTCTGGATTCGGGTTGGGGGCAGCTTTCTGCAGTTGCCCCAGCCCACGCCGTCCACAGTGCGTCCCAGGAGGCCACCAGCTATGGTCCTTCACACGTTTACCAGAAGAGTAATAGGTACAAAACACACTCAGGAAACACCAACTTAACCGGGAGGTCAGGCCTTCCTCTGATTTGGAAGAAGTTAGGTCCTCTAGCAAAATTCTCTTAGACTCGCCTTCGTTTTTTTTCTCTATGGTTATTTTGATTCACTTTTTGAAAGTTGCGCAGAAGGACCCCCTTCTTTCTCCCTCTCCGTCTAATCTTCTCTCCCAGTGGTAACTACGGTTAACTTTTGGGTGTGTACCTCTCCTAGGATTTTCTCAAAATGGGTAACTGCAAACTAAGCCCGTCTCCCGATGGCTATACGAGCTGCTGCTTCTAAGACAGTGGCCACTTCCCGCCAGGTCCAAGGGTCCTTTTGCCCAGTTCAGGAGTTCATTAGCCATTTGCTTTAGAATGGAAAATGGAGCTTTTCTCAAAACGGAGGCTCTCACGTCCTGAAGTTTCATATAGTTCCAGAAATGCAAACTCCCGGAGCCAGAACCGTCAGGCCGCTGGGCTCATGGGAAGTACTGTTTGCATAAGTGAATGGATCAGAGGGCTGGGTTAGCCTTGCTACTCACGGTGGCCCAGGGACCAGCAGCGTCTGCTTGTGAGAGCCCCAGAATCTCCGTCCCCCCTCAGACCTAAGGATCTGGATCTGCATTTTCACAGGACCCCCCCAGGGGATCTTATGCTGCTCTTAGAGCAATGGTTCTCAACTTTGGCTGTACATAAGTGCCCAAAGAAAGCTTCAAATTTAAGATGAATTTAACCGATCTGGGGTGTGGCCTGGTCATCTAGATTCTTGAGGTCCCTGCCAAGCTGAACTCAGCAGACTGGTTGAGAACCGCGCATGGCTTTACCGGGGTGCTGCGTGAGTTCAGTAACCTCTAGCCACATGTGGCTGCTTACATTTAAAATGAAATAAAAGGGCGCCTGGGTGGCTCAGTTGGTTAAGTGACTGCCTTCGGCTCGGGTCATGATCCTGGAGTCGCGGGATCGAGTCCCACATCGGGCTCCCTGCTCAGCGGGGGGTCTGCTTCTCCCTCTGACCCTCTTCCCTCTCATGCTCTCTGTCTCTCATTCTCTCTCTTTCAAATAAATAAAATCTTAAAAAAAAAAATAAAAAATAAAATGAAATAAAAATCAGGTTTTTACTTGCTTTAGCCACGTGTCAGGTGCTTAATGCTGCACATGGGTAGTGGGTACTATATTGGACAATGCAGATGTCCAGTCTTTCCACGGTGTCAGAAAGTTCTGTCGGACAGGGCTGCTTTCGAGGGAGGGACCTGAGACACTGTTCAGTTTCGAGTGAGTTAGGAGACCACCTTTGGACGCAAGGGCTGGGAGGGATGAAGAGGGGAGTGGGGCGAACCCTGGGGTGGGGGCTGCTTAGACCCTAAGAGGGTAGTAGGTCACCTGGATGCTGCCTCCCACCAGCAGGTGGCGCCCGCACACCCCACACCTTGTGCTGGAACCGGAGGGGCCCTTGGTCTGGGGTGCACAGTGCGTGTGCTGTCGACTGAGCTCAAGAACTTTCTATGGTAAGTGTTACCATTAACCCCAACTTACAGCTGGGTTAACTGAGGCTTAGGGAGGCTAATAAACCTGACCAAGGGCACACAGCTCCCCGCGGTGCGGGGGCCCTCTGCGGTGCAATGTGGAGTAATTAGACCTGCGTGGTTCTCTAGTTTCCATCTACAGCAAAGCCCAGAATGTTTCTCTACAGAAATAAACCGACTCTTTGGAACATACATAGCCTGAGCAGCAGTGAGCGGCAGTACTTACACCAAAAATTTTTTTTCTCCATGAGACAAAGAACAGAAAGTAGCTCATAAGACATAGTTATTCTCTACGGCAGAGATCTACACGCTGGATTCGGCCAAGCCCTGGGTGTGCGGGGGGCTCACGGCACTGTTTCACGTGTTGGGGTTTCTTATACAACCTCATTTGAGCCCGTTCTATAATAGCAGAATGACAAAGATGGATCATGTGACTTCGAAAAGCATCCTGTCAAGACTTCCAACAAAGGTGAAAATGTCACATCGTCCCCAGGCCACCCCCGTGCTGCTTCCCTGATGCCCATACTCTGTGTGATGAGAAGGGAAACCACAGCAAGTTCTCTAATCTGAGGTGCACTTCTTATGAAAAAATAAACACGAGAAACAAAAACCAAAAAAAAAACCATAACCCTAGCCTATTGTAAAGTCTTAATTTTTTTCAAGTCTGGACCCAAAATACCATTCATCATCACCATCATTTTGCAAAGGACATTTTAATATAAAAAAGAATACAAGTTAAAGCTTTATGGAAACAGTCCTCATTTTCCTTCTTTTGCTCCATGCTGGGGAAAAGGTCTCCTGACTATGGTAGAGTGTATACTGCTGGGCTCCAGGTGGTCATGTGGCCACGGCTGACTGTGTCCAGTCACTGAGCAGAGCATTCCAGCCTTAAGTGATGGAGTACAGTGGGAAAAGCATGGATTTTAGAGTCGGGCCTGGGTGCAGACCCCATCTCTAACCCTCATGGGCTAGTGAGTGCTTGAAATGTGATGAGAGCAACTACAGAACTGATTTTTACTTACATTTTATTCATTTGATTGTAGACAGACATACGTGAGCTCGTGGCTACTTTACTGAGCAGCACAGGTGTGAAAGGGAGAGAATCTTAAGCAGGCTCCGTACTTTACTGAGCAGCACAGGTGTGAAAGGGAGAGAATCTTAAGCAGGCTCCATGCCCAGCACGGAGGCCTATGTGGGGCTCAATCTCATGACTCTGAGATCAAAATCAAGACTCGGACACTTAACCAACTGAGCCACCCAGGTGCCCCAATCGAAGCAGTCTTTAATAGAAATTAAAAAAAAAAATCCTTGTTGTTACCGTACGTGTTAACATCAAGTGATAAGATAATCTTATATCCCAACTCAGGCTAGAAGACTTTCCTTCCTTGGGCCCCAATTTTTCACAGCTGTGGCATGATTATGAACATATTACCACAATCAGACATTTCCCCAATTTCACCTAAGTAAATATCTTCTGGCAGGGTGAGGAGGGGGCTCAGTATCTGTCACCTCTCTCATCTAGTAGGAACAGGCTATTTCTTTTAGGTAAAGACTCAAAAAAGAAATCAGCAACAGAGTCAGGTTTAGGTATGAGGCTAATGCCAGATAAGTTTTTATTATATTTAGAAAAAAAAATAACTGAAAATAAAAGCGAGTCACTCAAAATGAATGAGTTTTTAAACACCCTGTAATTCTTCAATGGCAGCATTTGGACCCCCCGCCCAAGCCAGTTTTAACCCAACCAAGATGCTGGAAGGCAGAGCACACCGTTGTGCCCATCAGGCCAATGAGGGCTATGGAGCCCAGGGCTCCCCGACTCCGCTTGCTGGGCTCTGAAACAGGAGAAACAGCAGAGGTGACTAGAGGTGCCAGAAGGACAGTGCTGTCAACATCCACAAGCCGTTCTAGCAAGGCCTCCGGGGTCGCCCATCACAGACTGTCTGGTCTGAAGAGGTCAACCAATGCTTGGCCTAAAGCTGTCAATAATTTAGATACCGCATGCCAAGAAATGCGTCACAACAGTATTATTTGGACCTTAGGAGAATTAGGGGTTAATAATTAGAGCAATTTTGCTCCAGGACCTTTGGGAGTGTTCCCCCGCTTTCAAGAGGTAAGTACAGCCCAAAGAGTCTTTCTCCCCCTTCTCTCTCGGGCACACCATCTAAAGTGGTGAATTAGGAGCAGGGGCTCCAGAGGCAGGCTGCCTGGGTTTAAATCCCGGCAAAGCCTGACTTTCCCATCGATAAAGTAGGACATACTATCTACATCACAGAATTGCTATGAGGTTAAACAGCATACCCCAGGACCTTAGAGCAGCAACTGACACATAGAAAATGCTCAGTAGAAGTTTAGTTTGTTACTTTTCAAAGGTTAGTAAAAAGAAGGAAGATAGCAGACCTTTTACCTATCAAGTTACTTCCCTTTTCTTAAAGCCCTGCTAAGAAGAAAGAGTGGCATGGGATTTTAAATTTGTTTCCTGGGCAGACGTCACGATGTACTCACCTCCTGTGTAATAACCATAAGCATAAAGAACCCGTCCAACAATCCAGGCCAAGCCCAGGCCAGAAGCTATACGCTAAAATAAAAGGGTGAGGTTAGTACTGGCGTTCAACAAACACGCAGATCTTCAGTAACATCTAGGGCTGATGACACAATGTTTTACCAAAACTTTCGTGGATATGGTAAAATGCTCCCCCCACCAAAGTTAGGGTAGAGGTATGTTATTTGTCTCAGGAAGATCACAGATGTGTGATTCTCCTGTGAACTGCTCGTGGATGGTGGAGGTGAGGGCTGACCTTCCAGGTGGATGGGGTTGGAAGAAACCTCCTGGCTTGCTCCGGGGAACTCAGGTGCGGGTGCACAAGAGACGGAGAGGGAGATGCAGGCCAGAGGGTCGCAGGGTAGGCCCCAAGAGAAACTGACCCCAAGGCAGGACTGGCGGAGAAGCCTGGCTGTCTCAATGGGCCTGTCACTGCATCTCTTAGTGAGGCTCCCCTCTACCCCCCACCCCACCCCCCAGAAGGGGCTCAAAGCAGGTGGTGCGGTGGCCCGCACTTGGGTTGAGGGGCTCCGCTAGAGAAAGTGGGCAGAGCGTGTCATGCTGGCACCCCAGAATATGCGGTCTTGGAGGGGGATGTCTTCCCCTTCCCATGACCCTTGAGAAGAGAGAGTAAAGTTAGGCAAGATGAGTCTTACGTGAGCACCATCCCAGGTGACCCGTTTGGTCAAGAGGAGTCAGGAGAGAATGGGAGGGGGTGTGGGCATGTGAAGCATCGGGCACCACCGTCTCCAGGTGCCTTTGCAATGCATCAGTGGCGTCACGGGGGGTAAGGTTAGTACTTCAGTTTGTTTGTACTTTGTTTGTTTAGCTGATTTGGGGCAAGGTTAACGATCAGGTGTGTGAAACCACTGAAAATAAAAACCCCAGGCCCGTAAGTCACTACCTGCAACCTGGTTTCTGCCAGGCTGTGCTTGGCCATCATGTTGCACGGTTACCACCAAACCTAGGCTGTCCCCAGAGCAGTTCATGGGGTATTTTAGAGAACTCAGCACAAGGAATGGTCCTCTAGGGAAGACGGACAGGAGAGGGGCTGGGGGTGGACGGCAGGGGATGCGTAACTAGGGGGACCGGCTAGTCGTGCTTTATTTAGGTCAGGTATAGTGCAGACCACATCTCCGGTCCACGAGGTCGTCATGGCCCACACGGCCCTGTGGTCTGCCCCTGGCCTCCTGCCCCCCACGGAAGCCACGCTGCCCTTCTCACTCTTCGCTGGACAGACCAGACGGGCTCCTCCCCCACGGCCTTGCCCTCGCTCTTCGTCCGAAGACGTCTGGCCATCTGTGGCACCTGCTCCCCACCTTCTTTAACTTTTGCCTCATTGTCACCTCAGCAATTGGCACAGTCCTCACCTGACCTCCCCACTCACAACGGTCCACCCGCCCTGCTGTGTCTTCCTCCGTGGCACGCATCACCTGCTAACGTACTGCATGTACTTATGCGCTCAAAGTCTGTGGCCCCGAGTAAGAGTAAACCAGGTGTCTTGGCCCGTTTTGTTCACCGTTGTAACCTCAGGTAATCCGTCAGTGTTTGACTATGGCAAATGAGAAAATTATGGACATGAACCTTCTAGGATCAGACAGACCTGGGTTCAAATTCTGATTCTTCTACTTTGTTACGTCGCTATTTGCTCCTGGGATGGTTACACAGTATCCAAGAGACTTCTCCTGATCTAGAAAAAATGGGGAAAGTTCTGCCTACTTTAAAGAACTCTGTAACAGGTAACGGAATGACATTCTTTTAAATGGACATGGAAGATGTTCGTTAAATGTCCATTTCCCGCTTTCCTCCCTAATAGCTCAGTGAACTAAATCCAAACAGATGGGCGCCTGGGTGGCTCAGTCAGTTAAGCGTCTGCCTTCAGCTCAGGTCATGATCTCAGGGTGCTGGGATCGAGTCCCATGTCGGGCTCCTTGCTCAGCAGAGAGCCTGCTTCTCCCTTCTCCCTCTCCCTTTGCCCCTCCCCCCCGCTTATGCACACACTCTCTCTAATAAAATCTTAAAAAAAAAAAAAAAACCCAAACAGATGAAAACCCCCTGGAAAAACTTACCGGATGGTAAACACCTCCAACAGCTAGGAAAAATAAGAAGGGAGGATACACTTCCAACCTGGAATAGACAGAGACCTTTTTTAAAACAGTGCCCCACTGATGTGTGTCTGTGCCGCTTACGCTCTCACTTGCTGAGTTAGACGCTTGAGAGTAAAACTAAATATCGGGAGCAGGGAGAAGCCCCACCACGAGGATCCACCCTCTTTTCTCCGCATGGGATCAAAGGTAACTCAGAACACACTGAGCACAAGTCCGCAGCTCTAACGTGCCGACGAGGAAGGTGGTGGAGAATCCGAGTAGATTTCCTTCCAGAGCTCACAGCCGCTCCCTCCCCAGGGCTGGGACATTCAATCTCAGCTTAGATAGGATGCACCTTGCAAATGCTGTCAAAGGCCAATGCAACTTGAAAGACATTTTTGAAAAGATTATCCAGAACCCCACTATTCTAACAACTCTGAATATTCAACCTGTCCACAGACATATTTTTTACGACCCTTTTAAGGAGGTGCCTGTGATCATCATCCCAGCTGCTCTTCAGCAAACGGGGTACTAAAGACCGAGGTGCTGGGCAGAAAACACACACTCTGCAGACATCCCAGTGCCCTCAGGGCCAACACTCACGTGTTCTGGTGGGCGCGCTGAATGCAGTTGAAAAGGTGCCCATTTTCAGGGTCCGTGCTGTACATGGTAGGATACTGTGAAAACAATAGGATGCTGTGGATCAAGTTGTCAAGAGCAGCATTCAGTGTTGAGTTACAGTCAACCTTAAAGATAATCTATCCTCAAGCATCTTCTACTTTACCCTTGACAGATGATCGCTTTCTGCTTAAATACTCGCAGTGAGGTCTCAACTCTCAGAAGCAGATTCAATGTATTTCCGTTAATATCCAGTCCTGAGAATGTACGTCCATGCCACAGTTGCACAAGGGAGGGAGGCAGCTTGAGCCAGACTCCGTGCCCTTGACATTGTGCCATGACTGCTGGGTTCCCAATGCATCACAAAGACACCACAGGGAAACAGCTCCTTCCCAAGAGCTATCAGATACCACAACCTTCTAAGATTTTCCTTAATAGGAGAATAGAAATTGAGTGTGTGAGAATTTTAATGGATGTGTCCATTAAAAAAAAAAGAAAAATCAATATGAAAACTTAAAAAGAAAAGAAGCTCTAGTCAGAGAGTCTATTTATAAGTTGCTAAACAGAAAGAGACATTTAAATTTGCTCACCAGGGACAACCTCAGTAATTATCCCTTTTAGATCAGTTGGAACGAAAGGAAGCATTTAATAGACCTCCTTCTTATGTGTAACGTCTAAGCCCAGGCTAACCTCAGCACCACACGTTTCTTCTTTACTTGGGAAACAGAAAATCACTTCACGACATCATTTTTAAAGTGGCACACCAGGGAAGACTTGCCATTTCACTCTCTTTATTTAGTTGATTTTATTACTTATTTTTAAAAATCCAAGTATAATCGACACACATTATATTAGTTTCAGGTGTGTAACGTAATGATTTGATGTATGTATATGTTGTGAAATGATCACCACAATAAGTCTTGTTACCATAGTTGCAGTTTTTTTCTTTTGATGAGAACATTTAAGATTTGCTCTCTTAGCAACTTTCAAATATACAATATAGAATTATTACAGCTGCCATGCTGTACCTTGTAGCTTTTATGTTTTTTTAGATTCCATATATAAGTGAGGTCACAGAATATTTATCTTTCTCTGTCTGACCTATATCACTTAGCATAATGCCCTCAAGGTCCATCGATGTTGTCACAAATGACAAGATTTCATTCTTTTTTATGGCTGAGTAGCATTCCATCCTATATATATCACATCTCCTTTATCCACTCATCCACTGATGGACACCCGGGTTACCTCCACGTCTTGGCTATTGTAAATAGTGCTGCGATGAACATGGGGGTGCACATACTTTCTGAGTTAGTGTTTTCATTTTTTTTTTTGGATAAATACCCAGAAGTGGAATTGCTGCATCATATAGTAGTTCTATTTTTAATTTTTTGAGGACCCTCCATTGTTTTCCAGAGTGGCCACACCAATTTACATACCCACCAACAATAGGTTCCCTTTTCCCCCCATCCTCACCAGCTTTGGTTATTTCTTGTTTTTTTGATCATAGCCCTTCCCCGCCAGGTGTGAGGTGGTATCTCACTGTGGTTTTGATCTGCATTTCCCTGATGATGAGTGATGGTGAACACCTCTTCATGAGCCTGTTGGCCATTTGTATGTAGTCTTTCGAAAAATGGCTGGTCAGCTCCTCTGCCCAGTTTTTAATTGGGTTTTTTTTTTTTTTTGCTATTGAGTTGTATGAATTATATATTTTGGAAATTAACCCCTTATTAGATGTATGGTTTGCAAATACTTCCTCCCATGCAGTAGGTGGCGCTTTTCATTTTGCTGGCAGTTTCCTTTGGTGCACAGAAGCTTTTTGGTTTGATGTGGTGCTGCTTGTTTACCCCTTGTTAGAAAATAACACTCTTCCTGGCACATAGCTCCTGCCAAAGGCTGTGCTGTTCTCGTCCCAGCACAGCTGGTCTTTCTCCGGAAGAGACCCAGTGAAATCAAGATGGAGATTGCTTCCCAGTAGGGCCCCCCATTTCCTGCCTGAAAGGGGCAGCATTTTGAGTAGGTGTGGTTCTCAGACTGCCAGTGCTGGCCTCTAGCTTCTCACATCTCCTTCCACTTGCCTCAACAAACCTAGGTTCCCACTCACCTCCACTTTGTACTTCTTTCGGGCCTTGGAAACGTTGATGGCTAGATGAGCTACCATGATGAAGCTGGCAGCGCCGGTGAGAACCACAAAACCATATTCCTTAGAGAGGACAGCCATGCTGCTCTGCGGGAAGAAGGCGGAGACATCAGGGTACCACCCAGCACCGAAGGCACCCGTGGTAGGAGGCCTGCAGCTCGGCGCTGCACTCCCTGCAAAGGTCTACCTACAGGATCACAAAGGTGTGAGGAAACAGGATGTTCCGAAGAGGCAGGGGCAGATGTTACTGTGTATCACACAAGAGAATCGAACCGTTATTCAAGTATGCAACATACACGCAGAAAAGTGCGTGATCCTATCATGTGTTCTTTTCCGATGGATGAACATTACGTTTACAAGATGTAGTTCTTGTTCTATATATAGTTATATATATAGAGTATAGTTCTATACCACTGCGGTAGGCATTGCTGGAGAGGTAGTTTCGAAAAAAAGGTTAACATGGCAAAATTCTAAAGGATATATTAAATTAGAGAGTGAGAGAGAGAGACACCGAGGAGAGAAGGAGGGAGGGAGGGAGAGGGAAGCAGGATATGAAACAGTATGTATACAATGATTCCAAGTTATTTTGTGTGTGTGTGTGTGTCTGTTGGCATGGAGGGGGCGACACTGAGGATAGGCACCTTGGGACTCCCTTTGATCCTGGGGCACATAGGATCCTGGGGCACATACTGGGATAGGAGAAGGCAGGAGACCCAGTTCCAGCGCTCTGAAAGCAGAGCCCAGCTCTGGAGCCTATCACATTGCTAAGAGACCCGGGTCTGGGCAGCTCGGGGGAGCCAGGATGCTCATCGAATTCTCACTTCAAAACTAGCCCTGTGACATGTTCTGATGCCTGCAACGTATTTTGAAATGCATCAGGAAATGACAATACAAACCAATAGAGCCACATGTTAATTATGGAAACCAGGTAGTGGCTACAGGGATGGTCAGTAGGTGATTCTTCCAGCCTTTCTGTATATTTGAAAAATTTCATCATAAAATGGAGAACAAGCGAATCTTGGCATTTTTCAGTGTTGTGCAATTTCAGCTATTTTAGCTACTGTTCTGCCCCAGAAGGAAAGAAAAGAGAAGAAACAGACTGGCCAGCAAGGAGAAGAGAACTTGGCAGGTGGGAAGAAGCCCTCATCATCTCAAGGCAGATCAGGGCTGCCCCTCCAACCGCTCTGAGATTTGGTCACCGGACAGGTGAGGCAGGCAGGACACGGAGGAATAGCCACGGTGCTTCCCGAGATCCTTACTGCCTGCCTGCCGTGTGCGAGGCTTCCAGGGGCCAGTAGCCCCTGCCTCTGTTGTGCTTGGTTTAAAATGTCCACCCCTGCTAACTGGCTCACTGCAATCTGTCCTATAAGCCCAGGAGGCCCCCCTGCCCCAAAGTGTTTCTCGTCCCCCGCACCAACAACCCAGCAAGACGGAAGATGCCTATTTCCAAAGAGTACCCAGAGGGTAAGGCATGTTCCCAGAGTCCAAAATGGAAGGCACCAGAGCTGGGATTCACATTTAGATTCCAAATGGAGAGCTGATGTTGGGGGTCACAGCACCTTTCTCAGTGTGGAATTTGGCACCAGGAAGCAGCTCAGTTTTTTAAAAGTACGCTTCCCTTAGGTCTCAAAAATGACATTTAGGGCTGAAGTCCTAAAGTCTACCCCCGACCCCTTCACGATCCACAATAATTCTCCCCAGTTTCTCCTTCTACATTCTTCACCCTGAGCTGCATCCCAGGGGCACCCAGCCCACCTCGCCCGGGCCGGGGGGTGGGCCACACTGCAAAGGGCTGTGGCCATGACTCAGCACAGCAATGGCCTCCTGGGCACCCTCTCCCCACCGTCGGGTATGGCTGCAGACAGCAAGCAGTCTCTGGCTGCCCCCCACGTCCCCCCAATCTCCCTGTGCTCGTTCCCTTCTAGAATTAGTTGCTTCCTGAAATGTAGAAAATCAGTTCGGGGAGGTAGTAGTTATTGAGACAAAGATATAGGGTGAATTCTGAACACCTCTTTGAAAATAGCAATGACTGAGCCTTCCCACCTATCTGATGTCCTTGGAGCTCAACAACGTTTTGGCCAGACAGGTCACTTAAAATGAACCTGTCACTGGGGCGCCTGGGTGGCTCAGTCGTTAAGTGACTGCCTTCGGCTCAGGTCTTGATCCCGGAGTCCTGGGATCGAGCCCCACATCGGGCTCCCTGCTCGGTGGGAAGCCTGCTTCTCCCTCTCCCACTCCCCCTGCTTGTGTTCCCTCTCTTGCTGTATCTCTCTCGGTCAAATAAATAAATAAAATCTTAAAAAAAAATGAACCTGTCACTCACCCTGTCAGATGCCACCTGTTTAAGGACAATCAATTAAGCACACTTGGCTTAGGTCAATGTTTGCGAGTCGGGAGAGTCCTAGAGTGAGAGCCCATTTCCAGACCCCAGCCTCCGGACCGGACGCCAGGCTCCCTGGCAGCACGGGGTCACCCTGCGTTTGTGTAGCACTTTTCAGCTCACTTTTCAGCTCACTTTTCACCCTCACAAAAATCCCATTAGCTTCCCTTCACAGCAAAGGAAATGGAGGCTCATGTAGAGGAAAGAACTAAGACAGAGCAGGTTTTAGAATTCTTCGCCAAATACCCAGGCACAGGCAAAATTTCATGGCTTAGTCACTGCCCTTGGTTTTTCTGGTTTGTATGGACTTGGGGTAGGAGAAGCTAAGTGGCTAGACAGAGAAGTACCTCTTGAGTAGATGTTTCTGTTGCAGGCAATGAACACTCAGGCGACTGCTCAAAAATGTACAATCTGAAATTAACATTTACTACTGAGCTCCCCTTCCAAAGTGTATATGTGATCTGGGAGGTTAAACCTGTTAGACATTCACACTCTAGTGAAAGTTACCCTCACTCCCACTTTGCAACAGTGATGGGTATTAGGGAAAAGGAATCTGGGTACGGGCAAGCAGAGCCAGGAACAACAAGTACCTTTGAAGGGCAGAGAATATACAGTAAGGGCGACCCAGAGTCCAGTGCTAGAGTGGGTGGTTTGCAAAAGACCGAATAGCTACCCGTGGGAGAGCGAGTGTACTCAGATGGGGCGGGGGTGGGGGAGTGCCTACCTCCCTGAGCCTCTCCCTGCAGGAGCCCTGGACACACCTGCAAAGGCACTAGAACAAAGCCTAGGAAGCTGCCTGCAGGATGGGGAGGACAGCCCTCCTTGACCCCGTCACACTCCCGTGTGAGGAGTCCTGCTTCCAACACCACAGCACTCGGCGCTGCCCAGCTGGTGTGATCCATGCTAAACCAGAGACGGCAGCCAGCGGCAGCAGCTGCTAAGTTCTCAAGGGGGTGACCACGTTCGGCATCCTCCATGCCAAGCACAGGGCTTGCCTACAGATGCCTGTGGAATCAACGAAGCAAGCGGTCACTCCAGGCGGCTTTTGGGAATGACACCTCCAACCAACATAATGCTTGTCACCTGGCACCGTGCCCGGCATAAAGTAGGTGCCTGAGGGATTTAAGTTCCCTTTTGTTCCCCTCAAAAGTGTCTACTGAAACCTCTGAAGCAGAGGAAGAGGAGGTCAGAACACAGAAAAAAAGCTCTGTCACCACAGCTGTTGAAAACATAAATCCAATAGGGACAGGAAAATGGTTTAAGGTTTGTCTTTTCAGGAGAGAATCAGCTTAATTCAGTCAGCGATCCAAAAAAAAAAAAAAAAAAAAAAACCTGTTACCATTTGCTGAGTCCTTCTGAGGAATCCAGGGCAAAGAGAGGGAAGCTCCCACCCCTTAAAGATCGGCCTTGGTGGGTTCGGGTGCAGGTGTGTGCACTGGTTAAGGGGCGGCAGCGCAGCTGACAGAGGCCAAACCCTGGAGCCGGCAGATAGCTTCCTCACCTCTGGCAAGAGCCCTCATTGGGCTGCACACCACATTTTGTTGATTATATACCTGCTCTCTGTTACCAGCAGCCCTTCTATCGACCCAAGAAGATAAGGTGGTCTTGGGGGTGGTAGCTCTGGCCCTAGACCTTGGTCTTTGACATGGTGCCAGACACACGGCATGTGGTCTAACAGCTCCTTTGGAGCTCAACTTCCAAAGCACCTCTAGAGTCCTCTGCAACCCGCCTCGCTGCATATTGGTGTTTGTTAATCGTCACACTGTTTTCGAGGCTGGTCACACTCCAGCTGTGTACATGAGCAGTTATAATTTGTATAAATAGAAATGCTTTTAGGTACCTATTTAAAAGTACCTAGTTTGCGCTATTACGCAGCAGTGGGAAAGTGTAAAACAGAACCATCTGGAGAAGAGCCCCACAACGGTAATATTCTTTACATCGTTCATACCTTTTGATTTATTAATTCCACTGGGCAGCTAGCTGGAGGTAATAATCAGAAACTCAGATTTGGCTCAAAAGACATTCACTTGAGCACCATTTATAACAGCAACAACAGAAACGGCACAGTGGCCAAGCAGAGAGGACTAATTAAATAAATAGTGCACCCATAAAATAGAATATTGTATAACCATTAAAAGTGGTGTGCACACAATTAAAGATGTTGAAAAGGGCTTCACATACAGCATGTTAGATTAAAAACATTTCAAAAATTGGGGCACCTGGGTGGCTCAGTCGTTAAGCGTCTGCCTTCGGCTCAGGTCATGATCCCAGGGTCCTGGGATCGAGCCCTGCATCGGGCGCCCTGCTCCGCGGGAAGCCTGCTTCTCCCTCTCCCACTCCCCCTCCCCCTGCTTGTGTTCCCTCTCTCGCTGTCAAATAAATAAATAAAATCTTAAAAAAAATACATGATACATCTAAACTCACACAGTGTCATATGTCACTTATGTCTCAAGACCAGGAAGACCTTGCTGCAGCGACATTTACACTGACACAAGAATGAGGAAGAAACAGCCAGACAACATTCTGGGGCAGAGACTATTCAGGTCAGAGTACTTTGCACGGCAAAGTGAGTGCTTGCACAAAAAGAGTACTTGCACGGCAAGTGCAAAGGCCCTAGGTGAGGACAAGCCTGGCACACTCGCGGGACAGAAAGGCGGCCGGTGGGGCCGGGCCCCCGCGGGCGGTAGGAGCACTAGGAGACAGGGTTAGGGAGCACAGATCCAGATCACGAGAGGGGCTTTACCAGCCAGGTAACAGTCAATACTGGCTGCTTCTCCCCCCAGGGGACTAAGAAGAGGGGCAGAGAGGAGGAAAAGGTGCGAGACTGTTGTGTCTTAGTAGAGGAAGCGTCACTTCCCAAAGGGAAAGGTGTATGGCTGAGCGAGCACCACCTTTAACCAAGACGGCCCTCTGGGCGGACTCAACTCTCACACATGGAAAGAGCTTTCAAGGTACAAAGGAAGCAGGATCAGTACAGACCCCAAACGTAAGGAAGACAGAGCTCCAAAGAGGAACCAGTGGACACCTCTGCCAAGATGCATGAACAGACCAAGAATATACTCTTCGCTTTGGTGAGGGGCACCCTTTGGCAGCTGGGTTTTAGGGGAGTGGGAGAAGGTGGAAGCCCCCATGCTGAGGGTTAAGAAACAAGTGGGCTGTGAGGCAGGACATCTCAGGCAGCTCTACCTCCTACAATTGTTCCCGCGGTCCAATCCTGCCAGTATGGGCCAGGGCTACCCCTTCCTCCATGATGCCTGCACTCCTCACTGACCCACGTGGGCTGCAGGCTTGCCTTTGAATGTGTGCACATTTGTTCCACGCTGATGGGTTGGCTATTCTAACATGCACTTGAACACCAGTTGATGAAAATAGTACACATCTCCAAATGTGTTGGGGACAGAGATATCGGTATGTCTCCTGCTTACATTTTCTATAGTAACTTCCATGAAGACAGAAACACAATATGGTGCTGTCCCATGTTCCAGGTCGGTGGTTCTCAAACTTTAGCATTAACGTCACCTGACGTGTTTGTTAAAACACACCCCATCCCTCAGAGTTTCTGATCCTGTAGGGCTTAATGGGGCCTGGGAATCACCCTTCCTCCCTCCCTCCCTCTTTCCTCCCTTTTCCTTCCTTCCTTCGAGAGACAGCGACTCTTAAAGCAGGCTCCATACCAAACTAACTCCTCATGGAGTTTTTCAGCCTACATGGCAGAAACAGCAAAATGGGAAATACTATCACCACTACACCCTGAACACCTCCTATAAGACCACTGCTTCTCCCCTGTCAGGCCCACAGTAGAGTTTATATCAATTAACAATCCCCACAGCGATCCTATGTGGCAGTTAGTATTATCATCCCCATTTGACAGATGAGAAAACAGGCAAAAGGAGTTCAGCAACTTGTCTAAGGCCCCACCGCTAGGAAGCGCAGAGCTGGGGTCAGAACACAAGCCGACTGACCCCTAGGTCTAGCTCTTCACTGCTACACCACCCTGCAGAGTTTGCCCCGTCACCCAGGAGTTAGACTACTTCTTCCGCCAGCGCAGGGAGCGATGAGGAGAAAGGCTTTTGCAAAACTCCAGCTCCAACATGAGCTGCACCCTGGGCTTCTACCACAGGAGCAAAGCAGGGGGACAGAGCCGGGGCCCCAGAGCCCAGGAGAAGGGAGAGCTGGATCCATAATCTTTGGCATGCTGTACATACAGGATCCTGTCGTCTGTGGAAGACAGTTTGACTTATTTTCCACTGTGAATGCCTTTTACTTCTTGCCACCACTTGCCCTATCTCACTGGCGCAGGGGTTCCTTCAGTTCCAAGGATTACCCAGTACACTTCCTGAGCCACGTACATCAGAATACTCCTGGGGTGAAGCTCTCCTTCACTATTTACTCAAGTCTCTCTCGGCTGCCAACAGTAACTCCCCAGAGCACAATCAACATTGCTCAAATGGAGTAAAAGGCAGGATTATAGATTTGAGCACTTGCCTCCAATTATTTCTGAGCCATGAAGTTACATCAACTTATCTTTTACTAAATGAAAACAACTGGATTTTTTAAGGGAGAAAGGATTTTCACCTTCCATCTCTCTCTGCCCTCAAACAAGCAGATAAAAGCCAAGCTGGACAGTGGTCACCCCCTACTTCCTTCTGCAAGATTGTTCTCCTCAAACTGTCCCGCCATTTCTTAGCAGTGTCCTTTTTTACACACCCAGGAATGGAACAATGATAAAGCACTCAGAGACTGAGTCGGAGCCATTCCCTGAGGTTTCGTTAAAATTCTTATCTGGCTCCCTGTGCTATTCATCTGACCTTCTTTATACATGGTTCCTCATTTTATGTGGCAAAACCCACCATTTTCATGAGACTGACACAAGGATGGTCACTTAAGGGGCTGGTCTGATCGTCCCAAGTGGACTTCTGAGTCCCCAACATGGAAGGTGGTTCAGAAAACCCTGGAGTTGTGTCGGGTGTCTACTTAGATCTGCTTATGGCACCCCAGGGCAGCTGCCCAGCCTCACTTTACCTCTAGCTCCTTCTACAAATGAACGGTCCTCACAATCATCTCAGGGAGGGCAGTGACCCTCATGAACCCATCTAGAGCTCAGAGGAGAAATTTAAGAACTCGGAGGGAAGCCGCACAAAAGTAATTCCCTGTTTCCATGATGGGAGAGAAAAAAGAATCACAGGATTTCTTTGTGTCCATCCTACATTTTCAAAATGCCAGTTCTGGCCACTTCTTCTTCTTCTTCTTCTTTTTAAATATTTTATTTATTTGAGAGAGAGAGAGAGTGTGTGTGAGCACGCGCAAGTTGGGGAGAGGCAAGGGAGAGGGAGAAGCAGATGCCCTGCTGAGCAGGGAACCCGACGTGGGGTTCCATCCTGGGACCCCGGGATCATGACCTGAGCTGAAAGCAGATGCTTAACCGACTGAGCCACCCAGCCGCCCCCATTCTGGCCACTTCCACATGAAACGGATTATGAGATCTGTCTGAGTGTCAAAGTTTCACATGACAGCTAGATTTTTTTAAAAGTACGTGGGTATTTAAGAGAAGGAATAATAACCCAGGTGAGGAAAAATGACTTCTCCCCACCAATGTGTTGCACATTTGGTAGATACTTCTCCAAGGTCTAAAAGTGAAAAGTTAGCTGAATAGGCATACCATTATTTATCTAGCACTTGATCATTAACTCAGGGAGGCAAACAGCAGAGGTAGGTCAGTGACTGGTACATCCCAGGACCTCACATTCTTTGATTCCTCATCAATGTTCCCGGCAGAACACTTGGAAAGTAGAAGCTAACGGTTAGAAGGGTAGGGGATCTGTCCCTTTAAGAGATAAATGTGATATAATCCAAACGTATTCAGCTTTATAGATTCTTTCTCCCTCTCCCTCTGCCTTCCCGCTTGTGCTCTCTCAAAAAAAAAAAAAAAAAATCAAGTTTCCCATGTTGTTTTAATTCCAACACTTTGGTGATCTGTCAGTGTTGAAAACAATTAATACCTAACTGCATGCCCCGGCTGGGAGCGGGAGAGGATGGGACCAGCATGATGCCCAAGTTCATGCGAATAGTTCTACCTGAATGGAACTGAGTGTCCCCTGGAAAATACTGATAATTCAGCTCCTCAAGAATCTAGGAAGGGTAGACTGTAACAAGACAGAACAAATCCTACGTTCCCCTGCTGGTGTGATGACAAACCTTCCCAGATTCTTGACACAAAAGGCTCTATGGGGTAAGAGGTGTGTTGGCACCTCACCTAGGAGGCCGGGGCCATGCTGGGCCAGAGGTCCCAAGGGATGTGATCCCAGCGACAGGCCGCAGGACAGTGCCCATGGTCTGAAGACACCCACCTCAGAGGGCAGAGAAAGAATGCAGGAGAAGCCATGGGACGCAGAAGAAAATAAAAATCAAATAACAATTCATTAAATGGAGCTGATCTGATACAACCACTGCAGGACAAACCATTTTACCTAAATGGAGTGCTTGCCTTAAGTCCACACCTACTATCTTCCTCAGTATTGCCTTGGGGAATGGTTCCTTCCCTGACGTATCCCCCGCTCCACGCCAGGCACCACGTGAGGCGGCGAGGTGCGCAGAGCTCCGATGGCGATCCAGACTGAGAGCCAAGGTCCTGACCCTCCAGAACACACAGGGACGTAGAGGGAGATGACACAGGAGGACCATGAAACAGGACTGTAGCCGGCTGAGAGAAGGGCTCTAAAGGACATCAAGTGATGTGGGAGAGACACACAGGGAGAGAAAACAGCGAGGACATGGGAGCCAGGAAAGGGCTTTGCTTGTGTAAGGAAGAGATAGGACACCAGTGTGTCTGAAGGGTAGAGACTAGAAGGGTATGTGCAGTGATACAGACCAGAATGGTAGGAGAAATCAATTATTACCACTGTTCTAAGTAGCTCACTAGTATTAACTGCTCACAGCATCCCTATGGTATCTTATTACTTCTCTTTTGCATATGAGGAAACGGAGCATCCGAGAGGTTAAGTAATCTGCCCAAGGTCACGCAGCCATCACAGAGGAAGCCTGGACTCACACACAGCCAGACAGCCTGGCTCCAGAGTCTATGCTTTCCACCCTTGCCTCTACTGCCTCTGAATGAGATTGGAGAGCAAGTCTGACCACATCTGACCTCTTTCGGAATTTTGCTATCTCCTCAAACTCTCTCCTGAGCATAAAATATATTAATAGGAATAGAGAGCTAATAATTAACTCCAAGTCTGTGACTGATTAAAGCCTGAGAACTTTCTAATTGGAAGAAAGAAAAAAAAACTTGGAAAAGGTCCAAAAAGTTAACTTATTTTTAAATTTCTTTTAACGAGTGTCAGCACTGCAGTATGACAAGAGGAGAGATTCCAGGAAGGAAAAACTTCCTCCAATCTTTCAGGTGTATGGGCTTGCAAGGAGCAAAGCAACACAGAAATTGGCATTTTTCATATCATGATTTCCACATAACCTGTGCCTTAACTGGCATTACCCAGGAACTGAAAGTCATGGGGAAACTAAGCCCTGACTTCCACAAGAGGAAAACAAAAATCTCAAATGAGTCACAGTGACACCACTTGGATTTTCCATCACAAGAAATGTGGGCAGACTGTATTTAATTCTTAGCAGCTGCTGAATCCTCACCAGGGTATCAGACATTCTGGATGAAAGAACCACCAGGGCTGCCTGAAACAGGGGGTCTAACTCTTTGTGCTTAGGATGAAGCTGAGCCAAAATCATTTAGGTTGCTTTGGCTGGAGAAATAAAATACCACTTATTTAAAAAAAAAAAAAAAAAAAAAGAGTGAACTAAGACACCAAAGTATTAGAACCCGAGTTCCAGTTAATGAACAGGTCAACTCTGGCAAGAACTCAGAGGGTCAATAAGGGGGACTTACAATCTCAAACAATGAAATCCTTAAAGGATTTCCAAATGTTATTTGGAAGGTAATGCAATTTTCTTATCTCCTCATTGATGTTTTTCTCATCACAAAGATAGGTAGGTATAGGTAAACACTGTAAGAGAGAGTGAGGGAAACAGGAATTCTCATGTACATAGTAGTATCCTAGCTGATAACTGCTGAACCCTTTTTTAGGAGGATGGTATACTCACAAGTAGTATTAATTAATTCAGCTGCATAAACTGTAGCATTATGTAGAATCTTTTAAACAAACATTGCTTAAAAATACGAAATGGTTCATGGTCAACTGTGGTTGGCAACTGTATTCTGAATATAGATTCAGAATATTTAAATATTAAACAGGGAACAATAGGTTTAAATAAGCTAACTGCAGTAGGCACTAAATTGCATTTTGACAGCCTGATTTGTCATCCACTTCATTCCAGATTGCTCCAGGGGCTTTTCAGCATGTCTCTGGATAATAGGGTAAAGCCCTTCTTTCTTGTTCACTCCCTCTGCTGTCCTCCAGGTTAGGAAATTTCCTTCCATGACTGTCTCTTCAGGACTCTCAGCCAACAGGAGGAAGTCTAAATAAGGGGAAGACTGCCCTTCTCCAGTTTTGTTCCTTAATCTAAGAAAACCCTGGTGTACACTTTCTATAGCTGGCTACAGTGATCTTTCTAGTGTATCTGTTTTATATATAGTAACATCAGTTCAGGAAAAAAAAATTGCTTGAGAAAGTTTTCTATTTCTGTAACATTGTGTCAGGACGGAAGCTTAAGAGAACGTCTTCCCAGGGGTAAAAGGATTTCTTTGGATTTTAGAGGTTAGTTTTATTTAACTTGGTTAAATTTAACTCCTGTGAGAATAAACATTCTTGATCCCCTGACCAGGATACTATGCTCTTATTACTGAATTCATTGAACTAAAACATAGCCTTGTAACTCTGACCGATAACCTTGGGTGCTTCCCAAAAACTGCAGGCTCTCGGTGATCTACAGATTTCCCAAGAGAAGCCCTTGCTGCAGCTCCCAGGCAGAGAGGAATCTCAAATCTGCAGCAATCCACAGGACCACGCCTAGGTCCACAGCACCTGCAGAGAGTCATTGGTCTGCACAGCAGTAGTGTCCTTTCCTCTAGGACTCCCTTTCTCCAGCTGAGAGATTACAGCCCCAACTGTCTCTCCTTTCCTACACACACCCTCTTGTCTCAGCTTTTTCTTTACCTCCTGTTCCACACTCACTTGTCCCTTAGGCTACAAAGTAGCTCGTAAACTCCTGGTCGGAAAGGAAAGTAACAGCAGAAGCCACAACTTAGGAGAATGACTCACCAATGAGTCTCCTGCCCCTTCCACCGCCCTGCAGCTGCCCCACCGCAGTGGCCCTGGGGCTCGCTGCAGTGACACAGATAAGAAGGAAAATTCTCTGAAATCCAAAGCAGAACCGTACACGGAGAGTCTTCCTCCCCTGCGGAGTCTCCTGCTCTCGGGCAGAGGTAGGAAATGACCCACGTAAGGGTTCCAGTACAAACCGACAAACGTTTTTATGAGGCAGCAGGAAAACAAACACAATTCCCTGGGAGGTTCTCCCGGACGGTTCCTAGCAACACATCCACATCCGCAGCAGGCGCAGGGCTCCCAGGGCACTTGTCACCGATCGGGCCTGCACTGCCCACTGCCCCTGCAGCGTCCCGCCCGCCCATCTTCTGCACCAGCGCTGCACTTGGCAAGGTCGGGTGGACTCCGGGACGCAGAAACAAGGAGCGCCGGGTCTGCACAGCCCGGGGAGAGGAGGAGAGAAAAGGAAGGCACTGAAGGGTTGACCTTGAGAATCTCCCTGAGTTACAGACAGCGAGGTGGGCCCCATTTCAACGCCCCAAACCCACTCCATCAGGGGTAGGATGCAGGGCAGGTGGAGGGCAAAGGGGATGGAAAGGTAGAAGTGTACAGACCAAAAAGGGGAAACGGAGCGCCTCCCTATTCAGCCCGGGATGGCAGAGGTAGGGGCGATGCCTAGCGCTGGAGCAGAAGTGCCCCGAGAGCCGGAGCTCCGCACTGTCCGTAGGTGCGGGGACTCACCTGGATCACCTCCGTTCGGCTGGTGCAGACCACAGCTTTGCGGCGAAGTGAGGGTGCCGCGCCCTTGGCCACTGGCAGGGCGGGGCGTGGCCCGGATCAGGGCCCGCCCCCGCCCGTGGCAGCGCGAGACCACGCCCCCACGGCCGGGCTCTCTGCCGCCGGGGCGCGCCTCCTGAGCGTCCGCTCCCAGTCCCTGGTGGTTAGGCGGCGGAGACTGAATTTTCTTCCTCCTCACGGCTGGTGTCCACCCTTTACCCCTCCTACTCCCAAGTGCATGTATAAGTCCCCTTCCGTAAATGCCTCCGTGGCCGCCTTCCTAAATTATCTCAGTCAGTTCACACTTTTCGGATTGGATTTGCAGAACATTAGCACGACAATAATTTGTCCTAAGGAGGGCCACCGTAGCTTGCTTCTAGGCGCGTGCGCGGCTTGCACGGCGAGTACGCGGAAGTGGTAGCGCTGCCGCGCCGGGGAACGGGGTGGGTTGGGTTTGCTCTCTCTGCGTGTCTGGGGCGGGGGTGGCCCGTAGTGTCGTCGATCGCCAAGTGAGAGGATTTAGGGGTGTTGGGCCCTGTACGTTTCCGTAGCTAATAAGTACTATTGTAGTCAACTTGCCCGAGAGCCAGAAGGGAGCCCAGCCCGCAAGGCGGCCGCACCACCCTCGCCTGCACCCACCCTCGCCCGCGGCTCCCGCCAGCCGACTCGCTGAGGCCCACCTCGCGGTTCTTTCTGTGGGAGCAAGACTGCACCGCCCAGGGGACCCACAGACCCTTGAGAGGGTACACAAGCCCCAGGTACGCCCTGGTGTCCAGCCCTGGGGCGGGCTCGAGGCGGTGAGGTCGTGACAGGCCTGCAGACGGGGTCGTCCTGAGGGGTAGAACTTGTTTCTACCTACCGTAAACTCAGCCAGAAGAGCCAACCCCACAAGGCACCAAGGTCTCCAGTTTTCGCGTTTTAAGTGCGTCCCTCTCTCCTTTCCTCTAGATACCCCACATACTACCAACGGTCGCCACCTCTGGGTCTCCCCTAGGATCTCTTCGGTGGGAGTACTTCCCCCCTCTTTGAGAGAGGGTGCTTGGGAACAGAATGGTTCCCAAGTCACGGTGTGGAAACGTTAGAATCTCGATGTCAGAAGGCTTTAGGCCGGGTATTTTTTCCTTTTCATTGTGTGGACTTACCCATACAGCTAGAAGTACTTTGATGGCTCATAAAATCTTTATTGCTGTTTCAGCAATTTTCATTCCCATGCTTTCAACTTCTTAGGTAGAAGAAGGGCTTATTTTGGAAGTTTCTGGCATGTTGAGCGTAAAGGGCTTGTTTTGTTGAACGTTGAAAGGAAGAAAGCAGGAAAGCAGTTCTGCATTTGTGAGGGGAAAATTTCCCCCTTGCTGCTATAAACTGTTTGTGTCCTCCCAATTCCTGTGTTGAAACCTAGTCCCTAATGTGAGGGTATTTGGAAGTGGGGCCTTTGGGAGGTGATTAGACCATGAGGGTGGGCTCCTCATGAATGGGGTTAGTGCCTTTATAAAAGACCCTAGAGAGCTCCCTTAGCCTGTCTATATGTGAGGACACAGCAAAAAGACTGCAGTCTATGAACCAGGAAGCAGGCTCTCCTCACACTGAATCTGTTGGCACCTTGATCTTGACCTTCTCTGCTTCCAGAACTTAGAAAAATAAAAGTTTCCAGTTTAAGCCACCTAACTTATGGTATTTTTGTTGTAGCAACTGGAACCCAGTAAGACACTGCTTATGTTTTATAGGAAGAGGCAGCCTGGGTGGCTCAGTTGGTTGGGCGTCTGCCTTTGGCTCAGGTCATGATCCCAGGGTCCTGGGATCGAGTCCCACATTGGGCTCCCTGCTCAGCGGGGAGCCTGCTTCTCCCTCTGCCTAGCGCTCCCCCCTGCTTACTGTCACTCTTTCTGTCAAATAAATAAATACAATCTTTAAAAAAAAAAGAAAGGCAGCCGGAGGTGGTAAAGGAATGATTGAAGAACCAGAAGCATTAATTCGGGCCCCTCCCCCAGTGATCTCTGACCACAGACAAGGACTTCACCACTGGGGCAGGACTTTTTAAAAAAAAAAAAATCTCATTACAGGGGAGGCCCTGGTGGGAGAAGAAGGAGGTGGAGCTGGCTTAACCAGACTTTACTGAAAACAAGACCAGTGGAACGAAGATTACAATCAGGAGTGTGGACTGTAGCAAAACAACAGAAAGGGAGGGAAGGATGTGTGAATGACTAGCTCCCGTTGCCTAGCCCTTCGGAACTCCCTGGGTTCCTGACCTTTTTGTGAAGCCCGTATCTCCAGCCTGTCACTGACTCTCTGAGGCCCCCCACCACTCTTCCAAGAAATATCCTTTTCAGCAAGTCAGCCAGAATCAGTTTCTGTTTCCTGAAGAACCATTTACCATATTACAGGCTTCTCACCGGGTGTCCAAAGCCATATTCACGATCTTTCCCATCAGACCTTTCTGCATTTCGGCAAAGGACATCGTCCAAGTAATTACCTTAGCTAGAAACCTGGCTTCATTCCTTGGGCTTGGGAATCAGATAGAATCCCAGAATAGCCATTTATTTAGCTGTGTGATTCTGGGGGAGATTATATAAGTTCTCTGAAACTTGTTTTGCCCTTGTATATGCAAATTTGGTACACTGACACCTACTTTGCTCGCGTGTTATGAAGATAGCACAGAGTCTGGGCCTACTGTAGGCACTTAATACATGTTATTATTACTGATTCTTGATGATGGCACCTCAAAACAGTCTCCTTACTAATCCCTATGCCTTAGTTTAGGCCTTAACTATCCTCTGATCTGGACTATTACAGTAACCTTTGAACTGGTTTCTCTTTTAAGATTCATCACCCAACTACCATCATAGTTACCTTTCTAAAGCAGACCTCTTTGATGGCTGATTAATGCCTTCAAGATGAAGTCCAGACTCTCAAACATGGCATGGCAAGATCCTGAGCAGTCTGGCCTCAAACCACTTCCAGAATGCTCTTATTTAACATTAATTTAATAAACATAGAAGTACCTATTAGGGGCCAGGCACTAATAGAACTTAGATTTTAATGGAGGAAACTACCAATAAAAACAAGATAATCACAGATTGTGACTGAGATTTCAATGAGGCATGGGAAATTTCGGCTATCTCTTTTGTGTTTCTGCCGCTCCCACCGTGAAAAAAGAGCACGTGTCAGGAAACCATTGCTTCTTTACTCTTGAGTCCCAGAATGAGACTCATGGCGTGGCAGACCCAAACCTGCCTTGCAATCTGGAGCCAAACTGGGCTGAACTCAACCAAGGTTAGCAAAGCCTCCTAGCTTCATCACAGCCAGCCTGCACACTTGTGTGTGAGGCATAAATATGTATTGTAACTCACTGTGAGTTTGGGTTCGTTTGTTATTTTAGCAAAACTGGAATAATAGAACAAAGCAAGGACTGAACGTGTGGGTAAGGAAAAGAAAGAAATCAAAGCTTCTGTTCTCAGCAACAGAATGGAGAAAGGCATGAATTATCAAGATAGAGGAGATCGGTGGGGGAAGGAATTTGGGTAGGAGAGTCACGTTCAGTTTTGGACATCCGTAGTCTGGGTAAGCTAACTGCTGCTGGACAAATAACTGTAAAACAGGAATGGCTGAACACAGATTTTTCTTTTCTTGTTCACAAAAGAGTTCACTGTGTATTCAGTGGATAATGTTTTATACATTTATTCATGAATCTAAGCCCTTTCTACCTTTTGATGTGCCACGCTCTCCAGCTTCATCCACCTGTGTGGGAAGCTGGGAAATGCTTAGCTGGGTGCTCAAGGTGAAGAGGATTTGGAGAACAACTAGCCAGTCTCTCCAACTGCACCTTATTTTGGGATGCCCTTTAGATTTTCGGAAGATAGAGTTGCTATAAGAGCCTGGCTCTCAGGTCTGAGCTTGAGATACACTTTTGGAAATCAAAGACATATGGATGGTATCTAAAATCACATGTAGAGAGAATAGAATGAAGTTTAGGACAGAGGTCTCTACTATTGGGCTTTTCAACATTTGGAGGTTTCAACAAAGGAGGAAGAGCTAGTAATAGATCTAACAGCTTTCTCTTCTACCTCTGTTCATATTCCTCATGTGCCATGACTACTCTCATTTCACTCTCTTCCAGATTTTCCCTAATATCATCCCCAGCCCTTAGCAGATGACCACTGGTCCCCTCCTTTCCAAATCCCTAAAAATCCCAAACAACAATCTAGCCAGACTCATTCCTGGCTAGAATGAACATGGTCAGAAATGTTTGGCTGTTCATCAGTGGTAGCTCACAAGGACCAGCCAGCTACCCTACGTTTCTTAAATTCTCATATAGTTAGGTGTGGCCATGAGAGTGAGTGCTCCCTAATGGAATGTAAACAAAAGTGAGGTGTGCCCTTGCCAGACCTGACCCGTACAACTGCCTGCATTTGCCTTCCCCGCTGCTCTCAAGCTAGAGTGGTGATGACCCAGGTAACCTTGGGGGGCAGAGCTACTGTCTGCCTGGGTCCCTGCAAGGACTAGGTGGAAGAGAGCTTCTTGCCAACCTGGAATAGCTTCTGCAGGATGTCACATGAGCGAGAAGGAAGGGTTTACTTTGCCTGAGCCATTTCATTTGGTGTTCTATTTATTATAGCAGTTTAGGCTATTCTAAATATATAGAAACTAGAACCAGGAGGGGCGCCTGTTAGCTCAGTCGGTTAAGCGTCTGACTCTTGGTTTCTGCTCAGGTCATGATTTCAGGGTCATGAGATTGAGCCCCACGTCAGCTCCATGCTGAACGTGGGGCCTGCTTAAGATGCTCTCTCTCCCACTCCCTCTCCCTTTGCCCCCCCCACCCCTGCTCACGTGCTCTTCCTCTTAAAAAAAAAATCTAGAACCAGGAATGGAGGGCCACCATAATAAAAATCCAAAATATGTAGCAATTGATTTAGCAGTTGGGCAACATGCAGTGAGGCAGATCCCTGCCATGCGGGGGAAATACAGTTGGTAAAACACTGCCTGAGAAAACCAGGAAAGCAAATATAGATTCCTCATGAACCTATAATTATGGGAGAAGTTGGAAAGAACCAGAATTTTAGGGTGAGTTGGCAGCTGCTTGCTGCTTTTAGCAAGGTACAGGTCCAAATGCTTTGGAGCTAGATGCTTTTGAGGAGTCAGGATTTTTCTAAATTTAGAAAGTTAAGAGGGCATGTACTGTATAGTACAAAACGCCCCAGCAGCACCCCAAAATCAAACACATTCCTATTTCTGCAGTGAGATGTATGATTATTCATACTAAGAAGGATAAATAAATAGCTCACATCAATTTAGGTCAAGTTTCACCACCATAGAGTTACAGGAATGAGCTACAGAAAAACTTTCATTTCTCAGAGCTTTTTCGGTTTCAGATTTATGGATAAGGGATTGCAGACCTGAATTAGATGTGTTCAGCCAAGAGCTAACTCCTTTTCAAGCAGAAAAGGACCAGATAGAATAGATAAAATCCAGAATTGGAGGCATCTCTGGATTGTACCTCAAATTGCAAGAGATAAAAACTATCCTTGCTGGGGTGCCTGGGTGGTTCAGTCGTTTGAGCGTCTGCTGTGGGCTCAGGTCATGATCTCAGGGTCCTGGGATCGAGTCTTACGTAGGGCTCCCTGCTCAGCAGGGAGCCTGCTTCTCCCTCTCCCGCTGCTGCTCCTTCTGCTTGTGCATGCATGCTCTCTCTCCGTCAAATAAATAAATAAAATCCAAAAAAAAAAAAAAAACCAACCCGTCCTTGCTCACCCCCCTCCCCCATTAAACTTCTCAGTTCAAGAACCAGGCTCTAAGGCAAAGATCAGAGTAAGGGTATTTATTGCCTTCCTGCTATGTTTGTTGTTTCAGATGGCCTTGAAGTAGCCTCCATAAATTAGAAAAAAAAATCTACAAATAGCTGCAAATCTGTATTCATCTCTTTATGTAAAATTTTGTTAACACAGAAAGGTTTCTGCTATACTCACAGTTACTTGCTTTTTTAAATTTTTTTTAAAGATTTTATTTATTTATTTGTCAGAGAGAGAGACACAAGCAGGGGGAGAAGCAGGCGGACAGAGAAGCAGGCTTCCTGCCAATCATGGAGCCCGATGTGGGACTCGATCCCAGGACCCTGGGATTGTGACCTGAGCCAAAGGCAGACGCTTAACTGACTGAGCCACCCAGGTGCCCCTGTTTTGCTTTTTTTTTTAAAAAACATAATATCAAACCATTAGAAAACTTTTCATATCAGCGCTTGGAGCACTCACTCATTCTCTTTAAAGGTGACATTCTACTACAGTAGTTGGATGTACCTATACTTTGTTTAACCAGCTCCTTATGGTGGACAATTTAGTTTCATTTTATTCCCTGTCATTATTATGAAAAAGGCTGCAGTGAACATCCTTGAGTTGAAGAGATACCTGGTGTGTTTTGCCAGTATATTCTCAGGGTAAATTTCTAGTGACGGGATGGTTGGGTGAACAGGTCTGCACATTTTAGTAATTTTTTAAAATTTTTATAAAGATTGTATTTACTTGAGAGAGAGATCGTGAGAGAGAGAGCACAAGCAGGGGAAATGGCAGGCAGAGGGAGAGAGAGAAGCAGACTCTCCGCTGAGCAGGGACCCCGATGTGGGGCTCAATCCCAGGACCCTGGGATCATGACCTGAGCTGAAGGCAGATGCTTAACTGACTGAGCCACCCAGGCGCCCAGGTCTGTACATTTTAAATACTGAAATAAATTACCAACTTTTCTTCCAGGAAGAGTTCATGAATTTACACTTTTAGGCCTTGACAGTATACAAGAATGAGCATGTCTTAACACACAACCAGGCAGATGTGGGCTGTGGTACCACACAAGTCCCGAGGGAACCCAGGGTGGTCACAGCCTCCGTGGCTCCAAGCTGCCACCCTGCCTTCCAGTCTCATGGGAGCAGCACCGCTTTTCCGCGTCTTGGCTCTCATTTCTTTACCTTTGTGTAAGCCTGAGAATTATTATCCATCTACCTTTTTAATTTGAATTTATTTCATCTACTTCTAAAAGCTTTATGTAAATTAAGGATATCAGCAGTTTGCTTTCCTGTACGACAAATATCTTTTTCCCAGTTTGTCAATGATTTTTAGGCTATGTTGATTGATCAAAGAGAAATTTCATAAATTTATACTTTTGCGTGGTTAAATTTATCAAACTTCTGCCTTTATAGCTTCTTGGCTTGGTGTCCTTCTTGGAAAAGCCTTTTCTACTCCTGGAGCTAATATAAATTATTCATGCTTTATTCACAAATTATGTGGATGTATTTTTTTATTTTAATTTTAATTTATTTTTTTTTAGAGAGCAAGTGTGTCTGTGAGTGGGGTGGGTGGCGGGGGCAGAGGGAGGGAGAGAGAATCTTAAGCAGACTCTGCACTGAGGAGGGGCCTGACATGGGGCTCGATCTCATGACCCTGAGATCATGCTTGACCTGAGCTGAAATCAAGAGACCCTTAACCAACTGAGCCACCCGGGGGCCCCTATATGGATGTATTTTTTTTTATTAAAAAAAATTTTTTTTAAAGATTTTATTTTATTTATTTGACAGAGAAAGGGACAGTGAGAGAGGGAACACAAGCAGGGCGAGTGGGAGAGGGAGAAGCAGGCAGGGAGCCTGATGTAGGGCTCAATCCCAGGACCCTGGGATCATGACCTGAGCTGAAGGCAGACGCTTAACGACTGAGCCACCCAGGCGCCCCTATATGGATGTATTTTATTCAAAATCTTTGATACATCTATAATTAATATTGGTATAAACTATAAACCTTATTTTTTCTAACAATTCTTCAATTTCCCCTACACTATTTTATTTACCCCACTGACTAGATTACCTATAAATCCACTAATCAAAAATGACACCTTTATTATGAACTAAAATGCATGGATATTTAGGTATATTTTTGGATTCTCTATTTCGTTCCATGGAGGTCTTTTTCTTATCCAGTAGTAAACAATTTTAATCATGGCAGCACTATCTGGGTTTTTTTGAAAAGTTATCTTTTTGATTGGTGTCCTCAATCAACATGGTCTGTAGAATTGGGGATGAGGAATAAGCTGGCAAGATAGGTGGTGCCAGGGCCAAAGAATTAGCTAGTGTGGCCAGGACAGCTAGGGCTGAGGACGTGACCTTTTGTGGTTGGTGTGTTTGATGGGGCTGGGGCCAATGGCTCAGCCAGCACGGCTGGGGCTGCCAGGGCCATGGCCAAAAGGAGACTGTGTGAGTGGTCAGGGGATGAGTTACCACTGGGGAACTGGCTGAAAAAGTGAACATTGAGAATAATGGAGTCCAGGTTTCTCACAATCTGTAAAGGGACTTACAAACGTGGAAAAACAAAGGCTGGAGGAAACGCTGTGGTGTTGGTTTGGAGTTGGAAATGTTTGTGAACTCATGGTTCTCAATATGTGTAGATAGACTGACGTGGACACAGATTTATAGGCAGTGTGTGTGTGTATTCACATATTTTCAGCTCTGTTTCTTGTGAGGCTCTAGAAGCAACAGTATCCCAGTGGCAATGAGCATCACCAGTGCCCAGGTCTTGGTTTCTAAATACTGTTTCCCACTAAAGGGAACTGGGATTGTTGGACAAATGGCTGATTCCAAATATGGAAAAAACAAGTGCAGTGTGAGCTTTGATATTTTTGTGCCAGAAAGTAAAAATTGTTCAAAGAATAATAAGGGATATATCATAAGGGTATAATAATCAGCTTAAGAGAGCTTACCCTGGCTAAATCTGGGAAAATTAGAGCATCAAACAAATAATAATAGTAACAAATACAGTCCACTCAATAAAGTAGAAACCCATGAGTCCATACTGCTATAAATAAATCCATGAATAAATAAATAAATGGGGGAGAAGAGAAGACTCTACTGTGCAGTGTGAGGCTAACTAATATGCGTAGAGGGAATGATAGAATTAGAAGCATCTTGCAATCATTATAGTAATAATTGATTCAGATAAGATTCATTAATGGATGCCATAACTAGTGGGTAAACGTTTGATGAGGAACAGAAGATTTACATCATTTCAAATGGTCTCCACACAGACTACATGTTAATTGTTCATGAATTCATGTCAAATACTTCTCAGTTGATTTTACCATAGAGAATGCTGACAGACACTATCTTATAAATGTGAGAACACCACCAGTATTGGGACAAATGGACATTGTGGACTTCCTGATTGACAGCCTTTAGAAGCACATAGCATCACTTTTGGGGTATTTCTGCCAAGAATATATAATTTGCATGTAGTTACAAGGAAATATCAGATAAATCCACACTGAGGGCCTATCTCAGTCAGCTTGGGCTGCTGTAACAAAATACCATTGACTCAGTGACTTAAGCGACAGACATTTATTTCTCACAGTTCTGGAGGCTGAGATCAGAGTGCTGGCACAGTCAGGTTCTGGTGAAGACTCTCTTCCTGGCTTGCAGATGGCCACCTTCTCACTGTAGAGAGACCGAAAGACAGAGACAGAGAGACAGAGACAGTCACGGGGGAAGAGAGGAATTTGTTCCTCTTCTTAGAAGGATACTAATCCCATTATGAGGTCCCAGTACTCATGATGTCATCTAAACCTCACTAGAGAGGGCCTCCCAAAGCCCCATTTCCCCATGGTGGATGGCTGATGGAGGTGTCACATGGCTGAACCCTGAGGGTGGGCTGTAGGAACCCAGAGTGACACCCAGTTGGCAGCCAACAAGAAAACAGGGACCTCAGCCCTACAAGAGAAAGGAACTGAAAATTCTGCCACAACCTGGATGAGCTCGAAGAGGACCCCAAGCTCCAGATGGGCTGCAGCCTTGTCAACACCTTGGTTCAGCCTCACGAGAAAATACATTTCTGTTGTGTTAAGCCCCCCCAAGCTGTGATATTCTGTTATGGAAGGCCAAGCAGATGAATACTGTGGTGTATGCAGTGGCTGGCTGACTAGTCTTTTTTTTTTTTTAATTATTATGTTATGTTAATCACCATACATTACATCATTAATTTTTGATGTAGTGTTCCATGATTCATTGTTTGCGTATAACACCCAGTGCTCCATGCAGTGCGTGCCCTCTTTCATACCCATCACCAGGCTAACCCATTCCCCCCACCCCCTCCCTCTAGAACCCTCAGTTTGTTTTTCAGAGTCCATTGTCTCTCATGGTTCGTCTCCCCCTCCGATTCCCCCCCTTCATTCTTCCCTTCCTGCTATCTTCTTTCTTTTTTTTTTTTTTAACATATAATGTATTATTTGTTTCAGAGGTACAGGTCTGTGATTCAACAGTCTTGCATAATTCACAGGGCTCACCATAGCACATACCCTCCCCAATGTCTATCACCCAGCCACCCCATCCCTCCCACACCCCACCACTCCAGCAACCCTCAGTTTGTTTCCTGAGATTAAGAATTCCTCATATCAGTGAGGTCATATGATACATGTCTTTCTCTGATTGACTTACCTCGCTCAGCATAACACCCTCCAGTTCCATCCACGTCGTTGCAAATGGCAAGATCTCATTCCTTTTGATGGCTGCATAATATTCCATTGTGTATATATACCACATCTTCTTTATCCATTCATCTGTCGATGGACATCTTGGCTCTTTCCACAGTTTGGCTATTGTGGACATTGCTGCTATAAACATTGGGGTGCACGTACCCCTTTGGATCCCTACATTTGTATCTTTGTGGTAAATACCCAGTAGTGCAATTGCTGGGTCGTAGGGCAGCTCTATTTTCAACTATTTGAGGAACCTCCATACTGTTTTCCAGAGTGGTTGCACCAGCTTGCATTCCCACCAACAGTGTAGGAGTGTTCCCCTTTCTCCACATCCCTGCCAACATCTGTCCTTTCCTGACTTGTTAATTTTTGGCTGACTAGTCTTATCTAAATAGTTAAAGTGCAGTCACAGTATGAGAATCTAGTTTTCAGTGGCTGTATAGATAATGGCCCAGTTTCAGAATGCAGGAGGGACTGGGTGGAGTAAAATTTTGTTGTTGTTTTTCTTTTTTACATATCCAAAAAATGAGTCAGTCACTCCAAAGAGCTCAGTTTTCTGAAAAGCTGAAGCACTGGAAACACTTAATATCCTTTAAAAAATTATTTTGAATGGGCAACCATTTTTACATTCTTTGTTTTCTTTTTCCTTTTAAACGTTCATAAACAGAATTAATGCACATTGTTAAAATCAAATGGGGGGAGGGGAGAGAGAGATCCAGAAAAGATTATCATGAAAATGCTGATTCATGTTTTTTCTGTACAAGGGCTGGCTCCTGCCTCAACTCATCCTGTTCCCAGACACGACTTTAATAATTTCTTTTTTCCCCCTTATGGTAGTATCTCCATGTTTCTCAACAACACCCTTACACCATTTGTATTTTTTTAAAAGATTTTATTTATTTATTTGACAGAGAGAGAGACACACAGTGAGAGAGGGAACAGAAGCAGGAGGAGTGGGAGAGGGAGAAGTAGGCTTCCCTCAGAGCAGGGAGCCTGATGCGGGGCTCGATCCCAGGCCCCGGGATCATAACCTGAGCTGAAGGCAGATGCTGAACGACTGAGCCACCCAGGCGCCCCACTTACACCATTTTTAAAATGTATCCACTTTATGCCTTGCTGGTCCATGATGAGAGAGGAATTAGTTCAACTCCATCAACTCTGACTTCCCCACCCTCCAGAATGGTTCTAGCCCCAGTCTCAGTTCCTTTACTGTAATCGGGCATCTTTAAGCAAAACATTTAAATCTCAACTTTTTTTTTTAAAGATTTTATTTATTCATTTCAGAGATAGAGAGCTAGGGGAGGAACAGAGAGAGAGGGACAAGCAGACTCCATGCTGAGCGTGGAACCCTATGCAGGGCTCGATCTCACCACCCTGAGATCATGACCTGAGCCGAATGCTCAACCAACGGAGCCACCCACGCGCCCCTAAATCTCCACTTCTTATAATGCTAGTCCTGGATTACTTATTGACTTAATAATAACAAGCAAACAAAACCCCCACACAAAAAAAGTAAAATATAAAAACAAATTAATGATTTATAGACCCTGAGAAAAAGAATTTTCAGAAAAGTACAAAAATTTAAAGCATTCCTTTTTTTTAATTTTGTAATTCTTTACTGTGGAATTGCTCAGAATTGTCACTTCTGTTTTAATAACAAAATTGATAGCTGAGTAAGAAAACATAATTTGGATTATAAAATTCTTGCTTTAATGAAAATTCCTTGAACAGTGAAAAAAAAGCCTCGGTTTCTTATTCCACAAGTAAGAGATAGTATTTAATTTCCCACTGTGAACTGTGAATCTTGATACTTCTATTGCCTTCTGCCCCTCTTTACCCCATTTCCATTCCCCTACTTTTGATGGTTATAGATGTACTTTGACCAAATACAGATTAATAACATTTATACTGGCGCTCCTGGGTGGCTCAGATGGTTAAGCGTCTGCCTTCGGTTCAGGTCGTGATCTTCAGGCCCTGGGATCAAGTCCCACATCAAGTTCCCAGCTCAGCAGGGAGCCTGCTTCTCCCTCTGCCTGCCACTCCCCCTGCTTGTGCTCTCTGTCTCTCTGTCTCTCTCTCTCAAATGAATAAATAAAATCTCTTAAAAAATAATTTAAAAAAATAACATTTATACTTTGTTTTGAAACTATGTTTAATTTCCCCGTAATTTATCTACAGTTCAGTTCTACAAGTTGGAAGTCAATAACCATATTAATATTATTATGATGGTGTAAATACTGTTTATGACAGAACCAAATATTGTATTGGGCTTCCTGTCCTTATTTCATGTCATGACCGGATACCTCTTAAAGGATAATGGTACTAAACAGAATATAATGAATGTACGTTAGTGTTCCTTTGTAACTCAGGATCATAATTGTGAACCCTAAATATTTTGCTTGCTATAATCTGGTTTTGTTTTTCTTCCAATATTAATGATAGCTATTATTGAGTACCTAATAACTATCAGGCATTCTGATATGCAATATTCTTGTTTTATCTTAATAACAATCCTGCATTACACCTATTTTTACAGGTAAGAAAACACAAGGTAATTAGCTGGGAGGACTGGATTTGAATAAAAGATGGACACACCAGGTTGGGTTGACCAACTCATCCCAGCTTGCCTGGGGCTTTCCAGTGTTAGAGCTCAAAATCCTGTGCCCTGAGAATCGCCTCAGGCTCAGGGGACATTCTTTTTTTTTTTTAATTTTTTATTGTTATGTTAATCACCATACATTACATCATTTGTTTTTGATGTAGTGTTCCATGATTCATTGTTTGTGCATAACACCCAGTGCTCCACGCAGAACGTGCCCTCTTTAATACCCATCACCAGGCTAACCCATCCCCCCACCCCCCTCCCCTCTAGAACCCTCAGTTTGTTTTTCAGAGTCCGTCATCTCTCATGGTTCGTCTCCCCCACCGATTTACTCCCCTTCATTCTTCCCCTCCTGCTATCTTCTTCTTCTTTTTTTTTTAACATATATTGCATTATTTGTTTCAGAGGTACAGATCTGTGATTCAACAGTCCTACACAATTCACAGCGCTCACCATAGCACATACCCTCCCCAATGTCTATCACCCAGCCACCCCATCCCTCCCACACCCCCACCACTCCAGCAACCCTCAGTTTGTTTCCCGAGATTAAGAATTCCTCATATCAGTGAGGTCATATGATACATGTCTTTCTCTGATTGACTTACCTCGCTCAGCATAACACCCTCCAGTTCCATCCACGTCGTTGCAAATGGCAAGATCTCATTCCTTTTGATGGCTGCATAATATTCCATTGTGTATATATACCACATCTTCTTTATCCATTCATCTGTTGGTGGACATCTTGGCTCTTTCCACAGTTTGGCTATTGTGGACATTGCTGCTATAAACATTGGGGTGCACGTATCCCTTCGGATCCCTAATTTTGTAACTTTGTGGTAAATACCCAGTAATGCAATTGCTGGATCGTATGGTAGCTCTATTTTCAACTGTTTGAGGAACCTCCATACTGTTTCCCAGAGTGGTTGCACCAGCTTGCATTCCCACCAACAGTGTAGGAGGGTTCCTCAGGGGAGATTCTTGGTCATCCTACAAGTCCAGACTCTTTCTTTTAAAATTATTAACAACAATAATAGTAGTCAGCCATTTCCATGGCTTGGGGTTCATTGCTCTCCACAGGTCAGTTTATCATCTGCCAGTGGGTTGTCTGAACTGAGAACTCTTACCAAAGCCTGGACTGATATCAAAATTGTAAACATCTGTGGTGCTGTATGCCACTTATTTTTCAACATATTAAAAGATAGTCTTCTCAGTCAGTCTCTATTAGGATGATAATTTTTCTGTATGAAGTATACTTCAGTAACTCCCTTTGCTGGTTCCACTTCATGTTCATACCTTACCACGGAGCACCTAAGAACTCACACCTTGACCTGCTTTTCTGTCTACACACTTGCATGGCGACTCATCTACTCCCATGCCTTTAAATCTCATCCATGTGAGCTAATGATTCCTACATATACATTGTCAGTGTGGATTCTCCCCTGAACTCCTGACACAGATGACCTCCTGGACATCTCTTCTTAGAGGTAGAATAGTCATCTGAAACTTAAAATATCTCTAAGTGAATTCCTCATATTCTCTGGAAAATTTGCTTCTCTCAGAGCCTTCTGCATTCCCAAAGTGGTGACTCCATCCTTCCAGTTGTTCTGGCCAACTTTAGAGTCATTATTGACTCTTCTTTTAATGTCTTAACACTGTGTAAAATCTGGCAAATCCTCCAAAATGCATCCAGAATCTGACTACCTCTCACTACCTTCACCCTAAGAACACTCTGGTCCAAGCCAAGTCCCACTTGTATTAGTGCCATAGCCTCTTTTTTTAAATTATTATTATGTTATGTTAATCACCATATATTACATCATTAGTTTTTGATGTAGTGTTCCATGATTCATTGTTTGCATATAACACCCAGTGCTCCATGCAGAACGTGCCCTCTTCAATACCCATCACCAGGTTAACCCATCCCCCCACCCCCCTCCCTTCTAGAACCCTCAGTTTGTTTTTCAGAGTCCATCGTCTCTCATGGTTCATCTCCCCCCCCCCCCGATTTTCCCCCCCTCATTCTTCCCCTCCTGCTATCTTCTTAGTGCCATAGCCTCTTAACTGGTCTCCTTAATTCCATTCTTGCTCATCTATAGTCTATTCTCAGTAAAAATCCAGAGTAATCCTCTTAAAACATGGTGTTGCATCACTCCTCTGCTCAAAGCCCACAGACTGCTCTCTATCTCACCCAGAGGGAGAGCCCAGCACTCAGGATGTGTTAGGTGAGGCATGAACCTGTCCCTGTCCTGATTCCATCTCTAGTCTCCTGGCTTCCTTGCTCCTTGAAAATTCCAGGCATGGTCTTTGCTATTCTCTTTGCCTAGAAAGTTAATCCCCTAATTATCTGGAAGCAGGCCCAGCTCCATAATAATGTGGGGCCCAGTACAAAATGAAAATGTGGGGCTTCTTATTAAAAATTAACTAAGGTGTAGGGATCTGAAGGGGTATGTGCACCCCAATGTTTATAGCAGCAGTGTCCACAATAGCCAAACTGTGGAAAGAGCCAAGATGTCCATCAACAGATGAATGGATAAAGAAGATGTGATATATATACACACACAATGGAATATTATGCAGCCATCAAAAGGAATGAAATCTTGCCATTTGCAACGATGTGGATGGAACTGGAGGGTGTTATGCTGAGCGAGGTAAGTCAGTCAGAGAAAGACATGTATCGTATGATCTCACTGATAGGAGGAATTATTTATCTCAGGAAACAAACAGGGTTGCTTGAGTGGTGGAGGGTGGGAGGGATGGGGTGGCTGGGTGATAGACACTGGAGAGGATATGTGCTACGGTGAGCCCTGTGAATTGTGCAAGACTGTTGAATCACAGATCTGTACCTCTGAAACAAATAATACATTATATGTTAAAAAAAAAAAAAGGAAGAAGATAGCAGGAGGGGAAGAATGAAGGGGGGGGAAATCGGAGGGGGAGATGAACCATGAGAGACGATGGACTCTAAAAAACAAACTGAGGGTTCTAGAGGGGAGGGGGTGGGGGGATGGGTTAGCCTGGTGATGGGTATTAAAGAGGGCACGTTCTGCGTGGAGCACTGGGTGTTACACGCAGACAATGAATCATGGAACACTACATCAAAAACTAATGATGTAATGTATGGTGATTAACATAACATAATAATAAAAAAAATTCACTAAGGTTTTCAAGACTGGACAGCAGAGCATGAACCCAAATACGGGGCCCTTCTGAGCATGTGGCCTGTGTGAATGTCTGAAAGTCTCCCTCCCTCAACAGCTTCAGGACTTTGTTCAAAAGTCATCTCCTCATTGAAGCCTCCCATCCTCACACCCTATTTAAAACCTCAATGCCTACGTCGCAACCTGAAGCTTCTTACATACCCTCCATGATTTCCTCTTCCTCTTGAGCTTTTCTTACCCACAAACACATGTGTAGTTTACTTATATTGCATTTTCTGACCCATCCCTGCCTTAGAATAGATGAGGTCTGGGTTTTGTTTTGGAAAAAGCTCTATGCCCCGCACTTAGAATAGTGCCTGAAAGAAAGATGAATGAATACATTGATTTTGTGGTCCTTCTGGTAGAAATAGCCAAGCTTTTAAATCCATCCTTTAGAGGGAAAATGCTGTGGACTTGCAGTATTTGTATAAAAATAACACAAGTCACTTGCATTTCCTTCATTTTTTACCCAAGGACATGCTTGGACCATAGAACAGCTGGGCCATCTCGCCTTCAGGCTCTCCATATGTGTGTTGGCCTGTGCACTTCTGCCTCTCCTTATAAGGTTCTAAAGTTGCTGTTGTTTTGACTTCTTGGCTCTCTTTTCCTTTGAAAAGTAACATTATAGATAATATTATGGTTGGAATTCAAGAGTTACAGAGTGAAAGGCCTTCTGTCTCTGCTTGCCCCGTCACCTCGTTCCCTTTCTTGGGAAAAACAAACATTATCTTTCAAGCCCTCCTGTGAATCCTCCCAAGAGATACTCCATGCAGAGACTGTGCTAGTAAATATGAGTGTGAGGCATTGGTATGCCCCCTTTACTTTTCACCAAATGATTTGATGATAGTGCATGAGGGTGGGACCATTTCTGTCTCCATTTTGATTGAGGTTCCAAGACTCTGGTTCCAAATACTCACTGTTTCTCAGGGAGATGACAGAGGACCTTTGCAGTATTTGGAAAAGAGTACTGAGAACTGGTTTCCCAAGTCTGGAGCCTTCACCACTTAGGCTATAAAGAATCTGGAAAGGCCAAGGTGGAGTCAAGATTGACTAAGAGCTTTTGCCCTGGACTTTGAAGTCACACCTGTTCCTACGGGGAAGCATGCTTTTCCCTCACCTTTAGCCTAGGACTGAAGGTAGTTCTCAAATGGAGGGGGATTCCCCACAGGTGACATTGGCAATGTCTGCAGCCATTTGGAGTTGTCGTGGCTGGGGAGATGCTACAGGCATCTATGGGAGAGATGCTGCTAAACATCCTGCTGTGCACAGGACTGTCCCCAAGGAGCACCAAATCCATAGCCTCAAATGACACTAGTGTCAAGGTTGAGAAACACTGGCCCAAGGAGAGGGGCTTCTTAGGGACCACCTGAGGAGTGGAGAGTTGTCTCTTGCAGTTGGTGGACACATGGAACCGTTCTTTGGCCCATGTGTGGAGGCTGAGCCTGGCTCGCTGTGCTTGTGGTAGAGACGGGGAGGTGAGGTTGCTGAGCAAGGGGCAGCCTGGGCTCCCAGTGTGTTTGATAAAAGGGTGCGTCAGGGATTCTTGTGGAACCAGATAAGGACTGTGATAGCAGAGCGGGACTGCTACATGCAGAGAAGAGTGAGCTCAGCATTAAGAGGCTGGAGGGCACTTCCAGAAGCTGTGGAGTTAGGAAGCAATCAGTACTTACTTGCGCCAAGGGAGCCACAGGGGAGCTATCTCCTGTCCTGGGGGAATCTGTGTTGTGTGGTTGTCTTCGAAAAACCTCCCAAAGTACTTCAGGGGAAAGCCCGGCAAGCTTAGACAGCTCTCAACGTTGTTAGTCACGTAAGAGTTTGGCTGTCACTGCAATGGCACATAAAGAATAAAATCCAAAGCTCACAAGAAAGACCCTACTTGATTTGGCCCCTGCTGACCTCTCTGATTTCCCCGTCTTCCCTTGTTTTACTCAAGCCACGTAGACCTCAGGCCTTTGCACTTGCTTTCCCCACCACCTGGCATGCTCCCCCCTGGCTGCCATCTTTGAATCATTATTTCCTTTCCTCATTTGAGTCTCTGCAAAAGTCACCATCCCAGGGAGGCCTTTCTTGAACAGCCCATCTAAAACAGGCAAATCTCTGTTTATTATCTCCTGTGCTTGCTTTATTTCTCTTCAGGGCACTTAACTCCTAACCTTTTTTTATATGTATTTACTTACCGTCTCTCTCATCCATGTTAACGGAATAGCCCTAGAGGAAGACACTTGATCTTTATGTTCCCAGGATCTAGGGCCATTTCAGCATTTGGTAGGTGTCCAATAAATATTTGTCTAGTAAGTCAATGAATGAATATCTGGGCAATGCTGTTGTGGTTTGCCGAGCTGTTTGATTTGGCTTCAGGTGTGTTATGTGAGTGGAGTCTTAGCTCTGCTTGAAGGCAGGGTCTGCGTTCCCCAGCTCTGAGCCTGACATTCTCTGACACATTCTCCCCTATCACATTCCCTGGCCCTGAAGCAAAAGACACCTGTGCATGGGAAGAGAAAGACTAGGCCACCTGCTGCACATAGCTTTTCAGGAAAAAAGCTAGCTAGGACCTTGATCAAAGTTACCCCTCCTTGTTTAAAGACTCAAGTGAAAAGTTTGTGAATGAAAAGAGGGTAATGACTGGCTGTGTCCTTTTATTTTTTTAAGTCAAGAATGTCTGTCTTATTTATATTCTAGTTTGAGACAGATGTATTTTTAAGTCAAAAATAGCTATTTAAAATATTGTTGCTGTTTTGGGAAATCTAAATGAGGGGCACAATGGAATAAGATTGTCCACAAAGCTGTTATTCAGACATTCTTCTTCTTCTTATTATTATTATTATTTTAAAGATTTATTTTATTTATTTTAGAGCGAGAGACAGAGAGCACAGCCGGGAGGGGCAGAGGGAGAGGGAGAGAGAGAGTCTGAAGCGGACTCCACCTGAGCCCAACACAGGCCTCCATCTCACAACTCTGAGATCATGACCCTGAGGTCACAGTCTGAGCCAAAACCAAGAGTAGAATGCTTACCCAACTGTGCCATGCAGGTGCCCCTAGACAATTATTTTAATGTTAGGCTCACACTATTACTATCTTTTTTTTTTAAATGCATGTAGAAGAAAATATATGTGAAAATGAAATCAGATTAAATAATATATCAAAATGGCATGTACTCACAAGTACTGCCACCTCATATTTTATGGATGTATATTGTAACATTGTATGGAGGCAACCACTGTTAATTTTCTTCTAATACCGTCCCCAAACAAAACAAACAAAACCTATACACATGAATCCTAATGATCATCTACGATTTATCCTCTTATCTATCATTATCTATGAGTTAATTTATCTATTATTTATTACCTTTCTTTTTTTTGTATCTTTCTATGTAATCTGTGTATCTGTGTATTCATTCATCTGTCTTATCTTTCTTTGTATCTACCTACCATCTATCTACGTTTGGGTCTTTCTCTCTCTAAGCACTTATCTCCCTAGGTATCTGTGTAGGTCCCTGGATATAAGTATTTATCTATCTTTCTATTTATGCATCTATCATATATCAGTATGTTTATGTATCTATCGGTTATCCATGTATTTATTGATCTGTCATCTATTTTTGTATCTCTCTCTATATCTACCTATTATCTATTCATCACGCATCTATTTATACATAAATGTATATACATATGTGTATACATACCCATTATCAGTTATCTCTGTTCCTATCTTTCATTTTTATTTACACACAAGACTTTCTGCTACGCACACTTTGGCACCTTGTTTCCTTCACTTAGCGCATCTTAGAGACCTTTGGCATGAGCACTTCAAGAGCTGTCTTGGTCTCTTCTTTGATGATGGCACTGTATTCATCATAGGGATGTTCAATAATACCTTTAGAATTTCTCTTGTCCTTATTTCATTGTGCTCTATAATGTACACAATGCGTGCATGAGTGTGCGCACACACGCACGCACATACACACACGATTTAGATACTGCCCATGTCAAGAAATAGAACATTGCTACCACCCAACGGCCCCCAGTAGACTCCTACTCAATTACAGCCTTATCCCTATCAACTAGAAGTCACTCCATCTTGATTGTTGTGATAACAGTTTTCTTGCATTTAAAAAATTTTACCATCTATGGATGCATTTCCAAATAAGATAGTTTATTTTTCTGTTTATGAACTTTAGTCAGATGGAACCATACTCTATGAATTTTGTTGTTTCTTGCTTCTTTTGCTCAATGTTATATTTGTGAGATTTACTCATATTGTGGCATGTAGCTCTATAGTAGTATTCCATTGTATAACTAAATCCCCCTTGAAAAAAAATCAATTCTAATGATGGTGGACATATGGATTGTTTCCAGTTTGGACCTATTGTAGAAAAAGGTTTTATGAACATGCTTATAGATGTATTTTGATGGTCATGTGCACCAGTTTTTAAAGATATATTTCAGGACTTGAATTTCTAGGTCATGGGTGCATCAACTTCACTAGGTAGTGCCAGACTGTTTATAAATATTAGCACCCATTCCTCCCCACACCCCCCAAGCAGAGGAGATTTCCATTTTTGCTTAGCGACCTTGACAACAATCGGTATTGCCAGGCATTTTTTTGTTATTTTTACAAGTTTCCTGCTGATGGTCAGTCTAGCCTCTCCTCTCTCTGTCTCTCTCTCTCTCTCCTTCTCTCCCCACCTTAAATTTTTTTTCCTATTACAAACACTGTAAGGAACCCAACTTCATAAAACTATCCTGGCAAGCTTTTGTAAATATGCCTATTGTATATCTCCTTCTTAGTGGAAATGCTAAGTCAAGGTACTGTAAATATTGATAGCTATGGTCAAATATTCCTCCCCAAGAGATCCTCAGTTAATGTTCCCACAATAGAACACAGGAACCTATTTCCCCACATCTTCAACAACATTGGCTGTCATCAAACATTAAGAGTTTGTCAATGTCATAGGTATTTCACTTTATTTTGATTTGCACTTAATCTAGTTATTAGTAAGTTTTAATATGTATTCGTTTGGATTTAATGGCTGAAACTTTTTTCCTTAAAAACTGCCAGTTTTTATCTTTTGCTCATTTTCATACTGGATTGTCATTTTTTTCTTATTAACTAATATAGGCTTTTTATCACTTAAGGAAGTTAACCCTTTGCTGCCATATGTTGTTGTAAATATCTTTTTTCATTTAACACTGGTCTTTGGACTCTGTTCAGGCTACTTTTATTCCATAAAAAAATTGTGTATTTAAAATTACCAATTGTTTCCTTTAATGGCCGCTAGGTTTTTTTTTTTAAAGTCTTAGTGTATTCTTTTTTTTTAAAGGATTATTTATTTATTTATTTAACAGAGAAAGACACAGCAAGAGAGGGAACACAAGCAGGGGGAGTGGGAGAGGGAGAAGCAGACTTCCCGCAGAGTAGGGACCCTATGCGGCTCGATCCCAGGACCCGGGATCATGACCTGAGCTGAAGGCAGACACTTAATGACTGAGCCACCCAGGCGCCCCCAGCCTCTAGGTTTTTATAGCCTTCTTAGGAAGGCCTTTTCTAACCTGCACTCATGCTTTCTTTTTGAAATTTTATAGTTTATTTTATGTCCAACTCCTTGATACACGGTAAATCTTTGATAATTTGGGGTTAAATCTTTGAGGCACCAAGAAGGAAGGAATGCAGCAAGAATCTAGCTTTTCCTTGCTAACAATTTGTCAGTGGATCCATGTTTTTCCTCCTTGTTTAAAATGTCACCTTTACCAGAAAATAAAATGCCATATGTATTTGGGTCTATTTCGGGATTCTCTATTTTGTTTCACTGATGTCTATTTCTCCCCCCCAGCATTAAAACAGTTTTAAATTTTGCTCACTGCCTGGGTTTTACTGAGCAAAGGCATTTTTCCCCCTAACCAAAACGTCAAAACCAAACATAGGCACAAAACACACAGGTACTAGGAGTGCATCTGAGCAAGGTTGTGTGGGAGAAAGGTTATCGTGTGGCCATTGGCACAGATAGCGGGCTGTAGGTCCCGGGGTACCAAGGTATAATGTTCTTGTAGATTCTTGATTGGGAGAAATGCTCTGTATACACACAAAACTGCAAGTTAGGCAAATAATATATATTAGGCCCAGTATCTTGGGGCAAAATCTGATTTCATTTGAAATAGTAACGTGCCTAGTGACTAGTTGATTAGTTATTCTTTATTTAAACGGTTAACTGTACGACCACGTTGCGGGCATCTGGTTTCCCGTTGCTGTGGGAAGGAGGTGAACAGTGACCTACTTCACAGGAATGGGAACTGATGTAGTGAAACTCTGGCTAACTTACACCCTCAAGAACGAGCAAGGCCTTTAAATAACACAAATATGCTTCCTTACCTCTGTATATTATGTGTGTGCTGCTTCTTGATATATCACTTTTAGACGTTGCTTCTTGACGGTATGCTCTGACAGTTGATTTTCGTCACCCTATACCCACCCCCTCTCCACCCTGTACAATTAAATATCCTTCCTCCTCCTTCTGTGATGGCCTGTGTGCTGTGTGCTCCCGCCCCCTCTGCTGGGACTCCTTGGGCCCTTCCTTGTCACGCCACTGTTTGGAATCCTGGTTTTCCATGACATCCCTCCACAGGGCTTAGCCTTGTTGGTCCCAGGACATTCCTGAAAATTCCGCCATGGCCAGTTTGCAAGTCCTGTGTACCACCCCCACCCTGCTGAATGCTCCAGGGCCTGGGGCCCAACTCCTCCTGCTTCTCTCTCCTCCTCTTTGCTGGCGCCCTCACTTCATCAGTGACCCTCTTTCCACAGCAGCCACTTGCTCAGGCTCTGGGCCATCAATATTTTCCTAACCTTTGTCCCCAAGGCTCTGTACGGGGCCTTAAGATCCATTTTGAACATGTGCAGGCCCTTCCCGTGCTCAGCGCCCTGGGGAGTGTTCTCATCTCAGGAGGAATCTGCTCAGCTCACTTAGCATCATGCTCAGATGTGTGAGGTGCGACAAACAGCACCCCAGGCATCCCTGGTAACGCTGGACTGTCCATCAGTATAGTGTGGAAACACCTGTGGGAGGGAGTGAGGTGGGTGGCTGTGAGAACACAGCCTCGTGGGCGGATTCTTGATGGATTATACTAATTGCAGCCCCTCCGAGGGGGCAGATGGGGTCTGGGATCCTAGATTGGAAGTGGGAGGCCCACCAGGTGGGGTTTCCATGGGAGCTCCCAGGGTACACCTCCTTTCTAGGGGCCGGCAGGCCTGCTTGAAAGGCCATGGTGAGCCGTTCCCAGAGGTTATGGAAGGATCAGAAGAAGGTGATGCTGTCATAGGGCCAATGTGGGCCCATGCGGCCTCCAAGGGACTCACAGTCCAGGAGGCGAGAGAGACTCGTAAATAAGTAGTGGCAACACAGGCATTAAATGCTCTGGGATGATGCTTTGAGAGTGCAGGTTCAAAGCACCCTAACAGCTCTCTCTCCACCGACTTGACTTTCTCATCCCTCAGGTGGTAAAGAGCCCAAGGCTTGCAAAACCAGTTTTCAGGAACCTCCTTTCCAGGCTGGCTTCAGTATGTGGGAGTGGTTGATGCCCAGCAAAAAGACAGTGACATTTATGGCCTCTGGGAGGAACTGGCTGCTGGAAAGCAGGAGAGGAAGGAGAGGCCCTCTACCTGTGAACGTTTTGAATGTGAAACCTCTATCACTTACCCACGAGTGTAAGTGTAGTTAAAACTACAGCCAAGAATTACCAAGAACACTTTTCAAAAGTGTCAGGTAGGAGACCTCAAAAGGGGAGGCAGTGTTGCAAAAAGGAGGAGCTGAATGAACAGACTCAGGGTCCGGGCACCTTGCAAGATTATCAGGGGACACCAGTTATCTGCAGGCCCTTTGCCACACCAGTGTAGACAGGGTGGGATGGGTATGATTGGCTATTTCCCAAGACAGGCGGTCTGCTGCGCTGCAGGTCCACACTGCTCTGTGTGCATGTATGCTTGCACATGGAGGTGTGTATGTGTGTATGTCTGTGCATGCATGTGTGTGCACGTGTGTACTTGTGTAGGGGTGTGTGTGTGTGTGAGCTTAGCAACCACTGATAGCTCAATGCCCATGTCTATTAATGCATCAGGAGTCACAAAATGATGATACGCTTTCTAATCCAATCACTCCTTCTTCACTTATTAGTTTGAATATGTCTATTAAAAGAAACTTCCTTCTACTATTTGGTTCCCTAATAGATCAGTTCATACAGGAAAGGCAGAACAAATGTCTGATTCTCTCCCTTTATTTACCATTTCTCAATAATATATTCTCTTATCTACCAAAGGCGATCAAATAGGGTTTATTTTTTTGATCAAATAAGGTTTTTAAGAGTAATTTAAACCCATGGATCTAAACATATTTGATGCATTTCAATTGATTGCAATTACTGTTCTTATTGATGCTTTGGTTATTACTTCTTCGCCAGTGAATGTCCCCTGAATCCTGTTTACACAAAGGTCAGTTTCTTTGAGGTGTCACACGTTCATTATTATCTTTCCTGCCTCAGACCTGGAATCAGCCATTTCTTCGAGAAGCCATGGTTCTTTTTCTTTCTTTCTTTCTTTCTTTCTTTCTTTCTTTCTTTCTTTCTTTCTTTCTTTCTTTCTTTCTTTCTTTCCTTCCTTCCTTCCTTCCTTCCTTCCTTCCTTCCTTCCTTCCTTCTTTCCTTCTTTCCTTCTTTCCTTCTTTCTTTCTTTTTCTTTCTTTCTTTCTCTTTCTTTCTTTCTTTCTTTCTTTTTCTTTCTTTCTTTCTTTTTCTTTCTTTCTTTCTTTCTTTCTTTCTTTCTTTCTTTCTTTCTTTCTTTCTTTCTTTCTTTCTCTCTCTCTCCTTCCTTCCTTCTTTCTTCTTCTTCTTTTTTTTTTTTAAAGTAGGCTCTACACCCAGTGTGGAGCCCAACATGACCCTTGAGATCAGGACCTAAGCTGAGATCAAGAGTTGGACGCTTAACGGACTGAGCCACCCAGGTGCCCCAGCCATGGTTTCTTTTAATGGTAAATATATTTCAGGACCACAATATTGGCACTAGACGTGTTCACTGATACAGAGTTGACCATTTTTTCTTGGGCTTTTTAGTGGACAGAGCAAGGGAATATTTTATTTATTTATTTTATTTTTTAAAAAAATTATTTATTTATTTATTTATTTGAGACAGAGAGAATGAGAGAGAGAGAGAGAGCACATGAGAGGGGAGAGGGTCAGAGGGAGAAGCAGACTCTCTGCCGAGCAGGGAGCCCAATGCGGGACTCGATCCAGGGACTCCTGGATTATGACCTGAGTTACCCAGACGCCCGCAAGGGAATATTTTAGATAAAATAACTCACAAGTTAATACTGATACTTCTCCATTTCAAACTCAGCATTACAGGATTTTAACTTAGTCTCTTATATTTGTGTTGCCTTTCTTTGTCACCAAGATCCCTGGTTCTTAAGAATGGGGGGATAATAGAATCATATGACATAATCACTTATTTGCCGTTCATATACTTCATATATAAGAGTCTCGCTGTCAGTCATGTTCTGTTAAATATTTCAGCCTGATCTCAAAGGTGCTGTATGGAATTAAGGGAGGGGTCTTTATTCATTCCTCTAACACAGTAAGAAAAGGTTAGAAACAGATTTTCCTGCCTCCCTGAGGCCAGTATGTTGGCAGCATTCTGGGATTTGGGGAAGTGGTTTGGACTAATAGAAGTGGCCGGTGGCGAGGCTCTGACAGCTCATGAAGGAATGGAGATTGCTGGCCTGGAATTGGGTGATGTAGGAAATGACACAAAGCTTCTTCCCACATATACTGTATGGAATGTATGGAAACCATTATTTATTTATTTGTTTGTTTGTTTGTTTATTTATTTATTTATTTATTTTAAGAATTTATTTATTTGTTTGACAGAGAGACAGCAAGAGAGGGAACACAAGCAGGGGGAGTGGGAGAGGGAGAAGCAGACTTCCCACTGAGCAGGGAGCCCGATGTGGGGCTCGATCCCAGGACCCTGGGATCATGACCTGAGCCGAAGGCAGTCGCTTAATGACTGAGCCACCCAGGCACCCTATTTATTTATTTTTTAAAGATTTTATTTATTTATTTGAGAGAGAGAATGAGAGAGAGATAGTACATGAGAGGGGGGAGGGTTGGAGGGAGAAGCAGACTCCCCGCCGAGCAGGGAGCCCGATGCGGGACTCGATCCCGGGACTCCAGGCTCATGACCTGAGCCGAAGGCAGTCGCTTAACCAACTGAGCCACCCAGGCGCCCTGGAAACCCTTTATTATATAGGTGAGGGCCCTCGAGCGAGGTGACACTTGGGTTTCAGTTACAGTAAGCATTATGCTGTAGGTATTTGCCAAACAGCCACAGACCTGACATCTCACTTAGTCCTGACAACCGTGTGGGTTCAGATACTTTATACCTGTCTGCCACCTGATTCTTACAAAACCCTCTTATATTTTCTCACTCAAGGGTCACATCCCATCACAGGAGTAATACAAGGTTTTATTCCCTTACAATTAAATCAATTTAACATATTTATGTCTCTGAACAGGAACTCTTCTTTCATATTTCCATACCTCTGCTTGTCTGGTTTTCTTGGACAAAGTCTCTTTTCCTGTCTTGTTTCCAGTCTGGACTCCAATTCAGTCCCCAAAGCTCTGCACAGAGGGGCCTCTGCCCTCTTTCTCTGGGCCAGGGTGTGCATTCAGCAGCACTAGTCTGGAGAGAGGGGTTTCTCAGACGGTGTGCGGGGCACGGCTCACTCTTCTCTCTTCTGGGTGGTGACTGGAAACCCCACATCAATGTGTGGGGCCTTGGGAACACCCCAAAACATGGAGGCATCTGCATTCTATTCCTAGGGCTTGCTCCTGTCTCTCAAGGAGAAAACAAAACATGCCCTTCCTCTTCCCCACTTCTCCTCAAAGTTTTAGTCTTACTTAGCCAAACTTCTTTCCCCTCATGGAAGGAGAGAGGACACTTTTTGTCTGATGCAGGACAAAGAGTGGGAGATCTCCTTAGATTTTGCTTTAGGGCATATTTATGGATTTTTAGTTACATACCAGTGAGCTGCATTTTCTAAAGAAATCTACATTTAGGATCAGCCCTAAAACAAACTGATTTTTTTTTTAAAGATTTTTTAAAATTTATTTGATAGAGTACAGGCAAGGGGAGTGCAGGGAGAGGGAGAAGAAGGCTCCTGCCGAGCAGGGAGCCCGACGTGGGGCTCGATCCCAGGACACCGGGATCATGACCTGAGCCGAAGGCAGACGCTTAACCACCTGAGCCACCTGGGTGCCCAAACAAACTGATTTTTGAAGAGGGGCAGACAGCAAAGGTGTGGTGGCTAACATGCTCTTGGAACTACTAAGGACTTTTTACAGTAGGCTTCATTTTGAGGAAGACAGGGGAAGAAGAAAACTCTCTATTTGAGATGTCTGATCCTCCTGTGGGGCTCCTCATCCTCCCAGATACAGCCAAGGTGGAGTCCGAAGTGCCACGTTGGGACACAGGGGAGACCGTCCAGGTTGCCTCTTCTCAGAGGGGGGACAGTACCGAGGGCTTTGGAGAGAAGGACCCCTGTGGTTGGGTAGCCCTCTCCCAATTTCAATGCCTCCATCTGTGTCCTCTGTAGAAGATCCTATCATCTGGAAAACTCACAGTGACGCCGCTTAGGACATTTGTGAAGGTGACATAAAGCAAGCCAGCAGCTTTCCTCATGCAGCGCTACCGGCCCCCAGCCTGACTGGTGAAATGCTGAAGCTAGTGGAACCCTGCCACCTGCCTTGCTCAGCTTCCACGGAACATGGGACTTAACAGATTCGCGGGAGGAGCCACTTTTGCTTTTCAAAGCAGGGGGTTGCCAAGTAGAGGCCTGCAATTGGGGCAACTGGGAGAAAAGGAACCCACACCACCGTAACAATGAAAACTGAAACTTTCTGAAAACAAGGAGGGACTAGGGAAAGAGAAAAGACCACAGATTGTGGAATGTGGAAGATGGGAGCGTTTGCAAAGAGCACTTTCAAGGGCATTAAAGATGGCGGAGTCAGGGCCCTCCTGCAAAACAGAGTCGCTTGTCCTTCTGTGCCACCTTGTGGCCACTTTGTCACTTCCCATCAAGTGCTCTACCTTCTCACTCCCTAGATATTCTAGATACTGCCTTTTACCCGGCACCTTTGCAAGTCACTTGGGTTGTGCCCAGAAGCAGCGCCTCATTTCAGTGGTGGATCTAGGATCTCAGGGCACTGGTTTCTTTGTCCCTATCGCGTCCTTGGCGGCGCTGAAGGATCTGATCGCGGAATACTGGCAGCTATGGGGGAGAGGGGTGGGGGACGGATGGCGAAGTCCTGCATCTCTTCCTCCGCTGCTGCTGCGGATGCTGAGAGGGTCACAGAGGAACTTGTGTGGGGGGATTTCCAGCATCGTGATGACAGTTCCTATCCATCCTTGTCCTGTAGTAGAGATGAAAATGGATTCTGATGCTTTCCCTGAAGTTTAAGTGAAAGCTTGCTGGGCACCAAGGACATCCTATGGCAAGAAAGTGATGAGAGAAAAACTCTCTAAAGGTCTGGTTTATACACAGGAAGAGGTTTTAGATTTCTTTTTCAGTCAACATGACTGTATGTAAACTTTGTTCAAACCCAAAGCCTGATTTATGGCCCGCTATGCACGCATTGTACATCCGCTTTGTGAATAGTAGCCTAGAGGAAAACCATCTTGACTTTGAGATATCGATCAATGCCCCCACTCCCTGCATTCCTTTATGATAAAACTCACAATTCCTGCCTTTATGCTAATCTGTAATCTTTTGAGCTTTTACAAGATGTAAAAAGTATACATAACCCTCTAAAAACTTCATTCTCCAGAGAACTTTCTTCCTGTGAAGAGTGTGTTTCCTGGGCAGCTGTCCTAACTTGGGCTTAAATAAAACTCCATTTCTTGCTTTTAGAGATTCTAAAAGGTTTGATAATTTGGTGTTGACAAAAGGAAGAAGTATGAGAAGTAGCCATGCCTCACTGTCCATACCCAAATTCTGTCAGAGATGCTGTGGTTTGGGATCATGGCTTGATAATTGTGTTACTTCATACACATATAGCACTTTCAAAGCCAGGTCCTATTTTAAGCCCTTTATATTATTGACCCATTTAATCTTCACAACAACTCTATGAAGTTGATTCCATTCTAGCTCCTTTTACTGAGGCTGAGTAACTTGCTTGGGATTGCCCAGATAGTAGGTGCCAGAGGTGGGATCGAAATCCAGGAGCTTGTGCTCATGACCCCCAGCATGCACTGTCTCCCTTGTATCTGCATTCTGTTTAAGACATGGAGTGCAGATCTGCCTGTGACCTTCAGTGCTTCTTCGGGGTACCCTATTGTTTCTAGAGTAGTCTGCCCTACACAGCTGTGTCCCCTGATCAGGTGCTTTTGAGAGAAGGCCTTCACTTCAACTCTCTCCATTCATCTTTTTGTTCTCCTCCGATACCTCATTTCCAAATACTCAGACTATATTGATTCAGGAATAATGGGGAAGTCCAAAATATTTGACATTTTAAAAAAGATGGAAGAGCAGGAGTTAGGGAAGGTAATTCCTATTCAATTCTTTCCTCCCAAGACTTAGCAGGCAGAGAGCCATTTAGAAGGACACAAGGTGACATCAAAGAACAGCACACACCAACCTGTCTACGTGACACAATGAGACTGAGATCTTAAGGCCAATAGATCTGAGGTCTAGACGTTAAGTCTTGCTTGTACCCTCAAGTGGCTTGAATGCCTGCAACAGAATTCATCTAAATACTAACAAATAGAATGACTTAAAAACATCAGTAAGGTGGGTCAGCTGCACAAAAGAGGAAGTAGTAGAAGCTACACAGCTGCCATGTTAGTTAGAAAATTAAAGAGAGCCAGCCTGCTATTTCCAGCACTCCTCGATCTGCTATCCAATTTCAGAGCTCTATGAGGAACAGGATGCTAGACTCCTAACGAAGACAGGTCTGAGCCTCTAAACATTCAAAAATGAAACAAGAGAAATTCCTAAGGAGCAAATGGAGAAGTAACTGGGCAGAGCTGCTCAAGGAAGTGAAAATAGTTATAGTAACACTGGTTTCATAAGACAGACTGAGAAGGTAAGGCATTGGTATAGCTCTATAATGGAAAAGAGAGACCTTTCCTTTCGCTAATAATGTTCCTGGAAAAGTAATTCTAAATATAATAAGCTCAGAATTACAACAGCCTCTGTGGAAATCAGAAATAAACTTGGAAAAGAAGTAAGAACAGTATAATGATGTGAGCCGTGGGATGTGACTTTGGTGGAACGGATGCAAAACCTCTGGGAGAACAGGACATCCAGCCAGACACACTGTCAGAAGAGAAGGGAGTGGGGGAGCACAGTGATTTGCGAAGTACAATGATGTCACACATGCAGGGCTTTTAAAAAATCATCACTGGATTCCTCTCAGCACAGTATACTTTCAGAAAAAGGACAAGGTCTGCACGGCTCAGAAGCACAATGCCACGTGTCAGGTGCATTTGACAGAAGAAACTGAAGCAAATCTAAAATAATTCTGATAAAGGATTGACCATGTTCTGAGATTGTTCTGCTGAAGCTTCTTGAGGACAGTTTCTTACACACTCTGAGTGTTGATGGATGAGGATTCCTTCCTAAGCATTCAGGCATTCTTGCGTCCTTCCTCTACCAAGTTGAGCCTCCGCCTGAGTCCAGTCAACCCCTAAGCCTGACAAGCATACCTCCTGGATTTTCAGGGGCAGGACTAATTGAAATCAGCCTCAACTTTCTCCACAAGTAAGCAGCTTTTCATTTGCATTATTATCATTTAAAAAAAATTTTCCATGTATCCTGAGGGTGGGCCAGAAAAGTCATTCTACCCACAGAGCAGCAGCTTAGAGAATTTTCATTTTTTTTTCTATTTTTTTTCACTGACTTAGCTGTTGCTTTCTTCTTCCAGACTTCAAATATTTCCCTCTTTCCTCTTTGTTGTCCAACCCTTCTTCCTGAAACCCTAGTTCCTTTTAGGAGGTCTCACTGCTCTGCAGAATACCAATCACTTCGCTGCATTCACTTTTTTTTTTAAGATTTTATTTATTTATTTGAGAGAGAGAGAGAATGAGAGAGAGAGCACATGAGAGGGGGGAGGGTCAGAGGGAGAAGCGGACTCCCCACCGAGCAGGGAGCCCGATGCGGGACTCGATCCCCAGACTCCAGGATCATGACCCGAGCCGAAGGCAGTCGCTTAACCAACGGAGCCACCCAGGCGCCCTGCATTCACTTTTTTGCTGACAGTATTTTCTTCCTCTGAAAAACCAACAAGCATTTTCTCCTTCAACTCAGAACCTTACTTCACCCGCATGCCTAAATCTTCTCTGAGCCCACACAATTACAGACTTTCATTTGACCTGCTGCAATTGTCCCCTCTCAAGGACGATTGTTATTATTATAATAATTAATCATTGGGTTGTTCTGTTTTCCTGTCTCAGGGAACAAGCCCTAGACTTGGTGAACCGGGCACCTCCAGCGGCCGGCTCCTGACATGCTGGCAGTATACGACCTCAGCCAGGAGTGGCCTCCGTGGGCCCTTCCCATATCCCAGCACCCATCCGGGGGGGGCTCTCAGGTGCTTGGGTTCCCCAGAAACCGCTCTCCGCGCCCCACACGAACCCCTGGCTGAGGGGCCCTCCGCCAACTGGAAGTCCGGGCATTCCTCACTAAGCCGCGTGTCTCCGGGCGAGAGAAGAGCGTTCCCACCAGCATCCCGCCTCTGTTTTCCCCCAACCCCGCCCCCCGGGAGTCTGACCATTCAGCTTCGGGCTCTACATAGCAGCGCCTGATTGGCGGGGCACGGAGAGCGCGTCAGAGAGCGCTGAGCTCATTGGACGGCCTCTTGGTGCGTCTATAAAAGGGACGCGGAGGCCGCGCAGGTAAGCGCTCAGAGGGGCATCGCGGTGGCTGCGGCCGCGGCGGCTCCGCTCGGGGCGGACTCGCTAGCGGGGAGCGCGCTGAGCCCCGCGCCTTGGACCCCGGTCCCAAGACGCCAAGTCCTTCACGCTTTCCAGACGAGGGGAGGCGATGGCCTCCGTCGCCTCTCTGGGTCCGCGAGGGGAGCTCTACCTCTTAGCCTTTATCCTTGAAGTACTTCCTATTTGTCAGCCTTAAAGCGAACATCCACTTGCCTTGGCGTGGGCCTGAGAAATACTTGTAACTCATGGGTCCTTGTAATTGTTTAAGGAAACTCTGGAAACGTTGGCGGTCAGCTCTCTTCACACTTCCCTCCGTTTTCCGCGAGCAAAACGCGTTCCCTGCTTGTTACTCTGATGCTTGCTACACGTCTGTCTGGTTATTGGCGCGCGCACGGCGCGTTTCTCGTCTCGGGGAGAGCGCACCTCTCGAGTCCCGGCCACACTCTGCAGCCTTCAGATGCATCAGCGGACGCGGAAAGAGTAAAGGGATATACCGAAGCCACTCGGTGGGCCTGGGGCTGGCCACCCCCAGGGACCTTCCACCGCCGCTCATTCCTAACCGCCTTGGTTTATAGATAACACACCTGGTTCTTCCTCTCAGGGGGTGGAGGGAACTGATGATGGAGAAGAGGGGGGAGAAGGGGACAAAGGGGAAGCATGTGCCGGGCATTCTTGGATATCCTCAATGTAGACAAATGTCCCTTCCCAAGAGTGGTTTTTAATTTTATTTTTATGTAATTTTTTTAAAATTAAGAATTTTTTTTAGAGCAGCTTTGGGTTCACAGCAAAATTCAGGTGCAGAGATTTCCCATGTGCCCCCTGCCTTCACCCATGCATAGCCTCCCCATTAGCAACCTTCTTCACCAGGGTGGTACATTTGTTACAGTGGATTGACATTACATCATCATCCAAAGTCCGTAATTTACCTTAGGGTTCACTCTTGGTGTTGTGCGCTCTATGGGTTTGTATAAATTATGTATGTATTTAGCAAATATCCCAAAGCATTTGGATCTAAGTTTGTGAAATAAGCAGGTTCATAGACGTTGGCCCAAGTTTGGAATTTAAAAGGGAGGAGAAATAGGACTATTAAGTAATATACTGGCTTTCTTACATGGTTTTGAAGGCAGTTCCGAGACTAATTCCACAAACATTCTGAGCAATGTGGTAGTGCCACCTAGAAGTAGATAGATAGCTCCCCATGGGGATGTCTTTGAAAGCAACCCTTATTCAGTTGTGTAAATTCTGTTAATCCAAATGAGTCCATCTTCTTTTTTTTCCTCTCTCTCTTCCATCTTTGTTTCATTTTCACAAAGGATTTAGGGACGTGGCTTAGTAGACTGATCTCAAAGATAGTTTGAAATTTGGATGTGAAAATATATAAGTGTGGAGTTTATTACTATTATTTTAGGCATTGCCAAATTCATTACCAAGGTTCTTAGTAATCACCAACTACATCCTGTAATACTCAGATTAAAACAGGCTATAGGTATGTTCCTGAAAAACTTTGTAGACCAAAATTGAAAATGTTGAACAAAATATTTTCCTGTTGACTTTGGATTGTTATTTAGGAACTACTTAAAAAAAAATCTCCATTTCTGTTACTTTGAAATTAGTAGGGATTCCTAGTTCTCTCTTTACATTTTTCTAGTACCTGTGTTGTTAATGAAATGGATGCATTGAACCACATGAGATTGCCAGGATTTCGGCTTTATTTGGTCAAAACAGTCAAAACTTGGCAGTTTTGTGCGATTCAACCTAATATGAGTAGGAAAAATTTTACTTAAAAATAGTTTGAAGTTTATCTTTTTTTGATATGTGATTACCTCCTAATATATTGATTTTATAAGTTAAGATTTTATATATTGGGTTTACTTACAGAAGGAACCATTTAAAACTTACCAGACTTTTCTGTTTTACACATGTGTGGTATGATATCCTGAGTAGAAATTCAGGAATTTAAGGGCAACTAGAAACCTTTCAGCACATGTCTTTTGCAGCATTAACCACAATCCTCCCTGACAAGTTGGAGGTTACTGACTTTGAAACATAGCCAGTTGCTGAGAACCCAGTGTATATTCTTTCCATGACCCTTAAAAGCTGGCCTGTTTCCTATTAATGATTTTTTGTTTTGTTTGAGGCATGCTATGGTCCAGTTTCCTGGTTAATTTCCAGATCTTCTGCCATTCTTCCTGTACAACTCATTTTCTTTGTGGTGGGTCTTACCAAGAGATACTGTGTTTGGAAAAGGGGCTTCTGGAAATTATCATGTTTCAGCAACAACATTGTTTAAACATCTGACAATCATTTACAACCAACATCTCTGGTCTCATCCATGGAAAATATCACACATAGCAGAGAAAATTGAGGGGAGCTGGCAGAAGATATCTGTTGAGTTTGCATTGTGCACTGTTCAAATGGGCTCCTAGGAGACCTCGGGCCAAGGTTATTTTTTTTATTTCAATTTAACTTGTTGGGTGTGTTCCTTTCTGTGGAGGGTGGAGGATCAGAGTCTGGTTTTGAAGGTGAACTTGAGAAATCTATTTGTCCAGTCTCCTGTCTGGAAGCTCAGCATCACCATGGACATAGAGTCTGGCTCCAAGGCGGGAGGAGCCTTGTCAAAATTCTTGAGCAGGCAGGGAGCATTCCCGTTCGCCCTGACCCTTGCTGATGTGTCCTAGTCCCAAGTGACTGTCGTTCTGAGGGCCCTGCAGGGGAGGTAACTTCTGTTTTGGACCAGTGGTTTGTCGTCCTGGGGAGCCATTGACTAAACCGGTCCTATAAATTCTTGGCTAGGAACTTTGAATGTGTCTTATTTTTAGGAGTTCATTGGCTTGTAGCTTTCTCTAAGGCCGTTCTTTCCCGGGTTGTTTTTGATGAGATAAGAAAAACCTGCCAAGAAACTCTACTTAGCCTGGAAGGAGCCTCAGGTACCTTAAGGTATGACCAGTCTTGCTCATGGTGAGATTTCCCTCTACTTTAAAGGTTTTGAACTCAGTAGGGATGGGAAGATTCCACAGCCTTAGGAACACAGCTCTGAGTGGAGCGATAACAGACCCTACATTCCTTAATGTAAGAAACGTGAAGTTCTCTGTTGAGTGTGATAGGCTTCTTCTAATATCTAAATTACACTGTTATTAATGTAATCTGAAGGGTGAAAACTTTGGGATAATTAGTGAACAAGTCAGTCACCCGTAAGACACACAAACAGAAAAAATCAGGCTTCATTAGTTTCTGCACAACGTGAAACTGCTGGTTAATAATTATAGCTATCTTAATTGAACATCAGGTGGCAGTTTTCTATCAGCTGAGGAAAAAGTAGATTTTGGTTTCATGCCCTTATCTTGTACTAATTAATGTATGAAATGTCTTTATTTACAAAAGCGTGTTTGCATGTCTTTAAATGAGTACTAGCCAATAGAAATGTCTGAGGTTCCACATAGGTAATTTAAAATTTTCTAGTAGCCCCATCAAAAAGTAAAACAGATGAAATTAACTTTAACAATAACTATTTAACCTGATAGATCAAAAATATTATCATGTTACCGTGTAATCAATATAAAAATCTTCAGTGAGATATTTTATATTTTTTACTTCTGTATGAAGTCTTAGGAATCTGGTGTATTTTACCCCTCTAGTATGTATCAATTTGGACCAGCCACATTTCAAATGCTCAGTCTCCACTTGTGGCTAGTGACCATTGAATTGGATAGCGAAGATTTAAACTGTTAATGTATCTGTAGCGAGGCAGAGGATTTTATAGGGGAGAGAGAAATGGCACAGGAAAGGAGGGGAAGAGCCCCTCTGGATACAGAGAATCCATGGCACCAGATTTCCCAGAGTGTGCATTCCTCTGTTGGACATTTAACCTTTAAACTGAAAACATTGACTTTACTTAACACCCCAGCAGGAGACTGTGATTAAAACAAGAAAACAATCCTGTAGACTCAGAGTCTGCCCTGAATAATTTGAGCAGTGAGAACAGGTGGTTTTGGTCTGATGTAATCAGGAGGGACTTTGGAAATGGGACAGACCGAACTGAGTTCAAACCAGCTCTGCTCTGTCTGACCTGTGAGCTTTTGCAAATCTGTAGCTTTGTTGGCCTTTACCCGCTCTAGCGGCACAAAATGCTAGTCTTGCAGTTTTAGTGGGGATTAAATTAGATTCCTTATGTGAATGTACTTCAGTCAGTCAGTGTGTGGTGTCTGGAAGTCCGCCGGGGTTACCTGCCTCTTTCTCCGTCTATTTTTCTCATCAGGGCACTTTGTCCGACCTTTCTCCCCCTTTACTCCCTTTTTTAAAGTCTGAACTGATTTCCTGCTCAGCGTTCCCAGAACCTCAATTTCTGCTGCAGCTCTGACTCGTAGGCCTGCTGTAATTGTGCTTATGTTATAGATATAAAAAACTTATTGTTGGAGCACCAGCAATAATGGTAATAACAATGCAGCTACTGCCCATTCCAAAGCCACATGAGATGTCCCATTAGATCACTCCAGACTCCGTGAAAAGACCAGGAGTACTTTTATTTTTGGCCGATGGGTGGCAGCATTGTCTAAGTCACAGATCTTTGAGCCGCCGGTTCTTCAGGGTTTTCCTTCTCTGTGATTCATTCTCTCAACCTGGAAGAGAACTTTTCATCAAAAAGTCTAGGACTCTGGAGTACAATGTCAGCTCCAGAATGCTAGAGGAAGCCCAGCATACAGATGGGCTGTCCATTCAGACACTGGGGGAGACTGATTAGGCCCAGAGTCAAGGTGTCTGTTGGGGGTGGGTCGGGGGCAGGAACCTGGGAAGATGATGGCAGGATAAAATGCTTTCCAGCAGGCGATTCCTGAAGGTCAAGGCAAGGGCAACAAGAGGGTAGAGAGGTTGACCCCATGAAGCTGCAGAAAAACCACAAGAACCTCTATAAACAGAGGCTGCCAACAGGCATCCAGATTGGTCTTGTAGGTTCACTGTGATAACTGGGAAATGGCTTTCTTATTTTCATCCCCTTATTAGTAGGACCTGTCATCTTTGAATTAGGAGGATGTGCTTTAAAAATATTCTGTTTTTTTTCCTCTTAACATCTTGTCACCTGGAATTAACTATATGCCCCTCCTCCCAATGCCCAACACCCAATACAATGGCAATTTGGCATTCTGAATGCTAATCTTTAGGCACGACATTACTCAACTATTTGAATTAAAGGGAGTCTAATCATATTTGCGGACTTAAACTTCTTTCAGGCCTTCCTTTAAATTTCCTAATTTTTGTCAGGTAACTGATCTGGTACAGATCGAAGAGATCACCAACATCTGGAAAATGCAGAAAATCACCAAGAAGAAAATAAAAACCACCCATTAGCTTTAAAATATATATCTTGAATAACAGGATAGAAAACTATTGGTTATTGTTATAGAGGCATGGACTAAACCAGAAAAACTTGAAGGCAAACTACATGAATTTTATGATTAACCATCTGGACAAAAAGGGGGGGGACATGAAGCACATAGGATTATCTCGTTTTGTCAGATTATTCAGTTACTCATTTATATATGAAATCATTTAAGGACCTTCTATGTGCCGTGTACTGTGCTAAATCAGGGAGGAGGGAGTTAAGCAATGAATAAGATAACAGTTTTTGCCTGTAAGCTCCTTACAATTTACTAGAGAAGAGAGACAAGCAAGTCAAAATCCCAGGGTGGTAAGTAGCACAACAGGGGTGCACACTTTGTTATAGAAGCAGGAGGAAGGCATCGTTCGTGAGAGCCAGGGAAGGCTTCACAGGGAGGTGACAAGCTGAGTATTTAAAGGCAAATATGAATTATCCCAATTGGGCATGGGAGTTTGGAAGAAGGACGTTCCAGGCAGAGGAAAGAAATGGGTAAAGACGTTTTTATTAGATTACTTGGTGGTTAAGTACCTTTGTATGAACCTGGGGCAGAACATGTAAGTATACGAGGCAGGAGAGGGAGTAGTGGGAAATGAGCTTGGGCAGGGAGTGGGGGCGAGATAACAATGGGTGTTTTATGCCTTTTTGAGTCATTTGGAATTCTATCTTATAGGATTTGGTAAGAAATGGATGTCGGGGGCAGGGGGTGGGAGAGAGATGGGACACATCCCTAATATTAGGCTTCTAATCTGGATGATTGGATGACTGTTTGTAACAAAGGGTTGTGGGAGGTGAGAAAATGGTGAGTTTGCTTTGGGACTTCTGGGAATCCTGCTCATCTGACAGCTGACTGTATGGAGCTGGCCGTCAGGAGAGAGACTAGATTTCCAGTTACAAATTTGGTTAATAATAGTTACCATTTACTGAGAACTTGTCTGAATAATAAGTCCCCAGTAAGTGGTAATTATCTGTGCCAGATTGTGTATGATCTGTATTCTGTATTTTCTGAATACAGATAATATAGAATCTGGCACAATAATACAGAATGTGCCAGATTCTGTATTAATCCTCACCTTAGATCCTCATCACAAGCCTCTCACCACCTTTTAATGCATGAGGAAGATCAAGATATGTGACTTGTCCAACATGACGTGTCCAGCAAGGGGTGAGGCTGGGATTTGAGCCCAGGCTGACTTCAGAGCCTGTGCCCCCCACCGCTGTCTTCTACAGGAGCCATCTGCATGGAGGTGAACTGAAGCAACAGGTGGACAAACCTTTCAGGGCAGGATGTAGAATGAGAAAGGACGAAGTCTGGAGCTCTGCGGAAAATGCTCGTGGGACAAGTAGCAGAAGAGCTCTTGGAGCCTAGGTTGGAGTTGCCGTAGAGGAAGGGAGGAAAACAAGGAAAAAGTATTGTCCAGAAACCCAAAAGGAGAATTTCAAGGGGAGAGGGGCCAACAACGGCAAATATCGCAGGGAGATGGAGTAACAGAACAGCATGAGACCTTTCGGTTTTCCCCTTTCTGTCTTCCTGGCACCAGCCCCACATCGTCGGCTGACAGCCAAACATAAGCATTTAGGCGTTCCACAGCTTTGTCATCCCTAAGTTTGGTTCCTGTTGATAATATGACTGTCTTCTCAGATACCCAGAATACACACTTCAGGATGATCTTTGATGTCCTTGTCCCACATGACCACCAATGACCAAATCCTGTTGACCCTAACATTTATCTACCCCTTCCTCTTCATTCCCTCTCTGGAACCCCGGGTCTTTGTTTTTTTACCTACACCATCATATTTCTATCCTGACTTGTCTTCTTGCCTCTGGTTGCATTTTCCTCTAATCTATACCTTCTGAAGTCTCACCATGCCACTCCTGAGCTCAGAAACCTTCAGTGGCTTTTCATTATTTACAACATAAATTCCAAATTCCTATTGAAGGCCATCTATGAAATAGTTATAGCTTATTTTCCAACTTTTCTCCCCTCTGTGTTATATGACTTGCAGCCTGTTTTTCAGCCAGACTGAAAAATGTCTTGTTTTCTGTGTTTGCCTCCTCAGATCCATTGGTTAGGCCGTCTTTCCAGCTGGATGCACTTTTCTTCCATCCTTCAGGTTGAGATCTTATCCAGCCTTCAAAGCTCATCCGAAATCTTCTTTTCTCTGTAAAGCTTTTCTTGACCCCTTCTACCTGGAATAATTTGAATCTTCTCTGAACTCACAAGAGTATGGTACTTCATATGTACCCCTCTCAGGGCAGTTCATGTTTTCTACTCTATTTATGTATTAAGATTTTATTTGTTTATTGGCCGGGGGCACAAGCAGGGGGTAGCGGCAGAGGGAGAGGGAGAAACAGACTCCCCACTGAATAAGGAGTCTGAAGCGGGGCTTGATCCCAGGACCCTGGGATCATGACCTGAGCCGAAGGTAGACGCTCAACTGACTGAGGTACCCAGGCACCCCTGTTTTCTACTTTATATTATGTTTTTTTGGTTTTTGGTTTTGATCTTGTTTTTGTTTTTATGTATGTGTCTTGACTTAGGTTTTGTTTTTTGAAGATTTTTTTTTAAGAGATAGGACACCTAATTTTTGTTATTAGATTCAACAGACATAGGTGACTGTGTGAAATTGCTATGGAAGTTTCTAAACGCATTCTCTCAATTTCTGCACTCTTCCCTCTGTTGACCAGAACAGTGTGTGCATCAGCAGCCATTCCTGGCCTGCAGTCTGAGTGGTACTGCAGTCCGCACTTTTGGTTTTTTTTTTTTTTCGATTTTTATTTTATTTTGAGAGACACAGTGTATGGGGGCGGGGAGAGGCAGAAGGAGTAGGAGATAGAGAATCTCAAGCAGACTCCCCCATTGTGCATGGAGCATGACATAGGGCTCCATCTCATCGCCCTGAGATCATGACCTGAGCCGAAATCAAGAGTCGGATGCTTAACCGACCAAGCCACCCAGGAGCCCTTACAGTCCACATTTTTGATGCAGGCTGGCTGGGTCCAAGGACCCGGAGTGGGATCCCACAGGACCAGCCAAAGAGGGTCCTTGGCTTCAAACACAAGGGGCACCTGGGTGGTTCAGTTGGTTAAGTGTCTGCCTTTGGCTCAGGTCATGATTCCAGAGTCTTGGGATCGAGCCCCACATCGGGCTCCCTACTCAGTGGGGAGCCTGCCTCTCCCTCTGCTGCTCCCCCTGCTTGTGCTCTCTTTGTCAAATAAATAAATAAAATCTTAAAAAAAAAAAGAAATCAAACACAAGCTAAGAGGAAGTGAGAATAGAGTTTATTGAAGATGTAGAGAGTATAGATATGGACAGTGTCCAGGAGACTCAGAAAGGAAAGAAGAGTGAGTCTCCTTTTTAAGATTTTATTTATTTATTTTTGAGAGAGTGAGAGAGAGCATGAGCAGTGGGGAGAGGCAGAGGGAGAGGGGCAAGCAGACTCCCCGCTGAGCAAAGAGCCTGATGCGGGGCTGGATCCCAGCTCTGGGATCACGACCTGAGCCGAAGGCAGACACTTAACCAACTGAGGCACCCAGGCACCCCTTGACTTAGTTTTTGAGGGCAAAGTCTATTAACTTTTTCTGTTCCTCTTTTTGCTTGTCTCATGGGTATTTTATATAGAGATGTTTGGTTTAGAAGATGGCATATCTTCATTAGAGAAGACCGAGGGAAATTAAATTTGTTGCTGATTATCTGCTTGGTATGGAATCTGGCAAAGAGAGCAGTTCAGTAGTCTTATTAAAAATCTCTTCCTAGCTGCTTCTGCTCATCTTTCTCATCCACCTTTTTCCCTCAGTCCAGTGATGAGCTAGCCAATACGCAGGTGGGAACCATCTCCATCAAAAGGCAATGCTCCTCCAATCCAGGGGTTGGGGGTGGGAAAAGATACCCACTGCCAGCTGTCTTTCTTGAGTAGGTGCTACAGGAGCTGTCCGGTTCTTCTTCCACCTGTAGGTACCGACATCCCAAATGGGAAACTCAGAAATAAAGGAGATCCTAGGTGCCACCATCTGTTAGCTTGTATATCACTTTGTAACTTTTATTTAGGTCCCCTTTTACCCAACCTCTGACTTATTCACACTGACACCTTCCCACATGGAATCTGAAGGGATTACTTTGGCATCTTTTTCACTGGAGAGCATTGGATTCACATATACTCAAAATTTTTTTCATCTATTTTAGAAGGAATAGATTTGGTATTTTTGTGTAAGTACTCTAGTGACTTGTTCCTTTGGTCCTCAATTCTTACACTCTCGTTCCTTCTAATTGAGCCCTCTTATAACCTGGGTCTGATGCCTTTGCCTGTTGTTCATTAGAAACTCGGGGATGCGGGAATCTTGATTTCTACAATGCAAAATGAATGGGAGTCTCTTTTTAAAAGGGGATCAGATCAGAAATACCTCTTGTGCTATGGATAGCTAAGGTTTGGAAATTTTGTGTGGAGCTTGAGTCTGAGAATTAGAAATTCAGATTGAGAATTAATGGTCGAAAGATTCTGGATTCCACTTTATGGAGTTCACCAAAACAGGGTGGTAGAATCAGGCGACTCATTACACAGGCGAAGGTGACTAATCTTTAATATTCTAGCCAAGATTGTCAAGAGAGACCAACTTGGCAGATGGTGACTACATTTATTGTGGTGAGCCCTGGGAAATGTACAGAATTGTCAAATCACTACATTATACACCTGAGACTAATATAACATTGTAAGTCAACTGATTTTCCATAAAAAAAAGCAAATAACCAAAAAAAAATCTATTTCAAACAAAGTGGACAATTTGGAAAACAGACCATTTTATATATCTAAGTATCTTCTTAAACCTTCTATTATGATTGAGAATGATGCATATATAATATCCAAACCAATGTAAAGAATTAAAGTCAGCAAGACTGAGAATCATTTTCATGGAACAGTTCATAGTTTTATTATTTCTGACAACAAAGCATATTTTCTCATTTAATCATCATCACGTCCTTGTGATGAAGATGTTACTGTTACCTTATTTTATAGATAAAGAGGCTGAGGCCAGAGGGTTTAGGTAAATTGTCCCAAAGTCACATCAGCCTCCTTCCATACATTTCAGTCTATATTTTATTTTTATTTTTTAAAGATTTTATTTATTTATTTGAGAGAGAGAGAATGAGAGATAGAGAGCACGAGAGGGAGGAGGGTCAGAGGGAGAAGCAGACTCCGCGCTGAGCAGGGAGCCCGATGTGGGACTCGATCCCGGGACTCCAGGATCATGACCTGAGCCGAAGGCAGTCGCTTAAACAACTGAGCCACCCAGGCGCCCCCATTTCAGTCTATATTTTAGTGAGCAAATGAGATAAAGACCAAACCTGCTAATGTGATCCTTCCATGGTTACATAATGATCACAAATATCAATTTGTTCACAGGAGGAGAAATAGCAAAGCTCTAAAGGGAGAATTTTTTTGCAATTTCCCCCCATTTCATGGCTTGTGGTGAGTAAGCGTGGTCTTATGACTCACTTCCACTGATGTCATAATCTGGGCGGCAGTGCTGGGCATGGGTCGGGAACTGGGTATGGAAATGTGCTGCCTTAGCTGAACTGTTGACCTGGTCCCAGGAGAGGGTCTAGTGCGTCTCAGCCCAGTCGTGGCGGGGAATGGGAAAATCTGAGGCCAAAGGTAGACTCTGGCATATGACTTGCCTGGGGATTTGGGTCCTCATTTTGCTGAGAATTGGGATTTTATCTGCTGGTTTAAAGGCTGTTAGTTCCCAGGTAGGAAGCCGATTACTCACTAATGTCCAGAATGAGCTGCCCGTGTGCTGAGAGAACAACAGCTTGCGGTGTGGATGGGACTAGGAGCAAATACTTTTCCTTCCTGTCCCTTGAGCTACTTCCTGTCCCTTGGAGCAACTGCACTTGCAGAATGATGTACTTTGCTCTTTCCAAAATACTGTTCAGTGCTTGGTTAATACTGTAATTACACATATTTGCAATTTGTAAGTACGTCAATCTCCTCCCCTTTGGTTGCCTATTTATTGGCAACTTCCTTTCCCCTGAGATGACTCTTTTGAAAGGAATTGGTCCATTTGGATGAATATACTTTGGCATGTGAGTTTTTTTTTAAAGATTTTATTTATTCATTTGAGATACAGAGAGAGAGAGAGAGAGAGAGAGAGAAAGCATGAGCAGGGAGAGAGGCAGAGGGAGAAGCAGGCTCCTTGCTGAGCCAGGAGCCCGATGTGGGGCTCGATCCCAGGACCCTGGGATCATGACCTGAGATGAAGACAGACGCTTAACCATCTGAGCCACCCAGGCACCCGGCATGTAAGTTTTTAAAAAGCCAACCACGTTACTTCATGGTCTCACCTGTGCTGTTCATTCTTGGATGGGATAGGACTGCTTGGGTTGTTTGCAAGTAGAGTTAAAAGTAGAGAAGTCACACTAACTAAAGTAAAAATCACAGTTTCATGCCTCCTGGGACTGAAAAGACCATGGATCTGTTAGCGAGGCTTGATTGTATCTCCAGCCACCTCTCATCTCAGCTGGCTACAGTTTTGTCTGTGTTGGCAAGATGGCTGCCAGCCGAGAGCTGAGGTGGCTAAGTCGCTGGAGGGGCTTCTATAATTTGGAATTCATCCATTTGAGCCTTGGTTTCCTCATCTGTAAAATGGACTAATACCTCATCCACAGGGTAATATGTGAATATTTAATGAGCTCCTGAAGGTATGTGTGCCTCTGTGGTTCAGAGCTTGGGGTTTGGAGTCATATTTGGCTCCATCACTTATTTTATTTTTAAAGATTTTATTTATTTGAGGGAGAGAACACAAGCGAGAGAGCATAAGCAGGGGAAGAAGCAGAGGGAGAGGGAGAAGTAGACTCCATGCTGAGCAGGGAGCCCCATGCAGGGCTCGATCCCAGGACCCTGGGATCATGACTTGAAAGCAGACGCTTAACCAACTGAGCCACCCAGGCGCCCCTGGCTCCATCACTTACTAAGTGACTTGCATACTTATAGTACCTGTATCATAGTGTTGTTGGGATTTAAAGTGGGAGCTTGTACATAAAATCTCTAATGGGGTGCTTAGCACATGGATCCACTCAGGAAATGGTAGCTATTATTTGAGGAGAATTTTGAAAGTGGCCACTAATGGTTTGAATGGAAAAGGTAAACTCAGGCAGAAGAAATGGCAGGAAAAGATCATGGACAGTGATTCATAAAGGGGACGATTTGGACAGCAGGGTAAGCTTGGGTCATGCCCAGGTACAGGAATGTGGCTTTTGCTGCTTATATCAGAACTCTGGTAAAAAGGCTGCCACCCGGAGATGGTCCGGGGGAGAGCCCATCAGCCGCCCAGGAGGTCAGCACCTTTGGAGGTTCCATCTATGATTTTGGAAGGATTGTTTTTGTAGAATTACAAATAACAGGGCCTAGCTTAGTGTTTATACTTGATCAGTGCTTGCTGCATTGACAGGAGTTGCCTTCAGAGTCAGAGACAGTCTTGTTAATATTTTCGATGGTGGAAAATCTTCCTTTGATCAAGCTGAGCAATTGTGATTCAGATATTTTAAAATCCCAACACACAAAACTGGTGTGATTATTTTTTCCCTGACTTAAACTGGCTTTTGAAAACTATGGTATGAGTAGTAAGTTGTAACACTTTAAAAAATCAGTTTCATAATTTCGTATTTTACATATGGAATATATGAACCCAACAAATTACAGAGTGCTTCTACATAGTTGGCATGATATTAAATGCTGGGGTTACAGAGATCAGTAAGTATTTCTCCTTGGGGAGTCCATCATCCCGTGGGGAGAGACAGCAGAAGGCCAGTCATAATGTGGTGAGATCAGACCTGTGGAGCTCGTTCAGATTCAGGTTCTGTGAGCAGTCATAGGCAGTGGGTATGGTTGAGGTGGGGCAGGGGTGTGGGGTCCGGGAAAATTTTGAAGTAGAGGTGATGCTTGAGCAGGACATTGAAGGATGCATTTGAGCCCACAGGAATAAAGAGGGTGTAGAGGGATGTGTGTGTGTGTGTGTGTGTGTGTGTGTATTTCTGATAGAAGTGCATGTGGGAAGGCTTGGAGGCCATGGTGTCAGCAGAATGTTCTAAGCAATGAGTAAGATCAAACAGATGAAATCCTTAAGGGCCTTACATTTTTGATGTCTAACTAGGGTTAGCCCTTGAAGAATTCTTCTAAGATGACCAGGCTTCAAAGTCAGCAAATGAAAGGCAGCTGTGAGGCAGAAGCGGGTCCTGCCTGATGATCATGGTCAACAGTCTCTTGAGGATTTTACAGATGAGACACCGGACGCTAGCGGGTTTAAGTAATGTGCCTGAAATTTCGTGGCTGGGAAGAAGTGGAAGTGAGATTTGAGTTAGAATCTGCCTCACTCCAAAGACCATGCTTTCCTGTGAATGTAATTTCACCCTTATCTGATGGCTCAAGACTTTGCCTAGCTTCGGGCTCACCATTCTGAACACGAGATTGTCTTGTTCAGTTCGTAGCTGGAGATGGAGCGGCAGGTGCAGGGGCCGAGCGTGCGGACTGACCCCCGGCAGTGCGCACACCAGTAGTCCTCAGACTTCAGACTGCCCAAGAGTCCTCTGGGGAATTCCTCTGATGGCTCCAGCTCTGAAGTCTCACTTCAAAGCGTTTGTCCTGTGACAAGGCCCCTTGGGGGACCCTGTTGCGGATGGTACAGGGTTCACACTTTGATGACCACCACCCTGGATGAATGTCTTATGTGAAGTTGGGTTTCTCTCTCCTTCTCTTCTTTCTTTTCTTCCCTTCTTTCCCTCTCCCTTCTCTCTTCCTCCCTCCCTCTTTCTCCCCCTCTCTCCCTCCCTTTCTCTCCCCCTCCCTCCTTTTCCTTCTCCCTCCCTCCCTCCCCCTCCCTCTCTTTCTCTCCCCCTCCTTCCCTCCTTCTCCCCCTCCCTCTCTTTCTCTCTCTCCCTCATTTCCTTGCTTGCTTGCTTCCTTTTTTCTTTCTTTCTTCCGAGGCTTCTGTTAATTGGGATCCGATGATGTGTGGTGATCACTCTCTCTACGTGTGTGTTCCTTCTCTCTCCAACCAGCATTTGTTCCTTGCAGGCCGGGATCTCGCATTCTGCGTGCCTTTCACAGATACTACAAGGGGGGGGGGCACTCCCAGGGTTAAAACGTATACCGGGCACCCCATAACAGTGGGTTACTTTAGAAGTAGGTATTTTGAATCACGTAGTTCCGCCAAGGAAGGCGCGCTCAGCACTCAGCTGTTTGCCTTCACTGTCCTGAGCTCTCTGGGAACTGCACACAGTCCTGTTGGGGCCCTGATAGGCAGAACACAGACTCGTGTTTAGTGAGTCCTCTCCCAGCCCAGCTCTCAGCTTTTCCCATGGCCTCTGGCCAAACCTCACTCCTTGGGAATCTCCAGACCTGTGCTTCCCTAGTCATGCTCACCTTCTCCAGGGCTTCTCTTATCTTGCATTTTGAAAAAAGGAAATCCCATTTGAGTTGGTTTTGGATTCAGCTCTCTGTTGCAGCTCGCTTAATATCTGGGGTACCCCCCTTTCTGGTCCTGGCATGTCAGAGCCACGCAGACGGTCTGACCTTGTCCCATGTGGGCAGTTTTCTCCTCTGGGCCCCGGTGACAAGTGGATTCCGGGCATAGCAGATTCCTCGCCTGGTATCACACAAGTGATGGATTCCTGTCCGTCTCTCTGCTTTGGCCTGGGTGCCCGGATCCTGGAGTCATGTTACCTGGGTTCAAATCTTGCTTATGGACTGGGAGTGTGGACACATTTTAAAACCTCTTCAAGCCCACATATCCTCATCTGTAAAATGAGGACTATAAGGTGGTTTTGAGGTTTAAATCAAATGACGCTTGGGAGTGCCTGCTTTATGGGAGGCTCTATGCAATGATTGTTATTGGTGATGATTTTTTATTGTCCCTTCATTTCCTCAATTAAAATTCTATCAATCTTGCAAGGCCCAGCTGGAACTCTGCCTCATCCACAAAGCTTTTTTGTCCACTCAAGTTCGCAGGGAACTCTGTCCTAAATTCTCGTGATCACTCATGGTCAAAGATTAATGCTCGATTGCCTTAAATATTTAATATTGTGTTACTATTGTACTAGGTCCTGATTGGTTTCATTCTTGGTCCCTGGTATAGAGGAAAGTTCTTGAACACTGATAATACAGACTATCTTTTTCTTTTAGCCTCTCTGCTACCAGTTATTAGCCTGAGCTTTTCTTCCGGGTGTCGTGATTAAGGACGTCCAGATCAATACACTTAACATGAACTCATCTGGGATAAACCGAGATAAATTGGCAGCATCTACATGGCAAATGACAACTTCCTGGGGTCTATTATCAGCTGGCTTTATGTAGCTGCTGCTCTTACTAGATAAGGAGAAGGCCCTTGTTCAGGGAGAAGTGCATTCTAAGGCTGGAGTGTTATTGGTGAAAGACCTTGTTTTGACACCATCTCCATCTAAAACTGGTGGTTAGAATCACTGCAGAACTTAAAAAAAATATCGATGCCCAGGCCACATTCCAGGCCAGTTAAATCCGTGTGTGTGTGTGTGTGTGTGTGTGTGTGTGTGTGTGTGTGTGTGTGTAGCCAGGGTGGGAGTGGAGGGGCTGGGTGGTGGTGGTGCCCAGGTATAGTATTTCTAAAAAGCTTACCAGGTGGCTTCATGATGCTGCCCAGGTTGAGAAGGATGGAATTGCTCTAAAATCAGGTCCCCCAGCTCCTCCACATGGTGAATGGGCTTCAGTTTTAATTATGGGCCGTCACCTGTTTTTCAGGGATATTGGCTACAATTAGCTTGTAGGAATTAGCTTTTAGGAGAGCGTGGATGTCTTCAGAGTCCAAACCATGCCATGAAAGAGAGCGTGTATTAACAGAGCATGCTCACGGACACGCAGTGTGCCTAGGAATAGAATTTTCCTTGCCCTAGGTCACTGGTGCCACAGCAGAGAACTGACAGGGCTCCCCAAGGACCTAAAGTATTTATAACTCTTACAGTATTTCTGCAAGGTGAGCTTTGCTGCCAGAGGCCTGAATCAGGGCTGTTAAGAGTCACTAAGGTGGAGGAGTTGGACACAGCTGCTGCAGGCTCCTGGTGAAATAGCTCTTGGCGCTGAAAGAGAGGGGCTCACGTGTCCTTGCTGGAGAACGGAAAGTGGGGAAGGCTGGGCTGGCAGACCACCCAGGCTTCCTCCTCCACCTTGTCTGAGATGTTTGCACAAGAATTAAGACCTCTTAAAAATAGATTTTTTTGAAGTATAACTTATTTGCCATAAACTTTATCTATTCTAAGTGTACAATCCAGTGAGGATTTTAGTAAATTTCCAAGGCTGTGCAAGCATTACCACGATCCAGTTTTAGAATATTTCCATCACCCCACAAAGATCCTGTGTGCCTGTCTGCAGTCCGTCCCTGTTCCAGCTCGGATCCAGGCAACCGCAAAGCTGAATTCCGCCTCTCTAGTTGTGCCTTTTCTGGACATTTCAAATGAATGGAGCCATACAATGTGTGCTCTTTTGTGTCTGGCTTTTTTTTTCACTTAAAACATAACATTTCTGAGGTTCATCCAACTTGTAGCCCCTGTGGGTATTTTGTTCGTTTTATTGCTAAATGGTGTTACATTGTATGGATGTGCTACATTTTATTTATCTGTACATCAGTGGACTGACCTTTGGCTCCCTTCTACTTCTGGGCTATTACAAATAATGCTGCTATGAGTACTCATGAACAAGCTTTTGCGTGGACATATGTTGTCATGGCTCTTGAGGAAAGAGCTTGGAATGGACTTCTTGGGTTGTATGGTAAATTCATGGTTAGCTTTTTAAGAAACTGCCAAATTGTTTTCCAAAGTGGCTGCACCATTGTACATTTCCATCAGAAATTTATGAAGGTTCTAGTTTCCCCACATCCTCACCAATGTTTGTTACTATCTATCTTTTTGATTCTAGAGGGTGTGATGTAGTTTTAATTGAGGTCCACTTTGTCAATTTTTTCTTTTTTGAATCATGCTTTTGGTGTCTTATCTAAGAAATCTTTGCCTATTCAAGGTCACAAATATTCTCCTTTAGATTTTAGGATATTTTAGATTTTCTCCTAATTCTTTTATAGTCTGAGCTCTTACATCTAGGCTTTAATTAATTTGGAGTTAATTTTTAGCTATGGTGTGAGTAGGGATATAAATTATTTTTTTTTTTGCATGCGGATATCCAGTTGTTCCAGCACCATATTTTAAAAAGATTATCCTTTCCCCTTTGAATTGTTTTGCTGCATTTGTTGAAAATCAACTGACCATAAATATAAGGGATTATTTCTGGACTCTCAATTTTATTGCACTGATGTATATGTTTATCTTTATGGTCAGTACCACACTGTCTTGATTACTGTAGTTTTATGATAAGTTTTGCAATTAGGAAGTATAAGTCCTCCAACTGTGTTCCAAATTGTTTTGGCTGCTCTAGGTTCTTTGCATGTCTATGCAAATATTAAGATCAGCTTGTCAATGTCTGTAAAAAGCCTGCTGGGATTTTTTTGTGTTGTTGAGTTTATTGATCTGTTTGGATGTCAGAGACCATCTCAACAATATGGAGCTTTCCAATTCATGAATACAGAATGTTTCTCCATGTAATTAGATCTCCTTTAATTTCTCTCAGCAATGATTTTTAGGTTTTGGTGTACAAGCCTTTCAATTAATACTTTTTTTGAGAGTTTGTGTGGTCCTGATAGGAAAATGTATTTTTTTCCCCCAGAGGTCTCATTGAAAACCATGGAGAGAGACACATGGCTTAGCAGCCAGGAGCAGGAGGTGGTGCTGTGAGTGGGAAAGATACTAGCCCAGGCATCAGGAAGACCAACTCTTTCGGCAAGCCACTTCACCTTCCAGTTTGATGATCTCTAAAATGAGTATAATGTAATTTATTTTGCTTCAAGGTTATAGAGTTAGAGGTAATGTGTGGAAGGAGCTTAGTAAAATGTTGTAGTGGGTGTTCACCGTTTGGTGTCAAATACTGTTGGTGCCTGTGATGATGATGATGATGATGATGATGATGGTGATGGTGGTGATGATGGTGGTGGTGGTAGTGATGATGGTGGTGATGATGATGATGTTGGTGATGATGATGATGTTGGTGATGGTGATGATGATGATGAGGGTGATGGTGATGATGATGATGGTGATGATAATGATGATGGTGATGATGGTGGTGATGAGGATGGTGGTGGTAGTGATGATGATGGTGATGGTGATGATGATGGTGATGATGATGATGGTGATGATGGTGGTGATGATGATGATGGTGATGATGGTGGTGGTGGTGATGATGATGATGGTGGTGATGGTGGTGATGATGATGGTGGTGGTGATGGTGGTGGTGATGATGATGATGGTGGTGGTGGTGATGGTGGTGATGGTGGTGGTGATGATGGTGATGGGGATGATTATGGTGGTGATGATGATGATGATGGTGGTGATGATAATGATGATGAGGGTGATGGTGATGATGCAGTGTTGTGTGTGCCATTACAGGGGAGAAGAAGCACTGACGGAAGTGCTGCTCTCAGCGCTCTCACCCTGGCCACTGGGTCTCTTTGAAGCTCAAGGCAGAGGCCAGTGATCCACAGTGGAGAAGTGAACATTCCATCTCATTTGATCTCCAGACAACTCACTGAATTCACTTTTCGCATCCACATTTTTCACCAAGGTAACTGATGTTTGGAGAGATAAAGTCAAAGTTCCAGTGTCACAGAGCTAGTAAGAAGCAGAGCAGGTTTGAAAGCCAGGCTTGTCTAACTTCAAAGCCTCTGCTTTTCCACTACATGTCACCACCTTCACCAGCTCCCATCAGGGTATCTACAAGGCAGTGATAAATTCCGGGCAGAGCACAAAACTCCTCAACGGACAAACGGACACTGATAAGTAATTAATAGATCTTGCCTATCTTTTGTGTTTGACATGTTAAAGGTTTAATTTTGTCTCAAGATTCAGAAAGGCAGATGTCGTGTCCATCACCAAGGATTAGATGGGAAAACCAAGCTGAATTCATGGGGGTTGATTATAGTGAGATTTTAAAAAAAAGTCACCTGGGGTACATGGCTATAGGGATGGAGATGAAAGGCAACCTTGTTCTCAATTTTTAGTGTGATCTCACTTGAGCACTGAGTTGCACCTTACAGCCTCCATGTTCTGATCTGCAGTAGCATTGACGAGAGAGAGAGGCAGAGCTTGTGGCAATGTGAGATTTCAGATCCCGGGCTGCAGAGGTCCTCCGTCTGCTTCCTTCCCCTGGGCCTGCTCAACAGCAGCACAATGACCCACGGATGTGAGTAGAGCTGAGCCTGCACTGGTGGTTCACCTGCTTTTCCCTTGTGTCCCATGCAGGAGATCGGGGTCTGATTTCTAGCAAACTCTTTCCTATGGCGATGTGGAGGATGCATTGGCTTTTGGAATCAGATGAATATTTTGTGCCATTTCCATTCTTGGCTAGTTTTGTGATTGTGGGGAATGTACTTAGCTTATCTGAGCCTCATTTTGTTCATGTAAAATCATGCACATAATTGTCGTGAGGATTAAAATGACACAATGTCTATAAATTGCTTACTAGTGCCCGGTGTGCACTATGTCCTAGACAGAGTACCTTTGCTTTCTATTGGAGTTAAAAATAATTAGATTTAGTTTTAAAGAATTCTCACTGTGGACAAGTGGCTTAGTCATGGTTTGCTGCACTCACAAATAGCCCCCAAAGCTCGGTGGTTAAAAATCACAAATGTTTATTTCTAGCTCATGGTATCGGAGGGCTGAATTAACCGTACCTTTGCTGGGCACCCCTGGATTGGGTTCTGCTCTTTGTACCCTCTCATGTCAGGATCCCAGTTGAAGAGACATGCTGTTCTCACAGTGGAGGAAAGGAACTCAAGAGAGCAGGAGCCAATCTGTAAAGCATATTTCAAGATTCCGCTTGGACATGGCATATATCACATCTGCCCACATCCATTGTCATACGGCCAAGCTCAAAGTCAGGGGAAGTATAGTCTACCTAAAGGGAAACATGGTGTGAGCTTTATGAAGGAATAAACAATCTACCTTAACAAGTAAGAATTTTGATAGAGGCAGTTCTTGGTAAGTCAAGGAATAATCATTATATACATGGAATATTTGAGCTTCTTCATTTTTAATTGTTCCCTTTGACTGTGGCAATTTGTTTGCTTTTTCAAGTTTTCTTTTTAAAAGCAGAGCTGATGAAAGACAATTTGTCAGCATCTGAGAAAAGATTTTCCTGTTTTTCTTCCTTATTCTTCTCAGCCACTTGCTGATTCATCCTTTTTTTTTTTTTACCCATTTGAATGCTGGCTTGCTTCGGCTTCTCTTCTCCTTGTACACTCTCCAGGTGATCTCATACATAACTGTGGCTTCGGCTGACTACTTCCTGAGGAACCCTATCTCTGCATTTACAGCTCAGACGCCTTGGAGCAGCACACCCAATACCACCCGCTGCCCCCTGGCGTCTCTAGTCTGATGCCGTGTACCTCTCCGTGTACTCAAACCCAGCTCTGGCCCTCTAAGCGTATACCCTCTAGGACCAGATTGTCCAGCTGGTTGTGTACGTCAAGACCTAGAATTCACCCTTGCTACCTCCTTCCCTCCCTCCCTCCCTCTCTTATCCAGTCCTTTGCAAGTTCCCCCGCCTCTACCTCGTAAGGGCCTCTCTGATCAGCCACTTCTCTCCATTCCCACAGCCACTACTACCAAACCAGGATCCTCCTCCAGTAACCCCCAGCTGTCTCCCTATATCATTGTGTTTTCCTTCTAATTTGTTTTTTTGCACAGCCGTAGCCAGTGTGGTTTTGTTTTGTTTTGTTTTTTGAGAGAGAGAGAGAGAGAGTGTGCGAGGCTGGGGGTGGGGGCAGAGGGAGAGAGACAGAGAGAATCTTTTCTTTTTTTTAAGATTTTATTTATTTATTTGACAGAGAGAGACACAGTGAGAGAGGGAACACAAGCAGGGGGAGTGGGAGAGGGAGAAGCAGGCTTCCCGCGGAGCGGGGAGCCCGATGCGGGGCTGGATCCCAGGACCTTGGGATCATGACCTGAGCTGAAGGCAGACGCTCAAGGACTGAGCCACCCAGGCGCCCTGGAAAGAGAGAATCTTAAACAGGCTCCACACCCAGCATGGAGCCCTGCGCAGGGCTCTATCTCACGACCCTGAGATCCTGAGCTGAGCTGAAATCAAGAGTCGGACACTTAACCGACTGAGCCACCCAGGTGCCCCTATCGGAGTCCTTTTTTTTTTTTTTTTTTTAAAGATTCACATTTGGTCATATCTCCCTTTGGCTTAAAGCTCTTCAACAACTTACTATCATTTTTAGGATAAATACAAGAACTCTTTCCATAGCCCTCAGGATCCTGCATGATCAGGCTTTTTTTCTGTCCCCATCATTTTATTTTGCAACATACTTCTGTCTATACTGTAGCTACAGTGTTCTCCCCTTGCAGATCCTTCCGTGTGTCATGCCCTTACCTCTCTTGGGGACTTTGCACATGTTTTCCTCTGTTTGAAATATTCTTACCGTGACTTCCATCCTTGAAATCCCAGCTCAGGTGTTTCTTCCTCGCTGAAGCACCCCCTGGCATCTCCAGGCTGAGAGATTTGTTTTCTCTTCTAGGAGCTACAGTTTATGTATCTTTATGTGCATAGAATGTATCTCGTAATGTTATTGTTTGCTTAGGTGGCTCTCCACGTGGGTTTCAAGGTCTGAGGGCAGAGTTCTGTCCCATTCTCCAAACAATTTTTTTTATTTCTTTTGAGCTTAAATAATATGGTGCAAAAGCCCTTGGTAAGGTCTGGAGAAATCAACATTCACTGCTCGTAGAGCTCTTTTGTACTCAAACTCATGATCACAAACATCAAAATTTGGAGATGGAAGGGATAGCTCTTGTCCATGGCCTTTATTTTATTTTTTTTAAAGATTTTATTTATTTATTTGAGAGAGACAGAAAGACAGAGAGAGCATGAGCTGGGGTGGGGGGAGGAGTAGTGGGAGAGGGAGAGGCCGGCTCCCCGCTGAGCAGGGAGCAGACACGGGCCTTGATCCCAGGACCTTGGTGTCATGACCTGAGCCAAAGGCAGACGCTTAACCGGCTGAGCTACCCCGGCGCCCCCATGGGTTTTATTATTTTTATTAATGACAAAATTGAAGCCTCGAGGGATGAAGTGACTTGTGTAAGGTCGTGAAGCTGGAGGGTGTCAGGTCACGTTAGTTGTCCGAGTCCCATCTGAAGGGGAAGGTTTCTGTCCCCGGGCTGCTAAGAAGGCTCATTCTTTCCCCGAAGTTACCATTTTTTCAAAGGCCTCCTTTGTGCCAGGAATTGTATTAGGTTCTAATAAAGGACTACACACTGAATTCAATCCTGATTTTAACTGGAGGGGAAATGAGAAGGTCAAAGCTTACAATGTGCAGCTCCTGTGTGGATAACACTAATCATTATGGTGATTTCTTTTTACTTGTTGTTTGTTGGGTTGGGGGAGAGGGGTTGGGACAAGAGCCGCCTGAGTGGGTTTTCACTGGAACCTGGTAATCCTGAGGAGGCTTCCTAGTAGGAGACTTTGCACGGTGTCAGGGTTTCCCTGCAAAGTGGTTCCCGTCCCAGCCTCAGGGAGGCTGCAGATCAGAGAGGTTTACGGAGCTCCCACCGTGCGGAGCCCGCACTAGGCCAAGTTCAGCGAGGTGAAGAAGAACTAGCAGGCATGGATTCCTTCTGAGGGAGACCAGATCAAAGGATCAGGCCTGTTCTGATCCACTGTGCTGATTGGGAATGAGCCCCTATTCACTTCAATGAGTATAGGGACTGGCAGCCTAGTTGACCCCAAGTCATATTACCAGACTGTACTGTTCTTAGGTGTTAATCTCTTGGCCTAAACAATTGGTCTGCTTAAGAAACCAGTTAGCCTGCACCCTTGGCAAACACCCAGCATTGCCTTCCGATTGCCGTGCATTTGCGCTGGGTCCCCCCCTCACCCCTCAGCAAGATCAGAACTGTAATTGCCCGAGCAGATTGCCAGCATGCTCTCTCCACCGTCTGGCTGCTTGCAAAGAACAGATAATCCTTTTAAAGTCTTAATAGTAATAGATGATTTGTTTGGCCTTATTTTCTAACATGAGCTTTTAGACAGCCTGTATCAAGTGCACAGGTTTTGAATCTGAATCCTAAAGATGAAGAGTGGTTAGCGACAGGAAAGAGCTGACGGCAGAATCACGCAAAATCAAGTCTGGGAGAATCAATTTGGTCGATTTCCCTAACATGGATGTCTTCTTTGTGCAGAGAGGCAGACTACATTGGTAGGGAAAACACAAAACATGGCATCAGAAAGACCTGCTGCCGGGTACTAGCCAGATGAAATAGGGCAACTACTAACCTTTTTTAAATGTTCGTTTTTGTATCCATACAATGGGCCAGTAAGTAATATCTTTCAAAGCTGAGGAAAGGCTTCGGGAGCTGTAAGTCCTGCCATAGTATTAAGGTACTGTTCTGGGTGGAGCCCAGTCCCCTCCTCCTCGGGGCGGGGCCTGCTTTTGAGGAAACAGACCTGCTGGGCGAGTTGTATGCGTTGTTACCCATGAAGTGTCCTCAGCTCTGTTGCCACCTTGAAATCTGAGAGGGCAGCTGTGTAGATGGAGCAGAGGGTCCTTCCCAGGGCTGGGGCTTTGCTTGCTTCTTCAGGCAAAGACCTGGCAGGAAGGGGGGCTCCCAACAGATGCACTGATGGGTGGGTGGGTGGGGAGGAACAGACACTGCCTTCCTGTCACCTCCCTGTGTTCAACTCAGGTACACAAGCTTAAATGATGCACGCTCCTCAATAATTGGAGTTTTCCTCATCATTTTCCCAAGCTAGGCCCCTCCCTTATTTATTTATTTATTTATTTATTTATATTATTTAAATTCAATTAGCCAAGGTATAGTACATCATTAGTTTTTGATATAATGTTCAATGACTCTTTAGTTGCATATAACACCCAGTGCTCATCACATCACGTGCCCTCCTTAATGCCCATCCCTTTTTAAACGTAATACCCTTTTTAAACGTAATACCCCTCACGCTCACTCACTGTTCAGGGGATGACATCCAGGGCCCGTGTTTAAAAGTGCATTTGCCATGTGTGTAAGTGGTATGGTGTTGTAGTCATTCAATTTGTCAACCAAAATTTCTTTCTTTTTTTTTTTTTAAAAGATTTTATTTATTTATTTCACAGAGAGAGGTAGCAAGAGCAGGAACACAGGCAGGGGGAGTGGGAGAGGGAGAAGCAGGCTTCCCGCTGAGCAGGGAGCCCGATGCGGGGCTCGATCCCTGGACCCTGGGACCATGACCTGAGCCGAAGGCAGACGTGTAACGACTGAGCCACCCAGGCGCCCCAACCAAAATTTCTTCAGTGCCTCTTTTATGGTAGGCTCTGTCCTAGGCCTTGGGAGGCATCCACAAATAAAACGCAAAAATTCATGCTCACGTTCTCGTGGTGAAGGTGGAAGTGGGGAGACAGTACTTACTACTTTTCACGTATTACACTTGATCATTATCTAAGGTAGAAATAGAGCAGAGTCAGGGTGACCCAGTGTGTGTGCTTGGGGGCGGGGAGGGGAGGGGCTTTTGAGGGCTTGTCATTCCAGGCAGGAGAAGCAGCCAGGGCAAGGGTCCTGTTGCAGCATCACTGTCCTGCATGTGTTAACACAGCGGGGCGGCGGGCGAGGCTGGGCCAGAGTGAGCACTGGGGACAGGGGTGGAAGAGGATGTCAGGGAGGTAAAGGGAGTGTTGAGGGAGGCGAGGGAAATCATCTAGGGCCTTGTGAGACACTGTAAGGATTTGTGTGCTCTCAGGGTTTTAAGTATTATAGAGGGCTTGCCCCCCCTTTTTTCCCACTCAGCATCATTTTTAAGAGCCATCCATGTTGCCATATGTACATCTAGTCAGTTGCTTATAACTATTCTGTAGCACTCTATAAATTTTACCTACTTACTCATCTAGCCTGCTGCCCTGGATATCCTCATGTGGGTTCCATTACAGACCCATGTGATCGTTTCTGTGGGAGACACACATGGGCCTGAGCAGACTTGCTAGGTCATAGGGAGGCATACACTTAATTTGACGTAAGTGGTTCCAGATTGCTCTCCAGGCTGGCCGTACCCATGTGGGCCCCTTCAGCAGCACACCAGGGTCCCACAGCCCCACATCCCTGCCAAATGAGATGTGATCCAGCTTTCCTTTTTTTGCCAATCTAACAATAAGTATAAAGTGACATCTATTGTTTTAATTTGCATTTCTCTGATTACAATGAGCATGAGCACCTCTTTATATGCTTATTAGGTTTTTTTGGGTTTCTTCTTTTATAAGTTGCCTGTTCATATTCTTGGCCAATTTTTCTATTGGGGTTCTTTCTTGTTTCATTTTGCTTTGTTTTTTGTTTTTTGATTTGCAGGAGTTCTCTTACTTTCTGGATGTCATCCACTGTTGCTTTCAGGAGGTTAGATTTGAGGTAGCCTTTGGTAATCTAGTCTAACCACCCCATGTTATGGCTGGGGAAACTGAGACCCAACCAATGAAATAACTTCTTAAAATCACACACATAGTAGAAAAGCTGAGACTAGAAGTCTCAGTTCTTTTCACCCCATGTTGCATGAAATGTTATGAGGCAGCAGCAATGGGAGGGGTGGGCAGGAAGTGCTGGGTGTTGCTGCCCCACCCCATCTTCTGCACTTCTTTGCAGGCAATAGGGCCACTTACCCTGACTGTTGGCGGGGCCAGCTCTGGATCCAAGAGGCCCTTGCCATCTACATGGCCCCCGGTCTGGTAACCATTTCCTCCTTTCCATTCATACTGTCACTACTTTATTTTAGGACGTATCTCCTCGTGCTTGACCAGTGTTTCTCAAATTTTCGTGTGTGCAAGATTCACCAAGAGAACATACCATAATGCAGGTGGATTCCCCCTCCTGACAATCGAGAAGCATTGAGTGATCATTAGGACCCTGATGCAGGTGGCCCATGGACCTCATGTTATGAATACCCTGCACCAAATTGTTCCCTTAGCTACCTGGTCGAGCTTCTGTCTCCATCCCGGGGTCACTGCATTTGTTTTCTGGGCCACCAAACAGAGGGACGATCATTTTAGAATACATCTCTCTCTGTCACACCTCCAGGCTTTCACCCTCACCACCCATCTGAAGTGCTCCTTCCTTCGGGAAGTTCTATGACTTTTCAAGAGCTAGGCCGAACATGGTCTTCCTTAGAAAGCCCCCTCTGATTTTTCTGGGAATCAAGGTCAGGGGCACAGCATGAATGAAGACATATGGCAGGGATGAGGCACAGCCCCCTCCCTGGCACAGTGTCCTTTGAAATCCTGGAGGACAACCCCCTGCATCAGGGGGTCAAAGACACCTCTTGAAGGTAGAAACACCGTGCACCAGCCAGTCTTTTCTTTTGAAAGAACAGTCATTTTTGTCAAATATACAGGCTCATTGTTTATTTAAAGAGTTGTAGTTCTACAAAATTTGTTATGGAAAATGTCAGTCTTCCATCCATTTTCCCTGGGTTTTTTTTTCCTCCCTGGAGGCAGACACTTGAAACTCTCTTGGCTGATTTTTTTTCCTTTTGATATCACTAAAGAATATGGTTATGTTAATCCTATTTGATTTTTTCAGTTTTCGGCATTGTCTATTGACCTCCCATTGCAGAGAATAAGGATTTAATTTTACGTCCTTCCCCTGTGCCTTCACACAGGCCCCTGCCCACCCCCCATGTTCTATTGCTTGCCCAGTTACAAAATCCAGAATGCCACGCGGTTCTCCCTGCCTCTGTGCCTAGGGCCACCGGCCACCTGACTGTCCACGTCTGAAATTTGGGCTCCTTCCTGAATTCCTTCCTTTTTCTTCTAATCTTCTACTCATTCTTCCCCTCGCCTCCCATGTGCAGTCACTCAGGGAATTCTGTCAACTCTCCTTCTGACAAAACTCTTAAATTCATCCACTTCTCTCTGTTCCCACCTGCCACGGTCCCTGCTCTGTCACCCTCATGTCTCGCTCCGAATACTGCAATTATGCTAGCCTCCTCACTTCCTGTCATCCCTCGCTCTGCTTGCTTCTTCACTTTGCAGCCAGACTGAGCTCCCTAACATACAAAATTAGCCCACGGGATTCTCGTGCCTAAAACTTCAAGTGCACCTCAGGGCCCGCGGGGGTAATTTCAAATTCCTGAGCATAGTGGGGTTGATGCAGAACATGGTTCACCATGGCATTGTGTCTTCCTGGTACACAGGCTACAATTACTTGCCATGAAGGTTGGAGCCATGTGACATGTGTGGGGGAGTGACATGTCACTTCCAGGCCCAGGAAGTTAAGACCTGCAGACCCAGTATACCTCTTCTCTCTTCTGCAGGGGGCCTCCCAGGCGCATGTTCTAGAAGCTGTAGTTACAGGACCGAGGAGGCCTGCCCTACTGCCAGCAGACTTTACCTGAATGAGAAACAGGTATTTGTTATGCTAAGCCAATGAAGCTTTGGGGTTGTCTGTCACTGTTGCATAGCCTGTCGTGACCTGGAGTAGCACAAGGGATGTATAAGGCCCTCCAGAGTCTGGCCTTACCTCTCCCACTGGTATGAGTTCTCCTCTCCTTTCCTTGGACTCTATTCCAGCCAAGCCCTGCCAGGCTCTTTCCTGCCTGCAGGCTTTGCACACGCTGTTCTTGGTGCTTAGAATGTCTTCTCGTTACTCAGCCCTGTTTGCCACGTTGCCTGGCCGACCCCAACTCAACCTTCAAGCTGTAGTTTACATGTCTCTTCCTCTGGGAGCTTTCAAGAGTCCCCACTCCCTCCTGGGTGAGGTGCCCCTCCTTTGTATCCCTTAGCACCCCGTGCCTGCCCTTCACTTCCCCCTCCGTCCTGAAGTCTCCTGTTGACTTGTGTCTCTGCCGAACCTCACTCTTCACTCCCTGAGCCCGTTCTCTGTGGTGGCTTGGGGCCAGTCATGGGAGGTGCTCAGTCCGTTTATTTTGGTGGGAGGATCCAGGGCATCTTAGAGGACAAGTTATTGTGAAAAACTGCAATTGTGATTTCTTTTGCCAGGACTTTCTTGGTATTTTAAATTCCTGAGGGACCGCATTGGTTGGTCGTTGGGGGAAATAGTCTCTAGTCAGATGCAGCTGGCCTGACTTTTGGTCTTACTAGCTCTGTAGTGTTGAGCAAGTTACTTAACCTCTGAAGCCTCAATTTCATTACCTAAGGGGAAGAAGAAGAATAATAGTACCCGCCGCACAGGCGGCAATGAAGTGAGTTGATACATAAAAGCACTTAGGACAATGCTTGCCCAATAAATGTTAGACATATTGTTAAGAAAATCCTAAATGCAAATGTGGCCTTAGATCCTGGAACAGAAAAAGGGGGAAAACCGGTGACATCCAAATGAAGTCTGAAGTTAAATCATAGTACTCCAGCTTTGGAATTTCTCAGTTTTGGCAGATGAACCACCGGGGTGGGACATAACTTTAGGGGACGCTGGGTCAGGGGTAGGTGGAGCTTCTCTGTGCCATATTTGTAACTTTTCTATAAGCCTAAGATTCTCCCAGGATGTAGTATCATTATGATACTCATTTTATTCTCATAATATCCCTGTATGATGTAGGCACTATAATGATTGCCGTTTACAGCTGAAGGAACCGAGGCACAGAGAAGTGAAATAGCTTGCCCGTGGTCACCACTCACAGTCCGCATAATGGAGTAGGAATGATTGGTGGGTTGGGGTTTCAATAGAAGGTGATAATAAGCCCCTGCTTTGTGTAAGGCACCCCCGTACGTGCTGTGTCAACAGAGAGTACCAGGCGGTCTCTGTCCTCAGGTTCATTACAAGCAGGAAGGCCAAGTTCACACAGAGGTAAGGACAGAATCGGAGATAGGAACCTAGCCCCGGATTCAGGAGCTCATGCTCTTTTTTTTTTTTTAATTTTTTATTGTTATGTTAATCGCCATACATTACATCATTAGTTTTTGATGTAGTGTTCCACGATTCATTGTTTGTGCATAACACCCAGTGCTCCATGCAGAACGTGCCCTCTTTAATACCCATCACCAGGCTAACTCATGCCCCCACCCCTCTCCCCTCTAGAACCCTCAGTTTGTTTTTCAGAGTCCATCGTCTCTCATGGTTCGTCTCCCCCTCCGACTTACTCCCCTTCATTCTTCCCCTCCTGCTATCTTCTTCTTTTTTTTTTTTCTTAACATATATTGCATTATTTGTTTCAGAGGTACAGATCTGTGATTCAACAGTCTTGCACAATTCACAGCGCTCACCGTAGCACATACCCTCCCCAATGTCTATCACCCAGCCACCCCATCCCTCCCACCCCCCACCACTCCAGCAACCCTCAGTTTGTTTCCTGAGATTAAGAGTTCCTCATATCAGTGAGGTCATATGATACATGTCTTTCTCTGATTGACTTATTTCATTCAGCATAACACCCTCCAGTTCCATCCACGTCGTTGCAAATGGCAAGATCTCATTCCTTTTGATGGCTGCATAATATTCCATTGTGTATATATGGACCACATCTTCTTTATCCATTCATCTGTCGATGGACATCTTGGCTCTTTCCACAGTTTGGCTATTGTGGACATTGCTGCTATAAACATTGGGGTGCATGTACCCATTCGGATCCCTACATTTGTATCTTTGTGGTAAATACCCAGTAGTGCAATTGCTGGATCGTATGGTAGGAGCTCATACTCTTAACCATCACACTGAACACACCCCGGGGAATCATGTGGGATCCATGAAGGGGTTTCGGGACAGCTGGCTCTGTGGGTAGGGCCATGGATGGGAGTTTTGAAGGGTCTTCAGGTTGAGCCGCCCCATTTTCTGTTCCCTTTCCCTTCCTCTGACCTGTCCGGGGAGGTGGATCTCACTGGTACACACTCAGGTCTTCTGTTTAGCACTTCATGAAAGATAGCAGCTCGTAGAGCACAGGGCATGGGCTTTGGGGTCAGGCAGCCCGGGCTTCAGCAACTGTTCGGCTTCTTATCAACTCTTTGATCCTGAGCTGCTTACTTAGCCTCTCTGAGCTTCAGGGAAACGAGGGTAACAGCAACCACCTGACCTGTTGTCGTGGGGGCCGACCCGGTGAGAAGATGCGTACAAAGCTGGGTACGATGCCGGGCGCTTGGTAAGGCCACAGGAAGCGGTGCTGCCTCTGTGTGCCTCACTCCTTTGTTTGGTCCAAGGCGTACACGATGAGCCCTTGGGTGTGTTGCTAAACATTTCCTGGGGAGGCAGCTTCATGGAAAGGAAAGAACGTGGACTTTGGGGGGCCGGTGCTACTGACCAGTCTCTTGTTTAACCTTTCCGGGCCTCAATTTTCCACCATAAGCTAATGTCAGTATTTTAGGATCTAGTGACTGTCTTGAGATGGGGTGTGAATTTGGCCTGTGGACATGTTTGGATGTGTTCTCTTGACGTCAGTTCTTGCCATCGGGTCTTGTGGTTTTCTCCATTTCATTCACATCAATCGTGACTCATCCCAGACTGTTTGCTCTCTGAGGACAGGTTCTCTCAGTCCTAGGTTTCTCTCATCCCTCCTGCCAGCACTTAAGTTAGAGACATAGTAGGTGTTCATTAAACGGGAGTTGGCCTGCTTTTGTGGTGGGCTTTCTCAGCATTTAGCTGCACTTTCGCACCAGCTTCCTAGACTTTTCTAGACTTTGATCTACGCCATCCCGCTGAGCTCAAGGAAGTGCCTGGAAGCTGGTTGAGCAGGAAAGGACCAACTTGTGAAATGGCCACCAAACATTTTATTTGTTTTACTAAATAGTCGGTGTCTAAGACAGCCATGAGGGAAGGGGAGGGGAGAGCGAGCGAGAAGGCAGGGAGCCTGGGGGGAAGGCATCATCAGATGGCAGTCTCTGGCAACTAAATCAGCTGAGGGAACCCGTCCTGGCCCGAGTCCACCCTGTTTTGGAAGATGCGCCTGCTGCTGTCTACCCTCTGCCCGTGCTCCTCCTCGGCGTCGTCCTCGCTCGCCTTGCGCCGGGCGTTCTGGTAGAGCACTGCGCACATGCCCGTGAGCCAGGCGGCCACGGTGCCCGTGGAGAAGATGCAGAAGCCGATGAGCAGCAGGAAGATGTAGTCCTGGCGGTCCAGGTGCGTGATGCACATGTACCGGAGCGGGTTCCCCACCTGCGTGATGGGCCACCCCACCAGCTCTGCGGGCTCCACGCACGTGGCATTTTGATCATCTGCAAGGAAAAACACAGCGGGCAGAGTGCTGAGAGAGTAGAACCACCAGGGTTGCAGGTCCAAAGGGGACCCGGAGAGGCCATGTGGACCCTCGCTACTGAGAGTGTGGTCTGTGGGCCAGTGGCATGGGTGGCAGCTGGACCTCATTAGAGATGCAGGCTCTCAGGCACCCCCCAAACCTCCCGAATCAGAATCTGTGTGTCAACAAGGTGACAGGCAGGCACAGTCAGGTTTGAGACGTACTGTACCCGTGCTGCTTCTTGCCCCTGCCCCCCTTCTGATTTCGCTGCAGTCAGCTTGCCTCCTGAAAAGGGCCTTGCCTTCTTCTTTTTTTTTTGAAGATTTATTTATTTATCTGAGAGAGAGGGTGGGGAGGGGCCAAGGGAGAGGGAGAGAGAGAGAATCTCCAGCAGCCTCCCTGCTCAAAGCAGGGCCCAATGCCAGGCTGGATCTCTCGACCCATGAGATCATCACGTGAGCCGAGAGATCAAGAGTCAGAGGCTTAAATGACTGAGCCACCCAGGCGCCCCTGCACTTGGCTCGTTAAGGATCCTCCAGGAACGAGACACCACAGCAGGGGCTGGGAGGTTGGAAACAAGCAAGATCTCTACGGAGTGTTGACCCTCCACAGACCCCCCCATCAATATCTGTTGCCTCCCTCTCCCCTCCCTCTTCTTGGCTCCCACTTCTCCCCTACAACCTTGTCCCTTTCCCTTCACCCCGGCCTGAGTCCAGCCAGGGACCACAAAGGTGTCACACCTGGCTCACCTCTCGGGAGGGACAAGATTCCCTGGAAATGCCTCCTATGTGTTCTCCACTCAGGGAATCGGGGTGTGGGGAGCTCAGAGAAAAGGATCGCCAGTAGGAGAGGCAGTTCTGCTTCTCAGCGGTGAGGTTGGCATCACTGGCTCATCACACGATCTACATGAGTCTTCGGTCCTTTTTAGCAGCTGACTCAGCTGCCTGGCTACTTCTCTGAGCCCCTCCCCATGTCAAGTGCCATAGACTTGAGTGTATAACAGAAAGCAAAGTGGGCTCTGGGGGAGCCAGACAGACCAGGGTTCAAATCTAGACTGTTACTTACTAATTTTGTAAACTTCGGCAGGATATCCATTTCCCTCTCTGAATCCATTTCCTCACCGTTACACATGCAAAGAATGCTACCTGTTCCCAGGGTAATTGAGAGGATTTAATTGCCACAGGCGAGGATGCAAGCCACTGTGCCTGGTGCTCAGTAGTTGCACACAGAACTCAGAGCTTTGCCCTCAGCCCTGCCTTTTCCTAGCTCCATATGCTCCGCCACGTTGATGCAGAGGTGCCTGTGTGTGTGTGGTGCCAGGGGAATGTATCCAGCAGGCATTACATAAATGAGCTCCAACGCAGGGTGGAGACCAGGGCTTGAGATAATCATGCTCAAAATTATAATAGCAGCTAATATTTTCCAAGCTCTGACTACATTCTAAGCGGTACACAAACGTCTTGTTTCATTCTTATAACAACTTTGACACACACAAGTCTATCATTCTTGTTTTACACATAAGGAAACAGACTCACAGAGGTTTCTAAATAACCTGAAGGATCTAGGCAGGAGACAAGACACGAGCTATCTAAGCTCGTCTACAGAAGTGGCAGACACAGACAAGCTAGTGTGGAGCTGCAGGTTATGTGAATGCATTCCTATCCTTGGTAACCAAGGAAGTTAGGGAAATTGGGTTTGCACAGGGGAATTAGGGAAAGGGGTACAGAAGTGAGCTGAGTGGGGAGGAGGCCGTTGGGCCTGGGGGGCTGTCGAAGCCCCTTGCAAGCTGGATAGCATTCCCCGCGCCTCACCCCTGTGCCAGTGCACCTGTGGTGAATGGTTTGTTATTTTCAGGACGATGGTCCGAAGGCCGTGATGCCTTTGAGGACTGGCTCTTGGTGGAGGCTGTAGACACAGGACTGGAAAGCAGTGTGGGGCGGTCACCTCCATGGTGTGCAAAGATTACAGAGGGGAGGAGAGGAAGAGGTCCTCTTGGGGGACCGTGCTCCAAGGGGAGAGCTCTCAGGAGAGGAAAAGGGGTGGGGGCCGGGGGCTCCATTACACTTGGCGTCAAGAGGCAGGAGCCCAATCACACCTGGAGTCCTCTCTCCACTCGGCCTGGCTGGAGGGCGTCTGGGGCTTGGGTCACCTCCCCAAACTGCCAGAGACCTGGTATGGGACAATACAAAGAAAGATGTGTTGGGGAAAGGAAAATGTGGGATTCTGTGGGTTGGGGGTTTATCTCCTTCTATTTTAAGAAGATTCAGCTTTCAAACTGGGGCTTTAGCGGCAGACTAAACATGAAACACCGTGTCCCGTTTGGGAGCATTACCTTGAAAGGGGCAATTAGCAGTGATTTGAAGGCTTTGTTAGGTTGCTCTTAAGTGCGGGATGTGGATGTGGGTGGCTCTGCGGGGAGGGAGACCTGGGTTTTTCTACTGCTGCATTCTCTCCCCCTCCCCATTCCCCAGGCACTGCCAAGGTGGTAGCCCTCCTACCTCCCCGCAGGTCTCCCTAACTCCACTTTCCCCATTGCCCAGCTCTGGACCATTTCACACACCCCTGCCAGATTTCCCTTCCTCAAGCACAGCTCTTCCCAGGCAAACTCTGGCTCAGAACCCTCCTCTGACTCACCTGTAGGCCTGGGAATAACATCCAGACCACCTGGCCCGGTGCTCAGAGCCCTCCGCACCTGCCCCCTACTACCTCGCCATCGCCCTCCCCACTTCCTAGCACTCCAGTGACCGACACTTTGCTCCAGTCAAATTAAACTATTAATTCCTTGATTGCATCTTGCCCTTACCAGTAGCTAGCCTGGGGACATGCTCTTTCTGTATCAAATGTCTCTTCCTGCAATTTTTGCCTCATCAAGTCCTTCCTAGCCTTCAACATCTGGTGTGAGTCAGTGCGCTCCCAGGAGCGTTTCCACAGCCCCCTCACCCCTGTAGCTCAGACTGCATGGGGTCATTCCCACTCCTGGACCCACCATTGCGTCCTCACTGCGCCTGTGACACTCTCCCTCCCTTGGAGGCTCTTGGCCAGAGGAGTGTATCTTTTCTCCCCAACCAGACAGACAAAACTCTTTTTTTTTTTTTTTTAAAGATTTTATTTATTTATTTGACAGAGAGAGACAGTGAGAGCAGGAACACAAGCAGGGGGAGTGGGAGAGGGAGAAGCAGGCTTCCCGCTGAGCGGGGAGCCCGATGTGGGACTCGATCCCAGGACCCTGGGATCATGACCTGAGCCGAAGGCAGACGCTTAACGACTGAGCCACCCAGGCGCCCGACAGACAAAACTCTTCAAGACAGAATCCGTGTCTGATCATTGTTGTTCTTATTAATAAGAGGTATCATTTCTTGAAAGAAATACTTAATTTGGGGGGATTTTCTAGTAATATATATATATATTTAAAGATTTTATTTATTTTGACAGAGAGAGAGAACACAAGCGGGGGAGCGGCAGAGAGAGAGAGAGAGAAGCAGGGTCGCCGCCGAGCGGGGAGCCCGTCGCGGGACTTGATCCCAGGACCCCGGGATCATGACCTGAGCCGAAGGCGGACACTTCACCGACTGAGCCACCCAGGTGCCCCTCTAGTAATATTTTTATCGTTGAATTCTACTTTAATTCTACCGTGGTCAGAGACATACTCTCTATGATTTCAGTCCTTTGAAATTTATTGAGAATTTGCTTTATGGCTGAACATAAAGTCAATTTTAGTAAGTTTTGCATGTGCCCCCAAAAGGTGTGTATTCTGTCTTTGCTGAGGGTGTCGTTCTATGGATGCCAATTAAGTTGTGATTTTATACAGGTCTTCTGTATATTTGTTGACTTTGTTATTTATATCTTTACTGACTTTTTATCTATAAAAACTATTGTCTCTTGGTGACTCTTAGTCTATTAATGGTCTATTAGCTACTGTGAGAAGGATGTTCAGGTGACCAGTTTTGATTGTGCATTTACCTACTTCTTCATATAGCTCTGTCATGTTTTGCTTTACATATATTGAAGATATGTTATTAGATGTGTAGAAAGTTCTGTTTCCTCTTCCTGGTAGATTTACCCTCTTCTCACTGAGCAAACTCTCTCGTTATTTCTCGTAATGCTTCTTGCCTTAAAGTCCACCATCTTTGACATTAGTGTGGCTCCATCGAATTCCTTTTGGTTAGTGTTTGCCTTGTTTATCTTTTGCCATCCTTTTACTTCTAATCTGTCTATGTTCCTATATTTAAGACATATTTTTGTAAGCAGCATGTAGCTGGGTTTTGTTTTCCATCCAGTCTAGCAAACTTTGTATTGTAATTATTCCACTAACATTTAATGTTAGACTGATACATTTGTTTTCCATTTGTCCCACTTATTTTTATGTCTCTTTCTCTCTACTCTGTTGCCTTTTATTTTGTTATTTCATTTCCTTTTCATTAGTTTGATAGTCATACATTATTTTCCTATTCTGGTCTGATGTCATTAGAGATTATCGACCCATCTACTGACCCTGGAGTGCCTGGTGTGTGCTGGGCATCACAGAAGGTGCTTTACAAAATTAAGCTCTATTCTTGACCACCTCACTGAGCAGTTTTAATTATTCCCATGCTATAGAATGAATAAATTATTTATCAGTTATTCCCTTTCTGGCTCTTGATTTCCTTTCCTCTGACAAAAGGCTACCAAGTACTGTTGTACATGCTGTGCACTGCACAACTCCAGGGCCTTCATGCATATTAGAAACAGGTGACTAGCCCCCATGTCCTCCCTCTCTCAGCCCCATTCCATGGGCCCAGGGCATTTGTCCCAGTTAAAGCTCCCAGGTACAATTACAGGTGTCATTAATGTTTAAATTCTTCCTGCAAATAGTTCCTAAGGAAACATCACCCCCCATCTGGTTTGTTTCCACACATAGCATGTTACTCCCAGGCAGAAAACCTGTTTGCCAGAATCCTGTGTCTGCAGGAGCAAGAGTTTCTGTGGCTCAGAATCACATCTGTTAGTGCAGGAGCCCAGAAAGCCTCCCTTTCAGAGAACTGGTATGAACCCAGTCGTTCTAAGGCGAACTGCTCCTTTCTTCGCCTGCAGGGACCACAGTTCTGCCCTGTGGTCGGCTGCAGGTTCCCAAGGAGCCGGGGGCAGGCAAGTGCTGGTGCGCTTGCTCAGGAACCATCTGGGCTGCGTGGAGGGTTCAGCCTTCACATGGTGACAACATACACTGGAGGGTAGGATTTGGAGACTCCCTTCTCTACTAAACTGTACCCGCTACTGAGAATGCAGCACCAGGTTCTGTCAGCGTCACCACTTTGTCATAAGACTTCCACCTTGAACCCCGAGAAAGACCTCACCTGATTCTCCCATTTCTCCTTATTAGGCCCTAGCTCGCCCGAATGTCACTAGATGCATAGTTCTTTGTCTTATTTTTTTTCTCCAGCTGATTATGTATTTGTCAGGGAAGTGGATTGATGTCCTACTCATTTGTCTGCCTCTTCCCACTAGATTATAAACTCCACGAAGACATGGATTTTTGTCTCTGTGGTTCACTGTTATACCCCTAACACCCAGAACAGTGCTTCACCCATACTAGACCTCAAAGCATGGCTGTTGAATGAATGAAATGTTATCTTATTAACACACATTGGGGTCAATGTCATCGACAAAATGCTCAGACGATAGTGAACCTGGGGAGATAGAAGACCATAGGTGGGTCAGCTAACCCCTTGCCACCTTGGATTACTCTACGATAGACTAATACTGATCCCACTTCCTTTGTAAGAGTTTGGGGAAGATTCACTGAACCAAGGGGTGTGCAGTCCCAGAGGAGTCAGAAACAGGTCCCCAGGACCAAATGGAGGGGTAAGTTTTGAGCTGGGAAGGGGCACGCTTCGGTCCTCTGAGACTGCAGAGAAGGAAACGAGGGTAAATGCAGGTGGGGACAAGTGAGGATGCAGGTGCTGTGGGCATGGCATCAAAAGGTACTTATTACTACTCCCCAGTTAGTGTTAGAGAACTGTTTGAGAGCAGAGGCCCTCTTTGTTCACTTTTGTCCCCCTAACGCCTGGCACATAGTAGATGCTCAATAAATGTCTGTTGAATGCATACAGGAGAGAATGGGTGGGCTATTGGTCTGGCCTCATACAACAGTTCTCAAACTCTTGTGTCTTTGGCCTTGCTCTTTAGGACCAGCTCCCAACTGGAATTTGAAGGGACCATGGTAATATTTTGCTACACTCTGGGTGGCCCAGAAGAAATGACTCTCTAGAGAGAAACCTAGACTGGACCACATAGCAGCCCAACAACACCAAAGCCAACCAACCAGCAAGGCCCCCTTCTCAGACCCTCATGCATGGTCCTCTGAACGTTGGGTTCTACCTTTCCTACCTAGAGCTCCTTTTTTCTCATCACCTGCCTATCTCCCCTTGATGGCCTAAGCCCAGGTTCAGCAAACTCCACGGGCCAAATCCAACCTGCTGCCTATTTTTGTAAATAACTTTTTCTTGGAACACACCATGCCCATTTATTTACATACTTTCTATGACTGCTTTCAGGTTACAGATGGCCAAACAGAGGAGTTACAGCAGAGGTCCACAAAGCCTAAATATTTGCTATCTGGCTTTTTATAGAAGGCAGTGCTGACTCCTGGTCTAAACCATCCCTGGCATCTTGAAAATATAAAGATTTGGATGATTTGGGCTTAGGCACTACAGTTCTTCTCTAGTACAATTTTTTTCCTTGGATAAAGAGTCCATATTTTGGTAAAGCTTAAAAGTGATTCATAGACTCCTGGAACATTACAAGAAAGACCTTCAAATCCAGCAAGTTCAACCCGATTATTCCTGTACTTTAGAGGTGCTTTAGGCTATAGGACTGGTCTTTTGTATAAGGGGTTGTATGTGGGCATGATCTACAGGTACAAAGACCCCTTTTCCTCCTAATCCCTTCTTGTGCACTTGTCAGTACCCGGAATAAGGCCAACAGGAGATAGAACCTCTCATTCCACCAACAAAATAAGGCTTAAAGTGTATAGTCTTCTGAAAAAGGAGCTAACAACCTAAGCCCTACCCAGGGGGAAACCCTCACTACCACCTTTCTTGAGTAAGGTTTTGATGGGGGCAGGGAGTCAGGCGGCATAGCCAGGCTGGGGGATGGTGCCAGTTGGCTCATGGAAGCTAAGGGCAGATTCTTGTTTCTTCTCAGTTTGGTCTAGACCTGGGCCTGCTTAATAACTACCCATCGGCTCAGAAAAACCCAGGTAGTAGACAGTTGTCCTCATGGATAAGAGGCAATTTAGAAAAGCTCAGTAGCAGAAGACCAATCACCAGTCACCCAGGCGGGAATTTTGGAGCTCTCCTTGCTTCCTCTCTCACGTCACGAGCCATATCTCAAACCACAGCCATTCCCGTTAGTCTTACTTTCCAAACATGTCCTGATTCTTGCGTCTTCTCGTCATCTGGACCATTACCTCCCTCCCTCACCTGAACCGTGCGTGACAGCCCTTCTCACCCCTGTCCCTGCTCTCTCAGTCTCTCTCCATTCAGCAGCGGGAGCCCTCTGCAGGTCATAGGTCATGTTGCTTCCCTGCTCAAAACCCTTTCATGATTTCCCGTCACAGAACAAAATCAAAAGCTTCCCCTTGGCTTAGAGGTCCTGCCTAATCTGGCCTCTCACTAATTTTCTGTCTCCTTCCTTCATCTGTCTCCACCATACTCCCCTTCTAATACATCATGCTCATTCCACCCCAGGGCCTTTGCATTTGCTCTCCCCTCTGTCTAGAAAGTTCCCCTTCCCCACGTCTTATTTCCACAGCTTGTCCCCTCTCTTTATTTGGTTCTCTGCTCAAATGTCACCGCCTTAGCACCCCCCAACAGAAAGGATCTGCTTTGTCCTCCATCTCAGGCACACTCTCTCCCTTCCCTTTCCGTATTTTCCTCCATGGCCCTTATCATCACTTGACATCATGTCATACACTTATGTGCTTATTTATTCCTCTCCTGCTAGAGTGGAAGCTCCATGACAGCATGTCTGTTTCTGTTCTTAGCTGTATGCCCAGTGCCTGGCCCAAGCCTTGGCATTACGTCTCATTTTTTTTCCATAATGCTGTCATTTTGAAGGTTTTAAAATACCCTCTCCCTCCCCCCTGCTGAAAGCTCCAGGCATCCCCCTCCCGCCCAAGTTGGACTCCCTGTGGACAAGGCAGGCAGCATCAGAACACCACTTACCCTCCTGTTTCTGTCACCCACACGGCCCTCCCCCTTCTCTGCGCCCCATGTGGCGTCCACGGTCACCACCAAGGATTGTCCCAGCAACGGCAGTAGCTGACATTAGTTGAACACTGACTATGTGCACTTCTAAAATCCTCGTGTGGGTTATTTCATTAGCACAACAACCCAAGAAATAGGTACTAACTTATTGCCATTTTACAGGTGAGGAGCGTGATTCTTGTGCAGACTGTGGCCCAGCTGGTAAGAGACCAAGGCAGGATTAAAAACCAGGCAGTTTGAATCCAGAGCCCATCTTAGTTTTGCCTGTTCAATCGGGAGTGTGATCATCTGGAGACCAAAGGGATATTTTAGGATCGCCTAATTGGGTTGGTGTTACAGAAGCATCAGAGAAAACAGCATGAGAAGCACTGGGTAATATATAAGACCTATGAATCACTGACCTCTGCCTCTGAAACCAATAAGACATTCTATGTTAATTAATTGAATTTAAATTTAAAAATAAATTAAAAAAAAGAAAAAAGAATGAATTGACACACAAAAAAGAAAAAGAAAAAAGAAAAGAGCATGAGAAACTGTACTTTTCTTGATACGAAGTTATTCTTTGTCTTTTATCTCACTGAAAGGAAAAGAGGGACTCTCAGGTGGGCCTCTCGATTCCATTTGCCCCACATCCTCACACTCAGGCCCATGCGTGCTCACCCTCGCTTTCTTCCCAGAGGAGGGGCCTTTCCCTGTTTAAGGCTGGCCTTTCATTTGGTTCTGGAGTCCATCCACTCCTGGCTTCACATCAGTTATTGCCCCTGTCCCGAGTCTTTGCCCCTGCATGACTCCTCAGCAGCAGATAAACACATGCATGGACCTCTTTGCTCTGAAGAAAATAAATACCCCCTTTATACAGTTCTCCTCCATCTATCACCCTTTCTCCTCAGTCTACAGCCAAGTTCCTAGAAGAGTTTACATGTTTTTTTCTTTTTCAAGTAAACTCTACACCCAACGCGGGGCTTGAACCCATGGTCCTGAGATCAAGAGTTGCGTGCTCCATCGACTGAGGCAGCCAGGTGCCCCAAGTTTAGATTTTTTTTCTGCACCCCTTTTCCTCCTTGCTGTTCATTCTGTAACCCACTGTCCACTCCCATCATGCCGTTGGAACTGTCCAAGACCTCAGGGACCTCTTGGTAGCTAAATGTGATGGACACTTTTCAGTCCTTACTTGACCTACTTCTACTCTTTGAAACTCTTCTCTCGGCTTCTGTGAGTCCACCCCTCTCTGATTTCCGTTCTTTTATCCTGGCTGCTCCTGCCCAGGGCACTTCATGGGTGGCTCTTTTTGGCCCTTCCCTATGTTGGCATTCCCCAAAGCTTCTCTCCTTGACCTGTTACTCCCCACCCCCCCATCCCCATTCTAAACTCTTTTGCTGGCTTATCTCATTCTTTGTTTGGTTCAGTGATCACCAGTGAGCTGATGATTCTCCCAAGTACATATTCTATTCTTTATTCTGGATTTCAGGTCAGAACATCTGAAGGCCTCCTGGTTCACAGGGGCCCTCCCACTCAACACGCTCAAGATGGGACATGGTTCTCCTTTAAGCTCCTTGCTGCCGCTCCTCCGAGAGTGTCCATCCCAGGGAAGCCTCCAGAGCTGTTCAAACCAATTCTTTCCTGTTATTTTCCATATCTCATTTATTCATTGATTTTCTCAATAAATATTTATTGAGCCTTTTTTCTGTGTCAGGCCTTGAGCTAGTTTCTGAAGATTCAGACATGTTCTTTGCTCTCATAGACCTTACTGTCTATCAGAGAAGATAAATTTTAAGTATTCAAATCTATTAATTACTTAGAATTGTGCCAGAAATCATGAAGGGGGGACTGGGAACTTGGGAGGGTCTAGTTCAGTCTGGAGTCCTATTGCTTCTACCTTCTATTTTATTTTTAAAAGATTTTATTTATTTATTTGTCAGAGAGAGAGAGCAGAAGCAGGGGGAGCGGCAGGCAGAGGGAGAAACAGGCTCCCCACTGAGCAACAAGCCTGACGTGGGACTCGATCCCAGGACCCTAGGATCGTGACCTGAGCCAAAGGCCAAACACCTAACCGACTGAGCCACCCAGGCGTCCCTGCTTCTACCTTTTAAATGGTTCCTTCTGACCTGTCTAGACTTCCTCATCTGCTGCTGTGGACCACCTTCCTCCCTTACCTGGATGCCCACAGGAGCCTCCTAGCCCTGCATCCAAGCTCGCCTGCTTCCCAGAGCTTCTCAGGATGCCCTGCATGTTCCCCAGAGAATCCTCCAAAGGCCCTTCATGGCTGGATCTCTGTTTCTCTTTCTAGCCACATCCACACTCTGCTGGCTTATCTCCAGGCTGGAGAGCCCTTCACTTCTAGAGATAAGGAGACTGAGGTTGGCTGCTTTGGCCAGCTTTGCACTGCTGCCTTCCAGAGGCCCGAGTGGTGCTGGGTGACCAGAGAGGCCATGCACAGAGGTCTGGCATTTCTGAGCTCGAAGGGACTTTGGATCACCTACTTTCAGGGATCTCAAGTGGGCTGAGCTCAAGAGTGTGTGCAAATCACTCAGGATCCTTCCTAAATTGCAGGTTCTTGCTACCCACTCCCTTCTTGGCTTTTCTGGGCGGTTTGGGACCACTGACCCGGTTGTATCCCTCCCAGCCCCCTCATTGCCCCCCGTGAGGCTGCTTCTCTGGCTCTCAGCAGGTGTTTGTGAGGAAGTCGGAGACATAGGCTGGCAGAGCAGCTGATGGCCATGGAAACGTCTGCGGCCCAGCTGTCCCTTTCTGCGTGTCTGGTCTTTGCAGCACTATCTCTGATGGAGAAGATGGGTTAGCATTAATAGTGGAAGAGTGCGAGGACCTGAATTCATTCTGGAAATCTAAGTCTTGGCACAGTAGTAGATGACTTTGTACTTGGTGGGTTGAAATGGGGCCATTATCCTATTACAGCAGCCTTGAATACAGGATGAAGTAGCCTTGGAATGAAACTAAGATGTTCTCCGCTCAAAATGCCCTCGAAATGACGTGGACCCAAAACAGCACATGACCCAACCCATCTGCTCCCTGCAGATGTCCCTGAGTGGCTTTGTCCCCTGCTTCTGCAACACTCCTGCCCAGACTCCTCTTTGATTTGTGGGCCCCACCATCGGATGACCCAGGACTGCTTAAGGACGATAATTTCAGAGCTGACGGCGAGGGACACTCTGTCCCCAAACTACCCCCACTTCCACTCCTGGTAGTCTGTCACTTTCCGAACTCTCACTGTTTCTTGTTGTTTTCTGTCACATTGCAAATGCCCCTTGAGGGAGACATGTCAAAACATTATTAGCCACTAACGTCTTGGTGCAAATCAATTTATTCACTAGTGGGAGCAGCTGCCGTAGATCTAGAATGGAAGCCATTGTCATAGGGTCTTTCGAAATACGGCGAAAGGATTTGCACTGTCCAAAACCGGATTCTCTGGATATGGGGCCTGGGGTTCCTACGCTCAGTGGAATTTGAGAACCACTGTTTGAGTGGGCCAGGCCTGGGAGGACAGTCTAGGGCACTGAGTCCCCTGGGGATGGAGGTATTATTCTAGTCAAGTAGATGATACTTAAGATAGGAGGTAGGACAGTGCAGGAGTTCGAGGCTGTCTGCTTCCTAATTATGTGCATGTCCTAATTATGTGACTGTGGCCTGCTTCTCCAGGAATGCCTCCGCGTCAGCATTGATCCATCGCATTGCCCATCTGGGACCCTGTCTGCGGATCACTGCTCTCCTCCTGCAGTTAAGTGCACCTTATCTTTCCATTTAGGTCTACAGACTACCAGCTAGAAGGGGCTGTAGAGAGTATCTAAGCCTAGCCTCCTTTTATTTCAAAGACAAGTGAGTCTCAGAGGGGAAGGGACTTGCCCCACATCACCCAGTGGCATTGCTGGGACCAGGACAGGATCTCTTGGCTTTCAATTGCATTTTCTCTCTCATATCCCATGATTGTCTTATTGAAGATGGAAATTATGACTTCTTTTCCCTATGATGAAAGCACTCCAGCCTTATAATACAATGTTGGGCATATAATGAACATACAACAAATATTTCAGAGTCGAATTGACTAGGATGTGTCTAAGAGTAAGGAGAGGTCATGGCATGGGGGATGGGAAACACTGAATTCCCAGATCTCCATGTTGGGCTTGGCTCTACAGCCACTTACCTGTAAGGAAGTGAGATTCTAAAGTTCCAGCTGAAGCATCTTATATTAAAAGGCTACCCTGACCCATATGGTGGCCAGTGGCCGTTCATGGGGCTACTTACATGACTTAAAACAATATAAAATTAAAAATTCAGTTCCTCGTTTGCACTAGCCTAATTTCAAGAGCTCCATAGCCGTATGTGGCTAGGGGCTACCATATGGGACAGAACAGATACAGGCTATTTCTACTGCCACAGAGACTTTAGTTGGACAGCACTAGACTGGACTTTGAGAGAAGATAGGATGGAGGCCAGGGTCCTTATGTCCAGAAGCTTAGAGTTGTGTGAGTTTTTAAGAGCATCTTCAGAGGCATTCAACCCTGTCCTACTAGGGCAGCTCTATCCTGGGAAGAGCTCAGTTGCCACTCTCACCTTCAAAGAGCATTAATGCCTGGGAAATTACAGTTTCAGCCAGGAATTAGTTCTCCTATCTGCTGACCAAGGCCAAAAAGTAAATGGAATCTGTGGGTCTGTTTTTAACTCTGCATTGATCAGAGCATCTGGGTGACCAGCACTTTATAACTCACCTCCATTTCTGCTGTGATTTTCATGTTTGCAAAATGAGTATGTAAGCTCTTTGAGGATGGAATGGTTTTCAGTGCATCTGGTGAGTGTATCATTGGAGGGTTTCTTTTGATGAAGACCTTTAATAATAGCACCAAAAAAACCAGTTAGCCTTCTCTATAGCCCCTTTATGGGGGGTGAACTGAGCCAACATGGGACACAGGGGAAGAGCATATTACTGCCTTCAGATCTTTTGTTTTAAGATTTCCCCATTTCTTTCCTGGACCTCAGCTTCCTTCAACGTTCCCCACTGTTGCAGAATTAATCTTAGCTAATTGTATTTCTCAAGAATTCACTTCTGCCTCTGATGTGAGAGCTGATATTATGTGAGGGCTGGTATTATTCAGCCCAGGAGTTCATATATTTTTGCAGGGTCCTCTTCAAGATTTGGGCACTCTTGGGGATCCAAAGGTGTAAATCTCTAATGGCTAATTTTAGCTCAGTGGTAGGCAGTGGATGGGGGCAAAGTCTTCTTCAGATAACAAAATCACACCATGTAGGTGACTTCTTGCTTTCAAGGCCATGTCTGCCCCACAGTTGGACCTCCTTGCCCTCATGCCTTGAAAGCTCTCTGCATGTCCACACCTGTTCCTGAAAGTGGGGCTTGTCTTTAGGTAGAACTCCAGTTCCAGATTCAGGTGACTCAGGAAGAACCACTTTGCTGCTACTGGCCCAGCCCTGAGTCTTATGGTCCAGGCTGAGATGAAGCCTTGATCTGAGCTTCTGGTTTTGTTCCCCAGTCCGAACTCCTGTGTTCATAACTTGCCTAATACCCAACTCCCTCGAAGATTCTCTCTGTCCCATTTTCCCAGGGATTAGAGCCCTGGGACCTGCTGCTCACCTTTCAATGTCCTATCTATATCCCCTTCCCCCCGTGCATCCTTATAGTCATGTTTCCTGGATGGGGTACACTGTCCTCTCTTTCCACGTGTGCTGAGGCTTCCTGAAGTCTACTGCTTATCCCAGGGTCACCTGACTGATGTCTGCTACTCTCTTAAGTACCCTGTATCTTTCCCACATCTGCCAACCATTCGTTTATTGAATGCTTTTTGGTATGCAAGACTTAATGCTAACGGCAGTTTGTAAGCGTTCTCATCTCAGCCGCCTAGATAGGTTGGTTCTATTATTATACCTGTCTGAAAGATGAGGAAGTTGAAGTTCAGAGAGGTTAAGTAACTTCTCTGATTTCCTATAAATAGCAAGTGGCAGGGCTAGGGTTATAATTCAGGTCTGTTTCACTCCAACCTGAGCTCTTTAACACTGGGCTCCCCTGCCTGCATGCTGGCTGTCCTTTCCCACCTGCCACTGAGGTTGTCCCAAGTGCCTGCTCCACCCGGTGGGCACGTGGTGGCCTCTTTTGTCCTGCTCTGTTCAGTAGGATAGTCCTGCTGTCCCTGACTGGACCGTGGGACATATATGGTGCAGATGACCATAGTCATGTGAGTCTCCACACACAGCTCAAGGTTCTCTCCATGAGCACTTCTTGGGCACATAATAGGACTCAATAGTTGAATGGATGAACTGGGTGGTAGCATGGAAGCTTGCTTTTCAAGGGATCTCTATACTGCCATCTTACTGTCATGCTGACCTTAATACTCTCCCACAGGGAAAATCTCCCAGTACTAACGTTCATATCTTCCTGGGTCTAAAATGAAACCCATCTTTAATTTGGATTCTTCTTTCTAAATAACCAGGTTACTCAGCTCATTTCGTAGAGATTCTTCTTAGATCCTGCAGTGTGGGTACATGGGGAGAGAGATGTATATGCTCTATTTTAGAACATGCTGAAGATCACATTTTGATAGCCAAGGTGGTAAAAGAGGTGGGCCTAAGCTTGAGCGTTTGTCCGTAGCAAAGATATTTCCACTTAACAGAGGCATGAATCATGTGAGAGTCACACGAAAGAAATATCTTCCATTGTGTCGAGGGCTGGCTAAAGGGCAAGAGAAGCATCTAATGAATTTTACTGTGTGTGCCTCTTCACGTGTGGGTGTGTATCTAAATATTGATGTGTGTATGTGTGTGTCATGTATGTGGAATATGTGCGTGATTGTGTATGTGAGTAGGTGTATATATAGGTATGCATGTATGGTATGTGCGTATGAGCACATCTTTGTGCTCATATGTATGTGGGTATATGTACATGTGTTTGCACATGTGTTTATGTGTATGTGACGGTATGTGTGTGTGTGTGTATATGTGTGGGAAGGGACAATCAGACTGACTGAGATGCAAAAGTGAGCAAATACTGAGGTTAGGCTCCTACTCTGGGAGTTTGAGTGGGTTGGGATGAACTTGGGCTTGTAAGGAGCGTGCAGGCATGTAATGAGTTTATGATGGCTAGAGCTCATTATCCAATGGAAATGATCTTGGGTGAGTTCCATGTGTAGTCAGATAGGAAATAAAGTTGAAATTTAAACGCTGTGGCCATATGCTTATAACATGACATATTTATAACTAAACTGACTTACAGGATCATAGTTACCATGGAATTCAGGGATTTAAGATATAGTAGTCTCATCAAAAAAAGACCTGAATCAGGAGGTTCAAATCTTTTTTTTTTTTTTTTTTTTTTTTGCTACTTACTAGCCATGTGATTTTGGGCCAGTCTGTTTTCTCAACCCTGTCATGATAGGGTTAAAATTACCAATCCTAGCCTCTTCCACAGGCCTAGGGCACAAAATTTAAGGGTTGGTATGACATTTAAAGTAAAGAAAATGAGACCGCATGTGTGAAAAAACTCTAGCAGCTGCAAAGCTCTCTACAAAGATAAATTGTTCTATGTCTGGCCTTGGGCTCATTAGTGTTTTCAAAGAGATCACAATTGTTAGCCAGGGCAAGGAGACCATAGTTCTGCATGAAGTTGTCTGGGCGGGTTTCTCTAGGCCACCAAACAGCAGAGAGAGATGAGCAGATCAGCAGTTGTTGTGGGTGTGAGTTGGGGGCGGGGGGGGGGGAGGCTCATACTGGCCAGTGGATAAAAGCTTTGTCTACCTCAAAAGACAGACTCTTCGTTCATGAGGAGCTTATGAGCTTGACAAGATAGATACCCGCTTCTGATGTTTTCGAAAACACACAGTGAAACAGATCCGATTTATAATCCTAGTCAATCCTGGAATGAAATGAGTCAAGGAGTCCAAAGCAGTCATCCTGAGCACTCTGAGAAGACACAACTCTATAAGCAGAATTTCGATTGAGGGAGATTTGGTGGCAGGTGAAGCAGCAGGCTTTGGGACTGGGGAAGAAGCCAAGCTATGTCACCGTTTTCAGCTAGGGTAGGAGGGCCTCCTGGCTACTTGGTGGGCTCTACTCAAGGAAAATATATACTTATGGTGGGCAGGGGGCAAGAGAAGATGAAGCTTCTTCACAGGCTAGTTCCCAAGACAGTTGCTCCTCTATTCTTTTATGATTCGTCCTCTTAAGAAGATGGTCTGATGAAGTTCTTTCCTTTTGATTTATTCTAACTCGGATTGTGTACCTGGGAGCTGGGCCAGGTGCCTAAGGCACGAAATGTAAGGAGCCACCCACTCTTATTGTCTCCCTGAATTTTGCATCCCAGGAGGCTCGCTTGCCTCACCATCATCCAGGCCCTGCCTGGAAGACACGTTAAGACCCGTCCACTGGAAGGAGGGCCAGGAGAGCGCATTTTCACTTGCCACCACCATTCAGCTCCCTCTCCCCCAGGTCTCCCTAAAGCCTATCATGTTGGCCAGGAATCTTTCTGGGATATGGCCACCTGGGCAAGAACTTCATGCTGGAGGCTTCAGCAGGTGCTGGTGCCTGAAAATATTTTTCAAGAACAAACACTCAGGGAAGGGAGCTGGTGCATGAAAATATTTTCAAAAACAGCCACTCGGGGAAGGGAGAGGAAACACGGTTTTGACAGGGTTTGAATCCAAAGTCCAATTTTACCAGATTACATCCGTGGCTCCAGGCTTTCATTTCCCATTTCCTTGAAGTCCTGAGTGAAGGTGGTGTTGGTAAAGTGGGATAATTGTAGGCTGAGGATGGGACAGAAAAGTCACTGAGAAGAAGAGGGGGTTGAGGCACTGGAATGCTGGGGGGGCCATGGCAGAGGGGTGGCAGCAACTGGCTTGGAAATCTACCAGGTAAGACTTGAGAATCTGCCCATGAGATTGGAATCTCCCTGTTGGACAGAGTGGGCACTGGTAACCTGTTCTTCATGGATGCATGCCATTCCCTCCTTCCTTATGGGGTTAGCATCTTGAAGACAAAGAAGCCATCAACAGCCTTCTCTCCCTTCTCTCCACTCGCACTCTCACTGTCTGGGGAGCTCCCGTGCCCCTCCCTCTACCTCTATGGAACTTTCTCCTCTGCACATCATACTGTCGGGTTTTGGATGGCCTATGCATGACTGAATTCACTTTCGGATCTTAGAAAAATTCAGTCACTGAATCAAACAGATTAAAATACTCCACCAATGGCATACAGTGTCCCTGAATTTGTTACTTTGCAGTTAAGGAACTTGATCATTTCCACACATACCATTTTACATTGACACAACAGCTCCATACGCTGAGCCATATTATTGTCCCCACCTGATGGATCAGGAAACTGAGGCTCAAAGACACTGTCTGTGCCTAGGGCAGCCGGCTAGTAAGTGCTGAGTTTGGGACCAGAACTCAGCTCTTTGGATTCCTACTCCAGAACTTCTCTACGGACCCTATTGCCTCTCCAGTCAACCCAAGGGTGGATCCTGCAGAGCAATAAGAATGCTTTCCATCAGCTTCCCCCAGAGTTTTCTCCCATCCTGACCATCTTTTGACTTTACCTTTTCTGGAACCCATTCCTCCGGCTCCATCACATCCTCCTTGTCCCCACACGCAATCAGACCCTCACCTGGATGGTTCAGATGGGACACTATTAAGTAGATGGTGAAGTCCAGGAAGGAGCAGTTGCATTTCCATGGGTTTCCACTCAGATACAGGGTCTGTAGTGTTAGGAGGTTTTGGAAGGCAGCATTGTCCAAGGTCTGCAAGCCGGTGTTTCTGAGGTCCAGGTACCTTAGAGAGCTGGTGTTGGCAAAGGTGTACTTGTTCAGAGAGAACAGGTGAGGGTTGTTGGAGATGTTCAGCTGCACCAGGTTGCTGAGCATGGAGAAACTGTATGGGGAGATCAAGGTTAGGTTGTTGGAGCTGAGATCAAGGTAGATGAGTTTGAAGACCCCGATGAAGGTATAATCCATCACCTCGCGAATCAGGTTATTCCGACAGTCCAAGTAAACAAGGTCACTGAGGAGTCCTAGATTCATCGCTGGCAAAAAGGTGATGCGGTTATCATTCAAGTATAGCCTCCGAGTGCTCAGGGGTACATCAGGGGGGTACTCGGCTAACTGGATCCCTGTGCAGATCACTTCCTGGGCTTGACACTGACAATTACTTGGACACTTTGACCCCGAGACCAGTCCCATTCCAAAGGAAAAGAGTAACCACCCGGGCCCAGGGCCTGAAGCAAGGGACATAGTAAGAAGCCACAACTACCCTCCTTCCACCTTCCTGCGGGCGCTGTCCCTCTGATCGGAAGGCTGCCGAGGGGCGGGGTGGGGGAGGAGTGGCGCTGGAAAGAACTGTAACACTCTAGCTTTGTGCAAAGCAATTTTCCATTACAGGAGAACTGAGAAGAAGTTGAAACGCGAGGCCCAATGCCCCGCCGCCCGGCTTGGTGGCTCGGCCGCCCGCTCACTCCCAGACTGCTGCTGGAAGCTTGCCCGCTTGGCGGCTTTGAAAGGTCTCACCCTTTCCCTGCGTTTGCAAGTGAAGGGGAGCCAGGGGAGAGCCACATGACAATGAGCTTGCCAGTTGACACCTTTGTGATGTCAGCAGCCTCAGGAGACTGCCTGGCTGAGGGAGGGAGAGTCCTGCCTCTCTCCCCTTCTGGGTGGTGTGGGGGTGTTTTGTGTATCTCGGTAAGCTGGCTGTCCCTGGGGGAATCAGGGCCTGCAGTGTGGGGCTGGGGGGCTGTGCTCGGGTTCGTGTGTGTGTGTGTGTGTGTGTGTGTGTGTGTGTGTGTGTGTGTACCAGGTCCCGAAGAGGTGTAGTGGAGGATTAGGTTAGCTTGGATCCCCTAATCCACAGGCTATAGAGGGACCTTGGAAGTAGCTTCTTTACTGATGAGCAAAGTGACTTGTTTTAAGGTCAGTTCTCCGAGTGGGTCCTTTCCTTTGTAAATGAATTTGGACAAGTGCCAGTTTTTGGTGGTGTTGGGAGAGTATGGGAAAGGGGAGCCTCCTTTGAAATGAGGAAAGGGAATTCCTCTGATAAGGTGGTCCTCTTCAGATTGCTTTCCTAGCCTGCCTACAGCTCTGTCTGCATTTGGAATATATATGTGTGCTAGTATTTTAAAAAGCCTTTAGAGTAAGTATAAGGTACTCCCCTCAACCAAAACCCAAATGTATAAAAAAAATCCGAGTGCAATGATATGAACTATTTCTTACCATTACTATTCTCCTAGACTTTTAAAATAGTGAGTGCCTCTCTAGAGCTCTAGTGGGAGTTTATATTCATTAACTATTTGAGGGATGATGGGGGGGTCTTTGGAGGGAGGGATAGAGAGTCTGGAAGCTTAAGAGTTAGGATGTATCATTTACTCCATGGAAGAAGGCACATTAGGCAGAAATGAAGAAAAAGCACCTCAGGAATTGAGATTTATATTTGGGGGAAAATGGGATTTGATATAGAACTTAGCTGTGAATATTAATAAAATAATGCAACCTATATTTAGCTTAGCACAGTACCTGGCACCTGGTATGTAATAAATATTTATTGAATGAATGATGCGTGAATGTCTCTGATGGTTTGTTCCCTTTTCTTGCTTCTCTGCCAAGACAGAAATTAATAAACTCAAGTGGATTTGTGGCTGGTTAGCTAATGCTTGATTATGTTTACTTACTCAGCATTCCTAGGGTGACTGGCCGTGAATTAAGATGATGACTTAGGAGTATTTACCAAATTGAAAGTGACCTTATTTAAGTAGAAATTTCAAACACTTAAAATAATGACCCAAAGGGTAGTTGTACTCATTGAAGCAGCATTTTATTGATAGGGGAGCCACCCTTTCCTTATAATTAAACAAAAAAAGTTCCTTGCTAGATCTTAGGTGATTGCCTGGGAGAGAAATGCGGCCCGTGAAAGCTATGGGGGAGGAATTAATTTCCGGAGTGATGGCTTCTCCCGGGTGGGGGGGGAGGGGCCGCGAGTAGGGGGTGTGGCTTGGCGGGGGCGGGGGTGGGGAGGCTGCTTTCCCAGTGGGCTGGGTTTGTCATCTGTTTCCTTCTGGTGAAAGCTGATCACTGGTCTGCCAAAGCTTATGGAGTGATTTTGCCCACTTTCCACCTTTTCTTTTCTCCCTCTTTCTGACTTCTCCTTTCCAGAGGAGCCAGTGTCTCCAGGTTTCCCCATTTAATTTCTAGCCTCCTCGCGGGGCCGAACTTTCTCCAGACAGCAGCCTCTGGCTCAGGCTTAGCTTAGGGCAAGTGTTTGGCCTTAGGAGGGCAAGTGCTCTCACTTCGAAAAGCCTCGGACAAATGAAGCACACTAAAAGTTATTGGCGACGCTGGTCAGCTATGTCTCTTCCTGGAACATTGCCATTTTAACAAAGCACCGGGAATAGCTGTCAAGGCACAGCCCTTTTGCCCGAGGTAGCTGTGTGTGTTGTGCTCGCAAGGTCTGCATACCCACAGACTGGTTTCAGCCTTGCCAGGTTAGACCAGATCTCTAAAGTGCGTTCCGCTTTTCGAGACTGAGTACTATTTGCTGAATAGAGAATGAGTGGACTAGACAAGAGAATAGAGAAAAAACTAATGATGTGATGTATGGTGATTAACATAACATAATAAAAAAGAGAGAGAGAATAGAGAATGTAGCCTTTCCCAACTACCTGATCTCAGAACCTTTAAAACAATTTCTCTTCAAGGATCATCTGTGAGACTATTATTTCAGGGTTCCTGCTTTGTAAAGTTCTGAGCTAGGCTGTTTGCCCTTGGCAGAGTTGCTTAACGTCTCTGGGCTTTATTTTTCTCATCTCTATATGGAGGGAGGTGAACTAGAGAATTTCCAGCTCTCCTTAGGACTTCCAAACTCTTATAGAAGTGGAAGGGCTCAGGCACCGCAGGGAGCCACTGGGGGAGGGAGAGAGGAGAGCCTTCCTATTCCTTCTGCTTACACCATGTGGCCCCACTTGGTCAGGTGGCTGCAGAAACAGAATTTGCTCTCCCCAGTGAGCCGCTCATGCAGTTCCGGCAGCAGCTGGGTTGCCCTTAGTGTTTACAGCTGTTTGATGAGCCCACCTCTGCCCTACCTCCACCGGGTTGGGGTGGGGCATCCTTCCATAGTACAGGTGGGTATCAGGTGAGCACACTGTGGAGCACCTGGTTATCAGGTTCAAATTCACTAGCTGGGGGGCTGGTCTGGGCCGGCTCCTATTTTTAACTGTATCTGACAGAGTCACTGCCTTCCCCACTTACCGATCCATTTTGAGGGTCAGTGTGCTTTCCACAGCCTCTCATGACCCAGAAGTCCCTGATGTTAGAAGAGGAAGGGGCAAGGTCAGGTAGAGCAAAGTGCACACGACCTAGGCACTCTGTTTCTGTCGCTCCCAGGGCCTTGATTTCCTTTCTATAAAACAAGGCAGGATGCGCTCTGAGCCACGCCTCCATGTCCCCCCCACAATGTAAAGTTCCATCAAGACCCTGCCTGTGCAGCGGGGGACAGATGCTTGGAGCCTTAGGCCCCAGCACTAGGGACAGAGATTCAGGCTGCCTGAGCCCTGCTCAGGAGATTGGACCCTTACAGAGCGCAGGCCGGGAATGTGACCGTGTTCCCCAGGGATGCCTTTGTTTTCAGGCTTTCTCCACATGATACATTTCTGCAGCATTCATTCTCCAGAGGAACCCAAGGGAAGTCTTGAAATGGCATACCATTTTGGGGGAATTGGATCACATTCTCAGCTTCTAACAAACCTATATACTCTTGCCCACGGCTAGGCTTCTGTGGACTGGTCATGATGCCTGAAATTCGCATTGTGACTTTGCCTGAGCCCATTGATTTGGGAGGAGAACACAGACTCTCTTTCACCTTGGAAGAGACGACTGTGGTGTTGTAAGAGCTTCAGAAGGAGAAGCCTCCTCACTGAGTGACCTTGGGCAAGCACTTCAGCTTCTATGGACACGTCTCCTTTTTGATAAAATAGGGAATTCGAATCTTGCCTCACCAGGGTTGTTCTAAAGTGATTTAATACAGCACAGCGTCTGCCGTTTACTATACAGCCTGTCAGGCATGTGATCCTCCCAGCAACGTCATGAGTCGTGTGGCTTGACCCCATCTTATAAATGAAGGAAAAGAAACTCTAACAGGTGCCAGTTTGTCCAAGGTCACAGAGCTGATGGGTGATGAAGGTAGGATTTGGCAAAAGTTTTACTCCTGAGGGCACGCTCTCTTAGTTACTAAGCGATACCCCCACCACAGATGCAAATGCCTCAAAATGCTCATTATTGTTTTTACAGGCTCCATGGAATGAATTGTCCCCTCCTAGGCACTAAATGGTCCATTAACTTCAGGCCAGATCAAACCACCGTTGCTATGTGACCTATTTACACTTTGGGGTTCCTCGCCTTTCAGAAGCCTTCAACGCTTCTCAGCTTTAAAGTCTTACATTCACCTTTGATATTGTTTTGTATAATTTTCTTCCTTTTGCAGGCAAGGAAGCTAAAAGGAAAAACAACTTTCCTAAGCTCACTCAAAGAATGAGTGGCAAAGCCAGCAACCGTTGACTCGTCGATGCCTGAGGTGACTCAGATTCCCTGTGTAGCCACTTCTGTAAGGAGAATTCCTTCCAAGGTAATCTGGAACATGCTATAGCCATTGGCCAGACCACTGGGCATTTCATACTTATCAAAGCCCCAGATGGTGCATAACCACTCTAGTGGAAATGTCTCTATAATCCAGCATGGCTACCCTACCCCCGGTCTGCCCTTGGGAGCAATCTTCGACACTGAAATTCTAAAGCAGTGGAAGCTTTGGTGGTCTCTCAGAATTCGTATCTCTCAGAGGCTCTGGGAGGTTAGGAGGAGGACCGAAGGAAATTGAGTCCTGTCTCTCCTTCAGCATTCTTTGTGGATAGATTTTCAGGAAAATATGTTCTGTGAGAAGTAGAAACTTGGAGCACAAGTGCCTCGGGCATTGGGAGAGGTTTCCCCACTGGGTGCCATGGTGAGGCGCCCATCTTGGCATTTGGCGTAGAAATGGAGGAGACCATTCATCCTGAGAGAGCCTGGTGAGAATATCTCTAAGTCTCAAAGTGTTCCTAGCATCTTTGAAAGGCTCTTAGTGTTTTGGAAGGGCCGGCTGTCAGAGGGACATGGAGTGATACGGATGTGCCATCGTGATATTCCCAGGCTGAATGGGGGAGACCCAGGGAGCTCCTGGGAAGAAAGCTGACTCGACCATGGGCCTTGCAAGGAGCGTCCATACTTCTCATCAGAGCCCACGAACCCACTCCCACAGCCGGGTCTTCCCAGCGTTTCACTTCCTGGGCCGACTGAAGAAGTTACGTCTATGGTCTGGCCATGGTCTCAGTGATACCCAGTTGGGGGAAAGCAGATAGCAGAGCGACGGGTTAACATTGTGATAAATGCTTTTGCTCCTGTCGCCAGGCAGACTCTCAGTCTGAGCTCTTCTGCACGAGACTCCCAGTATCCCAAGTGTCAGGGGCAGGATCACTAACCTGTCACAGGGTGCAAGTAGTCCCCATTTCACGGAGCATGCTATCTACCTTCCTGGAGAGCTTGCTTCAGACAAAGTTCTCTGCACTCCCCAAGCCAGAGAGGATGAAAGGTCAGGAAAATGCCTCTGAGAAAACCCTGGTGCGTGCGTCCTGCTGTGTCATCTGGCCACTCGCCTTCACCCCTGCTCTCCCAGCCTACAGCTGCCACGCTTCTGTGCAGAAACGGGCCACGCTGGGTTCCCTCTGAGAGAGATTCTTTTGCTGTTGCCCTAGTAACAGAATTATTAAACCAAGTTCCAGCCTCGGGAGTATTTGTGCCTGGTGAGGTAATGTCTGTCGCATGCAGCCTTTTCATTCCCACCCCAACCCCCTCGCTTCAGGCCCTCTGTGCCTCACACCTAGACTGATGGGCTCGGCTCCTCCCTGGCCCCAGTACCACCTGCTTCTCCCACCCCCCCCCCCTTCCCGGGGTGGCTCCCAGCTGAGCAACACCCTTTCTCAGGCTCAGAGGCCCCTTGTTGGCCAAACCCCGCATTGGCCTGGCATTCAGAGCCTCCCGCCGTGGCCCGTAGCACCTTCCGAAGCCCACGATGCTCCTTTCCCAAAGCCCACAGTGCTCCCTCCCAAAGCCCACAGTGCTCCCTGTGTCTTAGCAGAGCAGGCTGCACCTGCAGGCCGGTGATGGAGTAGATCCCAGAAGAACAAACACGGAGAAGCCACAGGACTTAGGTGGCGACTGGTCGGTGAAGAGGCAATACATACAGGGGAGTGTTTAAGCATCTGGGCTTCGGAATGAGACTGTGTATAAAATTTGAGCTCTCTCACTCAATAGCTGTGTGACTTTGGGCAAGTTTCTTTTTTTTTCTTTTCTTTTTTTAAGATTTGTTTATCTTAGAGAGAGAGAGTGTGCATGAGCGGGGGGAGGAGAAGAGAGAGGAAGCAGTCTCCCTGCTGAGCCGGGCTCAGTCCCACAACCCTGAGACCATGGCCTGAGCCAGAGTCCGCGGCTTAACCGACTGCACCACCTAGGCGCCCCTTGGGCAGGTTTCTTCCCTCAAGTCTCAATTTCCTCAAAGGCAACATGGAGACAATGATGGTACCTTCCTCATAAGGGTTTCTCTGCCCAATTAACGATCTTCTAGAGTGCTTCGCTTAGTACCTGTGCACACAGAATCATAGCAGCCATGTTAGCTGGGATGATGAAGGTGGCTGACAGGCGAAGGGTGACCCTGTGGGAAATGGGGCCCAGAGCGGCTCCTGATTTGGGCGAGTGGGGGGAGATCGTGCAGATAGAGAATCCAGGTGCAGAAGGAACCCGCTGGTGAGAACAGATAATGTTTTCATTTGGGGGTTTATTGAGTTTGAAGTGTCACAGCTCACTTGTATGATTGTCACTGAGTGCCAGGCACTATGCTGGCACATTCCATACATTCTCCCTTATATAATTCCCACAGCAGCCCCCTGAGATGAGGATTATTAACACATGGCAGGGTTTAGCAGCTTGCCCAGTTGTTAAGCAGCAGAGCTGGGATTTGAACCCAGGCCTTTGTGTCTCCGGAGCCTGCACACTTTTTACCACTATATGCATTGCTTCCTAAATATCTTGACTCTGGTTAGGAAGTCAGTCCTTTTGTATGTGCGTGTGCATGTGTGTATTGCACACACATGTGCTTTTAGTGCTAAGATGGTCTTTGGGGGAACATAATGGTTTGCATTGCTTCCTGCCGAGGCAGTGGTCTGCCCCCTCACCTGGGATCCCTGTGTGGAAATTTGGCCCCCAGATTTGGGGACTTCTTTTATGACACATGCTCTCCTGAGCTTGTGCTCCAAGTCAGTGGCTCAGTGCTCACCTCTCCCCTGGTCTTATTCCCAGTTTCCCCCCACATGGTGTTCTTGGTCTTGAAAGTGCATTAGCATCTCTGAACCTCACTTTCCTCTTTTGAACAACTTAAGCAGTTATGGAATTGCAGGAAGCATCAAAAAAGATAGATGTTTCTTGAGGAGAGGGGCTGTTTCTGATTTCTCAACATTCCCAGGGCCTGGGCCAGAGCTGGGCATAGACCAGCTGACCTCTGAACGAATACATGACCAACTGACTGCATATGCTGTTATATATGGTCCTGGGTCCACCCCTTTTGTTTGATCCTACTGAGATTGCTTCCTTTTCCACTTACTGCTGTCCAGGATGGTTACCCCAGTTTTTGTGCTTTGGGGATGACTCTGTTTAAACTTTTGGTGTCAGCTAAACCACAGTGGCAGACTTGGGTTACCCAGTTGGGTTACTGGTGCTGGGTATTGGGTGTGTGCCCATATATGTGGTGGGGGATGGGGAGGTGGTGGCAGGTGGCAGGTGTGGAGGGACAAGGGAGTAGACTGGATCATATTTCCTCCAGAGACTTTCTTTGTAATGGGGAAGGTGCTCTGAGAACCTGAGGGACATGAATTTACATGCCGTAAATGGAACCCATGCTGTGGTTGAATCTTAAAGACCAATGTGATGGTATTAGGAGGTGAGGACTTTGGGAGGTGATTAGGTCATGAGGGTAAGAGCTAACGAATGGGATTAATGCCTCATCACGGAGGCCTCAGAGAGCTCCCAACCCCTTCTGCCCTGTGAGGATACAAGAAGTTCGAGACTTGGAAAAGGGCCCTCACTCAACTATCCAGCAGCTTGATCTTGGACTTCCAGCTCCCAGACTGTGAGAAATAAATTTCTATTGTTTATAAGACACCTGGGCTGTGGCATTGTACAGCGGGGTACAATGAGTTGGCTTGTAACAGGAATATTCTGTTCTTTTAATAACAATGCTTCAACATGGTGACTTCAAAAATATTTTTCCCCCTATCATTCCACGTAGTGACACTTTCAGTAACCTGCATCTGGATTTTGCTGCTATTTAATTAAGACTTCACCCTCTAAAAATGCACATTTAATACTCAGAGTAAACCCTTGACTTGTTTCCTCTGAAGATAAACAGGTGAGATAGCTTCTTGAACTCCGAATTCTGAGATAATTAAGATTAGTTGCCATAGAGAGAGAGAGACAGAAATGCATTAAAATGTATCATACCTTCCATGTTTAGGAAATTCATTTTGTTAAATATTCAGGGCCATAAAATCTACCCAGACCCAGATACCTATTAATCTGCTGGCCATACAGCGTCCAGAGTGATCTTTCCTTGTCAGGAGAGGCTTCTAATTGCTCCGCTCCTCTGCTCAGAAACTTTTAATGGCTCACCATTGTCCTGTGTACCGATGGTGCTCAAGACCCTCAGGATCTGACCCAACTTCCCTTCCCCAGCTCATATGCTACCATCTACCCACGTAGGTGCTGGCTGGCGCCTGCTGGCATCTGCGGTGGGCCAAGCCTCTCTACATTATTTACCCTTTGGATTCTCTTTCTTGTCCTCTTGTGGCTTTGTGAGCTTCTGCTCACTCTTCTGGACCCAGCTCAAATTACACATCCCGTTTAAATGCTGGGCCTCTTTGGATTCTTCCAGACAGAATAATCCTAGGCTTTCTTGGACTTTGCACTTTTATGACAATTCTCATTATAATGCACCACAATTATACATTCTCCCCAGTAGACTGAGAGCGCCTTGGGACCCAGGGACCCACTCATTGTATGAATATGTACAATGCCTTATATGAATACGCATATTCATATAATATCTAGCACATAGTAGGTCCTGAATCACTCTTGTTGGAGCAAATTAAATGAACGGCATTACACTGTCAGTTAAAAGTATGTATTATAAAGTATGATATTATAAAGATTTCTTCAGGGAACGAATGATCCAGCCCAGTGTTGTCTGTGGTGCGCCATATAAAAGCCCCACAGTGTTTTGTTGATGGGGGGTTGTCTTTGTACACCTGGCTGCAGGAGCGTGAAGCTAATCTAGAGCTCACTGCTACCCCTTTGGTTAAGTAGTAGAAAGGTCAAAGTTAGAGGCCACAAAAGAATTCCTTCTTTCATGATGCCTATAACAACCTGTGGACACTCTAGACACTCAGTGATGGGAGGCTTATCATTTGATGGTTAAAGTGTGAACTGTGGAGTGAGGTGGACGTGACTCTGAGCTGCATGAATGGCAACTTCCCGACCTTGTCTTCATTTTTGTGATGTGAAAAATGGAGATAATCATATTATATTCCTAAAGTGGCTTTGAGCGTAAATGAAATGTTCAGGCCACACAAACGGGTCCTCAGCACCCAGGAAAGTATTTAACAAAAGGTAGTAGATATTATTTTTGTGTGGTTTTGTAATCGTTCTGGCTTATGAATAGAATGTATAACAGCAATGCAAAATGATGCACTAAGTTTCCCTCAAGAAATAGCAAATGCGGTAATCATTACTGATTTTTTTTTAAAGATTCCACTTATTTATCAGAAAGAGAGAGTGCGCGCAGAAGCAGGGGGAGCAGCAGGCAGAGGGAGAAGCAGACTCCCCATTGAGCAGGGAGCCCAATGTGGGGCTTGATCCCAGGACCCCAGGATCATGCCCTGAGCCAAAGGCAGATGCTTAACCGACTGAGCCACCCAGGCGCCCCATCATTACTGATTTGCTGGCGAGTTACAATATGGTTTGTTATTAGTAGCTGTTCGAGTACTGTCAGGGGCTAGAGCCAGTCCCAGAAGATTCCAAAAGAGCTGCTTAACTAAGGTCATCCGAGGGAAGCCACTCGGATACCTGTGGTTCTGAGTCCAGCAAGACCAGCAGACGAGGTTCCTGGACCAAACAGTGCGAGGATGTGTTTGATGAGGCTGGGACACAGCTGCGTGGAGACGGACCTTCGGCACAACCACACAAAGGGCACGCAGGGCAGGTAATCTCTCTGTTTGTAACGCCAGATTGTAGGAGCCCATCGCCTCCTGTCCTGCATAGGAAACCCCGGAAGAGGAACTTTCTTGAGACATTACATGGAGGCTACATCGGCAGCCGCCTCTCGATTCTCTTTCTATCAGACCTGTGACTCCCAAAGCTTAGCATTCATTTTGACTATAAGAGTGTAAGTATGTAATCTCTGATGCGTACATTTATTAAAAATGGAATCCCCTGTCCTTGGTGTTTTCTTAAGGATTCCTCCCTCTGATAATGCATCACCAAAGCAAAGAGTTGCTTTATTTAATGTACTCTGCTTTTATGATACGTCGTTTTCTTTTTCTTCTTTAAAGGAAAGAGGTTTCTGCGATTTACAGTACATGGGATTGGGAGCATGGGAAGGAAATAATGGGTGTGGAAGTCCGTGAAAGAGGCTGAGGTCTGAGATGACTAGGGTGTTCCTGAAGGTTCCAAGAATGCCCAGGGGCTGGCCCCCAGCCCTCATAAAATCCACGAGAGACCAGTGCCCCATCTGAACCTCCAGGAGCTGCTCCATTGTGAACTCATTCTCCTCCTCCCTCCTCTTCAGCGCCTCTGAAAACCATGAGTAGAGCTGAGGGACGGGCTAACTGAGGGGCCCTTGGATGGAGATCTAGCTGGAAAGAGTCTGGAACCAGGAATGTAGGGACCTGAAGTTTAGTCCTGGTGCTTTCTTAAACTCCCTGTGCAACCTTGGACAAGCCCTTCACTCTCTAGTCTTCTGTTTCACCATCTGTGAATCAAGGGAGCTATGTCTTTGGGTCTCGGGTGCCGTGGAGCCAGGCCAGGGACAAGCAGTGGGGCGGGAAACAGCCCCTTCATCTCCTACCGAAAGGCACATGTCAGCTGTCCTTTATGAACACCTCATCCAAGGCAATGATGCATGATTCTGAGACTGGTGTAATCTGGAACTGGCAGCCTGGAGGTCTGGGATAGCCAGGAGTCACTGGGAGTGCAGGGAAGCTATAACTTGGAAGCTCTTTGCTTCCTTGGGAGGAGAGTGGGGGGGGGTCCATCCTCGGGAAGCCACCATCCCGGGAGCACGTCAGAATAGTATATTTGTATGAAGTCAGACTCTGGTCTTTGGTCTTGGTGGTAAGGAATCTCCACCCCCCCCAAAACAAAACAAAAACAATACTCAGAGGATGTGGTGGTCTTTATTCAGAGAAATCAAGGTGAACTGAACAAATCTCAGGACCCTGGTAGAGCAAGAGGGTAAGTTGGGGAATTTTATCAATAAGCAAAATGGGTCCACCTTTGCTCCCTTCGTGGTCCGGTCGCTCGCTCGGGGGCCCGGGCTGAGACCCCCCGCTTCACTGGGACCCCCGCCTTCGCTCAACTCTCGCTTGGGACCATGACCTCTGAGGTGGTGTGGCACCTGCTCTATCAGTCTCACATGCCAACAAAAACAACTTGTCTGTCCTCACAAGTATCTGATGATGAACAGAAACAAAAAAAGGAAGATATTCATTCTTTAACTATGTCTGGCCATGTTGGTTTTGAGAGTTTGCCTGATCAGCTGGTCAACAGATCCATTCAGCAAGGCTTCTGTTTTAATATTCTCTGTGTGGGGGAGACTGGAATTAGAAAATCAACGCTGATTGACGCATTGTTTAATACTAATTTTGAAGACCATGGATCCTCACATTTTTACCCACATGTTAGACTTAGAGCCCAGACATATGAACTCCATGAAAGTAATGTTCGATTGAAATTGACCATTGTGAATACAGTAGGATTTGGTGACCAAATAAACAAAGAAGAGAGCTACCAATCGATAGTTGACTACATAGATGCTCAGTTTGAGGCCTGTCTCCAAGAGGAGCTGAAGATCAAGTGCTCTCTCTTTAACTACCATGATTCTCGCATCCACGTGTGCCTCTACTTCATCTCCCCTACAGGTCACTCTCTGAAGCCACTGGATCTCTTAACAATGAAGAGCCTTGACAGCAAGGTGAACATTATACCAGTGATTGCCAAAGCAGATGCAATTTCTAAAGCTGAATTACAGAAGTTTAAGATCAAGCTCATGAGTGAATTGGTTAGCAACGGTGTTCAGATATACCAGTTTCCAACAGACGATGAAACTATTGCTAAAATCAATGCTTCAATGAATGGACATTTGCCGTTTGCTGTTGTAGGAAGTATGGATGAGGTAAAAGTCAGAAATAAGATGGTCAAAGCTCGCCAGTACCCTTGGGGTGTTGTTCAAGTGGAAAATGAAAACCACTGTGACTTTGTAAAGCTCCGGGAAATGCTCATTTGTACAAACATGGAAGATCTGCGAGAACAGACCCACACTAGGCATTATGAACTTTACAGGCATTGCAAACTGGAGGAAATGGGCTTTACAGATGTGAGCCCAGAGAATAAGCCACTCAGTCTTCAAGAGACCTATGAAGCCAAAAGACATGAATTTTATGGTGAACGTCAGAGGAAGGAAGAAGAAATGAAGGAGATGTTTGTGCAGCGAGTAAAGGAGAAACAAGCCATATTTAAAGAAGCTGAAAGAGAGCTGCAGGCCAAATTTGAACACCTTAAAAGAGTTCACCAAGAAGAGAGAATGAAGCTTGAAGAGAAGAGAAGACTCTTGGAAGAAGAAATAATTGCTTTCTCAAAAAAGAAAGCTACCTCAGAGATATACCAGAACCAGTCCTACATGGCATCGGGCAGCAACCTGAAGAAGGACAAGGACCGTAAGAACTCCAATTTTATGTAAAGCAAAGGTTCCAGATCACAGAAGGTCATCACAAGCAAAAATTATTAAAATGTTAGAAGTATGCTTTGATTTTCTTGCTGTTTTTATTTGCTGTATCATTTATTCTATATCTGGCAAATGGCTGTAGTTACTGCCATTTATGGAAAAATATTTTTAAGTATAAGGTTAATACATAAACCACAGTGGGTGATATCACTTTTATATTCACTGTTGTTAGAAGTTTTCAAGTTGCTGGTTTGTGATGAATCTAAATCATTTCTCCTGCTGCCCAGTTATTGTCACTTACGTGCATTGTACCACAGAGCAAAGTGTCAGTGCCATTGAAAATACAGAAGTCATTCATTATATGGCTATCTGATTGCATTTATATTCCAAGATGAACTCCTTTTTTGTACATACTAAAGGTAAATTTTGGGAAATATGTTTTAAAATGTATTATGTACCTGAAGCTCTAACCTCTTTAATAGTTTCATAGAACTTTTTAATTTTTGATACCCATTATCCAATTGGTAACATGATCCTAAGCTTTTGTATCAAATTATGTAACATGGCCTTCCACAGTTCAGTGTGCCTTATTGTGGTTGATGTATTGTTGTGATGAAACAAGATGTGTGTAAAAGTCAAAACATCTAGGTATAAATCCATTTTCTAGTGATGAGCACCTTTGAACCTGGGATATCGCCACTCTAATTCATTAGAATGTTTTACATACTTGTTGTTTAAAACTCTGTTTTCCAGGGGAAAAATCATAACGTAGAATCATCTTATTAAAAATATTTCTTAAAAAAATTAAAAAAAATAAGCAAAATGGGTCCAGTTAGAATGACACAAGTGACAAGACAAAGGGATTTCTTTTTTTTAATTGAAAAGTTAGTTCATGCCCCTGGGGAATAACTCAAAACAGTTCAAAAAATTATCACTGAAGAATACATTTCTCTCCTACTCTCACTCTTTGGTCTCCATTCATAGAGGCAACCACCTTCTACAATTTGTGGATCCTTACAGAAGTATTCTAGAGGCCATCTGCACATTGCTTCTTTATGTAACAATATACTTGAAGATTGTCCTATAACAGCTTGTATATTCATTAATCATTTCAACAAATATTTGAGTGCCGAGCGAGGGCCAGTTACTGTTTAGGCTTTGAGAATACAACAGTAGAAAAGCAAGATCTCATCCCTCAACATTTTAGGGACAATACCAGAAAATGAACAACTAAATGATGATTATGTAATGTGATAAATGTTGTGAAGAAAAATTGAAAAAGTCTGGGAATAGAAGTGATGGGGCTTTTTTATCTATCTACTTATTTAATTTTTTATTTTAATTCCAGTATATTTATTTTTTATTTTATTTTTAATTTTTAAAAAATTTTTATTTATTTTTTGACAGAGAAAGAGACAGCGAGAGAGGGAACACAAGCAGGGGGAGTGGGAGAGGGAGAAGCAGGCTTCCCGCAGAGCAGGGAGCCTGACCTGAGCAGAAGAAGGCAGACACTTAAGTGACTGAGCCACCCAGGCGCCCCCCTATTTTTTATTTTTTGAAGATTTTATATGGATAATGTTTATTTTTTATTAAGTTTTTAATTTTAATGCCAGTATAGTTAATATACAGTATTATATTAGTTTCAGATGTACAATACTTCAGCATTTCCATACGTTACTCTGTGCTCATGATGGTAAGTGTACTCTTTAATCCCCATCACCCGTGTCACCCATCCCCCCACCCACCTTCCTTCTGGTAACCAGCAGCTTGTTCTCTATAGTTAAGAGTCTGTTCTCGGTTTTCTTGGTTTGTCTCTTTTTTTCTCCCTTTGTTCATTTGTTTTGTTTCTTAAATTCCACATATGAGTGAAATCATATGATATTTGTCTTTCTCTGACTTATTTCACTTAGCATTATACTCTCTAGCTTCATTCAGGTCGTTGTAAATGGCAAAGTTTCATTCTTTTTCATGGCTAAATAATATTCCATTGTATACATATGCCACATCTTCTTTATCCATTCATCAATCGATGGACACTTAGGCTGCTCCTGTAATTTGGCTATTATAGATAATGTTGCTATAAACATAGGGGTGCATGTATCCCTTTGAATCAGTGTTTTTGTATTTTGGCTAAAAGAATCACACCCACTAGTGTGATCACTGGATTGTAAGGTAGTTCTATTTTTAATTTTTTGAGGAACCTCCAGACCATTTTCTACAGTGGCTGCACCAGTTTGCATTCCCACCAACAGTGCACGAGTGTTCCTTTTTCTCCACATCCTCACCAACATTTGTTGTTTCTTGTGTTTTTGATTTTAGCCATTCTGACAGGTGTGAGGTGATATCTCATTGTAGTTTTGATTTGCATTTCCCTGATGATGAGTGATGTTGAGGATCTTTTCATATGTCTGTTGGCCATCTGTTTTCTTTGGAAAAATGTTCATGTCTTCTGCCCATTTTTTTAATTGGATTATTTGTCTTTGGTTTGATATATAAATTCTTTATATATTTTGAATACTAACTCTTTATCAGATATGTCATTTGCAAATATCTTCTCCCATTCCGTAGGTTGTCTTTGCTGTGCAGAAGCTTTTTATTTTGATATAGTCCCAATAGTTTATTTTTGTTTTTATTTCCCCTGACTCAGGAGACATATCTAGAAAAAAGTTGCTATGGCCGATGTGCTCTCTTCTAGGATTTTCATGGTTTCAGATCTTACATTTAGATCTTTCATCCATTTTGAATTTCTTTTTGTGTATGGTGTAGGAAAGTGGTTCAGTTTCATTCTTTTGCATGTAATTTTCCGTTTCCCCAACAACATTTTTTGAAGAGACCATCCTTTTCCCTTTGCATATTTTTGCCTCTTTTGTTGAAGATTAATTAAGCATGTAATCATGAATTTATTTCTGGGGTCTCTGTTTTGTTCCATTGATCTATGTGTCTATTTTTTGTGCCAGTACCATACCTTTTTGATTACTGCAGCTTTGTAGTATAACTTGAAACCTGGGATTGTGATGCCTCCAGTTTTGTTCTTCTTTTTCGAGATTGCTTTGGCTATTTGAGTTTTTTTGTGGTTCCATACAAATTTTAAGATCCTTTGTTCCAGTTTTGTGAAAAATATGGTTGGTATTTTGATAGGGATTGCATTAAATCTATAGTTTGCTTTGGATAGTTTTGGACATTTTAACAATATTTGTTCTTCCAATCCATGAGCATGGAATATCTTTCCATTTTGTTGTGTCATCTCCAATTTCTTTCATCAGTATTTTATAGTTCTCAGAGTACAGGTCTTTCACCTCCTTGGTTAAGTTTATTCCTAAGTATTTTATTATTTCTGGTGAAATTGTAAATGGGATTGCTTTCTTAATTTCTCTTTCTATTGCTTAGTGTATAGAAATGCAGTGGATTTCTGTACATTGATTTAGGATCCTGATGGGGGTTCTTTTAGGTAAGTTAGCCAAGGAAGGCCAGCCTGTGAAGATGACATAAAGGAGAAGAAGAGTGGGAGCATGGACAGAGATTCCAGGGTGAGGGGACATGCCTGGCTGTTAGAGGAACGGGAAGGTGTGGCTGGGGGAAAATGAGGTGTGGTTGCAGAGGAAGTCACAGAGGCAGGCCGGGGACATGGCCCACAGGCCCTGAGGCTGTGGTGAGGAATTTGGCTTTTATTCTAAGTGACACATGAAGCTATTAATGGTTTGGGCAGTGGGATAATAGCTGATGGATGTTTTACAAAGATCCTTCTAGCTGTTGTGAGGTGAACAGATTGTCAAGGGGCAAGAGTGGAATTGAGGGTGACCAGGTGACCAGGTGGATGTGGCCATAATCAGGAAGCAGGTGACAGTGGCTTGGTCTAGTTGATTTATATTTGGGGAATAGAACCTACCGAATGTGGGTGTGAGATAAAGGAAACAAAGTGATTCCAAGATTTTTGTTCTGAATGAGTGAATGTTTTGCATTTACTAAAATGAGGAGCCATGGGGATGGAGGGGCTAGTGTGGTGATTGCTATTTTCTGGCTCAGCTGTGTTAAACTCAGGATACTTATTTCATGTCCTAATGCCAACATTTAGAAGGCAATAGGATGTATGAATCTGGAGGGCATGGCTTAGGTTAGCACTGGAGATAAGAAATTTGGGTGTCATCAGATGATATTTTAACCCCTGGGCCCTAAGGAGCATCAGAGATTGGATGCAGAGAGAGAATATAGGGAGAAGGCCAGGACCAATTCCAGGGTCCCTCTAACATTTAGAGGTTGGGAAGACGAGGAAGGGCCAGTAAAGGAGACTGAGATGGGACAGCCAGGGAGGAAGGAGAAAAATGTAAGAATGTGGGATCCTGGAAGCTGAGCGAGTGTCGAAAATGTGGGAGCCCCTCTCCCCACCTGCTGCTGCTTCTTTCCAATGCAGTTGTTATGAGAGGCAAATCGGAAAGTTCTCTTAAACCTGGAAGGAAGCAAAGACCTCGGAAAGCAAACCCAAAGCAGTGTTCTGTATGGATGTGTGTAATTTAAAGCTTTGTTTTGTTCTGAAAGTAATGTCCTACCTCAAATGTCTCTAAGTAAACCATGAGTATATTACAGCCATCATTCTGGGAAGATGTGTGGTGATGAGACTGAGAATGATTAAGGAAAACGGAAATCCTTTGATAGTCCTCAATTTATCTTATTTTTTAAAAGATTTATTTATTTGAGAGAGAGAGAGAGAGAGAGAGTGTGTGTAGGGGCAGGGGGAGAGAATTCTCAGGCAGACTCCCCAGCTGAGCGGGGCTCAATCCCACAACCCATGAGATCATGACCTGAACCCAAACCAAGAGTTGGGACACTTAACCAACTGAGCCACCCAGATGCCCCAGTCCTCATTTTAAAATAAAAACCCTGTTTTTCTGTGTATAAAATATTTTTTTCATGATTATGATGCTTTTGGCAAAAACATGGAAAATACAGAAAAGTATGAAGAAGAAAGCAAAAGTAATGCATAGTTCCATAACCACTATTAACTTTTGGGTGAGCTTCCAGTCTTTTTTCTATGAAGGTTTGGCCATGGGTCGCTCGAATGTCCCTTCACTAGAGAGCTGGTGAGCAACTTCGGAACTGGCCTTGGCATTTGAACCAAAGTCCCATTTTCTAGAGCAGGCCCCAGCTGGTGCCTGAGCAAGACTGTGCTGCAACAGCTGGATTATTTTTCAGGCAATCTCTCCTCAGATGGCTGTTGCCTTTTTATTTGGCTTTGGGACATATGAAATATCTACATTTTTATGTAGATGGATGGAATAATTTTTTCCTTTTTTGACTTCTTCCAGAGTTTTTATGCCTGAAAAATCTTTCTTTGTCCAGAGATCAGGCAAATCTTCAACTACATTTTCTCCTTTTGTTAACAGTTTTATTTTTTAAGTCTTTAATCTCTCCGAAATCCATTTTGTCTTATGGTGTCAGGTGAAGGATCTAGATAGAGCTCTTCTTAAGTGGATTTCCTAGCAACACTTATTGCTTGACCACAGGCAAGTTACTTCACCTGCTTTAGTGTCCATTTCCTTATTCAGAGAGGATCAAGGAAGTCCTACTTCATGGGGTTAGGTTGAAGAAAAAACAGGTCATGGATATGAAAGCATTTTTTAAGAAAAGATTTTATTCATTTATTTGACAGAGAGAGACACAGAGAGAGAGGGAACACAAGCAGGGGAAGTGGGAGAGGGAGAAGCAGGCTTCCCGCCCAGCAGGGAGCCTGATGCGGGGCTCGATCCCAGGACCCTGGGACCATGACATGAGCTGAAGGCAGATGCTTAACAACTGAGCCACCCAGGTGCCCTGGATATGACAGCATTTTATAAATGCTCTAGAAATGTTGGTCTTTGCAGTTGTAATTATGTGAGAAAATCAGGTGTGATTCCTTGTTTGGTGTAGTCTTGTCCCAGTCCACTAATGAGAACAACCCCAACAGGGCTGGCCCCTGAGATCCCAACAAACCCAAGGGTATTGGGCCCACAGAGGGGTTTTAGAGGTTTAGGATGCCACGGAGGAATTCAAATGTAGGCTATTCATAGTAAGTACAGTTCAAGGGTGCATATGTTTACCGGTGAGGAGCAAAGGAGAATTCAGAGTCTGTATTGGGGTGGGGGTGGTGATCTGTCAGGGAAAGTGGCCAAAGCCTTTCATGAGCAGACAGGATCTGATGAGGGGAAGCATTTAATTATTCGTCTCTGAAGTCCTAAAGGACCACAGAGTGGGTGGGATTTCAGGAATGATGGGAGACACATGGCCTGGCATGGGAAGAGGGAGGTTTTTCCAGGCATGCTGTGCTGTTTTGGAGCTGGCTCGGGGGCTGGTCGGAGTCAGGCTAAGAAGGGTGAGTTGGACTGTGCTGTCTTGGCGTGGCCACAATTTCAACTCTTCCTTTAGACAAGAAGAGAGATGTCTTATTTCTCATCAGAGAGAGATGCAAAAGATGTTTGCTAGCAGATAGAGCCAACTCTTAGCCACTGAGGAGAGAATAGCTAAAGATCTAACATTATACAGAAGGCTCTCAAAATTTAACCCTTTCACCTCCAAATTATTGTTTTCTTCTTTCCTCTCTTTTTAAATCTACAAGCATGTTTAAAATGTGTTTAATGAGGGAAGTCTACAGGAGGTCTGGAGTCTGATGGAACCCTTAAAAGAATACTGTCCCTAGGAAATGGTAGAAGAGAGGGAAGTGTGAAAGAAGGAAAAGAAGACGAAAAATACGTTCTTCAAAGTTAGGAATTCTGTCTCCTTCATTTTTGATTTAGGGAGTTTAGTACAGAGAGCGGGACGCGGTGGGTGTGGTATACGTACTGGCTGGTTGAGTTAGGGAGGGCACAGACTAGAGAAATATCCTTTTGTTAACCAAGAGTTAACATGGTGTTCTTGAAGAGTAATTGGTGGTGTCTGAGTTATGGTAACACTGCACATTCCCCACTAAGTGCACATTTCCTGTGCAGGACATGGATTTGTTGGGGCCTTTTCAAAGTAGGTGTCTTAGGCGGTTCGTTTTATTGGGGGGCAAATCAAGATAATTTGGTCTGGCTTTGGAACCTAATTTCCCATTATTCCTCATCACAGGGACTTCATCCTAGCCGGGCATGTCTACTCATTTATTCCCCAAATCTGAATGGACTGCACAGATCCTGCCTCCATACCTTTGTGTATGCTGTTCCTTGCAAAGGCTGCACCCTCTCCTCTCGCCTCTCCTGAGATCCCGCTCTCCTCCAACACCCAAATCTAGCTTCTTTTGGAAAGCTGTCTCAAAACCCTCCTTTCCCTGCACTTTCCCCCTCTCTGAATTTCTCCCCTTGCTGTTACGCTGTTACTGTGTATGTAATTTATTTGCACTCATAGACTCTGATGGAAAGTTAGTGTTTTATATGCATATATTTAAATCTCCAACTAGATAGGGGTGCCTGGGTGGCTCAGTTGGTTAAGTGTCCGACTCTTTTTTTTTTTAAGATGTATTCATTTCTTTGAGAGAGAGAGAGAGAAAGAGAGCTTGTGATCACACGAGTTGGGGGAGGGACGGAGGGAGAGGGGGAGAGAGAGTCCTCATGCAGACTCCCTGCTGAGCACAGAGCCCGACATGGGGCTCGACCCCAGGACCCCGAGATCATGACTTGAACTGAAATCAAGATTCAGACACCTAACCAACTGAGCCACCCAGGAACCTCAATTGTTCAACTCTTGATTTCAGCTCAGGTCATGACCTGAGGGTGGTGAGATCGAGCCCCATGTCAGGCTCCGGGCTGGACATGGAGCCTGCTTAAGATTCTCTCTCTCCCTTTTCTTCTGCCCCTCCCATCCCCCCCTCAAAAAAAAATAAATTTCCAACTAGATAGTATATTTCTTATTGTCTGAGACCTAGTTTTATATTTCCTTATCAGCCCCCCTCGCCCCCCACCATAGTGCTTTGTATAAATCTGGCCCCAGACCAGGTACCCAAAAGCTATTTGATAATTTGATGATTTCAGAAGATTCCATGATGCTCATCTCCAGGTAAATTGTCTTTGTGATGCTAACAAGGCAGCAACAAAAGCAGTCTTTGATTGAGCTTCAGCACATTGAGCATACCATCAAGGGGAAGAAAATAGTTGCTGTGAGGGTATGTAAGCAACTGGTCAGTATTCCTCCTTCCGAATTCTACTGGCAAGTCTGGCTCCACGGATGAAAGGCAATCGAGGCATGACCCTGTCCTCTGTGTGCAGGCCGAGTGTGGGAGACAATAAGGACACCAATGACTATAAGACCACGTGGTAAATATGATAGGGGTATATAAAGAGGGTTATAGGAGTCCAGAGAGAGGGCATCAAAATGAGGCTTGGGTAGGTGATCAGGGAGAATTTCCTGCAGGATGCAGTGCTTGACCTAAATTTAGACATGGAAGAGTGGAATGAAGAGATTTTGTTCACCATCAGAGTCCAAGTCAGGAAAGGGTGTGTGGGGAAATGTAAAAAGAGAACTTTTCTAAGATAAAGTTATTTTACAAAGAAGCAGCATTGGGAAATCAAGGGAATTTAATTACAACTGCCTCACGAGCAGGATTTGAAAAGGAGTGGGAGGCTCATGGAAACCTTAATTGCTGAGAAAAGTTAAGAGGAGAAATATGACAGAAGTAATAGGTCTGTATGTATGTCATGTCTGATTTGTCATTTTTCTAGACAGGTACTCTGCCTCCTGCCTTCTTCTAGGTTAGAGAAAAAAAGATCCTTCAGCTGCTAAGGTGAAGATACCATTTAGGATGCAGAAATGGGACTTGGAAGTACTCCTGATTCCTTTTAGGGAAGAAAAGGTCCATCTCAGGTTACCTCATTGCTAAGAAGAATAATAAGCATTTGTTCAATGATAATTATGTGTGAGGTGCCTGAAAGAACCCCGAATCAGGCTAAATAATTTCTTCCTGCCTTTAGAAAATAAAAAACAGCTTGCTTGATTTCTCTTCCAATTTATTCTTGTGGTTTTCCATTCCTTTGGAAATCCAGGAGGATACTTATTTTATGAGCTTTTGAAGATCAGCCCTTCCATATTCAGAGGGTGTCCTTGTATGCATTAAGCTGGGTCTTTAAGATTGATGCAGTATGCAGGCAAATGTGATGAATGATACGGCATTAGCAACTTTTAGTTTGTAAAGTGGCTGCATGTTGAAGGCATCTGGAAAAATTGTAAATCCTAGCACGACCAGAGCATAAGTGACAGATGTCCCTCTAGAGAGAGGGAAGGATGTAAGGACGTTCCAGCATAGAGGAGCTAGAGGAGACAAGTCTATTGGTACACAAAAAAGAGAATCATTGTGGCTGGGAAAAGAAGAGGCTCCATACATACATAGAAGGGTAGGTTAGACCATCTCCAAGGTTCTGCCCAACTCAAACTTTGATGCCATGACTCTCTGAATAAGGAGTTAAGGAGATTTTTTTCATAGACTCTAATATGTCATAGACCAACAGAGTCCTTGGATATATATATATACACACACACATAAATTATATACAACTTAATTATATATAATTCATATATATTATATTATATTTAATTTATATACAAAATCTCTATTATATATTATAACCATTAAAGCTCATGAAATTTTTATATATATAATTATATGTAATATATGTTATATAAATATATATATTTATATATAATATACAAATAAACATATAAGGTTTATAAATATATAATTATATAAACATGATTATATAACATATATAATTATATTTATATATAATGTGTGTTATATAAATATATATAATATTTATATATAATATACAAATAAACATATAAGGTATATAAATATATAATTATATAAACATAATTATATAATATATATAATTTTCCTGAGCTTTAATACTTTACATTTGTGTAGTGCTTTACCGTTTGTGGGGATTTAATCTCACAGACTCTATTGGTTATTTGTGGCCACAGTGTAACATGTAACAAAGACCCATGCAATCTCATTGCCATACAACAATAAGTGTTTATTGCTCACGTGTCCGGAATTTGTTAGGTGGCTCTGTGGATCTTGGCTAGGCTTCCTCACATAGCTGGACATGGGCTGGCTGTTAGTTGATTTAGGATGGCCTCAAGCTGAGGTGACTTGGGTGACTCAGCCCTGATCCATGTCTCCTATCTTTCAACAAGCTAACCCAGACATGTCCTCAAGTGGTAGAAGAGGCACAAAAGAGCAAACAGGAACATGCAAGTCCTCATACACTCATAGACCCGCCAGAGGAAGCTACAGGGATAAACTCAGTGCCAAGTTGTGGGGAAATGTACTCCATTCCTTTTGTTAGAGCAGTTGCAAAGCTACTTGGTAAAGGCTGTAGATATGGGTGAAATTATAGCAATCTACTACAGAGATATTACCTCACTTAATCCTTACTGTGTAACCCTTTACCCTTGAAGACTGGTATTATTCCTGCTTTTACAGATTAAAGCATGGACACCAAAGAGGTCAATAGTTTCTCTGAGGTCACGTGGACCAGAGGAATGGGTATATTGGTTCTCCTGTTATAAAATCAAGGCACTTTCTATTGTTCCACAGCATATTAATTAAGAACATGAATCCCAGGAGTTTTTTCAGAGACTTCCTAGAGGTAGATTGGTAAAGTATGTGGCCCTCAGTGTTGTGTGAGTTGGAGAATACACAAACTTTTACTTATCCTTATCATTCTATATAAAATAAAATATTTTAACAAAATAATATATCAATCTAAGGAATTTACTAGTCATCTAAAAATAGTTTATTTGTAATTAGTTGGTTGCTTTGTGTATTTGTCAGAGTAGGCTAAATGCTGTAACTAATTGTCCCTAAGTCTTAGTGGTTTAGTGAAAAGTTTATTTTTTTGCTCATAATGGCCAGCACTCAGGCCACATCTAATAATGAAGAAGACTGGTAAATACAATTTAACTGTATGGAGAAAAGAGGATATTGATATACACTTAGCAAGACTCAAATGAATGGACCAAATTTTGCAGGAAGACTAGGAAGTATATAGCAGGTGATAGAAGGTACGGCAAAGGAACATAGAAAAGAGGAGCCCATAGCTTGAGACTTTATCCGAGGAAATGTGTGGATCCTTGGCTCTAAGACATTATGTACAAATATACTCTCTGCTCAGTAGGCAGGATGACCATTATGAATTAGGAATTTAAGAATTTATATCTGATTATGTCACTCCTCTGCTTAAAAGCCTTCAATGTCTACCCTAAGAATAAGTGGTTAATGTGTGTTACACAGTCTTCCAAAATGTATCCCCTGTCTGTCCAGCCTGATCTACTGCACCTTCCCATTCATCCTTCTTTACTTAACTATAATGGTCTTTTTTATTTGCTTTAAATGTGAGGATCTCTCATCTGTAGGCCATGAATCATGATATTTCTTCCATCTGTTTGAATCTTCTTTTCTGAAACTCACTTCTCAATCTTTTTCTGGCTAAGACCCACTCATTGTCAGGTCTCAGCTTAAAAATTACACCCTCCCAACAACCAGAGATAGGTCCAAAATTAAGATACCAAACCACAGATCCAAGAAGCTCAGAGAACACCAAACAGGATAAATACGAAAACACACACATGCATCTACACATATCATTCAAACTGTTAAAAGCCAAGAGATATTCTTGGAGGCAGCTAATAAAAAAGACACAATGCATTTAGATAACAGCTACAGTGGACTTCTTGCCAGAAACTATATAGACCAGAAGACAATAGAGTAGCATTCTTTTTCTTTTTTTGAGTAGCATTCTTAAATTGCTGAAAGAAAAAAAATGTCAACCCAGAATTCCATACCCAGCAAAAACATCTTTTGAAAATGAGAGAGAAATAAAAATCTTATCAGACTAACAAAAACTGAAAGAATTTGCTTCCAGCAGACCTAGGAGTACAAGAAATGTTAAAGGAAGTTCTTCAGGTAAATGAAAATGGTATCAGACAGACTCTTGGATCTACACAAAGAAATGAAGAGCACTGAAAATGGAATAAATGAGGTTAAATTTAAATATGTTATTTCTTGAAATATTCTTCTGCCTTGTTTTCTCTTTCTGGAATTCCAAATACATGCCTGTTAGCCTGTTCAATATTGTTCCACAGTTCTTGGGTGCCCTATTTTTTTTAAAACTGTTTCTTCTTTGGGTTTCAGTTTGGGTAATTTCTATTGATCTATCTTTAAATTTACTATTCTTTCCCTGGCAATTGCAAGTCTGCTGATGTGCCCATTCAAAGCATTCTTTATTTCTGTGACTAAGGTTTTCATTTCCAGCATTTCCATTTGATTCTTTTTTACAGTTTCCCTCTTTTGATGGAAGTTACCCATCTCATCATGTATGATTCCAATCTTTTCCACTAGAGCCTTTTTAACATAGTAATCATATTTATTTAAAATTCCCTGTTTGAGGGGCACCTGGGTAACTCAGTCAGTTGAACGTCTGCCTTCGGCTCAGGTCATGATCTTAGGGTCCTGCGATCAAGTCCCAGTGGGACTCTCTGCTCAGCGGGGAGTCTGCTTCACCCTCTCCCTCTCCATCTGTGTGTTCACTCTCTCTCAAATAAATAAGATCTTTAAAAAAATAAATAAATAAAATACCCTGTTTGATAGTTCTGACATCTGTGTCATCTCTGAGTCTGGTTCTGTTGATTGCTTTGCCTCTTGACAGTGTTTTTATTGTTCTTATTTCCTCACATACCGTGTAATTTTTTGATGAAAGCCAGACATCTTGTATAAGGTATCAGAGACTGAGTTAAATAGTTGTTACACCTGGAAGTGGGCATGTCTTTCTGATTCTTAGCATTTAGTGTGGGGGACTGAATTTGCCTACTTAGAAGTTGAACCAGTTTGGATCTTGTTGCTATGGTTACTTTCAGTAGAACAGTTTTTAAATTCCTCTTGGGTTTAGAGTGGTGGCTGGTTTGCTAGAAGGTATTTTCCCCCCAATGTCTGCTCTACCCTTGGGTGTAGATCTTCCCTTTGCACTGTGCTTCCATGGGGGTCTCTCACCATGGTTTTGCACCTCTTTCGGCAGTAGAGTACTATCAGTTGTTACTAGATGCTTGTTGGCCTGGTGGTGGGGAAGCATTCTCTGATGTTCTGATTAAGGCTCAGTTGTAGGCAGGTCTTGTGTCTCTGGATCTTGGGAGTGGTACTTTCATAGTGGTTTACCTTTAGCTATAGGGCTGGGTCCAGAACATATTCCTGCTCCTTTGCAAGGCTATAGAGTTTGTCCCCCCACTCCCAGCTCCTTTTCCCCAGCTGCATTACCTTTTTCACCAGTGCCCTAAGAGTGACAGGGTTGTTGCCATTCTGCCAACATTTCAAGGCTAAATTTGATAGGGGATAAGGATCCAGGTGGAATTTCATGCATTTCCGACAGGGGCTGCTGCTTTTTTCCCGGGGCCTACAGCACATAGGATGCTACCTGAAGACTCATGTCCTCTTCCCCACCTTTTTTATGTATACTTAATGAGGTCTGTGGAGAAAAACCTGCAGGAGGGTGTTAAATTGCCTTTGTCTATGTCCCCAGGGGTTCTATAGCTTCTTTCGGGCCTAAGCTCAGCCTTTAGCAATTTGTTGAAATTTTTAGCTGAATTATTTTTATCTGGGTCTGGTGGCAATTGGCCCCAGATAATCAAGTGCTAATATTTATCTCTCTCTGGAGGTGCCTGTAGTTTCCTTGGATTTGGGGTTAGCTGGTTGTCCTTCAGTCCCAGCTCTCTGATAGGTTCAAAAAAAGTTGTGAATTTGCAGATTGTCCAACTTTTTTTGTCTGTAAGGGTAGGAGTGATGTTCTTTCCAGTTTTCTACATCCTACGTGGGAAGCTAACACAAAATTCTTAAAACAGTTGCTTATCAATTTTTCCATTTTACAAGCATGTAGGACAGTATTTATTATGGTATCATTTCCAGATCATCTGTATCAGAATGGTAAGCTTATTAAAAATGCTGATTCTGAAGCCAACTCCAAGCTTATAAATCTGAAAGTCTAAGGGGCGTTCATTTTACCAAGCTCCCCAGGTGATTCTTATGCATTTTGAAATTTGAGAACTGTTGAATTCAAAGTTAGCCATGAATATTTACTGGCACTTATAATGTACCAGGCATAGTACAAAGATTATCTTATTTAAATCTCATGACAAACCTATGATATAAATACTTTTATCATCCTCTTTATAGACTATGCAGCTGGGTCTCAAAAGAGGTTAATTGGCTTGTCCAAGGTAACACAGCTGGGATGTGGCAGAGGCCAGATTTGAACCCAGCTGGTCTGATTCTAAAGCCCAAGATCTTTTTAAAAATTGAGATAGAGGGGCGCCTGGGTGGCTCAGTTGGTTAAGTGTCTGTCTTCAGCTCAAGTCACAATCTGGGGTCCTGGGATCAAGCCCCGCATCTGGCTCCTTGCTTGGCGGGGAGCCTGCTTCTCCTTTCCCTCTGCCTGCTACTCTCCCTGCTTGTGCTCTCTCTTTCTGTCAAATAAAATCTTTAAAAACAAACAAAAAAATTGAGGTAGAGTTCACATCTCCATCTTTTAAAGTGTACAGTGGTTTTTTATTATAATTGCAAGATTATGCAATCATCACCACTAATTCCATATTTTATTTTCCTCCCCCACCCCCAAAAGAAATTTGGTACCTGCTAGCAGTCACTACCCATTCCCCACTCCCCCCAGACCCTGGCAACCACGAATTTACCTTCTGTCTCTATAGGGATTTGTCTTTTTTGGGACATTTCATGTCAATGCAATCATACAATATGTGGCCTTCTGTGTCTGGCTTCTTTCATTTAGTAAAGCCGGAGATCTTAACCGCTGTGTCAGAAAATTAGAAACGGGGTTGTATCTGCTTAGACAAAAAGGACTAACACCCGTCAGCTTGCTAGTACCGGAGGAGACAGGATACCCAGGAAACACCAAGACAAGAATTCCATTCAGTTTAATGAAGACTAATAAAGACCACGTGTGTGGCCCGGGGGGGGCGGTTTCGTGCAGGGGGGCGGGTTATCTGGGTTGTGGTCTGGAGTGCAAGGTCGGGTGTCCACTGCCGGTTCCGGCCGCAGGTGGCCGTGTTCCCCCGCGGGCCCCAGACGCGGGGAGCAGCAGGAGAAGCCCGAGGGCTCTGAGGAGGCGACGGTCGTTTGAGTTCTGTCCCCATGGGCGCGTTTGCAGAAGCCCCAAGTCCGTGATCCTGGGAAGCCCCGCAGCTGTGTGCAGCTCTGGGCAGGGATGGAGAAGCGGCCCCCCTCCCCACCCCCAAAGCAAAGTCAAGTTCTCGGAGCCTCAAGAAATGGTGGAGGAGCTGCAGAAATGCCTTCGTCAGGAGGTTTAGTCAAAAGTCCCCGTGCTTTGCAAAAGTGTGTGGGTTTGGTTTGTTAGTAAAAGTTGAAATGAAGAATTGGCGTTAACATAGAGAACGATTTGAATACCTCTGGAGAGCAAAGTCTAGAGCGGGATGTTCAGTATTGGTGCAGGTCAGAATGACCCCTAGAGTATGATAAAAATAGATTCCTGGGTTTCTCTCTCCGGAAGTTCTGGTTCTGGGGTCTGCAAAGGGCCCCGTGTTCTGTGATGCTATCAGGCATCCTCAGGTGATGGTGGTGTAACTGGACGGGGACAAGCTGGCAAGCACAGCTGGAGGTTAATCGTTCTCTACTTTTAATGTGTATGTGAATCATCTGAAGATCTTGTTCAAATTCAGAATCTAATTCATTCAGCAGGTCAGGGATGGGGCCAGAGTCTGCATTTCTAATCACCTCCCAGGTACTGATTTGCTATTCTGCGGACCCCCTTTTGAGTGGCAAGGCTGTAGGGGATACCCCATTAAGGATAGAAAGCCCTGGTTCTCACCTAAGGTGCTTATTGTCAAGGGCAGCAAGCCCTCATATAGCTGATTTTAAGCCAAGGTGAAGTGGGCTGTCCCAGTAAAGACCCAAATCCATTACAAATGGAGACACCTCTCTCCCCCTGGGCATCATTGCATGTTCATAATGAAACATCCAGAAAAAAAAAAATGGTGTATGTGGTATTTGACAAACTGTTTAGCAAGATAGGAAAGGGCCCTACATCTCTGACACCTATTTCCATCCCAAATGGTTAATATCTTCAGAAAAAAATATGGAAGCTAAAGAGGTAAGCCCTAATTTTCCAGAAAATTCACTGATGTGGAAAACTTCATTTCCTGATAATGTGGGGTAAATCTGTGTTTTGTTGGGTGCTCCATACGTTGCTGGTGCTCATGAATTGTTCAGTTTTATTGTCCTCATTAACAGGGATAATGCTTGCTTTTTAGCAATCATGATCACCATCTGGAGCCTGGAAAACTATAGTTTGATGCTCAGGTAGAAAGAGGAGACTGTCCTGATTGGAGTCCTAGCTCACTTATTTCCCTACTGCCCCAGGCTTGTTTGCATCCAAGGGCTTGGCCACCACTCACACAAGAACCACATGGACTGATGCGATGTTAGTCCTGGTTCAAGAGAAAACAGAAACAAAGCAAAACAGAACGAAACCCAGAGAGTGCAGGGAACGTTTGGCTTTGACTTCACTGTTGAATTTCATTCTGATCTTACAAGTATTCATAAGGTGGCTTTCCCCGTGTGTTCTCATAGCCCTGGTGACCTCTAACTATGCTGTGACATTGTGACAAGCTGGCTGATATGACCATCACTGCTCTGCCCGCTCTTGGGCTGAATTGGATTTGAGCACCTGAGCGAGCATCTTTGTGCTTCACAGAGGATTGTCTCGTTAGGAGGAGGTGGCTAGACCGCCAGGGCCTGGTAACCATAGCAACCATGCACACCTGCCCTTGTGGGTTCTTGAGGATGCCACTCCAGACCTTTCCCAGACCTAGCTTTTCAAGCTTTCCCAAACTGTTAGCAGCATTTTGAGAGCAGCTCAGCCCTAATGTGTGGGAGGCAGTTCAGGAGTACTGACCTGTCTGTTCCTGGTACCTTAAACAGTTAGTGCCCCATGGGGAAGGGGAGAAGCCAGAAGAACTGGGGAAGTGATGACAACAACATGAGCAAAAGCTCGCCAAGGAAATAAAGCACCTGCTTTTGATCACTAAAAACAGAAGGTAAAATGCTCATGATAGAGAAGGCACTCAACCCACTGTAAGGAATTACGCCTAAAAGTTTCCTGGAGGGGTGGCAGATAGGTAGGTGAGTCAGAGATGGTTTTCTAGAGAATTTGAGGTTCCAGCAGGTTTGTGGGGACAGAAAGGGACAAAACTCATGGTGGTGAAAAAAGGGAGGGGATGTTAGAAGTTCTTCTATAGGGGCCATGTATTGTTTTAGGGGCAGAGATAGGGGCGGGTACTGTGAGGCTGAACAAATGGAATGGGGTATCGGGGCCATATGGATGTGGTTTGCCGGCCTGATCCATCATCCTAAACAGCCAGCTCCAGAGTGGGCAGACAATAAAAGAGAAATCAGGCTTCCCCAGGTTCTGTCCTCCCTGAACTTTCCAGCCTTTCTTGCCACTGTGAAGACTCCCGCTCCCCCTCCCCAGCAGCCTCTTCCTCACATGTGGCTTCGAAAGCATTAGTGCCATCCCATCAATTGGTACCAGATTGAAAAGAGCTTGAGACCAGATGTTGACACTGTGCTGAAGCTCAGAACCTTATTGGGGGTCAGCCAAGTCAACTCTTTGTGGTTTCTTGACTGTTTCACTACGAATAGTGAATGTTTACACCAAAGAAGTGGGAGGATGTGCATTCTAGCTGACCTTCACTTCGCCTCCCCTGTCATCTCCTAGAAATGGGGGTTTATCATTGGAGATGGAGCCAATGGTTATGTCCTTAAGTATGAGGAAAATTTCACCACAGGGGGATAAATAGTGGTGTTTCCCATCAAAGTTATTATACGATGGAAGGGGTAGAAATATGCAGTCTGATTTGCACTGTTTGTTCTTGGGGGGGGATGCACGCACCATATTAGACCTACCTCATGTTGCGTTCGGTACTGATTGCGTGAGCACACAATCCTGTTCTCTGTAGACAGAAGGTGACTTTGATACTTTCTCATGGATCCTATATAACTCTCCTGTAACTTACTGGGTGACCTTGAACTGGGTTCATTTGGGTGAACTTATTGGGTAACCTGGTTTTCTCAGCTCTCAAATAAGAAGAGTGGTGGGATAGTTAGACACGATGAAATTAGCATCCCTTCCAGGGATGTTTTAACCCTAACCTGTGACTTGCCTGGGTGCTGGGCATGGCTCAGATTCTAATCACAGAATCGCCTCTGAGCCCCTTCTATCACAGATGTTAGCTCCATCCTCTGTGGCGCTGGGTATATTCTTGGTAGGGACCACGGGCATGTGACCAGTTGCGTACCTGGAAAGTGCAAGGCCATAAAGTGTCCAGAACTAAGTATGAGAGGTAGTAACCAAGTTCTCTGAGAGCAAGGATGATTTATATCAGGTAAGATTAAGTGCAGCTATGTCTAAAATAACTGTCTTAAAGCAATGGTTCTCAAAGTGTGGTTTCTAGACCAATAACATCAGCATCACTTGAGAGCTTATTAGAAATGCAAATTCTTAGGCCTCACTCATGCGTGAAGAATCAGAAATTGGATCCAGCCATCTATGTCCTAACAAGCCCTCCATGTGATTCTGATGTACGTCAAAGTTTTGAGAACCACTGGCCTAAACACACAAAGATTATTCTATTATGGAAAAAGAGGTCTGGGGGAAGACCACCCTGGACTGACAGAATGTCACCAGGAATCTAAGCTGATCATCCACCTGTTTTTACCAGACCTGGTTCTGGATGACTTTGGCTTGCCTCGAAAGAGAAATTCCATTCTCAAAGCAAAAAGACCCAGTGGCTATTATAGGAATCCAATGTAACTTGGCTCATCTATTGAGAAGAATTTCCCAAATATGAATTCTGAAAATATTTTGAGCAATGACACTATTGCTGGCCTATGTGCTTCCTAAGGTGAGGTACTGCTCACATGGATATATATATATATAGTCTTTGGTGTATTTGTTTAAAAATTAACCTCATTAATTCATGGCCCTATATCTTAATAATACAGTAACATAAGGCCATATCTTGTGGTCCTTCTGTATCCCCCTGATAACATATTGCTGATCACTGAGTAAGCTTTCAATAAATAATGATTGGATTAAACTGATGACTTCATAGAGACCAAGGCAAAGCAAGATAAAATCAAGAATCAAACTCTGATCTGGATAACTAAATCAGGGTAGATGGCAACCGTAAAATGTTTCCGAATCTCAAACATTTGGTTCTCAATAGTAGATTTTTTTCTTTTTCTATATTAGTTTGGGTTGTATTGATTTGAGCAGTGGACTGAGAGCTGGGACCCAAATTAAAAGCTCTGCCTTCAGAATTAGGCAAGTCACTTCCTCATTTTGCATCTCCTTTCCCTTCCCCATAGGCAAGGGGTTTTTACAAATACAAGGATTGGACAAGAGCTAGTCCATGAGTTTGTCTTCTCCTGAGGAGATAAGTATGCAGGGCCTCCCCATGGAGAGAAGGAGCACATTCTCAGTAGCACTATTAGTACACACGAGCTACCTACCCTCAACCCCAAACTCCTTCAGATGTGACTACTTTCCATCGGTCTGTGTGGATCTGTGGGTGGGAGAATGATGGGGTGAGTTTGAGGACAGAATAACACAGTTTTCATCTCTAACCTAACAGAGAAGCCTGGGTGGTTTAGAAAATTGAAATAACTTCCTTTCATTTGCACATAGAGCTGTGGTTTCCAAGAGAAAATATCAGTGTTTTTGACCAATTCCTAATTCGCAAAGACTGGAAAAACCATGCCCTATTTGCTTAGCCCCTGTGCCGGCCGTGGGCCAGACTAGAGAATTGCCTGTTTATGCAAGCGGAAACAAGGTTGCTTCTAGATCAGCCTGCCTGGCCACTGCTGATCAGATCAAATCAACAGCATTTAATGGGCTCCTCGAAGGGCCAGTGCACGGTACTCCAGAAGACACAGGGCTGGCTTGGCTGACACTGCAGGTCGTCTACCCAGCGTTCATTCCCTCTTATTCCCAACCAACAGAACTCCTGCGTCATTGAAGGCAGCAAGGTGCCCAGTTAAAAGTGATATATTTTTTTTCTCCTTTCTGTAGCCTTGTGACCACGTTCTTCTGGTCCTTGAAATCCAAATGCAACCTTCCCGTGGATCTCCAGGAAGCCTCTTTAAAGACTGCTGATTCAACCAGGAAGTGTGCCTGTGTTGTTTCTACTCCTCCTTCCTGCTGCCTGGGATTGAAATGTAATATCTGGAACTTCAGCCATCCTGGGCCATAAATGTGGAAGCCAAGCCCTGAGGTTGGTGGAGCAGAAAGGGAGCAGGAATCTTAGTCCCTGTTTGATTTTATGTCAGTCATAGATCACCTCCCCAAAGACATCTTTTATGTGGCCGATTAACTTTGTGTTTAAGCCTCCATTGTTTTGGGCTTTCCATTATATGTGGTTGCATCTAATCCCAGCTGATCCAGGTGGTCCCTGTTCTCAAGGAGCTTCATGCTTGTGGGTGCTGTGTAGCCTGGCACATTCAGTGCATGCACGTGGTCCCTACCACAGAGTGTGTCGCTCTCCGGTCAGGGTATCCAAGGACCGGACCTAACTGCAAGGGGACTGACTGCAAGGGCTCAGCAGGTGTCCCGGTGGTTAGGATACCAGGCTTCCCTAGTACCCACGAGAGGGTCACAGGATGTTAATGGTGACCCGGTTTAGTTCCTACTTCACCACCTGCCTTTCTCCATTTTGGGCCCAAGTTCATTATCTGGCACATGTGAAATGGAGAATTCGAACAATCACCAGCAGTTTCTGGGACCTGGAAGAGAACCTTGGACCACCGAATCCACAAGTCTGCTTGAAGCACGAAGTGTAGACAAGACTACATGGGTGATGATCTCTCTGACTTCGTATGGTTGAGGTTTCAGCTGCGGAATGCAGCCTCACAAGCTGGGTTCAGGCATGGCTCTTTGAATCTGAGTGTTCTCTATGCATACACACAGGACTTTTTAATTAGATAAGCCAGTCTCAACTGAAGTTGACCATGGATCCCAGCTCATAATTCCAGCTAAGCTCATGGTGGGTTTAAATTTACAATGCACGGCACTGTTTTGGAATATAAAGTTCTATAGATTTTAACACATGCACTGAATCTGGCAACTACCACCAACAAACAACACAGAACAATTCCAACACCTCAATGAATTTCCTTATGCTACCTGGTATGTATGTATGTATGTATGTATGTATGTATGTATGTATGTACTCAGAGAGAGAGAGAGAGAGCACAAGCAGGGGGAGCAGCAGGTAGAGGGAGAAGCAGGCTCCCTGCCAAGCAAGGAGCCTGACACAGGACTTGATCCCAGGACCCTGGGATTATGACCTGAGCCAAAAGCAGATGCGTAACAAACTGAGCCCCCCCAGGCATCCCTCTGATATTTTTTTAAAAATAACTTTACTGAGTTATAATCACATACCATTCAATCCATCCATTTAAAGTGTGCAATTTAATGTTTTTTTTTTAAGATTTTATTTATTTATTTGACAGAGAGAGAGATAACAAGAGCAGGAACACAAGCAGGGGGAGTGGGAGGGGGAGAGCAGGCTTCCTGCCGAGCAGGGAGCCCGACGTGGGGCTCGATCCCAGGACCCTGGGATCATGACCTGAGCCAAAGGCAGACGCTTAACGACTGAGCCACCCAGGCGCCCAGTGTAATGGTTTTTAATATATTCACAGATAATGTGCCAACACTAGCAGTCAATTTTAGAACATTTTCATCAATGCACAGAGAAGCCTCTCACCCTTTAGCCACCCACCTAACCTTCCATCCTCACCCAGTTTGAAGCATCCGAAGCAACCACTAATCTACTTTCTTTGTTTTTTTTCAAATATTTTATTTATTTATTTTAGCGTGGGGGGGGCGGCAAGGAGCAGAGGAGAGGGACAAGCAGATTCTGTACTGAATGTGGAACCCTACATGGGGCTCGATTTCAGGACCCCACGATCATGACCTAAGCCAAAATCAAGAGTCAGATGCTCAACTGACTGAGCCACCCAGGCGCCCCTCCTCTAATCTACTTTCTGTCTCTATAGATTTGTTTGTTCTGGACATTTCGTATAAATCACCTTATGTAATATGTGGCCTTTTTTGCTGGCTTCTGTATCTTAGCATACCATTTTCAAGGCTTCTCCATGCTGTGGCATGGATCACAACTTTATTCCTTTTTATGGCCAAACAGCACTCCATTGCATGGAGATACCATGTGTTCTTTATCAGTTCATTCATTAGTTAACGGACATTTGGATTATTCCCACCTTTTGGCTACTGTGAACAGTGCTACTATGAACACTTGTGTACAAGTTTTTATTTGCACAACCTGTTTTTGGTGCTTTGGGGCATGGAAGTAGGAGTGGAATTGTTGGGTCATGTGGTACTTTCATGTTTAATTTTTTGAGGAGTCACCAAATTGATTTCCTGCACTGGCTGACTCATTTTATATTCCCACCGGCAATATGTGAGGGTTCTAATTTCTCTGCATCTTTACTAACATTTGTTATTTTCTGTGTTTGCTTATAGCCATCATAGTGGGTGTAAAGTTACATGGTAGTTTTTTGGATTGTAATATTCTCACACTCTGGGTGAAAATGTGGAGACTTTTGTCCTATTTGTTGCCTTCCAGGGATTGAAACTTAGCAAAACATAGACTTTCGGAATGAGAGCCTATAAAGGGGAGTTGGCAAAGAAAAAATGAATAAAAAGGAATTTTCTAATAAACACAATATGAGGAAGAGCAAAATGTTATATGAAAATCATGGGTCCATGCGGCGCCTGGGTGGCTCAGTTGGTTGAGCCTCTGACTCTTGGTTCAGCTCAGGTCATGATCTCATGGGTTGTGGGATGGAGCCCCCGCAGTGGGGTCTGTGCTCAGCACAGAGAATTCTCTCCCTTTGCCCCTCCCCCACTCATGTGCACCCACGCTTTTGCTCTCTCTCTCTCTCTCTCTCTCTAAAATCTTTAAAAAAAATCATGGGTCCAATATACACTTTAGTCAATATATATTATTTGTTCCTACTATGTGTTCCTACCCTGTGCTAGGCACTAGGGTCTGAAAACTAGTTAAACAGGAACAGAGCCTTTAAAATGTTTATTGTATGGAGGGGGCACTCAGAGGAAGGGCCCTTCACACAGTCTAGGTATCAGGAAGTCTTCCCGGAGGTGAAGGGATGAAAAGTAAGGAAATCCTCATCAGAAAATAAGGGGTGCTAGAAGTATTTGAGGGGGAGAAACTCATGCTGGAACATTTGGGAAGTACCCTTTGGATGGCCTTTTTTTTTTTTTTTTTTTTGGGCTTTAGGCCACAATCTTGATTAGAGTCTGATTTCTTTCATTTCCCAATCTGCAGTGGGTAGGTATAATTCTTTCTGGAGGAAAATAAATCATGACTAAGACTTTTGTAAATATTGCTAGCTTTTGATTATTTGCACTAATTATAGGGGAACATATAATTCAGGATGGCAACGATGTAAACAGGGCTTATATTGACTTTGGAAGATGTTTTTTCTGTTGATTCCCAGATGTTGCTGTGTCAGATATTCTCAGAACACACAGATCCAACTACAGCATGACGCCCTAGGAAATGGAGTCTGTTCCTTCAGGACGATGCATTGGCCAAAGCAGAAACATGTTCTCTTGACAATGCCTGTGGTTCATACCTTTCCTGTGGTGAGAGTTAATTGTTGGGGTTTAAGTTTTTGGTCTCCTGATTTTTTGCCAAAGAAGAAGAAGAATTCTGAAATCTTTTGTCCTATTTTAGAGTGACAAAAATCCTCAGAGATCACCCATTCTTTCTTGGTACCATAAAACCTTTCTGCCAAATTCAAGGGAGGGAAAGAAATTCTTTTGATATGATAAAATTCTTTTGATGAGACTCTGTGGCTTTTAAAATAAGCCCAAATAACTTATTCATTCATGTCCTAGGTAGTACACTAGACACTGTCATAGAATATACACAAATATACAATGGGCCAGATTTTAGATGACTTCTGAGGGGTCACCAATAGCGAACAGATTCTAATCCCAAATAAATAATATTACCAATGGTCAAAGTAAGAAACAGATTCACATATGTACAATAAAACCTGAAACTCATTTGGGCTATGTGTAGAGAATTAGCAACACGTCTTTATTAAATTTTTAAAAAAGTTTTGGAAAATAAAAAATCCTTGAGTATCTGGTTTGAATGAATGATAAAAATTAATTTGTAATCAGCACATCAGTTATATATTTGCTATCTATTGCTACATAACAAATTATCCCAAAACTTAACATAACAATAACATTTATTATCTTATATAGTTTCTGGAAATAGATTAGCTGAGTGGTTCTGGCTCAGGGACTATCGCTAGACTGCAGTCAAGCTGTCAGCTGAGTCTACAGTCATCTGAAGGCCAGCCTGGGGCTAGAGGACCTGCTTCCAAGATGGCGCACCCACATGGCTGGAAAACTGGTACCTCACTCCCCTTTCTAGTGAAACTTGCTATAAGACTGTTTGAGTGTCCTCACAGCATGACAGCTAGCTTCATGGTCATGATCATGTTCCAGAAGAAGACCTGAGGGGGCAAGGCAGAAACAGCAATGTCTTTCATGACCTACCATAGGTCCCACATCATCACTTATGCCATATTTTATTGACCACACCAAGAAACCCTGATACAGTGTGGGAAAGACTGCACAAGGGTGTGCATACCAGGAGATGGGGATCACTTGGTGCCATCTTGGAGGCTGACCACCGCAAGTTCTCAGTACATAAATTGGAAATAAGTCATTCAAAAAGAGAATTGAATTAAATACTTTTCTGGCAATCAGCATCTGACTACTACTATTATAAAAAAATTCCAAACGAGTGAAGCCAAATTATGAATTTGAGCTCTTTTAGGTTGAGAGATTTATGATCAACATCAAGATGGATCATTAGCTCAGGGTTATGGAAGACCATGTATAATTAGCTGGATTCTGCTCTTTGCTATCATGAGCGTAGAGCCCTTGGGTGTTGGTACCCTACCCAGATTCTCTGAAATACATAACAGGACCATCCACAGTGATTCCATGCCAACACTTGTGTCATCTCCATGAGCCTACCCAGCTTGCTCGGATCTAGTGGTGGTTTCCAACCATTTCTCCCTAGACTGAGGAGGTACCCTAATATCACATGGCACACTCTCATGAGCCACCCTCAGATTACGTGCACTTCCCAGACTGCTAGGTATTACCCCATTTTTTCCTTTTTAATTCAAGAAACACATCAGAATACCAGTGAATCAGAGAGGGGTTATCCTAGGGATAAACCCCATCCTGTTCTAATTTATATAAGAGAAGCACACATATAAATAAGTAAGGCATTTGCAAATGCTAGTGCATTAACTATTAGTAGTAACAAATCTCTTTCAAGACATTAGTGTCTTCACCCTGAGATTGAGGGCCTCAGTAAGGACACTTGGTGTCCTCAGCTTGGTGAGTTCAAATCTGAAATGTGGGCCGATCTGTTAGTACTTCCGTATTTCCTGGTAGCTTGCAAGCATCTGCCGCTGATTGTAAGGTGAGCTGAATGAGAGGATCTGTGTGACAGTCTCCCGTCCATTTAAACAAACTTGGCTGCCCCCAGCAAATGGATTGAGAAGTAGGGAAAGCAGAGCTGTGGACATTGGCTTGTCACCACTGGAGTGTTTTCAGACTGTCTCCTGTCTTCCTACATCAACTCATTGTTTTTGTCTTTATGTCCCTTATTCTCCAACCCTGGTTTTCTTTGTACCTTGGCTCTGGTATCCACCAGGTCCCCGGGCTCCAGTGACCAGTGTAGATGTGTTCGTTGAGTTCACTCTCTGGATCTGAACAACCTTGGCTGAGCTGTGCTGAAGCGCTCCTCCCCTCTCACTAGCCCTTGGTGTGAGTCTGTCTCTTCCCGTACAGCCCCAGTGGCCACAGGTGGGAGGCACCCACCTGTTCTTCCACGGAAATGCATCACTACCTCTGGGGGAAAACAATTAAGGACCATTAGTTAGGATCATTATCATAATTATAATCCATCAAATGAATTTTCACTTATTATAATTCAATTCAAATTCAGATATGTGTTCCTTAAGGCTTTTTTATTCCTGTCTTAATTCATGAGAATATCTCTGGGGTGAGTTTTCTTTTCTTCCATTTAGTACATGAGAATACCAAGGTCAAGGGAAGGTAAGCCACACAGCCACTAAGTTACGGGGACAGGATTAGAATCTCAGCCTTCTGACATGTGGTCTAAGTTATTTTCATAATGCTATAAATGGTACTGAAAAATTTCAGAATGGAAAGTGTCATAGACTAAGATTAATCAGTGGATTATTTGATGGGAGTGCTTAATGATGAATCTTTTAAGAATGATCTTTTAAGAAAACTGGACTTTATTTTTTTAAAGAAAATGTGCAATAACTTTCACCATTATGTTGTAATAATTGTCTTCAAGCATTAGAAAATTAAGTTAGACTTAGTTAAGTTGGATAGAAGGGCAGTGGCAAGGAGACCTGGCTGGCTCAGTCGGGAGAGCATGAGACTCTTGATCTGAGGGTCGTGAGTTCAAGCCCCATGTTGGGGTAGAGCCTACTTCAAAACACACACACACACGTAACTAAAAATTAGAAGGGCAGTGGCAAAAGTATCAGAATTATGGGGTATTTGGAAAGAAGTACAGTTGTAGTTCTTCATATATATACTTCAGTAAAAATAGCGAAGAACCAAACTACTCAAAGTGTTTTTAATTTTCAAGTATTGACTGCCAGCCTACTGTGGTTAAGGCACTTACCTTGACATGGGAGACCCATGGGGTCCATATCTTGTGGAATATTATAACCCGAGTTATCCTTTGAGGGCTATTCTAATAAATTCTCTGTGAAACATTTTTGTATTTTGTGTGGGGATGTTGTGGAGAACATGGTGGGCCACCTGATGCTGTGTTCCTTCCTAATGATGGAGATATCTTTTGGATCTCAGTGTATGAAAGAGCTTCTCAAAAACCGCAAGTCTCAGAACCTATTGGCTTTCCTTCTTTGAGTTTGTCTTGTAGGTCGTGTTTCTGTATACTAGCTTGGTCCCAGCTTTATCTTAGAAAATCGCTCAGTGTTTATTTTATCTTTGCTCTGCTTGCCTCCCCTATGTGTGTGTATTCTGTTGTCCTATATACCCTGAAGAGATTCCAAAGTGATCTCTTGAAGAAATAACTTTCCAAACATCTATAGAGGAAGTTTTAATAAACGGGTGAGATTCGTTTCAGTTTAGTAATACTCATGGCTTAGAAACAATATGCTATCAACAAAGGAGTGAGTAGAGAGAGAAGAGAGTAGAGGGTGCAGGCTGTCCAGTCATATTCTGCAGGCTGAAGGCCCCTCAGTGGTCCAGAGAAACTCTCCTGAGAAGGCTGTGATTTTGCTTCTGGAAGCCCCCCAAGTTTGACTTAGCATGGTTGCAGTCTGAGAAATTGTCAAGGCCACCCAAAACACTGGCTGGTTGATTGATTTCATGAGATTACTTAGTATAGCTAATGCTTTCATTGAGCTTTTTTTTTTTTTTTCTGGATTGGAGGAGTATGTGGGGATGAAGAAAGGGTTCTAGCAAGAGTTTTCTCTAGGGGCCAAAAACATAACCAGTGATTCTCAATGTGTGGTCCAGCATCATCACCATTACTGGGGAATGTGCTGGAAATGTCAGTCTTCAGGCCTCACCCAGAGCTACTGAATCTGAAACTCTGGGTGTGTGGCCTAGAAATCTGTATTTTAATAAACCCTCCAGTTGCTTGTTCATGCTCAGGTTTGAGAGGTGCTGGGAGATAGAGGTTAAGAGAGTGAACTCTGGACTCTGACTTCCTTTGCTAGAATCCTGGCACAACCACTTTTTCACTGTGTGACTCTGGGAAAATTGCTTGATCTTTCTGTGCTTTAGTTTTTCTATCTGTAAGTATCTGGAGAGAATTATGGTACCACCTTCACAAAGTTGTTACAAGGATTAAATTTGTGAATATACCTAGAGTAGGACCTGGCGCATAATAAAAGCTCAATAAATGTTAGCCAGTATTCTCAGAAGACATTTTGTCATGGAAGAATGGGAGAATTTCTCTCTCTAGACCCTTTCTCCATAAGAACCCATGAAGCTCTCTCGTGCAGCTTTCTCTGAGGAGGAACCTAGAGGCTAGAACTGCGGGGATAGCAAAGAACACCGGATACGTTCAAAGCCCTGTCTACACATATCATGTCTGTAGCCCTAGCGATAACCCTGAATTACGAAAAACTCCATTTCCTTCTCAGCGTCGGCAAGATCAGTTTCTGACCTGTGGGACAGAGAATTGATTCCTTGATTGTTTTCTGGGGGAGAAATCCTAAGTATCTGAGGGAACACAAAGGTGTTGCAAAATTCACCACAAAAATCTGAAAGTAAAATCACCTAAAATTAACTTTATTTTTTAAAGATTTTTATTTGAGAGAGAGAGAGCGTGCACAAGTGGGGGGAGGAGCAGAGGGAGAGAGAGAAGCAGACTCCCCGCTGAGCAGGGAGCCTGATGCGGGGGCTGGATCCCAGGACCATGAGATCATGACCTGAGCCGAACAAAAGACACTTAACTGAGCCACCCAGGTGCCCCCAAAATTAATTTTAAATATTTTAAAAGGAATTCTAGCTTCGCCAGATTTTCTCAAATTGTGTATTGGGTGGCGGTGGGCTGGACAGTGGGGAGTCCAGAAAGAACCAAATGGCTATTTGATGTTATAACCTCTCTCCAAAGACTGAGGATCACTGTTGCAATGCTTAAACGGGTTATTTTCAAAAGCTGCTACGGACACACTCATCATGGCCTCAAGACCCACTTTGCAGCTGCGATAGGTGGTACTGTGATCCCCCTTCTCCTGAGGTTTGAAGCTTTGCCAAGTGAAGTACAGCTGGACTGAATTAAGTTCTTGTCAATAAGATGAAAAACACCAGATCAATAGGGGTTTTTCCTTTGGCAGCCCCCACAGCCAAGCTGGCTCATCTGTATGGCGGATTCACTTAAATCATGCGAAAGTAGTTGCTGACATGACCAGAAAAAGTGGTTTGTTGGGGAAAAATGGTTGGAATTGTAAAGAGCTGGGATCAAATGCAGGCGCTCAGAGGTTCCATGCTCTGCTGAAGCAGCCGAAGGCCTCAGACAGCCTCTCTGTCTCTTCCCAGTGGGGTCACGAAATAGGAGGAGAGGACACAGACCAAGCTGGGTCAAGGTCTTTGGATGAAGGTGCACAGGTAGTCCACAGCGTGCAAACGAGTGTCCTGGAGATTCTCGCACCTCTCTCTCTTTCTCCTGTTCCAGACCTGAGAACCTGTTGAAGCCAAAGGGAATGAATTCTAAAGTTCAGTCCCAGGTCCAAGAGCCAGAGTGAAGGCATAGCCCCAGTGTTCTGGTCATGCATTCTTTGAGGACCAGTTGCTTTCCTTATCTCAGTACATTTTTCTCCTAGCCCATCCCTCCCACCTCACCATCTCTCCTCCTCGAACTTCCCAGTGAATGAGGCTGTTGCTTTGACAACAGCTGGGAGGGGGTGGGGGATGGTGAAGTGGAAGTCTGGAAGGTACCACGTCACTCTCTGGCAGAACCACGGATGAGACCCAGGAAGGAGCGAGAATGAGATGTTAGCCTGAGGACTGCAAACAGCAGTGCAGGATGATTTACCCTGGGCTGGCGAGGCTCCTCTTACTCTTTTGTCCTGCCCCCACTCCGCCCCAGGAAGCCTCTAGGACTCTGAAAATAATGGATTTATCTCATGGGACAGAGCTGGTGTGTTGCCAAGAGAAAAAGCATACTGATAGCAGGTCGGAGCCTCGCGTTGTGGCAGAATTTATGCTGGGGGTTTATCAGCCCAGGAGAGAGGCAGTGTGGGCAGGCCTGGGCGGTGTCTCTCCCCGCAGGAATGTTCTGCTTGATCCTTTTGCTACATGAAAAATGAAGTGTGGTGGGCTAGTGGGGAGACCTCAGAAAGCTTGGATGATCACACAGACTTAGATACAGAGGCCGGCTGCAGAGCCTAAGAAATACCCAGGCAACACCAGTTAAAGGGTGTGGACATAAATAATGGGCAACTCCCATAAAAAAGGTCAAACATCTGACTTCAAATAACATGTTTTTTCTTCCTGAGCCGAGTCGCCTAGAGTTGAATGAGGGTCAGAATTGCATCTACGTCTCTCCTTAGCTCAGCTCTTAACTTCCAGATTTTTCTCCCCAGGGTGTATTAAAAACAGAGCTGCTTCACGTGAAGGTGATGGTTTCCATTTGGAACCCTGTCCCGGCTTTGCCTTTTCTCTGTCATCCTGAAGGGAGAAATATCTTCCATAGCTTCAAGGTCAGTGGTGAGCTCTTTGGGTTTGGCAGTGGAATGAGATCCTTGGAAAGCTTGTATCTTCACGCATACTTTGCTGATGTTAAGAAGGTTCCTGCATTCTCAGCCTGGGGTCAGGGGTCACGGGTCAGGCAGCCATAAACCTGGCCCAGGGAATTTTGTTCCGGTAGAACTACTTTCTCTTTCTGTCTACCTCTTCTGCTACAGAAGGAAAAGATTTTTGGAAAAAAAAACAAAAAAACAAACTGTTTGCTTTTGTGTTGTGTTTTGTGTTTGTGGCTCTTTGGGGCTAATCTTCTGGCTTGCAAAGGCAGCTGAGAATAAATGTGTCAACCGCAATAGCCTATCTGCCTGGCCGCCCACCCCATACTCAGCAGCTGGAGCCCCCAACTCCCCAGGAGCAGACCTAGCCTTAACCCCAAGCTTTGAGGTGATTTTAGTCCTGGCTGAGGGACGTTAAGGAGACCAAGCTCAGGAGCGGGCTAAGTTGGAACCCAGTTTCCCTTGCTGCCGTCTGATCACGTTCTGGCGTGCATCTTCAGCCCCAAGCGGGGCCCCGTTCTAGCCTAGCCTTCCTCCTGCTTGTCTTCTGTAGCACTGGTCCTTCTGGCCATCTCCTGTCCCTCCCTTAGTTTCCAGGCAAACAGTGTCTCCTGGTTCTCTCCCCACCTCTCTTATCTTCACGACCTCCTTGGCAGGCTCTCCTCTGCTCCTCCCCTGAAATGTTGACATTTCTTAGGGCTCTGTCATTTGTCATGTTCTCTTCTCTGGGTAATCTTATTTATACCTGTGACCTTAATCACTAAGTCTAGGCTACAGGCTCCCAACTAAGGAGCCTTAGTCTGGAGACTAAGCTCCAGACATGTTTCCAGGACTTTCGGGCCACATCTACTTGCAATGCCCTGTAGTAGCCAAAACTTAACACGTCCCAATCTGAACTTAGCATCTTCCCCCGCAAGCAGAACTTGTTCTGGTCTTGTTTTTGGTGGATGGATTACCATCCACCCAGTCCCTCGAGTAAAAAAAATCTCGGAGTCATCCTTGACTTTTCTCCCGCATTCCCCATGTTCGAATAATCCCATGTTTTATGTTTTCACTTCAGACATTTTTCTCTATTGAGTCCTGCCTCTCATTTCCATCTTCTACGTTCACTGCTATTCCTTTGGCTCAAACCCTCATCCTCCTTCCCCTGTAAAAATATAACATCACAATTCTTGAACAAGCATCAGCTCAGCAGATATTAGTTGGAAGAGTGGATAACCTCTCTAGACCCAGACAGACTATTGTGAGGGTTATAGGAGATGCTTTATGGAGAGCATCCTCAGCCCCACGACTGGCTCATAGTAGGAGCTCAGTAAGCACGAGCTGTTATATATTATATATAGGAACTGTTTGAAAGCATGGACTTTTGGCCCCAGGCTGCCTGGTTCCAAACTCCAGTTCCATCATATACATTTCTTGTGTATGTGATGTCTGTGTCTCCATTTTTTTCATCTGTAAAAATGCAGATGATTATCATACAGCTGTTGAGGATTAAATGATTTAATTTATGTAAGGCTTTTTGAACCATGCCTAGCATATGGTGAGTGCCCAATATGTGCATTCTTACTGTTATTATTTTTATGAGTTTCCTGCTTCCTGGCTTTCATGGTCAACATGTTAGGCTTTATTCGAGGAAATGTGCATTATCCGAGTCCTCGTGTATGGCACCCTAAACTTAACATTGAGGAAAAATCATCACCGCATTTTTACCACGTATTATCTCTCTCTGCTGTGAACTTGATAAATCTCAAATCACAATCTTTTTGCAGCATTTTATAATAGTTCTTTAGGGTGACCAGCTGTCCTGATTTGCCTGGGGCTGAGGAGCTTTCCAAGATGGGGGACTTTTTGTGCTAAAAATAAGATAGTCCTGGGCAAACCAGGACCATTGGTCATCCTCTGCTTTATCTTGAGTATCTTGAGCTCTTCTTCTGAAGCTCAGCTTCTACCCATAATTCCCCAGGTACATTTCAGGGGCAAACAACAACAACAACAACAACAACAACAAAAGGCCTAAGTCAAGGTGATGGGCTTTCATAGCACATTGGGAACATAATCTGGGAGCTCTCACATGTCATCTCCTGTTCTTTTCCATCAAAATGTCCATGTCCTTGGAATTTCTGGGACAGATGAAGGCCTGTGTCTTACTGGGGAGAAGAACGGCTTCTGATTTCTGGCTCTGTCTTTAAACAGGACAGCTCTCTCCAGCTGAGTCTGCACTGAAGAGCAAACTGAAATCTCTTTCCCCGTCCCCCAGGGCTTCTCTCCAGATGTACCGCAGGGCCCACACGGTCCTGGTGGCACCTGACCAGCTCTGAGCATAGCCATTGCATGGAAGGCTATTTGCAGTTAAGTGGGTGGGGGTTCTGCTCCCCACCAAATAATGAGCAGCTTTTCCCTGCTGCACTCCTGAGGCGTCTCCTCCCAGGTTTCTAAATTGCAGTCTATCTTCCCCTATTGGCACCAGACTTATCTTCATAGAGAAGAAATCAATTCGTATCATTTCCCAGCCCAGATCTGTTGGTTCTGGAGGCCCACAGCATCCGTGCCAAATCCTTGGCTTGCTCTTTGGTTCCTTCACAGTCTGGCCTCCAGAGATCTCTCCAAACCCTTCTCCTGATACTCCTTGGCTGACTTCTCCTTTCCTAATCCAGAGGTCACCACCATTGCTCAAAGACCACCGTGCCTTGTGGATTAGTCTGCTTAGGCTGCTGGAACAAAATACTGTAGACGGGCTGGCTTAAGCTACATTTATTTCTCATACTTCTGGAGGCCGGAAGTCCAAGGTCAGGGTGCTAGCCAGTTTGGTTTCTGGTGAGGGCTCTCTTCCTGACCCATGATGGCCACCTTCTCAAGCTATGTCCCCTCACATGGCAGAAAAAGCAAGCACTGGTGTCTCTTCCTTTCTTAAAGGGCACTAATGCCATCATGAGGGTTCCAACTGCATCCAGACCTCATCTGACCCTCATCGTCTCCCAAAGGTTCCGCCTCCAAATACTATCACATGGAAGATAGGGCTTCTGCATATGAATGTGGGTGGGGGGAGGGGAACCCAAATTATTCCTTAACACCTTTTGATTAACTCAGGCTTCTGTGCCTACTGTTTGCTCTGTCTTGCATACCCTTTCCCTTTGCCAGACCAATTCCTCTTCATTTCTTAAAATCCATATAAAAGCTTATGTCCTCTGTGAAGCCTTCCTTGGCTCCCCTCTGGGTCCTGTAGCATTTTGTCCAGATCTCAGAGAAGTTGCCACTTTGTATGAGAACGTGTTTACATGTCCATCTCTCCTTGGAGTCTTTGAGTGTTTTGAGGGACTGGACTTGTGGAGTATCCTTCTCGGAAGACCCCATGTCTAGCACAGGTGTGGTCCAGTCATTGAATGAGAGGATAAAAGCAGCAAAAAGAGGCAGCCACGACAGCAGCTGTTAACCTTGACCGGGAGCACTTGCTGTGTCCCGAGGTTCTCGCTAAATGCATTAGGGGCCCCATTTCAGTCCTTGAAGGAAGGCGGAGGCCCTCTCCCCACTTCACGTGAAGGTAATTGTTCACTGGGCCAGTACCTGGAGTTCATCTTTATTCCACTGAGGTAGAAAGAACTTCAGAGGGGCAGATGTATCATCAACAGAGTGGTTTTGTTTTCTTAACATTTTTTATTGTTATGTTAATCACCATACATCACATCATTAGTTTTTGATGTAGTGTTCCATGATTCATTGTTTGTACATAACACCCAGTGCTCCATACAGAACGTGCCCTCGCCAATACCCAAAACCAGGCTAACCCATGCCCCCACCCCCCTCCCCTCTAGAACCCTCAGTTTGTTTTTCGGAGTCTATCGTCTCTCATGGTTCATCTCCCCCTCCAGTTTCCCCCCTTCATTCTTCCCTTCCTGCTATCTTCTTCTTCTTCTTCTTTTTTTTCTTAACATATATTGCATTATTTGTTTCAGAGGTACAGATCTGTTACTCAACAGTCTTGCACAATTCACAGCGCTCACCACAGCACATACCCTCCCCAATGTCTATCACCCAGCCACCCCATCCCTCCCACCCCCCACCACTCCAGCAACCCTCAGTTTGTTTCCTGAGATTAAGAATTCCTCATATCAGTGAGGTCATATGATACATGTCTTTCTCTGATTGACTATTTCAGAGTGTTTTTTAAAAGCTTTAAAATACTGTATACCTTTCTCAAGCCATTCTAACATATTGGAAGCCCTCATGTATTTTTTTTAAAGATTTTATTAATTTGAGAGAGAGAGAGAGAGAGCAAGAACAGGTTGGGGGGGTGGGGCAAAGGAAGAGGGAGAGACAGGGAGAAGCAGACTCCCCGCTGAGCACAGAACCCAACACAGAGCCCGGTCCCAGTACCCTGGGATCATGACCTGAGCCGAAGGCAGACGCTGAACGACTGAGCCCCCCAGGCACCCCAGCCCTCATGTATTAAGAACTGATGTGCTAATCACAAGTTCAATGTAACTGCTAAGGCAAACTCCGAAAAATGATCATATGACATTTCCTTAACCCGCTGTCACTTTTAGTTTGTATCTGGAAGTTATAAGACTGGTTTTCTTTTAAAATATCCTTAGTGAGGATGTTTCCTAGAGCCACATTAGCCTTGCCCTTGCTAGTAGGAATCAGGCTTCTGTGCCATTTGAGGCTGTGTTTCTCACTTGTTTTCTGGGCAATTTGCATGTTAGCTTTAGCTCGTGCCCCGGCTTTTTTGCCACACACCCGCTTTGGTGTATAATTTGAGATGTAAAAGTGCTCAGTGAAAAAGAAATGAAGTCAATCCACCAACTAAGGCTCTGAGAACATTTCTGTTAGGGGCAGGTTTGATTACAGCTGTGTTGTTCCAGGCACCTGTGCAGGATAATAAAAATAACTCTAATATCTTGACTGCCTTTTGTGTTTCAACATTCATGCTGCCTTAATCCTCACAATCGTCATCTCATGTAAGTGGACTTTCTTCATTTTACAGAGGAAGAAACCGAGGATCAGAAAGTTGCCTAACTCGCTCGAAGTCTCCCCTGAGAGAAGGAGGGCCTGGGAACCGGACCAAGGTTAGTCTGACATCAAGCCTCACTCTCTTCACCAGCGAGCTATACAGTCGGGCGGTGCCAAGAGCAGGGTGTCTGCAGGTACCCAATGTTCCAATCTGGGGTGTGACCTCAACCAGCTTGTGTTCCCCAAATGGGACCCCATGCCCGGTGCTGGCCTCAAAAGCTCTAGGTGGCACTCCACATCCTGCGTTACCTGGGTGGCCTGTGCTGGAAGTAATACTTGCTCACTGTTCTGTAGGGTTGGACATTCCTCTGGATATCTTCCCTGGACAGAGGACAGGTGGGGCCAGGGTAAGGATATAGTGGGTGACAGCTGGCCTCGTAGCTTGATAGCAGGGACATGGGCTGACTTGCTTAATGAGACATGTTTAAATCTGTCCCTGACCTTTCCCCAGGCATTCTGCCTCCATCTTGTCTCTACCTCTCGTGTGAAGGATCTGGACGAATTTAATGATGAATAATGACAAAACCCAAGACATGTCTTTATTAAGTAGGATTTTTATCTTAAAAATGGGGAGTTCTGTGGGCAAGTAGACACTCCAGGCAACTCCCAAATAGAGACCTGGGTGGCCCTCCTCATTCTTTCCCACACTGAGACAATTTTGATGGAAACTGCAATTTTACAAGGCTGGAGCAACTTGAAAAATAGTTCTCCTGGCTATAAAATTCAGCCCACTGAAACCAGTCTCATCTCTCGAGCCAAAGATCAAACTTCCCAGATGTGGTTTCCCATTGTCATTTCCGCTTCCAGGTGGGAAAGCAATCGTTTATAAGTTTTAATACACAGGAGCTATGTCTCCATAGCCAAAAGGAGGTGTCGGTCAAAGCAATGAGCTGGACAATTCAGTCTACAAACCTGGAGTTTTACTGACCCATGTCTGGACATAACTACATTTGTCATGGTTTTAATTTTGTAGTTTACCAATGTCCAGAAGTTTGGTTTCATTCAGAACGTCTACTTAACTACTTGCTTTTTGAATCTGGCCTTGAATGAGTGCTTCCTTGGATTCTTTTTTATTTTTTATTTTTTTGGGGTTTGTTCTCCACAGCTGGAATCAGGGAGTAGAGAGTGTGACATGAAGTGCTGGAGCCACCCACCGTGGGCTTCCAGGATGGCGCCCTGGCTGTGGGAGCACCGTGACCCTGGGAGGCTGACATGGACTCCGTTCTCTTGACATGACATTGGCTGGAGAAGCTCCAGCTCTGAAATTTTCTATTTTTCCACGCTGGTGGTTCAGCCAGCACATGGGAAAATGGACTTGGGTGGGGCCGCCTGGCAGCAGATCCAAACTGAAGTGGGAATCAGTCCTTGAAGGCCAACTGTAAAACGTACCTGGGCCCACAGCCCAGATGCCCAAAGGACACTGGGAAGCATGGAAATGGGATCTACAACGCTCTTACTGACACACGGAAAACACCCATTACCCATCTTGGTGGTTTGTTCTTTATGTGCGCTGAGGTTGGGCCATGGGAAGGACCACTGGACATCTGCTCAGACCAATGAGAAATGGCTGAAGCAGAGCATGTGGAGGAACCTATTTCAAAGATGCTGTAGATTTGTGTGCTTGATTGATAGATACATTTCTTAAAAAGAAAAGATAAGAAATTGTAGGCTTCTTATGAGGCAAAGTAGCTAGCTTTGAGTGGGCTTCTGGGATGTACCAATCACTGATTACTTACGTCTTCTAATCGCTCCCGTACTTCTGGAAGCTAGGCATCCTCCAGCTGGGGGGGGGGGTGCGGGGGAAGGCTAGGGCTGAGGAGACAGGGCCAGGAACCTCCCCTGAAACTTCCACTGCCCTGCTTCTCAACTTGGTCCCACACTGGAATCCCTTGGGGATATTACAGAAAGACTGATGCCTGGGCCGCATTCCAGGCAAATCAAATCAGAATGTCTGCCTCCCCATCCCTATGTTTTAACACCCTCCCCAGGCATTCTGCTGTGCAGCCAAGGTTGAGAAGCACCACACTAGTCGAATCTGACATATGAAGAAATTAAGTGTCCAGACCAGACTCTCACTTAGCCTTTCTTCTGCCACATTAAATAGCTTCTCTCTCGCTCCTTTTTTTTTTTTTTTGTAATTTTGCCATAAATTAAAAGCACACTTCAAACTGTAGGTTTACCAAGTACCTTTAAGAAATGGATTTCCTTTTAAGGCAAACAGTGATTTAATCACAACTGTGCTGATGTTTTCCACGTGAGCCTCAGGCCCGTTGTGAGTTCATTGTGTCTGGGACCAGCTGTGTCGAGTGTGGGCTCCTTCGGTGACTTCTCCATGGCTGGCCCGGCAGGCAGGCCCTCTGTTTCTCCTCCAGAAAACTCGCACACTCCTTTGATTCACCTTGTTGATGGAAAACACTCTCCGTGAACCCCTAGCTGGTGGTACATAGATCTACCAGAGACACGTTTGTCACAGAACTCACTTCATCTGGGGACCACGTGTCTAGGAGAGCTACGGTTTTTTGGCAAAGGGCACATCCAGACACCTGGGCTAGTATTACCCTATGGACATCTGGTTACTAACTAAATGACAGCCAGCCGTGTAAACCTACAGTTTTTTGGGCAGCCCACTGTACTGGCCACATTGCAACTGAAATTCTTAGCTGGACTTACCAACAATACCACCTAAGCACCTTTAAACAAGATTTCAAGGTGTTCTGGTCTCTGAAAAAATTTGAATTTCTTCTTGTGTTAAAAGAATGGACAAACCGGGGCGCCTGGGTGGCTCAGTCAGTTGAGCGTCTGACTCTTTTGATTTCAGCTCAGGTCATGATCTCAGGGTCGTGAGGTTGAGCCCCATGTTGGGCTCTGTGCTCAGCATGGGGTCGGCTTGAGAGTCTCCCTCTCCCCCTCCCCATGCTTGTGTGCTCTCTCTCTTTCTCTAAATAAATGAATAAAATCTTAAAAAAAAAAAAGAATGGACAAATCTATGATATAATTTTTAAGGCATTTAAAGCAATAGCCTTATTTAGACTGATGGTCTTTAACTCAGGCCACATTAGACTCGCCTGGGGGATTTAAAAAAAATCTTGTCCCCTGGGCCCTACCTCAGAGATTCTGACACAATTAGTCTGGGGTTGAACGATGATAAGATGCCCCTATTGGTGTACCTGTCTCCCTTGGCAAACACTAACGTGAACACTTCCGAATCTCCTCACTGACTTTTGTGGGCAGCTGGGGTTGACTCTAAAACAGGGCTCTGAGCTCTGGGTTTTTCACTGTGACCTTAGTGCTATAGCAATTTCATTCATTTTATTTATTCAACAAATTTATGTTTAAGAGGGAAAATATTTTTGAAATACTTTCCTCGGTGTCTTTTCCTCCAGTAGTCCATGCAGTTTTTTCTTCACCTTTGCGACCTTATTATGGCTAAAGCAGAGATTTATCACCCCTGGGAAGGAGAAGGTGGATGCTGTCAAGAAAGGTGATTTGCAACCCTAGATGCCCTTTAGAACCACTTGGGAAGCTTTAAAAAAAATTGCCTGTGTCTGGGATCCACTCCAGACTAATTAATTCAGAATTGGGGGGATGGGCCCAGGGATTACTGTAAAAGTACTCTAGGCATAATACTCTTCTGTTATGCAGCCAAGGTGGAGAACGATGGTTCTAGCAAGAAATGGATAGCTTACCACCTTACAATGAGATTCTTATTTATTAAAATCTTGCATATTCTCATCCTAACTTTTGAGGTTGGGGGAAATTATCTAGGTGCTTGTCATTGGAAAAGATGGAGTTTAGTTATATTATTCATATGATTTTATGATTTCATATATATTTATTGATTTTATATATGCAAGGAAACCATGGTTAGAAACACCTCCTGGGGACTTTTTGCTTGCTTACTTTGGGTCAGAAAGGAGACCAGGATGGATATGTGGGTCCGGGTCCCAGCAGGAATGAGATGGCATGCCCACACTGGATGACTGCATAGGATTTAATAAAGGGGCTCTTTATCATGGTCCAGGCAGGATTTAGGGAAACTGACCAGGAAAGGTGCAGTTTGTAGGACTGGCTAGTAACACGGGGAAGCATGAGCATCCCTGAGCTGGGGGCCAGGCAGACTAGCTGTGTGGGGAGGGCGCTTGTCAGAAACCGTGAACTTGTTGAGAAGGCTACAGCGTCACACAGGGACCCTTTCTGTAGAAGAAAATTCCAGCTGAGTTCCGGTCACACGCAGCCAAGAGTACTAAGTCATTCACAACTGCTCCTAGGAGGTGAGGAGGTGTAAGTGACAGGTCTACATTCTGAAACTGGGTAAACGAAAGGGAAGTGTTGGGTAGCCCCTGATTCTAGCTTGGAAGGCTGGTAGTCCAACAGTTTATAACCACTGCCTCGTCTCGTGGGACTCTGCCTCCGAGGCTCACCTGGGCTAGAGCTTCTAGCAACAGCGCACAAAATGCCCCTGCATCGTTCATTCATTTATACATTTACTCGTTCTGTTGAAGTTGAGAGATACTTAACTGAATGGCTCCCAAGCACTAGGCACTCTTCTAGGATATTGCACGTGGCTTCTTGCAACAGGGGCTAGAGCAACAAGGGAGAAGCCGCCAAGGAGCCCGCGTTTGGTTCAGTTGGCCCCACACAGTGGACGTTCACACCTGTCAGAGGATCCCGTAGAAAAGCATGGGTGCGGTGCTTATCAGATCACGGCTTGCCTGAAAATAAAATCCATTTCTTTCTTTTTTTTTTTATTATTATGTTATGTTAATCACCACGCATTACATCATTAGTTAAAATCCATTTCTTAAAGGTGCCTTGTAAACTTCTATTTTGCATTGTGCTTTTAATTCCTGGTAAAACCACCGTAAAGAAAAGCAAGTTGGTGTGGAATAGCAGTGCTGGATAAGAAGTTGGCTTTGACGCTAACTAGCCACATGGCATTCCACTGTTGTTTTGGAATTTGCCCTTTTCATTTTCCTGGATGTAAGCATGTGACTTAGGCCCTGGGGGCGGGGTGGGGGGTGGGAAATGCCACTAGAGAAATTTAGGAGACGAGGGAGGCCTTTCCTTGTAGCTAGAGATTGTCCCCAGAATAAGGGAGCGATTTTAATTCATTCACAAACACATTCTTTTGGAGGACTATCGTGTGTGGACACAGGGCCAGGTGGCAGGGTTGCCCAAATCATGACAGAACCTTTGCCCTCAAGGAGCCCGTGGTTTCATGGCGATTCAAGTGAGCACGACATTGTTTACCTGGAGTCTTGTGGTGTTGTCTTTGAGGAATCTCTTGAAAATGGGTCAGTCATTTTAAAAAGAAGCATTTGGCCACCTGCCAAATTCTAGCTGAGTATCTCTGACTTGCGTGCTGTGTGTGTGTGCACCCGCGCGTGTGCACATGTACCTGCCTGCGTACACAGTCTTCATCTAGAAGGAATTCTCTACTGGGCTGAGGTGGGGGAGGAAGGGGGGTGAACCGATCGTTTATTTCTTAATGTTTTTCTGGTGCAAAATTATGCGGGTGCATAATTAGTTATTCTGGTGCAAAATTATACATTCTACGAATGTAGGAAAATTCAGGTCTACACGATCTGCTCTCTTTTGACTCAAAACAAGGTGACATCAGCAGGATGTTGGGATTTCAGGACAAGTCTGAGGCGCCAGTAAAATGGCTCCACTTCATGATTCCTCAGAACAGGGACCTGCTTGCCTGTGAGTCCCCCGACATCCTTGGTGGGGCAGTTTGCGCCTTCCAACAAATGGACTTAGCATCTAGGGTTTCTTGTTAGGTAGGGACTTTTGCCAAAATCTTTGAACACCAAAAGTGAAACCAAAGCCCAGGAGGAGGCAAGTCTCTGAGAACATGTGGAAGGCCATGAGGTTATTGTGCTTCTCTGTGTCCCTGTCATAACATGCCTGCTTTGGGTCCTGACTCTGAGCAAGTGACCTTTAGCTGAGATGTGAGGGTCTGTCACTCTTATGTTTGATGGCTATGGAGATTCATTCGGAACGGAGCAACCGTTAGAGTTTCAGGGAGCAGGCTGGTTGGCCAATGCTAGTGTTTGCCAAGGGAGACAGGTACACCAATAGGGGTATCTTATCATCGTTCAACCTCTATGAGAACCCGAGACTGAACTGGGTCCCAGGAAGAGCATGGGAGAGGACTGATGTGTTGTTATGATTTATTTAGGGACATCACAAATGTGCCTTTTGAAGAGATAGGAAAGAAGCAAGGATGGATGCCTTTATAACCTGGGGGTTTGGCGTTTTCTCTGTTCCCGAAGACACCAGGGTATCTCATTATTATGGGTGGATGCTACTTGAATGCCACAAACTTTCTTTCTGGTTATACCCAGGGTGTTAATGTGGTCCCACAGGCAAGGGGAGAGGAACAGTGCCCCTCCCCCTAGCAAGGTCATCCTAGCATCTCCTACCCTGCTGTTGTTGTCAAGCCTCTGACCTCATTTGCTTCTGATGTATATGCTGAACTTCAGGTGACCTATATTTAGATTATGTAAAACGGATAAAAAGCAAATGGCCTTTTTGCGCTAGGGTCAGAGTTCAGCTGTGTTTGATAATGCTGCTTTGATCTCCAGGACCCTGCCTGTTGAGATCTATGGTGTCTGTCAACCAACTTTGCCCTGCACTTGACCTTTTGCTTGCCTGGACCTGTAGTTACTGCCAAGACTCTAATCCCTCAGCATGTCACTTCTGGCAAAAGAAAAAAAAAAAAAAATCCCAAAGCCCAAGATTCAGACATTCCAGATTCTGCTCTGGCCCCCCACAAAGGCATTTAATATAGAAGCTTTTTGAAATTAAAAAAAACAAGAGGGCGAAGAAGTGGTCTTAAGAGGAAATTTCAAACAAATTATAGGATCAGTGATGCAGAACTCAGCAAGAGCAGTTTGCTTGGCCAGAGTCTTCCAGAAGGCGCTTGGAATCCTGAATGGATTCTAATAGAGCTGGTGGGGATCGGGAGAAGCTTTGCTGCAGCTCTCTGTTTGGGGGACAGGTGACCCTTCAGCGATCAAAGACCAATGCTTATCTCCTGTCCGTTCGAGAATTCCTCAGCATGCTTTCCTTTGATTGGCTCATTCTGATATTTTATCACCCTGGCAGCTAAAAAGTGCTTCCTTATGTCCAGCTGGAATCTCTGCTACTTAATTTAAACATCGATTTTCCGTCCCTTGTCAATGTGGGTTATATTTTTGTGGATCCTTTCCATATGTGCACATGGTTTTCACAATGTGGTGAACCAACTTGGACATGATACGCAGGACGTCAGGGACCACTGGCCCAGGACTCGGGAAGAGCCTAGTCCTCTGCCTGCCCATTGCTTGACCTAGGACAAGTCGCTTTCCCTGTCCAGGCATCACGTCACTCCCCTCGAGGGGAGGGAATCCATCACACCATCTCTAAGATTTCTTCCAGTTTTGATGATTGTGTGATTTTGCTAAGAACGCTGTATCTGAACAGCGAATCTGTGCTTGGCATGTAGTAGAGACACAGTGAGGACTTGTCAAGCAGGATTCCATCATAGGGATGGCCATCGAAAGGTTCTTTCAGCATTGACTAAACCTTTCAGCCGATTCCCTCTGTCCCACCCAGGAGTGATCTGTCTCTTGTAGAAGTAGGCACGGGTGCGCAGTGGTGGGGTGCCTTTCTTCACAGAGTGCGGCAAGCACCTGGCCCAGGAGCAGGCGGGACCTGCTTCTAGTCCCTTCTTTGCCGTCAAAGCCAATCTATTAAAATGCCTCTGTGATTCCAGAAGGAGAACAAGTACCCATAAAGAAGAGATTATAAATACATCCAATTATAAATATATCCCATTAAAAATATATATTGACAAGCAGTTCCAGACAGTGTTGGGCTTGGCAGGCTTGGCCGAGGAGAAAAAAGTAGCCGAGTGTCCAGAAAGCCATATAGTGGACCATTGAACAATATGAGTTTGAACCGTGTGCGTCCACTAAATATGTGGATTAGTTTTGATAAATACAACACAGGACTGTAAATGTATTTTCTCTTATGACTTTCTTAATTACATTTTCTTTTTTCTAGCTTTATTATAAGAGTACAGCATAGAATACATAAAACATATAAAATAGGTATTAGTTGACTGTTTATGTGATCGGTAAGGCTTCCAGTCAATAGTAGGCTGTTAGTGGTTAAGTTTCTGAGGGATCAAAACTTCTATGTGGTCTTCACGGGGGCGCCTGGGTGGCTTAGTTGGTTAAGCGTCTGCCTTCAGCTCAGGTCATGATCTCGGGGTCCTGGGATCGAGTCCCACATCAGGCTCTCAGCTCAGCGGGGAGTCTGCTTCTCCCTCTGACCCTCTCCCCTCTCTTGCTCTCTCTCTCTCTCTCTCAAATAAATAAATAAAACCTTAAAAAAAAAAAGAAAGTTCAGTAAAAACAGAATTAGGACTTAATAAATATTTCTCTTCTCTATGTCACAGGACTTACACAGAAACCCCAGTGAAGGGTTAGGGGCGACCATGTCCTGGGACTTTGGAAAGAGAGAGTGGCAGGCAGTTCCTGACATCCCTGGTCTTTAAAAGCTCCAGGGAGCCCCTTGCTGGTGTGGCTGAGGGAGCGATGCCCCCAGGATCAGAGGGCCTGGGCTTCCACCCTGGGTCCAGCAGGTCCTAGTTGGGTGACCTTAGGGAAAGGTCACTCCTTTAAGCCCCAGGTATATAGTAACCGTTATGTGAGGTAATAGATAAGAAGGCAACTTCGCATAGTATCTGGCATGTGGGAGAAACTCAAACATTAGTTTCTCACAGTGACCGTCTGGGGTCCGGGCTGGTGGAGGGACCACAACGCAATGGCAGATGGACATGCCCCGCAGCTGAGAAGCTCCTAGGACCGCCCTCAGGCCACGTGATGAGCTCCTCTCCCCGCTGTATGAGTCGGCTAGGGACACCATGACAGAGTACCACAAACTGGGTGGTTCAAACAGCAGGAATCAATTTTCTCTCCATTCGGGAGTCTGGAGTCCGAGATCCAGGTGCTGACAGGGTTGGTTTCCTCTGAGGACTCCGCTGGGCTCAAAGATGGCTGCCCCCTTGCTGCCTCTTCGTGTGGCCTTCCCTCTGTGCACACGCACCCGGGGTCTCTCTGCGTGTCCTACTCTCCTCTTCTTGTAAGGACACACGTCAGATTGGATTATGGCCCCCCCTACCCCTCTCATGTTAACGTCATCATCTCTTTAAAGGCCGCATCTCCATGGTCACATTCTGAGGTACTAGGGTTAGGACTTCAATACAGGAATTTGCAGGGAGGCAGATGGAGTTCAGGCCACAAAGCACTCACTGAGCCTGCGTCTGGAGAGAAGATTGAAGATCCAAGAGCCGTGGAGGGCTTTGCAGCTCCCGTCTGAGAGTCGATGCTCAAGGTCAATCCTCCCTGCCCCTCCCCCTTCCTTCCTCTTCCGGGAGGATGACTCAAGCTCACACCTCCATTTTGACACGTGAATACCACTCCTTTTTAAGAGATTCTTGACACGTGGTTGTTCAGGATTATGAACAAGGACACTGAAGTCCCTGGGTTCTGGGGTAAACCCCTGGTCGCCTGGGGGCACTCTTAAAACCACCTCATAAAATGGCTTCTGAGCACTGAAGGCTGTGCTGTTGGCTGGCCTGGGTGAGGCCATGAGACAGAATGCAGAGCCCCACCCCGAGGGGACGGAAGGGGGTTCCCATCTCCTGTGCCTTCCTCTTTTCTTTCCCCAGCACCCCTCCTACATGGTGAGTCATCCAAAACTCCATACACCCAGCCAGCTGTTTGGAACATAAGAAACAACCCCAGCCAGAAGCATCTTGGGCCCAAACTCACACTCTCTCGCCTCCTCCCCCCTCCCCCCCCGTCTGTCTCCATTTTATTGCTCCTTTTCCAAGTCCCTCTTTCCCCCCACCTTCCCATTCTTATCCCTTTCAAGGCTTAATTTGGTTATCTGGAGACACCGGGTCTTGGCCAGTCAATGTCTAATCTATGAAAAAATTAGTATTTCCCAAACTAACAGTTATATCAAAGCCATTAAGCCCTGTTTCTTCCTTAAGCACCATCACTTTTCTCATAATTCTTACCTGAAGTACTAGCTTCTCATGAACAGGGATGGTATTGTACCTTCCACGACTCTCAGTGCAATGCCTTCAGCATAGAAATACTCAAACGCTATTTGAAGAAAGCAATGAGACTTTCAAGAATAATCATATGCTCTGAGAAGCTCAGGCCTGCAGTTAGCTCTAAGGACACTTTGTAAGCCCCTCAGTGACCCAGACCTAGAGTTGCAGGGAGCTAACAGTGTGGGGTTTCCTCATCCTGGTGATGCAGCTTGAACCACTGGGCTTAGCCATAGATAAAGCTGGATCACTTATTTAAAGAACAAGCAATAAATATGACTTTTGGCAGTAAAATAGAAAGCAGAGAATTCTTTAGTTTTCATAGACATAAATGCCTGGGTAAAATGCATCCCCTTATTAACTAAAAATGATTTTGTCATGATTATCTGTTTAAAAAAATTATCTTCTCCTCCTTTGGCTTCCGAGTTAGAAATTCCCTTACAGGTGCTTATTCTAACAAGATGGGGGCAGTGGGCTCTGAACCTGGTCCAATCTCATTTCCGTCCCTTGCTCTGCCAGGGGAGGAAGCGGTGGGGGGGGGGCGGGGTGGGTACTGTTGGAGACTGAATGAATGGCTCTGGTCTCCCATCTCTGACCTCACCTCCACTTAGTAGAAATAAGAAAAAAGGACGGGGCACAAATGTGAAACCTCTACTTGTTCATTCATCCATTCATTCAACAATTACTTGTTCAGCACCTACTATGTGCCAGACGTTTTGCCAGGTCCAGGCGCTACAGAGATGAGAAAGTCACAGTTCCTGCTGGCAAGAAGCTCATAGTCTACCGGGGAGTAGAAGTGCCACCAAATTGTTCCTGAATACCGAGCTACTAGAAATAGGTATGAAACACTATGGGAGTACTGAAGAGGGGTCTCTCTCTTCGCACGAACAGAAGGAAGCTTAGAGACCTTGGAACGAGGCCTTGAAGGATGAGCACAGTTTTGCTAGATGGTATGGAGTGGTGAGGACCAACTAGTACTATGGTATCCAATATGGTAGCCACTAGCCAACATGTGGCTGTTTGGATTTAAATTACTTAAAATCAAACAAAATCAAAACTTAGTTTCTCAGTTGTTCTGGCCACATTTCAAGTGCTCAAAAGCCACAGCGGGCTAGTGGCTATTGCATCGGACTGGGAAGATGCAGAACACTTCCATCACTGTCGAAAGTTGTATTGGACAGAGCTGTTCTGGACGAAGAGGACAGCGTGCCGATTTCCCGGACACCATTAGCTTGGGTCTGAAAATGCTTCCCTGAGGCTGCTTTCTGTGCCACGAGCCTCGGAGCCTTCAGAGCTGCCTCGTGGATAGGGAGCGGTCTGTGGCGGCAAGGCCTGGAGAGCTGGGGGGCCGAGTGCTTACAGCATGAGGCTGGCGGGCAGGCCCTCCTCAGGGGCCATGGGCTCTGGGGGCTGGGCTGTGGACGTCCACACTGCTTCTGCGCGCCGATGGCCGTCAGCGAAGATGGCGGCAGCTGGCCTGATGGCCTGCTACCTCGACGTCTGCAGTGCTCACCCAGCGGGCATCCGAACCTGAACCCCTCTTCTCCCACGCCCTGCTCCCCTGCAGTCCTGCCCCTCTCAGTTGATGGGCATTTCCATTCTTCCAGCTGCTCAGGCCCAGACCCTGCGAGTTGCCTTCCCGTCCCTTTCCTCTCCCGGCCCTTCCCTCCGCCTAACCTCTCTGCCAGTCCTGGTGGCTCTACCTTTCCAATAGGCCCCTGCTGACCACTTCTTACCATCTCCACTGCTGCCCCGGGTTGGAAACTGCATTATCTCTCACCTGGCGTTCTGCAGCAGCCTCCTAACTGGTCTCCCAGCTCTTCCCCCGCCCCCGGCCCCCTCCCAGCAGCTGGAGTGATGATGCTAATAGTTAGGTCATTTCAGTCCTCTGCTTAAAAGTCTCCAAATGCCCCCATTTTACTCAGAGTAAAAGTTAGAATCCTTACAATGTCCTATAAAACCCTTTGTGACCACAGGACCTGGCCCTGTTCCCTCTGTGACTTCATCTCTTACTGTTCTCCCCCTTGCATCCTCTACTCCAGCTACGCTGGCCTCCTCCCTGTTCCCAAGGGCCTTAGCTCTGGCTGTCCCCTCTGCATGGAAAGCCTTTTCTCCAGATATTCATATGCCAACTCCTCTATTGCTTTGGATCTTTGCTTAAATGTCAACTTCTCAACAAAGCTTATGACAATCTTATTTAAAATAGTAATCTGCACGCCACCCTGCCTATCCCCAGAGTGCTCCATCCTCATTACCCTCCAATACTCTTTTCTCAAATGGCACATAACACCTAGCCTGCCTCTTCATTTATTGATTGATGATGCTCATTTTTGCTTTTCTGTCTCCCCTCATTAGAATATAGGCTAAGTGAAGGCAGGGGACTTCGTCAGTTATGTTCCCTGAGGTATCCTATGTGCCTAGAACGCACAGTGGTTGGTGGGAAGTATTCCTTTGTTGTTCTCATCCTAAGCTGCTCTCTGCCGCTGGCGGGGGGGAAGGTCTCCTCTACATGGGAGCCAATCAGCAGCCTGGTTTGGCAACCCCTAGCTTCTCCTTAGGATTGCTAAGTTAGGCTCCAGGAGTGGACTGACTTACGGAAATTCTCCATCTGAAGTTGGAGGCTCAACCCTCAGGTGAGCTGACTCCAAAGGAGTCTTCTGCTTTTCTGAGGGTTCCAGGTTGAGAGAGGGTTGGAGGGGGTGGTCAGAGCTGTAAGGAAGGGCTCCTGGGCAGGGTGGTGGGTTAGGGACCCCCGATTGTATGGTAGAGAGTTTAGCCCACTTGCAGGATGTGTCCAAGGCAGCTGTCTCTTTTCAAAACTGCTCCATCATGCCCTCCAGTTGTAAGAGCCTCACGTGAGCATCTCTGATGATTCAGAAGCTGAATGGGACGGGGGAGGATTTCAGGCGTCAGAGTGGAGCTTGTCAATGGGTGGATGTGGCCTGGAGTTGAGCACAGAGCGAGGGGAGGGTGCTGTGGGCAGGGAGTTGGGAGCTCTGGCCCCCAACCCCCACCTCTAAGCCATGGATTTTTCATCTGTTCAAAGGGAACAGTAAAGCCTGCCTGTCTCCCTTTCGGCGTTCTGAGGATCAAGTGAAATAATGTATATGAAAATGTTCCAAAAAGAATAAAGAGCTTTGCCAGGATAAAAAATTGCTTTTATTCCAAATGATAAGTCAAGGGTGAGATTTCTAAGAAGTCATTTGTGTGGGCTGTTGTTTCAAATCCTGTTTGTTTTTTAAAAAAATAGAAAACAAATCCAGGCCTGCCCTATTCAGGGAAGAATGGCGGTGTGCTAGACGGTTCCTCAAGTCTGGGGTCCAGCCATTGCCCCCACAGTGGCTTGTTCTCAGATGCACATGTGCTGCTTGTCTGGGGACCCTCCAGCTGAGGGGACCCACTGCCTGGCTTGGGATGGGGCCGCAACCTTGTGGAAAGTGGGACCCATGCTCCTTGGTCATGAGGGTGGAACGATCTGCCTCGAGCTTCACGGGCATCGCTCCGGGATGGAGGGCAGTTGGGTTAATAACTCGGTTGGTTCAGGCTCTGAGTGGGGAGCAGTGAAGAAAGAGGAGGGAAGCCTGTGTCTGTAGGACATCTGTGCTTTGTGGGCCCATCGGTACGGTATAGCTCACCACACACCTGCGTCTCTCTAAGGTGTGATTATGCTTATTTTAAAAATGAGAAAACTGAGGCTAATAATCTGTCCCGGGGCCACACAGCTTACTGGTAGCTGGCAAAACTGCCATTGAACTCAGGTCTGTCTGGTTTCAAAAGCCATGCCCTTGGCATAGTACTGTGCTCCCCACCTTCCATGGGTCAAGGGATGGGGCTCCAGTTTTGGCTCCTTCCTTTAGATGTGTGACCACAGGCAAGTCATTTAAACGTCTCTCATCCATTCCCTCAGGTCCAAAAGGCAGTGATCACTCTGTCCCTCACTGGGTATTTGTGAGCATCAAATGAAATAATGTATGTGGAGTGATCTGAATATTGCAAAATGTTGCATGCAAGTGAGGAATGACTATTATAATTTTGAAAGTGTTGCTTTTATCCTGTGACTGCCTTGCTCAAGAACCTTCCGTGAGTCACTCTTCCCTGACCTGATGGATTCTGGCCTCCCAAGTTCCATGCCTGTGCTCTCACTGACTGTCCTCCACCTAGCCTTCCTCTGGGTTCCAGTAAAGGGCATGTCCATCACCACCTCTCTGCCAACATGGCGCTCTCCCCACCTGTCAAACCTGACACACATATGGTCTCCCTCCTCCAGGAAGCCCTCCCTCACAGCCTTACCGGTCTGAGCCACGTGGCTTTCAATGTGCTGCCTGGTGGCTGGGTACAAGTGCTCTCTAGTTGTTTCATAAGCTTGAGTACTTCTCTGCAAGGAGGTTTACGAGTCCTGCAGGGTTGAGATCATGGTTTTGTGCTCTTGCAATGCCCTCACGGCGCCTCATCCGGTACTTAGGACCCGTAAGTTAAACACTCAGAAAATGTCAACCGATGGACTGATTCAGAGTCTTGGACCCATGTTTCCACTTTCTCAGGCTATGGCGGGTCATGGAGAGTTCTGGCAGCTTTTCCAGGCAGCCTCTTGCAGCCCCTAGGTCTCTTCCGGAAGAGGCAGCTTCCTGCCTGAGCTCACGCGGCGCCCGGCTTGAACCCGCCCCCTCCTGTCTGCCTGGCCAGACTGTCCCGGGGGCTCCAGCTCACAGCAGAGTTCCCTGTGTAAGAACTCTGACCTCAGCCATCTCCCCTACTCCGCGCTCCTTTCACACGCCACGCCTGGGCTGGGGGCTATGTCCTGGCTTGTCTTCCAAGAACCTCGAGAGAAGAGAGCACGTAGTAGGTGCTTGGCACTTATGCTTTACTAGGGCTGGACCCAGATCTCAAAGAAGCTTCAAGGAAAATCTGCAGACCTGGATTTCAAGGCTTGCCAGGTGCTTAGTACGATTGGGAATGAAGGTACAAGTACTGCAAGGGAGGGGACGGAACAGAGACAGCGTGGCTTTGGTGTCTGTCACACTGGTTTGCGCCCTGCTACTGGGCAGGTGACTCTGTCTCTCAGGGCCTCAGTGTCCTGGTGTGGAAATCATGGATGACAGCGACACACCATCACAATGTTGTCTTGAGCATGGCTTTAAACTGCATCTCGAATTCTGTCTGCAAGCCCCGTGTTCAGGGCTCAGCTTAGATGTCACCTTCTGAGAGAGACATCCCCCTACCCTAAGGAAGTCCCTGGCGCTGTCATGAATGTAGCACCCTGTTAATCCTTCCCGACACTTCTTGCCATCTGTAGTTATTATATTTATGTCCATGTGTGTTGTTTCCCTACTAGAATGTAAGCCCCACTTCCCCCCGCCAGGGCAGGGAACACTCTAGTCTTACTCACTGTTGTATTTCTAACTTCTAGAAAAATGCCTGGCAGTTAGTCGGTGCTCAGTATATTTTGGTTCCCTTCCTTTCCCTTCAGCAGTAAGTAGCATGTGGTCAGTCTCAGTGTCAGGAAGATCAGGTTTACCAGCAGCTCCTAAGCTAGCTTCTGCAAGGACGCAAAAGTCCGAGCATGCACACATCAAAGAGGCTCCAGGAGGAGACCAACCAGTGCGGGGGGAGGGAGACCCTGGTGCTGGGGATCTTTTAATCTGAAGCAGCAGAATAGATGCCCTACGTCTATCTAATGAACTGGTTTGGGGGTGTCCTCTGCCCTCAGCAGCCGGACACCTAGAACCCTCGAGGCCCTGGGACAGGTCGAGGCTGCTCCCACCTGACCACCCGCAGAGCGATAGGGCCATGGGCCTTTTTGGGGACAGCAGCTGGGTTTTGCCGTCCTTCCCGCACCCACCCCGCCCTCCCAGTGCTGAGTGAGCCCCAGACTTTTCCCCGCATGTGGCCAGCACACTGCCCCGGGGCCGCTGAGGACAGACACTATGGAAGCTGTGACCTTGGGAAGATGGCCATGAGTGTGTGCAGGGGGTGGGGGAGTGTTGGCTTAAACTTCTTTGGAGAGAAGAGAAATGAAGGACAGAGCACAAGGGAGAAGGGAAAGCAGGGGGGGAGGAAGGGGAAGGTGGGGAGGGCGGAGAGAGAAATGTTGGAGCAAAGGACTTTTTTTTTTTTTTAATCTTAGAAATGTTTGAATTGGTGGGAAGGAGCCAGTTGACAGGGAGAGTTTGAAAATGCAGGAACGCAGGGTAAGGAAGAGCGAATCACTGGACAGAGTCTAGGGTGCCGATCTCCCCGGCTGGCCCAGGACTAAGGGGCTTCCCAGGAGGTGGGAAGAGGCATGAAGGGGACTTCTCCATGGACATCCAATGGGGCGCGCTGGCCCAGGTGAGCTGGCCAGGTTGTGGGTATGGGTGTGACTGTGGTGGAGAGGGGGACAGGTGACTAAGGGTACACGTTCATATGCCTCCTGAGGCCTCCCAGGGATCGAACCTCACCTCACCTCCACCCCCACAAAAGCACATTTCCTGGGCAGCCATGCGACGCTGGAAAGCCACCCAGCCTTACCAGGCCTCCTATGCCTCAGACGTAAAACAAGGAGAGAGGGTTGGATGATGTCTGAGGTACTTTCCAGGCCCTGTTGAGCTGTTGCAAGTCAACGGTTGAAGTTGCTTGTGATGGGTTTAATGGCCCTGGCTGTTCACAGGGGTCTCCAGGGGGATCATCTTGCCTCTTGCCAATCCTGCTTTGGAGGACATGGCTTTGGGATGGTGGGGAGGCATGCGAGTGGGTGCACCTAGGCTTGTCCACCCTCAGGAAGCTCTGCAGCCCGAGTAGGGTCTGGGTGAGCCAGGCACCACGTGGTGACATCAGTCTGTGAGGGGAGACATGATTTCAGCAGCAGCACCATGTGGCTTCGGTAGAAGTGACAACAGCAGGAAATTGGCGGGGTGGGGAGGGGGGTGCTGGTGAGCTGATCGGATTTCTCAATTATTTCTTTACACTAACCGGTTTGGGCTGAGCCAGCACCTGGGGCTCTTCAGTTTTGTGGGGAGCGGGGGTCCCAGGAGAGATGCTACCAGCCATCCTTCAGTTTGGGCTGACGGGGAGGGGTGCTGAGTGATGAATGCACGTATGAAAAACAGGTATGGCTTTATTTTTCAAGCTGATGGAGCAGGTCATGCCAATTACATTAGCTTTTGAAAAGACGCAAAGCAAACAAACAAACAAGAAATACCACGTATGGGTCCGTAATAGTGTTCATGTGTGTTGTATGTTGGGGGGAGGGGGCTAAAATCCCAAATCAATAAGGTCATTAAATTATCTCTGTTGAGTGTTTAAGGCTATTACTTTAAGCGAACACAGGGCAGTTGGCTGTGTTTTCTGTAATCAGCTTTGGACTCATTGGGCATATTGATCTCTTCAGCGCTATCTGGTGTTCTGGAAACATCAGCGCGGTCTTCCCCCACCCCTCCTCCTCCTTCCTCCTCTTCTTCCCGAGGCTTCTAAAAAGCAAAAACACAATTCTCTCTGCTGGCTGGGCTGCAAGTTTTCCACTTCACATCATCATCATTTGTTCTAAAAGCAAAATGCAATTTTCTGCGACTCTTTACACTTCTGTATCTGTGTGTGTGTGTGTGTGTGCGTGCACACACACACACACACACAGCCTCTGTGCTCAACAATGTGCTTTTTAATATAGCGAAGGAGCAAAGACAACAGGTCCACTATAGTCCTGGGCATATCCCAGGGCAGGGAAGCCATTCCCAGTCCAGCAAGAAACATTGTGCCCATTGAGACTGCTCTCTAGCTCTGGGTGGCTCACAATCCCAATCTTTGTGACTACCAAAGAATCATGGCCTGTACCCATCCCCTTGGACCCCACCCTGCTGGCCCCCAAAGGTCACTGACAGTGATGTCACGGAAAAGCATGTGGTCACAGAGCCTGTCCTCAGAAGAAGCACAGAAACCCTCGGTGGATCCTTGAAGCTGGTGGAGTTACCCACTCCCTGCCATCTCAGCCCAGCCCTGAGCCCTGGAGAATCTCTTAGTTTCCCCCAGCTTCGAGGTAGCACAGCAGGGGAAGGACTCCACCCTGGCCTGAGTGGCCTGAGTGGCCTGAGTGGGACTGTGAGCCAAGAAGGTGTGGCAGTCTGCCATGTCCACCCTCCGTGGCACCCATCTCTGTCGAGGACTGAGCAAGGGGGACCCTGACCCCTCCCCTTAGACCTCCTGCTGCTCATCTGCTTTAGCCCCATTCTCGCTGGACTCACGTCCATGTCTTGCATTCATTTGCCTTTTTGATCCCTCTTTCTCCCCCCTTTACTCTCCGCAGAACTGACAGACACAGATGTACCTGTATACACACACACCACACACACACACCCCTGTCCCCATTAATCCACTCTGAGAGGGTCAGCCTCATCCGACTCAGCCCAGAGAACCCAGGGAAGCCCCGCTGGAGAGGGAGAAGCGCCATTAGCTGGAGCCTACACACACCTGCCTCAAGTTTGGGGACACAGAGATCCTGGGTGCTCTGGGGCAATAGAGAGAGAATTACAAAGAAAACAGCAACATTTATAGTAAAACTGCGTTGACTGAGCACTGTCCATGTGTCCGAAGTATTCCACATACATCACTTCCCATCCACTCCTGGAGGGAGATGTGTCTGTGGCATTTTAGCGCTAAAGAAGGTGAGTCTCCATGGCGAGGGCAAACCCTTAGGTGGTAGACTTGAAACCAGACTTTGACTCCAAATCTGAGACCCTCTGTTCTATCCTGAGGCTTAGACATGACAACAAGTGACTAGGATTGTTTGCACTCCAGAAGGGAAGGTGGGGGCTGCTACGTGTGTATGTGGTGGGGGCTGGGGTGGCCAGTTTAAGGAATTTGGAGCCCTGGTAAGGAGGTGGGATGAAGCCATGATGCACTTTCCTAATGTCATCCTCCCCGACACTTGTCCCCTCCTCTCTTCTTGGGATCAGGGCCTTTCAACTTAACTCTGCCCAAGACCGCCTCCGTGACTGCCACCACCCAGCAACCCACTGCTGTTTGGAAAGAGTCCCGGCTCCCATTCTGGGAGCTCCTCTCTGCTTCTCTCCCCGCTCAGGCCACTCTGCCTCACTTGCTGGGCCTCAGCTCCGTGTACTTCTGACTACCAGGCTCTGCGTTGGCTGCGCCCTTTGCCTGACACATCTCTGTCCCCTCATCTTTTTGGTGACCTCCTCTGATATTCTGAGTCCCAACTTGTGACACTGTCCCTAATCCTCATCCCCACTGTCTTCCCCTAACACTGCACACCTAACCTTGCACTCCAGGTACGGCCAAAGCTGTATTTTAGACAGATCACTGTATTGGTGGGGCAGATGTTGGCCGGCTGAGATGCTAAGGGCTGGGAGAACATTTGGAGTCCATTGCAACCATTCTGGGGAAAGGGAACCAGGGCAGGGGATGGAAAGAAGGGTTCTTGGCTGGGGCTGGGGGCAGGTTCTGAGGTTGAGAATCCCAGATGGAACTGAGTTGACCCCCAGGGTCAGACTAAAGGAGGCTAGCACCTGTCCAAGGTGGGGCTCAGGAAAGTTTTGCCTCTCGGCAGGGGACATCCCGAGAAGACCTTTGGAAGACCCTTTCAACCCTTTAACTGATTCTGTCATAACTGTGGCATCCTCCGGGTTGCTCAGAAGGCAGGAGCTCTAAAAATAGAAAGCCTTATTATTACCGATTAAATTTCTTTCCACCTACAGAATTTTCTGAAAGTAATAATAAGAGGAAGCCTGAGTCTGCTGAAGTGTTCAGGGAGCAGAGATGTATTGAGAGGTGATGAGAGAGAGAGGGCATAGAGAATGTGAGGCCAGGCAGGTAAGAAAGGGTTAGGGGAAAAACCACTTATCAAACACACTGATGGGTAAAGGGACCTTCCAGAGGGTGTGGAGCTTCCAAGGGAGGTACACGTGAATATTAAAACCATAGAGTTCCCACTGAGACCATTGCCTGAGCCAGGGGAGGACATCGGCCTCTGGGTGCACCCCTCCCCCATCTCTGCTTCAGGGTAATGCATGAATGCTCCCCATCACTGTGATAGATGCGCAGTTCACTCCCCCACTCTCCTGCCTCCCAATGCATTTCATGCTCATGAAGATCCACCTGCAAAGCCCACTACAGCCTTGCAGCTTCTGAGGATGGCCTCCACGGCAACTAAAGATCTATAAAGTCATATGAAGAGATGAAGCCAAAGAAGAGAAGACATGGAAAATACTCTATTTGTACATTTTATATATTTAAAAAAAATGATCCTCCAAAGTGAATCAGTGTCAGGTATTGCAAACCTGGATTCACCCTATAGCTCGGCCTTAGAATAATTTAGAGTGATTTGAATGCCTCTTTCTAATGACATGAAAAAGTCCATGTCACTTTCCATGTGTCTCTTGTAGGTTCTCTTCTCCCACATGGCTTAGTTCCGTGGCCTGGGTGCCATCCCCAGGCTTTCCTACAGGAGTGGTCTTATCGCCGTGGACTATTTCGGGAAATCTGGCTCTTCTAATAACTGCCTTGGGCTCTTAAATGGAATTATTCCAAGTTGTCATTTGTTCATAGGTTAAAAATGATTGGATAACCGCATTTTCACATGGCTTCACATAGTAACTCCTCTGAGTTTCCTTTTCCGCAAAATGGAGATCCTAAAGGAGTTGTAGTTTAATGGGTAGAGAGTTTCAGTTTTGCAAGATGAAAAGAGTTCTGGAGATTGGTTGCACAGCAATGTGAATGTACAATGTGAAAATTTAACTGAGTAGATTTTAAAGGTCTTCTTGGTTTTTTGGTGATTGATGAATCAGGCGGCACCCAATCCAGCGGCTAGGAAGGGGCTATGAAATGAAAGACTTCTATAGTTGGAAGGGAGCAGAAACAAGGAGGTTATACTAGGTGATTAGAAGGTTATACTAGGTGATTAGAAAGTTACTTTCCCTTTAGGGGATGGCAGGGGTTTTATAAGGCAGATTACCTACCCATTGCTGGTCAGGAGATTCCTGATTGGCTGGTTTACAATTGAATCTCTGGTAGAGCAGAAACTGTAATTGAGTTGACTGGATTTGGTGATGTGGGGTTTAGCATAAGTAACTCCATTTTGAGCCTGTCATCTTGTTTTTAACAGGACTCAACACTACTGGACTCTGCGCTTAAAAATAGTTAACGTGCGAAGTCTTGTTATGTTTTACCACTATTAAAAAAAACAAAACAAATAATAGGGATGCCTGGGTGACTCAGTTGGTTAAGCATCTGCCTTCAGCTCAGGTCATGATCCCAAGGTCCTGGGATCGAGTCCCGCATCGGGCTCCCTGCTTAGCGGGGAGCCTGCTTCTCCCTCTGCCTCCCACTCCCCCTGCTTGTGTGCTCTCTCTCTCTCTCTCTCTCTCTCTGACAAACAAATAAATCTTAAAAAAACAAAACAAAACAAAAAAACAGAGATAATAAAGTCTGTCTCACCTCATGGTGAAGATGGGCTAAGAAGTGTGTAACTTTGCACGGTTCCTAGCTCATGGCAAACATGCAACTTGATAAATGTTAACTTATTTCTTTTTTGTTAAGTAGGCACCTAGCATGGAGCCCAGCTCAGTGCTTGAACTCACAACTCTGAGATCAAGACCTGAGCTGAAACCAAGAGTTTGACATTTAACCCACTGAGCCACCCAGGCAGATAGATGTTAACTTTTATTAGTAGCATTAGTCCTGATAGTTTCTTGTTCCCCAAATTGGCATTTTCTTTCCCAAGGCTAAAATCAAGTTGTTTCTCTAGGGAAGGGAAAAGCTATAGGGGATCATCACCTAGCGGAATCTCCAAAACATTCATCATTGACATTAGGTTCTCCCTGAGGCTAGACTCTGCATGTCTTTATAACAGCTAAAGTTCATCTTAACGCAAATGAGCTCACTTAAGCTACGCAAGCCCCCAGGGAACAGGTCTAATTATTTTCATCACTTGTCTGAAGTCACATAGCTTGTAAGTGTCTGTCCAGACAAGGCCGTTGGTTCCAGGGCCTACTATGCTGACCACTATGTCATGGCCTCCACCCAGCCCACCATGCTTTAGAATCTCTAGCTTATGGCCACTTTCAGCAGTGGGTCTCTTTTGCTGTGGCCAGTGAAACTCCATAGGCCCTATTCTCCTGTAATGCCAGCCATCAGTCAGCTCAGATTTGTAGGACATGTGTATTTCAGATGTAAGAAGAACACCCCTGGGTGGTGCTCACATCAGGAGAACTCTGGAATGGCTCCAGAGATCACTGGTTACTTGTAAGACTGCTCAGTTCCAACAAGTCTCCCCTCAGAGCTCTGTGGAGGATGCCCTTCACCCAGAAGTTCTGTTCAGTAGCTTGGCATGTTCTTTACTCACTAATTAATTAAAGTAATATAGGCACAGAATAAGAAATTCTCAAGCAATAAAGGACAACAGAAAATGAAAAGTAGAGATGTTCCTTCCCTTCCCTCCCTGTGTCTAGTCTCTAGTTCTTCTGGAGGTAATTTCCAGACTTGAACCATCTAAATGCTTTTATGCCTTTCTCTTGGTTTTTCAATTTTAAATAGCATTTATTGATTTCTCACCGTAGAGAGGAAGGTTATAACTGTTTTGCAGTAACTGTAACTCTCCTAATTTTTTTTGTTGTTCTTCACCTGTGTCATTTTAAATAATATATTTAAATTTGTATTTTCAAAAGATTATCTTTCTTGATATCTCAACTTCAGACAGGACTTTCTGATTTTGCATTGCAAAATGAGGAATTCACCTCCCTCCATGTTTGGATGTATCAGCTGTTCTCTTACTTTTCCATTGCTCTTTGAAATATTTACACTCTATTTTGTAACTATCATTACATCCTCTGTGTTTGGTGTAGATGCTGATTTTATAGATAAAAAATCAATGAGTATTTGTGTTATGATTATTTATTATTTTCCTCAGAACTAAGCAGTGTGATTAGACCCATAGAAAGATGTAATTCTCTCTCTTTTAAAAAAGATTTTATTTTTATTTGTTTGAGAGAGAGAGAGAGCATGAGCAAGGTGAGGGGCAGAGGGAGAAGCAGGCTTCCCCCTGAGCAGGGAGCCCGATGCGGGGCTCGATCCCAGGACTCTGGGATCATGACCTGAACTAAAGGTAGATGCCTAATCGACTGAGCCAGCCAGGTTCCCCTAAAGATGTAATTCTCTTATTGAAGGAATTAAACATGGAGGCCATTTGACTGAGGTGGCTATAATGGCTTGGTAGCCTACCTAAGCCAGAGTCAATTCCTATCAATGTACTTGTATCCAAGAAAGCAAAATTTAAGAGCAGCCAATCACAACGGCCAACTAGGCTTTCCTAAATAAGACAATGGCTTCAGCTTTAGATGAAATAATTTCCCTGCTTTGCTTATATATCTGCTCTATAAAAGTCTCTCCTCTAGTTCCTGTCCACTAGGTGCCCCTAACCACTTTTGGCTTGGCACTGGTGGATTCCAACTGATGTTTGCTCAAATAAACTCTTCAAAAATTTAATGGGGTCCCTGGGTGGGTCAGCTGGTTGGGCATCTGACTCTTGATTTTGGCTCAGGTCATGATCTTAGGGTCATGAGATCGAGCCCTGTGTTTGGCTCCACGCTGGGCATGGAACCTGCTTAAGATTCTCTCTCTCCCTTTCCCTCTGCCCTCTCCCCACTCTTGGGTGCTCTCTCTCTCTCTCAAAAAAAATTTAACGTACCTCAGTTTATCTTTTTAACACTGTCTTGTTAAGACTTTCCCATTCAAAGGAGAATGCTCCCAGAATCAATGTTCCAGTTTACCCAAATCACAGAAGAACTATGAAATTCCCGTGGCCTCCTGGGGAAGGAACTGGATCTGAGCTTCATGTTCTTGTTTGTATATACCACTTAGTTTTCCTGCACCTCAGGAGCAACCTCCATAAAACAACGATGGCTATCATTTTATGGAGCATGTATGAAGTGCTAAGCACAGCATTCTAAGCACTGTGTATACGTTACCTTGGTCCATCTCCAAAATAACCCCATGAGCTAGGGCCAATCATCATTGCAATTTCAGGCACAAGGGGCTGAGATTTAGCAAGACTAAGCAATTTCACAAGGTGGTAAGTCACAGAGGCAAGGCTTCAACCCAGGTGGCCTGACTCCAAAATCCACACTCTCCTTAGTTGTGTTCTGTTGTTTCTGTGAAAGCATTTCTCAGCTCCCTTTCCATAATCAATACATGCCAGTGATCCTGTGAGCATTTATGCCATTAAGTATTGATAGTAACTACCTTCAGAGCCATGAATTTTGAAAGGGCCCTTGACTCTTGAAGTTATTCTTCTCAGAGGGCTCTGTCCTTTCCTAATGTGCTTGCTTATTTTCTAGGTCCCCTAGAGAACTGTCACAATAGGATTTTAATTCCTTTCACTTCGGGGTTACTTTAACTCTTTCTGAGCCCCATGCTCTCCTCTCTCTCAGATTTCTCTTTGGCTGGAGTATGCTTTCAAATGATCATTATAAAAAGGTTGCAGAGGATGTCAAATTTCTGACCTTTAGCATACAGTCTTATACACATTGCTTTATAGATAACCAGCTTTATTTTTTTAAATGTTTAGGTTTTTATGTATCTTTGGTGTTTCTTTTTTTTATTTATTATATTATATTATATTTATTTATTATATTATATATATTATATTATATTTATTTATTTGAGAGAGAGAATTAGATAGAGAGAGCATGAGAGGGGGTAGGGTCCGAGGGAGAAGCAGACTCCCTGCTGAGCAGGGAGCCCGATGTGGGACTCGATCCCAGGAGCCTGGGATCATGACCTGAGCCGAAGACAGTCGCTTAACCAACTGAGCCACCCAGGCGCCCTATCTTTGGCGTTTCTAAGCTCTTACTGGGATATATATATGAGTGGTGGGCCTAATCTGTGTTTTTTGTAAGCTCCAGGCATTTGTCATTCTTTCTTTGTTTTGTCATTTTCTCTATTCTCACTTTCTGGAATGCTCATTAAATGGATGGTCCACCTACTGGGTTGATCCTTTAAGTCTCTTAACTTTTTGTCTGAAATTTTCTGTCTCTTTGTCTTTATGATCTATATGGTCTGGAGGTCTTTTTGAATTTGTCTTTCAGTTGCTCTATCGACCTTTTCTCTTTAGCCACTGTGTTTGTCATTTCCAATCTCTTGCTCTCTGGATGTTTTATTTTTACAGTAACTCTTTTTGTTTTATGCATGTACTATCTCCCTGAATCTTTCTGAGCACGGGAATTAGAATCATTTAAAAGGTCTCTTCTGTTTTGTTTTCTCTCGGGTGTTTTGGTTCTTCATCTAGATTCTTCTGTGATGCTGATTTTTCTCAAATACCTAGTAGTCTTTGGAATTCCACTCCTATCTTTTTGAATGAAGGAGAAAGTTTATTAATCTCTAAAGCCAGCATGAATTTCCTTTGTGGTTGTGGAGGACTGTTTGTTTACCAGGTCTCTTTCCTCAGTGGAAGACAATTAAGGTTATAGACAAAATGCCCGCACTCATGTTGGTTGAAGTCTTAGCGATACAAATATCATATATATAATGGGATAAATAAATGTAAAATTTTGATAAGATTTGGTGAGAAAAAGGCTTATGAAGGAGTATAGTGGGGAGATCTAATTTAGATTGGAGTTTTAGGAAAGGACTTACTGAGGAGGTGACAATTATACTGGGTCCTAGAAAATGGGCTGGAGTTGCCTGATAGAGTTGGCATAAGAGCCTTCCAAGCAGCAAGGATAGCATGTTTAAAGGCCCTGGGGCAGGAAAGGGTGTGCCATGTTGTAGGCACTGAAAGGACAGCTGGGCATCTCTGACATACAGATGGAGCTCAAGAGTATATGAGTTTAGGGTAAAGAAGTAGCCAGGGTCCAGGTCATGGGGACCTTAAAGATCAAGTTATGGTAAAGGACGTTACTTTTCAGTTCAATTATAAATCATTAAAGGATTTTAATCATAGGAGTAATATGATCGAATCCACATTAAAAAAAAATCTAGCTATTGTGTGGCTAATGGAATGGAGAGGGTAACAGTGGAAGCAGGGGGAAAAGGAGGTTTTTGTAGTAGTCTAGGCCAAAGAAGATGGAGATCAAGCTTGGTACATTAAAGATGAAGAGAAGAACTGACAGAATTGGGTGGGGGATGAAGTAAAAGGAGCAAGGGGGAAAGTAGTTTCATGGATGACTTATATTTCTGGCTTGAGCAACACGGTGGCTAGAGATGCCATCTGGGAATGGAAGACTCTAGATGAAAAGCAGATTTGGAGGCAAGATTCTGAGTTTAGTTAAGTTATGGTGGGTGCGAGATGGTTGTGAGACATCCAAGCATAGATGTCTAGAGGGCCTGTGAATATTTGGATCTGGAGAGGATTGTGCCAAGGAGGCCAAAGGATCATGCTTAAGAAGGGAAGAGAACAGTCAGTAGTGTTGAATGCTGTCCCATTGTCAAATAAACAGTATCTAAAACATATTAATTCAAATCTGAAACAAAGAGGTTTTTGAAGACCTTGGAAAGAGCAGTCTTATTAGAGTGGTGGCCCTGGAGGCCAGACTGTGTGGACTGAGAAACAAGTGGAAGGTGAGCAAACTGATGGCGGTGGGGGGTGGGGAGGGTGCTCAGACAGCACATTTGGGAAGGGGAAGAGAGAATGGTGGCTAAAGGGAAGTGTAGCATAATACAGATTTCCACATCAAAATTATTCACTAGATTATGAGCTTGAGAAGGGCAGGAGCCCTTTCCTATACATCTTTCTGTCCCCTAGGCCAGCACAGTGGCTAGAATATGGGAGATGATCAAACCATGTTTATTGAATCTCCTGGAATATACAAATCCTTGGAAAGAGAACTGCTCTAATGTTCCGTGGCAGGTAGAGCTGGCTCAATACCTGGCCTGCAGTGCTGTTGCTGAGTTCCATCACAAGTCCAGATAATCACAGAATGTCTGTCAACAGTTGTGACTTGTGGAAATTGCCATTGTCAGCCTGACCTCTTGGGGTTAAACTGCTGAAGGTTCTACTCTGGTGGTCCTGCTGATAAACCCCAGGCTCTGGTTGGAGAATTGAGCAGTCCTCTCGAGATAAGAACAGGTATTTTCTAACGTTTAGTGAGTACCTACTATGCCCTGTGTTTTCACATGTTTTCTCATCTTTTCACATATCTCTCATATTCCCAACCGTCATTCACATTTCACAGATGAGAACATGAAAGCACAGAGAAGTTAAGTGTATTTCCTAATGTGCTATAAATAGCAGAGTCAGGATTTGAACCCAGGTCTTCCGATTTCACAGAGCACACACATTACTCTATGAAGGTATATGGAAAATCAGCAGGAAAGAAGAGGAGTAAGACGGGCTTTCATGGTCCAAGAATCTTGATCGCTCATCTTTTCAGTGACTTTCGAGGGACATGAAAAGCAGATGGTAATTAAGTGATCACGGGTGGGAGGAGGTGGAGGAGAGGAGAAGGGAAGGGTAGCTGAAGAGACTGATTCATTAATGGGATGAGATTCAGGTGGGTGGGCCCCTGAGCGGCTGCGCCAAGGGGATGCTCGTGAAACCTTCGTTTTTGGCTCCAACCTTATGGCTTTTTCAGGGAGGTAAGGATTCCAGGCTTTTCTGTTTGTTTGATTTGCTCCTCCTCAACTATGTGCCTTATGAAATAAAATGTATGAAGGGAAGGGGCTGTGACTGCTGATGCACCAATGGCAGAAAACAAGTTCAGAGGAAAAAAGAATATTTTGTTTAAAATTTTAAAAATATTTTAATTATTTTTCTCATTGTAAATGTAATTGGTAATAGGAAAATCTAATAGGGAACTCATACAATATTGAAAGTTCTGCAGAAGAAAATAAAAATCACCTCAAAATTCCATGACCTAGAGCCAAATGTTGTTTGAATTTTGCCGTATTCTGGTCCAAAGAATATTTTTGAAAAAATCCAAAGCTCCTTTGAATTCACATAAAATATTTAAAGGAATCATAGACAGTCCCTCCTTTTTCCTGCAGGCAATCACGTTGATCTTACATGAACAGAGGAAGAGAAGAGTCTGGTTTTCCTTAAAAATCCCCATAAAAGTCATATTCTTAGCCACCCATGCTATGACATTCCAGTGGACCCCACATCCTGGTAGTAGGGAACTCTCTCAGTTCCAAATATAAATCCTCCTCTTCGTTAGACCCACCTCCACTAGTCCTGGCAATGGCAAAAACATCTATGTAGTCAATAAATACAAAAATAGCCACTCAATTTGCTCTTGAGGCAACTACTATTTTACAGAAGGAGCCCAAGCCAAAAGATGAGCTAAAGCCCAGAAGGAAAGAGGCTCTCTTCACCATGATGATTGTCTCAGGACCTCACTTTTAACTGATGAACTAGCAGGGAGGGAAGAAAAAGGAAATGAAGGTTATGGAGGAGACACTTAGGGACCACTGGAGGCGGAAGCTCTTTTAATAACGGAATCATAAAAATGTCTGTGAACAGAAGTTCTTGTCTTTAAAAAAAGCCAAAGATCTCACAGCTGGCTGGGGGTCAGTCTTACTGTCCCCAAGACAGTGAGACTCCCTGGCAGAAGGTAATGTGGATAAAGCCCCCAATCCAGCATCTGGAGCATGCAAGGACTCATCAGGCATGAGTCCCCTTCCTTGCTCCATCTAATGAGCTTTTCCTTGCCCTGGCAGCCTCCTGGGCTGTGTGACATGTCCTCAGATGGACAGACAATATTTTAATAGAATAATGAAGTCTGACGGTATGGAAATCAGCATTGGCATTGACCTTCCAGTCACGGTGTACAGACCCTGGTTCTCCACATCCGTAGGACTCATGGAGAACATCGTCAAGCAAGAGGCCACGCCAAACCGAATTACAAGAATACCCCCTGAAGTCGTTCCTCGGTGAGTACCAATAAAACCCGTGTTTCTAGCTTTTTGGTAAATTCACAACCTGCTTTTGCCCAAATTTTTGCACGTACTTTTATCTTTAAAAAACACTGGGGGCTACCACGTTAAGTACGCTGGGGGATCCTCAACTGCAGTAGCAGCAGAAAATCTGGAGATACTCAAGATACACGGCTGCTGGCAGGGTGCAGACAGGAGAAGCTCCCCAGAGAGGCAGGCATCACCAATACTGTTTGTTCGTTCCCTTTGGTGCTTACTGTGCGTCTGTCCATGTTTGCATTTCCTCCACCCCCATCCCGTGTGCATCCCCACCCCCCTTTTCCCATCTGCAGGCTCCCTATTCTTATCAAAGGCTGCTCCTCTTCTCCAGATCATGTAATGCCCGTTACCATGGCACCCGGTACTTCACGTTATTAAGACAATCTCTTTATTAGTAAGCCTGCTCCTCCCAGGATGCCAGGCGCCTTGGAGCCCATTTGAGAAGGTGATGAACGTGTGTCTTGGGAGGCTTAGGGACTGTCAGGGGGTCAGGACAGACAGGCTCAGAGAGCTTGGACCTCACGCCCCCCTCGTGGATCGCGCCTCACTGCTTGCAGGGTGACTGGGACTCACAGCCCTGTCTCCTTTCATTGCCTTTTCTTTGCATCACGCACTCGTAATAATTATATATGTTATCACACTTCACATTTTACAGAAGGATTTCAAATACATCCCTGCCTTCAATCCTCATGGTGTTCCTGTGAACTAAGAATTTTGTGCTCATTTTAAAGGCTGAAGAAACTGGAAGCTGACATTCAGGGAATCTGACTGTTCAAGGTTATACAGACACTCAGTACCAATGGCCAAGCTGGGACTCAAACCAGACCCTCTACAGACACCCCTCTTATCATCGTCAGACAGGCACACAGAGAGACAGACAAAACATTCTACGCCTTTTGGGTGCTCAATAATCATTTGTTGATTTATTGGACTAAATTTTGCTTTTGAATCAAATGTGATGTTACTGACTTACCATCACTGCTTTGGATTACTTTCCCAGTAGAGGATTAGATTCAACAACTTCTTTTTGTTTGTTTTTTTGTTTCTTTTTCTTCCTTTTGAGCACCTGCTAGGAACAAGGCATGATGGAAATGTTGGGGAGTGCAAAGAGTGTCCTATATCACCTGTATTCTTCGACAGTGAAGGATGGGTAACACACACACACTATGCACACAAAGCTATCACCCAGCACAGAGTGTGATAAAAGCCAGTCATCCATTCACCAACGATTCATTGCCTATGAGCCACGTCCCCAGGATTCATTGATGAATAAAAGAGATATGCGCCTTGCTCTCACGGAGCTTTCTGTCTGTGGAAGGAGACAGGTATTAAGCAAAGAGTTGCACAATTGTTTAATTATAACTGGGATGTGTGCTTGGCAAGGGAGAGTGGATGTACCACCAGAGCATAGAAGCAAAGGTCCCGACTTTTGCTGGGGGGCAGGGATGGGGGGCATGTGACACAGAAAGCTTCCAAAGGAAAAGACTTTGATCCACAGAGGTGGGATGATGAGTCTCACTGCCCCCCACCCCCCAAGGAAACTGAGGTCCCTGCCTCATCACAATTAGGCCAAGCCCTCAGTAGACATTGAGAAAAGAGCAGGAATTTCAAAGGGCATGAAGGATGGGTTTTTAGTAGCAGCAAGTTCAATGATATTCATCTGTGGATATGCTTCACGATGAGAAAACCCAAAGGTCACAAGGCTAAGCTAGTTGTGGATCACAACAGGGAGGTACTCAGCGCTGGGAGGTGGGGGTGGGAGTTTCAAGAGCAGGGAGAGAGAAGGAGATACAGAGAGCCACACAGAGAAGAGGGAGAGGGGGAGATGAGAAAGAGAAAGAGAGAGAGAGAGAGACCTCCCTGGGAGGATCAGGAAGAGGTGACATGTAGGTGCCCAGAGAAGGACCAGCTAGGATTCAGCTAATGGGGGTGATTAGTGGGGCGGATGGTGTTCCAGAAGGATAAAGCAGCTTGAGCGAAAGCAGAGAACAAAGGAGAAGGAGTGTGCCAGGTGTGTCTGGGGACGTGCACGCTGTGCACTTTTCTGGAGACGAGCATGGGCTCAGTCAAGGGGAGGGCTGAAGGTTTGGAGAAGTGGAAGGGGACCCAGTGTAGATACCTCCATGGGCAGAGGGGGGCCATGAAGAGTATCTGGTCTGAGGAGTCCCATCAGAGCTATGCATTAGGAGGATTAGTCTGTCGGGAGGCCGCAGGGTGGATGGGGAGGGAGGGCAGGAGGTGCCCTTTCGTCTCACTCCCACTGGCCTACCAGGGGGATCAATAAACGGGAGTTTTAACAGTCTTCTGCCTAATTGCCAATGGAAAAGGGGTGATGAATTTTTAGCCCTAATCGTGATTGCTTTTTTAAATTACTTGGCATGACTGATCCTTCCCTGAAGTGTAGAAAGGGTGTATCCCTGCCCCTCAAACAGTTGGGGAAATAATGGATGTTCAGGAACCGCTGATAGGATTAACTGAATTTCCCCCCTTCCTGCTTTAGCTTTTGGTGGTGTGAAGTCCTTGGGAACTGTTTCCATCTGCTAGGATGTCAAGGGGAAGTCCTCTCTGCTGCCCCTGCCTCCTCCACCTTGGATTTCAGAGCCCTTCCAGTCTTGGCTGAAGCCTGTGAAGGATCAGGACCAACCGCATCCATGCAGGGCCAAGGCGGGAGGGGGCAGCATCAGCCTCAGACAGAGGCTTTGATGAGGCGGCACAAAGGCTCCAGTCCTTAAATATCTGTGCCCAGCCTGCTGCTGTGTCTGAAATTCCCCCTTAAGAGTCACTGATGTTTGGGCAATTCCAGAAATAACGCTTCACGCTAACAGCTGCCCAGGGTGACGTCACCGGCAGCCAGAAAACCCTTCCTCTCCCCGTGGGCCTTTGCACCGGGGAACTGCTTCTGGATCTGCCCCTCCCCTGCCGTCCTGCAGTTCCTGTAGCCCAGCTCTAACTGGGCATCCTCTGGGGCTCCTTCTGCCAGGGTATTCCTCTTCAGCCAGCCCTCTGCATCCGGAATGCTTTGAACTATTTCTCCTCTCTCGGGCCGACTTTCTCCCAGCTAAGTCTTTCAAAACCCTATAGCTGCAGGCAAACACCACCTCACCCCTCCCTCACCCCTCCCTCACCCCCGACCTCAACCCGTTTTCCAGAACCTTCATCTGACCAGAGCCTCGGCCTCCTGCCTGCCGGGGACAGAGGTTTGGACAGTTAAAGGATTGCATCTTCAAGGGGAAGGGTGGTAGAGAGAACCCAGTATTTAGAGTCAAAAGAATTTCCTAAGCTTGACTCCACTACTTGTACCAATCGTGACTTGAGGAGCTTGGTCTCTGAAAAGACATTAATGTTGGCTTTACAGAGTAACCAGGAGGCGCCAATGAGTAATCTCTTACACTGCAACATGGCGTGCATACCCGGTGAAGGTTTGGCCTTCTCTAGATACCATTCCGTAAAGCTGTGATTCTTAAATTTCACTGCCTATGGGTATCACCTGTGGAGCTTGTTAAAGACCCTCATGCCCAGACCCTCTCTAGCTCCAAAGATTCTGAATCAGAGAGTCCAGACAGGGCCCAGAAGTCTCTGGGTTTAACAGCCTCCTGGATGAGTCTCGTGTAGATGGTGTATGGATGCTTTGAGCAACCCTACTGTGGGGGTAAATGTCTCAGATCCCGACTTCCTCCACTCATTCTCTTCTGTGTCCCATGGTTGGTACCAGCTCAATTGGGCCTAGTTTCCCTTCTGAGGCTACTCTAATACACTAAGTACAGAGATTTCTCAAACTCTCTCTGATGTGGCTAAATATTGACTTTTAAGACGCTCTTTGTGCCACACCCCGGCCCCTGATCAACTCTCCGTCTGCCTTTAGCTATTTCTATTCATTTTTGCGATTCGGCAGAGTTACCTGAATGCTGGCGGTTAATGCAGCTCTCGCTCAATGCCTTCTGGAACTAAGTGCTTTCTGGCCTTTTGGGATTAGCTGCCTGGAAATAGAGTTAGTTATACAGTGTTTGGCTTTTGGCAGTAAGAGAACTATGTCTTGGCTGAACACTGACTCAAAAGGCCTTCCCCGTTACAGAGAAAATCATTACAGCAAGATAAATTCTCATGTCCTAATATCCAACATCCTTTCTGACTGCAGCCCCCTTGGATCTGCTTTTAATAATATTTCATACCTGCTTATAAATAAGCTATAAAAGCGTGCTGTAGATGATCAGGTGTTATGCACAGAGGAAATTTTAATACCATGGCTTATATAATTGCAAGACGTCCCTCTGATGTGAATACCTGAGAACAGAACAAGGTCAGTTTTAGCCTACGTCCTCCTCTGTGGCATCTATATATGCCCAGTGGCTCTTCCGAGGGGACAAAACAGTGGTTTTGTTGCCATACAGAGCCCATGGCCAGGCGCTTATACATGAAGACCCCGTCAAATATAACAGACACTTGCCCTTATGTAAATTTAGCTCTACAAGTGGTGAGGTCTTTGCGCTGTGCTGAGGGTAATGGTGAGGTTCTTGACGTCCCTGTCTGCCCCACCCCCCCACTCAGCTGCCAGCAATGATAATCTGCCTCCTGCAGTCACTGGAGGGTATATTTAGAGCCTCTTCCCCAAGAGTGAGCTGGATCTGAAAATAGATCGCTTGGCCTGTGTGCGACTGGGTTGCAGCCTCTAAATCTACACCTGAATATATGTAGCCAGTAGCCAGCCTGATGCACGTCTGTTCAACAGAATGTAAGTGCCAGTGGCCTCGTCTTGGGGGCTGGGCTCTACTCCAGGATTTCTTCTTCCCTCACAGGACTTGAGCAGGCCTTCCTGACAGCCACCTCTTTGGCTGTGACTCCTTGGATCTGGACCCAGTCTGGATTATAGTGTCCCATATTTGAACTGCTGGCCTCTCTCTAGAAGGGACCAGATGTTTCCCTCTGGTCTCAGCTCTGTGTGATCACAGTTCTGTATCCTGAGAGCCCCCATGTGCTTTGCAGCTGTGGTCGAGTTGTTTATGACAGGGAGCGTTTTTATGACCATCATTTGACTGGGAACCGAGAGATGGAGGCATCTATGTAACTGTTCTTTCCACCTTGAAAATGTTATGACAATGTTATTAGTTCGGAGTTAAGGGCGGTTGAAAGTTACCCTTAAACTTGTAGCTTATAGCCTCGTGAGAGCAGGGATAGAGCTTCTCGGGGTTCATAGCTGTCATCTTAGCATCCATTCAATAAGCATTTATTAAGCACTCACTGTATACAAAGCAAAATGCTAGATTCTTTGATATTATAAAGATGAATAAGTTGTCCCTATATTCAAGAAGAAGGTCCTAGTTTAACAAGTAATTATGATACAAAGGGAAATTAAACTAAATAAATATTTAAGCAAGTTTTTTGGAGAACAGTGGAAGTACTAACCGTATGTAAGGGAAGATTGACAGATGAGACAGCCTTTAGATAGTACCTTTAGTGAATAAGATTTTGATGGCAGAGGGGCTGGGGTGTGAATATGTCTCACACGGTCCCAGCAAACCTCAAGTCAGTATATGCTAAGTCCACACAGCCGATGGCCTCAGCCACCACATCTGCTAAGCAAGAGCTTCTTGTGTTTCTAAGTTCCAATTGTGTGTTCTAGCAAATGGGCAAAGTGGATTTTACTGGTTCCTTGGAATTATCCCGGGAAGTGGTTTCTCATTTTTTGCTGATGGCTCCTTCTTAAGAAGCTTCCTGTTAAAGAAAGATTCTCTTTCTTTAAGTCAGTACTCCCCAGACTCATCTAACTGCGCATTAGGATCACCCAGGCTTCTTTTAGCAGGTCCCAAACCCAGACCACAACCCCAAGCCAATTACATAATCTCTAGAGGTGGATAAAGGCTTCTGTAATTTTTTTTAAGCTTCCCAGGTACTTGTGATGCCAAGTTTGGGGAACAACTCCCTTAGGGCAAGTTTAACTCTTCTTGTTTCACTAGTAACTGGAGCCATTGGCTACGATACACAGGAGTGGTGGCTAAGCCATGGGGACACCTTGTAGATAAAGCATGTGTCTTTGAACACCTTTTAGACCTTCTGGAAATGGCCCAGGTTTTGGTGATAGCTGAGACAGTCCTCATTTAAAGCTGATCAGCTCTCTGTCTGAATCAGGCACCTCATTTCCATCCTCAGAGGCTCTCAGTCACCAAGATGGATGTACTATATTAATGCCAGTATCAAGTCTGTCCACACAGGAGTATATGATTCCATGAGAAGGAGCCCATGAAAATGAAAATTGGGTTGTAAAAACTGTTGGGAGTCTAGGAACACTCCCTTCCTCATGTCTAGGACCCTGGGGTTGACATCAGGAGAGGTTAGCATAATGAACAAATTTTAGTTCATCCATTCATCCATCGTGCAGTTATTGGATTTCTGTTATGTGTTAGACACTGTTGTAAAGGCTTTTGGGGTTGCAAAAATGACTCAGACCCAGTTGCCAGTTATTTAGGGTTTCCTGCCTACTAAGACGGCTTTTCAGATGCGTTCAAGACAATCATCCAAGAAGGGACGTGATGAGGGACACAAGAATGGTCCCAACTACAGGCTGTGGGAATCTAGGAGAGTGGTCCCAACAGAGGGCCATCGAAAAGTGCCCATGAGAACGGCCTTAGGGAATGGCAGTATTTGGACAGAGAACAGAAAGAGGGGAAGACTCTTCTGAGCAGAAGAGCAGAAGGAACACACACGCAAAGATGGATTCGTGGGGTGGCAGCCCTGGAAAACAGTGGGTTATCTGAATCTGACCAGCACGTGAAAGGGAGACAAAGCCAGGAAGGGAGGTTTCCAGCAGTGCACAGCTGACGTGGCACGTCGAACACAGAATCAGGGGCGAGACAATGCACCCATGGAACTCTTGGAAGCCAGGTCATCTGAAGGGGAGACCTGAACCATTGCATTCCCCAGCTTCTGGAATACACTGAGCTCATTCCCTCCTCGGGGCAATGAGACCTACTGTTCCCTCCGCCTGGTCCACGCTCCCCACCACCTCTTCCTTTTCCCCCAACTGAATCTTAGTCTTTCTTTAGATCTGAGTATAACTGTCATTTCCTCAAAGAAGTCTCGCTGACCTTTCAATTTAAATTAGATTTCCCTGCTATAGTCTCTCATCTCATCCAATTATTTTCCTTCATAGCACTTATCATGGCTTCTAATGATATATTTATGTCTCTGGCTATTTGCTCTCCAGCTCTTCCATTAGACTGCATAAGCTCCATGAGGTCAGGGACTTGATCTTATTGTCTCTTAGTGCATCCCCAGTGATTGACAGGCAAAAAGCTCTCAATAAGTGTTGGCTGAATGATAAGTGAATGAATGAATGACAGCAAAGAGAAAAAAAAAAAAACCAATATGTAAGAACCTCCCACCCCATAACACATGTAATAGAAACACATCACTATTAAGGGAAAGGTCAAGGTCTGGTGAAAGACACGTTGGCTGGGAGTTGGAGTCAGGGGCCTGGTTTTATACCCATTTCTGTCATGCTCTAGTTGTGAGACCACATCTGAAATCTGACTGGTTAAAGTGGCTCTCTTTCCTTCCCTGACTTCACAGCCTTGGACTCAAAGTCCTCATTTATAAAATAGGGTAATACGGTATGCCCTGCTTAACTCTAGTATTTGGGAAAACACATTGAAACTTTATATACTATTAGGCAGGTGAAGTACACACAAATATAAAAATGTTAATTGGTGTCATAAATGTAGAGATATTTGCCTCTACATTTTATATCTAATAAATGACTTTTGTTTTTTATTCATGTTTACTGCAAAATAGCATTTTCTATTGCCATTGTTCAAAAGCGCGCGCGCACACACACACACACACACACACACACATACACACACACACACACACACAAAGATACCAGTGGTTAAGCTATATCCTTTTATTACCAGGGTGAACATAAGATATGCCAGTGAAAACAGATGCCCTTTTCATTTACTCAAAGGCACTAATGACTTTAATAAAAGCAGAACATATCACTTAAGAGAAATAGATAATTAGCCTTGACAAGAAGTGAGCTCAGAATTCTTATGAATGAATTAGCTAATTCTCACTATGGACATCGAGCATTTGGTTTTTCATATGATATCCTAATGAGAACCCAGTAACAGCTGGGGGCAGTGGAGTGACTGAAATCAGTGGGGTTGTCTGGGAAGGGCTTAGGTCAGGCTAATGTTGTTATATCAATAATGGTCTTAGGACACTGTGGTACCAGCCAAAAACGTGGATTAGAAAGAAAAACCACATTTATATGTCTTGTACTTTAGACAAAGTTTATGGCTTGTTATGGGATGTTAAATCATATGGAAGGTATCGCAAGGTAAGCATGCTGGGATATTTTGGTATAAGCATAGCAAGCATTTTTTTAATGCAAACATTTATTGAGCACCTACTGTGTTCTAGCATTTAGGCAGGAAAGCAACTTATGTGGGGAAGCAGGTCAGGGAAGGTAAATGGACATAACATTGAACCACAAGTTGGGATGAATGTACTGTGCTCCCACAGTGAGCAAAATAGACCAGAAGGGATCACTGGAGAAAGGGAAGAAAAAAGAAAACAGACAAACAAGAAGATATTACTTCCTTGTGTTTGTATAGAACTCTGGCGTGTAAAACAAACAAAACCCTAAAACCAAACCAAACCACATGCACTCCTCTCGTCCCATTTGATCATGAAACAAAAACAAAACCCAGAAACCTTAGTGAGGTGAGTGGTGTGGGTGTCCCCCCGCCCCACCCCCAAGAGTAAATGAGCTTGCCCAAGGTCACACAGCTGGAGAGCAGTGGAACTGGAGGTACTGGGCCTTATGATCTCTATCCCAGAGCACTTTCCTCCCGATGGAGCTTAAAGGGTAGGTTGAGACAAGACGGTGGGGCCCTTCCATGCCAGGCTAAGGCTTTTGGTCTTTATTCTGTGAGCCGAAGTGGTCAGGTACACCTAACTTAGCGAAAGGGGAAGAAAGTAGAGTCTACCCCACACTGCTGACAGCTCATCTTGACACTGACCTTGAATAAAGCTCTAAGGACAGCTTTTCAAAGGATGGTTTTTGAGTACTTGGAAGGACCCTTGCCAACACTGGCTCACCAAAAAGCCAGCTGTGCTGAAATAACTCATTTCTTTCTCGGACAGGCATACAAAATGGTAGTTTGTGTTTTAGTAAGACACTTGCTTCAGACACTTCTGTGGAGAAAATGGACAGTTATAGAATTGGGGTGTGGATCCATTTGCATTTAATTTTCAAGTTGAAGGGGATTTTGGAACTCCTCTAGCCCTGTTCCATCATTTCACCAATGAGTAAAAAGAAACAAGGGGTAAAGTGACTTGCTTAAATTACAGCAGCATCATCATCAAACTAGCTTGTACCTATTGAGCATTAATTGTGTATCTGCCATCTCCTAAGTGATTAACGCGTGTGGACTCAATTCTCATCACAAACCTATGCGGTCACCGAGGCCCAGGGAGAGTCAGTCCCTTGCCAATACTGTGAGGCTGTAAGCAATGGAACTGGGATTGGTACCCAGCAATGCTGGGTTCTGACTCGCTTTCTCTGCAGACACAGCCTCTTCAGGCCACACAACGAGTGTTGTATAAGCCAAGTGTCCGTGGTCCTCATAAACGGATGGTATGCTGGTCTGCTGTAGGATGTCCTTGCTATGTCCTTTTCAGTATTTCTGTCCCTAAGTTAGATAAAATATGGGAGCAGCGCGTCAGATCTTCAGAAGTCATGAAATGGGGGGAGGAATAACATACACTGGATGAAAGAAGCAGGAATCCCAGAAGATCCGGGGTGATGAGTGAACCCAAATGTTGCACTTCAGAGGAGGAGAGGATGATATTGCATGTTGGCCCCAAAGCCGATGGCCCAAGAAGAGGATGAAGACTGGGTATAAAGGAGAATACAGCCGGGTGGGTGGGTGGGTCATCTGTCAAGTTAGTTCTGTGCGAATTCACACATGGGGCTGCCCAGGAGCTCATGCAGGGAGGCGAACAGTACCCCCGGATTCTGCATGGTCCGCATCTATGCCAGTTCTCAACCGAGCCTCTGAGGTCAGCCCCTAGCCAAGGAAGCCCCGGGCACACCATGCCTTCCCAGTGACAGCCTGCATCTTTCTTCTTCCTTCCTGACCGACTTTGGCTCTGATTCCCATCTGGGCCCCCTCCTCCCTCGTCATCCAGACTCTGTTCCTGTCTCTGGGCCTTTATTCTTACTTTTTGCTCTGGGTTCTCTTAGCACTTAAATCTTGATTTTTTTTTTTCCTGTGGGCCTTGAGTTGCCTTGCATCCCTCCATGTGCCATGCCGCATCAAGGGCAAGCCTCTCATCCTGTCCCAGCCTCTCAGAGCTCAGCCCACGACACTGGTGGGTATGTTGACAGCACCCGCGTTGCCCTGCCAACCCAAACACCAGGGGGAGGAGACCCGGATCAGAGCTGCAGTATTGTATTCAAGCCTGGCCAACCCCCTTCCCCTCCCTGAGAGTCTCCCGGAATTGAAGTGTATTCCTAGAAAAAGAATAGGTTGTCAATAGACTCGAATACTTGGTGATACATGGGATGGTTGAACGAGGCAAGGGTGCCTACAGAAGTAGATTATGGGCATGGGAGATTTATCTGTGAATTTGCAGAAGATCCCCACAGGCCCCTCTTGTGTGGCGGCAGGGAGTACCCTAGAGCTTGTTGGCAGAAGCTACAGAGAGGAGGTAGATGCCAGTTCAACTAAAAAAACTTTCTTATGGTAAGAGCTATCTGGAAATGGAATGGAATAGTAGTGAGCCTTCCATGACTGGAGGTGTCCAAGTACAGGCCCAGCAGTGGCTTGTCAGGAAAGCTGTATAACAGACACGCACATCAAAGGGATACTTGGACTCTTTGATTTGTGGCTGGGTTCCACCCAAGAGAGTCTCTGGCTCAGGGAGGGCTCAGTGGTGCCTTTCGAACAAGGGTGGGATGACAGCGGTGGATAAGGTGAATGCATCCCTCCAAGTGAGCGGCCATCACCACCTCTAGCCAACGCGTCCTCCCTGCTCGCACGTGTTCCCTGTGAGCCAGCTCAGGCTCCCCACTGCACCTGTCAGCTTCTTCTGGAAGAGCGCAGACAAACGCTTCTGGCCCGCAGGGCAGGACAGGCCCAGCCCACATCCAAGGGAGGCTGTAGCTTCGTTTTCCATAGCTGGGGATGGAGTCTCACACTTCTCCAATCTTGCGCTAATGAAGGGGTTCTGGTCTCTCTTGGCCCTCACCCCTACCCCCCGGCACAGATCAAACACCCAGGGCATCGGACGGACAGGAGCCCGAGTGGGAAAATGCCTCTTACTAAAGCCCCCATCGATGTCTGTGGGTGCAAGTCAAGAAGGAGGCCCCTCCAGAGTCTCCCGGCCCCTGCCACCCGCCTCCCTCCCTCCCTCCCTCCCTGGCTCCTGGCCTACGGGGGGCGGTCACGCCGTGGTCTGGGCTTCCGGGACGCTGGGCCCCGCCGCCCGCAGCGCCCCGGGGAGGCGCGGAACCGGCGGAGCGCCCGCGGCCGCCCAGCCCCGAGGGAAGCAAAGCAGCACGAGGCGCCCGCGCGCGGTGGGGCGGTGGCGGCGGCGGCGGCGGCGGCGGCGGCGGCGGGACGCGGCGGTGGCGGCGGCGGCGCTGTGCGTGGTTACTGACAGGCACCAGCTGCTGCGCCGCCCGCCGCCCGGACGCGCTATGTGGCCGCTCCGAGCGAGGGCTAGATTCCAGACTAATCCCGGAGGGCTGGCCCAGCCCGAGCTGCCCGGGCTGCGAGGAAGCGATGACCACTCCTGTTAGCCCAAGTTGAAGGCAGCCCGGCTGCGCGCGGGAGCCCGGGAGGCCGCGCTCTTCGGAAGACGCTCGGGAGAGGAACATGAACTGAAGAGTCAACATGTATGGGAATTATTCTCACTTCATGAAGTTTCCCACAGGCTTTGGCGGTGAGTCCTGCGCTCGGGCTGCCCCGGGGGGACCTGTCTGGACGGGCCAGAGGGGAATCGGGAAACGTGGACAGCCGTATGCTAGTGAACTGGGAGGAGGGCATGTATGTTTGTACGCGTTCGTAGTGTGTTTCCGCGTGAGTGTGTCTGTGAGTGCAGGGGAGCGGGGGGAGAGGGCATGGTCGGAGGTGAGGCTCTGTGCATAGCAGCATGAGTGAGCAGAAGAGAGGGCATGCAAATATTCCAAGAGCCTTCCAACCCACCTGCCTGAGAATATATGTGAGACCCAGACAGAACAAGAGCATTGTTAGAACCCAGTGTGTTTGTGTGCGTGTGCAAAGTGGAAGGGTCAAAGGCAATCACTAGGGTGTACCTATTATCCAACTTGTAATGAGAAAAATGTGATGAAAAAGGTTTTGCCTGGCTATTAAGAGTCCCTGCGATACTCGGGAACAAGGGCATGCTTGTTTTATTTAAAAGCAGATCTCCGTATAATTGGATTTTTTTAAAAAAGAAAACGGAGCACTTGAATTTGCCACCGTGTTTTCCTTCCTCTGTTGTCTTCCCTTTTGATTTGCTAATAGCCCCGCGCCCCCTCCCTGCTGCTTTCCCTCGCTAGGGTCTCCGCCTGCAGTTACACTCGGAGGGTGGAGGGTCGGGTCTGGGGGCGGGAGTCTGTGCTCCCAGGACCTGCAGGCTGAAGGTCCGAGTCGCCACTTCTCAGGGGCTGCCTTCCAGGCGACCGGAGGCTCCCTTGATTCAGTGGCAGAAGCCGTCCAGCTTTGAATAAATGGAACCAACAGCTGACCAACTGGCCTCTCACTTGTCAGCTGGTGGCCTGTAGCTTGCATTCTTGGGAGCCAAAGAGGAGCTTTTGCCCTGCGGATGCTGGCAGACAGGACAAAGCAGAAATTCTTGTTGGGTCTTGAGAACTGAAAAGTCCCTGCTCTCCCGACCTCCTGTGTGGACAGATAGGCAATTCATCCGAGGGCTTGGCGGGTAGAGCTTGCCTCCTTTGCAGGGCAAAACCCTCTGTGAGGCGTGGAGGGACATTGCAAGGTGGATTTGGTCCCTGCTGGGGAGGCATTGGGCCAGGGGGCTTGCTCATTCATTCAGGGTGCCTTGGGGAGTTTCTGTGAGCCAAGCGTGGTGTTAGGTTCTGGGAAGACAGATGTGAATGAGACACGGTCTCTGCCACTTGGACAGAGTAGGCTTATCACACAGACACATTGTAATATTTTGTGCTGTGTGCTCTTTGGGATGCAGGAAGAGGTTGTTGCTGGGACACAAGAGGTGGGGGGCCATGGATGCCGTCCAGGAAGAAGGGATGTTGAAGTCATTGGGGCCAGTCTCATGATATGACCCAGTGCGAGTGGTGGCCAAGGCTCTGACCGGGACATCTGATCTCATTTATAGTTGGGTCCTGGGTGTGAAAAGCCTTCTCGGCTCCCATCTTGGTTCCATTCACAGCTGAGACACTTTTTCCTTTTCCCTCTGAATTCAGCTGTCTGAGGTCTGAGGGATGTGCTTGTCCTTCAGATCCTCGGGAACCCCAAGGTCTGGGAGGTCATGGCTTCATGAATGCCATGGAGACCCTCTGAGCCAGTGGGAGTGAATAACTGGGTAAAGATGGAAAGATCCAGGGAGAGAGCTAAGAGAAAGTTTGGATAAAGAAGGTCTAGCCCCAAATTCAACGGGGATTGCCTGCTGGAATCTTGGAATGTTAGTCTCCTCAGGGACCTCCAAGAGCACCTTAGACCTCTCATTTTATGAGTGGAAACAAAAGCCTCAACAAGGCAGGGACCAGTCTAAGGCTATGTGGGGTCTGATTGGGAGAGACCTTCCGGAAAAGCCCCTGACTCAAACTTACAATAGTACTCCTTCAATCTGATCTAGTGAAACGAGCAGGAAAGAGAGCGAGAAAAAGTGAGAGAACTGAGTTGGGTTCACATACTGGCTGTGTGACCTTAGGCAAGATACTGAAACTCTCTGAGCCTCAGTGCCTTCATCTCTAAAATGGAGCTGATAATCCCATCCTCAGAGTATTGTTTTGAGAATTAAATTTGAAAAAGCAGCTACTTTAGTGTTGTCCATGTATTTGGTACTTAATAAAAGTTAATATTTTCATCCCCTCCATTTTGCTCAAGCATTAACATGCAGATTAATTTAAAAATCAAACATTACTGGGGAATAATGAAATAGGAATCTGGGGAAATAAAATGAAATACTCGAAGATGCACATACTTTGCTGGTTTCGAGTCTCACAATTGTGGGGGCTCTGGTAGTTGGTGTAATTCGGTTTCGGATACAAGGAAACACACCAGTGCAGCCATAGAAGAAAATACATTGATGTAACATGGGGAGCGGGAGGGAAAAGGGCCCTCAGGTTGTTTAAATGTCTTCCTCTGATGCGACTTCTCCTTGTTCCCGAGGGAGGAGAACAATTATTTTGTTTAGTTCTGTTGATGTTTTCCATTTTGTTTGCGTGTGCCAGTTAAGAGGCTGCTAAAACACCGAGCCAGAGGACACGGCCCTCACCCCCACCTCCCCCAGTGCAGGGAGGTCTGTCTGAGAACTTGGCAGGGAGGGAGGACCCCCCCCACCCCCCCCTCCCGCAGGCACAGGGAAAACCTGAGGACTGGAGTGGCTGTCACCTGCAGCCTCGGTACAGAGAGTGGAACCACATGCATGCAGTGATTTGGTGCACGCCCCCCTGCCTTTTTATACAGCAGCAAGTGGAACCGCAGGGAGCTCCTGTGATTCCCTATGAGGGTCTCTAGGGACACCAAGTCACCCTTGGGAAATGACCCCTGGGGATTGTGTCTGGGGCTGTGCTTCCCAGATGTGAGATCTTCGTCCCATCGGTGAACGAGGGACGGGTTAGATTGGCCAAGGGGTGGTGACTACCTGGGTTGCCATGGTCTCGCAGAGGTGCCCCGTCTCCCAGCGCCCAGCCCTGCCGTGTGATGAGCAGAGAACCCTTCTCTCCTTCTCTGCCAAGTCCTGGCTTGGCCGGCTGCTCAGTAAGAGATTTGTTGGCCTGGAGGAGACAGTTGCTGCTTCTAAGAAGATGGCAAAACAAAGCCTGTAATTCCCCCATGCAATTGTGCGGTAATCCTCAGGGTGTGAGCCGAGAGCAGGGGATCAGTTCACAAGCGCGCTGCCACACGTCCGCCGGGCCCGCTCCCCTTGTGAGCACTTGACACTATGGGCTCATGACAGCCCTCCGAGGAAGCACCATGATGATCCTGCTCCTTTTGGAGAGGGGGAAGCTGAGGCACTGCACAGCGAAGTAACGTGCTGAAGGTCTCGTGGCTCGAAAGTGGCACTGGCCAGGATTTGAACGCAGGCAGTCGGGCTCCAGAATCCCCGCTCGGCTGAGCTGCCGCTCAGGACACCGAGGGCCACACACTTGCTTCGGGATGGGGACGGGAAGCCGTGGGAAGCAGCACACCCCTTGCTGGGGTGAGGAGCCCTACTCCCGCCTCGGCTCTGCCCGGTGGCTGCAGACACTTGGCCTGGCCTTTGAGGAATAAAACACAGGAGAGCCTTGCAGTCACTCAGGAGCAAGGGACTCTGGGCACTAATTGGTGCTGCTCCTCGAGGCCTGCTGATCTGCAAGAGTCCTGCCCAGCTGACCCTGACATTTGTGTGGAACACTCTGCTTTTCAACTAAGGGTAGCCACAGAATAGCCAGAGAGGAGGGGTTGGGTTGGAGGCACGTGTGGCCATACACATGTGTGTATGTACGGGGGGCAATAGGAGGGCATGTGTGTGTGTGTGTGTGTGTGTGTGTGTGTGTGTACACGGATGCGTGCACCAGAACATATTTTTCCGCTCACAAATGTGTGGGTGGTTAATTGGGACCTACCATGGACGTAAGTGGTTAGGGTTTATGTAGGAAGGAGGAACTGTTTATGAGATTTTGGAAGGAACATATTTAGTGTAAACTATTTTCTGAAACATTTACAATCTTACCAGGAGACAGAGAGCTGACTAGGACTGGGGGAAGAAATTGTGCAAAGACGAATCTAAATTCTCCACCTCTTCCTTCCCCTCATGATGTTGCTTCTGTGTCTGCAGAGAACTTTCCACCAGAGTTGGGTGGCTGGAATGCCAGGGGCTCCCAGAGGAAGCTGCGATTTTCTCTTATTTGAAAGGGGAAGACTCAGAGGCCCAGGAAATGTAAAAGTTTGTTTTCTAGGATGCCTGGGTTTGGGTGGCTCTCATGGGATCGAGATCCAGGTCCGAGCTCAGCGATTGTCGCAAAAGAGTGCAAATAGTAGCTAATGTGTATCGGGCACCTACTGTGTGCCAGATCCTCTTCCATGGGCATTGCAAGCACCGTCTTATTTGATATTCTCAAGGGCCCCTGGAGGGAAGGCACTATTATTATCACCATCCCCATTTTACGGATGGAAATGTAGAGCCACCGGGAGGTTTAGTAACCTGCTCAAGATCACCCAGCTGACCCAGGATCCAAATGCAGGCAGGTGCCAGGGCTGCTGTGTTCAAGACCCATGCTGCACCTGCTGCTTGCCGGGGCGGGGTGGGGAGGGTGGGGGCGTAAGGTGGAGAGGGGGTGGTTGCAGGGAGATGGAGTCCCAGATCTGCCACAAGTGGGTGAATTATGTGTAAGAACAACAACTAACATAATCTCTGTGCTCGTCACAACTTTCTTAGGGATCATAATGCATTTTTTGGACGTGTGTAATTGCAGCAAATGAAGAAAATGGGGGTGGGGGGCAGGGCACTCGAAGGTACTGAGAAAACAAAATTCTCCAGATGGACCCCACTTTATTCTAATACACGGAGCCCGATTTTACACTCTAGGGTGGGAATCGGCAAACTTTCTCTCTGAAGAACCAGAGAGTAAACCTTTGAGTCTTGGCTGGCTCTAGGGTCTCCTGTTGCAACTGCTCCAATCCGAATCCTGTTGTGGGGTGAGAATAGCTGTAACTAAAGTAGTACACACTAAGGCATAGGGATGTTCCGTGTCCCTGTATGTTTGCAGACCCCTAGGGGGTGGTTCTGGAGAAGTTTCTGAGTGTTCTCCAGTTTGCAGTGGTGCCCATCCCTGGCTCTGACAGCCTCTTCCCTGGCTTCCCTGCCACAGAGCTGAGTCTTCAGAGCTAGACTGAGGGGACTGCGGGTCATGGGGGTGACCCCTTAGTTACAGGGGAGGACACTTGGGGAAGCAGGTGTGGCTTGCCCAGGACCTGCAGCTGCTGTGGTCTTCAGACCTGGTTCCCCAGACCCCGCCCCCTGGGGGCCACCTGGGGTGGCAGGAGAGACTTCAGAGAGTGCTCCCCCGACCCTTTGGTAAAATAACTCAATACTACTCACCACACAGGGTCAGTGTTAACCTTCTACGGTGTCGGGATTTCATAAAATAAAGCCTGGGCAATTGTAAACACACAGTAAAAGATCCCCCTTCCCATTTCAGAAAATTTGGAGACTATAGTTCTAAATTCAGCTAGAATTTTGTGCGTAGACTTTTCTTAGGGGAGGTGTGCCTGTTCTTAAAGCATCAGAGGGCGGCTCACCAGGAGATGCTGACAAAGCAAAATGAGACATGGATTCTGCGCCTGTTCCAGGAAGTTCTGTTTTAAACAAATCATTCTAGGGCAGGCACTCCTGAGATCTGGCAGAACGAGAGCTGGGACCTGGGACCTCCAACCCCTCCAATTTTCAGGAGACCCTGGGGCCCAGGGCCAGTGACTTTGATGAGTCACTGAACAACCTGGAGCCCGCTGCTGCCTTTATTAAACACTGTGATTGAGAGGGGGGGAGGGAGACAGGAAATGTCTAGGTTTGAAATCAAGCTCAAACTCCTGATGGGATTTCAGAATCCAACATCTGAACTTAAAAAAATGGAAAAGCCTGTGATCTTTAATTCAGAAAGCGTTTACAAGAAGTCAGAGGAGCGGCCAAGAAAGTGCTTAACACATATGTTGGGATGTTCCTTCTAGGCTGGTTGGCCTGGTTTTCATGTCTGTGCCTCAGCATCTCCTTCCTCTCCTTTGCTGGTCACTAGTGTCATGGGGGAGCAGTCTCTTGGACAGTTGGGGGCTCATGGTACCTGTGATTTCTCAGCCCCAGCGATGAGGGGAGCAGAGCAAAGAGTAGCGATAGGGAGAGAATATTCTAGACTCTTCTGGGAATGCCAGATCGGTTGTTCAGCACACATTGGCTAAATATCTGGCTCGTGCAAGGGTTGTGCAGGACCCTGAAAACTAGGACCCATCCCCTGTCCTGAAGGAGTGATGAACTAGTTACGAGCTCTGCAGTCTGCATCTGCCTGACATTTGGAGATGAATTATTTCTGGAAATGTTTCTTGGGCCTAAGGTCAAGTAAATGGGTCCCAGGAATCTAAGTGTTTAGAAGCTGAGAACAAATGATCCTGTGTGCATTACCCAAGGATAACATTGCATGAGGGATGTTGTTCACTGTATTTTAGGATGATTGCAGTCTTTAGAAGACTGTCCATATTTAGAGGTCAGGGCGAGCATATCTGAACAAGAAGTCCAGAGAGACAGAAAACGGGATTGAGGTCATGGGTTCAAGAGCTGGATGTGGACAAGATGGATGTTCAAGGACTTGGGGAACAAGGGGTGAGGTGGGAGCACCCCCAGCCAATGCCTGAAACACTCATCGGTGTTGTCTTGGTGGACCGATGGGTACATGGTCTGCCAGTATATGGAGCTGGTTTAAAGGGACAGACAGTGTTCCTTGTTAGCGAGCCCCTGCTCCAGGACCCTGGCATACCTCTTACGACTTAGACACAGCATAACATCCACCTGTACCGTCAAGGTTGATAATTTGGTCCTGGGTAGGAAAGCAAGCAAGATGTCATTAATTACATGCAGAAAGGTTACCAGAAATTGTGCTAGACTCAACTCAGATTCTAGGTCTATAATCGTTCACAGCAAGTACTGAAAAATGTCACTTTATCATTCTGAACCTGTTTTTCTAAATCGATCTAATGGGGATAATTTCTGCCCTACTGACCACTCTGTGTCAGTTTGAAGCTTCTATGAACTAGGCGCTGACCCCCAGGAGGGACTGCTCTCTCCCGAGTGCCTAGCCTGGGGTCTGGCACAATAAGGCACTCAACAAATATTTTTTGACTGACTGAACCAATAAACACATAGAAATAAATAGCATATATATGATATATGAAATAAATATATGAAATAAAAACATAGAAATAAATAGCGTATCGTTACGAAGAGTTTTGTCAGCGTGAGACAGTATGTAGAGGGTGGAATGACCTTGAATCCGGGAGCCAGAAGACCCAGTGTTTTTGTCCTGACCGTGTAGCCTTCAGCAAGTTGTGCAAACTCTCTGGGATTATTTTCTTTTCTCTAAAATTAGGTAATTCCTCAAGTCTTGAAAGTATGGTTTCTAACCCCAAGCAAATGGCCTTATTAATTTATGACCTAACTGATTTGGAAAGGTGATTAAATTGGTCATGGTATGAACTAGTTTGTATTTGCTCCTTCACCAAAAAGAAAAAAATGACCAAAATAAAACCCCCCCAAAAACAAAAAAAAAACGTTTGTCGAGCAAATAAGATCGTAGAAGTGTTGCCCTATTTTAAGTTACATCTGTTTCGAAGCAATTTAAAAAGCCTGGTAGGAGCATCATTAGCATATTAACGGGGTGTTAATTACAAAAGACTCTTTTAAAGCAGATTTTTATAAAATCTCCGCTTAACCATTAGCTTGTGGTACTCGAAACACAAACTCTTCACGTGTGTTACTTAGAAGTAATAAAATTGTAATTTAAAAGTAATCTGCCAACTTGTCACGAATTTAGACTGATTTTTTCTCTCAATTGATCGAAATGAGTAAGGTTTTGCTATAATTATATATAATGCTGGTAATAATGAGGCTGATTATCAATCTTTGCCTGCTTTTCACTACCTCCATCATTGCAGGTTTTAGGGGAGGTGGGATGGAAGGGGCTGGGGGGATGGGAGCAGGGAGGGTCGGGCAGGGGGAAGGAAGAAGGGATGCCACTGAGCTCTCCCCCTCCCCCAAGCACCGGGAGAAGCAACCCCATCCCCCACCCTGAAGAGCCCTGAGCCCTCCTTCGGGGGCCTGCAGGAAGCCGGAGCAGCCCTGTGAGGCTCTGAAAGGCTGGCCAGCTGCGTGCAGCCGGTCAGCTGCTGATCTTTGCGTCTTCCCTTGGTGCTGAGGGGCTGTGGCCGCTGAGCCCCTTCTCCCACACACTCTCCACTTCTGTCCCGTTCCTTTATTTTCCCCATTGAGAAAGCCAGAAAACCGCTTTGAGAGTGGAGAAGATGTGGCTTCTCCTTCTGCTCCTCACTGCCTGGGAGTTCGGCACCTCTCACCTGCTAAACTGTAGAGCTCTGTGCCTGTGAAATACCCTCCTGTCCATGTCAGGGCGGCCGTGAAGTTCCGAGGCTTCTGTGCAGGTGCTTTCGAACATGCTGATCGTGACTCAAATAGAAGAAACGCGGACTAGCAAACCCCTGGCATCCGAGTGCCCCTTCTACCGGAGAAGGGAGAGGGAAAAGTCAGGCAGAGCTGGGACTCCAGGGAATGGACCCTAGGCCAGCTGGGAACTGGGAGGGGCCGGAGTCAGGATGGGGAGTGTCCTGGTCAGAAAGTGCCAGGGTCGGGGGCATCTGGCTGGCTCAGTCCCTAGAGCATGCGACTTCTGATCTCCGGGTTGTGAGTTCAAGCCCTACGCTGGGTGTAGAGATTCCTTAAAAAGAATGAAATCTTTAGAAAAACACCAAAAACTAAGACAGTGCCAGGGTCAAAGTCCAGAGGGAGGCATCTAGTTGGATTGGGGAAGGCAAGGAGAGCCGCCCTGTGCAGCTGTGGGGGGAAGTCCCAGAGCAGTGAAGCTCATGGTGGGGCTGGGGCTAAAACCCAGATCTGCTGCTTTCCTCCCTCCATTCAGATGCCACTTGTGTAATTTTCTAGTCATGTTCCCTTGGGCAATGTATTTAATTTCTCCGTCTCCCAGCTTTTGCATTTGTACAGCAGAGGTAAGTATACCAACCTTAATGGGGCTTGTAGGTATGAAGTGTGTCAATATATGTAAAGTGTTGAGAGCCATGTCTGGCTCATGGCAATTTCTCAATGAATGTTATCTTTTGTTGTTGTTAGTCATCAAGGGAGGTGACGATTAAAGTGTCAGTTCAAGTGCCTTCCTGTGGCAGGCCTCCGTCTGCCTTGCTCTGCAGCCTGCCTTGTGTGTTCTGAGCCAGGGGAGAGGGGAAAGGATGTGTGAGTAAGTTTCCCTTAGACTAGGAAGAACAAGCCAGGGGGCGCCTGGGTGGCTCAGTTGGTTAAGTGACCGACTCTTGATTTCAGCTCAGGTCATGATCTCAGGGTCCTGAGATAGGGCTCCATGCTCAGTGGGGAGTCGGCTGGAGAGTCTCTCCCTTTGCTTCTGCCCCTCCCCCATGCTCTCTGTCTCTCTCTCTCTCAAATAATAAATAAATCTTTTTTTTTTTTTTTTTTTTTAAAGGAAGAACAAGCCAGGTGTCTGACTACTCTATGATTCTGGGGCTCATGCACCAAGTCCCCCCACTGGAGACAAGGAGACAGGCTTGGGCGTGTGATTGTGCCCCAGTGGGAGAGAGTCGAATGAGACTGGGCTGTGCGATGCTCCCTTGCCTTCAGATGGAGGGTCCTGACTCTCAGAAATAGCACATCTTTACCTCTGTCCCCTTCCCTGGGGGTGGGTATTAGCCAGTATCAAGATTCCTTACAAGTTTCCACTCCGTGCAGGAGAGGCGTGTTAGTGGGCCAGCAAACACCCTGGCGCAGCTGCAAAGGGGTGGAAACACCAAGCCGTTGGCTCCCTTGTCTGGCCAGTCAGGAAGACTCATGCTTGACATTTTCCTTTCATTGGCTGAGGAGGAGGTTGCTAGGCAACTTCCTCACTTTGGTAAGAATTCTGTAGTTCTGAGTACCCGGGCTTCTCTTTCTCAGCAAGGCCCCCTCCACACACACACACACACACACACACACACACACACACACACACGCACGCACACGCGCGCGCGTAATTCGTTACTCAGAGATTTTTGTTTTGGTAAACCAGGGACAGAGATTTCTGATGCAAGTAATTTCTACCGATGAACTGTCTACAGTTATACACATTAATTAACAAAAAATGATCCCATCACTGCTCCCATCCTGTTGTCAAGTATCTTTTGAGCATCTGCTACGTTCCAGGCTCAGTGCTGAGTACCATAATGGGAATGGTTAATAGCAAGGGATAGAAATTAAAAGTATGTGACAACCAGTAGGACAGCAGACGGTCAGACTGGAAGTCACGTGGAGGACCTCTTTGTGCCAGGCTGGATTATGGGGAGATCTGGGTGATCCTAGGGGAAGGGTGGAGTGGCTGGGATGACGGAGGGGAGCTCCGGGCTCAGAGCAGTGGCTATTTACTAGCCGATTCAGAAAACTCGATATTATCAACAACTGGGATGCCCGTACCAGCGTATGGCAATGACTGTCCTTAATAGATCATTTACTAATGGCCTGGCTTGGGCTCAGCCCTTGATGTCCATGATCTTCTACAATGGCATTCAAGCCAGACACAGTCCCTCCCTCACAATGTTTACAGAATAGTCATTTAGTGCAGTTGCTACCTCGGGGCCCCTACTCTCAGGTGCTCCATCAGCAGTCCACTGTAAGGGTGTGTGTCTCCACTTTGGGTGCGGAACTGCAGTTCAGAGGGGTCAAGTTCCTTGCTCAAGTTTATGTGACTAGAAGGAGGCAGAGCCTCGAATCCAACCTAAGACTTTGTGGCTTCAGCGTCTTGTATTCTGCTGGGCTGCCCCAGCGCCACGAGGCACACGCAGACTTTAGGAACCATGATAGTGTATGCACCCTGCAGATTCCCGAATAGCTTTGATTGCTGGTGACGCTCAGCATCGCATACTGCAGTTTGGAATCCCAAAGAGCCCGAAGGTCTACCATGTTCCAGTTGCCGGAGATGGGGCCCCCTCGGAAAGTGGTCCAGACTCAGACCATGCCAGATGGCTGTGACCTGCGCTGCTTCTTCGAGATGCCCCTGGGCTGTATCCTACACCGTGTCCATGAAGCAGCAGTGGGAGGGGTCTTGGAGACCCCTGGGCAGATGGAGGCCCAGAAATATGACTTTCCTTAAGTATGTTGTCAGAAGAGAATCGAAGAAGCTCCTGAGAAAGCCCGCTAGCCCTTTCCCATCAGATGAGTTAGTTTTTATTTAAACAAATCATTGCCTGAGCAAAGAGCATCAACTCCACGGAGTAGAGGGCTTGTGCATTTCGCAGGCGTCTGGCAGTGGGCACAGGCTGGCTCCAGGTGGCTAAAGAGGATTAGGAGGGTGTAGGGTCAGGGAGAGAGCCAGGCTGCTGGGGTGCGGGGGCTGGGAGGAAGGGTCCGAAGGGGCAAGAGAGAAGGAAGCATCAGAGGAGACCTTGACTTTGGATCTGGGCTAGAAGCCAGGTTTCTGGAAAACATGTGGTGGCTTTTGGTCCTGGCTGTGGTTCCCATGTGGCTTGAGAAAAAGAGGAGAGAGGGAGGGAGGCCGATGGAAGCGCCGTGGACAGCTCGGCTCAGGTGTCCAGGACGGGTTAATTTCCCATGGAGAAACACGTCTGTCCTTAGGGCACAGCTTCTCGCCTTTTCTAAAAGCAAAGCGTTCATGTCTAAGAACCACTGGGTCGTGGGCGAGGCACAGGACCGACCTGCAATCCCGTAAGTTATGTCTATCCTTTTGAATTTTATTATTATTTTTGTAAATATGGTTTTAAAGTAGCCCCCCTCTTCTGGATCACTGACTCAGCAGAAGTAAACCATATTTTAAGGCCACTGCAAACCAAGCTTTAACTCTGTTTCAGTCTGTCTCAGCCATATCATGCTCCTCACTGAGCAGCCAAGGCATATTCTGATTGCCCTCCTCATTGTTATTATTATTATCAATAAAAACAGTATACTTTTCATTTCAGTCACCCTCACATCATCTGATTTTATTCTTGGAACAACTTGTGAGTTCCCCAAAGCCCGTGTTCCTATGTTTTTGTGCAGGTCAGTGTTTCTCCTACACACCATCCCTTTACACGATATTCCCATGTGTTCTGCACATGGAGTATCCTTGTACTTAGACTTTGTCCTAGGTCACTTTACTCTTTTTTTTTTTAAGATTTATTTAGAGAGAGAGAGAGAGAGAGTGAGAGTGTGAGCAGAGGGAAGGGCAGAAGGAGAGGGAGAAAGAGAACCTCACGCAGAGTTCCCTGAGCATGGAGCTCAGTGCAGGGCTCCATCTCATGACCCGGAGATCATGACCCGAGCTGAAACCAAGAGTCAGATGCTCAACCGACTGAGCCACCCAGGCCCCCCTACTCTCTTTTTGAAAACTTAAATAGCTATTTTTAGAAAGGTAATCTTATGCAAAAATAGAAGCCCAGTCACTTGCTATAAATAGAAGGAAACAGTAAAAATAATTATAGAACTATTAATATATATTTTTAAAGAGTTTGCCACTTAAAGTACCACCTAAAATGTCCCTTATCACTGTGTTACAGGCTCCATACCGTGGGAACTCTGGGGTTGATGAATGTGCGAAGTGACTTCTCGTCCGTGTCTGTCCCACGCTCTGGGCCTGCTGTCGGGGTACAGAAGGGAAAGACAGGGGCTCTCTGAGATCCATGTAAAGCAGAATAAAAAGGAGTGTAGTGGGGTCCTTTGGTTTGTCTCTGGAAAGCTGAAACCGGAAGGGCATAGCGATTTCCTTCAGGTGGCCGGGCTGTGGGGCCATCCCAGCGGGGAGAGCACAGCTCCTCGCCCATCAGGGCGGGCTGGCTCCCAGCTCACCTGTCACATGTTATCTTAGGAACAGGCTCAAGATATACATTGGCCTCTTTAAATGTCACAGCCTTCCAGGGCCTCAGAAGAGTCTAAAATTGTTCTTTCCAATCAGTGGCCATCTGGGAAGATTTTTGGTTTTTCTGGCTCGAGTTCTTGGAAGCTGCCCTTTTCTCTCTCCTTCAGATAAACTTTCAGCTTGAGATCCCTTCATAATTGAGTCATCTTGTACTTTGTGAAGTGATGGCTCTCCAAATCATCCTCACTGTCCTTGACAGCACACATAGGGGAGAATGTGGGCTTCACGTTGACAGTTGGAATCTAAGCTCTGTCACTGAACACCCGGGCAGGACCAGGGACCCTGCTGGGGGTGGGGAAGCAAAACTGGACACTTGTCTCCCTCTCCCAGTTTAATGGAAAAGACAGGGAAATAAATAAATATGGCGACACAGTATAATAAGTGCTAAGATATGAGTAAAGCACAGGCTTTACTGTGTTAGAAAATGGAAAAGGGCATCAAACCAGACCAGGAACACCAGGGAAGGCTTCCTGGAAGAAGAACTCAACTTCCTTGAGTTAGACCTTGAAGGATGAATAGGAACTTGCTAGAAATGGAGGGGAGAGCAAATCATCCCAGAACAGGGAGCAGCATGGGGGTGAAGCTGAGCATAGGTTTTCTCATCTGTAAAAAGCTAAAGTGATCCTCACAGGCTTACTGTCAGGATGAAATGAGTTGAAGTATGGAATTTGCCTAATGCTATTCAGGACACGTGATAAGGGTCTGAGCTGCTCATTTGACCCCCTGGGCACTCCTCTGTGGACCCACAGAATGTGGTTCATCCTCAGTTGTGCTACTTAGAGCAGGTGATTGGGATTTATCTGTTTATATAAGACAATTGTCCCTGATAGGTGGAAACTCCCTGGGTAGAATGCTGGAGGTGCCGTCACTGCCCTTGACCGTGGCAGTGACTTTTCTCTCCACGGGGAGACCTTAACCATGTTAGCAGAAGCTCAAGAGAAACTCTAGGTTGACATTTTTCTAGTGGAATATTTATGTTTAAGAGTAGTTGCATAGAGAGGGGCATCTGGGTGGCTCAGTCGGTTAAGTGTCTGACTCTTGATTTGGCTCAGGTCACGAGCCATGCTCAGCAGGAGTCTGCTTAGATTCTCTCTTTCCCTCTGCCCTTCCCCTTGCCACATTCTCTCTCTCTCTCAGATTTATTTGAGAGAGAGAGAGAATGAGCGAGAGAGAGTGTGCGAGCGAGAGAGAGCATGAGTGGGGGGAGGGGCAGCGGGAGAGAGAGAGGGAGAAGCAGACTTCCCACTGAGCAGGGAGCCTGACGTGGGACTTAATCCCAGGACCCCAGGATCTTGACCTGAGCTGAAGGCAGACCGCTAACCAACTGAGCCACCCAGCACCCCATAAATAAATCTTTTAAAAAAAGAGTAGTTGCACAGAGAAAATACTAGTTAGAAAACACTAACTCAAAAAAATGTATGCACCCCCATGTTCACTGCAGCATTATTTACAATAGCCAAGCTGTGCAAGCAACTAAGTGTCCATCAATGGATGGCTAACGGATATGTATGAGATGGAATGTTATTCTGCCATAAGAAAGAATGAGATCTTGTCATTTGTGACAACACGACAGACCTTGGGGGATTGTGCTAAGTGAACTAAGTCAGACAGGGAAAGAAAAATAGTGTGTGATCTCACTTATGTGGAATATAATAATAATAATAATAATAATAATAATAATAATACCACTACCTTGAGCTCATAGATTCAGAGAACAGATTGGTGGTTGCCAGAGGCAGGGATCGGGGTGGGAGAAATGTGTGAAGGGAGTCAAAAGGTGCAAACTTGTAGTCATAAAATAAATAAGTCCTGGGAATGTAATTATAGCATGGTGACCATAGCTAATAACACTGTCTTGTATTTCCTGGGAGTGGATCTTAAAAGTTCTCATTACAAGAAAAGAAATTTCTAATCGTGCGTGGTGACGGATGTTAACTAGTCTTATTTGTGGTGATCATTTTGCGATATATACAAATAACGAATCATTATGTTGCACGCCTCATGTTGCGTGTCCATTATTATCTCAGTAATAAAAAAAGAATAGCTCCACACTTACACTTCTGACGTGCTGTTGCCCCTCCCCAGCATTCAAAGGGAGCACATCCCTCCCTGTATCCTGCTCCTAACACTACACTTAGTGATCCCTGAGGTCTCCCAAGGGTTTGGATAGCACCCCGCATGTAGCAGCAGGTACTCGAGAGCTGCTCCTTGAATGAACAGGGAACCACGCGGGGAAGCAGTGCTGTGATTCAGGGTAGGCTGCCCTGTTGCTTTTCCAGTCTCTGCTTTGCTGCTACGGATCCTGAGGTTTATAGCTTCTCTCTTCTGGAGAGAATGTTCCATGATGGGCTCCTGAGAGGACAGCGGGGCACCTCCTTCTCTGTCATCTTGAGCTGCGGCTCACCATAAGGGAACTTGTTAACTTACCCGGGAGAAGTGGTACCAGACAATCATGTGCCCAGGGCCTGTTCCGTGGACACTTGTGACCACGGCTCCCTGTGCCTACAGGTAGGAACGGCCTGGGCAGGCCTATCTGCACTTGATTTCCTGGGCCTCTGTGGCCAGTAAGCCATGTCCAGCCACCCTGAGTCTTCTTCCCTGAGTGCTGATAAAACCCCATGCTGTGGAGATAGGCAGGGCAAAGACCTTAATGGGCACAAAGCTGCAAAAGATACGGGTGGCCAAAGGTATGACTACAGCCTCTGTCCGCCCCCCGCCCCCCTTGCCATGGTGGAATATGACCCCTGACAGTGGGTACTGTGTTCTCTTGGGCTCCGAATTCCCAGCACCTGGAATTGTACCTGCATCTTAGTAAATGTTCATTGCATGTGAGTGAATGAATTTCTCCTGACTTGCAGGCTCAGCCCTGCCCCAGCTCTCAGAGCAATAGGAGTGTGAGACAGGGCGTTCCGGAGCATCTCAGGCACCTGCTCAGTTCACCTCCTCATGTGGGTTTGGACTTGACTTCCCTTCCCTGTCTGGCTGGCCCAGGCCACAGTCCCCTAAGCCCCGGGGGGGCTTGTGGGCTAATGCCCCTTGTGGCCCTGGCTGTTGATGTGACCCAGTCCAAGGTAGGTTCCAGGCGGGCAGCAGACAACTAAAACACTGATGCGTGTTCTGTCCGAGAGCAGGCCCTCGCCCTGTCTGTTCTTCCCTTGCCTTTATTCTAGCAGCTCAGTGTGGGGTGTGAGCACGAGGGGCAGGGTACAGGACACAAGTGGGGGGGTGGCTCTGTTCTCACAGGGGCCATCTCTGTGCCCCCCCAGTCTCCCCTCATCTATGTTCTCCTTACAGGCTCCCCTGGCCACTCCAGCTCCACGTCCATGAGCCCATCGGCAGCCCTGTCCACAGGGAAGCCAATGGACAGCCACCCCAGCTACACGGACACCCCCGTGAGTGCCCCACGGACTCTGAGTGCAGTGGGGCCCCCCCTCAACGCCCTGGGTTCTCCATATCGAGTCATCACATCTGCCATGGGCCCGCCGTCGGGAGCGCTGGCAGCGCCCCCAGGAATCAATCTGGTCGTCCCGCCCAGCTCCCAGGTAGGTGCCCTTCCTCTCGCGGGACTTCCCAGCCATCTTGCATAGGTTTTCCCAGGCTGCTCCTGGAGCCGAGCCGGCACTCGGCAGGTGCTTCATGTGTACTTGCTGACGGGACGTGCCCCCTGCAGGGCCTTCGTTAAGTGTGTGCGTGGGCCCGGCAGCCCCAGAGAACCGACCGCGCCTCGTGGGCCAGGAGACGGTGGCCCAGAGGCCACCCGTGTGGTTTAGTGGTTCAGCTCTGGCAGTGATTTCACTGTTTCTGAGCGCTGTTTGTCATCCTGGGGACAGACCCCCCTCTGTTCTCGATTCTATAATGAGTGTTTATCAAGTCAGTGAAGTGCCTGCTGCTCTACTACATGCTGAGGGCCATACGGAAATGATCAGAATGCGGTCTCTGCTCTCCAGGAGCTTATTGCAGAGTGGGGAAATGGGCAGGTATGGCACATGGATCGATCTAGAACATGGCCCGTTGTCTCTGAGATAGAGGGAAAGACTGGAAACTCAAGAAGGAATCCTCCCCTAATTCCTAGTGCGCCTGCTGCAGCAGAGGGGAGGGAGGAGGTGTGTGCATGGGGGACACTGCATTGCTGCTCTGAGGAGCCCTCAGGTGGCTGGTTGCCTTTTGCTCCCTCTGGCAATGTCGCAGTGAGGCCGTCCACTTTCCTTTCCTGTGGTGGTCAGCTCTTGATGTAATGATGCTGTGTAACAATCCCCAAGTTCTCGTGGTCTACAAAAACACACATTTTTCCCCCCTCACTCGCAAATTTGTGTTGGCTGGGATGGCTCAGCTTCAGATGGTGGGGGAGCTGGGCGAGGCTGCAGGCTGGGTGCAGGGCTGCTCCTCGAGTCCCACACTAAGGGAGCAACAGCTACTCTGGGCGCGCTTTCTTCGTGGTGTCACGCAGGAGGGCAAAATCAAAACGAAATCAGTAGGGTACAGTGAAGCCTCTGCTGGCGTCATGCCCCCCGGTATCCCATTGGCCTAAGCAAGCTGTGTGGCTCACCCCAACATTAACAGGGCAGGGAAATAGGCAGAGTGCCTGGGGGCGCCTGGGTGGCTCAGTCGTTAAGCATCTGCCTTCAGCTCAGGTCATGATCCCAGGGTCCTGGGATCGAGCCCCGCATCGGGCTCCCTGCTCCGCGGGAAGCCTGCTTCTCCCTCTCCCACTCCCCCTGCTTGTGTTCCCTCTCTCGCTGTGTCACTGTCAGATAAATGAATAAAATCTTAAAAAAAATAATAAAATCTTAAAAAAAAAAGAAATAGGCAGTGCCTGTTTTAGCGGGAAGTATTATGGAGACACAATGCAAAGGATATGAAAAATTAGGAACAATAATACCATCTACCACATTCTCCTCTCTCACTTATGGGCATCTCACTTTTGGGCCGACACCATCCTGCCCCAACTGCCAGCACATCTGGAGGCAGCATTAGTAGATTCTGAAGTTTCCTTGGAATTTATAGTTTTGGAGAAGAGCCAGGACTCCCATTGTGTCAGTATATCTTCCTACTACAGGGAGGATTTCTGAGACCATCCCTAGACCATCCCTTTCAAGAGGCTTCCTGTGCACAGGGTCTGAAAAGCAAAGCCATGTGGAGTCACAGAACTTTAGAGCCAGTAAGGGATTCAGAAATCTTATCGATCGAGGGATCCGAGAATCTGGAGAAGACCTTGGGGGCGGTCATCGAGTGCGGGACTGTGGAAGCCGCAGCCAGGCAGGCAGCAGAGGCGGATGAGTGAGGTGGACATATATCAGCAGGGCTGGCGGGGTCTGCAGGGAGCTGCCTCCTTTCCTTGAAGCCATTCAAATGTAAAGATCTGAAGCATGTGCAGGTCAAGCAGATGGGTCACATTGGGCCGGCCCTTTTAACCCCAGTTTGTAATCTGATGATTTCACCCGTAGGATCTTCAGAGTATACATTTCTCCCCTATCCCATATTTTGGCCCTTGTGAAGCTGGTCAAAGCCCACCGGAGAACCGCTACTGTCTACATCGTCCTCATCCCACGGAATAAAGTAGCAGGGCTCAGTGAGCTGAAGTGACGTGTCCCACCGCACACAGCCAATCGGCAGCAGAGCCAGGGTTGGAGCCCAGGCGTCCTGACCCCCACTCGGTGTTCATGACGCTGCATTCACCTGCTGCCGTGGTGTGTGCTGACTCAGTCCATGACCCCAAGATCTTCGGCTGGCTGCCAAGGATTAAAAGATGACTAATCAGGGCTCCTAAGGAGTCTCTCAGGGGGCGTGGCACATCATGCAGGTAAATTGCAAGGCAGCGTGTGGGGGCTGTGGTAGGCACGAGGGCAGAACTGAAGGGAGCAGAAGAAAGGGACCTCTGAACATCCCACATGCGTGTTCCATGAGAGTGTGTGACCACTCAAAGGAGTGGGGACCAGACAGCCACGGAGATGGCCACGTATTTATGCCACTCTCACCTACTGGAATCAGCAGGGCTGGTGACAGGTACTCTTCAAAATGTGAGACCCTGAAGAGGTTTGTTTATCCTTGTTCTTTCGTGTGAGTGGACTCCAGGAAGGCAGGTCATAGCCCGTGGGCTAGGGACAGAAGGAAACGCTGAAGTTCTGGGCTGAAAGTAAACTCTTGCAAGGGCACTCATGTTCACTCATATAACCGTTTAGGAGGACCTGCTATGTATCTAGCGGTACTTCCTGCTGTCCTAGGTTCTGGGGATAAGCACTGAGTAAGGTTATTTCCAAGGCAGTGACCCTGTCGCAGGCAAGACGGACGAACAGCAAAGGAAGGAACGAGATGGTTCAAACAGCAATCGTTCTATGTATGAAGCAATAAGACAGGGTGAGGTGATAGACAGTGACAGGGCTTGTGGGTGGGAGTGGGCAAGGCACCATCCTTCAAGGCTGCTTTTAGCAGCCATGCTCCGGTCTGATTGAGCCAAACCTAGCCAATAAATTCAGCTTCCTAGCTGTGCGAGTGGCAGGGCCGCTATTCCTGGACCATATGTCTGTACAGAGGGATTGGGGTTGAAAGGTCAGCTGAAAGCTTTGGTCCTGGCCAACTGGGCTGTGTGCAGAGGCCGGGGCCAAGTTTCACTCTGGGAGCTATATTAAGCTTGCCAAGCTCTGGGGAAGCTCAACAGCCCCGGACACTGAGCAGTGTTGTGGGCTTGGGCTCTGGAACCACCCGGCAAAAACATTTTGCCCAATTAACCAGATGACACAGGGCATCTAGGACCCTAGGTGTTAGCTGCGGTGAGCTGGGCTCTGAACCATCTGGATAGAAGGTCTCTATGCATCCTGTCTTCCTCGCCCGGGATGGGTCAGAGGGGGACTCGTGCTGGAAACATGCTCCTCCTGTGACCCGGGTCTAGGGTAAGTACAGTTTCGGGGTGAGGGGAAGGGGGGAGCTGTGATGTGGGAGCAGCAGGCTCTGTCTCCCATTCCCTGCTCTTGTCATTCTGGTGTTTGAGCCTCTCTCTTTTTTGCTCTTGTTGGATTTTCATTCTTGCACAGTAAAGAGAACTGAACCCAATACTATGGAGGTGGGGGGACTCTAACCTTTTGCAAAGAACTATGGTTTATGGGTCTCTCAGTTCCCTTTTTTTTCTATTTTGGGGTAACACACTTTTCCCTGGCTACCTTACAGTGATATTTGTGAATATTAAAGGAGCTCTGGATTTGAAAAATCACTTCTTAAGCACTCTATGGCAGTAAGGTAGTGATATTATTATTATTATACCTAGGTGATAATACGCACCTCGGTGATTTATACTCTACCCCCATGTGCTTGTTGATTCTGGTGCACTCTTGCTGAGAGGCTCGAGAGAAGTTCATTTCAATAAGCATTCATTGAACCAGGCACTGGAGATTAAAAAAAAATTGTAAGAGTCAGTCTCTGCTCTGGGGAGTATCTAAGTGGAGGGAGCAATTCCCAGAAACACCAAATATATGACTGGGAAGATATTTATGGGGCTTTCAGACAAAAGTATCTAGGCCCCATTTTCATGACTGTGTGTGTGATGCCTGTTGTCTGGACTAGGAAGCAAGCCCTGCGTGTCCTTGGAATGCCCCCACCTCTTTCTCCCCTCCTGAACCCAGCTGCCTGACCTGGGTTCTGTCCCTGATAATTCCTGCCCAGGTGGTGATTGATAACCGAATTACTATCCTTGCAGATTTTTATAGAGAATACTTAATAAAAGTTACAAGTGTTAGAGCTGGAACAGACCTTAAAGATCATCTTGTTTAATGATTTTAAAAAGTTAAGCCATAAAGTCTTTTCTCCAAGAGAAGGCATGTTTGGAAGGCTGATGAGTGTGGCCGATACAAACAGGTCTGGGTGAACCCGGGGCAGGAGATCCGAAGGCTTCTTGTTCGCCCTCCCCACCGCCCAGCCACACGCACACCCTGAGTTGGAAAAACCACTGATCGAGGCTGTAGACGAGGAAACCGAGTCTCTGATGCAGTGACCTGGTCAAGGTCACACAGTGAGGCAGCGGCAGGTCCACCAGAACCTGGGGCTTCTCTCTCCCCGGTTAGGAGGTCTAGGGTCCTTACTCCTCACAACAAGGACCCTCACTGGATTAAAAGAGTGGACTCCACAGAGTCCACTCCCTGGAAGAGGATTGCCTGCCTGAGGCCTGGCAGGCAGGCCACGTATCTGCATTTAGTGGAATAATTTTGGCTGAAAGCAGCTCAGAAATGCGGGACCTGATGTTCCATGGTGGCTCCAGGGCATCCAGGAAGCGATTGGTCCCTGGCTGAGAGGCTGCAAATGGAAGCCAGGCCAGTCAAGTGTGTTTTTGTCCTGTTCTCAGAGAGCGGCCAGCCGCCTGGTGAATCCCCGCTCTGAAAGTGCTCACTTCTGCAGAGCCACTTCTAATGGAACAAGACAGCCAGCCAAGGGGACTCCAGGCCACGCAGCTAATGGGTTTGCGCCCCGGCGGCTTCCTTCTATCCCATCTGTCTTTGCACGGAACCCACACAAACCCCAAGCCAGCAAAGAGGCCAATGGAGAAGGGAGTATCAACCTTTCTGTCCCAGCCCTTCCATCCTGCTGTTGCCCCTGACCCATGAGGAGAAGGGGTGGAGGGGGGCTCCTGGCTCCCACCTGGGAGAGAATGGGCTCCTCACCACGGGGGTGGGCCGGGAAGCTACTAGGGCAGGCGGTCTGAGCCTCTCCTGCCACGTAAGACGGGTCTTGTGGTAAAAGGGGAATGCACTGGGAGCTCAGTGTCCTAGCTCCAGCCCGTTAGCCTGGGAAGACACCTAACCTGCGACTGGGCAGATCGACAGCCTCAGTGTCTCCCTCCAGGTTTTCCTCGAGCGGCTGCCTCATTTCCTTCCCTGAGGCAGAGCAGTATTCCTCAGCTGAAAACCTCCAGGGGCTGCTCTTAATTGCTTCTCAAGATTCAACCCACTCTCCTTAGCCAGGCACCTCCCACGCACCCACAGCCTACACGAGCCCCCGGGCTTCCCTCAGGGACTTTTGCTCTCAGAGCCCTTAGCCCATCGCCAGCCCATCCGAGTCTTATACACTTTTGAAGACTACGAAGCCCTAGCTCAGATGCCACCTTCTTCAAGTAGTCTTCCTTCTAATCTAATCTCGGTCGTTTGGGGCCTTTCCTTCCTAAACAATCCCCACTGACGTCTAACCTTATCAGTGGCCAGTGCCATTGAGGCAGCTGCCATCTTCCTCCTTTCTGTATCGCCATAGTATTTCCGAATGAACACACAACATAAACTGCTCTAAGGCCCAGTTCCCTCATCTGGAAACTAGAATGACCTCATAGGGTTGTTGTGAGCACCAAGCAAGCCTTCTGCAGAGGGTACTGCTAACAGCATTAACAGTACTTGCCTCCTGTGACCTCCCCAGGCTGCAGGGGGCGAACTGGTCCCACGGGACCTGGCCGTGGGAGGGGAAGGGGAGTGGGGGTCTCTTGAGCCTCAGGCGGTGGCGCCCTCCTCCTTATTCCCATATCCTTGTTTGTCAGTCTGAGGATTTGGGGACAGAGCCTTGGTCAGCCAGAGGGCTCTTTGTCCGGGGCCCATCTGACCTAAAATGTTTCCATTTGGGAGGATCTAAGTGGTGACATCTGTTTCACCAAGGCGCTCGAGAAACGTTGTCACCTAAAATTTACACCAACAGAAACCCCCTCAACCTATTTCTTAAAAATGAGTACACATCTAAATATGTCCCACATCCGAAGTAATGATAACCTAATATCATGACAACATTCGTTTTCTGACCCCCCCACCCCCCGCCAAGAAATGGAATCATTTAACCCCTTTGGCGAATGTGGGCTCATTTACTGCAGAATTCCTAGCACAGAGTGAGTGTTGGCTGATAAGAAACACTCAAAAGTCTTGTCTTGATTAACCAGATTTTGCTGGAATGATAAGAGCCAGAATTTATGGAACCGCTACTGTGTGCCGGGCACTATGATGGGGATTTTCCAGCGTTCTGTCATCTAATCCTCCCAGTGCCTCTGTAAACTAGGTCTTACTAGGCTCATTTTACAAAAAACTGAGGGCGGATGAAGATAAGTAACTTCTTTGAAGTCATGCCGTTGGTAAGGGCAGACTGGGAGTTGGTCCCAGCTCCATGGGACCCCAAAGCAATGTTTTTCCTGCCAAACTGGTGATTCTTAGCCCTGGCTGCATATTAGCATTCCCTGGCAAACCTAGAGAAATAGCAGTACCAATGGCCCTCAGACCTATTGACTCAATTTCTGGATGTGGAGCCCTGGCATCTGTTTGTTTTTTGTTTTTTGTTGTTGTTTTTTTTTTTCCCCTCAAATCTCCCAGGTATACATCCGGGGCTGAGAACCATGGTGTGACACCAAAACAAAGCAAAATAATGGGCACAAGTTCTAGATGTCTTGTCTTAGCCTTGTATAAAAAGTGGGGGAGAAGAAGAGAGAGAGATTCTCCCATCGCATGTGTGTTTTCATCCTTTGTACAAATAATTTTTAAAAATTCCTGGTCACTTGGACTTCAAAGCAAGGAGCTGCAGGCTGTCTTGTCTTTTCTCCATCCCTTACTGCCCTTGACCCGAGCCTCTGCCCACCTCCTGTGCTCAATAAATATTTGCTCAGTGAATTGAAAAGCTGGTAAATTTAGAAGGAACGTAACTCAGGCTATGTTGTGTTTTATGTTTTATTGATCATTCCTTCTGTCCCAAAGGCCTTGAATAGAGAAACAAATCCTCCCTTTGGTTTAGTTTGAGAATTGCTGTCACTTTGGGGAGACAGTATGATTCAAAATTCACATAGACCCTATAGACGTCAGTGGAAACTCTTAAATTCCCAGAGTTACCATGTGTTTCTGCTGGGCACTTAAACACGTGCATGCTCTGCACCACCTGTGAGTTTACTTGTAAGTGTTCTTAATTTTTGTGCACGTCCCCACTCTTCAATGAGAGTGTGCATTTTTGAGGAAAGAGAGATCTTCTAGGTTTTCTGTCTCCCTTCACAGTGCCTAGAAGGTTGAGCTGTGCCCATGGGCACTCACAGTTTCTGCTAATTGGACGACGTAGTCATATGTATTGATGATTTCTTTGATGAATACAGAGCACTAAGCAGCGGCTTCTCGATAATCTCCCCGAGCCCTGGGAGACATGGAGGTGGTGGTGGTGAGAAGCCAATGTGACCTTGGCACAGGACAGGACAGGGATGCACATGTTCATTTCTTCAGCCATTTGGGCACGCCAGCTCCCTACCTCGTGCCAGGACCACGTCGGACATGGGGAAGACAAAGCAGATGGTCCCCGGCTGTACAGATTTTCCAGTTTCACAGAAAAATGGCCCGTTCCTTACGGTCAAGTTCAAAACCATGATCTGAGACTTTCTACCCAACTTTGGCGCTACTGCAATGATTTGGGCATTTGGTTTAGCATCCTCTGTGGGCTCATTGAGATGACCTTCTCTTCCATTTTACTGTGAACTCCTTAAGAGTGCATTTTTAGACCTCACCTTTGTACCCCAGAGCCTGGCACAGTGCCTGCAGGGTGAGCACTCAGTGAGTGTCTGTTGATTGACTCAGTGAATGGATTTGCATTTTTTTGCTTGGCTTTCTTGGAGTCTAAGTCTTTTGCCTGAGAGCCGTAGCTCCTCTTGGAACACTGCTGAATAGACAGTCAGTCGTTATTACAAAAATCTAAAAGTATACAACAGACTTGTCCTAAGTGTGTCCAGGGTGGATTTCCAGCTCTAATGAAACACATGAGTAAAATGAGTAAAATAATAATTCTGATAATGTGTTGTGATGTTTGACTTAGGTGTTGGTGTCTAGAAATGATTTAGTTCCTCTGTGTTACTTTTTTTCTTCCCTTAAATTCATATCCCCCAACAGGCAGTTTCGGATACTCCATACTTAGAAACTACTTCTTGAAATAGAATTTTTTTTTTTTTTTTCACGAGGATACCCTTGTTGCTTTCCGTCTCAGATGTTGGGTCTACCCTGGCTCCATGTTTACTTGTATTGTTTTCCCTTGCAGCTAAATGAGGTCAACAGTGTCAGCATTTCAGAGGACATCAAGCCCTTACCAGGGCTTCCTGGGATTGGAAACATGAACTACCCATCAACCAGCCCCGGATCTCTGGTGAAACACATCTGTGCCATCTGTGGGGACAGATCCTCAGGTACATGTAGAAGCAGACGCCACTCTCGGGGGTCCCGTCCAGTGAGGGTCCCAGAGATGGTGCCTGTTCCCTGCTCACCTGGCTACTTTGTACCCAATGGAAAAAAAAGAGCCTTTTAGGGTCCAGCGTGCGGCCCAGGCTGTAAATTTCTGTCACTGGATTCATAGCCTGAAATCTGGGTGAATTTTAAATATGAGTTCATTTTTAAGGATTGGATTTATAGGAAGCATTTCAGAAACACGTCTTTGGAGTTGCCGTGTTGCATACCGTGTATGTGGGATAGTGAAGCTGTTGTAATTAGCAAGTATCTCTTTAATTTTTTTAAAAAAATTATTTTTTTATAATTCTAAAAATATTGTCCTGGTGTAGGAAATGTCCCAGTGTAGGAAAGAACTAGAAGAGCACAAAAGAAAACTAAAAATATTATCTATAATGTTCCCGACAAAGATAAAGACTTTACTATTTTAGCATGTTTCTTTCTAGAACATTCTAGGTTTTTAACATGTTTTCATCGGTAGAAATCAATGTGTTTTCACAGATTTCATCTTTTCTGATCCTCTTCTATTTTTGCCCAGATGATTTCTTTCCTGACTTCTCCTTTCTCTCCCCCACCCCCAATCCCACCACTTTGAGGACACGAGAATCTCTGTTTTGATGAATGAGCAGATGGGGAAGGTTCTTTTCTATGGCTGTCCATGGTAGTCGACCGAGGATTCCTCACCTTCCTGTTGTCACCAAAGCCACTGCAAAATTCACTCCACCGAAAGTTCCTGGTGCCTGGAACTGACTTCGCTATGTGGCTGATGTCTGCTTGCTCTCACAAAGTGGTTGCCAAATCATGGAGACTTGGACATTGCCATAGCAACAGAAGGCTGGCCACACCCAAGCAGAGTTTCCTCTGCTATGGCTTGTTTGAAAGTCTGGGAGGTTCACTCAAAAATGGGCGAGTCATGGGATTGACATGGAGGTGCCGTGTTTCTCAAAGACAAATACTTCAGAGTTGAGAGCATTAGGATTTTAAGGCCCAAGATAAAATCCCGTATTTATTATTGCTATGCATTCAGTGGATTGGCCTGGTCAACTGATTAAGCCCAGACTGGCTTCATCAGGCAGGCTATCTGGAGCCATCATTTTTTCTTCGGGTGGCTTCCTCTGACATGTCAGCTCCTGGGATGCAAATTTGTATGTTGACTAGTTCTCAAGGACTTCCTCACATTCACTTTTATATCAGCCTAAATATAACTGAAGTAGAAAGTAATGTCAGGTCTACAGCTAAACAGCATCAAGTATTACACTGAAGATTTGGGGTAAATATATTTCAAATGATCTGCTTCCTTCTATTTGCCAAGTCCCACCTTCAATTCAATTGAGCACTGCTGCCTGGTGTGTAGATTTGAGAAGGGCTGCTTAGAAGGAGGGTTGTGATTGATTCTTGGTGCCCGTGTCCAGTGAGTGTGGTGGCTCTCTTGACACAAATTAGCCATCCGTGACTGGGGTCATTGAAAACTGTGTGGAACATGTAATAAAGACAATGAAACATGTAACAGAATATTCTAGACCAAGCAAAACCACCTTCCATCAGATCTTTATGTTACAAGACTGCACGTCCTTTTATGCTCTAAAGATCATATACCAATTTATTTCTCCAATAGGCAAGAGCATCTAGAAAATCCATAACTCAGGTTCCTGTTCCTAGTCTGTGGTGAAAGAGAATACTTCTCAGTGGGGCTCCCATGTCTTTGGGCCTCAATTATGGGGAAATATTAGTGAAGCTGAGGTTTTTGTTTTTGGTTTTTTTTTTTCCTGCTAGATACTACATAGCAAGCATAAATATTTTTATTTATTATGTATACTAATGTCTTGAATGGAGACAGAAGATTTTGCTTAACTAAACACAAGAGTTGCCTTAATAAAATAAATGTAAACAAAATCTTGGGTCAGGACTTTTCTAATCATGCTCTCTGGAACGGGCGATTCTGGGGGCAGGGAGGGGGGAGAGGGGAGAGACACGAGGAAGGGCAGATTTACTCTGCCTTCGTTTGGTCCCTGTGATCAAGCCTGCCTTCTCTGCTGGTTGCTCTTTGTGGCACGTCCTGGTGCCCAGGTAATGTGCCAGGGCCACCGGGGGAGAGCCGGGGGCGGGGGGGCTCTTGTGAGTGAAAGAGCCAAATAAACCCGAGGATGGTCTCTGCAGGGTTAACTTTTGTTCTTGTGAGCAGGAAAGCACTACGGCGTGTACAGTTGTGAAGGCTGCAAAGGTTTCTTCAAGAGAACCATAAGGAAAGACCTTGTGTACACCTGCCGTGATAATAAAGACTGCCTCATTGACAAGCGTCAAAGGAACCGGTGTCAGTACTGTCGCTACCAGAAGTGCCTGGTGATGGGCATGAAGAGGGAAGGTGAGGCCCTGCCCCCTCGGGATGACTGCAGTAAAGCACGCAGGAGCCCTCACGATCTCCCGAGGATCCCGGTTGTGCGACCCAGCCCTAGGCAGTGGGTGCCCCAGGGCAAAGAGAGCAGGAGTGCCTTCCTCCCCCATGCTCAGTCTTCTCTCCCGGAGCTTAGGGGTTGGTCCGCACACTGGACCCTCTCCCTGGCTCTTCTGTGAGCCAGGCAGCAAGTCTCAGGAGCTGGTGTCCTGGTCCCGGTGCAGCACCCCACAAGCGGATCATTCGGATCATTCGGCTGCCTTTCTGGGCGGAGCAGACTCCTCGCCTCTAATTCTCATGGGGGAAAGCCTGCTGGTTTGAGTCGTCTCTCTGGGCTTTTATAACCTTGGGCTGCCACAGATCTGAGATTGGTGTATTCCGTGGTATTGGGCTGGGGAGGAGTATTGGCTTTACCAGTAATCAGACGTAGCCTTCTCATTCAGAGAGACCATCATTGTACATTTTTAGAACGTTATGTCTTTCAGTTGACAGTGTGGCTTCGCTGGGTTGTTGTAGAGAGAAAAAAAAATCTGAAAGTGCTTTCTGTTCATTTAGAAAATCGAAAAGTCTTTCTGTTAAAAAACACAAATAAATCGAACTGGGCAGTTAATTAACTCGTGAACTCAAGCAAGGACATAACGTAAATGGTGCGTCTTACTAGATTTCAGAGTGAGGAAGTCCTGCCTCTCTCCAAGAAGTAGGAGCGAGGCATTTAGTCAGCCCCAGGTGAAACTCCTCATTCTCCATGAACTTCTTTTTTCTGGGAGAGGGGAGGCTGACTGAAAGGATCAATGAAGAAAAGGTTCTTGGAGCCCCTCCTGGGAGAGAATGCTACCAAGAAGGAAAAAATGGACATTCTTAGCCTGTCTGAGATGGATGGAGGTGGCCCTTCAGAATAATTTAATAGCACCCATTGTTCTACAGTGGAGGAAACCATGTGGATTGGTGAAGTGAGTTTTCCAAGGTCCCACAGGTAGGTGATGAGCCGAGAGTGGGTCTTCTTCCTCCCAGATCAGAGCCCATCTGGAGCCTCCCCTCCTGCCCGGGTGTGGAGGCGCTCTGGAACGAGGATGGCCCTCACTCTGTTATCTGACAGAAATCTCAAGTTGGCAGACCCAAACCTGGGCTCCTGATGATCTGGCCTCCCAGCCTGTTCATCACGCAGCCTTCCCGTCTTCCCCATTTTAGGAAGTAGCCTTTTTTTTTTTTTTTTTTTTTTACAGTTACTCAGATGAAAAACCACTGGGTTCCTCTTTCTTTCATATACCACAATCAGTGGGTGAGGAAATCCTGTCTCTCCCTCAGAATATGTCCAGAATCTTTCCATGTCTCATGACTTTCATGCTACCAGCATAAGCCACTGCTACCTTCTGTAATAATCCACACAGGCTCCTAAGAACTCCCCCTGCTTCCATCTTTGTCTTCCTACACTCTCCAAGAGCAACCAGTGAGGCTTTGAACAAGTGGCTTGGGTCAGTCCCTTCCTGTCCCAGAATGCTCCAGCCCCTTCCCTTCTTACTCAGAAAAAAGGCAAAATCCTGGTTATGAATTCAAGGTTGTGCATGGTCTGACTGTCCCATGTCTGTCTGGTCCAGCGTTGCTGGTCTCTGTTGGGCCACCAGGAGCTTTGCACTTACTGTCTCTCTTGGAGTGAAGAGGGCTTGGAATGCCCACTTCCCAGGTGCCCGCATGGCTCCCTTCTTCTCTTCAGACCTTTACTCAATTGTCAACTTCTAGGTAAAGCCTTGCTTGTCTACGCCATCTAGAATTGCATCAGGCACCCCGGGTACTTCGTAGTCTCTTTTCCACAGGGTGAATCACTATATCTAACATACTTATTTATTTTGTTTACTATCTGTCTCCACCAACGCAAGGATTTTTTCTGCTTCCCCCCCTCCCCGCTATATCACCAGTGACTAGCACAGAGTGGGCATTTAATATATAATTGCTGAATGAATGGGTGAGCAGTTTAAACTGAATATTGGAATCAGAAGTTTTAGTCATGCAGGAGCTCCTAAAAGGACTCATTCACTCATGCAGCAAGTATTAACTGAGTGACTGGTTCATGCTCATGTCATTCTTGCTGTCAAGGAGTCAATGATCTTATTGATCGGAAAATCAGCTGGTGGAGACTGTCTTCTCTTCACTAAGATAGAACTGGTGCTCCATAGGGCTTCTGCCACCATGATGGTCAAATGTAAAACGAATGACCCAAAGAATGTCTCCCATCAGCAAGAGCATGATGGCTGTGGGGGTCATTTTTGTCTCTCAGGACAGATGAGATAAGTTTCAGGATGACTTGGAAAAATAATCATTTTCCTTCTGCAGATGAGATTGAACTAAAGGCAGGTGAAATGCTTCCGTCAGCCAAGCAGCCATGTTTGCTGCTCACCATCTGTCTCTCAAACCTCAGCCCCAGCAGCCCTCAGCTCCGTTACAGTTAGAGGGTTGGCGCACAAAGGGCAGGAAGCGTGGCTCTTTCATGAAGGAAAAAGTCAGTCAGACGGGGGCATCTGAATTCTAAGGGCCTGGACAGTCCTTCCTTTAAACCTGGCATTGTTCTGACACTTTGATGGAGACGTGTCTAGTTTTGGCTTCTGCTTTTTTATACTTGATCTTAGCCAAAAGGCTGAGAAGCGATGGCTTCTGCTTTTTTGAAAAGAATGTGGAGAAATAGGCGTGATGAAAAGTTGAGTAGTGAAAATTCAGAGGGGAAAGGGGCTCTTAGAGAAATTTCGAAAGGAATTGGTACTATTTACCCTGATGAAGAGAAGGCAAAGGAGCGAATGGGTCCCTGGTATCACTATAGGAAGGGCCACTTCCGGAAAGCTGCTCGGCAGCCTTTTCTTCCGCACTCTCATTTCTGACCTTGATTTACAGAATCGGGGGCTCAGGTTGGACACTGCCTTGAGGACAAGAATAACAAAATTCTGGAACAGTTAACTGAGAGAAACTATTGAATCGATACTTCTGGAAGAGTTGAATAGATAGAAAAGGAGGGACGTGGGGATGGGCTCAAAATGTATCTGTCAGGAGCCAGGGGCCAGGACCCGTTGCCTTTTCAGGATACATAGTGGTGAAGCTGGAATGGACATTTGCTATTCTCAGATGTAACACATTCGTTTCCTGGAAGAAGAAACAAAGGTCCTGAGAGCCTAGGGACTTGACTAAGCTTACTGAGCAAGTTAATGGTGGAGCTGATATAGGACCGGGACCCTCTGACTTCCAAGCTACCAAATAACCCTCAGGGGTCTTGGGAAGTCTATTTCCATGATTTCTGATCATTTACTAGAGTGTGGATAGTTAGATAATGGATATTTTTGAGGGAGTTCAGGGGGCTGCATTTGACATCCCTCTCGAGCCCTGTGTGGTCTTTATTAGTACAACCAGCCCAGAACCTGGGAGGCGGTACAAGGGCTGAGGGATGGGCTTAGAAAGCTGTCAGCCCAGGTCTACATGTTGGCTCCATCTTTTCTTAGTGCTGGGACCTCTGGCAGGTTATGTAACTACTCTGTGGCTCATAGTACTTGAGAGGGTTATTGTGGGGATTCAACAAAGTATAATCTATGTAAAGTGTTGAGCATAATTCCTGACACAGAGAAAAAACACTCCATAAATTTTGGCTATTATAGTGCATGTGCGATAAATGTATGTTGGGCTAATGGATAAAATTCTGTTAGAAGGCAGGAGTTTGTACGATTTTATTTATTTATTTATTTGAAGGCTTTATTTACTTATTAGAGAATGAGTAGGGGAGAGGGAGAAGCAGACTCCCTGCTGAGCAGGGAGCCTGACACAAGGCTCAATCCCGGGACCCCAAGATTATGACCTGAGCCAAAGGCAGACGCTTAACCGACTGAGCCACCCACGGGCGCCAAGTTTGGTACTCTTTTAGGTCACCCAGTGTCCCCTGGATATATCCCAAATGTGTGTAGTATGGTAGCTCAGAATGTCTGCCACATAGAAGATTTCCCCCAGCAACAGATATATGACTCCTCTTCTATGACAGTAAGATTTATGGCACAAAGAGAAGAGAGGAATAGCAAAGGATCACTTGATTAAATGGCAAGATTAGAATTAGAATCTACTTCCTGGGAGCCAAGGTTATTTTCTTTGAACCTTGAAGGTTATTCTCCTTCCATGTTACAAATCTGTAGAAGAAATCAATTGAGGACCACAAAGGAAACTTAACTTAGTTTGCTTCTCCCCATCTTTTAAAATCAAGACGAATAGAAGCCTATTAACCTACGTTAAAACAATTAATACAAGAAGCACTCAACTTTAACCAGTCAATCCAGCTGATAATAAAAATACATATGGTCATGTTTGTATGCTGTCAGTGGGTGAAGACTAACAGAGTGGACCAGAAGGAAGGATGAGGGAGGAAGAGAAACAGGAAGAGGGAGGAAGAGAAACAGGAAGAGGGAGGAAGAGGTCCAAAGGGGAGATAGAGAGGACCAGACAGAAGTTCAGGAGCACAAACAGAGACAAAGGGAAGGGAAAACTACATTTTTGGGATCTTTTTATAATTATTTCATTTAATCTTCCCCAAACAACCTCACTCAAGTATGGTAATCCCCACTTTACATTAGGGAAACTGAGGCTGAGTGGACTGAGTCATATGTCCACTGTCCTTTAGCTAGGAAGTGGTAGAGCCCATTTTGAAAAAGACTTCTTGGACTCCAAAGTCCATGACTTTTGCTCTCCTCTTTCCTAATTTGTCTTTATTCTCTCTCCCTTCTGTTTCTTCTTCTTGTCACTGCCCTGCTTTATTCTCTTTATTCCATGTCTCTCTCTACTCCTTCCTTCCGACCCTCTCTCCCTCCGTCCCAACCACTGAATATCATTCTCATCTTGATGTGTCTTCGGGTGTCTCTCTTGGAGACTTTGGAGTGTGAGTTGTGTTTTTGCAGTCATACCCTTCTCTGACCTACATTGACGGGTCACTGACATCACTTATGTGACAAACTGGATGCCCAGCATCTGGTTCCAGTTCATTCTGCAGCCTGTGTGCCTCATTAGCCCCTCAAGATCCAGATTAGTCACCTGCTTAGAGGATAATTTTCTTGATTCTTGGGATTAAAAAAAAAAGTATACCAATATTGAATTTTGCCCCTTAATGCTGGGAATAGGAAGATGGAAACCACAGCTTTCTAGATTATGGAAACTAACCCAACAGAGAATGTTTGTTAACAGAGAGGACAGAATTGGGAAGGGGGTCTGCCTGACATCCTCATGTACAGACCCTTAGGGCTCTGAGGGTTAGAATGAACTTTGGTGAAAACCCAAGTGTGGAGGGGCAGAGATCATTCCAGCCCACACCTCTGCCTGTGTACCCTTCCCCACCCCCAAAATCAGCTGCTGACTCTGAGATGTCATCTAGGTGACATTCCTCCACCTCTTCACTTACTAAATACCCTCATGGCTCCCTGAAGATCTTCCCTGACAAGTTGGATCAGATGATGTTGTGTTCAGGCTGGAGCATTAGGGGCAGACCTAATGGGACGTGAATGCCAAGCATGATGCATAGGATCTGACAGAGGGAGTTTTTGAAGTAAGGTGATTGCTACTTAACCATTGCATGCCCACAGTTCATTAGAGGGAGCAGCTAGAGGTAAAACACAGGAGACTCCAGGAGACCAAGGAGAAAGTGGCTCCTTAAAAGAGAGGGCAGGATCAGAGGTTATTAAAATTTGAAATGCAAACTCCTGAAACTGGTCACCATAATGAACCAGGAAGGATACAGACTAAAGAGCCCACAGGTGTACACGTGCATAAGCAAATGACTTTGCTTGCTGTGTTTTCATCTGTCAACATTATGACATCCCTGATCCGGGACCATGAGGATGCCCATTTTACAGATGAGGCAGTGGAAGCTCTGGTAGGTAACCCGCTTTCCCACAGTTGTCCTGGGCATGTGGTGACATCTGCATGTCTTCCTGTGTACCAGCTGTGCAAGAAGAAAGGCAGAGGAGCCGGGAGCGGGCCGAGAGTGAGGCAGAATGTGCCAGTAGTGGCCATGATGATATGCCTGTGGAGAGGATTCTAGAAGCTGAACTTGCTGTCGAACCAAAGACAGAATCCTACGGTGATATGAACATGGAGAACTCGGTATGTGGTCTGAGACCTCCATCCACCTCCTACTCCTTGATGGGGCTGGAGATGGGAAAGGGGTGTACTAGAGTCCTGGAGCCTGCCCCTTACAGCGCTTTGGTTTTTGTTTTTTTTTTAAGACGAATGACCCTGTTACCAACATATGCCATGCTGCTGATAAGCAGCTTTTCACTCTTGTTGAATGGGCCAAGCGCATCCCCCACTTCTCTGACCTCACCTTGGAGGACCAGGTCATTCTGCTCCGGGCAGGTAAAGGACGTTGGGGTTTGTTTTTTCCTTGGGACAATCACTTGGGCTGCCATTTTGAAATTACCCTTGGGATCCTAAGTCAAGTCAGCTGATGAAGCTGTGACCCGTCTGTGTGCCATGGTGATGACAGGATAACCCTGTCAGAGTTATTCTTTTTCTGTTAATTACAGGCTCTTACATTTGGGTGGCCCCTCCTCCACAACTTTTATTACCAAGTGAAACATTGTTAATGGAGGGTGAGGCTCTTCTTCCATGCAAATTTTACTGTGGTTTTATAATTTGCATTTAATTTTCAAAGACAGTTAAGTCAATTTTATTGAGGGCAGTCTAAAGCAGTGCCTCCTTGTTATCATACTATCGGGAAATAGAGGCATTACCATTTCACAGATGAGATAAGAGAAGCCAAAGTTTGTCTGTTCAAGTTCCTTTATCCAGGGTCCCTTCCTACGCTAAGGTTCTGTGTGCTGTATGCTGTCTTGGTTTCCATTTCCGGGACATTGTGCAGGTGACACATGCCACACCTCCTCTTGGTGACCAGGCCAGCGGGGAGATTTCATGAAGACTGGCTGAGCGTTGGGAGCCAGACGCTCATTTCATCCCTCTGAGACAATGAGCAGGCTCTGAGTGTTGACCGGAAGCTCTGTGCTGTACTGGGCGCTGCCAGGCAACACCAAAGAAATAAAACTGGGTTGTCAGGTCCTGGGGGCAGAGGCTGCAAGGTATACTCCCTTGCTTTATCCACCAGGGCAGCTAACATGTTGACTATTACCTGTCCAATGTTCAGTTCATAGGTGTTGACTGGGGGAAAAAGTCCTCATCCACAAGCTGCCATTCTGAGCTGTACTGGGGAGACGGTGGGGGATGTGCAGGGCCATGAGACAGGGGCCCCTAGTCTCACCCTGTTTCTTCACTAATTAGCTGTGTTGTCTGGAGCTCATTTTTAACCTCCCTGCATTTCTGATTCTGCTTTTGTTCCATGCGGGTCACAATACATGCCCTGGGTGATCATCAGTGAAGCAAGAATGTGGTCAGTTTTCCCTCAAGGCCTCCTTCTTCTGCCTGCAGGGTGGAATGAGCTGCTGATTGCCTCCTTCTCCCACCGCTCCGTCTCCGTGCAGGATGGCATTCTCCTGGCCACGGGCTTACACGTCCACCGGAGCAGTGCCCACAGTGCTGGTGTTGGCTCCATCTTTGACAGGTGGCTCTCTTCTGCTTCCAGTGTGTGTGTGTGTGTGTGTGTGTGTGTGTGTGTGTGTGTGTGCATATGAGTGTGTGGGCTTGGGGGTAGTGCTGGGATGCAGGACAGACCACCCTAACAGCCGCATGGGGCAAGAAGCAGAGACCATGAAATACACGCGAACAGACACCTGGAGAATGACAGGTGGATTACAAGAACATTTGAAATGACTTGATGGAGCCTGTCAGGGACCAGCAGAGTTGCTGGGCAGAAGGGAGAACCTGTTATCTCCAGAGGTCTCCAAAGGAGGGACTGGATCATGGACATTACCTCGAAGGTTTGGCGGGGGGGAGGTTGAACTGCTTATCGTAGGGGGCTGGGCTGGGGACAGGCAGCCAGGATCTGATTTGAGGAGGCGGGAGAGATGAGCTGAGGTTTTTGCTGGACTCTGTAGCAGGATCTCTGGGGAAGATCTGCAGCAGGAGCAGACCCACCTCAGTCAGGCAGCCGCAGCCTCCCTCTGGGATTCTCTGCCTTAAGTGGCATGAAAGGAAAATGAAGGCATGTGATTTAAAGAGATGGATGAAACGAGGAGGAGTGAATGACTTGGGACAAAGGGATGGAGAGCTGGTAAAGAGGAGGCTAGGGTTGAAAATAGCCTCTCCGTCTGGAGCCAGGGCCCCATGGCCCCTTTCCATTTCCACGAGAAATAATCTTCCAGGCCACGTGCACATCCACGCAAGCTGTCACTGCTCCCTCCCTGCCCTTTCCCACTGCGCGGTCCATGCAGAGACCAACGTGGTTTTTGGCCGACTCAGCCCTCTTCGTGACCCCTGGAGTCTTCTACCTTGTCTCTGGATACTGCCCTCTGCCCTCTTCCTCCAGACATGCCACACCCTCGCCCTGCTTTGCCGGTTGCATTTCTAAATCCAATAGGCTGCCTTCCCAGCCCTCCCAGAGCGTCCAGCCCCCCCTCACCCCCCGCTTCTTCCCCCTGGGTGTTCCCTTGGACTTGGCTCCTGGCATCTGTTGGCTTTATGTTGCTACCTATTGTTTCCATGTCTGTTTCTTCAATTAAACGGTGAGCTCCTTGAGATCAGGGACGGCATCCTATTCATCTCCGTGCCCCTAGGACCAATGCATCATCTGGAAAATGGGGTGGGTGCCTAAGAAGTCTTGGCTGCATTCATTGTGTCAGCCCTTGGCCTGGGACTCGTGGTTTTCTCATTGCCTCTCATCGTTTTCCTGTGAACAGAGTCCTGACTGAGCTGGTCTCCAAAATGAAAGACATGCAGATGGACAAGTCGGAGCTGGGGTGCCTGCGAGCCATCGTGCTGTTTAACCCAGGTGATGTGCAGTGGTTCGCCCTCCTCTGTGCTTGGCCTCCAAGCTCTGACATCCTCTGGTCCTCTAGCTCAGCTGAGACAAGGCAGGGCCGAGGAACCTGTCCTTGGCGAAGGCGGGAAGCTGATTCTTCATGGTTTCTACTCCCAGTGCCATCTTGAAAGTGTCTCGAATGGGCGTGGAGTGTGCATATTTGGGGCAGATGGGGGAGACGAGAGAGGATAGCGGCCTCTAGGGTCATGGTGAAGGAGGTGGTAAAAAGTGGTCAGATTCTACATATAGTTTTAGGCAAAGCCAATGGGATTTGCTGATGGATTAGAGATAGTGTATGAAAGAGCCGCATTAAAAGTAATTCTCAGCACGTTTTGTTTCGTTTTCCCGAGTAATTGGAAAGATGGAGTTTTATTTGCTGAGATGGGGGTCCTAAGGGTGAGTGGGTAGGACTTAGGACTTTGTCTTGTGCATTCAATTCTCAGGTGGATAGTAGACATCCAAGAGTAGCTGGCCAGGAAAGTCTTGTTTATGAGTCTGGAGTTCAGAGGGGAAGTCAGGACTGGAGATGTGCGTTTGAGAGCTGTCAGCCTCTACCCAGCATGTGGGGCTCTGAGACAGGTGTCAGTGCATGTGGGAGTCAGTAAAGGTTGGGCAGAGAAGGGGGCTGGGTGTTGGGCACTGGGGTGAGCCCTCGTGTAGGGGTTGGGGAGAAAAGGAAGAGCCAACAGGGGATCCTGAGACAGGACAGAGAGAGGCAGGGAGAGAAGCAGAAGAGGGTGTCCTGGAGGCCCAGGGAAGAAATGTTTTTCGAGAAGGAGAAAGTGATCAGCTTTGTCCAAAGCTGCTGTGGGTCAAGAAAGATGGCTGTTCAGAATTCCGTGGTAATTCAGGCCCATGCTTCATCTCATGAATTAGGTTGTTAGTGAGTGGAGCTGGTTTTTGTACCCCATCTCATCATCCTGTCCGTGCTTAGCACATAGTAGGCACTCAGTAAATTCGTGAATGTAATATTTCTAGAATGATCAGATAAAATAAAACTCTCCTCCTTGGGGTCAGCAGTGGGGGCCTTTGGCTATTTACAGGGTTTTACACCTTTGTTCCAAGAGTCTGTTGGGTAGACTGGGCACAGAGAGGAGAGCTGGGGGCACAAAGGACCCTCAGCTTTGTTTTTTCACTGTTGTTCCCTGTCTGTAGTAACTCTTGGGGCAGAGGCCTGAGTGGATGGGGACAGCCCCCTGTGGAAGGGGGTCCACCTGACCTGTGTCACCTGAGGCTAAATCAGTCATCTTTTCCAGATGCCAAGGGGCTGTCCAACCCCTCGGAGGTGGAGACTCTGCGGGAGAAGGTTTATGCTACCCTCGAGGCCTACACAAAGCAGAAGTATCCGGAACAACCTGGCAGGTGAGGGAGGGCTGGAAGAATCTATGGCAGCAGGTGATGCCTCCTACTTGCCCTGAATCCATGGCAGCATGCAGCAGGCACTGTCTAGGTCTTTCACGTGTTATTTAATCTTTATAACAAGCTGAAAGCTGCTAAAACATTGGCTTCATGAAACCAGAGGTCTTATCTTGTGTGCCATTCCTCACTCCGGAATCAGAGCCTGAGACGTGCCTGACACATAGTGTACAGCTTTATTTATTTATTTTAAAGATTTTATTTATTTATTTGAGAGAGAGAGAGAGAGAGATAGCAAGGGAGAGCATGAGCAGGGAGGAGAGGGAGAAGCAGGCTCCCTGCTGAGCAGGGAGCCAGACGCGGGACTCAATCCCAGGACCCTGAGATCACGATCTGAGCTGAAGGCAGATGCTTAACCGACTGAGCCACCCAGGCGTCCCGGCATACAGCTTTCAATGTTGAACGAACAAGCACATGAACAAATGAACGTGGGCCTCATTATCTCCAGTTTCTAACGAGGCACCGAGGCTCCAAAGGGGTAAGGCAGTTGCCCGAGATCACGGAGCTGGTGTGCAGTGGGGCTGGGATATGAACTCAGGTCTGTCTGATTGCAAAGAGCTTGTGCTTTCCAGGCCTTGCTTTCTGCTCTGCCCCATGGAAGCCCCATGCTAGAAGCTCCAGTCAGACTGGGGGCAGCCAGGACACGTGACCCCTGTCCCCCAGGGCCATCTGTGTGGTGTCTGGCAAGGTGCTGGCTCTGGCTCTGGGGTCCTTGTATAAAGAGGAGGACACTGGTCGGAAGATCTCTGAGGCCATCTACCCGTTCAGGTGTTCCTGAGTCGTTAAAAAAAAAACAAAAAAACTTTTTTCAAATGTTTCCCCCAAAGCACAGCTAAACAAAAGTTGTTCCTCCTCGGCTAACTCTAGTTAAATAGAGAGAATGTGCTCCTCAGATCTCACAGAAATCCGAAAATGAAACTGACAAAACTGCCTTAAAGACATTAGTTTTGTTTTTAGGATTAATATTACATGCTCTGAATTCTCACTCATCGTTTTCATTCCTCCGTGAAGTCTAATTTCCGTTTAAGCTGTTTTTTCTGGATCCTAAGCCAGTATGTATCAATTGTTCAGAAGAAGTCAAGCTCCGGTTTTTATTGGAGTTTTTTATTTAACTCCAAGAGGGTGGGTTTCAGGCCTTCAGTACAACACATATGCAGGCCTTGAGGGGTCGGGAACCTAAGCTGGTGTAACAGACCTCCCAACTGTCAGTAGTTGAACATGATAGAAATGTATTTTTTGCTCACCTGTCAGTCCTGGGTGGGCAGTCCGTTTGGAGAGCTGGCTCTCTTCTGCATCAAGACTCAGGGGTCCACTCCTTCCTTCTTGGGACTCCACCATGTCCCAGAGCCACATCCTGTTCTGCATCTGGATGATGGAAGGGGAAAGGGTAGGGGAGGAACACAGAGGTGACCTGTGATCTGGGCAGACCTGGCCTTGGAAATCCCTTCACTCACTGCCATTGGCTGAAACTCAGTCACATGGCCCAGCGAGTCATGAAGGATTCTGGAGAATGGGTGCAGCTGTATGCCAAGGAAGGAGGGTGGACACCTGGCAGTCTCCCCTGTACCTGCAATAGGTGAGGTTACAGAGCTCTACCCAACAGACAGGGCTGGCTGCTCAGCCCTGGCCGGTGTGAGCTACCTGAGGGCCTGGTGGTGGATGATTTCTACTGAATCTTCTAGCTCGAAGGCTGCATAAAGCATGTTTTTTTGAGCACATATTGTGTGCAGGGCATTAGGAGTAAGAAGGCTCATACTCATCCTTTTCTTCGAATTGTCTCTAGGTTCTATTATTTATCTCTTAAAAAAAAAACAAAAACAAACCTAGGGAACCTGAGGGACGCCTGGGTGGCTCAGTCGGTTAAGTGTCAGCCCTCGACTCAGGTTATGATCTCAGGGTCCTGGGATCGAGTCCTGCCTTGTGCTCCTTGCTCAGTGGGGAGCCTGCTTCTCCCTCTGCCTACCACTTCCCCTGCTTGTGCGCATGCTCTCTCTCTCTCCCTCTCTCCCTCCCTCCCCCCTCTCTCTCAGACAAATAAATAAATAAATAAAATCTTAAAAAAAAAAACCCTAAGCCAATCTTTTTCCTTATTATAAAAGCTGAGCATGCTTTTATGGGGAATAAGGGAAGTATTTAAGAAATAAAGTAGGTAATAAAATGAATCATAAATTTTGGGGGGTATATTTTTTTTCCAGTATCCTTGTGTATCAATGCATGTGTACATAGAAGTGTGTATTTACAGAGAGAAGAATCATACAGTTTGGTGTATTGTTTTCCTCTCTTAGCCATTTTAGGCACTTTATCAGATACTGAAAAGTACAACATTATCCTTTTCTGCGATTTTGTAATATTTCACAAAGTGGATGTATCCTTGTGTATTTAGCCCTTGTCCTCTGGAACATTTAGGTTGTTTCTACTGAATATACTTTCAAAACTTGGGGACTTGCCTGTTCTCCTAGGAACGGGACTACCAGGGGACTGGGCTGCCTACTTGTTGGCTGGACGAGGGCAGAACCTGAGGGTGCAGGGAGGGGGTGTAGAGGCTGGGCCCTCTGCGTGTCCCTTGGGCGCATCCAGTGCAGCCTGGACAGAGGGTGACCACCCCGAGGCTGAGCAGGTGCATCAGGGATGTCACTTGGTCAATCAGGTAGGTGAGTGTGCGGACGGCTGGTCACCTCCACTTTGCAAAAAGTGGTGGAAGGGGATCCTGGCACCAGGTTGAGGAGAGCTCTCAGCGGTGGAGTGCTGCCACTCAGTGGAGACTCTTCAGAAGTACAGTTTGCAGAGGCCGAGTTCTGCTTTCTGTAGCCTGAAAGCAGAGATAAAATTCAGGAGGACGCAGAGGCTGCACGCTGTGCGCACATTGTCTCGCACTGGGGCAGGCTGCGCTGGGGCAGCCGGCGGGTGAGGGAGGAACACGGCATCCTCCCTGGGGCTGTGGCTCTTCATGGTTCTGCTTATTTCCACGGTCCTGGTCTTAGTTCCCAAATCAGGGGCAGTCAGCAAAGGCATGCTAAAGAAACGCTAAGAGAATGCTAAATCCTTGTGTATTTAGCATTTTACGTATGGTAAAACTTTGGCATTTTTAGAATGTATAATACATTCTAAATATAAATACATTTTCAGAGTTACAGCTCAGCCTAACTTTGTAATTTGCAGAGAAGCCATTCCCTTCCCCTAATCTCCTGAAACTCTTTCATGGCAGAGTTAGGACCAGGAGTTCGGCATTTCTATCTAACTGCGTCTTCCTGCTTGGTGACATCGTGCAGATGCGCTCTGAAGCTTTATCATCAACACTTTCTGAAGGGTTGTGTGGGCCTTGGTGTAGACCTTTAATTTTTCCATGTAAAGAAGTAATGCCTACCTTTTTAGATGGTGCCATTTCATCTTTCTTATATTGCCCCAGTTCCTTAACCCTTCCTGGGGTATGAATATAGAAATATACACATTTTCAAGGAGTATTAAAATTCCAACTTGAAACTCACTCATGAAATAATGTTGTGACGCTCACTGAAGATCCAGCCTAACCAGAGTCTCTGATTTAAGGCCAGAGTGGCTGATAGGGTGTTGGTCCTTGTCCTTTTATTGGAAGTTATGACTTCCTGATTTCCAGTTGCTGTTAATAACATTAAAAAATTAAGCTTCATTGGCAAAAAGGATTTTGAGAGACAAAGAACGACCACTGAGGCAGGATGGAAAACATAGCAGGTTGAGGGGCGTTAGAAGGATGTGCAGATGTGAGACGAATTCTTCGCACACTGGCCTCCCTCCCTGTGGTGAACCTCACAGCCAAGGTCCTTAACCATACAGGAGTGTGCAGGATGTGGGCAAGCCCAGGTGTGAGTGTGTGCACGTGTACGAGGACATCGAGAGCGTAGGAGAATGTGTGAGTGTATGTAGGTGTGTACGTGTGTACACAAGCTCATGCATGTGAGGGTGTGTAGGAGTGTGTGTGTGTGTGTGTGTGCACCCATGTGTGACAGTGGTGAGGGCATGTGTGAGCATGTATGAGAATGTGTGAGTTGCATGTATGACTGTGCACATGTATGTGTGACGCGTCAGACAGGTGTGTATGGTTGTGTGTAAAGGTGTGCCTGTGGGACTGTGTGCACATGTGCGTATGTATGAGTGTGTGCCCGTGTGTGTGTGATGTGTGAGGCCGGTGTGTATGTTCAAGTGTGCGTGTGTACCCGTGGTGGGGTTCTGTTGCATGCACATGCACGTGAGAATGTGCGAGTGTGTGTGCACGTGTGTGTGTGCGCACCTGTGTATGTGTGACATGAGGAAGCCGGTGTGCATCTGTGTGTGCATGTGTGACAGTGGTGGGGCTATGTGTGCACATGTTCATACCCGTGTGAGAATGTGTGTGGGTGTGTATGTGTGACTGTGCACACGTGCGTATGCATGACAAGTGTCAGGCACATGTGGGTGTGCATGTGTGCCCGTGGTGGGGTTCTGTCTCATGCACACCCACATGAGAGTGTGCAAGTGCGCGCGCGCACGTGTGTGTGCCCGTGTGTGTGTGTGTGACATGTGTGAGGCCGGTGTGCATGTGTGCCCGTGGTGGGGTTCTGTCGCATTCACACCCGTGTGAGAGTGTGCGAGTGTGTGTGCACACGTGTGTGTGTTGTCTCCCAGCCAGACCACGGCCCCTCAGGGGCAGAGACGAGCACACTGGTTCGCCCTCTGCTCCGACCGAGAGGGAAGCTGAGCCCGCGTGTTGGTAACAGCTGCTTGCACGTCGGTAACAAGCGGTGGCAACTGAGGCGGCCCGCGGGCCTGGTGGGGGGAGTGAGGCGTGAGGACAACGCAGTCCGCCCGGGAGGTAGGAGGGAAGCTGCCTAGGATTGGAGCTTGCCCGGCTGCCTCTGTGGCCCTTCCCGGCTCCCTCTCCCATCCCGGGTTGGAGAGCAGACCCCCCCGAGCGGCCGCTCCCGGCTCCTGACGCCCCTTCGGCCTCCCTGCAGGTTCGCCAAGCTGCTGCTGCGCCTCCCAGCCCTGCGCTCTATCGGCTTGAAATGCCTGGAGCACCTGTTCTTCTTCAAGCTCATCGGGGACACGCCCATCGACACCTTCCTCATGGAGATGCTAGAGACCCCGCTGCAGATCACCTGAACGCCCCCAGCCGCAGCCCGCCCCCCACCAGGACCACCCCTGGGCCGATGTGTGTGGACCCCCACCCTGCACACGTTCCCCCGCCTCCCACCCTGACCCCTTCCTGTTCCACAAATGTGATGCTTACAATAAAGAAACCTTTCTACATGTGCGACTTTTATAGGTGGAGTTTTGTACAGATGTTAAAGGAAGCCCTCCTTTGCCATCTGAGGGGCTGGGGATCTTTCTGGAAGCTCTTGGAAAAACGAACCAAGCCTCTGTACATATAACTGGTTTAAATTATTTTTTCACTTGCCATGGAAAGCAAACGAGCGAATAATAAAATAATATATATGATGTTGGCACTGCTTGGAGCCCGGGGTGTGTTATTGTGCTATGCGGAAGTGTTCATAGCGCGGGGAGGAAAGCCGTTGGGTGGGGAATGGGGCTGGGGTCCTGAAATAGTAAATCCCATGATCGGGCATCGTGAGACTAAACTGGGCACAGGCGTGCTTTGCCTCAGAGCAGCCCCCCCCCCCGCCCCCAGTGAGATTGGGAAGAAACATGGTCTTTCAGAGTCAGCTTGGTTTTTTGTGTTTGTTTTCTTCCCCCTAGGGATAATGAGTACAAACAACCTTGTTCTGTTTGGGAGCAATTGAGCCTAAGGCCAAGGGAAGAGGCTCCCTTGATGGAAGAAGATTCTTGGATCCTGGGAGTTGATAGGAGGTAGTAACAAAAGAAAAGAATTTTCTGTTGTTAACCAGCAAAAAGACCAGAGTACACCTAATTTGTTTTCCATCATTATCTGACCTTACATAGCCTGTTCTTAAAATGGAAAGAGAAAACCTCTCCCAGCTTCTAGCCTATGATTTCCTGGTGGTCCTGGAGCCCTACTGTTTGCCGGACAGTAAGCTCCTCGAGGGCAGAAACTATGTCTGACACCACAGTTAGACTATATATATAGCCCATCTTCTTCGAGTCACCATCCTGCCATCTGCAGGAATAGGACTTAATGGATACACAAATCTATGCTATGATTTACATGACGCCCCCTAGGGTTGTCAGTGTACAACATGAACAACTGCCCATGGCAGTCCTACTTACCTTTCCTGTGCCACAGGAACCTGATCTAGGACCTGGCACACAGCAGATGCATAGTAAACGTGTGTTGTTGAATTGGGGTCCACATAACTGGAATGAATTTCTTAAAGGGCATTGTGGATGGCAGTTGCCTCGTTCCCCATCGATCACTTGTCCTCTCAGAAGACCCTAGAGCTAACTCTCCAGTCCAAATACATCCATCCGTGGTCATACAATTTTGGAGAAATTAAAATTGTTTTATTCCTGGGGAAAGTTGAGGGATCCCTTAGCCTTGGACATTAAGCAATGGAATGATAATCTTAATTAAGCCGTTTTTTTCCCCCTTCTCTTTTTTATCTACATTTACCGTGAACCATGATGAAAATGACTGGAGTCGTGGGAGACTAAGACTTAATCGTAGACTCCCTGACCTCCCCTTTCTGCCAGTATAGCTCACCGGACACATTCGGCTGCCTTACAGGTAACATGTGGCTTCCAGGGGAACTCACCGTGGCCCACCATTCATGGGAGCTCAAGTGCCGTTCTGATCCTTGATCTCTGGAGCAAAGTACAGCCTGATGAAGGCGCAGCAGGGTGTCTGCCCATCCATCAGGCCATGTCCCCCAGAACTGTTGTCCTAGAACCCCACACTGAGCTTGGCCGGAGAGGAGTAGGCATCTCTCCCCAGGCTGGGTCCATGACATTTGGGGCCCCAGAGGCCATCTCCTTCCTGACCCTATTCCCCTCCCACCCCAAGATGAGCCGCTGAGTGGATGTTCAATCTTCCTTAAGGCCCGACTCCACAGCAACCACGAGAAGCTTCTCCAGAGAGAAACCCTCCTTGTTCTGCTCACCTCCCCAAGAAGAGGAGACAGCCGTAGAGAGAACACATTGTCCTATCAATGCTGACTAATGTTTGCTGAGAGTCACCACCCAGGCTGATGACACAGGTAAACAAAACCAAGGGACTCGCCCTCATGTTCCCCAGGCTTTTTGTGGAGCCAGGGCCAAGGCTCCGGGTGAATGGAGGCTGGATTCTGGACACAGCCCGCCAGAGCCCGCTCCTGGGTCTAGCGGCTGGTGGTCCTGTGTTTGGGGGGAGGCCGCTCAACCTCAGTGGCCCCTATTTCTTTCCCTTATTTGTAAACGTCAGTAATAATGCACACCTTAAAGGGGTGCCTGGGGGCCTCAGTCGGTGAAGCGTCTGCCTTTGGCTCAGGTCACGATCTCAGGGTCCTGGGATCGAGTGCCGCGTCGGGCTCAGGTTTTTGAGGAGATTACTAGAACATCCCATTCCACAGCCTGGTCAGGATTGCCCAACCTACTTCTACATAAGGAATCACCAAGTTGTGGTTTCTAGTGTTGCTTTACACTTTTCTTCTTGTTCGTATCTTCCTCGGTACGGTGGGAATCAGCCCCCCAGCCCCCCTGGCAGCACTGACAGCGCAGAGTGTTGGGGGAAGCTTGTGGGAGCCGTGGGGCCCATGTCCCAAAGAAGCTGCCACACTCCCCACCAGGGCGCCGGTGTGCCCCGACCGCTGTCAGATCCCCAGCTCTGATCTCTCAGGGGCTTCACCTCCTAGACCTTCATGTTTGGCTTTGCAAACAGGGACTAATAATGACACCTGTTCACAGGGCTGTCGAGAGAACCAAATGGGGTGATCTGTGATGGCTACGTGGCATGTGGTCAGCTCTCAATTAACTGTAGTTACACCATTATCGATCCAAATATTTCCACGAGATTCCTGTTCTGAAAAGAAAGTCCTCGACTCCAGGGATAAGCCCCCACCCCATGCCTCACCCCTACTCACACCTTCCTTCCTCAGCCCTCCTGCCCTCACCACGGCGGCCCCCACCCTCCAGGCTTACACTGCATCAGTGTCGCGGTCCCCTGCCGTCCTCGGATGGTCTGAGTGGAAGTCAGTGAGACGGCTCATGACAGCCCTTCAGATCCTAGCAGGGATGACCGAACAGGTGTCATCTGTACGGTAGACGTTTCCTGGCCTTCACCATTCCTGTCTGTCCCATTCGGTGTCACCAACCAAATGGCATTTGATTATAATTCTTTTTTTTTAAGATTTTATTTATTTGACAGAGAGAGAGAGTGAGAGCAGGAGCACAAGCAGGGGGAGTAGGAGAGGGAGAAGCAGGCTTCCCGCGGAGCAGGGAGCCCGATGCGGGACTCGATCCCAGGACCCCGGGATCATGACCTGAGCCGAAGGCAGACGCTTAACGACTGAGCCACCCAGGCGCCCCCGATTATAATTCTATGTCACTTCCTTGCTCCAAAATTTTCAAGGACCTCCTCTTGTCTCTTAAGCAATGGTGGTCACCAGGGGGCCATTTTCCTCTGCTCCCCACCCCCCCGCCTGCCCCCGGGGAAGGTTTAGTGATGTCCGAAAAGGTTGTCACAACTGGGGAGCTCTAGTGGGTCGAGGCCGGAGACGTTACCGAACATCGACAGGGCACGGCCCGGCCCCCCACAACAAAGAAGCGTCTGGCCCAAATGGCAACAGTGCTGAGACCGGGAAACTCAGCTGTAAAGCATCGTTAATGGAACAGAAAATTAAATGCGCTTTCCTGTTGTTTTAGAATTTTGGCTAAAGCCCCAAGGTGAGGCCAGGAGGCCCCCCAATGTTCAAGAGGAACTACTGGATGTACCCACATGAACTTAACTAAGATAGAAGAATTCTTTCTGTAACTTTTACCTTATATTTCTTCTTGAGCTTGTATTCACAGAAGATTGGAATTTAAGAAGGAAGTTCCTAAGAATAAGGGGTACTTGGGGGCCTGCTGTGGCTTTATCCCACTCCTCCAGGAGGAGGAAGGACCCCCATCGCCAAGCCAAATGAGGACCACAGAAGAATCACTCACTGAGACCGATCTCTCAGGACAGGGTACTGGTAGGAAGGGAGGCTGGTGCCTCCTTCCTGGCTGGATGCCTCGCTCAGCAGCAGAAACACCAAGTCACCCTCAAGGGAGGGAGTACGTACTGGGGAGGGCTCAGGGATACTTGTGAACATAGAGACTGATGCCTTCCCCTTGACTAGAGAGCTTGGAGGACAGGAATCCATCCTGAGGGTAACAGTGGGACAGGGGAGGGGGCAGCTCTGTGAGCCAAATTAATACTCTGGAAGGGAGTTGTGCTCAGAATTTCCCAAAGGTACTGAGCACCAGGGTGGCTCAGTCGGTTGAGCATCCAGCTGTTGGTTTTGGCTCAGGTCATGATCTCGGGGTCGTGGGATCGAGCCCTTCATTGGGCCTTTGTCAAGGCCAAGGCAAGGGGGCCCCAGCAATAACAGGCCATGGGTTGAGCTATTGTGGGCAGTGACGAAGGGCTCAAACAGGGAAGGTGTCATATCAGACATGCATCAGCAGAACAAGCCGAGCCATCGGGTGGGTCCTTGCCACATGGAATGCATCGACAGCACTACCTCCTTAAGAACGTTTCCCCTCTTCCCATCCTTCCCCCAAGGCCCCAATTCCCTGGTGGAGAGAGGGCAGGAAGACCCAAAAGAGGGGGAGAAAGGTGGAGGAAGAGGGAGAGCGTTGTCCCTGGGCCAGGAGTCAGGCCCAACAGGATGAGGCTTGGGGGGTCCACGTGAGGTCGATGGTTTCCACTGGCCTGGGTCTCTTACCTGCCAGAATGAGATGTTCTGAGCTTTGCAGGAGGTACCGTTGGCCAACGGGCAAGCAGCGGCGATCCCACAGAGCAGGCCTGGAGGCTGGGGCTGGAGGAAAAGAAAGCCTTTTCCTGTGTGTGTCCCCCTGCCTTCCAGCGCTTCCCAGTACCAGCTGCACGTGTCCAGACTGGGGCCACGGGCAGGCACCACTTGGCTTTGCTGTCTTTGCCCCTCAGCTGGGCTGCCCCCAACCCCCCCCCCCGCCGGGAGTGAGTACAGGTGGCTTCGTGCATCCGCTACAGTGACTTCATTTCACCGCGGACACAAGCCCGGGCTTTTTAAAAGCAGGGCGATTGAGGCTGTCCGTGGCTGCAGCTCCTTCTGCAGCCTCTGCTGTCTGTCCGTGCTCAGGCCTGGCCCCATGGCTGCGCTGGCCGTACCCACTCACGTCCCACTCCACCTGCAAAGCCAGCTCAGGCGCCACATCCTTCGGGCGCTTTTCCTGATCGCTCCATCCTTGTGATGTCACATTATTTTGTGTCTGCATTTCACACACATCCACACTGCGTTTGCCATTATGGGGTGGCAGCATATACAGCCAACGTCCCTTGTAAACACCCCGGGAACAGACATCATGTCTGATTTGTCTGTGTCTCCCCGACAGCTCTGGACAGGGTGCTCAGCCCAAAGCTGGCATTCCATAAATGTTAGGTGGGATTGGTGCCTTTGGTTTCACCCCCAAGATGGCAGCCTGTCGCCAGTAGTTCAGTCCTGCAGGGAGCCCGGGAGCCTCCCCACTGGAGCCACGAGCTGGAAAACCAGCTTCGGGCAGACTGCGAACAGAAGGTATAAGGTCTCTGCTGTCTGTCAAGTCACTTTTCATGGGCACAGTGGGCTGCGACCAAAGACGTGGAGGCATGTTCTTTGCCTTCAGGGAACTTCTAGCTGAAAACGGTACAAGGCACGAGGATCAAGGGATACGAAGCAATGATATGTCCTGTAGCACTTTAGAGTTTACAAAGACCCATAAAGATCTGTGATTGTCATGTGGCCCGGGAGAAGTGGGCAAGAGAACTTTTGTTAACTTCTTTTTTAAAATTAATTAATTAATTAATTAATTAATTAATTTATATTTTTTAAAGATTTTATTTATTAATTTGAGAGAGGGAGGGAGAGTCCAGAGGGAGAGGAAGAGGGAGAAGCAGGCTCCCCTGCTGAGCAGGAAGCCCGACGCGGGACTCAATCCCAGGACCCTTAGATCATGACCCGAGCTGAAGACAGACGCTTAACCAACTGAGCCACCCAGGCACTCATGTTACCCTCACTTTAAAGATGAAGAAAGTAAGATGCTGGGAACTCAGAGACTTGTGCCAGGACACACATGGTGGGCAGTGGATGGGACTCAGCCACTGTCCCTGCCCATACACAGCAAGTGTCCCCCCAGCCTCAAGACCTTTGCACCTGTATCCTCAGCGAACCATCTATTCTGTGCCCGAGAAATACCTGTCCATTGAGGGATTGGCACAATGAGCAAATATAAAATAAAAAGGAGGGTGTTTTTTTAAATAAACGAACTTGGACAAACACATCAGATTTAGCCTTGAAACCTTCTTTAAGACTTTTGCTGCGATGATATTTTCTTTGGAAAGTTCTCTCTTCCATTTGTCTTCAGAGCTGCTTTAGAGACCGCCTAAGAAACATGATCTCACGGTTCTATATTAAAAACTCATCAAATAACAACAGGGACAATAACTACCCATGTGACCCCGATTCACACTCGACTCCCATCTACCCAGAACCTACTCTACACCAGGCCCTGGGCTCAGTTACTTTCATACCAGCTTTATTTACTCTGTTTAATAGATTCAGCTCTGGATGATTTTTGGCTGTTTCCAAAAATCAAATCTGCTCTCTCTGCTAGTGATAATTTGTCACCACTGATGTCATTCAAAAGACTGGGGCTCAGGCTCTGAAGGTTCCTTCCCCCAAATTAGGCCATAAACCAATAATGTCTTTTCCCCCAGGGAGGAAGATTGGGGCCCCTGATGTGGAATGAATTTAGGGCATTCCTGGGAGGCACTGAGGGGGGGAGTGGAGTGAAAAGCACGCCCCCCTTCCCCCTAAGGCAGGCAGGGATGGCGGATCTGGGAAAGGGCTCTGCTAGCTTGAAGCAGAGGACTGGGGAGCCAAACGCTTTCCCAGCAGGGGAAGAGCAGCCTTCACCCCGTTCCATGGAAAACTCCATGGAAATGTCTCCCATGACAGTGTTGGAGCACACAGCCGTCTCCGACCACACTGGACTGGCCGGGGTCCAGGCCCCCCAGGGGGAGCTCCTCGTGGTCGGTGCAGCTGCGGAGATGCCTGCGACCCGCCCAGCCCCAGCGGGACACTTGGTGCCAAGATCGTTAGGCGCGGGCGCCCTCTGCTGCCGGCTCGGGGTATCACCCCCCACCTTCCCGGGAAAGAGGCTTCCAGGAGGTCTGGGAGGGACAGAGTTTTCAAGATGGAAAACAAACAGAAGAGTTTGAAAAACGAGGCTCAGGGAGACTCAGAAGGTCAGATATGCCCCTGGCCAGATGCCCTCTCAGTGGAGTTTTAGTTTCTGGGCAAATGGGCTCCAAAGAGGAATCTCAAAGAGGGAAGAATGGAGAATCTCATGGGGAATGCCTAGAAGCAGGTGCGGATCTCAGCTGGGAAGTACCACCTCCTTCTCAGCTGCCAGCCCCTCACCAGCTAAACACCAGCTAGATGCAGACCTGCAACATCTGCCACGTCACCAACATCACATGTGAAGTCGAAGGGTAATGCCACAGCAGGGCTGGCTCAGAGCCCGTTACCCCTAGGTGGCACCGCGGCCGCTCCTAGGACAACACCGTCTGCCCATTAGACTTCTTTCTCAGAGGCGGAACGGGGCCCTGGGACCGTGCTTGTGTGTGCGCTTCCAACGGGACTGTGTTTTAGGGAAACGTTCTGTTGTTCTTTGCTCGTGAAGACTGTGAGCCGGTTACACTGCCAAGTGTAAACATGCTGCCTTGGCCCTTCCCAAATTTGCAGAGCCAGATGCACGTTCCCAGCAAGTGAGGTCACCTGCATATCAGCTTACCTGGTGGAAAGAGAAGAGGACCAGGAGCTGCGGTTATGCGGCAGCTCCTCGTCTGACCCTGGTAAGGTCGCTGGACCCCTCAGGGCTTCGAATCCCTCCTCAGCGAAGTCAAAGGTTCTGACAAGATGATCTCTGAGTTCCTTCCACCTCACTGAGCCAGCCATGTCTTTTAGAACTTGATGGATTCTCTAGTCCACAACCTTCCATGGAAGTCTGGAGCTCTTCAGTACTGAGTCCAGAGAAAACCCTGAAAGATCCTATTCCTCAGAGAGCTCCCAATGTGAAGGATGAAACAGGTTAAAAACTGTTAAATTATTTACTTGAGCACTTGCTATGGGTTTAGTGCTCCATTAAACGATAGAGGTAGGAAGGTGGTTCCTAGCACCAGGGAAACAGAATTAGTTTATCCTTCTCAGCTGATGGCGAAGCCGACCATCCGAAGCACCTCTTTTGCTTAATTTTTCCCCCCTGTTATCTTCTCTCTCAGATCATAATCCTCCCAAAGGTAACTATTTCTCACGTATTTCTAGTAGGTCCTTGAAAATCCACCTTCCATTTGTTACTTCTCCAGATGACATCGATGGGAATTACATACTACTGTTTTATGTGTTCTTAAAATGTACGTAATTGTTTTGCTATCAGCAAACTCTGTGCTATGCGCTGAGATCGATCAGTGATGCTCTAGGTAACTCCGGCTAATTCCTCCTGACTGCTGCCCGGTATTCCAGTAAAATCCTCAGTGGCCCGTAGTTCTCTGCCAGGATAGGCATGCTTGCTTGAGTCTCCCTGCCAACTTGTGTGGGAGTTTGTCGGGGGATAGCTCAGGAATAGGAGTTGCCTGCATTGCAGTCACATACCCACGTCCCGAGCACATCCACGCTGCTCTCCGAGAGGTTGCAATATATATCCCATGTCTACACGTCTACACGATATATCCCATGTCTACACGTCCTTCCTAGCGTTTGGTAGAGGTCAAGTGATTAATTTTGTGGGCTGTGCATCAAGGGAGACCTTTCTCTGAATTGCCTTTCTCTGATTAATAGGAAAATTGGGCTTCTCCCAGGGTCTTTATTAGCCTTCCAAATTTCCAATTCTGTGAGTTACCTATTTCTGGTGTTCTAAGGGACTCGACCAAATTCTTAGTGACCTGAAGCCCCAACATTCCCCATATTTATTTATTTTTTTTTATAGGAAACCAATGGGCTCAGAACATTGTTCCCGTTCTCTCTTCACTCAAATAAATCACAGCAAGATTTATATGCAACTTCCTCAGAAAGATACATTTCACATCTTGGCAACAACTAGAATACATAATGCATGCGTACATCCTATCAGAAATTTGGGGTCAAAACTTGGACCGGCTTGCTATTTAGCACAGCTGCTAGAAAACAGAAAGGAGCCTGCCTATTTGATGAGCCTCAAATGACCAGTGGGATTTTGACGGATTGTTATCACTGTCAGTCATGTCTATCCTAACAGGGGTGCGGGAATAACCATCTCTCACATTCAGAGGCAGACACATAAGCACAGGCAAAGCCCCCTAAAAACTGGGGAAGCGTCCAGTTTTGCGTGGATATAGGGAAACAGAAATCTCAAGAAGAATACTGACACAAGTATGGCAAATCCGAATGCTGTATGATAGTGTGTTGGGTAGAGAATAAATGGGGGGCTGAATGACAATTTGGAAGTATCCTGAAGTTTCTGTTTTGCTGCTTATCTTAATTAAAAGTTAGGCTTGGCCTCGAGGGAGTTACTGCCCTTTTTTAGGCAAATGCCTAATACTTGATTCCCTCTTTGTCCTTCTTTCTATTGTTATTTCTTTTTTTTAAATTTTTTTATTGTTAGGTTTATCACCATACATTACATCATTAGTTTTGGATGTAGTGTTCCATGATTCATTGTTTGTGCATAACACCCAGTGCTCCACGCAGAACGTGCCCTCTTTAATACCCACCACCACGCTAACCCATCCCCCCACCCCCCTCCCCTCTAGAACCCTCAGTTTGTTTTTCAGAGTCCATCATCTCTCATGGTTCGTCTCCCCCTCCAATTTCCCCCCCTTCATTCTTCCCCTCCTGCTATCTTCTTCTTCTTTTTTTTTCTTAACATATATTGCATTATTTGTTTCAGAAGTACAGATCCGTGATTCATCAGTCTTACACAATTCACAGTGCTCACCATAGCACATACTCTCCCCAATGTCTATCACCCAGCCACCCCATCCCTCCCACCCCCCCACCACTCCAGCAACCCTCAGTTTGTTTCCTGAGATTAAGAATTCCTCATATCAGTGAGGTCATATGATACATGTCTTTCTCTGATTGACTTATTTCACTCAGCATAACACCCTCCAGTTCCATCCATGTCGTTGCAAATGGCAAGATCTCATTCCTTTTGACGGCTGCATAATATTCCATTGTGTATATATACCACATATTCTTTATCCATTCATCTGTCGATGGACATCTTGGCTCTTTCCACAGTTTGGCTATTGTGGACATTGCTGCTATAAACATTGGGGTGCACGTACCCCTTCGGATCCCTACATTTCTATCTTTGTGATAAATACCCAGTAGTGCAATTGCTGGATCGTATGGTAGCTCTATTTTCAACTGTTTGAGGAACCTCCATACTGTTTTCCAGAGTGGCTGCACCAGCTTGCATTCCCACCAACAGTGTAGGAGGGTTCCCCTTTCTCCACATCCCCGCCAACATCTGTCGTTTCCTGACTTGTTAATTTTAGCCATTCTGACCGGTGTGAGGTGGTATCTCATTGAGGTTTTGATTTGGATTTCCCTGATGCCGAGCGATGTTGAGCACTTTTTCATGTGTCTGTTGGCCATTTGGAAGTCTTCTTTGGAAAAATGTCTGTTCATATCTTCTGCCCATTTCTTGATTGGATTATTTGTTCTTTGGGTGTTGAGTTTGATAAGTTCTTTATAGATTTTGGATACTAGCCCTTTATCTGATATGTCATTTGCAAATATTTTCTCCCATTCTGTCGGTTGTCTTTTGGTTTTGTGGACTGTTTCTTTTGCTGTGCAAAAGCTTTTTCTCTTGATGAAATCCCAATAGTTCATTTTTGCCCTTGCTTCCCTTGCCTTTGGCAATGTTTCTAGGAAGAAGTTGCTGCGGCTGAGGTCGAAGAGGTTGCTGCCTGTGTTCTCCATTAGGATGTTGATGGACTGCTGTCTCACGTTTAGGTCTTTCAACCATTTGGAGTCTATTTTTGTGTGTGGTGTAAGGAAATGGTCCAGTTTCATTCTTCTGCATGTGGCTGTCCAATTTTCCCAACACCATTTGTTGAAGAGACTGTCTTTTTTCCATTGGACATTCTTTCCTGCTTTGTCAAAGATGAGTTGACCATAGAGTTGAGGGTCCATTTCTGGGCTCTCGATTCTGTTCCATTGATCTATGTGTCTGTTTTGGTGCCAGTACCATACTGTCTTGATGATGACAGCTTTGTAATAGAGCTGGAGGTCCAGAATTGTGATGCCGCCAGCTTTGATTTTCTTTTTCAATATTCCTCTGGCTATTAGGGGTCTCTTCTGGTTCCATACAAATTTTAGGATTATTTGTTCCATTTCTTTGAAAAAAGTGGGGATTGCATTGAATGTGTAGATTGCTCTAGGTAGCATTGACATCTTCACAATGTTTGTTCTTCCAATCCATGAGCATGGAACGTTTTTCCATTTCTTTGCGTCTTCCTCAATTTCTTTCATGAGTATTTTATAGTTTTCTGAGTACAGATCCTTTGCCTCTTTGGTTAGATTTATTCCTAGGTATCTTATGGTTTGGGGTGCAATTGTAAATGGGATCGACTCCTTAATTTCTCTCTCTTCTGTCTTATTGTTGGTGTATAGGAATGCCACTGATTTCTGTGCATTGATTTTATATCCTGCCACTTGACTGAATTCCTGTATGAGTTCTAGCAGTTTTGGGGTGGAGTCTTTTGGGTTTTCCACATACAGTATCATATCATCTGCAAAGAGTGAGAGTTTGACTTCCTCTTTGCCGATTTGGATGCCTTTGATTTCTTTTTGTGGTCTGATTGCTGTGGCTAGGACTTCTAATACTATGTTGAATAGCAGTGGTGATAGTGGACATCCCTGCCGCGTTCCTGACCTTAGGGGGAAAGCTCTCAGCTTTTCCCCATTGAGAATGATATTCACTGTAGGTTTTTCATAGATGGCTTTTATGATATTGAGGTATGTACCCTCTATCCCTATACTCTGAAGAGTTTTGATCAAGAAAGGATGCTGTACTTTGTCAAATGCTTTTTCTGCATCTATTGAGAGGATCATATGATTCTTGTTCTTTCTTTTGTTAATATATTGTATCATGTTAATTGATTTGCAGATGTTGAACCAACCTTGCAGCCCAGGGATAAATCTCACTTGGTCATGGTGAATAATGCTTTTAATGTACTGTTGGATCCTATTGGCTAGTATTTTGGTGAGAATTTTTGCATCCATGTTCATCAAGGATATTGGTCTGTAATTCTCCTTTTTGATGGGGTCTTTGTCCAGTTTTGGGATCAAGGTAATGGTGGCCTCATAAAATGAGTTTGGAAGTTTTCCTTCCATTTCTATTTTTTGGAACAGTTTCAGGAGAATAGGTATTAATTCTTCTTTAAATGTTTGGTAGAATTCCCCTGGGAAGCCATCTGGACCCAGGCTTTTGTTTGTTGGGAGTTTTTTGATGACTGCTTCAATTTCCTTAGTGGTTATAGGTCTGTTCAGGTTTTCTATTTCTTCCTGGTTCCATTTTGGTAGTTGATACATCTCTAGGAATGCATCCATTTCTTCCAGGTTATCTAATTTGCTGGCATAGAGTTGCTTATAATATGTTCTTATAATTGTTTGTATGTCTTTGGTGTTGGTTGTGATATCTCTTCTTTCATTCATGATTTTGTTGATTTGGGTCATTTCTCTTTTCTTTTTGATAAGTCTGGCCAGGGGTTTATCAATCTTGTTAATTCTTTCAAAGAACCAGCTCCTAGTTTTGTTGTTCTGTTCTACTGTTCTTTTGGTTTCTATTTCATTGATTTCTGCTCTGATCTTTATTATTTCTCTTCTCCTGCTGGGTTTAGGCTTTATTTGCTGTTTTTTTCTCTAGGTCCTTTAGGTGTAGGGTTAGGTTGTGTATTTGAGACCTTTCTTGTTTCTTGAGAAAGGCTTGTATTGCTATATACTTTCCTCTCAGGACTGCCTTTGCTGTAGCCCAAAGATTTTGAACAGTTGTGTTTTCATTTTCATTGGTTTCCATGAATTTTTTAAATTCTTCTTTAATTTCCTGGTTGACCCATTCATTCCTTAGGAGGATGCTCTTTAGCCTCCATATATTTGAGTTGTTTCTGACTTTCCTCTTGTGATTGAGTTCTAGTTTCAAAGCACTGTGGTCTGAAAATATGCAGGGAATAATCCCAATCTTTTGGTACCGGTTGAGACCTGATTTGTGACCTAGGATGTGATCTATTCTGGAGAATGTTCCATGGGCACTAGAGAAGAATGTGTATTCCATTGCTTTGGGATGGAATGTTCTGAATATGTCTGTGAAGTCCATTTGGTTCAGTGTGTCGTTTAAAGTCTTTATTTCCTTGTTGATCTTTTGCTTAGATGATCTGTCCATTTCAGTCAGGGGGGTGTTAAAGTCCCCCACTATTATTGTATTGTTGTCAATGTGTTTCTTTGCTTTTGTTATTAATTGCCTTATATAATTGGCTGCTCCCATGTTAGGGGCATAGATATTTACAATTGTTAGATCTTCTTGTTGGATAGACCCTTTAAGTAGGATATAGTGTCCTTCCTCATCTCTTATTACAGTCTTTGTTTTAAAATCTAATTTGTCTGATATAACGATTGCCACCCCAGCTTTCTTTTGGTGTCCGTTAGCATGGTAAATGGTTTTCCACACCCTCACTTTCAATCTGGGGGTGTCTTTGGGTCTAAAATGAGTCTCTTGCAGACAGCATATGGATGGGTCTTATTTTTGAATCCAATCTGATAGCCTGTGTTTTTTGATTGAGGCATTTAGCCCATTTACATTCAGGGTAACTATTGAAAAATATGAACTTAGTGCCATTGTACTGCCTGTAAGGTGACTGTTACTGTATATTGTCTGTGTTCCTTTCTGATCTATGCTGCTTTTAGGCTCTCTCTGTGCTTAGAGGACCCCTTTCAATATTTCTTTTAGGGCTGGTTTCGTGTTTGCAAATTCCTTTAGTTTTTGTTTGTCCTGGAAGATTTTTATCTCTCCTTTAATTTTCAATGACAGCCTAGCTGGATATAGTATTCTTGGCTGCATATTTTTCTCATTTAGTGCTCTGAAGATCTCATGCCAGTCCTTTCTGGCCTGCCAGGTCTCTGTGGATAGGTCTGTTGCCAATCTAATGTTTCTACCATTGTAGGATACATATCTCTTCTCCCGAGCTGCTTTCAAGATTTTCTCTTTGTCTCTGAGGCTCGTAAGTTTTACTATTAGATGTCGGGGTGTTGACCTATTTTTATTGATTTTGAGAGGGGTTCTCTGTGCCTCCTGGATTTTGATGCCTGTTTCCTTCCCCACATTAGGGAAGTTCTCTGCTATAATTTGTTCCAATATACCTTCTGCCCCTTTCTCTCTTTCTTCTTCTTCTGGGATCCCCCCTTATTCTAATGTTGTTTTGTCTTATTGCATCGCTTATCTCTTGAATTCTGCCCTCGTGATCCAGTAATTGTTTATCTCTCTTTTTCTCAGCCTCTTTATTTTCCATCATTGGGTCTTCTATATCACTGATTCTCTCTTCTGCCTCATTTATCCTAGCAGTTAGTGCCCCCATTTTTGGTTGCACTTCATTAATAGCCTTTTTTATTTCAATTTGGTTAGATTTTAGTTCTTTTATTTCTCCAGGAAGGGTGTCTCTAATAACTTCCATGCTTTATTCAAGCCCAGCTAGTATCTTTAAGATCATGATTCTGAACTCTAGGTCCAACATCGTACTAATGTCTGTATTGAGTAGGTCCCTGGCAGATGGTACTACCTCTTGTTCTTTTTGCTGAGGTGATTTTTTTCGTCTTGTCATTTTGTCCAGAGGAGAATAGATGAATGAAAGAACAAGATGCTAACAGGTTAACAACGTCCCCAGCAAATATACTCTAAACAAATCAGAAAAGAACTGAAACCAGGGGAAAAGAAAGGGAAAGAAAGAAAAAAAAGAAAAAGAAAAAGAAAAAGATAAAAACAAACGAAAACAGAACAAAGCAAAACAAAAAAACAGAATATGATCAAATATGATCAGGCTAGTGCATAGATCAGTGCCACACACTAGATTTTGGGTGTATTTTGGTCTGTTAGAAGAAAGTGCCTCCTAAAATTTTAAAGAAAGAAAGACTTATATATGTACAAAATAAGGGTTGATACAATGAAGGGATGGAAGATGACTGTAAAGATGAAAATTATAAAAGATTTTATAAAAGGAATTGATAAGATAAGAAGCTGTTTGAAAAAAGAAAGAAGAAGATTTAAAAAAAAGGGAGAGAATGTGATCAGGGAGGAGACTAGAACAAAGCCATACACTAGTGATTTAGGATATATTTTGATCTGTTAGAAGAAAACTGTATCTCAAAATTTTAAAGAGAGAACAACATATATATATATGCCAAAAATAAGGGTATCTACTATGAAGGGATAGAATATGACTCTAAAAATGAAAAATAAAAATTTTTTTTTCAAAAAGGGATGGATAAAATGTTGGTTGAAAAAGGGAAAAAGAAAAATTCAAAAAAAACCAGTTAAAAAAATTAACTTCGAAAAACTAATGAATCATGGTAAAAAAGCCATGAATTCTATGTGCCGTATTCCCCTAGCGCTGGAGTTCTCCCGTTCTCCTTGATCGGTAAACTTGGTCTTGGCTTGCTGTTCTTGCTGATCTTCTGGGGGAGGGGCCTGTTGCCGTGGTTCCCAAATGTCTTTGCCGGAGGCGGAATTGCCCCGCCCTTGTGAGTCCGGGGTAAGTAATCTGCTGGGGTTTGCTCTCGGGAGCTTTTGTTCCCTGCAAGCTCTCCGTACAGCTTTGGAGGATGAGAGTGAGAATGGTGGCCTGCTAATCTCCGCCCAGAGGAGGTGAGAACTCGGGGCCCCGCTCCTCAGTGCACCCCCAGAGAAAAGCTGTCAGTCACTCCCATCTCCCTGGTTTCTGGCCGCACTCCGTGCTCACCCGGCCTGTGACCGAGCGTTTCTATCTCTGGCACCCGACCCCGTGTGGAGTCTCCAAACCCAGCAGATCCCTGCGGTGCGCTCCCGCGCCACTCCTCCCGGGGGAGGGAGGGGGGGTCTCCCCGGCTCTGCCACTTGTTGGGTCCCTGCTGGAGGAGCAGTGGCCCGACTGGGCCGCGGATCACGATTTATGGCCACCCCGAGCTGAGAGCCCGCGCCTCGGCTCCGTCTCTGCAGCCGGCTTCCCCGCTCCGATCCCTGGGAGCTCTGCCGCACTCAGGCACCTCAAGTCTTTCTGTGACCCCGAGGGTCCTGAGACCACACTGTCCCGCGAGGGCTCCACCCACCGCTTAGCCACTGGAGCGACGTCCCTCAGCGGAGCCGACTTCTAAAAGTTCCGATTTTGTGCTCCGCGGCTCTATCAGTTGTCAGAAGCGGCCGACGGAGGCCCCCTCCCCCGCCGTCTATCCTCCCGAATATCGCCTCGGATTCACTTCTCCGCACGTCCTACCTTCCAGTAAGTGGTCGCTTTTCTGTTCAGAGAGTTGTTGCTATTCTTCTCTTCCATCTGTTGAGTTCGTAGGTGTTCAGAATGGTTTGATCCCTATTCAGCTGAATTCCTGAGACCAGACGAAATCCAGGTCTTGCTCCACCTCTATTATATTTCTTGATTTCTTGTTACCAATTGGCAGGGTTTTTTTTTTTTAATTTTTTTTTGAGAGAGAGAGAGAGAGAGAGAGAGCGTGCACATGAGAGAGATCACGAGCAGGGGGAGGAGCAGAGGGAGAAGCAGTCTCCCACTGAGCAGGTAGCCCGTCGTGGGGCTCGATCCCCACGGATCGAGGGATCATGACCTGAGCCAAAGTCAGACGCTTAGCTGACTGAGCCACCCAGGTGCCCCAAGCAGCAGTTTTAAAAATATTCTCTATATTACACCTTTGAAAGCTATAGATGTTACAAGTAGCTTCTCCCAAACTAATACTACTTACTAACTTGAACAGAATTTTACTTTTGAGGTAGTAGTCAAATCCATTCCCCTACTTTAAGGCTTACAATGCTGGAGTCTTGTAGGAGAAGTTCACCCCAGGGTTTCAGAAACACTTTCTCGTTCTGAAGTATGTACAAAATTAATCTAACGAGAGACTCAAGGAGCAAAGTACCTGCTCTGAAAGTGATAGATTTGGCCCGGAGAACACAACAGGCCTCTCTTCCCAAATTAAAGCTGTCCGGACCCACAGCGCAGGTGGGGAAGCTGGAGGAGGGACACGGCCGGTGGGGAGAGCAGCCCTGCTCGGTCTGTCCTGTGGACCCCAGGAGCGCATGGCTCACTGCACTTGAACACGCCCAGGGCCAGTTAGCCCCTCGGGCCTTCACTGATCCACCTTTTGGATCCGCCCCCCTCGAGGGGGAAATGTGACTGAATGTCTGCTCTCCCCATTCTCACCAATCAGACTCATCATCTTCCTTTCCACGAGGAGAAGCAAGTGACAGGGTGGAAAAGGGGGCCGAATGGTCTCTCCCAGGATTTCTATTTCCAGTAAAGTAGCAGAAGTCTTGTGTCTTAAGTTTGAGATGGAAATGTGAGATTAGGCACCGAGTAAAACAATGCCCTTCCCTAGGCAATCTGAATAGCTTCCTGTTACAGTTGAAGAGAATGTGGCTCAGAGAGGTTGAGTAACTTGCCCATGGTCACACCAAATGTGTGACCATGTAGGACCAGCAAGTAGTGCAGCCAGAATTAAAAACCAGTCCCTAGAGTCTGCCTGACTGTAGAGACAAGCTCTTAATTTCTCCTCGGTTACCCCAGACAAAAAGGCAGACTCTGACCCCCTCCGTGCTCTAGCGCTCTCAAATTGCAGATGCCCATGATATTGGATCGTCAGTGTCCGTCTCTCACAGTGGCCTGGTTGTATTGTTGAGAACTTTACTGCTGAGAGCCCAGCGGGCAAAAGGGCTTGCCCAGAGCCACCAGCGAATTGGGGCAGAGAGCGGGCATCCACCAAGCACCTCGCGAAGAATTCTGCCTCACTGCTGGATGCTTTCAGCCTTGAGCTCGTGCTCCAAAGAGGACCACTGTCAACAGCAGAAGACCCAGTACAAACCAACTTGAGCAAAAAGGGGAATTTATTGCCCCACAAGACAGAGAGTCTGAAGGCAGGGCCCCAGGCACCCGGACGATGCCTCCTGGACTCCCCACGCCGTCTCCAGGGCCTGCCTTTCTCCTTGTTAGAGCCATTCTTGGCAAGGGCGACCGAAGATGACTACTGGGAGCTCTGCATGGGAATCCCTGCCAGCGGGTGCTCACAGCGGAAAGAGAAGGGTTTCTCTCCCCACCGGATTTCCGGGGAAAGCCTGGTTCTCACAACTTCTAATCTGTTGGAACTGAGTTCCGGATACACCTGTGGGGCTGATGCCAGGAGCGGCGACCCCTGAATCACATGGGCTGAGACAGTGAGGCGGTGGTTTCCCAAAACAAAAAGGAAACTGAGGCATGGTCCCCCGAAGAGGTGTGGGGAGGTGAAAAAGCAAGCTGTCAACACAGCCGGCAAATTCAATTTGTGGTCACTCGTGCGTATTTCTCTATTGCGAGCCCCCTCCACTCCCAGGCCACCCATATGGGGTGCCAGACACGGGGCCGAGGGGCCTGTGTACATCACCTCATTTCGTCCTCGGTGCACTTCTGTGATGTGAGGACCACCACGACCCCCCTTTTTGTGATGAGGCTCTCAAAGCTCAGGGAAGTTCTTTTTTTTTTTTTTTAAGATTTTATTTATTTATTTGAGACAGAGAATGAGAGAGAGAGAGAGAGAGAGCACATGAGAGGGGGGAGGGTCAGAGGGAGAAGCAGACTCCCTGCAGAGCAGGGAGCCCGATGCGGGACTCCATCCCGGGACTCCAGGATCATGACCTGAGCGGAAGGCAGTTGCTTAACCAACTGAGCCACCCAGGCGCCCCAGGGAAGTTCTATAACTAATTCAAGGTCACATGGATAGTAAGGGAAAGAACCCAAACCCAAACTCAGGAACGCCTTGACCTAATTCACATGCCATTCACCACTGAGTCTAGGGCACAGAAGGCAGCTAATCCCAGGGAAAGAAGACTCCCTGCAGTCTGCAGATAATATAAATCTCTCCCACCGCTCCCCCCTCCCCACCCCACTGTAGCACAGAGAGCACAAATCCATACTTGCACTGCCTATGATTTCTTTTTGGAAATTCTGGATTTCAGCTCCCCTCACAGACACTTCCTCCCTTGGAAAAGGCTGACCACCCACATGAGAGGGCTGGTGTTGTAAGGGGACAGCTGTTTTGGGGTTGTCCACAGCCAGAGAGACATTTTATTTGTTTTTCAGCTGAAAAGAAGGATATTCTTCCCCCAAGTTGCCCGGTTCCAAACTGGCTAAACCACTTTTGTTCAGATTTCCCAAGCAATTTCATCCCCGGGGTGGAAACAGAGCATGGAGTGATGTGGAGCAATAGGACCATTTTGGGACAGTTATGAGTGAGTGAAAACAGGAGGTTATAATGGATGTTGTCTCTCAAGCCTTAACTCCGGCGTTTGTAACCAAGAATTCTGTCCCTCAGGTTTTGGTGGTAGGAACATAATGCTGAGCAGTTGTCTGGAACTACTTCTAGATGTTCAGTAATTAGAAACAGTGACACTGACTCAGGGGCCCATCAGCTGGGTTACAGAGCACCAATTCACGTAAGAAAAAGAGGGGAAAATGTTGGAAACATGTAAAGATAAACATCGAACAAAAATTAACGAATATTTCATATATATTTTAAGAGTGACTTGCATTTCTCCTTTCAAAATTGCAATGGCAAACATTTGGTATACGTAAGTCCTAGAAGAGGAATGAGCTGGAACCAAGGATGAAAATTTTTCGGTAATGACGAGAAGGCAGAATCCCTTGCTGGGGGGCATGCAGTCAATGGAAGGAGACAGTGTGGTTTAGGAGTGAGTCAGGTGACACAGCTAGGAAGTTAATTTGTCTGCAAAAGTGTATTTTGAAATGTGGTCCAGGATGGGATCAGACATGTTCCAATTTCCTCGAATAGCTTTAAAAGCTGGAAAACACCCAGCTATTGTCCATGACTTAGACATAGGGCTTCCTGGAGGCAGAGAAATGCTTTTTTGGAGTGTTCCTTCCAACTCAGTGATTTCTCAGGGCCTTTGCGTCTTAGGATGGGTGCGGTAGCAAGGATCTGAACAGTAAGGGGCCTTCTGTTTCTCCAGGGAGTATTGCTGGTTGGAGTACTGGGGCTGGGGCCACAAAGACTGTCTATGCATTGAACTCTGGGGGTCCTGGGGAGGAGTCCCCCAAACCTTCCCCAGGTGGCTGACAAACAGCACCTTGTTCATACCCCTTCTTTGTCCCCAGGTGGTGGGGGGCTCACCAAAGCATGTGACCATTACCAGGGGGGCCGGAAGGACCAGGTGCCAAACTTGGACCTGGCTCTGAGGTTCAGCGTTAGGTGGGCCTTCTGAGAAGTTTGCTCATCCGACATGCACTGCATTTAGAGCAGACATTTACTCTATACAATATACATGCAATATACATAAAGTACTTTTCCATTTATGCAAAAATAACCATATACGGGTTTATATGGTGTACAGAAATGCATAGAAGAAAGACAGGAAGGACTCGCTGAGGTGCAGATGGCTACTTCTGGGAGCAGAGTGGGGTTGGAGGCTAAGTGTGCTTTTACTTCTTACTCTACTTCTCTATTTCCTTTCACAATGAGCATTCAGAGGCATTCATACATCGCTTCTGAGATTCTTCGTGACATTCGTCATTTCTTTTATTAAATAAAAAAATGCATATGAATTTGTTTATTTTCTGTCTCTATGAGGACAGGGACTCTTGGGGGGATGTCATGGATGAGGGGCATCTATTTTTTTACTATTGTATCCCCAAAACAGTGTCTGACACAGAGGAAGTGTTCAGCATGTATTTATTGACCCAGTGAAAGAACTATCGACAAAATAAAAAAAAATTTGCAAAAATATGTATGTTCCAAATGCAGGGCTTATGCCTCTGGAACAGAGCTTGGCTTATGCTAAGTACTTAATATGTGAATTAATTAAATACTTTGGTATGTAAAGTTTGCTGCTTGCACTTAGAGATTTTAAAATCCAGACGCCCACACTTATAACCATGTTACAAAACAGATGATGCAAGATCTCCTGAAGAGGGATAAGCAAAGAGCAAAGGGGGTCAGTAAAGGGAACTATAGTTTCTGTCAGAGGTAATCAGAGCAGGCTTCACGGAGAAGGTGAGGTCTGGGAAGGATTTTGAAAGGTGATATAACAGTTTCTTGGGGCTGCCGTAACACATCACTAACAACCTTGGGCTAGAAGTCCCTAATCAAGATGCTGGTAGGCTGTGCTTCCTCAAGATTCTCGATTACGTCCTTTTGCCATCGAAGGTAATATTCACAGGTTTTGGGGATTAGGAAATGAAGGTCTCTTTAGGAGGCGTGTTTTCTGCCCAGTAGAGATGGAGAGAACTCTAAGAAGTGGAGGAGAGGAGAAAGGTGCTCCTCGCTTCCTTACAGGTCTGTTTCTCGAAAGCACTCCCCGGTTGACCTTCTGCATGCGGTTCTCCCATTTAAATCTGCTCCCAGAGGACCCAACCTAAAATAAGAACAACTGAGAACTTTGTTTTGTTTTTAAAGATTTTATTTATTTATTTTAGAGAGAGAGAGAGTGCGAGCAGGGGGCGGAGCAGAGGGAGAGGGACAAGCAGACTCCCCACTGGACTCAGAGCCTGGCGTGGGGCTCGATCCCACGACCCTGAGATCACAACCTGAGCCGAAATCAAGAGTCGGCCGCTTAACTGCCTGTGCCGCCCAGGTGTCCCTGTTTTGTTTTTAAATGTAGCAGTGGCCAGTGCGAGGCGTGAGATGGGGAGATCTTCTTGGCAGAACCACGTCTGATTCATTGGAGGACAGAACAGACCCAGGAAAACCACGTGGGGTCCCATCAGAGGAAGCAAGGACCTGAAGTAGGACGCAGGTGCAAAGAAGGAAGAACAGGCAAGAAAATCAGAGGCAGATCGGCCAGCGAGGCACTTAACTGGAGAGCAGCTGTGAGGGGGCGTGGAGGTTCTGAGCCACTGGCAGTGGTGGTCTTGACAGACAGGGCATACAGGGCAGGGCGAGGATGGGGGTGAGGGGGCAGTGAGTTGGGGCCGCTGGTGGGGCCTCCTGGTACACGGGCAGTGAGAAGAGAGGCCCCCACAGTGGGAGGTCTCCCCGGGATGAGAGGGGAGGCTCAGGAAAGCATTTTGGGCAGAGGTAACCAGTGAAGGAGGTGAAGAAAGAGCAGGTGCAGCTGAGAAGCCCAAGGGAGAAGAGCATCAGATGCTGCAGTGCGGCCCCGGGAGACCCATGGGTGTGGGTCCGTATTGCTGGTCTGGTAGACTACGGGTGGCTTGTCCCCGGCTGGAGCAGAACCTGGCTCCTCACCTCTGACCCCTCAACCACGCTCTCCTTTTCTCTGCCAACCCACACCCCCTGTTCCTTCCCTGGTGGGGGATGGGGTATGCAATTGGAAACCCAGATCACCATCCTTGGTCAGACTCCATAGAAGCCATAAATATATATTCATAGTGATAAAAATCCAGCCCAGTCACTACAAACTACAAGCCTGGAAGGTATTACTCTATTTTTTTTTTAAAAGATTTATTTATTTATTTGAGAGAGAGAACACACAGAGGGAGAGAGAGAAGCAGGCTCCCCGCTGAGCAGGGAGCCCAATGTGGGACTCGATCCCAGGACCCTGGGATCATGACCTGGGCCGAAGGCAGATGCTTAACCGACTGAGCCACCCAGGTGCCCCCAGAATGTATCCCTTTAGTTTCCCATAGAAATATCACCACAACATGATAATTTATTGTTCTTTTTAGACTGGGTCATTTTGGTGAAATGACTCAGAGATACTACTTTCTTGTTCACTGATATTTATACAAAGATCTTTAAAATAAAATGTTCTTATTCTTTCCAAGCTGAAAATGTTGGCCTTTCTGCACCATCCGATGTGTTTTCTCTTGCAGACAACTAAGGGCTTTGTGATATAACCTAGTTCCTACTTTTATGCCATCTCTTGGGATGCTCAGGGCCAAGTTTTGCAGCAGACTGCAGGGATACATTATGTTTGGTTTTCTGGTACAATCGTTCTTCCTATTGCTCACCCTCATTCACCCTAGCCTTCCTCCATACTAGCCCCTTGGTCTCCTTCTTTCTCTTAATAGTTTGATGGCTAACACTACCATTCATGACATGGCTTTTCAAATCCTTTCCAGAAATTGGCGAGATGTAGACACCAGACAGGGGGACAATCAAGGTAGACTTTGGTGCCATGATGGGCAGATGGTTGAGTTATTTGGGGCCATGGGCCTACTCCAGCCTTCTCATATCACACCACAGAGCCAAGGTCAAGATATAGATGTGGCTCATGGCACCAGGATTGTGCACCAAATCTGAGCCTCCCTGGCATTGTGCAGCACAGAGCAGGTGAAGGTGGCATGAGTCTCTCTGTCTCTCTTGTTCTCTCTCTCTCAAATCAATAAATCTTAAAAAAAAAAATGGACACCTGGGTGGCTCAGTCAGTTGAGTATCTGCCTTTGGCTCGGGTCATGATCCCAGGGTCCTGGGATTGAGAAAGTGGCATGAAGCCGCTATGCCAGCAAGATGAGCAGGGCAAGCCAATGGCTACCGTAAGTCCCTTCAGGCAAGACACACTGGCTTTGTAGAGAAAGACCACGCCATGGCCACCTCCCTGGATGTTCCTTATGTGGCTCAGGATCCGCAGAGAGGGATGTGGGAGACAGGTGAGGCTTTCTTTCTATTCTGTTAAGCAGCCTCCCCTGTGCTGATGATGAAGTGGGAGTGAGCCTTTGGTGCTTCATTGGATGGCTGATTTGCTGCACAATTCCACCGGACTCCTGGGAACCGGAATGTGCTCAGGCCCCCAAGGGGCCACTCACCTTGCCCCCTGCTGTGTAGCCCGACGCTAGGGCTGGACAAATCCCCAGCAGCCTGGTCCCAGCACGCCAGCCACGAGGCCACCCTGAGTCCTGCCAAGAGCTGTGGGGAAGCCAGAGGTCTTCTCTGCTGGCTCCCTGGCATTGCTGTGGTCACTCCACCAGTCCAGCCACGCTAAGGCCCCTGGTGTCAGAAGGACAAAGGCAAAGGGGAATGGAGGACCTGGATCAGGGCTCTCCCAAGAGCCAGACCCGAGGGTTTTGAGGGTTAGCTGCCTTGGTCTGTGCGGCTGGGAGGGCACCTCCTGGTGTAGGGGATTCCAAGTGAGAGCAATGTCCAAGGCTGAGCACAGGGACCCTCTTCAGGACGAGGCCTCTCGGGCCTGGGAGCTCCACCTTTCGGGCAAGGTTAGGCGACGCTTCCAGGTAGCCTTCTGCTTACTAACCTTCCCAGTGCCACCAGCTCTTAGCACCCAAAAGGGGAGCCACCCCTTGAGAAGTGGGTTTGGAGCCCCCAGGAATTGCTGGGGGTTGAGTGGCTGCTAGAATTGTGGCAGAGGCCTCAGACACGTTCCTCCCAGAGGTCTGAGGTCAACCATGGGCATGGTTCGAACACCCAGGACAAAGAGGACACTGCAGTGCTCACTGGGTGGCTATCGAGAGAGCAGAAATGTGTCCTGGAATGATCTAGACCAATGGCACCCGAATCTGCCTGTGCATCAAAGTCCTTATAAAATTATAAAAGCCTCTGAAAACCACGGAGGCCCGAGCGTTGGCCCTGATCTGTGGAATCACAGTCTCTGAGGGTAGCTGGATAGTTGTCTTTTTAAAGCTCCCCAGGTGATGCTCATGTGCAGGCAAGGTCAAGTCCAAGATGCTGACTCCATATCTGGGCGATTGGCCCAGAAGAGTGACTCACCGGGGCTGGCCGAGCCGGGCCCGGGACCCACGTCTTCTAGCCCCTGGACCAGGCTTGCCTCATCCCGTGACTGTCATGCTGTCCCAGCTGGGGCCTGCCCACCCCATCCCATGGCGCCCTCGGGGCCTTCCTGACCCCACGTGGCCACACGGTCATGCTGTGCCTGCACTTTAATCTGCTTTTTAGGAAAGAAGAAAATTTTACTTGTCTCAACAAATCAAACTCTAAGTTATGGTCCAGAACAAGGATTGTGGGTGGGCCCCACAAGGCTTGGAGAGGCATAAAAACGGGATCTCTTCCAGAGTGCGACGCATCAGAATATAGTGGAGAGGGGATCATGCCAATCAGCTTTGGAATCAGTTTTTGAATCTGAGCTTTGAATCCCGGCCTCGCTGGGCTTCAGTTTTCATGAAGTGTAAAACGAGGCTCAAAGGAGGACGTGTGATCACACGAGGCAACGTGCGTATGTGGGAGCACCTGCCTTACTAGGTGGATGACGTCAGAATAGGCTGGGTTTGCGGCTCTAACAGACCTCAAGATCTCAGCACGGAAAGCAGGGCTGTATTTCTCCCACATACCACAGGCTCAGGCGAGGGGATGGTGGAAGGTGGAGCGACCCAAGCTGATAGGCTCCACATCAGGCTTCGGGGTTCACATGGAAGATCACATGCCGGCTCTCAAATGTTTTCCAGAAGTAAGTGCATCATTCCATCGACATTCCATTGGCCAAAGCAAGTTGCAAGAATGTATCTAAGTTTGAAGGAGCTGCTCTCCAGAAGGGAAGAGAATGGGAAGCCTTGGAGAGCACTAGTCATGCCTACTGCTGTGTGTAAGGTCTGGTTAATGTCCAGGTGGCGCAAGAGCCATCACCCAAGACAAGGGCCCAGCTTCCTGGGCTCCCCTCCCAGGCTGAATCTCGTGCGTCGAAGCGCGCAGCTGCCAATGGCTTGCTTTCTGCTGCCTGAACTCTCCCGTCTGACTCATACACCCCTCCTCTAGTTGAAGACTGAAAAGAAACATTTCCAATGGTTACAAAAATGTCAGAGCAAACAGAAGGAGATTCCACTGCCCAGCCTTCTGGCTCAGGGATGGCTCCTTCTGCCAGGACTCATAATGCCTGTCGTACTTCTAAGTGGCTTGCGCTTGTCAGCAATCCTACTGCCTCGGTAGACAATGGAATTTGAGGTATGACTTACAAAAGATACATCACTTTTCAATACATGCTTTTGACGTGATGGCGTCGGTTTATGTTATGGGTCCCCGAGCAGGTGGCGCGTGGACGTCCACAGTCAGCCAACCTCCTCTAGAAGAATCCTTACCATTCTCACTGGCAGAGCCCCGGATTCGGGGGCTGTCCTGGCTCTGCAGAGAGCAGCAGGTCCACCGAAACCCCCATCCATTCACAGGAAATCAGAACACTCGGGGCGCCTGGGTGGCTCAGTGGGTTAAGCGTCTGGCTTCGGCCCAGGTCATGATCCCAGGGTCCTGGGATGGAGTCCTGCATCGGGCTTTTTAGTGACCGATTAGATATGCGTCTTACATTCAGCTTTCCTTCTGGATTTCAGGACTCAGTGGTGAGTCAGACCACTCCTTGCTCTTCCTGGAGCTGCTGTTCGGGGGAAGGAACAGAAAGACAAACAAGGAAGCCCAGAGGTAAGGCATTCTATCTCAGGCAGAGCACATGAGAAAGAAAAGCGTACGGAGGAGGGGGTTGCCTGGGTTAGGGAGGAGAAGGCTATTCCAGAGGGGCCCGGGAAGACTTTTCTGAAGAGGAGACAACTAATCCGAGGAGTGAATGAAGAGAAAGTGCTGGTGATGCGATACAGCTGAGTGGCCCATTGAGAGGGTGTGTGTGTGTGTGTGTGTGTGTGTGTGTGTGTGTGTGTGTGTGTATGCTCCTGTGTCCATGAGTAACAATGTCCAGGGCAGGGCAGGTTATAGGCCATCCTGTTTTGTGCAGATTGGTACATACATGGGACGTGTAGTTCAGTCTGCGGTACAGAGGGAGGTAAGAGCAAGTGTCAAGGCCCTGAGGCAGGTATAGTTTGGTCTGTTTGAAGAGCAGCAAGAAGGTAAGTGTGACCTGGTGACCTGCTGAGCTAGGGGAGGAGAGGGAAGGGATGATGGGCCCCATCGAGACAGGCCTTGTTGTCCACAGGAAGGGTCAAATTCTGATGCCTCCAAAATGTAGCCCCCTTTCAAGGCTCACACTGCCTTTCACCGTGCACGGCACAGCTCCACTGCAGAAAGGGGTGCGGTGCCATAATCACTGTACCTGGGGGTCCGGTGTACCTGGGGGTACAGTACAGGCTCCGGGGTCCAGGCTCTGTGATGACACAGGCTCACTGTGTCCCAAGGGAGTTTGGCATCACTTAGTAGCAGGCCTGGGAAGCAGGTAGAGACTCCTTTCCACCCTGCTCGCTTCTATCCACCCATTCCATCACCCATCCTTACAATGCTCGGGGTTGTGACTCTATTTTACTCCTGGGAAGTTTCCAGGGCTCTTACGGAGCCCCAGTAAGAGCCAGAGTGGTCTGAGAGAAAGACAGGAGCCTCTCCGTCTTTGGAATGGATTGTGCCACCCCAGAATTCCGTGAGTGGGGTACCCTGGGAGCTTCCAGCAGAAGGTCCTGCTGGCCAGCCCTGAGGTGGAACAGGGTTCAGAAAGCACACCCATTCTCGCCCAGCTCATCCACAACCGGCATCTCCTCACCGCACTCCATAACCCTGGTAATTGTTTTGCTTGGCACTCCAGGGTAGCAGGTCACGTTAGAGTCTTCTCTTTCAAATATTCTCCTGACATCAAAGTGGAAGGGATGTAAGGTAAGAAGAAATAAATTGGGGAGGATTCTGCATGTTTCCCAACTGCTTTCATGTCTGGGATGTGCAGGAATGCTGGGGTGGGCACAGAATCTGTTATCTCCCCCAGTTCAAGGAAGGCTGGTGGGTGGGAGTGTGGTGTCCAAATGCAGAAATGATCTGGACAGATAGCAGGGCAGTGGGCTGCATGAAAGCAAGAGTCAAGGGCAAGATTTTTCAAATTGAGATATCGCGGTGGGTAACTCAGGGCTGAGCCTGAGCCATAAAACAGGCGGACTGGTGGGGGTGTGGCCCAGCGGTGGGAGGGATGCAGAGTGACCAGGGGTGACTGTGGAGAGGGTCATTGCTTCTGTGTGAACTTAGGGGGGGATACAGCCCCTGCTGGAGCCCCCATTTTCCCACCTGGACATGACATCTTTAAGCATGTGATTCCTTGTCTCAGATCTGGCTGAACACTTCTGACTTGGGGACAATTTATTCTCTTCTGAAAAGGCAAAAGGTGAACTGAAGAACTAAGGGTGATTTCAGGATTAAACAGGGGTTCCCTGGAGGATGCCCTAGAAGGTGGAAAGGGTCAGGTGGCAGCAAGAACCATCACCGCGCTCAGAGGAGGAAATTTTTAGGGGACGGCGAGATTAGTACTGGTGGAAAGAAGGCTGGTGAACTGCTGGATCATGACATTTGGAGGGTTGGGAGAGTTTCGTTCGTGTCTGTTCCTGAAGGAGCCCATTAGAGCATAGGCACACAGGGCTCAATCACAGTACAACTGTGATTTTTAAAAATTTCTCCCTGCCTCCCCCTCCTTTTAAGTGAAATTTACATCCTTCTTCCTTATAGTGCAACTTGGCGGTACACCTCAAAGACCTTCAAAACGGGGGCGCCTGGGTGGCTCGGGGCGTTAAGCCTCGGACTCTTGGTTTTGGCTCAGGTCATGATGTTGAGGCTGTCATGGGATCAAGCTGCGGGTCTGGCTCTGAGCTCAGCATGGAGTCTGCTTCAGATTCTCTCTCCCTCTCCCTCCCGTTTACTCTCTCCCTCTCTCTCAAATAAATACACAAAATCTTAAAACAAAACAAAACACGGAACTTCCAAATGGTCAAACCCCTTCACCCAGAAGTTGTAGTCCAAAGAAATAATCAGGGCTAACAGCTACCATTAACCGAGTTTTCTGTGCCAGGCGTGGCCCAAATGATTTCAAGATATTATTTGGATTTTGTTCTCCACAATAACCTATACAGAAGATATTGTTATCACCATGCAATGTGTGAGGAAAATGAGGCGTAGGAAAATTTAGTGGATTTATAAATTTAGTAAAGGTATCATGAACAAGAAGTAAAGTCAGGATTTGAACCCACGTCTGAGTGATCCCAAAGCCTATTTCCAGCCTTAACAATCTTCTCTGTCTTTAGGAACAAATACAGTGATTTATGTATAGGGATTGATTAAACTAATTATGGCTCATACATCACGGACGTATGAGAAAGACACAAAAAGTGATGTACAACATTTTGCCATGGAAAACTATTTATATTATATTAAGTAAAAAAATAGGTCATGAATCATTGTGTACAACGTGAACCTGATTTTATGAAAAAACATGACAGCAGTTAGGTGCTAATGAAATAAAATGTTCATATTTGTTTTGTGTTGATATGGAATTGTGGGTGATTTTTTTTTTCTAATTAATGCTTTCTGTAGTCTCAACGTTTTCTTAAAAGAAGGGGTGTGGCTTCGGGCGCCTGGGTGGCTCAGATGGTTAAGCGTCTGCCTTCCGCTCAGGCCATGATCCCAGGGTCCTGGGATCGAGTCCGGCATCGGACTCCTTGCTCCTTGGGAGCCAGCTTCTCCCTCTGCTTCTCTCTCTCTCCCCCCCCCCCCCCGTCTCTCATGAATAAATAAAATCTTTTAAAAAAAAGGGGTGTGGCTTCTTTTAACCAGAAAAAGGTAAGAAATATCACAAAACAGTTTTTTTTAAATTTTTGTTTATTTTTTTAAAGATTTTATTTATTTATTTGACAGAGAGAGAGAGACAGCGAGAGAGGGAACACAGGCAGGGGGAGTGGGAGAGGGAGAAGCAGGCTTCCCCCCGCCCCCCCTGAGCGGGGAGCTCAATGCGGGGCTCCATCCCAGAACCTTGAGATCATGACCTGAGCCAAAGGCAGTTGTTTAACCAGCTGAGCCACCCAGGCGCCCCACAAAACAGTTTTTAAAAAGATTTTATTTATTTATTTGAGATAGAGAGAGCACGTGTGAGCCAGAGAGCAGAAGCAGGGGAGCAGAGGGAGAGGGAGAAGCAGGCTCCCCACTGAGCAGGGAGCCAGATGTGGGGCTCGATTCCGGGACCCCGGGATCATGCCCTGAGCCGAAGGCAGATGCTTAACCGACTGAGCCACCCAGGGGCCCCGAAACAGTTTGCTTTTTATTATAAAATTAATACCTGATCGGTATTGAAATTTTGGAAACTATCTAAAAGTAGAAGGAAGGAAATAGTTATTCTAATCTCCCTACTTAGCTGTCCAGGGACAACTGTTTGGGTGAATTTCCTTCCTGCGCATGGTCCGTTTATTGGTGTATTTTACACAGTCCCGCGCAGGTTTAAATAGGAGCTCTGCGGTTTCAGTGGCAACTGGGGGCAAGAAAATTTTATTTCTTGTTTAACTGTCTTCCTCACTTGACTGTACCGACTGTGAGGGCAGAGATGTTTATTTTTGTGTTCTTTATTGTATTTGCAGTTCATGGCTCAGTGCCTGGCGCTTTATAGATGCTCGGTAAATACTTGCTGAATGACTAAGTGGTGGGGGGAGGGAGGGCGTGGCTCGTGAGTTTTGCATACATTCCGGCAGAAGTTGTGCTTTGCAAGAGTTAGGAGAGAAAGTCCCTGAGGTGGGGCAGGCAAGATGGGGGGCCATGGGGGCGGATCTTAATGCTCATGGTTAGAAATTGAGATTTGACATATAAGGCCACTGGGACTCGCTCTGGCCTTCCAAGCGGGGATGTTACATGATCAAAACCAGGGAACGGAAACGTGACTCTGGCAGCTTCGAGGGAGGGTGGGAGCCGCAGAGGGAAGGGGTTGGAGGCAGGGAGGCCGGAGGCTGCCCTCAAAACTTCCTAGTTCTCGAGCGCCGATCTCTGCCTGGGGCTTAGGGGGTTCAGGCTGGGCTGTGAGCGCGCACACGGACAGGAAAGGGTCACTCGGGGCTCTGCTTCCAGGGCCCCGGGAAAGGAATGAGCAGCGGCAGAGACAATGCAGGAGGGCGGGGCCCAGGGTTTGGGAGGCCCGGGTGCCAGCCGCCTAGTGAAACTGCCATTATAGCAGCACCCCGATCCCCCCACCTCTTTTGGCTTCTTGGTTGCCTGGGTGTACAGAGGAACAAATTTGTGGTGTGGACGAATTCCAGGCCAGTCATCCATCATCCGCAATGAATACTCACTAAGCACTCATCACACACTCGGCAGCCTCACCCTTTCCAAGAGAGAGTTCTGGAAGCAGTCCAGGGGTCTGCCCAAGGTGACTTGCCAGATTCTCCCTTGAACTTTGCTCCCTCCCTTGCTCCGTTCCCCTGTTTTCTTTTATTCAGAAAAAGCAACAACAAACAGTTCCCAGCCCCCTCCCTCCGCCCGGCCTCGTCCCCTCCTGCGGTTTGGCAGGGAAAGCGCCTTGGCTGTCCCAGAGATTATCTAACGCCGCGAGCTAAGGGCTGAGCGGTCGGGGCGGGGCCGCGCGCCCCCGGGAGAGCCGAGTCCCACCCGCCCCGGGTCCCACCCGCCCCGGGTCCCTGCGCGCGGGGCGCCGTGTGTGTGTGTGTGTGTGGGGGGGGGGGAGCAGAGCGCAGGCGGCCGGCTGGGCCCCTCCACCCGAACAGCCCCCGCTTCTCCAAGCCTCAGTTTCCTGCTCTGTAAAACGGGAGTGGGGGACCCCGCCCTCCTCACGGATTTGCTGTCAAACTCCGAATGCGGGAAGCGTGAGGAGTACTTGCCGTGTGTATTACACAAGGACTAACATTAAATAGTATTGATTATTAGTAGGAGTGCAATTTCCTGCTCAACCGTTCTTGTAACCCTGTGCCGCCTTGTCCTCACAATGGGCTTGCGCGTTCCCACGCCTTTGAAGGTTTTGGGATACTGTTTTCCCCTGATTATTTGCTCAGGATTTGGGACCAACAAAAATCAAAATATTTCGTGTTTTCAAAAGCAGCAACATACAAAACACAATAAAACCCACAAAAGTAGAAATCCTTGCCTAAGAGGCTTATAACATTTCACTCGACAGACAGGGCAGTGGTAAAATGGAGATCTAATACCAAGGAAGGGGATTGAGTGCAAAGTGCTGGAAGGCAAAGCCACTTTCAGGAGCCCATGACCATTTTCTTGGAGCGTGGCATTCCATGCCACACAGGTGTGACTCAACGGCACAGCTGCCTGGGTCTTCTACCGCCATGGCCCCAGGCTCCCACCACACCTGTGCCTATATTGGCGCACCCAGGGCACTGTCCTGAAATCTCTGCTTTCTGTGGCTGGCTCCCCCAGCAGTCTGTGGGCTGCCCAAGGGCAAGGTGCACAGCAACCTTGGGGCCCCCCTTCGCAGCCTCGCTGGGAGCCCCACACCTGGCCTGTAGTTGCAGAATGGGTGGGTGGGCATGGCCGGCTGCTACAGTGGTGGTGGGGCGCACTGTGGAAGTGGGTGGGAGGAGAGGCTCTTTGACCTAAAACCATCCCCTATCCTCTCCTTTCTCCTCTCCTTTCCACACGCAGGAGGGCTGATAGGTCCCAGGAGCTTCAGGTAAGTACAGTGAAGGTGAGAGTTTTGTTACTGTGATCCACTTAAAAGGAAACAAGATCTAATTGTTGTCAGGCTTATCTTGTGATCCATTTGGGTGACTTCATTTTGGAAGTAACTTGCGAGAATTTACAAAATATGTTTCCGATCCCTCTCCTGCGTGGCTGATGGTCACCCCTGAGGACTCTAAAGGGAGTCTGGGAAATCTATCGGATGATCACGCCCAAAGGATCAGTCTTAACAGACAGAATAGGGAACCCCCCCCCCCCCGCCCCCAGCATCAGTAGCTGGAAAATCCAAGGGAGGTCACTCCCAGCAGCTGAGTTTACTCACCTGAAAGACCCAAACTACTGTGTCTGGTCTTTGTGCATCTCTCCAGGTGAGGGAAAAGATGAACTTCTGCAATTTCCCATTGGGAGCTTTCCTGAGGGGACATGCCAAGTCTGAGGCCTGGTGCTCTGCTTTGCTGATGACTGACAGCTGGTCAGGTAGGGGAGACTGTGCAGCCCTCCCTCTCCTGGGGCTGGAGGGAGGCATATCTGATGAAAGACGTGCACGGAGCTGGAACATGGATTTTTCCAGTACATGTGTTCCAGGTCAATTTGTTAAATATAAGTATCACTCTGAAATAACACAAACTTGGAATAAACCATTACACATTTCTTCTTTAACTTTGCAATACAGGGAATCAGTTCCTATCAAATCTACACTCTATTTTTTTTTTATTAAGGAAAGATGTTGTTCTTTCTGAAGGTAATACGTCCATCCTAGATCTCGCTACTCAAACATTAAGCCTTGTTAACCTCATGTGACCCACGTCACCTGCAAAGTTGTGCAATGACGCAAAAGCTCGCCTACAGGAAGCCTGAACACAGGACTTCATCTGGCTTTGTCTTTTGGAGGCTGCAATAGTTTGGGGGGGTGGTCCATGGTGGAGTTAGCAGTGCTCTGGGGCGTGCCCTAGGCTCTCGGGCCTCTGCCAGGCCACCTGAAGAGGAGAAGCAGATCACAGGGCAAGGGCCATCTGCCCCTGGAAGGGACGGTGAGACCCCAAGTTCCTTAAGAGGAATAGGGTTTGAAAAAGAAACACAAACATCGGGAAAACATCAGTGCCCGTGGGTACCTCGAGGCACCGAGTCTTGGAGTATCCATGAGTAGATTTAGCTGCACCAGTGGCCGTGGTGGGAGGGCAGATCCAGTGTCCTAGCTGGCATCTGGAGAGGGACCCCGTCCAGTGCCCCACACAGCAGATGAGGGCCCGCCGGGCTCCTGCAGCTCCCCGGGACCAGTCTTCCTACAGTCCTCCCAGAGCAAGCAGAAACATTTGGGTTGGAGTCGGCTCTGAGGCTGAAGTATCGTGGCCTGTGGGAGTGAGAGGCTTGGCTTATGTGGGGTACTTTGGGGCCACACTCTAAATTAGAGGAACAACTGAGACCAGCTTGTGAATGGAAATAATTACTGGGAGCTGCCTCAGAAGTTACTCAATGAACCTGGAGGGAAAAAAATCAGTCCTGGGCAAGAATGTTCAGCATATCATGGACCAGACATAAGGGTTTTGGGTTTTTTTGTGGGTTTTTTTTTTTTAATAAGCAAGATTTATTTGAAAAAATATTACAGCATTTAAAAACTACATAAAGTCTCAATTTCCACTCCTGCAGTGGTAGATTTGCTAGAACACATAAGACAAGAGGGCTTCTTTTAGGGGTTGTTGAAGACATTTCCCAGGAACTGTAGCCTGTTTGGCTCTGAACGCATGACTTGGAAAGAACCATGGCAACCTAGAAAGTTTCACTCGTCCCGTTTCTGATTCCAGGCTGGGCGCTGACAGATTTTATGTGTGAGTGGAGAAGGTCGTAAACCCCGAGTGACTACCCCACCCCTGCCCCCACGCTCTCTGGAGCAGTGGGGAGACTGACTTGTGCGTGTGGTTCCTGCTTGCAGACCAGATGTCAGTGTCAGCTCCGGGAGGGAGAGGACTGGGGACGGCCCAGGTTTGAAGGAGAAACACACACACATGCATGCACAGGACCTCCTGATTCGGAACCCATGATCGATCGGGCAGAAGTGTTCCAACGTGAAACCCATTCCCGCTGAAAAAAGGAAAAGGAAATGCAGGGTGGATGGCGAGAACAAAATTGTTGTAAGAATTGCTCGAACTACTTGAGAACAAGTAAGGTTCGAGGCCTTTTAAAGGTATTTGCATAAAATAAGTGTGTTGGTTACACTGATTAAAAAAAATTTTTTTTTCAAGATTTATTTATTTATTTGAGAGAGAAAGAGAGAGAGAGAGAGAGAAAGTGCGGGGATAGGGTCAGAGAGAGAATCTGAAGCAGACTCAGCCTGAGTGTGGGCCCCACGCGGGGCTTGATCTTACAACCTCAAGATCATGACCTGAACTGAAACCAAGGGTGGGTTGCTCAGCCAACTGAGCCACCCATGAGCCCCCCCAAACCCATTCAAAAATTTAAAGTAGCTCCTGCGATGACTTGAGTTGTCAACACATCTAGATGAGGAATTCTAGAAAAGTGATTTTCTGGATAATCAGTTTATGAAAATTCAAACAAGTTGAGTCCCCTCCCTCCTGGGTCATTACTCTGGAGGTTTTGTGGCAGTGGGCTGACCTATGACCTACAGACTCAGTGACCTGTCCCATAGGACAGCAGTGCCCGGAGTCACTGAGCCTTCCCTCTCAGCCTCCCCTGTTCTCTGCTGTCCTAACTGCCTAAATTCTCTGCTTTTTTCCTTCACGATTGTATGGTCTGTGCCTCAGTGTCCTCATCTGCAAAATGAGGAAATGACAGTCCTTCCCTGGTTTGGTTGTTAGATGGATTAGCTAAGTAATATATGGGAAGCAATTGGAGTAGGGCCAGTCATGTAGTAAGCGCCCAGTAAATACTAGCCCTTGATGTTGTTTGGTACTATTCCTATTCTATCTGTCTCCTCCTGTTCTTCCTGACTTGGATGTTGGCACAGTTTCACTTTTATAGGCACTGATAGTCAATGGGAGTCCCACTTTCTTTTGGTTAGCAAAAATAACTGAATCTCAGCAAATTTCCTGCTTTGGGCTATTTTTGGATATTTTCATTGCTGCGGGTGCCTGAAGGACTCTTTGATTACTTCTGGGTTTGTGGCTTTTTGGGGGGCAGTGGAATTGAATTAAATTGAATGGAGATATTAAGTGTCCAAATGCTGAATAAGGAAAGTGCCTCTGGATTTGAAAATAATAAAAGTGTATTTCATTAACAATTTTAATAGCTTGAACTTTCCAGTAATTCACTTTTGCCTTATTTCTAATTAGTCTGAGTTAGTGAGGCATCTTATATGTGCTGAGGGCATATTCTCTATATGTTTGCATATACTGTCCAACTTGGGGTTTATATCAGTAAAGGGGAATAGGAAGGTTTATATTTACAGTCAAATTACTACTATGAATTTTGTGTGGGGAAGACCTACTTGGAGGTTGTCTACTTTCTGCATCTTGTCTTTATTGCCAGTCTGTCTGTGCAGAGAGCAGGTGGTTCCCTTTTGGAAGGTTTCTGTCACAAAATTCTTTATTTGTTTATTAATGGACTCGTTTATTCATTCATGAAGCATGCATTCATTGATGGCTCACTCTGGGCATTGTGGAAACAGCAACAAGCAAAACAGCCCCTAATCTATGGACCTTACTTGCTGGTAGTGGAAACAAAAAAATCAAGCCATAAATAACCGAGTAATAAATCTGATGGTGATAAATGCTATGCAGACCAGGTGAGCATGTGCAGAGTGAAGATGGGAGCAGAGGGTGCTTGTTTATCTAGAGAGGTCCAGGGACACCTTTGATAAAGCAGTAATTGAACACAAACCTAAAGAAGTGAAGGCATGAGGCATGTAGGTATCCAGGAAATGAGCAGGGCAGGCAGAAGGGAAGGAAGTGCAAAGGCCCTGAGGTGAGAGAACATACTGAAGGAACTAAGATGCTCTGATTTTAAAGAGGTGGAGAGGAATTTGAGATATGTACAAGGTCACAGTTAAGCTGGTTTGAAACTCAGATTTGGAATAATGAATGTTCCAGATGACAATAAATCACATATTTATATTTATGTTTTCAGATATGCCAGGATGAGAAGGTTTTATCTCATTTGTCACCTCCACTGAATTTGAAGTGGCTGTTTGGAGCTTGCTGTGGAGCAGGAATTAGAATGGCTGTGGTCAGTTGTGTCGTCCACGGGAGTGAGTGTATGCTTGTGGGGTCTGGTGGGATGGTACGGAGGCCTCATATTTGCCATCCTGGAAGTAGAGTGGCTTGAGGAGAATGTACATCCAGGTTTCTAAAAGATCTCCTTGTTAGTGGACACTGGAACAAGACCTGGGAGAGATAAGCACCCATAGTCACCCCTGCCTTTTCAGCCCTGACCATCCCCCCCCCGACCTCGATCTGACCCCCTCACATACCTTCACCCTGCTTGTTGACAGAGTGAAGAGGGCAGAGGAAGGTCAGAGAGGTTCTCAAAAACTATTTGCATCCCCCCAAAGTTTCTTGGGAAGGAGACTCAAGCAAGGAAGTTAAATTCTTATTGTCCATTAGGAAAGGAAGTGAATTCTTGAAACAGGAATCCATACCTGCTAGGGATGGATTGTGTCTGCTCAGACACACACCCCTTCAGAGCCACGGTGCCCGGTCCCCAGAAGGGAGAGTGGTTGACCAGTTAGCTTCTCTCATCCTGGGCTCTGGTAGCCTGCCATCAGCTGGAGGAGTGACCCGCAAGTATCCGCTCAGTGTTGTCCTTGTGCCCTAGTCCCTACGTTTGGTTCTCTTCCTCCAGGCCTCTACACCCAGTAGTCCGAGAGTTGGAAGAGACTCCCTTTCCCCATCTCCACCCTCCCCTGCAATAAATACAGTGACTTCCACCAAGAGCTGCACCTGGTAGCTTGAGGGGTAAGCAGGACAGCCTTCAAACTAAAAGGGGACTGGGGTGGGTCAAGCAGAGGCGCGGGCAAATGGAGAAAGCTGGTAATAAAAATCAGAGCGAAGAGGGAGACGAGGATGCTGAAGCTTGTTTAACCCCATCGAAATGCCGAAAAAGAACAGAAAGATTTAGGTAAAGTAACTTTCAAGGTCACCACTGCGGTGCACGCAGGTGGGCCTGGAGGCGGGAAACGCGACCCTCGTGCCTTTCGGGCACTGGCCACCAGGGGGCGCCCGAGTTCACGGCAAAGTCCAGGTCCTGCCGGATCTGGGTCCGGGGCATTCTGGGAAAGGAGGGCAAAGACTTTCTTGATAGGAATCCTCGCTAAGTAATGTGTTTGAGTCTGTGCTTCCCAGTGATGACAGGGAGGAGGTTCTGCTTCCTAAACGCCACGGCCAGCACTCTGGGTCATTTCAGGGGCCCCTGACTAGGTGGCATTGGTCCGCCCAGAGCCCAGCTCTGTGTTAAGCAGAGACCCGTGGGCCATCGCCCTTCCTTTCTCCCTCCTCGGTGCCCGCCGGCTTCTCTTCCTGCTCTTTCTCCCCCGCCTTGGAGCCAGAGCTTGCTGCCGGACAGTTTTAATTTTTTAATTTTAATTTTTTCCAACCCTGGAAAATAATCTTTGCCGAGATCCCATCAGCCGCACGATGAGCTCCTGACATGAAGGTGTCTTCTTTCCTTGCCATTTGGTCCTTTTTGAACCAGTAGGCATTCTGTGCCCCCTTCTCTCGTGCCCAGCGTGGCTTCTTTCTCCTTCCCCAGGCGTGGTGCCACCTGGAAAGAAGTTGTATCTGAGAATTGTTCTCTGCCAGCCCAGAAACAATTGAGAAGACCCGCGAGAGTCTGACCCTCTCTCACCAGGCTATCGTGGGGCAGTGGGTACTTTTATTTTTCCGGGGTTCCTTCATCTGGATGATGGGGTTGAGGGGCTGGGTGAGAGTCCTCTGCTCTCCCCCCCACCCCCCGAGCACGCACAGGTGTGGAGCTGCCTGGCTGGAGAAGGACAAGAGGGCGCTAGGGTCCGAGGCTGAGCGGAGGCTCCAGGAGGATGAGATCCTAGCTGGTGGTTCGTGCCTGTTTCTCAGCTTGCAACCAACATCTTTTCCTTCTAAGTGCACATGAGGCGTTTATAGACTTAATTTTCCAGGCAGGCTGTAGGAGCCTCTTTGATCCAAGAATCTCTTGTTAGTTTTAGGCTTGAGCAAAGTTGTGTATCAGTTAGAGTCCAGTTGGGGAACAGAAGCCACCCCAGTTACTTAAACAGTGAGAATTTAATATAAACAATAGTTTTAACTAGTTGTCAATTAGGTCACTGAAAAGGCAGGAAGAGAACACTAGGTCATCATAAACGTAGCAATCACAGGAGACCCTACCACTTGTAGGACTTGGGGGACAAAGGGAAGAAGAAGGAATTATAAAAATTAGGACCTTGGGGGGGGTGCCGGGGGGGCGCAGTCAGTTAAGCGTCCAACTCTTGGTTTCAGCTAGGGTCCTGATCTCAGGGTCCTGGGGTCGAGCCCCGCATTGGGCTCTAAGCTCAGCTTGGAGTCTGCTTGAGATTCTCTCTCCCTCTCTGCACCGCCCTTCCCTAAAATAAATAAAAAATATGAAATTAGGGCCCTGGAGGATTGGCCTGGTAGACCTGGGACCCAGACCTCTGAGGGTGGGGCATGGCCAGCTGGTTTGTCTCTGACGTAGACACCGGGGAGCTAGCTGTGTGGTGTTGGGGGGATGCAGACGGCCTTCAGCATTGCTATTACTGGGGTGAGAAAATATTGCCGGGGCATCCCTCAGAGCCACAGATAGCAGTAAGGAAGCCCAAAGAGGCAAACTTCCAGGAGGAGGTAAATCCCTTCTTTCACCATCTTCACTTGGCAAAGGCTGACATGGAGTCATCTGGAAAAACAGAAAAACAGAAATGTACAGAATCCTAGCTCCAGCATCTCAAGAGTGATTTTAGAGCTGAGAGACCATAGTCTAAAATCTGGCACAGTGTGCTTGACTAGAATAGCAGAGGGGGTGAGGTGTGGGCAAGGGCGAGGGAGAGACGCTCAACCCGTATTTTTTTTTCCTTTCCTTTCCTTTTTTATTGCTGATACTTCAAGTCTAATAGGTTTGATGATCGACCCCTAAGATGTCAGACTGGCTGCCAGGAGGCTTATGTGGTTCCTGCACAGTAAGATGGCCCCATTCTCAGCTATCAATCCAGAGAAAGTTCTGTGCCGGCTTGCAAGGCACAGGGTCTTTGGGGCTGCTCCCCTAAGCTGGGACTGCAAACAGGAGTGCTGCCTCCCTCTTGTGGACACCTGCAGTTCTGCACGACGGCAATGTGACCTGCCCTTGGTAGGACTTCACCTACCCACCTTGAACTCCAGGAGTAAGGTGGGAGTTGGCTGGGAAAGGTCAGTTTTATTCTCTGATGTCAATGAGGAGTCACTGGTTCATGGTGACGGTGCCTTTCTTCAAAAGGGATGAAAGTCTCATCACTGAGATCCAGATCCACTGCATGAAGAACCCAATGGCCTGTTTGGCCAGCTGCAGAGACCCAAAGCTATCTCATCTAGACATCAGCTTTGGGCCTTGGAGTATCCTTTAGAGTGGGCAGGGTGCAGACCTTCTCTGGAAATAGCCCCGATAGTAAATACTTGAGGCTTGTGACCATACTGTGTCTGTCTCAATGATTCACTCTGCTGTCTTAGGGGGATAGCAGCCATGGACAGTAACCAAACAGAAGGGTAGATTGTGTTCAGATACAGCTTTATTAGTGACACGGAAGTTTAAATTTCATGTGATTTTTACCTGTCATGAAATATTATTCTCCTTTTGATTTTATGAAATTATTTAAACATATAAAAATCATTCTGGGCTTGCAAGCCTTATAAAAACAGGCAGTGGGTTGGATTGGGCCCATGGCTAGAGTTGATGGGCCCTTGATTTGCAGTCTTCAACAGTTCGGATCCTTAGGTGGTGCCACTGTGAGCTAAAATCATCCAAGCGGCTTCTGTACTACCTTGCAAGTTCTAGAAAGTTAGCTGTGTACCTACAGGATCCCACAGGCCGTGAGGTCAGCCTGAGCTTTCTGTGCCATCCTTTGCAGGTTTGGGGGGTTTCTGTGGGAGAAACTCGGGCTTTAAATTTTCTACCTTTTTTTTTTTTTTAACAAGACTGAGAAACTTATTCTCACTTAAATGTGTGGTGCTGGATTCTAACAAATTGCGCTGTCCATCTGAACCTAATACGTAGTCTGAAGAGTAGTGTAGTCTACCATTTCATCACTGATGAGAAGAATCACTCCAGATATCTTTAAACAACACGCACCCTCAATGCACTGAGAATATGATGGGTTTAATGACAATGTGATTTTTTACATGGTTTCCCAGAAACGCCATCCTTTTCAAAAGCAAGGTGCACTGTATTACAACTTATGTGCAACGTGTAGTTTCATTTGTCTCATGGATATTTAAATTGGAGATTCAGATGGAGACAGGGTACATATGAGGAACTCTGCAGGATTTTAAAGGGCTTTGGTGGAAAAAAAGTTGAGGGCAGTGTTACCTTTTGGGCTACAAAGTAGGGCGTGGATCTGTGTTTGTGTTGTCTTTGGGCTGTGTACAGAAGCTTGGAAAAAATGCCCAAGAACTGAATACCTGGTAGATGTGGGGGAGACGCTTCAATGCATCCGTTTTTATTCCCTGATGTGAGCCCTTTCTCTGCATCTCCCTCTTCCCTTTTCCCTCCCCACCTGTCAGCAGGACCTGACTACGGGGCTGTGAGGACACAAGGCTCCAGAAGACACAGATGTGTGTGTTTCCAGCGAAGGAGGCGGGCATCTAAAGGAACGCTGGTAATACCATGTGGTAAATGCTAAAGAGCCTGCAAAGGGACCCAGAGGAAGTGCTAATTACCTGTCCAGGAGCGGAAGAGGTAGGTATTCGGCCCGAGGAGGAAGGGAGGCGGACTGCTGCCTGAGGACTGAGCCTGTGCCCCAGCACCGGGGGGGGGGGGGGGGGGGGGGGGGGGGGGGGGGGTGGGGGGGGGGTGGTGCTGGCAAGCGTCTGGGCAATGTCTGTGTCGCCGCTAGGGGTAGGGGGTGGTGTCTGGGGTTGAGTGAGTGAGGGCCGAGAAGAAAAGGGGAGTGGGGGGATGAGGCCTGGAAAGTCCGTGGGGGGCAGTGTGTGAGAAGAAATTTGTACTTTTCTGGGGCTGGGGGGAGCCCTCAGAGGACCCACAGCAAACAGGGCGTGGGCCAGCAGTGGCTACAGACTGGGGGTCCCCGGTCTGTGAAATGAGGGGGGGTTGGACTAGCTGAGCCCCGGGTCCCTCGCAGGGCTGACTTTTTGTGACCAGGTCAGTGTTTCTTCTCTTTATGAGATCGGTAGACCCATCCCGCTGAGGCTCAGCCAGGTACCCCAGGGAGGCCTCTCATTCAGGCCCTGCCTCCAGGAGGGGAGCAGTCCTCTGCCCTGTTGCTCAGGGGAGAAGATACAGCCTGAGGAGAAGTCACCGCCTGGCCTGGGAGTGAGTCAGTGGTGGAGCCAAAGCCCGCTACCCAGTGGGAAGAAAGATGAGTCGCTAAAGAAACTGATGGATGTGCTCCTCCCTCCCTCCCCACCCTGCCCAGATGTTCTGGGAGACTCTGGCTGAACTCTGGGGCACACCCATCCATATTCCTGGCAAGCATGGCAGGCTGGAGTGTTTCACTACCTGGCTTTTAGCTGCTGCTGGCGCAGACCAGGACGGGATGGCTTAGTCCTTGTGAGGACTCCGTGATGCCCAGAATGGGTAAGACACCTCAGGTGGGTGCCCTGCTGTGGTTGGAAGGATCCCAGGCAAAGGTTTGGTCACTGGGACTTGGCAGCTCCAGACAGGGCAGAGTACTTTTCAGGCCGATGTTCAGGGTGGATCTCTCTCTACTTGCATATGAAATCAATGAGATAATGAACATGAAAACATTTTGAAAAGTCACCCAACGTCTTGCATCCCCATGCTGCTGCTCTTCTTGTGCATTTCCCACTTCTGTGTCTGTGCCCCCACCCCCCAAAGCTTCTTTGATTCCTTTTCTCCTTCGGCTGGTCTCACCTCCTGACTAAGTGGACACTGAGCTTTGTTGACTCGATTTCTGAGATGTCTTTTACATGCGTGCCCCTTGACTTCATTTCTGCAGTCCCTGCCCTGGCCCAGGCCCTGCGTTTCTTACTTATACTAGAGTGATAAAGTCTATCTGTTCTACTTCCCCTTTCTTCTTTTGAATTATCAGCCACACCGCTACCAGATGTCGTCATCTTAGACCATACTCCTGATTATTTTACTCCTCCAGTCCAAAGCGTTCGAAGGCTATCTGTTGTCTCCAGAGTGATAAACTCTGAGGTCCAGTATTCAGGCCTCCTGGCTGGGCCACTTCCCTGTGTTCACAGAGATCCTCTGGCTCACCTTGGCTTTTTGACCTTTGTGCTTTCACTCAAGCCCGGCAGTCTGCCTGGAATGCCTTCACTTTCAAAAACCTCCTGACAAGTCTTTTCTCCATCCTTCAAGGTTCAAAAAGGGTGGTAGATAAATTATGTACAGGATACAAAAGGTGGGAATCGTTATATTTTGGATGCATCAAAGAATCTTTTTTTAAAAAAACTGATCTCATTAATGTATTCACGCAGCATCGATTCATTTTGTGCGGGGCACTATGCTGTGGGTTGGGGTGGAAAGTCTCACTGGGTATGCACATAGGCACAGGGATCCAGAGCTCTGAGGATGAAGCATATGCCTTCTTTTTTTACTTACTCAGATCCGCAACTGCAACTCCAATGCTAGCGCAAAAATATCTGTGGAGTGGCTGTGTCCCTTTTTACTCCAGCTACTGGGAAGCTCAAAGGCAAATCGGACTCTCAGTCACAGTATTCATTAGCTTATTCAAACAATCACACATAACAGGTGCCAAGGATATACTCAGAGCTATGTTACATCAAACTGATGAGCAAGACATAGACATAGTTTCTGCCCTGAAGAGGCAACTATTAATTCTTAATATAGTTAGCACATCTTCATGTCTATTTTCTTTATTCCTGATCTGGTAGTTTGTTGAATCTATCTTTAGCAGGGTTTTTGTTTGTTTGTTTCAAGTTTTTATTTAAATTCCACTTAGTTAACATATAGTGTAACATTAGTTTTAGGACTAGAATTTAGTGATTTTATCCCTTACATACAACACCCAGTGCTCAAATATACCTTTAGTCTCATGTTAACTAAAATGACTTTCAGACGAGGAGAAGTACAGTCCATATATAAAAGTGAAAATGTTCCAACGCTGATCATGAGGTCCCAGATTTGATCTCTGTTGTCATGAATTATGTATTTTTGCTCCTCTGTCATGGGATCTCTCCTAAAGCCAGCTAGACATGTAAATATAACCGATACAAAGTTTGATGTGATCACGCCAATCTTGCAGGGCTTTATTTTTCTCTGTTCCACCTTGTAAACTCAGAGTGACCTTTCGCATTCTGTCACAATGAAAATATTAGCCCCAAGTTGTTATTTTGGGGCATGATTTGCTTTTCTGTTCCCAGTATATAATTTTAATTTTAAAAATCTAATACAGTATTGATAATAGTTGTATGGCACCTCAAATCCTTTCTAGAAACTAGGCAGGGTATATGATGGAAATAAAATAGCATTTGAGTAAACATGGTGTATCCGTCAGAAGAAATGAGAGCATGGAGGTTCAGGGGTTAGGGGTCTCCTCGGCGTTCTCTCAGAGGCCATTCTGGTTTAATGGACTTGGTGGGTGGAGAGGCAGGTCCTCTCCTTGGTCCCCTCCTTCCTGAAAATACCTGTAAGGAGCTAGGGCCTTGCTACTGGGTTGGTGGAGATGGGCTCTGTACCTGCTTAGCACAGAGCTACCTCTTTGCTGGGTAGTGCCTGCCCATGGGCACAGTCTGGAGGTGCTGCACCCCAGCACCGAATGCCCCAGTCCCACAGAAGGCTTTAGTCGGGCCTCCAACTGTCCCCCCAGGCCCCTGTGTTCAGGGATTTCTGCCTGATCCACTGACACATTCACCACGTAGTGACTGAGGTGTGGCGGGCACGTGAATCAGTGAACCAGGCCCAGGATTTTAACAGACCTCATGTCTTTAGAGATCTCTCTCTGTTTGGGTGCCTGGGGGGGGTTCACTCCTTGTGCCCCCCCCCCGCCCATTATTTCCAGGTTCTTGGTATTGAGTGTGAAGTATCACATGTAGATGTCAAAGATGGGGCTTCTTAGAGCCCACAAGTGAGAAGCTTGGGCAGGAAGCCTGCAATCTGGGGACTTGGTATGGAGCATGTGGAATTTTTCCAGAAGAAATCCCTTCTCAGGTTGGGGGCGGCCAGATTATACCCGAACCTCACTGGGTGCCAAAGTCTGTCTTTGCTCTGTTTAATTTAAGGCACGTTCTCTGGACACCCGTGCCCACATGCTTGGTATTAGGGCCACACATGTAAGTAAAATATGGTCCCAGAGGTGCTTATTGTCTCATGATGATGACAACGATGACAGCTAAAATTCACTGAACCCTTACTACGTGCCATTCCTGTGCAACGTATTTTGTATTATTTCATTTAACACACACAAATTCACCCCAAATTATTCCCTCGAGTTATTAAAAGGCGAAACTGAGGCTTGGAGAGATTAAGGAACTTGCCCAAGACCATCATAAGGGGTAGAGTCAATGATCAGTCCCAGGTCTCTGTGACCCCTAACTGCCCTCCAATGCCACCCTCCCAGTCAGAGGGCACAGGCTCTCTGGGGCACAGAGACACCTCAACTTCCCAGCGACAAGTGTCATGGCTAAACACAGGGACTCTGTCTGAATGCTGGTGTCACTTGTATGTGCTCCTGAGAACATGGCAAAGCCCAGATGATTTTCTATCAGAAACTCTATCTGCTCGATCCCCGGGAGGCTAGACAGGGCCGTGAAGGATATTCGAGCATTAAGTGAACCAGATGGATTATTAGAGGTTTCACAGCCATCTCTTCATTAACTCTTGAAGACTATTCTATTCTTTTCCTTGTACAGATAAGGACGCTGGAGCCTGGAGGAGTTGGCTGATTTAAGTTTGAACAGTTCATAAATGTCACAGCTGGGATTTGAACTCAGGCCTCCGTGTTTCCAAAGCCAGGCATGATCTTTCCAGTACACCCGGTTATGGCATGGAATCGACTAAAACTTGAGGACACTCTCTGTTAACAGTACTTGCTGGGGCTCTGGAGGGAAAGCATTGTGCTGGGTGCAGGAGAGACAGAGGAGTCTGCCACGGAGCCCTCTGCGAAGGAGCATACAATCCAATGGCGAGGTGGAGTGGGCCATGCAGATGATTCTAGACAAGATCCAAAGAATGCGGTGCTGTAAATGGTGCCTTTGTTAGCTGACCGTTCCCCTCCACCCCCAGTCCGGCAGCTGGTTTGGGATGCCCCCTTTCACCCCCAGAAAGTGCCGAAGCACCTGGTGCTCCAGCTCCTTCCAGAGATCTGAATTGTGAGCGCAGGACCAGGGGATTCCTGGGGGAAGATTTCCGAGGTCAGGAAAGTTTGCAGCTCCAGCGCCCCGCACCACACTGGTCTCTGGCCGCCCCACCAGAGTACGGCCTTCTCTGTGTCTAGGCAGTAATGTGTCTGCTTTTTTTCCTCTCGCTGGAAACGCACTTTGACACTTTTTAACAAATAACACAATTTTCCCTTTGTGTTTCCCTTAATAAAACACAGAAATGAGAGCAAGAAAAGGAAAGTAAAAAAACATGTTCCTGTCATCTCCACTCTGTAGCAGAATGTCCCCCCTCTCTTGCTGTCTCCCTCCCACCACGCGAGGGCCTCTGCCTACCCCATCCTCACTCCTCGCCCCAAATCTCAGCCACAGGCATTCGTGAGTCTGGTGGTGGTGCTTCGGTGTCTCTGCCATAGAAAGGGGGCTCCACGGCCAGTCTCCTGGTCTTCCCGAATCTTCCACAGATGGCTGCTTGACAGGGGACAGGTGATGGCGGAGATCTCAAAGAGGACCAGGGCCCCCTCCCAGGTGAAGAGGTACCGGCAGGTTACAAGGTCCCTGTGCACCCTCTTGAGGCTCCTTATTCATTGTTGCTCCTTATTTATTTGTTATCCTGGCTTGTCTTCCTCCAATGATGGCAGCTTCCAGACCAGCCTGGCAAGGGCCCTCTACTTCCTCCTCAAAGCAAAGCACTAGGCTTCAGACATAGTCCCTGGATCTCTTGGAATCTGCTTGAAGTTGTAGGATTCCTGATATTTGGAAGATATCTCTGCCTATCTCTTAACAGGGATAAATGTTAAGTTTCCACACTTGGGGCCAAACACCAGTTGTACAATTGCAATTGGGGGGGGGGGATGTGGCCTACCAGCAGCCCATGTGGAAAAGGACAGAGGGGGGTTTTGTTACTCACACACACAGGATGAGTCCGTGGCAGTCACGGAAAATGCTAACCCCCAAATCAGGCCATGTTAATGGGTGTTTTATGGCCAGAGAGAGGAGACGAGGTCCTGAACACACGATCACTGGAAAGCAGGTCTGGGTGGCATAATTTAGGAGGGATAGAGAAAAAACCGGAGCAGGTTCAGAAACAAACGGAACAGAACAGAGAGGGCAGCTCTGCCCACATCTGGCAGATCTTGGAAGTAGGATTTGACATTTCCAATGGCCAACCCTGAGCAATCAATGGACCAGATGTGGCTGCGCTAGGGAAATGAATTTTGACCCAATATAAACTTAACACTTGGACCAGACAAGCTTTAAGGTCACCTCCCTCTCTAAACGTCAAGTCATATGGGGTGTCTCTTCTAAAGCCTGTTTACCTCACTTCCACAAACTCTCAGAAAACTATTTCTGATAAAAGGGAGAATATGGCTTCTTCTTCATAAAGAGCTTCTGGACAGTGGGCTTTGTGGCCTCTTCGGTCATTAAAAAGGTGAAATCATAGCATTTGAGTCTAAAATGAAAAACCATGCGGCATGATCAGGAGAATCTTTCAAGATGGCAAGGTGTCTGTCGACCTACCCACGATGTCACCGAGGTGGCTCAGGCCAAAGTGAGATGATATTGAGGGAGGAGTGGGGTTCATGATCCCCAATTCATTGAGAGGGAAAATAAAGCATAAAAGAGAAAACCCCGAATACACAAGGTGTATCTTTAATGGTTTGGACACACCCCTTAGCCACATCAGTGTCTACCCCTGGACCAATTCTGCAAAGTACAATAAGGAGCTGTTGGTTCTACTGCCAACTCTACCCCATTGTTTCACAGATTTCAGACCGGGAAGGCCTTCCAGACCATCACAGACAGGAAGGACAACTGCACAGAAAGGTGAACTTGGCCTGCTAGACTCAGTGGCAGAGCTGGCCATGAAAGTGAGGTCCTTGGATACCTGACCCCATGAGCTTTCACCTTTCCTAGAGTGCCCCCCCCCACCCTAGTGAGCACTGCACTCACCCATCAGTTAAGTAAGTGGCATTTGTTAATCACATATATGTGCCTGGCTCTGCACGAAGGACCCCAGGGCTCATAATGGGATTATGAGACAGTCCCCGGGGTGAAGGTGCCCAAGAGCCAGCTGGGGGAAAGACAGTCCTACGCAACGCTTGTGAGTGGTCTATACTCGTCAGGCTGCCTTCCAGATGCAAAGACCATTTCAGGGATTGGGTCCCAGATCAGATGTTCTCATCTATCCCTATGCACTTTCAAGCTACTTATTCTCTAAATTCTTACACTAGTTAAACATAGCTCATAAATTCAAGACCTTTAGTGAAACCAAAACTCTGTTGGGCATTTAAAAATATTCCTTATGCTTTTATTTGCCTGACTCCATTTTCTTTTTCTTGCCTGACTTCTACTTTATATGTTATCCTAAGAATACTTTTGTAATTCATATTTTCCCCCCCACACGCTACTGGGGTGGCAAGAAAGGACAAAGGACAGGTGTCTGGGGACATGCCACTAGCCATCTGGGCAACATCAGAGAAATCTCCCAGCCCTGCTAAGCCCCAAAGATTCATCTAAAACAATGGATAAAACTATTTGTTCTGCCTACCTCACAGGTTTGTTGTAAAGATCAAGCAAAATCATGTGTGTGAAAGTACCTTGGAAAGTATAACGCAGCATTCAAATGTAAAGTATTAAAGTCTTTGCCCTTTTCCCTTGTTCCCCGAAGTCATGTTCTGGGTTTGGCTTGTGGCGGCTGGCAGACAGGACTTACCAGGGCGAGCGGGGTCAAGGCCCCCCAAGCACTTTTTCTTTAAAAGGAAGGAAGTGGTCCTGTCCTTGGAGAAGGGAACAGAAAGGGCTGGCTGTGTGGCATCTCGCCTGCTCAGGTTCACTCTGCCAAAGCGCCTGGCAATTCCAATTCAGTTCCCTTTAGGACAGGAACTGAGGGGCCCCCAGAGAATCCCGGTGAACCGATCCTCCTCGTGGTACTCACTCGGCTCCCGTTTTCCTCACCTGTAATATGGGGATAATAATTGTCTCCACCTCATAGGGTTGCTGTAAAGATTAAATGAGTTAACTGTGTAACCAAACCTGGCACATAATAAAATGTTCGATAAATGTGAGCCCGCGTTATGATTTATTTATTGAGTATCCACTTGGGGCCCGGCACCGTGCTAACCTCCTGGAGTACACGGATGATTAAGACCCTGGTCCTGCTCCTGGAGGGCTAAAGGTCTACCACTGTAAGCTAAGGTCAGGAGGTGTAGGGAGTTGACATTTCCCCCCAGTACTTTGCTCCCCTAAGTATGCCCCCTTAGCTGACTCAGTGTCATTGAGGGCTCGGTGTCTGGGGGGTCAGATCCCACCTAGTCTCTGCTAGGAGCCCCATTCGAGCTTTGGCCATGGCTCCTACGGCCTCTATACACCCCATCCCTGAACAGGTTTCGATCTGAACCCGTCAACCGCTTTCGAGCCCGGCGGAAGTTGGGAACTTTGCGGGAGCCCCGGCTGACCGAGAAGGGGATTGAGGAGCTCAGAGCTGTGGGCCTCCCCGCCCCCCACCCCCGCCCCGCGCCCGCAAGCAACCACACGCAGCCAACAGCTTCCCCGCGCTTCCGACGGCGCGGGGAGGGCCGCGGTGCTGCTGTCGCCTGCGGCGGCGGAGAGCGGCCGGGGACGCGGCGTGCGAGGGCCGGGGCCGGGGGCGCGGGGGGCCCGGGCGGCGACCCCGCCGGCGCGCCCCGAAGGAGCCCTTGCACGTGGAGGGGAGGAAACTTTGCGTGCCTGCGAGGCGGCCTCGGCGAGCTGGGCCGCGCAGCCGGGCCGGGAAAGGGAGCACGGCGGCCGCTCCAGGGGCGCGTTCCCAGCCCGCCTCCCCGCGCACCCCACCCCTTCCCTCCGCCGCGCGCCGCGCCGCGGCCCCTGTCAGCAGCGGCCGGATCCGCCCCGGCGCAGCAGGGCCCGACTCGCACCCACGACCCCGGGCCTCGGCGCTCCCTCCCGGCCTCGGAGAAGCCCCGGCCCTCCCCGCCCGCCCCCGAGGAAGCGACGCGGCCGGCCAGGACGTCCCGAGAAGGCCGGCCGCCCGCGGCCACGTCCCGGCCCGGCCCGGGCGCGCCGAGGAGCGGAGCCAGGGGCCGGCGCTCGCTCGGGCTCCCTCCCGGCCACGCCGGCTGCAGCCTCGAGGGCCTACGCCTCTCCCGGCCGCAGCTCCCCGCGGCGCCCGGCCCCTTCCTCCCGCCCCTGCCGCGGGGAGCGAGCTCGCCCACCAGGTAAGGAGGGCTGCGCGTTCCTGGGCTCCGGCTCGGGCGGGCGTGTTTCGGAAAGTTGATTTGAAATGCATCCAAGAGTGAGCAGGGCCAGCCGCGGCTCCTCCCCGAGGCGACTTCTTCGCTCGTGCAGACGTTGCCGGCACCAGCCGACCGGCGGGAGGACCGCCCCGCGCGCCCCCAGCAGCTCTCAGCGCCCGGGGCCCGCGAGCAGGCGGGTGCGCTCCGGCTCGCTCTCTCGGCCCCGCCTGGGCCGGGGCAGGTGAGGGACGCCCCGGGCCGGTCGGGGCGCGGGCCGTAGACCTCGCAGGCCCTCGTGCCTGGGCCCGGCCCCGCGAAGGGAACACCCCCTCCTTTTATCCCGGTCTTTTAACCCACGTCGCTGGGTTCCCGCAGAGCTGTCCCTGGGGCCCGCTATAGGTTAGGGCGGAGTCGGACTCGGGATGGGAAACCTGGGCCTGGGGACGGGGTGAGGGTGTGTGTACGGGGGGGGGGGCAAGCGAAGGAGAAGCGCCGTTGGGGGGCGGAGGTCTAAGTACAAAACGCGTTGACTTCAAGTGAAATCAGATCAGTCAGAGCAGTTCGCGGTGACTCGTCTCTCTCCTCCCACCCCACCTTTCTCTTGGCTGGACTCTACCCTCCCGGCTCATTCTGGTGACCCTGGACACTCCCTCCGTCCTTTCCCAGGAGCGTGGCGGCTGCGGGCTCCCGGTCCCCGAGGGCACGGACCCCAGAAGCATCGTTTCCTCCCCTCTACAGGTCCTTCCGGCCCGGCCCGAACATGCTGGACGGCCTGAAGATGGAGGAGAACTTCCAAAGCGCCATCGAGACTTCGGCGTCCTTTTCCTCGCTGCTGGGTGAGTGTTCAGGCCGTGCGCCCCGGGCGCACCCTCTTTCCACCAGACAGACCCCAGCTCTGTGCAGCCCAGCTCGCCGGGACCCGTTCGGCAATAAGGGAGACCGCGCCCCGCGTCCGGCACTCAGTGGAGCCCACGCTCCGTCTGTCCGTCAGTCCCCATGGGTCCTTCCTACCCCAAACCGACAAGCCGCCCCAGGCCTCGCTCGCCGGGCACCGAATTCCCCAAAGCCGCGAGGGGCGGGCGAGATTGCTCGCGGGCGTCTGAGTGGCAAGTGATTAAAAATACTCCGGGCTGGATTTTTAATCACGGAGCTGATCGACATCTCATAAACGCCGCCCGCTTCTCGGGGGCCTAGGGGCGAGCATAGGCAACCTGAGGCTCGAAGGCGCCCAAGTTCGAGGCAGCTTCTGGTCCCCACCAACTCCAGCCCCAGTCTCAGCCTCGGGCACGGCCGAAGGGCTTTTCCGGGCGGGTGGGCAGCGCAGCGCGGGGATTAGCCCGCACCGCAGGGCCCTCGCTTGGGTTTTATAATTAACTGGAGCCGGACCTCGAGGCGGGCGGCTTTCCCCGCTACCTCCCCAATCCATTTGCAGCGACCGCTAGGAGCCGCGAGCCAAGGGCCTCGGAAGGGTGTTCACACGCGCGGGTCTCGCTGATCTGAGGCCAAGGGTTCTCAACCCCACCTCCCACACCGACCTTGGTGGTTTTCAGGTGTGGGCAGCGGGTGTTTTAGTATTTTAGCGGGAGGGATTTTCGTTTTGTCATTTAAACCTCTTGCCTCTTTCCGTCCTTCGGAACCGCTAGAGCGGGGTGAAGGCGATGAGACAGTTTGGCTGGAGAAACCACATCCGGAGAGGAATTCCCCCCTACTCCCCAGATGAAACGAAATCACGCGCACTGCGTTCCCCTCTTTCAACCGCGATTTGGGAAACTTCTCGACTCCGTGCAGCGTCGGAAGAGCGCGGGGCGGGGGGGCAGAGCTGGCATTGCCCTGGCACGGAGCGCGCGCTACCTTGTGTCTACAGCGGGCGCCGGGGCCCGCGATGTGCGCTCCGCCGGCTTACGGCGGTTCCCAACGCCCGGGGCCTGGCCCTAAACGCCGACACAGGGCAGAACGAATAGAGAATTTTACAACTGAAGACTATCTCGCTACTTTTCTTAGCCCTCCCTGCATGCCCCAAGGCGACTGCCCCCACTCAGGAGCTGGTAGCGGGATCCCCCAAGGGAAAAAGCGACAGGAGTGTAGCAAGGAAATGGGGAAGGGTCAGGCCCTTTGGGACACCACGCACAAGAGTATTGTTATCAGGGGGCAAGGCCTTCTTTAAATAGCTGTGAAATGTGCCGACAAAGGCGGCCAAGCGTTCCCACATCCTAAAAAAGGGCACCCCCCCCAGCAAAATAAAGGAACAAAACAGACAAAAATCCAAGGGGGTAGGGTAGAGAGCATTCCCCATTTGCGTGGAGTGGGTTTGGTGTGGGTTTCGCTCGACTGCGCTGTAGCTGAGCTTGCGGGATTCCTGGAATGCCCCTGGCATCTCGGCGCCCTGCTTCTTTCCTTTTTCCCTTCTATTTTGATGCTTTGTAATTATGTATATGTCAACATACATATATACACATGAAAGTATACGTGTAAACCCACCTGCAACTTGTACTCCAACCAAGGCGCAGCACTTTGGGGTTCATTGCTTTCAACGATACTGTTTGCCTGGAGCGAGATGGTATTTTTCTGTACGTCTGAGACTTTTTAGGAAGGAAATAAAAATTTTAAAGTTTTCCCTCAAAAAATACAACAGAATTGCGTTTTAGCAGAAGAAAAAACCAGTCCCCCCAAATTCTTTTTATAGACTCGCAGTTTTCATATTAGTCAAAAGAGACAAGCATAGTGAGTGACTTAATGCTTAGGTGATAAACCTTGGAGCGCAAATTTATCTGTAGCCTAATTTTACTGGCTGTGCGCACATTTGCGCGAATACCTCGGTAGGTTTGATAATTAAGGTCCCTTATTATTGATTTACACCCCCTCCCCGGTAGAATGTGAACCTTCCCATAGAGCTGCTGTTTGTTAGAAACAACACCTGGTTCGATTTTTCTCTGTTCTCTAAAACGCGGTTTGGTTGATTAGCGGGGGCTTCCCAGGGTGGGGGCGCGGGAGAAATCCGTGGGCGTGTAGTGAACAGAGCGGGTCCCGGCCAGCTTTGGCCGGGATGCTGGGCCGGCGCGGTTGACCCGAGAACGTCTATTGCTGCTGTAGGCAGAGCGGTGAGCCCCAAGTCTGTCTGCGAGGGCTGTCAACGGGTCATCTCGGACAGGTTTCTGCTGAGGCTCAACGACAGCTTCTGGCATGAACAGTGCGTGCAGTGCGCCTCCTGCAAAGAGCCCCTGGAGACCACCTGCTTCTACCGGGACAAGAAGCTCTACTGCAAGTATGACTACGAGAAGTAAGTGAGCGCGGCCCCCACGCGGTCACCAGCAAGCGCTGGAGACTCGGTCCTCCTTTACCCCCATCGGCTTCGGGATGGCGCTAGAGGCACCCGTGCACCCAGAGACGCGGAGGGCCGGTTCACCCCCAGCTTGTAGCGGGCTGCCCTCCCCCGGGCCTTGGAGACGTGCACGGTGCGCCCTGCCACTGCCCGGCCCACAGGGGCGCGAGTGACGCCACCGTCCACGGTGTGCTCGCCTGGTATGCAGTCCTCCCAGGCTCCTACTCCGACCTGGCGCTTCCAGGGGGACACACCTCTGTGGGGGCTCTGACCCCATCCCTCTCATTCCCGGCTCTCCCCTTCCCTGGGGTGCCCTGCGGGCTGCCAGTGGCCCATGTCTGCTCACGGGGTTCCCACTCCGTCTTAGCCACGTGTCTGCGCCACCCAGGCGCTTAGGGCGAGCAGCGAGGTTTCTGCTCCCACGGCTTCCGTCCCCTGTGCGCGGTTCCCGCTTGGCTTTGTCCCCTGGCTTCGCGACAGACTGGTCTCAGAAATGGCGCGGGGGGCCCCCCTGAGCTCCGCGCACATCCTGTTTGCCTTTTCTCTCCCTGTCCCCGATCCCCGCCCCGTTTCTCAAAAACCCTGGGGCGCAGGGGCCGTTAGGCCAGAAACGGGGCCTGATCTGAGACTCCCTCCTCCACTGCACAGCTCCCCCTGCCCCGACCCCGAATTCCCGCGTGGGTGTGCCCTGCAGCCTTGCGCCGGATTCAGTTGTCTCCTGCCGACGTGACCGTTCTGGTGTGTTTGGAGGAGAATTAGGCGGCAGGTATTTAAGAAAGTAAATTATTTGGAATCTAGATTTTTGTAATGCCTAAAGCCTGGATGCGGCCTGGATGGGAGTTAGAAGGATTTCCTGGTTCTCGCCAGACAGGCCCGGAGTTGCTTAGTGGGTCCATGGAGAGAGAACTGCTTTTCCTTGTCAAAAGGGCTAGTCAATGCGGACACGGACTTCGCAAAGCTGTGCGTGGTACTGAAGGAAAGAAAAGCGGCGGCATCGCAGGCCTCTCTTTTTGCACACTAGATTGGTGTGTGTGGCCGAGGGGACGCGCGTGCGCGCCCAGGAGAATTCCGCATTTGTTACTGGTGAATAAAAGAGACAGCAGTCGGGAGGATAATCAAGGGAGGGGCAGTGTGCAGGAAAAGCAGTTCCTATCACGTTATTGAAAACACAGGGAAGGGGGGTGTGCAGAAGGCTCCATATAAGAAAAAAGAAAAAAAACCCACTGAGAACAGAAATATCTTCCTTTCAGGGTTGCCTGGGCTGTGAGGTTTTCTGAACACAGGCAAAGTGGTTACACCTAGTGACCACACACACACACACACACACACACACACACACACACACACACCATTTTTTCTGCCGGACAGTGCTCCTTTGCCATTCTCTTCTTGAATTTTACTAACCCTAATCCTCCTGTGGAAGGGGTACTGGGCATTTTGAAAAGATAACTTTACATTTTTAGCACTAAAAAGAATACACATTCTGCTTTGGACCCGTTGGACAATACAGGAATGAATAAAGAAATGAAAACACATGACCACTTTACAAAGTGGTAATTATGGTTAACATTTTTTAAAGAAGACATGCCCGTATCTGTTCTTGGTTGTCTGTTTGTTGCCACAGTGTCTGAGTGAAAAGTGCAATTTTTAGGGAATTAAGCAGATTTTGCCTGCAGAACTTCAAGTATCACCTTTGGATAAAGCTTCTGGTTGATTGTTCGCTTCCCCCCCCCCCCATCTTGCTTTTCATCTGAAGGTTTTGGGATGGTGTAGACCCAATCTTTATCTTTCTGCTTATAGATTACTGAGATGTCCACATCCTTCAGGCACAACACTAGCGAATTCAAAAGTGTTGGAGCTTAGGAAAGGATTTGGATTGTGAATTTCTATTCTGTTTGTTAAAAAAAAAATCACGAATCAAAGAAGGCTTAAGGGTCAACACAGCTGTCTGGCCAGTCAGATCTTCTTTAAGGAAGTCAGGCTGTGTCAAGAGGGGAAGAAACAGTTGTTGTAAAGTACTTAACACAACAATGTCCCCTCCATTTCAGCCCCCCAGGTTTGGCGCGGTTTGGGCTTATTAGGAGCCCACTAAGGTCAGTTCTCCTCTCTCACAGCTATTTCTGCAAAGGGAAAATTGCAGGGATCGACTTGCAAGCTGTTGGCCGGAACCAGGAAGATTTTGTAGAGGAACGCAAGCTGTATTGTTCAGAGAGGTGTTGACGTTACAATGAGGGGGTTTAATTTTAATTTTAACATCTATTTTGGAAACACATGTCCAAAATGGAGTTGCTCGCACTCGTTTAGCTCATGGCGCCCTGTCAGCACGGGTCTGTGCCCAACCCCTCAATATTTTTTTTAAAAGATGAGTTTTATTCTTAGTTTCTCCTCTGTTCCCCATCCCAACCCCATTCCCTTTTCCCAACAAAATGGGGTTTTAATATATCCGATCATCTTCAGCATCAGCATGCATCGGGGTTGCTGCGGTTGTTTGTTTCAAAACTAGGCTGCAGACAAATTCCTTTGTTCAGCCACCTGTTATCATCAAGCTTCTCTATGCAAGGCAAGGGGCTGTGTGCTGAGAGGCTATGAGATGGAGTTGCCTTCAGGGGGCTTTCAGCCTCGCCCGTTTGCCTTCTGTATTCTCCCAACTGTCAAGGATTTCTTAGAAGCCTCCTCTAAGTGCAGGAATAGGTATTGCCTAGGAGCCCTCTGGAATGACCAGATCTTTGTCATCCAGAAGGACGTTTTCAGTTACAGGTATCATGAGATAGTCACAGAGAGCACTTTTTTCCTCTTGAATGAACTGATTATTTAAAAATAATTTTGCCCTTTTGGGTGGATCTTTTTAAAATCTGAGGCCCAGACAAGGCAAACGGAGGGAGAGGAAAAAGAGCTGGAGGTGAGGTGGTGGGGCTGCATGGGGGTAAATGAGGAAGCACATCATGAAGATGCAGGTCAGGCATGCCCTGCTCGCCGGATTCGCCAAGTTGAAATGCTGTTCCTACACATTAAAATGAAAGAACGCATAGCTAGTGTGCAGTCTTCGGTGAAGGGCAGAAACATAATATTAACAAAGCAAGTTTATTGTATTTGTTTTAACCATTTATAGGTGCTTTCCTGGCTGTGGGCAGTTTTACACTTGAATTATTAGCTGCCTGTTCGTGGAGTCAGGTGGCCAGCTAAAAAGTGCAAATTCTACTCGATCAGCTAGTGGTTACACCTTCTTGGTGTCAAACACCAAATTTGTCTAATTAAAAAAAATGGAATGGACAGTGGCATCTGAGACACAGCCATTCATTTCAGACTTCAGGATGTTTTGTTAAATATTTGTCTCTTACACTATGACACCCTTAGGAGTCATTTATCTTCTGATCATCCAAAACAAATAAACATTTAGGGCCAGAGTGCAGAACACTGATTTATGAATGTCCACAGAAATTAAGAACTGGAGGTGATCTTTTTTGAGCATGACAGGTCATCAAAGAAAAATAACTAGTTAGGTGGGATGAGACGTTTACAGAATTGCTGAAGCTGTACCGAGTGATTTAAAACAGGAGGGTGCTATAGGTAAGGATGTTTAAAAACTGGATTCCACTCTTTTCAGTGTGCCTGAAAGTTAGCAGATAACCAAATATTTTCCAGCCTAGGGGACTTCTATTTATATAACTGTTGTTCCCTATTTAACTGAGTCCTCTGTGATCTGGGTAGTTTGGAGTTTTCCCTGAATTTGTTCCAAACAAATACTGTAGTTGGACTTCAGCTGGAGACAGAAGAGGCTGCTGAATAACGGGAATGTAGTAATACAATAGATAATTAAGCCTTCTGGAAGGGATCCCACATTTAAATCAAGTTTATATTGTTTCTTTCATGTGCCTGGCAGCTTGGTGCGTCAGCCGGGGCCCTCTCCCCTCACATGTGAAGTTTATCATTATCCCTTAGATTGTTCTGGACACCCTCGGAGCAGAGTGGGATAGTGCTGCTGTCATCAGGTCTGTTCTCATAACATCACAACTCCCCACATGTCAGCAAATCCCAGGCCTTGGGAGACCTTTCCTCAGAGGGCCGGTCCATGTTGTCTCCCCTTTCTTTTGGAGCAGACCAATTTTCTGAAGACAGGGACTAAAATGGGGGCAGAGCGGATGTCACATTTAGAGCTTTCTCTGTCTTGCCTTTGCCCTGCTGATTGGCAGCCCCTCGGAGAAAATGGCTGGGGTAATGATCTCTATTAGGACCAGTAATGAACTAATTTTGCGTTTTATCAAGGTAGTGTAGGGGGTGTGTGTGTGTGTGTGTGTCTGTGTGTAGGGAGAAGAATTAGTTAATTAGTTTGGTTTTATTACTGTGACATTACTTGCAGATCAAAATTGGGCATACAGTTACTCCTAGAAGGGAGCCCACAGATGAAATTACAGAGGCAGTTGTAGGTTTTTGCTGTACTTGATCTTTTGTTGGCCCCACTCCTGGTATAATAAAATGTAAGGAATATAAAAATCAAACACAGCTAGGTAATAAATTGATGTCTGCATTAAATTGCAGGGGGGTTTAGCTCGGGATAAGCACCGTCCACGGGCTGTGGCTGTGTGTTGGTGTGGGCCGAGTAATCTCTTTTTTTATTTGCAGGGTGATTGGAAACAGTCCTTGCTCAGAGGTGTTTTCTCTTTTTATATGGATTGGTCCCCGGGTAGGACTTCCTTGGAATCTAAGACTTAAAATTTTGAAATAAAATTAGACAGCACAAGTAGATATTAATAGTATTCTGGGAATTGTATATGAACATTGCTTTTCAGTGGAGGGCTGTGGGATTCTTTTGATCCTTACATAAATGGAGCACATTATAAAAAGTTATTTATCCAGTCCAGTTGTACATACTCTAGAGTCCTGGGACTTCTGTCATCTACCCAGCTAAGGAGCTGTTTTTGCTTTTAGATTTCAGTGACAGGAGCTGTTCTGAAAGTTCATTGTTTGTCTTGCCTTTCAGTTTCATTTTTCTCATTTATAAGTTTTGCATTCGCCAAAATACTGTTATTGATTTTAGAGAGGCCTTGTCATTGCTTTCTAATTCCGGAAGAAATTTTTTTGGAGGTCATGAGCAGGTATTCTTGCTCTAATGAGAACAATTCCATTTCTTAAATTATCGGCTAATTATTCTTTGCGGTCAAAGAAATTGTTTGGGTCGCGGCATTTCGAAGTGAAACAAGAGGCGAGGATTTAAAATATTCCTTATATTATCAGAAATTTAGTAAAGCCTCTTAGAGTCAACGCCCATACCACAGGTCATTGTTGAATCCCATCACGTTCAAAATGACCCACATTGAATCCCGATCACTTGAGTGTTAAGTACAGTTGTACAACATTAGGGAATGAGCGATGTGGGGGAAATGTGCAATCACATGGAAAGATTTAAAAATAATTTCTGCCATAACTGAACCCTTAGCCCTATTTGAGTGCTTTTCAATTCCTTTTTTTTTAATATCTTTCTAATGTGGATTTTTCAGTGTCCTTTCACATCTTCAGAGGGGAGCTCTTAGCAAGCCACTTGCAGGCTGAGATCAGGAGGATTGGGGGCCCCGCCGGGGGTGGCGTGCCTCTCCCAGCCTCTGTGGCGAGCAGCAGGGTCCCTCTCCCAGGAGGGCCCTGTCCTCTTGCCAGCAGGCCTAAGGCTGCCCCCTAGGAACACCTGTGTTTTTCTGAAAGTCTCTTAGTGACATGCAGAACGGTGTTGCCAGTGGCCTTTGCAGCTTTGGTGTGGGAAAGTTGGTGATTTTAGGAGCAAAATGAAGAAAGGGTTCTGAAGGAAATGATATTAGGGGACAAGAGACCAGAGGCCCTTCTTTTTCCTGTGTGCCCTGTTTTACTGGAACCTACAGGAAAACCGGCTTGGGATTTACATAGTCTCCGCAGTCTTTTTGACTAGCACGCTGCGGGACATTTTAGTCAATTTATCACAATTGGAATTAGTTATGTTATCGCTGACCAGTGTCGGCTGCCGCTTTGTGTCTCTTTGTCATATATTAAATGAAACCCCGCCAACCGCCTTGCTGAAATGAGGGAAACACCTTCCAAATGTCAAATTGTTATTTTAGTGAAGCACAATTATCTGTCTCTATATTTTTAACCAGGACGAAATTAATAAAACTGCTACGGGCCCTGGCATTAATTAGCGGGAGGATTAGAGCTGTATCGGCTAAAAAGGAGGTGTAAACACTGTCATCTTGCTACATGTTTGTTTTCACACTACTGAAAATAAATAAAATGAGACTTAGGATAGGGATTAAGTTTCTTTGGGCATTACACAGCAGATTCGATTGGAATGCAGCAGAAACACTGACGTATTAGCGAAGACATCATGGAAGGAATAAAAACCATGGCCCTCCATCCGTTTCCCACCTTATGTGTAGACTTGGTCCCATCACAGACAACCGCAGCTGAGTAATTAAAAAAATTTTTTTTTAAAACCTACCTCTGGGCTGTTCTTCTCAGTTGGCGAACCGAGGAGCTTGTCACCTGGCCACCATGCTTGGATTAGCCAGAACCTAAGGAAACCATTGCCGGATTCCCCATTAGCGTACCATAATGTCACAACAACTGAAAATACAAAAATGGACTGTGCTTTTCCCAGCCCTCTAGCTGAAGCTCCATGAAAGAGTTTGGTCTCTCCCAGCCTTTCCAGCTTCCAGTTTGGGGATCCTATTTTTGGATAACAGTAAACATGTCTGGGTTTTCTGACTCCAGTGTCTCCCCATCCTATTAGATTGCTGTTTGATCATTATTATCCTATAATGGACCAGCCCTGATGGATGGCTGGCCACTATGGGCTGGCCTACCTTGCCTGACAGGCCCAATTAAACTCTGCGCATATAACAAATATCTTTAGCGTCCAGCATTGCTGGGAATGGACCACATGCTCTATCTGGTGCTCACATCTGGCCCCGTCCCATTCTGCCTCCCCCTCACCCTCCTGTGCCCTGTGGAATTCTAGTAACTTGACTCTTGCCAGCATCAGATCTTACTTAAATACCATCTCATCAACTGTTTCATTCCCCCCCCCCACCCAGGCCATCCGTATGGACCATGAGTCCTCTTTTGATTTGCTCACGTGGGGGAAACTAATTAGTCTTCTGGATGCAAAAGTCAGAGTCCTGTCCCATGGCCACCCAGTTATGGAGCAGGGTTCAGCTCAGTCATTGGCAAGGGGCATACCCCTCAGGTTTGCACGATCCCATGACCCTTGCTCTTTGGGTGACCAGTTAGGGGCCCCTGCACATCTTCTGAGTGTGCCTCGTACCTCCATGGATGCCACCTTATGTGCTGCCACTCTAGATGGATGTTTCTGGGGGAGGGGGGGTGGTCAGAGAAGCACCTGCGTCTGATGCTGTCACCAGTAAACCAGAAGGAGTTATTTGGTGAGAAACCCGACTGGCATCCTGATAGGATGTAAACACACCATTCATTCTCAGCTTCTTGCTGCTTCTGTGGACATGGCACTTGTCCAGCCTGGGAAGAACCCTCCTTTATCTCTAGAGCACCAGGTTCTGCGGCTGCAGTGGGGAGGGATCTTTCTAGCAGCCTCCTTTCCTGTTCCATCCGGGCCCCTCAGCTACTCCAGCGCCACGCCTTGACTCACAGTTCTGGTGCCCCCTCCCTCTGGAGCCTCAGGAACCTTTAAAAGGATTTTTGAAAACAAAACAAAACAAAACACCCCCTCCTGAACTCAAGATTAGCCTCTTAAGCTCATTAAAGTTCCTTTAAATACCAAAATGTTGGGCTCCTGGGGACGATCCCCCCAAACCATATTTTCATTCTTAACATTGTTGTCATTCACTGTGCAGCAGATTAAGGGCAGCTCCCTCTGGGCCCAGGAACGGTCCCCTCTCTCTCTGCAGGAGGGTCCAAATATGTCTTTGTTTGAGTACTCCAATAGCCTGAACCTAACCAAGTAGGAGCCGATGCCACAGCTTGGCCTGGGGCCCCTAGCTCCATGCTGGAGAAGGGGTTGATGTCTTTGGGGGATAAGGTGGGGTCCCCAGTGGGGAATGGGCAGTTGAGTGGAGAAGGCGTGGCTTGTACAGTTTTCAGGAGCTTGGCGGCCACTGGGCCCTCTCCTAGTCCCTGGGGAGAACCAGGGTGGATGAGTGCTCCAGGGGCCTGGACTTAAAGGACTGTCCTTGCCCTAGAGAGTGAGGCTGGCTTGGGGAACCCTCTTTCTGGGACCCAGCAGAAATGCCAGAGCCCAGTTTCTGTCCTTTCCCCAGGCGTTGGCGGACGGACCATCCCAGTTCAGAGGTGGATTTTTCCGGCCATACCTGCCTTTGGCCCAGTGCCACTCTCCCCCTCACTTCAGCCTCTTTTCCAAGGAGCCTCCTTAATACACCCACCCCCTCTCTGTCATTTCAGGCTTCCTTTCCTAAAGCAGGCTCTTGGGGAGAGCTTTCTGGTTTTGACAGTGGAACAAATCCTTTTTAACATAACCATCGAGAGCTTCCTCCCCTGCTGCTGGCTCCTCTCACGCCTTCTCCTCCTGCCCTCCTGCATTGTAGCAGGGATTCCTTTGTGCATGTCTTCCGGCTGCACAGACAGTGATGGCCGCCCCCTTCACAGGGATCCAGGCACAGCTCCTCAGAGACGAAATCCAGTCGGCGGAGCCGCGAGGTATACTTTGGAAACCCAAAGTGGAAGAACATTCCAGAAGACCCTCTCTTGCATTTCCTTGGCAGGAGTGTTGCTTGGTCCCTGTGCCTCTCTTTCCCTTGGGGCTCTACGCACCTGGCATCCCTAGATTCATCCAGAGCACTAGTTATACCACCCCCTTTTCAGGATCTCAGCTCAGTCTTGCCTTCTTGCTTATCTTGTGCTCTGAACCCATCTTGTGACCTTTCAAATTTCATATTATCTTGTGTACAGGCTAGCGCTTGGTCTTAGTTATCTGTCAAATTGGACAAGCTATTATGAAATAATTCACTTGGGATGTACATGAGAATGTGGTGTTCTTTCAAAGATACTTTTTAACTCGAAGGGCATTCAGTTGAAAAGGAATGACTACCTTACAGTAGGATTTGAGGTCCTAGAATGGGACCAGTATAGGAGATAATTATGGACAATGCAAATACCACTTTGAAGGTGCTTTCCTGTTTGTCTGTGTATAAGGCTGGGTCGTGATTATATACCTGCTCCTTTTCTTCTGGGTTCTGCTCTTGGTCGGGCTCTTCCATTTCAAAAATCCATATCCATAGATGGAAGCGGTTGGACAGGTGGGTATGGTTGGTTTGGGCACTGTGTAGCTCCCTCCATTGCTGGAAAATAACTGGAAACACATGTCCTACTGTCAAGAGATGTCCAAACCACAATGTCCTTATTTGTATGAGGGAATATGCTCACAACCTCGTAGCGTTGTTGTGAGAATTGAGTAAGAAAATGAACACGGAAAGCTTTTTGGTAAAATGCAGAGAACTATACGAGGTTGGGTATTATTGCTGACTTTTTTTATATGAGTAAACGAATGTAGATTCTCAGGAGCTGTGCATGGTAACTCTGCATGGTGTAGTGGTTAAGACCATAGACTGTGGGTGTCTGGGTGTCTGGGATCACGTCCTTGCTCTGTTGCTCACTAGCCATTTCCATGGGCAAGAGTCTTACTTTCTCAGTGCTGGTTTCCTCTCTCTAAAATGGGGGTAATGAGGGGCGCCTGGGTGGTTCAGATGGTTAAGCGTCTGCCTTCAGCTCCGGTCATGATTCCAGGGTCCTGGGATTGAGCCCCACGTGAGCAGGGAGCCTGCTTCTCCCTCTCCTCCTGCTCCCCCTGCTTGTGCTCTCTCGCTCTCTCTGTCAAAAATAAATAAATAAATAAAATGTTTAAAAAAAATAAAATAAAACGGGGAGTAATGATAGTACCAACCTCATAGGGTCACTTTGGGTTAATATTTATAAAGTATACAGGTCAATGCTTGGCTTGTAGGAATTACCATAAAAGGACGTGTTGAAAAAAATGTATCCTTTTCCATTTTCTTTTTTTCTTTTTTTTAAGATTTTATTTATTTTTGAGAGAGAGAGAGAACAAGCAGAAGGGAGGGGTAGAGGGAGAAGCAGGCTCCCTGCTGAACAGGGAGCCCGATGCGGGACCCGATCCCTGGACTTTGGGATCATGACCTGAGCCGAAGGTAGTTGCTTAAATGACTGAGTCACCCAGGTGCCCCACTTTCCCATTTTCAAAGAGCCTTTGCATGTATTATCTTTTTGGACCCCACAACAATTTCTAAAGTTAGATAAGGAGAGGTTTTTTTTTCCCCTCCCTCTGCATTTTATAGCTAGGAAACTAAGGCTCAGAGAGGTTAAGAACTTGCCCAAGGTCATGCTGTTGGTGAAGAGGGAAGCTGGGATGCTGTCCCCAACCACGGACTCCTGGTCCAATGGCCTTTCCTCTAAATCACACCATCTGCTGCTTGAATTCTGGTGTTCATACCTCAGTGAGATCACAATTCTCAGTTTGTCCTGTTGAACCAGCTCTTGGAAAACAAGTCCCCACCTGCTAGATACTTGAGCTTTCAGGCAGCCTTCTGATGGTCAGCTGTTTATATATTGCGTGATTTTAAAGGAAGTTTTTTGGATTTGGGGATTGCCTGTGTGTGTGTGTGTGTGTGTGTGTGTGTGTGAAAGCTGCTAGCATACACCCATCACTCCTGTTTATCAAACTACACCCACAAAGCCATCCTGCCTCCATCCTTTCCTGTCCCATACCATCTGCATTGGGCTCCATTGTCCCTCTAGCTTAGTCGTTCTTCCCCACCGGAAGAATGACAAAAAGGCAGACAAGCATCCATTTTTCTCTCTGCAGCTCCCAGAGTTTGCTATTGGTGGCTTGTTCTGGGAGCCTGTCTGCACATTTGGCAGCAGAACTGTTAAATATCAGATCTGGAGCCTTCCAAACATAACTTCCATTGGGACTAGCTAGCAGCTGTCCATCCATTCCTTGCATAACCCTTTTCCAAGGTTTCTTCTGAACTGTGTTGTATGCTCAAGCAAGCCCCAGCCTCAGCTAGAAAAGATCCCGCTCTGCCCTGGTATGAGGCCGATTTCCAGAACTGCTGACTCCCTCTTGTTTATTACGTGACCTGGCTGGATCAAAAAAGGGAGAGTGGAATCTTGGTTTTAGGAAATACAGTATTCCTGTATTGTATTATTTCACTCACCGGTGCTGACGCTTGATTCACTTAAAACTAGTTCCAGTCAATTTTTGAGAGATGGAATGTGGGTCTGAATTTAATCTCTGTAAACTGGCGTGTAATGAAACTAGAGATTTCAGGTAATACAGCAGTAACTGGAATGCATTTTACCTGGTTGTATGCGGATTTCTCAAATTGAGAATTAAATGGAATCTTATAAACAGTTGGTTTATTAATTAAATCACTCATTCATTCATCTAATCATCAAACAGACTTATTAAATTCCTCTATGTGCCAGGTATGTAAAAAATGAGTAAGATGAAGCACGGATGTATTAACAATCTAGCAGAGACTGTTTAGAGACATAAATTAAACAGATGCCTAAGAGAAGAATAAGATTGTTTGAAGAGAGGCCTGGCCTGTAGGACAGAGAGCCCACTCATTTAAGTCCCTTGGTTCTGCATTACTCAGTGCTCTTCATGATCTCCATAGTGCTTGTCACCGTATGAAGTCTATATTTTTTGTTGCTTTGTGGCCTGTGTCAGTAGGTCATAAACTCTGTGAGGGCAGGGACCTTCCTGTTTTTGTTTGGTGTTTTGTTTCTTGAGACCTGTATCTCCAGCATCTTGCACGGTACCTGACACACAGTAGGCATTAGACAAATGTCTGTGGGTTGAATGGATGAGTTAATCAATGGGTAACTTGCTTGGGGTTGTTACAAAAGCTTCATGGAAGGTGACAGAAAATAAACCAATAAATAAAGGCATATTTCAAATTGTGGTAAGCGCCAAGCTACTGAATAGTACGTAGTAATACATAACCAAGGGACCCCGAGCTTTAGGATATATTATCACATAAGTCACGAGAAGAGGGGAATGCCCAAGGGGATGCCACATAGGCTAAGAAGAGCACCGGCATTCAAGAAGCCCATCCGTGGGCGGACGACGCAGAGGCAGGAGAGTATGCCAGGGTGAGTGAGGTTCTGGAAGACATGGCAGTGGTGGGGACTTTCCAAAAGTAGGGCTGCCTGTTTGCTCTTGAAATTGGCAGTTAGTCATTGGTAACCTTATCAAGAGTAGTTTTTTCTTTTTTTAAGATTTTATTTATTTATTTGTCAGAGAGAGACAGAGAGCACAAGCAGGGGGAACAGCAGAGGGACAAGCAGGCTCCCCGCGGAGCAGGGAGCCCGATGCAGGGCTTGATCCCAGGACTCTGGGATCATGGCCTGAGCCGAAGGCAGACGCTTAACCAACTGAGCCACCCAGGCGTCCCTCAAGAGTAGTTTCATCAGAGGCATAGAGGGGACGGGACAGCATTTTAATGGGTAAACGTAAAGGAAAACGTAGTTGAAGTAGCAGAGGGAGTGATATGACCAGCTCTTCTGAGAAGGTGGACAGCAGAAGAAAGATCAGAAGGAAGAAAACACAGTAGTACCTGGGGTGGAGCTAGAATGAAGGGAGGATGTCATAGGATGCGCTAGTCTTGAGCCTACTTCATGGCTCAGATGAGTTTCACCAGGAAGGGAAGGAGGTTGAGGATCCAGGAGAGTGAGGGGCATCCAACTGACAGAGGAGAAGACTGGGGAAGGCTCAGGGACCCACGCAGGGCACAGGGTCTGGCCCTGCTCTCCTCTGTTCTGACCATTTATATGCCCTTTGTTCTGTGGATTAGCTGGAACTGAACCACAGAACGGAGGCCAACAAAGGTGGGTCTGTTTTCTGTCACTCCTCAGGTAGCCACTGCAGCTTCCCACGTTGCTTCTTTCCCAAGGCCACCCTGGGTCAGGGGCCGGCGGGGGCCAGCGGAGTGAAGCTCCAGCCCGTGTCCTTCTTCTTCAGACACTAGTTGTCTTAGTGCAAACCCAGGCTGTCTGTCACCTCCCTGTCTCTGCTCTTCATTTGTCCGAACTCCATTTGGTTACGGCGTGGTCCAGGGTGTGCATGGTGTGGCCAATTCCCCAAGCCCGGAGCTCGTCAGCTGGGCTTGGCAGCTAGACCGTGCACATGTCTGGCAGTGGAAGGGCCTTTGCTTCCTGGGAGACTCAGCAGAAACCTGAAGAGAAGGGCGTCCAGGATGGGGACGTGGTCCTCCTTGTCAGCTGTGGTGGCCCGGTCTCTCTCCACCTGGCTATCACTGCTTATGGTCTCGTTCACACAACCGGTTCGTATGTGAACTTTCTCAGACTAGAGACTGGAGTGACCCAGAAGATAGCAGTAGGTTTTTCCAGAAGCCTTGAGCCTTAATCCTTCCCTTGCCTCTGCTTTGGCTGGGTGGGCCTGGGCAAATCACATAATCTCTTTGAGTTTATATGGTTTGCCTCCGTGCCTTTCCTTTGAGTTCTCGGAGGTGTGGAGCATGATCACAAACTGTCTGACGCGCACAGTGAAGGTGTGGGAACATTTTTGACAGAGAGTGGGAGAGCAGTGTATGGGTGGGTATGCATCTTTCCTTGGGTCTCGGGCCATCATAGCCATATGACCCTAGGAAAGAGAAAAGTAAGTAAGTGTCAAGGGGCCAGACCTCTTCACTTAGAAGGGGATGAAGCTGAAATTGGTGCTACCAAGGGAGTTGAATATTTTTCAATGGCTCTGTCTCTGTGGCCAGTAAATTCAGGGGAAAAAAATCAGTGACAGGTTATTTAATATCATAGACACCCAACTGATTCACGAAATGCGTTTTTCTATTTGATTTCGACTGAGCTCCACAGTGCTAGAAGGGAAAGCTGTGTGGAGCGCTGTGATGCACATTTCGGTACTTCATGATGAATTATTTTTCCATTTCCCTGTTGACAGTTAAAGGGCAAGGGCCAAATGGACTGCACTCTTTTAAGTGGCACCATGGACACAGTGGGATCTTTAGAAAGGCATTAGCAGCCAAACCTAGTTCATATCAGCTCAGGTAAATGCTCTTCCTCACTGGCCCCGTTCCCTCAACTCAATTATTAAAGGATTAAAGGACTTCCCCAATGAGCTCCCTTAAAAATTTAATGATGTACAGTATTGCAGGGGTTGAACTGTTACGACAAAGTGATTCAGCTTTGCCCTGGTATCACTAGTTAATCGGAGAGAAAGGAAGGTTCTGAGGCTCACGTTACCTGTAATAGGAGAAGACTCACCATCAGTAAGGTCATGTGCTCTGGCATCCCCCGCAGCTCACACTCCTGACTTTTTACCAGCTGAGCCATCTTCTGGGGGCAAGATGGAGGGACAGTATATCCTGCCTGTGGCCCTCCGTCCGAATAGTACTTACTCTTTCTTAGAGTTGGATAGCATTTTCAGGAGAAGTTGATGGAAGAGATGTGTTTAGGGTCATGGTTTGATATTGTCACGTCCATAAGGGGGTCGTTCGGTTCTCAGTGGTCACTTTTAGCCTTCTTGAACATGAAACACGTGCCCTTTTGTGTGTGGGGGGAGTAACACGTGTGTGCACATGCACACACACGGATGCACTCTGTCCCCTTGTATAACTGGGGATACGCACATGTGGGATCACTGGACAAAGTCAGAGGTGTAATCTGTGGCCAGAGAACTGAGTCAGCGCTTGTTTGTTTCCTTGGGGACCCAACCCGTATCCTCAGACTCATCAGCATCAAGGGGTAAATACTGAGCTAATAGCCACAACCAAGCTTAAAATCCACGGTCGTCAGTGCATGGTGAGTGTTGTGGATGTGCGGGTCTGCAGTGGGGAGTACAGCGAGGGGTGAGTGGCTGACACTTCCCAGGTTGGGGGCATCTGTCTTAATTGCCACATGTCCATGCACCTCGCTGACAGCCTAACTGATGAATCACTCAGCATGTATTTATCTTTTTAAAGATTTTATTTAGTTCTTTTTGTCTGAGAGAGCGCGAGAGAGCACAAGCAGGTGGAGCTGCAGGGAGCGGAAGAAGCAGACTCCCCGCTGAGCCTGGAGCCCGATGTGGGGCTCGATCCCAGGACCCTGGGATCATGGCCTGAGCCAAAGCAGACGCTTCACCAACTGAGCCACCCAGGTGTCCCGAATCACTCAGCATTTAGAAGCCCTATATTTCAAGGGTCATTTCTAATTTTAAAACCCTATTTGGTATAGGATCTCCTTTTTTGTTGTCATTTTGTTTTTTTAAATCCCATTCCTTATTTGGTTGTTCTAAAGTTGGAGTTCAGATTAGCATCATTTTTCCCGTATAGTTTTCAGTTTTCCCTTCTAAGAGGTGCATCTGTCTTGACTCAGTTTCTTTTCTCTCTGCTCTGAATTTATCATTTAAATGAGAATATTGTTGTAGTTAGGGTAGGATTTAGACCTGTGGTCCTAACCCTTCATTTTGGCCAGCCCGAAAGGTAAATTTTACTTTGTTCACTTATTTACCTATTCAGCTGTATTTGTTGAGGACCTACGACACGCTAGACATCGTTACAGGCACTTGGGAGAGAACCGGGAACAACAGCAAAGAGAGAATCCCTTAACTTCATGGAGCTGACATTCTAGAGGGGAAGGAAGACAGTAAAGAAACAAAATACACCTTCCCTCCCCTGCCTCTGATATCCACAAGTTTGACTTTTCTTCCTACTTAAATATCCATCTATTTAATGCTGAAACCCACCCCTACAATCGCCACTACTCCATTATATGTCTATTATTTTCCCTTTTTCCAGCCACTGACCACCTTCTAGCATATGCTGTAATTTACTTTTTTATCATGCCAATGTATTGTTTCCCCCATTAGCAGGCAAGTCTCACGAGAGCAGAGCCTGGAACAGTTTTGTTTACTAGTCCAGTGCCTGGAACGTAATAGGTACCCTGCACTGGCGGTGGAAGGCCTGAGGTGATGGATTCATTGATAAAGCTGTGTCACACCGGTGGTAAACAGAAGAGCAGATGGGAGGTGATTCCGGGGTATTGCCCTGAGCTGGGTATTTCACTTCTCCTGAGTTGGAGAAGACTTGAGGGGAGAGGGGGCCGTGGGGGTCGTGGGGGCAGCAAGAGTTTTCTTGGATGTGAACAAGATAATATATCTGCTTCTGAGCCTTATTTTATTCTTTAAACACTCCCATAGAAGCCAGAAAGGAGGGGGAAGCTCAAAGGAGACAAGTGAGTGAAAAATCCAGTAGGGCACCTGGGTGGCTCAGTTGGTAAAGCATCTGCCCTTGGCTCAGGTCATGATCCCAGGGTCCTGGGATCGAGCCCTACATCGGGCTCCCTTGCTCAGTGGTGAGCCTGCTTCTCCCTCTACCCCTCCCCCCTGCTCGTGATCTCTCACTCTCTCTCTCTCTCAAATAAATAAATAAAATCTTTAAAAAAATATCCAGCCATGTTGATACTTAGAGATTTTGTCTTAGGAGTAGGGGTTTCAAACCTGGGTTTTGCTTCAGGGTGTCCGTGAGTCCCTTGAATTATTTTCTCAGAAGTGTGTGTGTGTGTGTGTGTGTGTGTGTGTGTGTGTGTGTGCGCGCGCATGCGTGCAAGCGTGCATGGGTACACACGTGCACTTTTCTGGGTCCATAGATTTTGTCAGATCCTAGAAGCTGCCTGTCATCCCAAAATGGGTAAGAGTTAGTGATGTGGAAGAAAGGAGATCATGAGAATGGACCGCAGAAAGTCAGACGTACCCCCTTAGCCCCACTTCGCTTGTGGACAAGGGTTCAAATCTCAGCTCTGTTACTTGGCAGATTAACCTCTGAGGAATCTGCCTCCTTATTTCTTAAAAGGCAGAAACTATCTCTTTACATATGTTATAGGGATTAAAGATTATGTGTGTTTATACAGCATCTAGTAAAGATCCTCGGTAGATGGCAGCTAATTATACTAATAATTTACTCACTCATTTACTCAGCACTGCCAGCCAATTGTAGATTATTATTGCCCATATGGGCAATTTTATTCTCATACCAGTGGTTTGTTTCTTTCATTACTTTTAAACCTCAGCATTACTTTTCTAAGAATTCTCCATGGATGTACCTAATATTTTAAAAGGACATAAAGACAGACAGATTGCCTTGTAAAGTAAAAACACACATCAGATGCAAGAAAGAAAAATCAAGAGCAAGAAATACTTGGTTGGAGAACAGGGGCTTTCAAAGAGATAAAATCTACTTCCCATTGTTGGTTTATACAAACCGACTTGATAAACTTAAGCCACAGGCATCCGGTATTTATTTGTTACATTAATCCTAAACTGAAAGATAATTAGCAAATTTGTTAAGTAGGCTTATGTTTACCCTTCTTTGCCAACAATTGTGATCATTTGTTGGCGACTGAAGGTTGAACTGAGTCCTCCTGTCTTGATCACAGTTGTCAGGAGGAAATAATGTGCTTGAGTTTCACAGACGTGTGAACTTTCTAGGTCTCGTGTTATATTTAACAGAGGCTTAGTCTCTCTCAGAAGGTACTAATAATGATGAGACTTACTGAGTTATTGATCATCCCTTATAAGCAAGGCAGCAGAATGGACTCTAATTAAACAATTCGTTAATAGTAACTTGGCAAGTGGGCGTGCACTCGTTTTCACGTTTACCTATGATATGAATTTATTTATGCATATATTGTATTTTAGCCTTTTTAAAAAAAATTTATTTATTTGTTTTAGAGAGAGAGCAGGGGGAGGGGCAGAGGGGGAGGGAGAAGGACTCTCAAGCCGGCTCCACACTTGGCGTGGAGCCTGACATGGGGCTTGATCTCATGACCCTGAGATCACGACCTGAGCCGAAGCCAAGAGTTGGATGCTTAACCGACTGAGCCACCCAGGTGCCCCAATGAGTATTTTAGCTTTTATGAGGGAATTCAAAGTCTTTGTTTGTATTTTCTTTTTAAAATCACAGTTTCTCTCAATTCTTCTAATACTTACTTTGAAGCTACCATGAAAACTACTGGCAATGGACAGCGAGAGCCTAAATGAGAGAGAAGCCTGAAGAGTCTATGATAACAGACACTATATCATGTAATCACCAACCCTCATTCAAGATGAGGGGACTGAGGCTCACAGAGGCTGAGCTGTGGTCCCGATGTCACATGGTTTCTTTCTAAGCAGTGTAGATGGGAATCAGGCTCACGCTTTCCAGAGCTCCCTGCACAATGTCACAGCTGCTTTGCCTGTGGGGCAAAGCCCTGGAGATGTTGCCTGTTCTCATCACCAGGTTGTGTGGAAAGGTCATGCCAGTCCCTTCTGTGGAAACTTAAATTTAAGCAGTTCTGGGACAGATCTGTTGCTGAGCCCATAGGTTTAAGTCACCCTCTAAGAATGAGTGAAGTGATTATCCTGGACACAATCGCGCAAAACTGACGGAACAGTGATGGAGAAACGAAATCTGCAATGATGGATGTGTTAACTTGGTAAATGGTTCCTTCCACCATTTGGTCTGGGTTTGGACACATACATTTGACCATTGCGAACTGTAACTGTATCTTGAGCATAAGAGATGTTTATATATTATATATGTGTATTTGATATGTATCAACACACACATGTGGAATCATTGGATTTTAGTGACAGAAGGTACTTCGTAGATTTTGGATGGTATAAGTAGTGAAAAACAGGAGACAGGTTGCCTGATTTCTATTTTTTAAAAAAATATCTTATTTATTTATTTTAGAGAGAGAGAGAGAGTACATGAGGGGGGTGGGGAGAGGGAGAAGCAGGCTCCCCACTGAGCAAGGAGTCTGATGTGGGGCTTGATCCCAGGATCCTGGGATCACGACCTGAGCTGAAGGCAGATGCTAAACTAACTGAGCCACCCAGGCACCTTGACAGCCTGATTTCTAATCTTTATTTTTAAAGTACTCTTCTATAGATGGCATATAGCTGAGTCTTTTTTCTTTATCCATTCTGACAATCTCTTTCTTTTCGTTGAAGTGTTTTGTCCGTTAGTATTTGATGTGATTATTGATGTAGTTGGATTTCGGTCTACCGTTTTGCTATTTTATTTTCGCTTTCTATTTATGCACTCTATTTTTTTGTTCTCCCTTTCTCCTTTCATACCTTCTTTTATTTAATGGATTTTTAAAAGAATTTTGTTTTAATTTACTTATTGGCTTCTTAACTGTATTTCTTTAAATTATTAATTTTTTAATGGTTGTTCCCAGGATTATAATATGCATCCTTAACTATTCACAATGTGTGTAGAGTTGATATTATACCACTGCACATAACACTTAAGAACCTCGGAACTATATATACCCATTTACTTTCTCCCTCTATTCTGCTTGCTATAGTTGTTGGATTTTTTTCTCTGTTCTTTGGATTGTGTCATTTCTATTGATCTATATGTAAGTTCATCAACACTTTCTTTGTCATCTTTGATCTGCTGTTAAGCCAATCCAGTATATTTGTTTAATTTCAGATATGGTACTTCTCAGTTCTGGAGCTCGTCTGTCCATTAGCAACATATGGTTATTTAACTGTACATTAAATGCAATTGACTACAGTGTAAAATTCAGTTCCTCAGTTGCACTAGCCACATGGTAAGCACTCAATGGTTACATGTGGCTGGTGGCACTGTATTGGGCAACAAAGACATAAAACACTTCCATCATTGCAGAAAATCCTATCGAACAGTGCTGTTACAGAGTCTCTGTTTGATTTCTTTTTCAAAGTTTGAATTTTTTGGTGATATTTCCTATCTTTCCACTTTTTAAGCATATTTTTTTCAGGACATACTCAAGCATAGTTATATTAGATGCTTTAAAATCCTTGTCGGATAGGGGTGCCTGGCTGGCTCAGTCAGTAGAGCATGTGACTCTTGATCTCAGGGTTGTGGGTTCGAGCCCCACGTTGCATGTAGAGATCACTAAAATAAATTAATAAAGTAATTTAAAAAAGCTTTAAAATCCCTGTCAGATAATTCTAACCTCTGGGTCATTTTGGGGTCAATCTCTGTGGATTCTCTTTTCCCTTAAGTACAGGTCATGTTGATGATTTTAAATTGTGCCCGGGAAATGATACAGTATAGGTAACCTGAATTCTTATGTTCCTTCAAAGAGTATTCGTATCTTAAGAAATTTCTAGGAGGCAACTAACTTGGTTGAACTCAGACTGCAAACTCTGACTTTCCTAAGGTGAGCTATAGCTAGAATCTTAGTTCAGCATTTTGATCCTTCATTGGGCTGCTTGGAGTCTGCCCAGTGCACCTGGGATCCAGGGACCACCTAGAGATTTAGGCAGAGCTTATACATAGAATTAGGGCTTCCCCCTCTGTAGATCTCTCCAGGTTTCTTCTCTCACTTTTAGATGCTGTGATTGCTCCAAATTCTGTCTTCTGGTCCTTTCCGTCAGTGAGACTGGAACTTTTCCGTTCAAGTCTCTTCGTTACTCTGTGTGACTAAGCACTGTAAAAACAGGAAAACCACTCAGTTCTAGTCCTTTCTTCCATGTGCTGACTTCCCTTCAAGTCTGTCTGCTTTTGGTCATTATCTGGTGCCTTCACATAGTTATTTTCTATATTTTGCCTAGAGTTTCCAGTTACTTGTGGGAGAGTTGGGCAGTAGGAGCTACTCAGTTTGTTTCAGATCTTGACTCATCCATCTCCTGTGTGACCTTGTTACTACCTGTGATGCCTCGGTTCCCTCATCTGTAAAATGGGAATAATAATACCAAGCTTACAAGATTGTCATGAAGATCAAGGAGGTGCGGCAAGTGGACTTAGTTATTTCTGGCTGCTGTGAATGTGATTCTGGTCTCAGTCTTGTCATTTGTGTATGTGGAAGTCACTAGCTGAGGGGGGTGCACCCAGCACTGAACCCCGATCTTCAGCTGGGCTACACATATACTCCATACACACAAATGAGAAATAATGTCAATCTTAGAGATGGCTATTTGCCCATCAGAAATGTTTGTGATTATTTCATGTGCTGTAACTCTACACATTATGTTTCCATGGGATTTGATATTTGGAGAGGTCAGAGGGCAGGCTGACAGATTTTACTAACAGCCTTTTCTGTCAAATGCCACGAGAGTTTTTTCTTTCCTCCATTTGATTAGCTCTCATTCAGCTGCATCAGTGTGAGGCTTTTGGAGGGGAGTTATTTAGGCGTGTGGGCTCTTACTGCCTTCAACGACATGACTCTGTCCTCTCTTCCCATTTAGTGGGACTGTCCAGTTTCACTCCTTTTACATCATTCGTGAATCAGCCTCTCCAGGCCCATGTCATGCTGGTTGCCCTTCACTGAATGGCCTTCTGGTTGCTGACACGTTTTGGGGACAGAGAGGCCCAGTCTTGCTGCAAAAGTGTGTGTGTGGGGGGGGGGTTCCCCTACAGTTCTCAGCTCAGGACTCTCACCATGGGACGAGGTGTGCCCGAAGCAAATTGATATCATCATGAGCATCATTTTGTATTCTGAGATTTCTGCCCCAGAGAGACAAATTTTTGTCTTTTTCTCTCCTGACAATTGCCACATGAGCTGAGATGGTCTTGGGAAAGCTGTGTTCTCTCCATGGGGGGTTGAGATAAGACCGGAGGCCCAAGAGAGTGAGGTAATAGGGCACGCATCTCTCTTTATGATTCAGCAGGAAACCTAGAACTCACTGGAAGACTAAAGTCTGCCTGAGTCGTCTCTGAACTGTGACTTTCTGTTGGCCCACTTCCCTGAGGTTCACCCCCACAGCTGTGCCTCCCTCGGGCCGCCGGCCAGCACCCGCACAGGTGCACAAACCCTGAAGGTGTCCCCACCCTGTGAATCACCTGTCTCGGTCTTTGCTGGGTTCCTGGCCAGGTGCTGGGACAGACTTGTAGCCAGCTGGGAACACTGTGGAGGTACAACGGGGAGCTTGGTTTTCAGAGCCGTGGGGCTCGCATCAGACTCACATGTTAACTGTTTGCTCTCAGGAGGTAGCTCCGTGGGACTGCCTTTGTGCCCAGCATCTCTGTGCCCTGCTCCTTTCACACGCTGACAGGTTGTTGCCGGGGCTGGGACTAACAGTCTCCACCAGTGAACCCTCTCCCCAACACTCCTCACAGGAGCAGATACTTGGCCCAGTGGGCAGCTGATCAAAATCCAGAGGTTTCTGTGTGAAATCCTGAGAAAGTGCTAAACAAGGGCCTAGCTTGGTGTTTTTGTTACGGGGTTTTTCTTCCCCCCAGTTTGTGTCCCTTGCTCGTCTTCTCTCTCCCTGGCCTCTCTCATTGCTCTTCCTTCCCCCAGTCTCGACCGGGGAGCTAGAGGGAATGAAGCCCTGCAGGTTCCAGGCCTCCATACTTGATGGAAATATTTTCCATTAAAGCTCCTGGTTGGACTCTCTAAATAGAGGTGGTGGCTGCAGCAGGCTCGCCCCACCTCCGAGAAATCCCTGGTTAAGGCCTCTTAGTGAGAAGGATTTACAATTGAGACAATGCCGCTTTCACAGCTTTTAATTACACTTGACTCCTTCCAAAGCCTCCCGCTGGCTGGAGCTACCTTGTTGAAAAGGGCCAGGATCTGGACTGAGAGCAACGCGGGAGGCTCGGGGCTGGGCCGAGTGTGCAGACCCCTCGAGGCCCCCAGTCCAGCCATCCCCTCCCTGGCGGAGAAGCGCAGTCCCAGAGAAACCTGGGCCTGTTGGAGGGCGGTGACGGCCAAGTGTAGCGTTTGGAGCAACCCACGATGGCTGCCCTTGGGTCTGGTGTCGCCCCTAGTGGGTTCCGGGCTGGGATTCGGAGTGCAGTGCTCAGCTCCAGGACGCGGCGGCGGCCACCCAGCTCCTGCCTCCTGGCTGTCCTGCACACCCAGGGCGCTGGCACCATGTTTTGGCATCTCTCTCTCTTAAGTCGGGTTGGACTCTGTTGAGGTCAGAATGACCTAGAGCTTTTTCTGGGTGGCCCTATCGGCTGCAGCAGCTCCCTGAAACAGGGCCGGCGCCCGTGGTTTGTTCTGGATGATGTGCCAAGGGAGCATTAGCCCATGATTTGGGTTGGGTTGGGATCTCTTCTCTCCTTGGGTTCGTCGCTTCTTCCTCCTTTGGGTCCCTCTGTGGTCTTTCCCCGTCGCCCTTATCTCTCTTCTGCCTGCCTTGTTCTCACCAGTGAGTTCATCCACTCCCCTCGTTTCAGCTGGTGCCCCGAGGAGAGGGGCTTTTGGATCTGAAACCCACCAAGCCCCCCGGTACCCTCCTCTCATCTCTCGACCTGTGTTTTCAATGGCCTCGCAAGGAGACTTGAAGCTAAGTGAGGTGTTGAGCCAGAGAGGTCAGGGTGGGGCTCGTGCACCTCAGCCTGTCCACATTTTGAGCTGGATCACTGTTTGCCGAGGGGGCTGCCCTGGGCACTTGTAGGATGTTTAGCAGCTTCCTTGGCCTCAGCCCCCTAGACAGATGCCCGTCTCAGTCGTGACAATCAGGACTATCTCTCAACGTGACGGTATCCTCCACGGGGGCAAAATCTCGCCCAGGTGAGAGCCACTGGGGTATAGGGATACTAGGATCCACATGGAACTGAGCAAGTTTGGGGCAAGAGATGAGTTGGGTTTTTGAGATTTGACACTAGGGGTGTTGGCAGACACAGCCTGGGAAGAAAAGGATGCCGTCACTGCAGAAGGAGGTGCTGGTGACCAGAAGGCCGGGCTCTCTGGCCTCGAGGTTCTCCTCTGGTTCTCCCAGTCCCGGGACTTAGTCGGGCCTAAAAGAAGCTGGTCCAGAGGGACGGCAAGGCTCTGCTGTCCGTGACTGCGCTGGATTTGCACCACTGACCAGTTCACAAAGGCTGCCTTCATGGATGGCGCTGGCCCTTCCGGGGCACAGAAAGCAGGTAGAGGAGGAACACGCTGGCGGGGAGCTAGGAAGCAGTTGTGTCTAATATGGCCCCCATGGGCAGATGTTCCTAGCTGACCCTAAGAGACCCACGCATCGCCTCGAGGGTGCAGGGAAGTACTGAGCCTCGGAGGGCCATTGTATGGAAATGGGCCTCCCTGACGGCTCAGGCACGTCCAAAACCCAAGTATCTTCCCTCCTGTCTCGTCTGCCCGCTTTCCCTCCTCCCCTCTCCAGCCCCCCGTAATCACCATTCCCATCCAGCCTCCTCCAGCCTACTGGAAAGATCTGGGAGGCTGGTGATGGATTTGACTGAACAGTGTGTAATATAAAAGGGCAGAGCTGAGCCTGCAGGGACCAGGGGCTGCATGAGCTCCAATATTGCTTCCTCCAGCAGGGCAGTGCCGGGGAGCCCCTCTGGGATTACTCTCACAATATTACTGCCACCGGTGAAGTTGAGGGGGGGGCAGGCGCGGGGAGGGTCTCGGGCTAGCTGCCTACGAGGCCTGGAATAACAACAATAATAATAATGGCGATATTTTCATAATAGTAAAAATAGTAATAATTGTGTTTTCCAGGTTTATTAACTTTGGGAAGTCTGGTTTATTAACTCTCCTGGCTTATTAACTTTGCCAAGTCTTTGCTCGTCACAGCATCTGCCTGAGCCTTGCGGGTGTGTTTGAGTTCATCAGTCTCAGGCTTTCTAAGAGAAAGAGGGGCACAGGAGAGAGGGGAGGGGCAGGAGCAGTGATATTTGAAGTAATTAGACTTTATTGAAATCAAATGCCCGGGCAAGAAATGGTAATTAACTGAGAGAGGAGGATGCTCCGTGCTCCCTCATCCAAGGACCGTGGGGCTGTCAGAGATTAGCCTCATCTTGGGGCCACTGGATAGCTTCTAAAAGGCTGTGTTGGAAGGAATATTTTTGTTTAAAAATAGAGATCTCAATCGAACAGGATAGGAAGGAAGCGTACCTTCCTTCCCCTAGTTACCATTGGTACAAAATACAAAAAGGGAAAAAATAAAATTTAAAAAGCTGGAATGGTTTAATTGGAAATTCCCGTTCTGTCCCTGAAGTAATTCACTAGTGCAGATAATCCAAGACCCACTAAATGAGGGAAGAAACTGATTATGCATGTCTGGAGAGGTCAGATAGAAAACTTTTGATGAGGATTATGATGAGGAGGATGATTTGCCGGGTGGGGGGGAGGGGGACATTTCACTATTTTGAAACTGATATGATGGTACCCAGGGTTAGGGACCCAGTAGGTTGGTTTCCTCGGGTTCCTTCTGGGGGTTGTGTGGTTGCCTTTGGAGGGTTTTAGAGGTGAAGGTGTGGGGGCCCTCTGGGGCTCAGGGCTGGGACTGGCTCCTTGGAGAGCCATTCAGCTCAACTTAAGGAAGACTTTCCAGCACTGCTTTTGAACTTGAAGAGAGTGAGTCCCTTACTATAATGGTGGCATAGAAGGCATCCCAAATCCTTATGTTAAACATATATTTACTATCTGCGATCCTTCAGTACAAAGAAAAAAGCTGGCCTAACTCGATGACTTGGAGATCAAAAGAGCATTGGATTTGGAGGCAGGAAACCAGGTTTAAGACACCCTTTGAACCTGAGTTACTTTATGTGTGAAAATAGGGCCAATGATGTCTGACAGGGTTGGTAGAAGGATTGCACGAGACGACCAGATCGGAGTAATGCTTTGCAGACTGGAAAGCGCTCTATCCCTTCAAGGTTGAGAGCAATTATTGTTATTATTAATGTTATTATTGTTTTACGCATGTGAGCCTCCACGGTTGTGCAGTCGCAGACATTCTTTTTCTCCCAGCCTCTCTGGTGGTTTTGCTTTACGTTTGCCCTCCTGGCGCTGGACGATAAAGAGCCGCTGTGTCAACATTGACACAGGGATTGCTCTGTGTCTGGATGTATTCAATCAGTAATTTTCACTTGCAGCTTCTTTTGTCAGTGCTCTGAGACTCATGGCCAAAATGCACTGTGGACACGCAAAGGCTCTCCTGTATTACGGGGATTTACTTCTAATTAGGAGAGTATCAAGTTGAGAACCGGGCCCCTCATCAGGGTAGAGCCACTCTTGGGCTGATGGAAGGAGGCTTAGCGTGGAGGCCTGGGTGGAACCGTGTGGTCCCAGCCCTGAGAACACCCCCCGACTTTCAGCCCGTCATCCCTCTCACCTTCTGCAGCTGGTCTGTCCAAGGAGGCAGGGCCTTCTGAGTACTGGTCCCACTTAATCAACACTCATTCCCCCAAATCTACTGCATGCCTGCTATGTGCCAGGCACTCGTCTTGTTTTAACAAACCATCCTTCTCGCCGATTGACATCTGCATCAGGCTGTTGATGCGGCCACACAGTGGATGAGGAAATGATGTGGGTGAATTTCTCTCTAATTTAGAACACAGATGATAAAAAGATAACCGTAAGCATTCGGTGGGCGCTTTTTGTTCACTTAAACCTGATCCATTCAGCAAATGTTTGCTGTAGTGTCGTTGGGCCTATGGGAGAGAATAAGAGGAACAAGACAAGATTGTTGCCTTTTGGTGTTTTATGAGCTAGTGCTGGACTTGAAAGCCTAGGTGGGAATGAATTGAGAACACCGACATCAACAAGTGCAAAGGTGTAAATTAAACATGCACAGGCTTATCACGAAGGAGTCTCTCAAACGGGGTAAAAAGCCAATCAGAGAAGGTGTCCTAGAGGAGGTAGGTTTTGATTCGGGTCTTCGAGAAGACCGTTGGCAGAGATCAGGGTTTCCTAGGCGTGCTGCCAGCCATGTTGCTGATGGGGACTCTACATGGCGCGTTAAGTACGCACTTCCCACAGGGGCGGTCGTGTCTTCTAACATGTGTACAAGAATCATCGTGTCAGACCGATGATGTCCTAAAAGTGATCTAAAGTTTCCATTAAAATAAATCTGGTTTGGGGCGCCTGGGTGGCTCGGATGGTTGAACATCTGCCTTCGGCTCGGGTCATGGTCCTGGGGTCCTGGGATCGAGCCCCGCGTCGGGCTCCTGGCTCGGCGGGGAGCCTGCTTCTCCCTCTGCCTCTCTCCCCAACTCATGCTTTCTCTCTCTATCTCTGTCAAATGAATTAAAAAAAAAAATCTTTAAAAAAATGTGATTAAGATAAATCTGGTTTACCTAAAGTAAGTGAATGGATTACAAGTGATAAGTTATAACCATGCAGGTGGTGGAACGCTTGGCCTAAACCACATCTGTGGACGTGAAAATTCCTGAAGCTTAGGGGAGTACTGGCACAGAAGAGATTATCACTTTACATAGGTTGGGGTTTTATCATTTACAGTTTGATATGGTTTCATCTATTTTCTGTGGCCTGTCGTCCTGAGTGCTCCAGATGGTGGGCCGGCACACCACAACCTTGGCATAGATTGGAATTTCAATGTACTTAATTGTTCATTGAATTTTGACGATTTATTTTACACATGAGGAAATGAGGCTTGGAGAAGTTTCCTTACCCAAGGTGAGACAACGAGTGAGTAGTGGATTGGGGTTAGGTCCTGGGCCCTTTGATTCGGAGACAATTATTCCATCGTAGAGGAGTAAGGGGGTATTCCAGGTCGAGGCAATGGGACTGGAAGACGTAGAGTTACAGCTGGAAAATTGTGTTCTAATACAAGGGATGCAGCGAGAAACTGGTGCACTGAATTAGAGCATGATTACCATGAATTGAAAAATTGGGAGGGACAGGCGTGGGGATAGTTAGGGTTTTCAAAGGAAACATAGTGTATTCTTTATTATTATTGTTAGTAGTAGTATGTAAAAGCCATATAACATGAAATTGACCATCTTAACCCCATTTTAAAGTATACAGTGTGGTGGCTTTCAGTCCATTCGTGATGTTGTGCCATTGTCACCACTAACTCTAGAATGTTGCCATCATCCCCATTCCATCAGCCCTGTACCCATTAAGCAAACACCCCATTCTCTCCTTCCCTGAGCCCCTGGCAAACACTGCTCTGCTCTCCATTTCTATGGATTTGCCCATTCTGGATATTTTCATGTAAATCGAATCATGCAATATAGGGCCTTTATATCTGGCTTCTTTCACTTAGCATCCTCTTGAAGACTTATCTGTGCTGTAGTAAATATCAGTATTTCATTCCTTTTTGTGGGTGAATAATATTCCATTGCATGGATATACCACATTTGGTTTATCATTCTTCCGCTGATGTTTGGTTTGTTTCTATTTTTCAGCTATTATGAGTAACATTGCTGCGAATGTTCATATACAAATTTTGCTTGAACACCTGTTTTCAGTTCTCTTGGGTATATACCTAGGAGTGCAGTTGCTGGGTCACATGGTAACTTTACACTTAACTTTTTGAGGAATCATCAAGCTATTTTCCAACTGCAGCTACACTGTGTTTCATTCCCTCCTGCAATGCATGAGGGCTCCAATTTCTCCATATTCTCACCAGCGCTTGTTATTTTCCCATTCTCTTCTGATTCTAGCCATCCTAGTGGGTATGAAGTGGTATCTTACCGTGGTTTTGATCTGTATTTTCCTGATGACTAATCATGTAGAGCATCTTTTCATGTGCTTATTGGCCATTTGCATGTTTTCTTTGCAGAAATATCTCTGCAAATCCTATGTCCATTTTCAAATAGTGGTTTTTGTCTTTTTGTTGCTGAACTGAAAGAGTCTTTATCTGTTCTGGAACTACACTCTTATCAATTATGCGATCTGCAAACATTTTCTCCCATTCTGTGGGTTGTCTTTTCATTTTCTTCTTCTGATATATAGAAGCTTTAAATTGTAATGAAATCCAATGATCTATCTTTTCTTTTGTTTTAATTTTAAAACAAGGGGGTCAACGTGGTTGAGTGTTACAAGGTTGTAATGGTCAAAGACACTGAATTATGAGGTAATTAAATGCTTATTGGGGAACATTTGGAAAATATTAAAAATATAAGGAAAATGGAAATCATCTATAATATCACTATTTACAGAACACCCTCTTAGTATTTTGTTGTTCTTTCTCGTCTTTTTTTTTCCTCCCTTTTTTTCATGGGTATTTATGTGTATCTGCCTGTCTGATTGCCCTTTGTTTATTCATACTGAATGTACGTTCTTAGAACCTCCTATCTTCATTTGACTCTATGTGGTGAACGTTTCTCCATATCATTTGTCTTTGAAAGTATGGTATTATTGGTTATGAAACTTAATTATACCCTAATTTGTGTAGTCATTTATGTTACTATAATTAACATTTAGTTGATCTTCCTGGTAATACATATTTTATTGTATCTTAGATTATTTCCTTAGATTGCTGAAGGGAGGATTACAGCATAAAATATATTAACATTTTTAAAGGTTCTTGAGATCTTTTCCTTCCTTCCTTCCTTCCTTCCTTCCTTCTTTCCTTCCTTCCTTCCTTCCTTCCTTCCTTCCTTCTTTCCTTCCTTCCTTCCTTCCTTCTTTCCTTCCTTCCTTCCTTCCTTCCTTCCTTCCTTCCTTCCTTCTTTCCTTCCTTCCTTCTTTCCTTCCTTCCTTCTTTCCTTCCTTCCTTCCTTCCTTCCTTCCTTCTTTCCTTCCTTCCTTCTTTCTTTCCTTCCTTCCTTCCTTCCTTCCTTCCTTCCTTCCTTCCTTCCTTCTTTCCTTCCTTCCTTCTTTCTTTCCTTCCTTCCTTCCTTCCTTCTTTCCTTCCTTCCCTCCTTCCTTCCTTCCTTCCTTCCTTCCTTCCCTCCTTCCTTCCTTCCTTCTTTCCTTCCTTCCTTCCTTCCTTCCTTCCTTCCTTCCTTCCCCTTGAAAGGGACCAGGTTGAGTGAAAATCAGTTTGGAAATGGTGTTAAGCTGGGGCAGGGCCTGGGTATTTGTTGGTCAGGGGTCAAATGCCTTAAAAGGGGCCATACCATCTCTACCATCTCTGAGGTGGTCTCAGAGTGTTTTTTAGTGACATTGCTTTCTTGTCTCTCTTTTCACCAGAATTTACCTGTTTTCAAATATGAGGTATTTTGGAAAATATACTCATGAAACCCAATCATTTTTCTCCCTTCTGGTTCCAGGTCTGAATCATAGAATCAATGTGGTCTTTCTCACCTGCCTGTCCCTTGCCTCCCAACCATGTAGTAAAGTGACAAGTGCGTATTGTACGTTCTGTTGCTGAAATGCCTCTTGGATTTGCTTTGATTTTTTTTCTGTCCTATAGAAATAACTAGTTATTTATTTCTTTATTTTGTTGAAGTATGGCTGCTACACAGTGTAACATGGGTGTCAGGTGTACAGCGTCATGACTGGAGAAGTCTGTGCGGTCTGTGTTCACCATCTGTCACCACACAAGGCTACTATGACACTGTTGGTTGTACTCTCTGTGCTGCGCCTTTTATACTCCTGACGTCATCATGCCATAACTAGAAGTCTGTCCCTCGCACTCCCCTTCACTCATTTTGCCCATCCTCCACCCCCTCCCCTCTGGCAACCACCAGTTTGTGCTCTGCATCTGAGTCTGTTTCTGCTGTTTGTTTATTCATTGGTTTTGTTTTTTAGATGCCACATGGGAGTGAAATCATATGGTATTGGTCTTTCTCTGACTGACTTCTCTCACTTAGCCTAATGCCCTGTAGGTCCATCTATGTTGTTGCAGATGGTAAGATCTCATCTTTTTTATGGCCAAGTAATATTCCACCATGTATATATATACACCCACGTCGTCTTTACCCACTCATCTCTTGATGGACACTTGGGTTGTTTCCATATCTTGGCTCTTTGTAAGCAATGCTGCAATAAACACAGGAGTGCAAATATCTTTTCAAATTAGTGTTTTTGTTTTCTTTGAGTAAATGCCCAGAAGTAGAATTGCTTATTCACAGGGTACTTCTTTTTATAAATTTTTTTTGAGGAACCTCCATACTGTTTTTCACCAGTTGACATTCCCACCAACAGCACATGATTCCTTTTCCACGTCCTCACCAACACTTGTTAGTTCTTGTCTTTTTGGTTATAGCCATTCTGACAGGTGTGAGGTGATATCTCATTGTGGTTTCGATTTGTATTTCTCTAACGATTAGTGATGGACATCTTTTCATGTGTTTGTTGGCCATCTGTATACCCTCTTTGGAAAAATATCTATCTGTTCCTCTGCCCATTTTTACCGGATTATTTGTGTTTTTGCTGTTGAGTTGTATTAATTCTTTATACATTTGGATATTAACTCCTTATCAGGTATATCATTTGCAAATATCTCCTCCCATTCAGTAGGCTGCCTTTTCATTCTGTTGATGATTTCCTTTGCTGTGCCAGAGTTTTTTGTTTTGGTGTAGTCCCAATAATTTATTTTTGCTTTTGTTTCCCTTGCCCGAGGAGACCTATCTCGAAAAATGTTGCAACAGCCAGACATAGCTATCTAATTGCTGACCTTGCCCCTTGCCTTCTGTTGCTCCCTCCAGTCCTTTCTCTCTGTCAGTTTTGACTATTTACTGTGGTAAAACCAATCTAGTCTATTTGCTCACTTGTTTAAAATACCTGTACGGTCTCTCCATTACTTTCCAGATGGAGTTCCTCCCTCATAAACAGGTCTTTACAATCTGGTTTTTGTTGGGACTTTAGGGAAAACTTCTGTACTATGGTTTTCAGTGTTAGGATGTCATGAATATTAAGTTACTGTATTAACTTAATGCAACCTTTTTAAGGAGAAACGATAAAAGAAAAGGCAGTCTTTTAAATCTTGTTTTTGAAACAGTTGTCTGCTTCTGAGTTACTTTCCAGGAAGTTTCCACCAGCTTGTACTCCCATTAGCACTAAGGGAAGGTGTCAGGCTCTTTTCATCTTTCCCTCACTGACCATTTTTTTAAAAATAGATTTTATCTTCTATTTTTTTTAAAGATGTTATTTATTTGACAGAGACAGAGAGAGCACAAGCAGGGGGAATGGCAGGCAGAGGGAGAAGCAGACTCCCCACTGAGCAGAGAGCCTGATGTGGGGCTCAATCCCAGGACCCTGAGATCATGACCTGCGTTGTAGGCAGGTGCTTAACCAACTGAGCCACGTAGGCACCCCTAGATTTTATCTTTTAGAGCAGTTTCCAGTTCACAGAGAAATTGAGTGGAATGTACAGGGCTCGCTCGCCCATATGCTCCCTGCACCCCCATGTGCACAGCCCCTCCCATTATTAACATCCCTCACCAGAGTGGGGATCCATTTGGTATTGTTGATGAACCTACGTGGGCAAGTCATTATCCCCCAGAGCCCATAGTTTATATTAGGGTTCCCTCTTGGTGTAAATTTTATGGGTTTGGGCCAATTTATAATGACGTATTCACCACGATAGTATTGCACAGAACAGCTTCACTGTTCCACCTATTCATCCATTCCTCTCTGCAAACCCCTGGTAACCACTGATCTCTTTACCTTTGGTTTACCTATGGAGCAAAGGCTCCATTTACCTATGGAGCAAAGGCTCCATACCTTTGCTTTTTCCAGAATGTCATGTAGTTGGAACGACACAGTATGTGGTCTCTTCAGATTGGCTTCTTTCACTCAGGGATAGGGATTTCAGATCCTCCATGCTTTTCATGACTCCATAACCCATTTCTGTTTAGCACTGAATAATATTCCATTGTCTGGATGCACTCCAGCTTTATTTATTCATTTACCTACCAAAGGAAATCTTGGTGTCTCAGAGTTTTGGCCATTACGAGTAAGCTGCTGTAAATAGCCATGTGTCAGTTTTTGTGTGGACGTTAGTTTTCAGTTCCTTTGGGTAGTACCAATAGTTGGATCACATAGTAAAAGTATGTGTCATCTTGTAAGAAACCACCAAACTGTATTCCACGGTGCTGTGCCATTTTGCATTCCCACCAGCAATGAGTGAGAGTTCCTGTTGCTCCACATCCTTGCCAGCATTTGGTGCTGTCAGTGATTGGATTTTGGTTTTCTAATAACTGTGAAGGGGGTAGCTCGCTGTTTTTCATTGACCATTTTTTTTAGAGGGGGCGGGGCAGAGGGCGAGGGAGAGAAAGATTCTGAAGCAGGCTCCACGCCCAGTGCAGAGCCTGACATGGGGCTCAGTCTCACGACCCTAAGACCATGACCTGAGCTGAAATCAAGAGTTGGAGGCTTAACCAACTGAGCCACCCAGGTGCCCCTTCACTGACCGTTTCTTACTTATGAACATTTGCTGACTGATAGTGTTAAATTGGATTTTAGATTATGTAGGAATTTGAGTAATTTTTCAAAGGGTTAATGGCTATTTTTTCTTTGTCTCTTCTCTTATAGCACTTTTTCTTCTCTTTCACGTGTATATATGAATGAATACTTTATCATATTTACTAGATATGTTTTTCCTAATTTTTTTTTATCCCAGGGATGCCTGGGTGGCTCAGTCAGTGAAGTGTCTGCCTTCGGCTCGGGTCATGGTCCTGGGGTCCTGGAATTGAGCCCCGCATCAGGCTCCCTGCTCAGTGGGGAGTCTGCTTCCCCCTCTCCCTCTGCTGTTCTCTCTCTCTCAAATAAATAAGTAAAATCTTTAAAAATAAGTTTTTTTTATCCCATACATACATTTATTCTATAATGAAATGTTCCTTTCCTTTTGTGATTTCTTCCACGGCATTCATTAATGCTTGTTAGTCAGTAAACAAAGAGGAATGAGAGCCCACGTCTGGGCCAGGAAGTGCACGGAGCACTGTGGAAATAACCCTGAAGGGGCAGTCATGGTTCCTGTCTTCATGGAGCTTGGAGTTCCTGAGACCATTGACCTTTTCTTCTTGCCTTGATTCTTTCACAGTTAACTTTTCTACCCATCTAGAATTCTACTACTGTGTATTGTCAAGTGAGGAGATCACTTTGTTTTTCTCCAGTGTCCAATTTTCCTGACGTCTGTTGTAGGAGAGCTTCTCTCTTCTCCGTGGTTTAGTGTTTTTGTTACATGCCGACTCCTTGTACGTCAGAGGGTTTTCGGGGCAACTGAAATTGTGTCACTGACTTTCTATCAATTCTAAGGCTGCCAGTACCCTGCTATTTTAACTTTTGTACCTTATAATTTATTTTCATATCCTCAGTAGAGCATGGCCTCCCTTATCACCATAGTTTTTTTTTAAATAAAAACTTTTTTTAAATAAAAACAATTCATTCTTCATGCCGTACTTTGTATTTATTTTGTCAAGTTAGAGAAAAAAAATATGATTAGGATTTTGACAGGGATTGTCCTCAATGTTGGGAAAGGATGGCCTTGGTAAACCAGTCTCCTCCTTAAGGAACAGGCTGTGTCTCTGCATTTATGCAAATCTTTTCCATCTCTCTGTGAGGTTGCATTTTCATTGTGATGGTCCCACATATTCTGTTTTAGGGTTATTCCTAGATAGTGTGTGTTTCCTTGCTCCTGTGGATTTTTATCATAAATTTTGTTTGAAAAATTAAATGTTTATATATAAAAATGTTTACATATAGAAAAATTAATTCTTACGGATTGTCTTGTCTCTATATTTTACCCAATCTATTAATTTTGTTTTTCATGGCTTTCTTGGTTTGCTTCATCTTCAAATAATGAAAATGTATTGCATCTTCTTGTTTCCAGTAGTTGTAAGTCTATTTGTCTGTTTTATCTGTTTCTTTATACAGAACTTTTTAAGTATTTAAATATTGGAGGTTTAATAGGGAACATTCTTATCTTTTCCCTGGATTTTAAGGGAGGAAATTAATGCCTTTTTTTTTAAGATTTTATTTATTTGGCAGAGAGAGAGAGAGAGAGAGCACAAGTAGGCAGAGTGGGAGGGAGCGGGAGATGCAGACTCCCCGCAGAGCAAGAAGCCCGATGCGGGGCTCAATCCCAGGACCCTGGGATCATGACCTGAGCCAAAGGCAGCCGTTTAACCAACTGAGCCACCCAGGTGCCCCTGCCTTTTGGTTTCTTAAGTACGATGTTGGCTGTAAGTTTAAGGTTGACTTTTTTCTTTTATTGATGTATAGTGTACTATTAGTTTCAGAGGTAGAGGTCAGTGATTCATCAGTTGTATACAACATTCAGGGCTCATCACATCACGTGCCCTCCTTAATGTCCATCACCCAGTTACCCCATCCCCCCACCCCCTTCCCCTCCAGCAACCCTCAGTTTGTTTCCTAGAGTTAAGAGTCTCTTACGGTTTGTCTCCCTCTCTGTTTTCATCTTATTTTATTTTTCCTTCCCTTCCCCTATATTCATCTGTTTTGTTTCTTAAATTCCACATAGGAGTGAAATCATATGATATTTGTTTTTCTCCGACTTATTTTGCTTAGCATCATAACCCTCTGGCTCCATCCATGTTGTTGCAAATGTCAAGATTTCATTCTTTTTGGGCGCCTGGGTGGCTCAGATGGTTAAGCATCTGCCTTCGGCTCAGGTCATGATCCCAGGGTCCTGGGATCGAGTCCCATATCGGGCTCCCTGCTCCTTGGGAGCCTGCTTCTCCCTCTGCTTCTGTCTCTCTCTCCCTCTCTCTCTCCGTCTCTCATGAATAAATAAATAAAATCTTAAAAAAAAAGATTTCATTCTTTTTGATGGCTGAGTAATACTCCATTGTGTATCCATATATAAGGAATAGCTCTGTTCCCTGCGATGAAGTTGGTGGGCATTGATTGGTGTATATGTAAGAGAGAGGGAAAGAGATCCCAGCTGAATTACGTTCAGCTTCAACTGACAACAAACCCAGCTAACCCTGGTTTAAACAGAAGGGGAGTTTGTGTTTTTCCACACTGCAAGAAGTCTGGTGAACAGAGGTGATGTGGTGGCTCATCAGTGCCATCAGCAACCAAGCTCTCCCTGTATTTCTTCTTTCCATCCTTGACACAGGGGCCTTTATCCTCTTGGTCACAGAAAGACTGCAGCCCCAGCCTTGAAACCACATTCCAGGTGGGAAGAAGAGGGTGGGGCCTGAAGGTGAATGGTAAAAAGGGCCAAGAGTCACACCAGCTGAGTCTTTTCTCCTTTAATGAGCTCTCCAAGGGGCCACCCAGGGTGTTCTGCTTGTGTCTCATTGAGCCAGATGGGGGATCTCTAAAAGCAGAAATCATCTGAGCATGCTGGCGGATGAGCCAGCCAATAGTAGCTGCCCCAGCTTGGAAGCAAGTGGCTTGGAGCCCTCAGAGAAGAGAAATAAAGTAATACCTCAGGGAGCCGGCCGAAATTCTCTCCTGACCCTCTGTGCCAGCATGGGTAAGTCACTTAGCCTCTCTGTTCATGGGGTGCTGTCTGCCTAGACTGCCGAGAAGGGTGGTTGTAAAGGACAGATAAAGTCAAATCCTGAAAACGCTCCTATTTTCATGCTGTTTTTGGTGTTAGGATAATTTTTGTGTTTGTTTGTTTTTTGGTTAATGAGTAAACTGTTCTTTCTCCCTGATTTTTATGGCGTTATTATTAAATTACTTTTGCCTGAACAGAACCAAAAGGTGAACAGGATGTCAAGAAAGGGAGCCCGGACAGCTGTTAGCAACAGGAATGGCTCCTTTGTTTTTTTTTTTTTTTGTTTGTTTGTTTGTTTTGTTTTGTTTTAAAGATTTTATTTATCTATTTGAGAGAGACAAAGAGAGTTCACATATGCCGGGGGGAGGGGCAGAGGGAGAGGGAGAAGCAGACTCCCAGCTCAGCACGGAGGCGGGGAGGCCAACGTGGGGAGGCCAACGTGGGGCTCCGTCCCAGGACCTTGGGATCATGACCTGAGCTGAAGAACAGATGCTTAACCAACTGAGCCACCCAGGTGCCCCAGGAGTGACTTCTTTGAAAGGGAGTAGATATAAGGTGCTAAAACAAAAAGGCAGAAAGTTGTCTCAGCTTCTCCCCCAACAAGGGGAAGGAGGAAGACAGAAGGCGTCATGGAGCTGTTTAGTGCTTTTCCCCAGTCTGCATTGCTTCCCTCGTCTGCCTTGGGGTAAGAGAAATGCCTAGCTTCACAGCTTGATTGGGAAAAGCACCCTCAATCATGTTGCTTTTGTGGCAACTATTAATTGCTTCCTGAATTTATATAGCATAAATAAAGCAGGTTGCCAGGGAGTGAATTACCCGGTGGATAAATGGTGGGTCATTAATGTAGTGTTGACCCTGAACCCAGAGGATGACGTGAGATCTGCGAGAGCACTCGAGAAATTTACCAGAACCCATTTCAGCTGGAGGTGATGTGTTTTAAATCCCCCTGTAATGCAGTGAGGGGAATCAAATTAGATAATAGTTTGCAGAAATCTTCTGGGCTTGGAGCCCCACTCAGAGGGATTTTATCCTCTTGTGTTGTCATGCTTTCCTTTTAGGGCTATACCTGTGTCCCAGCCATTCCCAGAATGCCTTTATCGTCCACCGCCCCATGGCGTAAGCCCAAGTTGACCCATTGGAAATGTCATGGTGTGTGGGCGTTCCCTGTTTATTATATTTTGCATTAACAAGTAAATTCCGATTTTGCCTTATTCTGAAGCCTAAGATTCTAAAGAATACAAAGAGAAGGGTAAGTTCAATAGGTCATCCATCCATCCTGCTGCCTTATTTATGATTTGCTCCTTTAGGAATATCCAGGGCGTCCCTCTGTGGGTGTCACACCGTTGGGAGAGTTGGGGTGTGTGTGTTAATCGTATTTGTGGAGAGTGGCGTTTCTCGGGGCTTTAGAAACCAGAATCAGAGCTACTTGGGAGTCCCCTCTCTTGACTCTTCTCACTCGGACCCGCTTCCACAAATTCAGAGCACCTCCTGAACAACAGAATGATTAACCTTCGTGAGGGGCTGTGTGTAATACGTATGCTAGGTACCGTGGGGGGGGGGGTCACAAATGGATGAGAGTTCAGTTTCTTCTTGGGCACTTAAAGTATCAAGTCCATAAATGACCCTATCAGGGTAGGGTTTTGTTTTGTTTTTTTCCTCATTATTCCAAACTCACTGTCCCCGAACCAGATCCTGATCAGAAATGGGAAGGGAAGCCTCAGGCCTGTGGTGGGTGGAAGCCTTGCCCAGGCCCGGGTGCGTCTGGGGACGCAGGTGGGAAGGTGCTGTTCCTGCTGGCCGTGGGCCTCCCTTGGGCTCCCTCGGGCTCCCTCTCTTTGGTCCCATCCTTTCTCGTGCCGTGAAAGGGCAGAGCTACCTGGCTGCATGGCCAGCCGCACGTGTGTAGCGCAGGTGTGTGTCCCTGGGGGCCCCACCTGCCTGTGCGTGCCAGTGAGGCCATGTTAACGGGAAATTTAGATTCCCTGGTCTGCACCACCACCTCTGCAGGACCGTGAGGACTCTGCAAACACCACCCTCCTTCCCCCCCCATCCTTCCCCCCCCCCCATCCCCCAAGCGTTTCTGTATGTGGTTCTGCAGCAGCCTGTCAGCCCTGATCTTCAAGCAGAATTCCTCCTGGCTTTCTCTTCTGTGCCAGCCCCTCCCGCGGTGCTCTCTGCGCAGGCAGCGGCTTGAGCGTGAGCCATAGGCTCAACGGCCCGGGGTGCCTGCCACGAGGCTGGTGGTGTGGCTACCACGGGGTGATGCCAGTGTTCCCAGGACTGCCAGGCCTCGGGTGACCCGGCGTCCCCATGGAAGCTGGGTCCTGTGCTCTCAGGCCTCTCTACTCTGCCTTCCCACATTTCCCTGTGAGCTCTTGGAGCGAGTTCGTGGGACTGGGGAGGAGACAGGCACTGTACGATCCCCTCCAGTGCCTACTGATGACCTGCCTCTCCCTCACACACAAGGCAGAAAACCACCAGAGCAGACTAAGGCACTCGGCTAAGAGAGAAAAACCTTCCTCCTTCTGCCCCGTGCCCACCTGTCACACAGAGAGACGGGGCGAGGGTCTGGACTCTGATTCGGGCACCTTCTGGTCCCTGCTTAAGTGGCTCTGGTCCCCCTCCCGTGACAGGATGTGAGACACGGGCACAGGGGTGAGCCCTTTGGGCCTTTAAGACTTTCAAGTGTCAGGACCCCGATTTATGCCGTGTGCTCCCTGAGGGTTTTCTTAGCACCTTGGTGTCGATGAGCTCTCAGCCGCTGGAGACAGGGGTTTCCAGGTGCTGGGGAGGGGGGGCACGTGTCTGCAGCTGTGTCAGGGCTGGAGGGGACTCTCCAGAGCCTCTTGTGCCTGTTGGTTGCTTTTGAACTTCTGCCAGGGGCCCCGCCGGCTAGAGGGGCCACGTCTCAAGGTTGTCGGGCTGAGTGCAGGGTAGTGAAGTCCCTCGCTGAGCTGCACACTCCCTCGGAGTCAGGGTGACAAGGATTTAGTTTTACAGTGTTGGATTAAGGACCAAATACAAGATGACTTGCATAATTTTCTCTTTGCCGGCTCCTTAGCTACGAATAATGTGTTCTAACCTTCTTCCATAATGCCAATTACAGCTGTTAGCACATACTTCAAAGCCAGGATTCAAAGTACAAAGCTATGGTTAGGATTTCCTGTGCTGGTGTCCCAGAAGGCTTTCAACCAAGGTTGGAGCTGGAGGAGATGAAAGGCAGTGGGGCTTTTCCCGAGTGTTCTTGGGGTAGCCTGGATGCTGGGGGAGCTTTAGGGAAGGTGGGTGGAGCCAGCTCCCAGAACGGCTTGGCCCGAGGGAGGGCCAGTCCGGAGCTGTGACAACATCGTAATCACAAGGGCTGTGGCTTTCTAGAAGCCTGATTTTCACTGAGCGGGGAGGCCCAGAGAACGGAATGATGGGGAAAGAGAGAGAGAACAGGCCTGTTAAGGGACCGAAATAATTGATAGACACATCTTGCTGGACACGTCAAGAGGGACAAACAGTAGAACTCGAGACTGTCCTTTCTTGTGTGGGGATCTGATCTCACCTGCCGGTGGGTGACCAAAAAAGGAGCTACATAGCCAGTCCACCAGGAGCCTCCGGGGTGCCGCCTCCGGCGCTTTGGCCTGGGAGGAAGTGGACTGCCTGTGGCCACCGTGCTTCTAACTGGTGTGAAAAGGACACCACCGAGTGTCAACCTGCTGGCTGTGTGTCACTCCAGTAATTCCTATCAATGTTGGGTGCTTCTTACGGGGAAAGGCAACATGCCCGGCTGCTAGAGGAAAGGGAAACTGCCAGTTCTGCATCAAGGGGGAAGGTGCTAGAAGTCTCGTGGGTCTGGAGACATGGTCAAGCACTGAGAGACTAAAGGGAACAGGGAGAGAATTTTTGGGATGAGAACTGAAACAGATACCGGAATAAAACATTTTAAAAATGTAAAGGAGAGACTAGAAGAAATAAAAGGAAGAGAAGGAGAAGCCAAGACTCGACGAAGGAAAACCAGGGCAGAACCAGCTAGAAAGGGGGCTGGTCTTAGCGTTCAGGTTATGGCACCCTGTCTTTTGTCAGATCTTAAAGTCAGGAGAGGAGACTTGTGAAAATGCTCCCAGAGACCCAGAGGCACCCGGCGCTTAGAATGCGGCAGAGATGCTGAGCTCTAGGAAAGAAACTGAGAGTGGTGGGAGGGGAGGGTGGTGGGGGGACGGGGCAACTGGGGGCTGGCATTAAGGAGGGCACTTGATGGAATGAGCACTGGGTGTTGTATGCAACCGAAGAATCACGAAATTCTATCTCTGAAACTTAAAAAAAAAAAAAAAAAAAAAAAAAGGTCAGCAAAAAACCAGAGTTGCTGGAGTCCATTTGGAAGCATCCTGGAAAGTTTGATTCTTAGAGGCTGATTCGGTGAAGCCCTCTATCCCTTTGCCTCGCTCACTGCTTTGGCCTCCAAGGGACAGGCTAGCCGTGTGTTCTGCAGCTCAGAGGCCTCCCACGTGGGGACTGTTCCCCTGACCCCCGGGCATCTCCCACACAAATGGCTGAGTTGGCCATCATTTCTCAAGGAGGCACCTGCTTGTGGAGATGTTTGCCGCCTCACGTAGGTAGCTGGCTTTGGGTTCTCTGTTTGCTGTTACCCCTCCTGTAGGGGGGGCGCTGTGGGGTGAGGGCTGGCCCCAGCCATTTCCCCCCCTCCGCTACCCAGTCCAGCCCTGGGTTCTGATGATAGCTGGGGAAATGGCTCCAGGGGATCCCTCCTGTGCCTCTGGGCTTGTGTCTTCAGATGAAAAAACGGGAAAATGTTGAGATTTTATAAAGAGGGCTTTGCCAGTTTCCTTAAAAAGAAGCTGAACATTCACGTGTGCTCCTATGAGACTGACTTGCAGACTCTTCCTCAGTGGGCTCACTTGGCCTCTGGCTTCTCTTGGGTTTGACCAGTAAGAGGCACTGGTCGGAGAACTGAGGGCGGAAGGGGAATGAGGCCGGTGTCTGCTCCCTGGCCCCTTCTCTGGGCCACCCCGGCTTGTTGGCATTGTCCTTTCACCAAAAGCCTTAGAGGACTCTTTCCGCTCAGCTCTGTCTGGGTCTGTAGCTGCTCCCAACCCTACCTTGCAGGCCCAGGGATGGTGCGGTTCCCTGAGAGGCTCCCAGCCCGGCGTGCTGTGGCATCCTCTGCCACTTTCCCTAAGCCCTTTGAATTTTAAAGGGCAAAAGTATCTCTTAAAAACTCCTATTACCTGACCCCCCCCCCCCCCCCAGTGACAGCAACATCGACAAGGAGAGCATGTAGGTGTGTCACTGAGGGTGAAGTTGGTCGGTCCTTTCTGAAATGGTTCATGACACGAGGCAGCTTGTTCTGGCTTGCTCTAAGTAAAGTGACCAGAATGGGTTGGGGTAAAGAGCAGAGGAGGTGGGTTTTGGGGGCTTAGGATCCATGTGCCTATGATGTGAATCAGCTAGGCCATTAAGCTGGGATGGAGGGCAGCTTCATGGGTGGGTGATCCGTGCAGCCCTCAGAAGGGTCCCAGGCTTGGATTCATTCTCTGCTGTCCCATCTTGGTAATTCTTAATAATGTAAAAGTTAAAATCCTTAATTCTTAGTAAATAGACTGTAACATATCTTATATATCCATAAGGTACTAATATATACATAAGAATATGTATAAATATATATATTATAAAATTGTTTTCCTTAATTTTCCAACAAAGGGCCCCGTATTTTCACTTAGCCACTGGGTCCCATAAATTCTGCTGGTCCTGCTGGGATGAACCTGCCGGTGGATTCTCTTTTGTTTCCAGCTGGTGTGAGTTGAGCATGACTGTGACAAATCCTCTGCCCATGATAAGGCCATTGATTAGAATGCTACTTCTTCGGGGGACATTTTTTTGGGGGGGTGCAGCCTCTTTGTTGGAGCTAGAGAGCAGTAGTTGGAAGATAATGCCTCGATATTTTGTTCGGTTCCGTCTTCACCCAAAAGTCTGACCATCCAATCCCATCGTTGGCTGGCACCTAACCAACCCGAGTGAGTGGCTTGAAACAGAAGCAGCCGTATATTTTGGTACTGGGTCTGCAGCTCGTGTAGGGTTCGGCAGAGGCGGCTTGTTGCCGTGGGATGCAGCTGTCAGCTGGGGTGGCTCAGCCGGGGACAGAGGGTCTGTCTCCAGGATGGCACACCTTGGCTGGCAAGTTGGTTCTGGCTCTTGGCCTGGGAGCTCAGCTGGGGCTGTGGCCTGGGGGGTCTTGGTTCCTCTCCATGGGGGCGTCTGCACAGGGTTGCTTGGGCTTCCTTACAGCATGGTGGCTGGTTTCCAAAAGCGGATGATCCAAGAGGCAGGAGATGAAAGCTGTAGGTCTTTGTCCCTCCTACTGTCACAGCACCCACTCAGATCCAGGGTGAGGGGAGCCACACGGATGAGAAGAGAGTCAAAGAATTGATGATCAGATACCTAATCTGCCACATAGGCATACCTTTTTTACATGCGAAAAAATTCAAGGCAACAATGGAATGAAATCTCAGAGCAATAGCGAATATGGGGCCGAGCTGGACTCAGTGTCTATAAGCTCCTGATTTCCCAGACGATGCTCTGTCTAGCATACCATACTGCTATTTTGCATAATCTAATAAACAGCAGTAACTCTTCTCTGTCCTTGTGGCCCGGTTTTCAGCCTCAAAGCACATTGGAATAGTAATCAGGGAGCTATTCCAGTACTTTTTTTTTTTTTAACTGTTGAGACAGAGAATGTTGATTTAGAAAACAAAGGTAAGCATCCAAACCATAAAAACAGAAGCAATTCTCCTTTGTCTTGGTTGATGAGGGGGTGTGGGGCTAGAGCAGGACGTGGTAGCTTCTTGTTCTAGAGGCAGAGTGGGTGGTTTGGGACCACTGTAGGAATGGCCACAGGGGTGTTAGGAGTCCTCCTCTGGGTCGCTTTGAGGTTGGGTTAAAACTGAAGGTTTTTGGGTAACACTCAGCCCTCATGAATGGCCCGCCACACACCAGGGGCCCCTGAGGAACACCTAGGCGAACTGGGCCTTCCAGCTACAGCCGTCCTCGTTCTCCTGCAAAGAGCTCAAATGCCCATGTGCAGAGGCAGCTGGAAGATGAAGAGTCCCTTTCCCCAGAGCCTCTGGGGGAAGCCTACCCCTGGCTTCCCTGGGGTGCAGCGTCTGCAGATTAGAACTCTCTCAACCCAGGGTGATGGGCCTGAACCTTTGACAATTCTGGGAAAGAAGTCAGTGGTCTCCAAAGTTTGGAGTGTGCGGGCCTCTGGTGTGGCACTTGGAACCCACTGCTATCTTCAGACGTGTCTCTGCAAAGGCATGAGGCTGCGAAGAGCCAGCCAGTGCCCACCCCCCGCCCCCCGCATCTGTCACTTGCTGTCCTGGGGGTCGTGAGGGGCAGGGTACTCCTGGCATGAGTCTCTAGGTGGAAGCCGAATGGGCTTAGGGACTTCTGGTGGCTTGAGAACCCAGTTGAGTGGAGATTTCTTGCCACACAAACCCGTATGAACCTGGGAATGTGGCCCAGGGACAGCTGGGCCCGGGACTCACTTTACACCCGGGAGATTGTTTTGCGTGTGATTATGAACCTCTGATGCACTATGTATCACTTCAGGCCTGTCGTCTGGAAAACTCAGACGAGTAGATGCAGTTTATTCCGACTACTCTGATTCCAGTCAGGCATTCCTGGGGAAGAGTGAGGGGCCCCGAGGGAAGAAAAAATGTGAATCCTGTTGACTGAAATGCTTAGTTCTTGGGATTCCATTACATCTGCGGATGAGATTCCAGATAAGTCTAAAACTCCTTGAATGCGGGAAGAAGTGGTCAAGTCAGACGAGAAATAGACGTTCAGATCTGGGGACGTTGAAGCACATCCTGGCATAGTGGCAGCTTTTGTATAAAAAATTCTTTCATTGTCCTGCAGATGATCAGATTTACCCAAGAATATTCTAGAACCATCATCAAATACAGGCTCCTTCCCAAGTCCCGTCCATGGGGCATCCCCTCTGAATTGCAGGGACCTGAGTGTGTGCAGGTGGTTGGTTCTGCCCCTCAGCTGTGATTACCTCCACGGTGCCCAGCTCATACACCCTGAGGACTTCTGACCTGAGGACCTGCAGACCTCTGCAGATCATCCGCTAACCTAAGACCAGTCCAGAAACAGGGGAGCAGAGTGAAGGCAGTGGGGGAGAGGCAAGGCGCGTGGGCCGCGGCCATACCACTGCCCTGCTGGGTCGGGTCCAGGAGCCCGGTGTCACTTGCTTCTTCTGCCCAGAGACGGATCTGCTTTGTCTCCAGGCCCCTCAGCAGGTGTGGTGATGTCTGGCTGCACCCAACAGCTCCCTTTTACTTTCAGCTCCGCCTTGGGTGCCCTGTGGGTCTTGAGAGCGGCAGCTTTGAGTTCGCAAGGCTCCATCCGCTGACTTTCTATTGAGTCAGAAACAAAGGAGCAGGCAAAGGAGGCACTTCTCATCCCCTCACCCAACTCACTTGTGTTCTAATCTGCAGCAGGCCGAGTCTGCTCCTCCAGCGAGCCAGCTTGGGTGGAGGGGGAGCGGAAAGTTAGGAAGGTGGCAGGAGACCAAGTCTGGGTCGGAGAGCAAGGATCGTATTCACCCATCACCGAGGAAGAATTCAGGCTTATGCTGCATGAGGCGAGGATGAATTGCTGGGGGGTCCAGCATCCCTGCCTTCAGAGAACTATCCCGTAAGCCTAAAACTCTGGGACACAAAGCAGAGGGCAGGAGCCTTTAGTTACCGGACCTGGGTTCAAATGATGATGGCCACTGACCGCCGGCAGAGCGCTAGGCAACGTTTTCACATTCCCGAGGCTTTTGTTGATCTGTAAATTGGGGAGATGATTTATTCCGTGAGATTTTACTGTGACTGTCTAACGAAACAGCTTTGAAGAAAGGGCGGTTCAGGGTAGGTGGCAAGCATTGTCGCTCATTCCTCTAGACATGAGGAGGTAATGGTTTTCGTGGGTCTTGGGGAAGGTGGGTGGTTTGCTTCTTGAGCACCTGGTGATGCTCAGTGCCCAAAGGTGTGGATTCCTCCCCAGGGAGGCTGCTGAGAGCCACGCGGAGATGCAAGTTTCCCCCAGGAGTCTGCAGCACCAGCAGAACCCACAGGAAGGACTGGCACCCAGCTGGAGGTGGTGAGGGAGGTTCTTGGAAAAGAGGGGAGGACGAAGCCACCACGCAGATGGTTGCGGCTATTGTCAGAGCGAAGGCAGAGGGTCTGAGAGCAAGGTCACGGGGTTCCCTTGCATCTCGGGGCGGGAGGTAACAAATGAGCTGGCAGTCTGCCCTCCAGCCCCCCACCAGGACTTCCTCGGTTTGGCCACTGGGGGCTCTTGCTAGGCAGAGGTGCCTTCCCTGCCAGGTTTTTGTTATTAACGTTGATCCCATGTATCAGAGAGTGGAAAGCAAGCCTTGGAAATCCGCATCCAAGTGGGATTCAAGGCTCGCTGGAGCAGCGTGTGCCAAGGGCTGGGGGTGGGGATGCTGCGGCGGGCTCTTCGCTCAGCATCAGGAGCAAGCCCTAGGCATCATTCACTCTGTCAGGGTATCGCGGTGGTAATCACTTCCAAATGGTGGTGGGGTGGGGAGGGGGTTCCCCCCCAATCGCCCAAGGAATGTCTTGACTCAGGACGGAAAAGGAGGTTTTCCATAAGCAGCTCCTCTTTCCAGAGGGGACCAACTGTAGAACACGAGACGCCCCCGAGCCTCTCTTAGCATCATCCATAATAATAGCCATGTCAACCAAACGGAGGGGGAGGGAATGATAATCCAGGAGAGGGACACGTCCCATCATCTGACCTGGGAGTTGCTTTCAGGAAGAGCGGCTCATTCCTCCGAAAATGACACGTGACCTCTCGAGCGTCTCCTGAGGAGTGATTGTAAGAGTGTGCGTGGGCACCCGTTATGTCTCTAAATGGATGGACAGGCACGGTTTGTTTGGCCTGTGTTGCCCACACTGCCCGATTCCTTTGCATGGGGCCACAGGGAGTTCTCATTACCAGTGCCCATATGCACAGACACAGCATCTGTCTTCTGCCCAGGAGAACTCGGGGCTGAGCCCTGTCTCCTGCTGACCAATTCCCTCTGTCCGCTGCCCGGACGGGGAGGAGAAGGAGGAAGGTGGTGTGGCACGCACCGTTTCCAATAAGGACTAGAGTGAAAATCCTGCCGATGGTGGGAAGTCAGGCAGAGGCAGCCCAACCACCAGCCATCTTATCTCCAGGAGGAACCGAAAACTGTATCCCAGGTGTGTGATGGCGTGAGCACCGCCAACAAGCTGGTGGTGAGATTTGGAGACCTTCTGCGCTGACTGCATTTGAGGGCACTGTCACCGCGTGGTTCAGATAAATGGAGGAGGCACAAGCTGACCATTAAGGTTAACTTGTACTGAGTGTACTGATTGGCTGTTGCCCCAGGAATGCTGCATCGCAAAGCATCTGGAGACTCAGGACTTACAAAACCAAACCTGTGTCTTACTGATGTGCTCTGTATTGGTAGGGGCAACTCTCTTTTAAGCTGTTGGTCGCCTGGACTTGGCATCCAGTTTCGGGTTGGGTTCAGGTCTTACTGATCTTATTGGATCTGCAGCCATTGGGTCATGTTCTTGTGGAGGATGCTGGGAGCCAGACCACACATACCCATTGACCCACATTCCGTTGGCCACACAAGTCCTATGGTGTAGCCCAAAGTCAACTGGGGAAGGGAATTCACTCCATCTCAAGTGGAAGTGGTGGGAGGGGAGTGACTGTTTATTAAATTAGAAGCTAAAGCATCACACAAAGTTATGCATCTATAAATTCCACCAACTCAAGTTCTGAAGATTGAGAGGGCAGGGGGAGGGATGAGGAGGAGGGTGAAGGAGCGAAGGATGTCTGGTGGGTGGGTGGTTAGCTGGGGGTGGTAGTAGTATGGGTCCAGGCAGGAGCTGGACAGCGAGAAGGTTGGCTTCTCTGTAGACACATCGGGTGAGAGGGGCTGCACCAGCTCCCGTGTGCCATGGCCCTTGCTCGTTAGTTCTTATCTCTGAGGCCCCACCTCTGGAGCCAGCCTCTCCTGCTGTAGTTTTCAAGGAGCTCTGAACAGGAGCGTTTAGGCCTGTCATTGAGACCAGTAATAAAGGGAGAAGAACCAGATTTGAGTTGGATGTTGCCGATACTCGGGGTAGATTTCTGTATCCCTCTATTTCTTTGGAGCAACCAGTAAATACCCAGTTTGAATTTTCTGCTGTGGAAGGTGTACCCAGGAGCCATGGCCGGAGGAACAGCGGTTGTAGGGACTTCTCTGCTTCCCCACCCTCGTGCAGCTCCCCACTCCTGTCTCAGCCCCGGATGGAGAGGTTGATTTTTTGGGTGCAATATTTGGCCTATTGAGTCCTGTCAAACTTAAGCTTTAAGGTCTCCCTCTCGATGTCTTTTTTCCCCCGTGTGCTAGTTTTTGAGATCACCCCGGTGCAGATAATGTCCTAGGTCAGAAGCTCCTCTCCCCCTTGCCCATGTGTTTTTGGAGGCCCTCCCACCCAGGGCCCTCCCACCGCTGGGTGGCAATGTGTTGATGAGACCCTTTACTTTGGCAGAGTGCTATTTAGCTAAGTCACCCCTCCCTGTCGACCAGTCCACCTGCACATTTCCGTCTCCTCCCTTCCTTCCACAAACACCGGCTGTGTGCTGGGCACTTGAGACACACACACATGAAAGCAACAGAGACCCGTCCTTGGCTGTCAGGAGGCCCACATTCCCGAGTGCCTCAGAGACCAGAACTAGAGATCAATATAATGCAAAGTGCTAAGGTTCGCGGCAAAACAGTGTGCAAGTTATAACTAGAACATGAAGGAGAGGCATCCCAGCCTGCTGGTGGGGTTGGAGATGGTAGTCATGCATGGAGGGCGTCCAGGAGGAGGTGATGCCTGATGAGAATGAGCAGAAATGGAGAGGAGAAACTTGGCAGGCTGGTGGGACGCTAGAAATAAAGGCACCGGGCAAGGTGCACAGGGGAGAAAGCAATAGTTCAACATTGCGGGATTGCAGAGACGAAGATGGGGGCTGGCAGATGATGGGGCAGGGAGGGTCGACCAGGGTCAGATCAGGGACGTCTTCAGGATGTCATGTCAGGAGCTTGCATTTAGGGACCCATTGAAAGTCCCCTTTGAAGCAGGCAAGTGACCTGATAAGATTTGCATTGTGTTTAGGTAAGAGCATTAACTGTGTACAGTTCATTCTTAGTTATTGGGGTTGAGGGAGTAGAAAAAAAGCACAGACTCACAGCAGATAATTTCCATTATTTTACTGCTCATCCAAACCAGTCCTGCGTGCCCTTGACGACCAGGTTTAGAGGAGGCCTATTCTGGGCGAGATGGTCCCAAACAGGAAATGTTATGTTTTTGAAAATAATTGAGAGAAGGCTGAACTATGCTCATGGCTGCTGGGTGGGTTCCTTTTTCATTCTGAGACCAGGCTGTAGTCTTGAAGGATGAGACTTATTTTGAGAGGGAGAGGCAACATTTATATGGCATACCATGATTCTCCCAATCCCATGAGATGGGCTCTATTATTATTATTATTATTATTATTATTAATTTTAGATGAGGATCCCGAGGCCCAGAAAGATTAAGTAACCTTTCCAGAGTGACCTAGGAGCCGGGCTTGCCCACCTCACTTCTGACCACCTCCAGAACTAAACTTTAAACCAGCATGTGGCACAGTGTCTACCTGACTCCCTCCTTCCTCTGGGCCCAGAATCTGAACCCCTTGGATCAAGGGAGTGATAAGTTGTACACTTTAAGAAAACAACAGCATCTGGTCTGGGATAACACACACACACACACACACACACACACACACACACACACGTAGCTTGCACACAGGCTATTTAGAAGGACCACTGTTAGGGCAGCACTATTGGGGCAGACGGGTCTGAGAATCCGGCAGGGCCCTGAGTATGGAGAAGTGGCTTCCTTCTCCGGTCCTTCCTTAGCCCCACAGGTACCCACCTACGCCCCAGCATGCTTTGCCTCCCTGGGACCCGGAGGGCTGGTGGTCGGAGTGAAGAAGGCGTGGGCGTAGGCGGTGTCTGGAGGCGCAAGTCATCGGGCCGCTGAAGCCAAGTCCGTGACCAGCACGATCCCAGGAGGGCCAGCAGTTTGTGGTTACTTGGCCACTCTTCCAGCTGAGGAATGTGCTTCCCCCTTCTCATATGTCTTGTGCTTTTGTAAATTTTGACGAGGATCCATGAACAACCCAAAGCACCAGAGTGGGTACAAGGTCAGCCAGCCACAAAGTATTCCCAGCCCCCAGCACATTCGGCCTAAGTCAGATGCCACTTGTGAGTCATAAAGGAAATGATCACTTGGTGGATGCCTGCAGCAGGGACTCTGTGAGCTGTGGAAAGGGGGAGGCAAAGGCAGCCCATCCCAGGTTTACCTGCACATTTGGGAGCCTCTAGGAGTTCTCTGCTTGGTGTTGTAATCTTGGCACAAAAACAGTGTTCTCACTAGCTCTACATTCCTGGTTTTGGCCCAAGATGTATAAAAAATTATACATTATCTTTTCAAAGCTTGAGTATTTCATTATTATTATTTATACTGCACTCTTGATTTAAGGCAATTTACAGTCACAACAAAGTCTGTGGGCAGAACATCTGTGTGTCTCCCCCCCCCAGCCCCCGCCCCCGACAAATCCACATGTTGAACTGTGATCTCCAGTGTGAAAGTGTTTGGAGACTGGGGCCTTTCGGAGGTAATTAGGGTTAGATTAGGTCATGAAGGGAGGGGCCTCACGATGGGATTAGTGCCCTTCTAAGAAGAGGAAGAGAACGGAGCTCTCTCTGTCATGGGAGGACACAGCTAGAAGACACCGTCTACGGATCGGGAAGCAGGCCCTCGCCGGGAACCAAACCTGCCGGCACCTTGGCACCTTGATTTTGGACTTCCAGCCTCCAGAACTAAGCGCTTGTTGTTTAAGCCCCACAGTCTGGGGTGTGTGTTGTAGCAGCCTGAGCTAAGACAGCAAAGGTACAATAAAATGATTGAAATAAGAATGCAAGGAAAGGGGCAAGGCAATGAAGAGGAGAGTGTGGGGCAGGAGGTATTCCAAGGACACAGGCTTAGAGCATCCTTCAGGCGAACACATGAAACTTTGTTCTGAGTTTCCGAGGAGCCCGGGTGAAAAGCAACGATTCTGAGTTGGGGGTGGGTGGGTTCCACTGCTAGCCACTGGCAGCCTCCCCATGCACCTGGAGAGAGAAGCTTCACACTTTTCTCTAAAGAGGGGGAATCCTAGGGAAGATTATCCTAGGGTCACTGGGCAACTTTGTGGGCAGTGATTTTGTAAAATGATTATCTTAGGGTCTCCGGGCAACTTTGTGGGCTGTGATTTTGTAAAAAATGATCACCAAGCATTCAGTAATACTGGTCTTTCATCTTTTTTTTTTTTTAATTTTATTTATTCGACACAGAGAGATAGAGAGCACAAGCAGGGGGAGCAGCAGGCAGAGGCAGAGGGAGAGGGAGAAGCACGCTCCCCGCTGAGCAAGGAGCCCAATGTGGGGCCCAGTCCCAGGACCCTGGGATCACGACCTGAGCCGAAGGCAGCCACTTAACCAACTGAGCCACCCAGGTGCCCCTGGTCTTTCATCTTCGTGGTACCCAGGTGAAGTAAAAAGTGATTGGGCACAGGTATTTTTGATGGACAGTTGGAGAAACTGAGGGCAGGCCTTGGACCATCATTGTCAAGGGGTAGTTAGGGAGTGAGGAGGAAAGCTTTGACCAGCATCACCAACATCTGAGAACATCCTCTTCTTTCGGTAGAAAAGTGTGAGGGAGGGGGAGGGGGAGGGGGAGGCGGGAGGCGGGGGTTTCCTGTTGGCTCTGCTGTGTGAGCATCTGTCTGCATGGCTTTGGGAAAGCCCCCGAACTGCCGGTGAGTGACACGTGGGCCTTGCGGTGTCCTCCGCTGCAGAAGGAGAAGGCGAACGATGTTTTGAAGATGTCTTTGCCTGCGTTTCTGTGATTCGGTATTCCCGGCCCCTGCCCCCCTCTCCCTGGCCCAGTCCCCGAGAGCCAGATACATAAGTAAAACCAAGTGAAATAAGTCATCTCACAAAGAAATACTTCATCTTGAAGAAGTAAGCGGCTTTCTAGGGATAAATAACTTGGCAACAGTTGAAAACAAAGGAAAAAAAGAAAAGAACCCGTTTAATCTGTGTTCATTGTGTGTGTCCTTTCTGTTTTCACGATCCCATGGCTTTGCCCCAATTTTGTTTTCTCCTTAAAGTACATCTTGGAACCTGGCTGTCAATTTTGACACTGGAGGAGCATATTTAGCAAAGCTTTCTCGACTTTTTTTTTTTTTTTTTTTGACACTGAATTCCACCAGGTTGGAAGCCGCTTGGCTGTGTAAACAGGGAGGCGGGCTCGCGCCTGAGTTAGTGGTGCGAGAACCGAGAATGGTTTGGGGGGGGGGGTGATGCGGCGTGGTTGCGAGCCCCTCCTCATCCTGTGTGTGTGCGTGTTTCAAGCGAATTTCAGGTCTTAGAGAAACCCTGGCATGTTATAGTATTGCACTGGCAGCAGAGTGTGTTTGGGAGGAGGGTGTCTTCAATTCCTGCTAGTGTGGCGTGAGCCAGATGCTATGTATGTGTCGGGGGGGGCGCGGGGCTCTGGGTTTGCAGGGTCCAACCGTTCCGGTGCCAGGTGGGATGACAGGCAGGTAGGGGTAACACCCCAGAGGACCGGAGCTGTAGAAAGTTCACTTGTTAAGGGGGAAGGGGTATGAAACAGACGATCAGGGTTTCCACAGATGGCACAAGGTAGCTGCCCCATGGCTTCTCACCAGGTGCAGGATTGTGTTAAAGCCGGTCCTGGGAGCTGGTGGTTTTGAGTCCCCATTGTGCATATTGGCACAGTGGACAGTGAGGAGAATTTTACAGTGATTGCGTGCATAAGGAAAGCAGATATCTGGGCTCTGATTCACTCTCCATCAGAACGTACCGCCATCAAATGCCTGCCCCTCAGAGTCCCTCGCCCCGAGATGCCACCCAGGCGCTTCTCTGGCTTAGTCCCCCGTGGTCCCAAGTCTGTCTGTAATTTTCCTGGGTTCACCGGCATCCTGGGATTCCTGGGTAAGGAGAAGCAGGCGGGGTGGGGAGGGGGCAGGGAGAGTTCTGGGCATTTAGACAATATTATATGCAAGTGCTGTGCAAATAAAATGCAAATGAAAACGGAGCGCTCAAGCACTGAGCAAAGGTGATGCAAATTTGCTTTTAATTTCCGCACAGTTGCCCGCACTGCGGAGGCATCCAGGGAGGGGCCATGGGGAGCCGAGCAACCATGGGGAGACAGAGCTGGGCACTCTGTGGTCAGTGGCGGACTTGACTGTGGGTCTTCCTGCTTGATGTGCACATAAAATGCGGCTCTCAGGAGGAGAGCCGAGGAGAACCACTTTCTCTGCGCTTGGAAGTGAGGGAGGTTGGGGGAAGGGAGAAGCCTTAACTGGGGTCAGGTCAAGGTTCTGATGGGGAAGAAGGTTGTGTTGGGCACTTTCTGGGGTGTCTGGGGAACTCTGCTGAGGAAGATCCTAGAAACGGCCCCAGTCCCTTAGCGATGAGGAAGCCCTTTCTGGAAAGCCAAGGGGAGAATTAAGTATACAGGTCTCAGGTTGGGAGCACATTGTAGTTGATGACAGATTCTGGTGAGCTCTGAGATCAACATGAATTGGTGAGAACTCTGGACGTCAGCTGAGGATCGTATGGGCTCTGAAGGGTGCATCGGTCAGGGGTGGGCCTGCTACCACCTGTTGGTGTCATGCTCAGCTGGGCTTCTGATGAATCCATCACCATGTAATTGACTTCCCAAAGAGTTCTGAGGGCAGGGTTTTCTGATTCAGTGGCTATTGCCCCACAGAGCCTCTTGGGCAGCCAGTTTTAGGTATCTGAACCAGTGACCTGACAGTCATGCTGGGTCAAAGGGTCAAGGCCAGGCCCCAAAGCAGGGCTTAATTTTTCCTGACTGAGAGGAGGTCTGAAGGGGGGAAAAGAAAGGATTTGGGAGATGAAGTCAGGCGTCAGGAGGAGCTAACTACCACCTTTAATAGTATAGTCCCTGAAAGAATACTTGTCTCTTTTCTTTCTTTATTCTTGCGTTTTTTTTTTTTTTTTTTTTTTTTTTTTTGGTAGCATGTTTCTTGGTTGCCCTGTTATCAGTCATACATGCAGGAGCTCCAAGAGAAATATGTTTTAACATCCTGAAACTGAATTATTAAATGGGGATTAACTTGGTGTTGACTTTTCTTCATGGCTGATTTGCAGTATAAACTGGGTTTAAGGCATCTTTTGCTAAACCTTCCGGATTTCAGTGGATCGCATTGGATGAGCCATTCATTAAAGATTTCATGCTGATGTTATTTATTTAGGCTTTGATGCCCTTTTTCTGTTTTCCCTCCCCTTTTATTCAATAATGATATCTTTCAGGCGGAGAATACCTTCCATCCTGTGGTATTAAGGGCTTTCCACGATAGAGAGCATGGCCCCGTGGCCAGAAGTGAGGCAGGAACTCAAGAGTGTGAGTTTGGTGGCCCCGCCTGATCCCCAGATGGCCATGTAGCCAGGACTGGCTGCAAGGAGGCATAGGTCCTAGACTCCCTGGTTGGTAAATGCGTCTTCTAGCTGCTCTTGGAAACCTCGGATCCATCCACAAGGGAACTTGCCTTTTCGTTTTAGTCTTCAAACACCCAGAGAGAGGTCCATCACCACATTCTTGTCAGAGAGCAGATCCTGAAGGGAAGACAAAGGGGCCAAGATCTGCCGGAAGCACACTGGCTTTGTTACAACCGTGCATTCCGAACCCTGCTACCCCCCTAGACAAGTCAGTCAGCCTCTGTGAGTCTCATTTTTTCATCTGCAAAGTGGGAAAAATAAACAATACTCTTGGTGTTGTGAGGATTAAGTAAAATTATTCTTGTAATGAGCTCAGCATCTGAGAGATGCTCAGAATTTTCCTTCCCACATGCAGACACACTTCACAGCTGAAGTCAGAGCGTCGGCATCATTTTATGTTACCCTCACAAAGTAAGTACCTCCTTTGATCCTATGGCGTCTCTCTCTCTCCATCATTGTTCATGGCCGCCCAGTATCACGTGTGGTCATGTGCTATGCTTATTGTGGATTCTTTTGGCTGTTTCCCAAAGCTGCAGTCCCTTCTGTGGGCCTTAGAGACTCCTGTCTAAGGAACACGCTGCCTCTGTTCCTTCTGGAACACTGAGATGAGAGATGATGTCAGATGGCGCGGTAGCATTTCGCACAGACCAGCCACCTCGGCTCTGGCCAGAGGTCAGCCGCCCAAGTCCAGAATGGCACTTAGAATGTCATTCTCAGCCCCCCGGGGCCCCGTGTTAATTGGTCTCTTCTTGCGGCTGGGCCTCCCGACTGTGTGTGTCCGAGCCCAGGCCTGCAGCGCCACGGACGTGCTGCTCCATCTCTCTTTAGAACGAACCCTTTGGCCGATTGTACGGAATTCCTCCCATTGACCCCTGCTGACAGGGGCCTCTGCCCTGGTCGTGCTCCCCCACTGACTGGGCCACAAGCCTGTCAGCTGAAAGTTGCACTTGAGCCTCCAGAACCATTTAGTCTTTAAGTGACAGAGGTCCTTGCTGGCAATAAATTAGCTCTCGTCTCCCCAACTCCCTGGCCCTGCCGGAGAAAAGCACGCCTGCACTGAGAAAGGGAGAGGTCAGCCAAGGGGCTTTAGTACCTGCACCGGAGAGGATGCCTCTCTGGGACATTTTAGGTTTCAACCTTTATCTCGAGTTTTAACTCTTGCAAGTCAAGTGAGGCGACTTTTTCAAGGAACACCTCGAATTGTCTTTACGTCCTATGACTTTGCTTTCCTGGTTTAGGAAATGGCAGTTGGCTTTTAATGGGATAGACCCTTGACATATATTGTCACATTGAAGCTTTGCACAGCTTGGTGCAGTGAGCTGGGTTTGCTTATCCCCATTTTGCAGATGGAGGAATTTTCCAGATGAGGTATTGGGCTTTGAGAGGTTGAAGGACGTGCCAGAGTTCCCAAAGCTGGATAGCATTGATGCTGATAATGGGACTCAGCTCTACTGACACCAAGGCTGGGGCGTGGTGGAGCAAGGGTGAACCTTCTTCCTGGCTCAGTGGGCTGCAAGGTCTTAAGGTCATTTGGGACTCAGCCCTGGAGGTCACAGTAAGTGCCTAAAGTTGGTCTAGAGTCTTCTGGGAATCCATTTCTATTTCTACAAATGTCCAGCCACTAGCCCTCCCTGACCACCACTGTATTCATCCAGAATGCAGAGGCCTTAAGACCATTGCCCACCGTCTTGCTTTTCAGTGTTGAGTGTTTTGCTCCTTATGTGTGAGCTGGGGACATCCAGAGACTTTATATTAGACCATTTTACCATTTTAGCCTCACTGGGAGTTGAAACTTACAGGGTTGCTTTCAGCCTTGTGTTCGCTTGATGAGACAAAGGAGGCAGGATTCCTTTCTTGAGAAGCTCTAGGAACTGATTCCTGGGTCCTGCCCAGAGCGATTATACCAGGACCAGTGGGGATGTGGCTTGAGCATCTGAGTGTTTTAACCCCCCACCCCCACCCCCACCCCCACCCCCTGTTAATTCTAGTGTGCAACTAGGAAAGAGAGCCTGTATTTTAACCTCTGAAGGAAAGAAATTTTCAGTACCTGGGTGGACACAAGGGCAGAAGGTCTGAGTGAGCAGGGGATAGACAGTGGAGTTTACATGTTCATTCATTCAGGACCTAATGTCCCAAGAGTTGTGCTTGGGGCTCTAGAGACATCTAAGACACTCTCTTTATAGTCTGATGGGGAAGAGAGACACATAGAGAATTAACTGAGTCAGCTCAGACCAGGGCATATGTTGCTGCTTTGCAAACTTCCATGTAAGTGGGAATCACCCAAGGAGCTTGTTACAAATGCAGAAGCTAACACACTTGCTAAATGTGGATTGACTCTCCTGCTAAATCAAGCAAATTCAAACCCCACAGCCTTTCTTGTAACCTACACAGTAAGGGAGAGGAAATGCACATTCTTTAGAAACAAAATAAAACACAAAGTTACATTGCTTGTAACACCAGCCAGTTCAGGAAGTTCTTTGTAGTGTCTACTCATTCATACTAGAAAAAGCATGTGTGAGAGGGAACTCGGCTGGGGGGCCTGGACCTCAAATGCACCAAATCTGAAATGTACCAGATCTGATTTGGTAGCTGAGGGTGGGGGGCAGGCATCTGCTGTTTATGCTACACTTGAGGTATGGGGAGGATGCTCTAAGTGATCAGGGCAAAAGCAAGTAATTCTGAACAGAGACCGTGAAGGAAGGCTTCAGAGTGGGGGTGATGTTTGGTACTGGCCCTTCTGCGTTGGCCACACGCCTTCTTGGTGGCATTCCCATACCACATCTGCATTTTGTCGGGTAAAGCTGGCACCTCTCCTCTGAGATGGTAAACTCCGGTGAGCCCAGTAGGACCTTCCTTGGCTCTTCCATTCCCTGTCTCACGCTTCGTGCCCTGGTATGCATCGCTGCACCTTGCAAATGCTCTTCTTCCCCATCTGTAATGCCCTTCCCACTTCAACTGATAGATTCCCACGTCAGACCCCTTCTTGTGCAGGAAGATTTTGTGATCTTTTTGAGGAACATCTGTATAAGTTTGACACTCACCCTTTCACCATATCTTTTGGAGAGAAAGTATCTCAGGATGGGTAAAATCTGGCAGAGTGGGGTGAGGGAGGTTAGGAAGTAGCATTCTGCAAAGGAAGGAGTATAAGCAACACAAGAGAGTGTTCTTAAGGACTGGCAAGCTGTGGCAAGCCTTGGGCAGGGCACAGGGTTCGGTCAGGGTGGCATTTGAGGCCAGGATGGGTTTCATAGGCTAAGTTTGGACGTGGGGCTCTGATGTGGGCTTTTCAACAGCACGGTGATGTGATCAAATCTGTTCGAGAAGGAAAAGCATGCACTTTTGCTGACAGTGTGGAGCATCAGGTTGCTTCAGTGAATCTGTGTAGGTTGGAAAGAAATTTTGGGGTTAACTTACCATTTTGCTTTCCAGCTGTATGTCCCTTAGAAATATGTGGTTGTCTTTATGTGTATGTTTCAGTGATTTAAAAGAATTCACAAGAATTCACAGATTTATTGGCTTCTATTTATGTATATAATTTGGGTGGGATTTAAAAACTGGATCTTTAATCAATTCTCAAAAAGGTTATGACTGTTTCCAACCAGCCTTTTCTGGCCAAAGAAATATTTAGAACAAGAGAAGAATAAATGTTCAATATTCTCTCCTGTTGTTTAGGATGGTGCCCCAGACCTGAAGCAAAGATTCCAGGCCCATCTGTTCCATTTACTGCTACCAGCCACATGAACTTTATGTTTATTGCTGCTCTCCTCCCCTGTGCCTCCAGGGAGCTAGTTTTCTCTGGGGGTTGGGGCTGAGGATTGGCACTAGGGAGGGTCCTCTTCTTAAAGGGCCAGGACCCCTTACCTTTCCATTCATGGGTTTGATACTCATGTTTCCCTCTCTCTCTCTCGAGGAGAAAAGTATCTCCACTTTTACACACAAGTAGGTGGAATTTATCCACTGATCATACACTTTGATTGCAGTGTTGACACAGATGCCCCTGTCCTTAGGAGGGCTGGGGGCTTATATCTGAGCAGAAGAAAAAAAAAAGAAACTTAAGCTTTCTCAAGACAATGTCATTAGGTTATTTCTCTTCAAAAGAATAGTTATATCTGATTATGAAAGAATGACATATTTATAGAGAATTTGGGATATATAAAAAAGAAATGAAAATAATCTATCATTGTACCATCTAGAAATAATCACTGTTAATGTTTTGTTACTAGGCCTCATGTTTCCCCTCCCAACCTCCTCCCATCTCTATATTTTTGTAGGCATCGCATTATACATATTATCTTATAAACTGCTTTTGCATTTAACAATTAATCATTAACACTTTCCCATCGTATGAAAAGTGCTTTCACATTTCCAATATCAGTTTCAATGGCTGCGTAGTGTTAAACCGGATTTATGTGCCATTATGATCTAGGTGTTGGGCATCCTTGATTTGTTTTTTTTTTTTTTTTCAGGGATTCAAAGCTGAAACTCAGATAGGCTTTAGATTGGCATACATGTGTCCTCTGTAACTGCATGCAAACATTCATGTGCATTGCATTTTTATGGGGAGCAGTACCATTGCTTTTATTAGGTACACAGAGGTTTAACTGCTGAAGGGTCAGAAATGGATAAAGGTACTTATATTAAATCCCTAGAAGAGGAATTGCTGAGTCTAAATGGTCTGTACGTTTTTAAGGCTTTTGATGACTTTGCCCCATTGTCCTTCCAGGGGAGCTGTAGCAGTTGACCCTGCCCTCAGCAGCAGCCAGGGGTGCCTGTGTCCCTAGACCCCGGCCAACCATGGACCAACCCTAGACATCACGCCTTTAGAAACTTACTGTCAAGTTATTCCTGGCGTTCTGACTCTTGGCTTGTAACTTACCCTTAAGCTTTGTAGAGTCAGTACTACTGTTAGAGACGTAGGCACCCCAAATGCTGCGGGGGTTGCTGAGGTCTGGCTGAACGGGTTTATAACTAGAAGGTCTGGGCTTGTCCGCCAAGTCCGTACAGCCACCTCCCCTCCTGGGCTGACCAGGCAGGGCGGTGGTTGGCAACTCAGTCTCCAGGCTCATACTTGATTGTGTTTTCACATTGGCCCCTGTGCTTACTAGCTGCGTTACCTGGCGCAGGTGTGTGAAGACTCTGTGTCTCCGTTCCTTCCTGTACAGACTAGGGATCTAGCATTCATGCCCGTCTCACCGTAGGGCTCTGGGTGCACCCCCTTGTGTGGCATTTAGCTTCGTGTCCACGGCACGTACTCAGCCAGCATCGCCTGTCACTGTTATGTGCCCCCCCCGTGGCCTCCTGTGGCCTCCCGTGGCCTCTTCCCTCGCTCTCTCCAAGTCTTAGACTGTGAGTCTCCGTGTCACAGCTTTTAGAGCTGGAAAGCGTCTTACGTTTCAGCTCAGGTCTTTAAGTCTGCAGATGAGACAACAGAGGAGACGGACCGGCCCCCACTGAACCAGGAAGAGTGGTCCCTCCTGGTTCAGAGACTGGTTTTGAGGACCAGATATTGTCCGTAAAGTTCTTTTAAACTTGTGCACATTGATCCTATGTTAATTAGTTGTGCAATGTCTGCGTGGCCCATGACAAATGAAACCCAAATAGAAATTGACTACCCGGAACCCAGGTTTAACTGAAATCTTCCTGAGCCCTTGCTTTCCTTGAGGGCATCTAGCCCAGTGTCCTGCAGAAAGCTCGGCTCCAGTACGTGTTTCCGATGTTGACAGGGAGTATGACCAGTGCTCCGGGCTGGGGCAGAGGATTGTCAGCAGCCCTGGGTGTATTTGTTCCAGTTCCCTGGGTCTTGTTCATCTCTGAGGCCCACCACCTTGCACACATTTTGAGGGAATGAGCAGATGAATGACACCTCCCTAGAAGAGATAAAGGGGAATAATTTTCATCATCAGGCATTTTCAAGCCTCAATGCAGTCTCTTCGCTGGTGGGTACACAGGGGGATGCTGCGGGCTGAGCATCCCGCTGCACAGGTGGCCTGCAGGAGTGATGCTGGGCCTCTCTGCTCTGAACAAACCTCAGAGCCACCTCGCGTGTCCAGCCTGTCTTCCCCTTTCCCCTCTGCCTTTCACTGTATAACAACCACTCCTACGGCTGCCTCACCTTCTGAGCCTTGCTTCCTCTCTGTGTGGTTCTCAGAGCTTTTAAGATGAAAACAATATTTCCAGGGTGGGCAACTGTGAGTCTGCTATAAAAAGGAGGTTCCCAGTAGCTGTGCTCACTTCCCCCTATTTGCTAAAGAAAAAGAAAAGCCCAGGAACATGATGCCAAATTCTGCTTTTTACAGCTGGTGTATGTTGGCTGTCTTTCAAAGCCAAAAGTAAGTGTGTGTGCCTTTGCCAGCCACCCCTGCCTGTCCTTGTCCGTGGTGAGCAGCTGGGTAGCATATAGTGGTTCAGAGGACAGGTTTAAATCCCGGCCCTGCCACTTCCTAAGTTGTGTCCTTTCTGGAGAGTTATTTAACCTCCCTGACCAGTTTCTCATGTATGAAATGGAGATATTGACAGAACCTACCTCGTGGGGTTCAAATGAGGACCAAATGTGTCCAAGTGTTTAAAACAGCACATGCTACAAGTAGGCATTCAAAATTGGGCATCCTCATTATTTTGAATTCAGCTCGCACTTTTAGCCCCAGGAAGAGTCACTGATGATTAGACATGGTCCAGTTCACTTACCTCATTTTATAGATGAGGAAACTGACGCCCAGAGAGGTAAAGTGAGGGGCCCAAATCCAGTCAGCTGGTATGTCACATAGATGGAAAGAGGCCGACCTGGTCTTGAACCACCCCCTTCACCTCTAAGCCAGGGACAGACACTTGCTGCTATTCCCGAGCCTTTGACTCGTTTGTGCATTCTGGTGGTCACATCCTTAAAGCCAGCACCTGTATGTTTTCTCCTTCTGTATCCCCTCTGTAGACCCCATCATCTGCTGCCGCTAGGAACTGTCGGGAAGGTGGAGGGTATTGGTGATGTCTGGAGTTTGCAGGGTAACTGTCCTAACAGCCCTTAGGATCTTCTATTGGTAATAACTGTAAGCCATTTCTATCCGTATTAATGGTGAGCAATGGAACAGACAGGTGTCTGAAGTGGTGATATTTAAGCAGGTGCTGGATATAAGTTTAGCAGAGATACTAGGGAAAGAAGGCTTGAATATAGGAACTCCATCGCCTCTAGTCCCGTGGTTCTCAAACAGAAACCTGCATCAGAATCACCTTGTTAGAACAGGCTCCATAAATGTAGATTGCTGGGTTTCAACCCTGAATTTCTGATTCAGAAGGTGGGGAGGAGGGCCAGGAATCTGGCTTTCAAACAAGTTCCCAGGGTTGCTGCTCGTCCAGGGAGCACACCTGGAGAACCACTGCTGTAGCGTCTTTCAAGTCTGAGAGTCCGGAATTCTTAACACTCCTTGAGAGTCGTTAGCATCTTACAGTCGGCTGTGTTCTCAGCAGTTAGCCCAACGTCTGACCCACGGTAGGTGTAGTGGGCTGAAACGGTTCCCTCAAAGATACCCGTTCCTAACCCCTGCAGCCTGTCAATGTGACCTCATTTGGAAAAAGGACCTTTGCAGGTGTGATTAAGTTAAGGATCTTGAGAAGAGATTATCCTGGATTATCCAGGTGAGTCCTAAAGAGAGGCAGGGGGAGATCTTACACACATGCTCACAGACACACACACACACACACACACACACACACACACACACACACACACACACACACACACACACACACACACTCCGGGGTGATGTGAAGATACACGTAGAGATTGGAGTGATGTGGTCACAAGCCAAGGAATGTCAGCAGCTACCAGAAACTGGAAGAGGCAAGGCACAGATTTTCCACCAAAGCCTCTGGAGGGCATTATGACCCTGCTGAGACCTTCCTATCCACCTCGTGACACAGTTCTGACCCCCCCAGAACTGTGAAGAATAAATATCTGTTGTTTTAAGCCACCAAGTTCGTGGTCATTTTTCACGGAGGCCAGAAGAAATGAGTATATAGTAGGTATTCAGCAAACATCAATGAGATGAGTACTGGAGTTTAGATGCAGGTATTACGATGTCCATTTCATTGATACATAAACTGAGGGCTCTGTGGATCTGGCCCAGGTGTACTGCACACGTTTACTGGAAGGGAGGCCCAGGCCCGTCACCTATCGCTGTTTTCTTTCTGCTAGTCCGGTGGCCCTCCCCAACCTCCCCACTCCCCAACTACATGTTAGAACAATTGAACTGGGATCCCCAGCCATGGGGCCTATGTGTTGTTATTTTAGAAAAGTTTCTCAGGTGCTTCTGGTGTGCAGCCCGGGCCGGATACTGCCTGGACCAAGTTCTTCACGGAAGCTGGCTGACCCTGAGGTGGCAAGTAAGACCTTAAACGCGTGAGCAGCTTGAGCGTTTGTAAAGCACGCCTGTCAAATTTACCCTGCAGTGGCCCCCTGAGGCTGGCAGGGTGGGCGCTGTCTTCTTTCTGCAGGTGTATGATGAGGCCTACAAGTGGGACCCAAACTCAGCCCTCGACCCACACTCCGTGCTTCCTGCCTCGCAGGACAACATTGTTTGTGATTGTGTGCCCCTAATGACACTCACAGGGGTGGTCAGTCCTGAGATTTTGGACACTGGACACACGAACACTTTTATATATGGCCTCATGTGAGATGTGTGATGGGAGGAGAGGTTGGTGAGATTCAAGGCCAGGGAGCCCTCACAACATTTCTCTGCAAGAATTTCATGTCCCTCCCCATGGCAGTTGCTGGGACACTTTGCATCTGACTCTGGGGCCAGGCTTGGGAGACCAATGGCCCCAGATGCCTGTTAGAGTGCTCCGTAGCCCAGGGACCCCTCTGGAGAGTTCTGCAGTGCCATTTTGCTCATGTGAGTACCAGGGCCCCTGGCTCTCCTTTCTCTCGGTGACAGTCCGAGAAAGGTGGCCGAGCACACGTTCTGGTGACTTCGGGGTCAGTGGGTTTTTAAGTTGCATCCTCCACGCCCCTCCCCATGGCAACTGCAGGTGCACACTTCGCTGTGACTTCAGAATGGGATGGCAGAGGATGAGGTGAGGCCCTGGGGCACGTGGGCCCCCAGCTCTGGCCTGGTGTGTGGGGCGCCCCAGCAAGGCCCGCCGGTCTGTTTGCTGTGTCCACGCGGCCCAGCTGCTCACACTGGTGCCTCGCTCTGCCCATCGGATATTACCTAGTGATTTTTATGGGGTGAAATCTGAAGGAAATTTGAGGACGAGATCACTTCCTCTACTTTAATTAGCGGTCTGAGGCTCTTTGCCTCCAATGCAGCCGCTCTGCCGCACCTCTGCAGCGGGCTGGCTGCCGGGACCACGGTCGGGCACCGTGACTGTTAAGTATCTGGAGAGGGTTGTTTGTAGAGCTGGGTCAGGACTGCCATGGCCGGCCGAGTGTGTGTGTGTGTGTGTGTACGTGTGCGTACGTGTGCGTACGTGTGCGTGCAAGCACAGACACACACTCGCGGCGTCCCCCATACAGATGTTTGAACAGTCCCTGGAGAACGCACATTTTCTGTTGTAATAAAGGAAAACACAGTCCTCAGCGGTAACCTAGGCGACACGGAGTCCCCCCAGAATTGGACTCTTTAACCACATGTCGGCTGCTTGCAGGCCCGGCCTGGGGAGGGCCTTGGCTGGTGTCGCCCGCGCGTTGCCTTGCAGTTCTCTGCTGCGGAGGAGACAGCTGTTGGCTTGCACATAAATCCCTGGGGAGAAATCAGAGCTAAGTGGCTGTTACAAAGGGGTGAAGGGTTTGACTCTCACGGAGGCTAGGCCCAGGAGTGTCTCTGCTCTGACCCACGACGCTTCTCATCCCCAGACCCCTCGCTGCCCCTAATCTCTGCCCGTGTTTTGGAATCCCAGAGCTGGAAGGGGACTCGGGGGGCCACCTGCCCGTCCCCCCCCCCCCCCACCACTGCCTCTCAGTTCTTCTTTCGTGCTGGCCCAGCCCGGGAGAGCTGTCCATCCAGTCACCCCCTGGGATGGGCATAAATGTTGTTATCTCCACTTAATAACGTGGGGCTGGAGCAAGGTAGAGCATATTTGTTCCAGGGGAAATGAGAGCGGTTGTAAGCCTGGTGACTTGGAGGTGATTTAAACCCCCTCATCTGGATTTGTTTAACACACTTCAGTTTTATTATTCGGTTTTCATACAGGAAGTTAATGAATAACTCAGTCCGGCTCTATACTATACAACCAAACAAGGGACCCTGGCTGGGAGTTCATTCTCAGGACAGGCGTACCTCGATTTACACAATAGCAGAAGTCTTGGGAAATGGTCTCTACACCAGATTTTTGAAATAAGAGTCTTTAGAAGAATGAAGAACATAGCAGTCCACTGTGGGTTTATTGTTGTTTTTGAGGTTTTTTTTTTTTGTTTGTTTGTTTTTTTTTCCTGTTTTGAAGCGAAGCCAAGATGCATTTTGGAACATGGATGATTTTCCTCTAATTGACTTTTTATGGGTTTGTTGGGAATAGAGTATTCTTCAACAGGACTTTGTTTTAAGCTTGGGGATGGTGGCTCAGGGGACAGGTGTGGCCCTTGTAGGAGGTGCTGCCTGGGAGTTAAAATGAAGCGATACTATAGATGCTAGACTGTTGGAGCAGAGGGACTCATCACCCTTCCTGGACGAAGCGCACCGGTGTTCTGGGACACAAAAGGATAAAATAATTCACAGATGTAACTGAGTGGCTCAGGCTTCCCACTGAGCAGGGAGCCCGATATGGGGCTCGATCCCAGGACCCTGGGCTCATGACCTGAGCCAAAGGCAGATGCTCAACGACTGAGCCACCCAGGCGCCCCTTGGTCAGGTGGATTCTTTGGGAGGAAGTCCACTCCACCCCGAGGCAGCTGGCTAGGCAGTGGACTAGGAGGTCATTCAGACAATTAGCAGTTTGCATTTTTAAAGCTCATATGCTTCCTATGATCAAGACAAACACAACGGGACGGCCTTGATTTATTTTTCCTTAACTAACCTTAATAGTAATGCCCACTGTAATTGCCTCCTGGGTTTTAACCTAGGTGGGTGATAAGTGGGGCAGAGAGATGAGACTTAAGGTCATTGCACCTTGCACCCTGCAGAATTGTCCACTCCTTTCTGGTACCATTCTTTATCATGTGGTGTTATCATTTACTTTTCTCTCTTTCTAGACACAGCCTTGCAAATGCTCAGAACACCTCTGAGAGGTGTTCAGAAATTGGAAAGGGACTTGTCTTTAGAACTGGGTAGGCTGAATTTGAAGCCTGGGGCCCCACGTGATCTTTCTGGTTGGTCTCAGGCAATTTACCTTCCCGAATCTCCAAATCCTCGTCTGCAAAGTGACTGTGTGGCAAATAACCCTGTAGGGCTCTTGTGATGATCAAAGGAGAGAAAATATAGACAGTGCAAGTTTTGGTGCCTGGTATGTGGTGGGCACTCTCCCCTCCACCCTGAATGTTCCGGTTCCATCTTTACTGAATTAGGGGAAACTGAGGCAGAGGGAGGTTAATGTCCCTTGATCAGGGTAAAACCAACGTGGAATCCTCAGACTCTGGTTTTCAAAGCCGTGTGCTTTCTTTGTCCAGGAGCACAGAGGCAGGAGATTTAGAACAGTCGATGGTCCAGCGTGAAGTGAAAGGACCTGGCGTTTCAGGCTCTTCCCTGGCTCCTGGCTTCCGGGTGAGATTTATGCAATCTGTCAGGGCACTTCCTGCACAGGTCCCAGGCCTGCCAGAAAGAAAAGGAGGGCGCTAAGATTTACTGGGTGCTTTTGCATAAATTAACTCATCTGATACAAGAGCCCTACATGGTTGGAATGACTGAACCTCTCTTAAAGATGAGAACATCGAGGTTCAGGCATTTTGCGTAATTTGTCCATAGGCACAGAGATGGTGAAAGCCATGAAGGTGGGGGTCAACCCAGCCTGCTGGACTCTAGCTGCTGGCCCTTCTGCCTACCCCCCCCCCTCCCCCCGTACAGTGACTGCTTGGGGTCCTGCCTCCCCTTGGACTTCAGCCTTTGAGTCTGGACCAGTGCTGGGTTGGTTTTTCTCTACTGGCCAAGGAGAGGGGCTGTCCTTTTTCTAATTAACTAGTCTGTCCTGGGACTGACGCCGGGGAGCTGGGTCACGTGGCTGACAAAGTTGGGAGGCCTCATCACCCTTGGCCTTCCCACCCATTTCCATTCCCAGAAAACAGAGCCACTTTGGGGAAGCCAAGGCCCCTCAGACCAATGAAGAAGCTCACACAGCTTCTCTTCGTTGTGTTTAACAACACGTCCTGGCTAGGAAGGCCTCCCTACTTCTAGCCTAAGCCCTGGTCCATCAGGCAGAACCCGTTCCTTTTCATCTGGTCCTTAGTAAGATGGCCAACAGCTAGTCACAGAGCATCTGTCCTGACCTTTCACGAGGAAGCCCCAGTGCATGCACCATGGACATTTAAGCCTTTTCTCCTCTTCTGGGCAAGAGGACCATGAGCCCGTGCAGCCCTGAGACCCAGAGCAGCTCTTAGGCCAGAAGAGGTCTGTGGCATTTCTGAGCTGCCATGGCAGGGGACAGCCAGGATTAAAGAATCACAGAGTTTAGGGTGCCTGGGTGGCTCAGTTGGTTAAGCGACTGCCTTCGGCTCAGGTCATGGTCCTGGAGTCCCGGGATCGAGTCCCACATCGGGCTCCCTGCTCAGCGGGTAGTCTGCTTCTCCCTCTGACCCTCTTCCCTCTTGTGCTCTCTGTCTCTCATTCTCTCATTCTCAAATAAATAAAATCTTTAAAAAAAAAAAAAGAATCACAGAGTTTAGAACTGGAAGGAATACAAAACAGTGTTTCATCCAACTATGTCCTTTTATAGACGAAACTGCTCCTACAGTGTCCAGACCCTCACCCAGCATGGGTGTTAAGGAGCATCTAGAATTCCAGCAGAACCTTCTCTACCTGAGGGTTTTCTTCCAAGTATGTGATGGGCCCTAACTGTGAAGTGGAGGCAAGAATTTTTATTCTCCTAATGAATTCCTGTATCCAGACCAGAGACCCTGTAGCCTGTTTTCATATTAACATTTAAGTAAGTAAAGGAAACACATTTATTCTTTTTAACAATAGCACTGTGGACGTGTGGCTAAGATCTAAATGGTATTCTTCCCAACATCAAGTGCATCCTGTATGTCAGAGCTTGGCAATGTCACCTTTCATTTTTCCTGTCACCCATTTTGCAGATGGAGGGACTGAGGCACTCTGGCTATCCCAAAGGCAACAGTCATGGGTGTTCTCCCACATCTGTGGCTCCTGGTGGCCACGGAGGCCTGGTCAGAAATCCCAAAACTTCCTGCCATCTCTCCATCCCCTCTTCCCCGTGGGAGAGAAGAACACCCAGATGGAGGCCGCCTTTCTTCCCGCACGGGTCCTAGGTGGGTGCTAGGCGGCCGCTAGGCAGCCGAGGCTTTGTAAACGGAAGGACGTCCGTGTTGGCAAACCTGCTCACCCTCAGCAGACACGTCCATAAATCTGGCTGAAAACAAATGCTTTAACTAGAGGAGAGTTAAAAGGCCCTGTGGGCATATTCTAATCACTGCTCACGAATATCAGCCAACTCGGATGGAGGATGCGGTGTTCCCGGCGGAGGGGGCCTGGGTAGGCACCATGTAAAATGCTACTGTAATTAACTCTGACCTCCACCGCCTATGTGCTTGCTCCTAATATTAGCTTTGACTCCCAGAATGAGCCCCCAGTGCTCACTGGTGTGATGTATTCTTCAGACCTCCTTCACAGCCCTTCTTTAGCTTCTGTTCCAACCCCAAACACACACACACACACACACACACACACACACACACACACACACGCACACACACACCCTGAGCCAGGTGATCAGATGGTATCAAATGAAATCAATAACCAGGAAGATTTTTGTAGTCATGAAAAATGCCGTTTATCTCGAGAATGCTAGCCATCCCTGCATTTATGGCTCACAGTTTACAGCGTGCAAAGTGCTTTTGCATACGCGCTTGTTCCCTGTTACAACCCCGTCTGGCGGCAGGGCCGATACTCTCTTCATCTAACAGATGAGAAAAAACAAAGCTCAGAGAGGGGGCAGCTTGTCTGATAGCCCCTGGGTCAGGAGTGGCTGTGCCCTGGATTCAGACCTGGGTCTTTGAGTCTCAAACACGGTTTCTCACATACAAGTGTTCTTATGGACCAGAGATGGTTTGTAAAGTTGGAAGTTGGGGCGAGAGGGAGCGAATTTGGATCTTTTCTTTACTTCCTGCCAATGGAGTGATGATTATTCAGCAATTTCTTTCTTCTGTCTCCGGGCAACAAAGGGGTATTAGATGTAAAGGAAGCATAGCCTGGCGGTTCGTGATGTCTGGTGGACAATGACGAGGAAAATCCCACCTAGATGTTTGTGACTACGGCGAGTGTGTGTATCTTATTCGTTAGAAGAGCCGTACGTTTGAAAAATGTTTTTTAGAGCATGCTACCTGCTGGGCTCTGTTCTAGCCACTCAGACATGATTTCTCTGCCCACGGAGTGACATTAGATTTGGAGTAAAGATGCCAGTATGAAAAGCAGTGCTGTGTTGGGTGATGAATAAGGTGACCAGATGGGTACTTAGGGTGGGTGACCAGGTCGGGGGGAGGCTATTTGAGCTGAGATCTGACTGCCAGAAGAAATTGTTTATGTAAAGAGGGGGGAGAAGGAGGCTATTCAAGGCAGAAAACAGGCCGGTGGAAATGCCTGATGTTGGGGAAGAGCTTGGGGAAGACCCATTTGAGGCACAGAAGGAAGTCCGTGTAGCTGCTGTTGGATGAAGGGGAGTGGCGAGGCTTGGGTCGGAAAAGGAGGCAAGGATCAGACTGGAAGTTTAGTAAACCTGAGTAGGGATTTTGGATTTTATTCTAAATCCATTGGAGGAGCCACGGGAGGGCTTTCCACAGGGGAGTGAGGTCTGATTTACATTTTCAAAAGGTCACTCGCTGCTGTGTGGCTGAGTGTAGGGAGGCAGGAGATGGAGGTAGCAGTGGAGACGGTGAGAAATGGAAGGACTCTGGCCAGGAGTGAGAGGCCACGTCGGGCTGGTTGGCTTAGATTGTGGCAGAGGGATAGAAGGAAGCAAAGATGAGTGCTGGGTAGATGGAGGCCCTATGGGCTGCCGTGTGGACGACTGGGCACGCAGAAGGGGGCATGGCAGAGAGTTCTGTCTGGCCACGTTAAGTTGGAAATGGGTTATATATCCAAGAGGAGGTGTCAGGAGGCAACTGGATGTGAGTTTGGGGGGCAGAGGTCAGGATTTGGGGTTCATCCGCTGTAGATGGGATTGGAAAGCATGGGGTCAGATGGGTGGCCTGGACGGAGTATGCATAGAGGGAAGAAGCAGAGGCTGGGATCTAGGTTTGGGGTTCCAGCCAGAAGCAGAGGCATCGAGGCTGGGGGCCAGGTGTGCCACGTTCTTCCTTCTGTCTGAGGCCTGAGGTGTCTGCGCTCCTAACCCCAGTCAGCTGGGGTCACACCTGTGGGCCACGGATCACAAGGGGGCTGAGGGGGACGTTGATTTATCAGTGAAAACTCATTGCCATCTCTGGAGGGAAAAATCCCTCAAATTATGTGGATGATCTAAAAGTCTGTAGGACTCTGATCAGTCAAGAGGTAACATTCTCCATGTCTCCTATCGGTCAGGCACTATTCTGGGCAGCATGGCCTTGTTTCCAGAGGATGGCGCGGTGTGGCTTCAAGAGTGCGTGCGCACACACCTACGTGCCGATGTGGGCAGGCGCGATTTCCTGCGGGTACGGTCGGCTGAGCGGCGGTCCTTCACTGTACACACAGATGCACCCATCCATCCTTCACGTACGGTGGCCGCCTGGCTTCATAAGGCCTTCTCCTGTTCTGCCTGTGGTCCTCCTGAAAGCTTTCCTTTTGTGCACCTTCTCCCATCCTTACCTCCGGGAGTCCTGAAGTCTTCAGTCTTTTGGGGATGGACCTGGACTCTGTTGTCCAGCTCTGTGTTTGGCATGGTTCCTGGCTTCCACGTTTGCTGTGGCCACTGCTTAAATCTGCCAGACCTGAGTCCGTGAACGTTTAGGCCACAAGTTTGGGCCAAGCGGACCACTGTCAGAGGCCCCGGTCTGTGCTTTGGGGTTGGGTGTTCCTTCTCTGCTACTGCTTTTCACTGAAGGTGAGGGTTCAGGGTAGCCATGTGCAAAAAAATCTTCAAGAACTGGAGAATTCTGGAGATTTTTTTTTTCTTAGAAAGCTTAATATCTTGCATTTCTGTGTTTTCTTTCTCAGAAGCACTTGAAGTGTTTTCTGCTCCTTACCCCATTCACCCCCTGAAGCCCTGGGACTTCAGCAAGGGGTAGGAATTGTTACTCTCATTTTATGGAGGAGAAGGACCCTAACAGAGAATCCTGCCTGAGGTCAGAGAGCTAGCCAGGGCTGTTGGTGGGCCTCTAGCCCCCAGGGTCCGGTTCTCTGTATCCTGGAGTGGAGAGGTCCCTTCTTCTGCAGGAAAGGTGTTGACCTCATCAGATATGCAGATGGTACATTCGTAAAGACCCCTGTCTAGTCTCCAGACCTTCAGGGCCTGTCCTGTACTAAGTGTCACAAAGGGCCCATCCAGTGCACAGATCCTGGGGAATTTGGGTTAAAGGGTCGATGGGACACCACAGGGGAGTGAAAAGAATTGAAAGCTGCATTAAGTAATAATGAAGCTCAATAATGTTTGTGTTTAATCTCAGTTTTATAATAAGACTGCTTCCATACCTTTGTCATTTCTGCCTAGCCCTCTAAATTCTTCAGTAGAAAAACAGACCGAACCACAAAACCGTGCCTACCAGTTTCCCGAGCTGGCTTCCCATGTGGTGCACAAATACTTAATATTGCTAATGATAACCAGTGAGAGTGGCATAGCCAAAAAAAAAAAAAAAGTAACCTCCAGGTTGAACTTTGGGGATCATGGTAATAAATGGTCTGGTATAGCAGTGACTGGGCATGTGGGGTGTCAGTCAAGGTGGAACAGTGAGACGTGGAAGTGAACCTCCCCAACCCCACACCTCTGTCTTTAAGAAGTCAGCCCTCAAACCACCAGGACCGGCCCTGGGCGGGTGGGGGGGCGGTGGTTCATCAGGGCGAGGTGCTTTGGGGTGGGGGGTGGTTGTTTTTAAGGGTTAGGATCAAATTTAAAAGCACCACCATTCACCTTGGTTGCTAAGCCCCCCTGAGCCCGAGGTGAGGAATTCTGATCGGCAGAGTCTCTAGGAACCCAGACAAGGGGAAGCAGCACGGAAAAACGGGAGGCTTGGGACGGGTACCCTGGCCGCAGAGCAACTCGGGGCTCCAATAAGCCCGAATCTGCTGAGAATACATTTTACGAACATGCAGCGAAGTTGGCTGCCTTTGTTTGGGGGTTTGTTAAGCATTATCTAAAGAATGCCATGGTTCAGCCTGCTCGGTGTGAAGCCTAATTCTTCCCCTTTCTGGAGCCACGGCCTGGTGTGTTCAATTTTTCTCTCTCCGTAGGGCTGCAGGCTCTCTGGTACTCCAGCCAAAAAAACACTCATATTTTAGCAAGCTTAGTCCCAGTCTGGTTGCCAGGCAGTAAAACGAGCACTTGCCCGCCCCGGGGAGAGGGGGACCACGAGATGGAAAGGGGTCATGTAAATGACGGCTCAAGCCCTCCCCCCAAATCTCCACTTGAGAGTCTTTGGGGCAGTTGATATGTTTATTGATGTGGAGGGACGCTGCTGCCTAGGCCCAAACTGGGGCCACTTGTTGGAACTAATAATACAAATTATTTTTGTCATTACAGAGATGCTCATAGCGAGATAAGTTTGCCCTGTGCCACTTGGGGAGGGTGTTAGATCTTTGACGAATGCTCTGGGCAGGTGGCATTGATCCTGTTGAACCAAAGGGGAAACAGAGGCATAAAGCAGCTGAGCTGCTTGCAGGGAGAGAACAGATGAACCAAGCACCCTCATCCCCTTCCCTCCGTCCTCTCAAGGGAGAACAGCCCTGCAGATGGAGCTCATGCCGGCTTCTCTCTTAGGTCTTCTCTCGTGTTGCCTTGTAGGAGACCAGGCCACGTGCCCGAGAACTAACGTGCGCTTGGGTTCTGGAAACACTTCACTGTGTTGGGTATTAGGAGGAGGGCAGGGAGCGGGGCCCGCGGGCACGGCTCCCGGGGCTCCACTGGAGCAGGCAGCATGCTCAGGCCTGCGCCGGCTGACCGCAGTGGCTGGGGCCTGGTGGTCGGGGATGAGGCCTCTCCCCACTGGCTTTGGTCGTCATCGCTCGCTTGCTTCTCACAGACTAGAGTACTTGTCAGGGAGTAACTGAGGCCAGCCTCTGTCGGACACGTTTGGGGAGTTTGCAGCCCACAGTGAAGAGGCTCCTCCTCATCCTGTTCTGGAGCGCACTGACAAATGGAAATGCATGGAATGCCCACAGGACATGCACTGGTGGTGGATGTTTACCTTCTGAGCTCCTTGAGCCGAAATTGCAGTAAAAGCCCTCGCAGACACAGAGGAGCCTGCCTGCTTTGATGCAGGGCAGTGCCTACCTGGCACCCCCTTCTGCCTCCCGGGGGGCTGGGGTGCCCTGTGGCGCCATGAAACGAGGTGCCGCCCGCAGCCAGGCCTCTACCCTGGGTGCCAGGTGCAGGGTTAAGGCGCCAACGCCCTCTGTCCGGCCCCTGTGCCGTTGCCTGGCAGGTGAGTTTTCTCGGGGGGAGACCCCGGCTTCTGTTGCCCTGGGCTTGAAATATTACTCCCGCCGGAGAGCCAACCACCAGTCACACCAGGAGGCAGTCCAAAAGCAGCTGGTGCTCACCGCGCCCCTCCTGGGGCTTGAGGGGCTGGTGAGGTTCAGGGTCACGCCTGGCGCGGAGGGAGGATGGGGCAGACAGGGAAGGCCGAGACTAAAATGCCCATGGCAGCGAAAATGCAGCGTGTGATGGAGGGCTTGGTGTTGGCTGAGGTGCCAAGAAGCGCGAGAATGTGAGAAAGAGGCTACTGGAAAGGCAGGTCGCTGCCCAAGAGAGAGCCTGGTCCGTATCACCGTTCTTTCCCAGAATAGCTGGCGAGTGGCTCCCGGGTGCCCCGGCCCAGTTCTGGGTTGTTGGTGAGCAAGGATGAGTAAGTCATAGCCACGTGCTGGATGTTGAGAGCTGGATGCCTTCAAGGCAGTTAAACCGGTGAGGTCCTGGACGTCTCTGAGAAGGCTGAGTGGATGGAGACGTTAAGTCAAGGTGGTTTTATGAGCAGGGTCTCTGGGGCAGATGGCTTGGGTTTGAAGCCTGGCTCCACCACTTGTTAGTTCTATGACCTTGGGCAAGTTATTGAGCTTCTTGGTACCTCTATTTCTCCATCTTTATTTATTTAAAAAATTTTTTAAAGATTTTATTTATTTGAGAGAGGATGCATGCACACACGTGAGCAGGGGGGAGGGGCAGAGGGAGAGGGAGAAGCAGACTCCCCACTGAGCAGGGAGCCCGATGTGGGGCTCGATCGCAGGACCCTGGGATCATGACCTGAGCTGAAGGCAGACGCTTAACCGACTGAGCCACACAGGCACCTTCTATTTCTCCATCTTTAAATGGAAGATTAAAACAGTTCATATCTCCTACTTAAGGATTAAATTAGCTGACATATGTTAAGCCCTTAGGATAGTGCCTAGCACATGGTAGCTGACATTATTAGCTATTGTAGTTGCTCCCAGAAATTAGCCATTAGTGCTCCCAGAAATTAGCCATAAGTGCTCCCCATAAGCGCTTAGACACAAAGCCATACAATTTCTGGGGGTTGATAGACCTCCTGATGCCCAATCCTAGACCCCTGGATAAGAATCCCACTTTATTTCTTTTTCTATGTTACCCAGCCAACCGGAAGAAGCTGGATTCTTGCCCTCTAAGACGACAGATAGCCCCCAATCACACACACTTTCTCTGCCATTCTAGCAAGAAGCATTTTCGGTGCTACTGGGTGCAGTGTGTGTCGAGATGGGGCACACTCACCCGAAGATCAGACCTGCCTGTGACCACCATGGATGGAATGGGGGATCCAGGGAATCTGCAGTCCAGGGAGGGCTGGTAGAGCAAAGGAGGACTTGGGGCAGCAACACGGGATAATCTGTCTCTGACATGAACATACATTCACCCATGGGGAGACGCAACGTGAAATGCAGGAAGACGCAATGAGGGACTTTATCCCATGGCTGTAGACCCTGCCTGTGGCCCCCGAACCATCTCCCAGGCCCTGGCACAGCCCTGGAATGCTCCTTCCTGAGCGGAGGATTTGGCAGAGATGCCTCTGGAGGCTGGTGCTCCTGCTGGCGAGCCCCTGGCGGAGAGCAGCGAGGTGGGCAGATGCCAAGACAACTTCATCGCCTCGATGTGCCACCCACAGAGCCTTTCTGACCCCCGCCTCCTGCTGTCGCCAGTGTTTTCCCGGCTCCAGCCTGCCCTGCATTCGAGATTCCTCCGGGTCCAGCCAACTTGCCACACCTTCCCCATGTGCAGCTTTCTCCAGTGAGCACAGACAGATTCCCTTCCTTGGGTGCTCCCGTTCCTGAGCCAGACAGGCCAGTCTGGGTCCCCAGAGCTGTTGCGCTGTTGCGTCCCTCCTTGTAGCTTCCAGAGCACCTTCGAACCCTTTCTGTGCATTGCTACTCCTGAACACAGTGGTGGCATGCCTCGGATTTGACTGATTACGGATTTTATTGCCCAGATCTTGAGCTCAGCTGAGGCCTGGAACAATGTTTCTCTACATCTCTGTACTCTCAGCGCCCTGTTTCTCCCCTGTAAGTTGCAGGAGAATGGTAAGATCCAATTACGTGTGCAGAGTTTCTGTGAAGTATGCTCATGGGCGCGCTCTTACTGATATTCTCCCTCTTCATGAATGTCTGCTCTTCCAACCATTCTCTTAAGAGCTGAGGAATCTGTTTGCAATCCACGAAGGCTGCCATTGATCACACTTACAAAATTCGTTTTGCTTTTCTTTACAAAGACCGTGTGATGTAAAGAACATTGTCTGAGGCGATTTTAATAGCCCACTCGGGACAGGGTGATTATAACCTCACGTTTTGGGGCCTGTGTTCCCCCCTGGGCTAGAGCATAAGGTTGTGGGGCTTCTGGCCTTTCATCTCGTAAGTTCACCATCAAGTTACATGTGCCGATCCTTCCTGGGACCTGCAGGCCTGGGCTGCAATTTGCCAAAGCCTGCAAGGGTGAGGTTGGAGGGGCAGGGCTGTCTGGCTGGAATCCTTTTATGTTTGAAGAGCTCTTCTTCGGCAGGGGTCTGATTTTAAAATTTCGGCAGACTCATTATCAGAAAAGGAGGGGCTTGTTTCAGCCTTAAAGACCTCTTGATGGGCAGGAAAGGCAGAAGGTTTTCCAGAGTATGCTTTGACCTGGGAGTTTAAGTCTGTCACGGAGAATCAGAAAACACATTCTCAGGAATGTAGTGGGGATGACTCCTTTGAAGGGGTGCCTTTTTGGTTTTTCCTCTGTCCTTCCTGACATCTCTCATGCCCCTCCCCCACTCCCGCCTCCAGCCTCTGGTGAGGGCACCCCACCACTCCCGCCGGGCTCCGCTTTGTGAAGCCTCAGGGACATTCCCAACACACTTGTGGTTCTCTCCTGCCTAGCCCCAGTCTGCTCTCATTCTCAGAGTTGGCTAGCGTTCAGGCTCACAAGGAGGAAGACGCACACGGTCTTGCACTGTGAATGTTCTAGAAACCAGAGGGAGGGGAGCACAGTTCTCCCCGTTGTCTTCCCCGGATGCGGCACTTTCCTATTCCTGCTCTTTTCCCTCCCTTTGACCTGCCCCTACCCCGCTCCCCACCGTAAGAGCCCTGGGCTTAGCTGCAATGGTGGACCATCTTCTTTCCCTGGGGAGGACATGTTGGTGTCTGCATCTGGATTTGCTGGAGGAAGGAAAGCAGGGGGTTTTGCCGAGGCAGGGGGAGGACAGAGTGTGGTGGAGGGGGGCCCAGCGGGGGCGTAGGAGAGGTGACTAGAAGTCACCTGGAAGTGAGTCGACCTCTGTCACTTGGGTCAGGTTTGGTGGGGCACCCTTGGATGCTTTGATTGGGGTGTCCCTCACAAATGCTAACGAGCAGTTACATTGGGCCCACTAGCCCAGCCAGACGGCTGGCTGCTTGTTGGGGGTTTTATTCACACTCGCTAATGAATAACTGCCATTAAGGCATTAACCAACAAAGCCAAACAAGTAACTTCAGGGACCCAGAAGCAAATGGCTTGCCTGGGAGAGGCCCAGCCTAGGACTCAGGGCTGCCCAGTACTGTGAAGTTGGTTGAGTTCAGTAGCCCTTCGGTGGCAATTTCAGATGTCAGTCTGGCTGTGTTTGATCAATGCGAAACCTTGTTGATTAGAAACCATAGGGTTCCTTCCACCATTAACCCCAGCATTCCTCCAAATCCTGTTCTGCTGTATTTAAATAAAGAATCAAAACACGACGAAAAAACCCCTCTCACTGGTGATGAAATAATGGGAGAGCTTGGATCCCTCCTAAGTGATGGAGGGCCTACTATGCTTCAGCCACTGTGCTTTTCCTGTATGACTATATTCAGTCCTTCCAACGACCTTACGAGATGTTGACATTTCCACGTTAACAGTTGGGGAAACCAACTGCCTGTGAATGCGTCCCCACCAAAGCTTCACCTCTAGGGGAATTTCATTTTTTGCCTCCATGGCGCGTTACATCCGTGACCGCCATGGTAACGATGCCATAAAGTTTCAAGGGATTTAGCAGCCCCGAGGCTGTGGCTGGACTGCATCCCACAGCTCTTTGGGAGGGTGCTGGCCATCCATCAGTCCCGCTGCCACTTCTGATGTCTGCAGTAAATACTCACCCCTGCAGTCCGGCACCGGGAAGGTAGATTAGCTAAGGGCAGTTTGGTCATCCCTCCGTTCTTAGAATCAGCAATAAACCCTGACTTCTATGCCCCCAAAAACCTAACCCCCCAATTAGTTCAATTTCCTTCAGTGTAACCCAATCTCACCAAGAGTTACTATGTATCTACTATATGCTGGGTACTGCTATGTGCTAAGGATGTGAAAATGAATGTTGTTCCTCTAGGGATGCAATATAGTGCTGGAGACAAATATAAACCAGTACTTATACATACAGTGACATAAACCAAAGTAGAGGTGTAAAACTGTTCTTAGCACAGGAAGTTGGAAGGGCAAGTGTGTGTGTGTGTGTGTGTGTGTGTGTGTGTGTGTGTGTGTGTAGGGGTGCTGAGGGGGGGCATGGGGGATGGACAGGGGAGGCCATAATTGGACTGAGAGGTAGAGAAGAGAGAAAAAGTCATTCTAGAAACCCAGGCAGGTGTTCACTGCCCAGGACCCAGGGCAGTTCCATGGTCAAGCGTGGATGAGGGTATATGGTCATTTAACCTTTCTGGTCCCAGGTTTCCTAATCAGTAAAATGGGGATTATAACTGTGTCTGACTTGGTTGGTTTTGAGGGATAAATGACAGTCTAACATGTGAGGAGTGCCTTGGGCAGGTGAGACAGGTGAGTGAACATGACGATGCTAGGGTTTGTTGCCTTTTGTCTTCGTTTGGTGCTACCTTGGGGTGTCTCTCTGTGACCCTGTGTGCTTTTCCCAGTGGTGCCAGATTTAGGGTTGGCACTCCACCGAATGTCCTTTTGCACCCTCATCTGGAACTAGTAACTCTCGTTGTGTCACTTAGCTTTTCTCCTGTATATGCTCTGAACCTCCAACTGGTCGTTAGACTTGTCTTGGTAAGGCATCGTTTATATTTTTGTGATACTCATATAATGGGGCAACTCAGTACAATGGGTACTTAATATATACTTGTTTATTACAAATAAAATATGTGACTGCTGCAGTGTGTTTGGTGGGGCAACATTCATATGAAAAGAGACAAAACAAGGACTTAGGGAACTTAAGGAAGTACTCATTGTACAGGAGCCCAGACAAGAAGGTGAGGTCTGCCTCAGTGGACAGGCTCCAAGGGACCCCTGATCGGTTGACTTGAATTTTTTTTTTTTAAGAGGTATTTATTCTGAGAGATGGTGGAGGGGATCCCAAGCAGGCTCCCCGCTGAGTGCAGAGCCCCACGCAGGCCTTGGTCCTACAACCCTGGGATCAGGACCTGAGTTGAAACCACGCATTAGATGCTCAGCTGACTGAGCCGCCCAGGTGCCCCCAGTTGACTTTTTTTTTTTTAAAGATTTTATTCATTCAGGGCACCTGGGTGGCTCAGTTGGTTGGGCGACTGCTTTCAGCTCAGGTCATGATCCTGGAGTCCCGGGATCAAGTCCCACATCAGGCTTCCTGCTCAGCGGGGAGTCTGCTTCTCCCTCTGACCCTCCCCCCTCTCATGCTGTCTATCTCTCATTCTCTGTCTCTCTCAAACAGATAAATAAAATCTTTAAAAAATTTTTTTTCATTCATTTGAGACACGAGCGGGGAGGAGAGGGAGAGGCAGGCTCCCTGCGAGCAGGGAGCTCGATCCGAGGACCCTGGGATCATGACCTGAGCTAAATGCAGATGCTTAACCGACTGAGCCACCCAGGCATCACCCACCCCCCCGGTTGACTTTCTTGACAGATTTCTCCCTGTCCAGGTGATTGCATATTTGCGTCTGCTGGCTGAACGTGTGGATGCAGACTGAGTGTCTTGGGACTTTGCCGTTAGGAGGTGCCCACTGGGTGGTGTCATGTTCCCTGTGACGCTGGCCAGGTGGGCTCCCCTCTATAGACCATGCATCCTACTCACCCTTTGGAAAGGCCTGGGAAGGAGTCTCTTGGCACAACAGGCCACTCGGTGATGGTGATGACTTCACCATTGCTCCGGTAAGAGCTTGCTCAGGGGTCCATCAGCCGGACGCAGCACATTTGGACTTGCCTCCTTGGCCAGTGCCAGGACTTGCTCCGTACACACAGTGAGTGGTGCTCTTACCTGAGCCAGAGCACATCTCTGGCTCCTCTCAGCTTGTGTCTCCAGCTGTGTCGGTGCAAATCCAAACCACGAAATCCTTCTCCTGGGACAGACAGGAACATGGGTGCTGTGCAGAGGCTGAGCCATAGAAGTCCTCCCATTTCCTCTCTGCGCTGCCAGGAATATGCTTATGGATGCCTCTCCATGGCCCAGGGAAGAGTGCTCAAGGAAGATCTAAGTCTTGCCTTCTTCCCAGCCAGCCATGCTGTGTGGGGACTTCCCCGGCTGCACTCTAAGCTGAGGGCCTGTGGGCCCCAGGGTTACCCTCACTGGCCTCTTCCTAAACCACACTATCAATAACTATCACTCGCAGGCCCCATGCAGACCCCTAACAAACCAGCCGAACTGTTCTGGGCCTCCTGGGGGCTTCTGAGTTTCTTCCTCCCTCTTATTTCAGCACTCACCGGACAGTGGACAAGCCAGCTGACTTCCCAGTCTGTCCCCATCCACCCACCCCTTCCTGCCACTCTCTCTCCCTGCCCCCACCACCCGGGTCCTTCTAGCCTCCCTACCGTGGCTTTCAGCCTGTGTTGCTGGGGTGGTTGCACATTCTTGGGCCTGGGGTGTGCCCTTGTTTGAGCCTGGTGGTGGTGGGGACGGACTCGATGGGAGGGGAGGGGGCAATGAGTAAGGGGCCATCCACAATTTGACTGCCACCCTCGGGGTGGCCCCGCTGCTTTCAATGAGTGAACGAGGCTGGTCGGGGCTTCAGCCACCAGTGTAACCAGATCTCTGTGGGCTCTTGAAAAATGGAGCTCTCTTCAGCAGCAAATGTTTGCAATTAACTTTAACATATGGTGGAATTTGTTTTTGTGTCCGTAAAGCATGATAGGCAGTGAGGATCTGGCAGGGAATGGACCCAACTCGTCACGCCCTGGGCCGAGCTTGTGGGCGGGCTCTTTCCCCTCAGTTTGGAGCACGAGACAGTCGGTGAACTAAGCGGTCGTTGAAGGGTCAGCTGCGGCTCTGAGTCCTGTCTTTGGCTTGCCACATCCTCTTCTTGCCAGATGTTTCTACCTGTCTGGCAACGGCGTACGGTGTGGTCCCCTTCCTTTTATGATGGGGCTCAGTGGCCTCTGCCCTTAATGATCCTTGCTTCTCAGTTGTGGCCACTGCCCAGCTCCTGTTCTCTTGGTCTGTGCACCTTCTACTGCAGATGCCCCATAGGATCGGCATGCTTTGGTCAGCTACAGCAACAGGAATCATAGATCGGCTCTGTGACCAAATCCCGGTTGACGTCTATGTTTTAGTTCATGTTGGGCTGCAAGTAACACAAAACTAAATGAACAGGGGCTTACACCAATAGAAGAGAGATCATTGCCTAAATGGAAATGGGGGGTATGAGTTACTGGGTTGGTTGGGCAGTTCAGTGTCATCAGGGATCCAGTCTCTCTCCAGATCCCCTTTGTGTGTCTTCAGGATGCTGGCTTCATCGACCAGCTTGTCACTCAGTGCCTGCAAGGTAGCTTCCCAGCCTCCTATGACAGGGTCCAAAGTGAGAAGGAAGGGGCTGGGACCAGGGCTTTCTTCATTGTATGCCTTTTACACAGAGGAAAATCTCAGGAGTCCCTAGCAGACTTCCCCTATATCACTTTGACCATAACTGGGCCACAGGCCCACCCTCAGGCTAGTCACTGGCCAATGGGAAAGAGATTCGTCTTCCTGGCTTAGATAAGTCATGACTCATCCCTGGACTGGGGAACACTGCCACCCAATGAAGTCAGGGATCTCCGAGCAAGGTAGAAATGGTGGTCGGGAGGACAGCCAACCATGTGTGGTCTAGTGATCCTCCACTGTTAGAGAGGGCGATGGTCGATGGGACGCTTGAAAGTGCTGGGAGGGGAGCAGTTACTCCTGGGGACACAAGGCCATGGGATAGGAGATTGCAGTGGCCCACACCTCTTCGGGTCCTTGCGCATCGCGCCTCTTCGGGTCCTTGCGCATCGCGCCTCTTCGGGTCCTTGCGCATCGCGCCTCTTCGGGTCCTTGCGCATCGCGCCTCTTCGGGTCCTTGCGCATCGCGCCTCTTCGGGTCCTTGCGCATCGCGCCTCTTCGGGTCCTTGCGCATCGCGCCTCTTCGGGTCCTTGCGCATCGCGCCTCTTCGGGTCCTTGCGCATCGCGCCTCTTCGGGTCCTTGCGCATCGCGCCTCTTCGGGTCCTTGCGCATCGCGCCTCTTCGGGTCCTTGCGCATCGCGCCTCTTCGGGTCCTTGCGCATCTATCCTGTGTGTTGCCCCTAACTGCCATCCTCCTATAGCGCCGCTTCCTTAAGTTAGGCCTCTGCTCAAAGATGTGCCAAGACTCCCCATTTCCTGTGAAAAAGCTGTCAAACTCCACATTTCAAGGCCCTCTCCGTCTAGCTCAAAATAACCTCACATGGAGTGGAAAACACACACTTCCTGTTTTATCTCTTGATATTTCTTTGTGCAAAGCAGGCAGCAAACCGGCCTACTTTCTGCCTGTATAACTCACCTTGGGGTTTTTGTCTCCACAACCTTGTCCCTCTAGAGTCTCCATTTGGCATATCTGACTCCATAACTCAGCCTGCTCTGGTTCTCCTTTTTGTTTGAGGTGCTCACTTAAGTCCTCATTTCTTTGGAGAACACCTCCTTGATGGCTCCCAACTGGAAGTTTCCTGAGTCTCCTAGGAATTTCTGTAGCCCCTGTTATCGGTCTACCTACATGAGCCACAGAGAGCGCTGGAGGGGCATAGATGACCTTTGAGCAGGGTACAAGGTTTGCGCTGGCTCTTGAAGGCTGGGGAAGATTTGAGTTGGCTAAGAGAACAGAGATATGCCAGGTAGTTGGGGTGCAGGATGAGACTGTGTATTAAGAATGCACTAAGAGGGGCACCTGGGTGGCTCAGTCATTAAGCATCTGCCTTCGGTTCAGGTCATGATCCTGGGGTCCTGGGATCGAGCCCCACGTCCGGCTCTCTGCTCAGCGGAGAGCCTGCTTCTCCCTCTCCCTCTGCCTGCCGCTCCCCCTGCTTGTGCTCTCTCTCTCTGTCAAATAAATAAATAAAGTCTAAAAAAAAAAAAAAAGAATGCACCAAGATAGGGATGCCTGGGTGGTTCAGTCAGTTGGGCATCTGCCTTTGGCTCAGGTCATGATCCCGGGGTCCTGGGATTGAGCCCCACGTCGGGCTCCCTGCTTAGCGGGGAGTCTGCTTCTCCCTCTGCCTGGCACTCTGCCTGCTTGCACGCTCTCTCTCTCTTTCTGACAAACAAATAAAAAAAATCTTAAAAAAAAAAAAAAAGAATGCACCAGGGTCTTCAAGTTCCCACTTTTGTCTCCCCTTCCAGCATCTTAACACTTCTCCAGGAGCAAATAAAACCGGTGTGTGGTTACCCTATTGGGCAGCTCAGATATAGGACATTTGCAGAAAGGTCTGCTGGGCAGTACTGATGCAGACCAGGGCAGGTCTTCAGTGGGGCTGAAACCCTGATGTCCTTTGGCACAGGGGCAGTTCCCACATCCGTCCCATTGGTTTGCTGAACTCTGAGCTGGTAGTTTCTGGTGTGGGGATGGAAATGCAGAACAGTACAGACAGATCTTCGAGGCACTGAAGCTCAGCAAGCTTCTTCCAAGCAGGCCTGCTCTCAGTACCTGTTTAGATAAAACCCTCTGGAGGCCATCTTCAAATAGGGAGTCTAGACCACGACTCTTGTTCTCTTTTGTCTTGAACCCTCCACAGGACTGAAGTGTGCTAAAAGAGGTAATGGGAGTCCATGATTGAAACAGGAAATTGGGATCTCCGGGCAGCTCTTGGCAAGACTTCGGTGGCTTAGCCAGGGGTGAGGTAATGAGCCCAGAGCCTTGAAGAGGCCACATGCTGGCACTGTTGGGATTTCTCTCTGTCCTGTTCCTGGGCTTCGGGTCTCGTATACAGAAAGTACAATTCCTCCTCTGGGGATTCTTGTTGCCTGTCATACGGTCTTTGTAGTAGCTTTCAGAAACTCGTAAAAATGTGAAGCACATCGAGACAAAGCCAGGTTATATGGATAACCATGGATTGTTTTATAAACTGCTTTTAGAGATATCTCCTCATTTGCTGCTGAAGGCTGGTGATGTGGGTTTTACATACCCCATTTTTCAGGCTCAGAGAGGTTAATTAGCTTGGCTGAGGTCCCACAGCTAATAAGTGGTAGAGTGGGGTCTTAAATTCAGGCCTTTCTATGCTCTTTCCACTACAGTATCATTGCCCCTTCAATGATATTATAAAAAGACATTTTAGCAAACCTTCCACCTTGCTTCCAACTGGTACACGTTGGCACACGTGGGACCATTTCCCAGCCTTCCTCCCGAGTCACTGACAATCTCTCCCGGCATCAGACCTAAGGCCTCGATATTTTGCACCTTAACCAGCCACTCTGCTCATGCCAAACCAGCTGCTGCACCGTTCACGACCACAGCTTTATCGTCAGCCCGAGAACATCACAAGAAGGGTAAAATCTGAGGCAGAGGAAAACACCTTGGACTATTCCAGGGTCAGACATTAGTGCTGTGGTTTTGTGCTGTTTTGACTTCAGTGGGGCTTCTCTTGTCATTAGATCCGATAATCCAGAAGGGTCCAGACCGAGGCTCCTTCCCATACGCCTTCCTGAGAATTCTCCCTACGACACCGAGGAGGCTCACCCTGCTCTTGGTTAAGGCCCGTGGCCACTCCATGTGTGCCCTAGATGCCGTGGGGTCCCCGCTCACGTTCTTGTGGGGTCGCTCCAACCCCAGCACCTCTCCCCACCTCTCACCTGCATCCTGGCGATTCCTCTCCTCCGACCCCGTGCATACGTGCCACCACTGCTTAATTACTCCCTGAAACAAACCTTTGACCTGACATCCCCGTCCACCTGTCATTCCAGTTTTCTGTGCTTTTCGTGAAACTCTTTGAAAGCGCTGTTCCCTCTTGTGTCTCCCATGTCCTTCCACTCCACCCAGGCCTTCCCCCGCCGCCCCCCCTCGCTCCCCTCGGTGTTGCCCAGCCCAGTGCGTAGCGCTCAGTCCTCATCTGGCTGGATCTTGCTTGAGGGATTTCATCACTCCCGTTTCCTTGAGACACTCCCTTCCCTTGGCCCCCCCCTCCAGTTGCCTGTTTGTTCTCCTCTCTGCCTGGTTGCTTCTCAGTCTCTGTCTTCGCTTACCTGGAGTATTTCAGTAACCTCCTAACTGACTTTCCTCCTGTCCTTTCTCTCAGATAGACCGCAACCCAATCCCAAGCAGTGATAGCAATCCCGTTAAAACTTCATCCTACGTGTATACCCAAAGGAACTGGAAACAAGTTCACGGACACACACGGTCATGGCAGCACCCTTCCCAATAGCCCAAAGGCAGAGACAGCCCGAACATCCATCAGTGGCTGAATGGATAAATAAAATGGGGGTATAACCATGCAATGGAATATTAGTTAGCCTTAAAAAGGAATGGAGTACTGCTATATGCCACAACGTGGATGCTATAGAAAACAAGCTAGGTCAAAAGAAGCCAGGCACAAAAGGTCACATACCCTATGATTCATTTATGTGCACTCTCCAGAATAAGTATATAAATAAAAACAGAAAGCAGGTTGGTGTTTACCCACATTTAGGAGGAGGGGAGAATGGAGGAGAAACTGCTTAATGTGTAGGGGGTTTTATTTTGGCATGATGGAAATGTTTTGGAACCAGAGAGAGCTGGTGGGGTTGTACAACATTGTGAATGTGAATACCCCTGAATTGTTCCCTTTAAAATATCTGATGTGTCTTTTCACTCAATATAAAACAACTTCATCGAGCATGTCACGCCTCTGCAAACACCCTCCACTATCATCCCACTATCATCTGCAAGATCTCTGCCTATCCAGCACCCTCCCCCATGACGTCTCCAACTGCAGCTCTTACCACGTTTGACTTTGCCCACTCTGCCCAGCCACCCTGGCCTCTGTGCTATTTCCCAGCATGCTGGCTGTGCTTCTGCCCCAGGGCCTCTGCACCTGCTGTTCTTTCTGCCTGGAATGCTCTTCCAGCAGGCAGTGGTGAGGCTCCCTCCTTTCCAGCTCTTCACATCTTTGCTCAAACATCAGCCACTCAGTAAAAATCACAGCTCCCCAGCCCTGGCACTTCCCGTCCTCTTTTATGCCTGCATTTTTATTCATTGCACTCATCTGACATTTTATTTGGTGCCGCTTGTTTTCCATCAAAGGTAAACTCCAAGGGCTGGGAGTTTTGCCTGGTTTACTCACAGTTATATGCCTAGCACCTGGAACCGTGCCTCGATATTAGCAGTTAGAATTGTAGTCACTTAATAAAGACTTGTTACAGGTACTGTATGAATAAAACCCTTTCCTTAAATGATCTATAATTCAGGTCTCTCAGCTTTCTCTTCAATATTTGCTAGTTAGAAGGACCCTATGTGCCTTTGTGAGGGATGCCTCAAAATTCATAACTTTTTTTCTCCCAAGCATGCCCATAAATGAGTTGGTCATGACCTTTAAGTGGCTTTCTGGTTGCTGAAAATGCATTGTGGTGTTTGTCTAAGCTTCGTTGTCTCTGCCCCTCTTGTGACTGCATTTTTGGGGGAAGAATATTTATCTTCGTGGAAGTACTGACCTATCTTTAGAGGCATTCATCCCGTGACTGTAGTCTAGAGAGTCATATGTTTCAGTGATGGTGACAATCCGCACACTGTCCTTCAGCGTGGCTCTCTGGGTACGGTGGGGATGGAGGCTGGTGCTGGGGCATGCAGCTCCCCCTTCACCATGCAGAAATGTGCAGGGCTTGAGGTCGCGCTCGTGTTTGAATGCAAAGTCCTTCTTGCCTTTGCTCAAGAAAGTCCCTTCTTCCTAACAGACTGGGGCAGCGTCTGCAGGCTTTTTGAGAGGTAGCCTCACAAAAACCCCTTTGCCAAAAGATAAAACCAGCCCCACCCTTTGTGCCTAGTTGTAGGTGATCTGCTCCACGCAGTGATGGAAGCAGGCATTTCTCTTCTATCTGGCAAGAGGAGCCTCTCGCCTTACGTTTTGGCTTGGAAGAACAGGTCTTCAGCTTCCTCCTTGTTCTTCACATTGTCATTGGGAACCTGGAGGTCTCTGAGAAGCAGGGAACTGGTGAGCTACTTCATCAGCACCCTCTCTCTGGTCCCGCCTTAGATCTGAGAGCTCCCTTCCAAAAAGCTCATGCTCTGAAGACACTGTCTGGTCTGGAGACACCCTAGCTTGTCATTGTTTATTCCCATGGTGGGGAGAGGTTGTTGTGAACTTTTTTTTTTTTTTAAACTTCTGGTTGTAGTATGCTATGAAACCAAGCTGGATCCCCAATCCAAGGGAGCGCGCGGGCATGTGTGTGCGCGCGCGCGCGCGTGCGTGTGTGTGTGTGTATTGGGGGAGGGGCACACATTCACATCTGTACACGTAACTCGGCCCTGTGATTTCAAACCAGGAATCCTGTTTCACAGAGATTTTTGTGGTTCTTTAGCTCCTCATGTCTGTCCCTTGTTCTCTAATGCCCTGAATGGAGCTGGATGTGGGGAGCAGAGCCATATGAAAGGCATCCAAGATGAAAATTATATCCTAGACTTGCGCATGAATGTTGTGGTCAGAGTTGGGGGTGTATGCTGGCTGGCGTTACACACTTGCCACCATTCCTCCTGGACTTTGCATTTCTACCCAGTCCCATTTTTTGTTTCTACTAAAATTCCAAGGTTGAGGCTCTCCTGGGTTAGACCCAGCCTGGGCCGCTGATCTCAGAGCCTGGGCTCTCTTTAAAGAAATGGCGGCCCGTCTCTGGCCTTTCCTTCCTAGGTAAAATATTTCAGTATAAGTTGATAACTTCATTCATCCAGTTCTAACTTACGAGGAGCTTGGGTTGACAATGATGGTCATTGTCACATAGAACACAAAGTCACATAGAACTTTTAATTTGCAAAATACAGTACCATCCTACCATTTGATTAGGACAACACTCAGAGCTAAGTTAGGCAGTGATATAGTGGATCTTTGGTGGGTTTTAGCACTGACAGACTTGGTTTGAGTCCTGGCATTCCCAACCACTAGCTATGTAAAGTTGAGCAAACTACTTAGACCTTCATAAGCCTCTATTTTCTCACCTGCAAAATGGGAGTAAGTTTTGACAGATGAGTGACATGATCTAATTTAGTTCTTAGTGAGATAAGCTCATATTGAGCAAACTACTTAGACCTTCCTAAGCCTCTATTTTCTCATCTGCAAAATGCGAGTAAGTTTTGACAGATGAGCGACATGATCTAATTTAGTTCTTAGTGAGATAAGCTCATATGGAAACTATATTGAAAATCTACTTTGTGGGTGGCAAGAGGAAGCAGGTGGTCCCTTGGGGAGACTGCTGGGGTGATCCAGGGAAGATATGATGGGAGCGTGGCCTAGAATCAGAGCAGTGGACATGATGAGATGTGATCAGATTCTGGTTATATTTTGATGGTGGAGCAGAATGGCTTGTTGATGATTTGGATATGAGGTATGTCGGGGAGAGGAGTCAAGAATGATTCTGAGATACTTGTCTTGAGCAACAAGGAAGGTGGAGGTGCCATCTATCAACAGAAAAGGGGAGACTGTGGTTCGTTGGAGCAGATATGAGCCAGCAGGAGGTGGGGGAGAGTGAAGATCAAGAATTCTATTTTGGTTTTATTAAGTTTGAGATTTTGATTAGAGATCAAGTGAAGACACTGAGTAGGTAGTTGGATATACAAGTTAGATTTGGGAGGGAGATCTGGGATCGAGATAGAAACTTCAAAGTCCTTTAGTACATACATGATATTTAAAGCAATGAGACCAGATAAGCTCCCTAAGGGTAGGAAGACTGGAGAAGAGGATGAAACCCTTCAAGTTTAGGGAGGGAAGGAAGACCTAGCAGAGGACACCAGGGAGCAGTGATGAGTGAGATAGGAAGAAAACCGGGAGAGTGAGGGATCCTGGACACCAAGGGTCACAATATCAGATGCTGCTGATGTGCTCAGGGCAATGAGGACTGAGCAACATGGAGGTCACAAGTGACCTTCCCAAGAAGGTTCCATTGGAAGGAGTTAGACAGGTGCCTGATTGGACTGGCCTCCAAAGAGAGTGGAAGGAGAGGAGGAACTGGAGATAGAAAACAGAAGTGATTTCTTTTTGAACTTTTTTTACAAAGCCCCTCAAATAAATGGGGAAGTGGTTGGTAGAGAAAGTAGGATCAAAAGAAGGGTATTTTTTTTTCTCAGTATGGGAGAAACGAGGAAAAATAAGTGTAAAAATAGTGACAAAGAGGGAGGATATATGATGTTGATTCTGAGTAAGTGTGGAGTGCTGAAGTCTAGCGCCTGGGTGACAATTCGCCCTTAAGGAGCACAGCGGTATGCTACCTTGAGTGGAAAGGGGAAGTCCGGTATATAGCTGGGTCCTGACCACAGGGGGGGTTAATCAAAGAGTTTGATTTTTCTCACTTAAAAGAAGCCAAAAGGGGAAGTCCAAGGATGGTGCAACTGCTCAAGAATGTTTCAAGGATCCAGGCTTTTCTCCTTTTATGATGCATCCTGAACAGGTGGCTTTCACTTTCTTAGTACCAAGAGGGCTTCATCTCTAGGTGTTACGTTTAATTCCAGGCAGAAATAAGGGAAAAGGTAAAGAGTGAAATGTAATGTAAAGTAAGAACTCAAAGGTGAAATGTACGTACCGGCTGAGTCTCATGTTATCAAAAGAGTAATAGCTTTTTCAAAACTTCCTGCTCCTGTCCCCACGTCTAGCGGCATCCCATGTATTGCCTCCGAGGGCCACTCCTAGCTGCAAGGGAGTCTAGCAGGTGAGGGTTTTTTTTTCCCCCCTGGGAACCCAGCCATCTAAATTTCGGTTGTAGGGGGCAGAATATGAAAGCTTATTGGTCGTTTCAGTTAAAAAATGTTTTCTAATTGATCTTTTTATTTTTTTTAAATTGTAGTGAAAAACGTCTGAACATCTAACAACATTTACCATCTCAACCATTTTTAACTGCACATTTCAGTGCCATTAAGTACCTTCCCAGTATTGTGCTACCATTTACCACCATCCATCCACAAAACTTTTTTGGTGCAAGCCTGAAACTCCATACCCACTGAATGGCTTCCCGTTCCTTCTTCCCACAGCCCCTGGCCACCACCATTCCACTTTCTGTCTCTAGAAATTTGACTCTTCCAGATTCTCCTATAAGTAGAATCATACGGTATTTGTCCTTTTGTGACAGGCTTATATCATTGAGCATAATATCCTCAGTATGTTGTAGCATGCGCCAGACTTTTTTCCCTTTTTTGAGGCTGAATAACAGTCCATTCCAATATATTCCAATGTAGACACCGTATTTTGTTTATCTGGTCATCTGTGGATGGGGGCTTGGGTTTCCTTTACTTTTTGGCAGTTGTCAGTCACGCTGCTGTGAACGTGCTTGTACAAACATCTCTTTGAGTCCTTACTTTACATTTCCATATACCTAGAAACAGCGTGGCTGGATAGTATGGTGATTCTGTTTTTAGTCTGTTGAGGAACTGCCATACTGTCCTGCACCATTTGGCAGGCAACTGAGCGTGGGGATTCCAGGTTCTCGGCACTCTTGCCACACTTCCTGTTTTCTGGTTTTGTTTTTGTTTTTGTTTCTTTTGATTGTAGCTGTCCTAACGGGAGTGGCGTCTTCTGGTTTTTAATGGATGGGGAGAGAGTTGGGATGGAGGGGGAGTGAGCTGAAAGATAAAAAAAAGATCAAAAACAAGAAATAAGAACTGTCTTACTTCCACTGGGTCAGACGTCACTGAGAGCTTTCTGGAGCGCTCTGGACACCTCGAGTCTAACTGAGAAGGAAGGCAACATGATCTCATGGGACAGAGGTTGCATTGGAGGCTCAGGACACCTGGCTTTTTTACTCAAGGCTCCACCACTGCTGGATTTGGGGAGTGTCCGTAGAGTGCTCTTTACCTGTTTTACCTTCTGTGTGATGAGAATAACAGAATCTGACCCTCCCCCTTCTCACTTACATCAGAGCTGAGATGTTACACAAGATCACACATGTTTGAAATCTGTGAACGAAAGGCATTCTGGAACTTCAGATTATCCAGAGATATTTTCCATCCCTTACATGGAAAGGGAAAGTCCCACAGGGCAGCTCTTTGTGGCTTTTATGCGATGGGAGGAGATTTTGACTCAGATTGTTAGCCAATGTTTGTCTTTTCCTGTCTCCCCTGGAAGACTGGATGATCCTTGAGAACAGGTGTTGTACACAAGGAGAAGGAGCACAGTGACAACTGTCAGTGTTTTGAACATTATCTTGTGCTGGTGGCTGTACTAGATGCTTTAAGAACATCATCATTGTTCTTCGGAATACATCTAGTTCCTAATACAGTACTGATGGTCTCTGTTGATTCAGTAAGGAGCTCTTGGTTTGTGACAGTATGTCTTTTTTTTTTTTTTTGGATGTATGGCACAGTGGTAGTCATGAAAAGCGAAGGTGACAAAAGCAAACAGAATTCATAGAGAAGCAAACAGAATTCATAGAGAGCTCGGTGTTGCCCCCTGCTGGGATCTCAGAATCTTTCCCATCAAAACACCATCAATAATGCCCTTGTCCTTCCTACTGTTATAACACTCACTCACTCACTCACTCACTCACTCTCTCTCTCACTCTCTCTCTCACTCTCTCTCTCTCCCCCCCCATGGGTGTCTCTGTCTCTCTCTTGCTCACAGAGCCCAGGAAGCATACAGTCTTTGTAAGAGTATACATTGTGTTGGCCATGTGCCATCCAGCCAAGCCAAAAATTGTGGAACAATAGGAATCTGTGCCTGGAATATCAGCTAAAAATACCTCATTCCCTCTGCTCTGTTGTTTTCTGGGTATGGTTAAGAGTGTCCCGGGAGGCTAATGAGGATGAAGGGAAAGGAAAACTGACAATTTCAAAGGAAACCAAACCTTTAATTCCCTAAAAAGGAAACATGTATTTTCTGTATGTCTGTTTTATGTTTCTTGCCTTTTTTGCATGTCTGTGTGACAACATGGAAAGTCTATAATATGAGTTGTGCCACCTTGGCTTGGATCATTGGAATCCGTGCTTTTACCAGTCTTTTGCTCTACGGTCTGACTCATCGTCTGCTTTCCAGGTTTTGGTAAAGAAGCGGGGGAAGGAAAAGAAAGCGCTCCTAAGCAGGAGACTCACTGTCTCACACACACTTTCTACTCCTTCCACTGGTTCGGGTACTGGTTAAGTGCCAGGGGGACGCATTTCCATCACTGGTTGGGCCATATGTAACCTCTTTCATTTCTTGATCACTGCCCGAGCCTCAAGCTCTGGCTGGCCCTCTCAGTAGTGTCCACTTTCTCTGTGATTTGGGGTAGGTCCTCGATCCTTCCCTGGCATTGGTTGCTTTCCACTTATAAAATGAGGAGAGAGGTTGACTGATTTCTTGGGGGGAGGGTCTGAGTTGGGTGAGCAAGGCAAGAAGTAGGGTGTCTCAATGAAGGTCTACACGGTGGTCAACGGCCTCAGTAAGAAGCATTCATCTGAGAACTGAAATGATAATGGGGCAAGCGTTTGTCCCAAATATTTGTCAGATAATGTCAGCATTAACCAAATAGCAACTGTTGGTTTTGGTTGGCTAAACATGGAGCTGCTGACTTCCTGAACATATGCTGGGTGTTAGGCAATGAAAGTGGGTGTTGGTCAATACGAGTTGGCTGATGTCAATATTTACCTTGGGTTAGGGTGGACCATAGCCATAGTTGCCTGAATGAAATGCCCTGTTTCCTCTCAAGTATTTGTCCTTTCATATTTGCCTTTTGGTCTGTTCTCCTAGCATATGAAAGGCTTGTTGAATTTTGATTTAATTTGTCATATTCCTGAAGAACAAAGCCTTGAGACACACATGAGTTCTATTTTTGGCTCAGGCATCTGTCTTGATATCTACATGGGTAGATATGACGAATTGGTTTCAATAAGGGGAGTTGAGAGTTGCTGCTTATTGAGAGCAATTAGTATTGTCAGATACTTCAAATCCATTGTCTTAATCTCCAGAACATCTTGCAAGTAGTTACTATCACATTTTTTATGGATAAAGAAGCTGAGGCCCCAAGAGAGTCTAAGACTAACCCCAGTTCTCAAGGCAGAACCAAGATTTGAATCCGGGTTCCCTCAGACTTCCAAAGCCACGCTCTCATCATTCTGTCTCACGGACTCTGGAACAGATACCTCGTAAGGACAAGAAAAGTACTTAGTGCACTGTTTCGAGGTCAAAGCTGCCCACAGCCAGCAGTATTTTCAATGGGCGATGAGCCATGTGTGTTCGGCCCTGCCCTTCTCCGCGAGGCAAGCACCGAGCCTCCAGGACGTGCAGACATCATCCTTAGCGGTTCTCATCCCATTGTATGGTCCTCCTCACTGCTCCCCAGGAGCCCCAAGGAGACAGAGACTCTGATTGGCTCTGCCTGCCACTTATTGTTTTCCATTTTCTCCCCACTGCAGAGTCTTGAGACTGTCTCCTATAGAAGATCCTGCCACTTCTATTGTCCTTGCAGACTTTCCCACCGCCCCAGGACCACAGGCTCAGTTGCTTATTGTGGTGGTGTTGGCTCAGCCTCAAGGACAGAGACCTTGAGCCAGCTGACAAGGTTGCTCGTGTCACTACTTCTAAGGCCACAAGCCATGCTTTTGCTTCCCAATACTTTTGAATGCTCTTCTCTCACCACTTCTCCTTCAGTGTAGCCACACGGTCTCCCAGACTCCCAGCAGCAGATTTCCCCGACAGACAGTTTTGGCTTGTGGCCAATCCCCTCTCTGTGCCTGGATGACCTCAGTTACCAAGTCAACATGGCGCTTAATGTGCGCTGCTGTGCCGCCCCCTGGTGGAAAGGGTGGGAACTGAGCGAAACGCAGATGACTGCCTCCCGGGGAAAGAGCTCCACAAAGACCCCTCTCCTGCTTTCTCAAGCAGAAGTTCATCTCTTCGATTAAAACTAGTTTTGGTAGTGCCGGCAGCAAGACAGCATGATCTGCAGTTGTCAGCTGTCCAAGCCTAAAAGCAGCTCTGAATTTTTTTTTTTTTTTTTTTTTTTAATGTTGGGGCAAAAGAAGTATACAGGCAGTTGGCCTCAAGTGAGAATTAGGGTTTTTCCACATACTTATTTTGTCTTCCATCTTTCCACTTCATTGTCTATGGTGTGGAGGCTTTGAGAAGCTCCCTTGGAGGTCTGCAGGACTCTGGGTCAAGGTTAAGGAAGATCTCAGTCTTTCCAAACACACCCTCTGTTCAGGAACCTTCTGCCATGTCCCTAATGGGGGCTCTCTGTATATTCCTGCTCAATCCTCATGCATCCCAGGGCCCCTGCCGTGGGATGGCTCTGGGTTTGCATGAGGCTGCCATATTTTGCAGTATTCCTATATGTGGGAAGTAGTACCATCTGCCTCAGGGTGGATGTGCGGGATGATAGGGCATCTGGTACCTGGTGTCTGGAGGATGATGGGGCAGGGGTGGGAGAGATTGAAGGAAGCCATGGGAATTCATGGGTGAAAAAGGCCGGTGTGTTGAGAAGAACATGAAGCCTCGGTCGACCTTGGTTTTTACTTTGATATCTAGGGCAAGAAGGCGTTTCACCTAACCGTGCCAGGGCTGTTAGGGAAATCCAGATAAATCCCGTGTGGATGGGCTGGATGCAAACCCTAGCCCGAGGCCATTTCAGCAGGTGGGAACTCAGTCCTTGGCTCCATGATATTGTCAGGGCTGACCCCCAAGTTCACAGCCAGCACCGCCAGAAAGCTGACCTCTGATATCCTTACATTGTTCATGGCCTTGGTCCTGAACTACTCTCTCCATACTCCTTTATCTAATCCTGATTCTCCTGGTCTTGAACACTGTGATTCTTCATCTTTTTTTTTTTTACTAATTTCGCTCTCATATTCATATTCAGCTCTTTTTTCTCCATCACCATCATTACTACCATTGTGATAGATACCACTTTATTGAGGATTTACCTTGTGCCAAGCACTATGCTAAGCAGAGTCAACGCATCAGTTCAATTAATTCTTCTTGGGACTCTATGAGAGATAGGTCCTTTTCTCATCCCTACTCTATTAGATGGGTAAACTAATGCCCCCATAGCCTGACCAAGACCACCTGGCTAATAAGTGGTGGAGTAGGGACTTGGACCTAAGTTTATTTAATTACATCATCTTCCTCCTTGTCCTGTTTCCACACCCAGTCTGTCTCTGGCTGGGCTTCCTTGGGTCTTCCTGGGTCCAACCCCACTGGCCTATATTTTTGTCTGTACCTTGAAAATAGTGACCCCCCCCCCCAGGTTCTCGTGTGAATGGGGTTCCAGCAAGAATTATCTCATTTTGCGGTTGTTTGGGGGCCCGTGTAGACTTGCATGCAGGTGTTGGGTTCTACAGGGTCTCCCAAACACTATTTGTTCCTCACTTAAATCCATAGAGGACAGACCCCTTTCAGGGATCCCTTCAGGTACTTTGAGGCCCAAGAGCTGAGTAGCCTGAAGGGATCAACTTGATTTCTAACCCTGCCTTTCTCCCCCATGTGGACAGCAGAGTCTCAGGACCCAGCCATGGCTCTCCTGACATAGCCGTTTCAGCTGCTTGATCTTTTTACATATTTCTCCTGTGGAAACAGTGCTAGAGAGCCATAAGAGAGAAATGGAAGAAGGAATCTATGAATCAGACGCCTCAGTCTCTCTCCCAGGGAAGAGAAGCATCATGAATGAAGCTGAGCTGAAACCTTGTGAGATACTCTCTGAGTTCACAAAATAGTTCTATTTACTCTTCCCTCACAAATTCACTGTGGTGCTAGAAGGAATTTCACAGTTGCTGGCTCCAAGTGGGTATTTGATAGAGATTCATCCCCTTTTGTTTTTCTCCTCTCTTCCACAAGCTTTTCTTCCTTTGAAGTAAAATAACCGGGGGGGCTGAAATACAGTCTAACTATGAGGAACCTGGCATTTGGAATGGGGGGTGGTCTTCCTAAGATCACACCATTGGCATCAAATCCAGCTGTGTGTCTGGTCCCTCAGCAGGGGTCCCCGTCTTTCTGCTGTGATTCCTGCAGCAGAGGCCTGGGCTGGGGCCTCCCAAGCTTCTGTGCCTCCCTCCCGATGGCCTTGGACGTGTCCCTGAGGATATTCTCAGGTGTCAAGACTTCATGTCTGCTTTTTGAAATGCTCTCATCTCCTTAGCTGTAGAGTAGGATTCCCAACCCTGTAATAAAGTCGTGAATTATAAAAATGGGAGTGAATTAAGAAATTACCTAGCCCTAGTGGGTTTTGAACGTGCCTTAGGGGCAAATGGCTTTCTTCACACAGAATCTGTTCTAGAAATATATCCAGAGAGATCCTTCTTAGAGTGAGCTGTTGGTTGTAGCTGGAGTGTGCATATGTGAGTTTTGTGTTTTTGTGAGCCCATACACAATCTCTTTGGGCCTCGGTTTATATGCATATCGATATATATACATACACATATATAAACCTGTGAATGTGGATGATACGGTTCTGGAAAATATTTGGTTTGGAGAGTGACCGCAGCATGGCCGTGTCGTGCCGAAACACCTTCTGGAGACCTGGATTTGAGTCCCAGCAGTGTCGGTTGCCAGGTGCGGAGTGAGGAGCCTTGAGGAATAGAGACTTGCCCCCTCTGCAGCCTCTCGGTCCTTGATCTGCCACCGATCTAGGCAGTCCCTGGCCATTCGGGACAAGAAAGGCGAAGGACGGTGGCTCTTCTGAGGCCGGTTGGTAAAGGAGGAGCCCTTGAGTCCTGGTCTCCCTGCTGCAGTCACATACCTTCCTCTTTGCTGTTCCCAGGGGCAGCCAGCATGGGGCAGGAGGGCGGGAAGGCTGCAGCTGGGTTGTGGGGCTTCACTCCTGGTCCCGGTGGCATGGGGGCGCACATGCTTTGTCTCAGGCCTGTTCTCTGTCGGGGGGCAGCCCTGGATTCGTCCCCCGGGGCAGGACCACACTCCTTGGAGACAAAGTCACCCCCCCTCGAAGCTGGGACGTGTGGACAGACGGGAGCTCACGCTGCTGAGGAAGAAGTGCTCTCCCAGGATGGGACTCCAGGTGGAAACTCCTAAGTGTATGTTGCCACCTTGGGGGCAAAAAAATACCCCGAAGATCAAAATGCAGAGGCAGGGCAAGTAAGAATGATGCAAGCACGTGCTACCCCTGGTAGATGACAAAGTACCCCCCCATCCGTGTTCTCATCTAGTCCTCACCAGTCCCGCAGTGTTGGCATCGTTGATTGCCTTCTCTATCTGAGCAAACCGAAGCTGCCAGAGATGGAGCGCTCTGCTCCACGTCCTCCTACTGACCGCTTGGAAGTGGCAGCACCTGCCAACTCAGGCTCTCTCACCAGAACTAAAAGTGGTCCCTCTCGGAGCTTGTGGGGGGGGGGGCGCTACCCGATGAGGTGGAAGAGGACATTGAATGGAATTGAGGTGGAGGGCATGGGAAAGCGCCCGGGGGAGGGGGAGAGGGGGGACGAGACCAAAAATTCCTGAACCCCTAAGCGAAAGGGGTGGGTCTCTCCTTTGGGCCGCTCTGGCTCTTCCCTCCTACAGACTCCAGACACAGGGCACTGTGGTCTTTGCTCAGAGCCCGCTGCCTGCCCGAGCCTGGGAGCTGCCTGAGGCCAGGGCGGCCCGGACCGTGGACCGTGCGGAGGGCGTTCGCTGGAGGAAGGAGCGCGCTAACCGCCGGCTCAGTTTCTGGGACGGGCCCTGCCCCGGGTGCTTTTCCGTGAGCTAGAGGGTCTTGTGGCCATTTTCCAGGTGAGGGAATCCGATGCAAAGAGGAGATAAGGAATCATTCGAAGAGTTTTGAGGGGTAGGAAAATCTACAACGGTAGGAGAAGTGGGGAGTTATTATGTATGCCTAGAAGAGCCGGACCTTTCTGGATACCTTGTCTAGCTTTTCAAGGGCACAGCCAGTCTGCCAGGCTCTGAACCCAGAGTGAAGTCTCATTAGCATTCAGAGGGGGAAGGAACCGTGGGGGACGCCATCCAGGGCATTGGGAAGAGACAGGCTGTGTTTTAATTACGACCTGGACTTTTGAACAAATCCTTTTCTCTGCTTGTCTGAGCCTTAGAGAAAACAACTTGTGGGAGGTGTGCCGTCAGCAGCTGGGTCCATAGTGGGACCCGCACAGCTGTGTACACATCTGGCACACAGGTGGTGGACGGCATGAGTCTCTTCTCCTTGAATTGCTCTGGGGTTAGGGAGGGTAGCAAGAGTCAAGGTAGCGAGGTGAGGTTGGCCCGGTCTTCACCCGGAGCGGGAGGGCCGGTGGAGGGAATGGAGAGAAACAGCACTGCGCCCCCCTCTTCCCGGCCCCGGCATCCCCACTGCCCGTGACCATTCCAGGATTGGAGCCCAGACTCTTCTCCAGCCGCTCCTGAGTCAACATGGTGGGCTTTCTTTGTAGAGCCCCCTCTGACCCTCCCATCTCCAACTTGGGGGGAACTTTTAGGAGAGGGGGATGGAATTCAGAAGGGGGGAGGAGGGGGAGGGGAGTAATAAGGTAGGAGTTAGGCAAGCGCGGAGGCTGCCACCTGCTGCTGCAGATTCTTGTTCTTGCAGCGCTTGTTGACTCCCCGGGGCGTTCGCCTTCAGTCTGCCTAACAGTTCATTCCAGGGGAAGGGGAGGAGAAGGAGGGCTTTGGGGACAAAGGGCCTTTGACCAGCTCCTGGAAAAGCACTGATTAGTTTGCTCAGGTTGGCAAACAGTGACTAGGGACTAGGGGCCGGGGATGAACTGGGTGATTTTTCTCCCCGATGCGTGGCATCCAGCATGGGGGCAGGAAGTAAAAGCAAATGTTCGGGGACTGGTGTTGGATATGGAGACCAAAACCACACAGGGCAGCTGGAGGAAGCGGGGAGGAGAAGGCAGGGCTGCTGGTGTCTGGAGTTGTGGTTGGCGGCTCTTGCATACCTTGTCAGTGGCGAAAGAGCCATGCCAGCCCCTTGGAGGTTGAGAGACAGAGGGCAGGCGTATCAGGATGGGGATTTCTAAGGTGCTCCTGATGGCCAGGAGGGAGGGGCTGGTGTGGTGGCCCAAGGCCTGGGTTGAGAGAGACAGAGCAAGCTCATGCATTCCTGACCCCGAGCTGTGCTGGAATCACCTGCTGGCTGGCCTCTGTCCTGGGAGGCTCTTCCTTCGTGGTTCCATGGGAGGCAGCTTCCTTCTCTTCCCCAGGCCTTGGCTTCCTTCACCCGAAGAATCTGAATGGCCTCCATGTTACTTTGGCCCATCTGTGTGCAGTGCCTCCTTGGGAACCCCTCCTTCACTTTCTCTTCACCCTCAAAACTATTCCCTTCTTCCAGGAAGCTTCCAAGATAAACACCCTGGGAGTCATGAACCAGTAAAGTTTTAGAGCTGGGAAGTGATTCTGTTATCAACAAAGTATGGCTTGATGCCATTCTATTTTGTGTTCACTGGACACTGCTTTGTGTTGTTCTTGTATTCCGTTTCCCACAGGTAAATCTCTGTGGGTAGACATTATTTGTTTGTTTGTTTGCGCTTTCTCTCACTGGTGTGTGAGCTCCGTGGGGTTGGGGATGTGGTTTTGGATAATTTTGTGCCTACAACAGTGCCTGACACCAGGCGGACACTCCCTATAGACTCGCTTATGTACGTGAATGTTGCCAGGGTGGTGGTTTCTTTTCTCCCCTCCCAGTTAGGACAGGTAGTGCCTAGACGAGTAAGTGAATGTGTGAATGAGCTTTTGAGACGGGGTTGGCCACACTTAGGCCATGACGGTGGTTGGCCTGCCTATAAGAAAATGGTCTTCCGTTATTCTGCCTCCTCAGCTCCCACCAGCATGGGGCTCATTAGCAGAGCCTGGATGTGCTCTGAGTCCGCTTGTGTCTGGCTTTGCGATGAGAGGAGGGGTGAGGAATTTTCTGTACTCTGGCCGTTCCATCGGCCCCACTGCCATCCTCACCCTACACCATCTGAACGGTCCATGTCTGTTGAACCCTCTGGTATGTGAAGACAAACAGGGAGAGAGAGTATGTTTTTTTTTTTTTTTTAAGATTTTATTTATTTATTTGTCAGAGAGCACAAGTAGGGGGAGCGGCAGAGGGAGAAGCAGGCTCCCTGCTGAGCAAGGAGCCCAATGTGGGACTCAGTCTCACGACCTGGGATCATGACCTTAGCCGAAGACAGATGCTTAACCCAGGTGCCCCAAGAGAGTGGTTTTGAGAGAGATTCTTTTCTGCCTATTATACTACTATTTAAAGAAAAAAAGAAAGAAAAGAAAACTTGTTTATTTTGAGGAGATATAGAAATGAGTGCTACAATGAATGAATCCCAGAGATAGTTTTAGGGTGTGCTTATGCCAAAGGGCATAAGGCATAAGGCATAATTGCCAAAGGCAATTGTGTTATCATGAGGCAATTTTAAAAAGGAATAGATCTGCTTTAAATTTTAGTCTGTCTCAGACTAGCCTGAACTGTTATTGATCTGGGGGTGGGCAAGGAGAAGAATTACTTTTATTGGGACCTACTGTGTGGCAGCCCCTATTTGAGGCTCTTTGCAAGTGTCATTTTAGGAGAACCAGTTAGATTCATGGGTCAAATCAAATCAACTTTTAGTGAGTATCCACCGTGTGCAAGCGGTTGTGGGTTATAGAGCTTTTCCACAGGTTGTCTTCTTCCAATGCAGGCTGTTGGTGGGAGTAGTTACAAGCATGGGGAAAGTTAGACAATAAGGCAAGATTAAGATGTGTCAAGTCAGCCGTAGGAAGCGGTCACCCTAAGGCTTTTTAAAAAATTTTTTATTTATTTTTAAAAATATTTTATTTATTTATTTGAGAGGGCGAGCGAGCCTGAGCAGGGGGAGGCAGAGGGGCAGAGGGAGGGGGAAAGAATCTCAAGCAGACTCTGCGCTGAGTGTGGAGCCCGATGGCAGGCTCGATCTCCTGGCCCTGAGATCATGACCGAGCCGAAAGCCAGAGCTGGATGCTTAACCCACTGAGCCACCCGGGCACCTGGTGTTTGGCATCTTGAAACACCTCCGGGAAGCTACTGAATGAGCAGCACAGACAGATCGTGTAGAGGTATTCAGAGGAGGGGCAGTTTCTTCAGACTTGGGCAGGGCAGGCCAAGGCAGGATTCTCGGAGGTGGGACCTGCTATATCCTGAAGGGTGGTTGGGATTGGCTAGATTCAACAGACAAGGATGGGCTTCACAGGAGGGTGGGATGGCGTTAATAGGCCCAGAGGCAGGAAATCAGAAAGAAGTGCGGGGGCGGCGACATCGTCATTAGCCACCAGCTCTGACCACCAGGAGCCTGGGAGCCAACCCCCCACGCTTCCCTGTCTCCAAATTGTGGGTTCTGTCCCCTCCTCTCTGCCGACCATTGTCACTACTCGGCGGCTTTCCCTCCCTCGTCTCTCTGACTCCATTTCCATTCTACCCTTCATGCTTACAAAGAGTTCCTTTTCCTAAACGGGGCTCTTATCACGTTAAACATCGTTCAGCGACTCCCCATTGCTTGCCAGACGATGTCCAGCCTGAGTGTGTTGAGCGGTCACGACTGGCCTCCCCTGTTCCCCTGCTTGGGCAGCCTGCCTCCAACCCGCTGGAGCACGTAGCACACTCTGAGCCCTGGGCCTTCACACCGGCTGTTCCCTCTGCTTGAGATCCTCTCCTCCTACCCCGTTACGCCATCAGCCTGCCCGCCTTCCTGTCTTTCCTTTGACGGAGATTTACCGACCTCATGATAAAATGTGAATCACCCTCTGTGCACCTGATTGTTCCTTGTGCCCCCCCCTCCATGCTCTGAAGCCATTATTTGGATGCGTCATTAGCCTGAGCTCATTTCTGATAGGGATTTTCTTTCATTCACCTTGGCATCATTTGTACCCACTGCTTTGGCTGGGCATAGAGGGACACCTTGACGTGGTTTGCTGGAAATAACTGAAATGAAATGAGAAGTCCCAAGAGAGAGACTGAATCCATCGAATGCCACCACGGGAAGCTGTGATGCAGTTCCTCTCTCAAAAACCAGATTACACATCAGAATGCCCTGGCAAGCTTGCTAGGGGCTGGGGCTCCCCTTTTCTAACTGGTAGGAGGGGGCCTGGACATATTTGTGTTCCTGTTATTTGGTTTAAACTATAAGCTTCCCCAGGAATTCTGGGCAGCCATTGGGCCCCAGTGCGTAGACCTCCCTTTGGGAACACTGTGTCCTAGACCCACACCAGTCACATTCTGGGCTCAGACTGCAGCCAGCACCTCTGCCCCTGCTTTTCTTGAGCCTTGGTGAGGAACTCACCTGCATCCTTTGGTTCCACCCCGTCAGAGAATACATCACCCGGATTTCCAGTGTATTCCATTCCAACCAACTTCACCCCAGTTCTTGAACTCTCTTTTGCCGTTGGCCAGAGGCCCGCTGGGCCCAATTCGACCTTTCTCAAAGACCTTGCTTTTCTTTCTTCCCCTGCTGCCAGGCTGTTTGCAGTCAAATGTGGGGGCTGCTTCGAGGCCATTGCACCCAATGAGTTCGTCATGCGGGCCCAGAAGAGTGTATATCACCTGAGCTGCTTCTGCTGCTGTGTCTGTGAGCGGCAGCTCCAGAAGGGCGATGAGTTTGTCCTGAAGGAGGGACAGTTGCTCTGCAAAGGGGACTATGAGAAGGAGCGGGAGCTACTCAGCCTGGTGAGCCCAGCAGCGTCAGACTCAGGTGAGTGCCACGCGGGGGGAGGGCGGGGGGGGTGCGTGGGAGGGGTGGGACGGTGGGGTGAGCTCACCGTCTGCCTTGCTTTCTCCCCAGAGGCCCAGCCACTGGGGCAGCCTAGGTCCATGGCAAAGCAGGTGTGTGCATTCCAGGCAGTATCTTTATAAGGTTGGAATGATCTCTCGTTGGTCAGGAATTGTCGTGATGATGCCATATAATACGTTACCTCCAAATTCTGTGGTTCACGACTGTGAACGCCTAGTCACAGGTTAACAGGAGTGACTCTGTGTCAGGCTGAGGGTCTGCAAGTCACCTGGAATCTGCCGAGGTGAGCTCTGGGCTGCAGACTGGGCTCGGGTCTGCTCTGCATGGTTCTCTCCAGGATCCAGGCTTGAGAAGTGGCAGCTGCAGGGCATGATCTTCTCTTGCCAGGGACAAAGGTGCAAGAAGGCACGCTTAACCTTACAAGTGCATTTCAAGCCTCTGCTCATATTGTGTGGGCTAACGGTCCACTGGCTAAAGCAAATTAAAGGCTCAAACCCAAAGCCCAGGGGAGGGGAGGTATACTGCACGCCCTACAAGGCCCTGCTAGGGTATAGATATGTGATACTGTTAAAGGGAATGATGCACTGGAACCAGTAATTCGGTCTGTTTCCCCATCTGTCAAGTGGGAAAGCTGGAAGCTACCTGAGGCTGGGCGGGTCACGGAGAGAAAGGAACTAGAATGTACCACCCACCCAACCCCCACCCTTCCTGCCTTAGAGCGGGGGGGGGGGGGGGGGGCGGGGGGCGGGGGAGATGGCAGAGCTCCAGCAATTGCATAGAGTGCATTTCAGAAGGCCAGGGAAATTGAATTAAGTGTCCAGGTTAAGCATGTGTCTGTCTCCACTGGGTAGCATTCGTCTGGCTCTGCCCCTCCCTTCTCTAAATTAGTGAGAGCCCTGTGGCCTTCCTAATTCTTGCCGATCTCAGTGTAATTCCAGCCCCCTGAACATGCCTATAACCTCCTGCTGCCACCTCTTCAGCCGTTCGGGGACCTCTTAGACGCCCCCCCCCCCCCGACTCTTCCCTTGGCCTTGCGGGACTCCAGTGCATCAGTGTCTCCCACTCAGCTCTGTGCCTTACACTTTCATCCCCCCTCTGTCCCTCTCCTGCCCTTTGGGGTCTTGCCAGCATATTCTTTCAGCTTCTGTCTCGGGGCTCTTTCCCCAGGGAAGACTCTTCATCCCTGGCGTCACTGAGTTGACCCTTAACTCCCCCTCCTGGGCCACCCATCCCACTTTATTGCGGTTGCTTGTCTGGCTCTTTGTTGTTCTTGCCAAGTGCTAAGCCCCACGAGGGACGGCATGTGTCTCTTTCGCTGCTGTGTCCCCAGGGCTTAGCACAGGCCTGGAACACTCAGGGTGCTTGATAAACTCGTACAGGAGTGAGTAAACTCTTGAAACAAAAGCACTGCAGCAAGATGCTCGAGTCCAGGGGCTTTGGGGACAGGTGTGGGTGGGGGGGGCTCCCCCTGGCTGCCCTTACAGCCATGTGACTGTGGGCAACTTTTGGAACCTCCCTAAGACTCAGTTTCCACAGCTGTAAAGTCGTGATAGTCAGGCCTCCCTCACGGTTTTATTGAGGGGGAATAAAAGAGAGAATGCATACCACAGCCTGAAGCGCATTACACTGCAGGCGCTGAACACCTGCCTGCTGGTGGTGGATCCTCATACGAGGCTGTTTTGCTTCCTTTACCTCCCCGTTGGTTCTTCTTGCCTGACTCTGCTTGCAGCCTTAAGTAAGTGGACACCAGGGCAATCCCAACTCTGCCTGTCTTCAGTTTTCCTGGATTTGTCTTAATTTGGAGGCAGTTTCTCCTTTTCCGGAACGCTGCTACTGACACATTGGGAATCTCCTGCTGGGGTAATCGGGCCCCTTCTAACCAAACTTCACGGCCTCCGCTCGGTATAAGAAGGTCAGCTCAGCGCTCAGCATGGCTGTCTTGCGGTGCCCACCCACTGAGGCCTCCTTCCCGGAATATTGCAAAATCTCCAAAGGGCTTAGGTGCTATGGTGATCAGGATGCTAGTGGGACTCTGAAAAGGGACACGCCATTCTTCCTCACACGGGCAGATGTGCTGTGGTCTAGCCCTTCTTGGCACAATTGTGTGGGGCTTGACTATGAACTTACCCAGTCGGTCCCTGTGTTAAGGACTCACAGATTTAATTGACTACAGAATTAGGGTGAGGCATGAATGTACCGTCCCCCGCATCCCACCCCCTGCGCAACGACCAAAAAAAAAAAAAAAAAAAGCTGTATCTGAACAGTGTTAATAGAAATAAAATGTTCAGAGTATGGGAACTGCTAGGGGCCCACTTTTCTGACCCCGTTTTCAGCAACAGGTTCCATTCTGAGCATTTTCTTTGGAGGCTGCTGTAGACACAGTAGAGCTTTCTGGTTCATTTATGCACATTTGTTTGGCCGACATACCTTGAGTGCTTACTTTATGCCGGGGATAGAGTCAAAATGGGAATGACAAGCATGATGCAGGGGTGAGGAGAGCTCAAAATCATGTCAGATGAAGGAAGTATAGATGTTTAGGCTAGAAAAGTAAAGACGACATGAGGGCGTAATGGTTGCCTTCCCAGGGTTGGATCGGACCTATTTCTAACTTCAGAGAGCAGACTTAGAATTCACTCAGTTATCTAACAAAATCTTTGAGTATTTACATTATAGATAGGAAGGTAAAGGCTAGCAGTTCTGACTCAACATTGGGAGTGTTAGAATGTCATCCTAATTATTAGAGCTAACAAAGAATCAGGCTACTCAAAGAGGGAGGTCCCCCACTTGTTGGAACTAATACTGGTGTGGCGGGAGAGGAGAATGGTTCTACAGGATGTCCGTTGTCCCTTTCGACTTGAAAAATCTATCCTTGTTTAGCAGCTTTAAGCAAAATGATATTAAAATCTCAGCCAGAACCAAATGGTATTTTTTTTGTCAATTTTATCATTTTGTCAATTATATAAATATTGCCCGTCTTACATCAGAAAATGTTGCGTGTGCCAAATTCTACCTCACTAACAAGAGGATAGAGAAACAGGGTTGTAGGTTTTCATTCCTTTGTTCCCTCAGCAAAGCTTAGCCTGATGCCAAGGGGAAGAGTAAGTGATCAATAAGTACCTAATGAGCAGAACTCAATCTTCAAGGAAAGAAGCCCACCTCGTATCGGGGGGCTTACAGAAAGCAAACAATTTTAGGATGTGTCTCAGTACAAACACAATTTCTCCCCTTATATCTGTCTTGAGTGCTCTACATATCACAGGTACTTGATAAATATTTGGTGAGTGAATGATTGAATGGGCTGTCATCTTGAAGGTTTTTATCAGTGACTTGGATGAAGACACAGAAGGCAGGTTTCTTCAATTTGCGGATGACACAAAGCTGGCAGGGAACGCTCCTGGTGGGGCAGCTAAGACTCTCCATGTTCAAAAGGATTTTGACAAGCTCACAGAATAGCACAAAGTCAGCAAGATGAAATTGAACCATTGGCTTCCAAAATTCAGTAGTGATGATGTGGAACAGGGCCTGTTTGGGTGGAATTCCACATGGGGTTTCGTCAGTGGGAGCCACAAGGAATCCTGTATTAACAGAACTATAATGTCCCTAACTTGTAATTGTAGCTCCAATTTTGTATTGATTAGTGCACATTTAAGATATGTGGTCTCATTTTAAGTAATGCATTTGAGGACATCACTGACAAATTAGAGAGAGGGTCCAGAGGAGAGTGATTACCTTATCGAACAGTAAATAGCTAAAGAAACTCTGTATATTTAGTTCTGTGAAAATAAGTCTAAGGGAAATAGGAGAGTCATACCCAAGGGTGCAGACCCATGTCATGTGGACGAAATGACTGGTTTTGGTGTCCAACAAGGGTGCAGACTAGACCCTTTATGAGAAGTGGAAAGGCTTGTCTCTTAACATCTTAATCACAGTGGGTGGAAGACAAGACCAGTGACCTCTAGGGCTGCTTAAATGGAGGATTCTAGAATCTATGGTGCTATGATGCTGACTATTCCGACTTACGGAAAAGCATGGGGCACATTTGCAGCTCTAAGGGACACCAAATTTGGAGATCTTTAGCTGCTGTATCTCTTTTCTGGTGTGGCTAGAAAAGCTTTTATCCCGATCCCTGCTTTGCCAGTGGCCTGGAAGCAACCTCTCAAGAAGAATGATATTTGTAGCTGGGGTCTGACAATTTTCTTTGGGCTTTAATGGGCAATGTGAATGCCCGGGCCTCCAGGAGAGACCTAGTGACATTCATGCCTGTGCTCTCCTTCTCGGCCAGAGAATCACACGGGCTTGTGATTGGAAGGCACACGAGAGGTTCTTCAGTTCACATCCCACCAAATGCTCATGCGGCCTCCGTCAGTGTGTCTCCAGCCATGGGGAATGCTTGGTCTCACGTTCTGAGTGTGGATTGTCAGAATTGTTAGACAGAGCCCCAGTGTCTGTGTCCATGTACAGCCTCAACCTTGGTCTTGGTTCTACTTTCCAGAACTCACAAAATCAGCCAATCTCTCTGACATGTGGCAGCCCTTTGCATTGCAGATGGAGAGCCTCGTACTTCCTGAGTCCTCTGTTGTCCTGTCTCATTCTGCCCCATTCTTCCAACTGTCCTGTCAAGGGGACTGCTCTATCTGTAAACGTACAGCAGCCTCTCTAGAAGGTACCGTCCAGAAGGGCATGAAATCTTCGACATGTGGTCTGAACTAGCACAGTGTTATCACTTCTACTTGTCATGGACGTCATGTTCTATTGACATGGCCCATGATTTCATTGGCTTTTTTGACTGGGGTGGGGGCGGAGGCTTGGGGGCTGATCGTAGGCAATCATATTCTCCTGGCTGGTTCATGTTGCATGTCTTAGTTATTTACCCCCTTCACATTTCGACCTCAGAGGTCATCTGAGAGTGTCTTGTGCAACAGTTTTTAAAAACTTTATTTTGAAATAAAATTTTAGATTTACTGAATGATTGCAAAGTAAGACAAATTGCCATATAGCCTTCATCTGGCTTCCCCTAATGTTAGCATTTCACACTGACGTGAACGTTTTGATAAGTGCATCACGTGAACTAAGAAATTAACATCAGTCCAGTACTGTTCACTAGACTATATAAGCTAAAGCTATGGTTTGATTTCACAAGATTTTCCACCAGTGTCTTTATCCATCCCAGGATTCAATCCAGGATACCAAGTTGTGTTTAGTTTTTTGTTATTTTTACATTAAATTGCCTTTCCTTTTTCTTCATTTTTGGGATCAGGGACTCAGACTGTGTTTTTGGCTTGTTCATTCTGGGGTGTGTTTGTTTACCATTTTAAGGTTTTCTTTCTTGAAGACCAGCATGCATTTTAGATTATGCCCAGCATTGATTCCTTGGCCATTATTTTCTTCCAAGTTTCAAACCCTTGATTCCTCTCGGTTTACCCACTCTTCCTTGGTCAGAACCAAAGTCCAAGAGTAGATGGCCCTACATTCCTCCCTTTAGCTTCTGAGAGTTGAAACCATCAGCAGGGTAAGGCAGGGCTCTCTCTGGTGCTCTGCTTTTGTGGAGGGATTTTCCCAGAGGAAGCCCTGGGCCATGAAGGCCCTATCATGAGGATGCCTTTCTGCAAAGTAGGTTTTATGTTTAAGATAAATACAGCAATTCCATGGCCTCTGTTTATCCAGTCGTCCGGACTGCTTGGGGAGGCTTCTGCCCTTTCTTGCCTTGTGGTCTACACTCGCCTGGCCTTTGCACAGTGTCTGGTATGCAACAGATGCTCAGTACATGTTTCCTTACTGTGTGAATAAATTAACTTTGTCCGGTTCATATTAGCCTCTGAAGGCCTTAGCAGAGAAGCACAGATCTCCAGTATGGCGGCTTCTTACTGGAGCTGGAATGAAGATTCCTGACACATACTGGAGTTTGGGGATTCTTCCTTCTTAATTTTCCTTAGGATATGGGCTGTTGATGCTTTGGGAGATCCAGATGCCTCTCTTGTCACTCAAATTTTGCAATATATCTCTTTTTCCTTCTTTTCTGTGTCAGGTTTAGGCATTTGTTTTAATTTCCTTCCACAGCCTTGGAACTGATTTAAAAAAAAACCATTACAGAAGTATTTCTTTCAACCTATCTTGGAACTCTTGTTCTCCAATAAATTAGAGCAGAGAGGTAGTGGTTACCTCCTAAGTTTTGGAAAATGCCTGACTGTTCTATAGAATTATCCTTGTCAGTTCATAGTTATGAATTTTAGAATGCAGAATTTGAAAGAAAAAGTCAGCAGGAGGTATGAGGAAGTATCATTTTCCAAACGGTGATGCAGAGTGTGTGGGGTCTAAAGTTAGGTCTGCATTTGAGTCTTGCCCTACACTCCCAGCAGTGTGACCTTGGGAAAGTTACTTTGCTTTCCCAGGACTCTCTTTCTGAACCAGTGAGAGGTGATCAACAGCCTGAAACTTGGTCCATGTCCAGTAAATGGCAGACATTGATCTTATCTTCCAGTGCGAGGGCTGGGCAGCTCACAGCTCATATGCTTATTTTGCCAAAGATCCATCATTTCACAAACATCTCATCTTCTGTCTTTGCTCTTCTGTTTCAGATGCTTCTGGATGGCTGACCTGGGGCCATCTGAGGGTAGTACAGGGAGAGGGCCTGTGATTTTGGGTGGCTAGGATGTATGAACTACAGATGGACTGAGTCACCCCATGGGGCCTGCATGCCTCAGAGGTGCTCCCCAGTCTCTGAACATTGTAGCTAGTGCTGCATCCTGGAAAGTCCATGCAGAAGGCCAGGAGGAAACAGTCTTACGGTCACTTCTGGGACTTAATAGGAATTTCAAGCAAGAATGGGAAGCATGTGTTGTACTGAGCTACCATTCTTTTATCAACTGGGGAACTGAGGTTTAGAAGGATTCTGATTTGAGCTCTTTTGAGTGTCCAAGTATCTTCTTATTCCTGAACATAACATTTCCTGGGATGTGGTTATCCTGGCTGTGGATCTATCTGTGCCTCTTGGTCTGAGGGTGGTGGTATATCTCCCATCTTCAAATGAATTGCTTTTGGAGTGGATTATGCTTCTCTTCTGCAACACTGGTCTTCGAGTCCAGGAAGGACATTGAACCTGACAGTTACCTGTTAGTGAATGCACTGTGTTCCTGAATAGGCCTGTTAGGATCACTCTGTTACCCACTGTAATCTGTTTATATCTTTCTGGGCAGCCAGCTTATCAACCTTTAATTCAACAGATATTTCTTATAGATGCCTACATGGTCCCAGGCTCTGGGCTAAATGCTGTGTTTCAGTTGCTGAAAAAGAAGGGCAGAGGAGTTCGAGAATACTGAACCGCGCAATTCAGAGAAATATCTCAAAGCCAACCTCCTGATGCCAGGGGAATAGTGGGGCCCTGGTATAAAGTGATATAAGGAGGCTGAGAGCTGGGAAAAGGGACAGCCTGGAAATTAGTTTTGTCATTCTTTCCTTTAAGAAAAGGATTTTTCTTAAAGGAAAGATATTTTTTATTTTTTTAAATCTTTTATTTTTTAAGATTTTATTTATTTGAGAGAGAGAGAATGAGAGAGAGAGAGCATGAGAGAGGGGAGGGTCAGAGGAAGAAGCATATTCCCCGCTGAGCAGGGAGCCCGATGTGGGACTCGATCCCGGGACTCCAGGATCATGACCTGAGCGAAAGGCAGTCACTTAACCTACTGAGCCTCCCAGGCACCCTATGCTACTTATTTTTTAATTGTAGTCTTATCTCTATTAGTGTCATAACCCACCAACGGATCGTGACCTGAAGTTCGAAAAATACCATTTCTAAGGGCAATTTACTTGCAAACCTATCCCCAGGTTTTGGAATTGGTATGGATTCTTCAAATTTCAAGCCAATAACTATGTTTTAATCTTCTGTATATACCCATTCTGTCAGGTGCTGAGAATAAGACCAAAGACACAGAAGAGATCATCTGGCCCCAAAGACTTGGCACAGAGCCCTGCACAGAGTAAACACGCAATAACTATTACCCGCTTTCATTGTGGTTAACATTATCAAGGGGACATGAAAAGCACACACATTTATATCATGACTAACACAAAGATCTTTGTGGACATTTTCTGATTTATTAATCTGGCATCTCTGGATAGCAGGGAAGAGAAAGTTATAATTGCCTGCGTTCTTTACCTTGTTTTCAAAATGAAGTTTTGTCTCTTGTTAGTATCACAGCCGTGAAATTGACTACAGAATTATTTGTTGCTTTCAGTCTGGGGCTCAATGCTTCTTTTCTGTTCTGAACTTTTGTCTTCCCGTGTATTTGTTTTGTCTTCATATTATAGATGGAGAAATAAGGACACAGGATACTTGAGTCAGGGATAAGCCAGAATAAGAACTTAATTCTACCAATTACCAAGTCAGGACACTTGATACTCAGCCTCTGCTATAATTGTGAGTTGAGTATCTTTCGTGCTTGAAAAGTTACAGGCAATGTACAAACTCAGGCAATGCATTATCTCTTTTCCATCAACTGTGATTTAATTTTAGGTTTATGCTCACACTTAATCATTTTAGTAGAAATCATCATTTAAAATTAGTGCAATTGCTTCAGAGCATATTTAATCTGTCATAGTGTGCTGTGTGCATTCATTTCTCTTGCACAATCCCTAGAAGAACAAAACTGGTCAAATGGACAGCTGATCTTGTGATGTTCACGTGATGATGATGTTAACAATTATTGAGCCCTTACTTTGCAAAAAGCATTGCCTTAGGCACTCTAAACAAATTAACTAACTTAAACGTATGTCAGGCTGATGTGGAAGCCGATGTTATGATTATTCCCATTCTACAGATGAGGGAAGGGGACCATGGAAAAATCAGTAATTTGTTTAAGGTCCTATAGCTAATAACTGAAAGAGCCAGAATTGAAACTAGGGCAGTCCAGCTCCAGAGCCTGCATCATTAAGCATTATGCTGTGCTGTCCAATCGATAAAGATGTGAGGTCTATTAAAATAGACCTCACATTTTGTTCTCATGTTTCATTGACAGCTCTCCCTGGCTGCCTATGGCAGTGCTCCAGGTCCTCGGTAAGGACTTACTACCTGAGAGACCCCAACCGAAGAACCTTCTCACATATAATTAAAGCAACGAAAACAAGGTGAATTGAACTAAGTTTACACTCCTTTTCAAATCAGTCAAAAGTTCACCTTCTGTTTGAACTCCAGATCCTCCTCAATAATTAATTAATCACTGTCGCTATACTTCTCTTGGGCAACTCCTATAAGGAAGTAGGAGGTTTTGAAGGATCCAAAGACAACATGGTGTCTAAATATGGAAGTACTTGAAAAGTGCACACAAAAAACTTACTGGTTTTGTTTTGTTTTGTTCTGTTTTATAATGATTCATCAAACTTCTCCTGTGGTGATCTGATGGTTGTAGGAAAAACCAATTGACATTTTTGTCCAGATGAGAGGTGTCAGCTGTGCAACCCACAGCCCTCATTAATTAAGTGAATAAGAGTACGACGGTGGAGTAAATCAGTCAGTATCAAAACTTCTAATAGGCTTCGCTGATCTGCAATGTCCTACCATCTGTTATGACCCCACTTTCAGGAGAAATGCACTCAGATATGTTTTTCAAGTAGCAGTGTTGACATTGTGCCTGTATCTCCATCATTTTAAAAATATTTTATTTATGAGAGAGAGAATGTGGGGGGATGAGCAGAAGGAGAGGGACAAACAGACTCCATGTTGAGCACAGAGCCTGACACGGGCTTGATCTCAGGACCCTGAGATCATGACCTGAGCAAGAACCAAGAGTCAGATGCCTGACTGACTGAGCCACCCAAGTGCCCCTCTATCTATCCATCTTTATATTGGATCCTTTTTGAATACAATGGCAGGACTTTGCAGGATGACTAGTGAATGTTAGGGGTGAAATCTCTGGCCATGGAGACCCAAACCATGACTGACTTGTCATTACCTGAGCTAAATGACCAGAGACTCCCGTTTCTGGAAAAGGTTGGGGGAGTAAGTGCAGGGAAGATGCTGGTTTTCTTGCACTGACATGCCAGCCAAGCCCATCAACTTTTAGACTTCCAACCCAGAGGTTTCACGATGAATCTGAAGATGCTTTAGACCATATACTGAGCAAAAGGAGGAATCACCTCCAGTATTTCTCTGTACCATGGCATCAGTGACCTAGGAGAAACCCGAGTCTACTAAGGTTTGGTTGCAAACCAGCCTATAGCTTCCTCTGAGCACGTTGGTACTTGGTGCTGTAAAAGTATGTGGAAGACCAGGCAATATAAGAACCACTTGGATTCTTACTGGTCCAAATCCATGTTTGCATGCAGGGACCCAGCGGCATGCTTCCTTTTTCTTGGTGATTCTGAGTAGGGATTTGAGATGCATGTGCATGCATGTACTGGGTGGGATCAGTGGACCAAGCTGGTATTCAAGGTAAGTGTCCAGGAATTTCTTAGGCATCTGTGAGGGTGGCAAGGTAGTGGCTTGAACCAACTCAGCATCTCTTCAATGAGTGGGAATTTGCTGAGCACCTGCATCAGGCAAGGATTGGGTTTGGGGCGTGGGGGAACACATAGAAGTATATGATATCTGACTAATGAGTAGATATTTTGGGCATGGACTATGTAACAGGACTGCTACGGGTGCAGCTTATATCCTAGTGGAGAGGGACAGCCAGTAATCAAATAGGTAAGCAAAATTAATGTGCTCAAATGAGAGTGACTCTTCAAAGTAGTCGCCCTATAAGACTTATTCTTCTTATGTATAGGGCTTCTATGGCATGGGTCTTTAAGTGGGCCGGGGTGCTCCTGGGCTTCTGGTTAGTTTGTTTTTTTAAATCTCCCTAGGTGAGTCTCATGTACAGCTGAGGTTGAGAACCACTGGCCCAGCAGAAGGTGAAGGTCAGGGGGACAGAGTCGGGGCACCTCAATCAGTGTTTTCACCCAATGGCAGAGCTTTGGGGCTGATCCAGGGAGCTTCTGGAATTAAAACAAAAGGCAGCTGTTTCCTCAGAGTAAGCAGGGCTGGGAGATGTAGCAAACAGGAATCTAGTTAAATCTGAATTTTTGATAAACTGTGTTTTAAAGGATGTCTCATGCAATATAAAGTTATTGCTTATCAGAAATTCAAACTTAACTATGTCTCGTATTCAGTTAACCGGCAGCTCTAGATACAGAGACAATCTGGTGGGGGGCGGGTGGAGAAACCAACGGCTGGTGGTTGGTACTGGAGCCTGCAAGGGTGTATAGAAAGATGGTTGGTTGGTTGATGAAAGGTAGATAGGGAGAAATGTAATTCTGTCCCAAGGCCGCCGAGTGCCCTCCCATTTCCCTTCCGTGCCCACCGAGGCAGCGAGTGGGAATCGCCCGTTACCCTAGCAACTCCCCCCTGCCCTTGGCCCACAAGGGTCTGAACGACACCCCACCGAGGCGGTCAGCCGTCCGATCGCTTTTCTCTGGGGCGCACATGTCCCCTCTGGCGCTCGGCTGGAGCCCGCAGCGGGCACTGGGTGCCAGGCGCAGTCGCCGCGCCGCCCTCCCTCTCTTCAAAGGCTTTGGAGCCGGACGAGGGCGGGCGCAGAAGCACCCCGGCCCGCCGGCAGTTTGATGAGAAAATGCAGATAAAGAGCCCGGCGGTGGGGCCATATGTTCCCCATAATCTCCAAAGCCGTCGCTTCAATTAGAGCCTCCCCTGAGTTCTAATGCCCGGTCCTGAGTAAACAAGCCGCCCTGAAAGAAGAACTCGGTTTCCAATTAAAAGTGTACTAACATTGCTCCTTCCCTTAATTCCCGCGGAGCAAAGCCCCGCGCGGGCGGAGGCGCGCCCGGGTCGCGGCGAGGTCGTCGCTGTCCCCGCCGCCCTCGCCGTCCGTTCCCAGGTGACGTCAGGCGGGCCCGGGATTAGGCACCCCCCCCGCGCCCCCCGCCCGCGCCGCGGACTTAATTAAAAGTAATGCCACGGTAAATCCGCCCGTCGCTTCTGGTGGAGCCGCGCCTCCGGGCCAGCCTCGGAGAGAGGGCTTCCGAAGCAGGTGCTGGGGATTTGTGTGCTTGTGCGTGTGTGTGTGTGTGTGTGTGTGTGTGTGTGTGTGTGTGTGCGCGCGCGCGCGCGCATGCACGCTCGCTAGGGTGGATTTTAAAAGGGAGGGTCATGTTGTTGATTTGGGGGGTACTGAGATTACCTTCTTGCCCCCACGCCTCCACCTCTGCACACGCACTGACAGACGCACCGCGGGGCGAACCGGGCTTTTCCTTCTGGCTCGGATTTGGGCTCGGCTAGGGGGACTCGTGCATGCTGTGCTACGGGGATCCCTGCCTTCTCCCGCCAGGCCGCCGGTCTCTCTGGCCCCAACTGTGCGAATTGTAGGGCATAAATAAATGGTAGCCAGAGGTGAGGTTATTTAAATCGCAGGAGAGCACCTGCACGGCTCCTGGGTCCTCAGGAGCTCTTCAGAGTGCTGAATCCGAACTTCGCAGGCCCTTCAAGCTCTACCTGATGGCATTCTAAAACTTGGTTTCCATTGAATTTTTCTGTTTCGGCAGAACCGGTTGGAAGTTGCCTGGTTTCAGATGGGAGAGTGATTGACAGATTAACTTTCTGGCCTACTCTCCACACCCTGAAAGAATCAAAGAATTGAAGGCATTATCTGAAAAATTCCAGAAACATCAACAAGCAGAAAATCCTTGCTAGATCATTCAAATGCAAATGCTTTTCCTTCTTTCATGAATTATCTGCCCAAGTAATTACTTTAGTTTTTGGTTTGGCCTTGCTGGTGAAGACCCCAGAGAATTAGTCTCACTAAGGCCGTGGCTGTTGGTTTATTCCTCACTGTCTGATTGATGCTAACTAAATTAAATTGAGGCAAGTTCAACAAATATTTGAGGGCCTGGCAGACGCTGGGTTACATGTTAGTGAGGAAGGGAAAGGACCTCTGGGTTTACACACACTCAGGTTCTTCCATGGAGAAGAAACTCCTGTAACAAAATGATTACAGTAAAATATCATCTGCATGTATATTTCAGTAGAGACACAAAGTGCTCGGATCACAGAAATGGGATCAGTAGTACCCCCTTGGGGTATGGGTCTATATATTGGGGCAGAGGGATCAGGGCACTCTTTGGAAAGTACTTCACAATGAATGTGGCATTGCACTTGGGTCTTGGTGGAATAGGTCATTTTCAGATGATGAAAAGTAGATGAGAAAGTTGTTAGAAAGAATGGTGTAGCTTCGTGTGCACCCATTTGCAGGAGTAGAGTTGTATCCCGCCATGGGAGGAGGGGCTGGAATGTAGGGTTCTTCTGGGGGACAGAGATCCTGGTACTGGTATGAATGGCAAGATTGATGCCAAAACGTGGAAGGTTTTGTGTTTCTTACTTGGATATATTTTGATGGTTAAAGTGAGTCTGATCAGAAGTTTGTAAAATACACTTAGTTGTGAAACTTCTCAGTTTGTGCTTTCAACAGGGAAGTATGGACGGTGGAGTGGAGTTGGGGTAACATTGCAGAAGTGCGGAGCTGGGCAGGAGGCTACTGCAGTATTCCCATGGGACATGAAGGTTTGAACTCAGGCACAGATTAGGGAGGGGTTTCAGAGAATTCATTCCTTCATTTATTCATTCGACACCTGGTGGTTCCCTACATCATCACAGATGTTGTTCTGAGTGCTGGGGATATGGTGGTGAACAAAACAGGCCGAGCGTGTGCCCCTGGAGAGCTTAAATTCTAGAATTAAATGATGTTACATGTAGGAAGAAAAGTAGAAGTCAAGGATGACTTTGGGGTTTCTAACCTGTATGAATGGCGATAGCAGAAGCAGAGATACAAATTCAGAGAAGAAAAATCTAGATAATGGATTCAGGTGGGGTATGTTGAGTTTGAGGTTTTTTGTGGACAGCGTGGACGTCTGGTGGGCAGTTGAACCCATCTGTCTGGGGTTCAAGAGGGAGGTTGGGCATGGGTTTTTGAGAATCACAGAAAAAATGAAGGTTTAATCCTAGGTAGTTTTTCACCAGTGTCTTCCCTGATACAGTTGTCAGAATTTTTATGGCCTTGGGAAATAAATGAAACAAGAGCAACAACAGACATTCAGTAGGGCAGCAGTTCTCAAAAGAGTGTTCCAAGATTGGCAGCGTCAGTGTCTCCTGGAAATGTGTTAGAAATGGGAATTATTTTTTTAAAAGATTTTACTTATTTGAGAGAGAGAGAGCGTGCGCGTGCATGGGGAGAGAAGCAGAGGGTGAGGGACAAGCAGACTCCCCGCTGAGCATGGAGCCCGATCTCAGAAGCCTGAGATCATGACCTGAGCAGAAACCAAGAGTCAGACGCTCAACCAACCGAACCACCCAGGTGCCCCTAGAAATGAAAACGCTCAGGCCCTACTCAGACCTATTTAATCAGCCACTCTGGGGGTAGGAGGCAGAAATCTGAGTCTGTTGCCCAGAAAGTTTGAGAAGTACTGAACTAGAGCAGCCCATAGAGCTTATCAGATACCAGTCATAATGACTGTCGCCTTAGCATGAGCAGTGGGCATCTGTCCTTCTTAGTGACCATGGTCTGCAGAAATGAATCTAGATCTCATCCTGAGACAGCTGTCGATTGCTCTGATTCCATGAGGGAACATGTGATCCCAGACCATAACTAAGCCCTGAAGTGTTACGTAGTGATTCCCAACTTCCTTTTTTTCCTTCTAGAATAATCCTATGACAGGGTGGGGCTTTTTCCTTGTCCCATCCACCTCAGATTCTGACTAATACAGTCTTCTGTCTGTCCACATTTCCTGCTGCATCCCTAACCACACTATGAATGGGTGGATATGAAAGGACATGGGCATCAGATATATATCTTGGACCAAACAGTTCATGAAATTCCTTTTAACCCTGATTCTGTGGGATAAATCTCACACACACACACACACACACACACACACACACACACACACACACACATTCTGCAAGTCCCTCTTTCTTACCATCACCTCTGATGTCATTCATTCAGGCAGTACAGAGCCCATCCTCTGTGACCAGCCTCAGACTGCTCACCCGGGGAGCATAATCATACAAAAGATACCACCTCTGTAGTCGGATGGACTTTAACACACTTTTGAATCTGTCAGTGGGGAATACATTATTGTCTGAATAATTAGACAGCGATTTGATGTACGTTTTAAGTGTTTAAATGGTTTTATTTTGAAGATTTTATTTATTTGAGGGAGAGCGAGAGAGAGCACGAGTGGGGTGACGGGCAGAGGGAGAAGCAGACTCCCCGCTTAGCAGGAGCCTGAGGTTGGGGGCTCGATCCCACGACGCTGGGGTCAGGACCTGAGCAGAAGGCAGACACTTAACGACTGAGCCGCCCAGGCGCCCCTGCATGATTTTAGAGAAGAGAGAAATGGGTGAGGACAGGAATAGTCAGGGATTCAGCTAAGACAGTGTTTTAAAATAAAGGCTTTGGGGGTGATGGACACTGGATTTAATTTCTAGTTCTTCTTCCTGGTAGCAGGTGATCTTAGGTAAGCACTTTGACTTCCCTTCCCTCACTTGCAAAATGGCCAGTTGTGACGCTTGCAATAGGCTAATGTAAAGTGTTTATTACAAAGTAAGTGCTCAATAAAGAGAACTTGTCATCACTATGCAAGCACTAGGGACTTCTGCTGGTCCTTTTGACAGCCTGTTCATACAATGGCAAAGGAGAGTGATGAAACCTAAGACGTTGTGACACTCCAAGGACATCTCCCTGACTCACCACAGTACACTTTTCATACGGATGAGAAGCTGCTTGACAGGGACACAAGGAACCACAGCTGGCCTTACCTCATCTAACAGCTGGGGTGTGACGAGAGGGAATTCAGGTTCTTGAAGGAGGGACAAAGGACACCAGACACAATCTCTGCAATGTGGAACACGCCAAAGGGAATGTGACATTGGTTCTAGCATTTTCCCCAAGAATTCATCTAGAATTATATGTTGGGGCATTCAGTTTATTTGAACTGTGTTTCTTTTCTTCAGAAACAACAGGCTGCTCCTAGGAAACTCCTCATCTTAGCAGAAGTAGTGTTTCCTCAGGAGGAGGTGAGGCAGTCGCACCAGACGCCTCCTCCCCTGAAAAACGTACAAAGGAGTATTCACCCTTCACCGCTCCTTCCTTTGCTGGTGTCTCGTGGTTCTGTGGGATGCTGTAAGCCTACTCCACGTTATATGGAGTATAACATACTCCATGGGACTCATGGAGACCTGGTTTTCCCATCAGGGGGCTGGTAGAACCATGCACTGGCATTCTCTGGTGCTCTTCCCAGGTTGAAAAAAGGGATAGAAATGCCCCCCCCCGCCTCCGGCTGAACGCTGGGTCTTTGAGCCCGGACACAGTAACTCCCAACGTGGAGGTCTCAGGGCAAGGCAGCACATCTTGCCAGAATGTCAAGGCTCCCGTGGACCTCTCCATACCCTCACCTGAGACCCTTTGCTTCTCTAGCACAGGAGCATATCCTCAGCTCTCCCTCCACCGTGATTCAGGGAGGCAGGCTTTTTACAGAACCTTCCCCCATCCTGTTCATCTGCTTTGACCTTGGATGTGCCCAAGGATCAGAGGAGGACAGCAGAAGGAAGTTTCTCTTTCTCCTTGTCTGAGAGATCTCTCTTGAGAGTGTTCATCAAATGCAGATGACCTTCTGGTCTCAGTCCCCGTGGTGCCCTCTGTGCATTGGGTGGTCTGTGTAGGCAAATTTCCAGTAGTGGGAGAAACTTCTATCAGAGTATCCTGAAGGCTAGAATTCTCAAATTATAAGCTTTAGAATTTATAATGTTCAGAACAGTTAAAAATGCCTATTGTATTAGTTTAAGTATGGGAAGAAGGATTATTCAAATCTAATAACAACCCTAATTTTGCATCAAATGTAGGTTCATGGAACCCAACTAACCATAACTCTCAGTGAAGCAGAGTAGGTCATTTGAAAGTCCTCCTTTAGTATAAAGAAGGAAGTAATCAGCCAAGAAGCTGATATTAAAGATTTATTTCCTACAACATCCTTGAGAAAGTTTTCCAGAGTTATTCCCTGCTCAACCCAAACTCCCATACTTTCTACACATGCACTTGTATAAAGCAACTGCTTATGTTTGAAACAGTAGCCTTTAGGGCTTACTAAAAGAGGAAGACCCATACCAAAAAACAAATAAATACTGTGTCTACAAACTCTACTTAGTAAGCCTGAAAGATGGAATAATTCACTTTAGAAAAATGTTTTATTAACAGACTTTAAAGGGTAGTGTTTAACCCTATAGATTGAGTGTATGAGATTAACAAGAGTTGCCTCTTTCCACAACATCACTCCTGTGGTTCCAACCAAAAACACATAACTTAAAACTAATAATGAGGAAACCTCAGGCAAGATGTTGTACAAAATAACTGGCCTGTATTTTTCAAACATGAAGGGCCATGAAAATTAAAGGTTGAGGAACTGTCCCAGATTGGAGATTAAGGAGTCCTAACAACTAATTGTAGTGTCAGTTCCTGGATTGGATCTTGAACCAGAAGAAGGATATCATAGGGACAATTAGCAAAATCTAGATTCAGATTTGTAATGTATTAATGTCACTTTTTAATGTTGACAATTTTACTATGGTTATGCAAGAATATTCTTAATTCATGGGAGATACTGAAGTATTCAGTAGGGGGAAAAAGAACAGCTCATTCTCTGGGCAGCGAGTCAGTGAAGTTTTATAACTGATGTATTATTCACCTGTCTGATCGGCACCGTCGAGGATTTTGTCTTTTCACCACCTATGACAGATACTCCCTGTGGCACTGGACTCTGAGCCAACAGACTGGCAACCTGGATTGGGAGCTGCTAATACTAGGTGTATGATCTAGGATGAGCTCCTTCACCTCTCTGGAACTCCGTTTCCTCCCCTGTAATGTGAAGTCATTGATCTCAATGCTCACCAGGTTAATTTCTTTGATGCTGTCCTTTCTTTTAGCATGTTCCAGCAAGAGGCACCTGGAAGGTAAGTCATAACTCTGTGTGTGGATTTGTGATTAATGTAACAGGACAATAGGAAGCCAATTGGTTCCTCTTATCTCAGCCTGTGCAGGGAGTTATTGCCTTATATGTGGGACTGGTCCCAGCACCAGAAGAAGTGAAACTTGAGAAGTTCATGGGAGAATGCTAAGATTCAGATAGTCATCTAGATAGCAAATGCTGGGGCTTGGGGGGAGTTCTTTAGGCAAGGGAGAGTCTGGCTATCTGCCTTCTATGTTATTGACATTAAGCCGTCATAATAAAATTAGAAAAAAAATCATTATGGAAACAGAGCATAAGCTCAGAGGTGTCTGTTTAACCATCGTAAATACCTTCTCAGGAGGTATTTAGTCAAGATACTTTAGTGTGAGCCTTACTGGCATTTTGGGTGAGACAGTTTGCTAGTTTGCATCTATGGCCTCCATCTGCTACATGCCAGTCAGGTCATCAGGCATCGTACCAACCAGACAAAGAGCCTTCATGAATTTGCAGATGACCCTGGGGACAGAAAAATTCCTTATTGAGAACGATTGGTCAATTTAGTGATCATAACCAGACAGCATATTTGCTTGTATTTCCCCCTTTCATTTAGAAGATCAAGTTGAAGGGAATTTAAGACATCATTTATCACAACTCCGTCACATCATAGTTGAGGAAATTGAGGTATCATCCATGTTATAGTTACTACAGAAGGTGTGTTTAGTATCAGGCTCTCTTGCATCCACTGACATGGTCAAAGAGTTATTTGGGACTAATAATGGAAATGACCAGAGGGCTACCTATAACTTTTATTGATGGATGCTTTCCCTGAGGTCCTAAGCCTTGGGGTTTTCTAGAACGACTGGACCCTTAAACAGTTTATCTGGTTCAAGAAGAGTTAGGTGCCCAAAACAGAGCCAATGCTATATTTAATATTCTAAGGCACTTTTATTGGTTGCATTTTAACATATCCAAAACTGGGATGTGACTCATAAAATTGAGATGTAGTGAGAAAGTAAGGTATCAAAGTTTAATTGGTCATCTTTTTTCTTTCTTGGTGGCCCACAAAATAAGGACATGTCTTGTAATTAAAAGCATCTTGTATTTGATGGATGGTGGTAACTAATTTCCAGGACAGGCTGTAGGGATCATTTCAATTTTAACAGTTCCCAGAGGCTTGCAGCACGTGGCAACACCTGTCTTCTTAGTTGTTTTGTCTGTATATGACAAAGAAGTACAGATATTTGGAGACAAATTGAAGAGAGGCGCTACAAGCAAAAAAGATAAGCTGTCCAATTTCTCTCTCCTGTCCCTGGAATAGATTTCCATTAAAGTCTTTTCTGGCTTCCAGTTTTGTCTGTGGCCTTTTGGATCTGGCCATGGTGCTGACTGCTCAGAGCACTTTAGTACTGACTTCCAACAAATCTTGTACCCAAAGTCTAAATCCGGGAGTAATAATTGCCATGTCTCATTACCTAACTGCTATTCTGGCATAAGCATTCAAAATTAGTCCAAGAAAAACAACAATGTGAGAAGGCGATTTGAGCTAACTTTGGTTTCAGTATGGCTAGTGGTATGGAATGTCATGAGAGGCTTACCTGGCAAATGAAGAGACAGTTGCCCAAACCATAAAATCCCTTGTCATTCTGGGAACTGTGTCAGCCAGGGGCCAACCAGGAGGGTAGAAACAACTGTCAACATTTAAAGCAGAGTTTAATCCATAGCATTGGTTATACAACCAGGAGATTGTTGAGATGCAGACAGATGAGGCTGGTGAGACAGTCTACAAATTTGCAGCAGAGAGAAGCTGTAGAGTGACAGGTGATATAACTTCTGTGAACATCTGGTGGAAACTGGAGCTGCAGTGGGATTTTCAAGTGTGACTTGGAGCCATGAAAGAGATGTAACAGCTGCCAGAGACACCATCCAAGGCAGAGGGAGGTCGAGGAAATACTTTGGTTTTCCCTTTCTTCTGACTTCTTTGTAAATACCTGTAAATAATATGAATGATGGAAGTATTAGGATGTCTCTGTATATTGAAGAATATTTATTTATCCTTGAAGATAAAGCAGCTGTTAAGTCTAAGAACTTCTCAGTGGGAGAAGAAAATTCAGCTTTACAAAAGTTTTATTCAGGCACAGTTTCTCAGGTGCACATCCATTATTTAGAATGACACACATGATGTAAAGAAATGCTCTATTAACTTAGAACCTGATAGCAAGGTTAAGCTGTAGCCACTGAGCTAGCACATCAGCTACCTGCATTTCCCCCAAAGCTCAACTGTACCTATAATGGCAAGACATTTCCCACTGTCAGGCTGCTTGATAGCCTCCAATTCTCACAGGTGTCAGTGGAGATGAGACAGCTGACTGCAAGGGAGGGCTCATTTCAGGCTTGGTCTAAGACATTAAGCTGAATGGACACACTTGATAACATTTGTGTTTTGTGAGAGATGCTAGTTGGGTCATCTGGGGTTTGCAGGCAGAAGGGCTGCTTAGCACTTTGCCTCAATCCTGGAAGAGATGATAATGAACAGAGGTGGAGAGAGCAACCTGATGTGAGGGTAAAGGAGAGGTGATTCATGCTGCAGAGTCCTTTCAGGGGCTCACTATTCTCTTACCAGCTTAGGTATCCATGGCTCTGGTGCTTAGTAGCCAGCACACTTGACAGAGGAGGGAGAACTGGCCCCTGTGCTGGGTGTAGGGCGCATGAAGTTGTTGTATGCCTGTGGCTTTCCCTGTTCATGTCAATCTTAGGCCACTGTATACTCATCCCCACCTTTTCATCCAATCACACTATTATTTTTTAAATAGAATTCCATTCTCCCCTAATTATCAGAACTAGCAGGAATCACTCTGAAGAGGTAGATGAATTGAAAAGGTATCAAGGCCTCTGTTCACTGAAAGTAAGAATGCATTATGGAGAGAGTGACGTCAGCAAGATGGTAACATAGGTCATTCCTGACTTTACTCCCTCTCACAAGAACAACTAACATCTATTCAGGAACAACACACCGCTGAGTGAATTCTAGAACACGGGTGAGACTGAACCCCCCCGCCACCCCACCCCCCCCCGCAGCATCTCAGAGACCAAGCAATAAAGATTGCTTTAGAAGGCTAAGGGAATAGGCTGTGTGTTGATCACATTGCTTTTGCCACAGAACAACAAAGCACCATGAAGAGAGGTCTACCCTGAGCCACTGGTTCCTCAAGTGGGAAAAGACAACCCAGAAAGGGAGAACCAACCTCCTCCTCTGATCTCACATCATGGGAATCTGACCATGACAGAGAAGGGAGCAGGGCTTGAAACAACCAGCACATGGATCTTGGCAGACCAGGTTCATACCTACTGTGCCCAAGTAATAATCCCAACCAGCAGTTTTGCTCATCTGCAGAATCAAGTTGGAGGCACACTCTGACCAGAGAACTTGGTGGGGTATATATCTGCCTGATTTGGATCCTTAAATGAGTAGTTTTTTTTCCTTAGAGCCTAGTTTGCCCACACCTCGACAAGGTGCTAAATCACAGCCCCATCTGATCAGAAAGGCAGGTGACGATTCCTGGGAGCTATGAAGCATAGTGGTGCTCATGACAAGAGGTGGGCAGATAGAGCTGCTCACCTGCAGAACAGAGCCAGTGCTGGGCATGGGGGCTATGCATAGGCAGAGGGATTAATTCATAGCCAAGGCTGAGGGTATCTCCTGGCCCCTCGCAACCAGAGAGCCTGTTTGGAAAATTGAGAGTATCATGGAGTGGTCCTTCCCCTTACCACCCATGCAAGGGGGCTGAGATATAGCTCTGTGTACTGTGGAGAATATTTTCTGGCCCCATCTGACCAGAGAGCTGGAGACAACTCTTGGAAGCTCTGTAGCCCAGTGGCATTCAAGCCAAGAGAAAGGCAGACAGAGCAGATAGTTTGCAGGGCAAAGCTGGCGGCCCTCTTCAGCCAGGGAACTTGGGGTGTGGACTGGCTGGAGTTAGGACAACTTAGAAGAGCTGCTTTAGCTGCTTTTCTTGCTGTACCCAGGCAGGGGACCTAATTCATAGTCCCACTCATGGCTGAGTACAGCCTTCGGCTAGTCCAACCAGGGAACCTAACCAGAGCACACAGGAAGCTGCACAGATCATCCAACAGCATGATATGGCATTTGAACAGAGAGCATTGTCTGTGGCTTCCCTCATCTTCAGAGCAAAACCAGTGGCCTCACCTGACCAGGGAATTCAGAGCACACTTAGAACTGATTTGAGCCCCTGAACAGTGAGCTGCCTACTGCCCTGCCAGAGCAAGGAAGCTAATTCATGGTCCCATTTGTAGTATATAGTACCCAGTCCCAACACTCTAGTAAGCCTGACCAGAGAATTCGTGCAACTGCAGAGTCCAACCTAGAGCCACGTGTGCATAGGGAGACAAGCCAGCAGTCCTATCCAGCTGTTCTCAGCTGGTGGCACCCCCCCATCCTCATCTTTGGAGCTCAAACAGTTGCCTCACCTCAAAATAGACCATAGCAGCAGGCCCCACTTACCTAAAGACATTACCATCAGACACACACAGAAACCTAAACTGAGCTAACCGGTGAGGAGCTGTCTCTGCCGAAGCAAACTTGTAAAGTCTTGAAGAGGAGCCTCATTACTCAAATGCACGAGATGCTGATGTAAAGAATCATGGATCTCACACACACACACACACACACACACACACACATACACAAATCAGATAAATATGACACTACCAAATGAAAATAATAACGCTCCAAACACCCTAAGGAAATTGAGATCTATGAATTGTCAGACTAAGAATTCACAATAAACCTCTTAAGAAAGTTTAGTGAACTACAAGAAAACACAAACAACTAATGAAATTAGGAAAACAATGCATGAACAGAACCAGAAGTTTGACAAGGAAATAGCAACCATCAAAAAACCCAAACAGTAATTCTAGAGTTGAAAAACACAATAACTGAACTGAAGAATTCAGTAGAGAGTTTCAAAAGCAGACTCACCTTGCAGAAGAAGGAATTAGTGATCTGGAGGATAGGATATTGGAAATTACCCAGTCAGAGAAGCAAAACGAGAAAAAAAGAAAGAATGAAAAAAGTAAACCCTATGGGAATTATAGAACACAATGAAAAAAACAATGCATGATGGGAATTCCAGAAGGAGAAGAGAAAAGGACAGAAAGTATATTTAAAGCAGTAATGGCTGAAAATTTTCCAAACCTGAGAAACGGACATCCAGATCCAATGACTCAAAGAAGAAATTAAAGGAGAAATAATTTTTCCGAGACAAATGAAAATGGAAATACATCAGAACTTACGGGGTGCAGCAAAAGCAGCTCCAAGAGAGAAGTCCATAGCAACAAGCCTCTCCATTAAGAAGCAAGAAATATCCCGAATAAACAACCTGTCTCTATGCCTTGAGGAACTAGGAAAAGGAGAACAAACTGAGCCCAAAGCTTTCAGAAGAAGGAAATAATAAAGATTAAAGCAAAGATAAATAGAGAACCAAAAAATAGTAGGAAAGATAACCAAACTAGCAGTTAGTTCTTGGAAAAGATAAACAAAATTGACAAACCCTTAGCTAGACTAACGAGGAAAAAAAGGGAAGGAATCCAAATCAACAAAATTATCAATGAAAAAGGAGATAGCACAGAAATTCAAAGGATTATGAGACTACTATGAACAATTCTATGCCAATATACCAGACAACCTAGAAGAAATGGAAAAATTCTTAGAAATGTATAACTTACCAAGACTGAATCAGGAAGAAATAGAAAATCTGACTAGACAAATAACTAGTAAGGAGATTGAATCAGTAATAAAAATCTCCCAATAAAGAAAAACTCAGGACCGAATGGCTTCATTGGTGAATTTTGCCAAATATTTAAGGAATTAACATCAATCCTTCTCAAATTCTTCCCAAAAATTGAAGAGAAGGGAACACTCCCAAACTCATTTTACAAGGCCAGCATTATCCATATACCAAAAACCAGAAAAGGAACTACATAAAGAAAGCCACAGGTCAGTATCTCTGATGAAGGTAGATGCAAAAATTCTCAATAACATTCTAGCAAACCAAATTCAGTAGCACATTAAAAGGATCATTCACCATGATCACATGGGATTTATCCGTGGGATGAAAGGATGGTTAAGCATACACAAATCAATCAATGTGATACACCAAATTAATATAATGAAAAAAATGATATGATCATCTTAGTAGATGCTTAAAAAGCATTCAGTAAAATTGAACATCCATTCATGTTAAAAACTCTTAACAAATCAAGAATAAAAACATATCTCGGGGAGCCTGAGTGGCTCAGTCAGTTAAGTGGCTGCCTTTACCTCGGGTCATGATCCTGGGGTCCTGGAATCAAGCCCCACATCAGGCTCCCTGCTCAGTGGGGAGTCTGCTTCTCCCTCTGCCTCTGACCCTCCTCCCTGCTTGTGCTCTCTGTCTCAAATAAATAAATTAAAAATTAAAAAACATTAAAAAAAACATACCTCAACATGATAAAGGCCATATAGGACAAGCCCACAGCTAGCATCATACTTAGTGGTGAAAGGTTGAGGGTTTTCTTCTAGGACCAGGAAGATGATAAGGGTTCACCCTCACCATTCCTACTCAACAGAGTGCTAGAAGTCCTAGCTAGAGGAATCAGGCAAGTAAAAGAAATAAAACGTATCAATTGAAAAGGAAGAAGTAAAATTGTCTCTATTTGCAGAAGGCATGATTTTATATAGAGAAAATCTTAAGGACTCAACCAAAAACTGTTAGACTTAATGAATTCAGTAAAGTTGCAGGATACAAAATTAACACACAAAAATTCATAGCGTTTCTATACACTAAACAACATTTCTGAAAAAGAAATAAATTGATCCCCTTTACAACAGCATTAAAAACAATAAGATACTTAGGAATCGTTTAACTAAGGTGAAAGATCTCTACTTTGAAAATGATAAGACACTGATGAAGAAGAGGGGTGCTTGGGTGGCTCAGTCGGTTAAGCGTCTGCCTTCAGCTCAGGTCGTGGTCCTGGGATTGAGCCTCATGTAGGGCTCCCCGTTCAGCCAGGAGTCTGCTTCTCTTTACCTTGTGCACACGCGTGCTCTCTCTCTCCCTCCCTCCATTCAATAAATAAAATCTTTAAAAAAAATTGAAGACATGAATAAGTGGAAAGATATCTCATGTTCATGGATTGGAAGAATTAATATTGTTAAAATAATGTCAGTATTACTGAAAGTCATCTATAGGTTCAGTGCAGTCCCTATCAAGATTCCAAAGACATTTTTTTTTTTACAGAAGTAGAAAAAAAGCAGTCCTAAAATTTATGTAGAACACAAAAGATCCCAAATAGCCAAAAAATCCTGAGAAAGAAGAACGAGGGAGGAGGCATCACACTTCCTGATTTCAAGGTATACTATAAACCTGTAGTCATTAAAACAGTATGGTACTGGCATAAAAACAGACCAATAGACCAATGGAACAGAATCAAGAACCCAGAAATAAACCCAAGCATATATGGTCAACGAATATTTGACAAGACTACTTAATGGAAAAAAGACAGTTTCTTCAATAAATAGTGCTGGGATAATTGGATATTGACATGTAAAAGAATGAAACTGGACCCATATTCTATACCACTCACAAAAATTAAGTCAAAATGGGTTAAAGACTTAAATGCAAGACCCGAATCCATGAAATTCCTAGAAGAAAACAGGAACAGGGCTTCTTGACATGGGTCTCGGTAATGATTTTTTGGATAGGACACCAAAGCACAAGCAATAAAATAAAAAATAGACAGCTGGAACTACATCAAACTAAAAAATCGTCTGCTCTACAAAAGAAACCATCAAAATGAAAGATAAGCTATGGAATGGGAGAAAATCCTTGCAAACCGCATATCTGATAAGGGGTTCATATTCAAAATATATAAAGAACTCCTACAACTCAATAGCAAAAATCCCCAAATAACCCAATTTAAAAATGGGCAAATGACCTGAATAGACATTTCTCCAAGGAAGATAATATGGAAGGCCAACAGGCACATGAAATGTTGCTCAGCATCACTAATCGTTAAGGAAATGCTAATTAAAACTACAATGAGATATCACCTCATCTCTGTTACAATGGCCATCATCAAAAGGACAGAGATGGCAAGGAGAGAAGGTAACCCTTGTGCACTGTTGGTGGGAATGTCAGTTGGTGTAGCTGCTATGGAAAACAGTGTGGAGGATCCTCAGAAAATTAAAAATAGAACTGCCATAGGATCTAGCAATTCCACTGCTGGGCATATATCCAAAAGAACTGAAATCAGGATCTTGGAAAGATATCTAGACTTTGATGTTCACAGCATTATTTACAGTAGCCAAGACATGGAAAACCTAAGTGTCTATCAATGGGTGAATGGATGAAGAGGTTGAGGTATATATACACAATATTATTCAGGAAAATGAGGCAGTCCTATCATTTGTGGTGACATGGTTGGACCTTAAAGGCATTATGTTAAGTGAAATAGGTCAGACAAAGGCAAATACTATATGATCTCCTATGTGAACCTAAAAAAAAAATAAGCAAACAAAAACAAAACAAAAAACCAAACTCATAGAAAAGGAGATCAGATTTAGGGCTACCAGAGGGGATATTGGGGGGAGGGAGAATTAGAGGAAGGTGATCAAAAGTTACAAACTTCCAGTTACAAGATAAATAAGCACTAGGGATGGAATGTACAACATGATGACCAACATGTTAAGCTAACACTCATGTATGGTACATGCAGAATTGTTAAGAGAGTAAATCTTAAGAGTTCTCATCACAAGGAGAAAATTTTTTCCTTTCTTTTTGTTGTATCTATATGAGACGATGGATGTTAGCAGAACCTATCATGGTAATAATTTCACAACATATATAAATTAAATCATCATGCTGTCTGCCTTAAACATATACAGCAATGGATGTCAATTTTTTCTTGATAAAACTGAAAAAAAAAAAGACTCTGTTATGATTGCTGGACCTCCCTGTGTATACATACAGGGGTAGGGGTAGGCCAAGAGAGGGAGGAATGTTCTAGGTCAGTGATTCTCTTAAGTGTGGTTTCTGGACCAGCAGCATCAGCATCACCGGGGAAATTGTTAGACATGGGAAGTCACAAACCACTCCCAGACCTACTAGGGGCAAGACCCAGCATCCCAGAGACTCTGGGTGGAGGGAGAGAGGCCCAGCAATCCTTGTTTAACCAGTTCTCCAGGTCTTCTCAAATTTGAAAGCCACTGTTCCAGAGTCTAGACTATAATTACAGTGGTCTTAGGTTCAGAGCAACACCATGCTTCCTCTTACCTTTATTTCAACAATAAACTCTATACTTTATAAGCAATGACAGTATTGAGAAGAGTTTTTAGTGTTAAAAATTCAAAGCTAGCTAATTACATGAAGTGTTCGTGATGGTGTTATTCGCGATGATTTCCTCAACATCAGGATCATCTCGGGCCACCCAACTTCACTTAAGGGTAATGACCATAAATATTCTCCAGATGGTTGTAGTGGGGTTCATGACACAATTGTACTCAGTTTATAGTTAATTTAGGGAAAGCTCTTTCTGCAAAAAATACTTGTTTTCCAATCCCATGAGTTATCACCTGTGAAGGACCGTGGCCATGTGAATGTTGGTTGAGGATCTTGCACTTAGGAAGGGCAGCCCAGCCCGAGAGGGCTGAGGGCCTCCTCCTCCCCGCAGCTGTGCTTGGGGACCGTGTGTCCCTGTCACCGGATGACTGGCTAGAGGACTGATTGCACCATGGTCCCTGCTCCACGATGCTGGCCTCTCTCTGTCCACGTTTCCAGTTTTCTTTTCTTTGGTTTCGCTTCTTCCTCCCTTTATCCCTAATTATCATAATTTTGGGTTTCTCTTTTTTACGGCCTGCTGTCTTCTCCTCCTCATGAAAACATAACTGGATGGTGATGAAACTGAGGGCTGTCTGTGGGATCAAGAGCAATGTGAAAGAGAAATTCAGATCATAGTTTAAGGGGCGTCTATTTCATCCCAGCTGAGCCCCCAAGTATGGGGATAACTAGTAATTCTCCAATAATTTCTATAACTACAGGAAGTTGGTTGGCATTGGTGAATGGATTTGTGAAAAATGGGAAGACAGAACTCTGCAGTGTGCCAGTTCATGCCATGCATTACCAATGTGACTTTTGGCTTCATTCTGTCCACTCTGTATTAATTGGACATGAACTATTTAGCAACTAATTATTAATCTCCCGAGTGCTCAGCATGGTGCTGTGTTGTGGAGGATACAAGATTATTTAGATGTGTCTCTGTTTCCTAGAAGCTTATTCTACGGATATGGAAAATAGAATAATAATGATAATATGTATTCAGTAAGCATTTATTACGTTCTTACCATAAGCTTAGTACCATAAATACTATACATAAATTGTTTAGTTTAACTATTATAATTAGCCTATTGGGTAGGTGCTTTAAACCCCGTTTTACAGTTGGGAAGACCAAAACTTCATGCCAGGCAGCTTGGCCAAGAGCACCAGCTAAATGATAAAATGATGGAGCAAACTATTTGAGTCCAAAACACTGCTTTTAACCATTCTGCTATACTGCCTCCAGAAGTATGTCCTGACAGGAGTCTTAGGTTAGTCCCGTGTAGTACTTTTTTTCAAAAAATCCACACCAATGTTTATAGCAGCAATGTCCACAATAGCAAAACTATGGAAAGAGCCAAGATGTCCATCGACAGATGAATGGATAAAGAAGATGTGGTATACACACACACACACACACACACACACACACACACACACACACACACACACACAATGGAATATTATGCAGCCATCAAAAAATGAAACCTTACCATTTACAATGATGTGGATGGAACTGGAGGGTATTATGCTGAGCGAAATAAGTCAATCAGAGAAAGACAATTATCATATGATTTCACTCATATGTGGAATTTCAGAAACAAAACAGGATCATAGAGGAAAGGAGGGAAAAATAAAATAAGATGAAATCAGAGAGGGAGACAAACCATAAGAGACTCTTAATCATAAGAAACAAACTGAAGGTTGCTGGAGGGGAAGTGCATGGGGGGATGGGGTAACTGGGTGATGGACATTAAGGAGGGTACGTGATATAATGAGCACTGGGTGTTATATGCAACTGATGAATCACTGAACTCTACCTTTGAAACTAATAATACACTATTTGTTAATTAATTGAATTTTTTAAAAAATCTACACTTAGAGTTTATGATACTATTTTCAGCTCTAGTGGTTGGAGAATGTAAGGCAACATATAAAGTTGTCTTCTAATTCAAATATTCTTGTGTGACTAAAACATTTAAGGTAGACAAACATGGGCTCTGGGTTTTTGGAGAGGGAAGGAACTGACACAGAAGGGAGTCGAGGGTGGTCCCGGGAGAAGATGTGGATCTTTTCGGTACAGAATTGTGGACCTGAAAACAGTGTTCTTTACTCTCCCTGGTCCTTCAGTAGCCTCTTGCTCTATTTTATTTTATTCCCGGCATTTAACATTGTCATAGACTGAATTATGTTTTCCTTCATTTATTCACTGTCTGTCTTCTCCCACCAGAGATAGGAAGGCAGAGACTTTATTCCCCTTGTCCATGCCATCTCACCCCGTGTCTGCAAGAGAGCCTGTATGTGTAGGTGCACACCCGGGTGTAGTTGTGGAATGATGGGACATTCTGGATGAGGAGTGTGAGTTTCATAGTGGGGACAGACAGTAGGTTCCTAAGCCATCAAGAGACGTAGTAAAAATAAGAAAATTGAAAACATCTTACATTTTAATAGTATTTTACAATTTTTAAAAAAGTGCTTTCAGGGGCGCCTGGGTGGCTCAGTCAGTTAAGCGGCTGCCTTCGGCTCAGGTCATGATCCCAGAGTCCTGGGATCGAGCCCCACATCCCCGCTTCTCCATCTCCCTCTGCCTGCCGCTCCCCCTGCTTGTGCTCTTTCTCTCTCTCTGTCAAACAAATAAATAAAATCTTAAAAAAAAAAAAAAGTGCTTTTACCTACTCCTTCTTTTGAGTTCTCAAACCCTATCAGGGTGGCTTGGCAGGTCTTTATTCCCCTGATTTTCCAACTTAGGAGGGTAGGGCTCAGAGAGGCTAGGTCATTGGCCTTGGATCACATAGCTGGTGAGTGCTGGAGGTAAGCACAGAGACGGTGTATCTGACCTCACTTTTCCCTGCTCTTTTGAGTCTCTCCGTGTTTTGTGGGATGAATTAGAGTCTGAAGGTACAGACCTGGCCTGGGTAGTGGCCTCAGCTTGCCCCTTCAAACCAGCAGAGGGCCTAATCACAATCAGGACGTCTCTGCCAAGGGCATAGGCAGTCAGATCAGCTGTGGTCATCTGAGCAACTTCTCTGTATGATTAAGTCTGCAATGAACTTGTCCAGGGAGGATTCACTTCCCCATGAGAACATTAACAACGTTAGCCAACTCACTCAACTCCGCAGTCATCTCGAGGATTGTTGTCTGGGTCTTTCTTAATTTGGAGAGATAACTAACTCCTTGTCTCCCAACCCTGACTTGAAACAGTTTCATTTTCTCAGATAATTTTAGCCTCCAGAGGACTAGTGATTAATGCAGCAAAATTGGACTACTCCAAAGAGATACAGCATTCAATCCGCTTTAGTCTGTTTCTAAACCAGAACAGTTGCACTCAGACCTTATTAATAGTAACCTAGGACAATGTTGTTGTTTTTTTTAAGATTTTATTTATTTATCTGAGAGAGAGTGAGGAAGAGAGCATGAATGGGGGAGGAGGAGATGGAGAGGGAGAAGCAGACTCCCCACTGAGCAGGGAGCCCCATGCTGGGCTTGATCCTGGGACTCCAGGATCGTGACCTGAGCCGAAGGCCGATGCTTCACCCGCTGAGCCCCACTCAGGTTCCCCTTTAACCTAGGACAACATTATGCATATCACAGCCCACACCTAGTGAACCATTGGTGCATCTGGATTAATGAGCTTTTACTGAGGCTGAACCCTGAGCCCCAAATACCTGATTTGGCTTATTATAAGCTTCCAGTCTCTCTCTCTGGTGCTAGCCAAATCCAAACAACACAAGTCCTGGCTTTTGTGTAGTGCTTTTGTCTGTTCTTGATTTGCATACAGTGATGTTGGTGTAGAGGAATCTCGTGATATCGTAATTATTAGTATTTCCATATATGACAAGTCTGGGCATAGGGGCAGTCAGCATTCACACCTGTGCTCATCAGTTTGGATTGCATGTAGATGTGTGTTTATTAAAATGGGGAAAGCAATAGAACTCCAGAGAAAAGATGCAGTGTGTGTGTGTGTGTGTGTGTGTGTGTGTGTGTGTGTGTGGCAAGGTAGGTGTAAGCATAAAGCCTATTCAAATGTGAAGAGGCCCCAAACTGATGCAAATCCACAATAATCCCGGCAATCTGCACCAATACTGTCGTGTTTCCCTATAGACCTCACCTGGCGAGGTTCCATCCCACGAGCACCAGTCCACCAGGGCAAGCAAGTGAGGTGTCCAGGCTCTGGTGGCTGCCATCATCCCCAGAGTGGAGCTGTAGCTCCCTTCAGGGTCCTGGCTGGCCTGCTGGCCCCTCCCCCTGCCTGGCACAGAAACCCCCATCCATTGTGGGCATGGCCGTACGAAGGTGCCTTTCCAAGACACTTGACCTCCAGCCTGACTCAGGCGTGGACTTGGCTTCTGTCTGCTGTGCTCTGCAAAGGCTTAGTGCCCTGTGACTGGAGATTTTGGCTGGGACTGCAATGGTAAGGTATGTGTTGGGGAGGGAGGAGAGGTTCTGTCCCTTCTGGACAGAAAAGAATGGCTTTCCACCCCCGAAAAAGCCTTCCTGTGAGCCTTTCTTTTCTCCCTCTTTAATAACGGCGATGCCACCTGTAGGTGGCCAACACGTGATATTTTGCAAATACCAGGGACCCTTGGATCTTCATACCTATCCCATGAGGCAGTTGAGGCAGGGAGAAGGGATGTGGGGGCACAAGACAGAGCATCCCAACCCTGTGCCCTTGGGCAGTACAACTCCCTCCTTGGGCCTCAGTTTATGCATCTGTAAAAAGGGAAAGAAAAAAAAGACAAACACGCATTTCCTGCTTCCTGGGTTGTGATAGAAACAATGAAACAATGCAACTGTAAAATGACTCCATGCCAAGGATTAGGTAAGCATAAGGGATTTTTATATTATCTTGTAGATGAAGAAATGGAGTCTCCGAGATGTGGGGAATTTCAACCAAGGGTATACAGCTGAGTTGCAGAATTAGGGCTTAGAACCCAGTCTCCTATTTCATGCCCGGAGTGACTTTCTAGCATTCTTTATGGCCCCTGATAAAAGAGTGATCTTTCAGTGGGCTGTGGGACACAGAGCATCTGACTGTCGCCACTCTTAGGCCAGGATGCACAGGTTACTGTCCTTTACTTATGTCTGGTTTGCTGGTTAAAAAGTCTGTCTCTCAGGGCGCCTCGGTAGCTCAGTTGGTTAAGCATCCGACCCTTGATTTCAGCTCAGGTCGTGATCTCAGGGTCGTGAGATCGAGCCCCGTGTCAGGCTCTGCATTGGGCGTGGAGTCTGCTTAAGATTCTCCCTCTCCCCCCTTCTTTCTTTCCATCTTAAAAAAAAAAAAAAAAAAAAAAAGTCTTGTTTCTCTCCGCTCTGCAGGAGCGCCTTGGGCCTGGGCTTGGAAGTAGACAGGCCTTGGATGAAACCTGGTCCTGCCGTGGGGGCCCTGCATGTTGGTGGGGAGATTCCTGAACCTCTCTGAGGCTGTCTTTATTCCCTGGGCAGGAGCAGAATGAATGGTACTACCTGTCGTGCGCATTGCCATGGAGATGAGAGGACACGTGTGCCCTGGGCACAAAAGGGCTGACACAGAATTGGTGCCTGGGACATGGGCATTGTCTTCTGTTTCAGGGTCCCTGTCTAGTGCTGGGACCTGAGCGGTTTCCTCAGCCCGGGCTTCAGGGTGGATATCATCACCCCACATGGGCCCAGCAATTCCGGGCCTGGCGTCTGGGCCTTCCCCGGTCCACCCTTTTCCCATGTGGCTCCAGCCACAGGATTCCCCTTGTCATTTATCTCGTCACTGCCGACAGCATCGGCTCTGGGACATTGGGGCCCCTCTCCACCTGTATTTCTTCTTCCTCCAAGTTGTGTACCCTCCGATGAGGCCCTGAGGTTCCCTGTTGTGGTCCCTGGGTGTGCATTCATTTTCTTCCCCTTCCTGAGGTTAAAGGCAGGCTGAGCCCTCCAGAGCTCCAGCTTCCTGCCCTTGGCCTCTGGAAGACCTCGCCTCCCTCGTCCCTGTGTTTAAGCTCCTGCTACTAGCCTCTCTGGCTCACGGAAGTGTCTTTTCTAAATGCCCACGTTTGTACTCACATTTCTCACCATGCCCGAAGAACTTAGCCAAGTTCTGTGTGATATTTTTGATCATTTCGTATGTGCTAACTCTGTTTTCTGTTCCTTAAGAGCAAGGGGTTATGTCTGAGGTCTTTGTTACCCCTCCCAGTGCCCTGAGCAGTGCTGGGCTGGAGCTGCGTGCCGGCACACTGGCTATTTGATGAGCCCGCTGCCTGGGTCGATGTCTTGCTGCCGTGCCATTGGAAGTTCTGCTCTTGTGACATGCGGCGCCCCGTCTCCTATATCTGGAACTGCTGTGCGTTGTTTGTGTGACTCATTTGTAGTTCAGGTGACACCTGCACGATGTCACCTTCTCCGGTCCCCTCCCCTCGCTCCTCTGAGCAGAGTTATCGTTCTTTGACCATTGGACCTTTTTCCCCTTTCCGAATCTGGGATCTCTGTGAGAGGAGGGGGTGAGTCTTCATCATCTCCATATCCCAGGGTTGTCCTGGTCCCGTGCCTGACACGAGCCCATAATGGATGCTCATTGAGTGAAATGAGGCAGTGAACCGGTTCCAAGTCTGATCTTTCATGGGAACCTGGGTTTGGTCGGAGTCGAGACCTCCTTGCAGAACCATGTGCAAGGTAGTTTCAAACAGTAGTTTGAAAGTGTACTAGTTCTAGTACAGAGACTCGACGCTTCTAGAGGACTTCACATCTTGCCTCTTGGATTTTAGATGCTGCACTGCATCCAGAGTTGACCACCGCTCGGCTCCGGGAGAATGGAATTCCGATCCTGCAGTGCAGGGCAGCAACTGAAATAGCTTCCTGTCTTCATACATCCCGCCCTTCCTCCTTTCTCTCCCCCTCCCCCCACAGCAAGTCCCAGACCCTTCCTCTCCTCCCCCGGCCTGAAGGACATTTATGAGGCTCATCATGGGGGCAGCATCTGAGGTCCGTTCCTGCCTCTCCCTTCCCGAGCATGCGGGTCTCTCCCCCCACCCCTCCCACTACCACCCTCACCTCCTGGGCCAAGCTCAGATATCTCTTTCCCTGTTTATGGGCCGTTGGGATTTTTCCAACAACCTGAAATGAATCTACGAGGCCCCACAGGTAGTGGCAGCCCATCTCGGGGCCATAAACCACGGCTGGGTCTTTCATCTGTGATTGCTTATGTCATAAACGAGTGGGAGGGCCAGGCAAGGGGGAAGCAACAGCCCTGAGCCATTCCAGATTTTTTTTTTTTTTTATGAGAAAGGGGAAAGAAAGACCCTGAGAAACATGTTCAAACTTTATGCCAAGCAAATTCATTTCACTATGGCAGGCTGTGTGTGGAGACTCAATCTCTGGCCTTCCCCACTAGGAGTCAGATTTATGCTGTGTTTGTGTCTAAATGGCCTCCAGGGATGCTGACATTTGTTGTCGGAGACAGCGAGTGGTGTTCCTTTCATCTCCACTGAGGGGTGTCAGCTTAAATTATGAGGGATCGCTCTGACCTGCATCTGGGTGTGGGAGCGCTGGCAACAGAGCGGGGCCGGCTCCCTCTTGCATTCCCACATCTCTGCGATTTCAAAGTCGCTCTTCATCTTCTGCTCTCCAGGCTTCCTGCTGGTTCTGGGAGAAATTTCCTAGCTCTTTTCGAACGTTTCTTTCTCTCGGACCCATCGATAAGTGTGTATCCTAGGCATTGCGTGTTTTTTTTTTTTTTAATGGAGAAGTTGGGGTCCGGAGTCCGACAGCCCTGTCCCTGCGGCAAGAGAAGGCGGGAGCCTCGGTGAACATCCCAGGAGCAGCCTGGAAGTTCCCCGAGAGAGTGAGAGGGCACTGTTCTGCCCGGAATATTTACAACCCAGCAGATAAGGAGTAGGTGATGTTTAGTGATGGTCTGCCTTCTCCTGGGCATCTGTCAGCACCTTGAGAAGTGCCAGAAGGCCCCTCCCTGCTCTGTCTTCAGAATCCCTCGCTCGGCTCTGCCAGGACACCTGGAATTCCACAGCAGTGACTGCTTGGTTGGAGGCATTTTCTGTTCAATGCATAGATGTTTTTGACCGTGGGAGAGAACCCATCCGACTGTGCTCATCACTGACTCCTCGGTGTCCATCAGCAGAGCTCCCTGTCCCCAGAGTCAAAACCTGAAAGACTAGCACGGAGGATATGTAAGTTCTGATGGAAGACGGGTCAGGAGAGGTCTACAAAGGGATCAGCCCACTATGGTATGCAGGCCCAATCTGGCCTGGGGCCCGTTTTTGGAATACACGCCTACTCGTATTGTCTGTGGCTTCCGTGAGGCCTGCAAAGAGTAAAATAGTTACTGTCTGGCCTTTTACAAAAAAAAAAAAAAAAAAAAAAAGTTTGTAGGCCCCTGGTCTAGAGCATGAGGAGCTTCTTGGAAGGCAAAGGGTGGGACCTGAGGAGACAGAAGAGAGAGAGATTAGGAGCAGAAAACAGGAATCGAAGGGAGAAAACGTACCCCAAAAGCAATAGAAATACTTGAAACCGATTGTAATCTCATTCTTTCTGTCCTGCCCCTCCTCCCCCACCCCCCCCACCCCCGGCCCCCTTCTCCTTCCTCTTCTGAAAACAAATGTTTTCGTCTCTCCTCCTCCAGGGACCGGGAGAGGATGAATGAGCCACACATAGTGCTCTCCACATCCTCCAAAAGTGGGCACCGGGGACCAGCCCACGAGATAGTTCTCTTTCCTCCTCCCCACTGTTCCATGATGGAACAGCAGCTTTTGGGGAAGGTATGGGTATCCCAGACAAGGGGGGCAGTGCGCAGCGACGCCAGGGGCCTCGGGCAGCCTGCCTCCGGGGCTCCCAACAAATTTCAGCAATTACATCTTCCGTCTGGAACCGGCCCAGCTCCGTCTCCCTCCCTTCACCTTCCTTCCTGAAAGCACTCACAGGCTCCCAGCTACACAACCAACTCTCAGTGTTGGCTGGGGTCATGTCCGCAAAGAGAGAAATGAATGCTGAGTTTGTAAAACCTCAACTCCGACTTCCGTCGACAGGCGACTGTTATTAACAGAAAACATGTGTCTCCCCAGGTCAAGAATTCTTCTTTTATGTTGAAGTAATAATGGTGACGACGATGATGATGATTTAGAAGGCACCTGTTACGTTCTAGACAGCGCTAAACCCTTTACATGTATCATCTCATTTAATGCCAACAACCCCGTCACCCTCCCCGATGAGACAACTGAGTCTTGAGAATTTGTTCAAAATCACACATCATAACAGGCAGAGCCAGAATTTAAACCTGAGTTTGGATGACTCCAGAGCCCACATTGCTTTCCCAAGTGATGGCAGCGTATATGAGCCGTTACCAAGGAATCTAGTGTGACTTTAGACCTTATATTGTCATGAGTTTTGTTCTCCTAGTTGTCAATAAGCATTTACATCAGACCACGTGAGGAATGACTGTCAAGAGAGTCAGACTGACTCCAGAAGACATTTGCAAATATCATGTTATGGACAGAATTGGTTATAACACATGAGGTTCCTAAATTGTATGTTTTCTTTTATTGTTTTTATCTGATAAAATATTTTATGTGTTCCATCGCCTTTTTTAAAATTAAGCTTTTAATTTAAATTCCAGTAGAGTTAACGTACGGTGTTACAGGAGTTTCAGATGTGCGAGACAGTGAAGCCAACAAGTGCATTTTCAGATGTAGGCTGCACGTTGGATTTCATAGTCGTTTGTTCCAGATTCAGCCCCCCGTTCATCGCTGGCCTTACAGGAGGTCTGTATGCTCCTGCGGGAGCGGAGGGGGGGTGTCAGCCCATTTCCAAAGAAAACTCACTGAAGGCCTCACTGATACCAGAAGAGCACACTTTTAACCATGGGAGTCCAGCAGCAGACAGAATTCTTGGCCTCAGGGAGGGACCAGGCTTTGGGGAGAGGAGGTCTTCGAGCAGTGGGGTATAGGGCCTTGCAATGGAGAATGTGGGGAGTCAGTGGCTTTTTTCCCACGGTCTCTCTTCTTGTGGGGTCTTCTTATTTCCCTGTGGCTTCGAGTTCCTTTGTGCTCATTTTTTCTTGCCATTCTGAAAATATCCTTCTAGAAAGATCCTAAAACCCCTTCCTATGGAGGGATGGCTGAGGTCAGCTTACTGGATTTGCCCCAGGGAAGAGCTGCCTCAGAGGTGAAGATGCCAGAGTAGCCACTCCTTGTCATGAGGATTCTTCATCTTTTGTCTCTTCTTTAATCTGTCTGAGTTTTTCCCCTGTACTCTTGAGGGGAGTGAGACAGAAGGAAAAGACATTCTTTCCACATCTATTTCGAGCCTCCTGTGCACCAGGACCGGGTTAGTTGCTTTGCCCGCAAGAGCACTACCCTGAGCTGCCTGCAGATGCGTGTTATTGCTGCGGTGGTGCAGGTGGGGAAACTGAGGCCCAGTGCATGACCGCACTCCCATAGCGCTGTGCTTATAATGGGGGGCTGAGCTGGATGGAGACCTAGGTGTGCCTACGTCAGACCTGCTCAATGACATTGCAAGGGTCATGCCCTCAAGAAACTCACAGGTTAGTGTCCCTTCTTGTTCCAACTCTATGTCTAAATGTTCATAGAGAAAAGAAGCCACTGTCCCTTCAGATGGAATAGTCAACAGAAATCTAAATGAAAATGGCATATGCAGATGAGCATCCTTCACAGAGGAGGGTGGGATGAAGAACAGGGGTTGTGTGGCTCACACATGGAGGGTCCCCTCCACCTGGATTTCTTGAGGTGTCCAGAAGGGGAGCCAGCATCAGGACACTAGAGCCGGGGACACCCTTGGGATGGGGTTTCCCACTGAGGAAAGAGGAGAGCTGAGCTCTATGAAGACCCAGCGAGAAACAAGGTTCTTGTGGGGATTGTTTGGGTATGTAACTGCCAATGGCCTTTAATGCTGAAGGCTTTGCTTCCTTCAGAAGTTACTCTTCCTGTTGCTCACTGCTTATGAAGTAATCCACACAAATATAAATACAGTTACTTTAGTAGTTATTTTATACACAAGCAATTTTGGCTAACCACCTATGCTATATCTACTCTCAGTTATCAGTCCCTGCAAGTAATCTAATGCTGGTCCTCTGTGGCCTTTTAAACAGTAATATTTTCTACCCCTGGCAGTGGCTAGAATTTCAGACACAGTGTCTAGGAAATTATACAAAACTTCTCCAGGCCTAGACTTGAAAAAATGACGTCTAAGAAATAACATTAATAACCAGTGCTTATTGGGCATTTATTGTATGCCAAGCAGAGTTTTGAGTGCCTCATTGGTAAACTCATTTAATCCTTACAACTCTTCGGATGAAGTAGGTTCTCTTCTGTTCCAGTTTTGCAGGTAAAGAAACTGAGTCAGAGAGAGTTAAGTACCTTGCTCAAGGTCACGCAGTTAGTAACTTTGGAGCTAGGACACGATCCTGGGAGAAAGTTCGGAGCCATACAGGCGGACTTTCTGATTGCTGTCTCTGGATTTTAGAGGTATTTTCCTTGGTCCTTTCCTGGAGGCTTTCAAGTCAGTCCTACAGAGGTTACTGCACTCACCTCTAAAGGCATCCTGGGAACACGGACCCGAGTGCCTTGTTATAGAATAACATACAGCTCCAGGAAGTGGCTTTGAAGACCTTAACACAGTGTTTTCTGCTTCTTTTAGGCAAAAGTGATGATGAAGAAAGTCTTTGCAAGTCAGCCAATGGGGCAGGGAAAGGAGCTGCTGAAGATGGCAAAGACCATAAGCGCCCCAAACGTCCCAGAACCATCTTGACAACCCAACAGAGGAGAGCATTCAAGGCCTCATTTGAAGTATCCTCCAAGCCGTGCAGGAAGGTACGGGGGGAAGAAGAGGGGAAAGGAGACCGGGCCCCACTGTTTGTGTATACTGCCCTCCTCTGGAGTGTCCATGGGCACACGTTGCGGGGGTCAGGGTGGTGAGGGAGGCTGTTCAGATAGAGTCGATAGCCTTGAGCCCTACTGGAGACCCCAGATCCCTAACGCTGTGGCCAGGGAGACAATAGGATCTCCCTATACTTTTGTGCATCTATACCCATTTCAAGTGGCTGCTGGCTCAATTCATGGAGAGCAACAGGAAGAACAACAACAACAGGTACCAGTTGGAGGGTATAGACCCAGATGCTGTAACAAGGAGAATAAAAATATAGTGGCTAATAGAAATCTATTTATTTATTTTTGCTCTAGTTTGTTCCACTTGGATGGTGACTTTGGGCTTCACTGATGTCTTAGTTCATTCATTTTTGTTGCCGAATGGTATCCCACTGTACGGATGCGCCACAGCTTCTTTGTCCATTCACCTGTTGATGGGTGTGTGGGTTGTTTCCAGTTTGGGGCTGTGCAGATGGGTCTGCTGTGAACTTTTGTGGTTTAATGAGGTACGAGTTTGTTTCCATCTTATGTCGCAGCCCAGAGATGAGCAACCCAAGATCAGCAGGGAGCTCTGTTATCCGTCACATGGTTCTAAGGGGCCATAGGTACCCCCATCTTTTCTAGCCACCATGGTGGAGAAAGAGGAAGTAGAGGGCAAGGCATGCCCCAAGATCCTTTGCATCACTTACACTCATACGTGGTGGCCAGAGTTCAATCCCATGACTACACCTCCTCTAAGGGAGCTGGGCAATGAGTCTGCCTGGTTGACCACATGCCCTGCTAAAGCTTGGGAATTCAACGGTTAATCGGAAGAAGGAGAGAATGGGTACTGGGGACAATCAGCAGTCTCTGCCACAACCAGCTGTGCCCGTTTATTAAAGACCCGCCATTTATTGACGGCCATATGCTCAATCTTGTTACTGATACGATACAAATAAGAACTTTTTAAAATTGGAACTCGTGGAGGAAATACGTTTTTAAAAACCTTAGCATTGTTTTTCTCTATCTGTATTAGTTGGCTTTTGCTGTCAAAACAAACAAAATCTTAGTGGCTTCCAGCGGACATTGTGTTCTTGCTCCTGGACTGTGGCTTGGCTGTGGCCCAGCTGGGCTCAGGTTCAGGCCTGCTCCACCTGTCTCTCCGGGGCTCCAGGCCGAAGGAGCACGCTGTTTCCATGAGGATGGCAGAAGGCAGGAGGCCAAGTCACACCGGGCAAAACCACTGAAAGGCTCTCCTTGGATCACACGTACCGTGTCCACACACATCCCGTGAGCCAAAGCAAGTCATGTGGCTAACCCAGTGTGAGGCAGGGGGGAAGGCCCGCCCGTGGGAGCAGGGGAGGGAGGGGGCGTCCTTGCTGAACTGACCAATAATGCCGTTTGCCACCACCTCTGGCCTCCTGCAGACCTCTTTCTCTCTCTGCGCTCCTGCTCCCTGGGCTCCAGGGAAGGTGCTGGTAGGAAGTAAAGTAGCCCCAAAGTAGGCTTATGCAAGGACAAATGATCACCTCCTTCTATTACTACTGATTCTACGCGTGTTAGACTCCCAGCCCCTGTACGGCCCCGTGCCTGGTGCTGGTGGCCAGGCAGCCTGCAGGCCCCCAGCCGGTGGGGGAGAGATGCGAATGTACGTAACTAACACGGGGGAGAGAGCTGTGAGGACCATTACCGAGGGGCAGCTGGGAGCCATGGGAGCCCGGGGAAGGGGAAGGTCACTTCTGTCTGGGGAGTCAGGAAGGCTTTGTGGAACAGGTGGCTTTTGAGCCGGGCCCCTGAAAAATGGATAGGGTTTCAGCAGGTGGAAGTGGGGCTGGGGCACACTGCTATTTTAGTTGGCTTAGCAGAAGGATGTGTTTTCAAGATCTGGTTTAATCATCTCACTTCTCCTAGGCCTCAGCCCCAGTGGGGTGATAGAGGTGGACCGCTTCCCAAGGCGTCCTGTGAGCTCTTTGCTCCTGTGTCAGGCGTTCAACCCCATGTCCTGCCCAGAATCTAAGCAAGAGGGCGGTGTCTCTCAGCCTCGCTCTCAGAAAGGCTGAGCTTCTCGCCTTTTCCCTTCCTGCCCCCTTGCCCGCCCCTCAGCGTATGTCTGCGTGGAGGGCGGATGTTTCAACCCATCTCTTCCTTGGGATCCCGACAGTCCTGTCTCTACGGGGCCACAGCGCATGTGCTGATCAGAGCTGACTGCTTTCGCTCTGGCAGATTCCAGATGGCTCTGGTCTTACTCTCCTTGAGTGGGGCTCACTCAGGGTAACAGGGAATATGAATATTCATGAAACACTAAAAGTCACCTAGAGCTGTGAGGGACAGAACCAAAAATGTAGGTTAACGAATTGAGACGGAAGAGAACAAGAGAGAGCCGTTTGTTTTGCAAAGTGATTTTCGCCCTCCCTTCTCCTTAAGTAGGTCAGTACATAGACATGGATGTGACTCTTAAAGCACAATGATAGATTTTGCTAATGTTCCAGAACCCCTTGAAGGCCTAATTTCCAGAGTCAGAGAAATCCCTCTTGGAATGCACATCTAAATTAATTATCCCTTCCTTTGTTTACCTGGTGAAGGACCTCTCTCCACCTCAAGGGAAGCAGTGGTCTTGTGTTTGGGATCACACTGGCCATCGAACACCAGCCAGCTCCCGTGTAAGATGCAGCCTACGGGCCTCCCAGTGTGCCGCGTAGGGAATGTTCTGCCCCCTCCCCTGAGATGCCAGTGTTTCTCTATTTCTAATGTTCCTTTTGTCAAGGTGAGGGAGACCCTGGCTGCAGAGACAGGGCTGAGTGTCCGCGTCGTCCAGGTGTGGTTCCAGAACCAGAGAGCTAAGGTAATCTGCTTCATACTGTCGTTTGTCTCTGTGTGGCTGGTTTCCTGAAATAATAAATACTTGTGGGTGGGTTATCGAACCAGAACTCACTGGATAGAGGAGTTCTTCTGATTCAAAAATTCTGTTATCGATGGTCCTGTCAGCCACAGCAGCCCCGCAGCAGGGGAGAGACGGGGCATTCATTTTAGTGAAATGACTTTGATTTTCCTAGTGGCCGTGACTGTGAATCTGGCCAGCCGTCTGCTGGAATGAACGTCTTTCTGTGTCTTCTGGTAAAAGCGGATTCTTTCATTCACCTTTATCTAACCCAGCTACCAAAGTGCATTTAAAATTGCAAAGAGAAACGTCCATAGCACACATGTGACAGGACTGAGGCCATATCCTAGCGTGGTGGCATGAATCCCTTTCCTCAGTGGCCTCCATAGACACCCCAACCGTCATGTTACTGAGGTCTGCATTGCCCCGCCGTAGTCTTTCATTTATTTTAGACCTTGTGCTCATCCAGTTTCCTGCCCCTAAAAAGGCATGTGGCCTGTGGCCTGTATGTCGGGGGTCCTAATCTGTAGTGGGTGATAAATTCGTATCTCATTATCGGATCCTGATTGGCTCAGACAGCACGGCGCTGCCCTAACTGAATTCCTCAGCACGGGGCCATTGATACGTACTCCATCCTGAGAGGACTCCGTGTCTCCGTAGGTTTGAGAGGCCCCGTAACCTAATGGATTCATAAAGCAGAGGAGTTGGAAGCTCTGAGAAATGTTTGCTCGTTTTTGTTAGGGTCGCACGGGACCGTAACGTTCCACAGAACACCGTGTGAGAAGCATTGGGTTAAGATGCTCCTTCTGGGAAGTTTTGGTGGTGACAGGGTGCTCTGGGAGATCAGCTCCTTACCTGGAGTCTCCAACACCAGGGCCGGCAGACGGGGGGAGTGGGCGGGGAGTGCCACATCCCAGGTGACACCCTGTCAGCCAGCCCCTTGCCATGCAGCTAGGCTCGCCTGCGGTCCCCACATGCCACACTTAGAGCTCACCGGAAACTGTCACAACACAAGTGGCGATGTTTATCTGCTGAGAGGAAGTCCCTGTGCTTGTGAGCGGCCTGGTGCTTCCCAGCCAGCTGACTGCGCCCGGCAGCGGGTGAAGAGCCCACAGCAGCCGTGGACAGCCTCATGGCTGGCTCCTGTCCTGAGTCAGGCCGCGGGGGTGGTCTCTCCGCTTTCCACACGAGGCCTGTGTGCCTGCTGCCGGCCCCCTGCCTCCAAACCCCTAACCCTGCAACCCTCTCCTTGTCAGATGAAGAAGCTAGCCCGGAGGCAGCAGCAACAACAGGACCAGCAGAACACCCAGAGGCTGAGCTCCGGTAAGCAGGGCCCCTCCAGCCGGGCCTGCGAGCGTCCGGGCCTCGCCCACCACCCGGCTCTTGCTGGAAGGCCACTTCTGGGCTCAGCAAAGCCCTGTCCGCACCAAGGACAGAGGCTCTTCCAGTGAGGATCGAGCCCCGGGGAATCTGGGAGAGGGTCGAGGACACCGAGCTGAGGCCTGGGAGGCTGACTGAGGTGGTCCGAACCTTCTCCAGAGCCCCCGGGGCCGTGGCAGGACTCCCCGCAGAGCCCAGGACACACCCAGATCCCCCTCCTTCCCAGCAAATCAATTGACAGAGGACACCACTGTGACTGACCCCTTTCTAAAACGACATAAAACAGTAAAAATACGGAGAGTAGAACAGTAACCCTCTCCCTCGTCGGGCATGTTCATAGTTCAAAGAGTGTTCTCACACTGACTCTGACAACACTCTGACAACACCCCCCACTCCACCAGGGGAGCAGAGAAGTCCTTTGTCCCCACCTCACTGATGAGCAGACAAGGGCTCTGCAAGGCTGACCCGGGTCCTCGCTGAATAGGGGGTGAGTCAGGACCGGAGCATAGGTCTCTGAACCTCGGTTCCGCTAGGCCATGCCACCCCAACTCTCCCTTCCTGTGCACACCTCCATTTGCTGTTGTGGTTAATAGTTCTGGTGTGAGGACTGGAAAGAGGTGAAGAGGGACAGGTTGTGGGACTCTTCAAGGGAGTTAAAGGAAAAAAAAATCAAATAGAACTATATTATGACCGTGTGATTCTTAAAGGGATATGCCCCCAACAGCCATCCAGCGGGATTCCCTGAGGGGTCTGCTTGTACCTCAAACAGGAATTGTCAGCCTTCAGTGTGGACCTAAATCACTTGACATGTGGTAAAGTACAGATTCTGATTTCTCTAGTCTGGCTAGGCCCTGAAATTCTGCATTTTTAAAAGACGCCCACCACCGCCACCCTGTGGACCACACTTTGAAAAAGGCCATGACTGTGACAATTGTTCTCAGGCCCCTAGACAGGGCTCCTTGCCCTTGCATGATGGACCTTGCCTTGTGCTTGATACCTGGGCTCAGCTCAATCTAGAATCTGACTCTTGCAGCCCAGAGTTCCCTTGGCTTCTTAATCTTCTAGGCCAAACAGTATCTTAATAGCAAGATAGATGCTCAGAGAGAGAATTTAAACAAGGACATGGGGACCGGGGAAGGTTGTTGGGGCAAGTTGTTCAGGAGACCCGAATGCTGCCCCAGCTCCACCCCTAGAGCTGTTTGATCTGGGACCAGCCTTTCTGTCTCCTGGCGCCTCAGGCTATCTGTCCCCGGGGTGGGATAATGCCGCCTACCAGCCCTGCCGCACTGGGCCCCTGGGAAGTTCAGAGAGGGTCACTGACATGGAAGAGCCATGCACGTCGACTCCCATAGGCCAGCACACTCAGGGTGGGGGGAGAACGCATCAAGGCATTTTAAGAACACAAACTCAGAGTGCTTGAGACTCGAAAGAATTCGAAGGGCAACTCCTAGGGCAGACCTAAGAAAGTAGAAGCTGTGGAAAGTAGAGTCTCTAGAGTTCATGGGCCGATGTTCAGAGAACCACAGCAAGATGTGGAGGCAGGAAGGGAGTCCTCCAGTCTCCGACAATTTTCTACACAAGTGTAGCAAGTTGTTCCAAAGCACATTTATCAGCTCCACGAGGTCAGCGGGGCCGGTGTCATGAACCCCACTTGATTGACGGGCTCTCAGTGGGGTGATGGTGGAAGGATCTTTGATCCATCATCTCCAGTGGCTGCCAGACTCATGTGTAGCCTTGGTTTTAATGATGTATTTCGAGAAAGCTCTCCAAGTTCAACTGCACCTCCCCCATGCCTCTTCTCTGAGGTTGACCCTTGATGGCCCCTGAGGGGGCACAGGCTGGGAACCACTGATGTCGCCTTGTTCCAGACCTTTTTTTTTTAAATTTTATTTTATTATGTTATGTTAATCACCATACATTACATCATTAGGTTTTGGTGCAGTGTTCCATGATTCACTGTTTGTGTACAACACCCAGTGCTCCATTCAATACGTGCCCTCTTTCATACCCATCACCAGGCTGACCCGTCCACTTTATAAATGAGCCAGGAAGTAAAATGACCTCACCACAGTCCCACAGCCAAGATGGCGCTCCACGATTGTCACCACCTGGTGTTCACACCCTTGTGTCGTCCCCTTCGACACTGACGAGGGCTGACCTAGGGAGTGACTTCTGAGGCGAGGTCATGACAAATGTGGCAGTTTCTGCTTTGCGCTCCGCTGGACTGCTGGCGCCGGGGAAGCCAGCTGCCATGTTGCCGGGCTGCTCAAGCAGGCCTGTGAGAAGTCCGTGTGGTGGGGCAACAGTGCGATGGCAGACACAGCACGTGCCACCCCAAGTCTGGGGCTCCCGGTATCACGAGCACCAGCCCCTCTCACGCCTCCTTACAAAGCTGCAGCAAAGGCTGGTGCTGGACGGGGACACCGGGCAGCGGGGGGGGGGGGGGGGGGTATGAAGTTCAGAAGATGCTCTGGGCCTTCTCTCCCAGCATGGGGCCCTGGCTGCGCGTGGGGAATGATCTGCCGCCTTCTTTGTCCTCCAGCTCAGACAAATGGCGGTGGGAACGCTGCCATGGAAGGGATCATGAACCCCTACACGGCTCTGCCCACCCCACAGCAGCTCCTGGCCATCGAGCAGAGCGTCTACAGCTCAGACCCCTTCCGACAGGGCCTCACCCCACCCCAGATGCCGGGAGACCACATGCACCCATATGGTAAGATGGACTCAAGCCCCGCAGGGACCTCTCACAACCTGCTTGCCTGGGATTCTCCTTCCCTCCCCGACGCATCCACACAGTTCCCAGGTGCTCCCCCGGAGCAGCAAAGGAGAATACGTGCCCAGAAAATGCTGCTAGGATCATCTAACCAGTGGCTACAGAAGAAGGACCAACACACAGAGTCACTAGTGATATTTCCATTCATTCTCCTTTTCAGAGATTCTTGTTGGTTTTAAATGAGAGGTTGTACTTCCATTGTAGACCTGTTTGCTGTGGTCAGATTTCCCTCCTTTCCTTTCATACCTGGTCCCACATGCTCATAAGCAGTGTCTGCAGTGATGTGGGCAGGGGCCTTAACCAAGCAAACTTTTTACCTGAAGAAAGAACATATGTAACAGCACAGAAAGCACATTTCCTAATTGAACCGATACTCTTTAAGTGCTCTAAATTAACTCCTGAAACATAACCTGACTTGTGAAGTGAAATCATCCCCTGCCCCCTCCCACCCCACCCCTCCAGTCTGGGGTTGCTTTAAATGTTGGGTGTGTGAATAGCTTGGCCTCCCCTACTTGCCCTGTTTGCTGCTTCCCCTGATGGTCAGCTCTGGGCTGGGGCGCTCTGATGAGGTGGGCGAGCTCTGGAGTGCAGGGCTGAAGTTCAGTCTCAGGGCCAAATAGAGGTCACTGCGTTTTTATACGGAGAAGGTCCGTGGCCAATGAAATGCATCTAATCTGTGTAATCTGTGATAAACTGCACCGATGGCTAAAAACACAGTTTTATTTCCAAACGTTCAAAACAGTATCAGTCAGAGATACATGGCTCAGGTCACAGATTTTGTCAAGCAAAATGCCTTTTTTGCCTTCATTAAAAAGCATTGTTTGTTGTTGAAGTAACCCCTGTCCTCCCATGTGATGCGTACAGCAAACTAGGATTAAGATCCAGCTCTCTGCAGACTTGACTGACCCTCATTCATACATAGATACATCTGAGCGGGTACCATGTGTCAAGGCTGAAATGGAGACACCTCCATTCTTGTCACAGTGCTCCCAGAGCGATCCACAGTTTGCCCTACCGGCTGCTCGGTCAAGGGTGTGAATTAGTCGAGGGCGGGCACCTAACCATCTGTCCTTTGCAGGACACATTCCGGGAGTCAGCAGGCACTCAGTCTGATGTTGCTGTTTGAAGGGACCCGTGTTCCCCCCCGGGGTTGGCACGAGCCTCCTTCATAGCCCCGCTATTTGTCTTAGTCCCGGGCCTCCTTCAAGAACCGTTTTGGGGGGGCGAGTCCTGCCAGAGCCCTGCCCCTGCCTCTCCAGCCCCCACTCCCCAAACTCACCGTCTAGATGTTCTGACATTTGCTTCTGCTGCACCCCATTCGGCCCTTTGTCCTAACCGAGTTTATCCTGTTTTCAGGGGTTGCGCTTTCCATCCGGGCCCCCTAAGGCCCTGAGAGATCTGCGGACGGGGATCCCCTCCCTCCCTCCCGCCCCCCGTCGCAGCTCTCCCTCCACCCGCCCCGCAGCACGCAGCACAGGGGGGCTTTCGCATTCCTAGCCCCTGAGGGAGTCACTTCTTTGAGACCCTCATGACCATATCATCTCTATTTCAGGTGCTGAGCCCCTCTTCCACGACCTGGATAGTGACGACACCTCCCTCAGTAACCTGGGTGACTGTTTCCTAGCAACCTCAGAAGCCGGGCCCCTGCAGTCCCGGGTGGGAAACCCCATCGACCACCTGTACTCCATGCAGAATTCTTACTTTACCTCTTGAGTCTTCCCCTCGAGTTCTGTGGCTGGGCTCCCACCCGGAACAACCGTATGACGTGAGGGGTCGGCCGACATTAGGATGGGGAGGCCAGGGGAGAGGTGGGTTGGGGAGGGAGTTTTGTCCGATTGCTGTTGTATAACGACCTGGTGTAGCTCGGCATTTCCAAAGACTGAATACATAATGGATCGCATAGTTTCATGTTTCTGATAAGTCTTAGCTTTAGGTATGAAGATGTGTTTATCATTAAGGACAGGGACTTTTAATATAGACATTCTCATGCAAACTAGGTACCTAGAGACTCCTAACAACTTCCCGCCATTTTCGGGGAAGCTCTTGACAAGAGGTGCATATGTCTACCCATCCATATACCCATAGACAGACAGACAGATAGATGTGTGTGTGAGTGTGTAACCTTCCATGCTTTATCATCAAAGTTTATTCCTAATTATAACACACCAACTGTACAGCAAAAGTAACTTTATTTTCAGTGTGAACTATATTTAAGGAAATGCTTGATGCACTTAAGTTATAAAATGAGATAATTTACTTTTATAAACTTTATTTTTAGTTCGAAGAGACTTGTCGGCAGGGCAGAGAGGACTGCAGCACCTGAGCCCAGAGCTTTGAGTGCTTGAGTGAATTCTGTTTTCAAGAGTGTCATCGAGGTCTGGAAAGCAGCTCCAGGTGGCTGACCGTACTCCTTCATGGATTCTTGCTCTCTTGGGGACTGAATCACAGGGCTTGGGTGGGACAGAAAAAGCCTTGACTGTGTTCTCAGAAAAGGTAAAGCCTAGACTCTTCAGCTTTCTTTTAAATTCTGACGTGTAGTTGTGGGCAGCAGTAGGAAGGTCAGTTTTGCTCTTGAACTTCAGCATCTACAGGTGTGGGATGAGGCTGACACTATGTACCTACCTCACTGGGGGACACCGAGGCTTCATTCACCCCCAGGACACATGAGCAGGGCTGAAATGATAGCCGATATTTGTTTAAAATACCAGACCAGTCACTTGGCAAAAGAGGCTATGGGGGTGGGGGTGGGTCCGCACCCTGAGCCCTGAGGGCCACTCTGCCTGCCAGGGTCCCTTCTGCAAAGCCTCGGCTGGAGGGGCCAGCTCAGGGCAGCTCAGGGGGCCAGAGTCCTGCCATGGGGAGGAGGCTGTCGCCAAGGGGATGGAGGAGGGCATCGTGGTGTTATAGACCAGGGTTGACAAACTACGGCCCGCAGGCTGTGTTTTATGGCCTGCCAGCTACGAATGTTTTTTTTTTTACATTTTTAAAGGGTTGTAAAAAAAAAAAAAAAAAAGTACGGGACAGAGTGTATGTGGCCCCAAAAGCCTGAAATATTTACTACCTATGCTGTCTGGCTCTTTTCATAAAATGTTGGCTGGCCCCTGTTCTAGAAAGTCTGTTTCTAAACAGCCTTCTGGAGCTCATAGAGGCAGCAGGGATCCAGGTGGAACCCCGGGGTTCTTCATTCTGTCTCGCTTTTCGGACTTGGAGCGCAGAAGAGCCGGCTGCCATTGTACACGGGGATGCTTCTGCACCCTGTCCTCCAGCTGTGGTGCTAGGACCAGCTACTTCTGTGCTAGGATGCCTCCTGAGAAAGCGGACGAGGTGAAGGGGGAAGCCGGGGGGTCAGCTTGCACTCCCCTGAGAGGGGCCAGTCCAGGCTCAGCCTCACTCCTGAGGACATCCAGGGTCTTAAGAGCCTTGTCCCCTTCACTCTCTGCAAAGCCAGAGGGAACGTGCTCCCTTATGGTAGAGTCTGTGTTGTGTGATTTTTGTGCTCATGTTTATAATTTATGCAAACCACCCAGAAACCCAAACCAGTCTGGCGAGTGAAAATCATGCAGATGCTGTAGGACTCCGCAGGCTTCTGTGGCGGAGGTCCGTTGGGGAATGTAGCAGATACTATGTGAGTGAAAACAAATAGAGATCCTTCCTCCACTCGTGATGGCATACCAAGATGAAATTAAAAACCTCTTACAAATGAGCTGTCGTTGATTCAGGGGCAGGGGTGGGGGGCCCGGAACCAGGGGGACACGGGTATTTATCAACAGGGGCCTGGGGATGAGCACATGGCGAAGCTTAACATGAAGGGAAAGCGAGTCCAGCAAAACCGAAGGAGAAAGGAGTCTACACCTTCCCGCCAGGGTGAACGGGAAGACCTCAGTCTTCACAAACATGGCTGCGGGAGCAGGCCCGGGGAACATTCCGTCAGCACCATCAAGTTAACTCGAGGCAGAGTGGTTTGCAGTGTGTGGTGTGAGAATGTTTGCTTGGAAATCAGAGCAGGAGAAAGATGTCTCACGCAGGACGGAAGGGAGATGTCCAGCCAGGATGGGGGAGCAGAGCCACAGACTGGAGCTTCTCCCAGGGTTCTCAGTGGTCTTCAATGTGATACATGGGTGATTGTTATGACTATGAAGAAAAGAAGTTAGGAAAACAATAGGAATGAGGGCAAAACCGCCAGTTACACTCCAAGTGTGACGTCACTTCTGTGTGTCCTCGCACCCGCCTGCCAGACCCTGTCCCCCCACCTCTGCTCCCTCACCCCGTTAGAAGCTGGCTCTGCGTCTTGCTGAGGGCCTGGAAGGAGAGAGATGTGAGTTAGGAAGCGGGGCTGGCAGGAGGAGCCCACCAAGGAAGGCTGCCTCACACTGCCCTCCCCCGGGCTGGCCCTGGTTCCATCGCCAGCTTCCAGAGAGAGCGCAGGCTGGACACCGTTCCCTGTCCCCGTCTGTCTGCCCGACACTTCCTTATCCTTCAGCGTCTTGGCCTCCTCAGCAAGCCTGCCAAGCTGGGTGCCGTGCCTGTGTGCAGAGCCCGGCTAGTGCTACCTGCTGCAACGAACACCCCCTGATTTCCTAATCGCTCAAACACAGTAGAAATTACTATTTTTGCTCATGTGAAGGACCTGGGGAAGAGTTTGGGTTCGGAGGGCACCTCTCTTCCCTGCATAATGAAGGCTTCCAAGATCTCACCGCCTGCTGGTTTTCTTTCTTCTTTTCTTTTCTCTTTTCTTTTCTTTTCTTTTTTCTCGACTCTTCTTTTTTTCTTTTCTTTCTTCTGGCTCAAAGTGGGCACATACTGGTCTGAGTCCCAGTTCGCCACCTCCCAACTGCATGGCCGAGCTGGGCAGGTTACTTCCCCCTGCTGAGCCTCTGACTCCTCATCCACAGTGCAGGTATGACGCTTGTCCCTAGCAGAGGTGACAAGGTCAAGTGAGGTGACACAGGCAAAGCCCGGAGCCCTTCCCCGGGCACACAGCGAGTGCCCAACCTGTGGCAGTGGCTGCAGCAGGGGCCAGGCCTGCTCTCAGGGTTGAGTTGTTGATGGAGGGCCATATTTGAGGAAAAAGGAGAAAACACTCTGGTTCATCTGGTCGTCCCCCCCCCCCCCCCCCCCCCCCCCCGGTCAACATAATCACTTCTTATGTAACTTCTTTAAACCTCAGTGTGGGTCTTAATATAGCCTGACTCACTGTTGTGGGGGAGTTGGGTTGGTTGGTTGATTTTTGAAAGGCATGCAGATAAAATTCCAATTCCAAGGACACAGTATGAACTCTGGCCCCTAAGGAGAAGCAGTCAGGTCATAGGCTATTTCTCAAGCCATCTGTTGTCACCTCAGGGCTGAGATGAGAGGGAGACCCCAGATCCGTAGTCTGAGCCTTTTCTGAATGGCAGCGTTTTGTGTTGACCTGACGTGAATCAAAAATGGGAAGAAATTGGAATTAGTCAATCCCAAACCCAAAGACACTTTTTTTAAAGATTTTATTTATTTGAGAGAGCGAGAATGAGAGAGAGAGAGCGCTCACATGAGGGGGGGGAGGGTCAGAGGGAGAAGCAGACTCCCCGCTGAGCAGGGAGCCCGATGTGGGACTTGATCCCGGGACTCCAGGATCATGACCTGAGCCGAAGGCAGTCGCTTAACCAACTGAGCCACCCAGGCACCAAAGACACATTTTTAACCTCACTGCAAGTGAAATCCAAGTACCTCTCTCTCTCTCCCTTCCCCACCCACCCAGTGCAAATACATTCAGTCCAAACTGGTTATAAACAGACACAATTCAACCAGAATGAAACCCAAAAATACATTGTTTCCTTGAGTCCCTTTGTCTAGCATGTTGCAACACTGTTCCATGACAGGGCGGGGAGAATTCAAAAGAAGGCCTCCCTGAGCACATAGGCCCTGTCCACATGGCGGATGGGGAGGATTGGGGGTCCCTGGCCCTAACGTTTGTGTTCTATCTGAAGTTCCCAGGATGTGCAACCTTGACCAAGGCTCTGGGCCTCCCTTTCTTCATTTATTAAATGGGGCCAATGACCCTTGCCTTTCTTACAGGTTGGTTATCATGAGCATCAAAGGAAACAATTAGGAAAGAACTTGGTAGGCTGTGGACTGCTGTACAAATAGCAGGGTGTCTTAGTATCTCGTCCCAGGAGGCACACGCAGATGGGCCACCTGCAGAGCCTGGCGCCATGTGCAAAGCTCCTGCTTGGGTGGGTGCCCATGGCAAGGAAGGGATACTGCAGATCTGAATGAGATCATTTCTTTCCTCCCCCAGCAGCTGTGGATCACTGCTGCCACGGCCGGATGGGCCCTTCTCCCCTCCAGGGGATGATTCTGGGGCGGGGGGAAGCCTAGGATGGCCTAGCCCCTAGTGGACGGTGCATTAGCTCACCTGTCTCTACCTGTAGTCTCCCCACCCCCCCGGCACCCCCTGTGCTTAGGAAGGGAAGGTGGAGCCTGCCCTCGACAGGTGTGTAGCTGACCAATTGGCTACTTTTAGCACCTCGTGCGTTCATTGGATTCATTCTACAAGTATCTGCTGAGCAGCAAGAATATGCTATGCTATGGGTCATAGAAATAGAAGTGGGCAGAAAGAGCTGTTGGCCCCACTCTCATGGAGATGACAATTAGTGGGGGTGTGTGTGAATGAACTGAACTTGCATTGTATTGAGAGCCACAAAGGAGAAGACACGGGGCTGGGAGAGTAGAATGTAGGCCAGCGTGACTTAGTGTGGAAGGTCAGAGGTTTCTTGGGCTAGTGATGACAGAGCTGACTTGATTCATCTCTCCTAGTGCCCTCCCCTTTCAAGTAGCTTTCCATCTCTCCTTTCTGGAAGGTTTTGTTCGAACTGCCATGGGAGGAAAGACTGTGATATACCAATGTCCTCCAAGGTGTCCATTGAGAAGTTGCCCATAGTGTCTTAGAGTGCAAAATGAAAGGAGGCCACTGTCCCCCAGTTGACACCCATTTATTAAGCCCTGTGGTGGACATTTGCTGTTTTCTAGCCACCCAGCATCTACTCGTGATGCTGATGATGACACCCTGATTTCCTTTGAGGACTTGATCTTCCTTCATCATGCGTGGACTTCATGAGACTATAGATCCAGGTGACTTAGACTGCTGGACCCAAGGAGTGGGGGCACATAACCAAAGCTAGGCCAATGTCCCTTTCCAGGACTTGAACCTGAGGGACTGGCACAAAGCTGGAAACTTGTTTAGAGCTAGCCCACTTCCCAAGGGGCACCTGCCAAGATGACCACATTGCCTGCTGCCTGACCCCAGAGCTGCCCACTCCCCATCTGTTGCCAAGGTCAGTCTCCATACGCCCTCTGGCTCCATGAGCGGTCTGCTCTGCTCATCCTGCAAAAGGCCCTTTTTTGCTCAAGTTAGCTTGAATTGGTTTCAGTAGCTTGCAGCCAAAAAAATCCTGATAGGAGCTATATACCTACAAAGTTTGTGGTGTTTTGCACTTTAGGGAGGGTGTGTGTGTGTGTGTGGTCCTCTGGATTCACTTGGATAGCTGTTACATCCTTTATTTTATAGATGAGAAACCTGTAGCTCAGAGAAATTAAGCCCAAGGTTGCAGAACTAGTTAGGGTCGGAGTTGAGTTTCCAATTCATTTCTCTTGGCTTTCTGTCTTTGCTTGTTCCCCCTAATCCTGACTTCTCAGTGGCTAGGTATGTGAAAGTCAGGAGCACATACATGGTCAGGGACTGGGAGAGGTACAAAGAAGTCACAATATTTTTCCTGCCTGTAAGGAGCTTATAATCTAGTTGCAAGTAGAGAACATGCACATGAACTCCACATGTATGCCTGTGTATGCCAGGTGTCAGGGTGCTGGCACGCATGATGTGCTGAGGCATTCAGAAAAGAGAGAGGTTATTGGGACAAAGGAAGGAAAGAAGCGGCTTTACCAAGAGGGTGGGGCTGGAATTGAACCTTCACAGATGGGCTTTGAGACCACAGATGTAGACTTTAGCAATTATATGTCAATGATTTGATATATATGTTGAGAGGAGGAGGGAGGGCATTCTCAACAAAAGGACCAAAGTGGATAACGGCACAGAAGAAAGGATGCAAGGCATGTTCAAGTGTAAATGCACGAAGACCATTCTGGTTGGGCACAGGGTTGACTCATGGCGGAACTGGAGGAATCAAATGAGATCAATGGTGAAGGTGTTGGTGACAGGAGCATGTTGCCACTAATTCACGAATACAGATCAAAAGCTCCCCATTTCAAGGTAGCTTCGGCCGCTAGTTGCTCCCATAATTTATTCTGTCCTAAGATGAACTCTCCATTTGTTACAAGGTTACTTGGAATAAAGCCTATACCTCTCAAACTCTAGTGCAACTAAGTTTGTTCATTTGACCAAGTTCTGCCCAGCGAGGTAAATGGAAGGGTCATATGGCATCTTTGAGGCACCTTCTTTAAAAGACGACTGGCATGTTTCCCTTCCCTATACGGTCACTTTCTTCTTCCTGGCTGTAATGCAGATGTCATGGCTGGAACTGGAACAACTATCGCAGGTCATGAGACGAACCCATGAGTGGAGGCGATGCACGGTGAGACAACACTGAGGGAGTCTGGATTCCTGAGGACTTCTGGGAGCCAAGCTGCCATATTAGCCCTGATTACCGACATCCTAATTATATATATGCAGAGAGAGAGAAATAAACTTCTTTCTTTTATTAAGTTACTGTTGTTTTGGGTTTCTTCGATTTACAGCCAAATTGAATCCTGACTGATACACAAAGCCAGTCCCAGTTAGGAAGAAATCTAAGCCCATTTTGTTCCCCTCATGCTGCTAAGATAAAGAGGGAAAGGTCCAGACTATACATTCCTAGGTAATGGGAGTCAACTGGGGTAAGGCGGAAAGACGGTGGCATGATTGTCCTGTGACTTTAGAATTTATGGATAACTGGAAAGCAGTTACTTTAGAGCTGGGTTCTCTTATCCCTTAAAGAAAAGGAGGTAAAGGTGGTTTGTTTATTTGCCCACCTCATCCCAACACACTTCTCTAAGTATCTCTTTAAGCAACATAGAATTTGATGAGCTCACCCAGCCTCCGAAAGTCCCCTACAGTCTTTCCTGCGTACCTTGTATGTAGTATATGCACACTGCAGTATACACCTGCTAAGCATGGGATACGTACCCATGCGCATATTTACATTATTTACATACATGTATGTATGTACTTAGTGTGTACGCACGAGGAGTATCACATGCCATGTCAATGATGAGCTACTTACTGATTTTAGAGAGAAACCTTCATTCCCAGGTCCCCCGTTTCTGTGAGATTTCCACTGGGGAAATGCTCCTGGGCTCTCCTCTCAGCCCTAACTTGCTTCTCCTCAAAGGAAGAGTCGAGAAAGTACCTGATTAGTGGTTCGGGAAAAGGAGCTGAGAACACTTGGCTCAGCTCTGCTGGCTCTGTGGGTCTCTGGTGTCTCTCCGTGGTCTGGGCGCATTAGATGTTCTTGGTGTATCTGTGTGGGATGTAACTGGGACAGAAATGGAGTTTGGGGGACCGTTCCATTCAAGAAGTTCATAGTTAGGGGGATCCTCTGACTGTGGGTATAAATCTAAGCTTCCGTCTTTAATTAGATTTACCAATAAAGCGGATTTTTTTTCAATAAAGCTGATTTAAAAAAAAAACAACTCCATTTCGCTGGTTCCTTTGTAATAGTTCCTGGTTAGTCACAAGTATAGGAAGCAATGATAGTGATGTTATTTATTGTCCCCCTAAAAGTCCAAAATTAATATCCGTTAAGCATGTCACAAAAAAGTCCAGCAATTGTGTGGTCAGTCTAAATACATTGTTTATTTGTTCATCCACTCAACATGTAAGACAAACTTTTTAAGAACTATCTTTATGCCAGTCAGTGAATGAGGGTAGTGAGTATGGATTTAAGGTTGAAAGCATAGCTTTGTAAGAAACATATGTTTCTGCATTCTTTTATGACAACCTACAGTCTAATTTTGGTCCCTTTCCCGCTGGGCTGGGTTTCCCTCTCCAATCCCATGACCATGTTCTAGTCTTGGGTCTTGGGCAGGGCCAAAGCGGCAGAGGAGTTAGGGGAAGGGGTTCATCAGATGTTGGCCTCTGCCATCCACCCAAGGTGCCCATTACCACTGTTGACACCATGGCTGTCTTTCTTCACAGCTGTCATGGTCCTGACGCACCCTGTGGTACCTTCTCTTGGGTCTTCTGATAGCATTACTTGGAAGCCTGCAGTCTCCTGCCCTTTCTCTTTCTCCTAATCAAGCCAGGAAACCCCTCCCCTCTTTTAATATGGGGAAAGCTTTTCTTCCTTGTTTCTAGTCAAGACACTTAGTCTGCATCCCGAATCTTTACTCTCATGCCTTTAATTCTCTGATGATAAAATAAAATAGTATTTTATTTTTTTATTTTTTAAAGATTTTATTTATTTATTTGACAGAGACACAGCGAGAGAGGGAACACAAGCAGGGGGAGAGGGAGAAGGAAAAGCAGGCTTCTCGCTGAGCAGGGAGTCTGATGTGGGGCTCGATCCCAGGACCTTGGGATCATGACTTGAGCTGAAAGCAGATGCTTAACGACTGAGCCACCCAGGTGCCCCAAAATAAAATAATATTTTAGAGGTGTGTGTTTTTCTGCCACACGAGGTTCTGGAAATAATATTTCCCCACAGGGTATAATTCTAGCTGGTGAGAAAAGGTTTGTAAATAGATCGTTACGATGTAATTGGGCTTTTAACAAAGGCATATACTCAGAGTTCCATAGAGGCAAAGTGGAGAGAGGGTGGGTTAGGAATGACGTCATGGTGGGGCTCATATCTGATCTGGGCCTTGAAAGATGAGGAGAATTCCAGGAGTACAGGGTGGGGAAGGGCAATCCAGAAAGGGGAAAATCTGAGCATGAGCAGAACACTGTTTAGGGGAAGATGGCCCTTGTGGCTAGAACAGCAGAGGCATGGGGAAGTGGGGGTGGGGAATGGCTAGGGCACTAAATTAGGGCCCTATGGGCTGGGAAGGGTCTCAGATGCTTCCCTAACAGGTTGGGCTTTATCTGTGAGGCATCAGGTATTATTACTCCACAAACATTTCCTGAGCATCTTCTAGAAAGGGGCACTGCTATGGGATCCCATAAAGATGAAGGCACAGCTTCTATCCTTACAAAGCTTAAAGGTTAGCAAGTGGTAAGGCATAGTATTAGTTATTTTGAGTATATTTAACAAGATATATGACAACTGTTTAACCATCTATATAAGACAAATACATATACAAAAGACAGCAGTATAACAGTGACCTAAGTGTAGGTCCCAACAAGTCAGGACTGTGACGTGTCAGCCAACCGGGTCCTACAACCCCCAACTGTCAGATGTTTGAAACACCTCGGGTGATGGATTAAACCTTTTACTCTTCACTTAGACATTGACCAATGTAGAAACGGACACAGCTGAACAGAAATGGCTTTGGTTCTTTCTTTTGGCATGACACCCAAGATGGGGAAACCAGCATGAACAGAGCACAAGCTTTGGACTCGGACATGCTTGCATTATTATTCTGCCCCTTACTGCCACACATCCCCCCCCCCCCCCCCGGCAAATCTCATATTTCCTTATCAGCAAACGGGGCTAAAAATTGGTATGAGGAGGAGAAGCGCAAGATTAGTAGCAGCACGCAATATGGTGGCAAGAATTGCAGCCACTCTGGGTGCAAAGTCACGGCCCGGTGCAGGGATGTGGGATCAGGCAGGGAGAGAAAAGGGTACTAATTTGGAGAATCACCTGGTGGCAAAAGTAACAGGACCTGACCACAGGGAGAGGGAGGAGTTAAAAGCATTTTGAACCCCAGGAACTGGAAACAGGGTGATATCTTTAAAAATAGCAACACAGAGCAAATCCTGCTGTCCGGTCCTCCTTTGTCCAGGAAGCTCACCTTGGACAAAGGCAAACACAGGACACGGAAGTGGGTTCAAAGCAGCTGTTGTGCGATGTCAGGGCTCTGTGTCAGAGCGACTCAGAGGGGGTTTTTCCAGGGATGCAGCTCTGTACCTGCTGTTACTTTGCGGCTGCAGATGAGAATTCTGGAATAGCAGGAAGGCAGGTGTGGTGGGGGGCTCAGAGATGATGGGGGTCTTTGGAGGAGGGGGAGGGGCACTTGGCAAGGAAAACGGAGATCCCCTCAGGTGCAGGAGGGCAAGGAGAGGAGAAAGGCGGGATTCAGGATTGACCTTCCTGTAGGGATTGGGACATTCCATCAACAACCCCTCCTTTGTCCTCAGATCTTGCCTGATGGCCAGCAGGAGATTTGCTGGGAGATCACCTTTCAGGTGGGGAGGTCCCCGCGATCTTATCAGGAGAGGGCAAGAGCTTACCCTGAGTGATCTTATGCTAATGACCTCGCTTTGCAAAGGCAGTAGCTTGGAGTCAAATGGAGGGGTTTCTCGCCAGAGAACTGTCCGTATGGGGCAGAGACATGGCTCGAACCTGGTTCCCTGCTAACCTGACTGTCAGATAGTGAGCTGCATCGTGGATCCAGGCCATCCGCTAGGAATAAAATGGGAGCCAGCCTGTGGAATTTTAAATTTCCCAGTAGCCATCTTAAAAAAAAAAAAAGCAAGAAACAATGAGTGATAGTAACTTTAATAATATATTTTATTAAACCCAATATATCCCACATACTATTTTTCAACATGGCCCACTAGCCACATTTCAAGAGCTCAATAGCCACGTGTGGGGAGTAGCTACCACATTGGACAGCAGACATCTACACAACTGGGATCAAAAAAGAATTTCAAACACCGAATGAGGGGCAAGAAGGAATTGACAGTTCCAGGTGAAGATATCTGAACAAGTAGCTCCATTGCAACCGAAATTTAATTGCATTTACCTGCATTTTACGGGCCAAGGCCACTATAAGCCAAATTCTCTAAATTTCTTACATCCTCCTTCTTTTCTTCTCTCATCTTCCCTGTACCCCAAAACCTGCTAGAAAGAAAATACCAAAGGAATGAGAAAACAAGGACTTAGTCAAGTTTGTACCTCCTTATCTAAGAGGAATTGCGGTCAACAGTTGAATCTAGGTAAATCTGACCAGCAGCCTGCACAAAATATTTTCTACATTTCATTACCTAGGGGGGCTATTTACAACCTTAGAATTCACTGGGTATTTTTTTGCTCTTCGGACTATTTACGCTCTGGGGTTAGGGCTACATTTGGATGCAGCCGACTGTTCTCTGTGAACTGACCTTGATTTGCCCTTAACTATGGCAGCAGATTAAGGGCAGACCTAAAGGTCACTAGTTATTATTTCCTGCTAGACATGATCTCCACACGTGCACATCTTACCCCCAGTTCCTAGTACTGTGCCTGGCTGATAACAGACATTGGGAAAAACTTTGTTGAATTAAATGAGATATCCAAGTGGTAAGCACCAGACCTTTGCCCCAGTAAAAATGGAGAAGTGAATGGATTTCATTCCGACATAAAGGCAGCTGAGTGGACGGGTCAGTCACTGGAAGAGATGGGTGTCACTGATGAGCTGTTCGTTTATTCTTCCAACACACATACCCTGAGCACATCCGATAAGCCCCCGCCCTCGTTCAAGAGAGTAGCAGATACAAATAATTCTGATCACTATGTGACACATGCCAAACTAGAAATTTGTGCCGAGTGGCATGGGGATCTAAGAGAGGGTAAGTTTAAATCCGCTTGGGGAATCAGGGAATGTCTCGTGGAAGACATTGGAGCTGAGTCTTGACAGGTGAGAGGGAGCTGGCTTGGAGACAAGGATGGGGTGGGTGCTGTGGACTAAAGCATGAGCCAGGTGGATCTGAGGCAGGGGAGGGTCTGGGGAGGGGAAGGGGCACAGGGAGATGCCACTAGTCTGGTGTGGCTCAGCCAGCAGCTTGCCAACCTTTTCCTTTCAAGACCCATTACACTTTCGACAGTTATCGCGGACCCCAAAGAACTTTTGTTTACGTGAGCTGTCTCTGTTGGGATTTACTGTATTAGAAATTTGAGAACATTTAAAAATATGTTCTTCTTGGCTCATTTAAAATAACAACAGTAAACTCATTATATGTTAACATAAATATCACATTTTAAAAGAAATAACTGTATTTTCCCAAGGAAAAATAATCTAGTATTGCATCTGTTTTACATTCTTGCACATCTCTTTAATGTCTCACGTGGCAGAGGCATAGTTGGGTCTCACATCCGCTTCTGTACTTGTTTGTGGCAGTGTGTTAAATCGGGCTTCATGCAGATACATCAATAAATATATGGAGGGAGGAGTGTTTTAATAGTTTTCTTTATGATATGATTATTTTCCTTTCATATTACAATCAAACTTGATAGTTTCTTCAAGGTTGCTTGAATCTAAAATCATGTTCTCTGTTACATTAAAATCCATTGCTACCTGGCACCTAGATCTTCGTTGCTAATATCATTCTCTCATCAAAAGTCTCCCGGGAAAAATGGCTGATTCTAGCAGGACTGGGGCAGGAGGTATACATGATGAGCCTCAAAACACACCCACCCACCCCCCCACCCCCCCCCACACACACACAATGGTGAAGATCTATCAAAGGGACATAGGGGTCAACTGAAAAGGCTGGTCAAAGCTAGCAGAAATGAAGCAGAAGAATTAATAAAGAAGTATTGGATTATAACCCAGAGTATAAAATAAATATCATGAATCCATATTGATATAGATGAATGATTGAATAAAGAAAGAAAGAAAAGATAAATCTCCCATGTGGAAAATTCCAACTAATTTATACCATGCCCTTGAGGAGAGGAGGCTCAACTCCCCACTCCTTAAGTGTGGGCTGCAGATAGTGATCTACTCCCAGGAGGACAGCACAAGAAGGGAGGAAAAAGTACTTAATAGTGGAGGAACCTTGCAAACACTCCCTCAGCCAGGTGACTGAAGTGAAACAAACAGTCATACATCAGGTCGACAGTATGTACCTTTGATGTGATGTGATGAAAACAGCACTTTCCCTCTGTGGTCTTGTCCCCCAAACCGTACCCCAGTCTAATCAAGAAAAAACATCAGACAAATTCCAGTTGAGGAACATTCTGCAAAATACCTAACAAAGGTCGTCAAAAACGAAGTTAAGTCTGAGAAATTGTCCGGGCAAGAGAAGCCTAAAGAGACATGGCATGAAACAATGTGATATCCTGGATGGGAAAAAGGACATTAGGTAAAAACTAAGGAACCCCAATAAAGTAGGGGCTTGAGTTGACAATAATGTATCAACACTGGTTCATTCATCATAATAAATGTACCATGCTAACGCCAGAGTTAATAACGGGGGAACGAGGCTCGGGTTGTATGGAAATTCCCTGAAAGACATAATTTTTCCCTAAAACTGTTGTAAAAAAATAAAGTTTATTTTTAAAAAAGTCCAGTGGTCAGTCTTGCACTTTGAACAGGTCTTTTAGTCCATACTTAATTTCGCAACATCATTTGTTGGTCTTTGGGGAAATATCAATGCTCCGAGTTGGGCAGACCTTTCCAGTGTTGACACATTTCATGGCACCAAACCAGCGATGTCGTATTTGCAAATATCGCCATTGAGCTCATCAGAAAAGTTTTTGAAGTACTGGGGAGCTGTCAAGCTCATGGGCACATGTGAGTTTTCAAAATTCTGATTTTCTTTCGAACGTCGAAATTTGGTCATTGGCAGCAAAAAACGTCAGCTTTTCTTCTTAAAGTGATAGGTTCGATTTGCTCATTTTGGAGATAATGTCTAGCAAATTTTAAATCTGCATAACCACAGGGTGGACATTTTTTTCAAGTAAAACTGGTCTTCTGCAAAAGGAGCAGTTTGCTCAGCTCACAACTCGACCATCACACAAGGGCCCTGCGTGACCTAAGCAGACTCCAGGAAGCAGACGTCCTGTGTGCATACTTCCCAGAGCATCACACCAAATATCAAAAAGATGTGTACTCAAGTGTTGACATTTAATAAAATTATTCATTTTCCCTGGTTCATCTGTTACATTCTTGAGTGAAAGTGGCTTTCTTTGAAATGGGTGTGGGCGTGAAGACGGGCTAACTGCTGGCATAGTTTGGCGCTACTCTTCATCCGTACCAAGGTTCTGGCAGTTTACCGACCATTGCTTTGAAGGCTATTAAGCAGAGCAGAGGCATGATAGGTTTTATACCAGGTCCTTCTGGCAGCAGTGGGAAGGAGGGATTGGAGGGGAAGACACACGAGACGGAGAGATGGGTTGTTCCCAGTGACAGGCACATGCTCTGCTCCTACCTGCTCTGGGGGGGTTGCTCTCTGGCCAGGATACACCTGCCAGGCCCAGGGTGGCACCTGCCTGTGTGCCACTGTGGACACCTCTGTCAAGGGGCACATGGGTCAGCCTAAAGCAACTTGTGGGTTCTTGCCCCACGAGCCTCTCTCGCCCAAGGGCCTGGTCCATCTTTCCCAAGATGGCACGCTTCTAGGGCGCCGGGGGGGCCGGGGAGTATAAGGAGGCTCTACTAGCCTTCTCTGAACCCTTCTTCAGATACTGCTTTGAAGCCCCAGCCCTGCATCCCTAACAGCAGTTGTTTTCCCCACTGTCCATGCGAGGGGGAAGACTGCTCTTCTCCTGGACGTCCCCTAAGGCCAGAGTGATCTTTCTGAAGGTGAATTTGACACCATTGCTGCTGGCTTGAAAGATCTACAGCCTCGTCTCCACTCCCCCTCCTCTTCCCCTTATACCCTGGCTCTAGTCGCCAGAACCCCCCAGACGCCCTCCAGCCTGCCACATTCTCTGCCGCCTGCACGTCTTTGCACAGGCTATTCATCTTACAGCATCCCATACCACGCCCCCCCCCGCCCCCGCGCGCATGCACGCGCACGCGCACACGCCCTGGGTTAACTTACCCATCCTCCAGCTTTCAAGTTAGATACCACGTCCTCGGGGCGGTCTGCTGACCCCTCCTCCTGTGTCTGAGGCCTACGCCCTCCTGCTGGGCCCTCGGAGCTCCCCTTGGACTGCGTCACGGGCCCGCAGAGACTGTGCCCTGGCTTGTTCATGTTGGTGTGCTGGCTCCTAGCCAGTGCCCGGCGCTTCAGGTGCCACTACCCGTCAGTAGGAGAGGGCTTGGCGTCTCCGTTCTGGCGCTGCCCTGACCTTGGCTCCGTAGAACTCACGGCCTGACACCCTGCAGTCTCAGGTCAGAAAACCAACCTCCGCGGAAACAGACTGCTGTTCTCGGTGGGCAGAAGAGCGATATGGTAAGGAGAGTGGGTTCTGGAGTCAGACACCCTGGGTTTATGAGACCAGCTCTGTGTACCTTACCATCGAGCAACTCTGTGAAACTTTCTGTACCCCAGTAGCATGGGGATAATCCTAGTACCTACCCCTACAGCGCTGCAAGGATTAAAGGAAGCCATGCATATAAAGCACAGGGCACGCAACGATCATCCAAGAACAAGCTGCTTTTAGCATTTGACCTTTCTTACTTTTATTTTCCATTACTGCGGTGTCCCCTTTGACCCTTCAGCAGGGTTGGTGCCGACTGCACCTGCCAAGTGCCTCCACATCCCCCAGTCCTGGGGACTTCAGGCTCCAGCTATTGGTGCTGCTGCCACCCACCCTGCAGCCTGGGTCGCCTTGGTCCTAGAAGCCTCTCAACTGTGTTGCAACTCCTGGCCCTTTGGGTCCGAAGCATATGTGCTGAACAATGGAGGACAGGAATGGCAGGGAGAGTGTCCCAACAGTGTCTCTGTCTCAGGCAGACAGCCTGGGGGCGTGTGGGCTTCTGCAGGTGTGGCACTGGGAGGGCTGCCCCAATTCTTCTGACGGGCTCTGCTCTATGGATGGAAAGACTGGAGCCTTGGTGGCCCACCTGCCTGGTGACTGCAGCTCTGCTCAGGTTGGGTGACATTCCTGAACTTCCAAATGTTTAGACTGGGGGACGAGGAGGGAGAGGAAAGCGTCAGTGAGTAGCCCAGGTGAAGGCCTTTCTCTGAAAGAGAAGAATGGGTTTGGATTCCAGCCCAGCCCCCAGCCCCCAGGGCCCTCTCAATTTCTTGACCTGGGCCCCCTGATGACCTGGCTCTGCCCCCTGGGTAAGCAAGTCTCTTCACCTCATCACCTGCTTCATTCACACTCACCCAGCAATTGAGGGCCTGCCTGCTCCCGTGAGGCAGGTGAGGCTTATTGTCAACACCCTTTCTGTATTCTTATCTCTGATTGCAGGAGAAAAGACTTGTCTGCCATTCAAGGGGTTCAGCCAGCAGCCAGCAGAAGGGGGAGAGGTTTATGGCCCTAGAGGCCTCTGGAGGCAAATGATCCAAAAACATGTTTACAGGGAGGTCTGAGACCTCGGGGCCAAAGCATGTGGGGGACCAATGAGCATTTACATGAAGCTTTAGTAGGTGACCAGCCACTGGCCAAGCACTGCTACACCTGTTCCTCACCACCACCCCCCTAACCAAGCCTGTTCTCCTTTAAAGTGGAGAAAGCAGATTCCCAGCGCTGGTAGATTTGCCTATGATTCTGAAGCTTGCAGCCTGGACTCTGTCTCAGGATTTGCATCTCCACAGACTTTAGGTAGAGATTTAAGGCCTACAAGTGCCAACGCCTGGGACACAATTTGTGCTGTCTTGCCTCCCTTCCTCCCATCCATTTCTTTCTGTCTTCCACCAGATATTTAATGGTGTGTGCTAAGTGCCAGCCTTGCGGCTGCTGAGGATATAATGGGGAGAAAGACCCCCACTCTCAAGGACTTGAGCTGCAGAAGTTCTCCGTGTTGGCAGGGAACCCCTGGAGAATTCCATCTGGGACTTAGTCCCTCATTTATCTGCAACTTTGTAAGTACAACTGTCTCCTTTTAGTCACTTCCTTGTGATCTAAATTAGTTGAGGCCAATAAGCTTTAAATTAAACACAGGCCATATGATGATATTTACAACTTACTTTGTTTATTCTTCTAAGACTTTGTCCCTCAACAGCCATCCTCCTGGGAGCCATCCCTGTTGTCACATGTAGTTGTAGCTTATTCATTTCCCCTGAAGAGGTGTAGTATTGTAGTAGAAGAAACGAACACAATTGTTTTATCCATTCTGTTGATGCACATTTAGCTGTGTCTGTTTGGGGGCTATTACAAAGCAACACTCTCGTGAACATTTTTTTGCATGTTTTTTGGTGCACATCTGCAAGAGTGTTTTGCAAATTGTGGATTGTGGTCCACTTCCTGATCAGCATTTGGGATAAACTAGAGTTGACTGTATTAGAACATACCCCACATAGGAAAGGTAAGTATTGTTTGTTTGTTTAAAGTACAAGTATTGTTTACTAAAACACTTGTCTGAGTTTATCCACAGTTCTCTTTGTATACACACCCATGCACACACCCCACTCTGCACCGTACTTATGTTTCAGGGCTGTGGCTGTGATATGAGCAGCACCTCCTTGAATTGCATGGCAACAGGTTATATTCAAGTGAGTGTGCATGAGTGTGTGTGAGTGTGCACACCTGCTGTGTCCCAATGTACAGTATACTTTTTTTACTATGGTTGAAACTCAAACAGTTCTTACTTTATTTCTTTAAACATATTTGACATATTTATTTTATAATCTGTGCCTAATAATTCCAGCAGCTGAAATTTTGACAGGTCTGATTGATCTGTTGTTGTTCTTACGGGCTCTCACTCATGGTGCTTTGTTTTCATGTGGATTTGTGTGTGTGTGTGTATGTGTGTGTGTTAACTCTGAGCTTATATTTTTTAGGGCATATCTGTGGGGATTGTTTGAGGCCTGGGTTGAAGATGGGTACCTTCAAAGAAGATATAGGTATTTTGCCATGTGATAGGGCACACTACCAACCTGGGCTTGCTTTCTTATTCAGTTTCTGCCTTAAGATTTTTCAGACAATTCTGGTAATACGAATCTGGACTTCAAGCACTCATGAGGGTTGGCTAATGGTTACAAAATCTGGGGGAGAATTTTTCCTTTACCCACATCTCAGGTTTGAGAGCATTAATTTTTCTTCCTCTTCCCAGGTGGGGGGATTTCTAATTTACTCTTCACTGAGGTTATAACCCTTTGGATTTCCAGCTTCACTTAGAGTCTTCTGTTAGTCTTCCCAACCTGTGTCCTGTCAGGTTGTCTACTGTGCTCCATGTCTTGTGAGGTATGTAATCTAAAACTCATGGTAAGCGGGGGTTAGGCAAATGTTTTCAGAGAACATCAGCTTCAGGGCTCTGCTTGTCTTTCTTTACATTTTCCCCTTGGATTTCAACCTCTGAGGCCTCTCTACTTTACTGTATGTTCTTGACTGCATCTCAAGATGTTTAAAAAATAACCTGCCATTGTTGTTGTTGTTGTTATTTTCCGTGAGAAGCTTGGTCCAAGTTATTTAGTACACCATGCTGTCAGAGATGGAAGTACCCTATACACTCTTAGTAAGAGTCATAGTGAGCTCCATAAAAGAATGATCTTCAGGGCTCCCCCAGGACCTGTGCCCAATCCTTACAGTTTCACCTCTGGGAAACCCCTGTGGGATTTTCTTCCTTGTCTGACTGGAAGAGATAGTTGCTTGGGATGCTCTGGTACTGGAAGGACACACACCTCGCTCTCCACCTCTTTCCACTGTCAGTGTGCACCGTACTCTGGAGTGGTGACACTTGCTCTTATTTCACTCATTTCCAGTGGTCCATATTCTTTCCATAAAAAGCACTCATTTAGGGAAAAGGACCAGTTCTTAGTTTCACAATTGGAACAGTGTAAAAATAAGTATTTAATTGGATATCCCCTTACATTCCCACAAATGTATTTTAGTCCCGTTTACCATATGCTGCTGTTGACTCTCCCCTGACCTATTCATCTCTCTCACACACACACCCCTCCAAAGGAAATCAATAACACATGGGCCTTGGGATCAGGGGAGGGATTGGCAAAGACCACGAATACATTGAGCAGCATAACACCCAAAGAAGAAGTTGTGGGGTCTAGACGTTAGGCACTCTGATTCCCAGTGCTGACGGCTGTGCGTGTAATTCACGAGATGATGAGCATGTCCTGTGGGGGGCTCCTGTGTGTGGTGCTGGAGGATACAAGGGGGAGCCACCCTCCAACCTTGTAGTATGATTGGGAAGTTAAACACCTACATGACATTTCTCCACACAATAGACTTAAATAAGCTCTAGAAAAGAGATTCAGGCAAGTTTTTATGAGATGTGTTGGGGGAGAATTAATTCCAAATGAGAACATGGCATCTCAGCTAGGTTTTAAATGATGAACTTCAACAAGCAAAGGTTAGAGAAGCACATTTGGGCCGGAGGAACAAACAGTTTGGGCAAAAGCAGGGAGAGCTGGGGATGTTCAACGTGAGGGGGGTGTGGAGACGGAGTATAGGGTGCCCTGAGTGCAGGAGCAAGAGCGTGGCAGCTGTAGGTGAACCGGTACCTATGTCGGCAGGTGTCGTGGACTTAGGGCTCGGCTCCTCACTTCTGACGTGGAAATAACGATATGCGTAGTATTACCGTGAGTCTTCAGGGAAGTTCCTGCAGCAAGCAAGACACTTAAAAATATGAACATCATCTACAGTGTAGCCCCTACTTTTAAAAGAAGATGAGGGGCGCATGGGTGGCTCCGTCGGTTGAGCGCCTGACTCTTGGTTTCAGCTCAGGTCATGATCTCTGGGGTCATGAGATTGAGTCCCGCGCCCCCAGCTCAGTGGGGAGTCTGCTGGAGATGCTGTCCCTCTGCCCCTTCCCCCATCCAAATAAATAAATAAATCTTAAAAAAAATAAAAGAAGATGAAACCAAGATCCAGAGAGGTTGTGACTTGCCCAAAGCCATGTGATCAGAGGCAAGATTTCATTTCACTATATTGTTACCGTTAGCTCACACCCACCCACACCAGTTCCTTCTACAGAACAGTTGTGCTTCCTTCTGTTGACTCACACAGTGACTGTTTACACACACACCTGCTCAAACATGTTGACCAACAGATGAATGATTGGTTGCTTGTTTGGCCTGGCCGACCGTGTCACAGGCAGCACTTAGGGTTTTTCTTAACTCTCTCCCCTCTTTATTCCTGTTGTGAATTCCTCTTAAGAATTTGAACAGAGGGGCACCTGGGTGGCCCAGGTGGTTAAGCATCCAACTCTTGACTTCAGCTCAGGGCATCATCTTGGGGTCATGAGACTGAGCCCTGCCTCAGGCTCCATGCTCAGTGGGGAGTCTGTTGGAGAGTCTCTCTCTCTCTCCCCCTCTCCCCTCCTCCCACTCTCTCTCTCTCTCTCTCTCTCTCTCTCTCTCTCTCTCTCTCAAAATAATAGATAAACCAGTCTTCAAAGCATTTGCACAGAGAGCCAGGAAACAAGCACACTGTATCAGTTTCCTATGGCAGCTGTAACAAATTTCCACCAATGTAGTGGCTTAAACCAACACAAGTTTATTCTGCAACGGTTGTGGGTGTCAGCAGTCAGAAATGAGTCTTAGAGGGCTAAAATTAAGGTGTCAGTGGGGATGGTTTCTTCTGGAAGCTGCAGGAGGGAATCGACCCTTGCCTCAATCCCCTGTCTAGCGGCTGCCAGCATTCTGTGGCATTTCTTGGCTCATCACTTGACTGCAGCGCCTGGCTTGGGTTATCACATCTGCTTTGACAATCGAACTTCTCTTTGCTCCCCCTTGTTAGGACACTTGTAATGACATTTAGGACCCACCTGGTTATCCAGGATAACATCCCCAGCTCGGTAGCCTGAACTTAATCGAAGTCCCTTTTGCCATATATGGTAATGTTCACAGGTTCCAGGTATTGGGACAGGGATATCTGTGGGGACCATTATTCAGCTGACTGTATTCTCCAAAGGGCCTCCCACCTTGGTGTGTCATCTCCTCCTGGGCACAGTGTCCACCTGTATTATCTCCTTGCAGCCCCTAGGCACTTCATACATGAGGAGAAGCCCATAACCTGGTTTGTTCATTGTCACACCACTAAGCCAGGAATCCTGTAGCTGAGTCTACACTCTTTCCTTTATACTTTAGTGAGCAAATCGGTTGGTAGCCTGGGTCCTCTCCTCATAGTAGAACGGTGGCATGATGGGCTCAGTGATCAAATACTGGGGATTCTCAGAATGAAGAAAAATCCCAGGTTCTTAAATCTCAGCTCTTTGAAAAGGTTAAGCAAAAGTGATTATGAGATTCCTTAGTTCTCTTACTCTTGCATATAGGAGAGACGTTGAATTTCCTAATGTTCTCAAGGTCTGATCCTTGACATTCCCACATGTACCTGGTCCTAGGTCGAGGGAGTTTAGTGGTACAAGTACAATATGCTTTGCTGAGAAAAATCAATTTTCTAAAGGTTATTATTTCTCAGAAAAGAAAAAAATAACTTCCCAAAAGTAAGTATGTTCAGATTAATGTAATTTAGGCATAAGATGATGGACTCCTTTCTCAGTTCTGGGCATTTTGTGCCAGCCAGTAACTGTTTGAGAGCAGGTTAGACCAGAAGCTGGAGTAGATTATATGTAATAACTGGTCTATGTCTGCATCCTATTTGAGCCAAATAGTGGGCTAAAATGCCAAAAGGTTGGTGATGGACATTCCTAAATGGACTTACAATATTAGCTAGTGCATTTTTTTAATTGAGTTGATTACTACTGATATAGTCATAGAAAACTGGTTGATTGTTTCAGTCAATAAGAAACAAAATGAAGTCAAGCTGGTTTACTGTGGGAAGCCCATCAGACATCTGGGTACCAAGCAGGGCACTGCTCTGATTTTATTTCTCACTTTCATCCATTAATTTGGTGTCATGTTGGCTCAACTACAGTAAGGCTGTGAGTTACTCACTGGTATTTTACCACATTCCCAATTCGCCAAATATTCACACAGTCCTTCTCTTTTCCATCTGGACATGACAGGGCATCAGAGTGTGGGGCAAGCACCGACTGGGTGAAGAGTATAGGCTTTGCAGTCAGTCTCTTCTGGGTCCAATCCCACCTCTATTCTATAGTGTTAAGGGGCTGTGTGGCTTTCAGGGAGTTACTTTATGTCTCTGAGTCTCAGTTTTGTCTTATTTTGTCTTAATATTTATTTTATTAAAGGGGTAGGAGGCAAAGAGAGGGGGAGAAAGGGAATCTTAAGCAGACTCCCCGTTGAGCTTGGAGCCCCATGCAGCAGCTTGATCCCGCTACCATGAGATCATGACCTGAGCCAAAGCCAAGAGTCGGATGCTTAACCGACTGAGCCACTCAGGTGCCCTAGGTCTCAGTTTTCATATTTGTAAAGTGGGTAATAACAATAGTATGGTGCCCACCTCAAGAGTTTTCATGAATGTTAGAAGTGATAATCCATATACAGCACTTCAAATAGTTCAGGGAACATAAAGAAAAAAACACCCTCCAAAAAAGTTAGTCATTAGCTTTAAATGTGTATACATCTGAAGCAGGGAGGAAAATGAGTTACTCATAACAGCCATTAGAAAATAAACAGGTAATTCTTAGGCTTACTTAGATTGATTACATTAGAGATTTCTAGTCATTATTATTGGTGTTGTAACTATTTTGCCATTGGTACTGGGGCCTCAGCTCTGAGCACACACCGATATACCCCATACAGGATATGTCTTATATCCACTATGATAATAGGTAGTTCCAGATTACTCTATTGAACAAACTTTGAAATTTTATCTCTTTCAAACCATGGTAAGTGTACTGCATGTTATCTAAACTTCAGATAACTGTATGATATCTAAACTTTAGATATTTGTGGGTTAGGGGAACTGGGAAATCTGAGGATCAGAAAAAAAAAACTTAATTAGGAAAGTTTTCTGATTTTCTCAACTGTCCATTCCTGGTGGGTAGCTTGATGGTTGTTCGTACTTACATTCATAAGATGATAGCACATCCAGTCAGTACATAGCTCAACATGGGTTTCCCAGAAAGCAGAGCTGAGTCAAAGATTTAACAGGGAAGGGCCCCGGGAGCAGGGGTGAAGCACGGCAGACCAAAGCGTGGGAGGGGTGAGCTGGTCACCAAGGCAGGTGACGGCTTGCTTGCCCCCCACCCCCCTTGGCCATCTGAGGAGTTCTATGAGGCACCTCTCAAGCCCATCCACGCAGGGAGGGATGGGGAAACAGACAAGTCCCCGCTGTCTTCTTTCTACTGTTGACCAAAGCTTTACCCCAGGTATATTAACTGTTTTGCATTCCTGGGCTGTGCAGGTTAGGGCTCCAGGTGGGTTTCTGAGGTGTCCCAAGGCAGAGTGTCGACAGAGAAGGCCAGAGGTGGGAGGTGAGGGGTGAAGGTCTGAGGCGAGGGACCGTCCAGTCAAACCGACGTGAAGCCGGCTGCAGCAGTTAGGCGAGGAGGATCGGAAGAGACACAAAAGTGGGGTCAACAGAGGGCACTAAACACACATGCCAATAAACGTTTTTATTGTCCCCAGGACACGATACACCTGGGTTAAAAGACTGAACTGTTTTCTTTTCAACCAGTTATTTTGATGCCACATAGCAGGACTCTGAGAAAAAGTTTGCAAGTACAGGTTGATAAATTTGTATTTTTTTTTTTTTTTTTAACTAGTGGACTTAGTGCTGAAATTAAACCAAACTCCTGAGGGCGGTTCTTGCCTCCATCGTACAGTTCATATGGCTGTTATATTAAGGGCTACACACAGTCCAGTGTCAGCTGATTTCAGCTTTGTTTCCAGCTGGGCTCATGTTAGCACTCCTCTTTCTGATGGGGCTCTGATCCCCACCTTTCCATTCCAGAATACCGGGCCCTGGGCCTCTGGGTCGTGCTTGATGGACAGCTGTGAGTGCGCCACCCCCCACCCCATCTGGTAGGTTGCTGGGCTTCATCCAGACCCCTCCCACGCAGAGCACACTCTGCTCTCATGGCAGTGCCCTGCGCCAGCCTCTCGTGGTGGAGAATGATGTGCCCAGCATGGCTCTCTGCTCCAGGTGCTCACACACGTGACATCCCCCCCACCTCTGTACCACTCTAGAGCCGTGCTGCCCTCCACTCGAAACGCTCTTCCCATACTCTCCGCTGTGCATCACGAACCAGCCCCTGTCCTACACTGACCCATCACATGATGATCCTCCCTTCTCTCTATATTCTAGGGGTACTCAATATCGGCTAAGTCTTGGAGGAATCACCAATCCAGGGCTGTGCTGGTTAACATGCTGTCCCATTCAAAAACAAAAACCTCATTTGTAGTGTTTACCAATTTTCAATAGGTAAATTACTCCCATCATGGCCTATTTCAAGCTGCTAACAGTTTAACAGCCAGCCAGCAAAATTCGTGACTGTTTCACAATGGGCTCTCCACAGAGGACATCACCGATTTATTCCTCTGTTAGAGCTGAACACTACTATTTTTTTTTTAACTGTTAATTCTAGTTATGGTACTTAGTAAACTGGGCTATAGGCATTTGCTTTCTGGTATAGTTCCCTGCTGAACAGCAGAGCATACAGGAAGGACGCAGGCTCTGGAACCAGGTAGCATCGGTTCATAATCCTGGCCCTGGCACTTGGCTGGCTATGTGATCGTGGTCAAGTTTATTTACCCTTCTCTGTCTCAGTTTTCCAGTCTATAAATGGGTATATTCATTTTCTATTGCTGTACAACAAATCCCCACAAACTGAGCAGCTTAAACCAACCCCAATTTATTAGCTCATAGTTCTATAGGTCAGAAGTCTGAACACAGCATAACTGTCTTCTCTGCACATGGTCTCATCAGGCTGAAATCAAGGAGTTGGCTGGGCTGTGTTCTCATCTGGAGGCTTGCCTAAGGAAGAATCTGCTTCCAGACTCATTCAGGTTGTGGGCAGAATCCAAATCCTTGAGGCTGTGGGGCTGAGGTCCTTGCCTTCCTCCTGGCTGTTGATCAGAAGTTACTCTCAGCTTCTAGATGCTGTTCCCCATCCCTCACTGAGTGATCTTCTCCACTCTTAAAGCCAGAAATGGAGAATCTCCCTGTCATCAAGTCTTTGATGCTTTGAATCTCCTCAGGAAGTGCCCCGTCTCTTTTAAGGTCTCACCTGATAGTTCAGCTCACCCAGTAGAATCTCTTTTCTTAAGGTCAACTATTAGGGACCTTGTTTTGTTTAGTTTTGTTTGATATTTGACTTAAATTTATCTTGGTCTGAGAACAATTTTGGTTTACAAAATTTCACTTAATGTAGTTTTGCTAGGCAGAATAAAACAGTTTTATTCTGTGGTTTCACATGCCTGTTTGGTCATGCAAAAATGGCAATAGCTAAGCTAAACACGAGTTAAGTTTTACATGGTGGGAGAATGCTGGCACTGAGTCCTTACTGTCCCTTGACACCAACAAACATTTGTGTTGGAAAATGGTCTGGTGCACACTTTCCAGAGCATTTTTTCTGAATTAAATATCTTTAAATTTTAAAAAATGCCTGTGTTTGAGGTATACAACACAGTGATTTGATATACAGATACATGATTATGTCATATAAATATGAAAACATAATACAAATATAATGATGACTTCAGTCAAGCTAATTAATACATCATCTCCTCACATAGTTACCATTTTATTGTGTGTGTGATGAGAGCACCTGAAATCTACTCTCTTGGTATGTTTCCGGTATTCCATAAGTATTAACTGTGGTCATCATGCTGTACATTAGAACTGTAGACTTATACAACTCCCCGTCTCTGGTAACTCCTGTTCTACTTCCTGCTTCTACGAGTTTGACTTTTTTCTTTTTTAAGATCCCAGGTATATGTCTGTTAGGTCCATTTGGTCTCTAGTGTTGTTCACCTACACTGTTTTCTTATTGATTTTCTGTCTGGATGATCTATCCATTGTTCAAAGTGGAGTATTGAAGTCCTGTACTGCTGTCTATTTCTTCCTTCGGTTCCATTAATATTTTCTTTATATACTTAGATACTCTGATGTTGGGTGCATATATGTTCTCTTGATGAGTTGACCCCTTTATCATTATATGTGACTTTCTTGGTCTCCTGTTACAGCTTTTGACTTAACATCTACCTTGTCTTATTTGTTATAAGGATATTTACCACTGTTCTCTTTTAACTGTGATTTGCATGGAATATCCTTTTGCTTCCCTTCACTTTCAGTCTGTGAGTGTCCTCACTGCTGAAGTGAGTCTCTTGTAGGCAGCATATGGTTGGGTCTTGGTATTTTTATTTTTTAATGCATTCAGCTACTCTGATCTTTTGATTGGAGAATTTAATCCATTTACATTTAAAGTCATTATCAATGGGTAAGGATTGACTATTGCCATTTTATTAATTTTTTTCTGACTGTCTTATAGTTCCTTTGTTCTTTTCCTCATCTTTTACTGTCTTCCTTTGATTCTTTTCTTTATCTTTCGTGTATATCCTATAGGTATTTTATTTGTGGTTACCATGAGTTTTACACAAAACATCTTACAGTTATAATGGTCAATTTTAAGCTGACAACAACTTCACTTCAACTGCATACAAAAACTCCACACTTTAACTTCTATTCGGCCTACATTTTGTTATTGATGTCACAATTTAAATGTTTATTTTTAATTTTTTCAAAATTCCAGTATATTAATGTAGTGTTATATTAGTGGTTCAACAAGTCTCCACATGAATCAGTGCTCATCATGATTACTGTACTTTTTAAAAAAAATTTTATTTTAATTCCATTTCGTTAACATACAGTGTAATATTAGTTTCAGGTATATAATATAGTGACTCAACACTTCCATACATCACCTGGTGCTCATCACAACAAGTGTGCTCCTTAATCCTCAACACCTACTTCCCCCATCCCTCCACCCCCCTCCCCTCTGGTTACCATTAGTTTGTTCTATAATTGATTTGTCTCTCTCTCTCTCTTTTTTACCTTTGCTTGTTTGTTTTGTTTCTTAAATTCCACATATGAGTGAAATCATATGGTATTTGTCCTTCTCTGACTGACTTATTTCATTAGCATTATACCCTCTAGGTCTACCCATGTTGTTGCAAATGATAAGATTTCATTCTTTGTAATAGCTGAGTGATAGTCCATTTTGTGTGTGTGTGTGTGTGTGTGTGTGTGTATACACCACTTCTTCTTTCTCCATTCATCTACTGATGGACATTTGGGATGCTTCCATAAGTTGGCTATTGTAAATAATGATGCAGTAAACAGAAGTGCATATATCTCTTTGAGTTGTGTTTTCATATTCTTTGGGTAAATACCCAGGAGTAGAATTACTGGATCATATGGTAATTCTATTTTTAATTTTTTAAAGAAGCATCATACTGTTTTCCGTAGTGGTTGCACAGTTTGCATTCCCACCAGCAATGCACAAGGGTTCTTTTTTTTCCACATCCTTGTCAACACTTGTTGTTTCTTGTGTTTTTGATTTTAGCCATTCAGACAGGGGTGAGGTGATACCTCATTGTGGTTTTGATTTGCATTTCCCTGATGATGAGTGATGTTGAGCATCTTTTCGTGTGTCTGTTGGACATCTATATATCTTCTTTGGAGCAATGTCTGTTCATGTCTTCTGCCTGTTTTTAAATTGGATTATTTGTTTTTTTGTGTGTATGTGTATTTTGAATTGTATAAGTTCTTTATATATTTTGGAGACTAAGCCTTTATTGGATATGTCATTTGCAAAAATCTCCTCCCATTCAGTAGGTTGTCTTTTAGTTTTGTTGATTGTTTCCTTTGCTGTGCTAAAGCTTTTTATTTTGATGTAGTCCCAACAGTTTATTTTTGCTTTTATTTCCCCTGCCTCAGAAGACATATGTAGAAAAACATTGCTGCAGCCGATGTCAGAGAGATTACTGCCTGTGCTCTCTTCTAGCAATTTTATGGTTTCAGTATCACATTTAGGGCTTTGATCTATTTTGAATTTATATTTGTATATGTTGTAAGACAGTAGTCCAGTTTCATTCTTTTGCATGTGGCTGTCCAGTTTTCCTAACACCATTTGTTGAAGAGACTATCTTTTTCCCTTTGCATATTCTTTCCTGGTTTGTCAAAGATTAATTGATCAAGTAGTTGTGGGTTTATTTCTGGGTTTTCTGTTCTGTTCTATTGATCTATTGTCTATTTTTGTGCCAGTACTGTACTGTTTTAATTACTGCAACTTTGTAACATAACTTGAAGTCTGGAATTGTGATACTACAAGTTTTGTTTTTCTTTTTCAAGCTTTCTTGGGCTATTAGGTCTCTTTTGTGATTCCATACAAATTTTAGGATTTTTTCTAGTTCTGTGAAAAATGCTGTACAATTGAAATGTTTTATATATGGTGTATCCATTAACAAATTATTGGAGCTAGAGTTATTTTTTATTGTTTTTGTCTTTAACTTTTATGCTAGTATTAAAAGTGCTTTACATAACACCATTACAGTATTAGACTATTCTGAATTTGGTTATATTCTTACCTTTACAGTGAATTTTATACTTTCACATATTGTCAGGCTTCCTACACTTGATCTTAGCCAAAAGGCTGAGAAGCGATTGTCAGGCTTCCTGATAGAGTTCTCGAATGGACCATTCTTGAGCCTAGGTCCAGCAGGACAGTCCTGGATCCTGGTTCTGTGGGGCCAGCTAGGCACCAGTGATCCCTGGGGTGGGCCTGGTGACTGGGTCATGGAGGCAGGCCTGCAGCCTGGCTCCTAAGTTGATGTGGGCTGGCCTGAAGCTTGAAGCCACAGGAGCCAACCTGGGACTAGAGGGAAACTTGAGGCTGAGTCTGCAAGGGCCAGCCTGGTGCTGGGGTGGAGTTGGCACATGGGTCCATGGAGGACAGGCCAGGTCCTGAGTCTGTGGGGGCTGGCTTGATACCAGGGTCCACTGGTGGCATGCCTGGTGCCTGGGTTTATGGAAGCCGTCCTGCTGCTGGGACTGCAGTGTTTTGGGCTTGAAGCCTGGATCTGCAGGGGTGGGCCTGCAGCTGGGGTTCACAAGAGCTGGCCTGGTGCTGGACCAGTCCTGGAGTCTGAGTCCATGGGGACCAATCTGGCCTCAAGGTCTACTTGGGCAGGCCCGGACTCCAGTTCCCAAGGCTCCAGGGGCTGGTCTGAAACAGGTGGAGACCTAGAACCTGTGGGGATGGGTCTGGTGCTGGGGCGGGTCAGGAGCCTGGAGCTATGGAGCCAGGCTGGTATGAGGGCCAACCTAGAGCCTTCATGACCCAGTCACCAGGCCCACCCAATGGTCACTGGTGCTAGTTGGCCCCACAGACCACAGTGAAGTTGGGTGCTCATTTCACTCTCCTTCCCCCATGAGGAGGGTGTCTCTCTGTGAGCTCCCGGGGTTTGGGGGGACGAGTGATGGAGGGAATGTGATACTGTATTCCTAACCTCTTGAATATGTCTTTCTTAATATAAGTGCTCCACCCAGGTGCTGTAATCTCTCACCTGGAGGACTTTGCTCTTGTGAAGGTATTTTCCTGTATGGATAGTGTTCAAATTGATGTTTCTGTGAGGAGACAAGAACTGGAAATTCCTATATCTCCATCTTGCTGACATCACCCCTCCTGGTTAGGGACTTGGACTCCCTTGGCAAAATACCTTTTACCATATAACATAATCACGGAAGTGACATCTCATCAGATTCACAGATTCCACCCACATTCAACCCCGGAGCAGCATATAAGGCAAGAGTCACTGGGTTGCCTTCGAATTCTGCCTCCCACAAAGGGGCTAATAATAGTATTTACCTCAAAGGGTTGTAAGTTATATACGAAAAGCATTCAGAACAGTTCTTGGCACATAGTAAGTGCTCAGCAAACATTAGCCAAAAACATTACTAAATGAGAGTATTTTGTTTTTGTTTTTGTTGTTTTTTTTAAGAGTTCTTGGATTATTTACCTTGGCTTCAGAGCCAAGTATCACTGGGAACTCAATAGATGTTTGTTAAGTGAATGCATAAATCTATCTCATGCAGATATATAAAATAGCATTTCACCAAAATAAGCAATTTTGGAGGTCAGGTCATCCAGTCCCACATCTACATTTTTAACGATGTTGAGGCCCACATCGGTGGAATGACCACAGATCACCAACTAGGGACAGAATGGCCACCAGATGACAAACCGCCAGATTCTCTAATATCTCACTGCATTCCACTGTGCTGCAGACACTGACCCAGACCCATCTTCTCAACTGGTTTATCCAGCTGCCTCCAGACAAGGGCAAGGGTCTCCTAATGGCACCCAGAGGGGTGCTTGGCAAACAAAGGGTAGGTGGATTAAATTTTACTCTCTGTGACATCATGTGAGTCATCTGACTCTAACCAGTTCTAGTACCAAAGGCCATCTCTCCCTCTCCTTACTTATAAGCAAGATGCGCACTGTGATCATTCTTCGGAAACAGTTTTAAGAGTAGATAGACCCTTACCCACCTTCCAGAACAGGGTTGCATGGGTTATGTTTTTGTGCAATGTCAGGTCCAGAGATATTACGAAGAATTTTTCTTGAAGAATATTGGTCACTCATACCTCCCTTCTACCCCAACTCTCTTCTCTGATTTGTTATCATCCCTAATTCTTTTCATCATCTCAGATGCTATGTATTTTAATTTTTAATTTTGCTTGCAGTGTCTCCCCCGTTATGATGTCAGCTCCCTGTGGGAGGGCATTGCTCTGCGTCGTGTTCCCTGTCCAACCACCAGCTGCTGGAAGGGTGCCTGGGACAAAGTTGGTGCTGAATAAATACTTTTTGAATGGAGAATGAAATGGGTTTGGGGAAAGCTCGGTCGAGAGCTTAAAATTGGGTTCTTCCCTTTAGAATCTCTCCTGGCCTTTCTTCCAAGAATATGTGTTAAGACTCTCCCAGATGAGATGTGCTGTCCTGCAGCATTTCCCATGAATAATGACAAGCACATCTGGGCACACTGCTCTGCAAGGCAAGGTCATGAGGCCCTCAAATTTTCTCTCTCATTTTTTTCAGTGAGGAGCCTGAGGCCCACAAGGGTTCCATAGCTCATTCTTTGGGCTGGAACCTCAAATCTGCTGACATTCAGACCACTACTCTTCCAACTGCATGCTTCCTGAGGCATCATTCAGTTCATTTCTCTGCCACATAATAGCTAACATTTTTAAATGATTACCTTGGTCCAACAATCTTTTATCAGGTGGAAGCATGAAACTTGATAGAACAGTTCCCAACTATAAGAAAACACATAAGATACTTAAATGGACATATAGATCAAATCTCAGTGTTAAAAAAAATGCCATTAGTCATCTAAATTCCATCCCCATAATGGAACTTAATTATGATGATCATCTCTTTTAGTTGTGTTTTCAGGAATTTAAAAAGAACATATCAGACATCTAACCTCTCTGATGAGTTTGAAAAGAAGAGAAAATGTAATGAGTACAGAAGGACAAAACGGAGGGCTCCCTCTCTTTCTCTCCCTCTGTTTGTGTCTCTGTTTCTGACTCTTTTTCTATCATATACCTACCCAGACACACACTTGCTTTACTCTTTTTTGCCTGTAGATTCTGGGACTCTTGTAGGTCCTTTGTTAGGTGGTGAGAACTTTTTGGAAGGATTGAAGGCAATTGGAGGGTCAGACAGCATGGTGCAGTGGAAAGAGAGCTGAGCCTGGAAGCATCGAACTTGGGTTTCCTTTTGTCTCCCTCACGAACCACCTATGAGCATCCAGGCAAGTCATGTCCTTGGGTCTCAATGGTCAGTGGTAAAAGGTTGTCTTACTGCTATGAATAGTAAATAAGGGCTGATGAGTGCCTTCCTGTTTTTTGTTGCAATGGTCAGTCTATGTACTAAGCTTCACCGGTAGGACAATTGCTCTCAAACTTTGGAGGACGTGAGAAGCACCTGGAGTGCTTGGCAGACATTGGATTCCAGGCCACACTCTGAGAGATCCCTATTTAAGAGTCTGGGACAGGGCCCAAGAATCTGCTGTTCTAGCATACATTCCTGGAGCTTCTGCTGCATGCAGTCAGACTGAACACTGCGTTCTTGGAAGCACTGTTCTAAAGTTATGGGATTTCCATTTAATTTTGGCAGATTGATCAGAAAAAGCATCTATATGTTCAAGACCAGGATGCCATGTTGCAGTCTTATTACAACTTAATGTAGAGGAAGATTAAAGCCAAGGAAAATGAAAATGAAAAAAATAAGATTGGCTCATTAGACAGGTTAATAATCTCCAGTCTGCAAAGTTAGGCAATGCCCATGGGTTCACTGGGTGCTTTTTTAGGCCTAGATAGAGATAGAGGGAAAGGAGAAATCTTTTGGTACAACCCAACCATATTGGTGAGACTACACTTAATTTTTCACAACTCCCTTCTGCATTGATTTTACATATTATTTTCCAAAGGAGGAAAGTAAGACTAGTGAATTGTCCAAAGTCACATAGCTACTAAGCAACAGAGGCTTGATTTTTAAGCCAGACCTTTTAGCTTCAAAGCTTTTGTGCTATTTACCATATACCTCACTGCCCCTATGTTACAGGATGCCTATGAACATATATATGGATGTTTCTTCAGGCTTGGGGTAGATGGAGTAGAGAGAAAAACAGAGAAGAAATTGAATGAAAGAAGAGAAATAAGGAGGTAGGAAATGCAGAGAAAAATATAGTACCCATGGTGAAGAGTATCACAGGAGGACTGATACCTAAGATGGTACTGCTTGGGACAGGGGCAAAAACACTTGGAAAAATCAAGATGAAACTAACAAGGACTTTGGGGCTTGGAATCCTCTTTAGAGTACTCCCAACTCCTCTGCCTCAGGGAGCAAATCCTAAGGACAGGAGTGGGTTATATCAACTGATATAAAGTGTAAATGACTGATACGGTTCAAAGCACAGGTTGCCAGGGATGCTTGTATTTTAACAGGAAAGGAACATTTAGTTAAAGGAATGCATGTCTAATTGTGGAATTTCAGACCACAGTTGACAATTAGGAGTGAGTCAGGTGGCCTCCCCATTGCATCTAAAAAAAAAACAAAAACAAAACACATAGTATAAGAGCCTTCTTGCTCTGCTTCTGGCTGTTGCAGAGGCGAGTGGGACGTTATTCAAGTACAGGCTAGATTTCCAGGAAAAAAGTTGATTTGTGGGCTACATCCTGAGTCTTAGAGTTGTATTTAGAGGTTGAAAGAAGGCTAACCTAAGGCCATTGTCTTCTGACTAATGACCCATTTCTTTGCTCCACTTCCATTCCCGTGCTCTCACGGCAGAGTCCTTCTTCCTGTTCAGAGCAGCCCCAGAGCAGGCCATTGAGTGAACAGCACATGTTTATAGCCACCTGCAGCTCCTTTATGTGCGGCCACCTGGCACTGAGGAGTCCTGTGTTATCAGAGCAGCTGTCCCTGACCTATATAAGATTCCTGCATTTAGTCCAACAACCTCTGCAAACCCTCTGGGGTCTGGGGTCAATGACTCCAGCAAATGCTGCCCATGCTCCTTGAAGAGGTGCCTTTAGGGAGTGAGGCTTTCACCCTCTGTCATCAGATAGAAGAAAGTCTACTTTGCTCTTGAGCCAGCCTACTGCCCAAAGATCAAGCCCAGAAAATTCCCAACTTCATGGGAATCTTGTGTTACCTCTTCCAGAAGCCATTAGAGATTGGAGGGTCAGCTTCTTTTCCCATTTTCACTTACGTATTCATTAACAAATAGTTACTGAACAGGGCACCTGGGTGGTTCAGTTGGTTAAGTGTCTGCCTTCAGCTCAGGTCAGGAACTCAGGGTCCTGGGATCGAGCCCCGCATCAGGCTCCCTGCTCAGCAGGGAACCTGCTTCTCCTTCTCCCTCTGCCTCTCCCAGCTGCTTGTGCTCTCTCTCTCCCAAATATATGAATAGATAAAATCTTAAAATAATAGTTATTGAACACCTGTGTTTGGCCATTACTGTGCTAAGTACTGTGAGTCCTCAGGAGCCCACAGGCTAGTGAGGGAGACAGGTACATTAAAATCCAGGGGAAGTCTGGAAACAGAGGCAGGGTGGGATGCTGTGGGGGCATGTGGGAGTATGGTCGTACCTTATCCAGACTAGGGCTTCAGAGACAATGTCCTGGAGGAAGGGTCAGCTAAGCTACACCTGGCAGGACTATCGTAAGGTAGGGGAGTGAAGGGTAGGGGTGTGAGGACTAGAGTCTTCCAGACAGAGGGACAGCATCAAAAGAGACCCAGAGGCTGGAGAAAGGTTGCCTGATGGGGAACTCCCTAGCAGTTCAGCGGCAGGAATGGAGGAGTATGTGGGAGGGGGCGTTAGAGATAAGGCAAGGTGGGAGATGTAAGCAGGGCCAGAGCATACAAGCTCTGTTAATGACGGATTATTATTCTGAGGGCAATCCAAGGTCAGTTCAGGGACTCACTTGATTGTTTGTCCCCTGCGTTATAGCCAGTGAGTGTAAAGGACACCTCTATCACCAAATCTCCCATGGGCAGAGGAACTGTTGGCTGACTTTTGAGAACCTTCCCATGCATTGCCTTACACCATCCTCTCAAGAGCCCCAGGAACACATGGGGCATTCTCTGTTTTACCCCTAGTTCACAGATTTCCAAACCGAAGCTCAGCAAAGGGGATAGACTTGACTGAAATCACACAGGGAGTACACATGTAAAGACAGGATATAGACGCAGGATAATGGTAAGTGACAATGTGATAGGCAAATCAGAAAAGGTCATAGACAGAGGCAGAGTTACTGTGAAACTACTCTTAGCTCCCAGGACCACCCACTTCCATGGGTGCCTTCAAAGACCTTGGAGAAGTTCTTGTGATGTGTGCTTGGCTTTTGTGTCATGGGCTTTTGTGAAACTTGCCTTGTTGAGATATTCCAGAAGCAATCAGTTAAGACCTTCTCTTTCACTCTGCCTTCCATTCTACCTCTCCATCCCCCTTCCCCTGAGATGGGGTGGGGCTGTGAGGGCTGTGCGCAATTTTGAGATTGGTAAAAGGGCTGTTGAGTTGGGGTTAAAATTTGGGGCAGCTGAATGTTTTTCATAACCATTTCTGTGCAGAGTTAATCTGTTGCTAGCCAAGCTGGTACAGAAGTGGCTCCCAGGAATATGCCTATGGCCCCTGTTCCAATCCATCGATGAAACAAAGATGCGGGGTCAAGGGTCACACGATGCCTGGCAACAGAAGCTTGTAGATCATGGGAGAGAAAGAAGACTTGAAATGTAGGGAGCCAGAAGCTAGTCTTTGGAAAATTCTTCCAGATATTTTATTGTAAGTGGAGGATTTGCTTTTTGTGGATGACTAATCAGAATGACTAATCTGAACTTTTCTTAGGTCAGAAATATACTTAATAATGGAATGTGTACAATTATAAACACACACACACACACACACACACACACACACACACACACACACACACACACACACACACACACACACACACCAGGATATGCAGAACGTGCGGGTGCCTGTAATGGGAGTTACATGAGGCAGAATTTATCAGAATTCCCGATGCCTGTGTTGGCTGGGACAGACCTTTGTGATGCAGAACAGAGTACATCTGTGTGTGTTTACATGTTTTGTGCATCCCAACCACCAATAGTAACAAACAAATTTAATTAACCATGCTAAAAGAAAGACTAAATTATCTTTTCATTCTCTTTGGTGGAAAATGGTACAAATATATGTAAGCATACAAAATAGTATGTACCTATGGATGCATACAAAATATGGATGTATGCAAAATAATATGCAGCTAAAAATGTAGGGAAAATATAAACATATACCTGGCAGTTAATTCATAAAAACGTGTGGGCTTTTTTCCTGAATTTTGTGATGTTTGTTATACTGGCTGGCTTTTAAAATTGTATAGTTCACTTCTTATTTCATCCTAAATAGTTACTTTCCAGTCAAACTTGAACGATTAGTTTTGTTCCTTCTTTTAAAAAGCCCCTCCCTCTTCTCTACCTCTCCTTGGTGGTCCCCGCTTCCTCTCAGATTCCCTGATCCGCTCGGGACACAGGGATGTTGTAAGCACTGGGCTACTACGGTCTGGGGCTGTTCAAGGCTTGGCTGAGGAGGTGCTGTTTGCACCGGGCTTTGATGAAGGATGCAATTTTCTATTGAGGGTCCTAGCCAGTTATCTACCAGTGAGTTTTAGCCAGGAGAGCATTGCATAGAGTCCTAAGTGGGTCCTACCACAAGATGGGGATCCTAACCAGCCCGTAAGCCTCGAACACAGCCCAAAGTAGGTGGTGGGTTTTCTGTCCACGTGATGTGAGTGTGGACGCTTTCCTCACAAGCAGAATCGACGATGAGGTTGGTAGGAGGGTCAGTTCCGACTTAAGCGGGGAAGGTGGCCTAAGACTCATCTGAATTGAAACCCAAACCCAAACCACCACTAAGCTTCATTTCCCCTGAAAACAGGCTCTCCCAGGAGCCATCGTAAAATGCCCTGTTTTGTGAAGCCATTCCTGCGGTGGCATACAATATCTGCTCAATAATTATTTGTTAGTATTACTTAATATCTTTGCAACTTGGTTTTCCCATCTGTCAAATGGATCTCATGGGGTCACTGTGAACACTAAGCACTAAAACGTGGGTAAAGCCCCTAGCACTTGCCTGTATACAGCAGGCAATAAATAAATGTTATTTCCATTTCCTCTTCTCCGGTGTAATGAAGCATTCACTACTTAGTCAAGCTTTTAGCTGGCCTCATTGTCCTCCCCAGACGTGCAGAGGGTTGGTTAGGGGAGCACTCTGCTGCAAAACACCTCTTGCCTCCTAATGATGCCCTCCTTTGGCCTTTCTCTTCTTCCTAGCCTAATATCCCACCTCGAATGTCATTTATTTAGCAAATATTTGTTGAACTCTATGTACAAAGCTCTTTGCATTTTCACAACTGCTCATGAGGTGGGTACCTCAGCTGTTGTCATTTTACTGGTGAGGACTGCTGTTGGGAGGTGGACTGACTTGCTCCAAGGTACACAGCTGGTGAAGGGGTCACAGCCAGGGCTGAAACAGGGCTGCCTGTTTTCCCAGGCTGAGCACTTCTGCACGGGGCTGTCCTGCCTTGCCTTTACTCCAGGTCAAACTGAGATTTCTGGTGGCTGGACAGCAGGTGACATGCACATCCTTGTACCCTCCCCAGTAGGGCTTGGCCAAGGTGGTGTGCAGCCAGTGTGGCTCATCAACTGAGCCAGAGGCGGGAGACTAGAAACCTCAGAGACCAGTCTTCTTGCCTTTACACAGCAGCGTTGTCCCAGGCTTGGACCTGCTCAGGAGACACGGGAGTGGTTTAATGTAATTAAAAAGGTGAAGGTATTCAGGGGTGCGTGCATGGCTCAGTAGGTTGAGCATCCAACTCTTGGTTTTGGCTCAGGTCATGATCTCAGGGTTGTGGGATTGAGCCCCGAGTCAGGTTCCCTGCTCAGCAGGAAGTCTGCTTGAGATTTTCTCTTTCCCTCTCCCTCTGCGCCTCCCCTCTGCATGCTCTCTCTCTAAAATAAATAGATCACTTTTTTTAAAAGGTGATGGTATTCAAACATCTAGCTTTTAGTACTCTTGTCGGTTATTTGCTAATTTCCTCCTCGCTTGTGCCAAATTCTACACTGTATGTTGTTAGGAACTTAAGATGTGTATGCACCTGTGTGGTAGGCCTGTTGAGACCTACTCTAATAGCTCTGCAGTTGGGGGTGAGAATCCTTTAGTACTAAAGCTACTATTTTTTGAGCATCTACCATGTACCAGTTTGTCCACAATCTTCACAGGAACTCTACCAAGTAGGCACAGTGATTTCCATTTTTTAGATGAGGAAACTGAGGCTCAGATAGTTCAAGATACTTGTCCACACAGCTGACTTTGGTAGGGTACAAATATATATCCAAGTTTATAGAGTCCCAAATCTGTTGTCCCTCCTGTCAAAGGCACTGTTGCCCTCTATGATGACCAAATCTTTTCTGGTCTAGCCCTGCTCTGTCAAGCCTTCAGTCAAGTCTTATGGTCGGGGCCACCAGATTTGCTCTGCGTCACGCATGACGTGTGCTCAGTGTTCTGATGGCCCCAAGACGGAAGCCGAATCCAGCCACAGCATCCTTGCCAGCCAATGTCAATTCCAGGGTTGATCCACATCCTACAGAAGCCTATAGAGGCTTTTGGCGCTGGAAGCCGGGAAAGAAAATGCTCTGATGACTGCAATGTTAATAAGGGGCAAACCTCAATATGATTTGTCCCTCACAAAGGCCACTCTGTCCTCAGTCGACAGCACGGGAGTCCTATTGCAGCCGCGAGTCCGGCCACCCTGGCTCGGCCACTGTCTCCCCGTGTGGAGCAGGCCAGGCGGGCCTGATAACATCACCCGGGCATAGTGGTGCTTTGTGTGCATTCGGGGCTCTGGTTACCTGGGGCAGGCAGGATGCAGGCTCCGGGGCCCGAGGCCAGGAGGGAGGCAATGACTAAGTAAAAACAAGCGCGAAAGGGGAGTGTTTGGGAAACGCCAAAGGAAGTTTCTTCCCCACTATATCCTCAAGGTGCTTCCCAAGGAGGCTCCTTGATCACTGCCCTCAAATTCAGCAAAGAAAAGGAATTCGGGCAGGACGTTTCCGCCATTGGTGGCCTTGGGTTTGTGTGTGTGCTTCTGCTCACGCCTGGAAGTGGGGCAGCTTGCTAGTACAGACCCTTCTCCCTGGTCCCTGGGGCCTCTGAGGCGTGACAGATCCCGGGCGAACTGTCTCCTGAGCCGCGGTTGGGGTGCCGGCGACTTCTTCATCTGAAGCCAACAGCCATGATTTGCCTTTGAGCACAAGACACATGGTTCTCAAGCTTTCAGTTGAGAGAAAAGCAGCCTGAGAAAGCTTCGGCCTGGAGCCTATTCCAAGAGGCTGAGTTGGAGGGGGGCAGCCGGGCTCCCTTCTGGGGATGAGTCTGATCCTTTGAGCCTTGCGCCGGAGGCCGGCGACTTAAAACATCAAGTGTAGGCGGTGGGGTTGGTCGCTGTCACCTCAAGTGTCCTCTCGCTGGTCCCGCCTGTTCCCTCTTGGCATCACTTGTTCTGGGTGTCCACATCCGCCCGTACCCCGTATATTCTGCGGTGACCTCTCTGCCACATGGAGTGTCCTGCCTGGGTCCGCTTGTCACACCCCTTCGCCCACACCTCCTGCTGCTGCTCTCTTTCCCCTCCTGATGAAACCTGTAGGGGTCCCAGGTCCCAGAGCTTCGAGGTCCAGGAGAGCAGCAGAAGCTCATAGAATAAAGGAATTCTAAGGTCTGAAATTAGTTTCCCACAAGTTCGGCAACTTCAAACAAAATCTGTTCTCTCGCAGTTCTGGAGGGCAGAAGCCCCCAGTCCAGGTGCCGGCAGGGGCTGGCATTCTGAGGGTCCTCGGGGAGGTCACTTCTCTGCTCTTGCGGCGTCTGCTGGCTCCCGGCATTCACTGGTTTGCGGCCCCATCACTCTGTCTCTGCTTCTGTGAAACATGGCCTCCTCCTCTGTGTGTGTGTCTCTCTCTCCTCTCTTAGGAGGGCACTGGTTGCATTCACCGATTCTGGAGTTAGGATATGGACATATATTTTGGGGGAGGCCAGGATTCCACCCACTACAGGGGTTAAAAGCAAATAACACTTGAAGGTATTGTCAACACTGTGCTGTATGTGCATTTTTTAAACATGGAACTTCACTGTCTTAATTCAAAAGAACAATCCCTAGTGGAAATTTTGGGCCTGCTTACAGGCAGGCCCTGTGCTGCATTTTGGAGCAGGACTTTTGGCTCGTTTATTTCCTTCCGATCACACCAGGTGCTCTATCCTTGAAACGTCACAAAGGGAGGCAAGCTTCAGGGTTCCCTGAGAGTGAGAGAATGTGGCCCCTGAGGCGCGTGGTGGTCACCAGGGCAGAGTTTTCTTTCGTGAGTTGCTTTGGAAGACGTATTGTCATCCCCTGTGGAGCCGGAGGGGGGCGGTGGGGCGGTCCCAGGGCTCTTTGCAGGGGAGAGTTGCTGCCTGAACAAGGGGGCCCCTTGGAAGCTGGACTCTGGGAAAATCCCTGCCCACAGACAGGTGGCTACCTTCCAGCTGGTCCTGGAAGGATTGAGGAAGAAGAGGAGGGGTTCTGTTTCTCTGATTCTCAGTGCTTGGCCTTTCCACAACAGAGCTGGCCAGGCCTCCACATTCTAGAGTTTCCGAGGGAAGCCAACTTTGGAAGGACCTCTGGCCCCTTTGGAAATGGGTGCAGAAAGGAGTTCGTAAACTCAGAGAATGTATTTGTTCTTCTGCTTCCTAGAATGTCCCTCCCACCTGCGGTATCTACCTTCTATCAGGGCGGACCTCCCTGACCACCCTGTCAAGCAGAGCATTCGCTCATACACTTTATCTTCTTTCTTGACCCAATTTCTTCCTTCCAGAACTCGCCATCTATCTTGAGGACAGGACTTTGTGTGGTAAAGATTTTTGACTAAATAAGTGATTTATAAAACTGGAAAGGATTCACGAAACCGCTGACTCGATGCAGCCACCTGCCTTTATGGTGGCAACGCTTTGTTATCATCTTTGGTTTAGGGTAGAAGCCGGTGAGGCCTGGGGAGGGCAGACAATTCTATGAGGTCACAACATTTTAGGAGATGGGGAAATAAAGCTGGAATCTGTGATTTCCGTTCCGGGAGCTTTGTGCTCACTATTGAACTGTTAAATCAGCTTCCATTTGGTTTCAACGCAGTGCTCTGCTTTCATGATCAAGTGGTTTCCCCCCCCGGGGTGAGAGCAGGAGGACTGGTAGTCGGAAATGTGGATGAGGAGTTCCTCAGGCATGATAGATGCCCAGCTAAACCCAGAACACCGAAGGCAACTCTCCAATAACTTGAGCTGGAACATGCTATTACAGTGACGTTAATAGCAGCTGATTGTGCGCGTGTGAGAGACGGGGTGGGGGGAGAGAGAGAGACAGGGGAGAGAGAGAGAGACAGAGAGGAGAGAGAGACGGGAGAGAGAGAGACAGACAGAAAGAGAGGGGAGTGAGAGAGGGGAGAGAGGAGAGAGACAGAGAGAGAGAGAGAGACGGGAGAGAGAGACAGAGAGACAGAGACGGTGAGAGAGAGAGAGAGGGAGACAGAGAGGGAGGGAGACAGAGAGAGAGAGACAGGAGAGAGAGAGAGAGACAGAGAGGAGAGAGAGAGACAGGAGAGAGAGACGGAGAGAGAGAGAGACAGGGGAGAGAGAGAGACAGAGTGAGAGAGAGAGACAGAGAGACAGAGAGAGAGACAGAGAGGAGAGAGAGAGAGACGGGGGAGAGAGAGGGAGAATGAGCATGACCGTGTGTTGGGAGGAGACTGTGTGGAAGGCAGAGTACATAGGGAAATGTTTTCACCATCAGCTAGTAGTTTTATTGAATCTTCTCTGCCTGTCTTATCTTTGCAAGGATCACATTTTTTCCAAGCAGCTTTATTCCCCAGGCTTTTTGGAAATTAAGATTTCATTTCTTCTCGCACTCCCCCTGGCTGGCTGGCTGGTGCCCACTGACCCCCACGGGGAGGCGGCTCTCAGGCATTTCCCACGTACTGCAGCATAGCTGCCCGCGAGCAGATGTGGTTTTCGTTCTTTCCTCATTCGAGAATTACTCTTGATATGAAACTGCTCCTTAGTGGGGCTTCAGAGACTGAAGGTAAAAAAAAAAAAAAAAAAATGGAGGGAGGCCTGAGGACATGACGGAAGGCTTAGGTAAGAGTCCGAGGAGAAACTTGTAGAAACGAAAACGGCAGTGCTCTTAGGCCTGGGAACAGGGGAACTGGAGGTCACCAGCCTCCCCAGCACGTGGACAGCTGTCCCGTCTCAGCTGGGTGAGGTGGTGAGGCCGCCGGGGGGCTGTCAGCCCTGATTCCAGCCACCAACACTAGCCACATCCATCCCCACCCCAGGACCTCCGTGTCCTTGCTTTTGAGGTCTCCAAGCACTCCTGCAGCTCTACCAGTCAAGACATCTCCTTCATTACTCTTAGAGAGAAAATCTGGGAAGAAATGTTCTTATTTCTCTTGACTCTTCTGGGCTCAAAAAACAAAGGGTGACAGTCGCAGCATTTGTACAGACTTGAGGTGAAGTGGGGCCTGGTGTCCTGAGCAAGGGCTCTCGTGTCAGGCAGACTTGGGGGAAAGTCTAGGAGTTTCTTGTTCCAGGGAACGAGAACCTAACCCTCTGAGACTTGCCTTTCATATCTGGAAAATGGGACTATCATGCTGCCTTCCCACTGAGCTTGTTGGGAGGATTAAATCCAGTGTTTCATAATAGCAAGTATTGCGGTGCTGGGCTAAATGCTCTTCACGAGTTTCTCATTCAACCTGTGAGTTACAAGGTTCATGGAGGAGGGGACCATTTAAGGGAGAATAACTGGTAGAACCAGAAAGTATGTCTGGGTCTGTTTGGATCCAAACCCCAAATTCATAGCCATGATGCTCTTGCTCCCCAGTGGGTCTCCTTCCCATTAGGAATTTATCATAAGCATACATTTTTATTTTTTAATATTTATTTATTTAAAAGATTTATTTATTTCTTTGACAGAGAGAGACACGGCGAGAGAGGGAACACAGGCAGGGAGAGTGAGAGAGGGAGCAGCAGGCTTGCCGCGGAGCAGGGAGCCCGATGCAGGGCTCGATCCCAGGACCCTGGGACCATGACCTGAGCTGAAGGCAGACACCCAACCAACTGAGCCACCCAGGCACCCCTAATTTTTTTTTTTAATAAAATAGTTTAGTTTTCAGTTCTAGTTTTAGTTTCAGAGGTAGAGTTTAGTGACTCATCAATTGCGTATAATGCCCTCCTTAATGCCCATCCCCCAGCCACCCCATCCCTCCACCCCCAAGCCCTCCAGCAGCCCTCAGTTTGTTTCCTAGAGTTAAGAGTCTCTTCTGGTTTGTCTCCCTCTCTGATTTTGTCTTATTTTACTTTTCCCTCCCTTCCCTTATGAGCCTCTGTTTTGTTTCTTAAATTCCACATATGAGTGAGATCAATGATAATTGTCTTTCTCTGACTGACTTATTTCGCTCAGCATAATACCCTCTCGTTCCATCCACGTTGTTGCAAATGGTGAGATTTTATTTTTTTGGTGGCTGAGTAGTATTCCGTTCTATATATATATACCACCTCTTTATCCATTCATCTGTCGTTGGACATCTGGGCTCTTTCCAGAGTTTGGCTGTTGTGGACATTGCTATAAGCATACATTTTTATTTTTATTTTTTTAAAGATTTTATTTATTTATTTGACAGAGGGATACACAATGAGAAAGGGATACACAATGAGAGAGGGAACACAAGCAGGGGGAGTGGGAGAGGGAGAAGCAGGCTCCCTGCCCCGACGCGGGGCTCGATCCCAGGACCCTGGGATCATGACCTGAGCCGAAGGCAGACGCTTAACGACTGAGCCACCCAGGCGCCCCAAGCATACATTTTTAAAAGGCAAACCTAAAAGGCCAAAAGAATAAATGAGAAATTACTTAGAATTCCATCACCCAGAAAAGCCATCATAAACACTTTGCTGTATATTTTTCCATACAATTACATATATGCTAAGATGTATACATACTATTTTTTTCCCAAAAATAACATCATTTTGCTTTTATGGTTGTGTAGCTGGCTTTCCTCCACAACGAGATATTATGGGTAACTTGATGTCAATTTTTCATTCAACAAATTTTCTTGGATGTCTGCTTTGTGCCACTTCTAATAAATCAGGGAACTAAAAAGTTCAAATCCCATTTCTGATGGAGTGTACACTATGTTGTGCCAGACAATGTACAATAAGCATAATGAAAATCACAACGAAAAATCACAATGTACCTAAGAGGGGGTTATGTGCCATCAAAGAATAAAGCAGCATAAGGATTGGGTTGCATTTTTAACCAATGAGCCCGCCGAGAAGATGGTATTTGAGCAAGGACATGAAGATGAGGGACTTGGTTCTGAGGTGCTCTGAGCGTTCCAGGCAGAGAAAACAGCCTGGGCAGCATGAAGAGAGAAAATGATTGGTCTCTGGATGTGTTGGAAAGCGACACCAAAGGGATTTTCTGACAGACTGGGTGGGAGATCTGGGAGAAGAAGAGGAGTCATGGAGGCCTCCGGGGTTTTGGCGTGAGCACCTGGAAGGACGGAGAAGACATAGCTGACACAGGGGAAGGTCAAGGGTGGAATGAGGTTTGGGGCAAAGATCGGAGATCAGTTTTGAACAGACTGGATTTGAGCTGTCTATAGGGCGTCCCACTGAAGGTGTTGGATACAGTCTCCAGTCCAGGAGTGAGGGTGAGGCTCAGATGACTCAGATTTGGGAGTCATTAACACAGATGAGGTTGAAAGCATGAGGCTCTTTGAGATGCCCCCAGAGCAGAGCATGTGAATAAGGAAGGGGAGGGAAGACTGAGCCCCGGGGGACTGTACTGTGAAGAGTTTGGGGAGAGGAGAACAAAGTAAAGAAGGCTGAGAAGGAGGAACGAGTGAAGGAGGAGAGGCACCAGGGGAGTGTTGTGTTCTGCAAGGTCAGAAAAAGAATATATTTAAAGGAGGAGGGAGGGACCGACTGTGTGAGTATGTGATAATATGAATACGGACCACATGACTACAACTCCACCACGTGCTGAGGGTGAAGGAGCCTCCAACAGGATTCTCTGTTTTATTCATTGGGTTATAACCCATTGCTATCATTATTCACTTTAATGTTCATATTGTCCCAGATTTGGCCATTGGGAGCCCCTGCGTCCTTCCCGCCGGCCCACGTCAGTCTTGGTACATTGACTTATTTTCTGATGGATGTTTCAAATTTTTCTCTATCGTAAGTGCTCCACTGAACATCCCTGGACAGACATCTTTCTGTCATCTTAGGTCATTTTTTTAAACTTGCTCTTATTTCAGGATGTGTTGTGACTATTTGAATTCCCTCCTCCACGCCTGTGTTTATTGGTATTGTCTGCCTCATTTCCTTATAATGGGAATCTGTGTATTCTTTCCCTGAAATAGAAGTTGCTTTATTGTTTGTTTCTGATTTTCATACTCACTGAAAATATATCATACAAAATAGGAAAATAAAATTTGAAAAGTCACATAAAAACCCACCGGACTGAAATAACCCACTAACAATTTTTGGTGGAATACCCTCCCAGACATTTATTTCTCTTTGCATAACGTATAACCATGCCTTGTGTGTATGTGTACATCCATAACTTTGCCGAGATGAGATCATAATCATACCAATGTTCTACTTCTCTCCCACTCGATAACATAGAATATGTATTTTAATGTGTGTTAAAATAGAATATAACTAGGTTTGCAAGCAGAGGGATAATGATACTGGTTTCCCCACATGAAGTGCCGCATTTTATTTATCTGATAAAATATTCATTAAGCACCTGGTTTGTACCAGCCTCTCTGACACCGTCTCTCCAGTTTTATATTGGGTGCGAGTATTTGGATAGTCACTCTGGCCATTTATTAACGTACTGGTTCTCCTTCCTTCCAGACGCTTGGTAGGATCACAGCTCCCTGTGGAGTTTGGGTGGGGTCACAGGACTTGTTCTGGCTAATAAAATGTAATCATGTGTCACTTCCGGGCTGAAGCCTTGGGACCAGTACAAGACTTGGCACCTTTTTCCCTGCTGTGGCAGCAGTGACGTAGTCTCCTGAGGGTGGGGTGTATGCCTTTGCTACCAGGTTTCGTATTTCATTAGTGGGAAAACTGACTAGGATCTTCCCTTGAGATCGACTTGGAGGAAAATCAGGAGACGTCCTTTGGAAGGGCTGTGGCTGGTACTCAGGAAGCACTCACCTTGTTTCCTAAGCCTTTCTTGCTCTCTGCCCAGCTGTCACATACCATTCTGTGATGCAGATTATGGAACTAAGTGCATGGTTCTGCGATTCCTTGGCTTCTCCAAGGTAAACCCATCCAGAACAGGGCAAAAGGAGAGCTGAGATTCCACAGCTGTATCCGCTGAGGAAGAATGGAAGGGACCTGGAGAGTCAGCCTGGACAGAAGAGGGTTGTAGGAGACATAAACTCAACATAAGGGTGGATTTTTAAATAATTATAGCTGTTTAAATATGGTAGGAGCTGTCTTAGGAGGAGGCGCTCATCCAAATGTTCAATCATTATTGGGACATTAAGCGTTAGGTGTTGGACTGTGTTAAGAATACAAAGATGAACAATTTAGAGCTTGTTCCCTTGGAAAGCGGAGAGACCACTAGGAGAGACAGATATGGATGTAAGCAGATACATCCCAGTGTAGTACGTCCTGGTGGTGTGGGGGAAGGGTGCTGAGGGGTCACAAATTAAGGAGTAACTAATCTGCCTGGGTTGCTTGGGGGGAGCCTTACTGAGCAGATGACATTTGATCAGGGTCTTGAAGGATGTGTAGGAGTCTGCTATTCAGCAGTGTGGAGTGCCTTATCACTGGAAGTGTCCAGACAGAGATTGAATGGCCACCTGTCGGAAGAGTTGCAGAGGGATTGCTGGGGGAGGCGGGGGACTGGCCTGGGTGACCTCTAAGGTCCTTCCAAACCCAAGATTTTGTAAAAGAGCCACAGTAGAGGGACATTATCGTACTAGCGTATATGTTACCATCTATCAACACATTATGTCCCATTCGCTGCCTCACGGGGCTGGAGGAGAGTCGCTGTCAAGCTGAAGAGGGTTTAAGTTGGGATCAGGAAGGGGAGGAATTTATCTTTTCTTTGCCCTACGGGTACATATCTCTTTACACTTCTCAACAGAATGTACCAAGAGGGCAAGGTAAGACAGAGTTAATGAGAAAACACAGAGATTTGGGGATGGAGGAGAGAGCTTAGCTCAACTCTGCACACGTGGCAGAGTCAGAGGGTTTTGCTTATGCCCGGGTGGGCTTCTCTCGCTCCTGCCTCCTCCTTTGCTGGAGCCTGGCTCGACGGAGCCAAGGCAGCCATCTGAGGCTCCCTACCTACTGTCCAGTACAGACTTGCCCTTCTGCCGAGAAAAGCGGTGGGGACAAAGGAGAAATACCCAAAGAGCAAAGTGCATCCAGCTTCTCTCCATCCCTCGGCTGGAGAATACTTGAATTGTTCACATTCTTGACTCTGCTCAGGTGAGCGCAGGTGCACTCAGGTGGAGCCACCGTCCTTTTTCTCCACCTGCAGGGCTGAGTGGCCCTGCTGACAGGCACGCAGACAGACCTGCCATTGTCACCCACACGGGGTGGTATATCAAATGCATCTTAAGAAGGGCTTGGGGCTTGAGGCTCCCAAATCTCTGAAATACACACAGAGAAGAAAGGAAGACACCTTACAAATGTGGGCTTTTCTTCTGGGGGTGGGCTGGGGAAGAGCATTTAGGCAATTGAGTCTGGCCACTTTCTTGGTGACTTCTCACGGTCAGTCAAATGTAGGAATAAATCACCTTCCTCCTGGCCTCTAAAATTCAAACCTTGGCTTTCATACTCGTTAAACTCTGGAACTCGTTAACACATCAGGTTTCTTCTGGGATGTCTGTCAAGAAGGATTAGCAGCCGGTTGATGGATGTGGGTTCAGACTGCAGTGAACTTGTAATATCCACTCAGTTCACGAGCACTGACTCTGTGTCCCCTGCTGACCCCTACAGGCTCCTCCAAGTCAGTAGGAAATGCAACCTGATCTGATGGACTCTTTGGTGTGTACAGATGGTGCCTTTTCTGTACGCCAGTAATAACTCTAATATTAACTATTATAAGGAAATAAACACGCGTCTGCATTTTTGCCGAAAGAAACACAGGAAGGATAGACCAAAAACTAGTGGGACTGATTATTTACCGAGGCTGGTTGGGAGTGGGAATGGGAACCCGGATTTGAGGAAGTGACACTTTTTAAAAAAATACCTTTTTGAACAGTTTTCACTTTTGGAACCATGTTAATGTTTTGCTTCTCCAAAAAAGGTCAAATCAGTAAGGATGGGGGAAAAAACAAAATGGAATACAGACAGAGACAAATGGATCTATTTACGCTTCTTACGAAAAACATAATCACCCTGAAGGAGGAAATAAAACTAATCCAAGGAATTTTGGACCTCAGTATTTTCACTATATGCTTTCAGTCTAAAGTCAAAAAGAACTATAAACAAATGTTGAAGTTTGCTTAGTAAGTTCATTGCTCATGGTGGCATGAATTAGCGATTTTGAAACTACTGTCTGGGTGTCCTAAGTTGGAGCAAATTAGTGACTATTCTATACATGGGAGCCGGCTGTCTCACTGTCAGAGAGAGGAGATGCAAACATGGGGAAGGGGGAGGGCTGGAATGAACTGGTAGCCCTGGTCTGAATGGGACTTGTGTGAATGGAACTCAAGTTTTCTTTATATGCATTTTATACTATATATGTAGAGAGAGAGCAAGAACATGGTATGTATATACTATGTTTAGATGTGTATGAACTATATTAGGACAATGAACTTATCTAGATATCCATCAATCATTATTGCTCAATCTTTTATTTTTCCATTGTGAAAGGATTACCCCATCTGGTTAATTAACACACCCAACACCTCACTTATTTATCTATTTGTTTTTAATTTCTGTGTGTGTGTGTGTGTGTGTGTGTGTGTGTGTGTGTGTGTGTGAACACTTAAGTTCTACCCTCTTAGCAAATTTGAATTATACATTACAGTGTGATTAACTATAGTCACCATGTTATACCTTAGATCTCCACACCTTATCCATTTTTTTTTTTTTTTTAAGAGAGAAGGCACATGGGTGAGTGGGGGGCGGTGGCAGAGGGAGAGGGAGAAGGAGAATTTTAAGCAGGCTCCACACCCAGCACAGAGCCTGATGCGGGGCTCGATCTCACTACACTGAGATCACAACCTGATCAAGAGTTAGACGCTTAACTGACTAAGTTACCCGGGTGCCCCAGCCTTATCCATCTTATAGCTGAAAGTTTGTCCCCTTTTACCAACCTCTCCTTATTTCCACCAATCCCAGTTTGTGGCAATGACTCCTCTGTTTCTGTAAGTTTGACGACTTCTCCTCCTTCTCCTTCTTCTTTGGGATTCCACATAGAAGTGATACTATGCAACAATCGTCTTTCTCTGTCTGGCTTATTTCACTTAGCATAATGCCCTCAAGGCCCATCCATATTGTTGCAAATGCAGGATTTCTTCTTTCTCACAGCTGAATAATATTCCAGGTCCAATATCGAGATAAACCAACGTCACGGGCCTCCTGGTATGAGAAGGATGTAACATTTCTTCTGTTGTGATTTCTTTCAAAATTGCATAACCTGAATCTGAGCCCAAGGAAACATCAGACAGACTCAAAATGAGGAACCTTCTACAAAATAACTGACCTGTACTCCTTGGAAATATCAAAATCATGAAGGAAAAGGAGAGCTGAAAAGCTATCTCAGATTAAAGGAGGCTCAAATATCATGACAGTAAATGCAATGCTTCATCCTGGGGTGGATCATGGAATGAGGAAAAATGGCTAAAAAGTACGGTATTGAAACCATTGACAAAATTCTAATATGGACTGTGGGCTAAATTATAGCATTATATCAGCATTAAAATTGTTGATTTGGGTGATTGTACTGGGATGATGTAAGAGAATGTTTTTCTTGGGAAATATGCACTAAGGTATTTAGGATTAAAGAAATATGTCTGCGATGAGGGAGAGAGAGAGAGTGATAAAGCAAATGGGGCAAAGTTTTACCAATTGCTACTTCTGATGTATCTAGGTTAATGACATGTGGGTTTTCTTTGTGGTTTCTTAAAACTTCGCTGCAGTTTGAAATTATATCAAATAAAAAGTTTACAAGATAAAAGAGACAAATTTGAACTGTGTTGATGAGGATTTTTCCTGCCCCATCTTGCACTGTTGGAGGGAGAATTAATCATCAATTATATTTTTAAAAATCTTCCATTTGTATACTGGTTTAGACCAACATGCTTTCACACTTTTATCTCATTGGATTCTCAAGACAGTCTTTTTGTTGGAAGCAAGGCAGATATTTTATTGCCTTAATCTTATAGGAAACCCAAGGTCAGACACCTTGAGCTTCTCAAAGCCATAGAACTAAAATGTGCTAAGGTCAGGACTTGGACCCTGGCATTCCAACATTTGGTACCAAGCTTCCTCATTGCACTAAGGTCATATCTTTGACCCCTGCAGCATGTGTGCTCCTTCGGGTATGGAGAACATTGATTAGATTGTGATGATGTTTGGATACTTGGTGCCTGTTCTTTGTCTCTGCGCCTGCCTTGGGTTAGGCTTCCTACAACGTATTACTTGTCTAGCCAAGTGTCACATGCATTGTGCTAGTACCTAATGGTCTTGTGGTGGACGGTCATGCCAGTGTCAACGCCTGGACATTACTACGCACACAGATTCAGGTCCTCTCCCCTCACACATGCCCACACCCCTGGGCTGTTTATGAAGTAAAAAATACATCTAGCATCTTAAATTCTATAGCTCCTTTCCTTCACGTTCAACCCCAAGTAATAAAAGTCTACCTTTGGGTCACCTGGGTGGCTCAGTTGGTTGAACGTCTGACTCTCGGTCTTGGCTTGGGTCTTGATCTCAGGGTTGTGAGTTCAGGCCCAACGTTGGGCTCCATGCTGAGCGAGGAGCCTACTTAAAAACAAAACAAAACAAAACAAAACAAAAACAAAGAAACCTGTACCTTTGAGGAAGGGTCATAGGCAAGTGGCAAGGTATTATGCGATAGACAGGAGATGAGGCAATGCGAAAGTCAGCAACAGGCCCTGGTGATTGGTTTTGTGCAGGTCTTAAAAGTGTTTACACTCCAGTTCCAGGCTCACTTGCTAGAGAGTCAAGGCTAGAATTTCAGAGGGTTTGATCTCATGGACAAATGAGGCAGGGAATGTCCTGGGATAAGACTGTCTAAACTTGTAGCCAACCTCCAATTTAACTCCAGCCCATTGCAAGCCTTGATTTTTCTGTGTTAGACATCCATCCTTTCCACGCTGCTCTTCTTGTTCCAACTCCTTAACGCTCGGGGTTAAGGATCGTCTGTGCCCTTCATTTGATGCTGGTCACATATCAGCCAATTTGGAATCATCTGGGGGCTTGCACACACCCACCATACACTCCTAAACCCAGAAGTTAGGTTCTGACTTTGCTACAGCTGCTCTCCAATGGCTGCCTGGTCGCCAAATCCAAAGACCCATCCTCAGTCTTTATTGTCCTCCGTTTGTCTAGAGCAGCCTTCGTACCTTTGAGGATGTGACCGGAATGCAGATATGCCCCCCCACACACCATTCTACTTATGATTTCAATCACCCCCTTCTTCTTAGTCCTCTCTGTTAGGAGAAGTAGAAACAGGTGTTTTGTTCTTGTTTTGTTTTTGCTTTTTACCGTGTGACTTAATGAAGCACAAAGAGTCCCAATGCTTGGTAGCAGGAAGCAGCGCGAGGCACTGTGGGCATTGATTGCATGCACCCCAGAAGCAGCCAGCAGGCCTCTCTCCTCAGCGCCTCCCTGACCAGACTTGGTTTTGGACAGGCCCTGGCTTAGCACGATCCCATCACGTTGGGCTTTTACAGAGGAGACTGAAGTGTTGGTTCACTTGAGAACGGTGGGCAGGTAAAGGGTGGGGGCAGAAAGCACATCACCTGCCCGAACTTTCACCTCCAGACCCTTTTCTACCCATCAGTCTGGCCTCAAAACACCTGGGTCATTTTCCTCTGTGGTGCCAACCATCAGGATTGACGGCTGAGTTTGGGAGTTGATCAAATGTTTCACTGGACAGAGGTACCTTTAAAAATTACACTCTTTGCTTCTAAAATTCTTTCTGCTTCCCAGGGATGTTTGGGGATGGATTACGCCACATCTGGGAATGAACTGTGAGCTTCTGGGGAGAAGGTATTACCCAATGCTCTTTTGAAAATCTTTTACAGAATTGCCAGCTGGACAAAACTGTAGCCATCCCACAAAATGGACGCTAGCCCTACCCGTGCTTAGCAAGGTCACATCTTAAGCACCAGGTTGTCCCCTCCTGCTCCTCATTGCTTGATGAGGATGAGTGAGAATTCAGAGCCTCTGACTCCATGTCCAGAGCATTTCCCACAATGATGGTAGGAGCTATTATTTAGGGCACAGTGCCCTGTGAGCAAGTAAGAATGCGGATACAAAGAAATGGGCCCTCCAGCTTTGCTATGAGGAATGGATAGTATAGTTTGAGAGGGAGATTCATGTGTGCAAAATCCAATTCTGAGTATCGGCATTTCCCAAAATGGGCTCCTTGGCATTCTAATTTCCCAGAAATCTGAGAGGTTATGTGAGAGAGAAAATTCACCTGTTCATGCTTGGTGGAACGAACCACCCTGCTGTGAGCCGTCCGTGGTCGAACACTTTTAGGATAGTAGGAAAGTATTGTTCGATGAATGCGTAAATAAATGAAATCCTGAGTCAAACAAAGTAAAGTGGGGTTCTTTGTAGTAGGGCAGGCCAGTTCCCCAGAAGCCGACCCTGAGGTGAGGACCTGTGGCCAGGGGCTGATGAAGGAAGTGCTCCCTGGAGAAGTCAGTAATGTGGGGTGGCAGTGGGGGTGGGCGGTGGGAAACAGGACAGGGACGGAAGAAGCCAAGCCACGGTGTCATCGTGGGTGAGATGCTCCAGGGATTAACTTACTTGGCAGAATTTGTCCCACCTCAAGGCAAGGGGCTAGGCTTCCAAACTCCTGCCCTAGTCATCACTAGCTGTAGCCTCCTGGGGGCTCTCAGGGCACCCGCCAGTTCTCTGAAGAAAGTTGTGAAGGCCACAGAAGCTGGGGATGAGCCCAGAGACTATACAGAGATCTTAGAGGGCTGGAGAGAGCACTCACCATCTTGGCTTGACTATACTGATAGAAACTGGATCACCAGGAGGAAAAGAAATCACTCCGTGATTCTTTTGAGTCCCCTTTTTTGGACGGAGACCATCTTTTTCCCTTAATGCTTCCCTTGCTGGTTTTCTATGAAACATTCTCTGGGAAATGCTGCTTACATTTTGCTCTCTTTTGCCAATTTTGTTTTAAGTGGCTTAAGGAGACATAAATTAAGGTTGTGTAAATGGGCACGGGGTGGCCAATAACTCCCTGATTTACAACACATTCCAGCTGATTGGCAGGCGCGTGGCCAATTTTATGTCGTTTTTGAGAGTGGAAGATATTGAAGGCCATCTGAGGAAAGTGAGGGGGTATGGTCCTTTGGAATTTAAATAGCATTTCGGTCTTGGGTTTCAGGGACCTGAAGAGTGTGTCTACCAACAGCATAAGTCTGTAAATATAAAATTGTACACATACGAAAATATAAAGACTATAAGGCACTAGATGAAAGGACAATTTAAAGACACTTCATTTGAAAATATATAGCTGAATAAGGTCTGGAAATTTTTTTCTCTTTGTAATAATAGCCCTTGCAGCCACTAATCCAAGGCCAAAACCTGGCTTTGTCCACTTTATCAGGAGAGCTGAGTATTAAGGGGGAATGTTCCAGTTTTGAGAAATCAGTCAGATTTAGGGACAGAGAGTGGGAGAAAGGGAGGGAGAAAAGCCTGCTGTTTATGTCCATGTGACAAAACAACCAACCACCATAAGGGCCGGTGACATTTACGCCCCTCCCCTGAGGGGCTTCCGCGAACAGCTCTTCCACATTGAGGAGCCTGTGCATTTATATTTTTAACCCCAAGCATTTCCAAATTCAGGAAAGGAGGAAAAATATCATTTCCCAAGTACCAAATGGTAGAGGCAATGGATGAGCCTTGTACTGTGTTATTCTGTATATAGCATGTAACGTGTAAAGTTGCCAGATTGGTTCTCCACATTTCCATTTGCAAAATGACAACAAGCAGAGCTCAACACTGACCCTGGTCAGATTTCTGATTACAAGAGCTCGGTGGGATGATTCACACGGAAACTCAAACAATAGAATATACATTGCTCACAGTGGCTAATGTCCCAGAAGGGAGGAGGAATTTAAAATGTTTTCATTGTATTTTTCGTAAGGTTCTCATCCCGGAAGCAGATGACTTGGTCACTAAAGGCTTGCTGTCTTAGAGGGTTATCACTCTTGAGATGCTCATGAGGGACGGTGTTTGGGTTATCATGAGTGTTTCCTGGAGGACCGCGGGGATGGACAACATCTGTCCTAAGACTTCGGCTATTACATCAGCCTGATATCTGATATCCGAAAGTGTGCACGTCGATCTGCTTTCCATGTGCCCCTGTGTTATCTGACGGACATGTGTACGATGCAGCGCTTCTCTCTCACTGACATGAAAGCATACTGTACTACTTCAGCTTCAACTTTGTACATACTTACCGAATTCACATTGGGCTGAGACCCGATGTGATCACGAAGGAAAATTTCCCCCAAATTATGAACAGTCGGACAAGCGAGAATGGGAGAGTTCGCATGGAACGTGTCCTATTAGTGTTTGCTTTCCGTGCACTTCTGTTACCACTGGTTCAGTCTTGGATGCTAAAAATAGATTTCCATCTTTGCACTCGGGCTTCATTCGGTGTTTTCCGGGGTACGCGAGTGCCCTCTGGTGGGTGTTTGGCTGGAAGTGTTGCGCTGAGGATGCCCCTTGTCCTGTGGTCCAGGGCAGACACACAATGGTGCTCATGGGGCTTCTGTAAAGACCGGGGACAAAAGGAACCTCCCCAGAAGAGTGTCAGAAACCTTGCACAGTCTAAATCAGCACTATTTCATAGGACCTCCTACCGTGACAGAGATGTTCTTGATCTGTGTTGCCCAACGTGGTAGCCGCTGGCTACTGAGCACTTGAAGTAGGGCTAGTGAGACTAAGGAACTGATGTATTTTTTATCGAGGCGAAATTCACATAACATAAAATGAATGATTTTTAAATTGTACCATTCAGCAGCCTTACTGCATTCATGTTTCTGTGCCACCAGCATCTCTTTGTAGCTCTGAAACATTTTCATCACCTCACAAGAAAATCCAGGACCTAATAAGGAGTGACTTTTCATTGTCACCTCCCCTCGGTCCCTGGCAACCACCAATCTCCTTTTGGTTTCTACAGATGATCTATTTTGGATATTCTGCACACATGGAATCATACAATATGTGACCTTGTGTGATGGGCTTCTTTCACTTAGCATCATGCTTTTGAGGCTCGTCCGTGTTTGTAGCTGCTGTCAGCACCTCATACCTTTTTATGGCTGAGTAATATTCCATTGACTGTATATACCCCATCTTCTCTATCCTTTCATCCGTGGATGGACCTTTGGATTGCTCTGACTTTTGGCAATTGCAAATAGTGCCTCTTGGGAATATTTGTGTCCAAAGATCTGCTCAGGTACCTGTTTTCAGTTCTTTTGGATATATACCCAGGAGAGGAACTCTGGGTCCCATGATCATTCTGCATCTAGCTCTTCAAGAAACTACCAACCTGTTTTCCGAGCAGCTGAGTTTTGAATTTTATATAGTTGCAATGAACAATTTAATTGAATAAATAATGGGTAAATAATTTTGATCCCAACACTGCAAAAAGCGTGATGATTCTGGAGCATCTTGATTCTTTCTGAGCAGTAGAACAGGGTGCTTAAGAACTGTTCAGACAACGTCTTAAAAATCTGCTCTATGGGGAAAAAAGCCATAGATAACCATAATCTTACCTTGTTTTTTTTCCTACATTATAGGGAAATAGATCACAGATCACAGAAAATAAGAATTGAAAGCGACCTTCAAGGATAATTTAATAGATGAAGGAACTGGGGTCCCGAGTGGTGACATTTCCTCATAAGCATTTGGTGTGCAACACTACTCAGGGCGAGGGCTGGGAATTCTGCAGCCGTCCGTGGCTGCTGGGTGGCAGCAGAGAGCATGGGGGTGAGAGGGCTCGGGGAGAACAGAAGGGGATGATGCCCTGAGACCAGGCCTGTGGTGTCTGCCAGAGGGTGGGCGTGAGTGACTGATACATAAAAGGAGGAAGGAGAGAAGGAAGGAAGGAGGGTAATCTTGGCCAATAAGCTAATCTCTCTTAAATCTTGGTTGTTTCATCTCAAAAATGGAATTAAGAATCATCTGTACCTCATAGGGTTGTCAGGTCTTGCAATGGTGCTCCGCGTGCTTAGTCCGAAGCTGGGCCCTCAGTAAGTGCTCAGTAGATACAGCTTTCCCTAAATTTCCTAATATTATTTTTGCTATAACTTCTCCTTTGGAGGAGATGCCCGCACTCTGTGCATAATCTCTGTAACGGTGGGAAATTCATGGTTGGCCCTCATTATTTCCACCTCATTCTACCCAGCTTGATTTGGTCCACCTGCCATTTCCTGCCTCTGGATGGCGCTCTCCATTCCTCCTCAGTTACCCATGCCTCATTTCTTCCCTGCTCTGCTCAAGGTTCGAAGTTTCTCCAAGTCCACTGATTTCTCACCACTTGGTACACGAGTTCACTGCTGTGACTGATTTCATATTTAGGATGCATGTGTGCGGGGGCACACACACACACACACACGTGCGCGCGCATGCCCACACACACACTTCTCAACTTCTCAGCACCCTCTAGAACCCTTGAATCTCTGGCTGATATGATAAGGAGATAAGGAGCTAACATTACTTTCTTATATCTGGACCTCCAGACAGTCCAAATAGGGCTAGGTGATCTGCTCCTGGTAGACAGCTGCCAGGGCTCAAAACACCAAAGATTAGATATCTACTAGGGGACTGTGGTCTCCATAGGTCAGAGTTTTCTGAGCTGGTGTCTCTCACGGAATAAAAACGAGGCTGCTGGCCTATCTCCTTGCCAAGACATTGTGTCTGTGTGACTATACTTCTCTGGCTGGCATGCCAGTCCTTCGGGGGACACAAGTTGAGCTCCAGGATCAACACAGCAAACCCTCCCAGGACCTCAGCTATAGGGGTATAAGTGTTTGAGTCATTGTTTGAGGTGGAGCACGGATATGAAGTAGACTATAATAGCCTCATAAATGTTTGAGATAAAATATTAATCTTCAAGGGAATGTCTTGCTTGTGGAGTGCTGCTTTAGTCTACATTCCCAGGCTCCTTACATTCTTTTTATCCCCCTTAGGTACAAATTCCCACTGTCTTCTGCTCTTTGAATAGTTTGAAGGAATAATCTGAGGTGCACTATTGAGATAAAATGTACTGGTGTAGAAGTGTGCATGCTTTTCACAATTACATTGCAAAAAAGAGCTCTCTGATGCCAGCAATCTGTCTGATCAGTGTGGTTTGTATGAAATAAGGCCAAGTCATCCTAAACCCAAACCCATTTCCACCTCCAAAGAGTATCATTGAATTAACCAGTCTGCAGCTGACACAGGTCTTTTTTAGGTGGGGAGAAGCTTTAATTATTTTCCAACAATTTAATATTGAAAAAAATGCATTGCATTAAACACATCTTTAGTGTTTTGAAGTAGCCTGGACATACTTAGCTTTTACAGTTCTAATAATGGATGTTTTACATTCTTTAGGATCATATTAAGGTCTTTCGGCATTTGGAGCCTCCTTGATCCAGTGATCACCCAGTGGTTCATAACCCCCAATTGGTAGGATGATTGTGCATGAAAAAGTATAGTTTACCTTGGTGGTACCTACAGTAGCAAGCTCAGATCCTCTGTAGGGGACCTGTAGCTCATGCCCAGGGCCGGTAATTACACTTAATAATAAGGTTGGTGCAGGGATTGTATAGTCAAAAACTGCAGTCCCTGTAGAGTTCAAAAATTCATCTTGCAGCCACCTCCCTGTTCATTCCTGGACCAGCTTTCTCAAGTTACTCTTCTTTTGACCAAAGAAAATCATAATCACAGGGAAGGAACTTCAACCAAACATCTGCTGGGGAAACAAGTAGAGCTATTCACCTGCATAATCAAAGCGGTTCCTAAGTTACACAGGGCACAACAGTGACCTGGAGTCCAACCACAGGGGCAGCCGTCCTGGGGGTCCTTCTTGCTAATAGGAAGAAACTGAATGACGGGAAAAATTGCTTGTGGAGGGTGCTCAGACCACGTAACCCCCAAGTGACCTTGGTTCAGAGTCCCAGGCCAGTGCAGCTTGTCCCTTAGGTGGAATTGCACTTGGGGAAGGGGGAGGAACGGGTGGTAAGAGGCTGAAGAGTGATGCTTCATGGAATACGCCGATGGCGAAAGAAAGTTGAAATCTGCTTCTGAACCAGAGACACTCCTTTGATCTTCTAGCTGTTGAAAGTTTTCTTTTCAGAGAAATGATCTATTCAGCTAGATTGTTTGCTGGACATTGAGACATTAGTTACTTCGAAAAAATTAGTCTTCCCATTACTCACTAGCAGGGTGGTCCCAGGTTTGCTTTCAGAACACAATACATTTTCTTATGGGCTCACTTTTTAAAGCTCATTCCCTTTCCCTTGTAGACACTAGCTAATATGCTCAGGGGGAAGGGTAACATAGCTTTTGGGGTGACATATGCACCTCTTACCTGTGGCCATCTGGAAAACATGAGCCCTGATCGCTCCCCGACCAGTGACTCTGGTTCGGGATTGTGAAGTCAGGCCTGAGGGGAGCAGCCCGACCTGGGAGGGGGAAGGCAACATAGACGAAGAGACTTTTGGTGCCTGTCAAGTCAGAGCAAAGACCAATCAGCTGTTGTCTCTTCTGACTGTGGGGCGTGTGTTCCCAAGTAGAGAGAGAACTAGGCAGATGTTCAGCTATACCCAGTGTGTCTGGGGAAAAAAAAGGAAATTTGCCATCTTCTGGAAGAATGTCTTCCTCATGTCACCTGATAGCTGCAGTGCTGAGCACCCACACACTCATTCTAGGACTGCTGTGTGCCTACCATGATGTTTTGCAGACTCTCTATCACCCTTTCTAGATGTCCTCCCACCCCCCTCCCCTCCTGTCCTTCCCTTCCTCCTTTAGTCCTTCCTGCATTTGCTCATGACACATGATTGGTGGGAGAGAGGAGAAGTGGGAAGCAGCCTGGGTGACCACAGAGAACAGTGAGGAAGGCTCTCTCACACCTTTGTTCATGTTGTTTACCCATGTCCGAGTCCCAGTTCAAGGAGCTCAGCTTTGTGATGTTTCTCCTAAGTGTCCCCAAGGAGAGCCAACCGCTGCCCCCTTTGCTCCTCATTGTCCTTGTTCAAACTTCCGTTGTAGCGTTTGGTGTTTTGTGTTCTTATCCGATTCCATGGAGTCTCCCTACTGGGTGGTGAATGCTCAAAGAGCAAGGATTAGTCACTGATCTCTGATCCTGCAGTGGAACCCTGTTCTTGGCCCATACACAGTATGTGCTCCATGAGTACAGACCGGATAAATGAATGAATGGAACACATGATGGATTTCCTTTTGTCTGGAAAATCATGTCAGAATTCCTTAGGACAGCCTTCAGCGCTTTACTCAGTCTGTTCTCAACTTGTTTTGTGTGGTTCAGACCCCCTGACTCAGCCAAGATAAGCTATGTACTGCCCCTCAGTGTACTGCAAACACTCCCGCTTCTTTCTTTTCTTTTCTTTTCTTTTCTCTTTTCTTTTCTTTTCTTTTCTTTTCTTTTCTTTTCTTTTCTTTTCTTTTCCTTTCTTTCTTTCTTTCTTTCTTTCTTTCTTTCTTTCTTTCTTTCTTTCTTTCTTTCTTTCTTTCTCTCTTTCTTTCTTTCTTTCTTTTTCTTTTCTCTCTCTCTCTCTCTCTCTCTGTTTCCTTCCCTCCCTCCCTCCCTCCCTCCTTCCTTCCTCTCTCTCTCTCCCCCCCTTCTATCTTTACTGTCTCCTTATCCTCCCCAACACTGTAATATCTCCTCATTCCTCACTCCGAGTTCCCATCTTGCTCCTCTGTGAAGACTGTTCTGTCTTCTGCAGCTGTACTTTCCACTCTGAATTACTCACAGGACATTGAATCATTTATACCTTGCAGCATCTCTTACAGTTGTTTTGAAATTGCTACTCAATGTCAAATAACTTCTTAAGAGTGCCTTTCTTGTCTCCTGTTAAGTTCCCTGAAGACAGAGATGATGTCACACACTTGTGACTGCAGAGCTCACCTCCCCCACTGCCCAAGCCCAGCACATCGCTGGGAACACAGAAGCTGCTCAAGGCTGGTTCTGAATGAATGAATGGAGGCCAGCGCAGACAAGGACGACTGTGAGCAACAAGTCATTGGCTCTTTGGGAGAGTGGACATTCCTCTCCTGCCTCAGCTGCCCTCAATATCTGAGAGAAGCCACAAAGATGTGTAGAGTATCTGAGACAGTAAGAGAAGGTGAAAGGATGTCAACGAGGAAGGCCTGAAATTTCCAGAGACTCTTCTCTTCTGTGGGTGCCTAAGCAAGACTCCAATGGAAAATTGAATCAGAATGCTCAACTTCTCCACCTAAGTGTGTGGTTGACAATAACTCTACTCCTTTCTCTCCATGCTTTCAGCTTTGTCCACCCTCAGTTTCATGCATTTCCTTTCTACAGTGTATCTTCTAGACATGCAGGGCTCTTCTTCCTTGGTCTGAAAATGACTTTTTTTTTTTTTTTTGAGAGTAAGTCATTTTTCTGCCAACTTTCCCTCCTTAACTGCTTATCTCACCACTTCTTGATGAAACCCACAAGGTAACTTTACTTCTTTTTGTTAAAATTGCAAACCCACTTTGCTTATTCCCCAAATGCTCTATTGGGAAGACTCACTGTAGGATTTATTTAACAGTGGACTTTACTTGATCCCATTTTGTTCTAGATAGAGCTTAGAATATACTGAGTTTTCAGCTGTAGTCTTTTATTCACTTTGGTACCCCCAGCACTTAGTATAGCACCTGACTTCTGTTGAAGGGTACAAAATGTAAGTGAAAATCATTTATAATGGCAATATTGAACATTAGACTGATATTTACCTCAAAAACCAGTGGTCCTCAAAGTATGGGCCTTGGGCCAGCAGCATTGGCATCACCTGGGAATTTGTTAGAAAATGCAGATTCAGGGGCGTCTGGGTGGCTCAGTCGGTTAAGCATCTGACTCTTGGTTTTGGCTCAGGTCATGGTGTCAGGGTCACGAGATCGAACCCCGCATCAGGCTCCTTGCTCAGCCGGCAGTCTGCTTGGGATTCTCTCTCCCTCCCTCTGCCCCTCCCCACCCCATGCACTCTTTCTCTCTCTCTCTAAAATAAATAAATATATGTTTTTTAAAGAAATGCATATTTACTGACAGACTGTCCTTAGCAGTTGAACTTTTTCAGTGAGTCGTTCTATATTAAGAGATGCAAGAACTTAATCCAGGTTCATACAAACCCATCATGCTATAACACGGCTCTGGGACATTGGATGGTAATATGCAGTGTGGCAGCTGGAGTTGGTTTCAGTCTCTGATGTTCTATCAGTTGGAGAGAGAGCGGCCTGTCTGTCAGCACACATGCCCTGGGCTTTCTTTGCTGCCCTCGGTTTGCACTTAGCTGCCCCGGCCCCCGCATGCAAAGGATAAGAGGAGTCATAAAGACAGTGCTTGATTTGCACAAGCCCTCCTCTGGCCCCCTGTGCTATGCATGGCATTCCCATAACCTGGCCAAGCCGCCTGAGCCCCCGTTCTGCTGAGACTCACCTGCACCAGGTAGACAGTGAGGGATTGTTCGGAGCGAAACACCGTGCAATCAACTGGAGATAGCAGAGGCACAGAGGTCAGGCGAGCTGCCCAGAGCATCTTTCATCTTTGACTTATATCAGGAGGGTGTAAAGTGTGGCATCGGCCCGGCCTGCCCCGCGGTCAATGGCTGCCTTGTTCTGCCCCCCACTTATCTGCCATCGCTCTGATGTCACAGGTTTCGTTTGGATAGCTGACTTCAAAGGTGCTTTTCAAATTTTTTTAATTTTTCTATTTCAGGGATAATAGCACAGCTTTTCAAAAGCATTTTGCTGTGCAATCAAATCAAACATTCTTAAATGGACGGGGCCAAGTTAACCCAGCCCAGGCATAGAAGCTCCCAAAAGGTTGCCAAGCACTTGGTGCCAATTCTGACAGATGGACAAAGGGAAGCTGTGTTTGCTGTTCTCCTCAACTCTACTCTTCTCCCGAATCCATCATATGCTAAGATTTAGAAGGCAGCAAAGGCCCCTCGCCATTCCCTCCTCTCTGGACATACCAACTCCCCTGGGACATTTTCCACAGGATCTGTAATATATTACCCAGGAATGACTGGGCAGTTGAGTCAATAACTGAATCGTCGAGTTTTTCTGACGGATTAATTATGAGTTCCATAGAAAAAGCCAAGTTGAATTCTGGCCTTCATGTCTTATAGACCCCGCTTTTATTTGAGGCCATATCTGTAAGTGGACCACAGAATCTACCACTTTGTGGCCTGTTCTTTTCTTTGTTTTCTTCCATCATCACATTAATGGCTGAATGCTCCATCACGGGCTGCCTGGGCTTCATGGCAGCAGCTTGACCTGACGTTTCGGTAGGCTGAAATTACTAGACACGAGCTTGAGTCTTTATAGGGGAGGGACATATTTCCAGTGAATAATGACAGTGAACATTAATTGGCATGGTCATTTCCTAGACACTGAGCTGAGTGGTTTCCAGACATTATCTCATGTAATTCTCATGTCCCTTGGTACCAGGTTCTGTTATTAACCACATTTTACAGATGAGAAAATTAAGGCTCACATGGCTGGGATTTAAACTCATGTCTGTCTGCTTCCAGACTTAACATCTTAGCCCTAGTTTTGTGGCTCCTCAGTCTTGCTGCAGGTGGTAACTGAGTTAAGGGAAGTACAGAGGAGAAAGAAGAGGACCGTGATTTTTTTAACCAAGGAGTATTTTTTCCTGAGCTTCAAAGAAAGAGGTCTGTCTGCAAGAGCAAAGGGTGAGGGGAGCATCGCTTGTGGGCTTTCAGCCCCCTAGGATCTGTCTTCCCTCTGGGGCTATGGAGAGCCCTTTGTGTGGGATCGGAAGAGGTTGCTTTGCTACCGAGGTGATGGGGGAGTGTGGAGATGTTAGGCCAAGGTCATGCCTGAAGAGCTAGGACCAATCTTGACTCTACAAGTTCCAAATTGTGGGCACTGGACTGTTCACAGCACCTGAGAGTGTAGGACAGAGTTAGAGATGTACTTTATATTTCAGCAATCTAATTTGGAAAAGTTCACAGAAGCAGAAGCTCAGAGAAAAGATAGGAAAAAGTTCCAAAGAGTAAGACAGAAGGCAGAAGACTCATTTATATGGAAGTTTTCAAAAAATTCTCGGGTAGAAGAAAAGAGGAAATGGATGTTGGGAAACACTGAGCCGTCCTCAGGGAATGTATCTGCACGTTCAGACATAAAGGAGGCACAGGGATAAGTGCCTATACATAATGGTGGACAGAATGCCTTGCCATTGACCTCTGGGGGGGGGCAATTTGCAAGTAAACCAAAAGGCACCAGATGACAAAAGATGGATTTTTTTTTAATTTAGATTTTGAGCAAGAAAGACCAGCAACAAAATGATATTCCTCTGCCAAAGGTCAATATTGAAATGGTCACAGGTCACAGAGAAAACAACTCTCTAGCACCTATTTAACTTCTCTGTTCTTTTAAGGAGAAGGATTGTACAGCCTTGAAGGTCAACACCAGCATTGACGGGAGGGAGTTTTAACCCTGGAGAGGCAGGGGGTGATAAAGGGGAAACGAAGTGCTCTTCCTGTGGGCAAGTCTCGTGGGATGAACCGTGTGTTTTCTGAGTACGGAGAGCTGGCTCACAAGCCAGCTGGAAAGACCCACAGTGATTTTTAAGGAGTCCTGAAATCAGTGGACTTTGAAAAGCTGGCTTGTAAGTACTTGGACAAGAAAGAAGTGAGGCCTAAAAAAAAAAAAAAAGAAAGAAAGAAAGAAGTGAGGCCTTGGATCAGGGAGAAAAGCATTAAGCACTAGTGATTACAAAATAGGCTCATCTCCTTTTTTCTTAGGGCGATGCTGCAGGCACTTACTGACCTATTTAACAAATGTATATGGTTTGAAACTGGCATGCTAATATGCCCAGTGGGAGAATCTGATTCCCAAAGGTACTGGCAGACTGGGCCAAAAAAAAAAAAAACAAAACAAACCTCACAAGATAAAAATAACACAAAATCGACCACTGCTCCAGGATAGAATAGAGTAAAGGTGTCTCACCAGGCATTACCCTGAAAAAAGAAATAAGGCTTTTAGGTGATTGTAAATTTGACATAATAAGCCTGGAATATGATATTGTTGCCCAAAAAGTTAATTCAAACTTGGTCCACATAAATGGAAATATGATGTTCAGGACTCAGCAAAACAAAACAAAACAAAACAAAACAACCAACCTATTTTAATGCCTTCCTTCTGCAAAATATTTTCAAACACACGATCTCATTTTATTTTTTTTTTATAGAGTATAAACCTCATTCTTTATACCTGAGTTACAAAAACCAAGACACAGAAAAGCTAATTAATTTTTTCAAGATCATGTAGCCAGAAAGTGGAAATGTCAGAGTTCAGACTCAGGTCAGTTTGATTGCAAAGCCCTGTACTTCCCATTCTCCCAATAGTAAGGCTTCCACCAAAGCACATGGGGCACTATTTTACACTGCAGCAGGGTGCTGGGCTAGGTGGTGAGGGTTGTGCTCCAGGAGAGGCATTAGTAATCTAGAGCATTTTTCGAGGCTATATTCCGCATCGGAATATGGAGTGTGTTCAAGGTGCCAACTTTTTTGGGTGAGGGTGAGAACGAAAATATAAAGTAGATACAATAATGAAGGGTTTGGAAATTGTCATATGAGGAAACACTGACAATATTAAACTAGCAAACTAAAGATTTAGGGTGGATTTGAGATGTGTCTTCAAAAGCTCCATGTTTGCCGTAGGGAAGGAAGAAGCAGAGGTGTTTTGGTTCCTCCAGAAGCCGATCTAGAGCCAATAGGGGAAGTTATAGGAATGTTGGTTTCCCCTCTGTGTCAATTTCCTATTGCTGCTATAACAAATTACCCCGAACCTAGTGGCTTAAACAATACAAATTTATTATCTTACAGTTCCATGGATCAGAAGTCTGATATAGGTCCCGCTGGACTAAAATCGAGGTGTTGATGGGGTCATGTTCCTTCGGGAGGCAGTAGGGGAGAATCTATTCCCTTGCTTTTTCCAGCTTCTAGAGGCTGCCCACATTTCTTGGCTCATGGCTCCCTTCCTCCATCTGCAAAGCCAACAATGTTGCATCTCCCTGACCATTCTGTAGTCCCTCTGATGCAGTCAGGAAAGCACCTAGGTGATCAGGCTGCACCTACCTGGCTAATCAAGAATAATCTCCGTCTGCCACGGGAGATTATTCCTTAAGCTTATTTTAAACATAATCACATCTGCAAGTCCTTTTTGCCATATGTTCATGGCTTCCAGAGATTAGGATGCTAACATACTTGGTGAGCCATTCTTCTGAATTTTCACCATAAGGATGTATTTTGTAAGCAGCTCCCTAACAGAGCTGTACAGCCAAGAGTGAGCTGTTTGACACCCTACTCCTGGAAATAATCCAGTAGAGAATAGACTGAATTTTGATGGCGATGCTGCAGGAGGAGTTTGAATACCTGATGAGAAGTTGATTAAATGTTTTTATAAGGTTGATCCCACCCTGAGATGTAGGATTCTGTGACCACCCATTCTGTAGTGGGTTGAATAACGTCCCTCCAAAATTCATGTCCACTCAGAACCTCACAATGTGATCTTCTCTGAAAATAGGGTCTTTGTAGATGCAAGTAGTTAAGATGAGGTCATACTCCATTAGGGTGGGCCTCAAATCTGGTGACTAGAGTCCTTAGAAAAAGAAGAGACACAGGGAAGAGAGGCCTGTGAGGACAGAGGCCGGATGAGACTCTAGTCCTTTCTACCATGGTGTCCATGCATCCTCTGGCCCAATCCAGTTCTGTTATAATGGCCAAGAGCATAAGCCCTAGAGTCTAGGGGCACCTGGGTGGCTCAGTGGGTTAAGTGTCTGACTTCAGCTCAGATCACGATCTCAGGGTCCTGGGTTGGAGCCCCATGTAGCACTCTGCTTCTCCCTCTCCCTTTGCCCCTCCGCCCGTCCCTTCCCCACCCCTTCCCCCTGCTTGTGCACACATTTGCGTGCTCTCTCTCTCTCTCTCAAATAAATAAAATCTTAAAAAGAAAAAAAGAGGCTAGGCCCCAGAGTCTAATGGCTCAGAGCTGAGGACTCAGCCTCTCTAAAATTTGTTCTCTTATTTGTAAATCATGGGTAATAGCATGACCTCTCGTGGGGTGGTGGTGAGGATTATAAGATGCCCATGTTAAAGGAAGCTCTCCATGAAGTATGTTCACTCATACAGAGGATGTTCTGTGATCGTCTATGGAGTCTGTCCTGTGTCAGGCACCATTCTAGGTGCCCGTATATCTCAGCAAAACAGATAAAAAGTCTCAGGCCTCATGGCACTTATATTCTGCCAAGCAGCAGAAAATAATAAATAGCAAACTTAGCAAATTTGTAAATTACATAATATGCTGGAAAATGATAAGAGCTATAGAAAAAAACCAAAGCAAAGCCAGGGGCATGGGGAGTATGTGTGGAAGGTTGCAGACTGAAATTTTAAAAAATCGGAGTGAGATTTGAGCAAGCACATGAAGCCATTAGGGAAGTTAGCTTTGCAGACATGTAGGGGAGCACATTTAAGGTGTGGAGAACAGGGAGCGCAAAGACCCTGAGGCAGGAAGATTTCTCGTGTGTTTGAAGAGTAGGAAGATCAGTGTATCTGGAAGAGATATGGTCATGGAGGCAAAGGAAAGGAGGTACATGAGGATATAGGAAGGAGGAAAGAAGACAATCAAAGGATTTGGCTTTTACTGTGAGCAAAATGGAAGCCATTGGAGGGGAGTGAGCAGAAGAATGGTATAATTTGGTTTACCTTTTAAAGGAAGCACTGTAGCTACTCAAACCAGCTATTGAGAATAGATCACGCAGGCCTAGGAGTGAAGCAAGGAGACTACTGTAGTTGTTCAGGTGAGAGACAATGGTGATCCGGACCAATGTGATAGCAATGAAAGTCGGATTCTGCACAGATTTTGAGGATAAATCTGATAGGGGTTTCTTTCTTTTTTTTTTTTTTTTAACATGTAATGTATTATTTGTTTCAGAGGTACAGGTCTGTGATTCAACAGCCTTACACAATTCACAGCGCTCACCATAGCACATACCCTCCCCAGTGTCTATCACCCAGCCACCCCATCCCTCCCACCCCCACACCACTCCAGAAACTCTCAGTTTGTTCCTGGGATTAAGAATTCCTCATATCAGTGAGGTCATATGATACATGTTTTCCTCTGATTGACTTATTTTGCTCAGCATAATACCCTCCAGTTCCATCCACATCATTGCAAATGGCAAGATTTCATTCCTTTTGGTGGCTGCATAATGTTCCATTATATATATATACCACATCTTCTTTATCCATTCATCTGTCGATGGACATCTTGACTCTTTCCATAGTTTGGCTATTGTGGACATTGCTGCTATAAATATCGGGGTGCACGTACCCCTTCGGATCACTACATTTGTATCTTTTGCGGGAATACCCAGTAGTGCAATTGCTGGATCGTATGGTAGCTCTATTTTCAACTTTTTGAGGAACCTCCATACTGTTTCCAGAGTGGCTGCACCAGCTTGCATTCCCACCAGCAGTGTAGGAGGGTTCCCCTTTCTCCGCATCCCCACCAACATCTGTCGTATCCTGACTTGTTAATTTTAGCCATTCTGACTGGTGTGAGGTGGTATCTCATTGAAATTTTGATTTGGGTTTCCCTGATGCCGAGCGATGTTGAGCACTTTTTCATGTGTCTGTTGGCCATTTGGATGTCTTCTTTGGAAAAATGTCTGTTCATGTCTTCTGCCCATTTCTTGATTAGATCATTTGTTCTTTGGGTGTTGAGTTTGATAAGTTCTTTATAGATATTGGATACTAGCCCTTTATCTGATATGTCATTTGCAAATATCTTCTCCCATTCTTTCGGTTGTCTTTTGGTTTTGTTGACTGTTTCTTTTGCTGTGCAAAAGCTTTTTATCTTGATGAAGTCCCAGTAGGTCATTTTTGGCCTTGCTTCCCCTTGCCTTTGGCGATGTTTCTAGGAAGAAGTTGCTGCGGCTGAGGTCGAAGAGGTTGCTGCCTGTGTTCTCCATTAGGATTTTGATGGACTCCTGTCTCACATTGAGGCCTTTCAACCATTTTGAGTCTATTTTTGTGTGTGGTATAAGGAAATGGTCCAGTTTCATTCTTCTGCATGTGGCTGTCCAATTTTCCCAACACCATTTGTTGAAGGGACTTTTTTCCATTGGACATTCTTCCCTGCTTTGTTGAAGATGAGTTGACCATAGAGTTGAGGGCCCATTTCTGGGCTCTCTATTCTGTTCCATTGATCTATGTGTCTGTTTTTGTGCCAGTACCATACTGTCTTGATGATGACAGCTTTGTAATAGAGCTTGCTGTCCAGAATTGTGATGCCACCAGCTTTGCTTTTCTTTTTCAACATTCCTCTGGCTATTCGGGGTCTTTTCTGGTTCCATACAAATTTTAGGATTATTTGTTCCATTTCTTTGAAAAAAGTTGATGGTATTTTAATGGGGATTGCATTAAATGTGTAGGTTTCTCTAGGTAGCATTGACATCTTCACAGTATTTGTTCTTCCAATCCCTGAGCATGGAACGTTTTTCCATTTCTTTGTGTCTTCCTCTGTTTCTTTCATGAGTATTTTATAGTTTTCTGAGTGCAGATTCTTTGCCTCTTTGGTTAGATTTATTCCTAGGTATCTTATGGTTTTGGGTGCAATTGTAAATGGGATCGACTCCTTAATTTCTCTTTCTTCTGTCTTGTTGTTGGTGTATAGGAATGCCACTGATGTCTGTGCTCTGATTTTATATCCTGCCACTTGACTGAATTCCTGTATGAGTTCTAGCAGTTTTGGGGTGGAGTCTTTTGGGTTTCCCACATAAAGTATCATATCATCTGCAAAGAGTGAGAGTTTGACTTCTTCTTTGTCAATTTGGATGCTTTTGATTTCTTTTTGTTGTCTGACTGCTGTGGCTAGGACTTCTAATACTATGTTGAATAGCAGTGGTGATAGTGGACATCCCTGCCGTGTTCCTGACCTTAGGGGGAAAGCTCTCAGTTTTTCCTAATAGGGGTTTCTAATGTTGATAGTAAGAAGGGAATCAAGAATGACTCCAAGGTTCTGACCTGAGCAATTGGAAAAGCAAAGTTGTCGCTAACTAAGATGTGGAAGACTGAAGGGAGCACCTGTTTTGGGGGAAAGAAGTTTAATTTTGGATATGTTAAGAGAGTGATGCCTACTACATATGTAGATGTTGAGGTAGAATAGGCAGATATAGATGTCTGGGGTTCAATAGATAAGAAACAACTGTGTAATATCTAAAGACCTATAAAATTCTATTATTGATTTTGTGGAGTGTAAGTTACAGGAAGATGGGGACCATGTTAAATTCATACCTGAGTCTCCAGACTGCCTAGCAGAGAGTGTCACAAAGTTTATTGCCCAATAAATGTTGACTGAGTAATTGGAGATTTACAGTTTTCTGAATTTGGTGGGTCTGTAGCAGGAATATAGGACTGATATGCCTAGCGCTTGGTCTAGATTATTTCTCCTCTGCAAATCATTGCTTAATGGGAACTAAAAAGAGCCTACTACCTGTTCTGCTTACAACTAAGAGTCCCTCCTCCTCTGCATCCTTGAGTTTCTTCCTCTGTGACATCTTGAATAACGCTGTTCCCTAAAAGAGTGAGGTGGAAAATCATAGGATGCAGAACAATTTAAGTGACAGATGAGTTCCCCATTTGTCTCCCACCTATGACGGTAAGAAAATCCTACTTACTTTTCTGAATTCCTTCTATGACACTTATTTCTCATTTATTATTATTTTTTAATCTTAGGTTTTAAGCCATCCTCTCTTCTCCCATCCCAGTACCTGCCCTAGGCCCTGAAGAGGCTTTTTAGCTAAGAGCCTAAGAGAAAGATGGAGCTCATGATTCCTTCAGAAGCTTCAACCCATTATGTAATCTCAAATATTTAAATCCAGAAGAATCAGCCAGTTGCTCAACATCTTGATGTCATCTCAGGCTTTACCCAGGCAGGCTTTTCTGACTTGAAGCTAGACAGAGAAGGACTTATTTTCAAATCAGACCCAGGCTGAACTCGGCCTGAATTTGACTGAGGTCCCCTCGTCTAATAATCTCTAAGCCTGGAGATGCATTCAAATTACCAATGGGACTCAAATACTACAGATTCCAGGCCCACAGTCCAGACCTGCTGAGTCAGGAACCTCTAGGTCTTGAGCTCGGGAATCTGTATTCTCTAAGGTCCTGTCATTGATTCTGAGACAGCTGGCCCATGGACTTAGACCATGCTACTTTCTTCTAACGACATGGTACTCACAGGATCTGAGTTATCTCCCCTACTTTTTTAAAGTCATCCCCAAAAGAAATTGTTCAAATGACTTCTGCAATTCATTCAGTTTTCTCATAAAAATAAACAGCTATGTTTTTAATGCTTTAGCAAATTCTCTTTTAGGAACATAGGTATGGCCATGCTCATTATTTATTCACTTTACCAATACTTGTTAAGCTAAACCATTTGATAGATAAGACACTGTCCTTGTTCTCTTAAATCTCTGGCTACAGGGGGAGGGACAGAAAAATAGGCAGTGAGCAGTGGGAGGTAGTATCAGGAATAGATGGATGATCTGGAATATTAGACAGATACCCAGACGGACACATCACAGACACGTCTGCGTGTATTGCTCGTGTGATGGTAAGTATGCACACAGATCCTTCGTGCTTACATCATCAACCTCTGGGTCGGAATGAGCAAGGCTGATTTTCTTTTTTTTTTTCTTTTAAAATTATTCTTTGGGCATAGGTGTGTATGTCTATGTGGACACCCCTGGGTGTCTTAGTCTGTTTGAGCAGCTACAACAAAATACTGCAGACTGGGTGGCTTCGAAATAACAGATTTTTTTCTCATGGTTTTGGAGGCTGGGAAGTCTGAGATCAAGGGCCAGCATGGTTGGGTAAGGGCTGTCTTCTCGGTTGCAGACTCCTCGTGCCCTCCTATGGTGGAAGAGGTGAGGAGCTCTGTGGGGTCTCCTTTAAAAAAAATTTTTTTTAAGATTTTATTTATTTGAGAGAGAGAGAAAGACTGCACCCACAGGAGCAGGGGCACAGGGAGAGGGAGAAGCAGACCCCCCCACTGATCAGGGAGCCCAACAACATGGAGCTCGATTCCAGGAGCAGGGATCATGACCTGAGCTGAAGGCAGACATTTAATCCACTAAGCCACCCAGGCCCCCTGTGGGGTCTCCTTTTTTAAGAGCACTAATCCCATTCATGAAGGCTCCACCCTCATGATGCAAGCTCCTCCCAAAGGCCCCACCCACAGCACCTTTAAAGGTTAGAATTTCAGCACGTGAATTTGGAGTTGGAGGGGACACAAAAGTTTACACCATAGCACTGTGTAACCACCACCGCTGCGAGGAAGCACGTGGGATACATGAATACTGATGTCCACAACGAAGTTCGGACACTGCACGGCCTCCACCGCCCAGGCCAGCCATCAAAGCAAGAACATGGCATTTTTCACCACAGTTTGTCAAATGTGATTCCAGGACCCTCTGCTGGATTCTGGGAATTCATAGCACACATTGCACATATCCGAACAAGCTTTCTGTATAACTTCAGCAATTCCGAAATACCCACTCTAACTCACACCTTGCAAAGTGCTTACCTTCCATACGCGTCGTCTTGGTTTAGGTGGCGTCAAGGTCCTGTGAAGGGCACAGCGATTGCTGCAACTTGCATTGATTTCATAGAATTATAGTGACTATCCCTGGGGCAGATGCGCAGGCAGAGGTTCCCACAAGCACTGCTGAAGAATTCTTAATAATGAAACTAATCAAAATGCTTTGCCTGTGTGTGTGTGTGTGTGTGTGTGTGTGTGTGTGTGTGTGTGTGTGTATGTCACACACACCATATGTGACTACATATATGCATGGGTATCCATATATATATACTTTGCCACTTATGTTTAGAGTGATTTTATTTACATTATTTCATTTTGTCCTCAAATGCTGTGAGGAAGGGAGAGGCTGGTAGTATACACATTTTGCCAACTGAAAAAAAGAAGGGCTCAGGCAGTTCATGTCTTTTTCAAAGTTCATAGCTAGCAAGAACAGGAGCCTAAATTCGAGCCCAAATGTCTCACTCCTGTTCCGAGATTCTCTTGTATATACTCTCCCTGCCCCGGGATGCTTTGTGCATTGTCAATTCATACGCCAGGACACTCCTAAAAAGTGTGGTTGTTGCTTCTATGAACCCGCCACTTTCAGAGTTTCTTCTTGGTGGGAAGTCCAAACTGAGGAGGACGCCCTGTTGTTTTTCCTTGACTATTTCACGTTGGTTCCTTGGGTGCAGACATCCCTGGAGCCGTTCATTAGTGCTTAATTGTAGCCCTTGTTAGGAGCCCTATTAGTAATGCGGGTGGTCTGTGGCCATGGCTGTCTTTTCTCACTTTGTGCTGACTCTCAGCAATGGTTCTCTCTGGCTCCTGGAATGACTTTGTTTATAAAAGAGGAGTTTACCATTAACAAAAGGGCTTAAGAGTGTGATGGAAAAGAAATACATTTTGTTTGGGACAGATAGGAGATGGCTAAGATCGGGACTCTAGGACCCTACAGCTCAGTCCATGACGGCTGTCGTCATTTACAGTAATGATTTACACGGATTAAGCCCCATGGCTTAGAAGCTGCTGGGTTGGGATAATTTTGTCTTTATGAGCTGTCACCCTGAGGTCAGGAAATAAATGTCACGGGCACCTAGGAAAGCAAGTTGAAAAGGTGAGGCCCATGAAGTCATGCCTCCAGGGTGACGGAAGGGTGTTCCCAGCACACACTGACGACAGCCTGCACTGTTTGTCCTCGTCTGCACAGGGATGAATTCCCGGGAGCCCGGGATTATTAATGGCGCACCAGCTGCTCTGTCTTTATTGCTGTCAGTCACGGTGTCTGCTTCTGCCCGTCCGCAGAGACGCGGCTTCTGTGGTCAGAGTGCAGGGCTGCCGCTCAGGGGCTGCATGCCCCCTGTCCTCTCCTACCTTCCATACCTGCGCTGGCTTGCTCAGGTTAACGGGTCTCCTAAGCTCAAAGGCTGCTTCAGAGGCAAAGGATGTGGGACTGCGCCACCTGCTGAGCTCAGGCGCGACACTGATTCAGAGTGCTCGGAGCATCTCCGCAGAGCCCTGGCTATCCGGCCTGCCTGCCCCCCTCCCCCCCGCCCCCGGCTGTGGCTGGGGGACCTGGTTGTCTAAAGCTACCTGCAGATACAATTGGAGATAGAGACAGAAAGTAGAGGGGGATTGCCAGGGACTGAGGGGAGGGGGACCTGGGAGTTATTGTTTACTGGGTGGAGAGTTTCACTTTTGCAAGATACAAGGTGTTCTGAAGATTGATGGTGGGGATGGTTGCACAGCAATATGAACATAACAAATACCACTGAACCATACACTTAACAATGGTTAAGAAGGTAAGTTTTATGTTGTTTGTATTTTACTGTCCCAACAAAAAAATTCCGTAGAATACGGGAAGGAATTGATTTTTAGTAAATGAAATATCTTATTTGATCATCAAAAATACGTACATATGGAGGCGCCTGGGTGACTCAGTTGGTTAAGTGCCGGACTTGGTTTTGGCTCAGCACATGATCTCAGGGTCATGAGATCGAGCCCTGCATCAGGCTCCAGGCTCAGTGGGGAGTCTGCTTGAGATTCTTTCCCTCTGCCCCTCCCCTGACTTGTGCGCGCGCTCTCTCTTCTTTCTTTGTCTTTCTCAAATAAATAAATTAATCTATAAAAAAAATACGTACGTAGGTACATACAGTTTGATTATCTTCTGGGTACCCAATACTCTGTCTCCACAAAATTCTAACTGCACATCTTGTTAATCTTGAAGTTGATCATGGGAGGGCACAGTCATTCACTTAGAGAAGTGGCAGAGTAAACAGTGGAAAGGACCCCATATCATGCAACCTGGGTTCTGATCCCCGCTCTGTAACCAGTTCTGCCAAGAACTTAACCTTTCTGGACTTATCTGTCAACTCATCAATTAAAAAAAAAAAAAAAGAGGTCAGGGATTTCTGTTAGCTCTAAGGCTAAAAATTCAAGGATTTCCTATACAAGTAAAAATTGGGCTCAAATTCTCACCAGGAAGGAAATGAATGAGACCTTCTTAAGCACAGGCTTTCTTTAAGGAGAAGGCACAACGGGAAAGGGTGCTTTGAGGCAAAGGGGTAACAGACGAGACAGGGCAGTTTTGAAACGGAGAGTTCCAATTCCTTAGTGGGTTGTGAAAATAGTTTATTGGCTTCCAATCAGCATTTTATAAAAAGAAATAGAACAGCAAATATTTGACTGTGTTGCATGGAGTCATGGTGAGTGTTCTGTGAAACTCTGATTCCAGGTCATGACTCTGTGGGGGATAAAGCCCATCAGAAATTCCGCAGAGAGGTGGGCATGACAGGGGGTGACTGCCTTCCGAGGACCCAACAGTGGAGATCTGACCATCAAGGAATGTGGCCTGCGTGTTGGGTCCTTGGAAGGCGCCATGTCCCACCTAGCCTGGTGGCATAGTTTTTCATGGATCAGACATGTCCAAAGGCCTGGAGGATATGGGTGTGAGGAGCAGATGCTCAAACTATTGACACTGAATTTTCCAGAACCTGCAGAGAATTCTTAGTAAAAATGTCTACACACACAATGGTCTCATTTGCTAACTTTTCCAAAACACTCTTCAAGTAAACTAGGCATTTTGTCTGTAAGAGACTTTCATTTACAGATAGATATATGCATGAAGTGCTTGCCTAAATGCACTTAATTTGGGGTTGTTCTTGTCTTTGGTTAGAGTTTGTTGTGTAAAGGTTTCTAGGGTCCCCAGGGAGAAGTTCTCACAAACCCCCAGTATTTTCTAACCAAGTTATGTAACAATAGGATAAGGTCATAATAAGGGGACTGGTTACCTATAATAAATGAGAATTTTATAATTCCCAATCCTATGTATTCAGCATTAGTCAAGGCAATTTACTTGCTGTGGTAGAACATCCCCCAAATTCAGTGACTTAACATAAAAAATCCAATTCAGTGTTCCTGGTTGGGTGGTTCATATGGGAGACTTTCCAACAAGTGGTGACTTGGGGACTCAGGCTCTTTCCACCTTGTGATGCCACCATCTTCAACCAGGTCTCCAAAGTCAACCTGGAAGGAAAGAGAAATGAGAAAGGTACTCTGATATTAATAGTCTTGGCTTGGAAGTAACATGCATCACGTATATTGCATGGGCCAGAATTGGTCGATCAGATGCACAAGAGCTGGAGGATGTGGGTCTGGCTGGGGCGGCTTCCCAGCAATAATGGAAAGGGGACACCAATCTCTGAGGGTCAGGTAGCTGTCACAGCCACATCCTGCTCTTAATATAGTAAATCAGAGGCCCATGATAAGTATCTCCTGAGTTACTTGACACATAATAAATAATAGAGATTTTTTTAGTTTATAATTATTGTATTATTTCTATGACTATAGTTTCATTTCTTATTTTAAATTGCTTTAAAGTGCTCATTTAGCTATTTAATCATTTCTTACCTTTCCTGGCAGGCCTTTCAAAATGATTCTATACCATGTCTCAAAGTAGCTTAGGTGGTATTTTCCTTGAAAAGTAATGCAGGGGCTGAGAGTGAACTTCAGACCCCTTCCAACTTGGCCCCTTGTAAGCTACACAAACGCGACCCTGGCAGTGTGCATAGGCAAGCAGGGTCGATGGCATATTCTTTTGCAGTAACTCTATGTCAGCTAATTATGGATGTTTGGCCAATGAAGCCGAGGTGATGGTTGTAGCCAGTATATAAGAAGTGTCCCCAGAATTATTTGAGGCTAAGAAAACCAGCTAAACTACACACCATTCAATTGTATTGTGACTTGCCTCATATTATACATTGGGCTTATAGTGACTTAAAAAAAACAGAATTGGAAATTTAAAATTTTTCAGCAATTTTTAGTACCATCTGAGGAATTATGAAATGATACATCCAGTGGTTCTAAGAATTCTAGTCATAAAAGAGGTGTACTTACTGTGGGATAAGTGCATGAATGCCTTTATGTAACTCAAATGACTTATCTTGTAAAGATCTCTAATTTGCTTTGTTCTAAACCTCTTCTCATTCCAGACTCTGATCACTTTGTAAATGCTCTTAATTGATTACCCTTTAATCAATGTGCTGGGTTGACCAACCCTCTCCATTCCTTCCATAAAACTTACAGACCGATGCCCACAGTATCTTTCATGGATCAGAAGTCTGGAGGCAAGCAGTCCAGACTTAAACAGTAGTTTGGTGAGATTGTGGAGGATCCAGGCTCCTTCCAGGTTTCTGCTCCACTGTCCCTGGAAAGTGACCATTATCCTCATGGTTCAATATGGATCCCAGAGCTCCGGCCATCTAGCCATGTGATAAAGAGCCCAACACTTTCTTTTTAGGAGGCTTCCAGCAAGTATTCCATATACACTAAAATAAAATGTTTAAAATATGTTTGTATCATTTAAAATGATCCCACTTTAACCAACTCATTTATTTAAGATTTTATTTATTTATTTGAGAGAGAGACCATGAGCGGGGCGGGGGTGGGGGTGGGGGAAGGGGCCAAGGGAGAGGAAGAAACAGACTCCCCGCTGAGCAGGGAGCCCAACGTGGGGCTCGATCCCAGGACTCTGAGATCATGACCTGAGCCAAAGGCAGACGCTTAACCAACTGAGCCACCCAGGTGCCCCTAACCAACTCATTTAGATTAACAACCAACTACCGGTCCTAATAATATCTGATAACAGAGCTTCTGATTCAGCTTCCCATGATATTGAATAGGAAGAGGATGCTGTGTAGAATGAATTAAATATTCCTGTTGTAGGAGGTGTATATACTAGCATTTGGGTTACTCATCAGTCACGCACACACTTGTTATTCTAATTCTTCTAGTTAGAATACAGTCTAAGTTGCTATGACAAAGAGACCCGAAAAAACCCAACGGCTTCAATTAGATGGAAATGAGAAAGATGGCTCTGTCCTCTTTGTAACCCCTCCTCAAAGACCCGTGCCCACCTCATTCTGCCCATCCCTCCCTCCCAGCCACAGGTGCCTGCTGATCTACTCTGTCTCTATGGACTTGCCCAATCTGGACATTTCATATAAATGGAATCGTACAATATGTGCTCTCATAGTATTTTCAAAGCTCATCTATGCTGTAGCAGGTATCGGCGCTTTATTCCTTTTTATTACTGAGTAATATCCATTGTCTGGATACACCCCATTTTGTTTATCCATTCATTATTGGTGGACATGTGGGATGTTTTCATTTTTTGTGTATTATGAATAATAATGCTACTGACGTTCTGGCACATGCTTGCGTGCGGACATATGTTCTCATTTCTCTTGGCAATATACCAAGGAGTAGAATCGCTGGGTCACACGGTAACTCTGTTTCACCTTTTGGGGTGCTGCTGGACTCTCTTCCAGAGCAACTGGCCCATTTCACACTCCGACAGCAGCGTACAAACAAGGGTTCCAGTCTCTCTGGATCCTTGTTCTCTATCCTCAAGTCTTGCAAGTGTGTGTCTTTTTTTTTTTTTTTTTAAGGATTACATCCATTTACATATTTATTTATTTATTTTAAAGATTTTATTTATTTATTTAAGAGACAGAGAGCCAGATGGCAAGCGGGGCGTTGGAGAGGCCAGAGGGAAAGAATCTCAAGCAGAGTCCGTGCTGAGCGGGGAGACCAGCGAGGGGCTGCATCCCACCACCCTGAGATCATGACCTGGGCTGAGACCATGAGTCGGGGGTTTAACGGTCTGAGCCACCCAGGCGCCCCAAGTGTCTGTCCTTTTGATTTTAGCCATCAGAGGGGGCGTAAAGTTCTTTCCTTGTGTTTTGATGCGCATTTCTCTGGGAGCTCGTGATGTTTAAACACCTTTTCATGAGCTTTTAATACATGTATATGTCTTGGGAGTAATCTCCATTTTGATCCTTTGCCCATTTTTAAAATTAGTTTATTTGCCTTTTTATTCCTGAGCTGTAAAAGTTCCTTACATATATTTCAGATATAAACCCCTTATCAGATAGATGATTTGCAAATATGTTCTCCCATTCCGTGAGCTGTCTTCTTACTTCCTGGATGGTGTTGAAGACAAGTTTCCAGCCTCCAGTTAGCTTTCAGATAAAGGCACTATGTGAATACAATGCACAGAGAAGGTGCTTACAATGAATTTTAAAGAATCCCCCCAGGTGGAGGTTGGGCATGATTTGGAAGCTGGTGCTGTTGGATGGCTCAGATTAGTCCCTGTGTGTTCTTTTGTGCCCAACTATTTGGCTCACAAATTCGGTCAAAGTAGCCATCAGGTCAGTCCAAAAGCTGGTTTGGCTGGATTTCCCTTTCTGTTGGGCTGACAGGATATTGAGTGAACCCACTGGTTGTCTGGTAATGAAACCCTGTCCAAGGACCTCACTGCCTCTCTCTCAACCTTGTGATACATAATCTCTTCAGCTCGGTTAGCAGAACAGAATCACCGCTGGGTTGGAACTGAGAGATCCCATTTGTAGCTGCAGAAGTGAAGGGTCTCACAATGCCGGGCAGAGCGGAGGACTGTGAGCTCAGTGTCCTGAGTCCCAGACCCAGTGTCTCCTGCCACACCACTCTGTTGCCCCCTTGCCTGCCCCTCCTGGTCACCTCTTGAACTTTCGGACTCACCTTCCCAAAAAGTAAGACTGGAAAAAGTGAGTGTCTCTAAACGTTGTTTAGGGTGTTAGCCAAAATATACTGCATGGCGGTTGGGGCTCAAGGTTGGGGTAGCTGAGCACATAGATGTGGTCCGTTTTTCCTCTTATGGAGCAGACAGAACGCTCCCCACTGCAAAGGGCTCTGTGCACAGAATCTGCCGGGGAGGCGTTCTGGCTGAGGGTTACTCTAGCATAGGAGCAGATGACAGGACGGCAGGCAGTCCGTCCCCTTCTAGGGAGTAAGGCAAGGATTCCTTTAACACAATGTGACAACTAATCTCTCTGTAGCATCTGACTGAGCGGGTTTAATTACTACTGTGATACACACACGTGATTCCTTTATTCCTGCAAACAGCCGGGGTGGTGTCTGTGTGTTTCCCCATTACTCTGCCGCGTGTGCACCAGCGCTGGGCGGATAGATTCTGAACCCTTCTCCTTCTCTTCTCCTTGTCTCTTTAGTTCCCTCTTTCCCCCTGCTTTGTTTTCGCCCTCCTTTCATGTATCCTTAATTTGTGTGAATGAGCTTATTGATTTTCTGCTTTGAACATAAGGCCGGGTCCTTCAGCTCTCCTTCCCCTCCCAGACGTGGCAGTGAACCCAGTGGTCCTGGGGAATGAAGGTGTTTTCACAGGCTTGCTGGCATTCAGACGAAGACCTCTCTGGGCGAGAGTGTGTAGGCTGGTATGGAACAGCACTGTGCAGGAAAGGCAGGAATCACGAGAATGAATTTGGCGGGGGCATGCAGATCAGACTTTATTCCAGCTCAGGAATTAAACTGTGACCCAGTTCTGAGCCCGTGTCATCGCGATACCAAATATCTGTTTCCTTTGCTCTGTAAAAATATATAAACATCTGGACCTTACAATGACAAATGTCTGAATATTTGGGAGCACAGAGATTCAACTCAGATTATTTGTTTATATTCACATATGAGATGATCCAGAGGCTCCGTTTGGAAGACTATTTGGAACATTTGCAAATCTCTCTGCTTCCGGGCAAAACAATGTTGTAAAAGATGCCCCCGAAAAAGTTTTATAAAATGGAAATATTGATCAGACATGGTTTGAGCACCAAGATGTTCCACGGTGAAACATTTCTCAGCAGCTTCAGTATATATATGGACACCTGTTTGATTTAAAGAGAAGGAATAGAAATTAAAGAGGAAAAAACCTGGGGCACCTGGGTGGCTCAATTGGTTGAGCGACTGCCTTCGGCTCAGGTCATGATCCTTCGGTCCCGGGATCGAGTCCCACATCGGGCTCCCCGCCGACGGCGGGGAGCCCGCTTCTCCCTCTGACCCTCCCCTCTCTCATGCTCCCTCTCTCTATCTCATTCTCTCTCTCAAATAAATAAAAAATCTTTAAAAAAAAATAAAAAAAAATAAAGAGGAAAAAATCTGAAATCCTCACTGTGATGCTTCCCATGGGCTGAGCAAGTCCATACCCAGTGTTCCTTTCCATGCAGTTCCTAAGGATCCTCCCTCACCAAGCACAAGACTACAGCCACTTCGGAAGGACAAATCGGTGACATCTAACTCACTAATAAAAGTTTCCATGGAAAGCAGACTTCATCACCCAGGTCCTCTACTCTGAGCGCCGCCCCCACAGTCTGGACATGCTTCCTCCAGGACGCACTAGCCCCAGATGCTTCCGCTGATATATTCTCGATCTCTAGCATCTCACCCCCTGGTCCCTGCTATGCTGCCCTCACCCTTCCTCAGCCTGCCCTACTCTGGCCCAGATAATGTAACCGCCTCCACGGCTCCGGTGCACAGCTCAGACCGCTCACGCTGACCTGAACTAGCCCTTGGTCTGACTCTTTGGGCCATCCAGGGTCTTGGTTCTCCCTGCCTTTCAGGGTCAATTCCATGACAGTATTCTCTCTCTACCATGTGTCTGACCAAGAATTGGACTATTTGCCTCTTACCCAAACTCATTCGATACTTTTTCATTTCTACATCTTTGTTTGCTATTCCATCCTCCTGGAATGCCCTTCCATCCTCAGTGTCGTCCCCAACCTGTCAAAATCCTACATATTTTTGAAGTTCCAGCCTAAATGTTTCCTTTCTCAGGGACCTCTGCACCCCCGCAGCGCCTTCCCTGCTACTGTTGGGGGCCCTGCCGCGCTCTTGCTGGAGCAGCGGGAGGAGTCTGCTGGGCTCAGGAGGACCCAAAAAGGCGTGTGGCCCTAACGGCGTCCCTCAAATTCTTTGAGCCTCAGTTTCCTCCTGTGTCAGCATGATGGGCTGGGATTGTACAGCCTGGAAGGGGCCTTCTGTTTAAAGCTCAGTGATTCCATGATTATGACTTCAGAGCCTACATGGTAACTCCCCTGTAACCTGCTAACTCCTTTAGGGCAAAACTGATACTTTCTTGGGGCACCTGGGTGGCTCTGTCAGTTGAGCATCTGACTCTTGGTTTCTGCTCAGGTCATGATCTCGGGGTCGTGGGTTCAAGCCCTGTGTCAGGCTCTGCACTCAGAGGGAAGTTTGCTGGAGGATTCTCTCCCTTCCTTTCCCCCCGCTCAAATAAATAAATAAACCTCAGAAGAAACCTGATAGCGTCTTCCCCTAGCCCTCTTTCCTCTTGGTGTATGCGTGAGGGTCTTGCACACAGTACATACCCAGTAAATCTTTGTTAAATGAAAGGATGGATGAAAAGCAATCTCTTGCTGTGATCTGATCTCACTACTTAGTTTGTTTCCAGAAGTACCATGGAAGAACTGATGAGTACTGTCTATTGAATAACTATATCCTGCCTCCTTCTGTTCGCACACAGCATTTGCTTTGGCTAAAAAGTCACACGCTGGAGAGCAAATCTGGATCTCCCAGCCTTCTCTGTTTGATTGTCTTCTCCTGTGTGCACGTGGACTTTTCCCCTAAATAAATGGCATGAGATAAGTATTAATTTATTTGAGGGGATATGCTTCAACCTTCTGCCTTCTGTCACGAGAGAGGCATGCTTTTGATTTTTGAAGAGATGCCCAGTGCTATACAACCCCATGGTTGCCAGAGCTCTCTGTGCTGCATGGAGCAGGAGATCACCCATGTGATGTGATTGCAGAGGGGCTGGTGGGGCCGCCATCTGCCTACCCACTGGTTGTCATGAAGGAATTACCCCTTTGCTTCAAGAGTAGCCTGCTAATATGATACACCTCGAACTATCATGGACAATCCTTTAGGCCAGCAACATTTGCTTCAAGGGCATTCTAGAAAACCCGAGTTCCAGAAGATGTGAATAGATGTTACCTAAAAAGGGGACTTCTGTGATGAAATACATTTGGGCAGCTACATTAAATAAAACTAAACAGATTCTCCTAGCTGCAGGACTTCTCAGAACGTTGAATGGGCCAGTGTGCGAGGGGAATGCGGCAGTCACATTTCCCATACTCACGTGACTACAGAATCAGAACCCTGCCAGCTATTTATTTTATTTTATTAGTATTATTTTTTTAATTTATCATTTAAAGTGATATCATTTAAAGTCTTTTCCACCAAGAGGAAAGAGGGCTAGGTGAAGACGCTATCAGGTTTTTTCTAAGGTTTATTTATTTATTTGAGTGAGGGGAGAGGGAGGGGGAGAATCCTCCAGCAGACTCCCCTCTGAGTGTCCTAAGAGTCTAGATTTTCCCTGCACACATTCGGGGAAAAGCTGGCTCGGAGGGCCGTTAAAAGCCAGCCACGTGCGGGATTCAGAGAGGCAAGCAGGCGGGGTGCAGAAAGAGATGCGCTCAGCTGGACTGCGGCCCCCAGCAGCTAGCGTGACGCTGCGTGGCAAGTGGCAGCAGATCCCCCATTCCACTGAGCTTCTAGTAGCACCTTTTCTTTCACGAGTTGCCCCTGATTTGGCTTTGATGGGCTGTCCTCACACTTGCACCGAGTGACCTTGAGGGTCCCGAGAAAGCTGTGCTATTTCTCCAGCATGTTTGCTGGATGCTGGGCTCTGCGCTCTGCCACAGAGAGGGAAGCTCTGAGGATCCTGACCCCAGGACACAAGCAGCCTGTGCCCTTCAGATGCCAACGCTGCTGCTTAGCTCCTCGAATCAACACTTTAGTCCGAGGCGGTGTCAGTACTGGGGGTGGGGTCATGGGAGATGGATAAAGCTCATTTCCTGGTGAGGCAGGGTTTAAAATAGGCAATGATTGATTATTTCCCTGCGGTGTTTCAAAAGCTTCTTGGGCTGTCCGTATGCAAAGTTCCCGAGACAAACAGGTTGACCACAAACCTGGAAAGAAAGAGCACCTGCTAGGTAGCTAAATTAAAACTCCTTCTTCAAGAGAGCTGGCTGCGGTGGAGGGAGTGAAGGAAAGCCCCTGTGACAGACAGGGAGGGAGGAAGGAGAATTTGGAGCAGCGGGGAAGCCATTCCCAGCTCTGCGAAGCCCTGGGCGGCCCGGGTGGCACCTGCCCCCACCGCCCCGGCCCGTTCCCGAGAAGGGAAGAGCACTGTGAGCGGAGCGGCTGCAGGTCATGGGAAGCCCTCCTTGAGCTGTCCTGGCTCCCCCGGCCCCACGATCCGGGGTGCCTTCCCTGTCACAGCCCCCCCCCCCATACTGACTCCCACTCCTGTCCTCCGGCTCTCTGTCCTGTTCCCACCATGCACTCTGCTGCAATGTCACAGTCCCGCAGGCGGTGGGGACACCCCTCCCGGTGGTCTTAGTGGCTCTGGGTAATAGCACACCGCAGGCTGAATGAATGTTTGCCAGGCATTGCTGTGCTGGCCTGTTCCTGGCCACACTGATCTCATCCCTCCCCAGGTAGCTGCAAGCATCCAAGGAGCACCCTTGCTCCCCACCAAGGTGACTTGCCCGTCCTGTGGGGTCCACACATGAGCAAGGACCTCACCCCACCGAGCTCGAAGGGACAGGCGCTGCGCACAGGAGGGCCTTGTGGAGTGTCCTTCCTTTGTGTTTAGCAGGGATGCCACAGTGCTCGGCATGGGAGCAGAGAATCAGGCTGAGTTCCTACTTCTTCCACCCCTATGTCCTAGAGGGCTAGAGGACCCAGGACAAAGGGACAAGGTGACCGTGGGGTGGTCCGGGGCGGAGGACAGAGACGCACTTCCTCATCTGCCTGAGTGGCTGCCTGGCGGGGGGCTAACGAGAAGCGGGGTGAGAGGCAGGGGCTGCAGGGCCATCCCAGCTGCTCAGAGGGCTGACAGCGACAGCACCAGCACCACTCTGCGGTCCCTCCCTCCCAGAGAGGTTCTTACTGCCCCGAGGCCAGGGGACCCCCAGGCCCCATTCACCCCCTCCGGCCTCCCACTTAGGGCCTCAAAAAGGAGGCTGTCTGAAGGTTCAGCCCACCTACTTACAGGGGAAATGCCTCCGTCTGCCTAGCGGGCCTTTCTGCTTGTAGACGTGCCTGGGTTGCTCCAGACGAGAAGTGGGGAGCAGAGGATTGCTGGGGTGCCCCAAGCATTGGTGATCTGTGCCTGTCCAGGCATAAGCTTGGGTCTCCCTCTGCCGGAAACTGCCAGTGATTCTTAACGCCCTCGGGCATCATCCAGCCCTTCGTTCAGGAGGCCTCCCAGGGCTTCTCCTGCCTCCTGCCTGTGCGGGAGCTGGGTGGCCAGCCATGCCTGGCTCTCCCTACCACCTCTCTGGCTGGTTGTAATGCAACCCCCTCCTTGTTTGCCAGCCTCCCTGTGGTTTCTGCAGCTCTTCTGTCTCTCGGCACCCTGGCTGGCCCGTCAGATTCTGTGCAGGTGGTTGAATGCATGAAACAAACCAACCAGTCCTTCCAGTTCACCAGCTAGCTCAGCTCCAAAGAGCAGGATCTAGAGAGGCCAAGGAGCCGGCCCCCACTCCAGGGGCATGTGTGGGCTGCCCCCCTTCCCGGCACACTGTAGGGGCTCCGGCCATGTGAGGTCTCTCCGTTCTGTGCCCTCCTTAGTGCAGGCAGCCCCAGTGATCCTTTCCTTAGAAAGTCACTGTCAGAATGGATTTGGGGACACCTTGGCTGCCGGGGAGGAAGCTGTTTAAGGTAGCCTTGCCAGACTTTAAAGAAAAGTGTGTTCCTTCTTGAATCGTGTGTGTCCCGCAAACTGAGCAAAGCCCTCTGTTCTTTCCAACAACCAAGGCTGTCGCCTCTCCCAAGGCTCCTCTCTCTCTCTCTCTTTCTCTCTTTTTCTCTCTCATGCTCAAGCTGGTTCCTGGAGGCACACACCCTCTCCCAATCCCAGCATCTCTCCCCTCCCAATGCCCCAAAGCATCTCTTCCTTCTTCTTCCTCCTCCCACAATGCTTTCAGTCCAGCAGGCGAGGGAGACTTCTGGTTGTTGGGGCCAAGGGCGCTTCCTGACGCCCCTCCGCACCCCGTCCCAGCGGGACCCCCTCTTCTCTGCACTGGCCTCTGGGCTGCGACCAGGAGGAAGGCAAGGAGAAAGAAGCAGGATGCTGATGCCCCAAACCTCCAGCGGGCCCAGCCTCCGAACAAGGCTGTGGTCGCCGGCTGCACACGCGCACCTTCTGCCCAGGCGCGTCACCTGCCCCCGCCACCATCCTGGAGACGCCCGCGGCGCGCCACCTCTCAGAACAGCTGGCCCGCGTGTCACAGCCAATTAGGCTTTGGAGGGAGTGAGAGGGAAAGGAGTGACACCGCATATTGACCCCTGCTGTCACGGGGCCGGTGTGGTGGCCAGCACGCGTCCCCGCACGGCCACGCCGCTAATTAATCACCTCGGCCTCGAGTCATGACAGCGCTGTGCGCGGCTCCGGGCGCCCTCGGAGGCAGGGCTGCACCTGTGGGGACAGCGGCGCTGGGCAGGCTCGGGGCCACCAGCCACCTCTGTCCCGGCAGGCCTGCTTCTGGCAAGTCTTCTGGAAGCTGCTGGGGTTAAAAGGAAGGGTGGGAAAGAGCAAGGGCACTTTCTAAAAACCGGAAGTGATTACACAGAGTGCGGGTGGGTGGAGCCACGGAGCTGGGGCAGAGCTGGGAACTGGGCAGGAGGCAGTCCCAGCAGGGCCCCCTCTCTGGGGCGGGTTCTGGAAGAGGTAGTGGGTGCTCAGGGGTTTGCCCGGGAAGGAGCCCGGGACCAGGTGGCCCTCCAGCTACCGTTTTGCCTTTTCTTCCACTGGTTTCTGCACCCACCCCCCGTCCTCCTAGCCTTCATCAGACTTTCAGGGAGAGAGGCAGGCCATGTGCCGGCTGCAGAGGAGCCTTAGCTCCTACCCAACTTTTAAGACTTGAGTCAGATGTCACTGCTTCCAGGGAACACCCACAGTGGGTGGCCATCCAGAGAGTTCCCTGCGCTCTGCCACCTCTGGTCCTAGCTCTCAAGACCCGGGGCTGTGATGGCCTATTCGCTGGACGCAAGGACCTGTCTCGGCAGCTCACCTGCTAGAGCAGCCTCTACCACAGGGTCTTGTACCACCTCTGCACTTACCGACATTTGTCAAATGGTTCCCGAATAAGGCACGACCTCACCTTCACAAGCTGCAGGTCTGCTGGGGAGAGAGTCACAGGCCAGGTCATGGCCCTGCAGCCCCGCAAAGTGGGTGGTGTCACAAGACAGGGTTCGGGGGAGCAGGGAGGGCAGAGAACGGAATGCCAGCCCCGCCTTCCACCATGGAGCACGTACGTGACCTTGTCTGGCTGATGGCTGCTTTTGTGGAAATCTTGGGCCAGTCCACTCCCTTTCTATCAAAGCTCAGAATCATGGCCAGAGCAGTCAGGGTGACCACCGAATGGCTTACTCTTAGGCCAAAGTTCTCCTTCTGTGAGATAAAGCTCGCCCTGGTCACTCACAAACTGAAAACAAGCAAGGTTGCCTCAGGTGACATAATGCACAGCAGGGGGACATGTTCTGTGTGTCCATTTGGATATAGAGCGTTAAGGGTTCATTTCTGATTTTAAGACCTGGGAGCTGTGCATGCCTATGAAATCAAGCCGCAACTCTGTATTCCTTGGGGGCGAATGGGAGAGAAGGCTTCTGGTGATCGGCCTCAACCAAGCTCTCAGTGTCACCCCTTCCCTCTCTCTCCAGACACATGGCCCTGCAGTTCGCAGGCAGCTCCTGGCCCAGGAAACCCTCGGCCCTTGGTCTGCTTAGCAAATGTCAGCTCCCCCTCCAGACACCCTGAAATGGCTCCTCCTCAGACTTCCTTTCTAGAAGAGAGCCTAAAAACAACGAGAAGCTTGAGCGGTCAGTCACAGAAATCGTTCCATGAGGACAGATCCCTCCTGTTATATGAGAAGAGCTGTCCTGGGCAGCGAAGGGCAGCGTTGGGAGCTTCTGACAAAATTCCGTTCAGTTTTTCGATGAAAGACTCTGCCAACAAGCAAGTGAGGGAGCGTCCAACCTCTCTTTCAATGGTCGTTGAAGTGACAGCCAATTTTACTCAATCATTTGTTTTCTGATAAAGACATTGAGTTATCTGTGGCTCTGAAAGAATAATATATGCTTAGGAAAGAGACTATGTTTACAAGAAATCCCTAACCAAATGTTTCGATCTTGGAATACGCCCCCCCCGAAAGAAAGTATCTCTCTGTTTCTAAAGAAAAATCTAAGTAAAATATACAAAAAGAGTTTTTAAAAATGGTTTAAAAGTTTAATAAATGAAGGTGGCTCAGTTGGTTATGCATCTGACTTTTGGTTCCAGCTCAGGTCATGATCTTGGCGTCATGAAATCGCGACCCGCATCCAGCTTGCATTCAGCAGGGAGTCGGCTTGAGATTCTTTCTCCTCCCTCCCCTCCCCCCTGCTCCTCCCCCTGCTTGCATGCTCTCTCTCCTTCTCTAAAATAAGTAAATAAATAATCTTTTAAAAAATAAAAGTTTAATAAATGATACCTTAAAATGTCAAAAACTGGAACTTGTAGCTTAAAATATGTAAAAAAAAAAAAAAGTATCTACATTAGGCAGACAGAACTGTTCATACAGGAATGGCTGATGTGCTCTGTAGGTTGCCTGAACAGGGAGTGACCAAGACCCAGGACTCCTTATGTGTGGGCATAAGGACCAAAGCTGAGCTCTGAGCCATGTTGCAGGCACATCTGACCTTGTGACCTCTCTGGATTGTACCTTTGGTTGTCAGCCTCGGTTGACAATGGTTGTGCTAGAGAGAATATATACTTTAAAGACAGGCTGGGATTGAGTTCAAGTGTCCCCTCTTAACTCGTGTGACTTTGAACTACGTTCTTTTCTTTGGCTAATACTTATCGGGCACACACTCACACGCCTGCTCACTCGTGCCCCCATATCGCATTCTTACACTTATATCCCAAGTGAGAAAATAGTCAGGCATCACGAGGGATACAAAGTGATGTTCTAGGAGCTCCTGGCTGGCTCAGTTGGTAGAGCATGTAGCTCTTGATCTCAGGGTCATGAGTTCAAACCCCACGTTGGGCATGGAGCCTACTTAAAAAGAAAAAGACCAAATAACTAAAGTGATGTTCTAGACATGCTCCCTGCCAAAGAGCTCTCTGTTCAGTGACAAGCGCCATTGAATTTCTCCAGGCACCGATGTCTTCCTTCCTAACATGGGAGTGGGAGTGCCAATCTCAAGGTCATGCCCTTCCTTGTTCGAATAGGGCCCCTAGAGCCACAGCCAATCTTGTGTTCATTCATTTTGACTTTTGATACTTGCTTTGGACACACGTTGTGCCATTAATGCCAGTTTTTGACATTTATAACAAAGTTTTGATGAGCAGTAGATCGACCAGTGTTTGCTCTTTCAAAATTTAATTTATCCGGAAAGGAGTCAAGCAGTTAAAAATTTTTTTCTTCCTGCTTCAAATGTTTTGTGTTTCTTTGTTTTTTGCTTTTCCTTTTACTTCATGCCCAGCGCCGTGCCAGGTATGAGTGGGGATGCAGAAAAATGTTCTAATACTTCCTATTTTCTTACTTGGGGTATGTACATAAGTATGTGTTATTAGCCTGTGGGTGGATGTGTGAATGTGTGTGTGTGCCTATGTGTGTGAGTGAGTATATTCACATGTGTAGGGTTAGTGTATGCACACATTAGGGCATGTGTGGGCATGCATGTGGATGTATGTTTATATGTGTGTGTGACAATGAGTGTGGGTGTGAGTTAACACACGTGAGTGAGAATATGTGTGGGTATATGTGTGAGTGTGTCTGTAAATGTGTGCATAGAATAAGTATGTGAGTGAGTGCAGGAGTGTGGGAGGAAGTGTGTGCATATGTATGCATGCAAGTGTGAAAGCATATGTGTGTGAGTGTGTGTGAGGGCAACGTGATGTCTCTCTTACAGACTCTGGAGACCAGGCGTCTGCTTCTGAGAGAGCAGGGCACCTGGGTGGCTCAGTCGGTGAAGGTCTGCCTTTGTCTTGGGTCATGATCCCAGGTCCTGGGATTGAGTCCTTCATCGGGCTCCCTGCTCTGCAGGGAGTCTGCTTCTCCCTCTGCCCCTGCCCCACCCCCCTGCTTGTGCTCTCTCTCTCTCTCTCTCTGTGTCAAATAAATAAAATCTTAAAAAAAAAAACAACAACACAGAAAGTCCCAGTATGAGATCAAAAAGCAGTCAAGCAACTTGTTCTTCCAGTTGACTTTTTTTGGCAGATCTTTTTCTTCCTAATTATGAAATAAAATTTAATAACAAAAACAACAGAGGGGTAATTGGTCTGAAAAAGAATGGGAAAAGATTCCAGAAATAGAAACCAGCAGGGATTTAAAAAAATAACCGACAGCCTGGACTTTTCTGGCGAAATTTAAACTGAACAAAAATGACTAACTTGAGCGATTCCAGGGAGGACAGCGGGTGGCCCAGGCTCTGCTGGGAGGTGGGCAAAGGTTCCCCGGCTAAAAGGCGGAGTCTCCATCTTGTGGCCTAACACAAAACTGCAGCTCCTCCAGAGCGATTGCAAAACAAAGTGACAAAGCAGTTGAGGGCTCAGGGCAGCTGGGCAGGCAAACCAGTGAGGCTGCCCCCAGTTGTCCGCATCACCAGGCCCCCTCTTTCTGCAGCCCCTGCCGACCCCCTGTGATGTCACAGAAAAATATATATTGGCCTCTGCCCCTGGTTCCTGCACAGAACTCCTAAAACCCTTGCAATTTCTTAAGTGAGAAGAGCTCTGGGGGCATCTTTCGTTCTAATATTTGGTCTTTGGTCCCAGTTCCTGACCCTCTGAAAGTCCCCCCATAATTTCCTGGGGGAGAGCAGTGTCTTTTGTTCTAATGCGGTGACTCTGGGTGGGCTCCTGGAGGGGCGCCGGCCACTCAGGATTCGAAGCTTGGACCCTCGGCCCCACTCCATCCTCCAGGCTGTGGGTAACTTGGGGACCTACTATTTGCCCTGGAGTCTGAGGTGGAGGCGGTCCTGTGGGACTTAGCCTGTCCCTGACCTGTGGAATCTGCACAAACCCCACAGAGCGTCCGAATTATATTGAATCATAGGACCCCCAGCTGGGAATTGCTTGGTGCGGGAAAAAGCCCCATATCTGGGGTCAGAAGTGTGGTGAATGAGACGGTGGTGTTTCAGGAGGGAGAAGCCCAGGGGCTGGTTCTCCTCTACACCCCCCTGCCAACTCCCTCTCGTCCCTTCCAAGGCTGTCTGCCCTCCTGCCTTCCAACCACCGAAACTGGCTAAGTATCGGTCTATCCTGTGCATCTCTTTTGCCCCATACCTTTTCCATGGACGTTACAGAAGAGGACAACCCAGGCCTACACCGGAGGCTGTCAGACGTGTGATTTCTGTACTCTCCTTACCAAAAGGGTGGGAGTTGCATTAGTGTGAGTGGTCAGCTTTCAGACATGAAGCTCACCAGATCGGCCTGTTGGCCAGTGCAGATGCCGCTTCAGATTTGGTTCCTGGCAGCAGGTGGGCACAGGCCTGGGCGCCAGCCTGGAGAAGGAAGCCTGACTCCCCATGCGGCTCGTGCCCGGCAGGCACTTTTAGCCTGCTCCTGATCCGCTGATGTTTGTGCAGTTGCCTTTTTGGGGGTCTTTGTTTTTTATTTTATTTTATTTTATTTTATTTTATTTTTTATTTTATTTTATTTTATTTTATTTTATTTTATTTAATTTTATTTATTTTATTTTATTTTATATTTTATTTTATTTTATTTTATTTTATTATTTTATTTTATTTTATTTATTTTATTATTATTTTATTATTTTATTTTATTATTTTATTTTATTTTATTTTAATTTAATTTAATTTTATTTTATTTTAATTCAGTTAATTAACAGACAGTGTATTATTAGTTTCAGAGGTAGAAGTTAGTGATTCATCAGTTGCATGTAACACCCAGTGCTCATCATGTGCCCTCCTTAATGCCCGTCACCCCGTTACCCCATCCCGCCACCACCTCCCCTCCAGCAAGCCTCAGTTTGTTCCCTATGATTAAGAGTCTCTTATGGTTTGTCTCCCTCTCTGATCTGGAGCTAAGGGGAATCACTGGCAGCTTCCATGGAGCCTTGAGCCTCCAGAATCTAGTACATCCCAAGCATACAAGGAGGGCCCTCAGGTTTTACCACAGACATCAGCTGTGGGCGTATAAACTAGAACAAGTGTACTCTCCGTAGAATAGAATACTGACACCATTTAAAATGGCTTTACGGAAATATAGTAAAGATTGACATGGTGAAGTGCTTTTGACGGTACCTGGCAGATACTTAATAAATATTAGCCATTATGATTATTATGAAGTCATTTTTAATGGTGTCAAGGCGATCTTCCCAGCAACCTAATAATTGGAAACTAATGGTATCTCTATCTTACACATAAGAAAACTCAAGTGCTGAGAACTAGCCACCCTGGTTAGACTCTGGCAAAACGGGGACTCCAATCCCAGGTGGCTTATGTCCAAATATCAGGCTCTCATCCAGTGTACCATGTTATTTTTAAGGGAAAATATAAAGACAAGGAAAGATGTTCCCAATATATCATTATCTGAAAAAGAAAGTTGCATGAAATAATGTTAAAGTATAACCTTATTCTGTATAAAGAAAATGTGCGTGTGTGCACGTGTGTGTGTGCGTGCGTGTTGCTGTAAGGATTAAATCAGGTGGGACAGGTGAGCACCTGACACAAGCTATGGCACTTAGTAGCCAGTCAATATTGTTGGCCCTTATTATAGATACATATGAAAGCTTAACAGTGCTGGTCTCAGGGCAGTGCAGATATGGGGGACTTTTTTCTTCTGTTGTATCTGTATTTTCAAAGTGAACTTTCATTAATGTGTACTGCAGGCGAGGAAGCATTTGGAAAGAATGCGGGAAGAGCCGGAGGGTCAGAGGAGACTGCGGATCAGTGGCTGGCTGAAGGCCAGGTGGAGGCTGGTGGTGGGGAGGGAAGAGGCTCTGTGGGTCCATATGCCTGGTTTGACAGAGGCAGGCGGCACTGAGGTTTTAGGCAGGTAATCAGATACGGCTTGTGCTTACCATGGTGCAGTAGAGACAGCTAGCTCTCCCCAATATCTGCTTTTCCCTTCCTACAACTCCCAACCTCTAGCTGGGTTCATGGCCATGCAGAGTACAAGCTACATTTTCTGGATTTCCTTTTTTTTTTTTTTTTTTTGAGATTTTATTTGTTTATTTTTTAGCTGAGTGCATGATTTTCCCTCTGCCTCTAAAACCCTTCCTCTCCTTTGTCACCTGGTTGGCCCCTTTTGGCAGACCCTGTTGCTTGCCTACCAAACAGCCATTTTCCTCTTCTTCTCTGCTAAAAGGACCCCCAACTTGGTTCAGATTTGGAGCAGCAGTGTGCTCAGTTGGTGGGCTCTTCCTGGTCTCAGCCAACCATGGTAATCCCGTGCTCCCTTGTCAACAGTTGATTTCAGGCTCTATAAGCAACCCAATTATAGCTAACAGGGCCAAAGAAGAAGTCTGCTGGAGACTTCTAGAAAATATTTTTCACCCCGATAAATCATGAGCGTGCCCCACCCTTTTCCACTTTGAAACATTGTTATGTGAGGGTGTGTGTTGTATCAAGTTCGGCAGCCATCTTGCATCATGAGGGGCAATATCCCTGACATACTGAATGAGGAGGGCGAGGATGATGGAAAGAGCTTGCATCCTTTAGAGAATAGGACTGTCCACCGTGAGTGGACACCAGCAGCTTATCAACGAGACAGGACACGCAGCACTCAACTAGTGGTATCAGGTAGTAGTGCAAAATAATGACAAAGTTAGGAACAGACTGAGGTCCAGGCTTTTTCTTTGTGAGGATGCTGTTTGGCTGTATGAAGAGAAATTTGATCAGTGTGGCTTAATCAGATGTAGGCTTATATTTCACTTCAGTGTGAAGTCATGAGGTAAGTGATCTAGGGCAGGCGCCCTGGCTCCACGAAGGCACCAAAGTCCTCGGTTCCTTCAGTCTTTCTGCTTTGCCATCCTGGGCTCGTGGCTTTGCTTTTGCTTCAAGCCTGCTTCACCTTGAGCCTTGCGTCGGCACTCTAGAGAGTGTAAGGGAGGAAGGGACAAGCACAAAGGATCAGGGCTCATAATGAGGAAATGAACGTGTCCTAGAAACTTCCGCAATCTTTCTGACCTGAGCTGTCACGTGGCCACCTCTGGGAGGTCCGGGATGCATGATTTCTGGGGGCCACATTGCCATCCTGGGTAGAACTGGAACTCTGTGCATGAAGAGTGAGGGGTACGGGTTCGGTAGGCAGAAGCATCATTTGGGAAGATGCTCTAGCCACTGATACTGCAATGGACACGTCTCTGGTGCTCTCTGCCCTCCTGGGGAGCGGGAAGGTGGAGCGTCAACAGATGGACATCACAGTGGCACCAGCCAGGCTTGAGCCGAGCTTCATGAAGCAACGTCACACTTCTTCATGTCCAGTGCCATGGAGCAGACCATCCCTGCTAGGCCAGAAAGAAGCAACGGCTTCCGTTTAAAAGCAGTTCAGCATTTTCCCATCATACTACACTGCTGGAATTCTCTCTCTCTTGTTTGCTCCCCCTCCTGAAGACCCAGAAGTCCCCAACCTTGCCTGCACGCTATTATCACCTGGCGAGCACTGACAATTCCTGCTCTCCAGGCCTCCCGGCGGCAGGCCAATTCAATCAGCCTCCTTGGAGAGGGGACCTGGGGCCTCAGTATTTTTTTTTTAAGCTCCCAGGTGATTCCCATGTGCAGCCAAGGTTGAGAACCTCAGCGACTGGAGCGGTGGTTTGAAATCCTGGCCACATATCAGAAGCATCCAGGGGGCTTTTAAAAAATGCTGAGTCCAATTCCTACCCCCCCGAGAGATTTTGGCTTGGTTGGTTTGGGCGGGGCCCGGGCGGCCACTGCTCTTTAAGGCTCCCCAGGTGGCTTTCATGTGCAGCCAGGTTTGAGAAGCGCTGCACATGAGCCACGAAACCGCAGAAGGAAGGAAGGAATCCTTCCTTTTTCTAGGCAATAAAGCTGCTAAAGTGCTGTCACCTAGCATGTTTCTGGGTGTCGCCAGAACAGTGGTTCTCAACCTCGCTGGCACATCAGCACCTCTGGGGGCAGATTTTGAAAGTTCCAATTCCTGGACTCTACTCTCTGGGATTTTAATTGCGTTGTTGTGGGCGGCAGCGGGGGGTTGCTGATATCATTCTTGTCCCTTTGTTTTTAAAGCTCTTCCGTGAGGATTACAGATAACAAGGGTGAGGACCACAGCAAAATACTAGTGATGAGGATGCAGATGATGGTGATCCTGATGGTGATAAGATAATGACCCATAAAAAGTTATAACCGGGCCAGTAGAAGACCATGGTAGCTAAGAAGGGGCAGGTTTCCGGGCACCTGGGTGACTTAGTCGGTGAAGTGTCTGACTCGTGATTTCGGCTCAGGTCATGATTGCAGGGTGGTGGGATCGAGCCCCACGTCAGGCTTCCCACTCAGTGGGGAGTCTGCTGGAGGGTCTCTCTCTCCCTTTTCCTCCATCCTTGGCCCTCCTTCTCTTTCTCTCCCCTTCTCACAAAACAAAACAAAACAAAACAAAACAAAAGGCCAGGTTTTATTTATGCCAGAGGTGCTGAACGTCGCCATTTGTGTCTTTTCCATTGTTAATCCAGTATACTTTCTGCATCCGTAAACAACTGCCTTGTTGGGACACTTGGGTGGCTCAGTCGGTTAAGCATCTGCCTTCGGCTCAGGTCATAATCTCAGGGTCCTGGGGTTGAGCCCCACATTGGGCTCCCTGCTCCTCGGGGAGTCTGCTTCTCCCTCCGCCTGCCGCTCGCCCTGCTTGTGCACTTGCTCTCTCTCTCTCTCTGATAAATACATAAAGTCTTAAAAAAAACTACCTGGTTTAAGAATAGGCCCTACTCATTTTTCGTCTGCTTTCTACTTCACCCAGCATGATAGGAAGTCCCTAGAAGTGTTACCGATGAACGAACTGTGTGGCTCAAGCTATCAAAAGTCTGAAGGTACCTGTTAAAGGCTGTATCCAGTTCTCTACTTAGGGACGTCAGCTTTTTCTGTCCCCTTGCTGCCCTACCCCATCAGTCTTTTTACGAAGATCTCGGTCAAACTCATTGCTTGGGGTTGTGCAAGCAGAACCAGCGGCCGAACCGTGCTGCAGCTGTGACAGATGTTCCTGGGGACATGAGTGTGCCCTGCACGTTTGGAGCCCCGGCTGCCACGCGGCTCGCTCCGCGCCCCCCTCCACAGAGGCTGCAGGTGCTGGTAGGAGGACACCCAAGAACAGGAGCTCTCTCTTCCTCCCTCTGCACACCGAGGCCGCTGCCGGCGGGGGGGTACGTGCAGGGCCTTGGGGGGCCGCTCGCAAGGCGAACACGCCCGTGGGCGGGCGCGGCTAGAAGTGGACAGGGCAACCTCTATCTAGGGTAGGTGTGGCGGTCTCCCCGCCTGCCCTGCGCCCTTCCCTAGCTCTCTCCTGAGTGCCTCACAGCTCGCCTCTTGCACCGCCGGGGGAATGGCGCCTCCCCATCTGACTGGTGTGGTGAGCTCCCCGTGGGGGCGGGGGCACTCCTGCCTTTCAAGACGAAGATGCCGCATCCATGTCTCCTAGGGCGTCTGTCTCTCCATCTTCCTTTCTACTTTCAGAAACTGTTTCTTTAAATTTGATCTAAAAGTCCAACATGGAAGGAAGTTAGAAATCAGCCCTTCTCTGATGGAAGAGTGAGGCCCCCAGAACTTCTGCAAACCCTTAAACTTCTGCGTACACAGGTTGAACACCTCTGCTGACCTTCCTGGCAGGTGAGGGGAGCTGCAAAGTACACTTTTCGGTGCTCTTCAGTCACACCTGAAGGCCACTGCTGCCTGGAATCCAAGCAGGCCCGGGACGGGGCCTCTGTGCCCTAGGGGCACAGCCTCTATCCCTCTCTCCCACGCTCGGTCTGAAGGTGGCCAACCTCCCCCCCCCCGCCCACCCCCCCCCCAGGCCTGGGCTCTGCAGATTTGACAGAGCATTGCAAAGGCAGGAAAGGCCACCCCTTCCTGCCCATGCCGTCGGATAGGGAGCCTGCGTGGACCGCAGAGGGGTGGCGTCTATCCGTGCCCCGGTGCATGTGCTCAAGCAGATCGGAAAAACCCCATCTCCGTGCTCAGACTGCTCTGTCTGAGATTTTTCAGGATCCACTGGAAACTGTTAATATGGTTGTTAACTAACAGTTGGCAGCTAGGAGTGTGGTCAGCGACTAGAGCACAAAATTTGGCCAAAAATTTAAGAAAATGAACGGATTCCTTTTCTCTCTGATAGAAGAACAAAATAACAAGTACAAGTTTCCTGGGCTAACCTCGGCACTCCTGACATTTTGGGCAGGAGAATTCTTTGTCGTGGGGGCTACCCTGCTAGATGCTGAGCATCCTCCAACAAATGGAGACCACAAAAAAAGTCTCTGAACATTGCCAGTGTTCCCTAGCAGGAAAAATCATCTGAACCATCGCTTTATAATCAGTTGGCTTAGAAGGCTAGAGGCTGTGTGCCAAGCTGGTTTTGGGCCACAGACTGAGGAGATAAAAATCACCTTAAGGCTAGAAGAGATGCTTTTTCTGAGTCTGAAGGGAGAACATTCGAGGCAGCTTACTAAAGGAGTCTTTCTGTGGAGGGACCCTCCGGCCCATCTTCCCATAGGTGAACACCCACATGGGCAATGATCTGAAGAAGGGGGCAGCAGGGGTCTCTTTAAGTTGGGGAGGACCCTGGGCCTTAATTCTGTGGCGTAGTCTGGGGACTTCCAGCTTAGGAAGGTCCCAGGGCTGTCCAAACCTCCTCGTGGTGGAGGGAAAGCAGCTGAAAGTGTCAGGCTGTGGACAAGGCCTTGGGAAAGTAGTTGAGAGAGGCTGGCAGACCCAAAGCCCCCCCCCGCCCCGCCCCCGAGAGACAGTTGGGGTGGGGCGGTGGATGCAGATGCCGTGACTTTCAATGGAAGACTGAGACCCAAAACAGATGAGACGCATCCCCTCACAGTGGGCATCTCCCATGGCAGCACCTGATGATCTGCAGGCCCACCCCCATCCCAGCAAAGCCTGCAGGAGTAAGGCCCGCCCTGAGATTCTACCACCCACAGAAAGTAGAAGAGCCGAGGGCAACGTCCTGAACTGATCGGGAACGTTTGCTATGACACCTCCCTTGCATTGTCAATACTTTACTTTTCAAGAGGCAAACAGGATGGAAGTTGGAGAGTTAGCTTGTGTTCAGCTTTAAGAAAACAGTTACCCTTTTGCACGCCTGCATTTGTGAAATGAATGCCTGTCACAGTTTGTGTAAGCCAGCATTTCTGGTCTTATTTGACAGGGGACACGTTCTCTTTTTTTGAGAAATATCTATGCCTAACCATTCAGACCCGTGTCCCATTTAATACACTTCAGGGCCTGCCGGCTTCACGTGTAGACCATTTGTGTCTTGCCCATAACACAGACAAACAAATCTATTCTTGGATCATTGTGCTTATTAGCAATACTGAATTTTCTCTGTTGAGTGCATTTTTGTTGCTGTCGGACATGAGGTGTTAAGAATTAGCAATCAGAGTTGTGCTTTGAGGGGCCGACAAGGAAAAGTTCTGAGGTCTTGGGCATGAGACCCACCTGCCCTTCGCTGAACTTGAGACAGATGAGGCCTGCAGAAGACCTTGGGGTGGGGCTGAAGACACAGCCTGGTTTTAGAACCTGGCATTTCACCTTGTTTGCTGGGGGAGTTTAAGAGCTGAGCTCGGGGCTGGACTCTGCTCTCCGTCTGCCCAGCACTCCTCTCCTCTCTCCCTCCCCACAGCCTCAGGGATGTCCTGCCCAGCATCTCCGGAGTCCCCCAACGTAGACAGAGAAGGTCAAGACAGCACATGCCAAGTGGTAACAGTGGCCCTGGGGAGAGAGCCCCATGGACAGGAGTGTCCTCAGTGCTGGAGGAAGGCCTGTCAGGGGTTCTTCATGGAAGTAGCTCTTTCTCCACAGCCTGTTTGATAATTTATGCATCGAATTGATCGATGAGTTTTATTGATGCTTGTGGGCAGGGACTGGGGTTGTTAAATATCCCAAAATACAGTGGACAGTCCGGCATGACACCAAGTTGCTGTGGCACCCCCTGCAGATTTGGAAAGTTCTGCCAGAGCAGGTAGAAAGCCGATTTGTAGCTGCGGGAGGAGCCTGGACCCTAACATCTAACACGAAAACACAAAAGGGCTTCTTTTTTTTTTTTTTAAAGATTTTATTGATTTATTTGACAGAGAGAGCACAAGCAGGGGGTGTGGCAGGGACAGAGAAGCAGACTCCCCACTGAGCAAGGAGCCCGATGCAGGACTCGATCCCAGGACCCTGGGATCATGACCTGAGCCGAAGGCAGATGCTCAGCTGACTGAGCCACCCAGGCGCCCCTACAAAGGACTTCTTGCAAAATTTTAGTAGACCTTAAATTTCCTAGAAATGAACCTGCTGTTAAATCCCAGGGAAGGTTGTGCTTTGTTTTGTTCAGAATTTTACCAGATCTTTCTTATTTATTTTGAAAAACCACATGATCTGCCACAATGTTGCTGGTGGCTCTTGAGATGCTAATAGAGTCCTTCTGCCTGTCGCCTTTGTGACTGCCGTGTTTCCAGTGATTCTGACTAGATGCCAGTTTCCAAATAATTGTGTCTTCTAGAACACTCGGACCTGGACACTATATATTTAAGTGCAGATTCGTGCATTCATCCATTATACATACACATATTTATATTCATTATTTTAATTTTATTTATCTAAAATTACTTCCCTTGGGTTTTTCTTTTATATTACAGTTAAGATTTTTATGGAGTCTTTTGAAATCATGCTCATAAAGTCAGCTGTCTTCAATTCAAAGAGTAAAGAGCACAAAATATTTATTATTTAAAAGGGATCCCCCCCTAAGGGGAAAGGTGAGGTCCTAGTGTCCAAAGACAATGAGAGCAGTTCTACAAATTGTCCACTGGAGGTTGCTAGAATCTCACCCAAAGGGGTCAGGGACTCTGGCAGGAGAATTCCGTTTCTCCCACATGAAATCAATAGTGATGCAAATGACTGTTAACATTACTGACTCCCCCCCTTACACACACACACACACACGCACGCGCGCGCGCACGCGCGATTGTGTGCCCTCTCACGTCTCTTACACATGGGGTCAGCCTCCTTTGTTCACACCCAGGGCGCCGCCTGTGCCTGCCTTCCCTGAGGTTCCATTTCCAGGATATAGAGATGTTGAGCTGCATGGGGGCATGAATGCCTTATCTCCTTGCTCTGGTAAAAATCAGATAAATCGGCATTTTGCAGAATTTAAAATTAGACCATACATTACAGGCTGTGTTGAAGTTTACCATGCTTGCATTGCCGCCCCAGGGGCACAGAGACCGAGCTCCCGTCAACAGAGCTGTCAGAATCATACGACTCTTTTAACATTAAAATAGAGAAATGGCCAAAGAGGGGGGAAAAGCCTCAATATTTTTTAAAAATCTATTTGGCTATCAGAGGAAAAACATTTTTCGATACAACACATCCTCATGGCCTTAGCATGCTGCAAAGGCCTTGGCCATGAGACATGTCGTAAGATGCGATCTTAGATGTGAATCGAAATCTGTTCTCTCTGTGTCTCACAAAACCAATTTGCCTAGATTTTCACTCCCATGTAGAGATGAAAAATATGTGGGGCACAATTTCTGAGGATTGTCAGAGAAAATGAAGAGTGTGCCAGGTCCACAGAGTTAGAGCTTTGGACTTGAGAGAAGGGCTCAGCTCATCGGCCCCCTCCCATGGACGCCCACACCTTAAAAATGAGAAGCCCAGGGGCGCCTGGGTGGCTCAGTCGGTTAAGCAACTGCCTTCTGCTCAGGTCATGATCCTGGAGTCCCAGGATCGAGCCCTGCTCAGCGAGGAGTCTACTTTTCCCTCTGACCCTCCCCCTCTCATGCTCTCTCTCTCATTCTCTCTCTCAAATAAATAAATAAAATCTTAAAAAAAAAATGAGAAGCCCACATCCTGCGGGCAAAGTGGGAAGGTGAAGATCAGATTCCGTCCAGAGCCGGGTTCCCTCAGGTAAGGGAGGCAGGGGGACAGCTCAGGGATGGAGCATCTCGGGCGTGCTCACTGGCAACGGTGTTCTGTTTCTTGTGTGGGGTCGGGGCACAGATGTTTGTCACAGAAACAAAACTAACAAATAAAGCAGAAACTTGTCCATGTCCAGACCAGCAATGTGAGGGTATCATGAACCAAAGACAGTGATAAATCCGAGTCTGTGTTCTTGAGGTCCTAAAGGGGAAGAAAAAAAAAAAAGGTGGGAAGGAAGAAAAGGTGGTTTCTGAGGTCATACATCAGCTGGAAAAGCCTGGATGCAGACTCAGATCTTGATTTCTAGCTCAAAACCTAAGTCAAGCTGTTCTTTACCCTGCCTGCAGCTCTTCAGTTGCCTTGCAACACACATTTGCTGAAAGCTAGTTAAAAAGAAACAAACCAAAAACTAATAAAAATAGTCAAAGGGGTTGAGGTCCAAACGTGGGGAGGACGGGATGTAGAAACCTTAAGACAGCACCCTTAGTTTGAGGAGGTGAGTTTCACCCAGTGGATCAGATCAGGAGACCCCGCTTCTCTCTGAGGTCTGTCCGCACTGACCACATGCCACGGCTTTACCTACCTCTGAGAGAGAAAATATTCAAAGGGTTCCCATACTACGGAGAGGATCCAATAAGTGAGAGAAGAAATTAATAGTCCCGTCAGTTACAGAACCCCACTGAGGAATTTCCCAGTGTTTTTGTTTCTTTTTTCTAGGCCGGGATGTAGCTCAGCCAAAGCCCGTGGGCCAAGCCCAGTTTACCACTTGTTTGTGTAAATCAATTGTTTGGCAGTGGTTTCAGCTGGGATAAGTTTGCTCCCTAAGAGAGCCTCGGGCAATGCCCAGAAGCATTTTTGGTGGTCATAAGTGGGGGCAGAGACGCTATAGGCGGTGGTGGGTCCATCCAGGGATGCTGCCGGCCCTACTGCAGTGTCCGTAACAGCCCCACGCAGCAGAGAATTAGTGGGCCGAAATGGCAATAGTATGGGGGTGGAAAATCCCTGGTTTTGTTGGTCCCCACTCACATTCATTAGGTTCTCTGGCTGCTCTACCAGCCAAGTTGAGTAGGCTGAGACAGATCTATGCCCCCCAAAGCCTGAAAGATGTAGAGTGTGTCCCGGTATAGAAAAAGTTTGCCAACCCGAAGCCTAATCTAGATCATCCATTAAGAAGGAGCAAACCAGTAAACTTGTATTACTTTAAAAACAGCAATGTTTTATCTATAATGTGTGCAGTATCCCTTCGAAAGCCTCTTTGTTTGACTTTTTACGGCTATGTTTTAATTCTATATCCTTCTGATTGTCACTCCTTTATCTCTTTTATTAAGGCTCTACTTACACACCAGGCGCTGAGCGGAGGCCTCTGCCATTCAAACACAGGCACATTTCCTGCTCTTGGGGGGGCGGGGGGGGAGTCCCTGGCCCAGCAGGAAGACAGACATTAATTAAACCATCACCCTAATGAATGTATAATGACAAACTGCAGTAAGAGCTTGAAGGCTAGAGACAGGTTCTGTGACAGTTGACTGGGGCTCGGGAAAGGCTCCATGAAGAAGTGATTTGAACAGAAGCCTAAGTAGGGAGTAGGGGTTAACTAGACAAGACTGTGTATGGAGGGGGGGCCCGGGGCAGGTGCAGGGGTGATGGTGGTGAGACAGAGATGGGGACACTGCTAACTGAGGCCCAGAGAACCTGGAGGGGGAGAGGGGTTGGAGATAAAGCTGTAGTGGGAAGTCTGGGGGGGACCAAGCAAGACCTTGTGGGCCAGGTTACATGCTTGGTCTTTATCCCAAGAGCATCAGGAGTGCAGAGAAGCCTTTGAAGGGCACTGGGGGCGGGGGGAGAGATTTGATTGGATTTGTATTTCAAGTTCGTAAATTGTCAGACTCTAAAATTGAAAAAAAAAAACACCTCATTTTAAAATCTAGTTATTTTAAAAACAACTAGCTATTGATTAACTTTAGAAAGTCTAATTAAACTATTGTGTTCCATTTTTTTTCCTTCCCAGGGTAGTCAGTGAAGGGTCTGAATTCAAATATCATTTTCTTTTTATAAAATAGGTTTATGTGTGTAGACTCAGCTGGAGTTTATCCTACAGTGATTTCTGAGGTCATACTTCTTTTGAAGATCAGTTGAATATTTATGTGTGTGTGTTTTTTGATGTTGTTAAAATGCCCAATTCTCACTGTGCGTTCTAAGTTTTCTAGGACTTTTAAAAACTGCTCACCAGAGAGTCCGTAGAATCAATAGCTCATTGTATAAACTCTCTATGGTGCAGACCATCTAGTTTTTCTGTACAAAATGTGGTTTTTACCAAATTTTTATTTCCTTTTTGCCTTTTCCATTTGGCTGATCATATCTAGCCTACTAAATTTTATTACGGTCTATATAACCTTTTCATTATTTATTAGTAGTACCTTTGGAAATGTAGGCTACAAATTCTCTATGTGACTAAAATCAATAAAATATTCTCTTGTATAGATTAAAGGGTGGAGAAAGGATAGTGTGCATAATAGGATGTGATTTGGGTTATTGTTCTTTGGATTATTGACCATTGTCCTTCAGGAAACAATGACATCTGTTTTCCAGCAGGGGGTGCCACACTCCCAAGTCCGGTCGGTTGTCTGGTTTGTGTAGGAAGTTTATCGGAGCCCAGCCACATTCATTCGGTTACTTATTGTCCTATGGCTGTTTTTATGCTGCAGTGACAGAGTTGACTAGTTGCGACAGAGATCATACAGCTGCAAGCCTGAAATGTTTAGTCTCTGGCCCTTTACAGAAAAAAGTTGGCAGACTCCTAGAGAAAGCAGATGAAGCTATTTGTATGTTCCTTTTCTGTCAGACCCGTTAGTTATGTGTGTAACTACATACACAGCCTTTGCCTGTCTATGGCCACCCTAATAACCCTACATTTTCCCACCCCTCGGGTAAGACCCTAGAAAGGACAGTGATCGTTTTCAGCCCTTACAACACAAGCTACCCTTCACAAAGCATTTTATATGCACCCTCTTGCAGATGCCTTGCCACAGCCCCATGAATTAGAAATTATGATCCTCGTTTTGCAAATGAGCAAGTTTAGATTGGAGAAGCTAAATAACATCCATGTTCACAGAACTTGGAAATGGCAGAAATGAGAATCCGATTCAGTTTCTTTGTCCTGGGTTACCAACCACTCTATTGCAGTGAATTCACGCCCCGCATATTTTTCCATCAGAGCCTGTTGATGAAAATGCAATAACTGGTGGGTCCAAAAGTAACCTGTCGCTTCCTGGAAAGGGCCCGAGGTCGTCAGCTCTCAGGACAGATGTACTTCCCAGTGCCTAGAGCTCCCTTCCTTGGAGACAGCCAAGCCAAGCCGACTCTGTGCTTGGAATTGGCGCTCTGAGGTGTACTCGGCAGCCATCGATGGCTTACGGCCTCAGAGATGCTCCAGGGGTTTCATTTGTGAGAGATTTCAATTTCATCTTGAAGCATGGAAGGGAAGGGAGACAAAGAAGCAGCTCTCAACCACCATGGCGTTCCAATAGAAGCCCCATTCAAAGCTCTCTGTTACCTGAGACCAGAACATTTGATGGAATTATAGAATTATTAAAGAAGCACCCCTTCCCAGCCCCATCTGTCATCATGTGAGTATTTGCATTTCACTAGCAGGATGAGTGGCCTGAAAAGAACGCTGCTGCTGGCTTCAGAGGGGCGCCAAGGCTGCCCCAGCCCTGCGATGCCCGGGAGTAGTTCTTCAGTGACAGATCGCAGCATCGCCTGCAGCGAACGGAAACCCTTGATCTGTTAGTCAAGCCTGTTTGAGAGCAATAGAACTCACCGCGTGGACCCTTCGGAATCCCGTCCATTTGTCTCCAGATGCACAAAAGGATTTGTGAGAGTGAATTCAGTCTTTTGAATTCAACAGGTTATTTTCAAAGGAGCCAGGTTTTTGATGTGATTCAAATTTCTTTTCCCTTGCAGCGATTTGTTTGAAAAAATCATATATTTTTTTAATGCTTCTTCAAAATGGAATACAATCATACTACACTCTGGGGGCTTTTCCTTACTCTAGGATGCATCAGGAATTATTTTAAATCTCTTCTGAACACGAAGATACTCCGTTCACCTCCCTGGTCCAGAATTAGGTCAGTGGGGTTGAGTAGGTTAAAAAACGGAATTTTTCAAGTCCCCAACTATAAAGTGAATTACCCACCAGATGCAGCAGGCTCTGAAGGAATCATTAAGAGCTATTTAGCTAAATAATATCTGTGCTAACAAGTCCCACAAAACAGATTTCTGTGACAATGTGCATCCTACAATGGCCCTAAACACACATCACACCATAAGGGTTCTATCAGCTAATTAATATAGGGTGAGAGCTTAAAGAAATGAGGTTAACTGAATAAGATTCTCTTAACTGATCTCCCTCCTTAAAATAGCACGACGAAGAGCTACCTGCTAGCTCAGAGAGCGTCAGGTCTCCATTTGACTTTGGCCCCTGGGGACAGGAACCCCTCTATAGTTTTGTCCTTCTAGAAACTCTCCCAGCAAATACGCTTCAAGAGCGTATTTTGATGCTACTGCCACAGCAGGAGTGATGAGGATTCTCATCTTGTGAGAGTTTGTCATAATTTTCTGCAGATATATTCATTCACTTATCCTTTCAACATTTATCAAGCTCCCACTGTGTACCAGCTACTTGACCCTTGATGTGAACAGGCATGGCTGCCTTCAGTGCTTAACTGTGTCTGCCTTAGTCATGCGGGATGACCTTGCTGGGCAGTACAGCTCCACTTCAGGGAAACTCTTGAAGCTCTAGTAAGTGAGTCTCAGAAGCCTTCTAACTTTGAGCTGTCTTGGGAACAGTTTATTCCAACCCTACAGTGGCCTTTTGCAGCTGTAGGTAGACGGCACCCAAGCTTTCTAGCCTCAAAAGCCCACATCAGGAAGTTACACTAAATATATTTCATGAACATGCATGTGGAAAGTCCCATTCCATTCCTCCAAACCAAAGATGTCCTGGCATGGAGTCTGGCCTGACCGTTAAAATGTTGTCATACAAGTTCATGTAAAAATTCATTTCCTTCTCTCTCTCTATCAGACTCACCCCCAAATAGTAATTATGAGGTTTCGTGCCTTTCTTTCTCTGGCTTATCAGTTGGTAAATGGATGGTAGAAGTAAGATGGGGCTGCTGGGAGTTTGGTCTTTAAGTTATACGATCGACCTCCAACTTCCCTGGACATCCATGTGATCCTTATATTGCTGACGCTCCAGTAAGATGAGTAGCCAACAAACGGTGGCAATCCAGTGTGATAGATCAGCAGTAGAGTATGTATAAAGCCTACTAGTTGCATGAACAATGGACGGACCATTGCCGCTATGGCTGGAGGATTGGGAGCTGCTTCTCAAAGACAGGGATGGAATCTAGCCCTGAAAATCCATTCAACCTGGAGGATACGGGCTGGGGAGAGGGGGAGGAGTGAGCATTCCAGGTAGAGGGACAAACGCGGTGAGACTTCCGGTGAAATGGGATGGCGAGGCCACGATTGCATTGGTAGTTTGCTGTCACTGAGGCCTCTGGTATGAGGCAGGGGACTGTTGGAAATGGGGATTGATATATACACAGGGACCACAAAGCAAAGCGTAAAACATACGTTTTTATGTTAAGTGTGCTAGGCTCTTTGCAAGCAACAGGACCTCTCATTTATCATTGTATTACAGCATCAAACATGGTGCCCTCGTCTTGTCAGATCTTTGCTAAATATTTACTCATTTATCTGTTGAGTAAAATACTGAAACAATATTTTTTAACATTTATTGGCCCCTTTCTGAACTATTAGCTGGATCATTGGTATGATAAATGGAATCCGATCCTGCACTATTCCTAAAACATGAGAAGCAAGACACCTTTGAAGTTCTTCTTAGAAAGAGTTGCTGATGGTTGACTTGGGGGACAACATGTACAAAGTGGATGGAATTGGATATGTGGGGAGAGAACTTTAGGTAAGGGTATTGGGGGGTGATTCCTTTTTAAGGAGTGGGGGACTGGAACATGCTGGGTGTAGTATGTGATCCACCCTCAGACCCACACTGTCCAATAGAAATATAATACAAGGCACATACATAATGTAATGTAATGACGTAGCTACACTAAAAAGGTCAAAAGAAACTGGTGAAATTAATTTTAGTAATATATTTTATTCAACCTCTTGTAGCCGAAATATCATTTCAATATATAATCAATACAAAAAATATGAGTGAGAGATTTTACACTCTTTTTACAAATTATCTTCAAACTCCCATGTATTTTATCCTGATATCACACTTCAGTTTGGACCAGCCGCATTTCAGGTGTTCAAGGGTTACACATGACCCGTGGCAACTGTATCAGATAGTGTGTCTTAGACTATCTCCAACTAACCTGAAGATGAGATCACCGGAAGGCTGCTCTGTGTGGTCGGTCAGCAGGTTATTGGCTTCTAACTAAACATCAGAACCTTTCGGCCTGACAAAGTGAAGTCCACACATTGGTCTTCTGTGCAAGCTGGTCTTCTGTGCAAATCAATCCCCATTTCCAACAGTCCCCTGCCTCATACCAGAGGCCTCAGTGACAGCAAACTACCAATGCAATCGTGGCCTCGCCAACCCATTTCACCGGAAGTCTCACCGCGTTTGTCCCTCCACCTGGAATGCCCACTCCTCCCCCTCTCCCCAGCCCGTATCCTCCAGGTTGAATGGATTTTCAGGGCTAGATTCCATCCCTGTCTTTGAGAAGCAGCTCCCAATCCTCCAGCCATAGCAGCAATGGTCCGTCCATTGTTCATGCAACTAGTAGCTGGGACGTTGTTTGTACCATGACTCTCATCGTGGCTCTTCTTTCAAACAAGGGCCCACACAGCGGCAGGATCCAATAATTGCTGACGTTTATTGGGCACCCACTTTGTGCCGGCCACCACCTACGGATTATTGCACTTAATCCTCACAGCGTCCTCTGGGATACATGTTCTCAGTGTCTTTTTACAGATAAGGAAGTTGAGACCCAAAAAGCCTAACTTCATTGTCCAAGTTACATGAAGGTGACTAAAAGCAAGAATGGGATTCAGGTCCAAGCATGTGACACGGGTCACATCACTGTTCCGCCTCACAGCCAGCATCAGTGCCTTTGGTAACATATTCGTGCTGGCCGGGAGGCGGGAGATACATATTTTATATATCTATGCTATAACATGTAAGATATGATTATAGATAAATGAGTAGGTAGCTAGATAGATACAACAAATTTAATCCAGCAAAGCTCCCTACAGGCAAACAGCACAAACACTCAACAAACATTAAGTACCTGGTGCCAGGTGTAAGGCTTTGGGTAGAAAGAAGTGAGTAAAGCAACAACCCCGTTCTGGGAGTTTACGGTTTCGTGAGGGCAACAAAGACTTGAACTGAAAATGTTCAATCCACTAGTCGTCTCAGAGGGAGAACCCAACGTGGATGGAAGCGAGAAGGAGAGTGAGGCCAGGTCTGCAGGGGACACTGGCTTTGGAAGGAGGGTCCTCAGAGATGCTTCCAGAGGGATGAGTATCCCTCCATCTGGATTCTAGTTAACAACTTTTCATTATTCAGCTAAATAATTCCATTTACCCAACAGACGGTGAGAAATGGAACCCGTGTGCTAGTTTTTCCTCCTCCTTTGAGGGTCTCCTCCCTCTGGTGTTGTGTTTTTATACTCTGGAAATTAATTAGGCAAGTCAAGAACAGCATTTGTCTTAATGAAATAAATTAAAACAGTCAAGAGCAATAGGTACCGGGGGCAGGTCTGGCCTCAGGATTCCTATCCTTTCTGGCAGCTAGACGTTTTCTTGAGTATAAAGCCCTGTCCAAACTATCAGATGTTGATCCGCGGTGTGTTGCACTGAGTCGAGGTGTTATTTCTTGAGACTTTAACTTGAGTATCCATCTTGGTAGAGTGGGGTGTGATATAAAATCTGTTTCCTTCTGTGGCCATGGTCATAGAAGTTTGAAAACCACTGCTTTGAGTGCATGGGACTGCCGAGGAGGGGTTGCCTTCATCTTCACTGGCACTGGCCTGGCAATGTGTCCCTACATCTCCTGGGCCCTGCTACGGGCTGCCCCTTATTCCTGGCCGTGGCTCTCCCAATGACACGTGATGCTCTCCAGCAGGACACATGGGAGGAAGGCATGGATGTGGGGCAGCCACGCCTCCTTTGCTGCCCCACCTCCCTTCTCCGTTGCTCCTCTCCCCAAGCCATCCTTGGGCGCACGCCCCCAGTGGGAGTTGAGTTTCCCCGAGGAGCAGAAAAATTCTAAACACGACTGTCTCCTTAGTCCATGAAGAAAGCACCCCAGATGTTAGAATATCCACAGGAGGTGCCTTCATCAACATCTGCATTTCTTAATCTTGTGTCTCAGCCTTCGTTCTGCTCTTCTCTATAAGAACACCTCCCTCTACAGCTGCAACTAATCTCACACCATATGTTAACTAACTGGAATTAAAATAAAAACTTAAACAAATAAAACTTCTGTGTAGAAGCATTGAGAAAAAGAATACTTCCCTCTTCTAATTTCCGCTCTGCCAACTGCCATTCCATGTCTCACGGGCAGGTCTGGCCTGGGATTCATATCTTTCCTGGCAGCTGGGTGTTTTCGGAGTGAGTTTCCATTATGGAATCATGCCCTAGATACCAAGAAGAGTAGTCCACTAGGCACAGCATGTGTGTGTGTGTGTGTGTGTGTGTGTGTGTGCGTGCGTGTGTGTGACACCACACATTCATGTCACTGGGAGAAATTTAAACATTCCGTTTCTTGAGGAATAACTCGGGAGAGACATGGGCAGCTAAATCCCATGTACTTTGAGCTGTGAGTTGCCCACCTGCCTCTGCATTCTTTCCATGATAAAGGTTAACTCTTGGATCATACAAATAATCACACACTTACACATTCACTCACTTCCTAAAGATCAACATTAATCCCTCCCCCCCCATACTAAAATTTACACCAGTGTTTTTCAAATGATCCATGTTTTAGAAGCATTTGGGAAGCTTGTTAAAATTTAAATTCTGGGGCCTTCACCCAGGGAATTTTGGTTCCTGAGGTCTGAGCAGGGCCTGGGAATGTCAGTTCTAACCAAAACTCCAGGTGATTCTGGAGCAATCTCAGGACCACCTTTTGAAAACTACTGCCATACTTCCTTCAGCTGCTGTCCCAGTACCACCGCAACTGGCAAGACCGTGGAGTCAGCATTCACGTGATTATGCACACAGGATATTTTGTTCCTTTTTCATGTCCAGCTCATAACCCTTCCCCTTCCTGCCTTACCACAAGGACTCTCTAAAAGACTCAGATGGCGACCCTGCAGAGCAAGAGCCCAAGGTGGTGACTTCCTTCATTGACGTACCACATTCAAATGGTGAAATGACCATCTGTGAGTGCTTGGTTAGATGTATGCACCAGGGCCTTTCTCCCCTGCACCTCTTTCTGGGGATGGGGGCAAGGTCTTTGGAGGCGAGGGTTGGTTTTCCAGCCACAGTTACATTTACCTTCCACAAGTTATAGGATCAACTCACTCTTACACAGAGGCAGAGGACTCAGAAGACACTTAGGCTGGGTTGTTAAAAGAGCCTTTGGAGTTTCCTCTGAGGAAGAGCATGGTCAGCTTCAGACACACGTCTGCCTTGGGGGTCTGGGAAGGGTGAGGGGTGCAAACGGTTTGTGACATTGTGAGTTTCTAAGTATGCCCATTTCAAGAGGAGAAAGTCTGGGAAAGGCCAAGCCCAGGCCTCAGGGGAGACATTAACTTGTGGTCGCCCTCCTGCCAGGCACCTGGCCCGTCATCTTCTGTCCTCTGGCTGATAAGCAACAGTGGCTCTGCTTGAACTAATTCACCATGCAAACAGTAAAGCCGGTCTTCTACCAACGACCCTAATCCTCAACCCAATGGTCCAGTCGGTGTCTAATGCTTCTTTTTTCTTTACATTTCACCCCATAGATTTATACCTTTGCCAAAAGCTCCCTTCCCCCTTACTGTTCCTTTTCCTCAGCTTTCAGTTTCATCTCTTGGTCTCTGAGGAGGACTTTGTTCCTTTCCCAGATGACTTTCTCTTGGCATCATCCCAGATGCTGTAGGTGACCTGGTTCCACACACCTAGTTCTTTTTTTTTTTTTAAAGGTTTTATTTATTTATCTGACAGAGATACAGCGAGAGAGGGAACACAAGCAGGGGGAGTGGGAGAGGGAGAAGCAGGCTTCCTGCCGAGCAGGGAGCCCGATGCGGGGCTCGATCCCAGGACCCCGGGACCATGACCTGAGCCGAAGGCAGACGCTTAACGACTGAGCCACCCAGGCGCCCCCCCCCCCCACACCTAGTTCTTGTGGCTTCAGTGTATTTATAGAATGCCATCTTGTGATTAGACATCTCTGGGCATAAGCCACCATTTTGTCAACTTTTTTTTACAATGTTTCCAGTCTTATGGCCACATGGTTGCCCTTCTTTGTGGTTGAACCTAACCCTAGTCTCGGTTTCCTTATTATGTGATTACTAATGAGGACTATTCCCTATGAGTTCCAGTCACATGGGCCTCCTTCCTGTTCTTAAACATTCCCGGGGGCTTCCAGGCTAGGGCCTTTGCACTGGCTGTTCTCTCTGCCTGGCTGCTCTTCCCCCAGGTATCAGCATGGCTAACCCCATGACTTCCCTTCAGTCTCTCTCAGTGAGGCCTACCCTAACCATTCCCTTTAAGGTGGGACCCTGCTACAGTCCTGATCCCCTTAATTGCTCTGTTCATTTATTGTACTTACTTGGTTCTTTATTGTTTGTTATCATCTGTCTTCCTCTGCTAGACTGTAAGTTCCAAGAGGCTAGGGATTTTGTTCTGTTTTGAACACTGATGTGTCCCCAAGCACTTAGATCAGATGCTGACTCATAGTAGGTGCTGAACAAATATTTGTTGAATGACTAAAATCACCCTTGAGGATAGGATCTGTATTTCCTCCCTGTATGTACTCTAGCACTTAAGAGAATGTATATGGGCAGGGCTCAGTAAATTGTCAGTAAGCTCTAATTGTATTTTTATTACTCATTTCATAATAACCTGTGGATGTCAAGCAACATAAATTCAAAGGTTCATTTTTTTTTAAAATCCAGAGACAGTACTGGAGGAGAGAGGGCCATGGTACACACACTGCCCATGTTGTGTTTCCCTCTTCTTCCTGCCCATGCTATTTGTTGGGATAGCTTTCATGTCTCTTTGTGCCTTTCACACACCAGCCACTCAGTAAGAGCTTCACTATTGTTTTAATGAAGGAGGTTGGCAGCTTGCCACCTCACTTTTGTAATTGAAATACCATGATGTTAGTATTTGGGGTACTATATAAGATCTGCTATTATTAGGTTGATCTACATGAAAGTGCTATTTTTTTTTTTTTTTTGTGAGTAAAAAATGATCCCGTGGCAGCAATTTCATATGGCTCAACCTACACACAGAGTCAATCTGATGCAGTTGTGAATGGAACCAAAAATAACTAGACAAAAGAGACTTATCAGTGAAGAAATCTAGGCTCTGTTTTTCCCTCCTCCACTTGAGCCAATTCTTCGCCAATTGATGTGTGGCCATGCTTGGAAATGCTCTGTCAGCTAGATCCTATCTATTCCATTTCAGAAATGACTTTCCTTCTCCACCCGCTGCTGGGTTCTGAGCCTTGCATGGTCCAGGGTGACAATCAGGGTGCTGAGTATGTGTCCCAGGATCCTGTTCCTGTCAGAGAAACAGCAAACCCTGATCATACCCCCTTTCCCAAACCTTACATGTCATCACCTAGGTCAAGGGCATGTGAGGTTTTCAGCCTGTGAACCACTTGGGCAGTGCCTCTATAGAGACCTTGCACACCAGCGACACCCCCACTCCTCAGCATGAGAAGACTACCCTGATGTTCTAGAATAAATGGTACCCAAGAGGATGCCCATGGAAAAGGTGCCAGGAGGCAATGCCTGGACTTCATAAAATACTAATGCAAACAAAGAAACAAATGATAATATGTCCTTGTCACAAACACATGACATGTGGAGAAGCTTAATGAGCTGCAGAAAGTTTGCTGATCCCATTTTAAGAACCATACTGATTGGTAGTCAGTAAATGCCATCTCTGTTGTGATGAGCTAGATCACCCCTTTTGGTCTGATTGAGCCACAGTCATTATTCAACAAGGATTTAATGGGAACCAAGACAGCAGAGGGTCATAGTTAAGAGCAGAGTCCTACCTGTGCCATTTACAGTTGAGGATCTTAGGGAAGTTACTGAACCTCTCTGTGCCTCAGTTTCTTCATGTGGTACAAGGAGATACTACTGCCTACCTCATAGGTTTGATGTGAGAGCTGAATAGGTGAACATGAATATTTAAAAAGTGATTCACATTGTATCACTTTTTAATGTATTACACATGGTAAGCACTACATAAGCATTAGTTACAATTATTACAATGTGTCCACATCTTCAGAACACTCAGAGTGCCCAGTACAACACAACTGTGGAAAATGGCAGGGGCTCCATGAGTGAGCACCTGAATAAGAAAGTGAATGTGGCTGGATTATTATAACTGCATCAATAAGCAGAGCTTACTTATGCCTATGTCCACACTTCACCAGGAAGACAGATCAGTTTAGTGGGGGAAACAGATGGGTTGTTCAATGCTTTGTAGATATATCCCCCAGTGTTACTTATGTTTAATTGTGAGGGTGGTTTAATTAATTGTGGCTGCAAGGATATATTTTAAATCACCGTTATGCAAACCATTAGAATGGTTAATTTCCAGTACTCTTGATGGGAATGGGAACCCTTATCAGAGTAACTACTTGTTTCAAAATAAGGTCCTACCGATGTTCCTATTGTCCAAATAAACTCTCCTCCCCAGAGCAATGGGGACTATTTCCAAAACAATGCTGACCATGGGAATATCTATTTCGTATTTTCGCATAGAGAATTTCTTCTGTTGTTATTCAAGCATCAGTTGGGAAACACCATCTTGATCGGAGTAAGCTCTGATAATGTAGGAATTTACAGCTACAAGCAGAGAAAGATCTATTTTCTTCAACAAATTTGGTGGAAGCAGAAAAACATGCAGTAAATTAAACCTGATTTGCATGACATTGTGCATGCATGCAGTACTTCCTATGAGCAAGGGAATGCTCTTCGATTGAATTTTCTTTTTCTCTATGTTTATATGGTATTCTGGGAACAATCGAGGAGCCCTCTGTTGGCTAATTAACACCTGTAAATTCACATTGCCTGGTGTCTTCCTTATATTGCAGAGGTAATGAGTCCAAATCCTGGTAGGGTTGTATTTTTATTAAAATTTCTTCGTATCTTTTCCTTTTCATGTCAAACAGATTGCTACACTTTTAACCCTTTAATGCCTTTTATGTTCTGTCATTATCCTGGGAAATAAAGCAGAAGTTAGAGAACTATCATTGGGTTGCTGACGGGAAGAAATCAAACACCCAGGCAAATTGTGATCAGTAAAATAATAGGTTTTGAAACTATGTGGTGACAAGATAGTTGGAGAATGAAATTCCAGCCATTTAATCTGTGGGTCAGTCTCTATGATGCCAAATAAATGCTCATTAATTCATTAACAGATATTTCCTGAGTGACACATACATGATGATGAAGGCAAGGTGGTTTTCAGGAGGAATGACATAGCCACTCAGAGGTTAGAGTAAATAGATGCAAAACTAGTTAATACATAGAAATATGCTCAGGGTACTACAGAAAAATAGAGAAGGGAGAAGTTAACCCATTCTGTGGGATCATAGGCTTCTCAGAGTAGATAAAACTTGACCTGAATAGGAAAGGATGCTAGGAGTTAGCTGTGGCACAGGGATGGGGCACTCAGTGGAAAGAATTAGCATATACAAATACTCTGTTAATGGAGAACACAGTTGCTTATGTCTGCACAGTTCTGGGGAGAGTTCTGATGATCCCGTCCGTCATGGAATAACTCCAGTGATAAAGACCAGCCCAATATGGTGATCCTGCTCTGGAAGGCTGAAAAGTCACATGGCTCTAATTCCTAGTTAGTCAGACCTATTCCCTAGCATGGGCTGGCTATGCCATCATGACCTATCCTGTGGAGGAAATATTCTTTGCTGACTTACTGAACAACTGTGCCATCAGTGGAGTAACCTCACCTATGTTGCGAAGAAGCTGGGCCCTCTGTACATAGTCATCCTGCCCTGAAACCTCTGAAATCACCTGTCAGCATCAGGAAAAGCCTCAACACATAAATAATAGAGAAACTATACTCCTTCTTCACATCCTTCCAGACCTGATGATGGCAGATCCCAGGGAATCAGAATGACCCAAATTTGAGCCTGTTTTGTGTTGATGTACCAGGCTCCGTTGTTGACCAGCCTCAAGTTTGCCTCATTCTGAGTGGATATGGTCAATGGGCACTTTCTGCTGGAGAGATTAATAATGAATGAGACCCTACTCATGCAAGTCAGAGTGAAGGGCCATATGGAGAGGCTGATTCTATTGATTGCTCTATCAATTGAGGTGAATTAACTATCATAACAAACAGGTCTCTCAATATATATAATGGGTCAAACACAGTACAAGCATGTTTTTTGATGTGTAACAATGCTGAGTAGGAAAACAGGTTGATGGAGTGGTCCTCAACTGTGCAGTTATTCAGAGATCCAGGCTGGTGGAAGATGTGCCATCTTCAGATTGCACCTGCTGAGATACTTTGGGGTTGTTCGCATTACTACCAGGCACAGGGTAAAGGAACATGGAGGACAGGGTAGGAGAGATTTTTATGGAATGCCTAGAAATGGAACACATCACATCTATTAACATTCTGTTGACTAGAACTCAGTCATATGGCCACATCTAATTGCAAGGGATTTGGGCAAATATAGTCTCAGCAATATGCCCCTAAAGAAGAGGCAAACATGGATTTTAGATAATAGCTAGCAGTCTTCCACAGTCCCCCACCCCACCCCACCCCACCCCGTGCCACCTTTTATTATTAGACCTTACCTGCATTCCATACGTGGCCCAGTAATCACCCTGGACTCCAGGACCACGATTGACGGCTATCATTGCCTACAAGTCACGTGGCCAATATGCTCTGTCCTCACTACTGCTATCCAGGGTGGTGTGCTAGTTCACGGTTGACTGCCCAAGACCATAAAAATAAGAATTGGAGATGCTTCCCCTGTGATTTCATGTCTGGAGGTCCACACTGATTTAAAATGATAGGATCTGGCTTTTGTCTGCTTTATTTGTTCATAGTTCTGTATAACATTATGACTGAACAAAGAGTTCCCAACAAAAAATTTTGAAAATAACTGGGCTAGATTTCCAGACTAATTTCTGTGAGTCTTAGAAATAGGTTGTGTCAGAGGAATGACCTTAAAAGTTATGATTGAATAGTCAGCGAGTCATGAGAGATATTTAGAATTCAATATTAAGAGATAGGAAAAATATGAAAAGAATGCAAGATGCTGATGGGTCCAAAAGTCTTTAGAGTTAACTGGAAAATGCATTTATGTATTTTAAGATACAAAGGAAAGCAAAATGCAATCAAGCAAGCCAGGGCTCGGAATGAAATTTTCTGGGGTAAATGGAACAAGTCATGGATTATATAACTTGGTATGAACTAAACAGTCTATGAGTCCACCCCATTGGAGGGTTTTGATATAACCTTGGTAATTGGAACTAGGCATGCCCCATCAGTGTGGCTGACAAATATCCAGTCACCATCTCAGCTGAAACCTCGGGTCATCATGTAATCCTCCCAAATTATGTGGGTAACATAATTGTTTCTCTTCTGCGTATTCATCTTTCATAACTCAGAAGATTAGAATTAAGTACTGAAATGTCTAAAAGACAAGAACCATAGTATTGATGTCTTTGTGTCAGGAATCTGAAAAAACCTGGAATTTCAGTTACTAGTAATATTTAGGTACTTAAAATGACCTATTAGAAGAACAGTTTAACTTTGTAACTTCAATTTAAAATTGCAATTGAGTCATTGATTTAGTCCTATAATTTTAGGTTGAAATCTTACTAATTTTATGGACAGTGTTGAAATATTTAAGAGAACTTAAGTTTCACTGTGTTCATAAGTCTAATTTATTAGATTTATAAGAATTACTTAAATATGGGGAAAGTTTTTCAGCCAGATAATTGAAGTGTTTAAAGAGAAAATTGAATATATTAAATTTATAAGTGCAGTTTAAAATTTGTAAAGGAGCTTAACCAAGTTTGTAAATGGGCCCAAGCATTAATAATGCCCTCCCACCAAAATATGATTAAGATTTGTTAGATTTAAAGGTAAAATAACAGGATTTCTAAATTGAACTAAAAAGCTTAAGGAAGGATTAAGTTTTTGGATTAGTAACTTTAATAAAATGAGTATTAATTACTACAACCAAAGACGATATCTGATTGGAACTTTCTGGCACATGAAACTACTCTCAAGGATACACACACATACACATATAATCCTTACATTTAATAGATTTTATATTCAGGACTTTATCTGAAGTGTCAGCCAACTTGTAAAAAAGAAAAAAAAAATTGATCAACCAGTTGTTTGATGGAATTGAGTAGACTTTTGGTGGAACTGACTAGTCTTCAGATTCCTCTTCCAAAAGCTTCCTTCCTTAGAGCCAACCCAGTAGGTAGAGAGCTGGGTCATTCTGTGCAGGGGTCCTCAAATCTTGAACAATTATGTAAACCCCCCTTAAAGGGGAAAAATGCTCAAGGATCCCTGTGTTAAATTATTTTTATGTTACTTTAATATGTTTAACATAAAACCGGCTATAAAGTGTTCATGTTAAGAGCTCCAAAACAACTTCACCAACTAAATACAAACTCAGATTACAAACATGATAAAATTCAAATGAACACAGGAATGCTCTGTGATGAGCCACGTTTGGCTGAAACTCAATCACAGTTTTGCAGCACAAGTATGGTCCTGGCTCCTCCGAGTTCTGCGTGCCCCACTTATTACCTTGTGTACTGGCTCATTTGCACAACACTCTCCTCTCCTGAACTATTTTGTACGGCCTGCTGTGATGTCATTTGGAACAAATGCATCATTTACTATTCAGTTCACCTCTGTTCTTTTCTCATTACTTGGAGCCATTAAAGTAGCGCCACTTGGCAACAACGTAATTGCAAACAAAAGCAAATAACGCTGAAATGTGACAGAGCCCAGTTACAAAGTGGGTATTGAGATGATCCAGAATATTCGTACATTCAATCTGTTGTATTATTATAAAAGCAAACACTCCATTTAAAACTTATTACAGAAAACCCATGGATTTCAAGCATATCCAGTTTGATAAGTGTGTGGTAAAGGGGAGAGAGCTTAAGTTTTCCAGAAAGGTAAACTTGGCTTCAAATCCTAGCTTTTCCACTGAGTCGACGGTTGGGTGACCTCTTTGTGTCTCTTCTCTCCATTTATAAAACAAGGATAATAATACCAATCACGTGGAGTTGAAATGAGAAACAGAGGTAATATGTATAAAGTTGTGAACAAATAGGTAAGCATTCAGTAAAAGAGAGTTAGTATTATGAGAGATTATACTTAGTATATTTGCCCAATAACCTGTTCTGAAGGTGTGTGTGTGTGTGTGTAGTGGGGTTGTGTAGTTAGAAACTTTACCTGCATCAAACACAAATAAAAAATAGTATAAGGCAATGATTTTCCAAAGAGGTTCTATGAAGCTCTGCAAAAGGGAAGGGATTGGCTTTGGCAAGGCTGGCAGGGTTCGGGGTCTCAATACTCTCTTGAACCAAAGCAGTTTTGTTTCACATACTTGTTTTACACATATAAGATACTATTTGAATAATTGAATTTTGTGGCTAAAAATAAAAAAATATTTAAAAACTATTAGTATATTATGATGATGATGATGATGATGACTATCGACCCATTATTATATGGCTAACACAACAACTTTATGAGTTAGGTATTGTCATCATCCTCACTCCAGTAGTAGTATCCTCACTACAGTAGAAAAAAAAATTAAAAGTATGTGTGTGTGTGTATATACACACACACACACACACACACACACACACACACACACTTTTTGCCTCCTCTGGTGCTTTGAATAAAATATAGCCTTGACAGTGCTGTGACAACAACCTGAAATATTCCTCAATTTTGAAAGCCCTTGTAAACAGATCTTCCAGGTCTAAACTTACAACGTAATTCCTTAAACATTAGGCAAAATCATCTTCTCACCTTTTTGAAATACTATCCCTTAGCTGTGCATAGCCATCAGCTAGGAATTCACACCTCTCAAGCCTGCGTCTTAATGAGTCAGCATCCTTCATTTGATTCCTATTAAAATGAAGAAGCGTGAAACCAGTTTCAGGCAAGTTGAGAAAATAGACTGCCTCAAGATTTTTCACCATAATTTCATCCTCAGGGGCCCTAGAAATGCAGACACATGCATGCCCACCGGCTAACACCCCCCCCATCTCAGGCACATGTGTGCATGCACACACACACACACACACACAGGGATACAGGGAAAAGGTTTATTATTGTTATGCAAATGGTTCTGTTAACTAAAGACTGGGATGCCAATTGTCTAAGGAATGTATTAATTCTGAACCCTGAAGAAGATACCTGATGGGAAGGAGAGAAAACATTGCCTAAATTCTTATAAAATGACCTAAGCTGCTACTTGTGTTTGAGGTTACCAGTCCTTTGTTGTCATCTGATGGGCATTTCATTTTTGTCAAAGGCAAAAAATGAATTTTGCCCCAGAAAGTGTTAAGAGAATCATCTCATTTTATTGGCCAAAGGGTTCCCTTTCATGTTGTAATAACCCAGTGTTGATGGAAATTTGGAATATTGTTCAGATTCTCAAAGACACATAGGCTTAGCACGAGGCGTGTGCAGTTACAGCACGTTGTTCTAGAAAGCTTCTGCTTTAACACCCACAGATGGCCCCCGAATTGACTTTTCTTTTCCGTCAAGGGAATCATTACTTTCAACACTCTAAAACAGTTTGGTTGATTGAATCAACCATATCATTATTTTAACAGGTCATTAAAATAAATGAAAAAAAATTTAAATGATTATAAAACCTGTGTTTTCTGCAGTATAATCACAGCCAGAAGCTCTGTGTGTATATAATAAACTAGGGCCATGGCACAACATCTCAAGTATTCTTCAAAACAAGGAGGGTATCAATAAAATTAGTTGGGGGCAAAAAAAATGTCTAGCTAACACAGTCACGGGTTGAGAACATGTTGTAATGAAAAGACATTAAATTAAAATTTAGGAAAACAAGGCCCTTGCTTCTGCTCTCCAGTAACTAACTAGATGATATTGAAAGAGTCACTAATTTTTTTTTGAGTCTTCATCTTTTCCTGTACTAAATAGAAAGATTTGTGGCTCTACCTCTGTAAAGTCCTTAATGTGGGAACACATATTTGTTGTTCATGCATGCAGTTCAACAAATATTTCTGGCTCTCCTGCTGCTGCATGGTAGGGTTGCACTTCCTATTTACTTTGAGGGTAGGTATCGCTGGATGAAACACTTTGGCCAATAAAATTTGATTAGCAGTGATGTGTGTCACTCTTGGGTAGGAACTTTAAGAACCGGTGATTGATTGGCCACATGCCCTTCTCACTGTAGGAGTGATTATAGAGGCTCATATTGAGATGACATATTGATCACGGTGGGTTTTGAGATTCTGGTGTTGTTTGTTACTGCGGCACAACCTAGCACATCCTAACTAATACAGTGTATGCAGGCACTTTGAGGAATAGTAGGGATTGTTCAAATGTAAGGATGAAGAAACCACTAGTTTTAAAGACATTTTTATTCTATTTTGATTTTTAAAGAGCTGAACAGGGGGGCACCTGGGTGACTCAGTCAGTTAAGCATCTGCCTTTGGCTCAGGTTATGATCTCAGGGTCCTAGGATCAAGCCCTACATCGGGCTCCCTGCTCGGTGGGGAGTCTGTTTCTCCCTCTCCCTCTACCCTTCACCCCTTCTCCTGTGCTCTCTCTCTCAAATAAATGAATAAAATCTTAAAAAATAAAAAAGCTGAGCAGGAAAATACCATATCTTCTTTTTAGTGGAAAATCAAGTTGTAAATGCACAATAAGGGAATGGCCCTGTGTAAGAGAAGTAGGGGCAAAGTAGTCACAGGAGGTACAGAGCAGTGTGTAAGCAGCCCCTGCTAAACAAGCCAAGGAATGCTTCTTGATTGAGCTTGCTTTTTTGCTGGTTTGGACATATTTTAGCATCTGTTTTTAACTGATCAGGAGAAATATAGGCTTGGGTTCTAAGAGAAAATATTGTTTTATGTATTCAGAAGAGACAGTGTGGGATGGGTCCTGTAAATACCGTGCTTTGTTTTGTCAGCACAGTGTTTAATTCCTTTCCTTTTCTTAATTGGAATGACTTTCTGTGGGCATGGGTCTGGCGCTTCTCCAGAGTACCCACCCCTCCCTAGTGCCTCACGCCCAGCTCCCGCTCTACAGCTGTTACTGCCTCCCCCCCGAGGCCAATCCGATTTTGCAATCCTTGCACTGAAGTGGATAGACTTCAGAGAGAAATGGGAGTTTACAGTAGTGATTAAAAACTAATACATCCATACAAAAGTGAAAAAATACCCATTTCTATTCAATGAAACTGTTGTTAAGACCATAACAGTATGGGCAACATGCAAGCCATTAGAAAACAGGATAGACAACTCCTTGGGAGAAAGTTAATATTTTTTGTATGCCTGAAAGGAAATTTAAGCGCTAGATAATGGGGGCACCTGGGTGGCTCCGTCGTTAAGCATCTGCCTTCGGCTTAGGTCATGATCCCAGGGTCCTGGGATCGAGCCCTGCATCGGGGTCCCTGCTCCACAGGAAGCCTGCTTCTCCCTCTCCCACTCCCCCTGCTTGTGTTCCCTCTCTCACTGTCTCTCTCTCTCTCAAATAAATAAATAAAATCTTAAAAAAAAAGAGCTAGATAATGGAAAATTAAGCGTGAATTGGGCTAGTTGAGAAAGCAGCTAACTTAAATGTGACATTTCTTTCAATTTTCCTCATTTTTTTTTTTACTATGACCCATGAAACTGCTCCTTATCTTTTATGGTTTTAGATCCAGATATAAATCAGTAGGAACTAGGCTGTCTATGTAATTGGCTCTTTGTGACAGGGACCATACTTTGGACCTTGGACCATACTTTGGGGAAAAAAAAAACCGCCTAAAAGTATTATCTTGCAAATCCACCCTGCTTAGGAGATGGCAGGAGAGGAGCCCCGAAGAGGGATGCTGGGTCAAGTACCCCTGGGACTTCCCAAGTCCTGGAATAAGGGTTCTACTTTCCCTGAGGACATCGTCTTCCCTGGGCTAACTGGTAGCTAGAGCTACCTGGGAAGTTCAAAATCTTTTTTAAAAATCTTTTTCTCGGGGCGCCTGGGTGCCTCCATCGGTTGGGTCCGATTCTTGATTTCAGCTCAGGTCATGGTCTCAGGGTCGTGAGATCAAGTCCTGCATAGGGCACACCCTCAGTGCAGAGTCTGCTTGAGATTCTCTCTCTTCTCCTTCTGCCCTACCCCTGCTTGTTCTCTCTCTCTCTCTCCCTCTCTCTCTCTAATAAATAAAATCTTTGAAAAGATAAATAAAAACCTCTTTCTCTCACAACCTATTTGCACTCTATCAGCACATCTTGCCACCTTAGTTTCAAAGTATATCTAGAATGTGGCCACTTCTTACCAGAGTTCCTACTGCTGTTCTTGCCCAGATCTTCTCCTTGGGTCTCTGCTCCTGCTCCTTACCAGCCCATTTCCCATGGAGGTCACCTGATCCTTTAACACCTGTCAGGTATGGCCTCTCCTCTGCTTCAAAACCACCAGGACTTTCGCATCCATGAGAATAACGTCCACACTTTACCACGGCTGGGAGACCCTACATGCTCTGATCCCTGGCCGCCATGCCGACCTCCTGGCAGGCCTACCCACCTTGTTCCATCTGCACCAGCCAGTCTAGCCTCCTGAAATGTGCCAGGCTGACCCTTGCTGCCCTCTCTTCCCAGAATGCTCTTTCCCCAGACCCCTGCCTGGGCACTCCTCCACCTTTCGGCATCTTTGCTCTAACAGGCCCTACTCTCACACTCACTCCCCTTATACCAGGTGTCGTTACTACACTTACCCCTGCCTGATGTTGTGCTACACATTTGCAACAGAATATTAAAATAAGACCCCTCCTGGGTTGGAGGCCCCAGGGCTGAGAATAATTGCGTGGCTCACTGCTCGTGCTGGGCATGTCAACTGCAGCTTTGATGGGAGAAGCTGAGATTAAGCTGGGGAGGAGGATTTAAAAAAAGTTTCAGAGTAAAGATATCTTTAGAGAGAGGGCCAGGCACTGAGGATCAGGGTTTAGGGGTGGGGTGAGTGGGGGTTAGGATCTCAAGGGAACAACTGGAAAGAATTGAACACATTTCCTAGAGTTTGAGGGTTCCTTAGGGACTGAGGTGCCTGGCTAAGAGTTCAAACAAACAAACAAACAAACAAAAACAAACTTCCAGGAGAGAGGCTGACTGATACAGCCCGTGCTGGGGGCCTGGTCTTCCAGAGTTTGGTGGGGATGAACCTGTGGCTCTGTTTCCCCAGACAGATGTGGATTCCTGCCCTGGAAGCTCAAGGTGACTGCAACAGAAGGATCGATGCGAAGCTGAGGAGGATGATAGACATGACCAGATCAAGAAGGAAACTGTAGGTCGGAGGCTCTCGGAATGCAGGGGGGGGATCTGCAAATGCATTGTTGGTACTTGGACATGCAGAAGGCCCAGCCCTGCTGTACTGGGCACTCAAGAGGGCGCCTCTTTTCACCATCCCCACTTCCACCTGGGGTAGGGACCTTAAGCTAGCAGATTGGAAGGGTGGCAAGATGAAGGAGAGCCTCCTTCCCACAGCAGCTTCCATACCTCAGTCAGTCCTGAACTGGGGAGGACAGGGAGGGAAACATTTGAAACAGATGACCCAGCAAAACTTTAATTGGTTACTGTATTTTTTTTTTTTTTTTACAAACTTGCAGAAGGGACTCCTTCTCCAGCCTGTTTCTAACGATTTCGTAGACATTATTATGTAGGATGGCCAGATGGAGGTAGGAGTTGGCAAAGAGATGGAGGCGGTTGGAGAAATGGTGGAGCAACCAACCGTCACAAAGAGAGAGCATCTCGATAGAAAGGGAACATTATTTGGGTGCCTCCCTGGCTCTCAGGCCCCAGAGCAGATTGGTTCTGTGGACCCTGAGAGCAAAGATCTGAGTTTCCACTCTCAGAGACCTTGATGGTTTGGACAAGGTGCTAATGCAGTGACTTCTGTGAGTGAAGGCCCGGGGGCCACTCCTCGCCACAAGCACTGGGAAGATTCCTGGCACCTCTGCATTGTCCTTCAGAGGGGAGGCTGGTGTTCTAACAGGGGAGGTTCAGGGTCATAATTAATTTGATTTAGAGAAGTTAAATAATGCAAGAAGTTAAATAATGTCTTGCACCTGAGTGTAGTGGTTGCAAATTTATATCTACCACACAGGAGAATGGGGCCGCAGGGCGTAATCCTGGAGAGTCAGAGGAGAGGGATTAGGCCACCTTCCAATTAACTGCTCTCTACAACATGCCCGTTCAGTGCACAGGAGCGGACACCTGGAGTCCCATTTCGCCAGCAATAAAATTAAGTCACGAGCAGCTTGTCGGCACAGGAGGATCTTGAAGTGAGACACTGTCAGGGCTGGCCAGGAGAGCTGGCCAGAGCCAGAGGTCAGACAGCCCACTCTGGCTCCTGGCCTGCCCTTGGACCCCTCCCTCCAGAAGCCTTGGGCTCCACAAAGATTGAAGGGAAACATGCGAAAAGCCTCACTGAAAATTGAATCAATTCGTCCCAGGGGGTGGAAAGGAATAAAAGGGGAATTTGCAAATCCATCAGGGAAGAGGGAGCATGACAGAGAAAAGAGAGCAAGTTATAAAGGAAAAAGGGTGGGAAATTAATGGGGACTAAAATAGATTAGAATTTTATGTCCTCCACAGGGTTTACAACACTTCCCAGGCAATTAGGAATAAAATCATGGCCTCCCCAAACCCCTGTTCCCTGGAGGCAAAGGAGGGAAGTGATAGGCGTGTGTGGGGAGCAAACCCCAGAGGGCCTTTGTTACAAAGACTTGAGCCAGGCGGTGGTTGGGCTGTAGCCTAGACCTCCCAGCCTTCCTGGTGTCCCCCGTGGACCTACGTTAGTAGTGAGAACAAGGCACAGGCGTGAGGGGACTGTGGGGGGCCAAGCTCAGCCGCAAGGGGCCACCCCTTTCTCCCTTCCTCTCTTGTCCTGGTCAAGCACAGTGGAAAGGGTGAGTCATTTGATGGTGGGCATGGTTCCTCCTGTAACTGAACGGAGATGCATTTGCTAATGCTGGTGACCACTGACCTCTGCCCAGAATTTTCAGTTTGCCAAGCACTTTCATGAATGCGGTCAAATGGGAACAAAATCCTTTGAGAAAGGTTAGAGGAGCAAGTATTACAAGCATTATATCGTCCTTGTTCTACAGATGAAGAAAATGAGGCTCAGAAAACAGCTAAATACTGGGCAGTGGAGCCTGGATTCAAACCCAAATCTTAAGATCCTCATCCAGACACACCTCTTTTCCTGGGTGGGAAGGGGCATGTAGGAGGGCAAGTTTGGAGTTAGAGACAGAGGAAATAGAATGCTGAAGTCCCCACCCTGAGGTCTGCCTGCCCCAGACGTTTCCCAACAAGCCCACAGTGGGAGCTGCATTTGTGTGTGATGGTTCTCAGCTGAGGTGTTCCGGGCGGTTGGCATGGGGCAGTTCTGTGTTGTTCAGGATTGTTCTGGGTGGTTGTTCAGGATTGCAAGGTGTTTGGCACCATTGCCTTGCACCCAATATAAATGGGCATCATGATAATAAAAATGTTCCAGTCATTTCCAAATGCTTCCTGGAGGCTGGGGCTGTCCTCACTTAAATATTGTGTCTCTTAAGAAGGGTAGCATGTTCACTTGTATTAGTGGCTGATCTCTAGATTTGGAGCATGCTCTATCCCCATGCCTTACATGGAGGGAAAGCAAACCACAGAATTGAACGGGCAATACACAGCCCACTGGCTGCATTCACCAGCAATTGGCAGAGGGGAGGGTGGGCTCATGGATGACGCTGTCTGAAACAGAGCTCAGGCTCCCATTGCTCTCACGTCTAGAGAGATTTAGGGGACATTGTACAAAGAGTCTATTTCTTCCAGTAAATGTAGCTACCTATGGAAGTCATTGGTTCTTAATTTATGGGTAGTGAGACTATACTGTCTGGTTTACCTCGGGATGGTTCCAGTTTATTCCTGTTTTCTTGGCATCAGTGTCAGTTACACCCTCTTTCCCTCTGGAATGCATCCTGGTTTGCATAATAAAACATAGATTCCTCCTAATAATTCCTCCCAATATGGTAGAACTCAGACCAGGGTAATTCCCTATATCCTGTGTCCTGAGAACCTCCACAGAGCCTAGAAGAAGTTCCTCCTTTGAATTACCGTATGTACTTAGCCACTGTTATGGGCTGATGTGTGTCCGCCACTAAATTTACATGTTAAATTGCTAATCCCCAGTATCTCTAGGATGTGACTGTATTTGGAGATAAGGTCTTTAAAGAGGTAATTATGTTAAAATGAGGTCATTAAGGTGGGCCCTAATCCAATATGACTGATGTCCTTATAAAAAGAGCAGATTAGGACACAGACACACACAGAGGGAAGGACACAAGAATACACAGGGAGAAGACGGCCATCTACAAGCCAAGGAGAGAAGTCTTAGAAGAAACCAACCCTGTCCTCGACTGACCTTGATCTTGGACTTCTGGCCTCCAGAACTGTGAGGAAATTAACCTGTGTGGGTTGGGCCACCCAGTCTATGCACTTTGTTATGGCTCTAGCAAACTAATAGAGTCACCTTCTGGGATATATAAAATAGTACTGACCCCCAGGAAATAGAAAACACAGTGTTCTTGGGGTAGTGGCACCTTGGGCCTGATTTACCACACAGCTTCACTTGGGCTGGAAGACCAAGGGCCTGAGTAAGAAAAATCATTCTCTAGGAGCCAGATCTAGAGACAGGGGCCCTGGTCAGTGTGAAGTAGCCATGAGGAGTTTGTGGTCCAGCCTGTGGGAATTGCAGACCTTTACAAAGCCCTGGAAGCAAGGCTTGGCTCCAGGGCCCCCACACCCTCAGCTGTACTGGCTTTGTAGGAACCGTGCCAGAACCCTCCACAGGTTGACCCTCACAGAGAGGGTGTCAGCTTCTTATAACCTAAGGACAGAAAGAGGTCCATCGAATCTTAAGGGACCAAGGTCTCTAATCAGTCACCATCAGAGGTCACCATCCGTTGCCTCTACCCTCTCACCTGGATCAACTTTATAAGACTAAGGCCTACAGGAAGCTGAACTTGCCCCTGAGACCGTATTAGAGGAGGTGACAATGCCGAGATGGTTTTTAAGAAAATCCCTAGGTGCCCAAACACACAATGTCTATTTATACAACACCCCCACCATTGTCAGTAGCTGTTCATTGCAGAACAAAAATCATATCTAATATCTCTCATATAATTATCAAACCTAAGTATTTGTTCTCTCTGGAGTATAGATTCCTGATTACTCACCCACCACCCAGTGTGTATTTCTCTTTAGGGAACTTTAAATATTATCTATATCTACCCAGAGGATGTAGGTAAAAAGGAACACATATTTATTACACTGTCCCTACTGAGGTATCTGAAGCAAATTATAGATAGTAGAGCCCTCTCTTTATGTGTATTTTTCATATGGAGTATTTTATAGGGTATATATCATATATATCATTCAAAGATATATATGTATTATATAGATGGATAGATAAGAAATACATTATAGGAAGAAAAAATCTTTTGTACTTGTGTGTGTATGTGTATACATAGACACATAGAGACACACACATGGACACATGGACACACATGGACACACACACATACACACATGTACATATACAAAAGAAGAATTGCTCAGTCAAGAGACAGTATTTTTGAGGATCTTGATTCACGCTGTTAAAGCACCTTACAGAAGGGTTGTATCATGATATGGTGCCACAAGGATATAAAGAGTAGATGTTTCACTGGATAATAATGTGTATTGTCATTTAAAGAAATACATGCTAGTTTATAGATGAAAATCATGTCTCATTTTAATTCCTGCATCTTAAAAAAAAAAAATGACAAGATTGAATAGTTTTTACGTGTTATTAGCAGCATTTTGTCTTCTTGTGAATTGTTGGTTTTCATATTAGTACTTTTTAGGGCTCTGTTGTTTTCTTATCAGTTGGCGCTTTAAAATCATGGCTGTAGACCTGCTCTGATGCCATCTTGGGCACATGAGGAAATGTACCTCGGATTCCGTGGCTAGAGGCTCAGGTCAAATCCAGACTGAGGCTTGCCTGACTCCAGCTGATTCTTCCCCAGTCACATGGCACTTCTTTCCAGCGTGCCAGGGAAATAGCAGGTTACGCAATGTCTGTGTGGGGTCTGAGGCAATTCAGAGCCAGGACCCACATAAATATGGAGCTTAATTACTACGATGTAGGTCCTGGAAACGTCTCATAAATAATTTCTCATTTAACCTCAAAATACTCCTATTAGACAACAATCAAGTATAATTATGATATTGACATTTTACAGATGAAGCTGCTAGGGTAAAGTAAGATCCATGTGCATTAGGTCAAGTAGAGGTCAAATCCAGTCTTAGACTCAATACCATTATTTTATGATAATATGTAACACTCCATTTATCTGTCACCATCAGGAGGAAGAGGCAGTCACTTCAGTTAATTTTCGGTTAGATAAAAATTACCCCTTTAAATACCAATTTTTAAAAACCTTTCATGGAACTTTCACAAAAAAAATAACTGATCATACACATTTATCTTTTCTTCCTCTTGAGGAACCACTAAAATGATAGTAAATAAAAATTATAAAGGTATAAAACACAACCATGAAGAGAATGTCACAGATGAAAAATTGAAATTCTTGAGAGAGAGAGTGGGATTGAGAGAGACTGAGCATGTATATAGGGAACTTGTAACCATGGAAGTGGGGCCTACAAGGTCTGGACCAAGCAGTGCTACTAGGAATTTGCTAGGAAAGTAAATTTGTGGGCCTCATGCCACACCCACTGAATCTGACTCCTTGAGTGGGGCCTGGAATATGCATTTAATGGGCTCAGATCATCCCTATATACAGTTGAGTTTGAGAAGCATGAGCTTAGAGAACACCTGGATGATACAGCTGAGGATGTTGTTCTTCACCTTCCTAATCCCAGAGAGGCTTGGCATTTGCAAGTACCAGATGTGAGAAACAGAAAACAAGCTCCCTCCTGTCCTTTGTGGGACCCAGAGCAACAGTACACGTGGGGTCCCTCAGCCCCCAGCTGACATCCCTTCTCTCCCCTGCCCCCTATTCTGTACCACTCAGGGCTGTCCATGCACCTGCATAGCCAGCCCAGTTGGCATATTGTGGCTCCATTTACACCCCCCACAAATGGCCACCCCTTGACTACCATCCAAGGCCTGGGGAGAACCCCACACAGGGCCTAGAAGGAAGAGTGTTGGGGCTGAGTGGGCAGGGACTTCTGGGGTCCCAGTTACTCAGAGCATGGTCTAGAAAGGGAACTGTGAATATTGGATGGATCATCCCTTGGCTCCTCAAACTCCTTGCCTAGTGGGGAGGGCTGAGGCCAGAGGAAGGACAGAGCAGGAGCCTCATATATCACAGGGACTAGGGCAGGGGCTGCAGGCACGTGGCGGAGAGTGAAGAGAGAAGAGGAAGATACCATGGGGTTATGGGCAGGCAGATTAACTGAAAGCACATACATAGAATACTTGGCATTCCTTAACCTCTCCATTAAACTTGGCTTCCAGGATATTCTTTCCTAAATTGAAAAATTGGATATCTTTTAGAGGAAAGAACTCTGCATTTTCTCTTCTAGGGATCTCCCTAAAAAATAATCATACACTTCTGGCCTGATCATCCTGGGCCGTAGCCTAACAGATGAACACCCGCCTATAGGCACCAAACCCCTAGTCAGCTCGTGGTTGTCACATTTAAGATACAGATACAATTCAGGATCAACAGACAGTTGAGGATTTTGAACACCATGAAAGAGAAGATGGAGATAAGCTAGAATAAAATATCCTCATGGAAAACCATAATACGTAAGAAAATCCAAGAGAACATAAATAAAACCCTAGTTAGAATCCTCTGAGATAATATGAATAATTAGCATTCATGAAACAAGAAATTATTAGAATGGAGAAAGCAAAGTAGAAAGAGTTGTCTGACATGAGGACTGTGGTAGCCAAAATGGCTGCTGGTGGCCCATTCAACAGCCATTGTCCTCTCTTCCCCTTTCCTGACAGAATCCTGATTGCAGCCAGCCTTCTCCAAATGCCTTATGTTTCAGGGGAAACTTGGCCCTTTCCCGGCACCAGGAGTAGACCTTGACTAAGATAATAGTGGTAATTCTGTTCTCTCTGTCACGTCATTGGCTTAGGAATGGGTATGTGAATATACTATTGGCCAGTGAGGTGTGAGGCCAAGTCTGCAGTAATGTTTCTGGGAAAGATTTTCCTTATTAGTAAAAAAGGACACAATGCAGACGTTTCCTTTTGTTCCTTCAGATCTAGTTGTGTGAGGATATGATGCTTGGATTTGCTGTAGTCACCTTGATACTAAAAGTCTCCAGGTCCAACCATAAGGATGACACATTGAAGTTGCCAGAGCCCCTATGTCATTAAGAAGCTGAGTTTATTAATCCCTTGTGCCACCCACCTCTGGACTTTTTCTGTGGGAGACAATCCCCTTTTGGTTCAAACCATTTTGAGTTGAGTCCTCACTTACTTGTGGGCCAAAAGCATCTTACCTGAGATATTGAAATAAAAATATTAAATATTTTATTTTTTATATTTATTTTTATTTTATATTTATTTTTATATAAATATATGTATATTTATATTTGTTTTTAATTTTATTTTATATTTATTAAATTTTTATTTTAATATTATTAAAATATTAAAGAAAGTCCCTACAAACACACAAATGGGCAGAAATGGGATATATGAGTTGAAAGGTCAGCCTTAGAAGATCACCCCAGGGAAGAGTTCTAGAAAGAGCAGAGGAATGGAGGAGGGGGGAAATTATCAAGAAAGAGTACAACAGAATGTTCCAGAGTGAGGGCTGTTTGTGTCCAGATTGGAAGGTCTTCTCAATTGTTAATTAAAATAATTGGAAAAAGATCAAAATATGGACACACCATTGTGGAATATCAGAACACCAAAGATAAAAAGTATGTTTTCGGAGAGGAAACAATAGGTCACTTTGATGAGAAAAGACCATATATTCTCTCAGCAATACTGGATGCTAGAAGTCGATGGGGCAATTTCCTTAAAATACTAATGAAAAATTATTTTCAATGAAGAATTCTCCACTAACCAAACTACTAGTCAAAAGAGGGTAAAATAAATGCATTTTCAAACATGCACCCAGAAAGAGGAAGATACATGGGAATTATATTATTATTTGGTAAACACCCGCTTCTCTCCCCTCTGCTACAGAGAAATGTACTTTCCCTCCCTTTGAGGCTTGGCTGTGTGACTTACTTCATCCGGTGGATTGCGAGTACATGTGACATATACCATATTGATCAGAGGCTTTAAGTGTGCTCGTGAGGTTAACCTTGGCCTCTTCTATTCTGCCTTCTCTCATAAAAAGAGCAAGCCTCAGGCAGTGCTGCTTTTTCAATCTGAATCCCAGGACGGGGAACTTGAACCATCCCACAACCTGGAAACAAGGCAAATGGCACTGAATTGTTTCACAGCAAAGGAAATCTAGATATGATGGAAAGCTTGAAAAAGAGAGTAGCACAACCCCAAAAGGAAGGCTAGAGGAGACACTAAAACAAAACAAATCTTACAAGAAAGTAAATGTAATCATAGAACCACAAATGGCTCTACTATTAACAGTATTTATCGTCTTTACTGATTTAACTGAAATACCAATATAACTTTATTGAGTAGAGGTCAAGATTCATTTCCCCCCCATACAAATAGCCAATTGTTTCAGCACAATTTGTTCTATTTCCTCTGCTCACTGAATTGCTTTGGCAGCTTTGTTGAAAATCAATTTACTTTATATGTGGGGGTCTATTTCTGGGCCCTCCATTCTGTTCCATTGATCCAGCTATCATTATGCCAATACCACACTCGATTACTGTAGCTTTATGGTAGGTCTTGAAATCAGGGCTCAGGATTCAACTTTGGTCACTCTTTTTTAGATTGTTTTGGTCATTCTGGGTCTTTGAATTTCCACATATATTTAGAATCAACTTACCAATTTCTATTTTAAAAACACTGTAGGTGTGATAGGGATTATGTTCAATCTGTAGATTGGGGCGAGGAGAACCCACATGTTAACAATGTTGAGTCTTCCAAACTCTGGGAATGATATCTTTATTTATTTAGGTACTAAGTTATATCAGCTGTTCTGTATTTTCAGGGTAGAAGTCTTACATGATTCTTGTTAAATTTGTTCTTACATTTTTTTATATTTGCTGACACAATTGTAAGTGAAGTTTTTTTTTAAATTTCATTTTCCAATTATTTGCTGCTTTTTATATTGACCTTGTATCTGGTAACCTTTCTAATTCCACTTATGAAGTTTAATATCTTTTTTAAAAAGATTCATAAAGTTTTCTATGTAAACAATTATTTCATCTGTGAATATTTTACTACTTCTTTTTCAAACTATATGCTTTTTTCCCCCTTGCCTGTTGCCCTGGATAATACCAGAAGTGGTAAGAGCAGACATCCTTGCCTTGCTCCCAATCTTCAGGGGAAAACATTCAATATGTCACCGTTATCACCATTAGGAATAATGATTGCATAGTTTTTTTTTTAAACTTAATTTAATTTTATTATGTTATGTTAGTCACCATACAATACATCATTAGTTTTTGTTGTAGTGATCCATGATTCATTGTTTTTGTATAACACCCAGTGCTCCATGCAATACATGCCCTCCTTAATACCTACCACAGGGCTAACCTATCCCCTCACCTCCCTCCCCTCTAAAATCCTCAGTTTGTTACTCGGAGTCCATAGTCTCTCATGGTTTGTCTCCCCCTCCTATTTACCCCCTCCTTCACTTTTCCCTTCCTTCTCCTAATGTCTTCCGTGCTATTCTTTATGTTCCACAAATAAGTGAAACCATATGATAATTGACTTTCTCTGCCTGACTTATTTCACTTAGCATCATCTCCTCCAGTCCCATCCACGTTAATGTAAAAGTTGGGTATTCATCCTTTCTGATGGCTGAGTAATATTCCATTGCATATATGGACCACATCTTCTTTATCCATTCATCTGTTGAAGGGCATCTTGGCTCTTTCCACAGTTTGGCTATTGAGGACGTTGCTGCTGTGAACATTGGGGTGCATATGGCCCTTCTTTTCACTACATCTGTGTCTTTGGGGTAAATACCCAGGAGTGCAATTGCTGGATCATAGGGTAGCTCTAGTTTTAATTTTCTGAGGCACCTCCACACTGTTTTCCAAAGTGGCTGTACCAACTTGCATTCCCACCAACAGTGTAAGAGGGTTCCCCTTTCTCCACAACCTCTCCAACATTTGTTGTTTCTTGCCTTGTCAATTTTTGCCATTCTAACTGATGTAAGGTGGTATCTCAGTGTGGTTTTGATTTGAATTTCCCTGATGGCTAATGATGATGAACATTTTTTCATGTGTCTGTTAGCCATTTGTATATCTTTTAAGAAGTGTCTGTTCATGTCTTCTGCCCATTTTTTTGACTCGATTGTTTGTCTTTTGGGTGTTGAGTTTGAGAAATTCTTTATAGATCTTGGAAATCAGCGTTTTGTCTGCAGTGTCATTTGCAAATATCTTATCCCATTCTGTGGGTTGCCTCTTTGTTTTGCTGGCTGTTTCCTTTGCTGTGCAGAAGCTTTTAATCTTGATGAAGTCCCCAAAGTTCATTTTTGCTTTTGTTTCACTTGCCTTTGGAGATGTATCCTGAAAGAAGTTGCTGTGGCCAATGTCAGAGAGGTTACTGCTTATGTTCTTCTCTAGGATTTTGATGGATTCCTGTCTCACATTGAGGTCTTTCATCCATTTTGAGTTTATCTTTGTGTATGGTGTTAGAGAATGGTCGAGTTTCATTCTTCTGTATATAGCTGTCCAATTTTCCCAGCACCATTTATTGAAGAGACTGTCTTTTTTCCATTGCATATTTTTTCCTGCTTTGCCGAAGATATTTGACCATAGAGTTGAGGGTCCATATCTGGGCTCTCTATTCTGTTCCATTGGTCTGTATGTCTGTTCTTGTGCCAGTACCCTGCTGTCTTGGTGATCACTGCTTTGTAATATAGCTTGAAATTTGGCAACGTCATGCCCCCAGCTTTATTTTCCTTTTCAACATTTCCTTGGCAATTTGGGGTCTTTCCTGATTCCATACAAATTTTAGGATTGTTTGTTCCAGCACTTTGAAAAATGTCATTGGAATTTTGATCAGGATAGTGTGGAAGGTGTAGATTGCCCTGGGTAGCATAGACATTTTAACAATGTTTATTCTTCCGATCTGTGAGCATGGATTGTTTTTCCATCTTTTTGTGCCTTCTTCCATTTCTTTCATGAGTGTTCTGTAGTTCCTAGAGTATAGATCCTTTACCTCTTTTGTTAGGTTTATTCTGAGGTATCTTATGGTTTTTGGTGCTATTGTAAATGGAATTGTTTCTCTAATTTCTCTTTCTACAGTTGCATTGTTAGTGTATAAGAAAGCAACTGATTTTTGTGCATTGATTTTATATCCTGCCACATTACTGAATTGCTGTATGAGTTCTAGTAATTTGGGGGTGGAGTCTTTTAGATTTTCCACATAAAGTATCATGTCATCTATGAAGAGAGAGAGTTTGACTTCTTCTTTGCCAATTTGAATACATTTTATTTCTTTTTGTTGTCTGAATGCTGTTGCTAGGACTTCTAGTACTATGTTGAACAATAGTGGTGAGAGTGGGCATTCTTGACATGTTCCTGATCTTTTTTTTTTTTAAGATTTTATTTATTTATTTGAGAGAGAGAGAATGAGAGATAGAGAGCACGAGAGGGAAGAGGGTCAGAGGGAGAAGCAGACTCCCCGCTGAGCAGGGAGCCCGATGTGGGACTCGATCCCGGGACTCCAGGATCATGACCTGAGCTGAAGGCAGTCGCTTAACCAACTGAGCCACCCAGGCGCCCCAACATGTTCCTGATCTTAAGGGAAAGGCTTGTATCCTTTCCCCATTGAGGATGGTATTCGCTGTGGGTTTTTCATAGATGGATTTTATGAACTTGAGGAATATTCCCTCTATCCCTATACTCTGAAAGGTTTTAATCAGGAAAGGATGCTGCATTTTCTCAAATGCTTTTTCTGCATCAATTGAGAGGACCATATGGTTCTTCTCTCTCCTCTTATTAATGTGTTCTATCACATTGATTGATTTGCAAATGTTGAACCACCCTTGCATCCTGGGGATAAATCCCACTTGGTCGTGGTGGATGATCCTTTTAATGTATTGTTAGATCCTATTAGCTAGGATTTTGTTGAGAATTTTGGAATCCATATTCATCAGTGATATTGGTCTGAAATTCTCCTTTTTGATGGGGTCTTTGCCTGGTTTGGGGATTAAGGTAATGCTGGCCTCATAGAATGAGTCTGGAAGCTTTCTCTGTTTCTATTTTTTGAAACAGCTTCAGGAGAATAGGTATTATTTCTTCTTTGAATGTTTGGTAGAATTCCCCAGGGAATCCATCAGGCCCTGGACTCGTTTTTGGGAGGTTTTTGATCACTGCTTCAATCTTGTTACTGGTTATTGGCCTATTCAGGTTGTCAATTTCTTCCTGTTTCAGTCTTAGCAGTTTATAGGTTTCCAAGAACGCATCCATTTCTTCCAGGTTGCTTAATTTATTGGCATATAGTTGTTGATATTAATTTCTAATAATTGTTTCTATTTCCTTGGTGTTAGTCGTGATCTGTGTGTGCTTGAGAAGAATGAGTATTCTGTTATTTTAGGGTGGAATGTTCTGTAAATATCTATGAGGTCTAGCTGGTCCAGTGTGTCATTCAAAGCTCTTGTTTCTTTGTTGATTTTCAGCTTACGTGATCTTTCTGTTGCTGAGAGTGGAGTATTGAGGTCTCCTACAATTAACATATTATTATCAATATGACTCTTTATTTTGGTTAACATTTAGCTTATGTAGATGGCTGTTCCCACATTGGGGGTGTAGATATTTACAATTGTTAGATCTTCTTGTTGGATAGACCCTTTAAGAATGATATAGTGTCCCTCTGTGTCTCTAATTACAGTCTTTAGCTTAAAATCTAATTTTTTTGATAAAAGAATTGCTACCCCAGCTTTCTTTTTAGGTCCGCGGCATGGAAGATGGATCTCCATCCCTTCACTTTCAGTCTGGATGTATCTTTAGGTTCAAAATGAGTCTCTTGTAGGCAGCCTATGGATGGGTCCTGTCTTTTTATCCAATCTGCAACCCTGTGCCATTTTATGGGAGCATTTAGACCATTCACTTTGAGAGTGATTACTGAAAGATATGAATTTGTTGTCATCACGTTGCCTGTGAAGTCCTTGTTTCTATAGGTTGTTTCTCAATTTCTGTTCTATATTGCTCTTGGTGTCTTTCTCCTTTTATAGAACCCCCCTTAGTATTTCTTGCAGGGCTGGCTTAGTGGTCACATATTCTTTCAGTTTCTGCCAGTCTTGGAAGCTCTGCATCTCTCCATCCATTCTAAATGACAGCCTTGCCAGATAAAGTATTCTTGGCTGCATGTTCTTCTCATTTAGTACCCTGAATATGTCTTGCCAACCATTTCTGGCTTTCCAGGTCTCTGTGGATAGGTCTGACGTTATTCTGATGTTCCTCCCTCTGTACGTAAGGAACCTCTTCCCCCTAACTGCCCTTAAGATGGTTTCCTTGCTTCTAAGATTTGTGAGTTTTACTATTGCATGCCAGGGCATTGGCTTGTTTTCCTTGATCTTGGGAGGGATCCTCTCTGCCTCTAGGACATGAATGTTTGTTTCATTCCCCAGATTAAGGAAGTTCTCACCTACGATTTGCTCAAATATATCTTCTAGTCCTCTCTCTCTCTCTCCATCCCCTAGGGGTTCCAATAATTCTGACATTGGAATGTTTCATGGTGTCACTTATTTCTCTAATTCTGTTTTCATGGATTTTGAGTTGATTCTCCTTGGCCTCCTCTTTATTCTTCCTTTCTATCAATTGGTCTTCTAGATCACTAATTCATTCTTCTGCCTTGCTTACCCTAGCTGTTAGATTAGCTAGATTAGATTGGATCTCACTGATAGGATTTTTAAATTCTGCCTGTTCAGCTTTCATTTCTGCCCTTAGAGACTCTATGTTGCTATTAATCGATTTCTCCATTCTAGCTATTATCTTCACAACTGCTACCCTGAATTCCATTTCCGACATCTTGGTTATATCTGTATCCATTTGTAAATCTGTGGCAGAAGTCACAGTCTCTGAGTCTTTCCTATTTTGGGGGTTCCTCCTCCTAGTCATTCTGTTGAGGGGTGGTTGAGGGAATGTACAGAATCCAAATTATTGACCACAACCCAAACAGGATGCACCTGTTTTATAGGGACCTTAGTGTTGTCGGCCTCTTGTTCTCCCAGCCTGCCTCTGGAGGAGGGGCCTGCCGTGTTGTTACTCAGGCAACCGGGTTTGGGCAGAGTTGCCCTGCTCTCTGTGGGAGGGGATGGGCTCAGTGAAAACCGGTTTTTTGGGGCTTTCGTTCTCTGGCGTCTTTCCCTGGTAGCTTTACGTGTCTCTTCCGAGAGTCAGAGCAGAAGAGATCATTTTCAACTCTCTGCCTCAGAGCAGAGAGATTGCAGTCTGTTCTTCAGTGAGCTCTCCAGGCCACACTATCTCCTTTTCTGTCTGTGCTGCTATAAACTGCAGCGTCCTAGGTTGTGCACCCCTCAGCAGGGCTCCCAGTCCTTGCCTCCGGGTCGGGGAACGTCTCTGTCCTTTGTACTTCTAAAACCGCCAGCCACCCAGTTCGCACAGTGGTCCTGCCGATCTGGGTTTCAGTCCGGAGGGCTGCCCTAAAGTCCTTTTCCCACCGCTACTGGTCTGCCACTACCGGTCTGTGAGTCTGTGCCCAGTACCCAGTGCTGGAGGCTATTGCTCACAGTGGTGTAGGATCCCGGTGGCTTGGCTCCCTCCCCCTTCTGTTTATCTTCGGGTATGTGCCCACAGAATCTTGGCTCCCTGCTTCATACCTCAAAACCAACCGCCTGCAATATTCTGTTTGTAGAGATCCAGATCTATCTTCTTATATCCCAGGCTGATTTCATGGATGTTCAGAGTGGTCTGGAGGATATCCAGCTCAATCCCAGGACGAGTTGGAATAGGGTCTCCTACTCCTCTGTCATCTTTTCCTCCTGCATAGGTTTTTCATAGACATCTTTTAACAGGTTGAGGTTTTCTTCTATTCCTAGTCTGAGAATTGTTAAAATTGTAAGTATGTGTTGAATTTTGACAGTCTTTCCCATCTCCATTGTGGTGGTCAGATGTTTTTCTCTTTCATTCTGTCATTGTGATTAATTACTTTGATTTTTAGTTATTGAACCAACATTGCATTTCAGGAATAAATTCCACTTAGTCTTGAAGAGATTTGCTAAATTTTGTTAAGGATTGCTTTGTGTTCATGTAATAAAAGATAGTAACCTGTGATTTTCCTTTCTCGTGATATCTTGAATTTTGATGTTAAGGTTATATTGGACTTATGAAGAAATTATTGGGTTTTCCTTTCCTCTCTATTTTTTAAAAGGAATTATTTTAAAGATGTTATTTATTTATTTGAGAGAGAGAGAATGAGAGATAGAGAGCACGCGAGGGAAGAGGGTCAGAGGGAGAAGAAGACTCCCTGCTGAGCAGGGAGCCCAATGTGGGACTCGATCCCAGGACTCCAGGATCATGACCTGAGCCGAAGGCAGTCGCTTAACCAACTGAGCCACCCAGGCGCCCTAAAAGGTTTTTAAAGATTATTCCTTCTTCCTTTTTATATTTGGTGGAGTTGACTGGTGAAAGCATTTGAGCATGGAGTTTTCTTTGTGGTAAAGTTTTTTTATTATTGATCCAATTTTTAAAATAGATAGGACTACTTCCATTTCCTATTTCTTCTGTGTCAGTTTTAATAAGTTGTGTCTTACTAGGAGATTGTCTGTTTCATCTAAGATGCTGCATTTATTAGGATAAAATTTAACCATATTATCCTTTTAATATCTGCAGAATCTGTAACAATATCCCCACTTTCATTCCTCATGTTGGTACTTTGTGTTTTCTCTTTTTTTCTTGATCAATCAGCCATCAGTTTATCAATCTCATTAATCTTTCAAAAACTGATTACTGGTTGTCAATTTCCTCTATTTGACTGTTCCTGTTTAATGATTTCTGCCCATATTTTTTTTCCCTTTTCTGTGGTTTTAGTTTGCTTGAGATAAAGACTTAGACCACTGATTTTAAATCTTTCTTCTTTTCTAATATAAGCATTGAAAGCTATAAATTTCCCTCTAAGTACTATTTCACCTATATCTAACAGATTTTATATATTATCATTCCATTATCATTTAGTTCAAAGTATTTTCTACTTGTGATTTATTTTTTTGACTTATGAGTTATTAAGAAGTATCGTTTAGTTTTAAAATATTTGGGGATTTTTTTTGTTACCAATTTCTAATTTAATCCATTGTGGTAAAAATATACTTTAAGATTTCAATCTTTGAGATTTATTGAGACATTTATGGCTCAAAATATGACCTATATCTTTTTAACAATGTGTATTCTATTTTTCATTTTGGGCATAATATTGGATAAATATCTTTAAGGTGAAGGTAGTTGAAAGTGTCATTTGTATCTTCATAGTCTTACAAATTTTTATCCAGTTTTCCTGACCATTATGATAGTGGAGTATTAAGATCTCTAAGATTAACTTCTTTATTTCATTCTGTTAAGTTTTACTTTATGTATTTTTAAGCTCTGTTATTATGTTCACATACAATTACAATTCTTTTGTCTTCTGATGAAATGGTCTTTATCATTAGTTAATGTTTCTCTTTATTTCTGGCAATACTTTTTGTTTTGAAATCTATTTTCCCTGATAATATGCTTATGCTTACTGTTTGGTGTGTCTTTCTTAAAAAAAAAAAAAACAACAACATGTTTCCTTTTATTTATATTTGAAGTGCATCTCCTTTAGATAGCAGAAACTTGGATCTTAATTTTTATACAAACTATTAGAGCCTTTCTAAGTCCCTCAAATTGAAACACTGAATTCAGGACCTTTGCTTATTGTACTCATGTCAATAAGTTTGTCCTGGCCTAATATTATATCCCCTCCATTCTGATCCAAACTTTTAAGTTCCTTTTTTATACATGTTGCCCCAGACTTTTTATTATATAGTCAACAAATCTTGGATTCATTTTCTGTGTTATCTCCTTATGGGTCACACTTTGAGATGACTCCTTGGGGACCTGATGGGACTTGAGTCTGGACATAGCTCTAAAAGTGATGCGTGGTTGTAGGGATAGTCTTGAGGAGGATCAGCATTGCCCTGCAAGACAAGAGATGCCATCACAGGCTCTTCAGGGAAAGGAAGACTAGGGCAGATAGGGCAGAACAGTATGCTGCCAGTAATAGGAAAAATAAAAAACCTTGCAGAATATGGGAGTTCAAGGTCCTTGGCTTCATTTGAATCTATTCATGTATCACCATTCCAAATATTGGTACCCTTATTCTTTCCAATTAATGCCCTAAATTTAACATAAGAGATTCTGTGAGCTTATAAATTCAACTTGAATAGTAATTCGGCTACCCACAACACTATACTTTGTTAAGTTTTCAGATATCTCAGCCCCCAAGCTGTAAGATAAGTCACTCATCATAGAGATCATACCTTACACAATTATGGGAAGGGTTTAAGAAATGAAGATGTAGAATGGGAAGTTAGAGGCTCACAGAAGGAGGCACTGATATGTATAGACAAGTAAGACCTTCAAGGGAAACTAAGAAACCAAGCATGATAGATGGTCAGAGTGGGACTGTGTAGAGAGAAACTTGTGGAGGGGAAACTGGGAAGCCATTGCTTCCATACCAACCTCTGGGGGTCTGCTGCCAGGAGGCTGGAGGTGGGCTGAGCTGGTTGTTGCCCTGCAGGACTGACAGTCAGGCAGAAGAGCTGGGTATGGAGTGAAGGAGAGTGAGGGCAAGCTGGAACTTGCTAGGCACCTCTTCTGCTTGTCATCATATCAAACTGCAAAGAACTTCAGAGAGTAATGGCTGCTGCTTCACTTTCGATTCCTGAATTTCATGCTTGTTCTTCTTTTAACAACTCTAGTCTGGAATCCTGCAGAAGGGGACTCTGGATAATAAAGTTCTTGGTTTAGCCAAGCTGACAATAGAACAACCCAACACACACTGATTTTCTCATCCCAAGATTATTTCTAAAACCAATAAGAGTGATTATCAAAACCAGTGATGCAGATTTTGGTAATGAATTTTGATGTGCTAAGTAAAAACTTCTAGATTACTCTCAAGTGTGTGTATATATAGATCTGTATATATGTATATGTATATATGGATTACATGTAATTTTACTTTTTGCTGTTTATTCATGTATTTTATCTTTTATATTGAACATGTATTATTTTTAATCAGAAATTTCATGAATTAAACCAGCTGAGTAAGTCCTTTCTTTTGCCTTTATTTGGAACTAATTGCTCAATGGCACATGTACATACAGTTAACATTAAATTTAATCCATCAAAACCTCTGATCTGAAACTTCTAGCATTCTAGGCATTACCATCTGAGTTCTTAATTTTGAATTTTATTGAGTAGATCAATGACTCTTTTTCTGTACTTCTTCCTCTTTTCTACCTCCTCCTTTCATTATGTTACAAAGAAAAAAGCTTATTTATTTTCATAGTTGCAACCCCTCCCCTCATCCCTTCATATTCTTCTTTACATAAGTGAAAACATTAACCTTCTCATTTAATGAAAATCATGGCCTCGAGGCTTTGGCACTGGACAGAGGCACAGATGGCCTTAGGAAGAGGTACAGACACTGCCTTGGGATTGGCCGCCTCTGGCTGGATCTGTGCACTCTAAATCTGCACAAATCAGAGCAAAATGCCTGGCCTCGTGAAATGGTATTTAAATTTGGCTACTGGGGAAGAAGGGTAGAAAGCTAACAACCGTGTCTTGGTTTCATCTTTGGGTTGGAGGGTGGGGATATGGGTTTCTATGCCCCTTGGGGAACAAAGGAGCTGGGCTGGCACTTAATTTCATCATGGAATCATCTACTACGACCATCCAGGGGCCTGTGCCCGCTGGTCCCATTCCTCTGACTATATTTAGTCCATTATGAATATGGAATAACACTGAAGATGATTCATATCGACATCCCTCTGTCTAGCCTAATAACGTCAAAGTCATTAACAACAACGTAAGTTCACCCTGACAGTGTGGTTTGCAAACCTAGCTCTCCCCAGGGCCCTCCTCTGCCGTCTTGATGTCCTGGACACAAGAACCCAGCATGCATGCCCTTCCACTCCCCAATCACCTCCCTGCTCCGGCGGCGGGGTGAGGGGAGGTAGAAAAAAGCTATAAAGGCCACAGAGACAAAAGAACGCTGTTGGCTATATGGACTGTGGGTAAAATGTGGAGTCAGCAGGAGGTGGGCCATCATCACAGAGAGAGAGGTGAGGGTAGAATGGGAGTTAGTCGAGAGGTCTTTTCTCATTCTGTCTCTGCCTTTCATTCTCCCTACACATCCCACCTGAGCTGCTGAGACTCCATAATCCCACTGTCACTCTCTCATCTGTCAACCTTAACGTCTTCATTATTCTTGTTTCTGGTCAGGATTTTCCAACAGAGGACTTCTCCACATAGTACCTCACATGTTACTCCACTAAGAGTAACTAAGTGACTAAGTCCTCTGTTCTTTGTCTTGATAGTATTCATCTAAATAAATATATTTTCCTCACCAGCCTGGAAGATCTGTGAGGGCAGGGACTCTGGTTTGCCCATCATTTTATAGGCCTGGAGCAGTGACCATCATATGGTGGTATTAAAGAAATAACAGTTAAGTAAATGAATAAAAGAAGAAGAGGAATAAAGGTGGACCCATGAGGTAGGGGTGGGGAGAGAGAACTTGAGAGAGATAATTAAATATTGATTTCATTTTATGGTAGGAGAAACAGAGGTACTGAGCTGGTAAGTCCTTTCCTTCAGGCCTCTTGGCAGAATCCATATGCGTCGCTGCATTTTCATATTCTGGCATTGGGGTTCCCATCCCCACCCTGAAATCACTCGTTCCTCTAAAATTAACAGGAACTATGGTATGGGCTCACCTGTGCATGCCGATCCCTGCTTGGCCTCTCTCTGGTCTGTGACAGATCGTGGCGGTCAAGTAAAACCTAGATAACTCTGGGGTCAAGGTAGAGTACCACACAGGGACAAAGTGAAACCCTGAAACCCTTTCCTTTGTTTCTGGTGTGGACTGTCATGGTGAGCACTTTACCCAGCCTCTCTTCAGCTATCTTCACAGCAAAACTCCCCAGCCTGATTTTTGCAACACAAGGCTAAAATGGGTCTCCTCTCTTCAGTTGTGTTGCTTGGCATTTAACAGAGAGAAGCTCATAGTGTAGCTTTATCTACTTGTGCTGAGTTTCCTCTCCTTTCCTACCTCACACCCAACACTCGAGCTCAGAGGAAGAGTCTGTTCCCCAGCCTTCCTGGCAGGGACTGAGTAGCACTCTGCCCCTTTCCCCAGCATTACTTTATCTTCCTAAACACAGAGAAATGGCTCAGGAACATGAGATCAGTTGGTCCAAGGGTTACTTGCACTCTTTTGAGAGTATAGGTGCAGGATTCCCACCTGCATCTGAAGAAAAGATTTGGGGGAAAGACTCATATAATTTCCTTCTTTGGTGCTCCCAGTGAGGACCTGAGAAGTTCCTCCCAACTGTTCAATGTTGAGGGGAAGAGAAACTTGCTGGTTTCCTTCTACTACCTTCCTTCTACTTCATAAAGGGAGAGTGAAGAAAGAAATCATTTTGTCAACTAAACTTAATAGATATTCTGTTCCAAGTTAAATTAACAAATTGGACTATTAAACAAATGTGTGTGAATACTTAGATAAAGGTATGATTTTCCCTAGGAATCAGCTGAGATCATCATGGACTCATCATGTCAAACCCCCTCTTTAGGGAAACCATATTGGCAGACTGGGTGCATGCCATAGACAGGGTGTAATTTCTTCTCATACATGCACCAAGCTCAGATGGAAGAGCAAATATGATGAATTATGGAAATAAGATTGAAGATCTTAGAACTCAACAATTTCTAAGTTTCTTTAGTATCAATAATGTTTACTAAATATTTGTTTTTTCCTGTGCCTGTTTCTCCACTCAGATTTTCAATTCAATTTTGTTATTGTTGAGGCATACTTTATATGCAGTAAATGTTCTCATTTGGTTTGATGACTTTGGACAAATGAGTACATCCTTGTAACCAGCACCATAATGAGGATGCAGAACTTCAGGGCTTTTTTGATATTATGGTACAGAGTATTAACTATATCCTCCACTGCCTGCCAATACCTTCCACCATGGTCCAGAGACAGAAATAAACTGGATACTCGAGATGAAAAATACTTATTTATTTGCACATTTATATTTTAATTGTGTTAAAATACACATAACATAATATTTATCATCTTAACCATTTTTAAGGTCACAGTTTAGTAGGATCCAGTATATTCCCACTGTTGTGCAACCAATCCCCTGTACTTTTTCAGAGATGGGAAGTAATTTTGAATAACCTTTCCTTAAGTTACTGTATTGAGTTTATTGGGCATTCTCTAAGCTCCCAATAAGCCAGATCGCAAGGGAGACACTTTGGGTAGTGATCAAGAATGTCAACTTTGAAATTACATGACCCAGCTTCAAACCCAAGTCCCACCACTTAATGTATTGTATCATCTCTAAGACACCACCAATCATAAGATACATCATTATTATTTTAAACACTACGAAGGAAAACAATGTCACCAATTAAACTAGGAAGCAGTGCCTTAATAATCATTCTACATGGCAGCTGCCTCAGTTCTAGCAATGTCTTATTGCCTTGGAATTTCTTTCTTCTTTTTCAAGAAGAAAGAAATTCTTTTTCTTCTTTTGCCGTTCTTTACACTGCCCCCCTTGGCATGTGATAAGCAATCCTTTTGCACATATCTCAGGAATAAAGAGAAACAGCTTTAGCTATTTATGGGCATCTTCCTTTTTAGGTCTTGCAAAGGATTTGGTAGTCGTTTTGCTAGAAAATATGGAATTGTCATTCCTTCAGCAATAAATATTTGCATCTCAAATATAAAATTTATGATCTGCTCTGTTGTCTATTTGTGTACACAATAACTTAATTTTGTTTCCAAGTCAGAGACTATGCTTTTGAAAATATCTTAAAGAGCTGTTAGGTACAGTGCACGTAACTCGAAGGAAGGGATAACACCATGAACGGCAATGGCCAAGGTCACACAGGCGCACACAATTGCAGTTGTATTAAACTGTTACCTTGTTGCCAGCAACTGTGAGACATCATGGATTGTTAAGAGGCATCCTGATTTCAGAGATGGTAAATATGAAAAAATATGCCTGGTATAATCCATGAAATACAATGCTGTCTGTGTCCTTGGGCAGGATGTTTAACTTGCTTATGCCTCAGCTCTTGATCTATAAAATGAAGTTAATAATAGTGCTTGCCTCACAGGGTACGTGTGAACATTAAATGAAACATTTAGCACAGTAAGTGTTGTATAATAAGCATCCAATAAGTATTTTCCACTGCGATTATTAATATATCATCTTAGTTGTATCCAAGTATATCAGGTATCTGTGGCTGCATAATAAATTACCTGGAACTTCATGGCTCCAAACAATAAACACTTATTATCTCACAGTTTCTGCCGATCAGGAATTTCGAGTGGCTTAGCAGGGTGGTTCTGGCTCAGAGCACCTCATGCGGTTGCAGTCAGAAAGTCAGCAGGGCTACAGTCCTGTGCAGGTTGGGCTAAGGTTTGAGGATCCATCTCCTAGAGATGAGCTCCTATGGCTGTTGGCTGGCCTTTCTTACATGGCAGCAGGCTTCCCCCAGAGCCATGGGGGAATCCCACAGACGTGATCCAAGAGAGCAAGGGGGAGCTCACAGTGCGTTTTATGACCTAGTTCCTGAAACAGAACACTGTCACCTTCACTTTGTCCCATCCATTGGAAGCAAGTCACTGAGTCCAGCCCACACTAAAGGAGGGGAATTAAGTTCTACAAGGGAAGAATATTGAAGAATTTGTAGACATGTTTTAAAACCGCCATGCTGACAACTTCAGGTCAAAATAACGATCATCAGCTCCTCTTTCATCTCACTTGTTGGCTACCAACTATATTGGACAAGAAAGAGATGGCATGTTCAAATTCAGATACTTGGAGAAGGCTTTGTTACAGTGTGGGGGCAGGTGTGCAGTAACGCAGGAACCTGGGGCAGGCAGAGCAGAGCGGTTACCTCCCATAGGCCTGAAGGATGAGAATGGGGAGCCTAGCAAAACTCATGAGGAGACAGTAACATAGAAGAGGTTCGCTGGAGAGGAGTGATCTTTGGTCAAGGTACATAGCCAGCTTGAAACAACTTCACAGGGAGAAGCCAGGGGAATAGGTATCCTGACATCATTCTCCTGCCAGCCTTCCATTTCATGCTGGAGATGCCCAATTAGCTGAGGCCAGAGGCGTGTAAGCCCTGTTGGATGTACTACTTACAGATGAGACTGCTATAGGAGGAGGGGGCAGGGGAGAGAAAGGTGGATCCAGGATCTGGGTAAGTAAACAGGTGACATTCAGCACAATCCCTTCCCTTTCCTTCCTTAGCATCTCAAACAGAGGACTCAGTCCCATCAGCAACTTCCTCATCACGAGGAGATGTCAGGTTAACTACACTCCCCCTGAAACTTACAACACGAGCCGCCACTGGGTTCATCATTTAAGCTCCTAAGGGGAAAATGAGAAGAAAGAAAACAGTTAAGTACTCTTAAAAAACGGTTACAATCTCTGCCTCTGTGGCATCATGAGGTTTAAGTTGGAATTCATAGCAACCTCTTCCTCCACCAATTTCTTATTCCCCTTGCCCTTTGCCAGCCTCTCAGATGGACAGGGCTCTTTACTTTATAGGGATAGTTAAACCTTAATTTCTTCAGAAATGGAGTTCTTAATGGCCAGGTCTTTATTTGGTTCCCACAGCTTTCTATTAACCGGGGTTATGGGGAAAGAGGTGCTAAAAGCAATCCAGTGAATTCCTTTTGTTCTCAGTCTGGTCTTTCTTACTGCTTCCGTACAGAAGTAACCAAATTTCTCCTGATAATTGGAGTTAACCACCCCATACGGTAATCTCCCTGCTTATTGGTTTGGAGGTAAAGGAACCCAAAATGGACAGAAGGCAGATGTAGCTTCCAGTTCATCTGAAGGATCATTTGGTTCCTTGGTGGAAACTTTTCTCCGATGGGTGCTAGAATCTCCAAAAAGGTAACTGAAGTTCATAGGAACAGGAAGGAAAAATTCTTCCAGTAGGTTATTAGATATGATAGTGAGAGAGACCTCCCCCAGTTCTAGTTCTTGATGCCTGAACCCATGTGTCTTGACTATGGGAAGGTGATGTTGGTTTAAAGCAGGTCTGACATCTGAAAAAGGGTAGCCCAATTGTGTAGGGTGTTATTTCTCAGCTGGGACCATAACAGAACTTTCCATAGGCCAGGTCACTGCTTTATCGAGCCAGCTGCCTCTACAAGTTGGGGAATTTGATAAAAACCACTGAATTCTGTGGTTGTAAAATATGTCATTATTTTATAAAATATGTCTACTGCCCTTGGGCACTGTTGTATGAGATACCATCATGATGGATGAGTCATTTTTACAATTTACAAATAATGATGCTGACCGAAACACTTCAGGTAGGAAAAGCAAAGTGTGTTTATTCCTGTGAAGACACGGTACTACCTACTTTATAATAAGCAGAATCCAGTGACACCAACCTGTAAGCTGACAGGTCCCTTCAGGGAATAGAGCCACAGAGAGGGCTCAGCGTGGGTTTCTGCTGTTGGCCAATTGGTCACTCAGCCATGATGGTAGCTGGAATTGCTTTGCTGGAGAAAGGCCATGGTGTTAAGCCCACGTGGAGTCTTCCTCATTCTTCCGGGGCCACTTTGTACATGGATCCATTGAATAAGCACTAGGGTGGCTGGGGACAGAGGCTGATTGTCATCTTTAATAGGTCATTGTGCCCATGTATTTATAGGGAGTCTCCTTAGCTGTGGATGCCCTCTAGTGGGCATTTATCAGCGTAATCTCTTGATTGTCTGTTCTCAGAGTGCCATTTAAGTACACGTTGTCATCAGTTTTCCAATTTTGTTCTTTCCAAAGTCCAAATCAGCTGGCCAACCCATTAGCCACTGTCCATGAATCAGGAGAGATATGTAACTCAGGCTATCTTTCCTTCCATAGCAAGTGTGTGATAGAATATACTGTACACAGTTCTGCTCTGTTGTAGGATTTCCCTTATTACTGTCTTTCAAGGCCACCCTTGAATGTGAATATACTGGGGCATCTGCAGAATTTTGGCTGCTTACTGTGTAGATGTGTAGATCTATTCATGAACCACACCACCAGTGTTTTTTCTTCTTCTGTTAATTGGTTACGGGGAATACCACATGAGGCCATAGAAATAGGCTGAGGAAGAGGCATTGAAACACAGTGGACAGTAACATAGTAATCTGGGTTATCTCTTTGTGCAATCACCTGTGCCTTCTTGACCATTTGGGGCTCAGTCTTTCATATACAACTTCCTTCTTATAACAAAACTGATTCTGTTGTATGTGTGATTTTGTGGTTCTGTAGATAATACCCAGGTCATTATGGGAAGTTCAGGTCACATAGTCACTTGGTGACCCATTGTCAGGCATTCAGTCTACACCAGTGGCAAGTCATAAGCTACTCTCAAATGCGGATTAGTTGTTGACAGATCCTAGCTTGGCTTTATTCGGGCTACGCTGTGGTTTTCCTATTGGGCCTTCCAGAGGCTCCATGCTGCATCTGTGTCCAACATAGATGGTTCCTATATAAATGGGTCTTATGGGTCATGAAGGCAGCTTGCATCATAGCTTTCATCTGTTACAGAACCGTTTCTTCTTCTGGGATTTACTCAAAACCAACAGACTTAAAGATTACTTGGTAAATGGGTCAGAATAGCATGCCAAGGTATGTATATGTTGTGTCCCCATACCAAAAGGCCATTGAGGCCTTGTGTTTTGTGTTTGTGATAGGTGGTATAACAACTAGTCTGTCACTTTAAAAGGAGTATACCAACATGCTCTGGACCACTAGTGGACCCTGAGATACTTCCTAATGTGGCAAGACTTTGAAACTTTGCAGGGTTTAACTCTCACCCTTTGGCATACATATGTCTTACTAGAGCATCTAGGAAGTTTATTATTCCATGACTAACAGTTCTGAACAGCGGAATGTTATTAAATGACATTGATGCTGAACAATTGTGTTACAATGTTCTATAGGGTATCGGAGCAGTTATGACAGACCAAGACAGTTGGAACTCTGAGCAAACACTGTAAAAGTATATTAACACTGCCACACAAATGCAAACTGCTGCAGATTATTCTTCCCAATTGAAATGTAAATAAAGCATTTGCCAAGTCAATAGCTGGGCATCTGACCTCAGGGATGGTGATTCATTTGCTCTAGTGAATATAGTTCCTCTAGAGTTGCAACTACGATTGTAGTAACAACATAATTACATTTCCATTAATCTATTGCCATTCTTTATTACCCATCTGGGTTTTGCACCAGACACATAGGTAAGTTTATCAAGGATTTGGAAGGAATTTTCAACTGTGCATTTCCCTAGTCTTTGACAGAGCTCCTATTCTCTGCAGTTTCCCTAAGTTTACGGTATTGATTTTGTTTTACTTTTTTGGTAGGTGTGGAAAGAGGTCAGTTGCAAGGGCTTCTTCTTGGTCCTTCTTAACAGAAAAGCCTTACCTCAAGGGATGGTAATAATGTACAGAATATGCTTTTTACCTAGTATTTCTATTTCTGTTATCCAGTCTGGGACCAGTGGAACAACCCCAATGAGTCTGCATGGGCCCAGTGTAAGATGGGCTGGGCCAACACTCCATCTATTATCTGATCTCTACTATAATATAAAGAGCTTAGGCCAAGACCCCAACTACCTTCTCACTTCTGTAAGCCCCTACTTGGCAAGTGCACCACAGTGGTATTTTGAGTCTCTGGACATCAGCATTAGTTCAGAGCCAGTATCTAATAACCCCAGGAAATTGATTATTGCCCCTGTTCCAATGTACGATTACCCTGGTAAATGGCCTCAGATCCCCGTGATGAAAGTTTTATGGTTTACAGGTTACATGGTATACACATATGGCTGTATTACAGGGTCCAAACTCAAAGGGATCTAGCTTCCTCCTCAGTCAAGGGACTCTGAGTCTCGGAACCAGCTTAATTCTGGGAACTGGTTAAAGGATTGGGAATCCCCATTATAGCAACTTAGGTTAGGTTTCTGTACATCAGACCTAAAACATTTCTCTTGTATATGTCAAGCAACCTCAGTGGACAGCTTATCTATATTACATCTAGGGACCCTGTGATTAATCACCATTGCACATTAAAACAGTCTGATTATTATTTTGTCATTGTAGACTGTGATAGTAATTGCCCTCCTCGTCTCTGATAATTAAGTGATACCACCTGGCTTATACCAGTGCCAGGATCCCTTTGGTGCCCTTTAGATCAGGGAACCCAGGTCTATTGCATTAACGCCTACCAGTTTCCCTAGACTATAGAGGACAGCCACCACAAGAGCCTGCAGCAGGGCTGGTGCCCTGTTCCCCAATGCATTTCTTAATTCCTTGCTGAAGGGAGTGTTTTTTGGGCCTTCCTCCTTGGGGGTGGGAGGACAGGGAGAAGCATATTTAGGGAATATCTGAGCAGAGTGCATATAATGGATCCATTCCCCTATTCCCATTTCCTGAGCCTTCAGACTCTGCTCTGCAGAATTTAGTGAAGTCCTGCCATTTTGATCTTTTTAATTCAAGGCCATGGTTAATGATAGGTTTTGAGTAGCCAAAACACTAAACCCCCAATTTGGGGAAGGTGTACCTAGGTCAGTGAAAGCAGCTTGTTTGAATCCAGTATTTATTCCTCCTTGTCTAATGCCCTTACAATCCATCCTTGAGCTTGCCCTCCTCCTGTTTGGGGAGGTCTCATGATTACTTTTATGTATAGGCTCCTCCTCATGGAGCAGTGCTTCTATCTCCATAACAGAAGTAGCCCTTACTCTTGGACTGGAGGCAGCAAGAGCTGCTGGTGGGGGTGGCCTGAGGAGGATTGGCGTCTGCTGGAGAGCAAGTGCCCCAGGTGCATTCACTGGAAGACTTTTATCCAGAGAAGGGCGAATTAGAGGAGAAAATGGAGGGAGAGGGGGGCCGGGGGTGGGGTGGGGGTGGGGACTGCTTCCTCTGACAAGAGAGATTGAGGGATTTTAGCAGTCCAAAGTTCTCGGCCCCATCTATGTCTTTCCAAACATTCACGTCCCACGTCTCATAGTTCCACTCCTCTGCACGGGGCTCTTCACACGGCGTGGAGGCAGTTCATCGGCACTGAAACGTTTCAAGCTTTACAAGACAGGGTTAGGGCCCGATCCCCAGCCGTATTTGCCTTCCAACCACTGGAGGTGGGGGACTCTTTAAAGCTGACATGGCAGCCTTCCGATTGCATACAGTGTTCTCAACTACATAGTCAGAGTTTTTAACTGCATTTCCCTAGATTTGCACTCTAGGGCAATACACACAAATCGGTGCCAACAGAATTCTTCATTCCCTTCTCTAAAGTCTACTCTTGCCCTTGTCTTCCCTGTCTCGTTCAGTGTTGCTAATACCCACCCAGTGGCTCAACCCCAAATGGAAGGTTTCTCTCCTTCCTCATCTGCATACCCCACCTCTTAGTATAGATCGGCGTGACTCCACCTACCTTGAAAACATGCTCCTGTCCACTTACTGTATTACCTCTGTTGCTATAACTCTAATCTCAGCCACCCTGTCTCTTGTCAGTCTCCTAACTGGTCCTCTTGCATTCACTCCTGACGACTTATTCTCCACCCAGAACTCTGAGTGACCCTTAAAAAAATACAAGTGGAATGGTATTCCTCTGCTGTTTAAAAAACTCTCCAATGCCTTTCTATCATTCTACCATTAAAACGAGGAATAATCTTTTTATCTTGTTTAAAAGCCACACATGCTCTGGTACTTGCTTATTTCTCTGTTTTCCTCTATTACTAGTCTCCCTAGAGCACTATGTTTTAGCCACACGGGTCTTTTAATTCCTTGAACATGCTGGCTTCCTCCATCTTTGAACTTTTGCCCCAGCTGGCACCTCTGCCTGGATTATTTTTCCTTCTGATCTTTGAAGAGCTGGCTCCTTGTCATTCGGATTTCCCCTGAAATGTCTTCTCCTCAGAGACCTCTGCATAGCGCTTTTACCAGCTAACATTCTGTTAATTACTCCCTTATTTTTCTGCCAGTTTATCTTCTCCCTTTAAAATAGAAGCATGTTCACTAATATATCTCTACACCTAGAACCAGGCACAGAGTAGTAAGTAATAATTGAATAAATATTTGTTGAATTTGGCTAATAGGATATCATGTAAGGGAAGCCATGGAGCACATGAGCCATTAACTAAACCCTAGGGGCCTATGTAGATGCCATAAATAAAAGGATATATTACGTCTAAAGAACTTGATTTTTTTTTAAGATTTTATTTATTTATTTGAGAGAGCATGAGAGTGTGGTGGGGGGGGCTCAGAGGGAGAGGGAGAAGCAGGCTCCCCGCTCAGCGGGGAGCTGGACCTGGGGATTGATTCCAGAACTCCGGGATCATGACCTGAACCACCCGGGCACCCCACCTTGAGTTCTTTGAAATATTCAGGTTATTCAAGACAGAAGAAAACCAACAGCAGGCATGTAGGAAATTATTTACTTATGAGAGATTGAATATACACATGGAAAATGACCAGACTATATGACCTCCAATCTGCAGCAAGAAGTACAGGAAGGCAACCTATTACCTGCAGTAACCAACCCAGGAGGCCAACCCACTAGGTATAGAACCAGTCCAGGAAGCCACTTAATAACTCCTGTAGCAGGTGGTCCCAAATAGCCAGGGCTTGATTAATGGAGAGCTTTCCCCAGTTTTGCCTCCATTTCCAGCTTTGGACCAACTAGAGAAAGCCAAATAATGCACCCAAACAAATGACCTAGAGTGCCTCTCTTCTAGTTAGCTGGCTTACAGCTCCCCCCATCCAAACAGCCTCCGGTCAGGACATACCTGAAGCCTTCCCTTTTTTTCCCCACTATAAAAGCGTTCCCACTTTTCTGCTGAACGCATGTGATGGTGGCTGACTCCCTTGCTATACCAAGCTCTGAATAAATAGCCTTTGCTTATTCTCTTATAGGTGCTCTTTGTTTATTTTCGCAAATACGCCAACATATCTAACACCTAGGTAATTTGGGATAATGAAAGGATTCAGAATAAATTTTCCAGATAATTTTGCTGCATCGACCAGACCTCTGGGATTTGAGATGGACTTTTGAATTTAAATGCTGTGTATAGCACGCCATTTGATGCCAGAATAGTCTAATGAGGTTGCATTGTATTGTGTGATATATATCCCTGGGAGTATTGACTTGCTAGATCATTATGCAGTCACATTGCCTTCTCTCTTCAAAAACAGAACAGGAAAAATGGGGAAAAGAGGTTGAGTTTGAAAATAGTATAAAGTTCCCTTTCTTCAAGAAATGTCTACCAAATTAAATATATACAATTATGTATGGTTATTTATCTTTAATGGATGTTTCTGCCACAGAATTATAAGGGAAACTACCTTGCCGTTGTGGTTGCCTGTTTGGGTACTGCGAGCTGGAAAGAAATTGCTTTATTCAAACCATTAATGAAATGTCACTGTCAATCCACCTCTAACTACATCATGTGCTTTTTATTCTTTGTGTTAAAAATAAAGAAATAAAGAAGAAAATATTTTCAGATACCATCTTATTCCCGTAGAAGAGAGCTGTGTTCTAACCCCAAGCTTTATACTTATTTCCTGCTTATTTATAAATTTCACCATTAAAAAAATCAAACATCCAAATTTAAGAACATAAAAAAAAATCATCTTGAAGAATTTTCCCCTTGTATATTATTATTTCCAGTCACATCCTCTAATTTTTCTGATGATTTAGTGAGATGTTTTCCCTCCCTTTCTCTCTCTCTTATCCCCTCCCTCCCTCCCTTCCTTTCTTCCTTCCCTCCCTTCTTTATTTCTGTTGTTTTTATTTTTGCAAGGACAGAAGCAGAGTCTCTAAGTTACCTTTTCCCCCCGTGGCCCTACACTTTCTTACTCAGGCCCCTGATATGTGTATGCTTAACCCAGATTTTGAAAACAACATATTCTTAAGAGACCATAATAGGTGAATAATGACCCTCAACTCCTGATGTGGTTCTAGGATAGAAGATGAGGAGTAATATGAAGTGTATTTGATAAAAATTGCTCTGGGTTTCCTATGGCATCACAGGCTTGGCTAAGATAGGGCCAGGCGGCATGTTTAGTGGAATCCTTAATACTAAAGATGTAGTATTTCTCCTGGATAACTTGGAATTTCAGCAGCCACATCCTAGTCAGTCCTGGCTCCCTCAAATTTCCCAGCTCCCTCAGGAAGATACTTGGGCAAAACTAAATCAAGACAACTAAAGCTTTTCGCAAGCAATTGCATTGCTGGGGCAAGAGGTTGCCTGCTATAGGTGAGTGCCATGACTCAAACTTTTGAGCCCGCTTTTTGACACCTCTGGTCAAGGATGGATCTGATCAGCCTGTTGTAGGAGGGAGGATAGTGCTGGAGGGAACACAGAATTGGAAGCAAAAAAAGGGTCAACAGTGGCATCTTTATTGCAGACTTTCATTTATTTCATTATATTGGACGGGGGAGAAAGGGATTACAGGGGCATGTCTTGGCCCCTAGACCCAGAAGCAGAGGTTAAGTGGACCTGACAGTATCTCCCTTACTGGGCACAGTGAACTGATTGGGAGGTGGGTGTAGCCATGGGTGGAATGCGGGACCTGGAGTCCGCTTGTTACAGAGTTTAGTTTTGTGTCTGGCAAGACTCTCGACTGCCTTTGGCATTTAGAGGCACCAATAGCAACACCTAGGGCTCTGGCAATTTGCCATCTTTGGAACTTAAGCACCACTGGCATTGAGACGCTTTGCACTTTGGCAAACTGGCTCAGGCCCCCACAGCTATGGTGTTAACTAGCGTGCCTTGAATACTCGCCTTGGTGCGCAGCAAGCACAATGCAAAGGGCAGTATATATGTTATTTCCGTTAGTCTTTGATACAACTTGACAAGGGGGATACAAACAATATCTTTCTTTTGCAAAAGATGAAACTGAGCCTCGGGGAGCTTAGAGGCTGCCCATCCAGTGTGTGTGAGGTGGAGATCGAAGGTGTACTTGATGCATAACTTACAGGTCTACATCCATGATACCAGTTTCCCTACTATCTGGGAGAAATAAGCCCACCAAACTTCCCCTCTCTCTTCTTCCTTTTGTGCTGGCTTATCAAAAACAATTTCCCTGGCTCTAAGAAGAAATGAGAGCATTTCTCAGCTTTCTGGATGGGACTAAAGCAAAATGGGGTCCACGTCTGACTCAGCACTGGGGTCTGGGGTTCGTAGTTATGCCATCACACATGTCCCAATTCTTGGATTTTGGACTCAATTACATACACATTTTTTTCCTTCTGGGGTTAAAAGATAAAAATGCCTGGCCTGTCACCCATTTTATGTCCCTTACCTTTTCCCAGTCCCCGATTCATCTTTTCCTAATGATCATCAACTGTTAGGTCGTCCGATGATTCATTTGGAACCCTTTCCATTTATTTTCATAATATATGATGTGCTCCTGCTCATGTTCACTCCTCTCCAGCCCCTGTGGTCATAGCTCTCTACCTCCCCCACCCAATTTTGGAACAATCATCTCTAGCCATTAACCGACTTAACAAATCTTTCTGTCAGTGGGGTACTTTATGGAAATTGAAAACTAATTAACGTTTATCTCAGCGGCTAATCACATAAAATCTACTGCCTTCCTATCTCAGGTTCTAAAATAATGATTGCCCGTGAATTGAGCAAGGAAGATCTTGATAAGTCCTGACAGGGCGCAAGCTGAGATGAGAGGAAACCGGAAGGTTTCAGCCTCTTCCACTAATGAGGACCATGGGGGCCACGGCAGCAAGAGCCTCTAGGAAGAGGTGGCCTCCCCACTCGGACAGTCAGTAACCCAAACACACAGCTTGCATCTGTGTACGCAACACACACAGACGAATGTCAAACCCCCCAAAAGTTGTTGATTTTAACGCTTAAAAATAATCCTCTTGTAAAAAAATACTTAACCATTTATTCATCTATTCATTCATTCCATAAGCATTTACGTATCACCTATGCTAGGCATTTTTTTGTTCTATGTACTGGCAACTAACATGTGATCCTGTGTCAAAATTTAAGTTATAAGCCACAGACAGTCTGCAGAGGGAAGGAAAGTGATGTCCAGGGACATGTCTTCAGCAGAAAACAATCAAATAGAAAGAAGGAAAGAAACTGGTTCTCTTTCAATTTGGGAAACAGAGTTAAGCCATGTTTTCTGAGTCAGCCTGGTTTCTTTACTGCAGGACTTCTCTGAGACTTTAATATGCTAATATGTGTGGTTAATTTTGTGTGTGTATGTTTGCGTGTGTTTGTGATATTTACCATATAGGATCAAGTTTCTTAGAATGTATTTTAGGCAATTGTGGCTTACAGTGAAATCCTTTAAGCAAAAGAATTAAGACGTTTATGTGGTGGTGGGGACTTGGGAAGGACACTATTAAAAGGAACTGGTGGCAGATATTGAGCTGGCCTGGAGATCGTGTGGCATGGGGACTGCGATCACATGGCCATCATCACTCACGGGGCTGCCGCTGGTCCATCACCGTCCAAGAACAAATTCGAAACCAACACCCCTCCTCTGGGCTGATGCATCCTGGGACAGTCAAGGCTTCAGCCCTATGCCCTCCCCACTGGGTGCCCTTGGGCAGAATGCAACTCACACAATGGAATGTGGGTACCTAGTCTGGAAACCAGGGCTCTCCTTCATGCTGACCTTAACTGAACTTCTCAAAGCCACATTTTGGTCTTCCAAACAGTAAATCAACTATCAACGCAGAATTACAGCAGAATCTTACTGGAAAGTTGTTGAAAATCAGGATTTCAGGCTCATCCCCAGACCCACTGAATCAGAGACACTGAGTGGATCCCTGGAGTGTGTGGTGTTTTCTTTTTTCCTTAAAGATTTTATTTATCTATTATTTGAGAGAGAGAAGGGAAGAGCACGAGTGGGGGGAGGGGCACAGGGAGAAGGAGAATCTTAAGCAGATTTCCCGCTGGGGGTGGAGTCCCGCTGGGGGTGGGATCGGTGAGTCTCGATCCCAAGACCCTGAGATCATGACCTGAACTGAAATCAAGAGTCAGATGCTTAACTGACTGAGCCACCCAGGCGCCCCTGGAGTGTGTATTTCTGACAAGCATTCCAGGTTGTTCTGGAATGCTTGGGCAGCCACTTTGGGGAACATGTGTGAAAAGAGCCGCCTTGATTACATTTAAGTGGCAGGAGAGAGAGCAATTTTGACCCGAAACCGAGGCATTCTGTTTTGTTTTAATAACAGGAGGTAGATGGAAAGCTTCAATGAGAAATAGAATAGAACCACTATAATTAAAACTTACTACCTAAAATTAATTTAATTAGGTTTGTTCATTAAGCTGTCTACCTGTGCATTATCTATTAGAATTTCATTTACATCACTAAAGTACTTTCTATTCTAATAAAGTGCATGCTTAAAACAGATGGGTGCTTCCAAGGGATGATATTAGAGGGGTTACCTGGTCCAAAGTTCAGAGTCTCCAGCAGCTCCATCCCCCAGGTCCCCTTGGGCTGTGGTAGGAGAAGGGGCCCTAGCTGGATACAAACACCCTGAGTGGATTTACTCTAGCTGAGGGAGATGCAACCAAATATCTTACAGAAAAATAAAACAAATAATGGTTTAAAAAAGCGACTTGCCTTCATTTTGTCAAAGGCAAATTTGTTGGAATTCAACTCTTATTAATACTAAACCCATCAAATCATGTGAATAACCTTCACAAAGTTCATGGCATATAGTTAGTGCTGGGTAGATAGAAGCTTCTCAAGTATAGGAAGAGCATCACATTTACTTTGAGGTCTCCCAGAACCTAGCATTCATTAAGCAAATGCATTCTATTTATCTTTTACTCAACACATAACAGGTGATTTGTAAGTATTTGTGGCATTAATAAACATTTTATTTTTGAAAATATTTCCAAAATATTTTTTTCAAGTGGTTTAAATTGGTTGGTGTGAAAGTCCAGTCGCAGGCTTTGCAAGATCTATTTTGGGATAAAGTTCTTGTAGTTACAGGGAACATAAACTTCACTGAAATAAGAAATCCAGGGAGACTTGAGCAGGAAACATGGTGGGGTCTCAAGAGGTCTGGAAGCAGGAAATGGAACATCCCCAGGTGCTCTGGCTTTTTGCTTCTCTCTCTCTCTCCTTCACTTCCTCTCCCCCCTCCTCTCCAGACAGCTTTATGGGCTTTGCTCTTTGACCTTTGACAAACATGGTTTCCCAAGGGCTCCCAAATTTATATGTCCTCAGTTCAAATGGATACATCAAGTGAGTCTCAATCCCAACTCCAGATTCTCAGGGGAGAGAATCTGATTGGCTCATTTTGAATCAGTGTCTCACTCAAAGTCAAATCATCCATAGCTATACATGGGGGAAAGAAGGGCATGCCATACAAACATGGCCCACTAGACTCACACGTGTTGTACGTTCTCGGATAAGAGGGGTATGAGCTGGGAGGGTCCCTGTAAAGTCATCTGCTATGACATCCCTGTACCATGTCCCTTGTAATCTGTACCCACTGCCACCCTGCTCCATTTTTAGGGAATCTTCACGCTTTGCCGTTATAAGGGGAATTTATCAAACATAATAGTTGTGTCAATTAAATTTTAGTAAATGGGACATGACATTTGGATTCTGCAGAGAGTGAGTCAGTTCAAGGGATCTTGTGTGAATACTTTTAAATTCAGAAACAGCATTCGTTTATATGTTCTCTCAGGGAAGGTTTGTGCTGTTTAGATTTTCTGAAAGCAAGAACACCAACAATGGATTCATACTACTCCTCTTCGTCCACTTCATTTTCCTCACAGAACCAAACACAGCATTCGAATAGAGCACTTAGGGGAAATAACACCGTGATGACTAGGATTTCCACTCAACAGAAAAAAAAATCATTTCACTAAGTCAGGAACAGACATTTCTAAAGACAAAGATGGTATTAACATCCTAAGGATAAATATTTCAAAGTGGTTAAAATTATATTATTGTTAAGTTTGGATAAAGGACAAAATATGATATCTGTGAATCTCAAAAGAAAAGTCAACATGTCATACTTTTTATGATCCCAACTATGTAAAATATACATTTTTTGGTAAGAAGAATCACCAAAATACTAAAAGGAGTTATGCATATGAATAACTATATAAAGGCTATTCACATGTTTTTCCATATATCTTCCTATATTTTCGAAGTGACATAGCTTTTTTACTGGGGGTTGATGTAGTCTTTATTTAGTTAGTTATTGTAGTTGTTGTTGTTGTTGTTTTAACAATAGGCTTTATTTTGGATTTCAGCAATTTTCCCAGTCCTGTCTTTTTCTATCCCAAGATCCGATCCAGGATACAGTGTTTCACTTAATGGTCACGGGTCCTTAGTCTCTCCAAGCTGTGACAAATTCTCATTCATTCCTGTGTTTAATGGCTTCAGCATTTTTTAAGAGCACTGGTCAGGTATTCTGTAGAATGTTCCTGCATTTGGGTTTGTCTGATGTTTAGATCAGATTTACATATTTTTTTTTTTAAAGACTTTAGTTCTTTGAGGAGTTTTAGATTTACAGAAAAATCAAGCTGGGAGTACCAACAGCTCCTGCATGCACCTCTCCCCCGGTGCCCTCAAAAGAAAATACTTCTACAGACTCAAGAGCTGGTGGAACCTTGTGGAGTATGGAATTTCAAGCCATTGACTTCACCGATGAGTATAAGGCTCAGGACACTGAAGCAATTTGCCCAAGGTTACACGGTAGTGGCCCTACTTACAATACACCCATTTTTGGTCTGTTTTTCAATTACTTCTAAGTTAATTATCTGTAACCTGAGGGATGGCTTTGTTATAAAAGTGTTAAACTCAGAAAATTTTGTACAACGCTTTTTTAAAAAACTTATTTTAATTACAGAACTTGGAGACCGCCTTGCCTTAAGTTCCTCTCAGAAACAATGCATACTGACAGTCATTCTTCCAGCAGAGGCAAGGAGAGCCTAAATATGGTTAGCACAATGGAATGAAGACCCTGCCGAACGCATCTAGAACGTCACTGTTTACACAGTCTACCGGGGTCTTCGGGATGGCTTTTTTTCTTCCTTCTCTTTTGGGGTAGGATCAGGAGACAGACATCTTCTGAGCAGAGCATCTTTGTCTTGGACAATGGTTTTCAAAATTGCCAGGAACTCAAGGGGTACTTGGCAAGTGAAGTTCAGCTTTAGGTTGTCTGTGAGATTATTGTCCCTGTGGTTTTTCCATGGTTTTGTGTGAATGTTATTTCTGCACCCGATGTCTTTCTCCCTGTTTGGTCTGCAAGCTGTGGCCTCTGCCTCTTGCCCTAACAGAGCACTGTTCCCAGGGACTGTCAAGGAAATGGCCAGAACGCAGGCATCACAGGCACAACAGCTTCGAGATGCAAATCTTACTACGTTTTCCTTACCGTGGCCCAGATGAAAAGCAACAGTGAGATGTCTCACGTTTTCCTTGGCTCACAACCCTGATCTTCCTAGAATATAACAGCAGAAAGAAAAATCACGAGGTCAGGTTACAATCAGAGGAATGTTTGGTTCCCAGCCCACACTTGGTTTGGTGCAAGATCTTGCAGACGCTTGGGCTCTCTGACTTCTCCACCAATGGGTGCCAACCTTCCACCTCCGCGAGCAGTCCTGAAGGCCACACAGGCCCAGTGCGATGCTGGGTTCACCACCAGGGGCACCGTGCTTTGTTGCTGGTGCCCCAGCTGCCATCAGCCCTCTGGGAACCACAAAAGAAAACATAATTTCCCTCAAAGGACCACCCCTCTTTGAGCCCCAACATCAGTGTTTCTTTTATGCATCCATGCATACAAGACTTCTTTCCTTCGTCAGTTAAAGACTATAGCAAATTCACTTTTGAGGGGGTGCCTCACCCTTGCCTGACTGTCTCTCGCTCAGTATATTCATATTATTCTCAAATATAGAGGGCTCGTTCACCTTCCAGCACACTCATACCCTCTTCCCTACCCCAGCAGGGAGGTAAGCATCACCTTCCTTTTTTGGTTGACAAGCCCCTAAGCTCCAGATGTACTTTTTGTGCTTTCTGCCTTTTTTGGTGAACTGAGAAACCACTCAAAAATAAGACTTTGGTATTCTGCTGTGATGTTGGAGAGTTCCTATATTCTGTAAGCAAATCAGACCCTGACTGTACATTCCCAAAGGTCCCTCATTTCATTAGGTCTGGAAACCCCAGTAGACAGAAAAGAGATCTTGAGTGTGGGTTCTTTCTTTTCTTTTTTAAAAGATTATACTTATTTATTTGACAGAGAGAGACACAGCGAGAGAGGGAAAATAAGCAGGGAGAGTGGGAGAGGGAGAAGCAGGCTTCCCGCTGAGCAGGGAGCCTGATGTGGGACTCAATCCCGGGACCCTGGGACCATGACCTGAGCCAAAGGCGGACGCTTAATGACTAAGCCACCCAGGCGCCCCTTGAGTGTGGGTTCTAATGAAAAAAACTTACCATTCCTAACTCAGTTTCCCCTTTAAATTGAACATAATTATTTTTGTGTAGACAGAGCCTGCTCTGGGGACATCTTGCCTCTTTTTCTAGATCTTTTGCCTATCTCCTGCTGTCCAGTGTTTTGTTTAAATGATACCAAACATTTGGATAGTTCACTGGATTTTTCAGTTCTGCACCCAGATGTTTGGAATCCTGTGGACATTGTCAAAGATTTGTTTATTGTCATCTGGCCTGTAATGCTGGGTCTGCAGAATCTTCATCTTCCATATGAAAATTGAAAAAGTCAGTCAGTCATCCAGATGCTTCCAAATGTCTGGGTGTTTGTCATTGCCAAAGAACATCTGGATGGCTGCAATTTTTTTTTCCAGTTTTTATTCATGTCTTTGGCACAGACACAGTCTGGGGTTTCGTTGCTCTGGATACAGTACAATAAATAGCCTTAATGGGATGGGTAGATATTTAACAGAGATTTAGGGCTTCTCTGGTTAAAATGCCAGTCTTTGGTCTGTACAATTGGAAAACCATCTGCACCTGAGGAAGTATCCCAGGGAAGTGACATGGTGCCCCCCCACCCCACCCCAGTGTTCTCTCTAGAGGCCTGCCAGCATCAGGGGAGTTAGGATACTGTGCACCATCTATCTATATGCAGAGAGCCTCCAAGGCTGGAGATACAGCTCGGGGAAAGAGAAAGAGAAAACAGACCTTGGCACCATTTACAGTCCCAAACATAAAGCCCGAAACAACCACCCATTGTACATAGAAACAGCTATCTAAAGAAATCTTGGGAAAATGGTTTGCCCTTTTGGGACAACTTTTAAATGAAGGTGCTGGATTAGAAGGTCACCAAGTTCTCTTCCAGCTCTGACAGCTTCCTGTTTTATAAAACCTCTGTACCCGTTGCACGAAGGAGGGAAAGCTACAGGATGCTGAGTGGGTGGGTGGTAAGGGTTATGACCTTCAGGGTCAGGAAGACCCCATTCACATGCTGGTGCTGCCCTGCACCTGCTCCATGAATGCAGGCAAACTCCTAGCTTCTCTGAACCTTGCTTTTCTTGCATTTCCAAGTGTAATAATTTGGAGTGCTGTTGTAAGGATTAAATAAGACAATGTATTTGAAGAGCTTGCATAGTGCCTCCTGTACCACAAAACTCTAGGAAAGTAAACTCAAGGTACAGTTAAGATTCATCCTTTAATTAATGTCTAGAGTAAGTTCGGAATTCCGAAAAGGGGCCTGGCTGGAATCATAAACAAGGAATCAAATGGAAAACACCAGAAGAAAGGGGAGAGAGTGAGGAGCAGAGGTGGAGGCTCAGAGCCTAAGATACTCCGATATGAAAGGTAGGGAGGAAGAGGGTCAGCCAGTGAGGTGAGGGTGGGGGGACCCTGGGAAGTGAGGTGTCCTGGAAATCAAGAGATAGAAGAGTTTTGGGGAAACATGGAGTGACTTTCTGGGTCTCATGCTGCTAATTGGTCAGTGAGCAAAGACAGGGAGTTGTGTTAGCATAATGGAGGTTGTCTTCGTTGGGTTCCTTCAGAAGCAAGCCCAGAAACAAAGATTCAAGTGTTAGTCGTTTATTGAAGAGGTGACAGTAGGGGCATAGGGAAGAGAGACAAGGAAGAGGAGACAGCCAGTGGCATGGGGGCAACTGATGAGGAGCAGTTCCCTTACCACTAGGGGAACTGGAAGCCAGTGGAAAACCACACCTCAGCGGGTGGCTCCACAGGCGAGGAGCTGTTTACACATCAAACCCTCCCTCACTTGTTGAACTCTGCCCACTTCCAGAGGACAGGGTCTTCCCTACAGCCTCACGAAGGGAGGCTGTGTTTCCCCTCCCATCCCTTGTCCCCCAGAACCAGGGTGGGAACAGGTGTCCTGCTCGCCACCGCCAGACCTGTCATTTTTCCCTGCCTCTCCAAGTCACAGTTTCCATGTTCTGAAAGACATCTCGACATTTTCCATCATATCATTCATTCATTTCTCTGTAGCATCTATTCTGCTTTTTTTTTTTTCCTCCAAAAGGAATTTCAATCCCGAGTTTCTGTTTTCAGTTCTGTTGGACTCATTGCTTATCTCATTTATGTCTGTTTTCGCCTCTGGTCATCGTTTTTCCCCAATCCTGCACCCTATCACCTCAGCCTTCAGTCTCATATTTTCTGTTCCTATTTCTCAGAGGCCATCCCTTCTAGACCTCAATTAAGGATGCCAAACAGTTTGTGAACATTTGCCTCCATATGCAACAAATGGCTAATTTCGGAGAAATGATCTCATTCTGGGTCTTCTGGGGGCCTTTCCCTTGCTCTGACGTATTTGTTCTCAGTCCCATTTCCGGTTATTTCTTCTTAGTAATTTTTGAATAAAGCAGCATCTTTGTCCACATTTGTTGCTTGTGGTGAAGGCATCGTTTTGGCTCACATCTTGGCTTACGTGATGGCTTCATCTTCCTTTCACTTACACCACTGAAGGGGCAGTAGACGGGCTCCTAATTTATTTCTCAGTCTCTGGACGAGTTTCAGTCAGTGCACCTCTACTCTCCTGCTTTAGTGTCTAGTTTGGAGAGGCCACGTGGTACCTTACAACCTATTACTGACGGTGTGTCTGGCTACCAGGACTCTAGTAGTCTCTGCCACCTACAGCTTTGCCTTATGTCTCACTCAGCTCTTTCCTAGGATTTCGGCCCCTTGCCTGAATGAGAATGGTCTGCCTGCATTGGTAACGGTCCGACTAGGGAAGAAATGATGTTAAAGGAAAGATATCTTCCCACGTAGACTCACACCAACAGGGAGGAACTGACCATCCGGTGTTCAGCTGGTGATATCTATATAGGAAAGGGTTGTAAAGTTTTAACTTGTCCTTGTTCAGGAAGCCTCTGGTCCACGAAGTGAGGCCAGGTTATGCCATACACCAAAGTCCAGTCAGGGTTTTCTCCATCCACATCTGTTGGTGTTACTATTAGTAGCAATTACTCCCCATTTCCAGCGTTGGGGGCATCTGCCATTCTGGTTTTTCAGGATGTCACTTTGTTTTTCCTGAATCCTCTGTGACACTTTAGGAACAAGGTGAGAGAGGCTGATTTGGGGCTCCTAACTAGATTCACTCTGGATCAGCAGTTCCAACCCTTTGGGGATGGAAATGGCCTGGTGGCTGAGGGTCTCCTGAGGGACAGCATGTTGGGAAGGAGAGTCAGGGTTGCGGTTGGACATATCTGCACCCTGGGTTTGAAGACCAACTGCCATTTTATACCTGCATGGTCTCTTGTCTGTTAAATTGGGCTAATAATATTGACTTCGGGGGTTTGTAAAAGAGTTTGATAAAACAGTGAAACAATTGTTAAAATGTGAAACATCTAACCCAATACATGACTCATTATTATGACTCACATGGCACGTTGCAGAGGTTCTTGTAACTGGTGTTAAGGAGCGTAAGAAACCAGACCACCTAAGTTATACCACTAATAACTAACTTTCTATTGCATCTTTATAAAGTCTGTTTTTTAATCTATATATTTTTCACTGACTTTTCATAAGAATCTTGTGAAGCAGGGAATATTGCCTTCACCTGATCTTACAAAATGAGCCATAGAGACGTAAAGTGAATTCTTCAGTAGCACTTGCTAATTTAGAGCCGGGCCTTGCACCCAAGTTCCCTGCTTTGCAAACCTGGGGCTTTCAACATGACCCCTCAATGACAAAGCATTGGTCGGGCACCTGTCTAAACAGCCCCATTCCCAGAGAAGAACTTCTGCCCCACTGCATGCTGGAAAAGCAGACAAGCTTTCCTGAGGTTCGTCACGAGGACCTAAGAGAAGCATCTCCTCTGCTCTTAATCCCACCCAGCTCAGCCATACGCGTGAAAGTACAGCTACGTGAGATGTTTTATAAGGTGTCATTTGTGCCTCTTGTAAGAAAAACTTTCCAGTGAACACACTTAAGGTACCACGATTTCTATTATTAATGGAGACTGAGCAGCAACTTTACCCCACGGCAACGTTGTCACTTGGATCATTTATGTCTTATTTTTAGACTGAAAGTAAATTCACAAGCAACTGAGAAAAATGAACAACTGCTTTAACAAAAAATTTACCATCTTACAAATAGAGCTACAACTGAAAGTGTATAGGCAGGGCCAGAGAGAATTCTCGGTCTTTTGGATTTTGTCTTTGCTTTTTTAGATAGAAGATACACCCAAACTGTAGCCTTCCCTTTACTTGGGGTGCGAAGGGAAGAAAGGGGTCAAAAGGAAAACTTTCTCCCACCAATTCTGATGTTTGTTGACATAATACAGAGGGACTAAGAACAGTGAGTAAATTCACACTTAGTCATTGTTTCTTTCCCATGGACATTTACAGGGACAAGGGCCTTTGGGCATTTTTTAATTAAGGGCCTATAAAAACAGAATTGTGTCGACATTTTCTCAAAGAAGTGCCTGTACATTTGTTATCGAATAATTCAAAGGTACTTGAACTTTCCCATTCAGTTTATAAACAGTCTTGATTTTATTTGCCCTTCTAAGCCTTGTAAAAGCTGGTAGCTCCTGTGTGCAGCCACTGTGATGCTGCCCATAAGGCAGAAAAGTCATGCTCAGCTGTGGCTGGAGCACAGAACGTATGAGCAACAGCACCAGAGAAGTAGAAATCTTCTCCAGAGGAAATGCAAGTATATGACGAAACCAAGAGATTAAAATAGGGCAAGAAGAACCAGAGTCTAAAGGCCTAACAAATCTTGACCTTCTGACTCAAATCCCAAATGGACAAATGGGACCGTATCAAAATAAGAAGCTTCTGCACACTATAGGAAATAATCAGCAGAGTGAAAAGGCAACCTACAGAATGGAAGGCATGTGTCTGATGGAGCGCTACTATCCAAAATATAAAAGGAGCTCCTACACCTCAGTAGCAAAACAAGAACAACAACAAAACAATGAAAACATGGGCAAAGGACTTGCAAATACATTTCTCTAAAAAAGCCATACGGTGGTCAATAGGGACATGAAAGGATGCTCACCATCACTCATGACCAGAGAAATGCAAATCAGAGCCACAATGAGCTATCACCTCACCCCTGTTAGGATGGCTGGGATCAAAAAGATTAGAAATAACAGGGGTTGGTGAGGATGTGCAGCAAAGGGAACCCTTGTGCGCTGTTGGTGGGAATGTAAAATGGTGCAGCCACTATAAGAAAACAGTATGGAGGGTCCAGAAATATCACTTCTGGGTATTTATCCAAAAGAAACAAAATCACTGTTTCGAAGAGAGATCAGCTCCCATGTTCATTGCAGTATTATTCAAAATAGCCAAGATATAAAAATAACCTAAATGTTCACGGGCAGATGAAGGGACAAAGAAAATGTGGTATATATGTACAACAGAATATCATTCATCTTAAAAAAAGAGGAAATCCTGCCATATGTGGCAACGTGGATGAACCTGAAGGATATTACGCTAAGAGAGAAAGGCCCGTCACCAAAGGGCAAATACTTATATGAGATCTCTAAAATAGTCGAAGTCATAGAAATAGCAAGTCTGATGGTGGTTGCCATTGCTGCTCAGTGGACATAAAATGTCAGTTATAAAAGATGGATTAGTTCTAGAGGTCTGTTGTATGACATTGTGCCTGTAGTTAATAAAATTGTACTGTGAACATAAAAATTTGCTGAGAGTAAATCTCACATGTGTCCCACAGTCTTTAAAAAGGAAGAAAAAAAGCTTTCATGTGCAAAACACTAGAAATCTTGTTAAAAAGAACAAAGAATTGCAAAAATGAAAAAAAATCTATTGATCATAGACATGGACTTTTTTTTACCTTCCTCAATTCCATTTCATCAACCTGTATTTCTGTTCTTATGTCAATACCACACTGTTTTGATTACTATAGCTTTGTCTGAAATTTTGAAATCAGAAAGCAGGAGTCCTTCCTTCTTCCAACTATCAGCTTTCCCGGGTCACTTGCAGAGACTTCCTTTGCCTGAATAATGTTTCTGGTCTGGGAACTGTATCCTGATCCCTGAAGCATGATAACTCTTCAATGGTCCCCATGGTCTTCAGTTAAAATCCAAACTTCTTAATATGGTTTCAAAGACAATTTTCAGCTTTTGCGTTCATGAAATCACAACTGCACCACAAGAAGAAGGCAAACCAAGCAATGCCAGTTCAGTATGATGAGTGCTGCCAAGGTTGAAGCAGTAGGTGCTATGGAACACATAGACAACATTCCTAACCCAATTTTGAGTAGTCAGGGAAGGGCTGCCTAGAGGAGGTGACATCTAAGAAGACACACAGAGAGGCACCTGGGTGGCTCAGTTGGTTAAGTGTCCAACTTTTCATTTCAGCTCAGGTCATGATCTCAGGGTCCTGAGATCAAGCCCTGCGTCGGGCTCTGCACTGGACATGGAGCCTGCTTGAGATTCTCTCTCTCTCCCTCTGCCCCTCCCGCTGCTTGTGTTGTGTTTTTTTTTTTTTTTCTTTCTCTGTCAAAATAAAAAATAAAAAAATAAGATGACACACAGAGAAAGACTGGGCCTAACCTACGTAAAGAGGCATGAAGTGTAGAAAGTCGTTATTTGCTCCTCCCCACTGAATGCCCTTCTTCCGACTGTCAACTCATCTGAAAATAGCTCATTAGCAGAGATCAGGCAGTATAACTTCTTGATACCAAGCAGGAGCACAGTAAGGACTGATTGTTTCATGTAAGAACATTTATGGAATTTAATTAATCTGCAAATACTCAGGGCTAATTGTAGTTTTATAGGCAGCCTGAGCTCTCAGTCCTACACAGAGCTTTCCCTCTGCTGAGAACCGAGACCAGATCAGGGGGGAAAACATGAATATCCACATTATATGGATTTAAGCCAGAGAAGAACTTTTGGGGGCCCTATAAAGCCAACCCTGTCATTGCATGAATATGAAAGCTGAAGCCTAGAAAGGTTCTGTGACTCATCCCCAGCCAAAGGAGTGATATTTAGCAGAACAGGGATGCAAATATCAATCTCCTAACCCCCAGCGTCACCATCTGTGCACACAGCTGTGTGGCCTCTTCAGGCCAGGTCATAGGAACACTCGTCATAGGATAACTAATGAAGTCTGCCCACTGACTCACCATACAGGCACCAGACCTCAGATGATTTGAGAAAACGGGAAAACTAAATGTGCCTTTTCTTATAGGTAATAATCTCCCTCCCAGTAAGACTGGGCTGGCACCACCATGAAGGCAGCCTGCTGAGCTGGGCTTTGTAAGGCCCAGCGCTTTCTTCCATGACTTCCAACAGGGCCAGCAGACCGTACTTTATATAACAAGTGGATTATTTAAAAGAGATTATTGGAAAGGAAAGCCTATTGTCAGACATTTTGTGTAGCCTAAAAGATGGTCATTCAAAGGGCTCTGCAGTACTGTCTTTAGTGAATAAAAGCAGTGATTGGGCCAAAAGTATTTTAATCTTTTTCCTCTCACTGAGATTTTGTGAGTGTGTTGATAGCATAAAGGGTCACTTTTCCATTTCTTTGCTTTTGGTGAGCCTGGATTCTTGGCTGGCAAACGTGGAAGGAAGGAGGACCAGAATAAGTTGAGCGTTCACTGTCTGCCAGGTACCTCCTGTGCAATAACATCACATCACATCACATCACATCGCATTACATCACATCACATCACATCACATCACATCACATCACATCACATCACATCACATCACATCACATCACATCACATCACATCACATCACATCACATCTCTACTGATATTTCCAGAAGGTCTGAGCTTTACTTTATAGATAAAGCTTCTGAGGTTCAGGGAGATTGTGTGGCTTCACCAAGGCAGAAGGCAAGTTTGGCAGGCTCTACACTGAAACTTTGGTCTGTGTGATGTCCTAGCTGGAGGCGGACTCTGTAGCCCTATGGGTCACCTGGACCCCCTTCACAGTTTGTTTACAGTTCGACTTTGGCCCTATTTTTTACCATTGCACAAAATTATAAGTGATGTGATCCTAAGAGGGAGTTTAAATAGAATAGAGAAACCTGGTTCCAGGGGCTCCTTCTTACCTTTTAGAAGAACCACCTCTAGACTGTAGGTTGTCAGTGTTGTCATCACCTGGGATATCACGGGTGGCTGCAGTAACTCACTTGCTCAGTCTCCCAGGACTTTTTTTTTTGTAGTTTTTTTACTGTTATGTTAATCACCATACATTACATCATTAGTTTTTGATGTAGTGTTCCATGATTCATTGCTTGTGCATAACACACAGTGCTCCACGCAGAATGTGCCCTCTTTAATACCCATCACCAGGCTAACCCATCTCCCCACCCCCCTCCCCTCTAGAACCCTCAGTTTGTTTTTCAGAGTCCATCATCTCTCATGGTTCATCTCCCCGTCCGACTTACTCCCCTTCATTCTTCCCCTCTTGCTATCTTCTTCTTCTTCTTTTTTTCTTAACATATATTGCATTATTTGTTTCAGAAGTACAGATCTGTGATTCAACAGTCTTGCACAATTCACAGCGCTCACCATAGCACATACCCTCCCCAATGTCTATCACCCAGCCACCCCATCCCTCCCAGCCCCCACCACTCCAGCAACCCTCAGTTTGTTTCCTGAGATTAAGAATTCCTCATATCAGTGAGGTCATAATGATACATGTCTTTCTCTGATGGACTTATTTCACTCAGCATAACACCCTCCAGTTCCATCCACATCATTGCAAATGGCAAGATCTCATTCCTTTTGATGGCTGCATAATATTCCAGTGTGTGTATATACCACCTCTTCTTTATCCATTCACCTGTCGATGGACATCTTGGCTCTTTCCACAGTTTGGCTATTGTGGACATTGCTGTTATAAACATTGGGGTGCACGTACCCCTTCAGATCCCTACATTTCTATCTTTGGGGTAAATACCCAGTAGTGCAATTGCTGGATCGTATGGTGGCTCTATTTTCAACTGTTTGAGGAACCTCCATACTGTTTTCCACAGTGGTTGCACCAGCTTGCATTCCCACCACCAGTGTAGGAGGGTTCCCCTTTCTCCGCATCCCCGCCAACATCTGTCATTTCCTGACTTGTTAATTTTAGCCATTCTCACTGGTGTGAGGTGGTAACTCATTGAGGTTTTGATTTGGATTTCCCTGATGCCGAGCGATGTTGAGCACTTTTTCATGTGTCTGTTGGCCATTTGGATGTCTTCTTTGGAAAAATGTCTGTTCATGTCTTCTGCCCATTTCTTGATTGGATTATTTGTTCTTTGGGTGTTGAGTTTGATAAGTTCTTTATAGATTTTGGATACTACCCTTTATCTGATATGTCATTTGCAAATATTTTCTCCCATTCTGTTGGTTGTCTTTTGGTTTTGTGGACTCTTTCTTTTGCTGTGCAAAAGCTTTTTATCTTGATGAAGTCCCAATAGTTCATTTTTGCCCTTCCTTCCCTTGCCTTTGGTGATGTTTCTAGGAAGGAGTTGCTGTGGCTGAGGTCGAAGAGGTTGCTGCCTGTGTTCTCCATTAGGATTTTGATGGACTCCTGTCTCACGTTTAGGTCTTTCAACCATTTGGAGTCTATTTTTGTGTGTGGTGTAAGGAAATGGTCCAGTTTCATTTTTCTGTATGTGGCTGTCCAATTTTCCCAACACCAATTGTTGAAGAGACTGTCTTTTTTCCATTGGACATTCTTTCCTGCTTGGTCGAAGATTAGTTGACCATAGAGTTGAGGGTCAATTTCTGGGCTCTCTATTCTGTTCCATTGATCTATGTGTCTGTTTTTGTGCCAGTACCATACTGTCTTGATGATGACAGCTTTGTAATAGAGCTGGAGGTCTGGAATTGTGATGCCGCCAGCTTTGCTTTTCTTTTTCAACATTCCTCTGGCTATTCGGGGTCTTTTCTGGTTCCATACAAATTTTAGGATTATTTGTTCCATTTCTTTGAAAAAAGTGGATGGTATTTTGATGGGGATTGCACTGAATGTGTAGATTGCTCTAGGTAGCATTGACATCTTCACAATGTTTGTTCTTCCAATCCATGAGCAGGGAATGTTTTTCCATTTCTTTGTGTCTTCCTCAATTTCTTTCATGAGTATTTTAAGTTTTCTGAGTACAGATCCTTTGCCTCTTTGGTTAAATTTATTCCTAGGTATCTTATGGTTTTGGGTGCAATTGTAAATGGGATCGACTCCTTGATTTGCCTCTCTTCTGTCTTGTTGTTGGTGTATAGGAATGCCACTGATTTCTGTGCATTGATTTTATATCCTGCCACTTTACTGAATTCTGTATGAGTTCTAGAAGTTTTGGGGTGGAGTCTTCTGGGTTTTCCACATACAGTATCACATCATCTGCAAAGAGTGAGAGTTTGACTTCCTCTTTGCCGATTTGGATGCCTTTGATTTCTTTTTGTTGTCTGATTGCTGTGGCTAGGACTTCTAATACTATGTTGAATAGCAGTGGTGATAGTGGACATCCCTGCCGTGTTCCTGACCTTAGGGGAAAAGCTCTCAGCTTTTCCCCATTGAGAATGATATTCGCTGTAGGTTTTTCATAGATGGCTTTTATGATATTGAGGTATGTACCCTCTATCCCTATACTCTGAAGAGTTTTGATCAAGAAAGGATGTTGTACTTTGTCAAATGCTTTTTCTGCATCTATTGAGAGGTTCATATGATTCTTGTTTTTTCTTTTGTTAATATATTGTATCACGTTGATTGATTTGCGGATATTGAACCAACCTTGCAGCCCAGGGATAAATCCCACTTGGTCTTGGTGAATAATCCTTTTAATGTACTGTTGGATCCTATTGGCTAGTATTTTGATGAGAATTTTTGCATCCATGTTCATCAAGGATATTGGTCTGTAATTCTCCTTTCTGATGGGGTCTTTGTCTGGTTTTGGGATCAAGGTATTGGTGGCCTCATAAAATGAGTTTGGAAATTTTCCTTCCAATTCTATTTTTTGGAACAGTTTCAGGAGACTAGGTATTAATTCTTCTTGAAATGTTTGGTAGAATTCCCCTGGGAAGCCATCTGGCCCTGGGCTTTTGTTTCTTGGGAGATTCTTGATGACTGCTTCAATTTCCTTAGCAGTTATAGGTCTGTTCAGGTTTTCTATTTCTTCCTGGGTCAATTTTGCCAGTTGATACATCTCTAGGAATGCACCCATTTCTTCCAGGTTATCTAATTTGCTGGCATAGAGTTGCTCATAATATGTTCTTATAATTGTTTGTATTTCTTTGGTGTTGGTTGGGATCTCTCCTCTTTCATTCATGATTTTGTTGATTTGGGTCATTTCTTTTTTCTTTTTGATAAGTCTGGCCAGGGGTTTATCAATCTTGTTAATTCTTTCAAAGAACCAGCTCCTAGTTTCGTTGATCTGTTCTACTGTTCTTTTGGTTTCTATTTCATTGATTTCTGCTCTGGTCTTTATTATTTCTCTTCTCCTGCTGGGTTTAGGCTTTATTTGCTGTTTTTTTCTCTAGGTCCTTTAGGTGTAGGGTTAGGTTGTGTATTCGAGACCTTTCTTATTTCTTGAGAAAGGCTTGTATTGCTATATACTTTCCTCTCAGGACTGCCTTTGCTGTATCCCAAAGATTTTGAACAGTTGTGTTTTCATTTTCATTGGTTTCCATGAATTTTTTTAATTCTTCTTTAATTTCCTGGTTGACCCATTCATTCTTTAGTAGGATGCTCTTTAGCCTCCATGTATTTGAGTTCTTTCCTACTTTCCTCTTGTGATTGAGTTCTAGTTTCAAAGCATTGTGGTCTGAAAATATGCAGGGAATAATCCCAGTCTTTTGGTACCGGTTGAGACCTGATTTGTGACCTAGGATGTGATCAATTCTGGAGAATGTTCCATGGACACTAGAGAAGAATGTGTATTCTGTTGCTTTGGGATGGAATGTTCTGAATATGTCTGTGATTCCATTTGGTCCATTGTTTCGTTTAAAGTCTTTATTTCCTTGTTGATCTTTTGGTTATATGATCTGTCCATTTCAGTCAGGGGGCTGTTAAAGTCCCCCACTATTATTGTATTGTTGTCAATGTGTTTCTTTGCTTTTGTTATTAATTGCCTTATATAATTGGCTGCTCCCACGTTAGGGGCATAGATATTTACAATTGTTAGATCTTGTTGGATAGACCCTTTAGGTAGGATATAGTGTCCTTCCTCATCTCTTATTACAGTCTTTGTTTTAAAATCTCATTTGTCTGATATAAGGATTGCCACCCCAGCTTTCTTTTGGTGTCCATTAGCATGGTAAATGGTTTTCCACCCCCTCACTTTCAATGTGGGGGTGTCTTTGGGTCTAAAATGAGTCTCTTGCAGACAGCATATCGATGGGTCTTGTTTTTGAATCCAATCTGATAGCCTGTGTCTTTTGATTGGGGCATTTAGCCCATTTACCTTCAGGGTAACTATTGAAAGATATGAATTTAGTGCCATTGTATTGCCTGTAAGGTGACTGTTACTGTATATTGTCTGTGTTCCTTTCTGGGCTATGCTGCTTTTAGGCTCTCTCTTTGCTTAGAGGATCCCTTTCAATATTTCTTGGAGGGCTGGTTTCGTGTTTGCAAATTCCTTTAGTTTTTGTTTGTCCTGGAAGCTTTTTATCTCTCCTTCTATTTTCAATGACATCCTAGCTGGATATAGTGTTCTTGGCTGCATATTTTTCTCATTTAGTGCTCTGAAGATATCATGCCAGTCCTTTCTGGCCTGCCACATCTCTGTGGATAGGTCTGTTGCCAATCTAATGTGTCTACCGTTGTAGGTTACATATCTCTTTTCCTGAGCTGCTTTCAGGATTTTCTCTTTGTCTCTGAGACTCATAAGTTTTACTATTAGATGTCGGGGTGTTGACCTATTTTTGTTGATTTTGAGAGGGGTTCTCTGTGCCTCCTGGATTTTGATGCCTCTTTCCTTCCCCACATTAGGGAAGTTCTCTGCTATCATTTGCTCCAATATACCTTCTGCCGCCCTCTCTCTTTCTTCTTCTTCTGGGATCCCAATTATTCTAATGTTGTTTTGTCTTATCGTATCGCTTATCTCTCGAATTCTGCCCTCGTGATCCTGTAGTTGTTTATTTCTCTTTTTCTCAGCCTCTTTATTTTCCATCATTTGGTCTTCTATATCGCTGATTCTCTCTTCTGCCTCATTTATCCTAGCAGTTAGTGCCCCCATTTTTGATTGCACCTCATTAATAGCCTTTTTGATTTTGACTTGGTTAGATTTTAGTTCTTTTATTTCTCCAGAAAGGGTTTCTCTAATAACTTCCATGCTTTTTTCGAGCCCAGCTAGTATCTTTAAAGTCATGATTCTGAACCCTAGGTCCGACATCATACTAATGTCTGTATTGAGTAGGTCCCTGGCAGAAGGTACTAACTCTTGTTCTTTTTGCTGAGGTGATTTTTTTTGTCTTGTCATTTTGTCCAGAGAATAGATGAATGAGAGAACAAAATGCTAACAGGTTAATAACGTCCCCAGCAAATATACTCTATACAAATCAGAAAAGACCTGAAACCAGGGGAAAAGAAAGAGAAAGAAAGAAAAAAGAAAGAGAAAAAAAAAAAAGAAAAAGAGAGAGATAAAAACAAACAAAAACAGAACAAAACAAAAAAAACAGAATATGATCAAATATGATCAGGCTAGTGCATAGATCAGTGACACACACTAGATTTTAGGTGTATTTTGGTCTGTTAGAAGAAAGTGCCTCCTAAAATTTTAAAGGAAGAAAGACTTATATATGTACAAAATAAGGGTTGATACAATGAAGGGATGGAAGATGACTGTAAGGATGAAAATTATAAAAGATTTTATAAAAGGAATTGATAAGATAAGAAGTTGTTTGAAAAAAGAAAGAAGAAGATTTAAAAAAAAAAAGAAAAGAAAGAAAAAGGGAGATAATGTGATCAGGCAGGAGACTAGAACAAAACCATACACTAGTGATTTAGGGTATATTTTGATCTGTTAGAAGAAACTGTATCTCAAAATTTTAATGAGAGAACAACTTACATATATATGCCAAAAATGAGGGTAACTTTTATGAAGGGATAAAATATGACTCTAAAAATGAAAAATAAAAAATGTTTTTTTTTTAAAGGGGATTGATAAGATGTTGGTTGAAAAAGGGAAAAAGAGAAATTAAAAAAAACAGTTAAAAAAATTAACTTTGAAAAAGTAATGAATCATGGTAAAAAAAAAAAAGCCATGAATTCTATGTGCAGTATTCCCCTAGCGCTGGAGTTCTCCCGTTCTCCTTGATCGGTAAACTTGGTCTTGGCTTGCTGGCTGTTCGTGCTGATCTTCTGGGGGAGGGGCCTGTTGCCGTGGTTCCCAAATGTCTTTGCCGGAGGCGGAATTGCCCCACCCTTGCTAGTCCGGGCTAAGCAAGCTGCTCGGGTTTGATCTCAGGAGCTTTTGTTCCCTGCAAGCTCTTGGTACAGCTTTGGAGGACCAGAGTGAAAATGGTGGCCTCCCAATCTCCGCCCGGAGGACCCGAGAACTTGGGGCCCCACTCCTCAGCGAGCCCCCAGAGAAAAGCAGTCAGTCACTCCCGTCTCCCCGGTCTCCGGCCACACTCCGTGCTCACCCGGCCTGTGACCGAGCCTTTCTATCTCTGGCACCCAACCCCGTGTGGAGTCTCCAAACCCAGCAGATCCCTGCGGTGCGCTCCCACGCCGCTCCTCCCGGGGGAGGAAGGGGAGTCTCCCTGGATCTGCTGCTTGTTGGGTCCCTGCTGGAGGAGCAGTGGCCCGACTGGGCTGCAGACCACAGTTTATGGCAACCCCGAGCTGAGAGCCTACGCCTCGGCTCCGTCTCTGCAGCTGGCTTCCCTGCTCCGATACCTGGGAGCTCTGCTGCACTCACGCACCCCTGGTCTTTCTATGACCCTGAGTGTCCTGAGGCCACACTGTCCCGTGAGGGTTCCACCCCCAGCTTAGCCACTGGAGCGACGTCCCTCAGCGGAGCCGACTTCTAAAAGTTCCGATTTTGTGCTCTGCGGCTCTATCACTTGCCAGAAGCGGCCGACGGAGGCCCCCTCCCCCGCCGTCTATCCTCCTGAATATCGCCTTGGATTCACTTCTCCGCACGTCCTACCTTCCAGTAAGTGGTCGCTTTTCTGTTCAGAGAGTTGTTGCTACTCTCTTCTTCGATCTCCTGTTGAGTTCGTAGGTGTTCAGAATGGTTTGATCCCTATTCAGCTGAATTCCTGAGACCAGACGAAATCCAGGCCTCCTACTCCTCTGCCATCTTGCTCCGCCTCCCAGGACTTTTTTTTTAATGTAAAGTTCCCAAAACAAAGGGGTTTACTCAGCAATATTTAAATATAGAGAGGGAGAAATACAGACTATTTCTTAAAGATGTCACCCGAGATTGAGAAGTGGGCAAAGCCGGCCAATCAACTGACCAGAGACTGATCCATTTTGAGGTTTCCATTCTTTAACCAACTCGGCTACTTTCTTTTTATGACCTAGCCTAACTGATGAGGAGTTTTCCTTATAAGCATGACCTGAAAAGAAGTCGTATGGGACAACTCATCCCGGGTTATGGTCAACCAGTCAACAAGAATGGATTAGGAGCCTGCTATGTATCAGGCATTGTCTAGGGATTAGAGAAACAGCAGTGGTAGAATATCTGACCCAACAAATTGACATTCTAGAGGGTGGAAATAAATGATGTAAATCCATAAATACATAAAATATAATTTTGATACTGTTAAGTGCTGTGGAGAAACTAAAATGGAACAATGTGATGTGGAATGACCAAGGCAGATGTAGGGTGGGAGCAGGACTCCATTGCGTGGGGTGGTTGGGGACGTCCTCCTCGACAAGATGATGCCTAAGCGATGTGTAGAGGCAGCCATGCAAACATCTGTGGGAAAAAAAAAAGGCATTTCAAACTGAAGGAGTAACTAGTACAAAGGCCCTGAGAAGAATAGAATCTTGGTGTATTTGGGGGGCAGAGAGAGAATTGGCATGGTGGGGCTACCCAGTGAGTGTGGGAGAGTAGAGAGTGGCAAGGGGGGAAATAGACACAGATGGTTTGACCTTGTTCTGTAGGCATAGAAAGTGTGACAAATGCCTTTGGTTCTTTTCCCCTTTTTATGATCCCCTGCCTTTTCAGAAATAGAACTACAAATGTACTCTGGGAAGGTATGCTTTTTTCTCCTTCTCCAGTAAATGAATCATGATTGACTAGGACATTTCTACTTACCAGTGATAACTTAGGGCTAGTCATGTAACTCAGTTTGGGATCTAACTTTAGAGCATTGGTGAAAGATTCTCCTCCCTCCTAATAAAATAAAGCCTTCTCTGTCCTTCCTACTCTGCAAAATTGTTACGGGAGGATGTGATACTTGAAGCCACAGCAGCCATCTTTCACCCATGAGGTGAGATATCACTGAATTGCTGAAGATTACAGATCAAAAAGATGGAAGAGATTATGGAGCTCTAGAACCAACCTTGGAGCCGCTGACCTTTGGCATTATTAAGGGGTAAAATATAAAATTACTTTCTGTTGGGTATTTGTGACCCGGAGTTAAAAGTATTCTAATTAATATAGTTGGAATATTGGACTTTATTGTCATTATAATGAAAAGACATTGAAGATTTTTAAGCAGAGTAGGATTATACTTTGATTTATGGTTTAAGAGATTTCTCTGGATGCTGTTTGGAGAATGGACCAGAATGGAAAGTAGGAAGCACAATGAGGAACCAACTACAGTAGTTCAGGATTGGATAGGGCCATGATATGGAGATGGAGGAGACTATTTGGATTGGGGATGTGCTGTGGAGATAATATTTGCAGGACTTGTTAATGCATTGGTTTAGATGTAAAATATGAGGGGAAAAAGGATTACAGGATGCCTCCTAGATTTCTGTCCCGAGGAAATGGTAGGTGATACATGGTATTTATGGAGATGGAGAAGAGTTAGAGAGACAGAGTATGGAGTCAATGGTTCTATTTGATCAAATTAATTTTTGGTTGTTTATTAAAAACTCAAGTGGACATGAAGACACTGTCCAGTAGACAAGTGTACCTACAAGTCTAGAGCTCAGGGGAAAGGTTTGGGATAGAGACATCATTTGGAGTCATCAGCATTTAGGGGGTACTAGATAAAATCACCTGGGAAGAGCATAGATAGAAGTGAAAAGGACCGATGTCAGAGCCTGGAGGCACTTTAATGTTTGGAAGTATGGCGGAGGAGGCCGAGGGAGCAAAGGAAAAATTTAGCAAGGAACACTGGCAAGGAATGGACAGTGAAGTAGGAAGTAAACCAGATAAGGGTGCTATTACCACACCCCAGGCAAAAGTAGCTCAATAATGTGGGAATACCAAGTGTAGCTAAGAGCAACGAGGGCAGAACATTGGTCATTTGCTTTGGGAAGCTATAAGTCCCTGTTTTTCAATCTTTAATGAGCATAGAGATTATCTGGGGCATCTTATTAAACTCATATTCTGTGGCTGGGCTCAAATTCTGTGTTTCTGCTGCTGGGTGATGCTGAAGCAACTGGTCCTTAGATCACACTTGAATTTCAAGGATCTAGGTCATCGGTGACCTTGACAAGAAGCAAATTTCCAGTGGATGATGGAAGATGAAAGGCATATTGGAGAGAGAGGGGGGTTTAGGGAGTGGAGACAGAATGTGGACAATTGTCAAAGATACAAAAGGTCTCTCTCTCTCTCTTTCTCTCTCTGGCTGGCTGCTTGTTTCATTTGCATCTATGTGTGCCTGCACAAATTCATCCTTCTGCTTATCATCCCATAAGATGATTGCTGTGATCCTTGAGGGAAGATCAGATTTGCCCTGCACAGCCCAGTGACCAGCCCCCAGGCTAGATCCTGGAGTGACCCTGGCACTAGAGAGGCAGAGCACATGACCTTCAAGCTGCCGCAACATTTTGTGTTTGCCACACAGCCGAAGGCCTCACAGAGCCACTCATCAGACTGCTAATCATGACATTCCTTTCCAGAGGCCCTCCCAACACAGTCTTTTCTTTGTGATGGGATATTCTAGGGAAAATGCTACATATAAATATGTTATTTGTAAACTATACATTATTTGTTACAAGACTATTTTATGGGCTTTTTTTTTTTTCTTGTAAAGGACATTCTACCACCCACATGTCCCCAAGGTTACCAGGATTCTCATGTCGGACTGCTCAGGTTCAAAATCCAGCTCCAACATTAATTAGCTAGGTAAGCTTGAGCAGATTATTTAACTCCCCTAAATTTCCATTTCCTCACTCACGAGGGATAAAAGTACTCAGCAGCTTTGTTGAGAGAATTAAACAAGGTAATAAATATAAGTACCTAGCATAACACCTAGCGCATAGTAAAAGCTTCATAATTTTTGTGTAGTATTACATAATTTAATGCATAAGGCAGAGAATTGGACCTTTATTAACTATCAAATTATGTTGACTTTACAATGGTTTTATAGAATGATTAACAAGGAAATGTTTATGATGAATAAAATATTTTATCTCCAAATTAGGAAATGTAAAAAAAAATTATGTGTGGTAACCAAAATACCACTGAACAGCACAATAATTTCAGACATTGCTTTATTTTTAAAAAGGGGTGTTTGTTCTGCTATCTGACATTCAGAGTCAAGATCCTGCTCTGCTCTCCTCCTTCCACCTCAGAATCATAGGACTTGGAAGGCAAGCTATCTCTGAGACTGACCTGTCTGAGGACCTCTATACAAACGCAGAAACAGGGCTCCCCGATTTGGGCAGCTCACACAGAAACAAGGCTCCCCGACAGCTCACATAAGGTCCCATTGTCCACAAATAAGTGAACGAATTCGAGTTTAAATAAAGGTCTCCAGATCCTTTCACCAATGTTCTGGGATCAGATGAGTGAAGAGATTAGTGGGGGAAATATTTGGGGTTAAATAATTCAGAATACTTCTATGGCAGCAGCCCGAGATGTGAAGGGACAGCCTGCACTCCACAAGCAGGAAGACACTCAGAAGCAAGACCAGCAAGAGTGCCCCCCTCCTGGCATCTGAACTGCACATCCCTGTTGCCCATCCCTGTTGGTTCCGATCTGATGCCCTGCTTGTGGCACTTCCCCCAGTGCGGGGGTCTACTGGGGTGTCTGGGGTCTCAACTTCCCTGACCTCAGGAGTTGAGGCTGGGTATGTGTGACTCACTTACACCTGTTAGACCGATATCCAGATAAACAACTTCAAATAATATCAACTGAGAACTGCTGTATGTTGACGTTTGTTTGAATATTATCTTGATGACCTTGCGCAGGATGGCAAGTGGCTTTCATTTTGTGGGCTAACTCCAAATAATTGGTGAAGGCCGACTAGAATGTTCTGATGACAGTGGTCTGGGCTGCACCATACCTTAAAGGAAAAGAGTAAAAACAGGATAAGCATTGTAACCAGTTAGAAAGTTCTGCCATGGGCAATGGGGTTGGGGCTTAGGGCTCACGTCTGCCTCTTTCCAGTCTCTGAATGGCTGACTGGGCATTTTCTGGGACCAGCTTTCTAGGTGCCCTTGGAGATTGGAAGTTTTTCTCTGATCCTCAAGTAAGAAACTTTATGCCTCTCCACCTTCAGGGGGATTACACCATATTTAGAGATTTTGAGAAGGTTCTAAAGAGAGGAAGGACATTAAAATTTGCTGAAGGCTTACTGTGTCCTACATACTTTCACGTATGTGACCTTTATTAAGTATTAAAAGAAAATACGTGGGGGGAGGGAGTGTTTTGCCCTGACTCCAAAGCAGAGCCTGCTGGCAAGGGTCAAATGTCCCAGCTGTTGGAAGAAAAAGAGCTAGGGGTCAGGGACCCTGCAGGCCCTGATATTTTTGGTGTCACATTGTCATAGTTAAGTGTCAGAGAAGCAGAGAGGCAACACCGAATAATGAGAGGAAATAATGGGAAACTCATTAGCATATTTTATAAAAACTCATAACAGACTTTTCCTCAGTGTTGCACAGTGCCTTGAGATCCCCAGCTCTGCCTTGGGTAGCTCATGTCCCCCTATCACCCATTTCCTGGCTCTGGTGGGTGGCTCTGGAACTCCTATGGGTGGAGACCTCATCCCATTTGAGAACACGCCCAAGGGGGGTCCAGGGCTCTAGGGACTTGGGTCCAGGTTTTAGTTCTACACGTCTGATTGAAAAACATTAGGTACATCCTAAAACCTAAAGCCGTTTTCTTTTCTCAAAACTGAGAAACGTTCGCTCCATTGTATACTTTAAAGGTTGCAATGACTCTTCTACTAAAAGTGCTGGGAACTTCCTCAAAAATGGTGTATACCTGGAAGATGAAACTTCGCTTTTCTGACCAGGTTTATTCTCTTGCGGAGAATGAGGCCCTATGAATTTGAATAATGTAAATTTCACAGGCACCCGCTTGCGGGGCCACTATCCCCAACACGCATGCGCGCGCGCGGACGCACTCGTATTTCTGGCAGCCGCCAGAGATAGTTCCTGTGTGTCCCGGTAGTAAATCCAGTCGGCTACGGTGGGCTCTCTCCTCCCGCAGTGAGCGTGGCCGCCTCCGCAAGGGAGTGCTGATGTTCCACCACACTCGGCAACCTGCTGCCTCAGCTAGCGCTGCTACCTTTGCCAGGGAGACTGCTCGCTCTCCGGCTGGATGCCCCATCTCCTGCCATTGGTTCCGCTACTTCCTATAAGGTCCCACAGGTCCCCACCAGACCCTTCTGTCACTGGTGTGTCTCCTCTCATCTCCAGCCAGACCCCGAAATCTGCCAGGTATTGTAGTTAAGTTCTTAGGGTAACATAGCTGCACAGTGGGTTTTGGTTAAATAAGGGACACTATCTCCCTCAGTGCCCTTTACTGAAACGGGAAGGGGAATATTAGATCCATTCATCTATTTATTTGTTCGGTCCGAAATTCAATTCACTGGGCATCCTCTGTGTTCATTGCGCTGGGTGCCAGGCCACTGTCATAATACTCCTCCCCTCCTGCGGCGCCACCTCTGATGACCACAATGTCCACCACCGTGACCCGGGCTCCAGCTAGACTCCAGACACGTGAGGGGTGCCTCATTTACCCTGTTTTATCCAGTCCTCAGAACAGCAGGGTCCAGGGCCAATTCCATCCCGATGTTGCAGCTGAGAAAGATAAACCTCGCGAGATCGAGGGATCTGTTCAAGGTTTTCCACTAGTGACAAGTACCAGAGTCAAGGGTTGAACCCAAGCCTTTCTGCTGCCAAAGCAGATGAAAAGTCACTACCCTCCAGTGTCACGCAGTCTTGTTCCTTCTGATATGAACACACTGGGATGCCATAGAAACATGAATGCAGTACAATGCACATACAAACAAACACGGGTAGGAATATTTTGTGACTTTGTGGATCTCAGAAATGAGTGGAACACCCATCATGCTGGACACTCACCTGTGTTCTGTAAGTCAAGCTGACTCCACGGGTTCTCTGATGCAGTCTCTCTTGCTCTGTGCACCTCCCCCCTGCCCCGCCACGCCCCAGCCCCATCTCAGGGTAGTGCTCCTATGGAGGGTGAATATCTGGCCCTGGGTATTCTGTGATGGTGCAGTGATCTGGAGAGCAGGAAGAGCTGCATTCCCCCTCACACCCGCACAGTTGGGTGTCTCTCTTCCTGAGCTCAGCAGGGGGAAATTGGAGTGCTTCTAGAAAATGCCACCATAGCTGCACCGCCGGGTGCTACAGAGCAGTTTCACATGTACGGTACAAACCGAGGGCACAGCACTGACTGTTCTGGACCGGATGGGGCTTCCCCAATTCTCCTATTTGGTGAATAAATCTTTTTTGTTTAAAAGATGCCTCAAATAGGAAGCGTCCTAGTTGGAACATAGTGATTCGGGAAACACTTCGGGAAAGTAGCTGCAAGACCCTGCTCTGGAGTGACTCAATTTCAAGGAAGTGCTGAGGATGAGTCATTATCAAATTAAATGGCAGACCTCAGTGTGTCCACTCTTCGAATAAACCACATTTATTACCTTACAAAAGTGACATTTTCCTTGACACTAAAACTGTAACATTCTAAAGAAATAACTGTCTGTGACATTGTTTGTCACAGGCATGGTGAAGTCATTCCCAGGCATTAAATTTGAATGATGTCTTGATAATGATTATCCTCATAAAAAGAGGGACTGGGCTTTGTTGTTATGGATGGGGCTGGGGACAGAGGAGGAGAAAGGGCGCTTCCCAGGATCCTTCTCTTGCAAGAACTGAGATTGGAATCTGAACACATAGGCTACAGTGTACAGAGACTTATTCCAAGATCCCCAGTCCATCCTGTTGAGATGGGCACCAAGAAATGTCCCCCATTCCCTGGGGAAGGAACAATCCTGAGCTTACCTTTACTCTGGGGAACTAGAATGGGAAAAACATCAACAACAAATACAAGTCAAGCTACATGGACAATGTGCTTTTCTTTATCCCGTTGTCTCCCAGAAGTCCCAGGGTAAGCAAGGAAATGGTACTGTTGACATCGAAGTTTACAGTCTTTTCACATGAATTGACCCACTATATCTTCCAATAGCCCTGTGAATTAGGAATTAATATTCACATCTTATAGACAAAAAAGAAGTGAAGCTCAAGAAGGGAGTTGAATCCAGTATTTTATAAAATCAGATGTTTCTGTACTATAAGGTATAGATGGCATCTAAGAAACAATCTAGCTGGAACTCGTGTTCAAGTTAGTATAACGTAACTTGATTCCATTGGATCAAAACCCTTCATGTATTACCTGGCTGTGCTGAGCATTGGGTCAGACATGGGGTATAAAACATGGGTCCTGGTGTCTGTCCTTGAAGAGTGTACCTCCTGTCAGGGGAAACAGCATGGGAAACAGGTACCTCTCATACCATGAAGTAAGTAATGCCCAGAAGGGGTGTGTATGATGCAGTCTGGAGGAGGGGGGCAGGACTTTGCTGGGGAGGACAGCCCAGGAGGGAGCTTCGAGCTGAGCTCTGAAGGAGGAGGAAGAGGGTCTCTTCTGGAGGACCATCTGGTGAAGAACCTGGTCGGGCAGCAGGGCAGGGCTATGCAGGTGAAGGGCACAGCACGGGCAGAGGACAGAGGGCTGCCACAGAAGGTTGGCAGTTCTGTGTGGCTAGAACATAGTGCTGTAGGAGAAAGGTAAGGAAGTTGGAAAGAGAAATTATGATTAGAACTGGAAGGATTTTGGAGCACCCGGGTGGCTCAGTTAAGCATTGTCTTCAGCTCAGGTCATGACCCCAGGGTCCTGGGATTGAGCCCTGCATTGGGCTCCCTGCTCAGCGGGGAGCCTGCTTCTCCCTCTCCCTCTGCTCCTCCCCCTGCTTGTGTGCATGCGTGCATGCTCTCTCTCTCTCTCTCTCTCTCTCTCTTTCTAATAAATAAAATCTTAAAAAAAAAAGAACCTGAAGGACTTTAAAGACCATGTTAAGTAAGATTTGCTTCTATAGGAAATAGAAACTCATCAAATGCTTTTAAATACAGGAGTTTCATAATAGTGACCATGATAATAGGTAATATTTTTGAGCATTTCCTACAGGCCAGGCACTTTGCTCGGCACTTTATAAGCAGTATCTCTGTTCATCTTCTCGAATACACTTTGAGGTAGGAGTACCTACAATGCCCATTTTATTGATGTGGACACTAAGATGAGTAGCCTTTTGTGGTGGGGCCAGATCTCCAGCGATGACAGGCTCTGGCAGCGGTGTTTGTGAGAAGGGTCACTAAAAGCAGTGTGCAGAGTGGGTGTCGGTGGAGAAAGGGGTTATCCTGCACAGACAAGTGTGAATTAGGCCCCCTAGAAATGCCCTTGGTTTCTGAGCTGTAGAGGGAAAGGCTCCTCTCCTTCAGTGCTGGCTTCATTCCCCAGGAAGCCCAGGGGGAAGTGTGGCCCTGACCACCCAGGCCACTGGCTGCTGCATCCTGCATGTCCCCCTCCACCAACACACACACACATTTGCGCTTTTCCTTGGTGACAGCTCTGAGATCCATCCCTGTGGCCCAAAGGTCGTTAGTCAAATCAAAGCTGTTCATCCCAGGAAGTGAAGGACAAGCAGGGTGGGGAGCTACCTGTGGTCCAGGACAAGCTGGGGAAGGCAGGATGAGCGGAGACCTCCATCCCATTAGCACCTCCCAGAACGGTCCCTGGAAATGCTCTGATTCCATGCCAATTAAATGTAGGTAATATAATTGTGATTGCACTGGTTAAAGAGAGGAAAATGGCTGAACTGTAAATCAGTTTATTGAAATGCATTTTTGTGAGAGCAGAGTATAGGCATATCATTAGCTTGTAAATGTGTCTAATAAGCCTGTCTTCACTAATATGCCAAAAAGAGCCTAATTAACTTTTTTTCCCCCTCCAGTTAGGCAGTAGTGTGAGAGTCCCTGATCACATTTCCACACTATCTTTTTAGCATCAGCAAAGCGGCACTAAAACAGCCCCTGTGACATCTATAAAAATGCTAGTTTATAATTAGGATGATCTTGGCTTGAACAATAATGTTGCAATTTGTAGTGATGGCTTCTGTTTCTCTTTAATTTTAACGTATTAGCCTACAATGCTCTGGAGATTTCTACGCAGACCAGCCTGTTGCTGTTTCCAAAACTGCTGGCATTCTGTGCTTTAGCTTAAGCAAGGAGAAGCAGCTACAATTTGGTAGGGTGGTTTTTGTTTTTAATGAATGCAAGAGCAGAAGGAAGACTGGGGAGAAAAGCGGAGGACAACGTTACCCATTTATGCTTAACTCATCATCTGGACGTGAGGACCATGTCTTGGAGACAATGTTGATGAGAACCAGACCCAGAAACCACAAACAACAGAATCCTGGTCTCCAACGTGGGGGTTGTCATCCTCTTTCCATCAGAGTCCTGGAAGCCTGAAAAAGTCTGACATGGGCTCCATGAACAGAATTCGGGAAGGGTGACCATGTTCCTCTTTCAGTCCTGTAAGTCTTCCTGGACTCCACTGCATGCTGAAACAAAGTGCCAACATCATGGTCAGGACCACATCACTGATGCCCGCAATGGCTCTCTCAGGTCCAGGACACAATCGCCCCTGTTGCCTGAAGTTAGGGTTCTGAATCCTGGGAGAGAGGGGGCTCCCAATGGGCTTCGGGAGGTGTTCAAATACCCGGAAATAGAATGTAATTCTGATGAACATCAGAATTACCTGCAAAAGATTTTACCCATACCAAACACTTGGGTTTCACCATTGAAGAATCTGATTCAGGAGATGTTGGGTGAGATTAGGTGATCTGTACTTAAAACAAAAACAAAAGGAAAAAAACCCAGATAATTTTGATCATTTAACTGGGGAAATTTTCACAACTTTTCTCAGAGCCTCAAATAAATGTGTGACTCCTAAGAAGAATAAGAACTACTGGCCTAAAGTCTGGCATTCCAGGCATGCTCCTTCATCTGGCCTCTTCTTTGGTGCAACCCTGTTCTCCTACTGGGGATTGAGGGACCCAGTGACCAGAACCACTCTTGCCTGCCTGAATTCTCAGCCAATTGAGAAATAAGACAAATGAGGCAGAAGGGAGATGAACAGATTACCTTTATTTCCTAAGTGGCTGTTACTGAAGAATGTGACATACAGACTCAAGCTAGTGGACTTGTTAATACTAAAACCCTAGGTTCTACCCACTCAGTCTCAAGCAGTGTTGGACTGGGGCAGGCATCCCCCACCCACTGAAGCAGAAGGTGCCCCAGAAGACTTAGGACACCAAGGAGTGGAGTGGTACCCATGTTCCCTCTGAACAGCTGGCTGCTGAGGGGGAGAAAGGCCAGGGGCTGGAAAGCACATGTTTAGGTTCTCTCCTATATATCCTTAGAGCAGCACAAATGAGAGGACAAGGGAAAGTCGGACTTTTCTCCAACAGAACCCCCTCTAACAGGAGGGAAGCATCCAGAACTGTCTCTACTTACTCCTTGACTAACATTTCCCATTTTTCTCCAAAATGCCATGTATTTTCCTGCCTCTGTATCCTTTTCACACCACTTATCCTACCTGAGGTGCCCTTCCGATCATCATCGTTCATCTGAACTTCATTTGTCCTTAAAAGCCAGACAGAGTTTGATTTCCTCAGTTGAATGTTCTCTGCTTCCCTGGGTAAGCTTTCCCTGTGTCAACGGTGCACCTGTTCTGAGCTTCCATGGCAGTTGCCCATAGCCTGATTGAACATCAGAGTTACCTGGGGGACACTTTACCCACAAGAGCCTGGGTCTTGCTGGTGGAGTACCTGGTTCCCTAGATCTTGGGTGGAGTTTAGGAATCTGCATTATTTAAAAAGTCCTCCTACATAATTCTGATAATCCTCCTGGTCTAGAAAACACTATCCCATCATTATTTGATGACCCATTTGGTGCTCACACCTGTGTGTGTGAGAGGGCAGAAGTGTTTCTCATAAAATAGAGGGGCCGCAAGAGAACATATGGTGTACAGAGGAGCACAGGTAGGATGATCATTGTGATTAAGGATCTTAAACACTTGGGTGAGACAACACTTGGGTTGTGAAGAAGTATTGGGAACGTTTTCTACCGCTCTGCCCCCTCTCTGCAGCTGAAACCACCTCAGGGATCAGGGAGCACAAGAAAATTATTTGACCATTATCTGTAAAATGAGTACCATAATAATACCCTTGCAGAGTTGTTGGGTAGATTAAGGGAACAAAGTATATAAAGTGTATAAAGCACCTAGAATAGTGCCCAGAATAGAAATGATAATTAATAAATAATACCTAAAATTATTTTTAAAGACACAGTGAATACAACTTAGAATATCACCATAATCCAGATTCAGTTATGTACCTGTAATACTTGTCTGTGGGAAAGATACAGGATGAGTAATCACAAAAGCATATATGAATAGGAGAATTGACACTGATATTCTTATTTTGTTTATGTATTGTTTTTCTTGATTTCCATTAATTTTTTTGTCCGTGTTTTGCCTTTGCTCTTTGAGCATATTTAGAACAGTTGTTTTAAAGTCTTTGTCTAGTACGTTCAATGCCTCTGCTTCTTTAGGAATGGTTTCTGCCAATTTCTTTCCTTCCTTTGAATGGGCCATGTTCCTCTATTTTGTAAACCTTGTGATTTTTTTGTTGTTACTGACATCTGGGCACTTGAAATAACAGCCACCTCTCTGAGTCTTTGCAGACTGGCTCTATGGTGGGGCAGTCCTTTGCTGATTAGCTGGTTGTGCTCTGAGGCTGGGGACCAGCCCAAAGGGAAAGCTTAAATTCTTCTCAGGTCTGTTCTAAACATGTGTCTTAACTGGGCCCGTGTGTGGCTCTTTCAACCCCCTGTCCACATGGCTGCTTTTGTGTCTCCTAATTTCCTCAAGGTCTCACCTCAGCCTTTCCTTGGGCTGAGATGGTTTATTGCTTGTCTCTACTGTAGTGTCCTGCCACGGGCTCTGTAGGTCTGTAGTCCCCTGCAGCTTTCACGAGTTACCCACCACGTCTTCTCACCAGAGATCCATCTGAGGGAGGACAGAGGCCAGTCATTCACGTAGCCCCCAGCCAGGTTAGAACATCACAGATAAGGTCTGTCCTGTTCCCTCCAGTTTGAGGGAGGGAATTGGAAGCTGGGTCGCCACTTCCTCCACAGTGAGGAGAGGGTGGGACAAGGGCAAGGAAAAAATGCCACAAAACTTCCTATCAGTTTGAATGTGGCTTTTCTTGATTGGAAGTTCCTTTGGTTGGGGTGTCTGGGTGGCACAGTCCATTAAGCATCTGTCCTTGGCTCAGGTCATGATCCTGGGGTCCTGGGATCGAGTCCTGTGTGGGGCTCCCTGCTTGGTGGGGAGCCTGCTTCTTCCTCTCCCTCTGCTGCTCCCCCTTCTTATGCTCTCTCCCTCTCTCTCTCTCAAATAAATAAATAAAATCTTTAACAAAAAAGAAGGAGGAGGAGGAGAAGGAGGAGAAGAGGAAGAAGAAGAGGAAGAAGAAGAAGAGAGAAGAAAGAAGAAGAAGAAAGAAGAAGTTGCCTTGGTTGATGTGGACTTTTGACTGTCTTCCAGAATTCCTGTAAGGTTATCTTAGCCAGTTTCCATTGCTTCTTGATGTTTCCCTACAAGAACAAGGGATTAGAGGACTCTAGCCCGTCATCTTTGTATCAGACTTTGTGGTCATCCCTTAAAGTGTGCTCTCCTAAGACTTTCAGGATGTTACCACTATTTTTCTGACAAGTTCAGAATCACAAAAGTAACGTTTTAAAGAATAAAAAAATATCAAATTATTAGAACAGGGATGGACTTCAAAAACCATCGTTCCCAAATTCTTCATTATTTTTGTGAGGAAGCGAAGGCCTCCCCTGGAAAGAAAGAACTTTGTTGCAGTCATACAGTCAGACCCAGCTTTTCTAGCTCAGCGGCCATTGCGATCTGCTTAAGAGATACACATGCGCCAGGAAAGTGTTCAGCCAGCAGGATTTAAGCCACACCTGCCACTGTCCCAACCTCCTGCCTTGGCTCCGCCCCTTACAGAGGCCCTTCTCAGTTGCAGGTTGCAGACCCCATTGCTAGGTCTCCATGTTGGAGTGCTGATAGGAGGTGCAGAGCTCTCTGTCTCTCTGCAGGCATTACCTCTAGAAGCCCCCCAACACCTGTCCAAGAGTGCTGCTGGTCCCGGGGAAGACAGAATGATGAGTGGTCCACACTCTGATCTCAGGATGCTCAGCCATTAATACGCGATTGCTCTTGCTATCAGGCTCAGAGATTTGGGATCTGCCTAGAACCTGGGACAGGTTCCTCTATAAAGCTGTTCAGGCCACCTAAAAATGACTTTAAGGACATTTTTCATTGGTAACTATTCTCTCCCAAATTATATATTAGATATCCTGCATGGTGTTCATTTATCTTATTACTAGCGGTAGGGTGGTAGTACCAGCAGTAATCGTTCTTAGCTACGCAGTGAAATCTTTGAGTCCCCATTTTGTAAATGTTTTGTGGATCACTAGTCCTTTGGGAAGCTTACAAGAGTTCCCATGGAAAACGTGCATACAAATAAACACACGATTATCCATGAAATTTGCAGGGGCTTCACGAGCCTCCTGAAAATCCAGACATCGGATTCAGAACCATGTAGGCAGAAAGCTGGCCTCAGGAGTCAGTGGGGCCTTGATGGTATCATTAGCTTATTTGCTGTGCTGGTTTGGATAAACCAATTTTTCTGGCTTCCATTTATTCATCTGTTCAAATGAGAATGGACAGTGTATTCATAGTTGGAGAGAATAAATTTAAGAGCAGAAGGCCATGCCTCGTGCCATCTCGGCCACTGGAGTGGGCACATGTGGCGATACCCAGGAAGGGGAGAAACAGAACCTCTTTGGGGGGGGGTTGCAAGGGGATCCTGCGAGAGGGACAGGTGACATGCAATAGGCTGGCATTACAGAGGTCCACCCAAAGGAATAGGTTGGAGGTGGGCGGATGGACAGGTCTCAACAGGCAGGATACTCTGGGAGCAGACAATTTCATAGTTCTTGGCAGGAACTGTCAGCAGCAGGGATGTTTGAATGAAAGTGGCAGGAACTGAATCCTCAGACTGGGATCAGAGGCAGAACTGCAGTCCCCGGGAAGTTAAGTCAGAGTAACAGTCCAAGAGCAAGTGAAATGTAGGCAGATCCTAGAAGAAACACTCAGGAACAAGAACCAAGAGCCATCTAGCCACAAATGTGGGGCTCAGGACTGGGACTGAGACATGAAACAAAACTGTCCATTCATAGAAACTGGACAGATGAAGGACAGACACAGGTAATTGACAAAGAAAGAATATAATTAATCAGTACAGATACAAAAATGTTAAACCTCAATGGTAATAAAATAACTGCAAGTTAAAACAACACAAGATACCATGTTTCACTTATCCAGATAGCGTGATTTTTTTTTTTTAAAGCCAAAAAACAACTAGGTTAGGGAGTAGGGAAATGGGTATACACACTCAATGCTGGGCAATTTGATTGGTATAATCTCTCCAAATTTGAAAAAAAAGTATGTCAAAAAGATATGCACATATTTTGGTCCAGTTTTTTCACCATGATAAATTTATACTAAGGAAATATTTAAGAAAATGCACACCATTTAGCTACAAGAATGCTAACTACAGAGAAGTCAGATGTGCAATGATAAGTAGTTAATACATCACACAATATCCATATATTGGCATACAATGAACAAGTGTAATTGATGGTGTTACTGGCATAGGAAGATGTTCATGACACATTATGTGTCATAATGTGTCACTAAATAAAAGAAAAAAACTGGTTCCAAATATGTGCATTTGGTGTGTTCTTGACACATAATATACTCAAAAATGTGATTTTTTTTTCAAAAAAATTTTTTATTTGAGTACAGTTGACACAAAATGTTACATTAGTTTTGGGTGTACAAGATAGTGATTCAGTTTCTCTATACATTATGAAAAATGTGATTCATTGATATGATACATCTCTAACAAGGAGAACACATGTCAAAATATCCATAGTTATTATCTGGGGTTAGTGAATACTTTTTTCTTTTTTTCTTTCTTTTCTTTCTTTTTCTTTTTCTCCTCCTCCTCCTCCTCCTTCTTCTTCCTCCTTATCTCTTTTCCTCCAATGAACATTGTACTATTTGTATAACATACAAAAAGTGGAAGTTACTTATAAAAAGTGGAAATCACTAACTAGATGCCTCCTTTACCAGAGGTCTTTGTAATACTACTTAGCATGCCCTGATCCACAAGTCAGGCTTAGATGACATCCCCAAGGCCTGGCTATAGGCCACCAGGCCCAGGTGTAGAGAAGGCAGGTCTGTGCTTCTCCCATCCTCCATCCCTCCCCACACCCTGACACTCTGCCCAAAACGAGGTCACCATCAGGCCAGTAGCCAGATCCCAAATGCTCCTGGAACACCCAACCTCACTGGAAAGAGCTTTTCTCAAGCTCCTATTTGCTAATTACACAACTACCAATTAAAAACCTCCAGCAAGACGGCTAATAGGTCCTTCTTGCATGCTGCATTATCCCCAATATCTACAGCACAGGGCTTGGCACATAATAGACACTCAATAAACATTTGAGTAACTGATACAGCATAACTCTTACAAAATGTTTGGAAAAGAGAGGAAAGGAAATAGAATTCGATTCTGTGAGTATATTTGGTAGGCCAGACGCTATTCTAGGAATTTTTTTATGACTCTTAAAAGTCAGTACAGCATGGATGTCAATGACACAAATGGAAACTCAAGATGCCTTGGGTTTGAATCCTAGTTCTGCTTACTAACTCTGTGACTTTGAGAAAGTTACTTAACAATCAGAACCTCTGTTTTCCCATAAGTGAAATGGAAACCTGGTAGCCAGGCTCCAAAACTGGCCCCCAATGAACCATGCCTCCTGGTATTCGAGTCCTGTGTCATCCCCTCCCACATTTGGCTTCTGCCCACCTGTGACCTGACTGCATGACTAACAGGAAACTGACAGTGATGTTCTGGGTATTAAAAGGCCTGGTGGATTCTGCTTTTGTGCTTCAGGGAGCCCTGCGTGGCCAGGTAAGAAGTCTGTCCTTCTGGAGAGGCCACATGAAGAGGTGAGGCCCTGAGACCATGTGGGGAGAGCTACCCAGCCATTCCACTGTCCCAGCTGAGCCTTGGTGGCTCATCCCCAACTGCCTCTGGCTGCACCACCCCAGACACCCTTAAGTGACAACGAGCAGAAGAATCTCCACTGAGCCCTATCAACTCCCAGAACTGTAGGGAATAATAAAATGGTTGTGTAAGGCCCCAAATTTGGAAGTGGATTATCACACAGTGGATAACAAAAACCCAGAACAATCATTTTTACCTTTTAGATAAATTACAACCATGCCTATAAAACAGATGGAGCATAATAATTGCTCAGTACATGTCCATTAATTGTGTAGTCTTTGCAAACAGTTCCATAAGGGAGGTATCAACAGCACCCCCTTCCATGATGAGAAACCTGCACCAGAAAACCGAAGGGAGGGATAGAGACAGGATTCAAGGAGCAGTTTCACTTCAATTGCAAAAACCTACCTTCCCCTTAGTTCACCGCTGTGTCTCTGATGAAGGAGAAGTGGCAACTTGCCCCGAAGACTTAGGAAATCTACAACCGATTTTTGCATATCCAGTCCCTTTAGTGATACCCAGCGAGGGAAATGAGGAAGAGTGTGTGTGTGGCGGGAGGACCCATTGCTGCCTCGTCTCCCACGAACGCGGATTTCAGCTGGGGAAACGCGCCCCAGGAGTGGCTGCACCAGGAAGCCACCACGCTCTCTCTCCTAATGCAATGTAATGAAGGAAGTTAAGCTACAAATGAATGAGAATAGGGATGGACTATTTTCTAAAGATAACGCTTCCTGGGATCTCCACAGCGCTCTAACGAACACCATCAGCCGGCAGAATGGGAACAGCAGTGTAAGTGCCATTCCGTGTCAATTACATTTAAATAAATCTAAAGGCACTGGGCTCAGACAAGTCATTCTTAATAACACCTCATCCTGGGCTATTAAAATTTTTATTTGTCACCATCTAATTGATTTGTGTCTGTTTCAGTTATTTGTTTACTTTATGCAAGTCACTTTCCTGGGCCAGTGGGAACAGGTGACCAGCAACCTTCATCTCTTCCTCTACTGATGTTTGTCCCCATCAGTGTCTGCCATCCCAAATATCTGACACTGGACCTTGTCAAAGTACCACTGCCCCTTGGACAACTTGAGTTTGAATGGCGTGGGTCCACTTATACATGGATTTTTTTTGATACATACAGTGCAGTATTGTAAATGGATTTTCTCTTCCTTATGATTGTCTTCACATTTTCTTTCCTCTAGCTTGCATTATTGGAAGAATACAGTATATAATACGTATAACATAAGAAATATGTGCTAATCAATTGTTGATGTTATTGGTAAGGCTTCTGCTCAGCAGTAGACTATAAGTAGTTAAGTTTTTTGGGGAGGTCAAAAGTTATATGGGGATTTTTGACTGTGCTGGGGAGGTCGGCGCCCCTAACCCCTGCATTGTTCAAGGGTCAATTGTAGTGCACTCTCTGCCTGCTCCCTGACCTTGGGGTCATGCTGATTAATTCCTCAGCCCTTACAACCCAGCTCCGAAGTCAGCTGAGGGAGGTTTCCGCACCCAACCCTGCCCTTCCATACTCACTACTCAACAGGATCACTGGATCCTAGTCATTTTGCCTTTTAGGGTCTATCACCCAACTTGTGTACATGTATGTTTTGTCTCATTTGGCATCTACAAGCTCTTCAGGGCAAAGTTGTGCTTGCTATCTTTCAGCTCAGCTGTTTTTCATAATGGGCAACACACACACACACACACACACACACACGCCATATAGCAATACTCTGAGCCCTAGTTCCTCTCATCCAGATTCATCCATCATGTGTCCCCACCCCCACCCCCATTCTCTCAAGTCTCCTCCAAGGGGCCAGGTGTGATGATGGTGTAATTAATGACATGAAGGGGTGCTAATGTGTGAGTTCTCTTACATGACCTTTCCCAGATAACAATATGCTCTAAATTAAGTAAAAATGCATGTATCTCCTTAAGATGAGAACTGAGTTCATGGAGGAAGGAAGGAGCTGTATATCAGAGGAAGAGGGTAGATCCTTTGACAGGGAGACCTTTCTGGACCCTCAAATCATATCCGGAAGCCAGTTGCCTTTTGTGCCCAGCCTTTGAATGCCAGGTTTGCCGCAACTTTGTTTTGTACACCTGATGGGGGCTGACATTGTAATTAGGGCCTTTAGGGCCCCCCAACCCACCTGCTAGATAATAATAAGCAGATGGGATGTGGTACCCAGAGATGCAGGGCTTTGGGACAAATCTAGGACAAAGGCAGCAGTAGGGGTAGAGAGGGGCATGCCCCCCTCCCATACCCCAGTTGCATGCATGTCCCCTCCTCACCTGCCCCCACACCGTCCTTCAAGCTCAGCCAACATGCTCATGCCTTTGAATGCCTCCATCTCAGGGCATGATATATTTTCCACAGCAGTACGAATCAGAGTAGACGTGGCTTCCAAAAAGCCAAAGGGAATGGCATTCACCCATCACTGCAGGGACAGGCACTGGAGGCTCCAGCAGTTGACAATATGTTTGTAACAGATCACTGGGCAATTTTCCAGTCTGATACTTCCACTCTGCCTGTGTCCTCCAAAGCACAAGGTATCAGGGAAGTTGGCAGTCTAGTGTGACGAAGGCTTTGAAACACAACCCCCATCACACACCACGGCTGGAAGTCATCCAAGCCATAGTACCCTGTTGGATTCATGTGCAAGTCTCTGAGCCCCAGGTTAATTGTACCAGACAATGGCCCTGACCCATCAGTACAAAAGGAAGGCTGGCAGGCTCACAAGCGTCTGTTCATTTAACTCACCCTTCTAAGTGTCAGGGTACTTACATGGGCATGTCCATAGGTGGTAAGCACAGGAATACGTGTGCTGGTGCCTATTAACACACATGTACACTTACACAGATAGTCACACGCACACATGCACATAGATTCATGCACATAAACACGCATGAGCTTGCGCGCGCCACACACACACACACACACACACACACACACACACACACACACACACACAATGCAAGGGAGGTAAATCATCCATCAGGCTGGCTCTTGAGTCAAGCCAACTGGACTTGGCCTTCTCATAATGGGCAACGCACATTGCCAGAGCCAGAGAGCAGAGCTCTACAATGCGCTGAGTAGGACGCTCCTTCTGGCTCCTGACAGTTACCTGAGTCTGAACACCTCTCCCCAGCACAGCCTGGCCACCTTGCTTTGAAAATCAGCAAGTCTGCATGCCAGCCATGAAACAGAAGGCTTTCCACGGCCACCTGACCTGTGTCCAGGATACCACTGACTCCTCCTCCCACTGTGAGGGTGGCCCAGAGGCCCCACCCTGGCTCTCCTGGTCTTGCAGCTCTGTCTCCTGCCACCTGACTCTCCTGCCCCCCCGACTTCCAGTGGTGGCTTGGCTGAGGAGCATCTATCCACTCTTGCAGTCCCCCTCCCCCATTACTTCGGGTGGAGGTCTAGCTGGCAGAGCTTAGTAATGATGCCGATGCCCGCTTACCACACCCCTGAGGGCTTCTGGCTGTACCGTAACTGAGTGTAGGCAGGAGAGCGAGGACACAGAGAAACTACTCTGGGTCGAATTGCTACATTTTCTCATTCGGTCCTCCCAGGCCAGGGTGTTAGCTTTTATCAGCCCCATTTTACAGATGGAAAAATCCGAGGCCCTGAGAAGTTGGGCCATTGATTCGAAGCTTTATGGCCACAAAGTTCCATGTGTCAGAATTAGGGCCCAGATCCCTTGACTGCAAGGACGGCTTCCTTTGATTTCATTCTTCCACGTGTGTGTAGACAGCAGAGAAGCCTCTATTTCTCCTCCAAAACACAAATGAAGCCCCAAGGAACAGGAAAGGTGGTAAATAATACATGTATTCATTCAAATATATGGCATTTTCTTTCACTTTCTGGTTCCAAAAACCCAAGAAGGACACCAGATGTCAGTTGTGCCAAATGGACCCGTACTTAACACAATGATGTGTACGTAGATGAAGACGGGCTTCCACCAAACTTTCTGATGTAGTTTGGAGCCATGAGAGAGCTGAGATCACAGGGAAATCCACTGGCCCCGCATCTAAGGAGAGACAGTGCCTGTAGGGAGGGAAGAAATGCAGAAACACTGCTGCAGACAGCGGGGAAAGAAAAAACAGCCACGGGGAGGGAAAAGAAACTCACCGAGATTGTTCTCTTTTATTTCCTACATGGAGCAAAAACTTTCATCTTTGGGGAGAAAGGCAATACACACTCTGGCCTTAGGACATTAGCAAACACTCATTTCAGCTGGGAAGAGGGAACAAAGAGGAAAATTCTACTCCTGGAGAGAATCCTGACAGACACCACCTTTAGTAAAATGATGGAGGCTAACATCACTAGTAATACGTATTGCCACCCAGTGCCCTCTGATAGGATGTCCTAAGGGGGCACCTCACCTCTGTGGCAACCTGCTGACAATGCTTCACCTCAGTCTAATTGTGAGGAAATATCACACAAATCCAGTTGAGGGACATGCTATAAACCAATGACCTTCAAGAGTGTCAAGGTCGTGAAAGGGAAGGAAAGACTGAGTCACTGGCACAGATTGGAGGAGACAAGGAGACATGATAATTAAGTACGGTATGGGGTCCTGGATTGGACCCTAGAAGGGGAAAAAAGGACATTAATGGAGAAACTGTCAAAATATGAAAAAATTCTGTTTTAGTTAATAATATTGCAGTAGGGTTAAATTTCGTAGATTTTATAAATGTCTAAGATGCTAATGTGAGGGGAAGCTGGGTGGAGGGCCTATGAGAACTCTCTATACTATATTTTGCAATACTGCTGTAAAGCTAAAATATTATTCCACATTTTAAAAACTATTAAAACACACATGTGAAGTGGGTTTTACTTTCCCACTGATTGCCATTAGGATTCCAGAAACTCTGATTTGATTCTGATTGTTCTTTAAGTACTGACTATAACATGCTGGTTTTCTATATCTATTCCCCTAAGACTCTGACAATTATGTCATTATCTGTAAACAAACACATAATTTTATGAGTACACGTTCCAAAGAATCTTGCATCTACTTTTTTCAAATAAATGACATCTTTTGCAAACTTGAGTTTCCTCCAATGTGTATGCTTTATAAATTTTACTTTTCACATATCAGACACCATCAGTTAATGAGTAGCTACCAAAGTGAACATACTATGTACTTTCACACATCAGTGCCTTGTTCTCACTATTTCCGTAGCTGAAATGGGCTCGCTTTCCTTCTCCATGAGTCCTTCTTGTTATTCAACAAGCAGCACAAATGACCTACTATCCTCCTATTGTGCTTCCAGAGCACATGATGATCACCATCATGGCTGTGATATTCAAGACATTGAAAGGCTGGCGCATCATAGGCATTGACCTGTCAGAACTGACTTGGTCACCCTGGTACCTACTTGTTGAATATCAGCTCTTCTTTTCTGGTTGCACATTCCATTGAGCCTTGCGATCTAGATAGTGTTTGAAAAGTATGTCTAACTCTGCCCATTGAACTATAAAATCATTAGGAGTAGCTTCTTCAACTTTGTGTACCTACAACATTTAGCACAGTGCCTTTCCCCTAACACTGGTTCTGAGGACCCAGAGAGGCTTAGTGATGGAGCCAGAATTTGAACCCCTGTCATTAACTCCAGTGACTGCAAATTCTATACTCTTTGTAATGTCCCTCTCCTATATGCTGTGCTTGTTAGGATGTGCGTGACTCCAAGAAACAGAATATCAGTCAACCATAGCTTTGGCAATGAAGAAATGTGATTCTCTCACTTCACAAAATTTTGGAGATGATAATACCAGGTTTATTGCAGAGGATCAATGTATCATCAAGAACCCAGGTTCACTCTGTCTCTCCTCTCTGCCATCCTCAATGTGTTGCTTTTTGCCCTTTAGGCTTATTGCCCGATAGGGACAAAATGACTCCAGATACCACCGTCACACATGATGGCATCTCACACAGAGAAAGAAAAGGTGAAGAGAAGAAAATCCTTGCACCCCAAGAGACCTTTCTTTATGCCTCACTATCCAGAAGAAGTTCATATACATAACCCTAGGCCAATCACTGGCAATAAGAAGTGGAATGTCTATGACTAGCTTAGACCAATCTAGTTCCTTCCCTGAACTTGGAGAAGCGTCCTACATTCCCAGAGCATATTGTAATCTGTGTCACACCTGGGCGAACTTGGGGTTCCACTAGGAAGAAGGAAGAGGAGAATGACTGTTGGGTAGGCAACTAGCATCTGTCACATACACTAACTTGAGTTTTTCTTTATTTCTTATATGCATTTATACTGCCCCTTTAATTATATTCATTATGTTCCTGATAGCAAGAATCAAGTCTTAGACTAATTTTGCATTCTCCAGAAAGCCTGGTCCAGAGATGAGCTCAATAAATATTTGTTGGTCAACTGGAGGAAAAATTTAAAAAACAACCACAACCCAGTGTTAAAGAGGTGAAGACCCCATTATTCACCGTGTCTCCATATTTCCATGCTAGCTTTTCACGGGTCCCTTTGGTACACTTGCAGAAGATGCCAAGCTGGAAGAAGGGCACCAGGACTTCTGTGTGGCAATATTCAGTTCATTGGCTGGGCATGCACACATGCCAAATTATACACCAGGCAGACATTGGGACACCTGCTTTGACAAAGCATGTCTATTACGGGATTTGTGTAACTACTAACGCCAGCAGCAGAGTTCCCCACATTCATCATGTTGCGTCTCATTTCCATATTTTTGCTCATGCTACCTCCACTTCCTGCAATGCCTTCTGCTCTCCTACTATTTCGCCTGGCTGAATCCCTCTAGGAGTCTCTCTTCCCAGATTCTTCCCATCAGGTGGGATTTGGGGGCTCCTCTTCTGTGGTCCTGGGTGGTTATCCTCATAATTGCACATAATACTATTATATGTTATGTATTTATGATAGTATTTACAATTTACTGAGTGCTTATTATCTTTAAGGCTTGTGATAAATGTTTTAAATATATGATCTCAATCAGGAAAAACCCTGTGATGCATTAGGGGGCTTACATTCTGGTTTGAAGTATAGATGATCAAATAATGACAGAATTAAAGGTATAGTTACAAACCCTGAAAAAGGCTATGAAGGAAAACATACAGGGCCATGGAAGTATCTAAGAGGGCAAGCAGGCTTAGTCCATCACAAAGAAGCAACATTTAAATGAAGAGCAACAGACTAAATGAACATTAGCCAAGTCAAGGGAAGAGGGACAGGGGAGTCGGAGCAGAGAGCAGAGCACCTGTAAGGCCCTGCCCCAGGAGGGAGCGTGACAGAGAAAAGGAGAAAAAGGCCATGTGAGTGCCAGAGAGAGTGAAGGAAAGAGTGTTCAGGCGAAGCTGGAATGACCAGTCCATATAGACCCTAGTAGGTTATACAAAGGGTATTGTGTTGTTTGTCTAAAAGCCACTGGGATGGTGTTCATTTTAACTAGTCTTGGAGAGAGTGACTGTGGGGGGCGGGGTGGCCAGGAATCACCTGGTTGTGTTTCTGTCCAAAGAAATGATTCATGCTGCAGTGTAAAGACCTCATAGAAGATGAGGAAGATGGGTGTGGAAAGAAGGGCTAGGGAGCTACTTCACTGGCTCAGGAGAGAGATGGCAGGGGCTTAGACTAAGGTAGGGGGCCATGGAAGTGGAGCAAAATAGATGGATTCAAGCTGTATTCGTTTTCCATTGCTGTTGTAATAAGTGAGCACACCTAGTGGCTTCAGACAACACACATTGAGTATGCAGCAGTGGGTCAGAAGTTCTGGCACAGAAGAGCTCCATTGGACTCTCCACTCAAGGCCTCCTAAGGCTAAAGTCATGATCCAGCCAGCCAAGCTCTTATCTAGTGGCTCTGAGGCCGACTCTGCTTCCAAACTCACTTCAGGTTGTTGACAAAATTGAGTTCCTTGCAGTTGTAGGACTGTGGCTTCTATTTCCTTGACAAATGACCCCCTTCATCTTCAAGCCAATGTTAGTGCATCAAATTTTCCTCATGCTTGGAATCTCCAACGTCCTTTCTGCTGCATTTATCTGGTTTTTACCACATAATATAAGCATAGGCATGACATCAGAGGTCAAAGGCCATGGGCACCAAAATTCTGCCTGCCACACAAGCTTACTAAAGGAGATAAAATCAACAGTTCTTGGAAATGGATTAGAAGGGACAAGAATTATACTCTTCTTCCAGGCAGACAGATGCGAGTGGAGAGAAGTTAGCCCCCTATCAGGTGACAGGCGACTATTACTTGTTAGCTAGTACCATCAGATGTTTTGCATGTCTGGCACCTAATCATGAGTGACAAGACCTGGGTCAGAGGAAGAGTGGCCCGAGCAATAGTCCCAGTCCCGTGGGTCTTGGAGCAAGCCAGTCTACCTCTGGGGGGCTTGATTTCCTAATTTGTAAAAGGAAGGAATTGAACCAGAGTGTCCCTTCCAACTGCAAATCTCTAACACTGAGTTAATCATATTCATTTGTCTTTTCTTCCCTCTACTTGATCGGGAACGGGCCAGGTGTGAGGAGGAGGTGCCATGGAATTGCCTGCAAATGCTGAATTCATCATGTCTTTTCATAGACTGTAATGCCAACAGATGTTTCTGAGTCAGGATAAAAGGTTAAATATTTTAATAAAAAAGACACATGTTGAAGGTGATTTGAGTTTCTGTTAAACTCTCCCATACCCACCATATTTTCCTCACATGCAAATGAACTGGAAGCTTATTAATGAGATGAGAGGCTGAAGCCTAATTAGCAACAGGACTGGGGAAGCTTCTATTTGCTGATTCAGCAAACTAACTGGATAATTACTGTAGCTGGACTTTGGCAGCTTCTAGAAAAGCTTATTAATGGAGCTCTCAGAAATTGCCTTGATTATGGCCTCTCAAAACCTAAGGGCTTAATCCAGGCCATAGACGTTTTATGGTTATTCTGTACAGGGAATCACTGTCTTCCATCATTGTTAGTGGGCAAGCAAAATGCAAACCATCTCCTGCTAGGTCAAAGCTTTATCAACTTGGAGACCTACGGGGACTCTGTATCTGCTGCTGACCCAGTCTTTCCTTGAGCCCCATCTTCATTTGCTCCATGGCTCTAAGAGATATACCTGATGATACTTTTCACATTCATTGCCTATTTGAGAATAGGAGGTCTAGTATTTTAGGTATTAATTTTTAGTTTTTAAAAAACCCATTTATATGGTTGTTAGCATGGCAGGCACAGTTCTAACTTATGCTTATGAAGCCTCATTTAATCCTCACAAAAATGCTATGGGGTACACGTTATTAATATCTTCTCCTTACAGGTAAGGAAATGGAGGTGCAAGGTGACTCACCTAAAGTCACAGAGCCAGTATATGAACCCAAGAAGTTTGGATCTGAGATCCAGACTCTTAGCCATGTCCCGATGATGGCTTTGTAGCTTGACATGGGAATAGTTAAGAGGAAAAACTGAACAACAGGAAACACTGGGCTCCCAAATTCAGGCTGGCCATCTCAAATAGTGGTTTCAAAACCAGAACACTAACTATTTTGTTAGAATTATTTAATGCTATTTGACTTTTCCCAGATCTTGTTTTCTTATTAAACAATCATTTCTCTGTTTATGACTTCAAAGCTGGGTTAACCAAATTGCTTTCAAATTACAATTATTTTGCCTGGTTTTTGAAGTTCAAAGTTAACTGGCTCCAACTTACTGGTCTTGTCTTAGTTTGTATTACCAAAACTGTTCCCTTGAGCTACTGCTTCAACCTGGAGTGCTCAGGTTCTCATTCAATTGAAGGCCTTACCCCAGGTTACTTATACTAATCTCTACTCCACACTGAAACATTTGTCCCTTTGTCCTGGTCTTTCTGCTTTCCACTGAATTTAATTTCTTAATCTCCTGCTCTGTTCTCTGCACCACTGAGCTGAAGGTTAGAAGTACAGAGAAAAACAGGACATGGTTCTTGCTTTTATATAGCCTAATGAAAAAAATAGAGCCCATCTTTAAAATAAATCTATATAATATGGTATGTGGAGAGAGACATAAACCTGGAGTTCGCTGAAAGACTAGAGGAGAAAATACTTTTTGGAGAAGGTGATGTCTGAGATGAGTCTTGAAAGGTAAGTAAGAGTTAGGAAGATAAGAGAGTGGGCAAGTGAACACAGGAGGCGGTGCCACCTGAGAATGGTGTATACAGGGAAATACAAGTAGTGGGACGTGGAAAGTGACACGGAAGGGAGCCACTGTGAGAAGTGAGACTGGGGAGATGGTAAGCCATGTCATGGAAGATCTTGCATGTCCTGATTATGTGCATGGGCTTATTCCGTAGTTGATGCAGACATCTTAAAAGGCATTGAGCAGGGTTGTGAATAGGCCTAACTGCAGGACATGGAATGGATTTAATGGATTGAGACTGGAGACAGGGAGACCAGTTGAGCTGTTTTTGCAGAGATACTACTTGTAAATGACATCTGGTTTGCAGCCCCAATGTCTTTGGGTTGCAACATTCCATCAAAATAGCTATTAACTCACCAAAAACAAAGACTGGTAGACCACATAATGACAGAATTTTTGAGGACTCTTTACTGACTAAAAGTACAAGGGGCTGGATTAAGAAATTTCACGTCACATGAAAGAGATCCCCCATAAGAAAGGGTGGGAAGATGCTTCTTACCTCTGAGCCAGGGGTCTCACTGCTCCCCACAGTCCTCTTCAGGGTTTTATTTTTCTTCTCCTTCTTGGGAGTTATACTTCTTGGAAGAGTTGTATTAACATGCTGTTACCTTTTTCTCAACTCCCCGTTCTTCAAACCATCATAACATGACTTCTGCCCTCATGCTCCACCAAAACGGTCCTCATCAAGGCTGCTAGTGACGTCCCCATTACCAAACCCAATGGACTCTTCTTTGTCCTCATCTTAAACTCCCAGAAGAATTTGACCCAGTCAACACCACTCTCCTTCTCTGGTGACTTTCACAAAACCTTTCTTTCTTAGGTTACCTCCTCCTTCACTCAGAAAATGATAGGACTTCCACAAGGCTCCATGCTAGGCTCTTTTCTCTTCATTCTCTTCCAGGATAATCTCAGGCTTTCCCATGGTTGAAATGACATTTTTGAATTGATCGTGGTTCTCAAATGTACCTCTTTAGCCCAGATAACTCCTCTGAGCACCAGACTCATCCACTATCTCCTCTTGAAGGTCTGTCTCACACCTTAAACATTACACATCTGAAATGGAGCTCTTGATTTATGACTTCTACCCCAACATGTATATGCCTGCTGAGTACTCGAATACTTGAGCCGAAAATCCCCTTGAGTCCTTACTCTGCACTAATCAGCAATTGCATGTGGGGAAGGTGCTCAGAGGTTGGAGATAGAACTCCTCAAAAGGATTAGGGGGAATGATCCCTGGTGCTCACACAGGGCTGGGAATTATGTCTGTTCCCACCAGTCAGGGTGAGAAACCTCATCATTTACAGGGCATTTCGTAGAGTGCTCAAAGGATTTTGCCTCAGTAGTGGGGAAAATTAACCTTACACAAAACACCCTAGGCTATTGCACTAAGTAATCAAATTACAGATAAAGGAAAACAGCTTAAAACCAAAAACTGAAAGGAGCAAACTATTTCCAAGCAACTAAAACAGAATCCCAAAACAATGCTCAAGGATAGTTATAGGAATACAAAAATATCCAGTATCCAACAAGGCAAAATTCATGTCTGATATCCAATGAAAAATTACCAGGCATGCCAAGAAGCAGGAAGATACTACTCACAATGAGGAGAAAAATTGATCAGTTGAAATTGACCCAGAATGACACAAATAGAATTCATGGACAAGGACATTAATAATGCAGCTGTGACTGTATTCTATATGTTCAAGAACCTTGAGAAAAAAACGTATTGAGTAAAACATAGAATATGAGATATAAAGCACACTAGATGGGTTTAATGGTAGATTATGCAGAGCAAAAGAATAATGAACTTGAAGACTGCAATAAAACCTTCCAGAAATAAAACACTGACAGGAAAAAAAAAAGATTAAAAAGAAAAAGAGAGGAGGAAGAAGAAAAGAGATGTGGAGAGACTTCAAGCAGCCTAGTAAACAGGTAGTCAGAGTCTCTGAGAGAGCAGGGAACAGAAAAATAATATATTTAAGGAAATAATAACTAACACTTCTTTAAAAATTTGATGAAACCCATAAGGCCACAGATCCATAGAATGGAATACTATACCGAAATAGTAATGAACTACAGATACATGTAGTAATGTAGATGAATTTCAAAATAATTATGCTGAGTTAAAGACAGACCCCCTTACTTTCAACCCCCCAAAAAGAAAGAACATACTGCATGACTATGAGCATACATTATATGTCTGACGAACATACTATGTGAAAACATACTGTATGTATCTGTAAAATTCTAGAAAATGCTAACTAATCTATAATGACAGAAGGGAGATCAGTGGTTGTCTGGGTAATCAGGGGTGGGAGTAAGGGATTACTAAGGGGCATGAGGAAGCTCTGGGGATGATGGATGTGTTTATTATCTTGACTGCAGTGGTGGTTTCACAAATGTGTATCAATTTCAAAACTTATAAAATTGCCATTTTAAATAGTGTAGTTTATCGTGTATTAGTTATGATTCCATAAAGCTGTTTTTAAAGAAAACTTGATTGATCACCCTTGGTGAAATTTTGTGAACCACTCATTATTTTGCAAGCTAGTAAATAAAAGGGAAAGAAATGAAGGGAATAAAATGAACACTATGTCCTTCATTTCCTGTATGACCTGTACCACTGGGTATCCAGATAGATGAAGGGAAATTTCTCATATAGATGTTACCCAGCTTGAAACAATGACAGAGGAATGAAAGAATTGAAATTTACCATTTTCTAATCCCTAATGATGAATGGGTCTAGGCATTGATAATCAATGACTGCTAAGTCATTGACCAAAAAAAAGTGAGGACCAGACATTATGTGCTTATGTTAGAACACAATATCACCTCTGAATTAGTCTTGCCAAAAAAAAAAAAAAAAAAATTATACCTATATATCCAACAACTGAATCATGGGAGACATAGAGGACAGGAGAACATGTTAAAAGATACCAAGGAGGCGCAATAGGCAAAATCTAGTCTGTGGGAAGCCCTACAGGACAAGCCATTGGAGTCTTCAACAGATAAATTACAAGGGGAAAAACCAGATCAAGAGAATTTATAGATTAAAAGAAACTTAGGGGTGCCTGGGTGGCTCAGTCGGTTAAGCATCCAACTCTTGATATCAGCTCGGAGCTTGATCTCAAGGTCGTGATTCAATCCCTACATTGGGCTCCACTCTGGGCATGGAGCCTACTAAAAAAACAAAAAGACTTAAGAGGCATTTCAACTAATTGCAATGTATACAACTTATTTGCATCTTAATTTAAATAATATGTAAGAAAGTGATAAAAATGATATAAAACTGATTGAAATTGAAAGTTGGGACACTGGGTATTAGATGGGATGAAGTAATTAACATCAGTATTTTAGCTAAGAAAATATTATCTTTAAGACTTTCATATATCTTATTTTAAGAGTTATATACTCAAATATTTGCAGATGAAATAATGTGAAGCCTGGAATTTGCTTCAAAAGAATATGGGGCTGGGTAGTGGGCAAATGTATAGATAAAATAAGATTTGCCACAAGTTCACAATTGTTAAAGCTGGATGATGCATATAATAGAGCTTATTATATTATTCTATGCATATAACTAAAATTTTTCATAATAATTTTTTAAAACAATTTTATCTTGGAAACCTGAGCTTTATTTTTTGTTTCACAAAGCTAAAGAAAACTACTTTACATAATGTGGAATGACATGACCTAATGAAAAAAATGGAAAGTTAAAAAAAATTTGTTTTTAATTAGATACACAACTAGTTTCAAGGAGTAATGGCACCTGGATAAAGGAGAGAAACCTGCTTGTTTATACCCCAGGACGGAAATTAGGGTATTTGTTTATACCCAAACTGAACAAATCTGACACTGCGAGAAACCACAGACTTCCTTACCAGCATGGTTGGCAGAAACCCCTGCCTCAGCGGGGTGCGCGCATCTAGATTCTTGGATGTTCATCAAGACCAGATTGAGTCTTTAGGGCTTCACCCATCACCAAGCAGAAGGATGTTTCATTGCTTTCCCCATCACATATGTCACTGAAGATTAGGATTTCCTAGTTAAAATCTTACCCTGAGGTAGTTGTCAGGAGCACACCTCATTTACTTAAGGCCAACGAATGGATCAACCTCAGAACCATAACACATTTCCCTTTCCAACAAAGGGATGCCAGTCTTCCGTGTCTTGTTGGTTCTCGGCACGGAGTATAGCTTCAGGAGCCTGTACATCTCTTCAGCATATTTTTGCATAGTACTAAGCCTCCTGACCAGCTTTGAGTTCAAAATCTCTGCCGGGATAATACTGTGCAATACAGGCCAGTGGGTGACTGCTCTGGAAAAAGAGTTGTTCTCAGAATCCCCTAGGAGAGTCGATCCCACAGGAAGAAGGGTTTAAATAACTTTTTGTCTCTTTCAATGTCATTCTGCTGTAGTCAGGGTATGCCAGGGATACTCGACCCTGGATCTGAATTAGAATCACCTCTTCTGGATCTGGCAAATATACTGATGAATGGACCCACTTCTAGAGACTCTCATTATTGGTGTGAAGCAGCCTCAGGCATCAGTACTTTTTTTAATGGTTGTCCAGATGATTCAGATGTTCAGTAAAGGCTGAGTATCCCTGATTAGAAGGCCTCAGCTAATAGCAATGAGGATGTGACACCCCGCAAACAGAGTTTCTGAATGCTTATCACACGCCTCCTCATGAAGTTGTGTGGGGGACAAAGGAACACAACAGGAATGGCCTTAAACATACCAGATGTTTTACCTGAACTAAACTTGATCTGTGTTTTCCACTTTTATGTCCTCTGATCAGTTCAACAGGCAGAGGGCTCTGTGGTCTAGCTCCTCCATCCACTTTAGTCTATTCCTGCAACTCTAGCATTCATGGATGCTGATGGCAAGTGTAAACAGCACAGAAATGGGAGTCAAGGAGGTAGGCTCTAGCCCTAGCTTGGCCATTATCTTGTTGAGTAAACTGTCTGAATCAGAATGCACCCTCAGGCACCCTCTCTCTACCTGTGGGCATGGCCAATCACCCTGTAACCCATAGTGGTGGTGGTGGTGGTCATCTCAAGGAATTGTTGACCTGTACTTGGCACCTGTGTGCTTTGTTTTGATGTGTCCCTGCTTCCCATTTCATCCCATGGCCTTAAAGTTCATCTTTGTTGTTTTACCTAACCCCTATGGACTTTAGCTTAATTCAGTTCTTAGTTTTGCTACAGACTCTGCCCTTCAGGTTTCCCCAGGCTCAGATCAATCCAACCTCGCTCCTGACACAGCTCAGCCTATTAGAATACCTGTCCCCCAACTATAGTCTTCATCCTCACCCCTGCCCTGAGATTGGCCCCCTAGGCCTCCACTCTTCCAGGAATTCTGGGCTTCACTGGAGAAAACGTAGTATAGAAAGTCAGTGGGCTTTGGTGTTGGCCAAATTTTTTAAATTTAATTAATTTAAATTAAATTAATTAACATATAGTGTATTATTAGTTTCAGAGGTAGATTTCAGGGATTCATCAGTTGCGTATAACACCCAGTGCTCATTACATCACGTGCCCTCCTTAATGTCCATCACCCAGTTACCCATCCCCCCACCCAACTCTCCTCCTGGTTTGTTTCTTATAGTTAAGAATCTCTTATGGTTTGAGGCACTGGGTGGCTCAGTCGTTAAGCATCTGCCTTCAGCTCAGGTCATGATTCCCATGGTCCTGGGATCGAGCCCCACATCGGGCTCCCTGCTCAGTGGGAAGCCTGCTTCTCCCTCTCCCACTCCCCCTGCTTGTGTTCCCTCTCTCACTGTGTCTCTGTCTGTCAAATAAATAAATAAAATCTTTAAAAAAAAAAAGAATCTCTTATGGTTTGTCTCCCTTTCTGATTTCGTCTTTTTATTTTTCCCTCCCTTCCCCTATGTTATCTGTTTTGTTTCCTAAATTCCACATATGAGTGAAATCTTGTGGTATTTGTCTTTCTTTGATTGACTTATTTCACTTGGCATAATACCCCCTAGTCTCATCCATGTTGTTTGTTGCAAATGATGTTTCATATTTTTTGATGGCTGAGTAATATTCCATTGTGTGTGTGTGTATATATATATACACCACATCTTCTTTATCCATTCATCTGTCGATGGACACCTGGGCTCTTTCCATAGTTTGGCTGTTATGGACATTGCTGCTATAAATGTTGGGGTACAGGTTCCCCTTCAGATCACTACGTTTGTGTCCTTTGGATAAATACCTACAACCTGGGTTGTAGGACAGCTCTATTTTCAACTTTTTGAGGAACCTCCATACTGTTTTCCAGAGTGGCTGCACCAGCTTGCATTCCCACCAACAGTGTAGGAGGGTTCCCCTTTCTCTGCATCCTCACTAACATCTGTCATTTCCTGACTTGTTAGTTTTAGCCATTCTGACTGGTGTGAGGTGGTATCTCACTGTGGTTTTGATCTGTATTTCCTGGATGGCGAGTGATGTTGAACATTTTTTCACGTATCTATTGGCCATTTGTATGTCTTCTTTGCAGAAATGTCTGTTCATATCTTCTGCCCATTTCTTGACTGGATTATTTGGTTTTGGGGAGTTGAGTTTGATAAGTTCTTTATAGATTTTGGATCTTAGCCCTTTATCTGATAAGACATTTTGGTGTTGGCCAAATTTTGATTTGAATCCCTACTCCCTGCTTACTAACTCTGTGACCTTTCTTAAGTCTGTGGGCCTCTGTAAATTGTGCCTGATGATATTTATGCATTAGAAATATTGCAGGGGATAAATTAGATGATGTCTGTAACATACCTATCACGCAGTAGGCAATACATACCGTCGTATTGTCTTTCATTCCAAATCCAAGCTTCATTGTCTGCTCCATGAAAATGGAGATGGGCCCTTTAAATATTTCCTCTTTGTCAGCTGGCACACGGGTAAAGCTTTGTCAGTGGAGGATGCTAGAAGGACACTGGTAGAGGATGGAGTTTTCCTTCCTAGTTCTTCGTGCTTTCTTGGCAATAACTTGGAGCAAATGCTGCTTCCTCAGTGCCTGATTCCTGCAGCGTGTTCTGCGGGCCAGTTTCCTGCAGCACGCGCCCCCTGCCAGCACCCAGCTTCTACAGCATGCATGGCAATCCCGGCATCCAGAGGCCACGCACACAGGCAGCCCCTCCAGTGCCTGACTCCTGCAGCATGGACAGATTCTTCTGAGCCTGGTTCCTGTGGCAAATGGCTTCTCCAGCACCCAGCTTCACAACATGCCTCATGGCCAGTGGCTTACCCTAACATCCCCACTCAAGCATTTTCCAAAAACAGCACACTGGCAAGGCACCTCCCATCATAGTTTTCCCTGGCTTATCCTTTGTGGGATTTTTCAGCAAGGGCTGAGGCACAGGACCTCCTCATCAACAGCTTTCCCTGGCACCTGAAGGACATACTCCTAGCGTAGTCCACCTGCCTGACACCTCAGTGACTTCTTCATCGTCTGTTACCCTCTCTGGATCTCAGCTGTGGGGTAGGGGAGAAGGGCATTTTTCTTGAGCACTCTACATCAGCCTCAGTGTAATGGCTGTTCCTTCTATCTGCCATCTGATAGACCTTAGAGAGCTCTTTGCTTCTTACTAGCCAATCCCCCATTACTACAGTCCCCTGTTATAGTTCATAGTATATTTTCCCTGTTCAGGTTCTATCTCCTAACTGATACAGGCACTCAATTCATATTAGGTAAGCCCTAGACTGAAGAGATTGGCCTACATAATCTCTTGTATTCCCTTCCAGTTCTGAGACTTAAAAAAAGTTTATTCCATAACTGGTATTTCCTCTTATGATAATAAAAAGTATAGTGCATACATTATGAATTGATATCTGACACCTGATAATGGATCCATATTAGCACATGGCCAGACTCAGGCCCTAGCAAGAGTCCTTTGGTGATCTGTATCTCCTGTCTGAGGACCTTTGTTCTGCACTATCACACTCTCCTATCTTGCCATCTGAAGTATTATTAGAGAAGAGATTCTATCAAGGAGTACATTCTTTTCTGGAATGTCCCTCAGTATGATTTCATGAAAAGGAGTGGATTAGTTGAGTGATGAGATTGCTTATCGCTGGAAAACAAAATGTTCTTAGGACCTCAGGAAAATTTAATGGAAAATTGTCTACGTTAGTGATTGCTTAGAGAAACAGAACAAGTATGAATAAAGTTTGGTAACAAAGGTCGAAGTGTTAATTGTACTACTAAGCTGGTAGTCATTTTAATTTCCTGCCAATGGGTTATTGTTGAGAAATTTGACTTAAAATTAAAGGCAGCCCTTTCACAATGAGTCACTGGTAATTGGTGCCTTTGAAAAGCCTGAACAGGACTTATGACTTGAGGTTTCTTTCTTAATTTGCATTTTTAATTAGATGGGATCTCCAAGGGTTTCTGAGCCTTTTCTCTTTTTGCCTTTTGCACTGCCTTTTTTGGATTGTTGCTCTGCAATTAGAATTTGTAACAAATGAGTCGCTGACATATAAATGTCAACTCTGAGGTAAAATATTGTTACTGAAGGACTTAGCAGGGTTCTGACCATTACTTTTTAAATGAAAGCACTTTTCAAAAGGTTAGCACATTCCTTCAATGAAAGAGACATCAGTGGGGCTGGAAGAAGGGATGTCTGGATTGAACTCTGGTTCAAGTTCTTCCTATGAACTGTTTTCTCCATGTATATTTGAGTAATTTCTGAAACATTGTATGCACTCCCACTTCAGAGAACATTTCCTTCTTGTTCAAGAGCCTGTGTAGAATCAAACGGACAAAGTTAACAATCCAGAAGAAGGGAGGTGGACTCAGTAATTCTTCAAAGAGCCCTCTGGCCAAATGGTGTGCATCTGGCCAAATCTCGTTTTACAAAATGGACTATAGGAAAATAACCATGGGGCCAACATCTAACCAGCCGCAAACCAGTAGACTGTATTGGATCATCGCTAAATCCTTTTATCCAAACTCCCGACTTCCATTCATTCCTTCACATTCGCAGAGCTGGTGTTCTCTGTCTAGTGCTGGCAGACAGGGTAAGGCGGTCCAGCTATCAGAAATCTAGTAAAGGCACAGTCAGACCTCCAAGGGGATATGGAATTCACAACGGACACAGGCAAAGCAGGGCATATGTTTGCCGTTCCAGGCACAGATCATCTAAGCTATTTTTAAAGGCTTCTAAAGAAGAGGATTCTGTAAACTCCCATGACAACCTATCTAGCACACTGCCAGGAACCACTTCCTCATATCTAGCTTAAGCCCCTCATTCTAGGGGTAAGCCATTATTCTCTGGTTCTGCTCTCAGCTCAGAGAGAAAGCAGCTGCTCCCCATCCTGCTTAGGTGCGCCTTTTATAGACTTCAAGACAGTGTCTGCCTTCTGTCTCCTTGTGACAGGAAAGAAACTGGGGCTGCCAACGAAGATAACAATAATAATTTTCACTTGGAGATGGAATTATTATTGCTATGGTTACTAGTAAAATTTTTTTCCAAAGGGAAAAAAGGCATTTATTCAGCACTCTGCCTCTGAGAAGAACAAAGTGCTAATAAACCCTGGTTTGTCTGCTTTGTGGATTACTCAGAAACATCAAACGGGAACTTCCCGAAATATGTCCTGCTGCCATTTGGACTCTGGTGGAGAACTTGATGAAAAGCAGTCCTTCCCTCAATTTCTGAGCAAAAGTTCAATGCTGAAATCAAATAGAATCTCCCAGTTTATTAAATCAGGGTAATTTCAAGAGGGGCTTTGAAGGAAGAAAGTCGAGTGTGACTTAGAAGTTACTATTGTCATTAAGAGAAAAGGGTTTGAACAGCTTTCTTTTTTTCTTTTTTTCTTTCTTTCTTTTATTTTTTTTTTAACTGAAGAAACCCCCGGAGAAGTCACAAAATGGTCAGGACAGGCCTACGTGCAGTTAGCTGCCTGGTCTCGTGCTTTGAAAAACGCCAGTCGTAACTCACTATCTTCCCTAAACCTATCCCCTGGTGGCCAGCCAAGGGCCCATGATTCTCCCATTTGTCATTTCTCTAGGTTTAGGCAGGAAAGTTCAAAATTAAAGTAAAATTGTCTTCTGGGACAAATAAAACATGTAGCCATTATCAGTACTTGACTCTTGGGCTCAAATTAGGTTGTTAGGTTAGTTCTAGGTAAGAACAGAGTTCTCAGAGAATGGATCAGGACAACCGTGAGCTGTCTGGGCTGAGGGATTGGGGAAGGGGGAGGGCTGAGTTAATGCCCTGGGGATGCTGGCCTCAAGATGGAAAGTTTGCTGGGGGCAGGGGTGCGGGAGGGAACAGGGAGGGCTACTGGAAACACACTTACCAACTTCCCAATCTTCATGGCACTCTATATAGAGAGACCACACCTGTTAAAACACCATACCTTCTTTTTTTGGTAAACCCAATTAAATTCAATAAGCATACATATTGGGGTACCTGGTTGGCTCAGTAGGTTAAGCGTCTGACTCTTGATTTCAGCTCAGGTCATGATCACAGGGTCATGAGATCGAGCCCCAAGTCGGGCTCTGTGCTGTAGCAAATATTTTTTGCAAATGATAAAATATATCCTTACACATTTATTCATGATTTTAAAAAAAATGACTTGTGGCTTGAACAATTAAAAGTTAATATGGAAAAAAATAAAAGTTAATATGGAGTACATTAATAAAGAATTAGAAACTGAGTCTAGTTGTGGAGAAGCAGTTGTTACCATATTAAAGATATGTATTTGTTTAGCCTTTTATTTTATCACTTTTTAAATCTTCCCTGAAGTATGACATAAAAATAGAGAAGTGTACATAAGACAGAGCTAGATGTTTTATAAACTAAATACATCATGTAACCAGCACCCAGATGGACAAACAGGACATTCCAAACACCCCAGAAAACTCCCCTGTTTCCTCCCAGTTACTACCTCACTGCGTGTGACAACTTTCCTGGCTTCCAATAGTAGAAGTGATGTTTCCTTTATATTTTATATAACTGGCATAATACTGTATATATTCTTTTTGTTTTTTTGGGGGGGGGTCTGGCCTTTCTTGCTCTCAATGTATTTGTGAGATTCATCAGTATCCTATATATGTTTAAGAATCATTTATTTTCATTGCTAATTAACTTTCCTTTGTGTGAACAGACAATATATTTATCATTCTGTTATTAATAGACGTCAAGGTAGTGTCCAGATTGGAGTATTAAAAATATTGCTTTGAACATTCTATTATATGACATTCAATGAACAAATGTACTGATTTCTGTTGGTATATACTCAGGAGTAGAATTCTCTGGTCGTGGGGAGTGCATATGTTCAGCTTTTCAATTTCCATTAAAAAAAAAAAGGCCTAGTAGGATTTTGAGTGCAACTTCATTAAATCTATAGATTAATTTGGGAAAATTGACATATGCTGCATTCTTCAATCTGTGAATGTAGTACACTCTTCCATTTAACTGATTTCTCTTAGTAATATTTAGTTTTCAGTGGAGTGGTCTTGTATATCTTTCACTAGATTTATTTGTAAGTATTTGATATGTTTTGATGTTATATACTATAATTTTTTATTTTATAATTTTTGTTGCCAGCATACAATTAATTCTTTTATATTGGCCTTGTATCTGCAACTTAGCTGAATTCATTTATACTTCTAATAATTTGTTGACTGTTTTTTATTTTCTAGATAAACGATCATGTCATCCATGAAAAATAAGAGTTTTCTTTCTTTCAATATGTATGCTTTTTTTTTTTGAAAGAGAGAGAGAGAGCACACACATGGAGAGAGGCAGAGGGAGAGGGAGAGAGAGAATTTTAAGCAGGCTTCATACCCAGGGTGGAGCCCAATATGGGGCTCAATCTCACAACCCGGAGATCATGACCTAGGCCAAAATCAGGAGTTAGACGCTTGACCGATTGAGCCACCCAGGTGCCCCACTATGTATGCTTTTTATTTCTTTCTCTGGATTTATTACTATGACTAAAAACTACATCAGAATTTTGAATAAAAGTGAGGCTAGCAGGAATTTTTGCTTCATCTCCAAACTCAAGAATTAAGTTTTCAGTATTGTATTATTAGCATGATATTTGCTGCAGGTTTTTTGTAGATTATATTTATCACATTAAGGAAGTTCCATTCTGTTCTTCCTTTGCTGTGAGTTTTTCATGAATATTATTAGATTTTGCCAGATGATTTCTCTGCATCTATCAAGATGATGTTTTCTCCCATAATATGGTAATACTTTATCCCCTTTTCCATTAATGTTGTCAATTTACTAATTAGTTTTCTAATGTTAAACTACCCTTCCATATCTAAAATAATTCTATTTGGTTATGTTATTCCCCTTTTTATATTTCACTGTATCCTATCTGCTAATATTTTCTAAAAGAATCTTGAATCTATATTTATGAGAGACTAGGTTATAGATTTTCTTCCTGAAATGCCACTGTCAAATTTTAGAATCAGATTATGCTGATCTCTAAAAAGATTAGGAAGTGTTCCCTCATTCTCGGTTTCCTGGATGTATTTGTACAAGAGTGGTATTATTTCTTTCTTAAACTTTTGGACAAATACTTTTCCTGTCTGAAGAATCAGGCATTTTCATGTTGGGTGGGTTTTTTATTATTATTATTATTGTTGTTTTCCAAGTCAGGTTGTTTTTATTTATACCATGTATCCACTTGGTGTAGGAGTAGTGGATGCTTTTGGAGTGTTTCTTTAACTTTCAATGAACCTCTTTTCTTCTGGAAAAGTTCTACCTTTTAGTGAAAGTTCTACCCTCAAGAAACTGGGACTGAGAATTGATTCCACTTTGGGGGACATAAAGTCGGAAGTAGGGAGTAGGCATCATGTCTCCTACTGTGTGGCCCAAAGAAGCTGAGGGGAGTGGCCTGCAGAAAGAAAGAGGGAAGCAGATGCACAGGAAAGAACAGGGACAAGGGACAGAGAGCAATTCCAGATGGCTTTCTGGTTCTTAGGTTCAGCTTGTTTCAGAGGCTCTGAGGTCTGGGTTCTGTGAGACCAAACTACCTCGTGGTAGATTCCCCTTTCCTGCACAAGCTAGCTCTAGTGGGTGTTGTTACTTGTCACCTAAAGAACATTAGCAAGTACAGTGGCAGATACCTGAATCAGTCAGTTAGGAGAAAGCGTTATTGGCACATTCTCATCACAGAGGTAGTCAATCAGTTAGGGTTAGGTATTGCTACATACAATAGGCCAACAAAAGCACCTTCGCCAAAATAAGATAGAACCTATTTCTCTTTTGGATAAAACAAGTTTAGAGGCAGGAAGTTCAGGGCTCATACAACAGTTCTTCAGTTTTCAGGAAACTAGAATCCTTCATCTTTCTTCTTTGATACATTTGGCTCAAAATCCACTCCCCCCCCCCACACACACACCCTGAGATTGCCTCATGGTTCAGTTTGGCTGCTGAAGCTCTGGCCTTCATGTTCAAGTATCAGGTCCAAAAATGGAGGAAAGACAGAAGGGGAGAAAGGAGCTCCCAGCTCTCTCTCTCTCTTTTATGGTGCTTCCACAGAAGTTCCTCTGAGCAGTTCCATTTACATCTCAATTGCCAAAATTTAGCCAACTGGCCACTCCTTGTTCATAGAGGGTGCTGAAAATGTCTTTTACCTGGCACATTGCTAGTCCCAAAGATTTAGGTGTTTCCTTAGAAAGAAGAATGAGAAAATGAAGGATGGGTATAGAACTAAAGTCCCTGAAAGTCACATGGTGCGTTTATCATATCCACAAGAATATATCTAAAAGCACACGAATCTGCTCAAGTTAGCTGAACTGATGGTCTATCAAAATTCTCTACAGCAAGTGCCATTAAGCAGGGAGAGGCAAGAGACCACCAATCAGATCCACGGCCACTATCCCTCAGGAAGGGGATGAGGGAAGCCACAGGCATGAGGTGATAAAAATGTCCTCCCTTGTTCATGACACAGCCGTTGTTTTAAGGGGCTTAAATTTCCCATCAGCATCATAAATTTCCTTTGAGATATCCACTATCTCTCCTGCTTCCTCCTGTAGAGATGGTGCATATTGTGTTTCCCAGGAAGCATGCAAAATGGGTTAGTTGGCAAACATCTAAAATAAGTTCTCTGGAGGCTCTTTTAGTCTTTTAGTCTTTTTAGACAGACACAGTGTCTCTACGAGGCAATCTGCAGACAAAATGCATCCTTTTGCAACTGAGCAAGAAGTCCAAGTATCTGGAAGGGTCTCTCCAGAGCCCCCATGCATGCTAACCAGAAGCACAAAGGTGAAAAAGCAGGGGGAACTGGAAGAAGATGAGGGAAGAGCTGAGAAAGAGGGTCACACTCTCGAAAGTGAGTGCCATATTTTTTTTAATGTCAGATCCTTGCCTGCAAACTGCTGGCAATAAAAAGAAGATACCAGCTCACCTTGGGACGTGCAGATACTTCTAAATTTATGAGAAAGGACGTCTGTGGAGCATGAACAAAATACATTGAAGGCAGGCAACAAGATTTGCTTTCAGAAGTTCTCTGGACTGGGAATTGAAATTTCACCTGGCTCACAGTGGGGGCTTTCTGCACCTTGTTCAGCCTCTTGAAAGGCCCTCACCCCAACTCCACCACTGCTCTTTGTTCATGGTGTGAAACCATCAGGCCTGGGGAGAAAGAAACTGTTTCCTCACTCACCCAACTCGCCCTTTAGTCACTGGGATGCTTTCTGGAGTGGTGCTGTGGGCCATAGGGTTGATCCACAGCATTTCTTGTTACCAGATTTAAGTTGAGATGTATTTTCCCTTGTATCACAACACATGCCCCATCATGGGTTTCTGGAGGTTATGGTGTCTAAACATTATCTGTGAAATATGCATAATCCTAATTACATTTCAAGAAAACCTCAGGACTTCTCAGAAGCAGACATGAATTTTGGAAAAGAGAAGTAGTTGCAATTTTATCTTCTAGCAAAGTGTCAAAACTCCATATAATGGATGAAAGCATAGGCTCTGGGGTCAGAACATGTGAACTCAAATCCTAACTCAACCACTTAGCTGCTATGGGCCTTTGGACACGATATTTGGCTTCTCTGGGTCTCTGTTAACACGTAGTAGTTATTAATGCAAGGGTTCAAAGCAGAACTCCTAAAACAATGCTAAGCCTCTATAAATATCAGCTATTATCATGAGTTATCAGGATGTCATTTGCTACTCAACAAGGTCACTTGTCAAAAGGGGACGGGGAAAGAAGTGTCCTGTGCCTATTCAGTATTAGCTTTCTCAATGCTCTCTCTGATTTTGGGAATGCTAATACTGAACAGGCAAAGGAGTCCTCTTCCTCCAACACATTTGGACAGTGATACACATTTAATCCACATATTCTTTAGTTACTGTTAAGAATTCTTGGGTAAAACTCCCTGTTTTTGATGAGTACTCACACTACTGATAGCCCCTTTCTCTTATTAGAGAAAATGTAAAGCTAAATCTTTATTTAAAAGATAGTAACAGTGTTATGGGCTGAAAGTCTCAAAGGTCATAGGTTGCAGCTTAATTCCCAAGGTGATGGTACTAGGAGGTGGAGTCTTGGGGAGGTCATGAGGTCATGAGGGGGGCTGCCTCACGAAGGGGATCAATGTCCTCATAGAAGAGGCCTCAGGTACCTCTCTTGTCCCTTCTGCCTTGTGAAGTCACAGTAAGAAGACAGCCATCTATACACCAGGAAGCAGGCTCATGGTAGACACTGACTCTGCTGGCACCTTGATCTTGGACTTTTCAGCCTCCAGAACTGTGAGAAATAAATGCTGACTGTTTCAGTATATGGTATCTTTTTATAGAAGCCTGAACAGACCAAGACAAACAATTACCTTTAAGTACCCATCATATTCTCTCAACCTCCTCTGTCTCTGACACCTTTGGCTGTGGCAGTGGACACACTGGCCTCATGCCCTACCAGCTAGAGCAGCTTCTCACACTTGTTCATGCCCAGAGCACTCTATGCTGCTCCCTTTCACCTCCTGCCTCTGGGCTTCTTTGTTAACCCCCCAATAAGATGAACCTATGTCTAATGGGAGAAGGGAGCCAGCAGATGGATTCTTCTCCTTTCCTCCACCTGGATGGAGTATCCTAAGAAGCCACTATTCAACTGGTAGCTCAGGAGATGGTCCTGAGAGACCCAGCGGTCACTTCTACTTGACACCAAGAGCAAGATGGCTTGGAAACATACCCTTGAATTGCCTCCTCCTTCTTCCCTGTCTCTTCCCCATTTCCCCTCCCTTCTGCTTCCCTAAGATGACACTCCTAATAAAACAGTAGGCTTTTGCCTCATACTTTGCTTTCTGGGGGAACCCAGGCTATAACAAAATCTATAGTTTTTAATTATAAGTAAGATCAGTTCCTTTTAAAACTACGCTCATTTATTTTGCATGTTTGCATATTAGAAGCTCCTATCTTGTGTGATGCATTGATTCTTTAGAGTGGTTTGAATCTTGATACCAATAGGTTTCTTCCTTGAAGTTCCAGAGATTCTTTAAAAATATTTCTTCTTCGCAGAAGATGAAGAAATCTTAGATATAGAGCCACTTCATTGAGATAACACAGACTAAAGATCTGAGAATGGTCATCTCCAGTCTTGGCCAAGAGCTATCATCCCTAAACCCACCCCAAATTCCTAACATACTTTCAGGGTTCCTTGTCATAGAGACCTCATCACTCTGCTCTGCCAAGCATCTAACAGTTTCAGATCCACTTCTGCAAATGACATTAGGTATTCTTACCTTCTTTACTGCCCTTATGTTAATAGGCTAACCTACATTTCCTTAATCTCACTACAATGGCATTGCTCTGCCCCCCTACCCTCACTCCTGGCAACTAATTCCAGGACCTCCCCCATCTACTATCACTGCCTTCAGTATTTACACACTTATTTATACATACTGAGTGTGACATGTAATGTGATATGATATGAATTTGACTAAGGTGTATTAGGGCTCCCTAAATAAGCCTTAGCTCAATATTATTCACCAGGAAGCTATTTATTATTGAATTATGTTTATGACTGTATGGCTATATGACAAAATAATACCTACTAAAAGACCCAGCATGTTTAAATAGTTCTTTACTTTCTCCTCTTTCTCCCCTGCTGACTTAAGCCCTTTCCCCAATTTTTCCTCCTTCAGAGTGGTTAATTCTTGAGAAAGAGAGCACCCCTATTTCTACTGTCTCTGGATTGTTCTGCCTTTCCTTTAGTGATGCTAAAAAATTTATGCTGATGTGGGAGACTAGTTTGAAGTATTCACCTACCACCTTCCTTGGTAAATAGTCCTACTACCTTTATCCCTCCCGGACTCAGATAGCTGTGAAGTATTCTTTACTCACCACCCAGGATGCAGCAGTGCAAGGGAAAAGGGGAAAAAAAAGTTCAAGTTTGGCTTTTGTTCCCTTAAATAGACCTTTGTTATGGACTGAATGTTTGTGTCCTCAGACGTTGAAATCCTATCTCCGAATGTGATGGTATTAGGAGGTGGGGGCTTTGGGGGGTGATTAGATTATGAGGACAGAGCCCTCTTGAATGGGATTAGTCCCTTATAAAAGAGACCTCGGAGACCTCCCTTGGTCCTTCTGCCCTGTGATGATAGTCTATGCACAAGGAGGTAGGCTCTCACCTACAGTCCAGGATCTTCCAGGACTTTGATCTAAGAATTTCTAGCTTCCAGACTATGAGAAATAAATTTTTGTTGTTTATCAGCCACCCAGACTATGGTAGTTTGCTATAGAAGCCTGAACAAATGAAGACATAGTTTTCAAACTCATTATTTTTTGGGGGGAGGAAGAGAAGATGTAGAATGTTTTGAGTTCCAGAAAACTGGCTTTTGAGTAATAAAAAGTAAGATTCTTAAGGGTATAGGAAATAAAAATTATGTCATATAAATGGACTTAGAAGACATATGGAGCCCATTTTCTCTCATATGGGAGATCTAATTTCCCTGGGAAGACAGAGGAGAGCCAGAGAGGAGAAGGATAGAACTGGACATTGCTATGCCTCCCTAAGAAGGGTCTCTGCATCCCAGCTTCCCCTCCTCCCACTCCTCAGGATATGAAGTCACACCCCTGAAAAGTTTTCTTGAAGTGCTCTCGTGCCATAACAGCAGAAGAAATGGTAGCATGTCTTCTCTAAGAAGAGACTCTGCAGTCATCCTATCAATTTTCCTGTGATCTCATAGCACTTCTGGAGAATAATCAATGCTGTCTTAAGATGCTATTTGAGAGGGTCTTTGAGGTACCTGAGAGAGTCAGCAGACCTGAAGAAGCCTCGTGGTTGGGTTCTGAGAAGGCTGTGGTTTGCCTTCTGTGGACTAATGACAAGATCAAACATCACCATGGATGCCAGGGGAGGTTATGGATGCCATAGACTAGGTGAGTGGCCTGAGGAATCATAGCCACTACATGTATTAATTGGGATTATTAAAAAGGAGTATGCTTCAAAAGCTCATGATGGGTTGAAGAGCTACTAAGTGCCCAAGATCGTCATTCTCACTGAATGTTGAAACTTTAGCAGATCTACCTTGGAGTTGGAGGCTAAGTCTCTTAGTTCCTTAGAGCCCCCTCAACCATCTGGTATGTGACCCACACCCACCATTTACAGCCAGCACTTATTATAGCAGTAGGTGGAGAAGTCACTGGCCTCAAGGCATTTAGAATCCCGTTTAGCGGCTCACCTTTCCCTTGCCAGAAGACATTGTGCTGTCTCTCCATGGTGCCTTTCTTCAGCTTATTCTTCTGTAAAAGGAGAGAATAATATTTGCATCCTATTTATAGAAAGATGGAAATAAATTAGGTGACCATATGGGCTCTAATGGACTCTGAGTTCTTTGGGAAAAGTTGCTGACCACAGACAATGCACTTTTTTTTTTAGACTGACCATTCTACATAGTCAGTTATTCAAAGCCACTGTGTCCTTTCTTTTCTTTTTATTTTTTCTACAAGATGTCATGTCATGTCTTTGCAACACTTCCAGTGAACAGGAGGGCTCATCAATTTCAACCTAAAGCTATTAAAATGTTACTTTGTTAGCAATAATTAAGGTGTGCAGCCAGGGCTCCCTATAGATCACACTTGGAGTCAGGGTCATATTTTTCTCCTATTGCACCCCAGGTGTCTTAAATTGTGAGGTAGTCAGGGGAGGAAGGGTAAGCTGGGAGCCGGGCAGGCAAGGAGAAAGGAAGGAAGATGCTTGCCTTACAAATAAAGGTGGAAACAACAAATGAAATCTTTTTCTATGAGCCAACCTTCCCATAAGAGTTTTTAAAAATATTTCCTCAGATTTAAGTTGTTGAAATGCTTCCAATAAAAATTTGATCAAAAACATTTTCTAATTAGATTTTTTCAATCATCAAAGGCACTCACTAAAATTTCCCTTTGACTTTGGCTGACAAAATATCTGACAGGCTATGAATTCTATAGCATGACATCAAGACACAACATGTCCTCTACACCATCTTTTCTTTGTGGTCTCATTTTCCTTCTTAATCTTATTTCCCTCCTCAGAATGGATATTCAGCTGTGCAAGAAAACGCTATTTGTTTGCTCTTTCTATGCTCTTGGCCACCCCACCCCACCCCATCTTCTGACATTCCAGCAAAATCATAGTCTCTTGGAAGTTAGTCAAAGTGATTTTCCTATAGAAAAATTAGCTTGTACAAAATTTTAAGGACATAGGTATGGAATGGAAGGCTAATGGAAATTTGGAACTCAAGCTATGGGGAAGTATTAGAAGCAAAAGAGACTGGAACTTTGAAACCTGATAAATAGAGCTAGCTAATATGGGTGAAAATATGTTCTTATGTTTCTGTTACTCATTCCCCCGGGTGCATAAGGACTTTAGAGTATTTACCACACTGTGCACTGGAGAGGTTATTGATTATGAAAGATATCTGGACTCCGCTTTTATGAACCGATGGTCTAGAAGTTTGATGCAGTGGAAATAGCTTCAAATTGGAGATGAGAGACTTGGCTTTTATTAATTATGTGACTTTGACCTCAATATCTAAAAACTTCCTTTCCTTCATCTGTCAAATGGAGACCCCTCCCACCTCAGAGAGTTTTTATGAGAATGAAATGAGATAACATATGTAAATGAGCATTATAGACCATAAAGTGCTACACCAACATTATTTTTGCTAAGTTCTTTAGTAGATTGAATTTTTGACCCCAACTCTTCACCCTTCCTTGGATCCATGACCTTGGTCATGTATCTCGCTTTGGCAATGGAATGTGGGCAGACCCTGTATCAGTGGTCAGTTCCTCACCTAAGCCCTAAGAGATGTCACACGTTTCTGTTCCCCTTCTTGTGCCTCTGCCATTGTCCTGGCTAGCTGACTGGTCCAAGAAGGATTAGAGATCTAATCTGCAAATGAGAGCAATGGTTCTTGAACTTTAGCATCAGAATCACCTGAAAAGTTCATTAATACACAGATTGCTGGGACCTACCCCTAGAGATTCTGATTGAGTAGCTCTGGGGTGGGGTCCAATAATTTGCAGTTTTAATAAATTCTCAGTGATGCTGTTGCTGCTGGTTCAGTTTTTCTCAGAACTGTCTTTCTTCCTTCCTTTCATCCTTCTTTCCATCCTTTATTTCTTCCTCCCTTTCTACCCCCCTTCCAGTATGTACATCATCCTGGCATCACAGGTCATATTATGTTTTAAAACAGACCAACAAGAGCAATTTCATCCCATCAATGGCTGGTGCAGCTGAATTCAAAATTCACTCTCAAACCTGTTTCTGAAGAACAGAACAACTGAGCCCAGCCTGTGTCAGCCAACTTCCAGATAGCCTGAGCAGGTGCGAGCAAAGTAAATGCTTATTGTCGTCCACAATTTTGTGATTGTTACACAGCAATAGCTGACCAATGTAAGTAATTGCTCAGACAGATTATAAATTAAGGGATATATGTTTGTCTTCTCAGTAACACAGCTTCTCAAAGAGAGGTAAGTGGCAGCTCCTGAATTATGAGGAGCCTGCAGGACCATCTTTAAAATGCCATGTATTGGTGATCTTTCCCAGGGAACAATCCTTCACCCCAACATTTCTCATGTTTTCCCACTCCATTCTGCTCCCTCCTTTATTTCTCTGCTCTCTCTAAATATTCCTGGAAACTCATGAAACATGCTTCAGTAGCAGGTCTGAAGGTGAACTCTAAATGCAGCCATGCCAGCCACCAATGGAATGAACCTGCCCGCTTGGTCTACTTTAGAACACATTGTGACCTACAATACAAAGGTGGTGTACACATTGGGAGGGAGAGAGGAAGGAGGAATTTGCAGGGCCCTCTGGAGTCTGATGAACTCTCTCTGGTCAATGACCCATGGATGCAATTTTTACAGACCTCCCTGATTTCTGCTTGGGGGACAGGAGAGCCAATGGGACTGCACCTGCTACCCTAGGCTCCATCCTGTGTTTGAGGACATGTTCGCCCAGTGTGCACAGGTAGCAGATAGTATTCCCCTCCAGATTATCAACTCCTCAAGGGGCGAGATCTTTGTTTTGTTCACTGGCAAAACTCAAAAACCTATAGAAATGCCTGGTACACAGTAGGCGTTCAATAAATATTTGTTGAATTGAAAATGAATTGAATTGCCCCGAGGCCATCTGATGGACAATTTCCGGGAGTAACAGGTTGCTGGGCAGATGGACCATCCCTGCTGTCCTCACCAAGCTGGTCACACTAGTTCTCAGTTCCCAGTACCTACCCCCTGCAGTAGGGCAACACCCAATAGCAAGAGCCATATATTCCATTTACTATATCCAGCTACTTCTTTTTCTCTTAAATCCTTTTTATTAACTCGATCATTTCCCACTCAGCTTCATTTCCTTTAAGTCCATGCCCCTCCATTGTTCCTTACCATAAAACCATTATCACTTGGCAATTCTGGAGTTTTTTACTGTTTATAGAGTATTCTGTTTGCCCTTTACAATAACAGTGGAATGGAGATGGAGTAGGAATTTTACAGCTTTGGAAACTGAGGCACAGAGAAAGGGAGTAATTTGTAGGACAGAGCTGAGACTTGAATTCCCTGAGAGGACCCTTCTCCCTACTGCTCCACGATGCCTGGAAGGTGTTTGGCGCCTTTCTGGGCTGGTGTTAGATGCAGGCAGTGAGTCTGATAAAGCCTATCTAGGTGTCTTGGCCTATGATGCAGAATGCTAACTACTGTGGTACATTAGGACGACAAGGAATTGTCACGCTTCTAGAAGACTCTGCAGTCTGCAAAGCACCTTTGAGCACACAGTCCCCTTTGATAGTGAAGGACTGTCCCTGGTTCAGGTGATGGCTTTCTTGGCAGATTCCCTGCCATTCTGGAAGGGGAAAAAAAGCACCCATAGCATCGCAGTGATAAATAATGTTCTATCGGTGCAGCACTTTCCCAGGGCAGCAGCTGTGGCCCTAAAGAAGCAAAGATGATCCTCTGGGTCCCAAACTGAAGTCTGGAAGGGGGGTCCCCAAAAACAGAGCCAGAGTAAGGATCAAGAGGCAGCAAGAATGGGGACATCTCACCACCACGGAGGCAAATGCTGACGGGAGTGTGCACAGTAAAATATTTTACTACGAAGCAGAATTACTCCAAAGACTGATGGGTACGCTCGCGAGGCCCACTCACATTTATGAAGGTCATAAGTTACAGACGCCCAGCCCACTCACAGGAGTGCAACCGGCACCTTTTATGGGTGAACCTTCCTGCAGTATATTAAACTCTCCAGGAAACAGACAAGGGGTTTATGGCAAACGATAACTCTAATGCCTAGAAACCATTCGGTGATTTTGGGAGGATTATTAGTAACAAGAGCAAGATGCTGAGTTGTTTCCAGGCACCAGGCCCTGGCTCTCCTGCCTGCTCACATCAAGCCCCCTCTCCCTGCATTGCAGCCAGAAACATGGACCCCAAGTCCCACCTGTGCTGAGCAGGACTGTGAGGAGGACAGACTCTTATGGGGTGAAAATAATTCTATCCCAAAGAGAAGAAAGTGCCTGTGGGGATCTTTAGGTTGCAGCGAAGACTGTCGTTGGAAACCCATCAAGGACAGGGGGCCAGGAGACATCTAACATCACTGCAACTCATTACAGGTAATAAGGGGGTACCTGTATGAAGTTACCCGCTCACTTGGAGGAAGTCATAAAAAGGACCAGGCTAGGGTCATCTTGAATGCTTTGCTCTACATGATTTAGAGGAATCTGAGAGGGTCCTCCCCACCAAAGTCTGATCACACCAACTTGGTTTATTCCCTGCCCTGCTCGGGCACCATCAGCCCACGGAGGGGTTGCTGGTAGCTGGACCAGCAGATCTGAGTGAGGAGGAGTCTGCAAAACCATCCAGTACAGCAGCTCAGAGGGGCAGCTGCCCGTGCCTGTGGCATCCTTCCCAGGGTCGGGGTCGGCAGGGGCTAGACCATCGGAGTAGGAGTCAGGTGTTGTGGGTTTGAAATCACATCCTGGGACTGCAGACATGTCATGGCAGCTCTCTCGACCTCCGTTCTACTGTTTGTAAAAGAGATGGATAAGATGTTCCCAGGAGTCCTTTGTCTTCATCATCTCTGACTGGGGGTTCTTGCCTGAGCTCTGGCTGAACATGCCCTGGAGGCACTCAGAAGGTGTTTAGTTTTCCAAGTGGTATTTAGACTTTTTTGTTTTCCCCATGGACCTGCTCTTAAAAAGCATGCTCAGATCATTCTTAGGGACTGAGCATCAAATTTCTGCATCACAGGAGGGGAAGGGACAGAAAGGGGAAACACAGAAAGTGCCCTGTAGTGAGAATACAGATCCTGGATTCTAGATCTCATGGAGCCATGAACTGGCTGCACATCCCTTCCCATGCTGAACTCCTATTTCCTTCTCTATACACTGAATAGCACCAGATAACAACTGCTTCCATTTATGACTGCTTGCTATGGACCAGCCACTGTTCTGAGTGCTTCATAGGTGCAAATTCAGTTCTATGGGATAGAGATTCTCATTATACCTATTTTACAGGTAGGGAAATCAAGGCACATAGAGGTTAATAACTTGCCCAAGGTCTTACGATGAGTAAGAGGCAGAGCTAAGATTTAAAATTCAAGCAGCCTGCCTTCAGGATCCCACATTATGCAGCTGTGATTTTTTTTCAAGCTGAATAAAAGTTCTAAGAAAACAATATTGTTCTTTGTCGGTATCTGTAGATTCTCTTTTAAAGCAGTAGCAAAGGTGGCTGCCTTTGCAAGAGCTCAAAAGGCAAGGCAGCATTGGAAAGTGTCTTTTAATAGAAAGTTAAAAATATAAATGGAGAAGATCTGTTTCTATCTTTTTCTTTCAGAAATTCCTTTTTCCTGCCTCCCACCATGTAAAAGGAAACATTACACTTTCTGCTCTCATGACTAAGGTGACAAGGGTTCTAGAAGAACCTTTCAAGATTCTCAGGAACATTCGGATGGGGGCCATTTCACCTAACTCAGACCATATGGAGGCAAGCAGGTCCTCTGCTCTAGCTCAGCAGTTCACAAGCACTTGTGTGTTTATGTATCATCTACAAAGCTTCTAAAATGTTCGGGTTCTGTATCTTCTTCTAGGGATGCTGATTTAATTGTTATGGAGCAAGTCCCAGGATGCTGTCTTTGTATCAGATGCCAGTGGAGGTAGTTGGAGACCACTTTCTGAGACTTTCTGAGAAACACTGTTCTAAGGTATCTCCAGGTATTTTAGGAGACTATTTGGGGAGTTGGGGACAGATTAATGGGGAGAGAGCATCTCCCTGTCTTTGAAGACCTCACCATCCAGTTAGAAATCCCAACACAGAGCATGTTACCGTGCAAGGTGGCCTGGGACATTCCACCTTCTCCACGCTGTGACCCTTTTGATCCCATCCACATGACTCAAGCTCCACCTCTAGCACCCTGGGACACGGGCCCATCTCTGGTTCCTGGAGTCCATAACTGGTTGCTACCTCTCTGCTCCCATGACCTTCAGCTCTCAGCACTGTCCCAGGCCTCCCCTGCAGCTCCAGGACTGGGGTGCCTGATGTCTACAGAGAGTCAGTGGAGGGGCAGACATGAAGCCCACTCTACTCCCTTTCCTGCATGTGAGTGCAGGCTACAAGGGCCACTGCAAAGCCATTTATACCCCAAGGGGCAACCTGTAGCCAAGGTGGGTGCTTCCTGGTCACCTCTGCTTAGGGAAGGAGGCAGGCAGATGATGACTTGTTTCTTTCTCTGATTTATGAAGAAGTTGTCCTTCCAGTTGCTTACAGAAACTTGAGTGTTCCTTCTTGCTTTCCTCCACTGCATGTAACTCACACATGAATGACACGGCCCACTGTGCGGTACAGATCCCCCCCCTCACCTGGCATCTGAACCACACACCTGTGCTCACAGGAAGCCATCACAGTTTCCACACAGATCTGACTGTGGCTGGTTTGTGGTTAGCTCTAAGGGTGTCTCTTCTCCCATCATGCCTTCCTGTCTGTCTGTCTTTAGTTTCAGATCCACCATTCCTTGAGGGCAGACACTGATATCTATAAACCTCATTGTGTAATGCTCACTCAGGTTCCTGTGGATGTGGGTGTAGAACACAGACATTGCTCCCAGGTGAGGCTCATTTGATGCTTACTTAGGCCTGTGACTCCACGTGGTATATGTTGAAGTGTCTTGAAGCAAGTCACAGACATGGGAATGGCTTTACTGTGTTGGACATCCTATCATTTCACCTTAGTTTTGGCTGTTGGCTTGGAAGTTGCTCTAGTTCATGGGATTTTTCACACTGGGCTCCTGAAAGCTTTGGGATCCTCCCGAGGTCCCTCCTCTGCCCCACTGGCCCCACCCCAGCTCTCAAGAGGAGGCAGGGTGAAGGGGGTCTCGTGCAGAGACTGACCAGGGCTTGAAGACCCTCCAATCCAGGCAACTCGCCTTTCACCTGTTCACCCACATTTGCCTTCCAAAGCTTTTCTTGAGGAAAAGTTTTTGATGCTTTTAGGAATGTTTGAAAATCACTTAACTTTTCACAATATCTTTGATGTAAATAATCCAACAGAGTGTTGTCGTTCCTACTGTTCTGCCACCCAAAAGATGTGCTTGGTATTCACTAAATCCTTGCCAAAAATATTTAACCAAATGGGGCTAAGCCCGTCACCAGAGACTTCATTTAAGTTAATAAAAGTGAAAGGACAGGTGAAGTACTAAGTGCATAGATAAATATTGCCTATGATGAACATTATAATTATTGTTAGAAACTGTCCTCCATTGTTCATATTAGTCCCAGAATGTGTATTTTTGACTACAGTTTTTCAATAAATTCATATACCTGAATTCCCAGCCAATTCACATGTCTTTGTCTTGCTTACAAGGATATAATTTTAAAAACTGTCAAATGTCTTGCTTTTTGAAACAGACATATATAGTATTCTCCTGATCTGTAGGTTTAATAATCATAGTAAAATAAGGACACGGATTCAGGGTGTATAAATCCATGCCGATCCCAGAGATCACTCCTTTCTTTTTTAAGTACTCATCATTGGCAAATTCTCTATTGGATAATCTTCCTTAACAGGACACATCTATTTTATTAGTGTGCAGTTTCCAGTTCAATCTTTTTTTTTCCTTCCTGAAAACTTGAATTGGATTTTATTCTTTCCTACCTCATATTTTGTATGGTTTCTCAAAGATCTTTATTCTCTGTGGAGTAGATCTTTATTCTATGTGGAAGCTGACTATTTTTTTAAGATTTTATTTATTTACTGTAGAGAGGAGAGAGAGAGAGAGAGAGCACAGAGGGAGAGGGAGAAGCAGACCCCCCTGAGCAGGGAGCCCGATGTGTGGTTGATCCCAGGACCCTGGGATCATGACCTGAGCCGAGGGCAGACCCTTAACCAACTAAGTCAGCCAGGCACCCCAGAAGCTGCCTATTTTCTATCAAAAGGAGAACAAAGTCCTCTCACATGGACCTAGGCACTGGGACTCCTGTAGAGAGCTGAACTGTTCTCCTACCATCTGCACAACCAATTTGGGCTTTCCTTTCAGCTTTGAGGATCCTCATCCTTGAAGAACAATAGGGGAGTAAATGAAGAATTAGAAATTGTTGTTTCATCTTTGATCAGGTGTAAAGGAAGGTTTGTCAGGGTCCGAGTGTCCTACAATTGACCCCCGGCCACACAGAATGAGACCAGTGAAGTATCTCTCAGCATCAGTAGGAAAACTTCATCATCCTCACAAATATGGGAGAAGGAGCTCCTTAAATTCTGATATGTCATCTTTCCTGGAATATTTTGTTTCAAAAATGTATGATTTTTTCATCTCATGCAAAATTGCACGTGTTCCTATGGAGGCAGAGGCAGAAGCAATCCTTGGATTTTTCATTTCAATATGCCTGAATAATCTCTTTCAGAAAAGGCATTCTAGTATCTAAGCCTAAATTCCTGTTACTAGAGCTTTAGGTTTATGCCTTCTTGTTCCTTCTTCCGTGAGTTGGGGGGACAGCCCACAAAAGCTAATATTCACTCTTATGTGATATGAATCTGCTTCATCTAAATCGACAATAGATACTGGCAATCTGCTGGTGCTAAGAATTGTGCCAGACACAGTGGGATGAGCATGGCCATTGGATCAGATGGTGCTGCCTTTAAATCCAGAGTTGGGCTCGTAACCGATGCTTAGCCCTGGACAAATGATTGCAATCTAAGTTTCTTCATCTGTCAAAATGGGACTTTTAAATTCTATTATACCAATTTCACAGGACTATTTTTTTCATCAAAGGAATATGGTGTGAAAATAGTCCTTCTCAAACTTTGCTGCACACTGGAATCACCTGGGAATCTTAAAATGCTGATAGCTAGGTCTTGATTGAATTGAATGGGATGGGTCATTCTGGTTGGAATTGATGGCTTGAACAAGGCAATACCCTTGACCTCTTGGGAATGACATTCTCAGGGAGCATCTTCTCATATAAATATTACTTCCAGAGTCATCCCTCAAGTTTAGGCTTTTGAGTTTCCCAAAGAGCTGCAGACCTTGCTCCTTTCTTAAGTCAGAATGTGCTCCTCTCTTCAATCCCCCTTCTCCGCTCTCCCCTCCTCCCTCCCTCTCCCAGTAAACACACCTCTGGCTAATACCTATTTCTAGCTTCCAAGTCCCTCAGACCGGGGAGAGCTACTGTCAGGAGGAAGAGGCACCTACCAACAGTCTGTCACGGTGGAGAGCCTGCACCTGCCCCCGACTCTTGGGGTAATTAGCTATTTCTGATTGTCATTGACCTGCAACATCTCATGAAGTTGCTTCTGGGACAAGTCCTCCCTAATTTATGTAGGTAGGTGCATAGGAAAGATCTGAGTGCCTTCCTCTCCCAATACCAAATTGCTTTCTGGAAGATCCTTTTGCCATTGTCTTAAACTGGACCCAAGTTAGGGATGGTGACTTCTAAAACCCAGCCGCAGGGCAGGTGGATGGTGCCAGAGATGGCAGATGCTGGCATTCCACTGGACTTCAAGCTCCAAGACAGCCCCCATGCAGTGGTTCTCGGTAGAAGTAGGAAGGTTTACCTGGAAACTTTTCAAAAACATTCCAACTCCTCCACCCCCATTTTATTATATTCTGGTTGGTTGAAGGGGAATCCTAGTATGTTTATTTGGGCAGAATAAATGCTTCTCCACCTAATCAGTCATTGCAGCAGAGACTTCATTATCACCGCATAATTAAGAATTACAGATTTAGTGGTGAAATATACCTGTCTCTATAAGCAGTTCTTTCAAGTGTCAGTTTGATCATTAGAGTCACAGGTGAAGCTTTTACAGAATACAGATTCCCAGGTCCTGCTCAACCTCTGCTAAATCAGAATCTTTTCAAATAGTGTGAGAAATCTGTATTTTGACAAAAGGCTCGGAGGTGATTGTGGAATCACCCAGGGCTAACAACCACTGACACAGTGAGTAGGAACTTGGAATCTGGACTCAAATGTGGAATAAATCTTTATAGAGGTAGCAACATCCAACCTAGCTCTTAAACTAACATCTTGGATGCCCAGAAATAATAATTGAAGGTTGCCATAACTGAGCACCTATTCTAAGTAAGTAATGCACAGGAGCTTTGTACATATTATTTCGTCCTGTTTTCATGATCATCGACGTTATACTGAAGTTCAGAGACATTAAGGCTGCATGAGGCAGAATCCATGCTGAGACCCTGGTCTAATTCCAAAACTCATGCCTACTTCCCACCACGTTCTGCCCTATCCCATGAGGGGTGAATAGATGAATTGCCAATATTACAGCCCTTGCTTGGGCCTTAGTCTCAAATGAACAGTCAGCTGCCACCTCCTGCAGACACCTGAAATTAATACCCACTTAATCATGTGCACACAGATAAGAACAGAACCAATTTCATGTAAATGCCTGTGCTGGAGCTTTTGGGTGGCTAAAAATGATCAGATGTCATCTGAATTTTAAGTTTTAAGCACCCATTTTCTTGCAAGAATGTATGGAACCTTAGACCCGGGCTGGTTAGAAAGGGCTGGTGTGTCCAGAGTTTAAGGGGTGAGATTTAAAGTTTGAAGAAGGCGGCATTAGGAAGGATTCTAGTGTGGAGCAAACTGCTTGCTCACCCACCTGTGCTTTTTTACAAATCCCCCTTCTCTGCTCAGATCTTTCCTATGCACCTACCTACTTACATAAAATAGACAATCTTAATGGCCTTGAGTGGCATTTTATGATTAACCACAGTCCCACGTATTGGTCTACACATGAAAGTAGACATTTGGTGTTAAGATCCCTAGAGGGGACAGATACTGTCAGGGAGGCAGATGCTGAAGTCAGAGAGCCAACTAAGGGAGGAGGCCAGGAGCAGGTGAGGCCCCTGGGCCTATAAGTTAAAGAAGCTGCTCCAGGGAGGAAATGACACTGGGCTTGGCTGGATGTGATGAGCTCTGGGCTCCTGGGCCATGGTTGGAGATAGAAGGCTGTTAGGGGCCATTGAAGCACAGCGGGCAAATTGTGAGAACTTTTAGTCACTGCAAATGACCAGTGCACTCTGGATACTGTAATCAGCCCATACCCCAACTTAAAGAATCTCCTGGTTTCCAGGTGTAGGCAGAAGAAGAAGGTGTGGAGGGCTGGCTCAGATGGTTAAGCATCTGCCTTCAGCTCAGGTCATGATCCCAGGGTCCTGGGATCGAGCCCCGCATCGGCGGGGAGCCTGCTTCTCCCCCTCCCTCTAGTGTTCCTCCGGCTTATGCTCTCTTGCTCTCTCTGTCAAATAAATAAATAAAATCTTAAAAAAAAAAAAAGAAGAAGAAGAAAATGTGGATCCACAGCTCTACCTGTCTCTGCCATATGCACCTGCACAGGTACACATAGGCACGCTCATGCGCGTGCACACACACACACACCACCTCCCTCACCCAGCCGCTACTCTTAGGACATGCCCTCATCTCCAGATTTTAAGATCCCTAAGGAACCCTGATGTGAGTGAAGATTTGGTACCTCTTTAGCCAAAGCCAAAGCTGGAGTCATCTGATGTTTGCCATGACCAGTGGCTTCATTGGGGAGTTTAGGAACAGATGAATGAGAGTCCAAGGGTAAAGGGACACATCTTCAGGGAGGCAGCTGTCTGTTCAGAGATACAGGCAGGCAGCAAGTCCTTCCAACAAAGGACATTCCTCCCTTTTAGCTCATTCCTGGTGCTGTCATTGATCCAGAAACTGAGTCTTAACGGCTCATTTGCTGAGAAGTACATCTTCCCTCAATTGGGTAAACGGTGCCCACCAACACAGTGAGACATTCACAGGGAATGTGTCTCCTCACATTGCTTTACCCGTTAAAAGGCCCTTACTTCATTTTAATTAAAAATAGTGAGCACCTATAGCTGGAAACATGCCATCGAGTTTACTTGCGCTTAAGAGAGCAGGTTCACAGACCTGATAACAGATTGGGAGCAGTGGTGGGATGAAGGGGAAAAAAGTGGTTCAAGATAATGTCCTGAGTTAGGCAACAGAACTGAAGGCGTGTGGTTATAAGGTGGCATATTGTGCCAGTCGAAACTGATTTTCCAGGACCCTCACTCTCTTGTTGACCCTCTTCTTCCCCACCTGGATCTTTCATCCCCACCTTCCACTGCCTTCCTTCCACCCCTGCTGGCCCCTTAGCAATCTCACCCTTTCTACTCATTCCACTCACTGTCTCCTTATAGTTCCCACCATTAGTGCTGTCACTAATAATAATACCTCAGGCTTGTGTGGACGGCATCCCCAAATTCCTCAACACACCTCCACGTAGATCATCTTATTTTTCTCTGCAAAACAACCCTCCTCTTTCACCAAAAAGTTGCATCCACAGCCTTGCCTTGAAAAGATAAAACACGAAGACTGGTTTTTGGCTGCTTCATTTGTGTGTTTCTTTCTGTTCATTGTTCTAGAGTCTCGGTATATCTGCCTTGTCATTGCTTATTTTAGATCCTGCATGACTTACTGACCTAGTGCACAGCATGCCCGAAGCAGCAAGAGCTGAGAGGGCCAGAGCCTAGTGATGACGTTCCTCGCCAAGGGGTGGAGTTGACTGTCCCAGAAGCTTCCTGACAATGGAAGGAGCTCCCTAAGGAGGCAGTGCCTCTCTCACCACTGGAGTTGTTCAAACAGCAACAGGATGGCTCTTGTAGCTACTGCAGAGTAAACTGGTGGTTAAAGTAGGGGGTGAGATGGAAATCCTGCATACTTCCCGTCAACTCCTCTGATTTTCCTGTTACAAGAAAGAGTTTACCACAGGGCTTCATTAAAGCCGATCTCACCCACAAGAAGTTTTCCAACAAAGATTCTCTGAGGATCGTATTTTAAGTGAAGCCTTCTGCGTATTTAAATTCTGATAGACCCTCCCTCCTCCCTTCAAAGCAGCATTGAGTAGAATTCTTCAGACTTTTCCTCCCATTAACATGACACAGTGCCTACCAGGTCTTAGAGCAAACATCCTGTTCACAGCTTTTGAAGGAATAGGGCTGAACTCCTCAGCCAGAAGCTACTGAGGCAGGAGAATCAACTTGCTCTTCATGCCCTTGGGCTGATTTCTTCTCCTGCCTTTCTTTTTAAATCTCCTGTGGCATTTTAAAAATGATTCCTCAGCATCCTCCCAGGCTTCTTCCCCAAGCATGATTTGGTCTCAGAGAATGTAAACAGTTTCAATGTTAGCCTGAGGAAGCATTTCCCTAAGTGAGATTAGAGCAACACTTACTCCTAATAGGTGCTTCAGGGAAACAGGTCCTTCTGTTCAGTATTGCTGTTTGTCCTCTTTGGAAACCTTCAGTGGGTATTAGCATGTTGAAAGTTTTGAGAAATCCTGCACAAAGAAACCTGTTTCACTTGTCAACCCAGAGTTCCCCAAACTTACTCGATATGGAAACCCTTTCCTAGAACATTCATTTTGGAGGGGAAGAGGAGACCTGGCCCCTGGAAATGAGTTGACACCAGAAATACCTGCCAAATGTGGCATGAAGAGAGCAAAAAGGTCCTCACATCATTCATGATCAGAGGGATATAGGGTTGGTTTCTGGAATATGCACTGTTTGGATTGATTTGTGCCATGGTGCCCACTTCTGCCTCCAGCCATATTGACACAAATGTTGGGTCTTTCAACACCAGCAAGTCCCTGGCACCCCCTTGGGAATCATCTTTGATGTGTGCTGTTGACTTGGCTCCAAGTCACCATCTGGAGCAAGACGACCTTCAGCTTCAAGGCTGTGACCAGGTCGTGTCTGCAGTTTCCTCCAGGAGTAAGTGTATTTCATCCTCCAGCACCAGGGCACGGGTCCTGCAGCACCTGGAAGAGAATGATAATTCTATCATGGCCATGGGATGTTCCCAGTAATTCGGTTGGCAGGAGCGAGGGGCCCAGAGGCTCTCTTCACAAATCTCTAAGTCAACTGGCCATGCAGATGCAGGAGCAGCACCAGCTGTTTCAGAGGCAAAGGCCATTCATCTTCTGCCTTTTATTCTTTTGTTTCTGGGAACCTGCAAGAGTTGATGTCTCTGCCACAAGGCATTACCTGCCTAGACGCTCAACTAACATTTCACGGGGGGACTATAAAATGTGCTAGGTGCTTTCAGAAGGCTTCCACATGGAGGACCAGGTTCTTTTATGCAAAGGGCTTAGGATCATGAGGGTTCTGTTTTAAAAAAGCTCATGGAATGCAAAATTCCTGTTCTGCAGTTTGTGTTGGCGCTACTCGATACAAACCAGGTATTTACAGTGCCCAGCACAGTTCTCAGAACTGAAGGAGGTCCAGAAAAAGGTACAAGTTGATGGATCTGACCTTCTGGCTACAAAGTGCTCATAATACCTAGGAAGGCTTAAGAAGGGAGCACTAATTACCCCCCTCCCCAATAATCTCCATTCTCCCCTGAACCACTCCAAATAACCATGAGATCAGCTGGAAAAGAAATCTTGCCTGTTTAAAATGGCTCTGCTTCTCCACGTGGATGTTTAATAGATGCCACACACTCACCATGCCCAAAGCTCAACTTCTGATCTTCATTCCCAGCCTGTGCATTCCCAGTCTTCCTCATCCCAGTTGAAAGTAACTCTATCCTTCTGTACACAAAAGTTGTGGAGCCATTCCTGAGTCAAGTCTGACTGCTCTCTGTTGGCAGGTGCATTGGCTTTGCTTCCAGAAATAGCCAGAATCTCGTACACTTGACTTGTTACACCCCTGCATAGGTCACCTTCCTCTTTCACCCCATTTACTGCCACTGTAGGCTCCTGACAGGTCCCCAGTTTCTGACTTTACCCATCTGCAGTCTATCCTCAACCTAGTGGCAAGAGTGATTCTTAAAATTTTAAGTCAGAAATTTTAAGTGTCATTCCTCTGTTCAGAACACTTCACTGTCATCCCCTCTTACTCAGGGCATAAGCCAGAGTCCTTTGGTCATCTACATGGTTCTCCATGGGCTCCCCCATTGCCTCTCTGATCTCATTCCCTACCACATTCCTCTTTCCTTCTGCTCCAACCATATTTTTCCAAAATCCCCAAGCATGAACTTCCTCAGCACTTGGTAATTGTTCACTGTCACTTTTACCTGGAGACCTCTTTTCTCAAACTATCTGCATGGGTCAACTCCTTACCTTGCACAGGTTTTTGCTTAAGGCTCTCTGACCACCCTGGCATAAAGCACTCACAATCTCCTTCCACTGCTTTATTCTTCTAGCACTTACCACCATCTGCCATAGTTTATAGTTTCCTTTTATGATCTTTCCCACACCCGCTAGCATCTTAGTTCTTCAAAGGCCGTTTGCCTGTTTGATTCACTGTTTCATGGACTAGGGACAGATGCCTGGAAGGTGCTCAACAAGTAGACCACCCACAAGGCAGGGGCTACATATATTATTTCATTCAATCTTCATTCCTCTGCTAAAGGTGAGAAAACTGAGGCACTTATCAGATTTAGAACTTAAATAATCAGATTTAGAACTCAACCTACCAACCTCCTAAATCCACATCCCCAAACACTCCACAGGTCCCCTGTGAATTCCCCAGGGCAACCAGAGCTATTGGGATTCAAAGGAAGAGAAATGGGTTGTCACTGAGGGGGGCCTGGGAAAGATTCACCCATGAGCTAGAATTTGATGTGAACTTTGGCAGATGACACATTTCTATAAGGTAGAAAGAGGGTGGCATTCCAAGCAAGAAAAGCATGAGGGCACAGAAGCAGAATAACTCAAGATTTGTTCACCCAAGAGTGACTTAGAGTGAGTAAGCTGCTTGTCCCAGGTTGCCCAGGATGTCACTGGTTCTGCACCAAAAATCCTATGTCCTGGGAACTCCCTCAGTCCTAGGCAAACTGGGATTGTGGGTCACTCTATGGGACAAATGTATCTGTTTTAATAGAATGGAGTGTTTGTGCACATTGTTGAGGAAATTTTGAGAGTAACAGCAAAAAATGAATTTTGAGGCTGGGGGAAAGAATTTGGAGTTTATGGTGCAGGTAAAGGGCAGCCTTTGGAAGTTTTTGAGTAGAGGCCATTGTGTGGAAACAGAACAAGCCCACACAAAACAGGAGAAGGCAATGTGAGCCTAATTGTGGCAAATAAAATATAGCATTTCACAGGGGTAGACCATGGATGCCAGAGTAGCTCATAGCAGAGGAAGGCTGATCAAATCTAGACTCATTTATCCCAAGTTCTTTCACATAGTTGCTCCTTCTTGAAACTGGCACTTTTCCTTCTCCTTATAGTTCTTCAATCCGTGCTAACATCTGTTGCCAACATGAGCTCCTGGGAGTGGATGGAGATATGTCACCTCCCATGCCTTGCATCCAAAAAGAACTTAGGGACACAGGGAAAGCCTATCTTGTCTCCATTTCACATTTTCCCAACCCCTAAAACTTCATCTCCTCCAGCATGGACCCGCAAGCTGCTTTTCTCTAGAGTGTCAGGGCTTGTGATCAAGATCCTCTAGGATCCCTACACACTTTGCCACTATATTAGCACTTTTCATCATGTCTTTTGGGAGTCTTACACTTACTAATTTAGTGGAAAGTCCTTATTGAAAGAAAAGTATGAGTGCAATGCCCATGCTTATTTAAATAGATGAGAAAGAAGTACCAGGGAGCCTATAAGTGCCCTTGATCCTTGGAGATATCCAGGATCATCTATGAAAATTGCACCAAAGGTAGTGATGTTGGATAAAAACAACCAAAATTAGTGCATGTGATAGTTTCTTCCTCACTGTGGTGTGTTTAATATCAAGTACAACAGTCTTGCCATCAGAGGTCCTCAGCACTTCATGAACCAAACAGAATGGGAAGTAAGGCCTCCAGCAAACTATGCTCAACAAAGATAAACACACTAGGGTTCTGGGTGGAGCTGAAAATTGCCCTCTGTTCCCACAGATATCCTGGTAGCAAGATCGCGTGCGCACGTGCACACACACACACACACACACACACACACCTGTTTCTTGTTGTTCTATTTCCAGAATAAATGAAAGGTTTTGTCTTAAAAATACAAGTTCCCCCAGAAATAACTGGCTTCGGTGCCTAGGAAATTGTTTTCAGTTCTTTTCAGGAGTAAAGTCAGGTTTTGCCCAAAGGTCAGAAAGCTCAACCTTCCTAGCTGTACCTCAGAGCCTCAGAGTGAGTTTTCTGGATGAGTCGAAGACAGTGCCCTGCAACTGCAGCTGGAAGGAAGCTCTTCCAGTGGAACCATGGTCTGCACGATGAGTTGGGTAGAAATCAGCCAACCTCACCCTCAATCACACAGTACTTTTTTGAGTCAATAAGGATGGAAACAGAGAAAAGACTCTCTGGCATTCTATTTGACTATGTTGGCAGTGTCAGAGTAGGCCACTGCACCCCTCTTTCCTCTTTCTTGCACATTCTCCTCATTTCAGTGTTGTTAATTTAGATTTAGATGAAGTTGAACTTAATTCTGGATACCTCAGTTATTACCTGTGTGAACTGTGTGAGGGCCAAGGGGAGGCTGTCCCCAGATGTGCCACTTTGGTATATTGATTATTTTGAATTTAAAGTTACGTAAGAAACAGCCATTGTAAGAGGAACACTCTTACCTGCCTTTGTCTCCAGAAAACAGGAAATAAATCTCCTGTGGGCAAGGTGTCTTCCCTGCACCAGGAGGAAAAGAGACATCCTTATCACCAGAGACAAAAAGCTCAGAGCTGAGAAGGCTATATAAAAAAACCTTGTTACTTTTACTAATTTACCAAATTCTGTTTAGAATTCCTTACTAACTGAAGCTCCCAAACATGTTTTCTTTGTTCTGTCAATGCCTCACAGATTTATTTTTTCTTTGTCTAAAATGCATTAAAACTATCTTGGTCATTCCTTTGGGTCTCGATTTTATTATTGGTCCTCTGTGCATATGCAATTAAACTGTATTTTTTTCTCCTGTCAATCTGTCTCATGCAACTTCATTATTAGACCACCTAGAAGAATCTTGAAGGGTAGAGGAAATTTTTTCTTTTCCAACAACTGGCTATTTTATTTAACTTATAAGCTTAAGTTTATTTGTCTATAAAACAGGGGAACTCCTTTCTTGGTAATCTGAAAGTTGCCATAGGGTTGTTGCAAGAAGTTACCAACAAAGTGCTTAGCACAGTAACAGGTCATATACAGTAAGAGGTAAAACAAGGTAGCTGGAGTTATTATGCCTTCAGCACTTTCTCCATTTTCTTGCTTCCTCTACTCCTTCTTCTCCTGCTGACTCGTTTCATACCCCAACTTCAACTTCCAACCCTGGGAGGGCAAATTGATGCCTGTTTTCACCTACCATTGATTGATTTGTTAGATGGGCTGCCCCACAGAAAAATTCTTAGGAGCTTAACTGGATTTGAAATTTAAAACCATCTCATATTCATGTGTAGCTTAGACATTGCTTCAATCTGACTAGTTCAAAAAACATTTTTTTTAAAAAGATGGATATATGTTTAAAAAGCTCACAAGTTCTCTTGGGCACCAAATGGCTCTTTGGAAAGAATCCTGTGACAAGTTAAGTGTAAATGAACCAGAAACATAGAGATTAAATTCCTCCTGAAATACTCCTGGGTGTGGAAATTAAGGAAAAGCAATTGCAAGATGTCTCTCGTTTTGCAGACCTGCATTCAGCTGGCGTCCCTTAAGGATGCCTGCTGAGCTGTGGGAAGAGCTGGCTGGCTCAGTCCAGCCTCCAGGGTACCTCCGGAGCCATAGGGTTACTTTCTCCTGGGTGAGGCAGCAGAGGTGATTTGATGGGGGTAACTTTCATTCCAATCGCTCTTCCGGCAAAGCTCCTCTCTGGGGACCTCAGACTGGCACCTTTCACCATTGTTAAATTCACTTAACATAAAAGCGACACCAGGCAAATGACAAGGGAAGAGCCATTAAGGGATGAGCATAAGCAGTGACTGACAGGCAGGCTCTGCTGAACACTCAGCTGCCAGCCCAGCCTCCGCTGGAATCACTCCCAAATGCCTGCCCAGCCAGCGCTTGACAGATACAGGATGCAATCCAAGCTTGTGGGCCTCAGCCTTTGTTTCCCAGAGCCTCAGCCTCCAAGTCCCTTCACCCACACCCACCAGCCTTCTGACCCAGGGACAGCACCAGCGACCACACTGAGAGGAGATGCTTGCCTGATGAAGGTGAGAACCCACCCTCTGTCTTCCCTCAGGTGGGTGCCTACAGTTGGTGGGCCATAGAGTGTGGACAATGAATACACTCATTGCAGTTAGGAGAGATGAAGACTGAACTCAGCCAACTAGGAGAACACATAATCTGTCAAGCCTCTCTTTCCTCCAGTTGTTTTTTGGTCTTAATTTAAAGTCATGTTGGCCATGTTGATCTTTTCTTGGGATTGTGTACAAGGGGACCCATTGGGGCTCTCTGCTAGGAGATGCTCATCACCCAGCATCCCAGGAGTCCCGCAGCACTGAGTCTTATTGAGTTGCTTGCTTAATAATTTTTATTAAGGCAATTTATTGGAAAATATTTGAAAAATACAAAAAATTAAAAACCGAAAAAGAAAAATAGCAATCATTCAGAAAAACCCACGATTGTTAACATTGTTGCAAGGTTTTTGCTCTTCTGTGCTTTCCTTTTCTCGTCTGTAAAATGAAGATAAGTACAACACCTACCTCATGGAGTTGTGAGCATTCATAAGTTAAAAACATGAAGCAGTCAGAAGAGGGCCTAGGGCGCTGTACAGACTCAACGAAATAGTAACTGTTGTTATCAGGCTATGATTTTCACCAACCTTGATTGCAATTGCAGCTCCAGTAGATCAATGGTTCTCTGCCTGGGGAGATTTGCCCCCAGAGGACATATGACAATATATGGAGACATTTTTCTTCACAAAGTAGGGGAGGGGTTATTACTGGCATCCCATGAGTAGAGGTCAGGGATGCTACCAAGCATCCTGCAATGCACAGGATGGCCTCCACAACAAAGAATGATCTGATCTCAATTGTCAGTAGTGCTGAAGTTGAGAAACCTTGATCATGTTAAGCACATATTGTGACAGATCCCAGCCCCTGCTTGCTCACCTTGAACTTCAGCTCCCCTTCAGGGAATGTCATAGTCTTTTCTGGGGGTCCTGGGTGGTGGGGTCTTACATATGCTTAGGAACATGCCTCTCCCCCACTCCTGCCTCCTTTCCACATGTGCTGCCGCCCTCCATGACATGGATGCGCACCGCTATCCTCTGTAGGTGCCATCCCGAGCAGAGTCGGAGGCTGGGGGTATGGTGGGCCAGTGGCCTTATCCCAAATCTCTGAAGTCTTGTTACCTAGATCCCAAAGTGGCCTCATGGATGCCCAGAGGCTGGCAGTTTTCACCAACACAGCCTTCAGCTTCTTTCCCTCACTTCTCTCTCAGTTAAGTCTCGAAACCAGACTCTCTGCCTGAGTTTTGGAGCAGAGCCCATGTTACTGAAATCATTCTCATCTCCTTTTCCTTCCTTCTCCTTGGGTATCTCCATCCCCCAAACATCTTTCCCTTCCATCAGTCCAAAAGATAAAGATCTCATACATATCACAGAAGTCTTATCAGCTCATGCAAACAGATTCTCAGGGACAGCAAGCCAAGAGTGTACATATCTCAGCAATACTTGCTAGTACACACAAGCTTACAGATACATAACTTTTTATTTTATTTATTTATTTATTTATTTTTAAGATTTTATTTATTTGACAGAGAGAGACACAGCGAGAGAGGGAACATAAGCAGGGGGAGTGGGAGAGGGAGAAGCAGACTCCCCGCAGAGCAGGGAGCCAGATGCAGGGCTCGATCCCAGGACTCTGGGATCATGACCTGAGCCAAAGGCAGATGCTTAACGACTGAGCCACCCATGCGCCCCAATACATAACTTTGTAAATCAAAGTTGTGATTTTACCATTTCCTTGTTCCTTAATATTGAAAATGAGAAGATAGTGCTGCTCTGAATAGTGTTATAAAGCAGCTTTGTACTCTTGTTCACTGATTTTCTTAGGATAAATTTCTAGAATATAACTTAAGGGTTGTGAAAGAAAGGATTTAGGAAATTTGTCTTAGGCAACAACATCTGCCTGTCATAAACACATCAGAATAGCCATCCAATACCCAGCATGGCTGGGAAAGTGAAGTACTTAGTCATTGGAAAGTTCTAGTTAGTGAAGAATTCCCCACCCCACCCCACACTAATATCATATGTGGAAAGATTCTTTCTAAATAATATACCTGACACTAAATGACACAGAACAAAATTCCCTTAATAATTCAATAATTATCCCTTAATAATTCAAAGGCCACTCATATTGTTTCAAGGTCATTAATATAACCTCATTTCTCACTGTAGAGTTTCAGATGATGTGTGTAGAAGCTCTTTGTAAGTGGCAAACACACACACACACACACACAAAGAAATATAAAGGTTTATTATTTCAGTTTTTAAATGGGGAAAATTTGTATTGACCAGATTCGCCAAGAAATGACATACCTAGGAAACTTCTATTTTGGATAAGTTTCTGACATCAATTTGTTTATCTGTCATTTACCCCTTCCTCATCAAAGCAAAATAAAGAATATGTAAAAATTCCTTTTGCTTCAGGTTTTGTATTATATTCCAGATGAATATGTTTTACTATAATCTCGGTATCTCAAAACATTGTTCAGTCATAAATTCTTCCCTGTCTGCTCCCAATAATAAAAATAGGATAAAAAAAGTACTTTCTATGACCTGTGCCTTCATTAAGTGAGGAATCTATAGGTAAGCCCAATATTTCCCTTTCCTATCTCTTGTGGCCATGAAGTTGGGCAAGTCAATTATCCTTTCTGGAATATGTTTTCTTCATAGATAATGAAAAGACAGTGATTTCTAAGACCTAAAACTTCTGTGATTTTATGATTTTGCTTGCTCCTTCTGAAGGATTTGAAATTCTGTTCTCTAATTTTCTTGAAAAAAATCTTGAGCTAAATAAAAACAATTTTCTTGGAAAACAGGATGTTGAAGGCAATTTTCCCAGCATCTTGGAATGTTGGCCAAAGCCCCAAAGCTGAGAACAATGGATGAGAAGTAACTCCCCATTTTAAAGAGAGGAACTAGAAGCATACTACCAAAATGTGCTCAAAGGAAACAGGACCTTCCCAGCACCCATCAGCCCCATCAATGCCCAGTAGTAAATATAAGACCAGTCTAGAGATTCAAATGGATGACTGAAGAGATTCACTGAAAGGTTTTTAGACTAGGAGGGAGGACTGTGATATCTTTTTTCTCCATTTACTTTCCTTTTCAAGGGTGCCTTCCTCCAAATCAAGTGATGGGGACTCAAGAGAAATACTCACAGAGGTTGAGAGTGCATGTGAGAAGCACAGAAGGGTCTCTCACTGCCCCCAATGGATATTTAGGAAGTGTAGATTCTGGGCTCCAGGGCTGAAGGAGGGAGATGGGGTGAAAGAGTCATTCTTTGAGATTCTATGTGAAACTCACGACTGGTGCCTGGTTCTCCCCCTAGAGTTCAGGAGACGAGACCAGCTGCAGCCATGCACAATGGTAGGGTGAGGAAAGAGAACAACAGTGAGGAGCTACATATATTAACACCCTTTGGGCTGGCAAGGATGAGCAAGACTCCTATGGCCAAGTGGATCCTGTTGGAAGTCCCTGGACTTCAGTTACCATTCAAGAAGGCGCCCTGTTGGGGCAAAAGTTTTTCAGCAGTAAGAGGTAGGAGGTGAACAACCTGACAGCCAAGATTAGCCAAGAGAGGATTATAGTGGTACCAGTGACATAAAAGTCTTCCCTCTTCATCTAATCACCCTTCCCCCTGCTAAGACCTCAGGATATGCAGAAGGCAAAGTGGGAAGGTGGCGGACAAAGAACAAAAGAGCCTATCATGCATTTTCCTCAACTGTAGGTGCTTGATGAACAGGCACGGGTTAAAGAGAGGAAAGAAGTTATGGACTGGATCTGAGATTAAAGTTTCTTTTTTAAAAGATTTTATTTATTTATTTATTTGACAGAGAGATAGAGAGCACAAGTAGGCGGAAGAGCAGGCAGAGGGAGAGGGAGAAGCAGGCTCCCCGCCGAGCAGGGAGCCCGACATGGGGTTCGATCCCAGGACTCTGGGATCATGACCTGACCCGAAGGCAGCTGCTTAACCGACTGAGCCACCCAGGCGCCCTGAGATTAAAGTTTTAATATTAGACTGGATTGGACCTTTTCCTTTAAGGGGAGCAATAATTAGATCCTATTTATAGCAGAAAGTAAACAAATACTCCAGGATCTGCCTAAGATTCTGCAAAGGGATGGGAAAAGGGGGTATAACTAAGCAAATGTCATGAATGGCGGACTCCAGCTGAGTCAACATGAAAATACCATCAGTATGTCTGGGAATAACTGTGTGTTCAAGGACCACTATGTTTTGTTTGTGTGTTTTTATAGCTGAGAAAACTGAGACATGGACAATGATCCTTTAACCAAGACTCTGCTTCACCTATCCTAACAGTGTGTGGTTGTTTTTTTTTCAAAATACATTTTTCTCTTCTATGGCCTTCTTTATTTTCACAACCACAATATTGCTCTAAAACAATAATTCTATAGTAACAGCAAAAATCAGTAAATGTCATTTCTTCATCAGATATATAGAGGAAGATTTAAGACAAGGTAGTGAAAAAAAATCTGTCTATAATAAAGTAATGTTATATTTTAACCACAGAATTGTTACTTTTAGTGACTTCCTTCTTGAGATTTAACAAACAAGCAATGACTGTTCCTTATTTAGTTATACCTATATAAGCTATGTAGAAAAAAATCTATACTTTTCAGAGAAAAATTATGTTATAAAATTGGGTTCATGGAAAGTTATGGCCTTTGAAGATGGACAGACTTGAGTTAAATTCCTGGCTCTACCACTTACTGACTATGTGACCTAGGGAAAACCATTTGGTCTTTCTGGACTTCCACTTTCTCGTATGTAAAAGGGGACTATTAATATTTATTTCATTCAACTGTGATGATTAAATGAAATCACATATACCACACATTACCCCAAAGAACATGGACAATAACATTGTTTCCTGCCCTTCCTCTGCTCCTTAGTCCTAAACACAAATTTGCCTAATTTTATTTATTCTAGTTTGATTGATTTTTACATATATTTATTTTTACATATATATGTATTATTATGTATATATGTACACACACCTATATTCTACTTATATGGATTTTCAACAATTACAAATGTAATTTGTAATCTTCATTAAAAGTCAAAGAGAAGCATAATAAAATGTTTAATGACCTCACCACCCCCAATCCCAGCATCCCAGCCTCTTGAAATACCCAATGTCAGTAGTTTTGGGGGACACTCTTCCATACTCTTCCCTTTGCTCATACAAACATCCTTTACACATCACTCTGAAAATTCCTTTTTTCCCTTAAAAATATATAATTGGGACACATCTCAGGTCAATACATGTAATTCATGTTTATTCTTTGGTGTAGCTATATAATATCCCAGAGCCTGATGACCATATTTTAACTTCTTTTCATTGACATTTTGGTTGCTTCCAACTTTTGCAACCATAATGCTGCCATGATGGTTACCCACATAGGGGGATCATGCCCACTGAGGTTTTCATTTACAGAGTCTGTAATCCCTATCGAGGAACTGCTGAGGTGGTGTACATTTTTTTTTTAGGAATATGTACATTTTTTTTTGAGGGAGTGAGAGAGTGTGTGTGTGCATGTGCTTGTGAGTGCATGAATGGGACAGTGGGGAGGGGCAGAGGGAGAGAGGGAAAATCTTAAGCAGGCTCCACACCCAGTGCAGAGCCCACATGGGGCTTGATCTCACGACCCTGAGATCCTGACCTGAGCCAAAATTGAGTCAGACACTTAACCGACTGAGCCACCCAGACACCCCAGGAGTGTGTATATTTTAATGTTCATAGGTATTGACCTATATTGTAAATGTATTGGATAAGTTCATTATATATAAACAAAACAAACCAACAAATGACTCAAAGAAAAAAAATTCAGTAAATTCTATAAAGCAAAGGCAACTTTCTATGTACCAAGCCTTTAATTTACTTGTTTGGTAAATTAAATTGCTTTTTCTTTGGGAAAAAGAAAACTTTCCATGCCAGAATGGGTGTGGTGAAGGGCTCAAGGGAAGTTTAATAATGCACTGTCAATTTAGTGTCCAAGGCAGAGCTCTGGTCCTCTAAATCAGTTCATTCCCTCTGGCCATCAGCTCTTGTGAGTGGGATGTGAGCTACTTGCTGCACTGGAAACTGCTCCTGATGTCACCATGCTAGCTCTTCCCATTTAGAACAAATCCAATCTCTGGGTCACTAGAAAGTCACATGTCACATGTCACAGACTGTCAGCTTTTGTCTCCCATCACTCCTTATTACTTAAGGGTGTTGGCTGAGATCCCAACATCTTTATTTCTTAGGAGGTTGGGAGCCCGGGCAGCTTCTGTTCCTCTCTCTCTTCTTTCTTCCATATATTCCCTATGTTCCCTATATCCCTCTATTGGGTCATAGGCTTTTAGGAAGTTCTTGCTCAGAATTCTCTGACCTTCAGAGATCTGGATTCCAATCCTGATAACATTAATACCACTGGGATTAATGCAGAAAAAGAAACCCCTATCTATGTCTGCATCCAACTCTGGGCAGAATATAATATGGGCTGGAGGGGAGGAGCAAGATGGTGGAGGAGTAGGAGACCTAATTTTCGTCTGGTCCCAGGAATTAAGCTAGATAGGGATCAAACCATTCTGAACACCTACAAACTCAAAGGAGATTGAAGAAAAAAATAGCAACTCTCTGAACAGAAAAGCGACCACTTTCTGGATGGTAGGGCGTGCGGAGAAGTGAATCCAAGGTGCTATTTGGGAAGATAGACCACAGGGAGAGGGAGCATCCTCAGCCACTACCAACAAGTGATAGAGCAGCAGAGCACAAAATCGGAACCCTCACTGGGACAGTGTGGTCTCAGGACCTTTGGGGTCACAGAAAGACCAGGGGTGCCTGAGTGCAGCAGAGCTCCCAGGTATCAGAGAGGGGTAGCTGGCTGCAGAAACGGAGCCGAGGAGTGGGCTCTCAGTTCGGGGTTGCCATAAACCATGATCCGCAGCACAGTCGGGCCACTGCTCCTCCAGCAGGGACCCAATAAGCGGCAGAGCCGGGGAGACTCCCCTTCCTCCCCCGGGAGGAGCTGCGCGGGAGCACACCACAGGGATCTGCTGGGTTTGGAGACTCCACACGGGGTCGTGTGCCAGAGACAGAAATGCTCAGTCACAGGCTGGGTGAGCATGGAGTGCGGGCGGAGAACAGGGAGACAGGAGTGATTGACTGTTTTTCTCTGGGGGCTCACTGAGGAGTGGGGGCCCGAGTTCTCGGCTCCTCCGGGGCAGAGATTGGGAGGCCACCATTTTCACTCTCATCCTCGAAAGCTGTACAGAAAGCTCACAGGGAACAAAAGCTCCCAAGAGCAAACCCCAGCAGATTACTTAGCCCCGACGGTAAGGGCAGGGCAATTCCACCTCTGGCAAAGACATTTGGGAACCATGGCAACAGGCCCCTCCCCCAGAAGATAAGCAAGAACAGCCAGCCAAGACCAAGTTTACTGATCAATGAGAATGGCAGAACTCCAGCGCTAGGGGAATACTGCACATAGAATTCATGGCTTTTTTCCCATGATTCTTTAGTCTTTCAAAGTTACTTTTTTTAACTTTTTTATTTTTTCATTTTCTATTTTTTTAAATTTTTCTTCTTTCCTTTTTCAACCAACATATTATTTTATCAATTCCTTTTTTTAAAATCTTTTTTAATTTTCACTTTTACAGTCATATTCTATCTCTTCATTGTATTTAACTTTATTTTTGTATATATATATAAGTTATTCACTCTTTAAAATTTTGGGATACAGTTTCTTCTAACAGACCAAAATATACCCTAAATCTAGTGTATGGCTTTGTTCTAGTCTCCCGCCTGATCACATTCTCTCCTTTTTTTTTTTTTTTTAAATTTTTCTTTCTTTTTTCAACCAACTTCTTACCAATTCCTTTTTTAAAGTATTTTTTAATTTTCATCTTTACAGTCATATTCCATCCCTTCATCGTATTAACCCTTATTTTTGTATATATATATGTATATATAAGTTTTTCTTTCTTTAAAATATTGGGAGGCAGTTTCTTCTAACAGACCAAAATACACCCAAAATCTAGTGTGTGGCTCTGTTCTATTCACCAGCCTGATCATATTCTTTTTTATTTTTTTCCCCCTTTCTTTCCCCCTGGTTTTGGGTCTCTTCTGATTTGTTTAGTGTATGTTTTTCTGGGGTCATTGTTACCCTTTTAGCATTTTGTTCTCTCATTCATCTGTTCTTCTCTAGACAAAATGACAAAATGGAAAAACTCACCTCGAAAAAAAAAAAAAAAGAACAAGAGGCAGTACCGACTGCCAGGGACCTAATCAATGTGGACATTAGTAAGATGTCAGAACCAGAGTTCAGAATGACGATTATAAAGATACTAGCTGGGCATGAAAAAAGCATAGAAGATACTAGAGAATCCCTTTCTGGAGCAATAAAAGAACTAAAATCTAACCAAGTTGAAATCAAAAAGGCTATTAATGAGGTGCAATAAAAAATGGAGGCTCTAACTGCTAGGATAAGTGAGGCAGAAGACAGAATTAGTGATATAGAAGACCAAATGATGGAGAATAAAGAAGCTGAGAAAAAGAGAGATAAACAACTGCTGGATCATGAGGGGAGAATTTGAGAGATAAGTGATACCATAAGACGAAACAATATTAGAAAAGTTGGGATCCCAAAAGAGGAAGAAGGGGGGGCAGAAGGTATATTGGAGCAAATTACAGTGGAGAACTTCCCTAATGTGAGGAAGGAAACGGGCATAAAATCCAGGAGGCACAGAGAACCCCTCTCAAAATCAATAAAAATAGGTCAACACCCGACCTCTAATAGTAAAACTTACAAGTCTCAGAGATGAAGAGAAAATTCTGAAAGCAGATCAGGAGAAGAGGTCTATAACCTACAATGGTAGAAACATTAGATTGGCAACAGACCTATCCACAGAGACCTGGCAGGCCAGAAAGGACTGGCACGATATATTCAGGGCACTAAACGAGAAAAATATGCAGCCAAGAACACTATATCCAGCTAGGCTGTCCTTGAAAATAGAAGGAGAGAGAAGTATCTTCCAGGACAAACAAAAGCTAAAAGAATTTGTGAACACCAAACCAGCCCTACAAGAAATATTGAAAGGGGACCTCTAAGTAAAGAGAGAGCCTAAAAGTAACATAGACCAGAAAGGAACACAGACAATATACAGTAACAGTTACCTTATAGGCAATATAATGGCACTGAATTCATATCTTTCAATAGTTACCCTGAATGTAAATGGGCTAAATGCCCCAATCAAAAGACACAGGGTATCAGATTGGATAAAAAAGCAAGATCTATGGGGGGGGGGCCGCGGAGCAAGATGGCAGAGGAGTAGGAGACCTGGATTTCGTCTGGTCTCAGGAATTCAGCTGAATAAGGATCAAACCATTCTGAACACCTACGAACTCAACAGGAGATCGAAGATAAGAATAGTAACAACACTCTGAACAGAAAAGCGACCACTTTCTGGAAGGTAGGACGTGCAGAGAAGTGAATCCGAGGCGATATTCGGGAGGATAGACGGCGGGGGAGGGGGCCTCCGTCGGCCGCTTCTGGCAAGTGATAGAGCCGCGGAGCACAAAATCAGAACTTTTAGAAGTCGGCTCCGCTGAGGGATGTTGCTCCAGTGGCTAAGCGGGGAGTGGAACCCTCGCGGGACAGTGTGGTCTCAGGACACTCAGGGTCACAGAAAGACCGGAGGTGCCTGAGTGCGGCAGGTCTCCCAGGTATCAGAGCGGGGAAGCCGGCTGCAGAGACGGAGCCGAGGTGCGGGCTCTCAGCTCGGGGTTGCCATAAACTGTGATCCGCGGCCCAGTTGGGCCACTGCTCCTCCAGCAGGGACCCAACAAGTGGCAGAGCTGGGGAGACTCCCCTCCCTCCCCCCGGAGGAGCGGCGCGGGAGCGCACCGCAGGGATCTGCTGGGTTTGGAGACTCCACACGGGGTCAGGTGCCAGACATAGAAACGCTCGATCACAGGCCGGGTGAGCACGGAGTGCTCCTCAGGAGCGGGGCCCCGAGTTCTCAGCTCCTCCGGGCGGAGATTGGGAGGCCACCATTTTCACCCTGGTCCTACAAAGCTGTACTGAGAGCTTGCAGGGAACAAAAGCTCCTGAGAGCAAACCGGAGCAGCTTGCTTAGCCCAGACTCACAAGGGCGGGGCAATTCCGCCTCCAGCAAAGACATTTGGGAACCACGGCAACAGGCCCCTCCCCCAGAAGATCAGCACGAACAGCCAGCAAGCCAAGACCAAGTTTACCGATCAAGGAGAACGGGAGAACTCCAGCGCTAGGGGAATACTGCACATAGAATTCATGGCTTTTGTACCATAATTCAATAGTTTTCCAAAGTTAATTTTTCAACTATTTTTTTTTTTGGATTTTTCTTTTTCCCTTTTTCAAACAACATCTTATCAATCCCTTTTTTTAAAAAAACCTTTTTTATTTTTCATTTTTAGAGTAATATTTTTATCCCTTCATAGTAGTTACCCTTATTTTTGGCATATATATATAAGTTGTTCTCTCTTTAAAATTTTGAGATACAATTTCTTCTAACAGATCAAAATATACCCTAAATCACTAGTGTATGGATTTGTTCTAGTCTCCTGCCTGATCACATTCTCTCCCTTTTTTTTCTTTTTTTTCTTTTTAAATCTTCTTCTTTCTTTTTAAAAACAACTTCTTATCAATTCCTTTTATAAAATCTTTTATAATTTTCATCTTTACAGTCATCTGCCATCCCTTCATTGTACCAACCCTTATTTTGTACATATATAAGTCTTTCTTCCTTTAAAATTTTAGCAGGCACTTTCTTCTAACAGACCAAAATATGCCCAAAAGCTAGTGTGTGGCACTGATCTATGCACTAGCCTGATCATATTTGATCATATTCTGTTTTTTTTTGTTTTGTTCTGTTTTTGTTTGTTTTTATCTTTTTCTTTTTCCTTTTTTTTTTCTCTTCTTTCTTTCCCTTTCTTGTCCCCTGATTTCAGGTCTTTTCTGATTTGTATAGAGTATATTTGCTGGAGACGTTGTTAACCTGTTAGCATTCTGTTCTCTCATTCATCTGTTCTCCTCTGGACAAAATGACAAGACGAAAAAAATCACCTCAGCAAAAAGAACAAGAGGTAGTACCGTCTGCCAGGGACCTACTCAATACTGACATTAGTACGATGTTGGACCTAGAGTTCAGAATCATGACTTTAAAGATACTAGCTGGGGTTGAAAAAACTGTGGAAGTTATTAGAGAAACCCTTTCTGGAGAAATAAAAGAACTAAAATCTAACCAAGTGAAAATCAAAAAGGCTATTAATGAGGTGCAACAAAAAATGGGGGCACGAACTGCTAGGATAAATGAGGCAGAAGAGAGAATCAGCCATATAGAAGACCAAATGATGGAAAATAGGCTGAGAAAAAGAGAGATAAACAACTACAGGATCACGAGGGCAGAATTCGAGAGATAAGTGATACGATAAGACGAAACAACATTAGAATAATTGGGATCCCAGAAGAAGAAGAAAGAGAGAGAGGGGCAGAAGGTATTTTGGAGCAAATTATAGCAGAGAACTTCCCTAATGTGGGGAAGGAAACAGGCATCAAAATCCAGGAGGCACAGAGAACCCCTCTCAAAATCAATAAAAATAGGTCAACACCCCGACATCTAATAGTAAAACTTACGAGTCTCAGAGACAAAGAGAAAATCCTGAAAGCAGCTTGGGAGAACCTACAATGGTAGACACATTAGATTGGCAACAGACCTATCTACAGAGATGTGGCAGGCCAGAAAGGACTTTCATGAGATCTTCAGAGCACTAAACGAGAAAAATATGCAGCCAAGAATACTATATCCAGCTAGGCTATCATTGAAAATAGAAGGAGAGATAAAAAGCTTCCAGGACAAACAAAAACTAAAGGAATTTGCAAACACAAAATCAGCCCTACAAGAAATATTGAAAGAGGTCCTCTAAGCAAAAAGAGAGCCTAAAAGCAGCATAGATCAGAAAGGAACACAGACAATATACAGTAACAGTCACCTTACAGGCAATAAAATGGCACTAAATTCATACCTTTCAATAGTTACCCTGAATGTAAATGGGCTAAATGCCCCAATCAAAAGACACAGGCTATCAGATTGGATTCAAAAACAAGACCCATCAATATGCTGTCTGCAAGAGACTCATTTTAGACCCAAAGACATCCCTACATTGAAAGTGAGGGGGTGGAAAACCATTTACCATGCTAATGGACACCAAAAGAAAGCTGCGGTGGCAATCCTTATATCAGACAAATGAGATTTTAAAACAAAGACTGTAATAAGAGATGAAGAAGGACACTATATCTTACTTAAAGGGTCTATCCAACAAGAAGATCTAACAATTATAAATATCTATGCCCCTAACGTGGGAGAAGGCAATTAATAACAAAAGCAAAGAAACACATTGACAACAATACAATAATAGTGGGGGACTTTAACACCCCCCTGACTGAAAAGGACAGATCATCTAAGCAAAAGATCAACAAGGAAATAGAGACTTTAAATGAAACACTGGACCAAATGGATTTTACAGACCTATTCAGAACATTCCATCCCATAGCAACAGAATACACATTCTTCTCTAGTGCCCGTGGAACATTCTCCAGAATAGATCACATCCTAGGTCACAAATCAGGTCTCAACCGGTACCAAAAGATTGGGATTATTCCCTGCATATTTTCAGACCACAATGCTTTGAAACTAGAACTCAATCACAAGAGGAAAGTCGGAAAGAACTCAAATACATGGAGGCTAAAGAGCATCCTACTAAAGAATGAATGGGTCAACCAGGAAATTAAAGAAGAATTAAAAAAATTCATGGAAACCAATGAAAATGAAAACACAACTGTTCAAAATCTTTGGGATACAGCAAAGGCAGTCCTGAGAGGAAAGTATATAGCAATACAAGCCTTTCTCAAGAAATAAGAAAGGTCTCAAATACACAACCTAACCCTACACCTAAAGGACCTAGAGAAAAAAACAGCAAATAAAGCCTAAACCCAGCAGGAGAAGAGAAATAATAAAGACCAGAGCAGAAATCAATGAAATAGAAACCAAAAGAACAGTAGAACAGATCAACGAAACTAGGAGCTGGTTCTTTGAAAGAATTAACAAGATTGATAAACCCCTGGCCAGACTTATCAAAAAGAAAAAAGAAATGACCCAAATCAACAAAATCATGAATGAAAGAGGAGAGATCACAACCAACACCAAAGAAATACAAACAATTATAAGAACATATTATGAGCAACTCTATGCCAGCAAATTAGATAACCTGGAAGAAATGGGTGCATTCCTAGAGATGTATCAACTGGCAAAATTGACCCAGGAAGAAATAGAAAACCTGAACAGACCTATAACCACTAAGGAAATTGAAGCAGTCATCAAAAATCTCCCAACAAACAAAAGCCCAGGGCCAGATGGCTTCCCAGGGGAATTCTACCAAACATTTCAAGAAGAATTAATACCTAGTCTCCTGAAACTGTTCCAAAAAATAGAAATGGAAGGAAAACTTCCAAACTCATTTTATGAGGCCACCATTACCTTGATCCCCAAACCAGACAAAGACCCCATCAGAAAGGAGAATTACAGACCAATATCCTTGATGAACTTGGATGCAAAAATTCTCACCAAAATACTAGCCAATAGGATCCAACAGTACATTAAAAGGATTATTCACCATGACCAAGTGGGATTTATCCCTGGGCTGCAAGGCTGGTTCAACATCCTCAAATCAATCAACGTGATACAATACATTAACAAAAGAAAGAACAAGAATCATAGGATCCTCTCAGTAGATGCAGAAAAAGCATTTGACAAAGTACAGCATTCTTTCTTGATCAAAACTCTTCAGAGTATAGGGATAGAGGGTATATACCTCAATATCATAAAAGGCATCTATGAAAAACCTACAGCGAATATCATTCTCAATGGGGAGAAGCTGAGAGCTTTTCCCCTAAGGTCAGGAACACGGCAGGGATGTCCACTCTCACCACTGTTATTCAACATAGTATTAGAAGTCCTAGCCACAGCAATCAGACAACAAAAAGAAATCAAAGGCATCCAAATCGGCAAAGAGGAAGTCAAACTCTCCCTCTTTGCAGATGATAAGATACTGTATGTGGAAAACCCAAAAGACTCCACCCCAAAACTGCTAGAACTCGTACAGGAATTCAGTAAAGTGGCAGGATATAAAATCAATGCACAGAAATCAGTGGCATTCTAATACACCAACAACAAGACAGAAGAAAGAGAAATTAAGGAGTCGATCCCATTTACAATTGCACACAAAACCATAAGATACCTAAGAATAAATCTAACCAAAGAGGCAAAGTATCTGTACTCAGAAAACTATAGAATACTCATGAAAGAAATTGAGGAAGACACAAAGAAATGGAAAACATTCCATGCTCATGGATTGGAAGAACAAATATTGTGAAAATATCTATGCCACCTAGAGCAATCTACACATTTAATGCAATCCCTATCAAAATACCATAAATTTTTTTCAAAGAAATGGAACAAATAATCCTAAAAATTGTATGGAACCAGAAAAGACCCTGAATAGCCAGAGGAATGTTGAAAAAGAAAAGCAAAGCTAATGGCATCACAATTCCGGAGTTCAGGCTCTATTATAAAGCTGTAGTCATCAAGACAATATGGGACTGGCACAAAAATAGACACATAGATCAATGGAACAGAATCGAGAGCCCAGAAATGGACCCTCAACTCTATGGTCAACTAATCTTTGACAAAGCAGGAAAGAATATCCAATGGCAAAAATACAGTCTCTTCAACAAATGGTGTTGGGAAAAGTGGACAGCCACATGCAGAAGAATGAAACTGGACCATTTCCTTACACCACACACAAAAATAGACTCCAAATGGTTGAAAGACCTAAATGTGAGACAGGAGTCCATCAACATCCTAAAGGAGAACACAGGCAGCAACTTCTTCGATCTCAGCCACAGCAACTTCTTCCTAGAAGCATTGCCAAAAGCAAAGGAAGCAAAGGCAAAAATGAACTAATGGGACTTCATCAAGATAGAAAGCTTTTGCACAGCAAAGGAAACAGTCAACAAAACCAAAAGACAACAGACAGAATGGGAGAAGATATTTGCAAATGACGTATCAGATAAAGGGCTAGTATCCAATATCTATAAAGAACTTATCAAACTCAACACCCAAAGAACAAATAATCCAATCAGGGAATGGGCAGAAGACATGTACAGACATTTTTCCAAAGAAGACATCCAAATGGCCAACAGACACATGAAAAACTGCTCAGCATCGCTTGGCATCAGGGAAATCCAATTCAAAACCTTAATGAGATACCACCTCACACCAGTCAGAATGGCTAAAATTAACAAGTCAGGAAACAACAGATGTTGGTAAGGATGCGGAGAAAGGGGAACCTTCCTACACTGTTGGTGGGAATGCAAGCTGGTGCAGCCATTCTGGAAAACAGTATGGAGGTTCCTCAAAAAGCTGAAAATAGAGCTACCCTATGACCCAGCAATTGTACTACTGGGTATTTACCCCAAAGATACAAATGCAGTGATCTGAAGGGGCACGTGCACCCCAATGTTTATAGCAGCTATGTCCACAATAGCCAAACTGTGGAAAGAGCCTAGATGTCCATCACCAGATGAATGGAAAAAGATGTGGTATATATATATATATATATATATATATATATATACAATGGAATATTATGCAGCCATAAAAAACGAAATCTTGCCATTTGCAATGACATGGATGGAACTAGAAGGTATTATGCTAAGCGAAATAAGTCAATTGGAGAAAGAGAATTATCATATGATCTCACTGATATGAGGAATTTGAGAAACAAGACAGAGGATCATAGGGGAACGGAGGGAAAAATGAAACAAGATGAAACCAGAGAGGGTGACAAACCATAAGAGACTCTTAATCTCAGGAAATTGAGGGTTGCTGGAGTGGAGGGGTGTGGGAGGGATGGGGTGGCTGGATGATGGACATTGGGGAGGGTATGTGCTATGGTGAACTCTGTGAATTGTGTAAGACTGATGAATCACAGACCTGTACCCTTGAAACAAATAATACAGTATATGTTTAAAAAAATGCAGATTCTAATAAAAAAAAAGAATATAATATGGGCTTAGCCATGGAAGTTGGGCCTTCATGTTTGAAAGAATCATAAAACCGTTGTCCTCTCTGACTTCCTGCAAACATAAGGATCTGATATCTGGGAAGTGATTTCTTCTTAGTTTTCCTCCTTAAGAATAATAATAATTTCAATTACATTATAATAATTATAATTACTGTATTTTATATAATTTATATTATATAATAATATTAATCATTTCATGAATTCTTCCTATGTACCAATTTCTTTGTGAAGCACTACTTGTACTTTAATCCTTACAACAGGGGTGCCTGTGTGGCTCAGTGTTTAAGCGTCTGTCTTCAGCTCAGGTCATGATGCCCGGGTCCTGGAATCGAGCCTCGCTTCGGGTTCCCTGCTCGGCAGGAGGCTTGCTTCTCCCTCTCCCACTCCCCCTGCTTGTGTTCCCTCTCTTGCCTTACTGTCAAATAAATAAATAAAATCTTTAAAAAAATAATCCTTACAACAACCATTTTGGATGAGGAAAATCATATTCAAGAATGTAAGGTAACTTTTGAAATGTATCACAATTATACATGGGTAGAGTTGAATTTGAACCTAGAACCGTCTTCCTGTGAAACCCATGTTCTAATCTAACTGCCACATTATGGTATTAGAAGTCCTGAATAGAACTGATGTAGGTAAAACAAGGTGGCACTGGGTTTCCCAATTACCCTGACCAGGAACGTCATGAGGAGAAGTTTCCTTTATATGCATAATTGGGTAAAAGTGTTGCATGTTATGTATGATAGTGTAGACAATATTTATCACATAAATTCTACTACTGAATAATCAAAGTCATTAAAAAGATCAAAATATTTTTATGCTAAAACAATGATGACCTTATTTCTCTATGAGGAACGTCAGTGTCATAAGTTCTTGGGATCAGAGATATTTAGATACTCAAAAGTAGAAGAGACTTGAGAGGTCTTTCTTACCCTTTTACTTGATTCTTAGTTTTTCTATTCCACATCCTTGAAATGTGTCCTAGATCATCTGTTGGGGACACACTAGCAATGGTGATCTCATTTTCACATTACAGAGAAGAAGAACCAGACAAGTAAATAGACAACTACAATCGAATTTGATGAATGCTCTGAAAAAGCTGTGTACAAGTTACGAGAGAGTGTAGAAAAGGCACCCGGCTTGGAGGGAAGGCGATTCAGAGAAAGGTTTCTGAGTGAATATGACAGTGTGTTGGCTCTTAAATGAAAGAAGCAAGTCTGACAAACAGGAGGGATGGTAGGGGAGTGAATAGAGATAGCTCAGATAGCTGGAAGTGAGCAAAAGCAACAAATACTTAGCAAGCATGGGAATCGTGCTACAGGTATCTCAGTGTGGCTGGAGCATGGACTGTGGTTGGAAGAGTGTTGACAGATAAGGTGAAGCCCAGACTGGAAAAGTGTATCCCATGCTAATAGTTTGGATTTTATTCTGAAGAGGGAAAGGGAGTCATTGAATATTTTTAAGGGAGAACCAAGATCAACTCTGCATTTTAAAATGAATACTAGAGGGCGCCACTGGGGGCTGTGGGTTAGAGGATGAGCCCGGGATCTGGATGAAGAAGCTAGGGCAGAGCTGGACAAAGATTAGCAATGACAGGGGACAGACAGCAGATAAGATTCCATCTTATTTAGCACCTAGGGTTGAAAGAATTTGGTGATAACGTGGGTGTGGCCGAGGTGTAGAGTGGGAGAAGTAGAGAACGATGTCCAGGTTTCTAGCTTGGGTAGCTCCGTATGTGGGAAAAAGGACATCCAGTTCCATCCCAGCATTGGCAAGCTCTCAGTGTAAAGCAATTCTTCTGGTATTGAACTACTATTCTTTAACATTCTTTGCGTTGCTCTTAATCTGACCTCCATCGTTACAAAGAGCAATGGCCGTTACTTTGTAGATGCACTGAGTTGCAAGTAAATAGAGATTCCTACTTGATAAACTGTTTAATAAATCAAATCTTATTATCTATCTCTGAATATATGCATCTTTATATTATGTATTTATGTTTTATTTATATTTATTAATATATATTTATATGTATGTTTCTTTGAACTTCTAGGAAAACAAGAATTAAATCATTCCAAGGGTCCATTCCCCCAGTTATGATTAATATCTGAAAAACAAGGTTACGTTCGGAGTTTTCATAAAGAATATGTAAATAAAAGTTCAGCCAGCACATACACTGAGAGGCAGTGGATAAATTGTGAAAGAAGTAATCGAGCCTCATCTTTCCCTCTACCCACTGGCCTTTTCATGGCCAGGTGTTATATGTATTGCTGTTTATTCCACTGTAATGACTAGGGGGCTGACTGCATCTCTGTTCCTGAGACGATGCTCCCTGTTTCACAAAAGCCCTTGGGATGAGAGAATCAAATACAGAATTTGCAGAAGGGCACAAATATCAGCAGTATTCAGCTAACCAAGTCCAACCTAATGACATTTGTCTAAATCTGGGATGTCAGTGATGCCATTTACCCTCAATGACAGCTATTACTGCTTTTTTCTTTTTCCTATCCAGACTTTTTTCAAAGGGAGGGTATCTTTTGGCTTGGTCAGTTACTAAACTTCACTCGAGGAAGATGCATGAAGAATGAGGTGGTTTTGTATAGAGACACAGTTTGTGAAGGTTTTACCAATTCCTGGCTGGACCAACATGCCTCTCGCTTATGAAATTGTGGGACCTCAAACTGCACGGTCTTTTCTTTCTTCCCAGCAGATCTTTACTCATGTAGCAAAGTCCCGACCTTGTCTTATTTTAATAAGAGTAAGGGCCGGTATTTCTCATTCTTCTATTGAGCCAGTGTCAGTTTTTTTTTTCAAATATATGAGAAAATACTGTGTTTATTAAATACAATCCCGTTAAATTAAAAACTGCTGTAAAACATCACCCAAGGATGTAGACTTGGGTAGACAGTTGGAGTAATAATATTTTCATTTAGCTCCTCTCCCTTGAAATCTGCTAATCCATTGAAATTAATTTTGAAAAAATGAAGGAATAACAAAGGAGAGTAAGCTTCCTCTTTAATGAAATGAGAAAACTTCACAAACCCAAACCACAAAGTATAAAACACGTCCACCTAATAATGTTAAGTCTGGGATAAGATATTGGGAAATGGGGAAGCCAAATACATAACTTCTTAAAACATGAGTAATTGACAGATGTCCCTAAGCCACCTCGCCAAGGAAGCCTCCCTGTGGACCCTGGGTGAAGGAGAGAGAGCAGCTAATTGACAGATTGCAACATGAAATGTCTGTGAGTTAACCAAGAATCCTCTCCCATTTTTCTTTTGGAGAACCCAAGTGTTTTACAGACTTATAAGCACCCCGCTAAAGATCTCAACCTTTTGTCTGTAATACAGATGGAACACCTTCTTCCAGAACCTTTAGTTTATTTAAATTTTGCTTATCATTTATTCAGTTTTGATGTTGTTTTTATTGGGAGTGGGGAGAGAGCAAGGATACGTAGCCAGATGTATTCTTTTCCTACCTTTGGTGCTATGTTTAGAAAATCTTATCCATCCTGATATTTTTACCGAAAGGTTAGTTCTTCTGAAATTTATCTTGAAGTTTTTCTTTCCCAACAAATGTGCTATTTAACCAACAGTGAATAAACCAGCCCTTCCACTGCCTCCTTTATCCCATATTAACTTATATATACTCGTGTCTGTTTTTGACTTTTGAACTTAGTTTTGTAGCTCTTTAAAATGGTGGTGCAAGACTAGGGACTGTTAATTAATAATTGTTAAATCTGGCAGATGTTGAAAATGGCATTATGCTTAGGTATAAAGTAAAGGTGGATACTAAATTATTTAGGGGTATCTGAAATGTCCTTTACTCTAACAAAATTAAAAGGGGTTAAAAATAAAGCAAGTATAGAAAAAAAATGGATAGCCATTGAAGCTGGATGATGAACAATGTTGTACTCTGTTCTTGTGGGCATATTTGGAAATGCTTATAATAAAATCTTTAGAAAAAAGAGATTAGGTTGACACTGTATGGCAGCCATCCTGGATTCTCTCTGCTCTCCAATAACGGAAGACCTCCTCTTTTTACCTCCATCTCTATTATAACCTCTCATCTGACTTTGCCCTTTTTCTCAGCTATGGTAGCCAGGAATCCCCTGGTTTCATCTTTCTTGCTCTGGCCTCTAGGCAAACTGCTGCTGATGCCCACAATTCAGTGGCTTGGGCCTGCTGGTGTGAGGTCAGCTGCTGCCTCATGGGCTGTCCCCCCAGAGAAAAAAAAGGAGAAATTTCTGGAAGTCCCTGTTTGGCCACCTCCCACAATTGTCCCACCACCCCTACCCTTCACCCCCACTTCATGGTCAGATACAGACATAAAGGTATCCTTTCAATCAAATATTCTTTATTACTTCTCTACACTTATTTGGAGAAAACAAGAAACTGATTTTCTATGAATCATAATTTTGTGCTCTCTTGTGAATTTACGTAGTCCATACTTCAGTTATCCTCCTGCCCTCTCCTTCAAGTTTCCCAAAACAAAATTGCACCCCTGTAAGAGTTCTGATGAGTCTGTAGAATTTACTAAGGAAATTCCTAGGGCAGAACATTGCACTAGAAATATGTCCAAGTGGAACACATTGCTTCTCCCAAGTGTACCTTCCAGTCCACCAACCACCAACGTCTCCTTTTCCTTCCCTCTCATTATCCTAATTTAACAGATGGCAAATAAGGAAACATCATAAAATGGTAAAACTCAAGTGGTGATAGATCAGAACTTTCACATAGTAACACCAAGATCACTTCGTTCTCCAGGCCTTTTGCAAACTGCTTTGCATGCATTTTCATTTAATACCCTAAAATACTCCATGTCGTATATATTATTATGTCACCATTTTACAGAGGTAGAAACTGAGGACCTGTGAAGATGAATAAAATTGCCCAAGGCCATGCAACTCATCAGTGTCAGGGCAGAGACTCAAACTCAGGTCTGTCTGAATGCAAAGCCCACGCTATTAAAGGCCACCTAACACTGCTTCACAAATCCTCATGTATTCAGGACTCACATCAATACTAAACACTCTTCATCCCCAACTAGACCTCTCCCTTGCTGCTGGGTGAGTGACTGTGCTGTTAGTCACCATTGTGGAAAGAAACCTTTGTGACAGTTAGTGGTCTCCGTGCATGTAGGAGACTCAAAATAAAGCAAAATAGCCTATTTGCATAAGTACAATCTGCTCAAACGTCAGCAAGCACAAGGTAGCAACAAACCTGAAGACAAGGCAAAGGAGGATGAGGCATCGCCCCTTGCCTCCCACCCATCCTTGTCCCTGCAGCCTCTGTCCTGGACCCTGGGACCTGCCAGGGAGTACATCCTGTCAGACAAGCCCGGACCAGACAAACATTGTCATCTGACTTGAGCAGACCGTTCTGATCCAAACCAGCTTCCGGTGCAAGCTTGACACCCAATCATGAGTGGAATTTGGTTTGACCCCTATAGCCTTATATGTCAGAATGTGACATCCCAGGTGTCAGCTGTAACACCGAGTGCACAGAGCGGGAGATAGATGCCATACCTGGCACCGGGACTGGCCTCCTGCCTGGGGCGGGGAGGGGAGTGGGGCTCATCAGCTGTGTGTCAGGGAGGCTGGGGCTGCAAAGCCCCCTCGGCTGGGTACCATGGGGTCTGGAATGCCACTGCTAGAATGTTCCCTGTGCTTAAGCATTATACTCTTCTTGCAAACTGTGAGTCATTCGGTGTGAATTTGGATATCAGCTAGCATTTTCCCTGGCTGGAAGAACCCCAGGGTGGAAGCCTGTAGACACGAGGGCACGGAAGACAGGACAATTCACAGCTTTGCCTAGGACTGCCCCTAAAGGGGAGACAGAAACGAACACTGACTGAGCATTCAGTCCTGAATTAGGAGCTCCGTCTGAATTATTTCTCTTCTCCTGAGGCAGGGAGAGCAGTGACAGGTGCACCCACTGAGTTCTCGCTGCTGGGCCTTCTCTCTCCTGTCTGGCACCCCAGAAATGGGAAGGAACGGTCAGATAATAGAGTCAAACCAGCCTATCCACTTGCCAAGCCCCCAAGGTCCTATGACAGCTTCAAGGCTCCTGTTCCTCACAGACATCCTGTGGCCCCCCCTGGGGCTGCACAGGGTCCTCACGATGAACCAGGCAGGAGGTTTCAGTGGCGAGAGGGCAGGGTCTCACCCCCGTGGTGCTGAGGCTGATGCTGGGTGGAGGGTGATGATGGCCGCCCAACAAGATGGCGATGCTTGCAGGGACCTCCTGCTCATCTTTGCCAACACTGCTCGCAATGCTGTAAGTGACATCATACAGCACTGGGTTCCCAGCCTGGGGATTTTTAATTTTTAGAAACATTGAGACCTGTCATATAAATGCCAGTGTTTTATTTTGCTGAGCACATACATAAACCGCCCCCAATTATTACCACTGTAATTTCATAAAGAAGGGACCTCTGTGAGAAATGTAGGAAAAACATCATCTCATCATTAAAGACGGGCTTTTTCAAGGGAGGAAGTTGGTAAGCTATGTTGACATATGTCTAGATATCATATTTTGTTACGGATGTATGAAAATAATCCCAACTGCACGATCCTCAGACTGACGTGTAAGCACCTCTTATTAAGGTGGAATAACCCTGGACTGAGGTTCAAGGGTAACTGGGTCAACCCTTGACCTCACTACTGACTGTCTATGTAGCCCTGAGCAGGTGGCACCATCTCCCTCGTACTTAGCGTTCTGCCCCAAGGGATGGAACAACAGCACCCATCTGAGAGGGCCACTGTGACGATGAAATAAATAATGGGAACTCATCTGTGAAGTCAGGAATTAGATGAAATGAGCTTTGAGATCCCTTCCGACTCCCCATGACTCCAGGAAAGCAGCCCAGGCCTCCTCCAGCATGTGCCTCGGAGAGAAAGTACGTTCTCAGAGAGAGAGTGAACCTCAGAATGAAAGTAGCTCCTAAATCCTGGGGCAGATCAAATTTGGGGTGAATCCTGGCAAATTCTCAGCCCCAGTTTCACCCATGGTCTTTTCCCCGGTCTTATTCATACATAAATGAGCACAGCAAACACTTCTGTGTTGTTGCTTTGGCAGAGGTGGGACCCCGGAGGTCCCCATGGTGGGTTGACCACCTCAGGAAGCTGGTCAGGGTCAGGAGATAAAATGTAAGGGCATGAAAAATTAAATAACAAAAGAATTCAACCCAGACCATATAATTGGCCCTAAGTTCACCATTTCAGGACCCCTAAATCCTATTCCTGCTCATTTCCAGACTGTGACACTCTCAAGAGCATCAAATCTTAAGCTAACGTGTGGAAGAAGGTGGGCACAGGGCACGTGTTGTGTGCCATGCTCATGCCCGGGAGTGGGAAAGAGAAGGCAGGGGGATGTCTTTGCTTCTCCCTCCACTGTCTTTCCACCTCTGCCTGCGTCAGGCCCCATCCACCTGAGACCCATTAGGAGCAAGAGGCCCCATATTCTTCCTGTTTGTCAAGAGGGCAGTAGCCTCTGACTTATGCTCGCTTGCTTTCCCTTACACGTGGGGAGATTTACACATTAGGCCAGATACAGCTTAGGCAGGAGACACATTTTCCAAAGTTCAAAGAATGATTTAAAAGCACAGTAGGCTCATTGCACCGAGCACTGGGCTGGATGCAGGTGCTTTGGTGGCACCTGCATTTTCCTAACTGTTGGACTTCATCCTGTCTCTGGACCCCGTCGTCACAAAACCTGGCCCAAGTCCAGCCTCATCTATACAGAGCGTATTTACAGATAGTCCTGCCAGCCCCAAGAGGTCCTGGAAGGCTGACCATCATGTGTAGAAGACTCTGTGTGTGTGTGTGTGTGTGTGTGTGTGTGTGTGTGTGTGTTCATAGAACACATCAAGGAAGAGTGAGGGCAATCTGGATGCAACTTGCAAAAGGACCCCAAGTATCAGCATGTTATCAGATAATGTTGTAAAAGTCATCTTCCAAAGTCAAAGTTCAACTGAAGGTTACTATGCCTAAGGGAAGTGGCATTAGAAGCTCTCACTAAGAAAGAAAGCCTGAGCCAAGCTCACCTCACATCCTCACCACTAACGTCCCCCAAACCCTTCACCAGCCCAAGGAAGCTGCATGCAACAGTTCCAGTGCTTGGAAATACGGGTGAAGCATCCCAGGGATGCCTGTGGAAATGGGAGAGGGCAGCAGTGGAGGTGTGAAACAGATAACGGACCTGGACAATGTTTCATAGCTGCCAACATCAGTTTTCCCATCTGTTCTTTTGAGGGGAAGGTTGAGGCACATCTAAAGGGGCAGGAGGCAGGTTTCCGAGTTCTTGCCTTACCCGGGGTTTCTCCTTTTTTATTATTTGCACATGTGAACCAGAAGCTTTCAAACAAACTCAGCAAGTTTTATTGCCTTTTTCTGAACAGCAGAGATAGTTTCTGTAAGAGCCATCATACGTAAATGGCATCCAAAAAGTCATCTGAACAGCAGTAGAATAAAATAATAAAAAGGATGAACTACTTCATGTGGTGTACAACCCATGCCCCCCCATCTCGAGCTCCCCCCCTTTTTCCCCAAGAAGAACTGACTCTTAAAACACTGCAGGTCTCAACAGGAATATTGCTGAAGATGCAAGAGCCAAGTTTAATAAGGTCTGCTCTGTGCTGGATCACCTCTCCTCCTGGAGAACACCCAATATTGGAAAGAATGACAGGTCATGTAAAAAGAGAAGGGGAAGGCCAAGGGTGAGCATCCTGGGACAGTGAAGACTCCTCCACCAGAGCAGGGAGGGCTCTGCCAGGAGCTGCCAGGGCTGAATTGTAGCAGAAAACCCCCCTCTCCTGGGGTGGATGTGGGGGACAGGCCAAGAAGTGGCTTTGGGCAGGTTTGTCATAAGCCAGAAAAGGATGTGTGTCACACAGAAACTGAGCTGGGGCTTATCTGTCAGGCATTGCCTAGAGCACTATATTAGTCAGGTTTCTCCAGAGAAACAGAACCGGTAGGAGGGATGTGTGTGTGTGTATGCCTGTGTGTGTATGTACATGTACATGTGTATGCATGTGTATATGTACACGAATACCATGTTTCAGGGTGTGGGAACCAGAACCACTGACTGCTAAATGTATTCTTCCCCGGTCCCACTGGTAAGAGCAGCACTATCTAACCGGGGTCTGCTTTCCTTACTTGCTGGTCTTTTGTTACAAAGAGCCCAACATGCCCAGACAGCAGCTGCAGCTTATAGCTCAATGGGACTTGCTCCATCTCCTGGAGGAAGGCTTCCTTCTTCGTGAACCAAACTTCCAGACCCACAGAGACCAGAGGTATGGGAAAGGAGGACACAACACCCCCGCCCCTGCCATGTAGGTCACTGGGAGTCATGGAAGTATGGTCACTTTGACTTCTACCTCTTGGTCTCAGATTCATGTATTCTATATACCAGGGACCCAGCACCATATCATGACCATTGATTTAGGATGTACAGTGTGTTCTGGAAAATGGAGCCCTATCTTTGCAAGGTATCATCTCCAAGTTGGTGCTGTCTTTAGAAATCCATTTTATCATGTCTCTTGTGCTAGTAGCAGCTGGAGGCTGTTGAATATCATATGAAAAGTAGACCCCAGGGTCATGTGCTTACTGCCACCCCCCCCCCTTTGCTATGAAGTGGGTTTCTTGGTCCAATGCAACATTATGTAGAATCCTGTGTCAGCAGATTTTAGAAGCTGTCAAAGAGTGGTACTAGCTAAGGCCTTGAAGGCAAGAAAGACAAACCCAAATGTGGGATATCTGTGGATTCCAGTCAAGTTGAATTTTTGCCCGTTATGGAGTGGAAGGGATCCCAGGTTGTCAAGTGCTACCAGATGGTTGATGTGTCTCCTTGGGATGGTGCCATTTGGGGGGAGGTTGGAGAGGAGTTCAGTTTGGTCAATGTTGCTGCATAGACATTTGATAATGGCAATATCTAGATCAGGCCTGCTGGATGGAAGCTCATGCATGTTCCCTGCTACCATGAGCATTCCATTTATGGGCCCATTGTGCCAACACTGGGGTGGCCAATGAGATAAACAAGTTAATATCAACCTTCTAAGTCATTCTGTCTAATTGGCTGTTTAGTGCTTCTTCTGTGGTGGATCCCTTCTGGTAATGATTGAAGAAGGGATGCTTCCACTCCCAAAATCCATCCACATATGTCTTCCAAGATCTCCTTATCTCTGATCTTAAATCTTTCTCCTTCCAGGCTCCTGAACACTAGCCATGCCTTTCACCACTGCCCATGAGTCTCTGTGTATCTTTACTTCACTCCTTTTTCCACACAAAGCAGAGGAAGACAAATTTCAGAGACTTGTAGTAGGTCTTCCTCATTACAATAACTCTTGCCCCACAGACCAAGGAACTGTGTAAGGTTTCTATCAACTACCAAGTATATGCATTCCAATTATTTACTTAGGGACTGAGGAAATTACCAAGGGTGGGTTCATGGACCCACCAAATGCAGTAAGACCCAGACCTAGGACCTCTACTCTAACGATAAGTCCATGATATTTGTCTCATTCTCAGACATCAACATCAGCTTTAGATCTGTGTCTAACAGCCTTCAAATGCTTCAGTAGTCTTTCCCCAGCATATGCTTATCTGAGTAGAGCCAAGGACTTTTTTGGGAAGAAATGGGAGAATCATTACCATATATACATACTATAATATTCGAGCAGTCTTTCCACATGGGCCTCCAGCCTTTCCTTCTGTCAGTGGGTTCTGGCTCTGAAAAATGACTCACAGCTGGAAGCTGGATATTAGACTTTGACTTTTAGTTGGGGTGGCTGTGCTCAGCCTCCTGATCACATATCCTTGGTTTCTTTGATTGTATAGATTCAGTGACACTCTTATTGGCTCTCTCTATCTTGCCCCTAGAGATACCATGTTTTACCAACCATCTCCATGGTGCTCTAAGTGTGCAATCTCTCTGGCTGTATTCCAACTTGTCACTCATTAGAATAATTATACTGAGGGTCAGTGAGATGTGGTTATCCAGCTTCTAGGAGATCTTTAGGCATGAGCAGTTCACTACCCCCTGAGACAGCTTATATCATCTTTACACATCCAGCTTTGTGGAAATCCTTTCTTATGAAGCAGAAATATGCTTCCTGGAATTTCTAGCCCTGTGACCACACCTTTAGCTATTTGAAAGCGCTACCATGCAAATCCTCCTTTTTAAAATTAATTTCCCCCACAGTGACTAATTCCTCTTGCTTCAAGACTAATCTAAACAAAGTCAGGCCTTCACATTGCCAAGGGGATCAGAATGCTCAGCCCAGATTATCTGGAGGGGAAGAGAACACTGAAGTGTGGCAAAGTTATAGTAAAATTGTAATGAAAACAAACAGATACCATGTGTGGAGTGTTTACTAGTGCCAGGCTCTGTGCAAAGCACGTCACTCATGTCATCCCCACGACAACCAGTCATGTATGCAACAAATATTTATTAAGCACCTAAGTCATTCTAGAAACTGGAGATACAGAAGTAAAGAATACAAAACACCCTGCCCTTATAGAGCTTACATTCTAGAGGTGGGAAACAAGCAATAAATAAGATAATTAAGTGCTATATATAGTATGTTAGGTGTTAAGTGTTAAGGAGAATAATAAAATGAGGAAAGAAGACAGGAAATGCCAGATGGTTTGCAAGTGTAGGTGTCACATTCAAGGAAAATCTCACTAAAAAAGTGAATGGAGTGAAGCTCTGGAGGAGGTAAAATGGTGACCTCTGTGGATAACTGGGTAATGGAAGACCATTCCAAAGAGAAGAAGTGAGTGATAAAGGCAAAGACCCTGAGGTAGGTATTATTATGTCCATTGTACAGATGGTCCAATGACTTGCCCAACAGAACACTGCTCGAAGATGGGGCCAGGATTCACACTCAAGTCTACTTGACTTCAGAGCTAGTATATCATAATACACCTGCTCGGTGATGGAGAGGGAGCAACCTTAGACAATCCAGAAACGCTCTCTGTTACAGATGGTGACACAAAAGCCTACAGGAGGGAAGCAATGTGCTCAGACGAACAGATGCAGATGATGGCTAAGCTGAGCCCAGAGTGCTGTCATTTCTGCTCCACCATCCCTGCCTCCAGGATCCAGACATTTACTCTCTGGCCAGAGAAATCCTTCCCAAACCAATTAATGGACTTGGTAAACTTTATCAATGTATTTTACTGAGAGGCATTTTAAAGCATCTTGTCTTGACCCACCTACCCAGATGATGTCTCCGAGCTCTGATTTCTCTCTGTGGCAGTGGGTTAGTAACAGAGCACAGACTGTGGAGCTAGACACATCTGCACTTGAAAACAGCTCCACGCTCTTCTCACCATGTGACCTTGAGCAAGTTATTAAACAAGGATAAGAATGCCTCTCAGGGATGTGGTTGGGACTAGATAATCTAATACACATACAGCACAGTGCACCTTGACTGGCATGTGGGAGATGCTCTAAATGTGTTCATGGTCTTCTCCCCATGGAGTCCGTTGTATTTTCGCATGCGCAACTCTCGCTTTCTTAATGTGTCATAATTTTATTGAAGGTGAAGAAGTTGTCTTCTATAGCTAGGTACTCACCACATTTTATATTATATGGCGGTGCATAGTAAATGCTTACAAGTGATTATTTGATTCCTGGATTGGTGCGGAAGAGAAAGAAGAGTGATTATTGCTTTGGGACTCTGTTGATGCGACAGCCATCTACTCGCAACATCTGCTAGTCCGCTGCTCACCAGAGATGTTCCGGCTGATACATCTGGCCAGCGCGGATCCTCTCACTCCTTCAAAAGTCAATATGTGTCATTCGGGAAGACAGACCACTTTCCACGTAGAGGAAGACATTTCTTCAGTCAAGAGAAGAGGGGTAGCTGTCACCACCAGGACATCCAAACAATCAGTAGTTTCTTGCAATTTCCTGGTAAGAAGGCAAAATTCCAGTTTAACTCACAACTTTCAATACCCTTTGTCCACAAATCTTTCATCAGGACTGCTATCATAGAGTCAAATTGACCGATTTCGGTTTTTATTTCTTTTGCCCACCCTCTGGCAAGATCTCAACGAGCAGCTAACTAGCTGAAAATAGGAGAAGGAAAAGGCCCAGACCTAGATGATGCAGGAAATGGCTCATCGGCCATCAAAAATGGAAGTTACTTTTTCATTCGTATAACATGGAGAAAAAAATTCTCCGTGATAAATATTAGGAAGAGTTCGGTGGAGTAACTGTTTATAATTTCTTCTTAAGGAAAACACATGGGTCATTTGTATAGCCCTTTCTCGTACATTAGCTTGTTAAATCCTCATAACAACCCTGTGAAAATTATTGTTACCCGTCTTTTACAGATGAAGCACTGATCGATCGCAAACGCAGAGCTTGAATCTATGGGCTCTTACTTTGAGTCCAGTGGTTTCCCTGTGCACCTCATTTTTATGTTTCCATCTAAAGACAATTGATTAAGGATATTCTCTCTTGACCCTATTATATGTCAGTGAAGGTTGAGAGGGAGTATGACCAAACTGTCTCCTCTTTTAATGAACCTATGTATACATAGAACCTAGCTTTAATAACAAAAGTATTTTCAGAGAATAAAAATAGTTTTGGGGGCACCCAGCTGGCTCAGTCCATGGCATGTACGACTCTTGATCATGGGGTTGTGAGTTAGAGCACCACGTCGGGTGTCAAGATTGCTTAAAAACAAAATCTTTAAAAAATAATCTTTTCAAAAGTTGACAATGTTTCTAAAGTGTAATTTGTACCTGTCTCTGAATAGCTGATAACACCCCACAGACATGAAGCTTTATCCCCAGTCACTAGAGGAGGGGAGGAAGGGCATCCATGTTTGACTTGGTGGCCGGGGGATCAAGAGGAGAGAAAGAACATCTAGACAAGTTGAGAAAAGAACAAACATTTTAACTTCTGAACTCGTTTGTTGTCCAAACTCAGCCTGACAAACTTTTTGCAATAAATCCACCTATTGATGAATTGCCAAAACATTAATTACAAACATATATATGCAGACAGAGAGAAGACTATCAGAAAATGAATATTACTGTCTTAGTGTAATAGAATTATAATATTTTCCCACTTTTACATTTTGTGCAAAGACTTCGTGTTATTTTATACAAGGAAGATAAAGCAAGAATTATATTCACTTTACTGGATGCTATGGGGGTGTCCATTTGCCCAGGGCTAGGCCACTTCTTTCCATCAAATTCCCAATATAACAATTGATTGAACTGATGCTCTTGGGGCACGCACTGATAGCATCTTCTCAGTGACATATTATGCATGGGGTCAGCATCCCACCCCGGTGAGCAGTGGTGGACTCAACTTCCTCTTAGCACATCTCATAATGAGCACAGAGGGAGAACTTGCTTTGGGGGGCTAAAGTCTCTTAGAACAGCTTCTCTAGCAAGGTTTTTTTCCTTTTATCTTTATCTTAAGGGCTTGGACGATTTTTTAAAAATCAATTATCTCAGTGAATATACCCAATTCACTAACTTGTAATTTCCCACAGAGTTCACCAGTGTTTATAATTCCCCATTTAGCTTCGAATGCTAGAGCTTAAGGGAGAGAAGAGAGTTAAACTTCCTTGTCTGCAGATAAAGAAACTGAGACTTACAGAATGTACTTCTAATTTTAAAATAAGTATGGGAGCACCTGAGTGGTGCAGTCAGTTGGGCGACCGACTCTTGGTTTTGACTCAGGTCATGATCTCACGGTCATGGGATCGAGCCCCGTGTTGGACTTTGTACTCAACGGGGAGTCTGCTTGAAGATTCTCTCTCCCTCTCCCTCTGCCCCACCCGCTTGTGCTCTCTTTCTCTCTCTAAAATAAATAAATAAATCTTGAAATTTAAAGTAAGTATGTATCTTAGAGCAGAGCATATATGTTATTTTTATAACATATAATTATAACATAATTATAATTCTAGGCTGCTCTATAAAATATTTACAGCTGTTCTTCTCCTTGTTATCACTGGCCTCCTCAATGGTAATGTTCATTAGTTCAGTAGAAAGTACTCCAGCCCTTGGTGTTGAGGGCTTAAGAATGAACTTGATTTATAGAAATTCCGTATCTTATAGTGAGAGGCAGACACTATGCCTGTATGAACCTACACCTGGACAACTGTAATAATAGGTTTATATTTCACTTGTTTTCTCACAGGAGGATGTTATCCCATGGTTTGGAAAAATCTGACACAGAATCTACCAAATCAAAAGAAAATGGAGTTATCCCTGTTCTATCTGGGGGAATCCCAGGGCTTGGGTAAGGCTGATGTCCACCCCCAGATTTTTGCTAATTCAAGGTAGGCATAAGGGAGGTGTGGCCAAGAAGAGGGCTGTTTGCCGTGGTCTGTGCCTCTCAGCCTCATTAAATTTTATCTTACATCATTTCAAGGCCAATGTAAAATTTAACCCCTTCTTCAGAATTAGCAGCCACCATCACGAGGAAAAGTATCCATTCCCAGTATTTGAAAGTGTAATATCTTTTGCAGGAGAATTCTGGGCAGCCAAGGTTGGGAGGAATCACATCACCCAGTACCCAGGACTCCGCTATCTGTTCCTTTCTAAGCTCCCTTTTTGTCTCCCTTCTTCCACTTCTCCTCCTCCTTCCTTTCTGTTATCCTGAGAGCTCCAGGTTCACCTCCCTGTAGAATAAAGACCTGCATCACCCTTCCCCCTAAGACTTCACGCCCACCTTATAATGTTGACACATTAAAATTGACACTTGTTTTTCTCCAAGAGATCATTCTCTCTTTAGTGGCTTCTTTTAAGCTTATAAACATTTCCTCCATTTTAACACTGACAAAATGCAAGCCCCTGAACTGGGCACAGGGAGAGGCAGGGCAAGGCATAAGCAGGGCACTGTCAGGTAAAGATCGCCAATAGGAATATGCTGTGGAAAACAATTTGGCAGCACCTCCAAAAGTTAAACATAGAGTTGCCATAAGACCCGGTGGTTCCATTCCTAGGTATATACCCAAGAGAAATGAGAATATGTATGGACACGGAAACTTACCTGCACATGAATGTTTATAGCAAGATTATAATAAAAGCCAAAAGGTAGAAGTAACTCAAATTCCCATCAGCAGGTAAATGGATAAACAATGTGGTATAACCATGCACTGGAATATTATTCAGCCATGAAAACGAACAAAGCATGGATACGTGATATCATATAGATGGACTCAAAATATTGCTGAGTGAACGAAGCCAAACACAAAAGCACACCCTTAATAGTCTATATCCGTAATAGGCAAATCCATAGAGACAGAAAGCAGACTGGAGGTTAGCAGGTGGACGGGAAGTATGGAGAGTGATCGGTTAGTGAGTATGGGGTGCCTTTGTGGGGTGATGAAAATATTTTGAAACTCGGGAGAGCTGCTTGTTGTACAACATTGTGAGTCCTCTAAATAACCCTGAGTTGTGTGCTTTAAAATGCTTAATTGTATCATATATGAATTCCAATCAATTTTTTAGTACATGCCCCCAAAAAAGAAAGAAGAAGGAGGAGGAGGAGGAGGAGGAGGAGAAGGAGAAGGAGAAGGAGAAGAAGAGGAAGGGAAGGAGGAGGAGGAGGAGAGGGGAGTCATGTAAAGGAGGGAAAGTGATAGAACTTTCCAGGCTCTCATGGGGGATGAGCAGGTGGGATCCCTGGAGTTGCCTTCACTTTCTGACAAGGTGCACAGTGAGCCCTGTATTTAGGCAGCATGAGTTCATTGCTTTGGAAGCCTGGGCTCTAGCCCTGGATCTGCCAATTATCATCTGTGTGACTTTGAGAAAATCACTCAATCTCTCTGGTCGTCAGCCTCAGCCGTCAGAGGATTAAACCATCTTTAAATCATTTGGATTGCAATAGAATAGACTCTTGTTATTTATTTGAGGCAGAAAAGGGATGAATCAGAAAGACATCAATTGGCTCAGAAAACTTTAGGAAGTGTAGATAATCAGTCCTGGCAGAAGACAGAACCAGGGCAGTGTGGCAGGCGGGGCTGAGGGGGGAGGCTGGTGGTGGGGGGAGGTTCCGAAGTCTAGGGGGCAGGTCTCCTTGAAGTACTGTTCCTAAAGCAAATGAGCTCCTGGCACTTTCACCTTGCGTCTTTCTACTCAAGACCTGGAGTTCTAGGATGGAGGCTAATGGCATGGGGTGGATCCATGTGTGCAAATCTCACGGAGGATAGCAGCCAATTTAATTACAGCTTCAACAACACTGTCCAGAGTGGTGGAGAGGCTGTTAGCAAGGGGCAGACACTGGGAAGTAAATTGTATTGTCTTTTAGGACTTTTCCTCCTCCCTCTTCCTTCCTTCCTTCCTTCCTTCCTTCCTTCCTTCCTTCCTTCCTTCCTTCCTTCCTTCCTTCCTTCCCTCCTTCCCTCCCTCCTTCCTCCTTCCTTCCCTCCCTTCCTTCCTTCCCTCCTTCCTTCCTTCCTCCCTCCCTCCCTCCCTCCCTCCTTCCTTCCTTCCCTCCTTCCCTCCCTCCTTCCTCCTTCCTTCCCTCCTTCCTTCCTTCCTCCCTCCCTCCCTCCTTCCCTCCCTTCCTTCCTTCCCTCCTTCCTTCCTCCCTCCCTCCCTCCCTCCCTCCCTCCTTCCTTCCTTCTTCCCTTCCTTCCCTCCCTCCTTCCCTTCCTCCTTCCTTCCTTCCTTCCTTCCTTCTTTCCTCCTTCTTTCCTTTATCTTGAGGGCTCTTTGCAAATATCGACTGGCTTTTATACAATAGAGAATTTTGATTTTAGCAAACACGGGTGAGCTGTTCTCTCCCAGAAGAATCCTCACTTCTCTCCAGACTCCCAGGAAGACGGGCTCATGGAGTGGGGAAAAGGAAAGGTTTGCCCTGGCTGCAGCTGGGTATCGGCAGGACCAGAGCCAGAGAGGGCTGTGAGTCCTGAGCTCGGAGCAGATGGCCAGGAGAACAGACTACCAAAGACCCCCAGGTACCGCTGCTAGTCTGAGGGGTTTCATTTCAAAGTGTTCCCATTAACACATTTTCTTGGCTTTAGTGTTATGGCTGCTGGGATGAGTGGCTTTTTTCCTTTTCCAAACTGTCCTTATCAGTAATGCAACAATAGCTAATTTAATTAGCTGACCTGAAAGGCAGCCAGTTTGAGCTAATTTGGTTTTGCTAGCTGCTCCCTGGTATGTACAGAGCTGATAAGCATACTTCCCTCCAGACAAACAGTGGGGATTGGGAGGGGCCGAGAGAGCGATGGTGGCCTCTCCAAAGTCTGTCCTACACCTATGGGATTTAGCACTTGACCAAAGGCAAGTTATTCTTGAGTCAGTATTCCCCAAGGGCCTGTCAAATTTGTCAGCTGAAAGCGATAAAATAGACAACCAGGAAATTGCAAAGGCAAGGTGCCCAGGATGAGAGTGCCGGGGAAAACGTTCCCCTTAGCAGAAAGAACTCTTGGCCAAGAGATCTGGATCTCAGCCACTGACTGCCCTTCCCCAAGTCATTCCACCTCTGCGTCTCAGCTACTGATGCATAATAATCATCATCACTGCCCTACTTCCTTCACCCGCATGTTGGAGAATGCCAACAATCTGATGTAGAGGACAGCTCTTGGACACATACAAAGGACGACACGAATGAGATGGTTTTGATTGTTAGCACACGACCACTGAGTCTCCTCTCTTCTTCTCAAGGGCAGGGACCAGATACCATTCCTCTTTGTGCCCCTAGCACTTTACGTGGAGTCTATGCATAGAAGATGCTCAACATGTGTTTGTCGACCGAATGATAGAGAAATAGGGGTATGAGGAGATGTGAAGCAATGGTTTAAGGTAGGAAGAGGTCAGCACACAGCTTAAAAAAAAATCATAAAAACAAGCCTTCTTTACAGTTCAGTATCTTAACCTTTTCCATCCTTAACAAAAGAACGTTTTAGGAAGACACCATTGTTTATGCCAGCTTTGTATTTAATGCAATGAAGTAGCTCTTCTATCCCACCTGCACCTCTGCCCAGCATCCACCACCCGAAGTTCTTCCAGTGCTTCTGCCCCAACTAGCAGGTAAAGGACCACACCCGGGGCAGTCTTTTATGTTCACTTTGGGGTCCTTTTCCCTGCCATCCAATGGGATACAGATTAGAGTTTGCATCTATTTGCAGGGAATAAATAGTGTATGCTGAAAAAAGTTTTGAAAAAGTTGGCAATAGGAAAGACCTATATGATATATTGTCCATTCCCATGACTTTAATATGCCTTCTGATACTGGTATTTGGTCAACCTTATTTTCACATTCATGACCACTGTGTTGACCATCTACTTCCATTCCACACACTGTCCCAGGAAGACCTCATCCACTCCTACAGCTTCCTCCACATCCTAAATGTTGACGACACACACACCTTTCTCTTCATCCTTGACCTCACACCGGAGCTCAGGATTCAGAAACACAACTACTCATTGGAAGTGTCCATCTGGATCTCCTATTACACCTCGGATGCAAGATGCCAAAAATTGCCCTCATCAACAATTTTATAAAATCGGTGTACCTTAATTCTCTGTCTTTGTGAGTGGCTCACAGTTCCCAAAGCCAGAACCCTGATCTTTCCTTCATGGCTCCTTCCAGGTATACACACAGTCCATTGACTCTGCCTTCTAAATATCCCTGGAATCCAGGCCTTTCTTAACACTGAAATTAATTTATTTATATCTTTCATTCTGTATCACCTACTCCAGACAAGACTATCTCAAAAGCAGAGATTCTGTGCCTATCAGACAAGTAAGAAACACTCATTCATCTGAACTGAATTAAAATGTCCCTCCTTCTATTAGACCAAATTCCAGATCCTTAGTGAATATCTATTATTGTGCTTAATGTAACTGAGTTTCTCTATTCTACTATAACAGGTATTCCAATGGGCTCTACATTGACAGCCCATCCTCAGACTCGGGGTGAGTACATCCTGCTTAGCTGGGACCGTGCAGCCACACTGCACACTCAGTGATGGGGCTACCCTCTGGGCTGGTTTTAAACCTGAGGCTCGAACATAGAACACACGGTAGTTTTTCCAGCATTTCCGGTAAGACAGCACCAGCTCTGGCTGCCATAGTCTCTTCTTTATGGATTCCTTGTCTTTCACTCACTTACAGGGAAACGTAGAATCAGGTGTGGATCACCATTCACAATTTCAAATTACAAGTATATGCCTAAGTATTTGAAGCATTTGGTATCCCTTAATGATAATTGGTGTCCTGACTACCATTTTGTTCTTCCATTAGCCATTTTTCTGATTTTTATTTAGGTACCTATAGGGTGTTCGTAGCTAGTTATTTTTTTTCCCTAAAATGTGAACCCTCAGGGGTGCTTGGGTGGCTCAGTCTGTTAAGCATCTGACTTTTGGTTTCGGCTCAGGTCATGATCTCAGGGTTGTGAGATGGAGCCCAGCGTGGGCGGGGAGTCTGCTGGAGATTCTCTCTCCCTCTCCCTCTGTCCCCCCACTCATGCTCTCTCTCTGTCTCTCAAAAATAAATAAATAAGTCTTTTTTTAAAAAATGTGAATCCTTAGTGTTAGTGGATGATGTCACTGCAGACCAAAAGGCAGCCAGATCCTAATGAAAAATAACACAGGGTCTTGAGCTGGACTGCCTCAGTTCAAACTCTGATTCTACCACCTACTATCTATGAGAATAGAAAATGACCACATCTCTTATCTCTCTTGGTTTCCTCATCTCTAAGTGGGCATAACAATGTACTCACATACTTCACAGGTTTCTTGTGAGGATTACAAGAGCTAATTTACATGTCACAGTTGGTCTTCTTGCCTGCTATTATCCTCTTACTTGGTATTAAAAACCTAAGAGGTGTCAAAGGGATTTGGATGAAAATAGTTTCTATCATTAAAAATTTCTATTTGAATTGAAAAAACAAGTGCTTACCATGTACAGATCCTGTGCGAACCACTTTTCCTGTACTACCCCATCTAACCCTCACATGGACTCCACAATGGCGTGTTTGTTATACCCATTTCACAGACGAGAAAACTGAGCCATGGAGAGGTTAAGAGACGTCCCCCTTGGCACACATACAGTGACAGAGCTGGAATTTGAACTCTGGACTGAATCCAAGGCTAAAATTAAATTAAATACCTATGAATTATTCGAAGTCTTTATGCCTCTGTAAATAAAACAAAGGAAAGAAAACACTTGGATGAATCTAAAATAATTATGCTGAGTGAAAGAAACCAGACCCAGAGAAAAGAGCATATACTGCATGATTCCATTTATATAAAACCCTAGAAGATGCAAACGAACAATAGTGACAGAAAACAGATCAGTGTTCCCCAGGGAGGGTATCAGGCAAGGAGGGGTGGGAAGAATGGACTACGAAGAAGGAAACTTTTGGAGGAGATGGATATGTTCATCATCTTGATTGCAGTGATGGCGTCACTGATGCTTATGTATGTCAAAACTAACCAAATTGTATACTTCACCTATGTGCAGTTTATTTTATGTCACTTATGCTCGGTAAAGCTATTTCTTAAAAAAAAAAAAAAAGCAAATGCTTGAGCTACTTTTATGCCCTCAAAATCTGACACATTAAACAAAAGGTAATTAATCATTAATACGAACATAGCCCAGGGATGGGCCAAAAAGAAGCAAATCCCCAAGCATCAGGACCTCTGAGCTCGCCCAGTATAACAAGACTACCACCACTTCGTCATTGATCCAACCTGGTGCTCATCTCCTCCCCTTTGAATAGCCGTCTGACTTTTCGGGAGTTACTTACCCAAATCTTCATGTCCTTACTTAAGGGGAGGACATTAGAGGAAATAAATCCTGTTTCACAGGGCCCCCGTGAGAATTCAATGAGATGCTCTTCGTAAACCCCTCATTGGAGTACTTGGCTCATGGTAACCCTTTACCAAGGTGTGCTGCCCTTTGGGAAGGGACAGGAAAGGTTTACAGCCCCTGGGGCATCAGGTCCACAGCTAAGGGCGAGGAGGAGCAATTATCCTGGGTGTGGCCTCAAAGCAGCTCGGATGTGTGCCCTGAGAAGCCCCAGAGTTTGGGGGTTGTGACCAATGGGTCAAGCTTTCTCTGATTCCCTGGGCGACTCTCCCCATCTTCCAGATCCTCCTGTTGGCCAGAATGCAAAAAAGGAAGCGCCACCACTGGGGTCAGTCTTTCTGCTTTTCTACAGAAAACAGTAACGCATTCTGCTTTATTCCACTCCTCTATTACCTTAATGTGCTGGCCTGGAGGATAAATGAGATAATAAACAGAGCACTGAGCACAGTGTCTGGGTCACAGGAGGCAATAAATGCTAATTCCCTGCCCCCATCCCTCTTGGAGAGGAGCCCCGACTTCTCAGAAATGCTAATCCGCAGGCACTCACCAGAGTCCACTTTCTCTGTCTCTGCATGGGAGCTTTGTCCCCCCGCCCCCCCGCCCAGCCGGCCAGCAGCCCTCTCCTCTGCTAATTGTCCCACAGAGGCCAGAGGAGAAGGCAGCCTCTTGCGAGGAGGCCCGAGCCCCCCAGCAAAAGAGCCCGTGCTCATTATTGAGCTCTGTGAGCCCAGACCTCATTCATCTTCACAGACATTGCTGCGCCATCCATTTTAAATGACATGGAAGCCGACCCGTTTATCAAGATCAGCATACTACTATATTATTATGATTATTTAGCATTTGCATAACACTATATTTGCAAAGTGCTTAATAATAATTTATTTATTGCTTCATCTTACTTCTCACTAATGGAAATTTGAGGGGTTGTCCTGAGTTCACTGACCTCCACTCTGGAGACACCTTAGGCCATTTCCAAGAGCTCGCCCAAGTGCCCGCTGTAAAATATTTTCATGAAAAGCCATCTGGCATATATACATATTTTTTTTTCCTTTTTGGCATTTGTCATGTATCTATTGAGACAATACTCCTACTTTACAAGGAATAAAAATAAGCATTACTATTATTATGAAGTCCTATCCCTCCAGAACAGATAGGGAACCTACAAGAGCAAATCTGAGTTGTGTGCAGACATAGATGTGCGCCATTTGCTCACATATCCCTTCAAGGAAGGGCTCACTGCCCGGCTCTGAGGCCGAGGGTTGGCTGGTCGTCTCTGGAGGTTAGATCCTTCAGGGTCCCCCCAGACAGTGACTGAGCATGACCATGGTCCACAGTTTGGCCATTTCTGCCCCATGTGGGGCTCATTCATAGGGTGGTCTTTGTTCCAGAGCTCCCCATTGGGTTGGCTAAAATGTTTTCGGGTCTACATCATTATTTGCTTCTTCTCTGCCTAATCATGCATCCTTCTGCTTTTTCCTTCACAGACGTAATCCTCTGATAAACACTTTGCAGTCTTAACTTCACCTCAGCATCTGCTTCCCAGAGAACCCAGCCAGCGTAAACTCTGACAAGACGCCATGCCATTTGAGGCCAGTGTGTCTGCACTGAGATTTTTTTTCACTAATATATTGGGGTGGATGGTTTGAATTCTCTCAAAGGTCTTTCTATTCCTTCCGTTCTGTGATGCCTGTGAATCTATATGGAATAGGATTTGGTATAAATTCTGAGTGTTTAGCCTCTACGTAAGGGAGTTTTATGGTGAAAGAGGGTTTTGAGGAAAAAGCTCACTGCTCCGGAGCCCCCCACTTTCCTACCAACAACAATCTGTAATGATTCTACCTCTGTCAAAATGTTCGTAGAAAGATGATTATGAGTGTGGATTGATATGTATGAAAATTATACAGTAAGAAGTTATGTGTATGTGTAAAATAATACATTTAACATGTAATACACAACAATGCACAAATATTCAAAAATATCATAATATAAGTGGTCTAATAATATACATACATAAAAAAATCAGTCAAGACAGGGATTTCACAGCAGAAAGAAAATGGGTAGAGCTGTCTCACTGATAGATGGGGGGAAGAGAAGACTATACTCCAAGAGGGCCCAATACCTGAGTCTTCTGTCAAACTACACGCAATAGGAGTAAGAAAAAACCCAGGTGAGCCTCCAGAGAGAAGAGTTTCTTGGACAGTGCACACCTCAGAACTCTGGGGGATGCAGCCCTCCCCACTGCTTACCAGCTGCTTGGACTTACCATCCCCAATTTTGTCTGCGAGCCAAGAATCAGAACAGAAGACGTGGTCCCTCTCCTTTCTGTCCTGGTCTTTTGTTTTCAAACAAACTTTAAAGAAAGTCTGGTCTGTGCCTTTTTTGCCAGTGGTCTCAAATCAAAGATGTCTGCCACATTAAAAAAAAAAAAGAACTGTTAAGAAACTTAGGGTTTCGGGCGCCTGGGTGGCTCAGCCGGTTGGGCGTCTACCTTTGGCTCAGGTTGTGATCTGGGGGTCCTGGGATGGAGCCCTGCGTCAGGCTCCCTGCTCTGCCTCTGCCCCTCCCCCAGATTTGTTCTCTCTCTCTCATAACTAAAATCTTAAAAAAAAAAAAAAAAATCAGCCTTTTGCAATGAAAAGCCAACAAAAGTTTATTTATTTTTGTAATTTTAAAAAAAAGAAGCTGTCATCAGAAGGCCCATGCAGAAGGTCGTCATTGGCCATTAGCTCTGAGAGTCATAGATGTAAATGGAAGTTTATAATTTAAGAGGTTGTACAGGCTAAGATTTCAAAGTCTGTTCCATGAGGTCTTGTGTAAATTCAGGGAGGAGGTACAAGTCCTCAGGACGGGTCCATGGGATTTTTGGGAGAGTACCAGGAAGGGTATCTTTGGCTCTCCTTTGCTGCTGCTCTCAGAGGCCTGGTTAAAGAAGGTCGGACCCCCCGACTCCCAACTAAGTAGGTTCAGCAATGTTCTGGGCCAGACTGTAGACTCAGTCCTTAAGCAACTGTTTCGGAGCATGTAGTAAATAAAGGAAGCTGGGGCTCTCGGAGGCCGGCATGCATCTACCCACACCAAACCGCACTGTGCTCCATCATTTACCATTCAGGAAGGAGGCTCAGGGAACTGCACAGAATCACCATAACAGTGGGCCAAGTGCCCCCTGCTGTTCCTCAGGATCAGGTGGCACCGTGGGGAGTTGTGTGCCAGGCGAGGGGAAGGAATCATGACGAAGGAAGCAAGCCCCAGCCTGAAGAGCTGTCGTTTTGGCGACGAGGCCGGGGCCTGGCCTGCTCCAAATGTTACTGAGCTGGACCAAGGTAGCGCAGCAGAGCAGGGGTGTGTGTGGCCTTCGGGGTCAGACAGCGTGGGGTTCGAATCCTGATTCTACCTCAGCCCGGCTGTGCATCCCCATGATGAGGGAGCAGAAGGCTGGCTGAGGACAAGGCAGAAGCTGGTGCCCTACCCGCCCCCCCCCCGCAACGTGGGGTGTGTGTGACATTCCTCAGGCACTCCTGGCTGCCCGAAAGGAAAAACAAATGGTTAACTGATAGACATCACAGTCCTGCAGGACAGGAGTCTCCCTCAGTTTACTTACAAAAGCCTTAGCAATAGCTTCCGGAAGGAAATGTAAATAAAATTGAATTTCTTCTAAACCTAAAGCCCATTGACAAGGACGTGTGATGGGAGGAATGTAACATCCCTCCAGGAAACTCCCAACTGTCTTCATGTTAGTGCCTCATTAGAGGGGAAAACAGCCTTGGCTTGACAATAACCAGGCCTCCAGTATCCTGAGAGTCTTTAGCATATGACAGTCCTTCTGGACACCCCCTTTGTCCTCACCTCCCCAACTTCCAAGTATATAACCAGCCACCCCTCACAACCCCAGGACAGCAGCTCTTTCTGCCCCCGGGTCCTGTCCCCGAGTTTTAATAAAATCACCTTTTTTGTACCAGAGACGTCTTAAGAATTCTTTCTTGGTCGTCTGCTCCGGACCTCACTTACATTCTAAACCTTCATCACGCAGACAAGCACTTACCCTTTCTTAGTCACAAGGTGCTTAACTACCACCCAGGGATAGCACACACCTCAGAGCGAAGTAACGTGCTGTGTGGAGCACAAGGTCTGTCGGAGAAATACTCCAAGATGGCAGCTCTTTGTCGTGCAGTCAACATGTCGCCTGTGAGTAATGAGCTCATATGTTGGATGACAAAATCAGAATCCAGAAAGGTCTCACCAGGCTGGACTCAAGGGCCAAATCTAATAGGTTGGCCTTTAACAAGGATGAATGTAAAAGCACGGCAGTTAGGTGTGGATGGCAAGCTGCCCCCAGGCCCAGTGGGGAGACAGGGCTCATGGACAGCACACCTGGACAGCGTCTGGGGCCATGACCTGCCGCAGAGCAAATGCGGTCTTCAGCAATTTAAAGGCAAGCCCACTGTCTGGAAACAAAGGGAGAAATAGAGCCGGGTACCCGTGGCCCCTGTCTGGGTGTTCGTAGCGGCTTTCCAAAGACAGAATTGGGACAGTGAGGGGGCCTAAACTCCATCAGAGCAAAGAGCACCAGAGGCAAAGGAAGACCAGGAGGCTCAGGACGAGGGTCCACAAACGGCAAAGCAGGCATACGCTGGATGATGAATTAGGGCCCTTGGGACACCAATTCCCGGCCCCTTCCCTGCTTGGAGGTGCTCGGCTGAGGGCTAGGGCAAGAGTGGAATTGGTAAGGAAAGCTGTAGGCAATACATAAAAACGATACCTCTGACCATTAACACTGCCCCCACGTGGGAAAGGAGTGGAGGCCAATCTCCAGGGGTGTCCCGGCTGAGGCAGCAGGATCGTCCCTGAAGGATGTCCCTAGAGCAGAGCTCCACACACAGCCCCTGTGCCCCAGAAACCATTTGCACAATCCTGTAAGTATGTGCCGACGGGCATTTTTCTCTAGGGAGAGGCTTCGTGGCCTTCTGCAGATCCTTTATGGAACCTGAAAGTCCCCAAACTATTAAGATGAACTGAGCTGGTGTATCACTTGCGTTCAATATTTATGGAACACCTAGTGTATGTTCCTAGGTCAGGTACAGAGGACAGAGACAAGGAAGCTATTGTCTCCATCCTTGTAAAGTTCAACTTCAAGTCTGGTGTGTTCTTTCCAACACACAAGTATAAAAATCCCCTCATCTGTGCTGTTGGGGATGGTATCCAGTGAGCAGCAAGGAGAGAATGGTTTATTCTGCTTGCGAGGAGCTTCCTTCCAACCCTGAGATTCAGGGATTCTGGAACAGGCTGTAGCCAAAGGCCCACCGGCCTCCGCCACTCTTGTCTGTAGAAGTTATGCTCACAGACTCGCCAGGGACACCAGGCGGATGGATGTGGCAAAACAGCAGACATCCTGATAGCCCCAGAGAGGCCCTGGGAATCTCCTATCTCCAAACCTGACCTTCCCGCCACGATCCATCCCGTCTGTGTACGATGCGGCAGGCCTTCTAGGATGTCCTAAGATGAGAGGCCATGAAACCTGTAGGAATACGTTCTTGATCAGTTCATGAAAACCCAAAACTCTCAGTGCCTGTGAGCGCACGTTAAACTGCCAACCTGCTTTACCTTTATTTACCCACTACGTAATGCCTGCTTTATTGGGCCAATAAATTGGAGGCAATAATATCCACCCATCCAAATCTGACCTGGCTTCGAAGGCCTGGCTGTCACCCTGCCTCCTTCAGAGGTCTCCCCAGGCCCTCTGCCTCCTGAGAGCACTCTGTTCTCTGAACCCCTGTAGCTCCGGCTCTGTCCCTCTCCTGAGGCACCGACTGTTTACCACTTTGTACTGCTATTCAGCTGGATCCTCTGAATACATTTTGTCTTGTTTTAAACCAGACAAGTTCTTGCCTGACAAGACCATCAGCTCTCCAGGGAGGGAGAACCTGTCTTCTGTCCTTCTTTTTTGTCTTCCATTGAGCTTTTCCTTGGGCAGAGCACGTCAGAGGGGCTCAATTAAATCGGATGGAATAATGATAATAATGACGATAAAACCAGAGTGTTGAAGATGATCACCTTGATCTGGTTGATAAGCATTTGGGAAAGGAGGTTGGAGGTGGGATTTAAGACCCCCACAGAGAGGTAGATCAATCTTCTATACCTCTCATCAGTCCCTGCACCTGAACTAAATAGGAAATAGGGAGTAACGTCCTTCCGGTCTCTCATTGTGATCCCTTCCAGAGGAACCCTGACCAAGGCAGGCCCTGGAGATGGGCCCTTGCAATGCTAACAAAGAGTTCCCCTGATTTACTTTTAAACTTAACTAGAATCACAGAACGTTAGAGGTGGAAAAACAGTAGAATTCAAAAGTATAAACTCCTCATTTTACAGGTGATGAAACGAAGGTTGACGGAAGTAATTTTCAGGTGAGAATTATTTAAGTTACTTGGTAATAGAGCTTTGCTAGGAGCAAAACTGAGACTTGGGGGGCACCTGGGTGGCTCAGTTGGTTGAGCGACTGCCTTCGGCTCAGGTCATGATCCTGGAGTCCCAGGATCGAGTCCCGCATCGGGGGACTCAGTGGGGAGTCTGTTTCTCCCTCTGACCCTCCCCCCATCTCATGTGCTTTCTCTCTCTCTCAAATAAATAAATAAAATCTTAAAAAAAAACAAAAACTGAGACTTGGACCCCAGATTACCTGAGTTCCAGATACGTGCTCCTCTAACTAAACCCTCCAGAGCTTCTTCCTGTCTGTCCAAATAGAAGCTATGGTCCCGGCAATGGCCTCTGGGCCCCTTAATTCCTCCACCCACCGCTGTCGTCTTCTCCCTCCCTTCCAGGCATGCTGGCCTCTGTGCTGTTCCTTGAAGCACCAGGCATGCTTCTGCCTCAGGACCTTTGAACATGCTGTCACTGCCTACTTTGCTTGTGCCCCACGTATCCACATGGCTTGCTGCCTCACCTTTTCTCAGTCTTGTTCACAGGTCACCTTCTTACAGAGGCCTTCCGTGGCCATCCCAGCAAAGATCACGTGTTCCTCCAGCCTGCCTCAAACATTCGCTCTCCTCCTTCTCTGCTAGCCTTTTGTTTTAGCCTTGACCACTAACATTCTCAATATGTTCCTTATTTATTTCGTGTAGGCCTCTCTCCTTTATTATAATGTGTGTTCTCACAAGGTGGAGGGCTTTGGTTGGCTTTGTTCATTATCGATCCCCAGGACTTAACACAAGGCCTGGTACATGGAAGGTGTCTAGTGAACTCTCATAAACTAAGTGATGGCAGTGCTGACCGGGACAAAAAAAAAAAAAAAAAAGAAGCGAGAGCTCAGGAGTTTCATTCAGGTGATTCTCGGGGACACGAAAGCCAGGGGCCGGATAGTAGCCATATTCTAGTTCTCGAGTTTTTCCAAGAAACCTGCCAGAGCCACAGAGAGCCAATCTGGGGAAGTTAGCTTGCCTTCCCCTATCTGTAGGAGCTGTCCAGGCTTCCTGACAAGCAGGACAGAGGGAGGCAGATGGATCTCATGGGGTTTAACAATGGATTTAGAATTGTGGCCTTCGGGTTTTTCAGTGGACTACCCTGCCAACTCTCATATAGCATCTAACTAAACCTCCACAAACATATAAAGTGTCTGGGGCTGTTTGGGGCAGGGGGCATCACTGAGGTATTTAGGTTTTGTTAAAATAGAAGCTCATTATTAATTCATGCTGGAGATAAAAACCAATATTCAGGGGTGTGTGGGTGGCTCAGTCGGTGAAGCATCTGCCTTCAGCTCAGGTCATGATCCCGGGGTCCTTGGATCAAGCCCCCATTGGGCTCCCTGCTCAGCCAGGAGTCTGCTTGTCCCTCTGCCTCTGCTCATTCTTTCTCCTTTCTTTCCTTCTTTCTTTCTTTCTTTCTTTCTTTCTTTCTTTCTTTCTTTCTTTCTTTCTTTCTTTCTTTCTTTCTTTCTTTCTTTCTTTCTCTTTCTTTCTTTCTTTCTTTCTCTCTCTCTCTCTCTCTTTCTTTCTTTCTTTCTCTTTCTTTCTTTCTTTCTTTCTTTCTTCTTTCTTTCTTTCTTTCTTTCTTTCTTTCTTTCGTCTTTCTATCGCTCAAATAAATAAATAAATCTTTCAAATAACTAAATAAAATCTTTATAAAAACAAAGAAAACCAACATTCAAATGGCCAGAGGCCTATTGGCCTGTGGCTGGGAGGACCCTTCTTGTCCCCCGACGGCACTAAGAGACCCGAGGTCCTAGGTGAGGGAGTGGGTTGCAGAGCCAGAACGATCACCATATCAGGAGCTACCCGCACTGTGCAGTGCCTTCCCCTCTGAGTCTCAAGGTCATAACCAGCTCTTAGAGGGACTCCAGCCCCTGAGTCATGATCCACACCTGCTCCTGACTGAGCATCCCTGGGGAAAGAGGCATTCCAGGCCCACAGACTCCCAGGGCCTCTGATGTGAGCCCAGATCGTTGACTCCCAGCCACTGTGCATTCATTAAGGGCCAAGGAAACCCAGGACAGAGTTCATACTCAGTGACCTAATTCCAGCCATTTCAAACATAAAGTCAAAATGTCATAGGGTTCTTCCTTTGGCTCCACCCACCCCTCTCCCGCCTTGTTTGCAAATCAGCTAGGTTTCAGAGCACTAGGCTTTTCACTCTCATAGGTGGGGTTCCTGCCTGCGGGGTAACCACTGGGACTCAGGTCCAAGTGCCAGCTCAGAGCAGGAATATTTCCCAGGAAAAGCCTGAACCCTTAACCATGAACCCTTAACCTGAATCCTTAACCACTGGTCCTCCCAGCCTTCCACCCGGTGAAGCAGATCAGCTTGGTCTCAAGCCCTTCTGGAACCCGAGGCTCCACCGAGGGAAGGAAGGACCCCCTCAGTGCAGACTCTTCCCCGGCTGTGAACCCGGCCTCCCTCACGAGTGCCCTCTGGTTCTGGCTGAACTGGAAACCAGGACATCAGCCGCCTTCTTAAGCGTCTGTGGGACAGGCTTGGTGATCTGAAGCTGGCTGCAAGCTTCCTCTTTCCTTTCTTTCTCCAGATTCTCTTCCTCCCGCACGAATGCTGGGGGCCCACCTGAGACCTAACATTTGTCTGTTTTGAGAATAGATGAGTACTTATTAGAATTAAACAGCTGGGGGCTCTGTGATATTTAGACGGGCATTAGGAGGAGTGTATGAGAAGAAGCTAATGCTGGGTCTTTTCTTTCTGTAAGCCAGCCTGGGCTTAGTTACTGAGGGGATTTCTGGGGTCTCCTGTGAGAGCCAGATACAGTTAATTTCTTGCAAAAGCTGCGGGCTGGGCTGCGCTGATATTGCAGTGTTATTTAGAATAGAAAGGTCAGGCCTGAGATTGAATAATCATTGACAAGAACTCCACGGGGGATACAGAGCAGTTGGTGAGCAGTGACTGAAACCGAGCCTGGCTCCTCCCCCCTCTTCTTCCTTCCAGGTATCTGGCTGATCCTGGGTTTGCTTATTATTCTTTCTGCAAAATGCTTCCCGCATGCTCAGAGCTAATGGGCAAGGTGAGGTGGGACAGGGAGAGGGGACAGCCTTCAGGCCACATTCAAGATGGGATGCTCTGCGTCACCCATTTGGTAAGCCTGCTCCGGGGCCACCGTTGGCCCATTTCGTCCCCAACAGGGCATTTTTTTTTTTTCCTGCATGGTCTCCGAGATAGAATCTGCATAGCCCAATTTTGTAGCCTGTCCTGGGTGTGACGTCAGATCCCGCTCACCACAAAGGCTCAAGGGCAGTGGGATGGATGGAGCACATGCTATGTGTCATGCGTGTGCCGCGCCCTCTGCATAGAGGGTCTCGTTAATCCCGGCGACCCTGAGATCCCTGCTGTATAATGAGGCAAAAGGCTCTGAATAACTTGCTCAAGATCTCCCAGCTCCTAAGCAGCAGGACAAAGGTTTTAAGTGGGGGGCTCTCTGTGCCACGTGGTCTCCTAAATTTTCGAATCTCCACTGTTCCCTGAATACTGTTCTCCTTCTCTTTAATGCAGTCACGCTAGAGGAGTTCTCAGAAACCCCGGTGTTCAAAAAAAGTTTCTCTCTTGTTGAAAACTATCAGCAGCCACTATTTCAGAGGCCAGACCCCACAAACTGGATGACACAGGGTTGTGTCTGGCTTGAAAAGAGAAGAAATAGGCCATGGGATTTCCGAGGCCCCTTTTGAATCTCAGATGTCATGCACTTTATTTATTTTATTATTTTTTAAAGATTTTATTTATTTGTCAGAGAGAGAGAGAGAGAGAGAGAGCACAGACAGGGGGAACGGCAGGCAGAGGGAGAAGCAGGCTTCCTGCTGAGCAAGGAGCCCAATGCGGGACTCCATCCCAGGACCCTGGGATCATGATGTGAGCCGAAGGCAGACACTTAACCGACTGAGGCACCCACCAGGTGCCCCTATTTATTTTCAAATTAGATTAATTTCTTAGACGTGTGGCCTTGGGACAATTCTTCAAAGCATAGTCATCTTGCTTAATTTGTGACCTTTCGGGGTACAGATATTAAAATACTCAATGCATGATCTACCAGCCATCGACTGAATTAGCATCCAGGTTATGGTTAAAGTTATTCTGAGGGTCACGACTGGAGCCAGGTGAGGGTGAATGTGCATGGTTCTGGTTAGAGTAAGGGAAGGTCTATGTCTGTAAGGTCAGGATCAGGGTTAGATCTCTGGATAGCTCATAATCTAGGTAAGATTATCAGTAGGGAGGGTCACTCGAAGATGACTTCCAGGCACAAAAGCTTTGGGCCACAGCTTGTCTGATGCTGCCCTGCATTGTCACAGAATCTTCTGGCATCTGATGACCCTTCCTGTGCTCTCTGAGACTCCACGGCTGGATGAGATGGAGAAATCATGGATAACAGGCTGTGTGATAGAAGGAGCTAGAACAGCCTCTTCCCTAGGGGGTTGCCCACCAGGAGGCGTGAGACACAAGTAGGAATGTGATTAGACAATCCACTTTACCGCTAGTTACACAAAATCACCTTCTTCGCTGAGATGCAATTTGATCTTAAACCAGTTGTCAAGCTAGTTATGGAATAAGGAATAGAAATATCTATCCGGTATTATCTACCCCACCTGCACCTGAACTCTGGAAGGGAGACAGGATGATAGACAAGGAGAGCAGTTTCGAAACTGTATGTTCTGGAAGAAAAAGAAAGAGGTGGTGTGGCCATGCAGTCGATGGCTCAGATGCCGCCAAAGTTCAACCTGGCATCTTCACTTAGCAGTTTGGGACCCTTGGGAAAGTTGCTCAACCTCTCTGAGCTTCACTTTAGCCACTTGGTCACATGGACATGAGCACCTGCATCTGCTTGTTGAGAAAACCGAGGAAGGGACTATGTGCAGAACCCTTAGAACCCTGCCTAGTCCAGCATTCCCACAGCAAGGTGGAGACGGATCTTTTCCTGTCTGCTCGGCCTTGGCACCTTCAAAGCGCCTTCTCCAGTGTTGGGCACTCTGGCGTGCATGAGAATTAGTTGTGGGTGGGGGATGGTGGTGATTTCCTCCCCAGCTGATTTCGCGTGGGAACTGCAGGCTCCTAGGATCTAGCCCTGACCCTTTTCCTGGACAAGGTTCTAGAAGCACCTGGAGACGTACTTTGAGGTGGCTTTGGGGAAGTAGGAAGCCATTCATTCACGCAGTAAATACTGGAAGGGAGCCTCCTATGGGCCAGCGCTACCCTGGCAACTCACTCCACTGCCCAGCATCTCAGTTTTGAGATGGGACTCATGACCCCTGTCCTGTCGCCCTCACGGGACTGTTGGAAGGCCCCAAAGGAATGTGTCAGCACAGCATATAAAATGCTAGACAAACTGGTGGTGCCAACGTTATAACCATGATGACTGTCACTCTCCCCAGAGTCATGGTCCTGCAGTCAGATGGCAGTCCCTCCAGGGTAGAGCGGCCCTAGATCAGACAGATGACCTCGGGGACGTGTGTTCCATGGCACCATATGGCATCCTCTGTGCCTTTGATTTATCAGTGCAGATCCCTCCCCATGCAACACCATAAAGGTGGATTAGGTGACACCTTTATTGCCTGGCACAGTATGGAGCAGGGATGATCTTATGCATGCAAGGACGAGGTGCAGAGGCCCATGTCTGCCTTCTCAGCACATGGTTCTTTGGCTAGGAAAGGCCCCAGGTGCTGCCCACTCTAGCTGCCGCCAGGATAGGTCCAGCTGAGCCTAGGTCAACAGCAGCATGACCAAGGCCAAGCCAGGGGCCATGTGTTTCCCCCCATCCGCCTCCCCTCCCCCACTTTGCTCCAGTGGCTGCCATCCCGAAGTTTATAGGTATCATTACCTATGAAAAATCTGTTCCATCTGAAGACGGTCGGGGTTGGGGATGGGTGGCAGATTGCAATTTAATGATCAGATTAGAATATGCTAAAGCAAACAAATAAATAAATAAAAAGCCCAGCAGCCTGGAGCACCACAATTCATTCTGCGGGCAACAGAGGCTGGGGCTCCAGAGACCGGCTCGTAATTCACCCCGCAGGCAGGTTTAGGAGCTTGGTACTGTATGACCACATGGAGAAACAACTCTCCCAGAAAGATTTACACTCAGTGGCACTGGAGGCTGAAGGGCTGGGGGCCGGGAGAGGAGAGAGAACGGGGAACCTGGCGGGTCCTGGTTGCTCACGGTGGACCAGGAGCGGTGCCAAGCCTCCTCATGTCAACCACAGTGACCCACATCTTTCCTCCTCTTACAAGTATTTCCTACTCTCCACAACTCACCACCCTCGGGCCAACTCTACCCTACAGCAGTTAAACATAATTTGATTATACCACATACCCTACCGTAATGTAGGGTCCTGCGTCTACTTCTGTGTCTTACCGGACTGTGATCTCAGGAGGGACAAGAATGGAAATTTTTATCTTCTTACCCCTACATTTCGGCACAGAGTTGCTACTCAACAGGTAAATGTTGGAAAGGCCGATGAAGAAACTCTCCCTCTATCAGAGCCTCATTCAGCCTCTATCAGCCTCATTGAGAGGCTGCTTTGTGGGCACTCTGGAGTAGGGACAAGGGGCGGGGTGAACGCGGCACCCAGGTCCCGCGGGGTCCTCCCTGGTGGACCTCTCCTTGCTCTCTCTAGCCTGCCTTCAGGTATGGTACCTGCCGGCTTCCCTGCTCTGAGGCAACCCCTATACCTACTTTCTCCTGCCTAGAACTCTCTCCTTACCCATCATTACGTAGTCAACTGATCTTTCAGATTGCAGCTTGAGAGGTAATTCCTCAAGAAGGCATGGTTGACCCCCTTGGCCAATTCAGTTTTCTTTGGCGTAGACTCTCATAGGATCACAAGTCTTTTATTCATAGAACATACCCAGCTGCAGATTTATCCTATCTGTGTGAATCATGGATCAGTGTTAGACATCCCCACTAGCCTGTCAGCACCGAGAGGAGGGACCAGGTATTTTCACTTTTGCTCGTCGCCCCCAGCACCCAGAAGGACGCTTGGCACATGGTAGTCTCTCAGGAAACTTCTGTTGATGGGAGGGGCGGGACCAGCCTTCAGGATGGCGTCACCCTCTGTGAAAGGGACATCACAGAAGCCCCCACCCCACCCTATTAGTCCATGCCCTGTCACCCTTTGCTCTCCCTGGAAACGTCTAGTCAGTACTGCAACAGGACCCCATGGAGCTGGCGTGTAAAACTGATGAGGGCAGCCCCCCGCCGGGGCCCAGCATGGCAGTGGACTGCTGTTGTGCCTGAAGGGAAGAGAAAAAGGGTGAGGAGATCTGAGGTAATCATTCATTTCCCCGCTATGGGGAAAATTTTGTTGTTGTTGTTCACACTCAGCAAATGATGCTCTTGTACCAATAACAAATGTCAAATGCTCTGCCTGGGACTTGGGGGAGACAGAACATTAGCAAAGAAGGAGCAATTCAGTGAAAAGGACAGAATTTCTGTTTAAGGACTGAGAAGTCCAGTAACAAATGTCACCAAGAGACTCCAGGGAGACAGCTTTGCATCAACAACCAGTACTATGGAAAAAAAAAACAAAAAAACCACAAAACATTCACAGCTACTTCTAATCATCTTGCAGTGCCCCCTCTGGAATCGTCCAGGGGCTCTCCTTCTCTCACTCTGACAGGACCCTGCTCTCGGCACTGTAGCATCTGCGGGCAGCTATCCTGGCGGGATGGAGCCCCGGGGAGACAGCCAGGGGAAGTGTGGAGGCAGCCCGTGAGAACCTGCCTTGTGACTCCCTAAACAGCATTGCAAGTAAGGACACCACATCGCAGGGCATGGTGGTTTGGCTTCCAGTCAGTTTGCTGGCCTCTTCTCTTGGCGACATGAACCAAACTGTGTGGTTCGTGTGGGAGTAGCTGTTTTTCCATACCAGATTGCGACTGGGATAATGTCTGATTTGCCTTTTTATTCCCACTGAGTATAAATGTTTGTCGACTGACTAACCTCGAGGTGTTTTCAATTTAGAAGGAGGCAGAGGTAAACGAAAGCTTGCAACAGGATAGGCTCGGGGCTCCGGGAGCGGCATACACAGAGTGCTGTGGGCGGTCATCCTCTATGCAGACTCCGGGGAAATGGGTGACATCGGCACCAGGGCTTGAAGTATGGGAAAGTGTGTGGCAGCGAGAAAGTCGTGCCACACAGAGGAAAACGTGTGGACAGAGGCCGGTCCCAGGGAAGACAAATACGCCTTCTTTATACCGGGGTTTTCTGTAGGTCCAAGCCACTGCCACCTCTTGGCCCCGATACTGCCACCGTCTTCTGACTGGCCTCCTTGTGTTCAAACGGCGGTCTGTCCCCAACTCTGCCGCCAGTGAGCATCACAGAGCGACATTCACGCTATGCCACACGGCGCCGTCCCCTGCCCCATAGCCTCTGACGTCTCCAGGCTCACTCACAGGAATAGTCAAAGGCCCCAGCAGGCCCCACAGGAGACCCTGTGTTCTGCCCTCCTTCCCCCATAATTTTCAGACCGCATCTCCTCGTAGTCTTGCCCTCACTCTCCCTCTGACTCAGCCACCTTGGGCTCCTTGCAATTCCTCAAACCTACCGGGTGTGCTCCTGCCTTGGGGCCTTTGCAAGCGCTGTTCCCCTGCCTGGAACAGCCTTCTCAGACACTCTAACGGTCTGCTCCGTCCCTCTCCTGCAGCCAGTCCTCTAGGCCACCCTGTCTGGACTCACAAGGGCCCTTCGGTCCTTTCTTCCCTTCCCCCAGCACAATCACCACCTTGCTCACTTACTCTGTTTGCTGTCTCTCACCCCTCCCGCGGGGACCTAAGCACCCTGACCGCAGGGGTTTCGGTCAACATTGGGTCCCCGTTCCTAGACCAGACCCTGGCACACCGGGGCGAGTGTTCGTCCAGGACTTGGTGAATGAAAGAATACATGAATGGATGGCCGCAAAGAAGCATGTGTCTAAGCCAACGCCAGGCCTGTTAGAGCTTAAAAATAATTAGGACTCTTTAAATATTAAAGTCACAGATGTGACATTCACAAGTGAGGCGGGCAGAGCTCACTGGAACAAAAGTGTGAGGTCATTGCAAGTTTGTCTTCCCACCTGCTCCATCCTCTCTTCGAGACTTTGTTTCTCCTTGCAGCCGCCTGCCTGTTTTGACTTCTTCCTTCCCAAATGCCAGAGATGTCACTTCGCCGGGGGGGGGGGGGGGGGGTGGAGGATGGGACATGCCTTTCGGGTCTTAGCAGAATGGCTCCCCCCACCGCCCCGCCCACTGCTCTTTATACTTCTGCTCGGTCCTCTCCCTCCTTCTGGCTTCCTTCTCCTTTTCCCTCCCCCCGTTCTCTCCCTTCTCCATCCCGTCCACCGCCTCCTACCTCCTCTCGCTCCCCTTTACTTTCCTGTGCCCTTCCTCACTTCCTCTCTCCACCCCTTTTCTTTCCGTCTTTCCTCCCTCCCTCCCTTCTGCTCCTCAGGGTCTGAGCACCTGCTGGCTGTAGGACAGGGTGCCTCCGTCTCTGTGTGAGATCCCCCCCAAAGTTCTTACCCAGAGAGAAGGTATTTAGTAACAACTCAAGGCCAGGCCAAGGACTCACTCATGGGAGGGGTTTGGAGGAACCGAGGAGTCCAGGAAGCAGAAAGGCTTCAGAGAAGAAGGCGGACACCTGCTCAAAGGACGAGTGTGTGAGTGGGTCTGTGACTGCAGCCAGGGCCTCATCCACGGCAGCTGACGTCACGACATCAGGAGCGAAGTTTGCAACAAGGCTGAAAGAAGGGAATAAGCTTGGAATTCTGGGGGTGCTGTTAGAAGACCGTGGGCAAGAGCCAACCATTCTTTTATGAACTTGTAGGAAAAAGGAGGAGAGATCAGGGAAGGCCTTCCGAAGTCAGACTATTTCTTTTCCATCATTCTAACGTGGTGTCTTTACCTCTACGAAGCAACCTAACTTCACATACATATTTTTTTTTAAGAAAGCAATTGCTAAATGATCTTAGTGATCTTGTTCACTGGCGTACTCCCAGCCCTCGGCTGCCAAGAAGTATTGGTTGAATTGAATGGACTTGAATTCCTGTACGACTGGAGGAAGGGAGAGTAACTACATTCTGGGCTTGGGAAGGCTTTAAATCAACATCATCATTGCTTCTGGGTGTTAGGGATTCCCTGCCTAGCATCTTTGCGCCTCTCCTGGAAGCTAGATGATTTCAAATAATTGGTTCATACGGTTCCTTCCCAGCTTCTTGAGCTGCCTATTGTTCGTCCCGTTGATGGGATTAGTTGTTTGAAGTCATCCCATTGCAAGCATGTTTTCATTTTAATCCATATCTCTTCCCATAAGCCCAGCCTAATTCCATTTCCCCCTGGGTTAGGGCTTTGTTACCGGACATCATAATTTTAAATTCTTGCCCAAGCTTGTAAATTGATGAATACAGGGCATATTCATCAACAGGGACCTGGAGATTTGGGTTGTTTTTTGTTTAATCGTTTGTCTTATTGAAAAAGTCTTGCCAGTGTAGTGCCACCAGGGGTCGAGATCCTCGTGAAGGACAGAGCAGCGCCCTGGCACATAGGAGGTGGTCAGGGTGTGCTTGCTCGCTGAAGAAACACAAGGATGCTCACGCAGATGGTTGCCTGGCTGGCAAGTGTCTGCAATGCCCCAAGCAGTAAGCCCTAGGAGAGGAGCCCAGGGGACTCGCGGAATCCCCAGCAGGGGTTCTGCTGTTGGCAGAAAGGAGGTATTGGCCATGCATGGCGAGTCCCAGGGACGAAGTCGTGCTGAATAAAGCGGTCATGTGTGCAGAAGCAGGACCACGGACCCAGCAGTGGGAGAACTGAGTTTCTGTCACGGAAGCTCAAGAGGCAGTGACTTGACCAAGATAAACTTGGGTGCAGGAGACAAAGGGTTAATGGGATTCATGAGCCCTCGTCTTTTGTTCTCAGGTGCAGAAGGCCCGATTTGAACTTCCAGGCTACAGGGAAACGCAGGAAATCATGGCCTTCCAGGGCTCTCTCCTCACTGGTCTGTCCTCTGGACATGCCTGGAGGCTGATTCGGGCGAGGCCTGCACAGACGGGCCTTTGTCTTCAGTTTGAGGTGAGACCTGGGAAGTCCGCTCCCTTCTCTGAGAGTTGCCCAGCGGCTTGCTTTTGCACCACAACTTGGCATCTCTTGGGCCATTCATAGAAATGGAATCGTTCTTTTTTTCAGTTTTATTGAGATACAATTGACATACGGCCCCGTGTCATTTTATGGCGTGCAGTGTAATGACTTGGCTTACATATATTGTGAAATGATTTTCACGATATATTTTGTTAACACCCATCATCTTATGGATACCAAAGGGGGGGGGGGAGAGAGAGAGAGAGAGAGAGAGAGAGAGAGAGAGAGAGAAATGATTTTTTTCTCTGTGATGAGAACTTTTAAAATCTACTCTCTTAACAACTTTCACATACACCGATAGCGATGTAAACCGTGGTCATCTGTGGTACGTTTCCTGATTCCCATCCAGCACCTGCTCTGGGTATTGATTAAGAAGTAACTGGAAACCCCCAACCTTCAGTGTTAAGTTAGATGGGGCTAGAAGACTGACAGAGAGGGTCACCCGTGTTGGAGCCATTCAAGTAAGACAGAGACATGTCACATCCTTTCCTCCTAAGCTGAAACGGCCTTGGTGGTGAGAAGCCTAGAAAAGGAGCTCGAGGAGAATACAAGAATTTAAAAAAAGTATGTGGCCTGTATAAAGGCAGATTTCAGCGACTTCACAGATCTGTCCAAGATCAACTCAGCTTATCTGCTTCTAAGCCTCAGCTTGGTGACTGCTTTCAAGAATCCTAATGTCTCTTAAGGTAGCAACAGTGGAGAAATGATGGAGAAATGATTGAGCCATTTCCTCGGGAAGTGTACGATCTTAGCATCCCGGGTAGACAGATATCAAAAAGAAAGAAAAGAAGGAAACGAAAATCTACATAACCAACAGTTTTTGACAGTGGAACAAGGGAAAAAAGGGGCCATCCTAACTGTTACAAGTTCAGAGAAGGAGATGCACCCAGAAGGATATGTGAGGACAATAAATAACATGGCTAATAAACACATTTGTGGCACTAGTCAGTGCTAGCCAGGCATTGTTCTAAGTAGTAACTCATTTAATCCTCCTGACGACCCTGTGAGATAGGTATCCATTATCTCCATTTTATAGACGAGGAAACCGAAGCATAGAGAGATTAAGCAATTCTCCAAGGTCACATAGCTGGTAAGTAGTTGTAGTGTAATGGGAAATGTGTTTGTTCTTTGTCCTTGGATCCTGGCACGGAGCTCCTAAAGCCTTTGGAAATTCCTGGGTGATAAAGGGGATGGAGCATCTTTTGTTTGTGGGCCGTTAGAAATCTCCAGGATGGAGGCTGATCCAGGAAAAGACCAAGCCTTGATTATAAACTCGAACCTTTCAGCCCCACATCCCAGCCTCCAGGGAGGGCAGTGGGCTGGAGATTGAGTTAATCACCAATGGTTGATGATTTAACCAATCATCCCATGTACTAAAACCACCCCGAGGACCCCTAAACCACAGGGTTTGGGGAGTTTCCGAGTTGGCCAATGCATCCACGTGCTGGGAAGGTGGCATACCCCTACTCCATAGGGACAGAGGATCGGCACTCAGGACCCTGCTAGCCTTCATCCCATGTGTCTCTTCATCTGGATGTTCATTTGTCTCTTTTATAATAAACCAGTAAGTACAAAGTGGCTTCCTGAGTTCCGTGTGTTGTTCTAGCAAATTATCAAACCAGAGATGGGGATTGTGGAAAATTTCAATTTATGACTGGTCAGTCAGAAGCACGGGTGACCAGTTACCTGCACCTGGCATCCGAACTGAGGGCAGGCTTGAGCCTTCACACCTGTGGAGTCTGACGCTCACCCTGGGTAGTTAGTGTCAGAATTGAATTGAATTGTAGGACACCTAGCTGGTGTTGGAATGTTGGAGAATTGGTCAGTGTGAGAAAAATTCTCTTATGTAGCTTCAGAATGAATCTGACACTTGCAGAGCTAGGATTCAAGTCTATATAGTTGGACTTTAGAGATCTCAGTGAGCACACTGTATGTATTCCTCACACCAAAGGTTCCAGGAAGGACCCTTTGAGAGCAGCAGATGGGGAGCCGGTACTGGAAGCAATCTGAGATGTCCCTGTGGACAACTTTAAAGGTCCCACTAGATGATAAAAGAAAATGTGGACGCATCTGAAGGGGAAAATCAAGAAGATCGTGTTAAATGCTTCAAGAACAATTAGCGAATTTCAGCATAGCAGCTACTGTGGGTAGGGGCTCTGACATGTCCTGTGCTCTGAGGTTGGGCCCAGAGAGAGCGCTCTAAGGGAGGGCTGGGGGCGGGGGTGGTGGGAATGCCCCACAGGAGAAGAGGCTGTCGGGAAAACAGTGGCTGAATGTGGGTGATGGCAAGACACCTCTTGTAGGGACTCAACCCAAGGAATGAAAGCTGAGCAGCATTCATCTGAACAATGGACGCCTTGGACAGACCCAGAATTTCGGAAAGACTTTTCAAAAATAGAATTTAGAAAAGTAATGGGAAGAAAACAAATGTCTGGGCTGAATAGCAAAGCGAGTGAGGCCTCCATAAGACAGGGAAGGGATGTCACTGGGGAAAAGGCAGGGCAGACAATTCTAACTTTACTGGCTCCACTTTAAAAGGATTTGGGGGAAATAGGAGAGAAACATTAGGGCAAACCTCAAAAGAGATCTCAGGACGGACAGGCAAGGTTAGTGGGGAACGGTGATGGGGCAGACCTCAGCCTGTGCTCGGCAGCTGGACGTTGGCTCAGCTGAGACAAAGGAAGAGCTCAGATGGCATCCTGAGCTGGAGAATGTCCAGAGAAGGAAGAGCAGAAGTCCCAGTGGCACAAGGACCCACATATCTGGGATTAGGAACACAGGGCATAACAGGAAGTGGAAATGGAGATACATCTTAAATAGGTCTATGAATGCCACGGGGAAGAAGGGAGCCTCAAGTAAGCCTGTGGACAGGAGGGCACCTGTTTTACATTTCTGAATTTTTCACAAAGACATGAATATTTCAAAGGTCATTCTCTGAGAGAGGAGGCAGAATGCAGAGATTGGATTGTTTCCCCCCAGGACATAGGGAGCAGCGTGCAAGATTAACCTCTTGGTGGTGGCTTTTTCTCAACACTACAGATGCTACCAATCAACTACATTGTAAAGACTGAACTATAGATTTTCTTCTCGCTTTTTCATGTGTTTGCTGTCTTCTCCTGCATCCTCCCTGAACGATCACGTCTCTGGTGTGGCCATTCATTAGTGATCGCCACGTAATACTATGATCTGGGTTCTGGGGACTCAATTTGGACTAGAAGCCTGGGCTTTGCTTGTGGTTTCTAAATTCTGTGGGGCAGGCTGCTGATGAGCTATGGTTCCTATGCCTCTTAAAGTGAACTTTCAGAAAACGCGGGGTCCCGGAGGGAGGCAAGGTTGGATTAAGTGCACCTTGGAGGGACCCAAAGAGTAACGGCCATTCCTATGGACCGTCGCTGCTATAGAAGGAAGGAAGGTCTCCACTCTACTTCCAGCTGACAGTGGACACAGAGGAAGTCCAGGAAGGCAGAGCTGTAGGCTAGCATTTGAATTTTAATTTATAAGAGAGGAGGATTTTATGTTGAACTTTAATTTCTCCCTGGATACATATCAATGGGAGATTTATATTCAAAGGTACCACAGTACTTGGTGCCTTTTATGCTATCAGGAGGTGCTCATCGACAATTCTGGTGAGTTACTCTAGACAGTATGGCTGAATATCGTGGGAGAGAGTGAATCCTGGCTGGGGTACAGTGTAACGTGGATGTTAATGCATGAACCCCCCTGCCCTATCCAGGGGCATCGAGAAGCTCAAGCTAAGCTATATTTTGCATGGGTCCCAGGAGGATACATGAAGACGGTGGCTCTCCAAAGCACATGGCCCTGGACAATGCCACTGTCACAAGCCTTTACAGCAACTCTTCGCCCACGCCCACACTGCCCAGAGTGGCCTCGGAGGTCTGCCTGAGGCTAGCAGCCAGAGACTGCATCTCACAGGAAACGCTCTGCTGTCTTTATCTGTATGCTGTTGTAGCTTTAATGCAAGGAAGGCACGAGCGCAAAGCCCCCATAGCCGGGCCTCATTCCTCGCTCTAGGCCTCCAGTTCTGAGACCCAGGCTAACACACCCTCCTGGACACACTGCATCATTTCTTAACACTGAGCTCCAGAGGCATTCCCTATGCTGGATGTTTCCAGAAACTGTCTGTGGATAACAAATGGTGCTCAGAGCATTGGCATTTGCTGCGTGTCTTTTTTTTTTTTTTTTTTTTTAAATTGGGCAAGTGGCAGAAGTCTATGAGGATAAGGATGCAGAAGCCAGTGGGGGGCGGGCGGAGCGCAGTGAGATTTTCAGATTTTGTGATTTTAAGGCTTCAGACCTGTAATCTTCAAAGTGACTGTTGGCCACCAGACTTGACCCTTCCAGCCAGCAATGGCCATGGGGCCACGTCCTGAAGGTGGGAACAGGTTGTCTTCCCCACTGCAGTGTAACAAAGCCAAATCTGGGAGGTTGACTGGACATGTATTTACTGGGAGTGTGCCTAGTGCAGCGAAACAAGCAGGTGGATTTGTCTTTTGCTCTCACTTATCCATTTGGTCGCCAACTGTGACACAGAGGACCAACTGTCCAAAAAGTTGGGGTGTGGTATTATTGCCAGGAAGTGGCTGGCTAGCCAGGGACCACTCTTCCACCCCTTGCACTTAGAATATGGTGGAAGGGAGGTCTCGGTCAAAAGCTTCGAGAAGCGGTGAGCCTTCTTCCTACTTTCCCTTCTGCCATCTAGGTGCAGGAGCCACAGAGCGGAAGGAGCTGGGTCCCGGAATCACTGCACTGAGAAGACACACTCCAACCAGGAACACTGGCCTTAGGCTATTGCCTAAGTAAGAAATAGACTGTATTGAATGTGAGGTCTCACATGTTTGGTCTATTTGTTACAACACTTTAACATCACTCCAAGTAGTAAACTAGGGGGTAGAATCAGGTCCACAGTTTTTCGTGCAACTGGAAAAGGAAATAGTCTGAGGCTGCCTGGCATGCACACACCTCCCACAAATGTGTTCTCACATCCAGGCTTGAAGAGGGAACACGGGGCCTCCATTTTGGCTGCTGGCGATGTTCTCCAAGTCCACAGGAGCAGAGAGCCTTATGCCATTGAGGCCATTGGGCTCTTAGCTTGTCCACTAATAACAATGATCATTTGATCTTCACTGACTCTCCATCCCTTTGATCTATCTTATATTGATTAGAATCATAGTCGGGATGAGAGGGTGAGTGATTAGTTCATTCAATACATCAATACATGCCTGCCTCACTGGGGCTCTGGAGACTTAGGGCGTGGAAATGAGAACACAGTCCATGTGATGTCCCTGGAGGGGTGACATGTCAATTGCCAGATCAGTTCCATCCTGCGCATGGGTGGGAAGATGGTGTTCATGGCTGGGACACCAAACACTTTAACAGACCATAAACCCAAAGGTCAGGGGCACAGTATGAGTGCAAAGAATGGGGGGGGGGAGATGCTCACATGGGATGGTAGATGTAACACATGGTCGGTGTGCAGATCTATAGGAGTAACATCTCGAATACCTCTGAAAGCTTACAACGGAGTATTATTCATAACCCAGAGTCCTTCCTCTGAACCATATCTTGGGTACCAGGATTTCCTTATGACCAGATCCCAGCAGACAAAAGAGAAGCAAAGGGGAACCACCGGGCAAACAGCTGTGACTTAAAAAGTTGGAATTTATTATGGAAAATCTCCCTGGTATTTTTTTGTTTTGTTTTGTTAACTGGTGCCTGGTGGGTGGTAGCCAGTCATTGGCAAGCGCACAAGATGGGGTGCTCTGCCTGCCTTCAGTGCAGCCAATAATTGCCCATAAAAGGTCCCCCCTACTTCTTCCCTTCCTCCCTTCGGACTTCATGGGTGACGTCGGGGGCTCGTGAGGTCATTCGCATCCCCCCACCCGCCCAGGTATGTAGGCTTTACAGTGATTAGGGTGACAGATTAAACCATAATCCACACTAACACAGCCCCAATTTGGGGGGAAGCCGAGGTTGCCAGCATGTGAGAGAAGAAATTTACACAAAATACAAGTATATATCTATTTTTTTGCAACAAAAGAAACTATTTATTTGGAATATGCATTACCAGTACAAATTAGGAGACTGTAAAGCCTACAGCATGTTAGCATCATTAGAGAACACAAAAGTTCAGTTGGAATCAAAAGGGACAGAAGCCCCTGCTCTCACAGAAGCAGAAAAGCTTAAACTTTCAAAACCAAAACAGAGCAGAACTTTGCAGGTTTATACTCTGAGTAAGAACAGGGGAAGGGAGCGGGGAGAATAAAACCAACAACCGAAGGGAAGCACTTCAAAATAATTGGAAAGAAAGGAAGTAATAAGAGAGAAAAGGGGGAAAACATTGAATGTTTTATTCATTTTAACAAAAGGAAAAAAGAAGTTTACAAAAAATAAAAGAGTCCAGAAAGCTTCGAGCTGGGTGTTGAAACCATAAAGGTGATGTGAAAAGCTCATCATTATTTTGTTGACTCAGGAGCAGGCAAGCAGGTGTCTGGGGCAGAAACACCTGTGGCGCACTGTTCCACGGTCCCGCGTCTTTGCCTTCACTTCTCTTATGTTCTAGGTGCTTTCTGGACACCTAACCATTTGTTGAATGAAAGAGGTTTAAAATAAGTTTCTTCCAGAGAATACCGCTTTCTTTTCTCCCATGACTAATAAAAACATTCCAAATCAAGCTGGTTTAACCATTTGCTTTTCAGTAGCCAGAGGGTAATTAAGAGGTATGCTGTCAAGGCATCAAACTCCACCTCTCAGTGTTAAAAGGAGAGCACGGAGTCAGGCTCAGGTTCTTGACTCTTCATCCAAAATTGGGACTCAAGGGATCCGCAGGCTGACTAACCCCAGGGACGGCCTCCCGGATCTAGTCTAGGAAGCCCGTGGCCCATCACACCAGGACTTCTGTGGGATGCTTCTGGAAGGAAAAAAATCCTTTCTAGTTGTAAGAGGGCTCCTGGAATGTTGTTATTAATCAAGAAGAAAGAAAAGAAAGCACTTTGTTGTGACATTCACAGTCAACAAAGGCAAAAAGGGTCTCCCTACCTTATCAAAGGTCTCCTGGGCCGATTCCTTGAATTTTTAAAGGGCCAAAAGGAGAAAACCCAGGTCCCTGACGGTGTTTTTTCTCAGGGACTGCCCCACACTCTGGAAATGCAGGTGAGTGATGGGACATCCGCATGGGCTTCATCTTTGTCTTTGAGGTCAACTGAATTCTGGAGCGAAGTAGAAGTACAAGGAAACTGCCTACTCTACAAATGTCTTTTTTCACATCACCTCGTATACATATGTAAGGAATAAAAACAGCAAGATCGTAATCCTGACAATTAAAAAAAAAGCCCCCCCAAGAAAACAACCAAAAATAACACAAAACATAATTTTTTTTTTTATATTTTAAAGAGCAGGAATAAAGAAAGAAAAGAATTTATTTCTGGGTCTCAAAGTTAATAAACATAACGTGTTAGGTTGTACCTATTATGCTCACTATCCCAACCCTTTTTTTTTTTAGTTTACAAAATGAATTACTGTCACTTTTAAACATTGTGAAACAGGAAATGAATGTGCACAACTCGACACTTTTCTAGCATTCTTGAACTAATTCACAAATGCAAGAAAATAAAAGAAAAATGGGGGAAATGATTAATGTAGGTAGTTTGGTGTTAAAAACGAACGCAGGAATGATGTGTACTGTCACAGAAAGAGGGGGAGCCCCCCATCCTGTTTTGCGTGCTATGAGGGTCATTTTTAAAATTTTTATTATAAACACTATTAAATTCAGACCGCTTTTTTGGTTTTTTTTTTCTTTATCTGAATATACAAGAACATTCATTATAAATGTTCATCATCAATACTACAAAGAACGAGACACAAGTCGCAAGAAACAATGGAAAATGTTAATAAAGCTGAAAGAATTGTTGAGTATTTTTTTGTATTTTTTTAAGTTTTTTTTAAATTTGAGTTTCTGTAGTTTCATCTTTTTTTGGTATCGAAGTCAGGTTTTTCTGGGCAGAAAAATAAAACTCAGAAGGAAAAGGGGGGGAAGGTATGTGAGAGAAGGCAACCAGCAAATAAAGAACAACCACCACAGCGAAATTTAAAAAAAAAAAAAAGTAAGGAAGGTGCCACTTGGCAAAAGTACTGTGTCAATTCCACGTGAGGGGGAGGAGTTAGGGGTGAAAAAGAGATTGAGATGGAGAGTTACAAGGTGGGCAATCCCAAGGGCTAGTATTACTCAGGGGAAATCGGCTGCCAGGGACAACGGAACGCTCCCACTCCCATTAGTAAATGCAGGAGTCCTGGGGCACATTTTGGTATCTGTAGGATTGACCTAATATGAATTCCCAGGGAGCTGTATTTCCAGAGGCACGCTCTTTCCATCCCCTTCCTTCTGCGGCCAGAGTTCCAATGCCTTACTTACTGTCGGGGGATCTGGTGGCTGCCATGTTGGGCTTGACAGTGGGCATGGGGTAGGTGGTGGGAAACTGTGGAACAGAGAGGTCTGAGTGGGGAAGATGCTGGGCGAGGTGAGAATCAGTGCAAACTCCTGTGGGGAGAGAAACTGCCTGCAAACGTAGCTCTGCTCTGATCTGTTTCAACAACTTAAAATGGCAATCATTCCATCCAAATCTGGAATCATTCTTCCTGTTGCCAAGAGAACCCTTCCGGGTCTCTTCTGTACTTTGCACAGTCAGGCATGTGATCCAGCCGTACTCCTGCATGGGTAGTTCAGACCCCTGACACTGAACAAGGTTCTCCAATGGCTCCACGACTATGGAGTTGTCACAAGATGGCTCCTGCCAGGAAGCCCCTCGCCCGGGCTCTTTTCTGATTGGGGCACAGGTCAGTAGACACAGTCTTTCCACTGCTCTTAGTCATCAAGGCATAATTCCATCTTGCCAAAGATTTACTTTTTGCCTTTCCTTCAAATTCACACACCTCCCAGTTTCTTAGGTAACCCCTCTCCCCAACACGCACACAGAAGCAATTTCTATTCATTGCTGTAGCACCATGCACAATTTCCATGACCTCGTTAGCGGGCCACCCTTTCCCCTCAGGGTCTTCTCTCTCTCCCACAGGCCTCTCAAGCAGAGTAGATGTGACAAGGGGCTAAGTACTTACAAGGCCACGTACTGGATTCAAGTACAAACTAAGAGAACCGGGTCCTATTTTTCTAGTGTGGAGGCTTATCTCTAGTCTAGGAAACCAAACAGACCAAAATCAACAAAGAAGCAACAACAATAGCCCTTCTTCTCTTTGTCATCATGGCAATGACATCAGGGTACTGATAGTAACCAGAAGTTGGAACAGGAAAACCGTATGTTGCCCCTCCATGGCACCAACCAATTTATCTCAGGGATGACACTTCCTCTGACTTCCCATTTACAGATGGGATAGGAATAAAATCAATTCCTTCATTCTCTCACAAGCCTCTTGGTAAGCCAGGCATCATAATCCCCATTTCACAGACGAAGAAAACGAGGCGCCGAGAGATCTGACCACCTCCCACTTATGGTCAGGTTACAGAGCCACCATCTTTATCGCTGGTGCAGCTGGCTAAGAAGAATGTAAGCTCAGGTGACACTATAGAATAGCTTTCTAGGAGTACTCTCCTCTCAGATATTCCCAGGGAATGAAAGTCACTGTGACAATTTCCCTGAAAATATCACCCTTTCTTTCCCCATCGCTCTCAGGTCTTCAAATTAAGCTAGCAAAATCTGCCCAAGCTGTGTCCTTCCCCAGCCCCTCCAGAACAGGAATGTGGTGCCATGATAACACTTTGGATAACTAATGCAACGCCCCTCATATAAAAACAAAAACCAGAACAGAACCAAAACCATTACAGGCATTTTAAGTAGTGTGTGTGGCTCCCTGAGCGCTCCAGAGGTGGCAGCCAACAGGACAGCGGAGGCGGCCAACCTGGCCTCCTCCATCATGATCAAGTCCCGTGTATGTCGTTCTGGTGTGTGGCCATGCTGGGGGGCTGCAGGTCCTGGAAGCCCCGGGCACATACTGTGTCTGTGTCGGTGGCCTTCATTCAGAGTTGCTAATTCCGAACTCTTCTGGGCTCACGAGGCAAATTGCCACGGTTGCTAATGTGGGTCTTTGCAGGTGGCACGTGACTGATCGGGAGGAAATGAATGTTTGAGGCCGCGCATGCGCTGACATGCGCCTGAGTGTGCACATACACGTGTGTGTGTGTGTGTGTGTGTGTGTGTGTGTGAGAGAGAAGGTTTAGTTGAAGGGTTGCACGATAAGAACCTTCTACTCCTTAGTGGTTTATTCATCACCATGCCCACTCAGATCTGGCTTTGCAGTAGGTTCAGGACATTGCTTACTATGTGTGACGTGGTCTCCAAAGACTGTGCCTCTGAAACCAAGAGCTGTTAGGAGGAAGAGGAGGAAGCCTCCGAGAATTCTGCCCTTCTTGTTGCTTATGTCCTCTCCTGCTGCTTGACTTCCTGCCTGGGGATCAACCTAGCGGACCTGAGACCGGAAAACGTGGCACCTTTAGAAGCCCAGCTACGGCAGTCCCCGGGGCACAGCTGGGGCTGGGAAGGAAGAGGAGGAAGGGTTCTAAGCAGAACCAGCCCAGGGAGGGAACAGCAAGAGGGGGCAGGGGGCCTGGAATGAGTGGGGCAACGTGGCGCGTTCCTGCTAAGAGGTAGTGAGAGTAAGAAGAGAAACAAGAGAAGGGCTGCCTGTTAATAGAGGGAGCGAGGGATCCGAGTGAGGTAAATTTGGCTCCTCAAACCACCAGCATGAAAACATACAAACACGTTTATTATTTTCTTTCCTCTTTTAAATTCCTCTAATTGTTGAAAATACCCTTCTGTGATGTCATTGAGGGCAGGGACCCAGGGAGTCTAGGACAGAGGGGGGAGGGGGCAGGAAAGATGGCGGACACCAGGCTGACAGCTGGAGGCAGGGAAGGGTGGCTTCTACCCAGAAAAAAAAGGGAAGAGAGTATAAAGAAGTGTCCAGATTGGCTGAAATAGCATCCCAAAGAAGAGAAGAGAAGGAGACTCTTATTGTGTTTGCTGATTGCTTCGACCTCCAGTCTGACCGCTTCAGCGTTGGGAGAGAAACCCTCCCTCCTGGCCCTGTCCCGACTGGGGCACAGGGTCAGCCGGGATGCGATTGCTGGGAGATCAGTTGGAGGTATCAGAGTGAACACTGCCAGGGCCTTCTGTAGGGGAGGTCACTGATGAAGGGGTAGTAGCATCCTGCCAACCTCCATTAGCCTAGAAGGGAAAAAGGGAGAGAAGTCAGTCCTCTGAGATCGGGTGGCCATTTTGAGCAGACAATGACAACAAGGCAACTTGTGTAATGGGCCTAGCACAGTGCCTGGCACATTGGGGACACGCCTCAGCGGGGCAGCTGATCTTGTGGTCGATAATACTCCCTCCACCCTCAGATGAGTACGGGTCCTCCCACTGAGCCTTTGGACACAAGGTGAATACCTCCCACTTCCCAAAGATACTTTGAGTCAGTCCAAGCCTTCAGATGATCGCTGTGTGGGCCCTAGTGGAGTGACAGGTCAAGGGAACCCAAGTTCTAGTTCTGAGTCTGGCAAGGACTAGCTGTTGACTCTGGCGAAGCACTTCCCCCTCTGTGGCCTTGGGTTCCCCTTCAGAAAGATAAAAAGGTTACCCAAATGTTTTCTAAGGCCTTTCCCTGCATGTTCCGCATGTTACGGGATTCCAGGCACCTGTTCTGTGCAAGGTTCTGTACCACTTGCTCCTGGGTATATAACGATGAGTGAGAGACAGCTCATGTCCTCAAGGAGGGGGATAAGACATGCATATGAATGAACTATAATTCAAGGCAGAGCCTAATAATGTTACAGCCCTGTTGTTATGACAGTTCAGATGAAGGCAATATCCCATCTTGGTGGAGCATCAGGGAAAGCATCAGGGAAGAGGTACTCTTTGAGGTGAGCCTTGAAAAGTACAGAGGGTGATTCAGGTGACTCAAACAGGTGAAACAGAGGTAGACTAAGGACTGGTCTGCATAAATGTATCTAGAGAGGTGGTGAGCTAGGAAGCTATAAGTATGATTTACATTTATAGACCATTTTTCTAAGATTCTAAATCCAGAAGCAACCAAACAATGACACTGTTCTAAAAGGATTTGTTTTAATGAACACCCCTGGCCAAAAATATCCCAACCTTAAAATAGTTGAAGAATGATTTGTTGGGAGTGGTTAACTCATGAAACATAATTCATGATTGTTTATGTATTTGAAAGCATCAAAACAGAAGTGTGCTAAAATGCCTTTTTCCCCTAATTGCTGTGTTCCTTTGAAGTTAATATACCTCACCTCTGAAAGTGTTCATGTTGAACAGAGCAGGTCTTAGGCATTCCTGGTAAATTATTTTCTACTGCAGTCTCCACTCATTTTATTCCGAAACACGTGGGGTACATGGGGCAGGCACTGTTATTGCCATCTCGGAGGGACCACAGCTTGTACTCTAGCATAACCCATGGTACTGAGGAGCATGCTTGACACCTACGTGCTGGCAAACCTGTGTTCATGTTTCATTCTTAAGAAAGAAGAAGTGCGAGAGAGAAAAGCAGACTTCTGGCTTATGACTGAGACACACAGGCTTCTGAACCTCTGAATCTGGGCTCCTTTTTCTCTGCCCTTCTTATCCACTTGGCTTTCCCCCCCGCCCCCACTGGCTCACCCAAATGATGCTCCAATTTCCCCAGGAAAGCCAGGCGCTGAATTCATAGCAGCTCTTACCAGTTACCTCTGCATGAGGATAGATTTTTTTTCCCCACATCTCACTAAAGAGCAGGTCTGGATACCAAGAGCACAAAGGGTCATCCTGGGCAATGCCAAGGGCATTCCACCTCAATCGGGGACCCATGAATAATTGCTCAAAACTCCAACGCTCCATCTCCTGAGGTAGTCAGGCAGCTCCTTCTGCCCCCTCTCCCTGCCCAGCACATTTCTCCTGCTGTTGGTGAGGGATCAGAAGGGGACCAATGAGGGGGAAATGGGAATTCTTTCTTTGCTATCTTTCTGGGGCCATGACTCTGTAGCATGATCAGAATCAAGAACAGAATTAATTCGTGTCCTAATGCAGGCTGATCACAGGGGTGACGGGAGCTTAGTCTCCCTTCCCAACCAAGAACACGTATTCTGGTGCCATTTTAGGCAGATGGGGAAGAGCCATTATATTTATTTTACCCCAAAGAAAATCCCTTCATGTTGCTTATCTTTTCTGATTACAAAAGATAAGCTCATACAATATTTTTGAATAGAATATTTGCAATTCTATATGCGATGTAATATTTGGACAAGAGAAAAAGCATGAAACACACAACGTACAACACCCATAATCCTACCAAAGACTAACAACAGCTGTTAGCACTCTGGTACCTGTCTGTCCCAACTGTCCTTTTTTATATGTGTGTGTTTACCAGAGAGACAGATGGGTCAGTAAGTAAATAGCCAGCTATGTGGGTGTATGTGTATGTATGTGTTTGCTGAGCGGTACAGGTTTTTAGGAAAACCTGACAGAGGTTCCTTAAGTGTCATGATGTGGAGAGTTAAAGTGCTGGTACAAGAGGAAAAAACTCACGTATCTTAGGATCGACCCGGTGGGAGGTAAGTAGATGCGGAAGATCAGGGAGGCGGTCGTTGTCCGAGGCATGGGACGCGCCGCAGAGGAGTTTCCCAACCTTGCTCGTAAGGCAGCTCTATTACCATTATTTAGCCAGGCTCCAATTTCATTAAAATAACAATAAGTGGTGCCCCCAAGCCATTAGTCAAGAAAATGAGCCCTGTGGCGTCTCATTAGGAGGGACCCAGCAAGGCATTCTACACGGACCAGGAGATTCCGGGAGACTCCTTTTGATTCGTGTCTGAGATGAAATAACTCGAACAGGAGACATCTGAGAAAGTTTTGTCTTCTCAGACCAGTGCACATGATGCCAGAGGGTACAGGGAACTCACAGATGGCAGAGACGGGAATTAGTTCAAGCTGATATCAAAACTGGCATTTTAATTATGCTAGTTGGCCTGGTGAAGGAGAATACAGAAGAACTTCTACTAAAAACAAATAATGTATGGTGACTAACACAACATAATAAAATAAAAAAAAAGTCAATCTCTTTGGCTGCCTTTTTTTCCCTCCCACTCTACCCGCCCCCCCCATCAGATTGGGTGACCAACTGTCCCAGCGTGCCCAGGACCCCCCACCCCTTGTTAACACTGAAATCCCATATTCCCATAACCCCTGCCTGCCCCGCCAGACCCAGGAACACTGAGAGGGCTGCTCATCTTCCCCCCAGGATATCCCAGCAACGACCCCCTGCTTCTTGCCACATGCAGGACACTGTGGCCTCTGGATTTCAAGTCAGAGGACAACCAGCCCTTTCTGGAACACACATGCCCAACACTGGCACTGGCTGAAGGATCCCTTTCTCTGGAGGCGCTTTAGACCCTGGCCCAGGGTCTGCTGCCCCTTCCTTGCTGCTCACACCTCACGATCGGAAACTGCGAGCACGCCCCATGGAACCGGGTTTCCCTACATCACTCTGGCCGCTTCAGCTCTATGGTGCCGGCTGTAATGTAAGCCGTTGGGAGGCTGCTGCGTCTTGGGAAACGGCTGACCTCGCTTACTGGCCTTAACCCTGGGGAGCGATTCCGTCCCGCTTCCTCACTGCGGGTGCATATTAAAGTGCGAAACTCCGCCTTTGTGTGTTTATTTATCTCTGGGGCTGGAGCAGGGAGCGTACAGGATGGTCTCATTAGCAACTGCGCAGGGGTGGCGAGAAATAAGACTCGTTTTTATTTTTCTTCTGCACCCCAACTTCTGCCTTCACTCTCCGATGCAAAGTCCCCGTTATAACAGACATGCTTACTCCAAGATGCTGACACTGGAAACGCCCAGGAGGCCTTACAGGGGTGGGAAGGTGAATTCTGCAAAACCACGTGTGGCCCTATTATCTCCACAAACATCTCTAATGGAAGAGCGTTTACATTTGCACCTAGTCCTACAGGTAATTCTGTGGCCTGCAGATGCTGGAAGCAAGACCTGATCTCACATTTAATTCTATCAGAGGAAGCCTAAGCCGGCGGCAGGCTCATCCTGGGACGTCAGGGAGGAGGCGGCTAATAGAATATAAAATTAGGATAACATGCAGCCGGTTTCCCAGATAAGAAAACCTGGACTTCCCAACACAAATCCAAGAAAGGTATCTGGGGACAAAGAATCTCAGAACGGAAACAACTATGTACGTCGTACCCAAATGAATTTAGCACCTAACTGATGTACACCCAACGTTGCTGGGACCGCCTCTAATGGGCAAGGCACGGCCTTCCTGGTGGAGGAGGCACAGCAAGCCCCCTATGACACCAGGGATGGAGCACTGGTGGATGGGGGCAGCCACATGGCTTCTCCTGACCAAACACGAGAACCAGGAACCGCACCCGAAGCCCTGACTTCTCTCTTGTCGGCCACCTTCCTGAGCGCAAACAGGGGCCACCTGCCTCGCCCCCGCCGCGGAGGACGCAAGGGTGCGGTGGCCGCTGGGCTGAGCCGCCGGTCCCATCCTCTGCTCCTTCGCGCTCTCCCTCTGAGCTTCCCTTAGCAGCACAAAGTTGATGCAGAGAATTCATCACCTGATGTGACAGCCCAAGCAAGCCTGGCACTAAGAAACTCTCATTTGCAACGCAGAAATGCGCTGAGGTGCCACAAACTGGCTGATGTCAGCACCAAGTAGAGCTAGATCTGCATATGGGCCAGATGCCATTACCAGAGCTGCCTTAGCGTGGGCGAGCATGTGTACGTGCCCCAGGCCGTGGTGGGGCCGGCCAGGAGGAAGCACAAAGAAACATGCATGCACCCACTCTTCCTTTCTAGGTGTGTGTGCGCGCGCGCGCGTGTGCGCGCGCGCACACACACACACACACACACACACACACACACACACACACACACAGTACTGATCAGGGAGCCATCAGCTCACCCAGTGCAGTCACATCCTAGATCCTCCACTTTTCCAGGAAGATGGAAGAACTAGGTTTTCCTGATATGCACATACTTTCCCCAACATTACACAACGAGTGTTTACCAAAAGATGTTCAGGGGCAAAGCGATGCTGTTGGAAAGTCCCCTCAGGACAAAAAATTCAAAATTTCCCTGGGAGGTTTCACCATGGTAAGCAGGCGCATGCCTAGGCTGACAATCTCCAGCCGTGTCTCTAGCTACCACCAGAGCCATCTTTCCAAAATGTAATTCTGATCTCCCTCTTTCACCTTCAACGCCTTTTCACCCGCCTCAAGATAAGGTTCAATGTCCTTGTCAGGCTCACAATGTCCTTGATCTTGCTCACTCCCCAACCCAAAGCTCACGTTTAATACTTCAGCCACATCAGGCTACTAAGAAATTCCTCTAAGACAGCAGTCATTTCCTGCCTGCTTCTTTCTCCCTGAAGACTCCACTCATCCAATTTTGCGCCACTCACACCTTGGCTGGTTTTCAAGACTGAGGTGAAGTATCCTTGTGCCCCTCTCTGCCCCCTGACAATATTTCTTCCTCCCACCCACCCCTGCTTCCGCCCACCCCCCCCCGTGTTCTCTGTATGCATCCGTGCTGCCATATTGCATTTGTTCCTTTATGTGCCTGTCTCACCTACCAGACCATGACAGCAGGGTTGTGGGACTTATCTTTGTTTCCAAAGGGCCTACCACAGCGCCTGAGGCAGCACAGATTTTAATATATATCTCTTGGGGGGACATACAGAGAAGTAAATAAATATTCAGTGGCAGTACAACATTTGTGCTCCATTGTGGGTCTGGAGAGATCCATGGTATCAGACCCGTGACCTCCACAAGTTCAGTCTACGTGTGAAGAGCTGTGTACACCTAGAAAATATTCAAGCCCTAAAGCAGAGGCAGTGCCAAGGTTCAGGGTAATTTTTATAGCTAGGAAGTGAACTTTCCTAAGCTGGCGTCAAGGAGATCTGGTACTTCAGAGCTTACCCCAAGTAAGGAAGGACGATGAATATTTACACTGTTCTGTTCCTTTACAAAAACAGTTGAAAAAACACTGGATCCTGCCTGTCGCGGCTCCGCACACCATCTCAATAAGAAGCGTTCTCCCTGGGGCACAGGGAGGAGGCAGATATCATCAGCCCCTGCATCCGGAACGGCCTCCTGGTCGCCTCCCTCAGTGGAATCACAGACATGTATGCAGCAGACGCCATCCCTGCGTGGCCTGTGGGGACTGGCCCCATCCTGCCCCTCTCCGAGGCTGAGACCCACATGCAGATGCAGCTTCTACCTTGTGATCTGGGACTGGGGTCGCCAGATAAAACCTAGGACACCCCCCGAACTTTAGATGAACAACAAGGAACTTTTACACTCGTGTAAGTCAGTCACATGCAGTGTTTTCATTGGCTAGATGCACGCAACTCTATTTGGGATTGACGTCTACACTCAACCCCTAAAATATTTTATTCTGGCTTCCTCTGGTACCATAGGCAACTCAGAATCAATGTTGCTGCGTGTCCTGCTCTGACCTTTTGCTCCTGTATCTTCGTACAGGGGCGCCTTTGCTGCGCCAAGGCTACCTCTCCCGAGTCCATGCCTACGTCTGCGTCATTTGCTGTTTCTTACAGGTCCGCTGACGCTGCGAGAGTGACTTGCTCTTGCGGTGCGAATCCTGCTCTGGAACCTCAGCTCGCCCACTGCTACCTGCCACGTTTCCCTTCAGTCTGTCCTGGGCTGCTGGCTCCAGAATCCCTGTTTCCAGGGTCCCCTGACTGTTGTGGGCATCCTCCCTGATTGCCACCTGCCACTAGGTCAGTCCCTGGTGACCTTACAGCCAAGTCCCACCACCACATCCCTTCCTAGCCTGGCTCTGCCACAGCCCCCTGAGCGCTGAGATTTTGCTCCGAAGGTCTGTGTGTGAAGAAAAACCGGCAGTGAAGCAGTCACTCCTGGTAGAGGACGGATACCCTGGCCAGCCAAGGCTTCAGCAGTGCAAGCTGCTGCCAAGAAATAAGAGATTTCCCACTGCCCAAGCGAGATTCCGTCTTACTTAGCGAAGTCCAGCAAGAGGCTCTGTGCCTTTGCCTGTCCCTCTCCTCTGGTCTCCAGAAATCCACGTCATTATCCACGGCTCGGCCTGAGAGTCACCTCCTTCCTTCTTCAAGACACACCATCATCCACTTCCCTACATGCTGGGACCCCTGACTTTGTGACACTTCGTGCTGACATTTAACCAGGGGCAGTATTTATTTATTTATTTATTTAAATATCTATGTGAGCACCAGGTCTTACTCATGTCATCATTTAATTCGGAATTCCACAAATAAGTATCCGGTGTCTACCTTGTGGGAGATAAGACACCTTTTTTTTTTTTTTTTTTTTTTTAAATCTGATGTCTGCTCTCTCCTGGAGCTTTCTGCCTTGTGGGAAACAAGACATTTGATAAATCATCAAAAGGACAAACGTAGATTCTAGATGGTAGTAAGGGCTAGGAGAGTGCGATGGGGACCTCACTGTGGTTGGGCTTCTGGAAAGTCAGCTTAGAGGTGACCAGAAAATAGACAAGTAAACAGTGGGGCAAGGAGCCCCTTGGGCAGAAGGCGAATCCTTTCTAAAGGCTCCAAGGAGCTCCGAGAAGGCCAGAAGCAATGGAAGGAAGGAGGAGAAGAGTAGCCACGGCAGCAGGATGGGGTTGGAGGGTGGCAGGGCTCAATCGTGCCAAGGCTTCAGGCCACGTGAAGGGCTTTCATTAGGACTCTCAATGAGATGATAAATCATTCAGCCGCAGACCAGCAGAGGACAAGGCTCAGGTGTCATAGAGGGCCGCTCAGTGAAGTACTTGAGCTGAACGAATACAGGGATGAATGCTTCGAAAGCCTCCCCTGGTGCCCTGGCCCAGGAGGACATGGCCATCTGGCGGCCGGCGCCCAACCTAACTGCACCACTGGGCAGGGATTGTGCTAGTAAGTCTCTGACTTTGGTCAATGAGTATATAATGGTATATAAACCCAGTGGGAGCTCCTAGGCCTACTTTTCAGGTGAGGAAACTAGGACTCAGGAACTAGAATTTGCTAGACTCAGTCCCTGCTGTGTGCCACTGCTTTTGGACATTTCAAGTTTCGAAAGGTCAGGCCGTGTGACCATGTGGGCACCACATGCAGAGCATGGCTCAGGGCCGAAGGCAAGGAACTCATGGTTGCAGTTCAAGTTCACCTTCAGGGAATCTTTGTGCTGTTTAGGAAGATGATAGAACCTACGGACCCAGGCCCAGCCTCAGAAAAGTCTTTTAGGAGATTCTAATATCTCCCACTCCTAAGCCTCAATTCACCTCACCAAACTTGGTTTCGGACAAGACGAACTCCCCTGGGGTCGTACTTCTGAGACACCACCGTGCATGGTGCCATCTTGCTAGTTGATACTAAGTTATTGTAACTGGAAATGCAGAGTCCTGCTCTTAAGTCCAGATCTTAAGATCTGTGCAGTGAATTGGGTATTCATCTAGTTGGTATGAGTATGAACTCTCTCTGACCAGTCACTGTCTCCAACCTTACCTGGCACGCACTCAAGCTGCTGTCCAAGGGGTGACAGTCAACACCCAACCGCAAGATCACCAAGGGCCATGTCGTCAGGGCGCACCGCCACCCTGCCAGCGCCCAGCACCACACAATGGAAGTACACACATAGGTCAACTCTGAGATCAAGATCTATTCTGGCACCTTCTTAGCGTCATCCTTTCTAACTCATCTGTGATTAAGGCCCAGAATGAATACTGCCATGTAAGGCTCTTCAGACACACAGGACGGTTTGGTAGAACCTTTCATGGCTTGCACAGGATATGAAGTAGTGTGCATTTCTAGGCTTATGGCTGGGTTGTTTTATTTCTGTTACAAGTACAAGTCGGACAGTTACACACAATGTTTCCATGTCCCACAGATTTATGGAGTCCTTAGGTGAAATGTGCATCAGGAAGTTAAAACTTAAAATTTGTTTTATTTAACTTTGCAGAGTCAAAGAAAAATAAGCTCAGCCTGATTTAGCTAAATAGAGGTGCCTTCGTGCAGAAAAGTATTTATATCTGAATAAACATCCTCTACACTCAGACGTGCATAAACCAAAACACATACACACTTACACACATCCATACACAGTGTTCATAAACAGGCAAAATTTCCACAGACTTTATCATATTTACATAGAACTCACATGCATTTAGACAACACAGCCCTAAAGAATGCGTAGACCAACATGCACACACATGCACACACACACAGATGCTGTGTAAACTCGGAAAGAGTAGATGTATAAGACAACAGAAAAATGTATTTACGCATATGGCTAACTCTGGATAATTCAAGCAAAGGGTATTTTTTTTTTTTTAACTCTCAGTATAAATTATCCAAATGGCTGATTCTGCACAGCCCCAAATTCTTTATTTTATTTTTATAACCTCTGATTTTGCTTTGGCTTTTCTGAAAGACTATTATTTACTCAGGGCACACACAGAGATTGTATATACACCTTAACGATGAACGGTAGCTACATACAGAACACACACACACACACACACACACACACACACACACACACATAGATGAAACGTGTGGTGGAGACCTTGAGGCTATTTGCCATTACACAGGAAGCTAAAGCCCCTTACACTTTTCTGACCATCCAAGAGACAGCAATTACCCCAGATTATCAGACCAACAATGACATGCCGCGTAAAGAGAGACACTGAGCCAACTCTACATCCCAAAGACTGGCACATTCAAGTACACTTAGGACATTAATAGCAATTTACGTGCCATCACTGAGACAAAGCCACAAAGACTCCACTGGCAGCCTCTTATTTTGAAGCCTGTTATTTGTGGGAGTTACAGGCTATAATCACAACAGAAACTTTCAAACCCTTATCTTCCGTGACGCACCAAATCTATTTCAGAGTCATAATTGCTATGTCACCAGAGAGTTTGCTGCTTAATGCACTCAAATGCCATTTAGTGTTTGCAGGGTCATTACAGCTAACAGAAGGGGGGGACAAGGGGGATGTGGTGGGAAGTTGCGGGGGGAATGCAGACGGAGACTGTTGAGGGGGAATATGCTAGAACGGGGCACTAATTTATTTAGGGGAGGATATTGTTGTTTTGAGAATTCCATTTAACGACAAAATGAGAGTAGGAGCTTGAAAACTATCCATGGACTTGAGAATTCAGAACTCAGGTGCCACCATCTCAGAGATCTTTCGTGGAGGCTGGGGAATGGCTTATCTTATTCTGGGATTCTCAACCAGGCGTCAGAGTGGCTTGATTTTTTTCAAAATTTTCATTTGTTTTCCTTTCACACTGTCCCAGAAACCCCTGCAGCGGGGGATCTTCCACTGGTGCTGTGGGCTCGGGAGTCTGACCTGGCTTTTCTGTTCGTATTCTGCTATGGGGCAAGAAGGGCAGAGGGCGACGGTGCCCACGAGGTGTCAAAATTGTGCAGCCCAGAAGAATGTGCTCCCTCACAGGTGGCCAAAGAAGATACCAGGAGGCTGATACAGCAGCCAAACTACCAGAAAACATCACGTCACTCAGAAGACCATTTTCTAGACCTACAGTCCTAAGAAAGCTCGTTCATGTACGTCTCCTGCTTTCTTCATCCTGGCTACAAACCAGCCAAGGACGTACTTGGCAACTCCTAAATTCCGGCACAGGGTAAATTGTCAAGAACATTTTTGATTGATTAATGTACCTCTACATTTTCCAAGAAAACTCTTAACGTTTTGTTTTCTAACCCTGAGTTTTCTCATAGACTAGAAATACAGAAAATGTTAAGTGAATTCAGACTGCAGGGTTAATTTTTTTTTTTAAAGATCAACACCAGTATTATATATCTATCTTTAGTTTTCCTAGAATAAAAAAATCCACCTTTCATGCTGAAGATTTTCCACAGAAACAGAGAGAATGAGACCTTTTCCCACAGGAACCCCTTCCAATGAGAAATAAAGAGTTTTCTCTGCATTGTCTACAGGTTGGCAAAGTGCAGGATGGAATAATAACCTTATTGTATAAAAGTTCTTAAAAAATCGACAGAAAAGATGAACATTTCAAGAATACATATAGAAGGCTGGCGAACATATGAAAAATGTTCAATCTTACTAGTAATCAAAGAGATACAAATTAAATTAAAATAAAAACAAGTGGCCAGTTTATAGTTTGATAATTGACAAAGTTTTAAAAAACTACTAAGACACTATTCCTGAGAGTGATGAAGTGGGAATGATTGTGAACGGCTGGTGGCAACCCTGTGTTCATACAAGTTTCCAGAAGATTCATCTGCCCTACATCGCAAAAGCCTTAGCCTAATTCACATCCTTTGATTTGGCAATTCCATTTCTAGGAATTTATTCAAGGAAATAACAGAAAATATACGCTTGAGTTTTCTGTACTATGATGTTTACCACGGTGTTTTTAATGAAAGTAAAAAAAAAAAAACCCCAAAACCCCAAAAACAAGAAACAGCTTAAGCATTGCACCGCAGAGGTTGATTAAGTAAATTATGGACTTTCCCTATACCACGCTTCTGTGCAGTTATTAAAGTTATGTTTGAGAAGAATGTTTAATGATATGGAAAATATTCATAATATATTTTTAGTAAAATAAGTAGGTGACAAAATGATACGTTCGATATGATCACAGCGCTTCTACGCCCACACAAAACACACTTACACACAGAATGCTAGAAGGCTGGAAAGCAAAAAGTTAGCAGTAACTTCCTTCTGTTTGATTTCCCTGCATTCTCCACATTTTCTACGTTAAATATTAATTTGTAATCAGAAAATAAGAAGTAAATGTAGGAATTAGACAAAGCGTATGCGGGAAAATCCACATCTGATTTAGGTCTTTGTCTTGGGTGTTTGAAAGGCCTTGGCCAACCTCCATAGCTCACTGGAAAACAAAGCAAGGCAATCAATGGTCAAATACAGGTCTGAGGTCTTTCTTAGACGGAGGCAACTGGGACTCTCGCCTAGGGAAGAGAAAGCAAATGATTTCAAAACTCTCTTCAAAATATAACTACCTGCGAAGAATGTTAATCAGTTGTTTTTCCCTTGCTGCAAAAAAATAAGGTCAAAGAAGGCAAAACACAGCAATCAACTTAGATGAGATGCAGAGTTGCTTGAGAATCTCCTTTTGATTTTCCCTGCCCTAATGCCCAATGCAGTAACTGGGTAATAACAGATTTCAAGAAAATGTCTGCTGATTGAACGAGTGAATGCGTGAGTGAGTGAATGAACTCTGGATCAAGCTCAAGGTCACAGAGACAACATTTTCTCCAGAAAAGAGTATGGGAAAAACAAGGAAGGGCAGACATCTCTGGTCATTTAATATCTACCCATAAAAGACTTAGGGCGTGAGTTGGTGAAGACTGTAGGTTAAGAGGGATAGAGAAGTTGGAGGTAAAGGACGTGTACCAGGTTGTGATAAACGGAAAGAAAAAGAAGAAAAAAAATCCATTGTTTTATGGGAGAGCCTTTCTGGACAACAGAAACACAAAAATGCATATGTTCGCAGGGGTTCCAGGCAGGCAGAAAATCCAGCCAGGTCTGCTTGCTGGCTTAAAAATAAATAAGCAAAAAATAAAAGGAAAGCAAAGAAAAGAGAAAGCTCTTGACTACAGATTCAAGTAGCCTTAGTGCAAAAAGCAGACATTAAGCACTTACTATGTACCAGGCCTGAACTGAAGGCTGGGATACAAAACTAGGTGCCCTTCTGTTTAGAAACCAGGGGGCCTAGAAAGAAGGTAAAGAAAACAACCAGCAAAGGACTCCTATTCCAACCCAGCGTGCTAAGTACTATGTAGGTGCAGTCTGCAGGGACTAGGAAGTACTTCTAGGAGAAGATAATCCTGTGCTACATCTTATAAATGGAGTGGGATTATGAGATGCTTGCCCACTGCCATAGGTTCTGGGCTATGGATTCTATTGCCTGAGAATTTTAATCACCAGGAATTGCCTCTAGGAAAGGCCAAGCTCAGTAGGACAAGATGCAGAGAGAACCGACATTTATAGCACCAGAAGCTTCCAGAACCCATGGTCTAAATGTGAAGCACCAGGCTAGGTACTTGGTGATCTTCAACAGCAAAAATCATCACACTAGACAAGGAACGCCAATGGATATTTGCAGGTCTGTTCGCTCACCTTTAATTTTATTGTTGCTGTTATTGTCCTGATGCCTGGTGTTTTACCCCCCTCTGAATTTTTTTTGGGGGGGGGGACATTTTTAAAAATGTCCTGATTGTTTTAATAAACTTGAATTAAATAAGATAATGCAAATAAAGTGCCTAGCACATGAGAAGTCAGTGTTAGTTATTAATACAATTATTAAATGTCATTTTAGCCTGTTAATTTTCTATCCTTATTGTGTTTTAATTGTTCTTTAATTTACTGCTTTATACCACTTCCTTATTTTATTACTACTTGATCTGTTTCATAATCTTTGTAAGTATGTTCTTAGCTGATGTTATTTATTTTAACCACTCATCCTAGCTTATTTTATGCTTTTAGTGTTCTCTTTAGTAATTGTGTGTCCTAATTGCTTTTAACCTTCACTTTGCTGCTTAACACGCAATTTCCTCATCCTCCTGCCATTCTTATCCTCCTGTCTGCTCCCTCGTAGTTCATTAGTATGCTCTTTCTTCCTGATTCCAATTCTCTTCTTTCCCAGCTCTTTTTATCTAAATGTTTATCATGGAAGTACAGTTGACACATGTCCTCGCTCTTTCATATTTAATATGTGTCATTCTTTTTTATACTTAATTTTTAAAATTTTATTCATATTATATTATCCTTGAATTTTGTTACATTTAGTCTTTTATCTATTTTTTTAAAGCTTTTATTTATTTATTTGAGAGAGAGAGAGTGCGTGGGCTGGAGGGAGAAGGAGAGAGAATCTGACGTAGACTCCATGTTGAACGAAGAGCCTCACGATGGTGAGATCACAACCTGAGCCGAAACTAAGAGTAGGTCGCTTAACCTACTGAGTCACCCAGGTGTCCCATTACATTTAGTCTTTTAATGGATTAAAAATGCCAAGTGCTCAGTGTCAACAAAGAGAAGGGACCGTCTCAGTAGACGTCCTACCCAGCAAAGCGAGGTGGTCCCTTCTGTTGGTCTGGAAGAAACTGTGACTTCTGTGGTTGATACCCCGGTTTCTTCAATGCTAACTTCCCCCTAAAACCATTATTTAACATGGGTAAGCTATTAAGTTAATAAGCAAAATTTTCCTCTTCTTCCATTTCTCTGTCCCCAAATTAAAAAAAAAAAAAAAAAAGGATTTCTCTTGACTTCACACATAGATTCCTCAGACAGTCTTGCTGTGTATCTTAATGAACCACCAAATTTCTCCACGAGGAGACACTGGATCTAAAATTTCTGCTCTCTCTCATATGATCACTGGGTCCTTGGATAAGGTGGTTAACCAAACAGAACACAACAGTGATGTAGTGTAGGCTGTATCCAGGGAAGGACTTTCTATATAATTTTTAGATTTAATTTTAAGAAGAGAACCCACTGGTCTTAAGCACTCTATATGCCACCCCAAAAGGATACATAATGTAATAGTCATAAGTGAGTTCTCACAGTTCTTTTCCCTATCAGCCAGGCTCTAAAATATTTATTATTAGGAAACATAACAGATTCTCTTGGTGTAAGGTTCTTACCAAGTCCCTTTACTTAACGTAAGAAACAGAGGTTCAAGGCTCCCTCTGGACAAAGGGAAAGAACAGAGGCTTTGGAGTCAGACTTGGCTGGGTCCACATCCTGGCTCTATCCCTTTCTGGCTATTTGATCTTGAGTAAACTACTTAATTTCTGAGTCTCTGTTTTCTCAACCATAAAATGGAGAAGAGAGTGTTAACAAAAACACTGGACTAGGGGAGCCTGGGTGGCTCAGTTGGTTAAGCATCCAACTCTTGATTTTGGCTCAGGTCATGATCTCGTGGCTGTGAGATCAAGCCCCGCATCGGACTCCACACTCAGCAGGGAGTCCGCTGGAGATTCTCTCTCTCCCTCTGTCCCTCCCCCTGCTCATGCCTCTCTTTCTCTATCTCTCTCAAATAAATAAATCTTACCAAAAAAGATTTAAAAAACCCACACTGGACTGTATTAGGATATACACTAACTGTTACAGTGTTCTCAGTGTGGGTACTGGTAGAAGCTCAGGTTTGCCTCGAACTTCACACATGGAGTTGGCTGTGCTTTTGCTCTCTTACCTCTCGAAAAGGGCACAGAGTATTCAGCAATGACACTGGGTCTCTCTATGAATCCCAGCTCTGGCAGGAGAGGGGCCTGGTGCTTCTCTCCTTAGAACCTGACCCTCTTCGATTATCCCCTTAGTCTCGGGGTTGGCTGAAGATGGGCTTGCGCACTCCCACGACAGATCACTTCTCTAAGGAGGAACAAAGTACAATTTTGGACCAGTGTGTGGCTTTGAAAAATAACAGGTTTATATAATTTGGGGGAGAGGCTTCAGAACTGGACTTTAAGCTAAAGGGAACTAGAGAAGAAAAGGGAGAAAAAGACAGAAGCTGGAGGAGGGGGAGATGTACTATCTTCGAAGTAAGGAAATCCACTATAATTTTCAAATATCATTAGTGTCTATTTTTATGTATTTCAAAAGTTCTTATTATGGCAAAGGGAACATAAGTCCCTTTAAAAGCAGTTATATCAAGTCAGAACCGAGGGCAAGTGTAGAATAAAACATCTGATTTGATACGCGATGGACTTTTTTGCAGTCTGGCTCTCCGATCGAGTGAGGGGGTGAGTGGGGGGGGGGGCGGGGAGGTGAGGGGGGATATCCAACTGCCTATAAAAGGACAGACTACTCTGTGGCCAACTTTGTGCTCCGTCCTTCCTTCACCTTGGTTTTTATTTTTGTAAACTATGAGAAAGGGGTAGACACAAGAAGGTGAAGGATAGTAAACTATTCACAAGTGCATTACATTGATCAAAACTCAAGAGAACGTACACTTAACCATCTGTATGCTTAACTGCATAAAATTTTACTTTGGAAGAGAAAGAAAACTGTAAACAAATACTGCACACTAGTTAATGACACCCATACCAGTAATGTTTGGTCAGGCAAACCTGTACGGCTGTCAATTTACTTTTACAATTTACTTTGAAATGCATCAGAAAAGTAAGCTGGCCTGGCAATGGATAGAAGGACACAGACATGGACAGACGTAGGATGAAATACGGATGCCAGACCGTAGGACGCAGACATAGTGGTTTCACTGTGAAATTCTCCCAACTCTTCTGTATGTTGGAAAAACTTTAAAATAAAATGTTGGAAAAATTTTTTTAGAGGTAGTATCCTTCTTGCAAAAAAAAAAAAATCAAACCAAAACAACACAACGTAATTCCTTCTCTTAGGTAAGCCCTAAGCAGCGTTCAAATGTGCTTCTTGCTAGAGCAAAGCTTCTCAAAACGAATGTGCTTAGAGATCACCAGGGGATCTGGTTAAAGCACAGTATCTGATTTAACAGTCTTGGTGGGGCTTGAGAGTTTGCATTGCTCACAAGCTGCCAGGTGATGCCGATGTGGCTGATCTGCGGCCAAGCTTTGAACAGGCTAGCAGGCCAGGGGGGAGGGAACAGCTAAGCAGTGGCTACCAGCAAAGGCCCTGGGGCACCTGGGACATCTGAAACAGAGATGGGACCTCCTATAAGCTCCACACGGTTTTTAGATGTAAAGAAAGGGTGCAAGATGAGTTCAAAGACATGTCCAGCTTAGGCTTGAAAATTATTAGGTTAGATGAATGGATGGCTGACAGAGTTGACAATTACTGCAAATAGAACCACAATAAATGTGGCATTTGTATATTTATATTTTAAACCTTCCCCCATATTCTTTCATGGTTTAAAGCATATGATTATGCTAACCTCAGTTAACTTCTCGTACACGGTTACTTTTTAATAAAGAGTTCTATTTACTTTAGGAAAGGCTGATTTAGGCAGAAAGCATGTTTCCTTGTGGTCTGTGTTAGGAAGTTGGCTCTGTTTTCACAGCGTGGTCACAGTGTCAATACGATCGTCCCATGTTTGGTGGCCCCTACGTGGCTTGGCGGGGAATCTAGAACTGCATTATACAACATGGCAGCGACTCGCCATGTGTGGCTCTTAAAATTTCAGTTAATTCAAATTTGGCTTTTCAGTCACACTAGTCACATTTCAAGTGCTCAACAGCCATGTGGGGCTAATGGTTAACTTATTGGCCAGCACTAAAATAGAACATTTCCATCAGTGTAAAAAGTTCTTTCGGACAGCATGCTTCTACAAGGAAAGACTAGTTTTTGGCACAGTTACTTGTAAAGTCTCTAAAAGAATGGCAAATGTCAATCCATGCTTCTAAGCCACTCACATTTTTAGTTGATAGGAATAGGATTATATATGTAAACTCCTCACAATGGCCATTCCCCAAATTCTTTAAAATAATATTATTTTGGCTATATTGGGTGGTATAGACCTTCTGTTTCAGAGAAGCAGGGACGGAATGAGCTAACTCTCAGCCTTTCTAGCATTCTGTGACTCTACCGAGTGCCAAAACCATGTCTTATTGACATCCGTGTGGCCCATGATAGATATTAGGTCATCAATAAACATTTGTTTAATAAAGCATTTACTCATTTATTTACTTATCTGGTCAGCTGTTCCAGATTCAAATCAGTCCCACCTTCTGCCTTATTTCTCCATCAAACTGGAGAATAGAAACACTTTGCATTTAGAGATGTGGAAAAGAACTTCCCCAAACTCAAATAGAGCCAGAGGTAAGTAGAGATGGTTTTTTAAAAAGTACCAAATTTAAAAATAACAACTGGATTTTCTAAGACAGAGGTCTAACATGTTATCTGAAAACAAGCTAAGAACATGGAACTCCTTCCCAGAAGGCAAGAAGCCATCAGCAGAAATCGATGCCAACGTTTCCCACAATTAAATTCAGCCGATTTCATTAGCTTAATATTTACTGAGGTCGAGAGGGGCCATACCACTTTCAGGAGCAACTACAAAAACAAACTGCCCTTTTGAGGTTGTGAAATTTTTCTTTATAGAGCAGAAGGTGGCACTGACTTGAGTCTGGAACGCCCAAGGACAGCATGGCTGCAGGGCCAAATCTGGGCCAAACTGGGCAGGGTGCTATAAAATATCAATACCAGTGGAAACAGCATGATGTACAATCTCATCTCACAGATGGGACTCTTCAAGAACACAAATTTCTCTTTAATTTATAGCTTTGAACTATTACCCTTCCTGTTGTAGTTTCCTAGAAATGGGAAAACACCATGTTTCATAAGCAGAATATGATCCTGGATGAGGCCAGCAGGAAACGGAGTCCTATTAAGGGAAAGTGATTTGTCCACAGTCACATGGGCAAAAAGCAGAAACAGATATGCATATGTACACGCACAGCCACACACGCACTATGAATGTGATCACATCTGGAGTGATCGCATCACTAGGTTTAAGATCAACCAAATTCTTTGTGACTACTTCTACAAAGGGATAAGGAGTCTCCACAAAGGGATATGTATTCTTGTAAGCCCACGGTATGGCTTTTTGTGGGGGGAGGAAGGTAGATTTCTCCAACTACTGCTGGTTGGTCTTGAATTCCTCTCTTTTGCTGTGTAACTCACTTCCAGATTCCCTCCTAAACTTCAGAGTTGATTGGCTCCCCGTTCGAGTCTTCCAGAACAGGAAACCTGATCACAAAGCACTGAGTAAGATTGAAAACTAAAACATGTGCTGTAAAATCAGATTGGCATCAGGATTTTACATCATCTCAGGTCCAGGCCTTCCCCAACCTGACCTGGATATAAGAGGACATCGCCTTCTTCCCCAAGGTCAAAAATACTATGGATGGCTTATTTATTGAATGGATGGATGGATGGGTGGATGGATGAATACATGAACACATGAATGCATGAGTATATCAAGATGCCATTGGACGATGTGGCCTCATTTGTTTTCTGTACCTTGAAGGGCTTTCACCTGGCCACTGGGGAGAAACAATGGATTACATATGAAATTACAATATTGAGCTTTTGTTGCTTCTCCAACTATTGTGGGCTCAAATAAAATGTTTTCCAGTTCTCAAATGCTGAGTTGGTATGGTATTAAGTTTTAAAAGCCTCATCAAGTAAGAAGCTAAAGGGGCTTCCCCCATTTTCTTTTGACTCTGCCATAAAGGCAAGCCAGGTTGGAAGCTTCTGGAAGGCAGGAGTCCATGTACACCATTCCTGCTGCCTTCAAACCCTCCAGATATTGGTTCACCATGTTCAGACCTGTCATTCTCATCATTCCCTCTACCCCTACAGAGGGCTGTTCACAAGTCCCCAGGTGCGGCACTGGGAGGCACCTGAAGGAAGCTAACTGGAGAGCATATCTGGATATATTTTCATACCTTCAAATTTCAAATTCCACTTGGCAAAACAGAAGAATTAAAACTTCATATAATTAAAATGAGTTTTTAAAGATTTGCATATGAATTTTAATTATCACTCTAACTTCCCAGTCCTACAATTCCACGTGGCAACATCTTATTAATATATACTTTAAGTGGAAGGAGGTCTCTCAGAAGTAGTTAAGAAAAAATTAAAATGATGGCACGTAGCCAAGTATTACCAAGTAACTCTCTGATATCCAAGCACCTACAATGTGTTCACCTCAATAGGATGCTATTTTCATCCTAATGATTTATAGGTTATTTATTTTCTTAATAAATGTCCTTCCCCCCCCCTTTGCTTAACACAGGAGAAAAGCAAACCAAAACAAAACTACGTATGCTATGGTTTACAAAGCTAAAAGTTTCATCTCTATTTTTCCACTCCTATAATTATCACAGAGCAACACAGACAAAATGCCTCTGTCATAAACTGAAGTTGATGGCACTCTGCCTTTTCAGAGAGAACACTAACACTTTATTTCCATCTTCACTAAAACTCTTGAATAAGAAACATCTTACAGGGGTTTCTATTTATGTTTAAGATTGGCTGGAGTCAATGCACTCCCTCAACTCACATTTGAAAATAATTAAAAATAAAGTGCTTTGCCCCTGAAGAATAATGCTTTCTGCTACCACATATCTCTGAGAATTCAACGGGAAACGTTGGCGTAAGGAAAGCTCTTCCTCCTTCCCATTTAGGACCTCAAGATACAACAGGAGGGGAAGGAATGGGGCAGGCTAGAAGGAAGGCCAGAGGCTAAGTCTCTCAAAAGAGTTCTCTAGGGAGTGCAGTCTACGATTGAGTCTGGCGTCCCTGGAGCTGAAATTGAGAACCAAAGATTGTACTTGTAGATCTCTAGATCTAGATCTAGAACTCTAGATATCCACTCTAGAACTATCCAGCTGAAAGGGAATTTAGAGCTTGCTTCTCTGGTAAATTTCACAGATGAAGCAAAAATACAGTGTTGACGGGACTTTATCAAAAGAAAAGGCACGGGAAGGATTTAAGTTTCCCAGTTTCTAGTTGCCTCTACCTCCCACAAGTTTGTCCGTGGATGTTCCAGTCCCACATCTGGTGGAGACAATGTTATATGGCTACATGGATGGTATCCCACAAACAGGTGTTGACACAGGGATTCTTTTAGGACAAGAGGAGTTCTGCAGAATTCAAAGGGATCATCCTCTTGGCAGTATCACCACTATAGAGCTTTATGTATCTAATGCTGATGTGAATTGGATTCTCAGAGAATCTGCACTGGCCAAAAAGTTTAGAAATTTTTTATAAAAAGGAAGACTTGGGGCACCTGGGTGGCAGTCAGTTGAGCGTCTGATTCTTGGTTTTAGCTCAGATCATGATCTTGGGGTCATGGGATCGAGCCCCATGTTGGGCTTTGTGCTCAGCAGGGAGTCTCTACAGGATTCTCTCTGCCCCCACTCTCTCTCTCTCTCATAAATACATAAATAAAATCTTTTTTTAAATTATTTTTTTAGTTTTTTTAAGATTTTATTTATTTATTTGACATAGCAAGAGAGAGCACAAGCAGGAAGAGCAGCAGAGGGAGAAGCAGGCTCCCCACTGAGCAAGGAGCCCGATGCGGGACTCGATCCCAGGGCCCTGGGATCATGACCTGAGCCGAAGGCAGACGCTTAACCGACTGAGCCACCCAGGCGTCCCCATAAATAAAATCTTTTATATAAAAAGGAAGACTTAAGAAACTTTTTGAATCAGAAACATGATGTATTTGTGGGTTAGTAAAGCATTTAAAATAAAAATCATTTCCAGATACTTTACTGTTATGTAAGATGTGGCTATTGGTTACTAAATAAATACACTTTCTAAATTCAGTGGCGACTTGTCTTCTCCTACCTGATTTAGTCATCAGTCAACATGTTCTGAGCAAGTAATATAGGCATTTAGGAAATATTTAGGAAATATATGGGAGCGGAGGACACGAAGACCAACTAAGTCTGTCTTGTCTGTTCACGTATCTGTAATACAAGAGAATGTGTGATAAAGCGGAGAGAAGCAGGGAAGAAGGGCTTAGGCGGATAACCTGGGCAGCCAGGAGGAACTGGCTGTTGGAGCAAAAGTATGATTTTGAGAGTGGGGAGGCATGGGGAAGGTGGCACAGGAACGAAGGACATTTACGTAGATGGCAGCCTGGTGCAATGTAAGGGGGATGTGCGCAACCAGGTATGGATGAACTGACTATGTTGCCCAGCACCCACATTTTGCCTGGATGTCAGGGGGTTGAGGTAGAAGGGCAGGTAGATCAGGACCAGGGTGTGGGAGATTCTGAGTGTCAGACTTGGGGTGTGATCTTGCTTAGGTAGGCAACAGACAGGTGCTGGTGATTTCTGGGGAAGGAATGGCCGAATTCAGAGGGTGTGTGCAGGAGAAAGGAGACCCTGAAGTCAGTAACAGTAATGAGAAAATGATCACAATGGCCAAGCCGATGAACTATTCTAGAACTAGGACAGTGGTAGTGAGAAAGGAAAGAGGAGAATGAACGTGAGAACTGAGTGATCTAAGTCTGTCTGATTGACAGGAAGTGCAATAACCTCCCTCCATTACTCAGAGCCACACTAACCTGCTAAGTACTCTGCCCATTGTCATCTGAGAGCACAAAGGACTTACGGATGTATAATCTAACGCTCACCACCGCTAACGAAGGGGGTGTTTAAGACTTGCACAACTCTACATCCATGTCCAAAGCATATCTTTCCATCAGAAGAGAAAAAAAGTGACAACCGTGTCCTAACCAATCCTTACTAGGAACCGCCTACTGCGAAAACCGCTCACACAAGAGGAGAAAAAAAGGTCAAATTAGAAAGTTATCGCTTGTAACGTTTCATCCTGCATTCATGTGGAACCATTTCTGCTTTGCCAAGCCTCTTCCTACTTATTTTCTCATTTTCCCTAAAGCAGCCCTTGGGGTATTAATAAAGTGTGGGAACTACTGGCCCCGTTTTACGGAAGAGAGGTACAATGCCTGCCCATGGTCACACGGGAGCAACCAGGCCCGGAGTCTCCCAGCATCTCCCGACCTTCCATGCCTTCACCACGTGGGCTCAGTGAAAGGCGAGGAAGTGGTCTGAACTTCACGGGATTTAAAATAGACACTGGTTGGATAAGATATGGGTGCTATGAAAACCCAGCCAGGGGAGCAGATAAAGGCTGCCCAGAAAATGTCCTCCACCAAGTGAAACACAATCCAGAGTCCAGCTGGGAATTCCATTGCTGCCTTGGGTTCAGGAATTGTTTATTTTTATTTCTTGGCTCGGACCTTTCATTCCTGCCCTTGTCTCTTGTCATCTCCCTCCTTGCCCCTCTTTCTTCTCCTGGAAGCCAGAGCCTGGCTCCACACATACACACACGTCCGCGTCGTACACCACTGTCTAAAAATACAGCTCGCTCTAAAAAGCTTTATCTCCTGCAGGTGGCATAATTTAAAAATTTAAAATGGACACCCAAGGAACGTATCATATCACGATCAGCCTTCGAATCATTTACCCTGCTTATTAAAGACCCAGAAATAAAATAAACACAGTTCCCAGAGGAAAAGAACTGCACACACAATGAGGGACTCTTGAGAGTGGCATTTTCAAGCCCAGTTTCTGTGGTGACCTTATGTAATCAGACATAATTGTCTGCACATGTCTGGTTACAATCTTTCAGAAATGATTCCCAGCCCATCCGATAGCATCAGAGGGGTCAATGTTGACCCCCGCAGAGTCTGAGCACCACCCTCTTCTACACTATCCAATTAGGAAGCGAGGATGCCACACGGTGGAACTGTGAGCCCATTTCCCGCCTACTCGCATAGGCTTTCTGCAGCTCATATTCTCCTCCCCACACTCTGGTACTTTCCTCATGTTCTTGTCTTCCACTTATACAGAGCAAAGCTTTTTCTGGAAAAATCTTTTGAGACAGAAGATGTATCTCAAAAAGACTCAGAAAACGCGTAAATTCGTATGTGCTTGAACTGCCTCCTCCCCCCCTCTCCCCCCACCCCCGACAAGCACAGAGCAACCTCATTCGTCTGGGGTCCGTTTTTGAGAACATACTTCTCCACCACAGTATCTTGTGTTTTTCTAAGCAGGCTTCCAGCAAGCCAGCCATTAACATAGTAATTATAATTAGCATAAGCGCAAGAAGAGAAGAATGCCTCTGCTCTGGAAAATCCTTTCTGGAAAAGTGACAGGATTGCCCAGAGTACCATTCAACGGGGTTAGCTTTGCCCTCCTCCGTCTCTTGCCAGACAAGGACTTGATAAATATCATACAAATTCAGAGGGGATTCTGCCTAAAGAAGGTAGAAAATAAAGCGCTCCTAATTGGCCGGGGCCTTAAAAAGTCACCAAGACACTTATGACCTGGTACTTGACTTCGTCTCCTCTGACATCCTGACTGAGTAGCTGGCTACGCCATGTTTGAACGCTCTGATGACGTGGCATTCTTGACCTCCAGAGGCAGCCAATCCCTTCTCTGGACGACTCTGACTGGGAGAAAGGCTCATCAAAGGTCAAAGTGGGATGTGGGTTCTCTGAATCTTCTACTTAGTGCTCCTGTCCTTGCCCGGCTTAGATCACTCATGACCAGTCTGATCTTCCTCACAAATAACGTGTCTAAAACTACTATATACCACCCACAGCTTCTCCTTTATGGGCTAAGAATTCCTAATTCTCGCAACCAGTCCTTGTGATGAAACTGTTGGTATTCTGTTGATTCCTTCCAGTCTCGCCTGAGTCGTGTCTGATTTGACCAACGCAGGGTCAAAGGAGCCCTCACTTCCCCCACTGCACACACTCTACCTCAATTAGTATAGACTAGGATGACATTAACACGTCATGCCTGCCTTTCCTTCATCCCATCCCCAATTCATTTGAATCATAACACCAGAAACAAACAACCACAACAAAATCATCACCATCAATCAACCACAGTTTTCTCCTATAGTTCTGAGCAAATGGTTCTACTGGAGCCTCCTGTGACCTCTAAAAGCCCAGGAAATGACCCCTGATCTAAAGAACAGCCTCCTTTTCCAGGCTGCCTCTTGCCCTCGCTTGCTGTCACCGCTGCTGAGATAGCGGACGATTGATCTGAGAAATCAAGTTGGATTGCTGTCCCAAATCTACATTCGGTTCTCCTTGTGTCTGTCTGATCGATTTCACTCTGTGCGACACAGCTTGTCGCTATGAATTTTCATGCTAGTCAGAAGCCGCCAGCGCGCCCAAGAACGAGGAGAGGGTCCCGGCGCCCCTCCCCGTCCCTTCCACGTCCCCAGCCTCGGCGTTAATTTCTTTCTGGTTTCCATCCTTAGCCAGACTGGAGAAAGGTGCTTTTTCGGACCACAGACCTGGATGCAGTGGATCTGGGCTACCGGTTTTCCTGCCCGGGGTCCCCGGGCCCCGGCTCGTGGTGACATTTCCGACCGCTGTTGTGCTACATGTCACCTGTTCAGCAGGCGCCTCTCAGCTGCACGCGAGTGGCCGCAGGTGCCAGGCGGACACTGATTGGGTGTGACAGCCCTCGACGCCAGCTGCCCGCGTGCACCCTGCCCGTCGTCACTTTCTTGCGGGGAGAATGCCGCCGACGGCGTGGCCGATATGGAAACGAGAAACTAAGGGACCGTAAAGCTAAGAGAGGTCCTACTAAGTGGCATTCCGAGCCCTACGGCTTTGAAATAATTGGTTATGAGAGAATAAAAACAAAGGGGGTGGGGGAGCCTTGTTTTCTTACACTGATGCCCTGCGGACTGTACATCTGACTGGCTGCGAGTCCGTCACTGTATCCTCCTGTCTGGCTGATAACATGGCGAAGGGTATCCACCTAAACAGACGAACAACAACAGAGAGGAGATTAGTCAGGGAGGTGCAGGGGGGAAGGAGGCAGAGCATCATCACGCAAGCTACAATGTGGGCATGCCGGACCGACACAGTCCCGGCCGAGGTATCCTTCCCGGGAGGGGGCCGCTGGGAGGAGGCCGGCCTCTCTAGCTGCCACATCCGTTTTCCTTTCTGAGTTCAGTCAGCAGGACGGGAACACGGTCAAAGGCACCTGGGATGCCCACCACTGAAACTAACCCACAGCGCTGCAGGAGACAGTGGGGGCTGGGGGGCAGGGGGCAGTGAGAGGGGACAGAGTGAAGGAGCTCCCCCGCCTCTGGAGAGATCACCCTACATCGCTTCACCCTATGCAAGTCCAGGCTCGGTCTGGAGGGGGCTTGGGCAGCCGCCTGCCAGAGAGCGCGGTATGTGACTAACACTGTCCTCGTGAGGACTCAGATGATGGCTAGCTGTGTGGTCACTCGACCAGATTGACCATGGCTCCTCATACTTGTCCCCAGGCCGTGTTTCCTGAATCACTGGCCAGGTGGTTTCTTCCAGGCGTGAAGTGCTTCCTGTTGCACATGCAGGATGGGAGACTGGGCTAATGGGGCTCAGAACTTCCCTAGCCATTCTGACCCAGAGCATTCGACTGGACCCTCTCACGGCAGGCTCTGTGCTGAGACAGTAGGCTGGCTTCCTGCGATGTAGTGAAGGCAGGCTTTACACCACACGACCTGACTTCGCTTCCCAACATGGGCTCTGACTCTTGACCAGAAACCCAAGTCCCTTGACCTCAAGGATGATTGAGAAGATGAGTTTAGTCAACCTGGCCAGGTGTTTTTAAAGCTTGAAACGAAAATAGGAGATACAAAGGTATTTGCCTACTCATCAATTACCTCCTTATTTGGCAAATATGGAGTGTGGGAAACCCACAAACAAGAGGGAGACCTGCAACGTCAGACAACGGACTGAACTCCTCCTCCCTTTCCCTTCAGTGAAGAAAGAATATGCTGGTTCTACATGCCCGATGGGCCTTGGTCACCTCACCCTGTGCTTGCTTCTCTCCTGCTTTCCCAGTGTGGCTGACAAGCCAGAGCCAAATGCATTCACAAAGTGTGGACGAGATTCCCCATGACCACGGTTGTCTTTGGTTTGGTTTGGTTTTGTCGTTGGCAAGATTTTGTTTCTACATTTCCCTCTCTCTCTCCCCCTTTCTCTCTTCCTCTCTCTCTCTCTCCCTCTCTCACCCTCTCCCTCGCTCTCTCTTCCTCTCTCTCTCTGGACAGGACTGGCGAGTGCCAATACAACCGAGGGCTCTTGGACTCCAATGCATTCACCTGGTGGCACATTGGCTGGGTCCCTACCTGTGACTGCACGTTGGCTCCAACCTGGGCCCCTTGGTAAGAGTCCCCATTGAGTGACTGCACGCCCATGAACAAATCTCCAGAGTTTGACATGTTAAAAGAACTGGAAGAACCTGGAAAGGAAAGAGTGAGGCACCTGAATCACAGAAAGGAAAAGGCTCAACCCCTGCAACTAACAGCCAAGAGGAAGAATGACATGCAAAGCAACCCCCCCAAATAAATACTAAAATAAAAATAACATCAACAGAGTCTGGTTAGTAGCATGAAGAACAGAGCAAGCAATAAAGGGTGCATATCGCTCATGTTATGTGAAGCCACATCTTACTGCAAGTTGTCAATAGGACTGTGTCCCCTTAATGACTTCAAGCTGAGAAAGGGAGTATTTATTTGCATTTATTCTTCTCAACTTAGTCTATTTGAATTGGAAATGGTCTCCAGGACCTCTCTTTCATGGCCGCAAAATTCTAGGGGTTGCCAGGGGACCACAAGCTGAAGAATATGGGCTAGTCAATGGTACTTCCGTCCCCATGATGGAGCACACGAGCTATTTGGCTGGTTTCCAAATATGCTATTGCCAACCCATCTGCCCTCACGTGGGAAGCAGCCCCGGTGACGGAGGGTGGGGAGTGCATGAAGGCAATGCCACACATTAGGGCTGGCCCCGGGATGGGGAGTCCATTGACATTCCTGATTTCTAGAAAGAAGGTCAAGCTCCTTGCTGGGTGGCAAGCAGCCCAAGAGAGCCTCAAGGACTGCAAGAAGAATGTGAGAATGGTGACGTCTTCCCTTGCCACCTGCTATTATGGAGGAACGTGAAACAGAATAATGGGCCCGGAATTCCGAAGCATGCATGAAATATGAAATGCTAATAATAACACTTACGATAATAAAAGTGGGCCTCAAGAAGAGCAGTCAACCATCTGCTTTTCCCTCCCAGAGAAGAAGCCTTCTCCCACATAGTTAGCCTTCAGGCAGCACCCAGGTTGCACTGTGATAAACCCAGCCCACCCTCAGCCTCAACACAAGGGCGTGGAGAAGCTTCTTATTATTCTGAAGTCATCGTGCAGCTCAGCGCATTAGGAAAGAAAGCTCAACGTGCAGGGTTTGGTTAAAACATGACATTAGCCTAGAAAAGGAGAGACCTTAGGGACCCAGGTCAGTTCCACTCTATTTCCAACTCTGTCTTGCTCAAACTGTGCTCTTGTCCTCACATTTTGACAGCCATCATCCGTGTGGGATCACCCAGCAATGATGCCTCAGCTCTGACACTTTCTTAATCTCCCAAGGTAGGAAATTGCGCTCTCCTAGAGTGCTATCTCCCGGAGCTCAAGAGAAGGCTTTTTCTGTGCTGTAGAAGAATCACTTTACTAGCAATGAATTCTGCACTCTGCCACTCTGCTCTATGCTGAACTGCTCATAGGATCCTCATACTTCCAAGGAGGGAGCCATTTTGAAGAACCAAATGGTTCACTTGGGGAGATCCTCAAGGTAGGAAACATCTCTGTTTTTCTTTGTTTTGGGGATGTCCACCCACACGCAAGAACTAGCTAGCTCTTGTGCTACATAAGCTGATCCTCCACTCTCTGTTGTCGTGGGAAGAAGGGAATGCTTTCTTTGTGGGGGCGGGAGGGCGACTCGAGCCGGCCTGAATGTCCTATCAACATCCTTCTCAACCTTTCTTTTAATCAGACCTACAACCTAAATAATAAGAGCCATTTTGTCAGCATTCTTACAACACAAGCTCACATTTAGATGGCATCAGAACCAGGAATTGTTAGCTCCAGGGCCCCAAATTATAATTGTTTATATAGTATCAGAACTTTTTGCCCCACAAGAGTATTCAGTTTGATGCCCAGATACTTTCTTTCTCTCCCAAATACCTGTAGTAAACCCACACTCCTTATGCCTGGCTGACGGTTTGTTGGAAATGAGCACGCAGGCTGAGAAACGGGAGAAACCCCCAAAGGGCTGCGTTGGTGCCAAGGAACATGGCATCCATGGAACCATGAAGGTATGGGATGTGCCATTTACAAGATACACACTGCAATTGACACAGATGATTTAAAAAATATATGTGCATGGATAAATTGTAAATATGTCTGGCTGCCTATCATACATAGAGATAAATATGCGCATATCAATGGCCTTCATGTACAAATGCATTTGAATCAGGGTAATTGCAGGAATTGTCCCTGTGCTCTTGCCTCTGCTATTCTGGCATTTTGTTGTCTCTGTACGGCCCTGTACTACACGACCACGGCTTCTGACTCTCTGATAAGTAACCAGAAGCAAGGATGGCTCTGAGAAGAGGCCAGGGGCCATGAACACCACAAGAAAGCAGACAGAAGTCCGTGCAAAACTCAAAATGAGGAGAAGACATGTTCTTCATTGGGCACTGGGAGGGAGAAAAAACTCATCACAGAATGGACAACTTCCCGAGAAGGACGTACCCTTGACAGAGAGCGAATGGGCTGTCTCGGAGGTGCTGCGAGGTCTCAACTCCTACGGAATTACCTGGCTTGTGGAGAAGGTCCGTCAAGAACCTCAGCGGCAGGTGGCTGGAAAGTCATCAGCAATTACCGGAAGCACATTTTAAGATGTGCTCGCCAATTAAAAGGTTCTGAGTTTGGTGTGGGAAGGGAGGCAAGTGGCTCGTGTAAGCTGTCACCCAGACATCTGGGACACGTACAGAGCTAAAGCTGCACTCCACGGGAAATAATGGATCACCTCTGGATTCTAGTGCACTGGCTCGGGCAAATATGACGACGTGGAGATGTGCTAGCAGCCATTTTCATAAGATCATTTCCTGAAGGCTGCATTTTCTAAAGAGTCTTTAGGAGACTTCAATTTGTTCAGGGGAAAAAAAAATAAAACAACAATTCACTTCATCATCTCCCAAAAACCCCAGAATACTAATGATAACATCTAAACTTCAGCAAGGTTTCTGGACATGGGCACTATTGACATCTGGGGCTGGAAAAGGGCTCATCGTGGAGGAACATTCTATGTACTGTAGGATGGTGGTCAGCCACATCCCTGGCCTCTAGTCACTGGAGGCCAGTAGAATCTGCCTCCCAAAACCCTGACGACCAAATGTCTCCAAACACTACCAAATGTCCCCTGAGGTACAAGTTCACCCTGTTGAGAACCAATGATGTAGAATAAGAGAGGCTTACTTTTTCTTACTGAGGAACTCAAAGGGTTTAAAAGGATTGGCTTGTTATTCCTCAGAGCATTTTTATGAAACAGATGTATGACGAGTATTGCCTTCATTTTGCAGTTTTGAAATCAAGGCTCCTGAGAGACTGGGTGGCAGCCGATCAGACTAGACTCTCAACACCATTTGGAGGCTCAAAAGATGGAGCCTCTTTGCTAGATACAACTTCTTTATGTCTCCGGCTTGCTTCTCTTATCTTCCATGATTATTCCCCTTCCAAACTCCAAAAATCATTGTTACTTTCTACCTAGGACAAGGCCCAAGAGAGAAAGCCTGTCTGGTTCGACAGGAAACCCCTTTAGAAGGTGCCCGTGGCAAGGTTCTAGAGTTCCAATTCCGGCAGGCTGTGTTTTCATTTTCTACTTAGAAATTAAGGGAAGAAAGAACACAGCAGAAAACATCCCATGGGATACATTCTTTCACTTGGTTTAAAAAAAAAAAATTCTAAGAGTTCCTATGGATTTACTAAGTGTCAGCCAACCTCCCTGGATGTGTTACCTCCTCTCTAACTGTGTGTATTATATACATAAACTTCTCTTAGGAAGCCAGAATCTAGGGGGTTTTAATACGATCCTCTTCCCCCAATCCAGAAAAGTGCCAAACCTTCTATTAGGGGGTGCGACAAAAATGTACAAGGGCTTGCCCCTAACTAAATAATGCCAGAAGAAAAGCTTTCATGGCCGAGCCTGCCGATGCCCTTGATACACACACACAGAGCCAGCAAAGGAAGATTCAAAGTGGGGGAGGGAGTCCTGAGCCTCCATAAGCCTGCGATTGCTTCGCGGATCACAGAATCTAATCAAAGATCAATGCTGATGCTAAGCCACAGCAAACATCTGCAAGGCCCAAGCCAATTTCCTTCTTCTTGGATGCTAAAATGTTCTCCAGAAGATAACCCAACCTTCCAAAAGGGGCCCCGTTTTTCTGAGACCTTATTCCTGCTTTTCTAAGCTCATCAAAAATAGAAATGAGAATGTGTCCCTCTAGGGGACTGCAGAAGTATGGACCCAAGGTTATAATGATTGCTTCAAATGGCCCCCCATTTTTGCTTCTTTTTTCTCTTGAAAACTTAGTTTTCTTCTCTTCCTTCTACTCTCTCTCTTTGTTCCAGCCACTCTGCCCGACTCTGCTGGTGTCAAATATGAAGCGTGCCAAGTATCTCTCTTTACATGCTTGCTCGTCCCCCACGGGTCCTTGCCCGAAGTGATTTTAATGAATTATGCTTAAGGAAATAGGAGATCAGGCATATATCAACAACTAGGAATATTCAGAAGTGACCTAAATAAAGACACTGAAGAACTGCTTGTCCACACAAAAGCCTCTAGAGGGAAGAAGATTTACTTGCCAAGTATCTTCTTTGCAATAGAAATGAGTATGTATATTTAGTAAAGCTTCTGGGAAAGAAAAAAAATACCCTGCTTCAATATTAAGGATCTAAAAAGTTCCCAGGTTCCAGAACTCTTAGACTTCAAACTCAGCCAAAATACATTTTCACATATTAACCTCTTATTTAAAACTGGTATCTATTTCAGTGATCCTTTATCCTTTGGAATTATCAAGGAGCTAATATGCAACATCATAAGCACCCTATGTGAAAAGTTTGAACACTTTAAAGCACTCACTTCATCTGTGCAATGCTTTGGGTTGTGACAAGAACAAAGGAAAATACAGAAAAGCCCGTGTATAACTTTTCTGTTAAAACGTTAATGAATGAAAATCCCACGCTATTGCACACATACAATAGTATCTTCTTTTGTCTCTACTGTAGAAAAAAAAAAAGCACTACAAAGGGGTTCCTCTGCATATTATTTCCAACAATTTAGGCACAACTGGAAGGCTTAGCTCAAATTTTCCATAATAATTTACTTTGTGCTTACAATAGTCACCTAAGTTTAAGCTAGCAGAAAAATTCTTTAGAAAACTGTAATCATTGACTGACATTCCAAGAGAGCCAAAATAATTCTTAAACACAGAGCGGGGGTTAAAATGCTTACTTTTCTCTTTTTAAGTGCTTTAGAAAAGAACAAAAAGTTACGGCTTTAGTAATGAAGGGAGTCCACAGGGCCCTTCTAGGGACTAGTCATAAATCATGCTCAACCATCTGCAATGCAGATATATCAGGGACAGGAAAAAGTCATTTTTATATCTGTTTTGCATTATGACAACCTTTGCAGGAGTGGTGAGTGTGTTTCTGCTAATGTTGACAGGGCTGTACTTCTTCCAGAGACAAGTGAACACGTCTGCCTAGCAGTGCGATTCAACCAGTGTTGCCGGGAGTCTGAAACGCTTAATAGTTGACCAGATGGGGAAGAAGGAAACTCTCTGGTTACTGAGCCTCTTAGCCTTTATCCTTTGTCAATCATGCCAGGAGGGGGAGAGAAGGAAATACACACACACAAACCTCAAAAGGTAAATATGCTCCTCAGAGTTATCCAACCTGGTGTGCTAGGAAAAATATATAACTAGATTGAATTCTACACTGTCTTACCATGTCCATGCTTACAAAGCCCAGGCCACTCTTCATGTATGATTCCATTTAAACAAAAGAAAGCCATGGTGGTACAGCTTGGGAGAACCTTACAACAAATTAGGGCATCTAGAAAGCTCACAGAAGACGTTAGAGTGTGGAGCCTTACAGGCCTCCAGTAACAATCCACCACAAGGTAGAAGGAGAATTTATTTTAGTGAACAAACAAGCTTCAGGGTCAAAGGCATCTCCCAGAAATGTTAGAAATTAGATTTTTAATCATCTTATGGTCAAACATTTAAATCTGGGACCCTTCAAGTTGGAGGCATCCGTTTTCTTAGATGTGCATCCCACCCCCAAAATCAACGCAGCTGGTTCATTATAATGAATAACCTGAGACCAAAATTATTTAATAAGGAAGTATTTCTGGGTTTCCCTTACAAAAAAAAAAAAAAAAGTACCAACATGCCTTCCATAGCATACAAACACTAAGGTTATCATTTATGTATTAGCGACTATTTTTTTTCTTGTGTGGAAATTCAGAACTGGTGGTACTAGGCAAACCCCAAAATGTATTATGTGTTAGCCTAAACTCTGAAGTTAGTGATATAATGCACATTTACTAAAATAAAACCAGGGGCAGAACACATGACTAATATTATAATAGGAAGACTGGAATCTAAATAATGTGAATTAATTTGTTCTTCATAGTTTACATAAAGAAACCAACAAAATGAAACAGTGAAGAAAAACAACTCTAAACAATGTATAGCAGTCATCCCAGTCTGGCTTTGCAGACCAGAGCATTATAATGAGGAATATTCCTGCAGAGAGTGTATGCTAGTAGGTCACCCAAACAGTATGTGATGGGAACAGCAAAATAGACAAGGATAAAAACTTTATATGAACCACACTAAATGCCAGAGCCCCCAAGGGACTATGCCCAAGTATTAGATGTAGCTAGCTCATTGTCATCTTGGAAAGGAGAATGTGAAGGTCTTTTCATCAAAACCAGCCAATTTGGGTCTGTTCAACTTAAACACGTTAGCGCAAACCTCCAGACGAGCCCATCTTATAAACAGTAAAACACGCTGCTCTTTGGAAATGAGAGGAAACACCCCAAGTGGCATCAACAACAAAAAGGGACAATCAAATACGTAAGTCAACCAATCGGAAACCTAAAGAATGAAAAGAAAACCCCAATGTAGGAAAAACAAGTACAAAAATGGAGCACGATCCCCCCAAATCAAAGAAGAAACTAACCAGCTGAGTTAGGAGTCGAGGGTGAGTTAGCTTGGCTTCCATGGGCTGACACATTGGTAGCAGTGACAGCCGTTTTGGCAGCATAAATATTGGCTTCCTCTTGAAATTTACCTATGTTCTTCTTGTACCGGATTCGCTTATTTCCAAACCAGTTTGATACCTGGAGCAGTTAAAGAGAAGAGAAGAAAGTTAACATTCCGTCCTGCGCAAACATCTCAGAGGAAAAGGAAGGTACTGGGAGGGCTGGAGGCAGGCTGCACGGGCTGATCCTATTCTGATTTTGCAACATCAATGAGAAGATCTGAAGGAAGGGCACCAAGAGGGACCCTTGCACACAATGCAGTTCTCCTGCTTAATACAACACCATTTAGCAAAAACAATGCAGCAAAACATCCTACGGAGGAGCTGCTCATTTGGATTTGGATTTGGACAATTTTAGTTTAGGACAAGCATTTTAAAACTCCTTACCTCTTAAGAACACGACACCAAAATAAACATAGCATTTCAGGAGAAATGTTACTTACCAACGCTAACACTGACTTTGAGCAATCAAGAGGCACAGACTTGTAATCATCCATACAAATCTGTATTGACATGCAGGTGCTCTCACTGAAGGATTAATTTCAAATTTTTAGAAGCTGAATAATGCTAATATGGACTAGATTCTTAGCTGCAGGTACTGTGGACCTTAGGATCAAGATAATCCGATCGGATAGTTTTCACCAAGTATTTTGTAGCAAAGCTTGGTGTTATCTACATGAGGAAAAACTGAAGCATACCAGAGATTAGTCCTTTGAATTCCAGGCTTTAAATGTTAAAGCCAATACAAAAAATAAACCTAATTTACTTTCATTTGTTCATTTATTTCCTTCATGTGGCTCACAGCAGCCGTTCTGGCTTCCTTCTGCATCCCCGCTCCCTTTATACTAAGACCCCTGCCAGACACAAGGGGCGACACAGTTAAATTCAAGTTTTACCCCCATCATTCCTGCCTTACGAGGAACGCTTTATACCCCATAGGCCAGATGTGATTTCAAACTAAAATGTTGTGTGTTTTTTTTAAATAAAATTACAAAACAAACTATGAATCTGGTGAGGGAAGAGAAAGTTGGTAACACATGTACCACAGCTGACACGTAGTTTCTCTTTACCCAAACAATGGCAGATAAAGGACATTTTTGTAAAACCACAGTTACCTTTTAAATGCATTAGCCAAAGTTAAAAATCTTATAAGGTAAGCCCTCTTCTGCCTGTGTGGCTTATGCTACGGGAGGAATGCCAAGCCTTTGTTATCAAAACCGAACCGTACCATTGCAGTATTAGTAAATGAGAGGAGAAAAATTCAATGAGAAATTGCTTGAGTCATTGTAAATGCTGGTGCCTACAGGAGAGCAAGGGCCATTTTAGGACCACTGCATATCTAATTCCATTCCCAAACTCATGCTTTCCTTCTTATAACTTTTACTATTCGTATGAGGGAGAGGAAAAGAGGCAGCGAGATTTTTCTAAGGTAACTGGATGCACTGGAAAAAAGGGGGAAAGATGAAGGTAGTTTGGGAGGACTTTTGAGAAGGAAAGAAATCCCTGAGGTCTAGTTAAACAAGCTACTTGAGAAGACAAGAAGGAACCTGTTATGGGAGTGAGTCCCTTCTCAACAAGAAGAACAGACAGGTGGGCAAGATGCTTGGTCAGTTCAGGCATTCCCTACATGGCCCACGAGGTGATACTGGATGTCCTGAGCCATGTACATAATCAGTGCTTTCATTAATTAACTTGCTGTTCATAGTCACGGAGGGTCTACCATGTGCTGGGCACTAGGGACACAGAGAGGACAGACACGGTCCGAGACAGGTAATATGGAAAAAATAATCAGTTCTCTGGGGAGAGTTTGATCACATTTCAAACATGTTAAGTTTGAAGAGCCTGGGCAGAGCCATGGCAAAGCTCAGCGGGAAGGAAGACACATGAGTCAGTCTTAACTGACTGAGCCACCCAGGAGCCCCAAGATGGAGGGGTAATTATTAACCAAAAAAACTGACAAAAACAACAAAAAACCCCCCCTCAAAAAAAGAAAGAAAGAGACAGCCCCAAAATGGCTATAATAAAAAAAGTCCAAAATCGGGATTCCCTAGATTTGGGAACTTAAGGGGGATTTAATAAATCATGTGGTCCAACAAACCATGATTGGCAGATGGGACAACTAAGACCCAAGAAGAGGGAGTTCCCTAAAATCTCACAGTCGACTCCTGACAAAAACATGTTCCCAGACAAATGCTCTTGTTATTGTATCATATCATACTGTCTCCCACCGGGACTTGTTTGGCAACAGTGGAACAGCTCTGTTGTAGTTGCGAGGGAGTCATGTGATGGGGAAGGAAGAATGGCATGGCCTTAGGGTGGGTGAAGCAAAGGGAAAGGTGATACGGTATGTAAATATTCATTTTAACGGACAAACTATGTGCACCTGAGTTTCCATTACAAAGGAAGTGAAAGTTGCTGGAACAGGCCAGGAGTCCATCTTTGATCGAGACAGAATACAGACCAACTCCAGAAGAGTTCATTCTACCTTCAATAGGGATTTAGAATTCTGAATCCCAGAATTAGAGTTTAGACAGTCTAGTGATTTAATTCTACTTTAGAAGCAGAAGATTCCAGTATCAAATTTACTGATGGTCAGTTAATGATATGGTTCGTGCCCGGAACCATTCCTCAAACAGGCAGCAAATATCAAAAACCATCAAATGTCTTTTCTTGGGGACAAGGGATCTAAGGCTGGACAAGAATGGTTAGAGACCTAGATAAAACCAGGTGACTGGAGTTTGACCACTCATGTTCTGCTTTCCTAGGGTTCAGACTGGAACAACCTTCACCTGGGTCAAAGCACCTGCGGGAGGTCTGAGTTGAAAGGCTTGGTGTTTCCAAGGCTGCTGCAAAATCCCCCACACCTTGTTGGGGAGGCCCTGGTGAGCTCTTCATGGCACACACTCTGTGTGGAGTTCTATATTCTGACTGGACCTAACTGGGCTTAGCTAAGCACAGGTTGATGGGAATCAGCACCCTGCAGGGGGTAACAGAAGCCAGGATTCAATTCAAGGAAGTACAAATGCTCAGTGTATACAAGACAGCATCTATTTTGCTTGGAAAATGCTAAGCGAAGTTTCTTGCTACAGTAGGCTTCTTTCCCCCACTCCCCCACCTCTTTTAGGGAAAGGCCAGTACATACGGTTCTCTTGCAGGAGACATATTTCAGAGGAACTTTCTCTGATAGCTTTCAGAACCATCATTACTGTTCTCAGCTAGAGACCAGGGGTGGTATTTGAGGTTCAGATTAAATAAGAAGTTTTGGATAGATCCCTTGAGTAGACAAAATATAAATACATATAAATATTGCCTACTTTTCTACTTCATACTAATGTTGAAGACTCCAGGTCGATAAAAATGGTTTTATCATGTACCTTTCCACGTCAAAGGCACCTGTTATGGTTATCGCTCTTTGGGGAAAAGGGGCACCCAGTGACATTTTGTGCAACCATTCCAGCGCAATCATAGTGACACGTTAAAATTCCCACACTCCATCAGTTACAGAGCGAGCACATCAAGAGAACACATTTGAGTCCCTTTCACTGAAAAGTTCCATTCACTGACTCCTTCCTGGGTTGGGCACAAGATGGGCTAAGGAATGGACTGTGTTTGAGAAAACAGTATGAGAAATGCGGACAGCTTTCCAAGGACAGGCAAGAACCTTGACCCATTTCTGAAGCAACGGAGCATTCAATGGGAAGACCCCTACCCCTGTTTGTCTACTGTACTCTACTTCTCCCACTTCTGCTGGTCCCTCTCAAGTTTGTCCAGGTACTTACCTGGAAACTCTCCTACTTAAACACCTCACGTACTTCCCTGGCCACGTGAGGGCTTTAGCAGATGGAACATGCAAGGCATGAAAGCTCAGGAGAGCAACATCTCTGAGACCCCGCCATGTGGCTCCACCGGAGCCAGGCTAGAGGCTGAGCCTTTGGACAGCTCCTCACCTGGGACACTGTGATGCCACACTTCTTGGCTAGCTCCTCTTTGGCTTCCTCACTGGGATAAGGGTTGCTGAGATGGGAATAGAAATATTCATTCAGGATTTCCGTCGCTTGCTTGTTGAAGTTCCGTCTCTTCCGCCTTCAGAAAGAGAAAGGAAAGAACGACAAAAAAAAGTTCACACCAAATACATATAAAGAGGGAGAGACGAGAATCTACTTCTGTGAAAAGACAGATTTTTGAGCAAAAAGTGGATTAGAGAAAATTTGCACCAAGGGGCCGGCTGCCAAAGCCGTCACTGAAAGTATCTGCATGCTGTAGAACCAAGGTATGAATTCAGGTCTGCTTAACTACAAAACCCAACCTCGTTCTTACGTACAAATTGCCTCCTGGCAATTACAAAGACTCTGGAGGCTTCCATTAAAAATAAGTTATTATTTTCCCTTTATTCCATTCCCAGGTAAATGCTTACAGCATTTTTTTAAAGGCATCTGGGGAAGAGGGTGTGGAAGGCACTGAAATTAGCCCCCTGGACTGTGTGACCTCCCACAGAAGGAGACAAGTAGCACTTTTCAAGCAAGAACAGCTGCTAAATGGTAAAACAAAAGCCCACAGAAATCTCTTCAATACACAGGTCGCTGAAAGGAAGAGAACCACTTTTTGAATAAAAGCATTTTTGTCTTTAAAAAAAAAGTGCTAATTGAACTAATTTAAAGTGAGAAACACTTTACTGCCTCCTCACAGCTAAGGCCCGTAGGCAAGTTGCGGGAGCTGTTTGGGGACGCCAGGCTCACAGTAGAAGCTGGTTGGCCCTCCACAAGGCGGTGGGGACTCCACCTTTAAATTAGCCCCATTAGCGCTTTGCCTTTCTTGCTTTTATCAAAAGCTTTTTCCTTATGGAAGAGATTTCCAGAACATCCTTGGTTATGCCAGGACACAGGATTTCCTGATTTAGCCCAACAGAAAGCACGGAACAGCCTCGCTAGACAAGAAATTCAGCTACTATTGTATTTTCAGGGTCCCACTTGGATTAATTAACACAATAAAGTGCCTGATTTTACCGGATGAACACCATCTGTCCATAGGTATTAACCACATCTGTCCAGACTATGCCAAGCCCAAGTCACTTTCCCAAATCATGCTGAGTTTCTGGGTCACCCAACATCAGAAATTGGGCAGAATGGATTAAAAAAAAAAAGCCCAACTCAAAAAATAGGCATTTGTTAAAAGTCCTTGTCTGCTGGGAATTTGGGGGAAGATAGCCAAGCGGCCGGCATGGGCTCCAGGCCAGGCTTTAGATAACCTTTGGCTTCTTCTCTGCCCAAAGAAAACAGTTGTCTTAGGCCTGGGGAACTGGACCCTGAAGGCTCCCCTAATTGGGAGAAGCTCAGTTCATTCATTCAGCTGTCTGCATTAGCATCACACTGTATTTTTTGGGAGTCTTCCAACTGAGCTCAAAGGAAGCCTCCCTGGAATGAGCTGGTGGTACGGGGCTGGTGCCGACAAGCTGTTCCTGACTCGCTTCTCACACTGCTGTGCAACATTCCCTGGGCGGTCTCCCCGACTCTGATGGGATCCCTTATTACACTGCTCTCAGCGGCTGTCTCCACGGAGGGCCTTGGAAATCCCAAGATCAAGACTTGTCAGGACTTCAGGACACCCAGTGAAAAGGAGACGCTTCTGACCATAAGGTTCTTTGAGCTAGACACCTGGCTTTGGCTTGAAGTGGTATCAGCTTGGTGAGTTAACATTTGTGACTTCGAGCCAATCAAAAGCCTTGGGAGTTAGGTATCTGGGTGTTTAATGTTAAGGAATGTGGAGGTTGATCGAATAGTACTGGATAAATGTGGCATTTTAGGAATGAAACCTTTTGAATCAGAGTGAGTCAAGAGTGGGAGGTGTAGGCACTCCAGACACTGTTGCTAAATACCAAATGCATTACCTCCTGCCCCAGCGACTCTCCTAAGAGTCACTGCCCGTCTACCACCACAATCCCCAGGCACTTCCAACACACTCTGTATCTCCAAAACTCGCATCGCATTTCACCCAAACCAGCTCCATTGTCTTCCTTCCCCACATCACCATGGACACGGACGGTACAGTGTGTCTAATTTGTTCATCCATTTGTTCATTCAAATATTTGAGTACCTAGCAGGTGCCAGAACCTCGGGGTGGTTCTTAACCCATCCTGCTGTCTTACCTTCATCAGATGATGATGCCCCAAAGCAAACCCTGTCAGTTCTATTCTTTCAAATCCAACCCTTTTATTCCAGCCTATTGTCACTCTGTTTTTGAAATGGGTTCAGAGAAGCCACTCTCGATCATGTAATGGTCTGGCTAGTGCTGCACGGTGGTGCTTTCAGCAATAATGGGAATGTTCTAGATCTCTGCTTCCCAGTCTAGCAGCCATGAGCCTGCTTGTGGCCACTGAGCAGCTCGAATGTGGCTGGTGTAACTGGAGCGGGACGTTCTGAAACTTTATTGATTTCAATGTAATTCAGTTTGCGTTAATTTAAATTTAAAAATCAAATAGCCACTTACCAGACAGTGCAAACTCTAGCCCGATGCATTCCAGAAACACTTTCTGGAAGGCGTGAACTCACAGCCCTGCTACACACCACCAAAAGCATGAAATGTCTCTCAAACCTCTTGCTTTAGTCTATTCTGTAATGTACACAATGTTTATCTTAAAAGGAAAATGATCTTCCCCTGCATATTTAAGTAAAATGGGGAAGATACTTCATACTTATTCTGTGTTCACCCAGTTTGAGGAGCACGGGGGCTTTAATAGTGGGGTCCTACTGTGTCCCCCGTCCCATTCAGCTCGTCCTCAAGAGAAGCACTACAGTAATTCTCCCAGACCATGGATCTGATCATGTCACAATAATAGTAATGGTAATGATAATAATAATAAAATATAAATACAATAAATAAGATAATAAGTAATATATAATGTGGTGATCCCTAATATATTAAGGAAGCACTGTGTGAATTATGGTGTGAATACCATATTCCAACCCTATACTAAGTTTTTTTTTCTTCATATTATCTTATTTATTCCTGTGCATAGGATTAGCCCCATTTTACAGACAAGAGTCCTAGGGAGGATAGGGCACTTAGCCCACCTTACAAAGGATGCCAGAATTTGAACCCAAGCAGTGCAGTTTGAGAACTTAAGCTCTAAATGACGGCATTCCCTCCTTAAACAGCTCTAACGGTTTCTGCCGTTTCTCAGGACAAATCTGAAGTCTTCATGGGTACAGTTAAGGGTCTTCAGTGGACCTTCCTATCCCTAGTGCCTCATCTCCCCCAGTCCTAAACACGCTCTGCACAATTTCGTCTAGCCACATCATATGCCTGCTTCTCCATGCCCCCAAAGACACTCGTGACTTTTACACTCCCGTGCCTCTTCACACCAACCTGTGTATTTCTCTCCCACAGCATTTGCCACAGGTTTACCTAGGTCTCCCCGGCTAAACAAGTTCCTCAAGGGAAGGAGCCACGTGTCCCTCATCTTTGAAACCCTAGCGCCTCACACACAGTAAGCATTCCAGCTAAGTAATGCTTGTTGATGTTGGCTTACATTGTTTCACTTTGCCCATGATAGTCTTTCTGTTTGGCAAACACACTGCTCGCTCTGGGATCCCAAACTGTCTGCCCTCTCCCACATTCTGCCACCCCCTCAGGTGGCACTGGGAGAGGTACTTCACGAGGAACACGCTATTTTATGTTCACTCATAAGAGTGTCTGTTTGTCCCACAAGATTAGGAGCTCCTTGAAGGTAAGACCCTTATTTATATGCTGTTTTTTTCCCTCTTAGTTCTTCTAGTGGCTACTACAGCATCCGGCAGAGAGTAAAACTCAATGAGATAAATCAGTCTAAATACAGGCCAGTCAGCCCAGACCTTCCTGCATGTCCTTCCCTCTCGTTGCCTGCCTTCCACTTTACTACTTCATTTAACATAATCCCTCTCTCGGGGTGAAATGAAGAGGTGTCTTCCAGCTGTTTATCCTCTTATTGTTGCCTCCAGCAAAATGTTACTGAACAGAAGTTAAAATTATTGCTTGAAAATCATTAAGAGTGTGTGTAAGTTCTCTCTTTCAACTGAGAAAACTGTGTTGAGGGTTCTGACAATAACTTTACCAAGTTTGACAGCACAATGTTTGGGCCATAGCATAAGATAATAAATGCAGAATGAATGAATGAATGAATGAATGGGTGGACGGATTTTTTTTCTGGCACAATTAAGTCAATGTAAGGAAGAGAAAAGGATATGACTTGAATGGACAAACCTGGACCAAGCGCTTAGCTGAGGAGTATGGAAGGCAGAATCCTAAGAAGGTACCAGATTCCAGCCCGGCAACCCCGCCCTCCCCGGAGTATGGGTGGGGCTGTGACAAAGAAAGGATATCCGTCCTGTTAGTTTAGGGAAATTAGGTTAAAGCCTTAAATTGGTGAGATTCTCTTGCTGGCTTCCAGGAACAAAGCAAGCAGTAAAGACGCGAGCTGGCCGGAGGGAGCGAATGGCTTCTGGGAGCTGGGGACCTCAGTCCCACAACCACAAGGAACTGAATTCTGCCCACATCAGGAATGAGCTTGGAAGAGGACCCTGAGCCTCCGATGAGATCATGGGCTCTGCTGACACCTGGATTACAGCTTTGTGAGACTAGGGCTGAGGATCCTGTTGAACTGTGCCCAGATGCCTAAACCACAGAAACTGTTCAATAGTATCTTTGTGTTGTTTTAAGCTGCTAAATTTGCGATAATCTGTTAGGTGGCAACAGAAAACGGAGACAAGGAGTATTTTGTAACAAAGTAGCGCCATTCGATTCCACACCCCTGTGACATTACAGCGACTAATGCTGTTACTAAGTCAAACTTCCCTTGTATTTCATTTGTCTTCCACCAAATCCTTCACTGATGAAGCCCTGCCCCTCAGATACACGTGGCTATCAGCACCGGTTTCTCTTTCTTACTGAGGTTTGTTTAGCTAGCTCTCTAACTACAGCACTGGAAGCAGTGATAGAAACTACCCCAATCACGAGGTCTGGGTAAACATTTCTTTTTTGAGCCCGGAAAGCCATTTGCTCAGCCGTGGGCTGGCATTTGGAGTTACACTCTTTCACCGATACCAAATATACCCTCAAAATAAGTGCTAGTAACAATGACAAAAGCTTAGTTGTTTTAGTTCGGAGACTTGGCTCAGAGGCACTGAATCAAAGGTTGCAACCAAAGCGGGAAAGAGACCCTCTCGTAAGTGATTGTTCTTCTGACGCCAACTGGAACCCTCTAGGCGAAGGCTGGTGGAAGTGACAGGAACGGTGTACAAAGCTCGCCCAGTTTTGAGCCTGACCTTCAACTGCACACAGCACAGTTACCTCGAGCAGAAATCCAACAAGACAAGGATTCCGCCTCTCCCTTCTCCCTGGGTTCTCTCTGGATGAGAATCCAGTCTGGGCCTGACTTTTCTCTTTTTCAATATCTGCCCACACAAATACCAACTCCAGAATTTTAACTAGGGTGGTTTCCATGGGGATGGAAGCAACACACGCAGAGGGGCGGTGGTGGCCAAACAGGCACAGGACCCAGACAGAGGCCACCAGCCACTTGCACTCTGCACTCAACTGCTTTCAAGAAGCCAGGTTGGCAGCAGGTCGCGAGGCGAGGGAGATACATGGGGGCCCTGCTTCAGGGAGACTCTGCCTCCCCACGCCCCCAACCCCCATCACCATGCCCAGCTGGATAAAACTCTCTTTGTGTGAACTTTCTCTTGACTTACCCTACAGAATTCCGGTGGCCCAGAGATGCATCTCGCTAGCTGGTACTCTCAACTCATATTCCATGTGACCCAAAACACACTGAATAAAAGGGAGTTTAGGAGATGCCGGGGAGTTTTAAAGAGGTCTGTGGACTGCAATAACCACAGTTGTGAACAGAGAGAAATACAGGTAACCAAGCTGAATAATGCATGAGTTCGGGGGTGAACAACTTCGAAAAGGAGCAGTGAATCTTTCCGTCTCATTGAAAAGGGACAAAACTGTAGATCATGAAAATGGCACACGACTCTGACACACGTGAAGTTCTAACTGAAATCATAGCCTGGGATGATCTTTAGGAATTGAAGTAATGAATGGTGAAACCTGCATTTATAGAAGCTGGCTAATCTGAGACGGGCCGTCGATCGCAAAGGACACCCACACCCTGAAAACATGTCTGCTAGATCAATGATTAAAACCCTCCTCTCGAGTATATGAAAGATAGGATTATCACCATCTTGCAGGCTGCATGTCAAAAATTAAAGAAACCAGAAGGATCTGGATAAATCCACTGGTCTAGAGAGTATGGGCCAAGAACTGATTACTGGTTCTCTGTTCTCAGTTTTTATCTTTTTTTTTTTAAGAGGACCTCTCTTTCTTTTTTTTTTTTAAATTTTATTTATTTGTCAGAGAGAGAGAGAGAGAGAGAGAAAGCATGATTCGGGGAGGGGCAGAAGGAGAGAGAGAAGCGGGCTCCCCGCTGAGCAAGGAGCCCAATGCAGGACTCGATTCCAGGACCCCAGGATCATGACCTGAGCTGAAGGCAGATGCTCAACTGACTGAGTCACTCAGGTGCCCTGAGGACCTTTCTATCCAGGGTTTCTTTGACTGAATTCTATGAACTCACAAGTGAGGTCACGAGTAACAATGCCCGATGGAAAACATCAAACCCTGATTGAAAATTTGGCGCATAGCAGACCAGCCCCTGCTCCTCCGGGCCCACGGGACCAGGTCCTATTCCTCTTTGTGCTCCGGAAACTTAGCTCAGAGGATGCCACATGGCGATCTACTTAAAAATATTTGTTAGGCTGAACTCAGTGCACTCTCTACCTGTCTGTAATGTAGAAAAGATCACAGCTCTCAAGCTGCACCGTCTTTCTGGAGAACGTGGGTCACGGCGGCATCCAGTGAGGCCGCCCCAGCCCAGAGCTACAACACACACCTGTAAAAGGGGTACTGAGTGGGATGAAAATGCTGTCATTGCTCTCACCCACCTCAGTCACCCCTGCTTCTCACTCAGAGTGAGTGGCAGGGGTAAGAGAAAGCATCCTCTCTCATTACATGGTTTCCTATTTGGAGCTGTCCAAAACCATTGGCTTATGGAGTCTTGGCAGTCTCCCTCCCCAGACCCCAGAAGCTTCTGCAGGCTGCCATTCTGCTTGGCCTCTGACATGGTGAAAATGCAGCTTTTAGAGAGGGACAGGTGTGGGTCCCAACCCTGCATCCGGGATCCCCCCGGGGGACAGGTGGCCCCGTCGGTGACTCACCGCGCATCCAGAAACCGGGAGCGCAGGATCATGACGGCCTCGCATGTGCTCTGCTTGAGCTGCATCTGGATGGAGCTGAACTTGCGGTGAATGATGCTGACCATCCGCTCAATCTCCTTTGGGGAGATGGGCCTGGTCCGGCTCTGCTCCCGCAGGAGGTTCATCACGTGGGTGGTAAACTCGTTGCATGCCTGGAATGGCAGGACAGTAAACACCGGCGCGTGTGGAGGGTCCGGGCCTGGACGGAGGGCCGCGTGGGCTTTTCTAGAGACTCGCACACGTGGAGACAACTCAGCTAGTCTGTGGGGGTTTTGTCACATCAGAGGGATAAAATAAATGACTGGCCTAGAAATACCTTTCATCCTGTTTGACTCTAACTTTGGCCACAATTGAGATTTTCCTAAAGGGTAAAGAGAAATCTTAATCATTTTTTTCCCATGTATTTTACTACAGTGAAAGGTTGGCACCAGGAATCCTAGTACAAAATACACCCCACAACCCTTTACCCCAATGTTAACAGCGAAAGAGAGTTTGGGGTCAGATACAGCACAAACTTCTACCTTGCTCATTATCTCTGATATATTAGAACCTCCACATGTCCAGTTTTGGGATGCGTCAACAGCCCGAAGGACAGAATCATGAAATTAAAAGCTAATTCTTCCGGGAGATTTCTCATCCACCTATTTCTCCTTTCAGTTTTATTACGAGAATTCCCTCCTCTGCTGGCCTCCTGAAGACCCACTATATCCGCAACAGAAACTGGAATCTGTCCTCAGAGGCCTTGTAGAAGTAGCATCAACACATGATGGAGAGAATTCAGGAGCCATCCCTGCAGAAAGGAAACCTCTCCAGTTAGACCCACATACCATCAGCTCTGGAGGTGAGGTTAAAGATCGCTTTGCCTTCCGCCTCCTTATTTTCCAGGTGTGTAAACTGTGTGGGTGGGGGGCAGAGGAGGGCCTTTTTCCTAAGGCCCACAGCAAAAAGGGAGCAGCCGAGCCAGGACCTGAACACTTCTTATTCCAAGCTGGGGACTTCTGTCCTTTCCCAGAGCCCAAACTTGCTCCTCTGCACACCATTGGCCTTCCTTTTGGTGACTATTAGTTAACATTTGAAGTCTGCTTTCCTTAGCGGAGCCCTCAGATGAAAATATCTATTCACGGGTTAACCTACAGTAATGTTATAAGACTATATTAGATTTGTAATGGAACAGACAAGATGGTCTTTCACAGTCGAAGAACTAGGGACTCAAAGGGCTCCAACTTAGTATCAATACCAGAAGCACACTCATTAATGATAACACTGCATTTACAGCACAAAGCCTCTCTCCTATCTGTCAGGAATGCAGTTAACAACGACACATTCACTCCTCGTTTCTCTAAGAAATCCTTCGAGGTTGGTCGGCCAAAGATAGCTCGGCAGATGCATCCGCCGGGCTGCATCTACACTGGGGACTGGGAGGCCTGGTCTTCGAGCCCGCCTCCATGAGTGTCTGGGCAAAGCCTTTCACCACTCGGTGCCTCATTTTATTTGTCAGAGGTATTGGATTCAAGCATTCCTCCCCTTGAGCAAGGCCAGCAGTGCCATGGTCTTGTACAGTGACCTGCGGATGAAGTGAACTGTGCTCACGGACACAGCAGAGTGGGCAAGAGGGGCCTGGACGGCCTGCATACAGACGCTGTCTCTGGGACTCACTTCACTGTGGGACCTTGGAAAGTTACCTAACCTCTCTGGGACTTGTCTTCCTTATTTGTGAAATAGGGGTGGCAGTAACCCACCTCAAACGGTATAGTAAGGGTCAGAGGAGTTACTAGGTGTGTGTCTGGCTATGTGAGGATATATCCGGGAGCCAGTTTCCCTCTTGGTAAAATGAAACAGGGTCATGATTACCTTCTTTCTCCTCTGCAGGCCCATGCTGAAGATACATCCATAGATCAGATCCATCTAGCATTCTGCTCTCCACCAAGAAAATTTCTATATAAACCCCAGATCTGTATGATAAGCTTCTTCCCTGCCGACCCACCCCCCACTTATAAACAAAGAGAAAGACATAAGGCATGGCATCGAGTTGATTCTAAGAGGCCACGGGGTGGGGAGTGCAGGGTTAGGCACAGAGCAAGCATCCCGACCAGCTCCATGGGCAAACACGGCCCCTTGCTGGCCTGCAGCCTCCTCACCTGGTGGGGGCTCCAACAGGGGAGGGGCTGGATGTGAGGAGGCATTGTCAAGTGTACTCCTCTCCGCTGGGGAGTCCCAGTGGCTGGGCTAATAATAACGTGTGTCATTACAGGGAATAAAAATACTCACAGTATCTGATGTTTATTCAAGACATTTTATCCTGGAGTCCTTTCTGCTCTGCCATAAACAGACAGTGGGATCTTTTCACCCACTGCTGAGGTGGGAACAAGGCAGCTGCTGAACAGCTGCTCAGGAACACACAACAGAGAGCGAAGACCAGTTCCAAGTCCATTTTAGACGGACAGGACGTGACGATCCAGGTTTTTCCAGGAACGACCCACACCACGTCCTCCTCAGGTCCTGCAAGCCTGTGGTTTTGGAAGCCGGGCTGCCCCTGTTAGGTCCGGCATTCCCGATACGACAGTTGGGGTGACAACTGCTAATTAAAGAGAACCCTCACAGGCTGGAATTTCTGAGACAGGGGACAAGGGCAGGGGGTGGGGAGCCTCTGCTGTGGACAGTCATAAAGGCAGTCATTTTCGAGAGCTGCCATGCACCCCAGGCGCCCCTAAGAGAGTCGAGGATTTCAAAGGGAAATCCTTCGAACCTTGCCCAAGGTCCAGGTCAAGGGCGTTGCTGGGAGCCACTGACTAAAGACCAGCCCTCTCAGAATGTCCTGCTCGAGATGCCAGAGTTTTAAGCTTCCCTCCTGCACTCTGGTTAGCCCGTCTTCTTCCCTTCCTCCTTCAAACTGGATTTGGTGCCAATCTCAGCAAAGAACATGACAGGGATTTAGGATTCTTTTTAGCTGTGAACCGACTAACCCAGCCCGGTTCAGCCCTACAGATTTAGCCTCACCCAGGCCCCAGCAGCATTACTTCTCAAAGCTGGAGAACCCTGCAAAGCCACAAGCATCCGTTTTTTAAATGACACTTGGAACAAAATTCAGCCTTCTGACATCACGGTTTTATCTATTAGAAGATACCAGCTCTTAAATACCTTACTCCCTCCATGATCTGCTAGAAAAGCGCTTTACCAACACCCTTTACTGTAATAAAATAATTTCCTTCCTTTCTTTCTAATGAAAATCTCTAGAAGCTTTCTTTATTTAATAACCTCAGGGTGAAACGATGGCTGATTCAGATAGGTGGTTCTTTTTCTTTTTTTTAAGGGATGGGGTTGAGGAGGGCCATGATACCTAATTAGCAGAAAGCTAATTGATGGTCTAGTTACCTATCACCACCATACTAAAAACGTTTTAAAACGAACAAAAATAACAGAGTCAACGATTAAAAGCCAATTTGGCAACTTCATTCACTCAAGTACTAAAGTAGAGAGCAATGTTTTTACTTTACTGAAGTTTCCTGATTTTATTTTATTTTTTTATTTTTTAAAGATTTCATTTATTTATTTTAGAGAGAGAGAAACAGAGAGCTTGAGCGGGGGGGGGGGGGGGACAGAGGGAGAGAATCTCAAGCAGACTCTCCACTAGCATGAAACCTGGCGCAGGGCTTGATCTCATGACTTGAGCCGAATTCAAGAGTCGGATGCTTAGCCAACTGAGTTACCCAGGTGCCCCTGAGGTTTTCTGATTTTAAAAAAGCTCCCACGAGGAACCGTCACAGAAAAATGAAGAAGATATACCTCCCAGACATACTAGCTAGGATCTTAATGGCCTAATTTCCCTACAATCCACTATGTACTATAAGTAACGATGTAACTAGCACTAGTAAATTACGAAGTGCCTAAAGTGTGTTAAATAGGATTCAGTTCTTATCCAGAAAATGTCCATATAACTAAGGAAATGATTTTTTTTGTATTTTTAAGAATAAGAGATATAGACGACTACACCCCCCCCCCCACTTATGTAATTTGTTCTGTACTGATGGGAGTCTCTCCTTAAATTTCTGGTTTCCAACTTCTTTATTATTTAAAGCAGGTAGATAGCCTTGAGAAGTTTCTGAAGGAGAATATTATTACCCCAGCCTCTCTCGTCCACGGAAGTAACAGAAGACAAGCTGACTCCTTAACGGCCTACACAAGTCCACACTCTCTCTGTATGGAGTGCGACTAGTCAGGTGGTGTTCCGATAAGAGTCCTTGGATTAAGGGTCAGAAACTGGATTCCAAGGCCACCCCTGTCCCTCATTGGACGTCTGACCCACATACACAACATAAGCCCTCTGATCTCCATCTCCTCACCTGTGTCAAAATGGAGAGGCTGACCATGCCTGTCCTGGGTACCCAACCACAAAATGACCTTGAGCAACAAGTGCAACTGGCAGAAGTTAGCAGTCAGTTCTTCTATGTTGCTGACAACCTGAGCTAAGAACAGAGCCAGTTTTCAGCAGCTACCAGGCTAATATCCATCCCAGTTACGGGTTTAATGGGGGGAGGGGGGAAGGCCACCCTCTGGGTTCTTCTTGTACCCCTGGAGTGTGGTGAGAGTTAACCTGGATGGCAAGTCTAGACAGGCTGTTTTGCCAGGAACCAGGCTTAGTCTTGAAGGTAAGGTAGGAACAGCACTGAGTAGGGAGAACTCAATAGGCCAGCTAGGAACCTTTATAGGAAATGTCCCCCTCTGTCTTCCCAAGCTATCCCATGGGTTAGGGCCAACTGAACTCTTAACATGATGGATCAGGTCAGGAAAACTTCAGGGATCAGCCAGCTCTCTGGGTTCAGCATCCCCTGAGATCTCAGGAAGTGTCTACATGAGCCAACACTGTGGTAAGAACATTTGCTCTTTCCTGAGAAGGCGAAAGGCAGTGACTCACAGGTTCTACCGTAAGATCGCTGCTATTCTCCTCCCCTCAAACCGTCCCTACGCCTATCTGATGGTTGAGTTGCGCCATGCTTGGCTGCAAGCTTCACAGCAGTCCCCCCCCCCACCCCCCATAAAAGAAGGGACTTGGTAGAAATCCATTTCGAAGGTAGATAGGAGTGCAATGACGAAACTCTCTTCACTTTAAATTTTAAAATACCCATTTCTATTTTAAAAATTTAAATTTTCTATTAGGTTTGCATTTGCCTTCTACCTAGACAGTCGTAAGTGGACTAGAGAGGGTCTTCTGCCTTTGCTTTTTCTCCCTCTTCTTTTGTGACTCTTAAAAAAAGAATAGGAAACCAGAAAGCTAAGAATTCAAGGAAAGTAAGTTAACTATAGAACTTCAGGATAATGTTGCATCCAACAAGGTGACAACAAACATATCTGTCACCTACTGATGGAAGAAAGGCCGATATAAGGGACTCCTATTAAAGTAGTATTGCTCATACAGACCCAAGGAAGGAGAACTGATATGTAAAGTCCCGTGTGCGTGTGTGTGTTGTGTGTGTGTTGTGTGTGTGTGTGTGTGTGTGTGTGTGTGTGTGTATGGGGAGGGCCTCTTGGAGAGAGCAGCTCTGTTATAATTAGAGTACCTTACATTTATATATACTGCTTTGTAATTTAAAGCCTTCCTTATGCTCTTCTTCATATGGTTTTTATGGTCCTGTGATATCCTTGACTCCAAATCTACAGCTCTTTGCCGTACATCACCAGCTTTGGGGTAAGACTACGTGGACCACTGTGCCACACAGACCATCGGTGGAGTGTCAGGATTGGAATCCAACTTTGTTGATGACAGGGGTTCCCTGAGCCCTTCTCTACTCTTCTTATGGAGGGAGGTGAGCATCGCATTCCGTATCACGTATCAAACGAACAGGTCTGATTCTCACTTGAGCTGAATCTGGGTAGAGCAAGGGACTTTAAGGCCAAGTTTTAGTATGTTTTCCCATACGGTTCCATGAGTACTGGGAAGATGAGGAATCCTCCGCAAATACGGAGCAAAAGAAGGCCGTACGAGTCAACGACCTCCCCACAGGTCAGGTGGTGACTGTCAATGACCTCTTTTACCCCATGAGACCCGGGCTACAGGCCATGGGCAAATGTTCTAGAGCCCCCACTTGAACATTTCTTATATTGGCTATTAATGTTTCCTGAGATCATCACTTACAACTTAAGTTTTTAAAATGCCTTTACGGCCAGTGTGCCTGGGTTTTTAACAGGGGACACTGAAGACTCAGTGGCCTCCAGTCCAGCCAGGGGCTCAGTGCAGAAATGCAGAGGCTGGCCCTTGGGGCTCTGCAAGCCCCCTGAGGCCCGAGGCTCTTCACCCTCCCTCCTAAAGGGCCGGGGTGCCCAACGCCCCCATGCCACGGTTACCTGCTCGTACTTCTCCAGCTCCGTGTGGTAGATCTGTCTGATCTGGGACAGCTTGGCTCTGTAGTCGGAGTGCTCCACTGAGTTGTCGGAGCCCGCGCCCCCCGAAGCCGCCGCTGCCGCTGCCGCCGCTGCCGAACCACCACCCTTCTCGGGGCCCGCCACCCCCTCTGCCAGCAGCATGTTGTCCAGTCGCATCAGCTGGGGGTCTGTCGGCTCCTCCTCCTGGGCTCCCCGGATACTCAAGACTGCAGGGGGACACAGCGGAGGGAAGGGTTAATGGTACCCCAACGCAAGCAAATGAAGAAAACCGAAAAGCGATGTCGTACCACTGGCGCAGCAAATTACCAAGGTGCTTGCAACGTGGCGGGTGCAGAAGGGGTGAAGGACCAGGCCAGGGGGACCAGGAGGGGGAGAGAATGCAAGGAGAGGCTTGCTTTGTTCCAGAATGATGCTCCACTTATGAGAGCTACCCAGAATGGTCCAATTCATGGAGGCAGAAAGTAGAGGGGCGCAGGGCGGGGGCTGGCAGTCAGTGTTTCATGGGGACAGACTTTCCCAAAGGCAAGAGGGATGGTGAGTGCATTTAACGTTGCTGAACTGTATCCTGGGCACTGAAAAACGGGTAAAATGATAACTCGTGTTATGTAGATGTTACTGCAAGAAATTTCAGAAGTACAAAAAATTAATTATAGCAGAAGACAATTTTCACGTTCATCCCCAAACTGCCAAATTTTTAATCCAAGGCAAGACATTTCCCTCTGTTTCTAATTTTAGATTTTGTGAGTTTGTGGTTTTACACTCGTTGACTTTATACTATTTGATCGGCCTAAATTTTCGATTCCAAAATAACCTAAGTCACATAAATCCAGTCGTTTTGGACTGGAATCTTGAGACCTTTCCCCAAGACCAGCAGGGAGAGTACAGAAGTTTAAAACAGCAAGAAGATATATTATATGTCAATTATTCTTCAAGAAAAAATAAAATAAAATAAGAAAATAAAACAGCAGGAAGACAGACTGGCCATCAAGTAGGGATGTTTCTCTCTGGACACTGAGATCTCTTCATTCCAGGTGACGACTGTCCTGTTGGAAACCAGGGGGAGGCCCATTGGACAAGCTGTTTCAGGCGTTCAGAGAAACCACGTAGGATGGAGGAGGCTCAGATCAATGAAATGGCTGCTTTTTATTAAAACACCATGGCCATTTGGGTGGGGGAGGGGGCTGGGACTGAAAGAGACCAAGTGTTTTAGTAAAATCAGCAGAAGAGCTAGGCAGTCTCCTTTTACTACCATCTTACAACCTGCCATAAAATAAATCACTCATCTAAACCCAGTTTAGCTGTCAGCAGTCAAGCCTTTGTTGAGAGGGAACATGAGAAGAATTTCCAATTTAAAAAAGGTGAAAAAAGTTTGGGGGTAAGGGAGGAAAGGAGGGAAGTGATTCCAGGCAGAGGAGAAGGAGCCATGGATGGGGACGGGGCCATGGCAAGCACTTTGTGGCTTGATGCATACATGAGCGCTGGAACAATCAGAGAATCAAGAGCTGTTTCCAGGTGGGGTGCATCTGGGGAGCCCCGGGAGGTGGTGCCTGTTCTAGGTGTCTCCTGAGCCCTAGCAGGACAGCCCCGGGGTGGGCGGGGGGTGGGGGGGAACCGGGAAGGTGGCTATGAGCTCAATACGAGGGACGCAGAGATGTTTGGGGCGTCCCATCACGTATAATACCAGCATAACCACACGCTCCTGGCTTCCACCAGGCACGACAAGAACCAACGTCGAGCGGTGTTCAGAAGGAAATCCCAAGTCCTGTGCTGCATGGGACCCTGCAGTATGGCCTTCATGAAACAGGAGACAGTCAAGTGGCCCGCTGAGCCACGTGGCTCAGGAGTGGCAGCAAGGAGCAGAGGATTAAAGGGAGAAAAGCGGTGAAGTGAGGATAGAGGAGGGTAGGGCAGATGCAGGGAGGGTGGCTAGCTGGGGAGGAAAGAAGGAAGCCCACCCCTGTACACAAACACCGAACACCTCTGGACTCAGGCTCCTCTCCTCTCACACCTGAGTCCAGAATGTTCCGCGGCACTAAAATAAAATCGCCGTATCAGTAACGGCCTTGTGGAGGTTTGTGTTGTGGACGTCCTTCCAGTGAAATCCTTCTTTTGTAGGTCCAGGAGACGAATTGGGACATTGCCCCTCGGACTGGCCTTTGAATAACATTCAGTCCTGTTATTCTGTGCCTTGAGTTCATTTACCCAAACCTCCAAAGTCCTCCGAAGAACCTATCGTCACTCACAGAGATTTCCTTAAGAAAACAATTCAATGCTCTACTCATTTCCTGAATTAGAGACCTTTCCAGTCCCTAAAGGTGCAGAAAGGAACGGGACCACCTGAGCACCTGGCGGTGGGGCCCAGAATTCCTCACCTCTACAGGTGATGGCATTTGTGTGTGGGGTCTTATGGGGGTTTCTCTACTGAACTTCATTTAGCAAGTTTTATTTGCTTTATCAACAAAAACATTTATGGGTCGTTTAAAAGATTCACCTCGGGCTATTCTTAATAAACAAACGTAATTGTTCCCCTTTAGCTTGGTCATTAAATAAATTGTGCAAAATCCTACTCTCCAACCCACCCTACTGAATCTTGTGTTGCATATCCTCCAGAAGAGGCCAAAGACTCTAGGAGAGCAGTCTCCGAAGCTGACAGTGGTAGTGCCTCCTAGTGGGTCCTCCTGGTCCTTCCATAACCAATCCGTCACGCACAGTGAAGATCTTCTATTAATTTCTGGTCTCAACAAAGGTAGCAAAGAGAAAGAGAGCAATGTCATCCTAATGCTCAGGATGTGCCCCCCTAGGGCTAGCCTACAACCTGTCCGCCCCAGATGATGGCAAGGATCCTCTCAGCCCGTGTGCCCAGGACTGCCTCGCTCACGCAGCCAACTTATTCCTCCAGCAAAGTTCCATTCATTCTGAGAGAAGTAGGAGAAGCAGAGATAGGCATCCACAGACCACAGCGCTGGTCCCAGTTCCCTCCAGGTACTACGCAGGTAACCATGGGCAGGTTACTACCACCGATATTTACTTCTGAGAATATTTCTCCCTTCCAGACCCACATAGCTCACCTACACCTCCGCTCAACGTTTTCTTTTCAACCATCAGTGGGATGCACAGACTATTCACACAAACTCTGCACACCTACCTAAGTAACATTTTGCTGGGCTTGAAATCTAACTGGTTTTAAATGAAATAAGGAAGAAAATTGCTAAGACTAGCACAGGATGCTGAAAGGTATCGCTGCAGGCCCCTCACCACCAAGGAAACCTTAGGACAGTCACACAAGCGCAAAGCACTCACCTACACGGACTCCTTCCTCCCCGGCCCCACCCACGTATAAGGGATACGTTTAGTCGAGGAGGAAAAAAAAAAATAGGGGAGTATTAGCACTCCACTTAGCTTTTGTATCATTTTATGAATCCTGTAAACAAATACTCTTCAAAAACAAATTTGGATTTAATAAGATTTAATAAAATTGGCTTCCAAATGTGGCTAATAAGAAATTGGTATGATAGAATTCAATGCACGTTAATGTATACATTGCTTGCCTTTATACGTAGAGTTCAGGACACGTACATAGGTCCCAAACCAGAGATCTGATGAAAAGAGAAGAATATAAAGATGGGGGGTGGGGGGTGGGGGAGAAGCAGTCCTCTTCAAATTACACTCTTTAAATTATACTGAAATCATTATGAAAAGAAAAAAATTCAGAGTATGTGTCAGAATCCCCCGCCATATGTAATATATATACACATGATATATATCATGTGTACATATACTGTGTGTGTGTATATATATAATGTATATACATGTGTGTATATATACATATAATGTGTGTATATATGTACATATATGTGTGTATATACATAACGTATGTGTGTATATCACGTGTGTATACATAGTATTTATATATAATGTGTGCATATATAATGTATATATGTAACGTGTATATATATATACCATGTATATATGGGATATACATATATAGTGTGTGTGTAAATATACAGGAACAATACAAACAGTATAAACGAGAACATCTTCTACTTCTCATAGAAGATTCTGGTTCTGAGGGTCTTGGGCTGTGTCTGTGCACTTGGAGGAGGCATGGATGGACCAATAAACTGCCTGCACTTCATTTCTATCCAGAAGGATAATCCGTGTGAACCATTATAAAAATGGGTGTTAGGATTCACGGATACGGAAACTGTTCGGCGAGTCATTTAAAAAAGAATCCCTCCAACATTAAATAAATAAATGAAAAGGGTGATATGTCTAAGCAGAACTGATGCTACCTATTTATTGCTTGAAGCCAGCACTCTGGTGTGTAGGAGACAAAATGATTATTTAAAAGCTCCTTTTTATCTCTGTGGCACCATGCAAGACTCAAATGAACCTTTCGCCAGGACACCAGAGATGTTAACACTCATCCTCCAAGATCCAATTTCAACCAGCGGAGCTGTTACCTAATCCAGCAACCATCACAAATGATCAGGTTTCTGCTTCCCTGACGGGCACCCGGCGCTCTCCCCTCCCCCTGGCTCCCCAGTCCAGCAGCTTTTCCTGAGCCAGGTTTTAAAGGGCCAAGTTCCCTGTTTACGCCCGTGTGCGCAGGGTCTTAGCAGTCAGGAGTCAGGTCTGGACACGTCCACTGCCAGAGAACGTAATCAAGCGCAGTGGGCTCGCTATCCAGAGTGGTTGCTCAACGAGGTGGTTAACCCTTTTGGTAATGACTGTCAAAGGAGGAGTCTACTCCTCAGGAATCTACCCCCTTGTGTCTGAGGCCAGTCAGGGCAGGTGAGTGATTCATGTAGAAACTGTCACAACCCTTTGAAAAGCATCCGATGTCACATCCACCTTGCTGCCATGGCTGGCAGGGGTGTGTGTGTGTGTGTGTGTGTGTTAATTCTTTGGTCAAACTCCCAAGATAAGGAGACTGTCACAGCCCTGTCGGAGCTGCTCTCACAACGGGTCTCCTGCTGTTCCTTCTTTCTTTATTTTCCTTCAAAGAAGGAGAAAAACAAACCAAACCCAAAGGCATATTCAGGATCGTTGGCAGGAGGGCTGTGGGCTGCTTGTTTTGTCTTTGCCTGAACAACACGGACCCCGAGCAGCTCCAGCCAAGGCCCACTAGAGGGCACTCTTTCTTCACCGAGGACGGGTGCCGCAGGGAGGGTCCGGCGGTTTCCAGTCCCCAGGTTAGCAGTGGGCAAGATGCCCCTGCTTAGATGCAACTTCCACTGTGGGGCAGGCATGGGGGAAGGAGGGCAGATCTACAGAGAGGGTTGTCTTCAGACTTGGACAGTAGTCCAGGGACCCAAAGGTGGGCTGAGGGACAGAAATGTTTGTAGAGACAGAGACAAGGGGGGTTGTGGGGGGAGAGAGAAAGAGAAAGAGAGAGAACAGAGACAGACAGGTGGTTTGAGAAGGAGCACGAGGTGGTCTCCCCAGGATGGATGCCCTCACACTCTCTGGCCAATGTCTTTGCTTGACTGGAAGGCAGGAGACTTAAGCCCCGTGCAGGGTGTTCTGTCCATGGGCTAGTCTTCACTACCCATGACCCAGAGAACAGTCAGGAGAGGGGAACTCTCCCGGCCTCAGCCCAAGACTGCTCTGCCGTCTCCCAGTGGGTCAGAGCTTTGGAGAAAAGTGTGGGATGCAAATACGTTGTGCCTGCCTTTTTAGAAATACAGGCAATTCCTTGCCTCCTGAAAATATCACAGTCACCCCTTTCGTTTGTTCATAAAGTACTTGCATGCACTGAACTTGTATCACCTTATAAAACATGAAGGCCAAACTTCATAGCAGACGATTCAAGACGACAAAGGCAAGGTAACAACAAAGTAACTTTCCCCATCAAAGCAAATGGGACACAGCCAAGACTAGAATCTAGGTCTTAGATACTTTATTCCTGACAACATTAGGATTCTGATTCTTTCACACAAAGGGTGGCTAAGTGGATGTGACATCAATGCGGGGGAGGGGGTGGTGTGTGCACACGCACGCGCACACACACAATGTCTTCCGATGCACAGATGACGAGAAGACGAGATGAGGTAGGGAAGGAAGGAAGGTCTTTCACTGACTTCTTAGTTTCTTTACATTCCTCCAAATCTGATCCTCTTCAGTTACCTCTTTCTGCCAATGGCACCATAACAGAGCCACTGGGCCACGTGACAGAGTGCCCTCTTCCCTCTCAGCCACAGAAATCCACTTACCACAGTCCTATCCTATTTCAAATCTCAGCTCAGCACTCTCCTCCATGAAACCTAACCTAATAATAGCCCCAGATGAACTCCCTCACCTCGGAGCCACCAGAACCTGTGCGGCCACAGGGCATCTCAGAACACCTCAGGTCACACCTGCCAGGCTGCCAGCAAGGCTGTGAGCTCCTGAAAGGCGGTGAGGACCTGTCCTGCATCTGTGGATTCCCCAGGTGGCTTCCTGGAGCCTCCGGCACTAAGCGCCTATTCAGGCATTTCTTAATATGTAAAAAGAGTGAAGGAGGGAAAGATGGCGGATGATGTGACCCAAAGCCCTCGGCCTCACCTTAGGCGGCAGTGGGTCCCTGTGCGCCCCTTCCCCTAGAGGCCAGTGACAGGCTCCGCCCTGGCCAGCATGCTACTGGATAGAAGGTCGTCTCCTCCGCCACCTCTGTCATACCCACCTCAAAAATCTGCCTTTTCAAATCTGACAATTCCAAACAAATCTACGCAGGACCCATAGCCTGGGGGTGTCCCCAGAAAGCCAACATTCTCCATGGTGAAGGCTCCGGGTGCTGTGGAGAGTTTGGCGTGTGACCTACCGGTACCTGGGAAGAATTCCTGGAAGGCCTGATAGCAGCCCCCAGGGAAGGGGCCGTACACAGGATGCTGACCACCAGTGAGCCCTCTGAGGAATGCTCAGACCGCGTACATTACTGACCACCACCTGCCAGGTGCCAGGAACCAGGTGGGTGCTGGGATTTCCAAGAAGAACCGGCCACGGGCTCTGGCTTCATGCAGCCCACGGGTTATCCTCCTCTGGTCCCCTCTCACAAAGGATGCCCACAGCCTTGAGGTCTGTGGTGGGCACAGAAAGTTGCCAGGGTAGGTGGCTGGCACCCAAAAACTCTCTGACACACACCTTCTTCCCCTTCCTCCAGGTTCGTTCTGTTTCCCACAAGCCCAAACACACCCGCAAACCAGAAACTCTTCAGCTTGCGCGGAGAAATGACTATGACATAATTTGATTCTTCGACACCAAAGGGGGGACCACAGTCTCGTGTGAGTGGCTTGCGGCTCAGGCTAGTGCATCCTGACGCTCTTCAATCCTAATTCTTAACCCCTTGTTGGTTTCATGGAAAAGCTTGTTTTTTAAAAAAGATTTTATTTATTTGAGAGAGAGAGAGAGAGAGAACGAGTGGGGAGAGGGACAGAGAGAGAGAGGGAGAAGCAGACTCCCCGCTGAGCAGGGAGCCTGATGCGGGGCTCGATCCCAGGACCCTGGGACCAGGACCAGAGCCAAAGGCAGACACTTAACCGACTAAGCCACCCAGGCGCCCCGGAAAAGCTTATTTTTGTGTGTCTTTAAGAGTTTGTCTGTCAAACAAATGGAAAGAATGAACAATTCAATGCCCTGAATGTTCTAGACCAGAAGGGCTACAGGTCAGTGCTTCTGATTAGCGCGGGGAACCAGCAGCCAGGGGAGGTTAAGACCCTCCAGGCCCTGGTGCTGACGTCCGACACTGCAGTTGGCCTGGGGCCGGCTTGTCAGATGAGAAATCCAAGCTCCTGAAATCTTCAGGTGTTGGAAACCACGCTGGGACTCCGTGCTGTCCGTGTCTCAACCCTTCAGAAGCTCGGGGGCTTGAAGGCAGGACCCCAAGTCTGGGGTCTCTTTAAGGGCCACCATGGATTGAACTATGAAAATAAGATGTCCTGGAGACCTTTCACCTTTCCTTTAGGGTTGTTAGGCAGGTAGGCCAAGCAAGAGGATGTAAGGGCATGAGTCAATCAGCAGCAAGATTTTGAGATTCCTCGAGTATGTCATCCCACAAATACTGAGCATTTCCCACGGTGCCAGGCACAGTGCTGGGCTTCAAAAGAAAATGAGATGCGCTCATTCTCTTCACACGTAGCCAACAGCCACCAAATGTGCAGAGCCTTGTGTGAGGGTTTTGGGCGGGGGTGAAAATAAAATTATATGACACTCTTGAGATGATTTTAAAGTTTGTTTGTTTTTTTGGTTTATGTTTTCGGGTTTTCTTTAGAGAAACACATCATGCCTTTCTTGTCATCTCTCTCTCTGGGCTTAAGGCTTCGGCGGCTCCGGCGGCTCCGGTCACATGCATTCTCTCCTTCTCCAGCGACGCTCGGGCACCGATCCCATTCACACGTCCCCTGCTTGGCACGCCGAGCCTCCCTGGGCCAACTGGCAGAAGGGAGGCTCATGTGCCGGGCAGCAGGCTCCTGCCTTTCTGGATGGGTGCCGGCTGCCTGGGCGAGGGGCTTTGGTCCTTAATAGCTCAAGCTTGGACTGCTTCTCGGGGAACCCCTTTGCCTAAAGAGTTGCCCCTGAAGCTGGGAGGAGGACCTGACCACACCCTGGCTTCGGCCTCAGGCGGCTATGCTTGGCGGTGTGAGGGGAGAGTTCAGTTTGTGAGGCCCGCCGCACACATGGTCACCCATGACTTGAGAAATGGGTTTCCTCCCAAGCTGTACACAGAAAGCATGAAAAACGGGAAGCTACTGGTTGGTGGCCTGTGTTGCATTCCCAGGAGATGCAAGCTTCTCTCTACAACGGCAGTTTCTAGAAGTGACCACTGAGAAAGTGAGAGAAATGTCTCAATATTCTCCTGCCTTAAGATGAGAATGTTCTGTAGCCTGGGGTCCCAAACACATTCTCTGCTCCGTTGCATGTGCTAATATACAATAGATTTCCATATCCCCAGAATGTGTGAGGCTGGGCCCAGGGCTCTCTTCCGTGAGCTCCACAGCACAGTACAAAGGAAGAACACTGGTACACAGCCAGGTACAAGACTCCCACCCTGTGACCCGGCCTCCCTTAAGCTCAGTGTCCTTATCACCCAACAGTCAATAATAAAACCAACCACCCCATAATCCTTGTTAAAGATGAAACAGGGTCATTTTTATAAAAGCACATGTCTGTGCTCGGTAACTGGTAGGTTTTCAACTGTGGGTTAAACCTAAATCAATCCCATTGAAAAAGGTCCCTTTGGGGGAAGAATAAGCAAGCAAGACAGTTTTGGAATTAAGAGTTTGGTTTCCGTATCTCAGGAATCAGCAACCCAGGAGGAACCAGGATAAGTCAATGAGCGTACAGACACACACGCATATGCGCCTTCTACCTCACTGTCTGGGATTTCCAGCGCTTTCTACCTCACTGTCCGGGATTTCCAGGCAGGCTCACACTCACACCATCACAGGCCAAGACACTGATCCTCAGCCAATGGAATAAATTTCTAAATGTCTGTCCTCATTCCCCTTCTTCATTCTTCATGTTCCTTTACTACTCTTCTTCTCCCAAGCACATTAAGAATCCAGCTTCGTCTAAAGCCTGAAGCGTCCCCTCCACACAGAGCCCCTGACTTCAATCTTCCTGAGTCGGGAAGCATCGAGTCTCCCTGAGCTGGCGGAGCTTGCTCAGGAAGGCTCGGTCCTTCTAGAGGCAGAAACACCCTTCTGGGAACCACTTGGCTCTGATGCAGTCTCAACTTGTGTCCAACAAGCTAGCCTGGAAGTCATCTTTCAGATAACTGCTTCCCATTTCCATTAAAAAATATATAACCAAAGAGAGTAAAGACTCTATTCATAATCAAGGTTTGAACAGGCATGTTTCAGTTTCAACTTTTGGGTGGGACTCAGACCTCATGATCATCTTTCTCCGCTGGGGCATCGAGAAACCCCACACTCAAAATGTTAAAATAACCAGATGTTGCCACGTTTCTATCATGTGTGGTCTTACCATCTTGACATCATTTCACTGTCTTAGGACCACAAATGCTTTTCTGGTTCCTGGTGGCAAGTCGGATTTTCTCGCCTGTATTTACAAACTCAGTCGGGGCAGAACTATTTTTTTCCCTCCAACCTTCCAAACAATTTTATCAGAATTTAGTGTGAAATAAAGAACATTCTGTTCCCACACAGAACCTTTCCCAGTTTTTGAGAACCATGGAATAATTCAAAGGCAGGGTTCCTAATGCAATGTGCTACTGACCTTAAGGGGCCTTTACATAAGATAGTGATGATTTAGTCTTAACCCACTCCGTGATTATTTCCAGCTCACCAATCACAGCAGACTAGTGCTAATATCATGTCCTTGTCCTACTGTCAGCTCCCACCTCTGCCAGATCAACGCCATCGACAGTGGTACGCACCCCAAGGACAAACAGAACATGACAGCACGGATGACAAACAGCAGATTCCAGCAGGGCAGACACAGGGTCTGGAATCAAGAAATGAGGTACAACAGGGGCATCTGGGTGGCTCAGTCGGTTGGGTGTCCAACTCTTGATTTTGACTCAGGTCATGATCTCATGGGTCGTGGAACAGAGCCCCGTGTCAGGCTCCATGCTCAGTGGGGAGTCTGCTTGGAATTCTCTCTACCTCTCTCTCTACCCCTTTCCCTGCTCATTCTCTCTCTCTAAAATAAATAAATAAATCTTAAAAAAAAAAAAAAGAGGGGCGCCTGGGTGGCTCAGTTGGTTAAGCATCCAACTCTTGGTTTGGGCTCAGGTCATAAGACCAAGCCCCAGGTCGGGCTCTGAGCTCAGTGCAGAGTCAGCCTGGGATTTTCTCTTCCTCGTCCTCTGCCCCTCCCCCCACTTGTGCACTCTTGCTCGCGTACTCTGTCTCTCAAATAAATTAATTAATTAATTAAATCTTTTTTTTCTTTTAAGAAACGAGGTGCAACATTCTAGTTCACTCCATCCCTTCAGCCTCTTTCACTCCTTCTGCATTAGAAACATGATTCCTTTCATGTGATAAAGAGGATGGGAAGTTGAAGTGGGAGAGAGAAAAAGGACTAGTGTATTTACCTTGAACAGGACAAGAGAAAAGGACTCTCTGAGGCTCAGACTACTACTTCCACTGCAACTACCACAGATAACGAGATCATTTTACATAAGTGTGTATGTTGACTATGCTAATATTATGTCGAGATATGAGATATGATGGAGCACGCATCCATCTCCTACATGGGGCCTGGGAGAGGAGCCTGGGGAAGAGCATGGCAAAGAGTGTTGGCACGAAGAAAAAGGAACAAGTTAATCAGCCAGTTTCTTCGAATATATTCCCGTCTGTAGAAACTGAACATTGGCTTTTAGCTGAGTTCATGGCCCCTGAGAGGAAAGACACTTTCCAGCTTCCCTTGCAGCTAGATGTGGTCATGCCTTAGGTGACAAAATTCTAGTGATAAATGAGTGGAGGTAGGATATAAAACTTCTAGAAATGTCCTTAAAAAGAAGGAATGTCTTTCTCATCTGTTGCTCTGTTCTTTCTGTTAGCTAGAACATGAATATTATGGCTGGAGCCCTAGCAGCTGCTTTGGGCCATGAATTGGCTGGGGAACGGAAGCCCTACTAGGGAGAGAACCAGATAGACGTTATCATACTGTAGAGACCAGCCTGGATGGTCACCTTTGGACTACATGAAAACAAGGAGAAATAAATGCATATTTTGTTTAAGTTAGTTATTTTGGGGTTTGGGAGGTTTTTGTTTGTTTTTGGCAGCCTAGGCAATCGAAGCTATTAAGGAGGAGGAGGAGGAAGAACTCTGCAAGGCAGAGTGGTTTCATGTTGGTTAGTGTGTCAGAGAGGTCATCATAAAGGGGCAGCTTGAAGAACAAGAAGCAAGTCACAGAAAAGCCTGAGTCATCACAGGGGAGAAATTCTTCCTGCAGAAGAAGGTTTAGAACAGACAGAAAGAGGGTTGATCATTAGAGGGTCTCTCCGAGAACTGATCTGGCTAATGAGCTGAGGTGGGAGAAGATCCAGGAAGTCTGGGGCAAAGGGGCAGGAGGGGAACGAGGTGCCTCCTAGTCAGGGTGTTGGGGGGCCTGCAGCCTAGACTGGGGAAGACAGGGTGGGTGGGGTGGGATGGCTGCACATGGAGACCAGCCGAGGGCACTCAGGGAGGGTTCTGTCCTCACCAGAGGAAAGCCAAGGCGGACTAAACTGTCAACCTGGAGGCAAACATAGGAGCAGGAACAATATGCAAGACTGAAGTCTAACAAATTCCTTTCGTTTGCCGTAACTTGCCTGCCCGTGTACGGCACGTATTGGGACCCTTCCTTACACGATAGTAAAACAATTGTTTGCCTTCTAACCTGCCCGCTGAATCTGTCAGTTCCAGAGGACCAGAATGGGGACACGGGAGAAGAGAAAGGGAAATCCTAATGCAGGCTACTTAGAGAAGAAATCACCTCCGCTCACTCTGTTGGTAGCAGAAACGCTGCAGCTGAAGGACACCAGGCCTATTTATGGGTGCCCCAGGTCCATTTCAAAACACATGCCGATTAGCTTTCCTTTTTGCATGACCACAGACAACACCTGTGACCCCAGACAGCCATCTCAGAAATGCCTACAAGGTCAGGCAGGGTCCTTCAGGGAGAGTATATGGATGATCCATCACTGCTCGTTACGAAAACCACCCCAAGCACATGCCTAGTGCTGCTAATGAAGTCACCCGTGCCGCCCTCAGATGCATGGAGCCGCAGAATTCACAGGCCAACAGGCTGTCTGAGAAGCAGGAGGCTTTTGCTGCTTCTTCTCAAAACTTTCCAAGCAGCCTCTGAAAGCACTAAGGCTTGAGTGACGGGGAAGATCAGATGGCAGGCTGGACACTGTGTCTCAGGTTCTCGTCCTAGGCAAGAGGCGCTGAATAAGAAATGCCAGGGGTGGGGGGAGGGGCAGCAGAAGGGGGACGGCGCTTGAGATTATGAGCTCCAGACTGTGAAACATGCCTTCACTAGCCCAGTCCCTGGATAAAAGAGAAACATCTCCCAGGCACCAAGAAAGATCTTGGCTTGCTGTCTTAAGGGAGGCATAACGTCTCTGCTTTGGGGAAGAGTCCACTGAGCCACCATTTTCCACCTCTGCCCTCTCGGCACCTGTGCCTGTCCTCGGGGAACGAGATCCGGTGGCTCTGATCTCCTGGACTGATCGGATCTCCACGGCACCTCCTTCTCTCCTCCCAACGGAGTCCAAGCGGCTGAAACCCTGAATACATAAACACCTGGTGCACAAATGGGCTTTCACTCTTCTTGAACTTGAGCGCAAGCATTCAAATTCCATCCTGAACAGGGCTTCTCAAACGCCGATTCCAGTTTCCAGGGGGACATTTTAAGGGAGAAGTAGATTTCAAGTAAATGATTGCAACTTATCGAAAATAATGTGCTATTTAGCGTCTGCGGCAAACATCCTGGCAGGCAGCGAGGGGGAAAGAGCACTGAAGCAGATGGGAGCGATTAGGCTCTGAGTTTCAGACGAGCGTTTTGTTGGTGTCTTCACTTGCTTTTACATCCTGGTAAAAATCCGGAAGAAGGGGACAAGAGAGAAGGGTCCTCTGGCCCATCCCTCTCTCGGGGTGCTTGAGAAGGAGCCCCTCCCCCCGCCCAGAGTTCTCACACAGGGCGTGCCTCTCACGGTGGGGAGGTACACTGGCCATCATGACCATCATCATCAAAAAGCATTTAGCACCACAAGGCGCTAGCTAAACACATCAACGGTTGACAGAGAGACAGATGACAGGCCATCTTAATTTTCCTTTAAAGATCTGCCTCCCTGAGGCTGGGCCTTATTTACTGTGCTTCTTACTATATTTATCCGAAGAGGTGTCTTGTTTTCTCCTCCACTGAGTGAGCTAACATCTCTCTAAACCACAAAATAGCTGCTCTCAAGCTTACCCAGGGGCGGGCACGCCCCACCTGTTCCAGGGGAAAGGGGAAAGCCCCTAGCAAGCCGAGTCTTAAGTTGGGGAGGCCACTGAGGCCCAGAGTGCTGCGCATTCCAGCAAGGGCCCTTCAGATCGGAAAGGGGACTCCAGCTGTCCCCACTTCAGTAGAGGTCTTTGCTAGGGCTCACATCCTCTGGGGTACCAGACATATGGTGATCTTAGAAGCCAAATTTGCTTTTCTCTTTCGGTGCGGCCTGCTTTCCAGAGGCACTCTGCTTGACTCTGCCAAACTGGTCGTGTCCACTTATTTTTAGTGACAGCCTTACAGCGCTGTTGAAACAAAAATCTCTCAGCCTGCACAAAGTGGTACTGGCCTGCACGATTTCACCAACACTGCCATTCTGACAAGGACCCCGGTTCATCCACTCTTCATTCAACAAACCGATACTTAAGTACCTACTCTCTGCTAAGTCCTATATTTCCACGGGGGAGACCCAACCAGAAGTAAGTCTGCAGAATCATGGAAGAAAGAGAAACGCTGGCTAATAACACAAAGCGAAAATGGGTAGATATGTGGACAAAGGGTAAAGGAGAACGGAGGAAGCAATGATCTTTTCTTATGTGGGAATTAAACTGTACACGTCAATTTATCAAAAATGGGTTCATCTGCCTTTATTCTCACAGGCACATTCTAGGGTATTATGAAACCCTTCGTTCAGAGGAGGGAACAGATGCACAGGGGAGGCAGACGGGGTCCTGGCCATAACACGGGTTACGCAGTTGACTTAGGGTTTTCCCCGACAGTTGAGCAAAGCTAGTAGCAGGCAAGGGCCCATGCCCTGACTCAACTTGCAGGGCTGAACTGGGACGCCAGGGCCGGAATTAGCGGCCGGCAATTTTCACAGGTTGGAGGCCAGCGCGAACATCCGTGTTGCCTTTTTGCCGCACGTCATGTCTCTGCTCTCCTGAGCTAGGCTGAACTGAGGAAAACTCCGAACAACACACGTGGCTTATCCAGCTCCAACACCCTCCACCCTGTTCTGTCTTAAAATAAACCCCCAAGTCAAAGAACCGTTTACACATCAAAGCATCACAATTACAGTCGTGCAAACACTTTTTTTGAAAGCTCGATTTGTTTTCACTTCTTGTGACTGAATATATGGAGGGGAGATCCCAGCAGCTGTGCTGTTGTTCTGTTTGGTAATGAATGGGACCGGTTGCTGGTGCAAGACTTTGGTTTTAAGGTTCGACATCACATGCTGAGAGATGCCTCCAATTCCAGGCTCTGTTCCCAATTTCCAAACTCTGGGTCCCCTCCCTGCCTCCATTTGCTATCAGAATGGCACATGGGCTCAGACAGGCGAGGAGAAAGATGCTCTGAAGTCCTCCAGAGAAAGAGGTGCAGATACCCCTATCACATTGCTCAATGTATGTATTGTGTATATTTTCCTTTTCCTAGAGAAAGTAAAGAGGTCTGGAGCCATCTCAGCCTACTGTCCTCATCTGCAAACATTTTCAACAGGTGATGATGGAACAACATTAGGACGAAAACTCGCTAATTTTAAGATTTCATAAACCAACACAAACTATGTTTGTGCATTTCTGTTTCCTCTTTTGAGAGAGGATCCCAGGAAACCAACTCTGGTTAAAGACCTGGGGATTTCTACTTTAGGCAAACATTCAAACAACACTGCTGGTCTTAAAACTCAGGACGCCAGCAACACACAGGAGATCAGAGTGTTATCCAGCCTCTCAGTGACAAGGATGTAAAGAGTTATGAACAGAATAAAAAGCAGAAGGTTTCCCTAATTTCTCTCTGTCTTGTTGCTACTAGTGTCGTTCTGTGTTTGGTAGGACCCTAGACGCTCAAAACATGGTAGTTTGGTCCCTGCTTATGTCCTGTGAGAAAAATGCTCAGGTTCGGCTCCGTGGTCTGAGTCTCCGGGACGCAACATCACTATTCTCTTCTTGACTCTCAAAACATCTGAGATTCTTTCAAAGATGCTAAGGTGAATTTCAAAATGTGGTCTTCCTGGACAATTATTTTTTTTTAAGATTTTATTTATTTATTTGACAGAGAGAGAGACAGAGAGAGAGGGAACACAAGCAGGGGGAGTGGGAGAGGGAGAAGCAGGCTTCCCACTGAGTGGGGAGCCCGATGTGGGGCTCGATCCCAGGAGCCTGGGATCATGACCTGAGCCGAAGGCAGATGCTTAACGACTGAGCCACCCAGGCGCCCCGACAATTATTCTTTTGAGAGTCAAGCATTTACTCAACTCATGTGTGGAAGAAAAAAAGGCTTTGTACTTCCATATTCTGAAGACAGTACACATACTCTAGCTCACACACACACACAGAACACACAAACGCACAACCATGGATCTAAAGCAGATATCCAGTCTTAAAATTGTAGCTGTGACTTAGAAGCTAAAGCCATACATACAATGATGGGTACACTAAACTCACACATTTATAATCCCTTCAAATAAAGAAGAGAAGATTAATCAATGCACATTGAAGACAATTTTCAGCGCTTCAATTAGGCTTAGAACTTTGCAGTTACTTTTCAGAGCTGTTTTAGTTGCCATGCCCTCTGTATGGTTCTCTAGACCTTTCCTAGAAGTACAAATTAATTCAAGTTCAGAAGATAAAGAAATCTGTCTGGGGGTACAACCCATCCATTTGGAGAATATGCTGATCTACTGGAGATAAGGATTTCCCTAGAGAAGGGAAGGGAAGAAGGAGAGTGGGGGTGGGGGGGGAAGAGGACCAAGAAAGGCAAAGGGAGAAGAAAAGAAGGAGATAAACCAAGTCTCGAGATGTCTGTGGGTCAAGAAGCATTACACAGACCAGATGCCCAGTGGTGAGGACATAACGCAGCGGCCCTTCTGTCCAAATCTCACGTCACAGGGTCCTTCCTAACACGCGACTTGGCTCTGCAGTGTTCTGTCCTGCCTTCAGCTCACCACGCCCTCTACATCTGAGGAATACCCATGCCCCTGGGGATTTAGAGTCTGCTTAAAGAAAGAAAAAGAAGGAAACGTACACAAGAGGGAAGGCATGTTCAGGGAGCTGTGAGAAATGATTTGTACCTGCATTCATTCTTGGGTAGGGCCCTTTTGGCTGAAATATATTAACCAGTTTATTCATTCGTTCATTTTTCAAAAAGTATTTTATTTGAGAGAGAGAGAGAGAGAGTGCGTGAGAGCATAGGGCGGGGGGCAGGGGCAGAGGGAGTGGGAGAAAGAGTCCTAATCGGACAGGCGGGGCTCGATCCCACAACCCTGAGATCACGACCTGAGCCCAAACGAAGTCAGATGATGCTCAACCGACTGCGCCACCCAGGCACCCCTCATTCATTAAGTCAAACACATCATTCCTTGGGCGCTAACCACATGCCAGGCCGTACAGGTGTACTGGGGACACAGAAATAAAAGACAAAGGGCCTGCCTTAGAGGGACGGATGGTTCCGCAGAGACAGGCAGACAAGCAGATCCTGAACGCAGAGTAGCGTGGAGGGAATTTTACTCACCAGAACGCCTCTGCCTGGGATCTTTTCACAATTAAGCGTGCCGACATTCACCCTAACTTCCCCATTCCAGCGTAGGCCACTGCATATTCAAATAATACACAAGCAGGTGCCAACATTTGCCAGCGCAGAGGTTGACAAGGTCGGGGCCCAGGTGCACACGTCCACCTGTGACCACTATGGTACTCGCCTCATCCTCACGCCATTAAATCAGCAACCATTGGTGGAACTTAAACACTTACGAGCCATTATTGAGCACAAGCTCAGCTCTGCATCTGGGTATAGGACAGACCCCTGCCCTTTCCCTGGAGCGCTGCTTCGGTGGGGGCAGGGGGGTTCCCCAGAGCTCAGCCAGCATCAATCACGCCAACTGCGCTTGGCAGACAGTCGTAACAAATACACTTCCTCCTCCGTGAAGAGCTGGGGCTTGTTGGTAGGCTGCACCCAAACCACAATGTGCATGGCCGACCAGCGATGGGCCAGGAGGGAGGGACGAAGGTGGTTTCAAGGCTTTTGTGGCTTTGAAGAAAACGTCTCTGGAAGCAAGAAAGCATTCAAATGGTCTCTGCAGGCATCTTACCTTGTGGTCGGGCACTCTTGGCTCTGTGGCTTTTGATTTCCCCACACACTCAACTTTGCCCCGCCGCCATCTTCCTCCCTCCCTCGGCCCCTCCGGACAACACACCACCAAGATGGTCCGACAAAGCGACGGGGGACGGGCCGACTCTGGGGCAGTGACCTTTCACTCTATGATCTTCGACAGAGGGGCCTGGGGGCAAAAGTCTCAGGCTCTTAAAATCTTATCTGGTTCCTTCCATTCACAGAGCAGAAAAGTAAATACTCCGCCAGTGGTGCAGAGGTTGAGTGCAAGGCAGCTGTAATCAAGGCTCCATTTCTCACCCTCCTAGATCTGAGGCGAAGCCTGATACCCCGACCCCGAAGCCAGCTTACTCAGTGCAGTAAAGCACAGACTCCAACCAGCAATAATTCCACATATAAACAACTCTTGCTAGGCATGAAGCACACACCAGACAGTAATCAGCTTATCTAATAGAACAGGCCTCTTTTCCTAACACAGAGGAAGATTAGCAGGCTTGAATTACAGCCGTGAAGTGTAATCAAGCCCTGATCGACACTGGCAAAGGATACTGTATATTCCTGCTGGGCCACGGGTTACTGGCGCAATGTGGTGTACCTACAGGGGACAAACAGGAAATGCTTGCAATGGTAATTACACTGGGAGATAGCAATTGAGAAATGGGGAAAAGCCAGTCTTGTGGAAGAAACATGAGATCCTAACTGATGCCCACGTCCCGCTTCTACCGCATCCAGCCTTCGGAAAGTCGCCAAGTGGCTGCCTTTGAGCAGATTTTTCAGGTCCGTTAAAAATGTAATATCCCCTAAATCATAACAACCCAGGGTAAACTCCTCCCTCGGTTGGCCACAGAAGCAACTTGAGCAGAGTCTGTGGCACAGAGCCCACGGCCTCTTACCACAGTGACCGCTCGGAAATCCAAGCAAATAAATGTAAGAATTCCATCCTCACCTTGAGGATGCCAAACCAACCCAAACCAGATAGGAGTTGCCTTTTCTATCTCCCCAACAGAGACTTCACATTGTACTGGAGAGTCAGCATTTGATGATATGAAAATGTCTTCACTGAATCAATTCTGTGAGAGGGAGTACCAGGCCTTCTGAACTTTTTGAGGCTTCCCAAAGGACCTGCTTGAAAAGGAAAGCATACTGGGTTTATTTTCTCTTGGTCTGCCGTTTCTTCACGATGGACCTTCCCGAACATCCTCTGCCCAGAAGCCCTTTGTACATACGACAAGTCAACAACCCATTAGCCTTCTCTTCTAAACAATAAACAATCACAGGGTCTTTGAGATGGAAATTCCTCATCTTTTGCCACCTATCTCTCTCTGCTATTCATGGTTCTTAAAGATCAAAGAATCCAAAATAGACACACTTTAGGGAAACGCCTGCCCTAATATGGGGACTACGGTCGGGGGGGGGGGGGTGTGGGGGAGAGGTGGGGGGAGAAGTCCTTTCTGACTTCCCGGAGTCCTGGTCCTGGTTCTTGAGGCAGATCCACAGCACTGACACTGCAGATTGGCTGCTCACCCGCCCGTGGCTACCCGGGGCCCTGCCACACTTGCTTCTCTTCGGTTGAATCTCACCTCAGCTAATTCTTTCCCAGACCTGCTTTTCAATGCCTTTCCAACACCTCATTCTTTCCAGAACCCTCAGCAGGTGTCTCAAGGGGGACATTAGGAATCCCCTCTAGAGAAAATCCACGGGTTCGGAAATGATGTGCCGGGACAACCCGACCTACTAACCCCCTAAGCCATATATTCCCAAAAGCACTCTCTACACTTGATCACCGAGTGGACCCCTGTAACAGAGATCTTATTTCCATGGTCTCTGACAGGACAGGTTGAGACCAAAACTGTCAGACTCTGCAACAATCCCTAAGTTCATAAAATTCATTTTTTATAACTGAAGAGACTACAGTAGAGTTGCAATACGTGTAAGATACCCTGTGTTAGCAGTGTCTGTCCGCAGAATGTGAAGCTGAGTGGGTCACCCCGTTCTATCAGGGTGCAATCCAACTGCCAAGAGCAGAAGGTAAGAGATGGGGTACTATCAAGGAGAACCGTGTGGTGACTGTATCCAAGAGCTGGATCAGGGAAGAAAAGAGTTCTAGTCAATGAATGACATGGCTCTGAAGATCCTTGCAGAGAGAGCTTAAAATTCACTCTAAAGGGCAGCCAAAATAACCTAGTATTGAGAATCGTGCCACCAACACGGAGAGGCTGAGCACCGCCACTCTTCGTGGGACAAAGTAACCATACGCAAGAAGGAGCCAGGCTCCATCAAGAATTCTCTCAGTGATGAGTTAAGCTGATCTGACCTGACACTGGTTTTGATAGCCAAGGAACAGTTCAGGGCTGGATCCCAGCGCTGGGCGTGGTCGTATCTGGAAAATCAAACACTCCGAGTACCATGCACCACTCCTGGTCTGACTCAGCAGGCACCTCCCCCTCAGACGGGCCCAACCACTGACCTCGAGCCAGGCGTGCACTCAGGGGTTGCCTAAATGCTAAGTCCTGCCAACTCTGCTCAGACTTAACAGCCAGCCCCAGAGGTCCTCGCTGGGGCCATCCTGCTCGCCTTTCAAACCTCATTCTAGTATCTCCACTCCCACCCCCCCAAAAGCACGCAGGGCTGTGGTACTGCCCTCCTGAGGTACAGGGTGTGCAGGCGGAGGGGAAAGGGGCCATACTCCAAGCCACAGGTCCAGTTTCTGTTACAGTTCTCCAAATTGGTATGAGATCCTGGTACCGACGGTCACTCTGCACCCCGGGGAGTTAGCACTAGCTGCAAAATGGGCCCATGCCTTTCCCTTCCAGACTTGCTGGATGTTCTTTTTTTTTTTTTTTTTTAACGATTTATTTATCTATTTGAAAGGGAGAGAGGGAGAGAGGGATGTGGGGGAGAGGTGTAGAGGGAGAGGGAGAGAGTGTCCAAAGCAGACTCCGCACTGAGCGCGGAGCCTGATGCAAGGCTCAATCCCTCAAGATCACAAGGTCCCCAAGATCACGACCTGAACTGAAACCAAGAGTCAGAGGCTCCACCGACGGCACCACCCAGGCGCCCCTGTTGTCAGTTTTACAAACATATTCTCTGCAAAGCCCTCTCAAATTTATGTTCCTAGCTGATACCTTATATGGCCTCATCAAACAAACACACTTGTAGAGGGACTTGTCAAGAGCTGGGTACATGGGGTTGCATCTTTGGCTAGGATTTAAAATGCCTGAAAGGATTTCAAACCATATGCTCTTTTACAAATAGACTTTTTAAAATAAAAAAAAAAAATTGCGTTGTGGAACCCCAAGGTCTAATGACAACGGTTTTGGGGTGTAGTAAATCTGTTCTAAATTATACCCTGTGGTAGAAAGCACTGCATTAGAAGGCAGTGCTACCAAACAAATCTTTCTGTTGAGTTTCCGATCCCGAGCTGAAAGGGATCCTGCAGCAGATCTTGGGGGAAGAGTGATTATATCCTGCGGCACCCGAGTGGCTCAGTTGTTAAGCGTCTGCCTTCGGCTCAGGTCATGATCCCAGGGTCCTGGGATCGAGGCCCGCATCGGGCTCCCTGCTCCGCGGGAAGCCTGCTTCTCCCTCTCCCACTCCCCCTGCTTGTGTTCCCTCCCTCGCTGTGTCTCTCCGTGTCAAATAAATAAACAAACACAAATCTTAAAAAAAAAAAAAAAAAAAAGAGTGATCACATCCAGTGTGTTCCTGAGGATGGAGGAGGGGTGCTGCCCGCCGGTTGGCATCGGTGGGGTTTCTTCTATGCGTGGGGTAGGGCCCAAACTTGAATTCAGCTCTACCTTCCCCTCCACCGATCTCAAGATCTCGGGTTTCTGCATTCCATTCTCCTTCCCTCATGTTGGCCCAGCACCCCCCTTCACCGGTCCGGCTGGGAGGCCCGGGCTCATCCCAGGCAGACAGGTCTGGTGGGGGCAGATGGGTAATTTTTCCTTTCAGCTTTAATGGCTGCTATTAACAATAAGTCGCCCTGCCCTCCTGATGGCTCAACTTGCAGCTTTTTCTCTGACTGCCTGTGAGTAACACTGGGTCACACGAGCTGTGTTTAACAGAGGTGTCATAAACGCCAAAGAAGAAGTATTACCCAAAATAAAAACTAGTTTGTCCCTGTGTGGCCAGGATCCCATGACTCACAACAATGTTCATTTTTGCTTCCAGCGCAATTTCCATTTGCATTCTTTTTTTTTTTTTTTAAAGGGTCTCTGGGGGCTTTAAAAGAGCTGTTTCAGAGAAAAGACAGCAAGACTGTAGTGATCGTCAAGGGCGGGGACTTCTGCATTCCAGACAAACCAATGCTGCATGCAGACAACAGACAGACTGACCGACAGGGGAACCCTTGGGGCAAAGGGGACAGACAGAGGCAGGTAGACAAGAAAGCTAATTACTGAACCTCTGCCTTTGGTGAAAGGCCACCTGCCCTCCTTGGTGTGGTTCAGAACACCCGCTTTGGGAACCAGGAGACAGAAATGGGGTTGGGAAAGGCTGGATACCCCTTCGCCCCAAACACACACACCCCTGGGGCAAGAAAGATATCAAGTTCTCGTTTAGTTGCCAGAAAACTCTATTTTCCTTTTGACAATAAGCAAAACAATACTTCTATGGTTTTCAAATAGTAGCTGGTCGGAGCTGTTCCAAAATCCTGGAGAAAAAAAAGCAATAAACACTCAAATCCCCTGGCGGTCCCTTGGTTGAAGACGTTGGTCAGGGAGTATTGCAAATCCTCAAGGTTTTCGGGGAAAAGGAAGGTAGGAGGGAAGGGAGGGTGGCGAGAAGGGCCTCCAGGAATCCTGGGAGAAAAGCGTGCCCCTCCTGTGAAAGCTAGCACCTTAAGGCAACAGGGTCAAGAGGTACCTACTTTGCAATTTGCTTTGCTGCAAGGATCAGCCAAATACAGAGGGGTGGCGGTCTTTGGAATGAACGAGTGCACAAATGCTCATTCAGAGGTCACAGAACTCCTCGCCTCCCTCCTCCACACACCTCTCACGCCTGTGTCATGAGCACCAGAAACTTCGTCGCACATTGGAGGGAGAAATTCAGGGGCATCAAAAGACACCGTGACACTAGGGCTTGGCTTCAGAAAGGCACTCTGCTTAAGGAGATTCTCTGAACTGGCAGCGTCCACTGGTAGAGGTGGCGACAGCCTTCAATGGTTATGGCAGTAAGAAGAGTCGGGCAAACAGGGTAACTGCCTGAACAGACCGTCCCGGAAAAGACCCTGGGAAACAGTGGAGCCACATAGATGCAGAATGCCCACAGGCATCGTCGGCAAGAGCTCTGGGCGCTGAAGCACAGCAGGAAGCGGGAAGACAAGAGTCTAACCTGCCTTGGTTACGAAGGGGAGGAAATGTCCACGAGACTGCGAGGCGGAGGCAGCTGGAGCACAGGAGGTGACTCTGAGTGGTTGTGGGGATGTCACAATCAAGAGGTGGCTCCGGGGGAAAAAATGCTGGTTTTCCACTGAGGTTGATGGACTTGGTCCGGCCCTCCTCAACTTGGTGACCATGGGCAAGTCACTCTCCTTTCTTTGTAGAAAGGGAAGACGGCACTCAGAGGGTTCATCGGGTCATTTATAAAGATCTTGCTGATTAAGACATGTTTCTGGAAAACCATCCATTTTCTAAAATGACAGAGCCAATGAGATAGCCTTTGAACAGGGATTTGGACTCCTTTTCTGCTATGGCGCTTTAAGCTCTACCAAGAACTTTCATATTATCTCATCCCCATTACCGCACCTGATCCCCACATCAATCTTCAGAAGTAGATCACAGATGCCCATCTTTTAGGAAATTGGCTCAGAGAGGCTCAACTCAGCCCAGGGTTACAACAGATCACCCAAGTCCAGTTCTTCAAAGTCCAAGCCCTCTGCACAGTCCTGGGCTTCTGTCCTGGTACTCAGAGAAGCAAGGACGGGCTGGGCATGTGCAGGGGGACAGGCGTACTCCTCTCAAGTCCATTACATTGTTGTGAGCCGCCGTGAAAAGGTAGGGGTGCAAGCAGGTGCAGGTGAGCAGAGAGAGTGTGTGGAGATGCGCATGGGCGCTGACTCTTACACAAGCTGAAGGAGGTGGGGCATCATGGCAGCAACTGGACCCAACCCCCTTTCAGTAATAGAGCGCCCCTTCACCTATACGGCAGTTATTCATAAATGTAGGAGTAAAAATTGGCTTAGGGTCCACATTTGGCACATGTTCCCTAGACTGCCCCAGCTTCCTGGTTGTGATGATGTAATTTCCATTTGCAGAGCACACACAGTATATACCTCATCTGATTCTTACAAACAGCTTCGTAGGAGACTAGCTCTGCTAATAAATGACACCGTGAGACTCTATTATGTGAGGGACAGAGAACAGACTATGACCCACGCCTTCCCCACTTTATGTAGGAGGTCTTCTGAGCCTAATGCCCTTGTTTCATACTTTTCCTCCTACAGAACATGAGTCAGAGACAGAGCCGCTTCTGGTATCGGAGGGAATGTTTCTTCTTCCCAGCTGTGTAGGGGCCAGGAAATGACATGAACCCAGGGTGCAGATCCATGATTTGGGGCCAGAGTCTCAATCAACCTCTGAGATTCTTCACAATGCCCTCAAAACCTTGAGCCAGCAAATTCAATCTATTTGTGGGGGAATCAAACCACACGCACAGATGGAGGCAATGGGTCTGAAGTTTAAATCAATTTGAACAGACTCCACAATAAAAGCATCCTTATCTCACGCAAATAGGCAAACATTCAGGGTCTGGGGGCAGTGAGGCAGAGAAGAGTGGGAAAGTAGTGGAAAGCAAGTGAAGTTTCTTTTATGGAAGAGCTGATAGGCTTTTTTCAACTGTTCTTACTGGTGGGAACCATTCTACTAGGGACCACAGAGTTTTGCACAGTGGAAATGAGATGTGAGCTAGAAATCCAACTCACCATTTCAGAAAACATTTCAGGGAGCAAAAGCAAAGCTCTAAAGCAGTACTCCACCTCCACAAGGACCCAGAGAATGTTAACAGCAGGGGCCCCTCCTGATGGCATGGCTCCTTCAGGGTTGAGAGGCTGGATGACTTTGCAGGCTCTGTTCCTCTCTATGTCTCTGGCTTCCCTGCTGGAATCGAGATGGGAGGGTAATCTGGTGTGTGTGTGTGTGTGTGTGTGGACGGGGGGGGAACATGGGCTTTGGATTTAGAACTTGAGTCCCGTTTGCATCACTTACTGGCAGGAAGGCCGTGGGTGACATCTTGGAGCTTGTGTTTTCAACTGTAAAATAAGGTTGGCAGTACTTTCTGTGTGTGGCTTTGGTGGGCCCCTAGTACGTGGCTGGTGTGAAATAAATGTTAGGGTTTTTTTTCATGTCCCTTTTGATAACAGGATTCAAAAAAGGACAAAATTTTGGCTTAGCCTCCCCCAGAATGAGAAAAGTTGTCTTTGTTAAGTGGGCACATCTACTAATGTAAAAAAAAAAAAAAAAACAAAAAAACACAAAAAACAAAAAAACCAACCCCAAAACCCAAAACATATGGAAAAACAAAAACAAAAACCAAAAAAAACACCCCCTCCTTCAGAAGATGCAGAGTTACACCACATTCTGGTTCAACAACATGAGTCCTTCATTTGAAATCTTGTTCTATTTAAATACCCCGTGGTTTTCACTGCAATTTCATGTTTTGTTTAATTGTCCAGAGTGGCAGATGTGATTTTTGTGTAAGTTTCTATCCCATCTGTTTTTGTGCCAGAAATACATGTGGAAGGTGCTGGGACTTCTACATAATGATGGGCCTTATCTCCACTTATAATAATAAACTTACAAACTTGAAACTGAACCAAATCTGAGTTGGGAGTAGGTACAGAAGCCCTGATGTGCGCTCCCTCTCACTTATCCATTCTCTCCTTTGCTCCAAACCAGAATTCTTCAGGAATGACTAATAAAGAGATATCATTCCTCCTGCAATGGAGAGTTAACACGTTCCTGGTACATCTCCCCGGACAGGCAGACCCAAGAAACCACCTCCATCCTGCACCCTGAAGCCTGCTCCTTTCTAGCCCCCGCGTGTGCGCACACCTCCTCCCCACTCCCTGTGTAGGGAGGCCCTGATCAGCTTCTAGGGCAGAAGGTATTCCTTTGTATCCTAAGCCAAATGTCCAAACAGGGCCGGCCTCATGGATGAGAGGCCCATGCAGTCACGCAGTGCCCTATGCTCAGAAGGACCCTGCATTTGGTTGAATGTGCTAAGGTCGCCATCTTGACATTATTGTTATTATTATTTTTTTAAGATTTTATTTATTTGACAAAGAGAGAGAGCACAAGCAGAGGGGAGGGGCAGAGGGAGAGGGAGAAGCAGACTCCCCGCCGAGCAGGGAGCCCCGCACCCAGGACCCTGGGATCATGACCTGAGCTGAAGGCAGATGTTTAACAGACTGAGCCACTCAGGTGCCCCACCATCTTGAAATCCGTAATAATTTTTGAATGTGGGGGTTCAGATTTTTGTTTTGCACTTGGCCCCAACAAATTACATAGTCGGTCCTACCTCAGAATGTATTTTCTCATTAAAAAGGATTCTGTGAATGGTGATCTGATACAACCAAAACAAGACAAGCACATCATACACAAGGCACAGTTGATCTTACAACAGGTGCCGATGTCTGGGCCTGGGAACCTAGCTGTACCACACCTTCAAAAAAAGGAGAGTGCCACTGTCAGGAGACCAGCATTAGAAGAGATTGCAAAAGGCTGGAGGGCGGGGAGGTGGTAAAAGAAAAAGAAAAAGTCAGGAATACAACCCATTCAGAAACCGGAACCCACGGAAGGGGTGCCAGACTCCAGAAAAGCCCTTACTTTTTAGATCCAAACTGGAATCAGGAGACTTGGGATAATGTCAAGTCTGTGCGCCCCACTGGCTGGGGGTCCGTGAGCAGGGGACTGCTGCTTCTCCCAGCCCCGCGCCCCTCGCGCATCTCCTCCGGAGCCCTTCACAGAACACAGCGGGAGGTGGAGCAGGGCTTGGCTGGTACTCCTCATCTGTCAGACGAGGGTGACAACAATGACGATGGTGAGGATAATAAGCACACCTCGGCGAGAGAGGCAGTGAGGATAAACCGGAGAAGGAAACGCTTTGAAAACCGCAGACTGCCAGGCCAAGCAGATGTTCCTTCTGTTCCACCTACAGGATGATGACACTTTGTTTCTAGCGTCTGTGTCAATCCAGCTAGTCCTCCAAGGTCTTCTCTCCATCCTCCATCCAGCCACACGGAGAGTGCCCTTGCAGGGCTTGGGTTCCTCCGCCCCTCCTCTGCTTCCTCACGTCTTTGAACACAGCACACGGCTCCGCAGTTACTGCTGATACCCCACGAGTCACGGATTTCTTAGAAATCATTGAGATACCACCTCACACCAGTCAGAATGGCAAAAATTAACAAGACAGCAAACAACAGATGCTGGCAAGGATGCAGAGAAAGGGGAACCCTCCTACACTGTTGGTGGGAAGGCAAGCTGGTGCAGGCACTCTGGAAATCAGTGTGGAGGTTCCTCAAGATGTTAAAAATAGAGCTACCCTACGACCCAGCAATTGCACTCCTGGGTATTTACTCCAAAGATACAGATTTAGTGAAAAGAAGGGCCACATGCACCCCAATGTTCATAGCAGCAATGTCCGCAATAGCCCAACTGTGGAAGGAGCTGAGATGCCCTTCAACAGACGAATGGATAAAGAAGATGTGGTCCATAGATACAATGGAATATTACTCAGCCATCAGAAAGGATGAATACCCAACTTTTACATCCACATGGATGGGACTGGAGGACATGATGCTAAGTGAAATAAGTCAAGCAGAGAAAGGCAATTATCAGATGGTTTCACTTATCTGTGGAACATAAGGAATAGCAGGGAGGACATTAGGAGAAGGAAGGGGAAAATGAAGGGGGGAAATCGGAGGGAGAGACGAACCATGAGAGACTATGGACTCTGAGGAACAAACTGAGGCTTTTAGGGGGGAGGGGGTGGGGGGATGGGCTAGCCCAGTGATGGGTATTAAGGAGGGCACATACTGCATGGAGCACTGGGTGTTATACGCAAACAATGAATCACTGATCACTACATCAAAAACTAATGATGTAATGTATGGCAACTAACAACATTAAAAAAAGAAATCGTCATGACGACCAGTTTACATGCTGTTTTCTCATTGCCAACGGGCAGTTACCCATCCAAGGGGAGGGACCACACCTTACCCTTCTTTCGTCCTCTTACAGCATTCGGGACTTTGCTAGGGGCATGGAGCAGGTTCATAAACACTTTCTAATTTATTCAAACAAGGTAAGCAGAGTCTGTGAGGTCAGCACATAAAGGCATTGCTATGATTTCACGTAACAATATTTTAAGGGGCATTTCCTACCCTCATAGAAAGAGCCTATCGGACTCAACAGTGACACAAGTTTCCATGGTGCCCTAGAAACGGGATGGCTTTATCATCGGACAGACCTAAGTTAAATCCTGATTCCTCCGCCTTTTATTAGCTGTCTGACTCCAGGCGAGGTAGTTCACTTCTCAAAGCCCCGGACTGTTTCCTCATCTGTAAACTGGGGGGAACCACATTTATCTGGCAGACTTGCTATCAGGTTTAAAAGAGTTAACATGTGTAAAGTCATTAGGGGCGTGCTTGGCACACAGAAGGCATCCGGGAAGTGTTCGCTGCTTTCTCGCAGACTCTCACTAGGTGAAATGCATTTTGAACAGTTCGGACTCCTTCCCCAAATCTGGTGCCAGAAGAGAGTCATCATCAGGAGCCAATCACCTTCATGGATAAAGCCGATTATTCCCCTCCCCGGGCCCAAATCAGAGCAAAAGTGTCCTGTTTCCTTCCATCAGGAAAGGGCATTTAATGCACACTCTACTGCACAGGGCAAAGGTACCCAAACACACAATACACCCAAGCCACATTTTTTATTTTTGTTTAATTCTTTTAAAGATTTTATTTATTTATTTGAGAGAGAGAGAGAGAGAGAGAGAGAGCACGAGTGGGGTGAGGGGCAGAAGGAGAAGCAGATTCCCTGCTGAGCAGGGAGCCCAACGTGGGGCTCGATCCCAGGACCCTGAGATCATCATGACCTAAGCCGAAGGCAGACACTTCACCCACTGAGCCACCCAGGCGCCCCCAAGACCAATTTTTTAAAGACAACATTTAATCTTGCTGGGCAGAGACAAAATCACGGGTGAATTAAGAGCAGAAGTGTATGTATATGTCTTTATACTGCCTGCCAATTCTTGTCGAGACATTATCTCTGTATGTTCCTCAAACGGAGGGTTAAATCAATATCCACATACTGATGATGACCATATACGTAGTTCCTGGCAGAAGCAACTATGCTAGAAAGGCCAAGGTGGAGGAAGGGTATTTTCAGTCTCTAACTATATGGGTATCTGTCTTTCAAGTGCTGGAAAATTCCTTCCCAAAGGAAGAAGACCAGTTCACAAAAGAATTATAATCATGACAACTTGACTAACCAAAATGAAAAATAAAAAGCCTTAAATTATCAGAATAATGTCTTCACACATAATAGACAGTGGTTTTCACAATGGTAAAGAAATATACTAACCCAAGTATTTCCCAAAGGACCGTGAAAAAAGGTCTTGTACCTAACAACTCTGTGCATCTCAAATTATATCATATGTAGATTTGTGCACTAGTGTTGTCACGACTAATAAGTCTTTTTCCACACAGGCAGACTCCAGTTATATTGACAGATTCTAACAGAATTATAAAGGCAAACTAAAAGAAAAAAAAATGCGGCTGGAAATGTAACAAAATAAGACGACTAAATTATGGGACTGAACATCTGTGGTCTAAATAAAATATGTGATGGTACTGGCTTCACCATAAAGTTTCTCCTGACATCCTGAAGAGACTAGCAGCGCTCACTCGTGAGTAATGTGGTCATCCTTACAGCACTGCAACAAAAATATTAGAGCAAGCTACACTGTCAAATATTCTATATGGATTTGTGACCTAAGGAAAATCATATTAAGAGGCTAACGTGATATACCACGTGAAATATTATACACAGATACACAAACACACACAAAATGCTTTTGGTCACGAACATACAGGTGCTCTGTTTTCATCTCATCTTTTAAAAAATATAAATAAATAAAAGATAGCCACGGGCCGTCAGCACCCCTGAGATGTGTGTGTATGTGCAGTGTGACTCCGAAGCCCTTGCAGCAGTTGATTCAAAAGACAAAGTATAGAGGGAAGGAACCCTGTACTCACTCAGCTCATGGACAAGAACTTGAGCGATATTTGGGCTACAAAGCAAAAAGTACACGCGCAAGTACTTGGAAACTTTTTTTTTTCCCCGCCAGAAATAAAGTCAGGAGTAAAAAGTCCTCTCCACTGAGGCCATATGGAGCATACGGGTTCCTTGACCATTGGCAACAGAGTAACCAAGGAGCTGATCCTATAAATCTCCGCAATCCTATAAACCATCCTTTTATGATTTCAGTGGAAGGAACACCAAAGGGGCATGTGGATTTAGGAGCTACGCTTTTTTTTTTTTTTTTTTTAATTCTGTTAGGAGTACACCAAGTCAACTTTAAGAATTTACACCAGAGCTTGAAGGTCACTCCTATCTCCATTGATTGGCCGCCCATGGCAAGATTAGAGTCAGACCCTTGTCAGTCCTACTGCTGCTCGCCCAAACACACCACCTGCTCACATGCCTCCCCACGAATGCGGTTTAGTTACACCAATTTAGCAAACACTTGTGAACACAGTCAGGATTTGCCTTTGCTTTTAGCAAACAGATTCTCGGGTATAATATGATACCTATGTTCCAAATCAGCTCGAGATAATAAAAATGACTACCCAGTCTATCTTACCTGGTCAAGGGTCAACTCTCACTTCTCTACTAAACCCAGGTGCAGTGCTATTTCAGAAACTTGCCCTTTCTCCAAGAGATAACTGAAACATTTCCACCCTAATACCTTTCCAAGGCTCCTCCTTAGAACAAAGAGTGGCCATATCAGTAAGTCCTAGTCAATGGGATACAAGCAGAAGTAGAGCTAGTATTCTAGAAAGTCCTCTTAAAAAATAGTAAGTCCACTCTTCGTCCTCACCTCCATTCTGATGCCTGGAATGACTATGGCTGGCTGGTGCTTTAGCAGCCATCTTGGATCATGAGTATGTCAAAAGATTACACATGTCTTCTGTTTCTTGAAATGGGATGAGTGTGGTTTCTATTATCGTTGAGCCTAATCCCAACACATTCATACTGGATCTGAACTGTGATTGTGGTTAAGTTTTTTTAACCTAAGTTTGTTTTCCAATCTGTAAATTAAGAAAAACAAAACACTTCTTCAGAGTTATTGTGAGGGTGAAAACAGAGACAAATATACAAGAAGTACTTTGTACACTGAAAATGTGCCAATATTAGTATTATTGCTACTATTTTTCAGTTTATTTCAAATTGCCAGAGAAAAGTAGGTCAATGATTGACAAATTAAAGCTAGCTAAAAATAGGAACTCCAATTTCATGTATCTGGCAAGACTTTTTTTATTGGCAGAAAGTGAGTCCAAGATAATTAGTTGTATCCAAGTGACCACAGGTTATTAAACATTTCTAATTGTTGTGTTCCTAAAAAATTGCTGCAAAGACATTATTTTAGTTCCCTGAAAAATAGGGAACAATGGCATTTCTAACTCCATTTAGGTCCCAAGTTTTTACCTCTAGCTCACCTCCTATCATTTGGATCACAGAGCTGAGCTGGGACCCACGGAGGATCCCTCGGCGGCACAGTTCAGAAGCACCTCTTCAACTACTAGGTCACCTCCAAAAAATGTTTTATCGTAAACCAATATGAAAATGAAGCACACCTTCTATTTTAAAGTATGTCATATTTCTGAAAACTTTAATCCTCTGTTTTGGGTTACTATTCATTGTTCTTTCTCCAGTATTTCATTTGGATTCCATTTGACCGAGTAGGCAAAAGATGGGGAGGCACTGAGCCGAAAAGCGTTGCAGCTTGCAAGAAAAAGAACAGACAGAGTTCCTTAAACACTGCTTCTGCTGACCTGTGCCAACTCAGGGCGCCTCAGCCCCTACTGTCCCATGCTAACACTCACTCTTCTACATTGGCAATTTCTCCTGTAGACCCCTTCATCCTTCATCTTGAATGACTTAGAGAAAGTAGGTAGGTAGCAGGAGATACTGTAAATGTAGGCCTCCCATTTAACTTCACAAGGGTAGATGCCCCAAGTGAGGATGGAAAAAATTAACAAACCTACAAGAGTAATAAGGCAGAATTGGCTTCCAAAAGCAGGTAAGGGACAAAGTGAAATTTTGTTTAAAGATGTACTTATTTGAGAGAGAGAGAGAGAGGGAGAGAACAGTTAGGGACGGGCAGAGGGAGAGATAGAATCCCAAGCAGACTCCCCACTGAGCACGGAGACCCATGCCAGGCTGGATCTCATGACCCTGAGATCATGACCTAAGCCAAAATCAAGAGTTGGATGCTTAACCCAGGTGCCTCCACAGTGAAAATTCTTAAAAAATCATCTTCATGGAGCAACCACATAATCTCATGAAGTATCATCAATCAATCAACCAACCAATCAACGTAAAAGAAAATCATCAGTGGTTTTCCCCCATTCTTTGAAATGACTGGAAGATACGTGAATCAGTCATTCCTCTAGGTAACACTGCACTGCCCCAACACTTAGCACTCAGGCATTTGGGGTAGACGGAGAAAAAAAAAACTTTACACGGATTCCAAATAAACACAGCCCGAGCAAACAGTCCGCTCTACGATTTACCTAAATGTTCATAACAATAATACCCCGCTAAAAGAATATATTCAACGCTTATTTTTCAGACTCCCAAAACACACCAATCCCAAGTCTTAGGCATGCATGCGCATGCACGCACGCACACAGCACACACGCACGCACACAGCACGCACGCACGCACGCACACACAGCACGCACACGCACTCACGCACACGCACTCACACACGCACGCACAGCACACACGCACGCACACAGCACGCACACGCGCACGCACACACGCACGCACAGCACGCACGCAAACACGCACGCACACATGCACAGCACGCACGCACACACACACTTAAAATACTACTAGTGCCTGATAAACGTGCATATAAGATTACATTCACAAGTTTGCATAAATTGCTGTACACGTGTGTTCTATTTTTATATATTGACTTAGTGAGCTGGGTATACATGCGCCAATGTGAAGAAAAATCCTGGTCCCTGACCACAAAGGTGTCCCTAAGTGGCACAAACGGACGGGACAGGACTTCTAAGGGCACAGCGTGGGGAAGTGGTTTTACTGAAGGTTCTGGAACAAGGCAGGGAGCCAGAGCCAAGGAATCGATGAGAAACAGGAAGGAGCCAGAACGAGGCAGGGTGGGGGCAGCTGCCGTCTGTCCTTCTAGGACACGGCCTTAGTCCGAGGAAGAGGAAAGAAAATCTCCAAAAAACCCCAACCATGACCCTTCCCCGCGTGGCTTCCCACGCTGAGTGCCACCAAGCTCTCTGAGGGGAGATGGACTCGGGAACGTCCGAGGCCACAGAGGCCGTTTGAGAAATTCCTACCCATCAAGCTTTATTGTGTTATTCCAACTAAGCAGAGACAAAAAGACAAATCTCAGCTCCCTACTTTCATTTATAATTGAACCAGGTCCAGAAGGATGAAGCAGTGCCATCTGTAACGCAGGCTGCATTAGCAGCCGGGAGGATGAAATATTCAAATTACTCGAGGCCACCTCGCATAATGACGGGGCTACAGAAACTGACTTGGGGGGGCGCACGTGAAGGAAAGAAAGTTTTCGTGGGTTTTTTTTTTTTTTTAATTGTTGCTCTTTCGGGGCAAGAATTAACCTAAATAAATGTTATTCTCAGAGAGAGAGAAAACATGCCTGGGGGGGCGGGGGCGGGCACTTTTAATTTATTTATTATTCTCAGAAAAGCTGGAGAAGGGACAGAGGGAAACAGAGAAGGAGGGGAAAGGAGGGGAGGGCAGGGGAAAGGAGGGGAGGGAAGGAGAGGGGGGAGGGAAAAGGAGGGGAGGGCAGGGAAGGGAGGGGAGGGGAGGAAGGGGGAAAGGGACTGCTACCCCCAAATTCGTCAATTTAGAATCCCTCTCACTTTCAGTACAGAATCCTGTGGTTCTAGTATCTTCCTTTGTGTGAACAGGGGCACTATTTGGGGGCAGGGGCGCGGGGGAAGCCCGAGCCGCTCATTCTGATACAGCTAATCAGGCTGCTGAAACGCGTGACACGGTAAGTGGCTCTAGCCCCTAGCAGTAGTCAAGATGGAGTGACAGGCTCCATTTAAGATGTCACTGCACATAATAAAGTGTAAAACTATACTTAAAATAAACGAGATAGAAACAATAAACTTGACTCAGTATTTGAACTTTCACAGACACACGGAGACTGGAGGAGAAAGCATGTGTGCTTTGGGACTTGCAGAGGCTCCTGGTTCTCCGGTGCTTCTTCGGCTGTCGTTTCTAGGAGACCCGGTCAGGCTCCAAGTGCAGGTCAAGTGGCTCTATCTTATCCTGTGAGCTGGGCATCTGACTAGCTCACAGCCCCGAACCCGAGGGGTCAGTAGCACAAGTCATTCCAAGGGCCAAGATTAGAGTCGCTGGTCTTCCCTGAAAATGCCTCGGGAAGGTCTGTGGGGGCCCTCACATCTCCTGCTTCTGTAAGGTTCTCCCAGCCTGCTTCTGTCCACCTGCTCCAGGGCCGCCTTGTTGTAGCTTGGCTTCGTCTCTTCAGAAGGTTTAACACAATATTGTTAAGGCTGGTTGGCCCCAAATTGGAATGATACTTTTTTTTCCCCTCCAGGGCCTGCAATTACTGTTACATGTGGGGGTGGATTCAATGTCAAAGCAAATGTTTTCCTTATGTTTCTTTCTTTAAAAAAAAAAAATCATAAATGGGAGCCAGCAGACAAAGCTGAACCAGCCACCCAGGCTTCTGAGTCATCGATAGACACTGAATGTGGACTTCCTTGTGCATTAGACTTGGGGGCTTTAGCTCAGGTGACCCCCACCCCGAATTCTGCTAATGACACATGTAAGGGCAGAGCCTGGAATGAACCAATGTACCCTGCTCTCATAGCACATTACTAGAACTCGAGTTCACTCACATACGTTATAATCCACTGCCTGTATATTAGTTACTCCTTCCGCCTTCCATCTATTAAATTGTAAGTTACTTGAGGACAGACACCACTGGCCTTCAAGAAAATGTTTTTATTGCAGGATAGAACACATTAAATAAAAGCACACAAACCATAGTGGCTGGGCTTAATGACTTCTAACAAAGTGCATGCATCAAGAAAGAGAACAGAATAGAGGGGACGCTGGCTGGCTCAGTGGGTAGAGCATGCGACTCTTGACCTTGGAGTCATGAGTTCAAGACCCATGTTGGGCATTGAGCTTATTTAAAAAAATAAATAAATAAAATGTTTAAGGTTGTTACCACGCACAGGAAGTAAAAAGCAATGGCAACGTTGCATGAATTAAAAAAAAAGAGAGAGAGAGGGAGCGAAGCGAGAATATAATTAGCAGCCCCTGCCCCTAAAGCCCCTCACCGTTAAGGGTAGCCCTACCTCCAAGGGGAACCAGTATCCATCCTGACTCCTATTTACGCAGGGGCTTGTTTCGCCTGCTTTTGAACTTAATTTTCCCTTACATTTCCTCATCACTCCATCGGGCCTGGTGCTCTCCTCATTTAGTAATTCAGCAAATATTTAGTAAGCAACTACTATGTGCCAGGCACTGAGCCAGGAGAGCCCCCAACAGGCACTCAAGACATGCTAGCGGAATCCAACTGCACTAAAGGGAAAAAGAACCAGATTTTAGTTCCAAGCATCTTGGCCGTTGGCAGGAAAAGGGAGCGAGGGAAAAAAAAAAGTAAGTCACCAAACCAGCACACTTCGAGGAGGCTAAGTATAATTCCACCTCATCGCGTGCACTTGCACCTGGCTGGTTGCTGGAGATGAAAAGAAAGGCTGTCTCATGGATTCTGAAGGTGACGGAGGGAGAAAGGAGTGAGGACGGGCAGGTTTGCATCCAGCCAGCAGCCCTGGGAGTCCCGTTTCTTCCACGCTCCGGCAAGGATGGTTAACGCACAGACCCTTCTGTCACCTGCTTTTCCTCTGTCCTCGACTCCGCGGAGCGGAGATCAATCCCCAGCATCAGGGCACATCTAAAACCTGCCGCTTTCCGAGCCTGCCTGCAGCTTGTGATGTCCCTTTCCACCAAGCCAGGCTGCAGTCACTCAGAGTGGGAGTTTTATTAGCCATAAGCCATGACACCATGCAATGATATATTTAAGCAATAATGAACAAGAAAACAGTGCTTGTCGGAAACAATGGAAGTGGTAAAAATAACCAACGGTGTTTTGTGAACACAAAGCCCTACATGCAGACCGATTCTGTAAGAGGCAAAATAACATGGGCTTTGGGGGTTGGGGGTTGGGGGTGGGGGGGCAGTGCGACTTGGAAAACTTGCTGGGGAACATAAAATACTGCATAAACATGAGGGGGTCGTGGCTGAGGCTCCCAGTGGCCCAACTGGATGGTCTGAGTTAATGTGCTGCCCGACTAATCATCCCATGTGTGACAGAGCTCAGCTTGTCTCCAAAGCCCAAATACCTCAAAGGCCATGAAAGACCACTTTGAATTACAAACGTATTAACGCTGTTAAGTACTGGAGTCTTTGCTCAGTCTTGTTAGATCCGAATAGACCCCAAGGTTTGCTTTGACCGGCCCCGCAGAGGTGCAGAGCCTGGCCTGGGGTTGCAGACTGGCTCAGCCTGGCCCCCAGACCTCAGGGAGTTTTGCTGGGTCAACACAACCTGGTGTGAGAGCAGGCTGAGTGGGAGCAGGCTGGGCTACAAAATAGGAACAGCATGATTTAGAGGTTTTTTTTTTTTTTTTTTTTTTAAGGCTTAAGCCAGCTTGGAAAAATGCCTTTTAAAACTCTTTTCTTCCTTCTCTGTCAATGCCCAATTGACTGCAGGTGGAACGTACTGACTTCACGGGCCAGCTATGTGCAATGGGTAATAGAATTTATGTGATGATAAGGGTGGGTGAGATAGCACTACTCGAGTCCTTAAACCTCTTTCAAGTAGTTTGGAAGGTGAAACATTACTTTGGGGCTGCTACTTATGTTCTTTTAATCAACCCCTCTGTATTTCCTATTTGGTCACTCTTCAGACAATAACAGAAAATATGAATCTTCAGTGAGTCCAAGAGTTGAGACTACAAAGTTAGGACCCGTTATTATGAAGCTACAATGCAGTTCACTCAGAATGTTCAGGTATTGTGTTAACTTTTTTAAAAATTACAATGCTTCACGACTTTTTTCTACTTGTACTCTTTGAAACTGAACCTCAACGTCATGGTCACAATTTCACAATCCCCCATCAGGTTGTATCTTTGAACCCCAACGTAGTTTATGTATGTCTCCCCTCCAAGAATCTGAGTCCCATGGGGGCAGTGGTGTCCTCCATCTCGTTCACTGTCATATCATTTGTTCTTGGAGCAAAAGAAGGAGCCCTATAAATATTTGATGCATCTTCCCCTTGACAAAAAAAAAAAAAAAATCTAGATCGGTGAGTTTCAGAAATATGGGTACATACCACCCTCACTCCACCGACTCTGAACCCCACCTACAACTCCCAATGCATCACTGACCAAGGAGTGTCGAGCTCTTCAATGAGTTGCTACATAAATATAAAAAATTTTCTCCTCATCTAGACTTTATCTTTCAGAACTGTTTGAATTATGATTTTTGTTGTATTACCACATTAGGAATTCTCTGGTTCCTAATCTCTACCCTTCCTCACTGCGCATATGCTCATATGTCATGATAAGCCTAAATGCATATATTTATAAATAAGTATACAGACATCCAGAGTTTGTACTAACTACATTACCTCCCTCCATTTGTCTTATGAACACTGGATCTGATGAGCTGAGAAACATACCAGGAATTCTCAAATCAGTCTTCCCCTAGTGAGTAGATTTTGTGGTTCTGGTATTTTCGCTACATAGGTTTCTCTATTCTGAATGACCAAAATTTATGTGACGCTTTTTTAATTTCTGGACTAAGCAGGCAATGTCAGGGTATCTTAAGAAACTCTGTGGCCAAGTGTTGTTTTTTAAATGACGGCAAAGAAAAAGTAATTATAAATGTGATTGTGAGCATATGTAGATGGCATTTCCGTGTAAAAATGTGTAAATTATTTCTTTGGGAAAAAAAACCCACTCTTCTAATTTTTAACATGTTTTGCAAGGCCCAAATTAAAGGGGCCTTTTTTAAAAAAAATTGAGGTTTCCAACTGAGGCCACTGTTTTCCATAAGACTACAGAAGGGGAAAAAATATCTATAAGCCTTTTGGTGACAGGATATGGGTTACAGAGGGCAGCGTGAGGGAGGGGAGGGGGCTAGTCTTTGTGCTCGGCCATCCCTGTGCAATGCTAGTCATATAATATGACAATGATGGGTTACATCAAAAGCCACAGTGCAAATAATCCCCTTCTCCATGCCATCCCGAAGCAAAAGCCGGCCCCCTAAAATAAGAGGCAACCTGCCAACGATGATAGCCCTGGTATACCAGCTAGCTCAGTGCAGAGGGGAATGCAGGGGAGTTTTTTTCTGAATTGGGTTTTACAATGAATGTCGACTGGCACCGGGAGACTACCTTGGGCCCCCAGAGCCTTCTTAAAACCCTGGCAGCCTGCCAGGGGAGCTCCAACTTTGCAGTCCAGAGAGAGCCCTGTTGGCAGCTTGTCAGGAGCCAGGGAGTTACATGGCGCCCTGGGGGTAATAATATTTTCCAGAACGCTCAAGCTAATAGTCCCATGATGGGCGATTCGAAGGACTGTAGGTATGCTCTTCCCTGTCCTCGGTGTGGGACTCTCATCCATCTCTGCAAAGAGCTGGAGCGCACACTCCGCTGACCTTCATCACAGAGTTGGGGACACGATCCTTTGTCCACTGCTGAGGGTGCTCTGCTCAAGCCAGGTCTGGCTTCGACTTATTGTCACATTCTGAATTCATTTACGAAAAGAACGTTGTACATGCTACCTAGAGGCGTTCCGGCACCAAGTGCATTTTCCTATCTTCTTTTTTCAAAAATTCCACAATGATGTGGACATAAATACATGTTAAAAATCCACACCAGTGTAGGGGGACGTCCAGGTGACGCACTGGTTTCTCCCTAGATCCCATGAATTGGAATCTTCTATTGTCTGTCTGAGGTCAGCTACAGAAGCTGACAGTTGATTGGCTTTTGATCTTCCACCAAAGGTCCAAGGAGAAAGAAGGTGCGGTTAGTGAGTCTCTCCAAATGCTCCCTTAGCTCCTTACATTTTAATCTCTTTATGTCTCTCCATCGAGATGGTTTTTAATTCTTAGCATCCCAGTCAATATTACATAGAAATTTGCAGGGCTCTCTGTTTACATTTTGTGGATGAAAAAGATAAAGACAGAGGAATCGAGTTCAGCCTCGCAAGCATTCGGGTAACAGAGACCCACTGTGCCACAGAACCTTCTGGGTGAGCTGAACAACTTCGGGAACTGCAGGAGGACGCACCTATCACGAAAAATGATGGAGTCGCACACGCTCCCAAAAGCCAATTTGTATCACCCTAATATGTATATCTCTCTCTCACACACCCACCCCTCTATTTGTTTTAGAACAATACACTGAAGTTAGTCACCCTGTTGAAAAGGAGGGTAGCCATTTCTCTTTACACAATGACTTTTCTTTTTTTTCCAGGCCCTGCAAGGCAACTGCGTGGAAACTCACATACACAGGTTGATGCCAGTTTTACGTGTTGAAACAAACCAGTCACTCTTTCTCCTGCTAAGCAGTTAAATTAGAGAGTATTCAATTAATAACAGCTGAATATTCTGTCACATTTAGGAAGATGTATGGTAAGACAAGCGAGTTGTGATGTATCTGACAGAAATGATAAAGGTTCTCCCGACACAGTCTGGCAGATACTTGGCTCCTACTGCGGCTCTTTCTCATGTTCTAAAACGTCAGCAGCACAGACCCAAGATCCAGCACCGGCTTCAAGAAAAGAAACACTCCAAAGTGAATCAGGGAAGCCCCTGCCAAGTTCTCGAAAGGTGTCCAGGCTCTGCTTTTCTCCTGTGAACCACAGATCCATGCTCCTGTCCACAAGCGAGCCGGGAACACAGGTAGCGGGACACAGCAGGTGCATGGACACCTGGGCACGCCGGTGGGGCCCAAGCACGAAATCCCCCCCCACACCTGCCCAATGCAGCCTTGCCGAGACACGCACTTGCCCAAGCCCACGCTTCGAATGGCAGTGCAAAAATGCTTTTATTTGTTCCACCGTCAAGGAAGACAAGGTATGCAGACCCCTTCTTCCTGGCCACACTAAACAGAAATCTGTCCTCTTGGGGGCCTTTCAAGGCTACTCGGCCCCTTTGCAGGGTAAGGACGCAACTGTTCAGACTGGATTTATGCCTGCTCCCAGCACTGGGAGCCTTTCTCCACATTCCTTAGCAAACTGCTCAGGCCCAAATTGAAAAGGAAAGACAAGAGACCACAGTAAAATTGCTAACATACGGGGAGTAACAGAGCAATGCGTGACACAGTCAGCCAGCCACAGTGGCCGGGGTGGGGGGAGGTACGCGGGGGGAGGGAGAACCACGCTCATTTCCGAGAACCAACAGGTCAAAACCACACTCTGGCTGTATCCCTCCCAGACACGGCTGGCAAAACCACATGGGGGCCAACGTGGTCACGTAGGATGCGATTTCCACTCCTGGGGAGACTGCAACATCAGTCTCACAAATTGGGGGCCAAGGTACCAGGAGCAAACGCAAAGCACGTGAGTCTAAGAAAGTCCTGCTACAAAACGCTGCAGAAACCACCACCATCAAACCAAACCAAAGAACAAGGAGAACTCAAAGAACCCTGCTTCTGTACCGTGACAGATCGGCTCCTTCATCTAGAGCCTTTTTTAAAAAATGAAGGTGAAGAGTTGCTGATTGAACTTGAGAGAAATTCTTTTCACAACGGATTTGCACCACCTAAGAAAACTCAAAACCCTGTGCCGTGCACTTCTTAAAAATTACGAAAAGAATATTACAAAAGAATCAGAAGACACAAAAAATGGATAGACGATATAGTGCGCTTTTTAACAACTTTTCTCTTGCAGCATATACGGGATTCATGTCATTTTCACTGTCCTCTGACCAATCCCGTCAGCGAAAAATGTGCAAAACACAAACTTCCTCACCTCTGCTATTAAGAAATCAAATTCATCTCTGAAAGCCTTTCAAGTTCTATTCTTTCAAAATTTTCATGCCACACACACACACACACACACACACACACACACACAAAACACACACATGATCACCCCCTTTCAAGGTGGCTGAGAAACTGCTACTAACCCCATGGATGCCATAGACTTTTCCCAAGTGCAGGAAACACTTACGTCACCTCAGACAGGCCTCCCCCTCGTTGCCCCAGTGACAGGGGCTGAACCCTCACGCCCGGAACACATCACCTAATTCACTCCACTGCTCGCCAGGTCAAAATTGCCCCTTCAATTCTTCCATGGTCCACAGAATTATTATTATTGCCAACTTTCCCATCTACTTTATTGGCAAATGCCTTGGATTAATAAAGCCCTCGTGGTGTTTATGAGCAGAAGATCACTTTATTCCCCTAACACGCCCAATGACACCGTGGGGCAACAGGCCCCACCACTTAATTAGATTATATAACTGTCAGGAGTTGGTGAGATTTTGAATTTATATTTCAATTAATATTTAATAGAGCTTAATTAACAATCCCCCCCTTTCATCCTTCCATATTCTGCATTCTCCCCTATGTCTTATTTCTCAGATCTTGTTCTGGAATGGTAACATGGCTCGCAGTATTGGGTAAGGTGGCCCTATACACCAGAGGCCGTTGTCCTTAGAAACGCACTGGCTGTGGCACCTGCAGAGGAAATCATGGGGAGAGGCTCGTTCTTAAGAGCGAGTTCTCTGTCCACCAGAATATCCAAGCACTGAGGGCGTGGAACAAAATCTTGGGAGTGTGCTAAATGGATGTGCTGACTGCCGACACCTCTAACATGCTCATTTCCTGGGGAGTCACTTTGAACGCTCCACAGCATTTGAAAGGAAATCATATTGGTGCTTTCCCCAAAGCCATGGATCCCACAAAGGTTGAGATCAGTTTTTAGAACCAGTGGTTCTCGGACACCTGGGCGGCTCAGTCGGTTAAGCTTCTGTCTTCGGCTAAGGTCATGATCCCAGGGTCCAGTTGGGCTCTGTACTCAGTGGGGAGTCTGCTTCTCCCTCTCCCTCTGCCCCTCCCCCAGCTCATGCTCTGTCTTGCTCTCTCTCGCAAAAATAAATTTAAAAAAAATCTTAAAACACAAACAGTGGTTCTCAAACCTGTTGGGCTTGGGACCCCTCTGCATTCTTAAAAAGTATTAAGGACTCCAAAGAGTTTTTGTTTGTACAGATTATAGCTATCAATGTTTACTGTATTAGGAATTTGAAACTAAAAAATTTGAAGTGTTTATCAATCCATTTTAAAACAAGAATAAGCCCATTACACGTTAACATAAATAGTTTTGTGAAAAATACTATTTTTGAAATAAAAAGTTAAGGAGGTATGTTTTACATTTCTGCATATCTTTTTTTTTTAAGATTTTTATCTATCTATCTATTTATTTAGAGTGGAGGAAGAGGGAGAGAGATCTCGAGCAGACTCCATGCTGAGTGTGGGGCTCAATCTCACAACCCTGAGATCACCACCTGAGCTGAAATCAAGAGTCAAGATGCTTAACCAACGATGCCGCCCAGGTGCCCCAATTTTGCAAATCTTTTTAATGTGTGACCTGATAGAAGGCGGGCAGATTGTCCGATCTATGCATTTAGCCCGTGGCAATATCGTATACCACGGAGCCTCTAGAAAACTCCATGGCTGACTCATCAAAGACTGAGGGTGAAAAAAGCAAGTAAATTCTTAGCATTGTTATCAAAATCGTTTTGACCTCATGGTTCTCTGAAAGGGTTTGGGGATCCCCCAACCATCCTTTGAGAACTGTAGCCCTAGAGAATTTCAAACCCTTTTATGGATATAACACAACAGGCCTGAAATCGTTCAATTCCCACTATGGTCCCCCAGTCCCTACTCCGATCACCATAGCTAACTGCAAGATAGATAAACCACTGGCTACCAGTTACAATGAAGACAAACCTGAATACAGGCTTTCTGCTCCAGAACTTATGGGCTAGTTCTTCTAGAACTTTCTTACCTAGGATATAAGATAAGGGACACTTAAAAATTTAAAAAGAGACACTGAAATGAAGAAGAAAAAGGAAAAGCAGAGTTTTCCCCAAGCCTCCTACAAGCTACCACTTGTTCTAGCATCCAGACTGGAAATAGCTGCCTGGCCAGGGAGGCCACCCCCAGGCAGTAGGCCTGGCAAAAGGAAATCAAACTATTTCAGATCAATTTCACACCCCACCCCACCCCCACCCCAACAAGAATAGCTGGTCCAGACATCAACTATGGGTATAGCTTTTTCTTTTATGGGCTTTTTTCTTTTTTAATGCTCTTGTTTGAGAATATATTTTAGTTGCTAAGAAACTAGTTTCTTATTGTAGACTCAGTGAGAGTAAAGATAAAGCAACTGTCAAAATAGCATGTTATTTTGACAGTAGCCATATCATAACCATAAATGATACAGTTTATCTGTACATTTTTACCTTCACTAATGGGGTCTAAATACTGTATTCTCAGATATTTCACACACACAAAGCCACACACACACACGCTTTTAGTAAGAAAGGCCACCACACGGTTAGCAATGAGCACTCAGGAAATACACACACACACACCCAGCCCCCAAGTTGAAAGCTCCTCTTAAATACTTTAGAGAAGTGCAAATACTCTATTGGCTTTAGCTCAGTGTTTACTTCATTTGAAGTTTTTTTTTTTAAAAGAGATGAAATTGCTTTTTTAAAAGGTAATATACACTGTCCTCTAAGCAGTAATATTTTTGCTTAAATCCTAACTTTTTATGTAAAGCGCAAAAAAAAAAAAAAGGCTTGGATATGTCTGTATTCACTCAAACCAATGTTCCTGCATACTGATTCTTGGTCCATCAGATGATGGTAACCACCATCAGACAAGGCAGGCCTTCTATACTGGCCTGCTTGGTGGTCTGTGGTTCTCCTAGACCATGTACTTGTGCTTTGGAAAGAGACAAGACTGATTCCCTCCCTCCTATCCACTCACCCATCCACCCAAACATCCTCTTGCTCATGTCCTAGTAGAAAGCTTTTGGTGTGGTCAAAGGGTCCAGGCCTAGCTTATTTAGCAAAAGCAACCTCATGTGAATGATCAAATCTACCAAAAATCTCCAGCAACTCAAACCAAACATCTCGCTTTTGTTTGGCTGACAAGCAGGTTTTGGCAGAATTTGAAGGAAAAACAAAAATAGATCTTTGTCTCTCTGTGTCTGCCCAGGAACTCATAATAAATGCTATTCGTCATTACTTTCACCTATTTCTTAGGGCAATTACCCTTAAAACTATCTAAGGAGGGGCAGCTGGGAGGCTCAGTCTGTTAAGCATCCAACTCTTGGTTTCGGCTCAGGTCATGATCTCAGGGTTGTGGGATCGAGCCCCCCGTCAGGCTCCATCCTCAGTGCGGAGTCGGCTCGTGATTCTTTCCCTCTGACCCTCCCCGCTGCGTGTGCTCTCTCTCTCTCAAATGAATAAACGATCTTTAAAAAATTGAAATAATTTAAAAACTCTAAGGACTATTAAAGAGTTGTTGGAAATCATTATTTGAAAGTAATATAGCAACATGGGAAAACTCTATACAGTAAGCAAGATACTTGCACATGTTCCAATTTTAGCTATCTAATCTGTATCTCTCTCTGTCCATCTGTCTATCTAATTACCAGTCTACAAATGGATCACAAGGAAAATACTAAAATATGCAATGTGTTCCTGTTTTGGGGGGACAGGACTACCAGTACTTTTTATTTTTCCAACTTCCTGGGCTGCTTTAATGTTGCCCAGATTGTCACAAAGAAAAGGAAGGACATCCTAGGGCTTCACCTATACTTGATCTTCCCTACTTTTGGTGGCTTGAAAAGTTTTCCCAGGGGAAGTGAGACCTACCCCGTGATGTCAAGGTGAGGCTAAAATCAAACCTATTATAGAGTTGTGTTTCCTTTCCAGTTTCCTCCTCATACTCCTGATCCTACTGGAAGTGGAGAAAGATTTCCTCCTGTCTTCTCCAGCCCCCACCACTACCCGCATCCCCACTCCATCCTGAGGGGCTCCCATAAGGTTAGATTGATATTTTCAAATCCTCATACAAAATCTGATGCAATGAGGTGACCTTTCTCCTCATCCAGAGTGAAGGACAGATGTCATGGATGTGTGCTCCCCAAGACCACAACCCCGCCTTCTCATCAGCTCCAAGAGCTTCCTCTGGATTCAGTGAAACTGCAATGTATAAACATTTCTGCTGTGAGATTTGAAATGTGTGATAGAAATTTCCAAGAAGCCACAGGCTTCTGCAAAATAAGTGAATCACAGGGAAAAAATCTGCTCTTTCCTGACTGACCCTTCTAATGACGTATTATTTAACCTTAGATGATCGAGGTCACAGAGCCCGCCATGACCTCTTCTAATGACTATTACGCTGATCTTAGGCAACCAAGCCAGCAGGAATCAGAATTGATTAGGAGGATTTGCTGCCTCTTTCTGAAGAGTTCTTATTTCCACTTAATTATCTCTTGGCCCGTCCTCTGATACACATGACTGCTTCTAAAAGCCAGCAAACAGGAATCAAGAAGTAGTGGAAGTCAGGTGAACCCCCATGAACTGCCTCTCTCTCTCTGCTATCCCTGGAGACACACACACACATCTTTGATCACACAATTATTATTTATGGTGTGATATGGTCTTTCTGTATCTTCTATTTTGAATAAAGAATTTGAGGCTCTTAGTGTTTGACACTTTGCATCCCAAATCCTGCTGGTCTATTTATGTAATTAGCAATGACCTTGACTTTTGCTGTCAAACAAAAATTAAAAAAAAAAAAAGAATGAATGGCATCCATGCTATTTCTCACATTGGCTAAACTTCATTTTGAAGTTAAAACGGTGGATAGACCTTTCTTCATGGGCTGTTTGGCGTATATTATTTTACTACTTGTGATCAGTGTATACATTAGAAGATGGAGTAAGAAATATTTCTGCTCTGATTTGTAAACCTTATCTTCCAGCTGTCAAGCTCCAATCTAAACAAAATTCTAAAGCTGTTTGATCCCAACATGTCTTGGAACACCATTCCTCCGCAGCTATGAAGTTTGCCCTTTTCCTTGCTCTCACTACAACTCAGGTCAAGTTGAGCATCACCAAGGTCAGCAAATGTCTCCACTCAAAGGACGGTTAATTATCTCACAACCTCTCTACTCCTCAGACCAAGAAAAAATGGCAAACAAAATCCTGCTTTGCCTTTTCTTCCTGTGGAAAGTGGCAGATACTTTCACTTCTAGTGTGCCCATGGGCATTCAAGATTCAGAGAGGTACGGTTACTTGCTTGTGGTTACACAGAGTCAAGGGCAGTTCTAAGATCTAGCAAGCAGAACACGAAATATATAAGAATGCACTATCATATTACACCCCTAACAGGCCAAGAATAGAAACTTGTGTTTGTCCTGGCTTTGGCCCTCCCTTCTTGTACTTTCAAATATATGTGTGTGTGTGTGCAACACACACACGCGCACCCACCCACACGCACACACGCACGCGCCACATTAACATAAGTAGGAGAGTTACAAACATAGTACTCTTTACAGTCTGGATCTGCTAAAAGGAAAAAGAACATTCTCAAATTTACGAGTATTTAAATCTGGAAAAAGGTGTCCGAATTTAAAATAAAATTTAGAGTCAGCAGATCAGAATCTGAGCTGGTCCTCAGTAACTTCCTAGCTAGATGCTGCTCCCTGCAAACTCCATCTGCTTATGCCTCAGTTCCTCATCTGCAGAAAGGGAACAACAGCCACTCAAAGACTTGGAGAAATAATAAAATGAGAAAATACAGTAATTTTAAAAAGAGTTTTGGGTTTTGTGAAACCTGAAATCCTTCTTTAGGATTATTTGGAAGCACAATATGGAAACTAGACCAAGGCAGCTCTACTCCAGAAGAAAAGTGAGATCCTGTACCAACTCACCTGCTCGCCTTACCTCATTCCCCACCCTGTGTCACCACATGCATCCATGAGGACCCCATGGAATTCTGTGCAGAAAATCTGAGAAATTGCATGTCACAGCAATATAAAACTATTGCTGCTAACATGAGAGCTGGTAAGAAATCTAGACAGGAAATACATAGAAAAAAAGACAACTATTAACCAGAACTTTCTCAACTTACATTTAAGAGTTTGACTACCTGTTACCACTTCTACCTAAAAATCCCAGGCTAAGTGACCAAGATGTGGGAGCAGAGTGCTTCCCCATACTTTGCTGTCTGTTAGGAACCTCTTGCACCAAGATGTCAAGCATAGGAAAAATAATTCTGAATACTTTCGATACCTGATAGCTGACTTCCTTAGCTTTTCTTTGGCTCTAGGAAAAGTAGATTCAGGGCTTTATTTCAAAGTACTTAGGATGGTCACCTAAAAATATACATGTTATACCGATCTATCAGAAAATAATCAGATGCTTCCCTGGGCACTGACAAGGGCCATGTGGCAACAACAGATCAGCGAGAGACTGTTTCAGTGCTGATATTTAGGACGTGCCATGGAGGCACATTGGCAGGATCCTTCAGAAGCACATGACTCGATAATGTCAACTCTGACTGGACTGGAAAGTAACAGTATCCAGAGGAGAATGGAACACAGGAATATGATATTAATATTAATGGCACTGGGTCACATATGCACCTATGAAGGCATGCAGCAGAATTCATGAAGAGATTTCTAAAGGCTCTTGGAAAGGTCTAACCTCAGATGGTCTCTCACTCTGCTAATGTCTTTAGTAGACACTTCATGGAAGGAGCAAATTGGCAGAAAACGCTTTGAACCTTTGGCCTCACCTGTAGCTGGCTGGCTAAGTCTACCACCACTGACTATTGAATTGATATTGTTAACCATTACTACTCCTTTCCTTGGAGTTAAATGTAGAGGATGCAGCTCCACGAGAAGATGCAAACTGACTGTGTTGACGAGCTGTGAGGCACCTCATCTGTGGTTCTCTACGCACTTCCCAACACATGAATTATTGCATCACTTCGGCCAAGAGACAATATTATTAGCTCGATTTGATAAGGGCAGAAATGTAGGTGTAGATACAACTGTTATTGTGAAGATAAAATAGGATTTGTGTAATAAAGGCTCGATCCTTTACAAAGCACTTGCAGCAGACAGTGTGGGATGATAAAGACGCGTCCCAGGGCAGCATCGAGGGAAAGACAGAATTCAGTAATTCTAGTTTCCAGGCCATTGCTCAGTCTGTGGCCCGTGCTTTCCTTCTATTTTTCACCGCGAAGTTTAAGTGTCCCGCTTTGATATTTTTCCTTGGAGAGGCAATGTGGCGCCGTGGAAAAGAGTACGGATTTTAATATCAGCTTTGCCATTGACTAGATATGTTGACCTTGAGCAACTTTCTTCCTCTCTCAGCCTCAGTTTCTCCATCTTTAAAATGAGAATAGAAAATATTAACCTGGAAGTCTGGTGTAGATAACAAAGTATTACCATCTAAGTGCAGTATAGAGAATAAAAATATTGCCTTGTGAGCTTGGTATATTATATGGAATAGAGTCTTGCAGATGACAGGTAATCAGCCAAGATGCCACCCCTCTCTTCCCCCCACCCCGCACCCATCCCCTCCCTGTCCCCACACACGCTATCTTCTTAGGTATGACACTAGACCAAATAGCTCGACTAAGATTTGGGACCCATGTGAAATTTCCACCCATGCTGATGAATAAACTCTCCTCAAATTACCTATATATCTCCCACCTCCTGGTCAACAGCTACGTCAGAGTAGAGGGCATGTGTACAACCTCTGTTTATTAACCCTTTCACCTCTGAGCATGCAGTGACTATGGAAGAGAGGGAGAAGTTATTTATTGGGGGACTGTCATATACCAGGCACTGTTGCAGCTACTGGGGAAGCAGAACTGAACTAGACAGATCAGGATGTTTTCCCATAGATGAGACACTACCCCTGCCCTACAGGGTTGTTGCAACGATCCAATAAGGCAATGGATCTAAAAGACACTGGGTAGGGAGGCTATATAATTACATCAGAATGACCATGAGTGTTATGGTTACTTCACATGAGAGCTGTGTTCAGTGACTATTTGCTCATTGGACACATACAAGATGTTGTGGCTGGAAGTTCTTCAGTAGTAAGTACAGACGATTTGTGATGTCTCAATCCAAACATAAAGAAGTAAAGAACTAGAGAATAGAGAAGAGGGAATCTTCTAAAGTTATAAGACTGGGCTAGAAATGAGCCTAGGAAACAATCTACTATTGAGTCAGACACATTCGTTACTTTGATTTCTGATTTCAACTTGGTGTCAAACATGGGTATGGTTTGCCTGTGTCTTCTGGTATTTCTGAAATTCTGCCATGCCTCTCTGATGTTCTGTGACCCCCACGTCCTGGTGTTATCTTCTGGCGTGTGGAACAAATGTGAAATCAAGTCATCAAGATGAATACAACAAGTCCTTACAATCCATCCCCTCAGACTTCTAGTTGCCTAGCCCATCCATCCCCACGCTACCTTTTCCTCAGAAACAAGAAATCCAATGTACTTAGAAAATATGCCCAGGCAAATGATTACATTCTCAGGCTTCCTTGAAGCTAGCAATGGTCATGGGACTAAGTTCTTGATAATAACATATACATGGGAGGTTTCAAGAAGGCTCCTTAAAGGAATAATTTAGATGAGAAGTATGCCCTTCCTAACCTTCTCCACCCTTCCTTACTTTCTGGAACATTGATGAGATGGCTGGAAATCCAGCAGTAATGCTAAATTATGAGGGAATCTTGAGGATGGAAATTCAATGCAGAATGATGGCTTTCTAAGGCCCCTGATTCTCTGATGACTCACTTTTGGAATTCTATTCCACAAGATATTATTTAAGCCACCATTTTTTTTTTTTTTTTAAATGTTGCCAGCAGACAGATCTAATGCTTGGTAATACAGGGTCGCTAAACTGTCTAAGAGAATCCTGGATTTCTTTGGAATCAATTTTGGAAACATATACGAAAGATGATGCACAGCCTCGCAGATACTACCTAATAAATTCCGAGGGGCCTAGCACATAGGCGGTTCCGAAGTGCAGGTGGGACATTTATTTCCAACAGCAGCAGAGGGAAGTAAGTTTTCTAGCAAAAAGATCAAGATAGTGGGTAGTGAGGGTTAGGAGCGTTGGATCCTTGAGTCCTAAGGATATCTTATTAAATACAAGAGAGAGAGATTGAAAGAGAAAGAAGGAAGGGAAAAAGGAACAATTCAGCATGTCAAGACTCAACCGAGACGGACATTCCAGTGGGACGGAAGTGAACAAAACAGATCAATGGAACCGTTATCAAATTTGTTATCATGGCAATAAACATGACTACTATTATGGTCATCTCATTATGATGCCATTGATTGGACGTTTGTGTGGAAGGAGCCAACAGCTCCGGTCCCACCCGGAGCGCCCCCTGAGGCTAGCTGGCTTCTCTGACTTTGCTCCATCACTGGTCTTGGCCCCTGAGGCATCTTTTTCACTGGCTTACATGCTGTTTGGGAAAGCCGATCCTATTATTGGAGTCAAAGCTTGGTGCCACTGCTTCCGTCCAGTAAGTGGCATGCAAAGCCATGACATCTCCGCTCTATGATGAAGTTACTCATTACCACTTCGCATTCATCACTGTCAATTGCTCTATAGTCACTTTCAGAAGCTGTGCCTCTAGCATTTTCAGGCAGCAAGCTGGCTAGGACTATTAAGCCCCAGTCTGTAGATCTCTAAATATCAGCCCTAATTTGGTTAAAATGATCTCCGTGTGGTCTTTTTTTTTTTTTTTTTTTCTTGAGTCAAGCTGCAGCTCTCCGATCTCTTTATTTTTTTTAAGTCAGTGGTTAACAAGGTTAGTTAAAAATGGACTGTTTTTATACAGCAGTTTCCTCAAGCCCATACCCGAGTTCTAATGTAGATACTGGCTTCAATGTATCAGTTTTTCATTCATTCATTCACTGCTTAGCAGGAGTCTCCTACTATACTGGAAATCCATTTTTGTGATCCTCAGTGTTGAATACATGATGGATCCTCCAATCCATAAGCAACTTGGATACCCCACAGTTGAAGGCTTTGAAGACTTGTCTCCCCCTACCTAGGATGGAACAAATATCAAGTATCTGCAGGGTTCCCTATTCCGGAGTTTCTCTACAATTGATTGCACTGTGAGTCTCTTCAAGACTCCCTTGGAAGACTGTCTTTCAAAGATGGGTAATTTTTATTTGGCTCTTAGATGAAAACTACAACTCTCAGCTTTTCTTCTTGCCCATAAATTTGCATTTTTTCCAGATGGGATATGGTTTCGCCTAGAAAGGTTAAAGAAATTTCTACTTCAAAAGAATTAAACCACTGGCTGTTAGCTCCAAGTTTATAAGTCTCTCTTGGAATTGATGATGACGTTTCTTTGCTGCTAAGGTAGGTGATTTTCACACTAGTACTTCACTGTGGCTTTGGTGGTTCATAAATCAAGCACGCTATGTGTGTATGCACACACACACACACATGCTGACTACAGCCTCCTAGGATAGAAGCTTCACATAGTTGTCTTCATCTAGAGATCATAACTACGACGATGGCCAGGGGAATTATTAAAACACTCTCACCATTTATTAGAGCAGTATAGTGAAAAAGAAAAAAAAAAAAAAAGAGGTTGGCTACCATCCTACCCGTGCAACCAACAGGGACCCACAGCCCATTTCTGCAGCTTCTTCCTTGTACAGATACTACATTTAAATGACAGGAGCGAAAGACTCTGATCTACTACACCATCATTCTTTCACTCTTGGATCTGAAGTACAATTTACTTATAGGACACTTTCTGGCTGCTTGTTAACAGGAACTGCAATTTATAACCTCGGAAATCTGTCCAGCATTCTTTGGAATAGTAAAACCATACATCTAAATCATATGAATTCTGGATCACTAAGAAGAATTTGCCAAAATGTCCTCCTGGCCCACTGAATCCAGAGATATATTCCTGATGGCCCACGGGGCTTTTCTCACTCCATGTGCCTTAAACAGCCACAGAGACTACTTGGCCAACTTTCCTGCTAATGTTTTAGAAAATGTGTCTCTCAATATATACCTGAGTAAAACTATTAATACCACACAGTAGCAAAGAAGAGGAAGAACCAGCCCTTTCCGGCACCAACACCAACACTCACACATACAAAAAAACACATACCAGCTCTTGTCAGATCTTCTCTTGTTAGATCCTTCTAGTTTTACCTACAATATTTAGTAATGTTCCAAGATGGTTTTGAAATCTTTATCCTATATCCTATATCTAATAACAGTGATCAAATATCAGTATCAATATCAATAATTTTTCCTTTTCTGCCTTCCCACAGAATTTTGCAAATATTTATATTATATAGCACTTATTATGTACTAAAAAGATCTGATTATATGTTATACAAACTGTGAGTTCCTTGAGAGCAAAGATAATGAATGTCTCATTCATGCTCAACACATAATAGATACATATTCAATATTTTGCAAATTAATTAATGAACCCACATTTGAATCCCAAGTACCTTACACAAATTGTTGGTACATATCAAGTACTCAGTAAATATACTAATTCCTATTACATAAACCCTTATTACTGGGGTCTGCACTTTGTGGTTCTCTCCCCCCCCACCCCAAATTAGTCACAAGTTTATTTTTTCCATCCACTGGTCTCCTCTCTAACATAGTCACCTATTTGCAATATAGCTGCTGCTACTGGTCATCAAGTTTATGACCACTAGACTGTGAGTTCTCTAAAGACAGAACTGAGTCTTTTCCATATTTTTCATCCTTTCCATACTACTAGTTAGAATATATTTTCTCCATCATATGGCTCAACACAGAGAAAGCATACAGCACGAAATAATGGCTCAATATGCTTTGTTGCCATGGTCACAGAGCACAGTCAACCTGTGACCCACGGAAACTGAACCTATGGTGTTGAATCAGTGGCTAGGATGCTCTTGCCCTCTGCCAACTGGCTGTAAGATGCCATCACCACCCCACTCTTCCCTGAATACCCATTCCTAGTCAGTCCTTCCCTTGGAACTTTAATTTCCTCTCCTCATATTTATATCAAATTGTCTCTTCTTCAGATACAAAAGTCTTTAAAATAGAACTTACCTCGCTTACTCTTATGTCAGAGGCCAGTAGCTACCCCATCTTTCTCCCCAAAGAAATGGGAGGCTTTCCATGAGGTGCAGTTACATGTATTTTAAGCTACAGAACTCTGCTATTTGTGCCTAAAGAAATGGACCCTATAATTAAAATATAAAATGTTACTCAAATATTTCAATATAACCTATTTTGTCTCGGAGTCTCAGGTAAGTGAACACTAATGTGTAAGGAAACACCCACACACACAACAGACACACACACACGCAGAGTTACTTCACAGATGCTGCAGCAGGAACTGTGTCCAATCCCAGAAAAAAGAGACGGCACTGTGCAACTTAAATGAAAAGGAAGAAAAAAGGCAAGAGGGGGGAAAAGTATAATCATCTAAACTTTTAAAGACAGCAATTTAAGCAAATTGCCATATCTGCTTTTAGAAATGAAAGGGGAAGAAAAATGCTCATTTCTTTTCAAGTAAAATTGAGTAGGTCAATGGCTGTGACAATCCTCTCAATAACCACCAACAAAAGACCAGTTTGGGTGGTTAGGGAAGCTGCTCAATAGCAGGTATTCATTGAATCTTGGAATAATTTCACTTACCACAAGCTGTGCGAGAGAACCAAGCACTGTGTAGAACACAGACTGCTAGGTAACACATCAGCAGCTGAGGTGGAAAAATAAAACCCGCCACCAAATATTTCTTGAGCTTTATCAAATGTGATTATTTACTCAAAAGGCAGGGAGTGGAATGTGGATCCCTCTTAAAGCACAGGAGCAGGTGAGGAGGTTTCGGAGTACAAAGCACCTAGACGGAGTAGGCGTGAGTGTATGGCCGTGACTGACAGCAGGGGGACCCACGTTATTCAAGGTATGTTACCTTAGATGACAGAGCGGTAGTGGGTTTTTGAACTATGGCTTCTGGGGACCAATTTCCTGTATTGAAGAATTTATTAAGTACCTATGGTATGCATGACATTCGTAACCGGCATGGTTGAGTAGGAAGAGGAGAAAACATGCTCCCAGTCTGTAAGGGACCTCTACCAAAACTGATGTCACTAAAGAGACCAACCATCACCCCAGCTAGAGACAATGGAATACTTATAAAAATATTGTCCAAACCAGACGGCACTGCAGTTAAAATGTACATAAATAATAGTTGAAGGAATGAGAAATGAGAGAGCCCTTTGGAAAAGATTTCCTGCAGAAGGTGAGACACGGGGCCAGGGAACACAATGCATAGCAGAACCCTGTTTTCATGCTTCCTTAAATAACTGCACAATTCAACTAGACCAATTAATAATTAAGACCTGTGGATTTTAGGAATGGGGGTTTTATTTTAATGTCACTTAATTTAATTTTAATTAATTAATAAGAGAGCATGTGGGTGGGGGAGAGGCAGAGGAAGAGGGAGAGAGAACTCCAAGCGTACTTTACACTGAGCACGATGAGCCCGACGCGGGGCTCCCGGCTCCCTCTCACGACCGCAATATCATGCCCTGAGCAGAAATCAACAGTCGGATGCTCAACCAACTGAACCACCCAGTCGCCCCTTAAAGTTACTTAATTTTAAAAATGGAATAATTCAAACTATTCATCAGAGCATAAAGACAGCTTTATAGAACACAAGAAGTCCGTATCAACTGGCCTATTTCTATCACTGTAAGTAAAATCTCATCTAATTTTTCCTTTGTGGAAAAGATGGTATGGTCTTAAAAAGAGCTAGAGATATAACCACTTTGGAAAACAGTGTGGTAGTTCTTACAAAATTAAATATAAAGTTACTCTATGACTGAAGAGTATAAGTCCTGGGTGTTTACCTAAGAGAAGGGAAAATCTGTGTCACACAAAAATCTGTGCACAAATGCTCATGGTAGGTTTATTCATAAGAACCGCACACTGGAAATGATCCAAATGTCCATCAGTGGATGAATGGACAAACAAATTGTGGTATTTTCCCACAATGAAATCATGCTCAGCAACAAAAGGAATGCATTTCTGAGCCAAGCACAATGTGGGTGCATCTCAAAATACAATTTTTATAATTTTATATATAAGAAGCCTGACACAAAAGACTACATTCTATATAATTTCATTTATATGAAATTCTAGAAGAGAGAAACTATACCATAGTGACAGAAAGGTGATTGCCAGGGGCAGGGATGGTGTGTGTGGGGCGGCGGCGTGGGGGGGGGGGGAGAGCTGTAAAAGGGGCATGAGGCAACTTCTTGGGGCGACAGAAAAGTTCTCTATCTTAATTGAAGTGGTGATTGGGGGAGATCCACATATTTGTCAAAGCTCATCAAACTGTACACATAAAAGTGCATTTATTTATGTAAATTATAACTCAAGTTGATTAAAAATAAAAACTAAAGAAAAAAGAAGCAACATTCATACTTCAATACTGAAATACAGACTCTGACTTATTTCCTTAACTTCATCCTGCTTTATTTCTTGATTTAGGGGGCTGATCCACTCTACCTTTCGATACCACTAATGTCACATGTGATGCATGTCAATCTAACTTCAAGTAAACCATCATTCAGGGCCCTGAGAGCTTAAGAGGCCCAGGCTCATGGAAGGAGCTTTCCTCGGGGGGCTCTGCCGTCGGGTGCAGAGAAAACACAGAGTGGCCACATTTCTCAGGGCTGCCCAAAGTCAAGGCCAGGGAGGTCCTGAGTCGCAACTGTTGGGTAGAATCCATGTGGACACCTCCCTTTCTTCCTAGTCTCCTTGGATCTCGGTCAACAGCATTACCTCCCATTTCACCTCATATAGGCCCCTGAATACCTACAGGCTGTCCTTCCTAGGAGCTGAAAACTCACACGGGCATTCACACGGGATTCCATTCTCTGGTTTCCCCATATGAAGCTCTGGGCTTTGCCTCAAGAGGGACAGAAGGAAACCGGACACTGAGAAACACAATGTTCTCATCCTCTCTTCCCCCTGAGGGTCCAGCAAGCCTCTCTCCTCTCCTTCCCACTCTGCCTCACTGACTGTGTGTCTCTCTCCTCCATCTGTCCATCTTGTCTGCCTCATAATAGGTTGACTATTATTTTTCTGACTTTCGCTGCATTTCCTGGCTTGTGCCTTTGTTACAAACCTATGTCTTTTCTGGAGGATAATGCATATGTCATTGTTCCTCATGTGGCTTTTTCCCTTCTCTTTATTCGGGTAGCAGAGGAATGGATTCCTCTCAAAGAAGGAAGATGAAAGGGGGAATTAGATTGAGATGAGAGAGCGTGGAATGAGAGAGGAAGGTGTCAATTAAAAAAATGAACCCCACCGCATCCCCCTCTTGACAGGTGGGGTGAGTGGAGCTGACAGCCGTCGCATTAGCTGGCTTTGGTAGAACCCTCATGCCTCGTGGTCCCCCGAGCTCAAAAGGAGTGATTCCAGGCCTAGCGGACACACTCACACATTTTTACTTGGTGTTCCAACGCCTCCCCCGCAGCTATTTCTAATAATGGTAATTATAATGATTTGAGGCTTAAGCAGGGCAATTCCGGCCTGAAGGCAGATTGTAATGAAGTAGTCAGGGTGAAGGGAAGGGAGGGGGCAGCCGTGGAGGGCGCTGGATGGGGGCACTTTCAGGCCTTAAATAGCTTTGTCTAGTCAAGTACAACTGGGGCGGCCTCGTCCGTCGGGCCTGAAGTTGCGTCCCGCAGGACATTCAGAAACCTGGAGGATTGCTTACACCCACAGACAGGCCACGCTGACTCCTGGGCAAACCCAACAGCTCTGGTGTGTCGCCACTGTCCCTCCCTGCGGCCCATACCAGCCACTGCTCCCTGGGCTGTGGCTCGAAGCCCACCCGCTGTGCTCTGCCCAGCACCTCCCATGCCCTCCCTGTAGATAACACTGTCCTAAGAGCCTTGGCCCGAATCCAATTACTGCTGATATACATCTTCTCTTGACTCCGAATGGCTCTTTCTGCCATTGAAGGATACCCCGGAATGTTGAAAACTTGTCCTGATTGCAGAGTTAACGGTCATGTGGTCCTCGGCTCTGACGGAATGGCCTTAGGGGGAGCCCTGATGGGCCTTCCCAGTCATCAGTGTTACCCCACCTCTCTGCTCTGCCCTTATTAAAGTCATTCGTTCTGAAAGCTAAATGAGTATGTTTCCTCTTCAAATGCTCGAAAACAATAGCAGGCAGCCGGGGATGGGATAGAACAATGCTGGCTTAATCACTATTCTCTTTCCTTCTCCCTCTTGCTCTTCAGCTTTGTTCACACTATCTGCGGTAAGGCCCTTACACACATCGCTGAGATTCCACACACATGGACATAAGCACACGCATATAGGCCTACGTGTGTCTATAATATTTACAGCAAATTTCCAAAGTGCAAAACCATACGCATACTATATATATGTGATAACATATAGAATTCAATCTCACTGTATCTAGATTATGCATATCTGTGCAGGTTTATTTTTGGCCTCTCTAAGCAATCAATAAATTCTTATGCTGTCAAGTGTTGAATGAGTACTTCTATCTAAATACTTCATTTTACAAAAGGAATATTTATCTTTTCAAATGATCATGGTGTTGCAAAGATGGAATATATTTATATTGTGACTGGAACAGAGGTGAGCCAAAGCTACGGTGTGTAGCTTGTGCAATATAATGTAAATAACTGCATAATACATACAATGAAACAAATTAAGCTTTTAAATTAAATTTTAACTGGAAATGAATACTCTTGTAATAGCATTAATGCATTACAGAAGCTTTTAGAATCTCTGTTTCACTTTTCACCTAGTATCTAGAGCTCTTGCTATCCAACTCGGAAAACAATGTCATGATATTATCTCTTTATTCCACGTTTCCTTACTTGAGAGAGAGTCCTAAAGTGACTGACTTCATTGGCAAAAAGGCAGCCCCGTGAATATTCCCACTCCAGGTCACAGCACCATCATATACAATTTCATCTTTCCATCCTTCGCCCTTTACAAGCTGTCTAGGCACCTAAGTAAACACTGCCACAAGAGAGAAAAAATGTTCAATGTGTCAAACTTTATTTGTTACTCTTGGTAATGGTATATTATTAATTTTGTCCCACGATAATTCATTAGTACAGATAATTGAACACCATGTTATTCGCAGGGCCTAGTACTGTGTGTGACATACAACAGGCATTCAAAAAGTGTTGGTTAAGTCAACCCCTTATATGATAGCCGTATCATATAATGGGGAAAAGATACTCAACCCCTAAACTTCAAGAATCAGTACGTGGTGGATCATGGCAAACACATCATCTGATGGTGATGACTTGTAAAACAAAATCGCATTGAAAGAGAAATTCAAATCATGAAATTAATTATTCAGACAAGAAATAATAGGATGTATTTAAGTAATTTAGCACTGCAGTTTTTATATTTTCTGTATTTTAAACATGCAAATGAGTTGTCCGCTGACGTTGACTTTGGTCCATTATATACAAGAAATGCCTCCTTCAAACCATTACTGGTAATCGGGACCTATAATACTACACTTCTTACAACAAAATTCCAGGAAAAAATGAGAAAGGAGAGAACTTCAACATACAGAGTACTGGCATCTGATGTATTAGCGCTGTACATAAAGTGCATGCCCATTGAAACGGCATACAACTGAATGTCCATTAAAATTACGATCTGCAAATGCATAGTGAAAAATACAAGCACACACACATAACGAATCCACACTTACACTGACAACACAGCAACACACAGTATGTGAGGACTTGCATGTAGTTTTTCTTTTCTAATTTATTGAAAAACTTAATTGGATGGGGGGGAAAAAACTCCTTTCAATGTTTCTTCAGTCCCAAATTAAGGTTCCCTTTATGTTTAAGCAGTATCCTTCTGTCAATTTGAAGACGACCTTACTTATGTATAAGCAGGTTACTCTTTATAAACAGATGGTAGTACATATTCCAGTATTCTATTTCTACACCAACAATGCATCTTTTGGAATTTCACAATCAGAAAAGATCTTTGAACCTGACTTTGAAACGATTCTGAGGGAAATTCTGGGATTTTCTTAGATGACACGAAGACCTGCCTCACCACAACAGAAATATCCTCCTGTGTAAGAATAAAGGTGGCACTGGGAACAAAAAAGACTCTTGAAAGTTGCCCTGCTGGGTACCCAAAGATGCACATGACCCAGGGTTCCATTGTCCAGCAAGCAGGAGACACCACGGGATAATGCTGGCACTATATCTTTGTGGGATACAAGAGTGACTGAGACACATGGCCTAGCATCAGGGAGTTCTTAGTCTGCCTGGTGAGTCGCAAACACCCTGAGATCGATGGGATCACCCCAAAAGTATGTAGAATGAAGTCCTCTATAGTCCATCTGAGGTTGGAACTCTACGGGTCTGAGGGAGAAAGAGAAGCCCGTTAAAGGCGAACAAAATCATTCAGGAACATAAAAGCCAAGGGAGTACAGGTTCTGAGAAGAGGTCATGAAGAAAAGTGCTAAACACAGCCAAGACAGAAGTCCAATAAGATGACGATTGAAAGTTACACATTACATTCAAGCAGCTGTGGGGCTTTGGTGCCATTATCTAGAACAGTCTAAGGATGGAGGCAAAGGGAAACTGAAGCAGGCTGAGAAAGATTAGAGGGAGATTTCTGTCAGCAAGCATTTGAATGATATGAGGAAGGGAAAGACTATGTAGCTACGGAAAGACGGAACCACAGGAAGGTTCCCGTAACTTAGAAAGGACTTAAGGATGCCCACGAAGACGCAGAGGACAAACAGAGTCAAGGATAAAGCCAAGGAGCAGAAGAGAGAGGAGACTAGCATAAGGGGCACAGGTAGATGAATCACCTTCATATAAGAAGGGGAGTATCTCACGGAGGAAGGAGAAGAGGAAGGTAGAATATGGATACATTTGGAGACAACGTGGGGGGAGATTGAGGGATTTTGAGATTAAAGTGTTCCATTTCCTTCATGAAACAGAAAGCAATGTCATGTGCCAGGAAGTTAAGAAGGGCCCATGTTTTAACAGTCACTAGGGCAACTCACTTCTCTCTAACTCATGGAAGCATTCACTGGCAGAGCCGAGAGCCCAGGTGAAGTTGGGGAACAGGTATTTGGGGTGGCACTAATCTCCCCTTTGTGTGATGAGGTACCTGCAGTAGGCTCAACCATTCCTCTAGCCATCCAGCACCACAGAACCAGGCCCATGTGTTAAGATGGGAAGGCAGGACTCAGAAAGAAATGGATGGCCTGGTGCTGATTTCCAGCCCCCTCTTTTATTTTTGCTCCAATGACCTGTGGTGAACATCTCCTGTTTGGCTCCTTCCCTAGGCTCACAAAGCCAGCGGGGTAATAACAGAAAAAGAAGACAAGGCTGGCTCCCACCTGCACTGGGAAGGCTGGTGCTCTGCGCCTCTCTCTGCGGGTTGACCAGGCCCTCTCCCCAACATCATCCCTGTCCGTCGGGTTGCCCCGTGTGGAGGGAAGGGCCTGGTAGTTGACGCCCTGTGAGGGCCTAAGCGCTGACCCTTCCCGCACCTTTGGCCCTCCCATCCCACTGGCGAGGCTGGAAGGTCAGGAAGGTTTGTGGCAGCAGGGGCCCAGGCGCCATCCACAGACCTGCAGAGCGCACGCAGGCCGCCAAGCCGTGCTCACTCCTGTGGCAGACTTCATAAGGCTCCGCTCTTTGACTGGCGTTGAGTTTATGTGAAAGTAATTAACAGTAATTAATCCTTAATTACAGTAATTAGCCAAGTCGCAGTAAATTAAACCACATCTGGAGCAGATGAGGGCTTCCGAATGGGAGGCAAAGAGAGGCGACAATCGGGGAGATGCTGAATTCATCTGACAGCATCTGATTAAGCCTACCTGTTGCTGGCGGCCTCATTTGCATGTTGTTTTTGTTTGCATTTCCCAGTAACCCTTTCAACGGCTTTCATGGTGTGGACCTCTTGGTCCCTGCTTAACTACCAGTTAGGCAGCCCCGCTGCCATGAGGCCAGGGAGCCCCTTCCAATCCAGCAGGGCGGTTGGGTTTGCCAGGGCTTTATTTATATGTTTCCCCCCCTCCCTCGGAACAAACAAAAATATAAATAGCAGGGACCTCATCAAGTGACAGGCTGAAATCAGAGGGGAAGCCAAGCGAGATTTTTTTTTTTTTTTTTTTTGGCTGATGAAAAGGGAAGATGATATGAGCCATTAACGTGTCTGATGGGGGAAGGAAAGCAAAGAGTAGGAAGAAGGCAAAAGACACTTGCAAAAATAGGTCAAGTGGGTCACTGCTGGTAAAGACGTTTCTAGAGCCTACAGAGAGGGAGTCAGCCTCTAGAAGACCTACTGCCCATATATCAGAGACACAGACATATATGGACACACGCGTGCGCGCACACACACACACACACACACACATTGGCAAACACCCACCAGTCTTCCACGTTTCTGACCTCATTCTGATGAGTGCCACCCAGCCATGCATTACGTTTTTGTACGTTTAAGCAAAAGAGTACACTCAAAATCCTACCATCTAGAAATAGGTGTTGACAAATAGGAAAAGGAGAGAAAATATGGCAAAATATTGACATAAATGGTTGTTCCAGTTGCTTCTTTAACACCAAGGGGGCGGAGCCAGTTGAGTCCATTTGACTTTGTGCCCTACTGCCACTCTAGACTTGACCAAGCATAGGCAAAGCAGTACACTTTCTGCATAATGTATTTGGAGCCTGAACTGCCAGGTAGTTCAGATCCCAGTTCAGCTGCAGTAGGTAAAGTGAGGAGTACAACACGGGCCAGAGATGTCTTTCTTCAGTAAAACATTTCATGGGGAGATGGGGCTGAACCTTTTCCAAGAGGCAGGTGAGGGCTGAGGGGAAAGGTGAGAGGAGAGAATCACCTCTTTCCTCCAAATAGTACACCCAACTAGGTCATAAGACCCAGGTCTTCCCTCATCGATGCCATCAACTCTGGGACTAAACACTCAGGGTTATGTTCATGGAGAAGAGCAAAACAAACTGACGAGAAATGGGTTCACAGACTCCATGCTCTAGTCAGGTGATCGACCCGCCATCCTCACCCTTCTGCAAACCCAGCTCGGCCTCTGCTACCCTCCCAGAGTCTTATATGTGGCTTTAGATGTCCTGAAGCCCTCCGGGATGTATCCCCACAATACTAAAGAGCTGTTGCTTACCAGATGCGCAACATGAGGCAAGTCAGAAATGAAGTCTGTTTCTAAATGTGCAAAGTGAAGGGTACGGATGGTACCCACATCATCACGTTATGGACAGGATTAAATGAGGCAATGGATGTGAAGTGCTGGCCACAGATCTTGGTGCACAGGGAAAATCTGGTGATGGTTACTTCTTCCTTTATTTATTTATTTTTATTTCTTTTTTTGAGAGAGAGTACGTGCAAGCGGGGGGCGGGGAGGAGGGATTCGGGGAGAGGAAAAGGGAGAAGAGAATCCGAAGCATGCTCCACGCTCAGTGCAGAGCCCAATGTGGGGCTCAATCTCATGACACTGAGATCATGACCTGAGCTAAAATCAAGTCAGATGCTTAACCAACTGAGTCACCCAGGCACCCCACTTCTTTTATTCTTCTTCTTATTACCATCTGCCCTTTGCTTATTAAACTTATGTGAGAAGCAGCACAGACTCTTGAGCCAGACTGCCTGCCTACATTAACTAAATATGCGACTTATGAGCTGTGTGCCCTTAGGCAAGTTAGTTAACTTCTCTGGACCTTAGGTTCCCTAACTGTAAAAGAGGGATAATATTTATACCTGCTTCATCTGGTTCTTTAAAACAAATTGCCTAAAAAGCACTGAGAATCGCCCCAAGCATATAGTAACTGCTATATAAATGCTGCCTATTATTATTAGTATTATTATTTATAATTACACACATATATAAAGCCATATATATATATACACCTATAACACACACATACACATATATGCAATCCTTTGAAATCCCTACATCCATATTAAAAGGATTTACATGAACTCATGAGTCCCTAGAAAGCAGACCCAACCTATTGCAATCCTCACAGATGAAGACCCAAATATAAGTACATGGATAGACGTCTTCAGTAGGACCTTGACCATTTCATCGTGACTGAATCTATCAATAGGACATCATTTAGGGAAAATCCACTTTGAATAACAAAGGTACTCTAATTATTTGAAGCAGACTGCCCAAAATGTATTTCCTACTTACTATAAGAATTCAATCACATATTTTAGTTTTGTTCTTTTAAACCTCTAAGGTCAGTTAACCCCATATTCCTGAATGCTGCCTCGAAAACTCTGCCTTAAAGAAGGCATGTTCCCCCCTTTATTCAGATGTCCTATCAAACGTACTACAAAGAGAAGCAGCCATTGCAAGCTGAGAAGAGAAGAGTATGAACGTCTAATACGGGGCTGAGGAGCCTACCAGCAGTAACCCTACAATTATCTTGTGGTTTCCTAGAAGTTATAATGAGCTGACCCATTTGGCGTATCAAATTCCTCCTGACTGGTTTTGCAGTTCTCACCCATGCAGAGACATGGCTCTGTAAAGAAAAATAACAGGCCATTTAAGCTGAAATATGTTGAAGTGGGTGGAGAGAATATTGGGAAAGAGATGCATCCTGCAGTTAAAAATTACTCAGTGACTCTCAACTGGTGTAAAGTTAAAAACCAGAGGCCCTGAGCAAAAAATATGCATTTTTGAGAAAACAAACAAATCTGTAGCAGAGAGAGGGTCCCTCCTTCTGTTGAGTGAAGTATGTTTAGTTAACATTAAAACCCGTATTTTCTGCATTTCCCCCAATTTCATTATTCAGGCCATGTCTAAATCCAGGATAGGTTATAATTCTGAATAATGGGCTATCTGCTGCCTATGGGGAAATGTTATAATGATAATAAATAATTTCTGAAAATTACGAATTCCTTCTATGCTTTTGGCTTCATTTTGGAAAACAAATAAATTATTGGTTTGCCCAAGAAATGGAAATACAGCATGTGGGCTCCTTGCTCACATCTCCAAGAACCACAGCCTGAAACGGTTCACCCATCTTAATGAGAGTCACACCCATCCTCACCAGAATGCGTAAGAATGAGCCATTTCCACTTTTCGTTCATTGGTTTCTCTTCTCATATCTTCCCAGAGGACAGAGGGAGGGCACAGATGCTGACAAATCCCACTAGGAAACATCAGCGAGGTAAGAGCCTCCCTCTCCAATGAGAGACAGACCACTTTTCCCATTTGCCCCTTACAGAGCTGTATTAACTGCTAACTTGGAAGTTGGAGCAAAATCCTCTGGGGCTCAAACGAAAAGAAGCCTATATACCTGCAACCAAATTCTAGCTACTGACAAAGGCCAAAAGCCCTCATGGCATGAGTGGCAGAGGCCCCCTCCTCACATGCCAAAGGAAAGTGGCCACGAGTCATCTCTGGTACACAGGACAGGACTGCTGGCTTTTGCTCCAAACCAACTCAAGACCTCACCACCACAGGACTGTGTGTGTAACCATCAATCTCTAAATCTCAGTAACAAAAATCAATAGCCACTGTGTGAGTGGATGCAGCAGGCCAGAAGACCCACCCAAGAACTCCCACCCTCTGATCCGAAGCACTAAATGAAGGTCATGTGTCCTGTTTACTTTGAAAAGTATGTGAGTTCTTGGGGCGCCGGGATAGCTCAGTTGGTTAAGTGTCTGCCTTTCGCTCAGGTATGATCCCAGGGTCGTGGGATCAAGCCCCACGTCAGGCTCCCTGCTCAGCAGGAGCCTGCTTCTCCCTCTCTGCTCTCCCTCCCTCCCCCTCTCTCTCTCAAATAAATAAATAAATAAAATCTTTAAAAATAAAAAAAAGTATGTTAGTTCTTGAAACGTGCACTTTATTAAAATGCCCGATGTCTGAATTGTATTGCTTTGAATTATAACCAAATGTAGTTTTATTAACATGACACAGGAAGTAGCAAATAAAACTGCACACGCCTTGTCCCTGACTTCTAGAATCTTCCAATTGAAACCAACAGAAATTGCAGATTTTCTGAGATTGTAAGACAGACGTTAAGTCCACACGTTAAATCCATAAATTAAATAAGTTAATTACTGAATTTTATTACATATTTGTCATGTGCATGCCAAGCGGGGAGTGCAGTCTCTCACTCAGGAGCTGCTAAAGGGTCAGAATATTTATCCCTAGGGGTCTGTAACTTAATAAAGCCTAAGCTTGGTGTTAGGCTTTAGCAAAACCGTAACACCATATTGCACTGCTTGAGCACCTGACCAAAATGATCAAAAAGAGTCACCAGAGGGAACCCAGAAAACTAAGGGGAAGGCTTTCCCCTGCATTACGGAAGCACAAGAGAGGCTCTTAGAAGCAGCCAAAGCCAGGATGGAAGAGGATCTCCAACTCTGCGCCCATCCGAAGGGAAGCCGATGAGTTCACTGCTCCCAAGACGGGTCTCAGTTCCCTCCTCTGCCAAAAATGCACCTGCCAGCGCAGCACAAATACTGCTATAAAGACATGAACTAAGGACCACCATGAAGAATTATTTCACCGTGGAGAGGCAAGGGCTGCTTTTACCAGCAAAGCATTATTTTGTCATTACAGGTTTTAGGAAGTACTTCTCTTCCTCAAAGACTTTTTTCTAAAGACCATTTTTATACTCCACAGACCTCTCATTTTATACCCAATAGACTTCAAACACAGTGCTAATTCAATGATGAAGTAAGTAGCCATGCTCACAATTTTATATAATTCCTGGATGTGCCTTCAACATACATCTATTCAGATACCCAGAGTGACTAGGGTTGGTTTTTGTTGGTTTTTTCTGTCTGTCTGTTTTTGTTTTTTTGGTTAATTCACTGGTTCCAGCCATATTCATGGCTGAACGCCACCTGGTTAATTAAACTGATCCTATGGCAATCTAGTTTAATCACTGTTTGCCTGGCTAAAATAACTGGGCTGGCAGGGTCACTGTCCAGGTATTCAGGGGACGTACAAGTAGATTCAGGAATCATGGTTCCCATTCTCTCTACACTAAGCCCATGGCAAAAAAAAAGACCTCAGCTCTGCTAACTGTAATCAACATATTCAAATCAGAGAGATCCCATTCCCTGGAGGAGACAGCTATGGGTTGACCAAAATGTTTGTACGCAAAAACAGAGATCGCAAGTAAACACTGTGCATAAACTCCAATCATTCCGTAGCAGTCTCAAATGATTTTTCATCTTTAAAAAAAACAGGTTTAACTTTTAAGGCTAAAAGGGACATACAAGAACCCATGCAGTATAACACTTTTCCAGCAAGATGGCGTCCAATCACCCAGGGCAGTCAAAAATTTTCAACCGAACACAAGAGTAGGAAATTCCAGATGTGCTTAGGTGGTTACATTTCATTTCCAAATCCTAGGGTTGTCAAAGGCTCCCTCTACCAAATGAAAAGTAAGACAAAGCAAATCCCATCATGGTGCCAAGCACTCTAGATGTCTTGAGCAAGTCATTTTCATTCTCTATCTTGACTTTCTTACCAAAAGATGATGGATAGCAACTTTACAGTCAGGATTTACTTGTGTAGGCAAAGAGCTCTGAAGATAGGAATCCAATATTACAGGACCATTATTTTTGCCCCAAAATGAGTTCGTTATATGTTGGGCATCAGATGTTTCTGATTTGTGCCTCAGTCTGAGAGCGAGAGGCAGGCAATGGTTTAAGGATTGCTGGGAGCAAGCTAGAACTTTGATGTGTTTAGAGGGAGTCAGCCAGTCTGGCAAACCACCAGTGGCTGAAAAGTTACCTGTGGGAAAGCAGAAAGGTGCTACAGAAGTTGAGGCCACGTGAGCAAAGGCCTGTTAGGGGAAGCACGCAGATCACGAGACGGTAAAGAGAACTGATGTTGTCTATGAGGCCCTGGGCACCCCTGGAGATTTCCCTCTGGTACAACTCCCTCCCGGTGTTTCTGGCTAAGTGTGTGAACACAGAGGCAGACCGAGCCAGCCTCTATGTGAGGGACAAATAAACATTCTGAAGACTCAAGACCGTGAAGTCAACTGAGCCTCAATACAACCCAAACCTTTGGGGGTTTATGCGTTATTAGTCTGTATCACGGCTTCCAATCATTTGTCCCTTTAGAACAAGAACTCTCAAAGACCTGACAAAGAGGAACAGACACTTGTGGTTCCCCATTTTGCTTCCTCACTCTCTGCAAGCCTCCACTGGGAAAAGGAGATGCCATGCTTAGGAGGCTGAAACACCAGAAGGGATTTTCTAATGAAAAGCGCAACCCAGAGATCCCTCCCTCACTAGAGTACCAGAGCATTTGTCTTTCAAAACTAAGGAGCAGTGCAGGCATCCCCTACAGATACAATGGAGGGATCCCAGTCAACGTCTGCAGAATGCAGGCACAATGCCCAGCAAGCGATGTCAACAGCACCCGTGATAAACAGAACCCCTGCCTCTTACACCTAGAGAGGCAAGAGAGACAAACGTCAGAGTAGCACGCAGGAAAGGTAGAGCCGTTTGGACCGGGGCAGACCAGTCCCCATCCCTGGATGAGGCCCTTGGGCTCCTGTCCCTCTGCTTTGCTGCTAAGCAATGGCACCAAGAATATCTTTTCAAGCTATTGCCAGGCCAAGGGCATCTGGGAGAAAAAAACCAAACAAGAGGCTAGATGGAAAACACATCATTGCTGCTGTCTAGGGGAAGTCATTCGCATTTGCTGTGTGTGTGTGTGTGTGTGTGTGTGCCTGTGTGTGCGTGTGTGTGTGTGCGTGCACGCGTGTGCCCACCCGCGCGCACATGCGCGTGCACTCACGAGACAGAAATACAAGGGACTGGATGCTCAGCAAAATGCCTAAATTTTTGGAGTTGATTTATGTCCTTGCGATCTGCACCAAAGAGTGAAGCTTCTGATGGAGCTTTCAACAGGACCCCGGCTACAAGGATACATAACCTGATAACGTCTGACAATCTCATTTCCGGTTGGAATAAGCTCCTTCCAGGGCCTGGGAAGGCTGAATTAAAACCCACTAAAATGCTTGGAGCTTCTGAGGTTAGTTCAAATTTTAGGCAAAAGTATTATCTTGTTTCCGGTAAACACACGTGTGCAGGTGGACAGACCAATGGGCTCACAGGGACCCCCAACCCATACGCCGACTGACACCATTTGGGGACAGAAGCTGAGCTCGGTAAACACTCCCCACACTTCAGCTCCTTCCAGGCTGTGGGTGCCGGCCCTTCTTCTCATCTGCATGGTTCAAATTAATTATACACTTTAATTTCATGAATTATTAATTTGATTCTGACTCGGCAGCTTATGATTATCCAGCGCTACAGACTATACAATTCCAGCTTCATTAAAACATCACCAGCTGCCTGAGAGACAGACATTAAATAGGGGAGAGCAATAATAAAATTAAGCTTCCGGCGCATAGCAACAGAGTCTTCTTCCTTAGCCGCAGGCAGGGCTCGGCTCTGCTGCCTGGCTGGCCCGAGCAGAAAGGAAAAAGTCCTTTCAGAGAAATCCACGCCCTTCTCTAGAATGTGCTTCTTGGCCTTCCCCCATGCACGCAACTTCAGATGGTCAGATGGCACGATGGGGAGGAGGGGGGTGTATTCATCTGTCGATCTCTCCCTCCAGCCCCTTCCTTTTGCCCGCCACCCACACAGGTCCCACGTTAACTCTTCAATCGCTGCCAATGCTCTGAGCGCAGCCGGGCTGGCCACCCCCCACCGCCTGCCCGCCTAGCAGGCAGGGCTGCACAGAAGCCTCGAAGGAGTCAGCCAAAGATACTGCTCTGCCCTAAGTCTCTCTTCCCTCTCTTTGGCTCTTTGTATAGTCTATAGTCTGTAGGATGACTGGAAAGGGATGGGGTTTTAGTTGCAACGCCGTAATATGCCCAATCCAGCCAGTCACTGCACCATTCACAGACTGCATGTGCGTAATGCCTTATCTAGGGGCCTGGTGCACATCAAGGACTCGGTGCAAATTCCTGATCCATGTTCATACAATGAGGGAAATGAGGTCAGACTCTCTCAATTTCCCAGCAATGCTGACTTCTTCACCTTCATGTGCGAGATGGACTGTTCTTCCAAACCTTATGGTGCCAAGCCCGGGTTGATAACCCTTTCCCAGAAATTCTGTGCTTCCTATTAACAGGGAGCATTAGAAAATCACATGCATATCACTCAACAAGGTCATTGCCATAGGTTTTAGCTGTAACCTCCCGGAAAAACCCTACGCGGTTACTCCTCAAAGAGAAGTCCTGGGTTGACGGTATACCCTTCTTCAAAGAATGCAGGAAACCCCTGGCTGCTAAGACAATGCCCCAGCTCAGCCAGCATTCTGGAAGTAGGGGAGAAAGAGAAAGAGGGAGAGATCCAAGCCCCCCCGCTTTTTTTTCCTTCTACCTCATCTACAAAAAGCCCAGTTAAGAATGCAGAATCCTCTGTGGATTAATATACTCCTTCAAATAAATAAAACCACAGCACTTCCCCCAGCAACTTTGTGGCAAAACAATTTGTAGAAGGAAAAGGTTGGAATTTAGACATTCCATTTAGCTGCTTCAGGAATCTAAGGACCTCGAACCTTGTGGGATTTGAAATCGATGGAATTAATTAAGGGAGATGCCCAGCACTCTCCACTAAGTAATCAGCAGGTACAGTAGACCTGAAAGTCTATAAAGAAAAATGGAACAGGATGACATTGAAGGAGGCAGTAAGGATTAAAAAATGAGCATCCAAGTGGGAAAGGCACACGTCCATTGATCCCGGCATAAGAGATTAAGGCTTCAGTGAGCGGCAAGAAGATCCTCTAGCAGAAATGGCTACAGAGCATGAGCATAAGCCCTGCAGATATGTATAATCAGTGACAGCCAGGCATCACCACACAGGGGACCACCTGCCAGGGAGCCTAGAGCTGAGGGTCAGTCCAGGGGTAAAATGTAAAACTGGACTTAAGACATTAGTACTTGATAGGATAGAGTACCACTTGATACCAGGTCGTATCGTATTTATTGTCTATTTCCTTGACTATCATGGAAGCTCCATGAGGACAAGGGTTTGTCTGTTCCATTGGTATTGTATCCCTAGTGCCTAGAATATAGCCTGTCACGGGGTGCCTGGGTGGCTCGGTCAGTTAAGTGTCTGCCTTCGGCTCAGGTCACAATCCCGGAGTCCCCAGATCGAGCCCCACATCAGGCTCCCTGCTCAGCGGGGAGCCTGTTTCTCCCTCTGCCATTTACCCCGCTCGTGCTCTCTCCCAAATAAATAAAATCTTAAAAAAAAATACAGCCTGTCACAAAAATATGCTCCATAAAGTCTCGTTAAATGAACGGATATATGAACAAATAAATAAAACATTCTAAGTGAACATATGCACCCTGGCTAATCCCTGGGTGGGGCTCCCCATGTCCCTACAACAGCCAGGTAGAGAAGGGGGAACCACAGGTGAGCTACTCATGAGAAATTAAACACAGCTGACCCGTGAGCAACACAGGTTTGAACTGCACAGGTCCACACACACACAGGTTTTTTACATTTTTTTTTCCTATTTATGATTTTCTGAATAACGCTTCAATTCATTTAATCGTAAGAATGCAGCGTACAATACATACAACATACAAAGTATGTGTTCATCAACTACTGATGTTATCAGTAAGGTTTCGGGTCAGTAGGCTATTACGTTTTGGGGGAGTCAAAAGTTCTACGTGGATTTTCAACTGTGCAGGGGACTAGTGCCCCTAATCCCTATGCAGCTCAAGGGTCAACTGCAAAACGCTCCGCCTTCATACCTGGGGAACATTTGCGAACCTTTAGTAAATGGCTCTTTCATGCCAATGACAGCAAATGGAAAAGTGAGGGAACCCAGATAAATGTGTTGGAAGGTGTTCCACAACGGGAAACAACCGTGCTCTCCTAGCAGAGCGCCGTAGCTCAAAGAATTCAATTGTTTTGGCTTTTAAGTCATTATGCTTCTACCACCATTCTCTCCCAATCCTGTACGAAGCAAAAAAAAAAAAAAAAAAACCACCACCACCAAACACCGCCACCCAACTTTACAGATGGAGTCATAGACTTGAAGCAGTGCCCTAAAGAGATTTCTGGCCACACTGAGAATCAGGGAGAAAGTCTTAAAAGACCCTCTCGCTCCCGAGTTCATAGCCATCCCAGTCAAATACCTGCTCCAGGGCCCAAGGTGGAGAAGAGCAGTGAGTCCCATATTCCCTGGTGCCCAGCTGACCTTTCTTTTTTTTTTTAAAGATTCATTTATTTATTTTGAGAGAGTGAGAATGAGAGAGAGAGAGAGAGAGAGAGAGAGAGAGAGAGTACATGAGACGGGGGAGGGTTAGAGGGACCTTTCTACCACAAAGCACGACCAGAAAAAGCCCGCTGCATGCCAATGCCAAGAGGCAAATTCCAGAAATAGGTATAGACAGTCTGCCGTGCACCTGAGAATGCTTGCAGACTCCTGGGATTGGAAGAAGCCTTTCCAGACACCCACAGCTGCCCTAGTTCGCTTGGCCATCTCCTCACTGGTCCAGGGAAGTAGAAGATGATGGCTTCCTAAGATAGCCTGACCTTCTTTTGGAAGAAAAGACCCCCTCCCCTTTCCCAAGAAGATTCCCCTAAAATTCATCTTTTGTTACAACACAGGTACGACCACTGTTGAGTATCCTTCCAAAAGGATGCCAGAGAAGCCCTAAGCCCACCGCGGCTCCCCTGGAGGGGCAGCACCTTCCCTGGACAAGAGATCGCCAAGCCAAACGAGCAATATTCCACTGGGCATCTCTGTTACCGTAACAGGGGTCTCACCACACACCAGCCCCAATACCACTTGTGCTTCCCGCTGAGGAAGACAACGAGTTGGGTCTGGGGGAAGGGGGAGCTCAAGCTTCAGTGCTATTTCTCCGTGTGAGCCCCAGGTCTGGGCCCTGGCAGAAGGCATCCTTGAGGGGCTCCTGTTTGTGTCAGCAGATATTAGATTGGAAGGAGTAGCTCTAGTGTCTGTGACATCCTCCAAAGAAAGTTAGAAGGCCCCAGGGCTCAGCTGCCTTTGTGGCCAGAACTATCCTGCAGGGAGTGGAATGGTGACTTTCACTACAGAGTACAGGAGTCTCTCAGAGGGGTCAGCACGTTCACATAGGGATCCTTGGCACAGTGGGAGCCTGAACACACAGTAAAAGATCCAGTGGTTTCTGCCATCTAGGAGTTGAAAATCCAGACAGACTAAAGTTTCCCATGAGCCCAGATATCTAAAAATTGCCTGCTGGCACTGGACCCACAGGACTGTTAAAAAAAAAAGAAAAGAAAAAGAAAATTAAAATATGCAGAACAATGAAAGAAGGATTTTCTGAAACAGAAAACACAATCTTTCATTGTTTGCCCTGCCTTTATAATAAAAACACAGTGTTGGACCTGTTTGGACACGGGGACTTTCCGGTTTCCATGGGAGGCTGGACATTTTGCATTCAATACAAATCAGTTGCTCAAAATCAGAATCAATTGTCATAAAATGTAGGGAAGTGTTTTCCCATGGGGCAAGCATTTGTGGTACAACTGGAAATGTTCAACTTGATTATAATGCTTCACGAAAAGGTCAGCATGGGATTTCAGAGCTCTACCTTGAGGATGTTGGCTGTGTTTGCGGGCAGGGTGAACTGGGGAGAGACGGTCTGCCCAGGCTAGCATGCCCACATCACTCTGATCACATGTCCCAGGGCCAGCAGCCGACCGTGTGCTTCAGAAAACAAATAAACACATGCGTACACATGCACACGCACACACACATCTGGACACATGCATACCCCTATGTACTTTCAGGAGCCAAAGCACTTCCAAATGCGAAGACAGAAGGAGTGGGCCACCACTGGCATGCTCGTTGTACAGGACAAGAACAATGTTACTATAAAACACTGGACCTCCGTTCCGTGAGACATGGCACCAAATCACCCGGGCATCATTTGTGCATTTCATGAATGCACAGGTCTGGGCCTCCACCCGGGCATCATTTGTGCATTTCATGAATGCACAGGTCTGGGCCTCCCCACATCCTGAGACTCTGATCCAGGACATGTACAATTTTCACAAGGTCTCCGGGTAATTCTAATACACACCGTACAGCTACTCCCTGGTTTTCCTGTAAATACTCTATTTACAACTCCAATGAACAGCCTAAAGCTTGCAGATACTCAGGCCAAGTGAAAATGGCTAGCACTCCCAGATGTCCAGGTTCTGGTCGAATGTTCGTCACGGAATCGCATTGCGTTTGGATTCAGGGCTACATATGTGACATCTTAGTGCAGACATCAAACCATTAGCTTCCCAACCTTCCCTCTCCCAGGATGAGGTACAGATGGAAGAATTTCCCCTAACCCCACCTCCGATTTAAACCTGCATGAGAGGGAGGGCAGAGAAAAATGGCTCAGCGTGGTGTCGCTTGTTCAGGAAGGCCACCACCCTGCCTGTTTTTGCCTCTCGCACACCAGCATGCCTGTGCGGGTCTCCTTTGCAGCTCGTGGTAGCCCCCAGCTCGTTCAGTTTATCAGATCTGACGGGGTCACTGGCCGGGAGCAAGGCTGAGAGTAGAATTCTGAAACACTTTCGTTATCAACCAAAAGGTTGTCATTCGGCCAGTTCCTGAGGGTCAGCCCCTCCTCTTTCAGTAAATCCAAGTGCGAGTCCACGCCAAGGGAGTGGGGGTTGACCACAGAGACTGGGAACACAGGACTACAGGCTTGGTTTCAAAAAGACCTAACCTCTGTCTCCATTGCAATTGACATTTTTACACTTCAACCTCTGAAATTCTGAAACAGACTGCTCTCTCCAAACGAGTCCTTGCCACAAAGAGAAGAGCATGTGGCTGTCTCCACCCTCTTTCTATAAAGTCCAGATGATCAGAGAAGTCAAAAGCATGGCGGGGTCTCTGGCAAGCGCCAGCCAGGTAACCCCTGTCATCAGCTTTGATTCTACAGAGTAGCAGAGGTGGGCTTAGCTCATCCCCGATGCCTGAGCGATTCAAGGTTTGGCTGCTTGAGTGCTCCTAAGTCAATGTCAAATGGACACTCATCAGGTGATGACAACTAGAACCTACACAATCATTTTCAAGACCAAGTTTGTCACCCAAATCCTAAATACTCCTGGTTGTCAAATATTCCTCTTAGACTCAAACGTATCAGAGTTAGTCCTACAGAAGCAGCACCCAAAATGATGAAGGTCACCACATCTTGACCTCTCCGAGTTCCCAAATGGGATCCAACTGGGAGTTTCAATGGGCAGCAGCTGATTTTCACCCCAAGCACAGCTGTCTTTATGGGGGTTAAGGGTGACATCCTTTTGCAGAAAACAATCTGGATTCTCCAAAATTACCTCGAACACGCTACAAGGCCAACACAAGATATTTTTTTCTTTTTCTTTTTTTTTTAAGATTTTATTTATTTATTTGACAGAGAAAGAGAGAGCACAAGCAGGGGGAGTGGGAGAGAGGGAAGCAGACTCCCTGCTGAGCAAGGAGCCCGATGCGGGACTCGATCCCAGGACCCTGGGATCATGACCTGAGCCGAAGGCAGATGCTTAACCGACTGAGCCACCCAGGCGCCCTGCAAGATATTTTTCTAATCTCTAAGTTTAGAGTAAAGAAAAAAAAAAAAAAAAAAAAGGCAAAACATGCTGTTAATGGCAAGTTCACATTTTTGTTAAAGTCTTGTAGCTCAGAAATCAGATTTAACGCCATGACTTAAGTATTATGCATCCTTGGGCAAAGTTTTTAACTATTATGAACAATTCAGAACTATTTGGGGAAGGGGGATACTGTTACCTATCTTGATATTTTTTTGAGGATTAAATAAAACAATACATATGGTGTCTGACACATAATAAGTGCTAAATAGATTGCTTACATGTTAAGTCATCTTCATTCTGATTCTTAATGGAGATTAATCTTCTCCTAAGGTTATACTAGGCACTGTTCGTGATGGACAAGAACTGGAGAGGAGCAGGTATTATTAATTCCAACTTAGTGCTCTGAAACCACAGTCTCCCCCTAGTGGAAGCCTATTAATTTTGTTTGTTTTTGAGCTGATGGGCTCAGCCAAGGCACACCTGTTTCCAGGCAGGGCTCAATGAAATAAATGCTTCATTTTGTTTCTCCGTCAGAAACGGGGCCCTAGTCCATGTAGGGGATATGTCTAGAGAGCACTTGTTCTAACTTTCTGGAGCCAACACACACCTGCCCAAGTAGCTGGGATGATGTACTCCCACTATCCTGAGCTACTAAGACGGTCCCAGCTGCTGCTGGAAGTGTTTTTAGATGCATTATTTATTTGAACACCTGCCTGACAGAGCTCAGTGCTGGAAGGGAGGTGCCACCAGGACACCCAAGGATTCCTTCCCAATATGGCTGCTTTCGCTGGTCTGGATTCATCCTGTGGCCATGAACGGCCTTCCTCTTCCCCGAGCCTGGTTCTGACTGCACCACAAACCAGGTGGATAAAAGTCTTTGAAGAAACACATCCCATGTCCTGGCCTTAAACAGAGGCTCTCAAGAAACCTAGAGCCAAAGCCATGCCTGTGCAGGTCAGATCTAGAGCATCCGCCCCTGGCAGCTATGAACACGTCCATCACCCTCAGCTGTCCTTCCCACGGTGGCACACCCCTAACCAGTGCTATGTCCTTCAGTTTTTACCAGAAGGGAAACTGAGATATAGCAAGAATTGCTACAAAATGGTCACCCTCTTTCCCATCTTTCTGCCTTTATTTATTTGGTTCGTCTCAAATGCAAGGCCCATTCCTCCACCTTCTGCTGACTTCCATCCTACCCATTTTTCAACTCAGAGCCCCAGCTCCCTTCCCCACCACCACTATCCTGCGACTTAACCATTCTCCACCTCCAAAACCCAGTATCATCTGTATCGTAATATTTCATATTTTAACTCTGTTCCACACGGAGCTGTCACGCCGACGGTGTCTTTAGGTTTTCGAAGAAAGGAATTGTGTCTGTTTTGTCTTTTCTTTCTTTTCCTCTTTAACTGTTTGTATCTCAGTAGCAGGCATGTACCAGGTGCTGAATGTCAGTCTGAAGACTGCCTGAAAGCCCCTCGCGAAGCCACACGGGGACCCACCATGATAAACGTGTTTACAGGAAAAATTCTTGCCACCGGCGCTTAGGGTGGGTTCACCGGGTCATGCTTCCTCTGCACATCTTGCCTTGGGCCAAATTGCCTAATTTTTCAAAATTTAGTCTTCCTATTCCGTTCAAGGGGGTAAGGATCTTATTATTTATGTAACTCACAGGCATCTTAAGGGACTGAATGGTTAAGGAAGGTTCTAAGATGCCGGAATGGATGATGGTGCCTCTCGGGCAGGGCACAGCTGCCTGGCATAGACGAGCGATCCGTGTGTTCAGAGGCCCACGCAGAAAAGCGTACTCCTTGGCGGTCGCCACACACACCGTCTTCATCTGATTTGAAAACATCTTGTTGGCATAATTCAGAAGCAGAATGTCTTTATATTTAATGACCCAAATATGCCAGTCACGTGCCTCGGAAAAGCAAGTTCGATTCAACAAAACTGCGATTTTGTTATCACCCACCCCCCACCCCCGCCCCCCAAGTAACCCCTCTGCCTTGCATTCTGACCCTCTGAACGGCTGCCTTGGGAAGCTCAGGTGGACCATCAGCCTTTGTGCATAGTCCTCTCAGGGCGAGGAGGAGAGAAGCCTGGGATACAAAGGGCCCTGGTGGTGGGAGGTAAGGTCCAAAGATAAAGGTTTTTAACTGACTGACAGAATGCATGCTTTGAGGGGAAAAGTGTATCCTGGCCAGGATTTCTGAGTCAGGGGAATCAACTCAGATAATTCACAGACTTGCAATCCAGCTTCTCGCTTCCAAGGCGTGGGCTTGGGAAGCCAAAGCAGACCTACCTACATTTAACTCATCCATGTACCAAGTACCTACTTGGATCCAGGTGTCATTTAGACACTAGGAAACAGCAGGAAGCAAGTTAAAGAAGGTCCCTTCCACCACCGGGAAAAATGGAAAGAAGGTTCTTGGACAACTAAGAAGGTGCGGGACCCTGGCTACTGAGAACCTCAAAGTCAACTGACCCTCAGGAGCATGGGATTCGTGAACAACCAACCACAAGGCAAACAAACAACAAGATTCCCTGATTACAATCAGGCCGCTGCAGTCCTGAGAGGTCTTCTGTCGGAACTGCCAAAGACCTCATCACCATTTTTCACCGTTCCTCCTGAAAGAGATTTAAGAAGTGAATGGCTGGGAATGTGCGCCCAACTTAGAAAAATCATCTAACGAAAGAGTCATCACTCGAGAAGTCCAATTAAAAGTCATATTCACTCATTCAAATATTCTGGAGTCAACACCTATTGAGCAGGTCTACGTGCAGAGGTGGCTGCCTTGGGAAAGGCGGAGATGGATGGCACAGTCCCAGCTCTTGAGGAACTTAAAAGTCAATTGGGGAATTAACGATCCTCATTTTATAGATGAGTACACAGTGGCATGGGCAATCAAGGGATTTGTTTTAAATTCTTCATCCCACAACTAAATCATCCTATAAAGTCATCATAAAGATGAAAAAGTGCTGAACTAGAAGGCAGGATCTCCTCCTCATCCCTAGTTGGAGCCCCCCCCCCCCGCCCCGCCCCCGCCACGTTCACAATCACAGGACAGGTCCAGTCCCCTCTCTGGGGCTTCAATTTCCTCATCTACACAAGGAGGTGGTTCTTTAGAGTGGGTCCCTCCAGCTCTAAGATTCCATGACTCTAATACTTATGACCAATAACGTTTGGTGGTTAGAACTAAAGGATTCAATCTCTTGACAGATTTTAGTGAGAATTATTACTCCGCTCACTTAAAGTCCTACCGAAAGGAATATGGAAGCCATTCCATTCCATGGGCACTCTCGTATTTTTTCTTAGAAGACGCTCAGCCCTAAGTGGGATTCTCTTCTGTGGACTTTCTAGCTGGTATTCTGCCATCTTAGCAACAGTGGCAAAGAAAGCTGGAGCCCTTCCCTACACCTCCCTGCAGCCCCTGCTAATTGCCTGTAACACAGGGTAATAAGTGTTTGCAAGAGCTATGTTGCTCCCTGTAAGAATCACTGCTCCAAAGATAATGTAACCAGTCTATGTGCGATGTGACCAATGGGGACGTGGACTACGTGTAAAGAACTCTTAATTAAAGGTCTAGTAGACAAGTGAGAGGACTGAACTGGATCATATGTAAGGTCTCTTCCAGATTTAGATTTTTAGATCATATTACTATGAATTCGGTGACGATAATGTAAAAGATTCCTTTATACTGAACTCACCAGGGACTCTGAAACATTAACCCAAATCATTTAAATTCCATTTATGGGTACTAACCTCCAAAAAGGAGAATAAGAATTGGTGTAGAAAAACCTCTGTTTGGATTTTTAAGAAACAGACTGTTGAATAAGTTCATGACATTCCCAACCCTCCCCAGAGATTTTTCTCTCAACTTGGGGGATGTCCCCTAAATTGCCAATCAGCCATTTTGCACCACGTGAGCTGTAAAACCATATATATGGAGATCTAAATGACAGAAAGATTGGATTTGTTTATATTTAATTTTCCCCTTCCTGCCCCCACATATTTGTCCTTAACACCCGTATTTTTTTGGTTGTAGAGGCACAGGTGGTTCTCATTTCAGGCTGTATGAACGGGTCCTGCTATTCAGAGATTAATGAATAAAGGGAGCCTTGTAAATAGATTTGCATGATAATGGTAATAATGCTCTCTGCTGCCTTCTGTGCTTACTTCAATCTGTGTGCCCCTGAACACGCCTCCCTCCCCCACGCACGGGTTTCCCCCCTTGCCCCTCTTTCCCACCACCTGACTCTACTCGCTCAGTCTCAGGCAGACAAAAGTGAGTCGGGAACCGGGCAGCTGCAGAGAGAGCAGGGAGAGGACAGGAAGAAAGGGGAGAAGAGAGACGGAGACAGACAGACAGAAGCAGAGTAGAGAGCAAAATGCCTCCTGCTCTTTAGGATAGCGAGGTTTCTGCAGAACAAACAGAAAATACCAGACTTCCATCGTCCACGGCAAACAATACCTTCAAACTGCCCTTCTTTTTATTACGTCTGTCCCAGCTTCCCATCACATGCTTGACGACCTCATATGTATCTTCTTATATATGATAAATATATAAAAACGTAACTGTTCTAGCACCACACACATGTCAAGGCCCAGATGTAACTTGTTTCGGGGACAGGGTCTAGAAGCAAAAGCTAGCTGTGGATTTGGCTTCCATCTATCCCTGCACAGGCCCAAGTTCAAAGGGGCCTCTCCTTGAAGGCTACACCACGAGGCAGGAACCTGGACCTCTCTGAAAACTTCACAGTTCCTCCCTGGGGACCGAGGACCAGTTATCAAGCCAAGACATCATGGGGCCTCAGGTTACATCCTTCCTCGAGCCTCACTCAATGTCCTCTCTCCGCACTTGCAGGCCTGCCTGTGTTCCCTGTGCCCCAGCCCACCGTGGGGTCTCTAAGCCTGTGTGAGGAGGATGAATTGGGCAGGGAACGTCATTCCGGAGTGATGCCATGAAGATGAAGATGCCCAGGCAAAGTGGATTAAGACAGAAAGCAAAAGTCAGTCCCTACAGCAGGAGAGAACGTGGCAAGGGCCCAGCACCTATGCCTGCCGGTCCGAATGGAGACTCCCAACAGCAGGAAGATGCTGAGCCAAGCAGGCATCGGGGCCCACACACCAGGCCAGGAAACAGAGTCCCTTCCCTTTCTTTGTCTCCTAAGACCTGCACGCGTTTTCCCTCATTTGAAGGGAGCCCAGAGCACTGGAAGCCGGGCTGACCCTCTGCCTCTCATGTTGATTAACACCCCACGGGGGCACGCATTACTACCCACCCCGCCTCCTTCCTCTGCGCCTTCTGATATCAACCGGGAAAAGGGAATCTAAAAATAAAGCCGGGGCCAGAGTGTGTACCACTTGATTGGGCTCCTGTGCTCACAGATCTGCTTATTTTGGCCTATCTCTCCCCAGCGATAAGGCTGCTAACAGCCTGTTATCAGCCAGTTGGTGAAAATGTGCTCCAGCCTGATTAGGCCTCAGTCTTTGCCAAGGTTATAAACAGCCGTTATCGTTTTCCCGAACAGAATAATCCGGACAGTATCAGCTCAGAAACATATGGGCCACACAGAGAAGACAGCCGCTGACGGACACTTCATTTTAATTGTAACGAGTGGGTAGCGGCGGCCTGCAGACGGCAGGCAGACAGCGCCCCGATTGGCAGCAGGGATGGGGGGTGCGTGTGTGTGCATTTTTTTTCCCCCAAATCCCTTCTTCCTTCCCTGGTCTCCAACGCCTAAACCGCTCTGATATTCTGGGTGGCATAATGAACTGGACCCTACCCCAGATGCTACCAGTCACCAAGCAGGACCCTCCCCTAAAAGGCAGATGGGACCTTTCTGATGCTCTCATGGAAAAGAGAAGAAAGAAAGAAAAAGAAAAACAGCAAAGAGGAACTGGGAAACCAATACAGCTGTCTCTGCTCTTCAGCCCCCAATTCCATTTTAGGAACCTATCTGCTCACCCGCACCCGGATCTCAGCCCCACGGCCAAGGGTGTTCGGAGACAAGCCCCCCCACCCCCCGTCGTGTCCCTCACCTTTTCACAGACAGACATCTACATCAAGCACGAGGACGCTCGTGGGGGACAAGCCTGTGCTTGTGGGGATTTTGTGTCCTGAAAGCCATTTCCCAAACCGGGTTTCTCCCCATGCTCTCTTGTGCCAGACTTGTTTCTCAGGCTTGTCACAGAAAAGTCAACTCTCTGGTGCGTCGCAGGGGAGGGAGGTGGCAGAACACAAAGAAAATCACGCTGGTCAAAGTTCTGCTGAAAGTGTTCACCCCTCTGCCTCCAGGTCAGCAGACGTCTTGGGGGCTGCCAGCGCAGCCCTGGGTCACCGCTGTTGGCACATGGCCCACAGCCACCCTGTTCTTTCAGGAGCTGATGCAATTTGCAATTTCCCCTCCTGGGTCCACAGAAGCGGGTGGAAGGAAAGGAGCTGAGGAGCAGGGAGGAAGGGCCCAGGGCAAGAGGGTGTGAGGTGAGCACGCTTCCCTGCAGCCGGCAGCAGACCGGCCTGCCATCACCGCTGTGGCCCGCGGGCTCCCACCTGGCGGGCCAGATGGGGCCAGCAACAGCAGGTGCAGTTCCGAGGAGGAGAAGCACCGGCGCCCCCACCGTGGACTCAGCCGTCACTGTCCACTCTCCTGCTCAACACTGGAAGAAACTGACTATCTTCAACCTGGCTTTCCTTTTCTTCCCTTCTCCCACTTTCGACCTTATCCCCCGCACGCATGTCTCCCCTGTCACCATGGAAAGTCACACCACCGGTGCCCACACTCCGTCAGTTCAACAGCCCTGGAGAAGTCTCCAGGTTCGACTCAACTTCTGCTGGCCTTCTAATGAGGAGGAAAGCAGAGAAGTGAAATGAGAAAAAGGAAAAAAGTTAAGGGAACCCCAAAGAAGTTCTTTCCTACCCACAGCAGTGCCTCTCTTTTCTTGATGTCAGTTTCACATTTTGCAGAGAGAGAATGGCATGGCTTTGCCCAGGAAGAAACAGAGCAACAGCCGGTATTTATGGGACGCTGGTGAACATGCCAGGCACTAGCCAGAGCATCCTACAGACACTTGCTGACTGAATCCTCAAAACGACGCTGATTCACACCCAGGTGACCGGCTCCCTGGCCGGCATTGTGTAGACCTGCTCACAGCCAGGGTACACCCTTTCCTGGCGTTGTCTGGGGTCTGAGAGTAGCACCTGCCCCCCCCCACCCCCGCGCACTCCTCCACGGATTTATGGGGGCTCACGAGAAGCCCACCCCCAGGACTGACTGGTGTTTCACTATCAAGTAAAAATTGAGTCCGTGATAATGTTCCTGTAATAGTATCAAATTCAGAGAGAGAGAGAGAGAGAAAGAGAGAGAAGTCCTGCAGCCGGCTGAAATGAGCCTGAGGCACGTTTTTGTTTTCTTTTTTTCATGGCTTTTCAACTCCTGCTCTCACCCTCCCACTCGCCCTCCAAACTAGGGCTTAGGTTGCCTTGCAGTACCCCCAAGAGACCGACCAGCAGATCCATGCAAGCACCTGCAGTGGGTGGTCCGTGTGCGACGTCTTGGTGGTCGTCAGCTCCGTGCCCCCAGACCAAGTTTCAAGGTCACAGTGGTCTTCCCCTCATTACCATCAGAATCTAAAAATACCCTGGAAACATGAGAATCCCCTTCCGAATTCATGAGCTGGCTCAGCGGTAGTTTATTCAACTTAAAGTGGGTTTTTCCCCCTTTTCTACTTTTGTTTACTTATTCTTTTTGTTTCAATGGACCCAGCTTTGTTCTGCTACAATTTGGGGCTAACGAGACTAGAGGATTTCCTGCAACAAGCAGCTGGGCCTATTTCTCTGGTGGGTCTGCTTGCCATTTGTCTACAACCCCCCCCCTTCCCCTACAAAGCTTCCATTTTCGTAGAAAGAAGGCTAGCTCTCTCCGTGTCAACAATGGGGGCAGATGGAGCCTTCAGGGTAGTAGATTTTCACAAAGGGAACCACAAAAAGTTGGGTGAGATGCAGCCATCCTGTCTCTGCCGAATGGCTGCCACCACGGCGCGTCCAGCCTTCACAGGGCATCGACGGCACCACTTCCGTTGCCAATGTGCTTGGGTGTCCCGGTGACTGGGAGCCCCCGAAGGACCAGGGTCCTGTCTTCCTCCAGTCTGTACCCCCAGCACCTAGCACGGAACCTGGCATGGGTGGGTGTTCAAGGCCAAGTTCTTTGGAGACAGCCTTGATTCAAAACCTGGCTCCAGGGGCGCCAGGCTCAGTCAACTGAGCGTCCAACTCTTGATTTCAGCTCAGGTCATGACCTCGGGGTCGTGAGATGGAGCCCCATGTCAGGCTCCACGCCTCGTGGGGAGTCCATTGGAGATTTCCCTTCTCCCTCTGCCCCTCCCCACTGTTCTCTCACTCTGTCTAAAATCAATCGACCGATCAATCAATTAATCAATCTTCAAATTAGCCTCAGTTTCTCCATCTCTAAAATGAGGATAAGGTACCTGGGCCATTATTTGCTATGATTACGTATGTTAAAAGCACTTAGACCAGAGGCTGACACTTAACAGTCACCTGATAAATAGTTCTTCTTTATGGATGATTATCCCACATGAACCCATACTGCCCCTTCCAGAGCTACTCTGGTGGTCAACCCACGATGACCAAACACAGGGCTACAGCCAGGAACCCCAGTTCCAATCCCTGCTGTGCCCAAGTTCCAAAGGCCACTGCGTCATCAGCCTGCCCTGCTTCTGTGGCCGGTGCTTGGCTGGGGTCACCCTGCCTCACCCGACTGACTCGCAGGTTGGCGAGGAGACAGCATGACTTACCAGATGTGGACCCGTGTGGAAAAGCGAAATCCAGACGATCGAAACTGCTGCCAAGTCGTGCTCCGGCAAAGCAATTCAGTCTCGCACTCGGCAGACCTCGCTACATGGGCCCCCCCCACCCCCACCCCCCCGGCGCCTGCAGTTCTCTGGGGCTCTGCCAACGCTCTGGCCTTCAATGAGGGCCTCCCATCAGGACAGTGCACGCAAAGCGCATGCTCCACCCGCAGTCCTTACTGGGAGCTCTGCTGGCAGTTAAACCACCTGCAGGCCTAACACCCAGACAAGCTCCCTCTGCCCACGATGCGTTCAGCAGGAGCCTGGCCTCCCCTCTGGGAGCAGCACATTCTCTTGTTTGCATGCCCTACAGTCCCTTGAGGCCCCAAAGTTCTTTAGGGTTTTCTCCATTTTCCCAAAAAGGCATCTTAGTTTGGAGACTCTTAAACCATTTGCATTGCTAAGACAGGCGCTTAGGCATAAAATTCATTTCAGCACGGGGGTCTTGCTCTTTTCTTTCCTTTTCCTCACTGGGAAGCCGAGTGAATTCATAAACAGCTCTGGTGGTTTTAGCATCCAGGCCTTACATGAGACAGGATTACAGGGGATCTGTGCTCTCGTGCACACGCACGTGCACACCCTCTCACACACTCTCATGCTCACACTGTCTCACACACATGCTCGCGCTCCCCACACTCTCACACACACTCACTCACACTCACTCACACTCACTCACACATGCCCACAGCCTCTCACACACACTCACATTCCCCCCAAACTCTCACATTCACACTATCACACACACTCATTCTCACAGTCTCATACACTCATTCTCACATGCTCACACCATCTCTCTCACATACACACATTCCCCCCACACACTCATGCTCTTACACACGTTTACTCTTTTACAGTCTCTCACATACACACACTCTGCTACACACACGCTCATTCTCTCTCAAACATACCACCATGACATACACACTCACATTCCCACAGTTTCACACACAAAGTCTCACACACACATTCCCACACATTCGGTCTCACATACACTCACTCATACACTATTACACCCACTTGTATTCTCACTGTCTCCCCCACACACTCACTGTCTCACACACTCATTCTCTCTCTCCCCCACACACTCGCACATCCGTACACACCTGCACAACGGTGTGAGTCTCATTAGCCACAGTGCAGTTCTCATCTCTTGCATCTCGGGACCCGCCCTGCCCCCCGCCCCCCCGGCTCAGTCAGCACTGTCTCTCCTGGCCTCCTGCGGGGACAGTGCCAAATAAAATAACAAAATATTCATTTGGTGAGGCAAGTTAAAACCTTGGGAAGATTTAAGCCTGGGCTTCATGTCACAGCCGCTCCCTCCTGTAATCTGTATTCTAATCTCAGTGTCAGCAGAACTGTGATCAGAATACCCAAGGTCTCATAAAAGATTCAGGGCTTACCACTTCCCTGACATCTGCTGTTTCATGTTGTTCCTGCTCCTTCCCTCTCAGCCTTGAAGAGTCCACAGCCCCTGGCGACCCCCCGCTGCAGGTGGTGACCTGGCCGATGACATCCAGTAACTCCGGACAAGCACAGGACCCAACTCTACCTGAGAGCTTAACTGTGCCTGGGGTTCCTGTCTCCTTTAGCGGCTTCTTTCACCTGGTTAGAGTTTTTCTAAGATTGTAATCTGCCGCCTCCCGCATGGTACCTGGAAACAGGACTTAGGAATCCAGAGGTTAGCGGGACCTGATGAAGACTCCCCTCTTCACCAGGAGTGCTTTGTGGGGAGGTGGGAGGGTTGTGTACGCCTGACTCTGTGTGTCTACATCTTCAGGCTCTCATTACGACTTACATCAGAGACTGTATGCACGATTTAACTCCACGAAGTGTGGACGCGATCATTTGTACGGATGGGAGCCCACCAAATAGGGGCCAAGTACCTTCTCTGGTGGCCAAGTTCAAAGACAGGCACGTTACTCGTGTGTGACTCCACAGCTGTCATTCACAATGGGTACCACACAGGTATGGATATTAGTAGTTTGAAAACTCAAGCAAGGCATATTAAGATTTAAGGAAACCAAATGTAACTAGAGGGGTGATAATGAAGACATCCTTTGACTTGCTAACAGATCACCAGAGGTGTCTTACGAAGACCCACCAGTGTTCCAATTGTATGATCTGCTTTCCAATCATATAGTTCCTATCCAGCTTATCAGAACAACATTTAGTGACTAAACTGACTTATCCCATACTTCTCAGGGATGTCACACATCTTCACAAAAGAAGATCTCTGATGCACCCATAAGGGCCCAATGACCTAGAGAGATGGCAAGAGGAGAAAAGACACATTGCCTCATGGCTAACATCACCAACCACCCAAGGCCACAGGAACAGAAAAGATCAGTGGCTCCCCAAAATAATAACAGAAGCAAGACACTTTCCAGGCACCCCTCACTAAGTCACAAGTGTCTAACATTTTTAAAAAGAAGGGGGGAAAAAGCAAACGTAGAATTCCAAAATGCGAGCAATAAAAAACCAAAGGCCTGTTAGAAATTACTCTCTTTTGAAAACATATTGTCTTAATTATTCTGTAAATGCTATAGCCATTAGGCAAATTTACACAAAATCCCAGATCAAAGTGCCATTCGCAGGTAGATACTTATACAACATTAGGTGGCATGAAGGGGAACAGGTGCTATAAACAACTTCTTTGAATGTTTTTAATATATCCACTAATAAAACCTTCTGAAGAGGTTAAAAAAAATTCTCAAACACAAATTGAAAATTAAAGGCAAGTTGATGGAACCTCAAAATTAAACATGTCAAGTGAGAAAATTAAAATCAAAGTGTCTCTGTACTTCTGAAAACCTTTGCTGTGAGGGCACATAATATGAACACGTCTATGTATATATAAATACATATGGCTGTGCATATGCATATTCAAAATCAAAGAGGCTAACATATATAAGTGGTGAATCATAAGATAATACAGAAAGAATATGCACTCCAGACCCAGAGATGGATATACCTGTAAACACATGCCCTCGGACTTAGGCAAGCAAACAGGACATTTGCTGTTATAGAGCAATGTGGTCCTGAGAAATTATATGTAACATTTTAAAGACTGAGTTATGTTATAGTCTTTGAGTAACACACTACTTAAGAGAAGTTCACAGTTAGATATTTCCGAAAGTAAGTAAGCCTCCCCCTTTTTTTTTTTTAAAGAATTTATTTATTTGACAGAGAGAGACACAGCGAGAGAGGGAACACAAGCAGGGGGAGTGGGAGAGGGAGAAGCAGGCTTCCCGCGGAGCAGGGAGCCCGACGCGGAGCCTGATCCCAGGACCCTGGGGTCATGACCTGGGCCGAAGGCAGACGCTTAACGACTGAGCCATCCAGGCGCCCCTATAGTTTTTTTAATTACCAGATACAACCCACATCATTTACTGTTCTACAGTAAAAAAAATTTTCAAAGACATATGATAATATTGTATAAGTGAGTGCTTCTTAACAGGGGATGATTACGCCCCCAGGGGGCATCTGGCAACGTCTGGAGACATTTTTGGTTGTCCCCGCTGAATAATGGGGATGCTGGCTACTATGGTAAGGAACAGAGATGCAGCTGAACATCTTACAGCACACATCACGGCCTCCTCAGCAAAGACTCTCCCGGCTTGAAGAGTCTAGGGTGCAGAGAGTCAGAAACCCTGATACAGATTATCACAAACACTGCAAAATTCCTTAAGTCATGGCCCTAAAAGGAAAGAAATAAAAAATGGGAAGCTGAAAAACACAAAAGGGAACTCTTTTTAGTAGCGTGTTGATTATTTGAAGGTATAGCTGCTTTGGGGAGACACCACGATATATGACTTCACCTAAAATACGCTCTGGAAACCCACCACCTGCACTCACGTTATAGCCCTCTACTGAGAAATGCTGGGAAATCAGCACGGATCTGACGAAAACAAAAAACAAAACACCCGAGACAGCCTTCAGTGAACAGAGGAGCATTCTGACCGTGTTAAAATCAAATAAAGTAAGATATAACAAAAGCTAACTTTTTAGCCAGTGGAAAACAAACACGTCTGGTATTTAGAGTCCTACATGTGTGTATCCATCCAATTCTGTAGCTGCTAAGCTCTGAATCCCAGTAATACAATAATACCATTTTTGAGATCAGTTAAGGTATAAAATGTGCGTACTCTCGGTCTTTAATATTAATAAGTCTTGCAACTAGCAGTTTCTCGTAGCTCCGAATTCTTGAGCACAACTAGAAAGGGCACTTATCCTGAAAAATCTAATAAATTTACAGTTTTATATACTTCCTTCAATTGTAAAAGTCTTGTTCAATAAACTTTAAAATGCCACTATAGAGCAATAACACAGACAGTATAAACCCAGCCCTGGGAAAGCTGTGCAACCAGAAATTGTTCCCCTTTCTGCTAGAGCAATAAAGTTTTATATGTTTGAACTGACTGTAAAAAGGTTTGAATGTTGGCAACTGGGGAATAATCTGTCTTCTTTATAGTTATTATCATATTTCCCACAAGACCCCTTGGTCTGTGTCAATCCTTCTTGTATATGACACCTTTGTACTGTCAGCGAAAGCAAGACTACTTTACTTTTTTTTTTCTTAACTATAGGACTTGTATCTGTTTTCCTTCAGATTACAGCTAACAGGAATAAATTATTTCTGACAAGCATCTATTGCAGCGTTTTACCAAATAAAGCTGGTTGTGAGCTGCTTTTCCAAGAGCAAGGGGGGGAGCCTCCTCCCCTTCTCTTTCTCTCAACTGATTCAAATGCAATTCAGGGATGGTTAAATTGGAGGAAATGCCAATAAAAAGAGATTTGTAGGAAAGTTGCTCTGAATGCCAGAGCCCACTGTAACAAGGTGGTTGGGTCCTCATGGGTACCGTTGGATCTGTGTGGAGAAGAGGTTTAGGAAAGGTTAGAGGACGAGCCATCCCTTTTCCTTCCCGACCTGTCTTGGGTCTGAGAGCATCTGTGCTTCTCAGTTCAGACAGGAAGCCGAGTGCAGCCAGCAGAAGCTGCTGTGACCAGCCAAAGAGACGCCCAACTTGTCACCTGTAGGCTTGGGCTCCTGGCTAACAGGTCATCTCTGCTGGAATGAGTTTAGGCTCATGATAATCAGCAAAGACCGTGTGTGTGTGTGTGTGTGTGTGTGTGTGTGTGTGTGTGTGTGCGCGCGCGCGTCTGTATCTGGGTGTCTGTGTGTCTATGTATGTGTGTGTCTGTTTGTCCATGTGTCTGTATCTGAACGTCTGTGTGTGTCTGTCTGTATGTGGGTGTCTCTGAGTCTGTGTGTGTGTGTCAGCACCTGTGTGTCTGTGTGTGTGTGTCTAGGTGTCTCTGTGTCTGTCTGTGTCTGGATGTCTGTGTGTCTGTGTGTGTGTGCCCGGATGTCTGTGTGTGTCTTTCTCTCTCCCTCCCCCAGCCCCACCATCACAACTCAACTCCAATGATACAAACCTACACCAAGGAATCCACTACACGCACAATCCAGCTGTCCTAGAGACATCTCTCTGTTACACCTCTACACCATCACCCTGAAGTTCCCTGCCTTCCCACATTTACAATCACACAGTACGAAAGGTCAGAGAGGAACAAGGATCTTTGCAAACATGACGTTTTTCAAACATCAGAAGACATTGTATGGCTGGACATCAGTGGAAATGAGGCAGTACGTTAATTACCTCTGCACTCTGGCATAGACAAAGTCCCTCCAAGAGACCATGAGGATGGCCTGTCACTTGAACACAGGTGTATACATATTCACATACACACACACAATATATACCCACGTGAGTGCACACACTCACTCTCAAACACAACTCAGCCAACTCTAAGTGAAGAGTCCACTCCAGTATGGAAGTTCTGGTGTGGACGGGTAAATGCCCAAAGGCATCTACGAATACAGCGACTCTACCAGAAGGAGGCAGTGCACGTGACACTGAGGAAATAGAATCACATCTCCGTGATCTTGGAGAACGCTGGAGCTTGTGAGCACATTCATTGTCAGTGAATGTGAGTCCAGGACATCCTCTTACTTTCCCCTCATGGTCCCCATCTCCATGAATGTTCAGGCAACATTACCATGGGCTCCCCTGACCCAGTTCAAACCGCAGACATTCTAACCCGTGTCCAATAAATAGACACTACAAGTATCAGGACAGTAGCCACCTCAGACTACCAGGAGGCCCCAGGAGGAATGAGGAGCACCATGCTTCCTCCTACCGCCCCTCCCTGGAACTGCTACAAACTAGACTTTTTAACAAAGGTGTAGGTACATGTGTCTTAATAACCCTTCAGTGACAGTTGTCTATAGGAAAATTCTGGATCCATAATACCGGTTCTTTAGTCTCTTCAAAATAAGTTCTTTTTTTTAAGGTCTATTTATTTACTTGACACACAGAGAGAGAGAGCATAAGCAGAGGGAGAGGGAGAAGCAGGCTCCACGTGGAGCCAGGAGCCTGATGTAGGGCTTGATTCCAGGACCCCGAGATCATGACCTGAGCTGAAGGCAGACACTTAACCGACTGAGCCACTCAGGTGTCCCCAAAAGAGGTTCTTGATGTAGGTCAAAAGTTCTTGGGTTGGGGTCATATGTCACAGGGGCATTCATAAAAGGACAAGAGATGCTCTTTTTAAATTTGGGGGCATACAGCACACATGCAGAGCTCAGTGAAACAAGATGAAATGCCTTACACATGTGCACGCCATCCATGGGCACCAGGACCCATGCTAATCTTCTCCATGTTGTTCTCATTTTTTATATGTGCTGGTGAAGCGAGTGCCGAGGCTGCATTGAAAATGCTCTCTCACAGGGCAGTGGACCGACAGCTTCAGGGCCAGGAAGCAAGCCACCACCACAGTGGAATGGGAGATGGGTGGAGGTAGAGGTATTTCCCAAAAAGTATGGTATGCACGGCAGCCATCTACTTCATGGGAGGTATTTATGAAATGCAGATTCCAAGGCCAGACAGCAAACCTGCGGACGCAGGGCCTGGGACTCGGCATTTTATAAGTAGCCCAGATTATTCTGGAGGCTGACTGGTCTTGCAGTTCCCACCCAAATCGCGTTTCCTTTCTCCAGTACAAAGGGCCTCAGTACACACCCTTCTGAGGGACCAGGGGGTGAAACTGACGGCACCATGAACTGTGTGCCTTTTGAGACAGAAAAGAAAGGGTTTGAGCAAAATAGCTGATCAACAAGGAAAAAGAACTGCCCTGGAAATTTTACCTCGTTCTGCCTTTCCCCTGAACTCTGCACTCCCTCCATACCCTCCCATTTTATGCATCCCCAGTGGGGTCTGGATGCAGAGAGCCAGAGTCTCCCAGAAGGGCCCAGAGTTGGATCTCCCCTCTTGCTTCATCACTGTCTTTCTTGTACATTTCAAACCAGACAAGGGGTTTGCACCTCGCTGGGTCTGAAAATGTAGCTTCCCTCGTGAACCCAAATGGAGCTGGCTTTTAGAGAGACATATTTGAAGAGATTTTCCTGGGACTACAGAGGCACTCAGGAAGACACCATGACAGGCTCCAGCCTTTAGAACAAGCAAGAGGCAGAAGGATCCCACCAGCCCAAGGTAGACTCACACTGAGACGGTCTGGTGGTGGTGGTGGTCCTCAGCTTATAGACTCTATCCAAATAGGATCATGGGTGGAACTCCCTCAAAATACAAATGGAGCACAAAAGGCAGACTGGCGGGCATCGGGCATTATTGCTACTATTTCTGCTTTTCAACAATCATGATCACCACTGATACCCCGACTGCTATAACTCACAAGTTCTGGAGTCTGCCAGGTGTCAGGTTCTGGTCTAAACCCTTCAGACGCACCAGCGCATTTCATCCTCAGAGCTACCCTTAACCCTAATGCACCGACGATATTATTTACCGAGAGACAAGATCCTGTCACCGGTTGGGACTATTCTTCACGTCCACCCAGCATCCGTTCCGGTTCCATTCGAGGCTGGATATAAGGGTGTCTGAGCACATAAAGTAGACAAGGGCAGGAAGAGCACTTTTCTGTCAAAAACTGTCCAATAAGCTACAGAAATAGCAAGAGAGCTTATATACTAGGTGATCTGGGACAGCAAAAGATACCTCAGATAATGCTTCTTCCTAGAAGGAACTGGGAATCTGGTGAGGGAGACTGGAAATAGGCAGAAGAAAGCTATACATGACAAATCAATAGAGGAGAGGGTAGTGTAATGCCAGTTATAAGAAAACAAATATATAGACACAGGACATAACCCTTTTCTCAGGGAACTTTTACTATCCTTCATAAGACAAAATACTCTCATGTGAAACAATCAGAGAAACACCAGAAAACTGTAAAGAGCTACCTGTTGCACAGAGTCGTACAAATCTGAGGAATCAGGAGAAAGGAAAATTCACTACAGGCTGTGGTTGTTGAGAAAAGTATGAAGCAGCAAAGTGCAAAGGACAGAGAACGGATATGCACGGAGAACAAACAGAAGACAGTATCCCAGGAGGGGCACAGGAAAGCAGGGCTTCCCGCCTGCCTGGCAGGTCTGGCCCAGGAGTGGGGACGGCATCCAGAGAAAAGGAAACAGGAAGGTCAGACTGGCCCCTCACCTTGCCGGTGGTCGCCCTATGGAGGCCTGAGATCCAGAGCAGAGTCCAAACCGTGGCACACCATGCCAGCCTAGGTCCTTCTGCTCCTGTGAAAATACTAAAGGACCTTCGAAATCATGACAATCAATCAAACAAACAAACAACAAAAAAACAAAACCGAGGATGTGGACCATCCTGGTAAAGACAGGGCCGTCAGTGGCAGAGTCTCATAGGCAGCAGTTAGATCTCGGAGGATGAGGGTGGGCTGAGCACATCTTAGATGGGAGAGCTCCAGCGGAAAATCCAATAGCTGCGGGAGGTGGGGCCGGTGCTCCAGCAGGAAGCCCTTTCCAAACCAAATCAAGGCCAATGACGGACATTCCCTATGAGTCCTTCTCACTCCCAAATTCGGTGGTTCTGTGAAACTCTGAACAGGAGAGGAGGAATGCCCCAGCTCGAGGGTGATGGTGGTCCCCTGGGTCCCCCTGACCCAGTGCCAACAATATAAACATCCCACCAGGGCGGTGTCCTTGACCATGTGACCGCCACTTTACCATGAGCCCAGAACAGCACTGCCTGGGGTTAAAACATGTGCAGCTGCCGGCTTGAAAACATTATTTCTTGGGTGAAGCTCTTCACCTTATCACTTAATGCATGTTTATTGTTCCGTTACTAACAACAGAAAGAATGGTAATACTTTGGTACTTGCACAATGTCTTATAGCCTGCCAGTGCTTTCATAAGTGTGATTATGTTTACTCCTGATAATAAATGTATCCGTGTTATAGATGAGGAAACTGACACCCACAGACTACATGACTCACTCAGGGCCACCCAGCAGGTAGATGGGGGCCCTATCGACTGAGTCCTCATAATTGACCAAATGCTCATCATACACAGGACACAAAGCTGGCCACCATCAGGATGCAAAAGTGGGTGGGAAAGGTCACAGGAACCCGGTGCAAAGGAAAAGTATCTTGCTCGCTGAACCTGAACACCTTTCAGTTCACTTCTCTCCAGCTGCCTGGCAGGGGTCCCTCCCATCATCCCGTCTGACGCAGGGTCCCCACCTGACACGCTCACCTTCCAGCAGGCGCCATGCTTGACAAGGAGTGATAGATATGACCCTCTCTGCCCCTCTCCTCCCCACCTTACAGCAAAGCCAGCACCTTCTGGTCAATGCACAACCGGCTAGGCGCTGGCTACATAAAGTAGCAGAGCATCTTCCGGGAGTCACCCAGGGAGCCAAGTACCACGAATTTCCTTCTCTCCCAAGTAACCGAAGTGTGTCTTCCCCGTGGGTCTCTGGTGGAGAAATCAGCACAGCCCCCTCCCCCCGACCCCCGGCTCCCTTCCCCTGGCAATCAGGGCCCGTTTGCACGGCCACGGGGATCCCCAGCCGCGCCCCCTCTCCGGGAGCTGCCGAGGCTCCGTGCTGTGCAGGCGGCTCCTCCAGCGTCATTAAGAACACTCTTGTCTCCGGCGTTCCGAGCCCGCCGGCTCCCCCGCCTGAAGGGAAGCCACCCACGTGCTCCCGCAGACGGACCCGCGAGAGGCCCCGGAACCCACAAAGGGAAGCCGGCGTGCCAAGGGTTAAGCACACCCTGTAATAAGCATCTCTGTTCCGGCATGTTGCGAAAGCCCATTACCTCCCGCCACATTACCTCATTCATTTCTTATATGCGGATGGTTTATTTTCCCATGAGCACCCTGGCTCTCAGTATTAAGTCCCCTCCTTCGCCTCTATTTCTCTATCCATCACATTTAACACTCTGACAGTAACAGTCTATAATGTTTCTATTCTACAAAACCGCTCTGTCAACTCCGGGCTTCCAGAGCAGCAACTGAGGAAAATAAATAACATCAACGCCAGGGACGACAGCATCACAGCTCCCTTTCTGCTGGGTGTTTTTATTTTATATGATTCTACAAAGGGAGAGAAGAAGGAGAAAAAAAAATAAAATAAAATAAAAGGGCTCAGGGAGGTGGAAGCCAAGAAGAGGCGAATTTCCTTCTCATCCAACAGACACCCCCATAGACCTGAAGGGGCAGTCACAGCACTTCCCTTGCAGACAAAGAAGTGATCTCCCCTCTCTCCTCTCGAATCCTGAGCGCCCCCCTTCCATTTCCATGGTGGTTCGTGAAGGGACTGATGTTGACCGCACTGCACGCCCTCTACCTGCCACGTTAGAAGCAGAGCAACACAGAGCCCAGCCCTGTCATCTTTTCTGGAGCGAGAAGGGGTGGAGGTGGTCCCGTGGTCCCCACAACCTCTGTTCTGGGGGAGACACCCAGGGAGCCACAACTCTGGAACCCCAGAGCAGGCAGCAAGGCGAGGAAGCATTAACCACCGAGAAATAAATCACCACGGAAGGCTGCTTCGTCTCCACGTTCTGGGGGGCTACCAAAACCGTGTGCATTTTCATCGTTCTGGATGTCAATCATTTAAAAGCATGTTATATTTCCATCTAGCTTCTTCAAAAGATATCCACATAGATAGGTAGATGGATAATCCTGAACATAATTTGGCTTCCTCTTCGTGACCCAAATCATTTATCATTATGAATGCCAATTACCACCCAGACCCACGGCTAGGTGGGAGTCAGCCGGTCTATTGTACATAAACTCCATCTGCTGGGCTCTGTAAGGTCTCTCCTCTCCTTCGTACAGTTTCACTGCCTCCTGGAGTTTCCTCTTCTTCAGAGGCATGTTACAGTAAAGAGCATGGCTGTGGTACCAGATCATGGAAGCCAGACCTGACTCTTGGCCTTGGAACCTTGTTTCCGAGCCCCTCTGTGCTGTGTCCTCGCCTGGGAAGTGGGGACAAACATGTTACCTAGCTCCCAGGGGGGTGGTGGGGATTACCTGAGTTAGTACCTGTGACCGTTTCAGATCTACAGTTAGCAGCTGCTAACCATGCTTGGTAAGTATTAGCGATTACCATGCAGGTATGGTAAGACCAGACCAAGCTGGAAAACCAGACCACCATACAGCTGGAATGTCTGAAATACGATCCAAGAGGTTTGGGGGGGTGGCTTTCAGGCACTCTGATGACTCAACTGCACAGTCTGAAGTGCATGGTGCCTTCTATGCTAACATCCTGGCTCCCCGTTATTTTGGACAGACAGGCGAGGCTGCCAACACTGAGCTCTGAATGGTGAGCTGGAAGTATCCGAGAGATCACTGGGGATAAGGAAAGAATGAAGAGACAGGGCAAAACGAGAAAAACAACTAAAGGCCTTCCACTGAACACTGCCAAATGCAATCCTGTAACTCCTTCTATTCGACAACAATAAGAGGCACAATGTAGAAAATGCTTTCATAAGTATGAAATACTCTGTGTATTACTGCTTTTACCGACAGGACCATTATTATCACTCAGCTGTGCACCCGAGAGCAGTTAACAAGTACTTCTAACCCCAAGGGCATTCAGAGGTGGGCATCTTGCTTGCCCTCAATGGCTACCCAAGGGGTATAACCAGCTTTCTGCACTCCATCTCAGTCTGTGGCTCAGGGCCCAGCCCTCCTGATGATGGGTACCCTGGGAATTCACCCACACCGATTCCCCAGGCCTGCTCCCCACCAAGGGAAGGTCGGAACCCCGTATGTCTATGCAAAGCTTCAGAATAATGCCTGCCTTCCCTCTGAAGGGGCAAATGTGAGAAGAGGTTAAGACCAAATGGGATACAGCATGTCTGATGCCCAGAGGCAAGGAGGAACCGGTTCCTGATACTTCCTTTCTTGTCTAGTTCAATTCCAAATATCACAGACAATCTAACTTACTGAGGCAAAGATCACTTCTGCTTTTATGACTTTTTATTTGGGGGGGTGGGGGTGGGAGAGTAGATGTAAAGACCATCATCAGACTAAGTGACATTATCTCATTATTTTAAATGGTCACAATTCATTAGTGCTGTTGATAGTACTCCTTGACACTTGAATTTTTCTATTTTGGTAACAGAAAGGCAAAGGTGACCTCACAGCACCAAAGATGGGGCCCCTAGGGAAAGAGGAAGCTGAGCCTTTCATAGAATTTCTTTCCAACAAATCCAGATCGAGAACGCCTATGGAGGGAAAATGCATGGGTAGGCACAGCTCCTGCATTCAAAAGTTTATAATTCAGTGAAGAGGGAGGGACATATGAACAACTGGCTAAAATTAGTAGACGAATAATTAGAAAATACATGCTACAGGCATTTCTGTTATAGGAACAGGGTAAAAGGGGTGATTACCTTAAATGGGAGTCTTAGGAGAGCTTTCAGATTTTCACAGAAAGAGAGAGATTTGGGAGGCTGCGGAGCTTTCAGTTGTTAAGGGCTCAGCTGTCAAAGTCATTCAACCTAGGTTCAAACCCCTACTCTGCCAATTCCAACCTGGGTAATTAGGACAAGTTACTTAAGCCCTCTGAGCTCAGTTTACTGGTCAATATAGTGGGGACAATGCTAGTATTTACCTTATAGGCTTTGCAGGGAGGGGTAAATAGAATAACGAACAGAAATAACACAGTGCCCGGTATACAACCCCTAAATTAGTATTAGCTATTATTATCATAATACTTCCCAAACCCTATGAAGTAGGTGATATTACCATCTCCACTTATAGTACTGAGAAAATAGACATGAGTGAAATTAGGTAACCTGCCTAATGTCACACAGTAGATGGAGGATTCGGGACACAAACCCAAGTCAGTCTGACTCCAAAATCAAAGTTCTTTCTCACTATATTTGACTCTGGTCCACAAAAAATTTGGGCTCCTCTCAGAAAGGAGGTGCAAGATCTAGAAGGCAAAGTCTTAGAAATCACGGGAACATAGAGCATGATTCTCGCAGATCACACATTGTCTCTGGAGAGACAGAATCGAATGAATGTCAGACACATAGCCAATAAGAAAATAAGAAAAAAAGGGACAATGCACAGAAGCCAGCACAATATTCTATGAAACGGAAAGATCAACCACAATCTGAAATGAACAAAACTCTACCAGGTATTCCAATTCCATCCCTTTCCCAATTTCCTTGTTCTTATTAATGCCGAGCCCATTCTCCCAGGTAACACCTGAGACACAGACACATAGGTAAAGAGATGGAAGACAACTTACAGTCTAGTTCAAACTTGCACACAGCGCAGCAAACACCTCAAGGGCAATCCTGGCAAAGCCTCATTTCCCACAGCTACATGATAAAATGGGCACCTATGACCACATCCTCTGGATATTTGGGGCCAGTTAGATCGTTAAATATTTTTTCATTGCAGTAAGTCATCTCCCATCTCAAACTTTTTGTGGAATCCAAATTAATCGATGAATTAGATTCAACTATTCTTGACTCCAACCTTTCCTTCAACTTCCACGTTTAGATGGTCACCATACATTGTTACTCTTTCTTTTGAAATAGTCTGAGACTTTTCATTCCCAAAATACCATTCATCTACCTAGACCCCAGGTCCTCTTGTCTCCTGGCTGACATCCCTGCCTTCAATCTCTCTCCAGTCTAGTATACATCCTGCACATTTTTATCAGAATAAAAGTCCTTAACTCTGGTTTCAGTATGTGTCATCCGTGCTCAAATAACCACAGGGTCTCCACTTCTTTTTTTTTTTTTTTTTAAGATTTATTTATTTGAGAGAGGGCACAAGCAGAAGGGGCAGAGGAAGAAGGAGGGAGAGAATCTTCAGCAGACTCCCCACTGAAAAATGAGCCTGATGCGGGGCTCAATCCCACAACCCTGAGATACGACCTGAGCCAAAACCAAGAGTCAGGATACTCAACTGACTGCGCCCCCCCAGGCGCCCCCCACAGGGTCTCCACTTCTTGCCCAGAGCCCTCTGCTAGACCTTCAATGCCACACTATCAACGCCAACCACTTTACCTGTTACATCCTACTCATACTTCCCAATATGTATTTTCCAACTTGGTCTAAGCAACCATTTCATAGGACTCTCCCAACAAAGAGACCATGCACACAGAAACAGGTGGATATACATTTTATGTTCACATGTCTGGGGCCATATAACCACTCATGGATGAGCTAAGGCTCACTCCTCGGACTCCCTGTCTCGGGCTCTCTCTGAGTCCATCAAGATATGATATGGTACTAAAGTTGCCTACCTCTGGAGAATGTTGGGACCAGTGGAGAAGATGTACCCATGTGACTCCCCAGCTCATACAGTGAATGATTATGGAGCACCTACTAAATGCCCAAGCCTGTCCTCAACAATTGGAAGAATACAGAAAGGCATTTACCTCCTTACAGTCCAATGGGAAAATAAACATGTAAAAAATAAAATTACAAAGGCTGGGTAATATAAGTTACAATGAAGGAATATATACGGCAAAATGAATAGAAAGAAGAAGGAAAATCTAGAACTGAGTCAGAGTACTTGGACAAGGCCTCTGCTAGGATTTGAATGATTAGCTGTAGTTTACTTCAGGGATGGCAGGTCCAGGGAATCCCTGGTGGAGGAGACAATATTCAAAGGTCTAAGAAAAAAAGTGGCAAGCGTTAGGTATCATAGGGAACTCCATGTATTTGTAGCCTACCACGAGATAGAAGAAAATGATAGGAAATAGCCCTGGTGAGGTAGACAAGGGCTAGATCACGAGACTCGTGGACTTACGCCAAGGCCTTCAGTGTTCATCCTGCAGATTTCAATGCTATGTCTAGGACGCACGCTCAATGATGCTCAGATTCAGGGCCAACTCCAGCATGTGCGCCCAGAGAAATGCCCATTTCCCAGCTACTTCTCTTCCATTCAGGAAAGCATATAGGAATTCAAGTGAGTGAAAGCGACATTTGAATGTTGATCATTTGAATTGTTGAAAATTTTATTTAATTTTTTTTTTTTAGATTTTATTTATCTATTTGTCTGAGGGAGAGAGAGAGAGAGCATGAGCAGGGAGAGCGGCAGGCAGAGGGAGAGGGAGAAGCAGGCTCCCTGAGGAGCAGGGAGCCTGATGCGGGACTTGATCCCAGGACTCTGGGATCATGACCTGAGCCGAAGGCAGACACTTAACTAACTGAGCCACCCAGGCGTCCCGAATTAGTTAAAAATTTTAAATAATTTGAGAATCTCAGGTCCTAGCCTGTTATGAGTATCAAAATTCCTTGTGACATACTTCACAACTGTAGTTTCGGGGCTGTCGCTTTTGACACTGGGACTGCCAGTGAAAATTCTCAGTAGGGGTGTGGCAAACAGGTTTGTATGTTAGGAGTGTCATGGTGAGCCTCAGAGAGGATGAACAGCTGTAAGATATTAGGGGCAGAGATACCAGCTAGGAGGTCAACGTAGCTGTCTGGGTGAAAGATGGTGAGGGTCTGACCCAGGAAAGTGGCAGATGGGGGGAGGAGAGGCTGTGAGACATAGGTAAGGTGTGTTTACCTTGGTATTCCCTCACCTGGCACCAAGCCTGGGATAAAGTGTTCAGTAAATGCCTGCTTCTAGAATCAACACAGATTGTCCAGTGATTAGACAGGAGGTGGGGAAGAGGGATGCTGCAGGCTTGGGAAGAAGTTAAGAGTCTGGCATAAACATGAGCTCTCTGGATTGGGCAGATGAAAGAGAGAAAGCACACAGGAAGAGAAAACTGATGCAGACAGGGAGGTTGAGAAGGTCTGCTCTGGACGTGGACGGCTGGAGGGCCCGGTTGAACATGGGCGGAGAGATGCCCGCCAGGCAGTTCTATGTGCAGATCTGAAACAGAATCAACCAGGGCTGAAAATACAGGGTTTAGTAATTTACCATTTATTCAATAAATATTTACTGGATATCTGCTTTGGTTCAGACGTTGTGCTGTTCCCTGGTGCGGCAGAGGTTGGCAAGAAAGATAAGGCCCCTGTCCGCAGTGAGATTACAAGCAGATACATTCGTGAGCTGTGAATATGGAGGGGATAAATGAAGTCCTGAGAAATGGTGGGGAGTATTTCAGTGATGAGTCAAGAGGCAGGCACTATTGAAGTTAACTGAGAAGTCCCAACCAAAGAACTATGAAACAAAGAGGATAAAATGGAAATCAAGGGGGGGTAGAAGTTTCACAAGAGAAAAGTCATGGGTTTTGAATACAGCAAGAGTTTGGAACTGGAAAGAGTGTACACTGGATTTGTCACCTGGGAGATTGCATCTGGAGAGGCAGAAATCTCACTTCAGCAGAAGCAAAGAAACTCCAAGAAGTTATTGAAAGAAGTTGGAAATCTCAGAATCAACAGACAGGGCAGCCATGACATCTGGAATAGCCCCAGAAAGCTTCATGGAGGTGGGACCTGGGTCAGGAAGTGCAGAAGATACAATGGACCGTTTTAGATGAAATCCAAACAGAATGTGACCCATAGAAAGGCTGGGCTGGGAGGACACTGTCGTAACTCTTCTGGAGGGCAAACAGGGGCATCAAATACCTCTGCCGAGCCACAGGTTGCTAAAAGGAAAGCATTACGGTGTCTGGGGTAGTAGATGCTCTCATGGAGTCTATGGACAGATCCATTCTTCACTGGCTGTGTGATGCTCGGGGGACAGCCTTGCCATGAACTAGCTGGGCCTGAGAGCTGCAAATAGAACAGCAGACACACTAAGTGAGAACACACCAGAACAGCCAATGGTGCAGCTCTCCCTTCTTCAGGCTTTTCTGATACCTTAGGACACATCTTGCTAAGGGATACACAATTACCTGGAGATGAAGCATAGGTGCTCAGGGACCCAGGTCAGAGTTCTAGCAGCCTGTGGCTGAGACACGGAGGGTGGGTCCCAGGAAGGAGCTGGGTAGCGCCCCTTGCTGCCCAGGTGCTCACGGCCTCCGCAACTCTTGCTGCAAAGCCAACGCTGAACGATATTTTCGTTTCCCGCCTTTTCTCATAAAAGCGAAAATCCCCTTCGGATTTCTTTCAGTTAGCAAAAACAGGTACTAATGTACGTCTTTTGTAAAAGCGAAGTGGCTCAATGTGAATTTTTAAAAAGTGCACCTGTACCACCCTGGTTCCTCGGCAGGCACCCAGGGAACAGCAGGGCCACCTGAAGGACCAGGCGAAAGCTACCTGTTTGAGGTCTCCTCCCTTCCCCAGCAGAATGAACTGCAGGGCCAGTTCAGAGACGCCTTTTTTTGTAACTCCAAGCCACATCTGTCCCTGGGAGTTTAACTCTGCCTTGTGCACAGTGGCAGGGGGAGGGTCCCTACCCAACACCCTCCCTCCTGCGGAGAGACCTCAGTACACACACAGTTACACTGCAAAGCAAGGTCCCAAGGAAGGCCTCACTCACACAGGCTGCCCTCTGGGGATCAGCACAGCTGGGCCAAGGCTCACAGAAGCCATATACTGGGGTAGAAAGAACCCAATCTGGGTTTAGTCTTGACTCTACAACTTACTAACTATGCCCTTGCGTACATAACCTCTCTGTGCCTTGGTTTCCTTACGTGAAATTAGTACCTACTAAAAATACCCACCCCCTTCACAGGCACAGTTGCTATGAAGATTAGGTAAGCTGATGCTCCTGAAACTTTTTTTGATTTTAATATTTATTATTTTTAAAGAGGTAATGTGTTCACAGTACAAAAATACACCCATGGTATGTGTGTTATGATTCCCATGCTGGGTCTTGCTCCCTTTCTTGTCTCCATACCCCTACTCGCCCCTCACGCCTGGCCTCTACAGGTAATCATTTTTATTCTTTGTTTCTTTATTTCCTCAGTCTATCTTGAAAGGATTGTTTCAAATGTAAAGTGCTATATAAATTAGCGATCATTGTTGTAATGGGAAAGGTGGGGAGGAGGAGGAGGCGGATGGACGGTTGTGCTGTCTGTGAGGAGCCCCGTTTCCTCCGAGGAAACCTGCCTCAGTATTCCCATGGTTCACACTGATCCCTTTCATCCACCCGTCCACTCACCCATCCATCCATCCATCCATCCCTCCATCATCCCCTCATCCATCCAAGCAGTATTTGTTAGTGCCGCCTATACTCAAGGCTAAGTGACAGCATAATTCTAGGATTACTAAGATTAATAAGTGTATCCATAGCACTTTTGAGTTCACACCATCCATCCTGTCTTATACTTATTCTCACCCTCATGCTAGTTTTCTGTCTGGGCATAGCAGCCTATGGCCAGTGACCATATACCAAGTAAACTTTTCATATTTCCCCTAGCATACGGTGTGGCACACACAAACGTATACAGCAGATGTTCAAACAGACTAGAGCTGGTCATGGACAGGAAGTCCCACTGGATGGTGGTGCAACAGTCAGGCAGGCATCCTGGGGTCCGGTAGCCTTTCTGTCAGCTGTGGAAAAATCCAAGATGGCCTGCAGGCCCTGGAGGGAAGGGTCTGCCTCAGCCTCAGATTGTGGCCAGAAGAGGTTGAGAGGATGGCTCCTCACTCGCGGAGCAGAAGGGACAGAGCGGGAAAAACAAAAGCACAGGAGCTGAGAACAGTTTCCAACATGGCGACGTGATCAAGGAGAGAAAACTACTCCTCAGAAGGAGATGCTGTGGTCAGCTGTTCTCTGCCATGAACTGTGCTGTGGTGGGACATGATATTCCAGCCACTCCTGCCCCTGCCCGCAACACTCAAAATACCTCCTCTCTTTTTGGTTTTGTTTTTAAGATTTAACAACTCTCAATCACTTCATAGCACATCCTCCGGCCGTCCTTCAGGCTCCTCTGCATTTTTAAGGAGTCCTCCCCATTTTGCCACCAAATGACTTTGTGACCTTGAATTATGATGTCATGTCATGTCCCTGTGTCTCCACTGCTCTATCTGTGGAATGGGGGAGACCGTTCCAACTCTACCTGCATTGTCAGGTGCTGATGAAAACCCACTGTGTCAACGCACACTGAATACAAGTGTACTCTAAGAAGAAAGGCTATTGGTGTTAGAATAAGTACCGACTCTCCTCCGGGGGGGGGGGGGGAAGGCATTATTTTTAAATGAAGAATTTTTAAGGTAAGGACCAACTAACTAATCTCTCTCTCTCTCTCTCTCTCTCACACACACACACACACACACACACAAGCCATTTCACAGTCTTTTTTTTTTTTCCTTTTCTGATCTTCCAACCCTAGAGAGACCTTTCTGGTCTCTTCTCATAGTAGGCCTGACAACCACTTCCAAAGAATATAATTTTAAAGGTTAATTCCCAATCCAAGCTTAGAGTCCTTTCTATTCCTCCGCCAGCAACCTTTTTATGTCTGTCTGACGCGCCCTCTTTCCCACAGACCCACGGCCCCCCTCCCAGCCCCCGCCCGCATCCAGGGTGGTGGCAATGATAACCAATAATGAAAACCTGCAGCCTGCAGACACTGGAGCGAGCGGGTGCACGGAGGGGAGGCCGAGGAGGAGCCGGTCAGGATGCATGTAATCAGAAGGGTTATCTAATGCTAGTCTCATTCTAATTGAGTCAGTACCATATGTCACCCTGCAATAACATCGCAAGCAGCATGCAACTGAATACATATTTAATTCACATAATGGGTACAGCAGTAGAAGTAATCAAGGCAGTTTGCCATAAGCCATAAAGAAATGTAGCTTGTTCCTATCAAGAAACATTTGGCACTTAGGGAGAGAACTGTATCACCAGTGAGAGGGCAACTGTATTACTGTGAAAGCTCATGGGGGGAGGGGGAGGCATGGCTGTGGGGAGTGGGGGCATGGGGAGAAAGAGATGAGGAGAGGGAGCAAGAAACCAACAAATGAAAACACCAAAGAGATTAAAGCCGGAACATCGATTCCCCGTGAATGAAAATCAATGAAGGAATATTGTCAGTGGATCGTTGGCCATCTCAATATAATTAACAGTAATGGATTTATTGGCACTAGCTTAATGATTTAACATTACACGTGCCCCCAGAATTTCCTGGGCTGTCATGGGTCCTTCTCGTTCCCTCCCGGCCCCATCCACGTCCCAGGAAAGGGATGGGGCTATGGAGGGTTAAAAAAAATTTTTTTTTTCCCTCATCTCTTCATCTGGATTGGCATCTGACAGAAAGCTGCTCGCCCATTCCCTCATTTCCTCCCTCAAGGAGATGATTAATACAGCTGGGCAATGCTCATCAATATCTTTGGACAGATCAACTGGAGTTTTCATTAAACCCATATTAATGTCCTAGATACACAGCTGTGGACAGGTTATTCTAAAAAAAGGAGAAAGAGAAAGAGAAAAAGAGAGAAAGAAAGAAAGGAGAGGAAAGGAAAGAAAAAACCCTCCACTTGGGCTAAGTATTCGCCTGGAATTAAGAGAAACCTGGTCCCTTCCCTCATTAGGGCTTCTTCCACCAACATGTTTTGATGTATATTTCATGAGGATAAACAAACATTCATTTCACTTTGGGAAGGTGTTTGCTGTAATGTATTGTCAGCGTAGCCAGCAATGAGGGGACATTAATTTCAATTCTGGTGTTTAAACACTTTGGCGAGTCCCAATTACTCATTCCCCAGCTCGATATCAGGAGCCCCGGAGGAAGGTCGCTGGCTCTCTATGCGGCCCCTGGTGCCGGTGGGGGCACGGCTCCACCCTCCAGTGGGCACAGCTCTTCCCAAGTGGGGAGAGCAGGATGGAGGGAAGATGGATTGTCACGGCACCAATCATCGGTCAGACCTCGACAAGAGGGCCCACTTCAGGGAAGACCCAGCCGTGCACTACTGCAATTTTGTGAGAGGCTGGGTGCATGCCCGAGTTCGAAAAGGAAGCCAGATCCTATTTTTTTTTTCTCGGTCCAAATCTGAAGATGCCAACCACTTCATGGAGAAGTGCAAAGCCTTGATATCTAGAAAGGTAAATACCAGGACAAGAACGGGAGAATGGAGATAGGACCATGGGCCATGGATGAAGGCCTTAAAAATGGATGCAGACACGTGGTCCTTTTGCAGCCGGAGGGGCTCTTGGTAACGGCTTCTGCCCACCCCACCCCCCAACCCTGTCAGAAACATCTGCGGCAGCCTTCCTTCCATCCTGCAAAGGATCAGGGATAGAGACCTCCTATACCCATGAGAAAATGTGTGCACGAGGTTTGCAAAGCTAGAGGACTCAACACATTTCTTTTTATTATTATTATTATTATTATTTATAATTCATTTCTACCTCCATTCTGATAGCACCTCCAAGTTTAGTGGAAAGTTCCTTAGCAAAGCGCCATGCCTCTCTTCAAGCTGCTAGTAATCTGCGTGCACACTCAGACACACCAGAGAATCTCTCTACTCATGAGAGCCGGCTAGTGAAAACCACCAAACAAAAAAAACTTCCTTTTTAATAACGTGAAGAGCTATCCTCAGGTCTGTCTGAACGGTTACTTCCGGTTAATGATAAACTAAAGGCAGGTGTGCTTGTGTTTCAAAGACACAGCCGTGGCGCGTCTGGGTGGCTTAGTCGGTGAAGTGTCCGACTCTTGATCTCAGCTCAGGTCATGATCTTGGGGTCGTGAGATCGGGCCTTTGATGGGCTCCCCGCTGGGTGTGGAGCCTGCTGGGGATTCTCTCTCCCCCTCTCCACCTCCCCTCCTAAAAATAAAGGAAGTGTCAGCTTGTGTGTTAAAAAAAATTAAAATACAGATGTAAGGTTGAAAAAATGAAGACGAAGAGATGACATGGCATGCATGTGTCCTGGCAGGAGTAGGAGAAGCAGGGACTGGCAGGCATTCCCCAAAGTCTGTGCCTGGGGGAATACCAGAAGTCAAAAAGGGGAAGAGCCCAGGGCCCGGGTGGCACGTTGGGGATATCACAACACACAGGGTCTCAAACACGTGCCCACAGCAGGACCCAGCTGGGGAGAGTTAGTGAGAGCTGAAAAACACGAAACCAATAAGGGCAAAGAAAAACCCACCTGGTTCTTATCAAAGTTACTTTTTCCTTAAGTGAGTGCTAAGTCCACAAGTTTCTCCCTACAGAAGTTTTTTTTAAAAAGAACATAGCACAAAGTACCAGAAGCCAAGGCTGGGTATCGTTCCTAGATGACTCTCCACCGCATATTGCCAATAAGAGGTACAACGTGTTCTTAAAACCTGGCACGAGTTTTTGGCTTGGTTCCGAGGTGCCCTGAAAATCCCTGTCAGCACATAACCGGGGCTGATACACAGTTAGATACCAATATGTGGGGACCACTGATTTAGACCCTGAAATGCTTCTATGCTGGTTGATCAACGGCTACACCTTAGCCGACATTGCCATCTCCCGGGGCCACTCTCTGCTCCATCTCTCCCCTGCACTTTCTGAGAACCCAGCAGCTCCAGGGTTAATACCCAGCACACAGAAGGTAGTCTTCAAGAGCGTGCTCCAGCACCATGGCTGTGTCCATCCTGCCTGGCTCGTGTCCATGCCATCCTGCTTGTCGTTCAACAGCCTGAATACACTTCTGCACCCAGCCTGAGGAACTGTCAAGGCCTCCCTAATGCATTCAACACACTTCTCCGAGGCTGAGGGTGTAGCTGGCCTGTGGCCAGGGGACCAGGGAAGTTAAGTGGCATCCCGATCTCACTCACTGACTCCCCTCTGTGAACCCAAGGAAACATAACCATTCCTTTCTGCCTTCCGACATCTTCATGCACACTTCCTTCCAATCATTCTGGGGCAGCCAAGGAAAGTATGTGGCCCAGGTGTTCCTGATGCTACCTCTGTTGCTTCTCACCTGCCCGGTTCCCATCAGAGGAGCCAAGGAAGCTGCCCAAGAAGCCAGATCAGACAGGTTTGGCACAAGAGAAAAACCTGGTAAGATCTGGATCTCTGGCAGAGAGGAGAGGTTGGAAAATCGGCAAAGACTGTCGGAGGTCAAAAAGACTGGTGAAGAACGCACCCTCGCAGGCTCCAGGGGACCTACCACTGTCAGCAAAGTGTAACAGGACTCACAATAATAAGGAGCATCCTTTAGTGAATGCCTGGCTACAAGGTGAGGGCTCTGCCCCTACCCTCCAAACCAACCCTCATAGGCCCCCTGCCCTGCAGATAGCTTTCCCCTTTACCAGCGAATAAAGAGAGATCTGGGGAGGTTACACCGGATGCCAACGCAATCCATAGTAAGTGGCTAACGCAGGATTCAAACTCAAACCGGACTGGCTCCCGAGTCCAGGCTCACCCCACTGGGTGGTGCTGCCCTCTGTGACCCTCCATGCGATGGGCACCAAATGGGATCCACTCAGAAGGCTTCAAGAAGCCATGGTCTGAAGTGTTCTCCTGCACGAGGGAAGGCACCCCGTGTAGACAGGATGCACACAGGCTTTGGACTCTTACTCTTTGGACTCTCTGAGCTCCCATCCAGGCTTCAATCTCTCACCACCTGTGCAAGTGTGGGAATGTTACTCAGGTCTCGATTCCCCATATGGAAACTGGAAATAATGCCTACCTCCTAGAACTGTTGTGATAACAGCGAAAACGTGTATCAAAGTCCTAGCATTGTTCCTGGTACAGAACCAACGAGTAGTAATTCTCCTCTGGTCTCCAGAACCCCCCCCTTCCCTTCGCAGGGCAGCTGGAAACACTTCTCCATTATTTCATGCCTCTATGAGGTAGGAGGGAAGAAAGAGCAGAGCATGGGGTCCGGGAGGGGAGGAGAGCCTGCTGGCTTTAGTCGTTCCCTGGGGGAAAGTTGGCTTTGCCTCCTTCCAGGAAGCAAGATGGTGCCCCTAATTTGTAGGTGAGATAAGACCTTCCCATTCCGGAACACTGTGATAAGCTGCTGCAACGCTATTTTCATGAGCTAAAAGTACATTTTTCATGAAAATAGAACTAAAGCTAACAACAACAATAATAACGCGGAGAGATCTAGAAAAAGCCATCCCCATCTCCCAGGAATAGCCGTGACAGTGGAAGCCTTCAGAAAGTGGGCTGCAGAAGAGTCTGAATGACACCAGAAGATTCTGCCAATGCCTTTGGGTTATTAGACATCCCTTAACAGACAGAGCTAGAACTCCGGATTCAGAAAACGAGGCTCAAGCCTTGAGCACGGAACAGCCTTCCTTGACGGAGTCACTCAGCCTCTCCAGGGCTCAGTTTCCCGACCAGTAGCTGGCCCTAGTAATGTACGTCGAACTCCTGGTGCCAAGGGGGTGACTGCCACAATACACCTGTAAGTGTGTTTTTATTTCTTACTCAAGCTCAACACATAAGACTAAGTGGTTCTTACCAAAAATGCTCTATAAAGTTCATTTACTTTCCATATGATAGATAAGATGACATATGTGTAAGAACAAAAAAGTTCCATTATGGAGCCGACTGCCTCAAATCTCTTTTGCCAACATGAGAAGGACTCTATCTCAGGAAGCTCATAGGAGAAGCATGCCCTTCCCATTTTAAGTGACTTCTGGATACGTGAGGCGATAATTCTCTTTCCATATTTATCATCCTTAGGAAGTAACATCTATATACATCATACCAGAGAAGCAGGTCTATGAATCTAGGACATGTAAAGAAACATTTAAATACAGTCTTCTAAACCCAAGGGCTGGGGTCAGAGAAGTATCCTGGTCTGCCTTGACCACACAGGATCCTTCTTTCTAGTGTCCGTCCATTCTGGTTTCCAATAATTTTAAAGCATTTTTTTTAAACCTGCTTCTCAAAACTTGGGGCAAGCACTAAGGCATGGATTTCCTTTGTTCTCCCTCAATTTTTCAGAATTCATAAAGCATAAGAGAGATCAAAGAATAAAGACAGATTCTTTTATTTCCGTAATACTTTCACGAAGTATCAAGAAACAGGGAAAACGTGATGAAAATGCTATCTGCCGGAGATAGGTAGATCTATCTATAGATTCATCTACAAAAAGCAAAAAGTACGCTTGAGCTTGAGGAATTCACAAGGATATTCATAAGGCTGTTTTAGATGTAAGTCCAGCTGTTAGATATTCTGCACATAAACAACAGAAAAGAAATCTTAAGAATAACTATAAATCTTAAAGTGATCCCCCCATCGATACTAAAAAGAAGAAAATGGTGCACGGTACAACACAAGCACATATCAAAAGCAAAACTTCATTTTACCATCACAGTAAGTTTGCGGGCCAGGTTCAGCAGCCCTTAATTAGCTTACTCAGTGATGGATCCAAACGAACCGTGTATGTGTGTGTGTGCGTGCGCATGCGCGCGCGCCAGCACGTGGGATGGTGATTCCTGATACATTAAGCAAGATGATGGAGCAGAAAAGCTTTGATCTGATTCACACAATCTGGGTTTGAATGCAAATTCTACTCCCACCTATGCAAACCCAAGCAAAGCACTGAGCCTCTCCACTTCAGCTCTCGCATTTGTAACACACAGAAGATAATGACATGAACCCTACTTGTCTCATTTGTTGTGTGAGTCGAGATAACAGAGGTGAAGCAATGTAGCCAGTTAGAAGGAGCACTGGCTTTGGAATCACAGGACCAGGCTTACAAGTCTTATTTCAGGGGCACCTGGCTGGCTCTTGTCGGTAGAACATGGGACTCTCGATCTCAGGGTTGTGAGTTCGAGCCCCAGGTTGGATGTAGAGATGACTTAAAAATAAAATCTTTGAGAAAAAAAAAAAGTCTTATTTTGGACACTTTCTATAGGACCCCGGGCAAATTCCTTGAAATGCTGGGTTTCCTCTTCTATAGAACAGGGCTCTCTCTTCTGCCTCAGGGCACCCTGATGGCACTCAAGTCACAGAACACCTGATGGGACATCTGGAAGCTGCACACCACTCCACAGATGCTAATTGGGGTCATGCAAGTATAAGTTATTACCATCCGCTTACTGATTTATATCCAGCAACCAAAAGGTGACGAGGGTCGTAGAATCACCACTCCCTTAGAGGCTTTCCTCCTGCTTTACGCTTTTCCCCAGGACAGGAGTAGTGAACAGCCCTCCACGTTGGAAGGCTCACAGCCTGGCATCTGAGAACTGAAGTATGGGAACACAGCAGCAGGAAGAACAAGCCTCGAACCCCCGAGCTGCTCTGTCCTTGCAGGGATCCACCAGTGAGGAAGGCGGGTGTGAGGTAAGCAGAAAAGGAAAGGGAAGAACTTCTTTCCTCCCATTCAAGTGGTTTCCCGGTGAGGGGCTGCTGTCCATGGTGGCCCCCGCCTGGCAGCCACCCCAGCGTTTACGCCCCAGAGCACCCCCTTCTGATGCCCCAGCCTCCAGTTCCACCTGCAGCATGAGGAAGGAGGGGACTCCCTAACAGTAGCGGGAAAATGCATATGGGACGTGGTTATCCTTAACACACATGATTAGTTTTGCTTTGTCTTATATCCAACTTTGATAATTGACAGAAAACGGCAGCTATTAAGTGACTAGAAGGCATCATTCCTAAAATAAAAGTTCCTTGAGGTCAGGCTTTTTTTCTTCCCCTGCTTTGTTTACTAATGTCTTCCAAGCACTGAGAACAGTGCCTGGCAGCTAGTAGATGCTCAATAAATATTTATTCAATGGATAGATGATAGATGGATGGACAGATGGGCAGACAGAGGGGAGGATGGATGGATGAAGAGGTCCTTCCTGTGGGTCCAGGAAGAGCGGTACCAAAACTGCTCGATTTCTAACCACCTGCAAAGACAGTGAGTGATCCCAAAATGCAATTTAGGAGCCATTTTCTCGCCAATTCAGAATAACAAGAAGGGCCAGTTCGAATTAGGGATGACTGTCTAAGAGAGTATGTTCATAGAAAAGTCAGATGATTTCTTCCCACTTCTTTTCATTGGGCTTATGACATCCATGATGGAGCATATCTGTTTTAATAAATCTCTAAGAAAGACATATTGTCATTGTATGTAAGTGACATATTAACACATTTTTATTGAGCATCCACATTATATACCAGGAAAATATGTGAAGGTACTCTTTTGTTTGCCTGGACACTTAAAACATTCCCCCCAAAGTCTTCCTAAGAGTATTAATTTGTTTAACAAGTCTCTTTATTTCTGAGTCAGTATTTTTACCAGCAAAGACAAAGGTACATCTGAGTTCCTCAGGAAAAAAAGATCAAAACTTTGTGAATAGCAGAGTTTAAATGAATGCGTCTCTTGCCAATTTGGTTTTTGTTGACTTTGGGTTTTCTTTTTTCCTATCCTTGGCTACACCTCCTGGTTCATTTCATTACTTCTCCTTTGTCCTTAAAGCTCTTTGTCACCTGTCTTGCAACCAAGCGTTGGCTTCATGCAATCACTGAGTTTCTGTCTGCCTGTTCCCAGCCTGCTGAGGAAAATCACACAACCAAGTCTTCACTTGTGTTCTACGTACTGGTCTGGAACGAAACCCAGCAAGCTGCTGAAGGTGCCGAAGCTGGAGTTCTCCCCTCACAGGTGTTGAGCCTTGATGAGCGACCGTAATGTATCTATATACAGCTCCGTCTCTAAGAGGCAGCTATAATTAACTCCACAATTAATATTTTATTTTATTATGATTTTTAAAGTTGTTTTATTTAAGTGATCTCTACACCAAACGTGGGGCTCAAACTCACAACCCCAAGATCAAGAGTAGCATGCACTACTGACTAAGCCAGCCACACCCCTACAATTAATATGTTAAACCATCTAAGTCAAAGATTTGGGGCACCTGGGTGGCTCAATTGGTTGAGCGTCTGACTCTCGGTTTTGGCTCAGGTCGTGATCTCAGGGTCGTGGGATTGAGCCCCGCATCAGGCTCTATGCTCAGTGAGGAGTCTGCTTGAGATCCTCTCCCTCTCTCTCTCTCTCTCTCTCTCTCTCTCTGCCCCTTCCCCTGCTCATGTGCTCTCTCTCTCTAAATAAGATAAAAAATAAAATAAAACAAAGTCAAAAGATTTATTTTAAATGCCTAACTTTTCATTTTCAACTTCTTTCTCATTTATTTACCTTCTGATTTTTATTCGCTATAGTTAAAATAAACACATGTATGTATGTGTGTGGGTATGTGCATACACACATGTGGACACACACGTGGGGACACACACACACACACACACACACACACATTTTCTATTCCCTGAGCGTGAAGGAAAAGAACACAACCAGTTTTCTTTTTTCTAGTTCTCAGGTTGTAAGAAAAAAAGTTTAAATTTTTTCAAGTGCCGGGCCCGCACACAGCAGGTACTCCACAAATGTCTGTGGAGGGATAAAAGAAGCACAAGGAGAGTATAGGTAACACACAGAAACTCAAGGAATAGAGTGTCCAACTTAGGGAAGAGAAGATGAAGGGATAAAAACAGTGGTCCTTCAGGGGCGCCTGGGTGGCTCAGGTGGTTAAGCGTCTGCCTTCGGCTCAGTCATGACCCCAGGGTCCTGGGATCGAGCCCCGCGCCAGGCTCCCTGCTCAGCGGGGAGTTTGCTTCTCCCTCTGCCTGCAGCTCGCCCTGTTCGTGCTCTCTCTCTCTCTCTCTGTCAAATAAATAAATAAATAAAATCTTAAAAAAAAAAAAAAGACCGTGGTCTTCAAATATTTGAGCGGCTGTCGTGCAGAAGAGCAAAGCATTTGTCTGACACAATGTCCAAGGGGAGACCTCAGAGAGATGAGCTTAAAGTTTCACTGAGGGAGATTCAGTCCATCAGGAGAAAACACAGCCTTTGTGATGTGCATAATATCCTAACAACTTGCAGTTAAATAATAAGTATCTCGAAGACTCCTTAATTTAAGACAGAAGAATTCTGTGCTCTTGCTACCGACCTCTAGGAGGATTCAGACAAAATCTAGCCAACATTAGCCAGTCCTATCACAACTGGTTGTAAGGGGAAGTCCACTCCCCGGGTAGGAGTTTAAAATTGGATCCCTTCTGATTCTGTAATTCTAAAACTGTTAATGTCCTCTCTTCCAGGTAACCCCCAAACAAGCTTAATCTGCTTCAAAAAAAAAAAAAAGCAAATGAATATAATAAATGCTTATTTTATGAGCTTCTAAATATAGTTTTTTACTAATTAATTTCTCGTTCCTTATGGAATATCCACTGGACCCTCTGCCTGAGAACAGGCTTTCCTTCCGCATGGGGGAAACCGTCCAGGTCCACCCCACCACCAACATACACACACACACACACAGGTAAGGGCCAGATTTCCACATGCGATGAAGTAACGCATCTGCTCTACTCTGAGGTCTCATTCCCACCAGGAAGGAAGAAACCATTAATTGATTTCACATCATCACTGGTATTTCCAATGACACATTCCTTGCCCAACTAAGATCAAATCAGTTCGTTTTTTTTTTTTTTTTTTTAAGCATGAGCTTGGAGTCAGAAGACCTAATTTGTGAAATCCATCCCATTATTTCCTTCCTCTGGGCCTCAGATTTGCCATCTTTAAGATGGGGGGCGATCTGTGTTTGTCCCAAGAGCCTACTTCACAGAGTTGGTTACGCAGATCAAATGAGAACACAAACATTAATGGAAACCCTCTAGTGCTATTATTCACAGGTGGGGGACTGTTTTTCAGGCAAATCTTAAAAATAACTACAAAAGTAGCAGTGAATTTCATCTTTTAATTACTTAGACAATAATTACATGAATACAGGCAGTCTGCTTGACTTTTTCTTAAAAGGCAATGTGAGGTCTCAGATCCAATGATTTTCAGTTTTCTTCTAGAGGCTGACAATCTGATGAGCTCATAGCATGACCTTAAAAATAAAAAAGGCCCCAAAAGGACTGCCAACTATTAGTGAAAACCAAAATGACCGCATACACCGTGTCCCATCACGCACTTTCGAAGGAGCCCTTCAACTACCTCCTACCTCTACATGTCTCCTACCAAGGTCCCTAAGTCCTAGCAGTGGCCACCTGCCTCTCCAGTGGCCACTGCACTAGACTGGCTCCCTGCTTGCCTCACGAGTCATTTTCTCCCTTTCAAAGTGCCCACAGAGTTCGACAAGGGCTTCTGAGTCCTCCTTCTCCTCACCATCATCTCCTGCCTGGGTAGCATTCATCAACGGAATAAAAAGCGCAGCCCAGGAAACAAAGCATTTGATGTGGTTAATTAAGAGCATGGAAGCCATGTAATCTTTACGGGGAGGATGAGGAGTGGGAGGAAAAACTATGGAAGCTTTTTATAGTTATTGGCAAGCCAGTTTCTCAAAACACTGGTCTGGGCGCAAGAAGATACGTGAAGAATGTGATTTAGTTTATTTCTCCCCCGGACTACGTGAAGACAGTTGCCTTACCACTGACGAGTTCTCTGCCATTTTAGATAAATCTAAATTAAAATGACCTTAGCGCTCCTTCTATCTTCAGATGTACCTCCCCGCCCCAGAGTCTGGAAGACAGCAAGTCCTAATTAACAGAGGACATCAGCAGCAAAAACAGTTGTCTGTTACACTGCCCTGCAGACCAGACTCAAGGGAGGAGCTTGTGGAGATGGTACCCTTAACTTTGGTCTCCTTAGCGCTGTGTTGGTAGTAGTAAAGACTGAAGAAAAGGAAACTATCTCTGGCTGATAAAATATCTCCCACCGGTTGAGCTCAGGGGCAACTGAAAAGAAGAGCGCCACCTCTAGGGGGTCACCCAGCCAGACCACCAGGGATTAAGGGAACTAATGTCCTGGATTGGAACTAACCAGAACCCACCCTATAGAGAAGACACAGAAACCTTGGAGCCCCTTCTCTCCCTTGGAGCCCCTCTGCCCTCCTCCCAACAAGTGCCAGACAACCAGGTTGTTTTAATGCCCCTTTTCACCCCAAAAAACCATGAGTGTTGAGAAGAATCACCCCTTCAACACCCCACAACCCCCATCTCCCACTTTCTGACAACAAACTCTATCACAGGAATCTTCTTTAAGAAATAGTTATTTTGCTCCAATAGTTATTAGTGTATACACTGGCTAATGAAAACCAACAGATTACAAAACATAGCTTAACATATGGCAGGGATTAAAGTCCACTTCCCCCTAGATGGCCTGTGGCAGAGGGGTGACTATCCTGGGATTTTTCACTCAAGGCCCTGGCCACCAGCTCACATTCTCTACCAGGAGTGTGAAGAAGGCCAACAGCTTTGCTCATCAAAAATGCAATTTCCCATACACGGAGCCAATATCACAAAACTATTTTCTTTCATTGCCAAATGAATTGGGTTTGGTAATCTGAAAGCATCATAAATTGTAGAGACACAGACCCAAAAAGGATCACGCCTTAGATACGGGCTGTGATGCACAGAGAGCACTGGGTGGATATAAACGGGCTGGCCACTGCCAGGACACGGGCAAAGGGGTGCAGATCCTGGGAGCTGAGTTCATAATCTCACATTCGGGTCTGCCTTGCGGATTGCTCTGTATGTTTCACCAGCCCATTTCCTCGCCCTCTAGAAACAGACGCTTCCATGTGCGCTAAACAACTTCACTGGTTAACTCCCCTTTCACTCACACTTCCTCTGTAAGAAAGAGCCACAGAGGTTCCCAACTATCAGCCACATCTAGCCTGCAAGCCTGCCTTCAATGAATGCATGCTGGAATGGAAAGAGCACGCTTCACACCGACGTGGGCGTTATTCATCATCACGTATACCTTCTATAAAATGGGCCAGTACCACTGAGTGGATAGGGCTGTTGGTGAATTAAAGGACAAAATACATAGGTGAACTACCTACTTTAAATTCTCTTTGTCTCCTTTGCATAATCTGACCCTAGTCATCCTATCTGTCTTAGTCTGTTCAAGCTGCTATAATGAAAATACCGCAGACAGGTAGCCATCAGTCTACAAACAAGAGAAATTTACTTCTTACCCTGCTGGAGGCTGAGAAGTCCCAGATCAGGGTGCCAGGGGACTTGGTGTCTGGTGAGAGTCTGCTTCCCGGCTCACGGATGGACAGCTATCTTTCCACTCTGTCCTCACATAGCGGAAGGGGCGAGGGAACTCACTGGGGTCCCTTTTATAAAGGTACTAATTCCATCCACGGGGGCTCCACCCTCATGACCTCATCTCCTCCCAAAGGTCCCACCTCCAAATACCATCACACTGATGATTAGGTTTCAACAGATGACCTTTGGGGGACACAGACACTCCATCTATAGCGTCATCTTAATCCACGGCTATGCTAACCCAAATCCCGCACAACAGGCAGGCCCACTTCCTAGCTGTCACTCCCTTCCCATGCAGAAGTAATTCCTAACTCCCAATAACCGCCTGAGAGCAGGCGACTGCCTCCCCTCACGACCCCTGTGCCTCCCCCCATTACCTCATCCCACCGCACCCCCCTCTCAATGAAGCCAACTCTAATTGCCATGAACTCGAAGCCACTGCTTTTGTCTCTGAAATATCACTGTACTTTTAATCCATGACATCTAATTACAACTTCCCTGAACATTATCGTCTGCAGTTTATGTATTGTAGTCTTCTCTCGTCAACACTGGAAGCTCCACTAAGGCAGGTATCACTTCCTAAGACCTCACAGAACCTTAAAGACTGTCAGTAGATGGTGCAAATGAATGCACTTTGTAAATATAAGGCAGTATACGCATGGAAGATATTCTTCCTTGCCATAAACCCTGAAGGCTTGGCTACTGATTCATCTTGAGACCTTCGCAGTACCTTCCAGTTGAGCAAGGGGTAGACACTAGGCCAAGAATCCTGATGAGTGTGACAGAGATCAGCGAAGCCTGACACGACAGTCTTCTGCAAAAGCAAAAAAAAACAAAACACCCAGGCCCTCAGTGCTGTGAGGAGAGAGGACTCTGGGGCAGCAAGTCCCTTTAAAGGCAGACCTCAACCCCCGGCTTAAGGTCAAGGTTTAAGCTTTGAGAAAAAGAACTCTCAGCAGCTAAGAAGCGAGTCAGGCACAGCTCTTTGAAAACAACAACAATGCTAACACATATGAAACAGGACAGTTAAAAACAAAACAAAACAAAACACCTCACCATCATGTAGCTGGCCAATTGAGGGGCCAGGCTTTGAACTCAGGCAGCCCTACTCCAGAGGCTATCCTCTTAAAACCCTTCACTATAACCCATTTCAAGACCCAAAGTCCTTGAAATATCCCAGCACCCAGGGCAGCCATGCTCCAGGGCCTGAGATTCTAGATCCTCTCATGCTCAGGAACCACCTGCTTTCAGCAGGGTGCTCTAATTTCTACCTTCATATACATACCTCTTCATCTCGCCTTCTTGGTTTGACCTGTGGGCCCACCTGAATTTGATTTTCATTTCATATTTTTGTTCGTCCTTGGTTCCATTCTCTGTTGGTCTAGAGCCAACCCTACTCTACTTTGACGATAAAAATCCAGTACCTCAAGGGATCTGCTTGTTCAGGAAGGAATCTGAAAGCAGAGAAGGCATTGCAATTGGAAACCCAGGCAGTCGGCGGCGCAAATACAACATGGTTATAAGAACACTTCATGGGCCCACGGAGGCCCTGGTTTATTGCAGGCAATACAGAGAATGACCTGTGGCAGCATAGAGAATGCAAAACCTTTCCTTTTCCTTCTTGCTCCCATCTGCGCAGCGAGCAACTGTGATCCGGCCTTCCTCTATCAAGGTGGGCTCAAGAACTGCAGTGAGGGGACGGAGTCTGCAGACTGCATCAGTTCATGCCAAATGGAAACAGCACAGCCCTACCAGCAAGGCATGACGGGGGGCGGGGTGTGTCCCACTGAGGGAGAAGGGGCGAGAGATCGCCAGACTCCAAGCGCAGAAACGGAAGGAGACTTGGCGTACAGACTACGCCAAACATGGCCCACACAAAGTCCAAAACCTAGTGTTCTGGACTGAATGTCTGTGTCTCTCCAAAAAAGCACATGTTGGAGCCCTAATCCCCAATGTGATGGTAGTAGGAGGTAGGCCTTCGGGAGGTCATTAGGTTTAGATGAGGTCATGAAGGCGGAGCCCCTCACGATGGGATGAGTGCCCTTATTTCAAGAGGAAGGAACACCAGAGCTGCTCTCTACCACTTAAGGATACAAGGTGAAGGCAACCATCTGCAAGCCAGGAAGGGGGCTCTCACACAGAACAGAATCACCTGGCACCCCGATCTCAAGCCTCCCAGCCTCCAGAACTGGGAGAAATAAATGTCTGTTGTTTATGCCACCTGCTTTATGGCATTGTGTTATGGCAGCCTGAGCAGACGAATATACCCAATCTGACGAAATATGGAAATTTCATGTCCAGTCCACACCAGGGTCTGCTTAAAAGGTTTCATCCAAGCAGGTCCAGTGGGAGATAAACAGAGGAAGACCGCAGTTAGTCCTTAGTGTCTGATGGGGGTCCTGGAGTTCACTCATAATGATATGAGTAATACCAAGTGAAAGGATCTTGCAACTACAAGGGCAGAACATGAAAGGAAAAGCCAGTCAAGTGCATGAACCCCTCATCATGATGGGCAGCCGGATGCGTGGCATACAAGAGAACAGGTTCTGATGCCCTCATCGGAGAGGAAAGCCCACTCACCAAAGCTGGTTCTGGCTGGCTTGGCTCGGTCTCCGTCGTGCTCGGCGTGAGGGTGGTGGACGATCAAGCAGAGACTCCTCTCTCCCCCAGGGGGGAGCTTGGAAAGCAGAGAATGATGGCTATTACTATTAACACTTGGTAAGTGGATGGTAAAAGGAAGGAATGTCCTATTCTCTTCAGTGCTAAGGGTTGTATGCTAGAAGTAGAAAGAGACCCAGAAGAGAACCTTTATTTCTTTTCCATTTCCATGAACGAAATGGTTTTATGATTTTTTTCACGAACACTCCTAGGGGAGAGATCTGTAGACATCACCTATCAGCCCAGGACGAGGAGTTCAGCCCTGGATGGGTGTCCTGGCCCTGACCTCTACCAGCCGTGTGACATTAAATAAGCCATTCTAGACCTCTAAACCTCAATATCCTCATCTTAACATGGAGATAATTGTATTTCCCTCGCCAATCTCCTTGGGATGTTTGAAGATCAAGTAGGAATACAGATATAAAAGCATTCAGTAACCCATAAAGTACCATGCAAAGAAAGGGGTTACTTTCACGGGGACCAGAAAATCCTAACACCATCCCCTCAAGTCTAAAGGCCCTTTCGGTAGGGTAAGCCTGTGACTTCTTCGACCAATCACCCAGGATGACCTTTGGTCTCTGTTCCCCTAGGATCAGTGGTCTCCAAGGCTCAACTGATTCAGACTTCTGTTTCTTCATTTTCCCAGTTTGTTAGAGTTAGTAGTTTTGCTCCCCTGAAGCTATGGCACACTGGGTGGCTTCGAAATTCTGGCAGCATCTGTAAAAATTTCTGCCTATTTAGTTGGCATCAAGTTCTTAATGGTACTTAGTGGTTCAGAATTAATTTCCCCACCACAGAATTACCCAGGACATTCCACGCCTATTTATAGCTTTCTCAGGCCTCCTTGACTGCTGGCTTTTACTCCAAGTCCCTAGGCTATGTCTTTTAACAGGAAAAAGGGTTTTGGTGGCAATTACCAAGGGCTAGCATTCCAACTTAGCAAAGAAATGATGACCTTAGCAGAGCAGAGCAAAGTCAAGGACGAGGGAAGAAAACTATTTGCATACCTCAGCCACAGAATCAACTGGAATGGTACTGAAAACACAAAGACACTAAGGCTCTCTGATCTAGAGTTCAACTTCTCATTCCCCCCGGTTCAGCATAAGTCATGACCCCACGAAACCTAGACTTGATACAATGAAAGTGGATCTGCTTCTAGAAATAAGCATTTCAGGGACACAGAAACAATGCCATCTCATGTAAAGGTAGGAAGCCAAAACCTTAATGACCTTGAGAAGCAGAGGTGGACACTGACCGGTAACGGACAGGTTCAAGGTAAATAAAACCCGCCACGTGTTGAAAGGTCAACTGGATGGGGAAATCGGCTCATGGTCGGAATCCACAGATGCCCATGTCTTATTTTCACTGCATCACTGTGCCCGTTTCTCAGTGTCTCCTCCTGAGACCTTTGCAAACCGAATGTCTGTCGCTTCGCCCCCTAGTGGTTGGTGTGGCACATTTTAGGATCAGTATGGAATCACACCACATTCCCTTAAGAAAGCCAATCAGTTTGGAAGTTTAGGGCGGAAAGAAATGCTGTCTCCAAGGGGTCTCCAATGCCAAAATATAAGCAGATGCATAGGAGCTTAGTGTCCTTAGGCAACTTAAAAATGTCAGCAACTTTTCCAGAAAGAAAAAATGCTAGAGAAGCTGGGCTGACAAAAGTACAGAGAAGTGGTGGTCCTGAGAGCTTGGGTTCCCTGGAAGACAGTGGTACCCCCCTTTTTGGGGATTCACAGCCCTGCTCTGACCTTCTGAGGACAGCACTGATTACTTATTTGCAGCCTTCCATTATTGTAGCTGATGAACATTCCAGTGACCAATCGCACGAAAATCCCTCAAGTGACGTATGCCACCCCCTCTTCCCCCCTTTTCAACCTTAATATAAAATGTGTCATATACTATGATCATTTTCACAGCATTTATCTGTCTGGTTAATATGCGTGTACTGTAATAATTTGTCGGGGTCCAAAGAGGTTTGCTGGAATTCTTCAAAGAACAACTGTGGATAAGAACCCAATTTATTACATACACATGCACACCCACATCGGAGGGAGTACAGTGCTTTGGTGTCTCCCCTTTCCGTCAAGTACAACTGTAGCTTTAAGACAGAGGGGAGAAATTAGACAGAAAATAAAAAAGAAAGGGAGAGAAAAAAAAAAAAAAAAGAATGACATTTCCCCCTGCCTTTGAAGTGCCTGAGCATTTACCAGATGAACTGGGAAAAGGACAAACCATAGGTAGCCCAAAAGCCAGGACTGAGTGCCTGAGGATGCTACCCAGGTAAGAACAAAAATAGAAGTCTCTATATGCTTCTGTGTGGATCCACATTTGTGAATAATCACACGTACACACAAGAGGCACGGGAATGCTTCTGCACATCTATGTGCCGCAGAGACATATGTTCGCAGAGATGAGGCAAATATCTCCTTACAAATACAGTTCAGCAGGTAGAGGAATGCTGATCGGCAGCAGCTTAAGAAGAAGGGGGAGAAAATCCCGTGGAAATCATTAATACTCCAGGAACCTCTAAGACTCAACCTGAATGCAGACACTTAAGCTCTCAGCTTTGCCATTAAAGCTGGGGCCTAAATTATTGATCTCTTGCCTTTATCAGCATAACAGTCACGTCCCAGTATCGAGATCTAAGTACACTGCAGTCCCTCTGCTGTAGCCACTGAAATAATTAGGAGAAATTCTCATTAAAGGAGAGTGAAAGGTTCAGAGACGGAGGCAGAGCAAAGGGTCCGGGAGGGTGTTTAATGTCTTCCGCGGGGTCGAGAGATCACCGGGATCAAATCCCCGAGCAGTGCCCACAGATGACAGCTTATCAAAGGGAGGAAGTATAAACAATTCACACATGCAGTGGCCCTCTGTGGTGTGTGGAGTCACACGCAGGCTGCAGAATTGCTGTCCCTGTTCACGGGGGGGGGGGGAGAGGGCGGGGGGGCGGGGGACACACTTGGTGTGTCAACGGGGGAATCGATTGGAGAGCGCAGAAGAGAAAAAGGAAGAAAAAAGAAAAACAGAGTGAGAAAAATACATGAAAAATAAATAAAAAGAAACATATTAATAATGGAAAATCCACTGTGGACTCTCTTCAATTTAATTTATTCATTCTTTGAAAGTACAAGGGGGTCTGGGGAAGAAAGGAAAGGTAAGGCATATGGGCAAGCCAGCACTTTCTGATGAGCTCCCAGTTGGGTTGGCAGAGCTACCAGGATAATATATACCACGGATTCAGACACCCACACTCACAGAAAACCTTTTACTCCCCAATGGCGATGACAGAGCGGCTTTCCATTGATTCGAATGCAGATTTAACCAGCTTCTCCTACCCTCCCCCACCACTTACAAAAAGGAAAAAAAAAAAAAAAATCAGCCTTTCACACATGTTCCCAGAAATGGCCCAGACTTATGAGGAGGGAGCAAAGGACGGAGAACAGCCTTTCAGAAACGGTACTGGCTGAGGAACAGGGTTACGACAGGGGAAATTAAACATGAAGGAGGCGGCAAAGCAGCGAAGGGAAAGGGCAGATGAATGGAAGCCTCTTGAGCAGCTCCAGGCAGGCAAGGAGGCCGGCAGGTGAGCCAGCGCACGCACACGCCTGCACATAACGCGCCTGCACGCACGCGCGTGCATGCACCCCCAAAGTTGGCCCATATTGAACGTCAGCACGCAGTCATCTAAAAGAAAAATTCCATCTCACACGGCTAATCAGAATTGTTAGAGAGACCATTACCACAAACACTGGGAACATCTGAAATTGATTATTTTTACTTCATTCCGTTAATGAAATCCTCCAGTGACCAAGCACTAGCCCTGGACGAATTTCTACATAATGAAAAGAAAAAGCAAGAGTAGAACTTCACTGACTTTAAAAAGAGAGAGAGAGAGAGAGAGAGAGAGAGAGAGAGAGAGAGAGGTCTATCTGTGGATGTGAAATATATATGTATTTACTTTGTGATTTCTGTTGGTGCAGAATAATTGAGCCAGGCGGAATCTGTTCCCACCATTTTGTGCAAGGGAGATATTAGCATGGACCTCACATCCCATAAGGAGCACCACATCATTAAATGTCTTGGGCTGGCGCATAGGGAAGAGAAATGCGGGATGTCACCGGCTGATAGGGAAGAAGACTTGATGTTATTTATTAGGGCACACTTACCAGAAACTGCATTTTCTCCATTTGCATTAGATACGGCACCGCTGCCTTTGCAAAGTGCACACAGGCATGCGGACACGGGCAGAAAGAGAACACTCCTTGGGATCCTCCGCCCCCCCCCGCCCCCCGCGCTTTGTTTCCTGCCCCCTCCATCCCTCGTGCACCCAGGCCGTGGTTTCCAGGCCGCCTTGCCCCGTCACTTGCTGCCCCTCTCTCTGCTGTGCTCCCCACCCCGTTTTTCTGCCCCAGAGTGGCTTTGTGGCTCTGAAAGCCCCAGTCCCTCCCGCGCCTTCCACGCGTCAATATATGCCGCTTCAACCCCATCTTCCTTTCAATCCTGACCCCGATGCCTTCAGCCGGCTGGCTATTGAGATGTCAGGACGCGTACAAGGAAAGGCCATCACGGCAGTGCCCGTAGGTGGATTTCCCCTAAATTCATGAATTCCGGGAGTCGCATGGGGTGGGGTAGCAGAGGGGGACACCTGACACATATTTTTTAATGAGAGTAAGGGGAAAACAGAGTTCAAGCTTCCAGTGGAAGTGCTGAAATCTACCACCAGGGGATTCTCCAGGAAAGGACTGTGTGGAAGCATATTGCCACCCGCTCCCCACCCCACAGGGCCCCCAGGTTCCTCCCCAGCATTTCTCATGTGGCAGTCATCAAAACAATCCGGAAATTTGCTTGAAAAGATGCAAGCCTCAGCCCATCAGCTCTAAAAGAGGTCCTAGGCTATTTCCCCTGGATCTCCCTGAGGGTGTGTTAGGGTAAGGGAAGAAAACCAAATAAGCCTTTGCTGTCGGGGCAGCTCTCAGGAGTCCACGCCTGAGGCCTCCGTCACTTGAGGGCAGAGTCGGGCTTCCTCTCTGACTGCCCACCACTTCCTGCCCTCGTACTCAAGCAGTCAGAGGGGCAAGAAGAATTCTCTCCAGCCCCCCAGGAAGGGCAAGTTGGCAGTCCCATCTCCAAACCAGCAGCGGCTTTAGAACTCAATGGGGAAAGCCTTCCAGAGGTCCACCCCGGAGGGGCCAGGACAAGCCCCCAAACAGGCACACCCACAGCAAAAGCCAGCCGGGAGGCCGGCAGTATCGACGGCTGGGAGCATGTTGGGGGAAAACAATGGATTCCCCAAGAATACGAGGATCTGTTTTGTGAACTCAGGAGAGGGCGGCAGGGTAGACCCTCCAGGCAGAAGGTCAGAGAGGTGGTGCGTCTACTCCACAGAACCCAACTTCTGGAAAGGCCTCCTGGAGCTTGAACTCCATCCCTACTTGAGACTACTTCCAGGGAGAAGGAGAAGGGAGGAGAAGGATTTCTGTGAAACAAGTTTTGCTCACCTGCCAACAGCCACATCTACTAGGAGAGCCTGCCCTGTCCCCGCCATGTCCTCTGTGCATTGATTAGGGGGCACCCCTCACCCCGATCCCTTGTCGCTGACTCCCTAATGCAGCGGCCTCTCCCCCACCCAAAGAAAGTGGCCGAGTGTAATTATGCAGAAAGCACCACTGGAGCTATATCAATAAGACAGACGTCTGTTGTATCATTCTCTCTCAGTAAGGCATTTCTTCTCCCCAATTGCTCATATAGAATCATAGCCTAATAGCATCCCATTAACATAATTGCCAACACAACTAGTGTTCCGTGTCTCAGAGCCATTTACTTACTTTACCATAAAGAATACCAAAACAGCCCTAAAATCACAAAGAAGAGGAAAGAAGATGGGTGGGTGTTGGGGAAGGCGAGAGGAAAATTGTACCCCTTTTATATTCCCTTTGCTCCCCGGAATGGGGTTCCGAGATGATAAGCACAGGAGTGCCTCTCTCATCTGCAGGAATCGTAACACAGAGCCTTCCTACCAGACTCCCAAGCAGACGTGTGCTAAAATCTAAACGGATTCTGCCAGGCGAAATGAAATTCCCATTATTTTTAATTAATCCTTAATTAAAATATATTACTCCGCAGATTCCGCAAATCTCTCTTAATATGCAAATGCGGCCCATTCAAGGATATTTACATATCATTAATTAAAACGGCACATTCTTTCAGTCTAACAAGCTGAGGGGCTGTGGATGCTGCCACATTGGCGCGAGGAGCCGGTCCTGGCAGTGCCAAGCTCATCTGATAAAAAGACGTCAAGTGTTGGCCACGCTGGGGGAAGGTAAGGCAGAGGGGGAAGAGTACATTATCCTTTGACACTCTCTCGCACAAGGATTTCAAATATTATCTTGGGGCCGTGGCCAAGTGATTCTGGCAGGGCTCTGAAGCTCCCTGTTATCTACACCTACCTAAAGATCACCTCGGGACCCAGCCTTTGGCCGGGAGGCTGTGCATTTCTCACTCGGGCAACCCTGACTCTTGGTGGAGGCGGGCTGGGTGCAGGGGTGTTGGCGTGGGAGAGGAGAGAGGATGGGTACACACCTGGCTGCTTTTTCGCTACAGAGGTGAAACCTTTCTGAGCCTCAAAGGCAACCACCTGCCCCATCAAGACACGATCAGGTTTGATGGGAAAAGGAAACCGGACACAGTACACCAGTCCCTTTACCAGCTGCCTAGGTTCACAACAAAGGGCTCCTGGGGAAGAACGAGTCTCTTGGTGGGGGCTCTGTGCTCGATTTCACAAGAGTCCAAGTTCAAGACCACGGAGCAAAGGGTTCACTGTTGGGAACAGATGATAGGAGGTGGTGATGATGACACAGTTCTTGACCAAAAAACGTGAAGGAGGAGGAGCTCCCCTAGGAGAAGCAAGTGGAAGTGGACATCCATCACCATTTCTGCAGACAAGCCCTATCAATCAGGGAGAGATCTGTGAACAGCATTCCACCCACCCTCAGTGCGGGGTGGGGGGGTGGGGGGGTGGGGGGGTGGGCGGGTGAAGAGCCATTTACATCCAGCCAGAAGGACAGCCTGCTGGCCTCAAAGTCTTTCACTGTCTGGACAGGCCAGGAAACCAAATGCGGGGAGTGTAGACTGCATTTACAGTAAGCCTTGTTGTCTGGAGACCTCTGGGAGCCCTCACAGACGAGGATCCCACTCCGTGGAGACAGGGCTGCCTGCAGCCACCTGGGCCCTCCTCCAGGCTAATGACTCGCCCTCACAAAAGTCCTTCAATCTGTGTCTCAGCAAACTTACGCTTACGATATCCCATAGACATGTGGTCATCTTAAGAGCTGAAACCAAGAATATGAACTCTTTGAATACCAAGGGTCTAGCTGTGCTTCAGTGAAAAACTACTTACGGTTTATGACGGAGGTTTTGTCAGTAAGATTCCTGCAGCCTGAGATGGCTACCCACGGGGTCTGAGACACAGCTCACTGACCGTGACCCAACACTCCTGTCTTGGCCCAAATGTCTTCTGTTTCTTTGTACTCTGCAGTCCCAGCAGAGTCAGAGTTATTGCTCTGCCGATATTTATCTTTTCAGATTACAAACTTCTATAAGGCAAAGACCTTAGCTCAAACATTTGCATTTCTTTTTTCTTAGTTCGCTGCCATGTAAGGACAGAAACTAAATACACACACACACACACACACACACACACACACACACACACACACACACACACACACACACACACACTGGATGATCAAAATGAGCAGTAAGAGAAAGGGACGGTCGCAAGGCCAAGGGTTCATGAAGATGGAGCAGTGGGCCTGAAAAAGCCTCCAGGGGCAGCGTCAGTCTGGGTGGAGAGCAAGGAAGCTCGGAATCGCTAGAGTGCTAGAACCATCTCAAGACAGACGGCAGCGCAGGCTCTGTTCTGCTGGTGTGGCCTAGTGCTTGAAAGCAAATCCAGGTTCAAATCTCAGGTCTACCCAGGACAAGCTGTGTGACCAAGACTGGTTACATAAAACCTCCAAATCTCAGTTTATTCATCTGAGAAAAGGAGGATCAATGTCTTCCTTTACAGAGTTCTGTGGGGGCGGGGGGGAGGCACCTGGGTGGCTCAGACAATTACGCGACTGACTCCTGGTTTTGGCTCAGTTGATGATCTCATGGTCATGGGATGGAGCCCCACGTCAGGCTCCTCACTCAGCATAGAGTCTGCTTCAGATTCACTCTCTCTCCCCCTGATCATGCTCGTCACACACTCTCTCTCTCTTAAATAACTAAATAAAATCTTTAAAAGAATAAAGAGTTCTGTGAAGAAGATTCAGTGAGATAACCTATACTAAAGCCCTCGACACATGATCAGGACTCACAAAAGGTAGTGATTATTAAATTATTACTTATTGCTACTTTTTTGGGGGGGGCAGGACTTTAATCTGAATTCCCCTCAATTTTATTTTTTAAAGTTTTTTTTTTTTTTAAGATTTTATCTATGGGGCGTTTGGGTGGCTCAGTCGGTTAAGCATCTGCCTTCGGCTCAGGTCAGGATCTCAGGGTCCTGGGATCGAGCCCCGCGTCGGGCTCCCTGCTCAGCGGGGAGCCTGCTTCTCCCTCTGCCTCTGCCCCTTCCCTCCACTCGTGTTCTCTCTCGCTCTCAAATAAATAAATAAATAATCTTAAAAAAAATCCAGGGACTCTCAGGAACCTTCTTCCTCATCCCTATCCCTCATTCTCTATCTCTTTCAGCCCTTCTCCCGGGCATTACTAACTGATAGTCTCTGAAACCAGTCGAGAGACATTTCTATTATTGGAATAGCAATAACGCAAGCCCCACAGTTCTACTGAGCTTATCAAGCTGCAGAGTATCTGCTCCATCAGCCAGAATCTGTTATCAGGCGTCTTTGAGCAGCTATCATCATTTCATTTTTCTTTCTCAGACTAATCTGAGAAACGAACACACGAGTACATTATAACAACATAAGCATTAGCTAAATACATCACGGAATCTTTGAAACCTTAGGCATATTTATATACAAAAGCATCAAGTAAGAATAATGATAATAATGGACCTAAGTCCCCTTTTAGCATTCAGGATGTGTCCACTGAATGCAGAAATGAACAGAGCCTCCTCTCCTTCCATCCAGCCTTTGGAAGTATTGGGAGGAAGAGCTGAGCTGCCACGGGCAGCCAAGAAGGCCACAGAAGGGAGCCACCAAGTTAGACGTATGCCCCAAGAAGACGGCCCCCGGGGACCTCCTCTAAGGTTGAGGTGTTCACAGGACAGTGAAGAGCACCCAAGAAGCACATTCCAGAGCTCCCCGACGCCATCCATCCGGTCTGGTGCACCCCTCCCCTCCTAGAGTGGCTCCAAACTGAGAATCCCATGCCTTACATTTTACTGTTGTCAAATGTCTTTGAGACATTACAATTTTGATTATTTCCTACATTAGGAGTCCACCTCCCGCCCCAGGCCAAACCACAAGACTTAAAACCCCAGACACCCTTGCAGCTAGATGCAGGCAGATAAAATGGGTCCCACCAATCTGATGAAGCTTAGATTTGAAAGAGCAGCAATAGAACTCAGAAGACTTGGTCTTTTGGTAACCACGATGACGAGGCATGTGGATCTTTAGAAGAAGTGGCCAAATCACTGACAGGAGCACGGGCAGAGCTGGCCCAGTGGAGGAGCCTCCCTGTGCCACTGGGTGCAGTGGACGCCATCCTGAAGCTTGCCAACAGTGCAGAATGACACCAGGACCGGTCTCTCATGATGGGGGTTCAACTCTAGCCAGAAACCCTAATGCATGGTGCTGGTTGATATCGTGACCCATGTTGGCACCACTGCTACCTGAACACATGACTAGAGGGATAGGCACCACCTACAAGAGAAGACACGGAGCCTTGAAAGGACACCTGGACAAGGTTCCCCAGCTGGCTAATGTCCGATCCTCATAAGGAAAGACTTCATCCTGTGAAATGAGGGAAATGTACACTTTCTGAGCTCGCTGACCTCAGTTCATTTACTTCAGTTGAGACATCTATGTCCTTCTCACTGACATACAGCTACCTCCCTTGCTTACGTGGATTAATATGAGTAATTCATTATATTCACCACATGCAAAGTGTCTGCCAGTTTCTGACTGACAAAGCATGCATTTTTTCCTCATTCAGGATTTACCTGTAACAAACAGGGAGGCTGCCTGAAGTCCCTTAACAAAATCATCAGGTACCATTCGGCAGGTGCTTGGATTCCCGCACGCAGGACCACCGTCTCTGACTTTCTTTAACACTTGGCTTCTGGGAAGAGTAATTAACCGACACACCAGCTGATTAGTCATAGCTGCACAATGAAAGGTGGCCTAGGGTTCACCCCAACTTACCTGGCAATTGATATTTTACTTAAGGCGCCAACACTCTTCACCATACTTCGCTAATGTAATTATTTGCATAGGACTATGATGGATAGGATATCATACCAAGAGCAATACATTGAGGAGCGCTCAAAAAGTGTTTGATGATCTCATAAATGTTTTAATTGCAATGACAGACAGGTGCAATCATCTCATTAAATGTAAGTATCTTTGATATGGCTTTACTTTTAAAGAACACACAGCGTGTCGATGATAAGTATCTTTACGTTCTGAGCCAGATCAGGCAAGCTATGGGCCACAGCCCAAAGCACATAATGTTGAACAGGTTCCATGATTCGTGAACAGTAACGTATTATTACACCAGATCATGTTGTATCCATGGGGAGAGGTGCCCCACTAAGATACCTTCTGCTCTGACCAAATCTCAAGATAAAAGACTTACTGGGGGAAAAAAAAAACACACTTTACATTTTGCTTAAGTCATCCCTTTGGCTGACACACATGTGCCGTGTTCAGAGACATCAGAAAGTTACAAAGCTGGGCGGGACATACTTGCACAAGTCATGCTCCTGTTAGCACCAATGCACCTCTGATATCACAGTCCATTTTAAAACATTTGTGTTGTAGAGATCTAGTTCTTTGTAGTAACACAATCATAAAATAAGGGAGGGAGACGGTTCTAACCCAGGAGTTAGAAAAACTCGTTCTGATCCAAATCCTGCACATTAACCATTTCCTGGCGAAAGAAAAATCAATATACGTGCGTGTTCATAGGTATGTATAACCCAGAGTGATAAACCTTCACATCACAAGAAGGTAACAACACGGGAGAAAGACGGATCATCATAACCAAGGAACCAAACTCCAGGAGACTGTGGAAAGCCCAGCACAGCGTGGGAACAAAGGCATCCCACTGCCAAGAGGCTGTGCAGACTCTTTATTTATTTTTTTAAAGATTTTATTTATTTATTTGACAGAGAGAGACACAATGAAAGAGGGAACACAAGCAGAGGGAGTGGGAGAGGGAGAAGCAGGCTTCCCACCGAGCAGGGAACCCAATGCGGGGCTCGATCCTATGACCCCGGGATCATGACCTGAGCCAAAGGCAGACGCTTAACGACTGAGCCACTCAGGCGCCCCTGTGCAGACACTTTAATCCAGGGAAGCTCCACTCCCACCCTGGGGCTCCAGGCTTGCCGGAAGTGTCTCCTCAGTGCCCCCTCTGACCCCGAGCCATCATGCAGGACGCCAAACCACCACGTTTGACTGTGGAAACTTGGGATTGACCTGGTAGAGAAGGCAGTGCAGACGATGCATCCAGGCCTTCCAGGGGCTTCAGGGGATTCTGTCAGCATCCTATGAACTCTACCTAAACCATGTCTCCAAGAAGGCTGAATCATGTCTGGTCAGGCTGAACATTCCAAAAACAGACTGAGGAGGTATTTCAAAAAAAAAAAAAAAAAAAAGCTCTTTCTTCAAGTCTGAAAGGAATTGATTTAATAGAATTTAGAGAGTATTTAAGAAGAAACCATTCAGAAAATTGATGCTATTAGAGTATATATATATATATATATATATTTTAGGTCTTCAGGCTACCCCCCCCGCCTTAACTCTATAACCAACCTCTCCACCTCTACTTGAAAATATGAAATAAATAAAAAACTGATACAACTTTTAACTTCCACTGAGGTGGTAATGCTTACATGCACATTCGTACCAAAAATAAAATCACAAAGATCAATAGAAGAGACTGGCTTACAGTGAAATTGCTAGTGGTCACTAGGCCACATTGTGGGAACAGTCTCGGGCTCGCCCTATGGACGTGGAGAGCCCTTGGACACGAACCATGGATAACGTTACCCCTCATACCAGGTGGGGTGTTCTTCAGACACCAGGGAGAGAGGGAACTCTGCTGGGTCCATGCACAGATGCTCAAAACACACGCATTCCTTTTCTTTCTGACCACTATGGATGCTGAAGAATTAAAACATAAACAAATGGCAGTGGGGGTTCAACTTATAAAAAATTCAGTCCAGGGGCGCCTGGGTGGCCCAGTCAGTTAAGCGTCTGCCTTCGGCTCAGGTCATGATCCCGGGGTCCTGGGATCAAGCCCCGCATAGGGCTCCCTGCTCTGTGAGGAGCCTGCTTCTCTCTCTGCCTCCCCCTTGCTCGTGCTCTCTCTCTCTCAAGTAAATAAATAAAATTTTGAAAAAAAAAAAAAACAGAATTTAGTCCAGTGAGGAAGAGTTGGTGGATACAGAGAAAACCAGACGAGAGATTTTCTTCTCTTGGCTACTCCCAGCCTATGTACTTCAGCAAGGTGAACAGGCACCACAACCCGCAATGTGTCTGCCTCCAAACGCGTTCGGCTAGGGCAGTGTGCTGATGACCTGGCCGCCTCCCCGGCAGAAGCACAGGAGAGAGATTCATGAAGGCCCCTGGCTCCACAGGTAAGGCAGGTAATGCTTGGACTACATAGAATTTGTGGGGGAGGAGTTCGTAAATCCTAGAAAGGGAATGAATCGTTATCAACAGTTGATGCATTATTTGTTTAGAGGCACAGACCACAATCTGTGTTATTGTTAGAAATACAATACTATACTTAAAAAAAAAATACGCATCCTGGGCTTGGGTTTTCAAAGCTCAGTGACTGGCCAATGCGCTGAGGAGCTTCAGGTGAGGGTAACGTGCATAGGAGCAGCACTGTTTTGTTAACCAAGAAAAGAAAGCAATGGGAGCGGGCGTCACTACAACCAACGAGTGTGACCTCTAGACGAAACCACTACCTTCTTCCTCTGCGGTTGGGGCTTAACGGCCGACTCTGCCTTTGTCTAGCTGATAGGGTGACAAGGAACAAGTCCTTCCCTCCACCCCAGCAGGAGTCCCGGATCTCCCGCCAAGCCCTCAGAACAGGCAGGTGTTTTGAGTCTTCTCAGCTCTGCCACGTCGGTGCAGCTGAGAAGCCTCAGCCTCCTGGCAGCTGCATTTCGAGCCTGGTGTAAGTGCCCCAAAGCTCCAGGCCCCAGCATGTCCCATGTAGGCCAGGTCCCCAAAGGCCTCAGTGCAAAGCCCAAACCAGTATTTCAGGCTTAGACAACATTCCCTTATATGTTACAGCCAGGTGCAATCCTTCCCCAGTTCGCTTACACCTCCTTTTCTCCCAGAACTCCTTTGCTCACTCAGAGAATCTTGTCCCTGTCCTCATACACCCTGGGAAACGCGATCGGTTCCGGCCCCTGCTCACTCTCCTCTGGGAAGCCGACCCCCCCTCACCTCCTCCACCAGTCAAGGTTCGGGTACAAACAGCAGGAATGCACTCTGGCTCACCTACCGAGGGAAGGAATTTAGTGGACAGATACGCAGTGCCTCATAGAATCAACAGGAAGCCTGGAGAACCAAACTCAGAATAGGAAAAAAAAAAAAAGAAAAGCACAGGCAGCCGAGAACAGGGCCAGAGCACGGTCGCAGGAACTCGGGAGCCAGGCAGGGTGCTGCTGGCTTTGGGACAGCATCCCACCACGGCCCCCTCTGTCGTCCTGGCTCTCTGCTCACCTCCCTGCCAAATTCAAGGGCTGGGCACCTATTTCCAACCAGCCAAGTGCTAGGTGCTCATGCCCTCGCTGCCAGGGAGAGGGGAGAAGCCGAGACTGGTGGGAACCCCTCAAATGGCAAGAGGACGTTCTTCGCAGACTCATCTCCTGCGAGCTCGGTACAAACCCAACTTTCCCTTGACTCACTCAAAGGATCCCGGTGGTTGCGTGAATAGCTTGGGAAGATAGAGCACACGCTCAGTGCTGCTTGTGTCCCCTTGTGTCTGGGGACACAAGGGAAGTCTCGGCCACGGGTGCTGTCCTCCGGGAACTCAGGCATAACTACCAAGCAGGGCGGTATTCCTGAGGAGGACGTGGCAGAGAAATGCATGGCCCACACCTGAAGCTGAGAGAGAAAAGGTCGCTGGCTGCCCTCCGTGTGCCCCCCCCAACCCCCCCAGGAATGAGGATGCAGGATCCCAAATCTTCCTGCGACCGAACCTTTGCCCCCTGCCCCCCTTCCAGCCGAGATGGCATGAACCAGTGTGTCGCTTCAAGTCTGGGCACATTCCCAGGCTGTGATTTCTAGAACCCCATTTCCAACTACTCGGGAAAGAAAGACTTCCTCTCCGTGCCCATGTCATGCTGTTCCCGAGGAGGAGGAAGGAGGTGGCGACGGAAGGCACACTTGGTGAGAGCCTCCTCTTCACCATGCGCTGTGCTGCATGAGGGATCGCCATGGCTGCCATTAGTCTTCCCGATCCCCCGGGTGAGGGTTCTAGAAATCCATGCGCCTACGATTGAGCCACATGATGACTCTGCGCTGGGGCAAGTTACTCAAGCTCTTTGTCCTTTGTTTCCTCCGCTATAAAATGAGCAGAAGACCTCCTACTTTAGAGGGGTTGTGGTGAGTCTTCAAATGGACAATGCATGCAAAGTGATGACAACAGTCCGTGTTATGCAGGTGCTTCATAAACACTGCCTATTAGCATTATAAGGTAGCTATTAAAATCCCCATTTTACGGATCAATAGCCCAACGCTGGAGAGGTGAAGTGGCCCATCCAAGGTCCTAAATCTGGCTCTCATCTGTGGACATGCAGCAGAACTGGGACGACTCAAAACCTGGTGCTATTTCTATGACACCGTGCTGTTTACTTACTTCTATACTATCAAACCTGCAAGGCTATCGAGCTGCTGTCCAGGGCAAATGCTGTGGTTCCAGCACAGCCATGATCTGTCTGAAGAGATCTCCGATATTTCATCTCTAGTAATACCCGTACTTATTTCGGTCCTTCTTATGCAAGAACTGAAATTCCCAGAAACCCCTATGACCACAGAGGACACAGTTTTCAAGTGGCTGACCCACACACCAGACTGACGTGGACCTTAAGAAATGACAGCACTTTCCTGGTGTTTGGGTACAGGGTCACTTTGATGAGTGCACTAAATCACGGCCGCATGATTGGGCTGTAAGGTGGAGATGGTTTTGTGTTTGTTTTTCTACCCTTGTTCTCTCCTTCTTTCTGTTCTTCCTTTTTTTTCTTTCTTTCTTTTTAATACTTGAGAAATAACCACAACTCCTGAATGCCATCGTGGTTCCAAGAGAAAGGGGACCGACTTTTGAATTTGAGGTCTCCCCACCTGCCCCCCCCCACCTGCCATCCATCACTCTCTCCCCTCGTCCCCGAGAATCTGCCTGATGTCAGGGCACAAATATCAGCAGGCATGACACCAAAGCCACCAGGATGACAAAATGGCGAGTCATCTGGAAGAGGCACCTGGACTTTGTTTAACTCTGCCCATCACGTTTCCTTCCCAAACAGCAGGCGGGTTACATGGGCTGAAACCGCAACGGTCAATAAAGCCACACAGATCAGCGTGAGTAAATGAAAGGCAGTAAGACAGCAAATCTAACTCAGGAAGGAAAAAGCGCATTTCTTCCCTTGACCACGCTATCAAGGTAAAAGCAAGCCTCCTTTCCACTCGAGCGGACCAAAAATAGAAACCAGAGGTACACCTGGATCACCTAGCGTTGCACAGAATGGTGCGATATAAATGTACTTCACCATCCCACATTCCCTGGTTCAGGACCAACTGAGTTATTATTAGCATCTTGTATGGATTTCTCATCTCATTGCTGCCCTCATAACACAGGTATCATGGAAAATGTTAGAATTATGAGATTATTGTTTTATTTCTGATAGTGAGGTAAACTTTACCTCACACAGTACATAAGCGTTCACTGTTGTTTTGATTTTATTGCTTCGATTAATCCCAGTTTTAATACATCAGTGATAATATGAGGTTTGGTTTACTGTATTATTATTGTCTACTGTCGAGATAAAAGTCTCCCAATTACATGACAGACAGCAGATGTCCCCACCTTCTGAATAGACACCAATGCATGACACATTTCCCAAGTCCAAAAAATGTTTAACTAGAGCAGGTAGAACTACCCAAGTCACTGTAAAAAGGGCTCCACTCTGATGTCCCTCAATGGCCACACATTTCGGAAGCTTGTCTCCGGGAGTCAACTATTTTTTATCATCTCTACATACGCTCTTGGTATTTTTCCACCTTGTGGAAAATAGCACCAATACACTCCCCATTGTTTCGTTTTGCTTATCAAGCAGCAGATGATTTGTGTAGTGAGACTAGAATATGTTGTCTTAACATCACTGCATTAGTCATATACCCCCCATCAGGTGATTTTTTTTTTTTTTTCCATTCTTAACACAGGCTTGGTGTCATGCAAGTAAGGCCCAGTTGATCCATTCATAAACTCACACTTGGGCAAAACACGTTATCACCCACCTGATAAAGGACACACATACAATACAGCATATTACACATAACATACAAAAGCTAATATCATAGTACAATGGTAAGCCATTTCTAGAACATGAGGACACCAGCAGGAGAACTGGTATCTATGAACCTCACGCACAATTAGTCATATTACAAGAATTTCCTGAACGTTTTGGCATTTTTCCGTCCTTTTACTTTCCATTTCACATGGAGCAGGGTTTTTTCCTTCATTTCCTCTGTGTCCATCACTCAATCTTACATTGACACAGCAAATCCTCCAGTGGCCTCAAATGGCATGCCATGTTGCCACCAAATTCTAGACAGTTTCCTCCTCATAATTTATCCAAGACAAAAGGAATAGACGTGTTGTGGTCCCATACAAATCTGAGAGCCTACTTAGTCTTGAAATGCTAATGAAGAAGTATTTTTTATAATTTAGTTTCAGGGAAATGAAAACACAGCATTACCAGCTTATTGATCTAAATGAGCTCAGATGAGATGAATTCTATTACTTTTTAAAAATTTTCTAACTCTGCAACGGTTTGGATCCATTAGAAGAGCACAGATTCTACAGGCAAATATAACTGGGGCAAACATTCCCAAGAGACATGTGAAGCTTCTGTCCATTCTGAATTACTATTTACTTGAGAAAGGTTATTCACTAGTCAACTATAACAGATTCCATCAGGACATCACTGCTGCTGCTGCTGCTGCATTCCTCAGTCTGCGTATCTGCCTAAGCTACCTGGCCACAGGTACTTAATTACTTATGTGTTAGGCCAATATACATGTGACATTTCTCCCCATTCAGGATCTCTACCAATAGATCCTAAAAGTTATTCATTATAGTGAACAGCCCACTTTCTGCTCAGTTAATCGGATAATGAGAGCATCTTAATTTTGACTCTCTCAAAAAATATCATTTCTACAATATTTAAGAATATACCATGTTAATTCCACTCTCTACCTGCAGTCACTGAAGGCTAGATATTCATATATGATCCATACCAGTCAAAGTGGTGTATACTATAATGGTGAATAGTTATACCACCTTCCTGTTCCATATACCTATTGATTCCAAAAGCAGCTACTGCCTCATTTGTCATTTAAGTCCCCGTCAAGTCCTTCAACTGCACTAGACCCTAACCATATGGCAGCAGTTTCGTTATAAAAGCAACCCACCCATGTCATGTAAAAAGCCTATTCACTAAGGATTGGAGCAACTACATCACACAACTGTATACAGTGTTTTATAACTCTAAAGCCCAATGCAAACAAATAAACAAAACCAAAACAGATGACCTCCATCAAGGAGGTAAACTGGAGCTCCAGACCAGCAAACACAAAAATGGGGTCGACTGCAAGAAGAAAACTCACTGATCATTATCAGAGATAGCCACGCTGTCTTGATCATCCCAATGGGTCAACACCCAAGGTAGCTCATTCTCTGGGAGGTTAAAAGTGGTCCCAACACCCATGTGCCTCATCAATCCTATTTATTCAACATTGGACTTTTCTACTCCAGAAGCCAGACCGTACCCCATAGCATGGTGCCCTGTAGAAGACAGGTACCCAAGAAAGAAAGATGTCAGAGGTGGGGGGGGGTATGCTGAATTAATGAGTAACTCCTTTTGGCTATTTTCCATAAAACCAGTTCTTGCCCCGAGTTATCCTCGCCAAGATGCTGTCCGTGACACAAGCTACATGCCAGGGGCCCTGCTTAAGATTCGGTTACCTGCCGTGGTTCTTGAATTGACTCACGATAACAGAGTCTTTCCTGAACAAGCCTCTCTAATGCCATGTAACTGAATATCTTGTGGATTTTTGTGTGCAGGGTACACAGAAAGTAGGACTGCTAATGTGCTACCTCCACACCTCTACTCTCAGACCATTCTCTCCCCATTTAGATCCGTGAGAAAGTATAAACATCACTGGGGAAAGTTTAAAGAAGGAAAGAATTTAAATTCCAGTATTTCTGGCTTTACTTGTCCCCATATCTACAAACCCTTCTGGATCTGCACTGCTCCAATGGGCTCAGCAAGGCTGGGGCAGTGGGTTATTAACAAGTGTAAGTCGATGAAACCTGAGAACTCGTGTCTTACCCTGATGTCAACTCTAACCAGAGTACAAAAGACTGTGGGCGCTTTTCTGTCGGTACACGTGGCAATTTCCTGAAAACACACACACACCCCTTACCTGTTTGATTCAAGGCAACAGTGCTGGGCTATGTCAGGGAACCTGAATTCTCTTGTGATTCTAAGTTGCCAAACAATCTGACAAAGTTTTCCAGGTTGTCCCTCTAGCTAGATGCTCCCCCATTCTTTGTATTTAAAGAATATCTGCCAGCAATTTCTAGTTCCAAACAGTGATACCCTTGACTTCACTCTACTATCTGGAAAGGAAATGGTAGAAGTGTCTCCAAAATAAAGTTCCACTCTAATCTTGAGAGAAGGAGCAGCAGAATTCTAAAATCAACCAACACAAAGGGATAAAATGCCAAAGAAGGGAGGGCATCATTGTTCTGTTGCCACGTTTATGGTCATTAATGGCAAAGGACAACGAACCAGGCAATGAACTCCAAGCAAAGAGGAAAATAAGTCGCAAGCCATTAAAGCACCAGTCGGTGGGCCAAGGTTTGAGAAATGTGGCCATGAAGTCTGTGTGCTGTGGCTCTCTGCTCTCCCATCCCTCTCACCAGTTAGCATGGCCCTGAGACTGAATTCAGGGGAGCCAGGCTGAGGTGACCATCCTGTGCTCCAAAACTGTTTTTGAAAATTTGTGTCTTAAGCATCAAATTATTTCCAGACAATTTTTTTCTTAAGAAAAATCCCAAGTGAGACCGGATGAACAAATTATGGTACATTCATACAACAGACTACCCACTTGGCAATAAAAAGGAACAAACTATTGATCCAAGCAGTAACATGTAAAAATCCCCCCAAAATTATGATGAGCAAAAGCGAGGTACTCAAGGACAGTTAACCTTTTAACAATGTGGGGGTTAGGAGATCCAACCATTCACACAGTCGAAGAGCCATGCGCATTAAGTTTTGTTTTGTTTAAATTCCCATTTAGTTAACATACAGTATTAGATTTAGTTTCAGGTGTACGATATAGTGATTCAACAATTCTATACATTGCTCAGTGCTCATCAGGATAAGTGTACCCTTCAACCCCATCACCTATTTCCTGCAGCCCCCCACCTACCTCCTCTCTGGTCACCTTCTGCTTGTTCTCTATTAGTTAAGAATCTGGTTTTTTGGTTTATCCCTTTTTTCTTTGTTCGTTTGTTTTGTTTCTTTAATCCCACATATGACTGAAATCATATAGTATTTGTCTTTCTTTGACTTATCTCACTTAGCAACATACTCTCCAGATCCATCCATGTTGTTGCAAATGACAAGATTCCATTCTTTTTTATGGCTCAGTAATATTCCAGTGTGTGTGTGTGTGTGTGTGTGTGTGTGTGTGTGTGTGTATGTGTGTTTACACCACATTTTCTGTATCTATTCATCGATCAATGGATACTTGGGCTGCTTCCATAATTTGGCTATTTTAAATAATGCTGCAATAAACATAGGGGTGCATGTATTTTTTCAAATTAGTGTTTTCATATTATTTGGGTAAATACCCAGTAATGGGATTACTGGATCATATGGTAAGTCTATTTTTAATTTTTTGAGGAACCTCCATACTGTTTTCCACAGTGCCAGTTTGCATTCCCACCAATAGTGAATGAGGGTTCCTTTTTCGCCACATCCTCGCTTACTGTTTCTTGTGTTGTTGATTTTTGCCCCTACTAACCTTTCTGACTCCTCCAGAACTCAACGACTAATAGCCTACTGTTAAGTGGAAGCCTAACCAAGAACATAAACGTTGATTAACACCGAGTTTGTATATGTATTATACATCGTGTTCTTACAATAAAGGGAGCAACAGAAAAGTAAATTTTTTGAAGAAAATCGTAAGGAAGAGAAAATACATTTACAGCCCTCACCGAATTTATTGAGAAAAACTTCATAAAAGTGGACCCACACACTCAAACCCGAGTTATTCAAAGATCAATTGTATATATACTACATGATCCCATTAATACAAAGTATAAGAACTGGCACAATTAATCTCTGATGATAAAAATTAGAACAGTGGTTATCTGGGGCAGAGGCTGGGGGTAAACTGAGGTACAAAGGGCAAAAGGAAACTTTCCAGGGTGATGGAAGAGTGCTGGTTACATGGTAAACTGGGTGTTGGTTACACGGGTAAATTCATTTGTCAAAACACATCCAAGTGTATACTTAAGTTCTATTCATTTTACTGTATATAAATTTACTTCAATTTTTAAAATTCATCACCAATCTCCTCCCACCTTTGACTACATCTAGGAAGTTTTGTGGTATAAGGGAAAAAAACATGAAATTCTGGAAAGAGAAGACCTACACTATAACCCCTGTCACCTTCTAGCTCTATTATCTTGAACAAGTAAGGTAACATCTCCCCACATTTACCCATCTGTAAAATGGGAGAACTCTATTAGTGGTCATTCAAACAAAATACTCGATTGATAAAATGCCAGTAACATACAGAAAAATGCTATAAGTTGTATAACGTCATATATCAAAGAGATGAAGGAAATATTCTTCCCTAGATTGGAGTGCGCGTGGGGAAGGGGAATGTACCAGAGAGGGCCTCCGCTGGGATTATTTTAATGTATGTGATGGTTTTCTTTTTTCACCATTTTGTTTTTTTTAAAGCAGGTTCCACCCCCAGTGTAGGGCTTGAACTCACAACCCTGAGATCAAGAGTCGAGTGCTCTACCAACTGAGCCAGCCAGGTGCCTCTCTTTCCACCATTTTAAAACATGGATTTCTGCAGCTGATCAGAGCCACTGAACCAGGAGTGCTCATTTGGCCTCTACTCCTACACACACACACACACACACACACACACACACACACACACACACACCCCTCCATAAACTCTGTTCTCACTCAGTGCCCAATCTGCATAAACCGTGAGGATAAATCAATCAGGCAATAAGAAAAAGGCAACAAACCTCAGCCAAGGCCAAGGTGCAAAACCCCAAACCACGCAGCGGAGGTCATTCAGTCCCGCCGAGAGTCCCGGACATCACCTTGCTTAAAGTGGACTTGGTCCCAGGAAATCACCCATTTGCGGCACTCCTCTTGTTTCGACTCTCCCCACCTGCTCTTTTTGGAGGGCTGTTTGTGGGCTCCCCACCCCGCCCTCTACCCCTGCTCCGGCGTTCTCTCCCGCACTTTCTCTTTCTCTCTAGGCTGGGTTTAATTTGACACCTTGAGCTTTGGTAACGAGGTGGGGAGCAAAGCAGCCACAGTGGAATTCATTAGGCTCAACACTGCAGGGCCCGCTCTCCGTGCGTTAATGACATCGGAGGGTAGGGAAACGAGACAGCCACCACGCGAGATGAAATAAACATGAGGACTGTCAGCAGTGACAGCCTAAGCAAAGGGGACAAAATGAGCCAGGTAGAGACCTTTCCCCGTCCGCACAATGCAAACCGACAGCTTGCAAAGCCCCCCTCCCCGCCGCCACCCCCCCCTTACCCAAAGCTGAAGAGTGAGTAAGAGGTGGGGGGAGGCAGAAGCGTGGATGGGAGAGAAGGAAAGAAAATACAATTAAATTATCATTGTTTTAACGTACAAATTTCATTTATCAGTTTAATGTTGGCACAAACCAAATTCATCGCCCTTCTTCAGAGAGGAGCACAGGGAGGCTGGGAGCGGGTCTGCGCTGTGCTATGCTTGGAGCGTTCTTTCCTCCCTCTCCCTGCCCTAAGCTCTCTCGGCTGATTTTTTTTTTTTTTTTCCCTGAGCAGCATCATCCATGCCCCCGCCCCCCACCTTCAACCACTACAACTCTGTCTCTCCCTGTTGCTAAAGGCAGCCCTGGAAGGAGGAAAAGAAGGGAGAAGGAAAGCAGAGGTGGTGAGGAAGGGCTAGAGATGCTGGCTCCTGGAGAGGAGGGGTGGCAGGAGGGTGACAAAGAAAACTCAGGCAGCACGCACTAGACCACAGAACAGAACAGCGTGGGCTACCTCCAGACGGGGTAAAGCTCTGAATGTGTGCCCACCGAGAACGCAGCTACCAGCTATCAAAAGGGTCGACTGGCAAGGAAGGTCTTAGGGACTCGATGGCCTTCTCTTCTCCACACAATGCAGAAGGAATGCACTGGCTCTCCTCAAGCTAAGTCACAGGCCTCTTCTTCGACTAGAAATAATCCTGTCTGCACAGGGGCAAAGGGAAAGCCCCCCTCTGCCGCACTTGGCCAGGGGAAAGGTGACTTCCCCATCTTCAAAGAGGGCAGACTCCATGCGGTTGGCCACAGCGTGAAGCCCAGAGCTGGGATCTGTGGTGCTACATTTTCCCTAATTTCATCTGCCGACCTCCCAGCCAGAGCAAGAGCATCTTCCATAGCCCTCCCAGAAATCTTCCCCTCTTTCCTAGCCTTTTTCAGAGACGGGACGTAAGTGAGCCAGAGCCTATCCTTTAAAGTCAAATATCACTGTTATCTTTGGCCGTGGACTTCTCCAGCAAGGTTTTCAAAGAACCCCCAAAGCTAGCAATATTATTATGAGAAGGGAAAAGAAAACCATCATATTTTTATTAAGCGGCATTAAACGGTAAAGATGTGAAGGCCGAATCAATGACAGAATCCACACTTAGAAGAGACCCAACACGGGTCAGTCTGAGTGGCTTGAGTGAAAGTTTGCCCTATCAAACCCCTGGCAGGGTGGGGGGTGGGGCCAAAAAAAAAAAAAAAAAAAAAAGCTAGCTTGCCAACCTGCTCCAGGGATGTGAAGGATGCGGGGGGCCAGGTGTGGAGAGCGGGGCCTCCTGACGCACAAACCTAGCTGGTCATCATGTAGGAAAGCCATGGGGCCATGACTCCAAGTCACAGCTATGAACAGCTGATACCAGAAAACAACCTGTTTCACATAATAGATCTGGGGTATCACAAAATAGAGGCCATGACAATTTTCTCAAACACATCAAGGGTTTAAGGCCCAGAGACTCCCACGGAAAGCTGTGTCTACATTCAACACTGACAAAACCTTAATTTCCTCCTTGGAAAGCAGTTCACAGCTTCTTCCCTAGATGGTGTGAAAAGAGATGGGGTGGCACCTTATATGAAGCATTATAATCCCTGAATGAAAGCAATCCATTAATAAAAGTGCTGGGGAAGAGTTTTACACTTAAGAGACTAATTTTGTTTTAAGCTAGAAAAATAGGATTATGGAACATTGTGTTAAGGGAAGGAGACACACACAGTCCATTTGTTCTGGAAGGCAGTAAGTGGACTGATTGAGTGCATGGTTCTGGGAGAGGACTGAACTACATGGGAAGGCCAGCATTAGCACGGGCCCCCTGGGTTGGCTCCAGGAGTCCATCCTGAATACAAAGGTAACACCGTGCAGGCCTGCCAGGTCAAAACAAGAGAAGCAGAGGGCTTAAGTAATGTCAAGGACACCAAAGCATGTCCACATTTGAACTGCCCCACCATTTTGTTTCTTGGCCAAGGTCTAATTTCAAGCTTGCCCATGGCTAGAGGCCCCCATGTATTTGCATGTTTTCATTACACTACATTGCCTTGCTCAGTCTCAAAGGTAATCCCTTCAGAAGCTACTTTCTCCCCTCATATTCCCTCACCTACCTGAAGGAAGAAAGTCAAAGGCCTTCCCCCCAAGAGAAGGCACCAATGGGACGAATTAACAAGTCCTGTGTCGTCTTGAGAGACAGCGCGTACAGTGGAAAGAGGGGGGTGTGTTTGGAGAGACATAAACAAGTTTGATCCCCTTCTCCACTATATCCAAGTTTGGGGACCCACGGCAAATTATTTCGCCTCTCCGAGCCTCAGTTTCCTCCTCTCAAAAATGGGGAGTATAACACCAACCTTTGAGCTACACATAACTTACATATATATGGTAAGTGCCCTACGCCTACAACAGGGCCTGGCATGTGGTGATGCTTTCAGGGGGCCAGGCAGCTGAGGAAGGGTCCAAAGTCGTGGCTGTGATAGTTCTGAAGTTCCCCAGCATTGAACTACGTGAACAATAAGCTACGTGAGCCAAAGGAACCACACTTAACTACCAGAATAATCTATAGCTTGATAACATCAAAGCAGAGTTGAAATTCCCTCCCCCCCCCCCACTGTTTATCAGAGAAGCACTTCAAGCCATGCCCCCAGCACTCAGCCCTTCCTTGCCTTTCTCTGGCTCCTCTCCACCGCCCCGCCGCCTCTAGTCAACCTCCACCAGGTCACCGGAGCAGCTCCAACAACCCTGGGGTGCTCGGAGAAAACACAATTGCTCCGCGACAGCCCCCCACCCCCACCCCAGGGTTGATGTCACTGTTCCGGGATGGAGCCCAGGCCTTGGTGGTATTTTGTAAAAGTTCCCCAGGTGACTTTAATGTGCAGCCAGGGTTGAAAACCACTCTGTAGCAAATATACTTGTTACTGAAAGGTTTATGCATAACATTAAAAAAACATTTTTATTACCATAATGACTTACTAGGCGGGAGTGTTAGGCCTCTCACCTAAAAAGGTAAGTGGCGCAGCCTCCAGGGAAGATCATCCCTGGGAGGGGCTTGGGCGGTCAACTGGGCGGCCTCCATGGTCTGGAGGAGGCTCAGAGAGGTGCGATGACTTTCTCTGAAACCACAACTGACTGGCCGGGCTGCAGGGTTCCCCCCACTTAGAGCCCCAGGTCTTCCTGACCTGCCTCCTCCAGCTCCCGCTCTGAGGTCTGGACGGCTGACACCCATTCTCTCCTTCTCCTTCCTCTTTTCTCATCCTTCCCAGTGCTTCCTCCACCACTGACCTTGTTTCCAATCTTTAATGCTAAACATCAGCTTTGAAATGCTCCATCTAGTGCCTGGAGCTTTGAGAGGAAAGGTGCCATGAAAATCTTAATAAACAAATAAATAATTCATACTAGGTACTGGTCTATTCTCTGCACCACTGGATTTCAAACATTTCTTAGAAGCGGACTCTTACCCATAAAGTCAAGCAAATAAAAATCATGAAACAGAAGCGCAGGGGTCCACGTTGGGGTGAGGGTCCAGAGCCCCAAGGGCTCACCCCGCCACCCTCATACCCGTCCTGGGGCCCTGTGGAGGGCAAGGACCGAAGATGACCACAGCCCAGCATGCCCAGCTGGGTTGTGCCTTTTATGATGGACAGCCCAAAGAATAGCTTCATGACATGACACATCCTCCGCCCCCAAAAATAACCAGAAAAAGAAGTCATTTGTTGTAAAACAAGTACACCTCTGTGAAAATTGCATGTGTTGCAACTGGGTTGTGAGAAAAATACAGAAACGTGGCCGTGGTCAGATCTGCTCAATCCACTCAATCCTGAAATGGGATTGAAGTCCCCCAAGACCATGAGAAAAAAACCTCTCTCCACTCAGCAAGCAGGGAAAGCTCCCTATCATTTGTGCATGTGTGCGTGCATTTGGACCCTATTTGTTTTCTCCCCTAAAGACATGGGGTCTCCAAGCCCTGTTTCTGTTCGGGAGCAAGGAGTAATGAAGACCAATTAGGAGTGAAGAGACCGGTTTGGGCCACATTTCCAGCCCGGAAGCAACCACAGGTCTCTGGAGGCCAAGAGTGCCCGCCTCCTTCTGGTGATTTCTACAGAAGAAACTCTAAAACCCCCCTTCAGCTTGATTCCTTAACTCATGCGGCTGCCAATGACAAGCTTTCCCACTGCCGATCTAACTACTCAGGCAGCAACAACTACTAATTCAGTGGCTAAATTTGCCAAAAACATCAGACTGATGATTTGAAATGATTTTCACAATATAGATGAGGTGAGGATTACAACAGATTTTTCTTTCTTTGCTTGCTTATTCTTTTTTTTAAGAGTTATTTATTTATTTTATAAAAGAGAGAGAGCGCGCACACACGCAGGAGGGACAGAGGAAGAGAATCTCAGGCAGACGCTGTGCTGCACACAGAGCCGGATGCGGGACTCGATCTCATGACCATGAGATCACGACCCAAGTGAAAATCAGGAGTTGGGACACTTAACGGACTGCACCACCCACGCGCCCCGCGTATTTTTATTTCTTTAACCACCAGGTGCTCCTGAATCCATTTCCCCTTCATTCGGCTCCAAAGAAACTCTGGCTCACGTAAAGATTGGGTCTGCACCCCTAACAGGCTGTCAAGGAAAGAAGGCAGAGACAGAAAAATGAAATCTCTTCAGATTTGCATTTTGTGCTGCCGGTCAGAACGCTTTCCTTTGGTCCTCATCACGCCACTTACAGGTGAGACACCCGAGACTGACCAAGGTGAAGCGACTTCCCCAAGGTCACACAGTCTATGATCCCAGAGCTCGGGTCTGAGACTTCCACTTCTTTTTTTCTTTTCTTTTAATCTGGGGCTTGAACTCACGACCCTGAGATCAAGATCTGAGAGATCAAGAGTCCGACGCTTAACTGACTGAGCCCCCCAGGCGCCCCCAAGCCTTCTACTTCTAAACCAACACTCCACAGGCCACACAATTCCTGCCTCAACTTCCAAGCCCCCGTTATTAACCTGAAGTCAGAATCACTGCAGAACTGTAATTCAGCACGGTCCTGTGACCACAATGACATCATTTCGCCCCCGTATTATCTTACCATCACCCCCAATTTCTCCGCTGACAAATCCGTGTGTTCACTGGAAGTGTCATATGTATCTCTGTGGATGTGCTGGCAAGAATAATGGGCCATGAACTATTTTCAAAGGGCCACTTACTTTGTCCTTAATATTTCAGACCCAAGTCCTCTGCCATTATCTGCCTCCCAACTCTTACTCCAAATTCTTTTTGATCACCCCCCCAATACTGTTTAGCCCTAAGCCCCTCCTTCCCCCCTGCCTTAAAAATCAAACATCCATGGAGTTTGTTCAGATTCCCTATTCATCAAGGAAATGAATTCCATATGCATAATTCATTTCTTTTGTGAACTTTTTCCCCTGCAGGGAGTTAATGCTCCCCAGTGCATTGGGAACAGAGGCAGTGGCAGAAGGGACAAGTGAGCAAGGGGGCAAAAAAAATGCCTTCCCTGTGTAGCTGGGACAGATAGGGGCCAAAAGGTCTGGCCTCTGCTGGCTGACACCTAGAGCTCCACAATTTCATCTCGCGAAAAGGAAGGGGGACCCTGTACTGCTTATTAGGGGACAATGGGCTTCGCCTTCAAGGGCGAGCAGCCCGGGGAGCCTGGAGGCCTTATTTCCAAGCCCAGTGGCTGCCGGTCGCCTAGAGAGAAAGAATGGATAGGGCCCTCCCACTCCTCCATGTCTCTGCTCATATTAAAAACCCAAAACTAAACAAAGAGATATACACCGTGCCCAATGCACCATGTTGAACAGCTGTTGCATTTGGAGAAAAAGCAGTCCCTAGTCCAAAGTCAGATTTGAAAAACGGCTTTATTAAGAGAAAGATTTACTGTAGATGAACTCCAAGACTGGAAAGAGGGGGAGCAGCTGAGAAAGACAGATCTGCCAGACGGGGGGCCCAACTGACTCCACTGGCTGATGTTACCTTTTGGCGAGTTTCTCTGACCCCCACAACATCCTGGAAGTTGCAGGGCCTTCAGTTATTAACTCTTTAATGACAGCCTAGAGCCCCGAAGTTCAGAGCTGGCTTGACAAATGGCACAAAAGATTTTAAGGCCAAGATGGAGTGGATATTCCGGCACGGTTTCTTTCAGGGATTTCGTGTTAACCTAGCATCTTACCTAAATTTTTAAAAACATCTTTCTTTTCACTTATTTGCTTCTGCCTTCCTCCATCTCTGTAGACAAAGGGGAAGGGGCCGAGAATCATTTTAGATTCGGGAATTCTTGTGCCTCGTAGTTGAGGATCTGCACCTTGGGAAAGGCCAATTCGCTACCTCAACTACCTAGAATCAGCACAGTTTTGTACGCAGCTCCAACCCCGAAGAAGAAGCTGTTTCATCAGTAATAATAAAATTTCACTTGTTGTTTACTTCTTCCAGTGTGTGGTCCGATATGGGCAAGATAGGACGAAACCAGTGAACTAGTAGAAACAGAGCTGGATCCACCAATAAATTGAAAGCAACAGAAATCTTACTGTGATTCCTGTAGGATTAACTTGTAAAGACAAATAAAACCGTCAATGGCTTTCATCTAATGTATGAAAACCGGAAAGCAGCTAGCCAGCTTTATTTTCGCATCCACTGGAAGCATCGTGCCAAAATAAGCTCTCCATATAGAAGCAAGGGAGAGCAACAATGGACATGTGAGTTATAAAGTAAAGCACTCCATAGTTCTGGGGACTAGAGACAGTGCCTTGCCCTTGGCCTCACAGAGCTTATGGTCTATTTAGGAAAGAAAGAAGCGTGAAGGGAATTCTAAAGTTAAAATAAAGTAAATCTGAAGAATATATAAACACGTAAGTGAGCCAAACTACTCCAACAGGCGGCAGGGATTCCCAGGGACACCTCCATGACAGCCATCAGACCATGGACGTTTCATGCAAAGGCTCTCAAGTTGGATGGACATGTGTTTGAATCCCAGTGATGCCCCTGGCCGGCTATGTGATTTCTGACATGAATTTAACCTCTCAAATCTCATCTGTCAACTATATCCCATAATTGTGCTTCTTCATAGAATATTTGTAAGAATTTAATTAGATTCAAGTGTATAAAATAACTTGGTAGCACGCCCAATCACGTATTGTAAATAATATATGCAATAAATACCTGATAAATTATAAACTTTAAAAAGGCATGAGCCCATTGAGCCACTGGAAACCAACATGGTGATGCATGACAGGTAAGCTGGTTTGGCACAAAGTCTGACGTAGCCATATACCTGCTTCTTGTACGGATTGGCTAGAGGGGGAGTCAAAGAGAATAAAGGAACCCACGCCCTCCACCAAAGACCAAGCTTTTCCATCCCACTCTGGAGTGTCTACCTCTGCACTTTGCCATTCGTCTCCGCTAGGTGGACCCTCCACCTCCGCGCTGTCTTTCCCCATGATACCAGTCAGCATCTCTCTCCCTCCTCTACTAAATCTGGACAGTAAGTAGTATCGCCCTGTCACGGGGGTACGGAGAGCTTCTGCAATGCCCCATTTAACTGCTCTGTGCTCCTTTCTTCAGGTTTCATTAGCATATTTCAGCAGTGCCTTGATGGATGAAGATAGATGGGGGAACATCATCCTTGGTGAAATCACTGTTTCATCAAGGTTAAACCAGCCTCGAGCTTCGCCACCTCTCTTTGTTTGGCTAGGTCTCTAATAACAAAATTAACGGCAGAATTAATGCCCAGGAGGCTCCCAGTGAAATACACTGATGCTCCCAGAATGAAGCTTTATCCTGGACCTCCCAGTTTATAATCCATCAATCAGTTGCTTCCATACTTTATTTTAAAGTAAAACATCACCTCCATCACAGCAGAAGCCCGCCTCCCCATCCTTTCCTCTGGACCAGTTGGGCTGGGAAAAGGCTAAGGAGACTCAGAGCCGTCACAGAGACACCAGTCAGAGCAGAGGAGAAGGTAGGTCCTCCCTCTACCACCAGACGGTGAGCTCCTTGAGGGCAGCTCATTTTTGCCAGGTTTTCTGGTAACACCTCATCACGTCTACTGTTGTCTGGGCCAAGCGGCACCTGTCCACTACATCCTTGCTGATACTGAAGGAACCTACTGGAGTCCATAAAGGTCCACCGAGCACTCACCACCTGGGAAGACTTCGCAAAACAAGGGTGCAGTGCCAGTCCTCCGGCCTCGAGACCACAAGCACCGCTCCCGACAAGCTTCCCTGTCACTCCTCAAGGATTTCACCACCGAACCAACCCCTGAGACATACTCGGGTGGTTCTGCATGTGAAAAATGTTGTGATGCCCTCGATGCCTTAGCCTGAGCTCAAACCAGGGAATGATGCAGGTGGGAGCCAACTGAACTATCTGGGGGCCATGTTTAGTTCCACTTCCTATTCACAGTCACATCCCCTTTGGCAGGACACGTCTCCTGTCTGGGACTCGGGCTCCACAAGATGGAAGCAGCCTGCCCTCAGTTCCCTCAGTCCTGACTGGTGTCACTACTGACTCCTCACGCACAGTCTCTCAGACGGACGGCGACAGGAATGTGGGACATGCGCGTGAGCGCCTCTGAGAGAAACAAGCAGTGCTAGGCATGGGCTTATCACATGCAAGCAGGATCCTGCTGACCTGCACAGTCAAATAATTTCCTAACAAAATGGGAGAGAGGGGGAGGGGAGGAAGGCCATCCCAGAAGCAGCACGTACGTTACATAACGGATCAAGGTACTTTATCTCACCGGACCTCGATTTTCCAGGGGTATTTGTGAGGCCCAAAGGCTTAAAACTTATCAAGTGTTCTAACTTCCTTAAAGGAAGGGTGTTAGCTGAATACCAAAAGTCACCGTGACCATGCAAAACCGAACACAGTATGTGATATGTGTCATGAGAAGGAGGCAAATCCACAAGCCTGCACCACGTGGAGGGGCTGAAACTCAGCAGACAATGAAAGCTCCTTCCTCACAGTGTCCTCTGACTCAGACTAAGAGCTGAGATTCTTGAAAGCCCCGGGGAAGAAAGCGCCCTGGGAGATACGGAAGCCTGGAAGTTGTTCCTCAGGCCTGCGACCCTGGTTTCTTCCTGGGTGCCCACCCAAAGTATAGCTGAGGGAACACCACTGAGCCTTTCGTGGCAACCGAGGCTTCTGCCAAGTCTCACAGAGAGAACCACGTGGAACCACGGCACAAGAAGGTGGGTTGTTCCCAAAGCAGCCAAGGGGGAGGGCAGCTGAGGAAGCGTGTCTGGTGGGGAGAAGGCCCAGTTGCTGTACTGGTCTACACTCAGTCCCTGGCTGTCCTCCTGGCCCGAGCTCGTCTCCGGGGTGCCGTCGTGGGGGCCGCTGGACCCCTCTAACGACGGACAGATGGGTGAACGGACCCCGCCCACATCTCTCCCCCTCCTCCCCTCTCCCTTCTCCTTCCTCCCTGCCCCCCATCCTCCAAGGAAAAGGCCAAGATGACTATCACAAGTGCACTGTGGCCCAGGGCCATGAAACGTGAGAGACGCCGCTCAGAGAGGAGACCACGGAAAGGACAGGTGGTGTGGAATTTTAGAACCACACTGCTTCAAGCATTCTGCCTGAGGTCCCGGAAGGCTGCTCTGAGGGGCTCTTTTTGAGGGATGGTGTCTCTCCCTGCACAGAGAACAAGAAATGGAGCAGGATGCTGGTATCCTGGAGAGGCCAGAAGGGAAAGCCAGAGAGGGTGCTGTGAGCCCAAGTCCCTCCCCCGACAGAGAAGTGATGCTATTAACGGCTGTTTGTCCAGAAGACTGTGCCCGTGTTTGCTTTCAGACCCAAGTAACCCACGAAAGGAAGTACCGACTGTCCTGCACGCTGGCGCTATCACATCCTTCCCAAGGACCTGCGCTGGGCAAGGAGCAGTCCACTGAGTGGAGCATTTCCAGAGAGGTCAAAGGTGAACACTGCTAACACTCAACTTCCTCCAAGAAATAGGTCAACATTATCATCATCTGCGCTGGGGAAACTGAAGAATGAGCATGCTTAGCAGGTCTTCGGTGAGAGAGGCAAGCCGAAAACCTACAGCCTTCCCCTTGGAGCCCCTGTGCCGCTCTGTGAACCAGGAGACACACAAAGCTGGACAGAGCAGAGAAGCCACACGCCTGATTTCAGCCCTGCTGGGCCCCCCAGCTCTGCTAGGCTTCCAGAAGCCACGCTGCAATCTGTCCAGAGGGCACTCACTGGTGATCCCAAAGTCTAAAATTCAAGTCTCAAGCTCCTAGAACCTTCTCACTCCACAGGGACTCCCTACACTACACTCCATCCCCTTTCGCTTTGCCGAAGGCTTCACTTAGCTCCACAGGCCCTAGGATTTTGGTCCACCTTGGAAGCAGTGGTCTCTAGGACCCCAAACAATGACTCTCCCTGTTCTTTACTACTGTCTCAGCATCTGTGAAATGGGAGCAAACCATCCTAACTGATGTAAGGATTGTCTAAGAAACCACAGAAAATAATACCTTCTGAGCTCCCCATGAACCGAGCGAAGCACTAAGGGAGGGCAGTTTCTAGTCTTCTCTAACCTCAATGGAGGAAAGTGATGGCTCTTCCTTTGGAAGACGTAAGACAAACCCCAAGACGTCGACATTCGCACCGCACGAGCCTGCCTTTCTCCTCCGGGTTTCCTGCTCTTTAACCGCGGGGAGGAGGGTCAGGGCAACAATTACCTCACACCCGCTGCACGTCAGAGACACCAACACGCCTATGCCTTCTGGAACCTTCCAACCCACTCTGTGGAGCAGCTCTGGCTCCCCCCCCACACACACAAGAACACGAAGGCTCAGGTGGGACAAATGACTTGTGCAAACCCACTGGGCTGGAGCGGGAAGGAGGACTGAACTGGGGTCACGGGACGCCACTCGTGCCTCGGCTACAATCCAACTCCTGCAGACAGACACCGGCCCGGCAGCACCGACGCGCCCAGGAGGGTGGGAGGGAGTGAGCACACACTCCCCTTCTCTCTTGCTGCCCCGCGCTACCTCCCCGACGCGCTGGGCTCCGGGAGCTCCCGGGGCTCTCTCCACACAAGTGGCAAGAAGAGCACAGGCCCGGACGGACTCGGGAGGCCTCAGCCCAGCGAGCGTTTTTAGAATCCGCAGGAAGCAGGTGACCTCACCGAGGAGGGTCACATGTGAGGGGTGCGGGTCCGGGCTGGAAGGGCCGGTGAGCCAGCAGGGACCGCCTGCCTCCCTCCCTCCCAATGGCTTTGTTCCTCAGGCCCCGAAGAACAATAGGTAGTCGTGCTCTGCTCCTCTCGTCTTTTTCACTACTTGCGCGTGTGTATGTGTGTCCTTATCAGAAAATTGACCGTTTTATGTTATATTCGCACACGCAGAGTGCAGAAGAGGCAGCACCCGGAGAAGTCTGGTACTTTTCTGAGCTTCCTCTTCTCTCTTAGCCATCAACCCCCAGGGCCAGCTGAGCGCTAGAACTTCAGAGGGGAAACCGAGGGAACGCTGTGTAAAAACGAGGGCCCGGCGCTAGGCGGTGCAGAGAGTGATCATTCTAGAGCATGTCCTTGTGTATTGATCCACCCTGGTTCACTCTGTTTTCCTACACCTCGTTGTGCCCAGGGCAGGGGGTGACCCACAGAAACCATCCGTATTGTCCAGCAGACCAAACAGGAAGAGGCGCAGAAATCGGCGGGAGTGGCCACGCTGCAGCTGTTGCTAGGCAGCACGATTATGCCCCTTCCCTGCTGCTTGGCAACCAGCATTTCCCATCATACACACAGCCACAGCAGCAGCACAAGGGTCTTAGGGCTTGGAGAGAAAAGGGCTGAATTTCAAAGGAGCCTCTAAGTATGAATGGTTGCCCTCCACCTTCCCCGGAGACCCAGATGACCCCCAGAGCAAGATGGCCCCACTTACTCAGGAAGTGTCCCTTTGGTGACACTTGAATTTTACCTGATGGCTGTACAAATCTTCTACTGAGTGCAGCGACATGCCAGAAAGATGGGGGAAAGAGCCTGAGTCAGCAAGAGCAAGCTCGAGCTTTGGGAGAAGAAAGACTGTGCTCTGGGCCCCATGCTTCTGAAGAATTCATTGGTGGAATGAGCTTTTTCCCAGGATCAGCTGTGTGGCGGGCTGGGCCAGATACCTTCAACGGTGGTGTGTGTCTTTCTGTGGCCCCCGACCAAATGCCAGCGCAACTTGGCAAGGTTCTCCGAACTGAGGGCAAAGTCGTCCCACCATCACCCTAACCTCTTTGGTCATAATCAGTCAGCTCAACAGCAGGGCCAAAGTCATCAACTTACTGTTCAAATCAAAGAGGAGCCTACTGTATAACAGGACTCCCTCAGCCCACCTCCTCCCTTTGGGTGATAAACAGATGCCCCAAGTCCCACTGGAAGGTAGTGTCCTAGCAGGCACCTGAACTCAGAAGCCCTTGGCTTCTTCTCAACGGTCTTGGCCACCATAAGACCTGCTCCGTTGTTTTCAGGCTAGACCCGCATAAGGATCATGTGAGTTCACTTTTTATTCCAATTTTCTTTCAGTCCAACTTTTTAATATATTAACTGCTCTAATAGCCCCTTTAGGAGAGACCATACAGAGTTCTGTTCTGCCCACCAGGGGAAATACTCTCTTAATACCTTCAAGGGCACATGCATTCTCTTCTCTTCTAAATCTCTCCATGGGATTTTAGAAAATTCTCCAGCATCATTCCGATTCTACTCTGAATTCAGTGAGATCATCCAAAGTGATAACCTCATTGGTATTTTATTTTCTTCCCAGCCCCAGCTGGAGAATTTTTCCCCTCATTAAAATTAACGAGGTCAGTTTCCCAAGCTCAAGATACCTAGCACTCCTGTTGGTGGAGTTTTGTTTCTTAAATTGAGCTACAGTCTCTAAGTACAAAGTTATACTAAGCGTCATTTACTTTATAGCTGCATAATAAGAAACCAAAATGGAAGTACTAAGCCCTCCTCCTAGCACATCCTACACTTCAGCAGCCACATGCAAACACACAACAAACCGCACATCCCCAACTCAGTCCATGGCTTCTCTGTATTCTGGCCACAAAAGGAACCTCACTGCAGTTTAGGATCCACAGTGTGGTAGAAAAAAAAAAAAAAAAAAAACTCGGGCCTCGTAAGTGGCCAGGGATCCAGGGTTCCGGCCAATTTGAGGAGAAAGACACAGTCACCCCGGGCATTTGACAAAGCCACAGTGTCCCCACGAAAAGTAATAGAGGGCAGACGGATCTGAGCAGAGGGGAGGAGTCCTGTCCCCTTCTCAGGCTCGTCTCTGCAGCCAGTGAACAGGTGATTAGGTATCCAAAGCTTGAGGTGGCTTTGTCCCACCAAAATTCAAGGGGACATACTATGCCACCATAAGAGACATACTCAACACTACATCTCCAGTGACAGGAAAGAAAGAAAACAAATAAACATAAAAAGCCAATTCCATAAATGAGGTGGAAAGGCACTCTCCCAGCCAACCATAAATACTCGTATCTCACATGTTAGACAAAAGCTGGACTCATCCACCTTGTTCCAAGCTGGAATAACACGCTTTCAAGATGGTCACGTAGCAAGGAGCCCAGTCCCTCTCAGACTTAGTCCTTCCATCTTCTCCTCGGTCAGCCCAACCAACTTCGTGTTCCCCTTCTTTTTTCTCCTGACCCTGTAGACCTGTAAAACTAAAATCGAACTGTAACTTAGATCAAAATGTGGGCGGGGGGGATGATGCTGGGGGTTAAGAAGAAAGCCTCAGAGGGGGTTCCCACCAGCTAGGCCACCGGATTTGTCCAGGCCCATGGACCAAGGCTGGGGAAGGGAAGGGAGCTCTCGGGTCCCACTGTTGGCGGATCAAAGTCCAATCAGAAAGTGGGGGAGGACCCCAGCCATCCTCATGTGACCCAGCACAGACAGCCAAGTCTAGAGAGGGGCTGTGCGCGTGTGAGCAAGGTGCACCAGGATATCTTTACTGAGCGTGCCAGGGAGAGAGAGAGAGAGAGACGGAGAGGGAGAGGGAGACAGAGAGAGGGGGAGAGAGGAGGATAGAGAGAGAGAGAGAGAGAGGGAGAGAGAACGAGCAAGGGAGTCTATCCGAAGCTGCATCCTAACGAACCTTAATAAGTTAATGCAGAAATCCTCCCAAGGAGTCTGGCTATAGGAGACGCTGGTCTCTCCTGAATCAAAATCTGTTATGTTGTAATATAATAGATGTAAATTAAAACAGAAAATCTATCATGCCTCTAATGTACCCTGATGGCTGAGTGTGTGGATCCGTCCGAGGAGAGGCACCAGGAGGAAGGGTGATATATGGCGAAGCTGGATGGAGGGTGAAAAGCGTGGCGAGGCGCGCGGCGGAATGGCGCAGCCCGCTCACGCTCCTCAGACCCAAGGGCAAGAGACGAATAAATGTTGATTAGTGTTGATTTTGTCCGACAAACGCCTGTCGAGTGACAGTTGGGCTAAGCTGCACTGAAAGAGAACCATTAATCTTGGTCTGGTTTAAGTAGAGTATATTAATTTGTGTCATTTTTACTAAGTCGTACTGAGAAAGGCCTCTTACTGCTTTGCATATGACTGCTTTGGTGGCTCAGCCGGGCCCCTCCCCCGCACCCCTCGCCCCCCCACTTTCTAAAACAGATACCATGGTGGCAGAAGCAAATTCAAATGACACAGCAGGGGAGCAGGGGACTGAGAGCTCCTCTCTTGGATTAAGAAAATAAACTCCCAGGGTGTTGGCATAGCAACAGCATTTCAGATGAACTGCTATATATTCAGTGATTAATAAATTAACATTTTTTACAGTTGTTCCTCCTCTCCTCCCCACCCCCATGCGCCCCGTACCCCCTCCCCACACTCACACTTCAACCTTCTCCTTGCTGCATCTCTCGCCTCCCATGAGGAGACAGAAAGAAGGCCCTGCGTATTAGCAGCCTGAGAGTTAACTCCTGCCCACGGCTGCCATCCCTAAAGACAGACGACGCGGCCTCCTGTCACCTGTGAGGCTGGGAGGACGCCGGCAGGAGGCCTTGGGGCCAGCAGGCAGACCCGCATGGACCTACGTTCAACATGGTGTTCACATCACGCCTCTCTCCAAGACACTGAGGGCAACCATCCCCGGCCCCAAACGTTTGGGCCTTTCCAAGTCCTGACAGGCTAGGAAACAACGAACAGCTACACTTCCTCCCCAAAAACACATCCCCCTGAAACAAAGACCTGCCCCCCAAGCTACATCCAAGGGAGCCCAGACCTCCCTAGGGCACTGCATGACAAGAAAGCTTGTGCCCACGGATGGTGGCCATGAACAGGAGGCTGACGCTTCCCTCCCAAGCTTACAGTCGTCCACGGGCCCCTACAACAAATTTGGGCAATCCCTATGGCATTGTGGAAGAGCAGAGCAGATATGAGGCACAGCCCTGGCCCTCTGGTCCAGACAGTTTCAACAGTAAGTCGAGTTCAAAAAGCGCTCCCTTTTCAAAGCTTTCATGCAATCATATTATGCTTAAGGAGAAAGGAAGAGGGGAATGGTAAACTTTGTTTTCCACAGCTCTCACGTGTACCAGTCCTTCAGCATGGCCACCTTGTGAGTCCAAGGTGAGCAGCTGTGGACCCAGGCTGGGTCCTGCAGGGGGCTGATGGCAGTGACCTCATCCCTCGGGAGACACATGACTAGGACATCCCCGAAGGAGCCTCTGGCCACATCTCCCAGCAACCCACAAGGACAGGCTCCACAAAGCCAAGAGGAGGAACACTCAGTGAGCAGCCCAGAAACCTCCCCAAGCAGAAGGAGGAATAGACTATTGCATACAAGTTTGCAGGAGACAGAGGGTGAGCGTTGCAGGAAGTGGAGAGCAGGCTTGCAAGGTGGCAGCACTCCAGGGAGCTGGGTCACCATTATCAAAGACTGTTCCATGGGGGTTCCTTCCTCAGCGGAATGGGAGGTTAAATTATATAACCTTCTAGGCAGCTCAAGGCCACTGCTGGAGGATGAAGGAAATAAATAACAGCAACAAGAACCTACTGTGAGGCCCAACACGGGCCAGACATGGTTTCCGGTGCTTTCCGTAGATTAGCTAGGAGGGAGATACCTACGAAGTAGACAGCATGCTTATTCTTCCTATTATATAGATTAGGATAAGCCACAAAGAGAGTTTAAATAATTATGTCTAAGTCACTTAACAGAAAAGGCAGAAGAGCTGTGATTCGAACCCTGGCAGCCAGAGTCCAGAGTCCACACTCTGAACTGCCGCACGACGATGCTCCACTCAAATTCTACCAGATCCAAGCAAACAACCCTCACCTGAACGATAGCACAATGGACCTGAGGAAGGAAACTCCAGGAATGAGGTGATTACAAACAGTCTAAGGAGGGAGAGAGAACACGGCGCCGAAAAACAACCCCTCCCCCCCAAAATCAGCCAACGCCATTCAGTTGCAGACATTCTAACGGGAGTGTTGTGATGTGGACGTGTTATCAGGAAGACTGGCTGCGGGTCCCGGCTCGGCCACAAACCGCATGAACCCGAACTGAGTTACACCCACCTTGGGTTTGGTTTCCTTCTCTGTGAAAAAACTGGTCGGGGCTCTTGAAGTCTCTTCCAGTTCTTAACCCCCCATGAGCAGGTTGAGCACCATAAAATCAATTTCCCACTCTTTACGTCGTTCCCAGAGTCACCCTCATCACATCCTTCTGGACCTCCTTTCCTGCCTTTCTGCTGCCATCAAGCTCGGGGAGGACACCCGTGAGATCGTGGCTCTACCTTCTCTAGACCGCGCACATCATGTGCGTCCACGGTGCCCATGCCGTTGATTCTTTCCAGCCTACTGATCGTTAGAGAGGCCTCGTTTTTAGCGTGTTGGGGTGGCTGACAGAAAACAACAGACTGAGAAAAAAACAAAACAAAACAAAACAAAACAAAAACAAGCAGGTTTGAGCAGCGCTGAAGCCACAGTGGGCCCTTCTGCCTGTTCTACACCTACCATTCCTGAAATTATTCACAGATTCTGAAAACCCGTTCACTCAAGGTCAGAGACGTTGGCTCTCCTCCCACTTCCATGTCCAACAGGAGAAAAGCGATACAGTGAAGCTGAGGACAGGTGCACAGCAGGTCTCACTACCTTCAACTCGGAGCCTGACTTCTTCCCCACCTCCCTCTGAAATCAGAAGATGTGAGCAGTCTGATTTTAATTCCTTGGGAGAATGGGCAGCACCCCGGGCGGGCTGGCAGGGCGGGGAGCACAAGGAAGACGCAGGTGGGGAGGGCGGTGGGGACCCTAAGTGATCCTTCCCTTCTCCGTAGCTGCAAGGCTCCGGGACGACTATGTCAGCGAGGGGCCGGGAAGGCTGCGAATGCGGCAGCCGTGGCAAGGCCCTATGGTTTCCGGGCAGAAGGGTATTAGGTCAGCCCCGAGTAATCATGATGATAACATAACACTATTAGTATTTGTCCAGAGAGGGGTGGTGTGAAGGGAATCACATTAAATCCAAGAGGACTCAGATAAAATGACGCCAAGGGTCAGACCGAATCTAACAAGAGCCTGTGATTTGTGGCCCTGCCACCTCTCTCATTTGCCTCTCTCCGGCTGGCGGCCCATGAAGGTGAGGGGTGGTGCTGGGCGCTGCCCAGGCTCGGCTTGTGGAACAAGGAAGTCACAGCACCGCTCACCCAGGCCTGACTCCGCTGCAGCCACGTCTGGCTTCCAGAATGGGGCGTTCCGATGCAAAAACACTCAAATGCGGATCGACTCTGTTTCCAGGACCTTGATCTGTATGATTTTCCTTCCTATGCTACAAAAGCTGATTTATCTTCACCCTTTCCCATGCATATTAATTGTTTTCCTCCTGTTTGTTTAAAGTATATCTGATGCAAGCGTCTGCCTACAAAAACAGTATGTCTCGTTTATATATTATCTATTGTGGATTGTAAACAGTAATGGCAGGGACTGTCTTTTTTCTATCACACTTGTAAATATGCCCAGAGGCTAGGCAGCTTCTCCAATAAGTAAAATAAATAATGAATTAAGTAAGTGGACTTGTCACTCTCTATGTGGATTATTTATGTTTTGCACCTTATCTCGGTAAAAGGGTCAACATGAAGTGATAGCTTTTATCTTCCTTCTTTACTTAATTTTTTTTGTCCCCTTCCTTCAGCCCCCATGATTTTATTACTTGAATCGGAGAGCTATGTTTTCTGGCTTCTCTGCGTTGTTTGCATCCAAAGACATTTAAGTTTGTTCAAAAAGCACTTTGAACGCTGTTACCAAAACACGGTCTCTCTCCGCGGGTTCACAAAACTGCTTGTTTTATTTTAACCAGAACTTTCATCTAGCACCTAAGCCATTAAAGGGTGTCTTAAACACACACACACACACACACACACACACACACACACACACACACACACACACACAAATGAGACAACAGTAATGTACATTACCCTGCAAGAAAAAAATGAAGCAACATTATGTGTTATGAAGGATAATCTCCCGCTCCCTCCTCTCCCGGACTTGCCACCCCAACCTCTGCCAGGTCCCTAGAACAGCTATTTCATAACCCACTCTGTCAGTGACATCATACCACCTGGAAACCTGCTGGAGGCGACAAAGGTACCTTCATAGTAAGGTGAGATTTGCTGACTCTCAGGGTTTTGCATGATGATGCCAAACACTTGTCATTCTTATTTTATTATGAGTCGAGTTGTGGAGGAAAGAAGCCCATTATTTAAAAAAAAAAAAAAAAAAGGTCCAAAGATTGCACAAGAGAGTAAGTCATTGCCAAGTACCTCGTGAAAGCAAAATGATTCAGAGGAAAGAACATGGGTCTTGAAATCTGAGAAACCCGAGTTTTATCACATACTAATTGTAGGAAGTTGGGCGATGTGTTTATTTTCTCTGGGGCTCAGTTTCCTTATCTGTCAAGTGGGAGTAGTAACTCTTTCAAGGTCATTCAATGGACTTTACATAAGATTATCTCATTTTATCTGCTTCCTAGGAGCCCAGTACATGTGAGCTTTCTCTTCTCCCTAGTATTTAGGAAACAGAAAAATGGTATCAAATGGAGTATATCACAGTGTTTCCTGGTTGGTAGATGGATTATGGCAAATTGCTAATTGCTACAGGCAGCTTATATATGAAAACAGCATACACACTCAAGAAACGTGAGCCACACGACATCATACCTACAAGTCAGAAAGCCCACGGGAAGATCTAAAACAGAGCATGGCCTGTCTCCTAAAATGCTACATTCCCTAGGCACATGAAACACCTCACTAGGGCTTAGGAAACTCAGAAAAGGAAAATCCATTCAGTATTCTTTTTCATGTTACCCAAGAATGGACTATCCTGCCTTTCCTTCTATGCCCATGCCAAAAAAGCCTCAGACTGGAATTCTCCCTAATAAAAATCACCAAGGTCAGCTACGTGGTGGTACTCCACAAGCATCCTCCCACTGATCACAAGCACGAGCTTTTTTAATGACTTTGTAAAATGACATTGGGAAAAGTTTTACATTGTTTTAGGGTTGTTTCATTCACCTTCCTAAAAAAGTGCTTTTACTGATGGCACTTCTCATATCATCTGTGGTTTTTGGCACACTCATTCACACCATGTTTCAAAAAAGAAGCAGTCAAAATATTGCCCATATAAAATCCATAAATATATGTAGCATACACACAAGCATCCCAAATGTGGTTGAGATAACAGATTACGGGAACTCCTACCTTTCATCAAGGTGTGGGCAAGCCAACCTTCTTGCTGGAGAAAGAACTGAGAAGTTGGCGGGGGGGGGGGGAGGCGGGGGCGTGGTACAGCCTTACCGCATGTCAATTTTTGCCAAACGATCTCACCACTCACTACAGCTACATCCACGTTTCACAGAAGTGCGGAGGTGGCTTAATGGGAAGTTGGCCTGATAATAAAACCTTTTGAATGATTTCTGTTGTAAAGAATCAACTAATTGTGGCAAGGCTGACCTCCAACTGGGGCTTGGACATGGGGATTTCCATCCCGTCGGCACCATCAAAGGCTGGGTGACCTCAGCAAACCACATGCCAGTTTGTGCCTCAGTTTCCCTCAAAGTAATTGCACACAATTCGATCACTCAATTCTATGACCCCTGTGTAACAGTCCACACAGAGTCAAGAAGAAGGAAAGTCGGCCGTAAGGGAAACACTGAGGGACACAGAGAGAAAAACCTAAAAAAATGCATATGGGAATCTGTAGAAACTGGCCTATGAGGGAATTCCAGAAAGGGTTTCGACCTATCAAGGGCTTTCCTCAGCCTTCCGTCTGGTCACAGTACTTACTATAGGAGCCAACCACTTACACAACTCGGTATTTCCCTCGGAATGCATCTTTCCATCTTTTCTTCCAATTTCTTTTCTTTTCTTTCTTTCAATTTTTAGATCCTGAGTGTCAGCCTCTTCACATTCCTTCGAGGACAGGTCCAAGAGACGCGGGGGAAAATTAATGTAGGGACGGCCACGGCGGTCTAATACACCGAGCTGTCAGCATAAAAGAGAAAAAAGTGCCGCCGATGACCAGGGTGAGTGCCCCAGCCCTGGGCCTGGCCGAGGGTCTGAGGTCCTGAGGTCGGCCCAGACAAGCACCGGTTTCAGGAATGTTGCAGGAAGATGTCATTCCACTCCACCCTCGGCAGCAATGGACTGTTGCCATGGCAACAAAGGTACTTGAGGAGAGACTTAAAAAGAAAAAGACAATGTGTGGCCTAAACAAAAATATGTGACGGTGTAAGGGGTGCTGTAAAGCTTTTATTGCCACTTGTTAAGGAAGACCTGGATAGCTCACTCGTGAGTAATAAGGCGGTCAACCCAAACTAAGGCACTAAAAATTTTACAGCACCCCACATATCATGTATATCTAGATGGATGGAGAAACGGAGAGATACATATAGAAAGGACTGCCACGGACACGCTCACAAACACACAAGCAAAGGTTGTCACTGATTCTGCAAGTGCCACCTTCTAATAGAGTCGTTAGATTTACCAATATCCTTAATTTATCGGCTCTCAAATTCCACGTCCCATCAATTCAGTTCCTAAAAGGTTCAGAAAGCTCAGCTGCGGTGAGAACAGTGGTGGTCTCCCAGGGAGTGTGGACCGGCCAGGTGTGGAGGGCTGGGATTCCTGGTTCTGGTGGTGACTCCAGAGCTAGTTTATTACTTCACACTTGGATCAAATGTTCCCTGCGCCATGGGGGACTCTCAAGGTGACTGTCGGGGATTTGAAGAGCAGGGACCGCGGCAGCCCGGTGCAGGGGCTAAGAGACGGCCGTGGTGCCCATCTGTAGCCCCTTACTATACCCCCAAAATAGGCTCCAGGACTATCAGTTCTAAACTTAGGGACAGACTCATCAGAAAACGACAGGCTCGAAGACTGTGCAAATTAAGGCAGACTTGCAGTAAGCCGTCTTAGACTTTTCAAAACGTTTTTGTACAGTGAGTGATGACTTTTTAAAAATTTTCCCCCCAAATTTAGCTTCTTATGGGGTTTTCTCAAGGTGAGGTACACAGAACCCGGGGGGACTCCACTCCACACCGGGCTGAGAACAGATGGCCCCCCAAAGCAGGCAATGTATTACTTCTCTCCCATCACCTGAATCTAAAACAGGTACAGAAAGATGCCTTCTTGGGGGCCCACACTCTGTTTCCTGCAACTCCCACGTGCCAGTTCCAAACGGACGGTCGTGACCGTAAACAGCGAGGGTAAACTCCGTGGCCTGATCTTGCCCACCCCTAAGAACCTCCCAGTGATATGGGGGGGGGGCGGGGAAGGAGATCACGTGGATGAAAATGCCGCAAGCTCTCTGAAGAGAAAGTATTGGTATTATTATGTCTACTAAGCCATTTCTGAAGCCCGGACGTGGATGCCTGCCTGCCTGTTGAAGACAGAGTGGGGCCCATCCCCCAACAAAAGGCCACAGTCAGTCCCTTGTATAGCTCAGAGAATGCGAACTACTCTTGCCTCCTCCAAAGCATCTCGTCCATCACACTGGCTTCCTATCTCTTGAGACTTCCTTCAAGTGGATCATTATTGCCTTTCTCTGCTATTCTGACGCCCCTGCTCTGGAGGCTGACGGTCCATACTTGAGGGGCCCCATGGCCAAGGTGAGCCCCGTCTCCTACCACGTTCACTGAAGCAGGAGGCCACTCTTGCTGAACTGAGCACACACAGAAGCTGCAGGTGACACAATGATCGGGTCGAGCAACTGCCAGCCACACATCTGCACCCACATCCCAAAATCAATAGGACATTTGGAATCACAGCAATCCGACGGCGTCCATTTTACGAAGTGTTAAATGTGCCAAGGGACTGTGTTAAAGCTCCAGCTACGAAAAGGACCTGGAAGTTATACTTCCTTTTAAAAAAATTAGCAAATGGTTCAATTTTCCTTTAGGGGAAAAGAAAAGGCATTTTCAATTAGGTGAGGAGGACAAACGCACTCCAAGAGCATTTTGCTGAAGTTCTAAGTGCTTCTGAAACCCCTCCTGTCAGAGTGTGAGTAACACAAGATTTAAGATGCCCAATTAATTTTTTCCAGCCACCAGCCAAAAGTAGATGCAGGAGGAGGTTAAAAGCTAAGTGTTTAATTAATATTAAATTTATAAGATTCTCTATCACTGAAAGCATTGTAAAATTGAAAAAGCAGTTAATTTTACGGTTGCTGTGTATTCCTCTGCTTTGATCTTTGATCTATGATATAAAATCACCAACTGTAAAGATTCACCAGCTTTATTACACCTGTTTAATGGTAAGAAGGAAGAAAGAGAGGGGGAACCTACAGACATGAGTGGGAGTGGGGCCCTGAAACTGGTCATTAGCGTTGATCAGAAAACGCTAAATGTGGAAAAACGCAGGCAATGGTCTTTGATCAAGCCCCATGCAGAGACGAGGCAAGCTCAGCTCATCCATTTCGACCCTCACTTCTCTGGAGTGTGAAGACCAGCAAACAGCAGTTGGCTAGCTCTGACTTAAGACAAAACACTGAAGAAGAAAAGATTAGGTGGCATTAGGGGAAGAATTTTCCGAAACAGAGTTGCCAAGGCTTCAATTGTTCATTGGGATAGATCACAACACTGCCTTTCTTACAGAAAGAAATTCTGAAATTAGAAAAGTGGATGTCTCATGTGTGTCTCAAGCAGTCTATGTATTAATTCGTTCGACCAAGGGCTCCATCTACTCGCTCACGTGGAGAAAGCCAGGCCTGGACGAAGAACGCCCGGCCAGGGCAAAGAGTCCTCTTTAATCGATGGCATTTGCAAAAAAGCCCTATGGATAAAGGACAACACAACAGGACAAGAATCAGAGGCGACGGTCGCTACTAGAAATGTTACCATCCTGAGCAAGGTTTTCCCAAGGTTTCAAAACACCCTATTTCTGCCAGTCAAGACAGATGTTTGGTCCCTCTACACCAGACCACATCATGAATGTCTAAAGTTAAAAGGAGAGAAGAGAGCATACGCCCCTCAAATAAACTGAACATCTAAGAATGTAAGAAGAAATACTTGCCTTCACCTCCTCCTGGCCCATCATGGTAGAGGGGGGGTGGTGAGCATGGGGATGAACATGGGGCTAACAGGGTCCAGAGAGAACCCAGCAGGGAGGTGGAGGTAAAGAGAGCATCCCCTGCCTCCCAGAACTTTGTATCTTGTTCCCCAAAAAGAACAATAGGGGCATTTCCAACTCCTGGCCTCCTTCAATTCAGTCTCAAACCCAGAGACAAAGACCTATTATGCAGAATAGATTTTACAGAAAGGCAGAAGGAGGGTGAAGGGGGGAAGGGGATAATTCATGCGAGGTGTTTTTCCTTTTTTTTTAAAAAAAAAATCCCATCAGGGATCTCATTATAATTTCATTATTAGTAGAAAAACCAAATAAGTGGCAAGAAAAAGAATCTCAACTTAATATTAACGCACACACTCACACACACTCACAAAGATGAAAGATCTTCTGAGCTTCAAAGCAGCTGCTAATTTTCCCGGCTTCAAACGACTCAGTGAGAAAGACACTGATAATGAATGTGCCTTTTCCACTGTCTCACTTATAAACTTTTTCCCTCTCCATCCCCCACCCCCAAATTTGTTCATTTTAACTGGAAACAAATATCAGGCATAATAACAGAATCCCGGGTTCATATACAATCTTCCATCAGTGTTTTATCAAAAAAAAAAAAAAAAAGTAGGGTAAATCGAGAAGGAAGAAGTGCGGGATGGTGCTCATCTCAAAAGAAATGGATATTGAAGCAGAGCAGTTCTGTAGTTAACTGAATCAGTGGTAAAACTGGGAACCCCGGCTTCCTAAGCCTCAATGCAGGGGAGAGTCAAGGAGGGAGAGAACACCAGAAAAAAGAGCCCGAGTCTCCCAGAGCACCAACAACACAGCATTTTTGACTTGCTGCATTCAAAAAGGCCTTCCAGGTAGGTCCCTCTTGGTATATTTCTAAAAATGCAAGTGACACCCCTTACAAGGCAGGTTCCTGCACTAGCAAGCATGTATCATGTGCATCACCATAGGCAGCGCCAAAACTCAGATGAAATGTATCAGATGGCATGAGGGCATAATTTAATAAGTGGAGTGATACGTATTTTTCCTTCTTTCTTTTAAAAATCAACCCTTTAAGGGGCGCCTGGGTGGCTCAGTTGGTGAGGCGTCTGCCTTCAGCTCAGGTCTTGATGACGGGGTCCTGGGATGGAGCCCTGCATTGGGGTCCCTTCTCAGCGGGAAGTCTGCTTCTCCCTCTGCCTCTGCCCCTCTCCCCTGCTTGTGCGTGCATGTGAGCTCTCTCTCTCTCTCTCTCTCTCTCTCAAATAAATAAATAAATACATAAATACAAAAAAAAAACTTTACTTTTTATTTATTTTTTAAAGATTTTATTTATTTGTCAGAGACCGAGAACACAAGCAGCGGGAGCAGGCAAGCAGAGGGAGAATCAGGCTCCCCACCGAGCAGGGAGCCCGATGTAGGACTCAACCCCAGGACCCTGGGATCATGACTTGAGCTGATGGCAGACACTTAATCGACTGAGCCACCCAGGCGTTCCACAAAAAAAACCTTTAAAATCAATCCTTTACAGTGGCACAGAAAAAGGCAAAGGAAGACAATCTTGAGAACTAACTTAAGTACCACTGTGGGAGGCCACTCTGTTCCCAAGCCTAGGTCCCAGTACTAAACCAGAGGGGACCACATGATGAAGCTTGAGCCAGTTAGTAAAGGAAAAGCACTTAGAACTCTACCTGACACAGAGGTAGTGCTCAATATATAATAAAAACCAAATGAAAAGTCTACACCTTTCCATGTTTCTCAATGGTAAAAGGGCCATAATGCCTTGGAAAGAAGAGCCAAGGAAATACTACAAATATACCTCATTGCCAATAACCTGATAAAATACATTTCAGGAGGATGCAGCCAATGCACAGAACACTAATTTCTTTGTCTCTGTAACTGTCTTTACCCATCCAGAGGCTACAAACGTCAGACATGTTTGCACTGAATATTTTATGTTTCTGAGAGCTTTCCCTGGTGGTTAAGTGTGATACTGCAAGCCTAATTCTCCTGGGCATTTTAATCCCGGACAAAAATAAGAGAGCAAGTTTCCAGAACTTAAGTTCCCATAGGCCGGTGACACCTGTATACTGCAGTGCCCAAGGCTGTAGGTCCTGGGTGAGTAGGGGTACAACACGCCCTTCCAACTAAGGGGGGTGTCCTACCCTGTGGAAATATACTCCTAAATTTTCAGTAATATAATAGTCACAGTAGAAACAGACAACACTTTAAGGAAATTTTCACAAACATATTTTCTAGAATTAAATAGTTGTCCAAGTGAAAGTTACTTGCCTAATTTTGACAAGCAGCTTTGATGACAACAGGCTAGGCAGAGGTCTCCAACTTTTGTGACTGTACAGTCTCCCTTTTTTAGCACCAAAAACTTGTAAGGACCTTGGGGGCGCCTGGATGGCTCTGACGGTTGAGCGCTCCATTCTTGGTTTCGGCTCAAGTTATGATCTCAGGGTCTCGGGATCAAGCCCCGACTTGGACTCCGTGCTCTGCACAGATTCTGCTTGTCTCTCCCCCTCCGTTCCTCTTCCTGCTCTCTCTCTCTAGGTAAATAAATAAAAACTTAAAAAAAAATTGTAAGGGCCACTACAAGAGAGTTAGTACATTTTTAGCTTCTACAGATGTAAGAAAATGTACCTGGACAAAAAGCCAATAGGAAGTGAAAATTGCTTTTTTAAATGAATGTGCATTTTATTAACCACAAGAGCATCTCATACACTCAATGAATTTTAGTAGGCATATCTGTCTGTGTGTGTGTGCTCATGACATTCTGTTTATTGACAATGCTTTGTGTGCACATGCATTTCCCAAACCTTTTCAACAACTGTATGGCTCCCCCAGGGTCCATAGCCCACAAATTGGGAATCACTGTCACAGAGGAAGGGAAGATTCCAACTGAAGAAATACACGCCTCTAACCAATTCTTTCATTGAGAGAAAATGACATTCAAACAGCTGAATGATTTTATACACACTACCCTTGTTTTACTCCTACCAACACTATCAAAATGTTGACGGACACAATACAGATAATTTCCCAGTTTACATGGTCTTGATTATCGGTTTATTACACAATAAAATTTCTCTTTGGCACAAGACCCTATCTTCTAACTTCTGTGTATACATCTCCTATTACAAATTGCAAGTAAGGATATTGTGGAGAATAACATAATCAAAGTAACATTTCTAACAAAGATATATGTGTATGATCAATGACAACAATAGCGATTGCTTAAGAAACATCAGTAAATAATTCTCCGGATACAGTGAGCCTTGTGGTTTTAGAGCAGCGGAAGGATGATAGGAAAGCAACACTACCCACAGAAGGACTGACCCCCACGTAAATGGTACCCCCAGTGTTCACACCCCCAGGACCCACCTCCTCTATCTCCCTGCAGGATTTTCACGCATCCATTCTCAGCTCCTGTTGTCGGAGGCCACATGCAACTGGATTTGTCAAGCCCCCTTTTAACAACTTGTTGTCACAGTCCATTACCAAATTGCATATAGTTATATATTCCACTAATTAGGCTTCTAAAATATCATTAACATGTCTCTTGATCATTAGCATAACGTATGAGGCGTCCTCGTTAGGCACGACTCGAGTTTGTTAACGTGGTAATGAAAGGCGCAAGGCAGGCTCGGCAGAAACCAAGAAACACGTAGAGGTGGGGACCATCCAGGCCCAGATGCCAAGCCACGAAGGTATGGACAGAGGCACAGACGGACAGAGGCACAGACGGACAGAGGCACAGACAGACAGAGGCCAAGAGGGAAGATGCGACGCGTGGGGAACAGAGAGAGAAACACACCCAAAAGAAAGCATCAGAAAGCCAATGGCTTTGGCATTTCGGTGGCTGTTTGTTCTGACATGAGGGGGAAACCCAAGGCAACCCCCCGCCCGTTTTGAGGGGATTGAAACCTGGCAAGGCTCTTAACTTGCCAAAGCAGAAGCAGCTTTGAAAATTTCCCAGACAAGAAGAAAACAAAGTACAGAAGTCTCTTCCTCTCTCCTGACCTCACACATGGTTGCATACAGGTACACCCTGTCTCCCAAATTCCTATCCCATCTCCTCTCCAGTCGTGGTTATGGAAAAAACGGCAAGCGGTCTATTAGAATTACCTGGGGGTGACATTTTTCTATCCCTCACCAGGTCCTTTATTAACACACTGCTAGATGTCTCTATCTATCTGTACCCACTGTGTTAGTGATGATCATCTTTTTTTTTTTTTAAGATTTTATTTATTTTTCGACAGAGAGAGAGGAAACACAAACAGCGGGAGCAGCAGAGGGAGAAACAGACTCCCTGCTGAGCAGGGAGCCCCACGCGGGACCCTGGGATCATGACCTGAGCTGAAGGCAGACACTTAACGACTGAGCCACCCAGGTGCCCCAGTGATGATCATCTTATGTGCAATGGGGCAGGTCCTACCTCCGGAGATTACAGGCATGCTAAGTGTAGAAAAAAGAGAAGGAAGAAGGGCATTATTTACAAAATGGCAACGGTGTGTATGCTCCATAAGCGTGTGTCTGCGCGTGTGTGAGTGCACACCAGCAGTGTGCCGGACGTGTAATGTGATCTCAAACAGCCAGTTGAGCCTGGCTTTTGGATTTCATGCAAATGTTTCTCCATGTGGACAAGAACAGAATAAAGTATTCGGTGTAGGCCAGTGGCAAGCATATCATGGGCAGGAATTTGGAGAAATGTGGAGAGATGAGATAAGAGCACGTGCAAATCGAGTGCCTAAGTCATCCTGAATCAGGAAGAGCTTGGTCCGAGTGAGCTGTACCTTGGTCACAGGCTGAGGGCACAGGAGAGCAGCCTCAGAGCCATCAAGAGACTCTCACTCCTCTCCTCGCTACTACAGAACGAGATCACCGAGAACTTGGGAGTCTGAAAGGCCCCCCCAGCCTTGTAACACAGAAGCTCTCTGGGCTGATTTCTTTTGAGTCTAAAATGTCATACAGATAATCTGGAAGCATCCAAAGCATTCACACGGCGTGGCAGACGGCGGAGTGTGTCCCAGTGGCTTCCCCAGAACAGCTGGGGACAGAAATCGAGATGTCTGGCAACCCAAAGTTGGGGGAGGGGTTGCTTGTCTTTTTAAAGATTTATTTATTTGAGAGAGAGAGTGTGAGGGGGGAGGGGCAGAGGGAGAGGGAGAATCCTCAAGTAGACTCCCCGCTGAGTGCGGAGACTGCCTGATGTGGGGCTCGATCCCAGGACCCTGAGATCATGAGCTGAGCCGATTTCAAGAGTCAGCTGCTTAACCGACTGAGCCACCCAGGGGCCCCTAGCAACCCAAAGTGTTAAACCAGCTATATGATGCCTTCCAATATGATGCCTTCTCCTCTGCAGCCATCATGTCCAGCCCCACCTTGTCTCGGGGGGCAGCACTTAAAGGAGAGTCTACTCAGCAGTCACAAGTATAAAAGCCACTGCCCCAGCAGAAAAGCAGCCAGGTCAACCTCGATGGCACCTAAATGGAAGTTTTTCCTGCACTGTCTAGCTTCACTGACACCCAAATACGAGGCCCTAATAGTGTATACTGCCATGACCCAGGACGTCTATGCAACCAGGACTCACTCACATGGATGAAGAATTGGTTAGTGGCTTTTTCAGACCGGATTTGGTATGAATGATGGGGCCTTTTTCTTTGATCCAAATGTCTCATCCTTAAAGAAGATGGAAATAAAAATAGTAGAAAATATCTATCCAAATGCCTCGTCAAGCATTCTATGGGCAGACACAGGAGTAATCAATCCTCTCTGAGCTCTGAATGTAATTCTTGCATTTCAGAAACACAGAACCCTTTCGGGGTGGGTCCATCCATCCATCCACCCAACCACCCATCCATCCTTTGCTCAGTGGAATTGTTGAGAAACTCCACCGGCCAAACAGGCACCTGGGATGAGGATGATTCTTAATTATGTCCAAAAAGAGGGAGCGTGCACCAAGACGGATGGCCAAAATTCATGATTATTTCCATCCAGAAGTCCTTTGTGGATTATGGAATGGAGTGAGTGCACAGCCACTGACCTATAACAGCCTCTGAAGGAGAAGAGATAGTGAACCAGTTTGCACCCAAGGCCCAGTGCCAAACAGTTCCCCAGGCAATCCTTTGCACTGCTTTTCCACATCCTCAGCAGCCAGACAAATGTCCGTAATAGCTTCTGAAAACCTAATTCTCCCCCTCTGAATAGAAGAAAAAAGAAGGCAAAATATAAAGACAGGAGAAAGGGAAGGACTAGGTTTTTTGAGTTTGTTTTTCGTTTTTGGGGTTTTTTTTTTTTTAATGAAAAAGATGAATGAGTAAGAAAAAATGTCTTGGGCTTTCCTCCCAAAACCTGAAGTCAGTAGCTACAAATCCAATCATACGTTCCAACCACCTACTCCGCCTCAGACCTGGTTTTAGGCTATGGGGATATAGTTGTGGGCAAATTCCTACTTCCTCTCAGGGACTGGGGAGGTGAGGATGGGAAGAAAAAAATGCATACACTCGTACACACAGGCACGCACAGACTCAAACATATGAACTGGTAAAAGAACCTAAAATGATAAGGGTTATTTCTGAAAATATGAAATGTTATTGTTTGCACGCATACAAATAATTAGAATTAGCTAGAATTACACTAACAAAGTACAGCCTCCAAACAGTGACTCGTGACACTTGCTTTAATAAAAAATTTAAATAAATCTGCACCTTGGGTCTTTATGACCGTATCCAAAGTAGCTGAATACAAATGCTTCTCTCAAGTAGTTTACGCTTTTCTATAAAAATCTGCTTAGATGCTTACAGTACTTATTTCATGGGCCTGCCTCACCAGTGAAACAAAAGTAAACTTCCACTGTGTCTAAGAATGATCACAAATTCAAAATCGGGAAAATCAGACTTGGCGACACCTGACCACGGATTGAAAAAAAAGAGGTCCCCGGTCCTCTTAATACCAGAAATTGATGTAAAGAAGATGCCTCCTTCTGTTCCACCTTCACCTCTCTGCGCGGTGCTCCCCGGATGTGCTCCTCCCCTGCCCCATCTTGCTCCCCGAAAATCACGAATACACAAAACTGACTATAATCACTCTGTCGCAACAGAATGGTGGACAAAGTAGTCCGAAAAGCCACAGTTCACCAGAGCTTTCCCTGAGCCGTCCCAGGTACCTGCACTAGGACTTCTCTAGACTCTAGAAAGCTTCCTGGATCTACCTTTGCATCTAAAGCAGGAGTAATTTTCTAACCTGACAAAGTGAAAAGATCCAGAGCTTGTCTTTCAGAGATTGCTTAGCTTCCCGAAATTCCATTGGAAAAAAAAAAAAAACACACACACACAGGTGTATCGAAGTTCATTTTCTGGGGAGACAGCTATAGCTTTCATTGGACTATAAAGGGACACATGACTCAGAAGACCCAGCCTGCTCCTGCTGACAAGGGGCATATTTAAGACTGTGCACCAAGGGTTAAGATCACATAGGAGTTAACATTTCAAGGGGTTAGGAAGAAGGCATCCACCGCCATCTTTGAGCCAGCTGGTCCTTCAGGTCATTTTCCTCCCCTGGAGCCCTCCCCACCTATATCCCCCCACCCACAGCCCCTTAACTGAATGATCCAGTAAGCCTCTGCTTGAAAGATATTGTAAATAGCTCCAACAGAGTGCACTTTGGGGCAGCTTCCAATTAGCCTTCGCTTCGCTCCTTTTTTTCCCTGCCAAGTCTGTGCAGTGAGTATCCAACACCCCGCCCTCCGCTTGGTTCCAAGTTTAGGGGCAGGGAGGAGACAAGTTTGTGATCAAGCTGGTGAATGTCAGCGCCAAGGTGTACAGATGTCCCACCTGAAAGCTGAAGAGGGGAATTAAAAGTGTTTTCAAAAGGGGTGTGCCTGGCGGTGTGGTGGTAGAGGGAGCTGGTTTCCTGTGAGTTTCCTTCTTTTGTTTCTCTCCCTTTGGCCTCACCCTAACTTTCCCTGCTGCCACTTAATTATCTATGATCATTTTACCCTTTTCTCTGCTTACTGGCTGATTATCTCCCCATTTCATTTGAATCCCAGGGGAGATACATCCGAGCTAAAAAACAAAGCTGATGGCCAATTAAAAGGTAAGTGCCTTATGTTAAAAGCCAGAACATTATACATCAATATTCATAATTAGGTAGCTTTTGAATGACTGAAGAACAATGCATGTCCATATATGGGGCTAATCAGGGCACCTATATTTTGCAGTCCAAATCAGCCAACGTCTATTTAACTGATTGCTGGGAATTACCTGCTTCCTTATTGGCTGGCTGCGAGCCTCAGTACTTCATAAATATTAGAGATGTAAAAGACCATGGAGTTCCTAATGTGTTTATTTCAGTATAATGAATTTTTCAGGCAAGTGATAGGATTACTGAAGCAGAGCTTGGCAAAAAAAAAAAGGAAAAAAAGAAAGAAAACAAAAACAAAAACCCTACTGATTTTGGCAGCTCTACTATTCTTCGGAAGGAGCATCTAAGTATTACTGAGGACTAGAGCATAAAGATTATTCACTTGGGTTTAATTTTTTTTTAGTAAAATAAAATAAAATTTACCGCCGACTCATTTATCTTCCAAATTATCAGAACACCAAAGTTGCCCAAGAAGTTGTACAAAGCTAAACAGAAATAAAGGAAAAAGTGAGTGAAGAAGTAGGGGATCATCATCGACAGGATTCAAGTGTACTTTAGCATTCCCTCGAGAAAGTTGGGGGCTGGTATAGACTGTCTCGAGTCCATCCAATATGATTATTCTCCCAGTAGAAAGTCAGTTTAGAATCCGCTCCTAGAACTTTTAAATGATACTTTCAAGTGTTTATTAATAATGCAGCTAATCTGGGGGCGGGGGACGGGGTGTGAAAGAGTTTGTTCTGTCTTACGCAGGGAGTTAAGACAACGTCACTTTACAAATTGAGAGCAATGGCAGGCCAAAGAAATGCTCAGTCACCAAGCAAACCCTTTCCAGAAAACAGTCAAGCACTAAAATCTCTACTCCCTGCAAATGCTCTGTCCACTGGGAGGCAGCATAGGCTGTTGGAAAGAGAAATGGGCCAGAGCCCAGAGATCTGGGTTCTAGTTTCTGCTGTGTCACTGACTTGGGGTGTGGGCTGTGGCCAGCAACAGAATCCTAGTTACAAAATTAGGATAAAAAAAAGAAAATGAGACCGAAGACGGCGAAGTCCCTTGGAGGTAACGGCACCACCGGCTGAAAGGAAATTCACACGTGTAGAAGTTTGGGGAACGTGGTAACCGGTCTTTTTCTCTGTTCTCCCTTGTTGTGGAAAGACAGCGTGCCTACAGGGATTTAAATAGAAAAGAGCAAATGCACTTTAAGACAGCATTTGCTAAAGTGTGTTTCTAAGAATCCTAGTCCAGGGAGAAGGTCCTAAGGTCAAATAAATTCTTAAAACGCAACTACTACCACCCCAGCCCGTCCTGGAGATTTACAAGGCGCATTAACATATTAAAGGTCCAAGAAGCGCAGTCATCAAAAGAAAGCTCTTTAACTCACTATGGCCCAAACTTACTTGAGCGGGCAACCCTTCCTCACACACAAACACCACAACAAATACCAGCTCCAGAGAACACACTATCAACTGCTATTGTAAACTGTTAAAACTTGGCAGTCATATCTCGTCCCCACTTGGAGAGACAACCTTACCGAAAGACCTTCCAAGGTCTTGGGTGGCTGGTCAAGTGCTTTGCTCCGTTTTATCCACAATCCCCTCTTCTTCTCTCTGATCAACACACATTTGTGAGACAGCTGGCCAAGGTGAAAGGTTAATTCTATGGCCATGAAACTCAGCCCAGCCAAGAGACTCATAGGAGGGCTGAACCTTGTCACCTTGGCCCCATTAGCTCTAACCAACTGAGCTGACTAGCCCCAGACATTAGCCTTGGTTATAATCTCTAAGGGAAATAAAAATGGAAAGGCGCCAACACAGGGCCTATGGGCTTTAGCTTTAAACCCCAGAATTTTTTTTTAATAATATTTGAGATGAAGGTACGCTATTTCGCCCATAACAGGAAAGAAATAGTCAAGAAGAAACATGATATGACCTCTGGACCTGGACTCCAAGTGGGTTCAAATCCCTGTTCCACCATTTAACAGCTGCATGACCTTGAGCAAATTACTTCACTTACTTGAACCTCAGTCTCAAAATCTGTAAATTAGGATAAATCTATTCCATTCCTTAAAGGATTATTATGAGGATTATGTGAAATGATTTATGTCAATGGATTTAGTGCTTATGCCTAGCACATAAGAAGTACCAATAAATATGCGTTATTATTACCACCTTTAAAAGGACCGAATCGCATCAGAAAATGCAGCCCCCTCTCCCGTTAGCAGGAAGACAGTGCAATTCTGGATTTTTTTTTCCTGTTGCATAAAGTATTTTTACCTTGTAATTCATCAGAAAATCGGCCTCTACCAAAAATTTCAGCCTGTGGTTGAGATGGCCTGGGTCAGGTTTTTGTCCTTGAGAACAGATTTGTAAATTAATAATTTCAGGAGCTAAAAAATATGATTCAGCTAACTGAAACTCATTACAATGGTATACTCCCAGGAATATATTTCTCAAGGAAGATACACCCAGTATAATGCTAAATAATTGCAAGGTATTAGTATTTGGCCTAACCGAGTGTTTCCCACCAACACCATACCGGATCAGTAAACCGAGTTTCCCACCTCACAGCCCAGGAGGAGAAAGGGAAGCGGGGGAGGGAGACCTAGGGGCACTGGGAGGGGCAAGAAGCTTGGAGAAAGGACACAGGGCACAGAGCAGGAACAGCTTGCCTCCTGGACCAGACACTGACGCCGGTGTCAAGAACTGGCCTAGGCCTGTTCACATGCTGAATCAGCCCCAGATTTGGAGAACAGCCACTGCAAAGTTTACTGAGAGTCACACGGCAACAGCTCTAGAGGCCAATGCAGAAAGCAACTAAGCCAGCCTCCCAATGATCCCTGCCCCATGGTTCATGTGACCATATTCCACATGGTCCTGAGCTTGTCATCTCAGGACGCCCCAGTGAAAAGGATTTCCATGGTGACCACCTGGAAGGCACCTCTATGACCAAACACAATAACCCTTCGCCTCCCCAGACTCCTGGCTCTTAACCTCTAAGACCTTTCTGGGCAGATCCAGCCTGGGGAAGCCAGATCCCCAAGTCAGTAGGGTGTTATGGTCATTCACAGAAGGCCTGTAGGCTCTCCCTCCCGCACCTTCTTCTCCCACACGTCTCCCTCCCCTCTTGTGACAGGTCATTTGTAACTGTCTCGTGGGTTTTATTTCCTCGTGGTGGGCACAATTCAGTGGTGTTCTAACTAACAGAGCCCTTGTCCAGAAAACAAAACCACACAAAAGTCAGTCTGGCTCCTCTGGCCACGTTTAGTGCTTGCTTCACGTCACCGCCTTGTCGATCCAATCAATGGTGCCACGGTTGGCTGTTAATAAAGCTGGATAAAAACAAATTGATCATAAAAGGGTCAATTTGGTACCTAACATTTAGAAGGCTAGCGTTTGAACGCCTGTCCTCTATGGGGGAATCAACGCCCTATCAAATCAGGAATATTCCATCATAACAGTCATTTGCCTGAAAGAAGGGGAATTACTCTAGAAATACCATGTTATTGATTCATTATTTTTATATCAGGACAGAGAAAATCAGATGCAGAGGGGAAAAAAAGAATGAATTAGTTTTTTAAAAAAAATTCCTTGCGGTTATTGGAGAGATTATTTCAACCACAAGGAGAAGTGGAAATAAAGTGGTCAATGAGACCAGGCTAACCCACAGATTGTTAAGAAAAGGAAAAGAAATGAGCTCCAACCGAATTCTCTTTCTTATTTTAAACCACTGGTTACTCCATGCAGAAATCGCGTCCCTAAGCTTTCTTCGGCTACCTGAGAAATACACAGTTTTGAAGAGCCCTCACCATGGAAGAATAAAGGGAAAAGTTGAACATGCTTACAGAGTCTAGCTGACATGAGCAAGGAAGCCAGCCTAAGCCACCAACTGGTCATGCCCTACCAAACCTGCTCATCATTACCGTGTGCATTCTAACGAGGCCCAATTTAGATCTGCCATTTTCATGAGCTGCTTCTATGTTGTGGAGGGTGAAGATGGAGGCAGAGCACAAGCAGCAGAACAGACTCTTTACCAGCCAGTTGGCAAAAACCAATGATCTAGGTAGCAAGCAATGTTGGAGGGGCCAGGAGTCACATGTCAATAAATTGCGAGAGATGGGGAAGTGGGAGAAGGGATGGGAGCCAGAGAGAAAGAAAGAACAGACGGGAAAGGTCCAGCCGAAGAATAAAGAGGTGTCCAAGGGCTGACCTGACTGTGTGGGCCTAAGGTTGAGAAGGCAGCATGGCTAGGTACTGGAAGAACCACAGTCCTAAGATCTGCATCCCAAGCCTCCGTCATATTACGGGTCTGTGTCCTTTGGTCAAGTCACTTAATTGCTCTTTGACTCACTATGCTCACGTGTAAGAGGAGAGGCTTGAAGTAAATGGTGTCCAAAATCCACTGACCCTCTCAACGCGTCCGTGTTGTGCTTTTGCGTGCTTGCACACACGGGGAGGGCCCCACCACTGAAGGTCTCCAACTCCGGGAATAACAGAACTGTACCTTGCTTCCTGAGTGTTACGGAGGAGAGAACTGTCCTTGGTTTCTTCTGTTCTATGCTTTTGTTTCCCCCATCAGACATCCCACAGGAACATCCTAGAATGGTTATCCTCGGCAGTTCATGGAGTTTACCTACTCAAACCTACTTCTCTGGCAAGGCGAGGAGTATATACCACGTCTTCCCAGGTATGGAAGCCCACCGGGATCACCACCACCCCAGGCTCCAGGAGGAGAGAACCCGAAGGGCAGTGCAGCCTCAGCCCCCGGGGAAAGACAAGCACTAGCCGAGCACCTGCTCTGCAGTCACCCTGACTCAGACCGAAGGTTTGGTCGGAGCCTGACATGGAGTTTGGTTTCTTTGTGTCTTCCCCCACGACAACCTCCACAGAGACAGACGTAAAACAAGGAAATTTATATTGCTGTCACCAAAAGGTACTTATTTGTTCATTTACTTAAAATAGGGCAGGGCGGCTCAGTGGGTTAAGCACCTGACTCTTGAGCTCAGCTCAGGTCTTGATTTCGGGGTCATGGGTTCAGGCCCTGCACTGGGCTCAGCACTGGGTGTGGAGCCTACTCTAGAAATAAAACAATATGGAGCACTCACTCTATAACAGGCACTGTGTTAACTAACTGGTGGTCCTGGACCCGAGAGGCCTCGGGGCTCTCACATACACCAGACACAGACCGCCAGGACAGCACGGATTCGTACACCATCTACGGGGACTCTGAGGAGGAGCAAGCCGACGGTCAGAACAACTTCACTACATTACTGGTATGGGAGCTGGTCCCTGAAGAAAGAAAAATCTGCCAGGTGGTATGGAGTTAGGGAAGGCATTCAAGGCAGAGGACATGGCGCGACAGTTCATAAAGGGTGTGACCTGCTCTGAGAATAGTGGCAAGTTCAGTGCAGTTGGTATAAAATGCTTCCCTCGACAGGCCAACAACATGGCTTTCGTTGGCCTCAGGTGGCTTGTCTATGGGTCTGGTAACAGAGCAGGGTCAAAAATTGGGACATGAGGCAGGGAGCAGGAACTGAGGCAGGGAGTTTCAAATGGCCTGCCCAAGGTTAACCCATCCATTAATAACAGGGCCAGCCTTGGAAAGCCACGTTGGACGTGAGCTCCAGTCCTAGTAACCTCTCCCGAGGCACTGGTAACGGCCCCCTTCAGAAAGCCAGAGGCACTGGGTAGATGGGGATGGCAGTGGGCGAAGCCCATCACGTTCCCTGTCTCCTTCCCACCCCGGGCAGTGAGTGCTCCCGGTGAGGGCCAGCTAACTTGACACTGTACTAGCATCTCTGGGGCCTTCTGATTCCAAACAAATGTAAATACAGAAATGAGACCGTTCCGAAATTTTTAGGGCCCAGGTACTGTTCATGAAGGCGGCCCCGGGGAGCAGCTTGAGGGGAGGGTGCCCCCAGGCCCATCAGCTCCCTGCCAAGTGGCCAGGCCCAATGCAGCCACAGCTGAAGGCCAGCAGGGGAACCAGGGCTGCAAGGGGTGGCCGACTCCAGCCTAGGAGACAGACTCGGTCACCCAAAAGCGGACCCCAGCAGGACGGCTCTAAAGGGGCAGCTGCCAAGCCTTCTGCAAGAGCATTTCCCAACACGGAAAGGTTGGCTTAGGCACCTGGAAGTGGCAGGGCCAGGCAGAAAAAAAAAGCCTCCCTCCTCGCTGACTCCCAGCTCCAGCCCCTCTTCGACCCCCCACCTTCTTGCACTAAGAGCCCATCTATTATACCATGCCATGGTTCATTTCAGCAAAAATCAACTAGCATTCTTCTGACCTGGGGCAAAAAATTCCCTCATTGAGATCCTGAAAAATAACATTACATCATGTTGCCCGTGTCAGGTTTATAAATGGGCCAGGGGGAGGCTGGGGTGTAACCGGACACTATCAAAACACTGGCCCTCAGAGAAGAAAGGAGGCCATTGTGGCAGCCTGTCAGCTCCCCTCCGGCTGGAGGTAAAGTGGGATGCAGGGAAGGCTGGGGGGAGGCCAGGCCCACTGCAAGCCCTCATTCCCCGGAGCGCCTAAGTCAGGCAGCTACCCCCCGGAACGGGGTTGTCCCCACTTCCTGCGGGGCACGTCACCCCCCTTCCTACTCTCCTGGCGGAGTGGAAGAGCGAAGTAATTTTTATTCCCATGCCTCAAAGCAAACGAGCGGTTAGGTAGAAGATGGCAAATCCAGGGGACAATTTTGTGGGTGTGTCTCCCCCGCCCCGGAACAGGCCGGCTCACTTCTCTAAACACACAACCAAAAAGAGGCCTGATCCAGTGATCGTGCATACCCGAGAGTAACAGTTCTTCAAAGACAGACATGTGAACAGGGCCCAAAGCTAGAGGGGAAAGAAAGAAAGAGGAAAAAAAAAAAGACCCCAAGAAGGGTCAAGTGAACATCGAACCATAAAGCAAGAAAGGGCTGGGGGTCGGATGGAGAGACAAGAAAAGTGACAAAAAGACCGTGGAGGATCATAAAGCCGGGACAGATACCACCAGCCCAAAGTGCTGGCACGAAGATGAAAACATTTTAATGGATAAAAGGAGAAGAAAAAGGATTTATGGTGGGAGAAAGTTCAGAAAATAGAAAGCCAGACAAATGTAAGCCAGCCTGACTGGAGACAGAATTCATTCTGCTGGGCAAACATTTAATTTGATTTTCTCTTTTCTTTCTTCCCCATCTCCCGGCTCTGGGCTTCTAAGGACAGGGGCGCATGCAAATGTGCCACCCTCCAGCCAGCCAGTCCCGGCCCGGGGCGGCCTTGGCACCAGCCCCGAGACCCTCCAGGACCAGGGGCCTGAGGTCTGTGGCCAAGCGGGGAACGCGAGACTCCGCACAGAGCCGATCGCTTGAGTTTCTCCTGGCGTTCTCCTCGCTTATACGGAGTTGTGGCTAATCCAATCATCGCTCCACCAGGAACTTAACCTCTTACAAAAGCTCTCCCCACCCGCCCCCAGTGCCTTCTGGGCCTAATCCACCAGCAATTAAGCAAGCAGGCCGTCGGGACTACTGGGTCCCTGGTTGCTACACTCTGCTTTTATGTGAACCTCCCCATGTTTTCTTTGGATCTCAACAGGGACCCCCTCCACTACAGTGGAATGGTGCCCCGTGGCCCAAGTGCATCGCCCTTCAAAAGAGCTTTCCCACAGAGCCCTGGAACCAGCCCCCTCCCGGGTTCAAAGAAGGGAAGGGGAGGGGCTGTGGACCACCCTCCAACTCCCAGCTTACATTTCCCTCACAGTTCCAGGCCCTCCAGGCTCTAGTTCTGCGGGAGACCGTTGTTGGCGCCAGAGTGTGCCCCATTAAGGCTAGAAGGCTGATGGCAAGCGGGGACATGGGGCGGGGGCAGGGAGGCCACGGAGGTGGAGGCCATCATCCGCCTCGGTGCAGAACCTAATGGAACAAAAGGAGACGCACAGGCGCAGGAGGCTGGGGCCCTTTCCTACAGGACACGGTGAACTTGGCCAAGCCTTCGGGGCACCAAGAGCCTCAGTCCCCTTCTGTCACTCTGCCAGGAAGCCTCCGCTCCGACGAGTCCCGGTCATGGGGCTTCCTTGTCTTCGGAAGATGCCTCTGCACTAACTCCCTCCTTCTCTTACTGCACCCCCCACCCCAGGAACTCACTCAGCACTTTTCACCAAGTAATGACAGAGTCTACCTACTCTGTGACAATCACTGGACTGGGTGCTGGGAACACCGCGATAAGCAAAATGGGGACCGGGCTCCGCCCCTAAACTCGCTTGCCTTCCTTTTCCCTTCCCCGTTTCCAAGGCTCTTGCCAAATGCAACAGAAAGGTTTTAGGTGGTTTCTTGCAATCCATGCGGCTCACAGCGATTAGGGACACAAAGGGAATTTGGAGGGATAGAAAATGGTTAACAAAGAAGCATACAGGAACATGAAAATGGGGATTTGGGCCATTTCCCTCCACGTTTTTCCGACTGAAATACAGGTTGATTATCAAGAAGAAAGTACTGGTCCTTTCCAAAATGTCCAGTGTGCGGGAGCTCGGCGAGGTTACAAGGGAAAGGCCATGTCCAACCAACACCCACAATTTTAAGATTCAGTCTCTTACTGTGAATGTATCATTTTCGCTGGGAAAAAAAAAATTGTGCTGGAGAGGCCTCCTGGAAAGTGACACCTCTGTCCCTAAATTTATTTTTTAATTAATGAGTAAAGGGGAATTTATTGCTTGAAAAAATGTCTGTTTCATATCCACTTTTTCCTTGTTTCCCCCAGACAGTGGAGCTCCAAAGAGACCAAGAGCAGATGTTTTATATTTCAGGAGAGAGCAGTCTCCCCCAATTCCTGAAGGATTCCTGGAATTCTTCTACTTAACAAAAATTAGCTACAGAGAAAGAATCATGAATCATGAATGGGAGCCTGTGAAACCTCTGGGAGCCAATCATTTCTTCCTCCTCCTACCACCCCAAGCGCTGCCTGGTGCCTACTTGGTTCCACAGAGAAACCTCTCGAAAAAAGCAAGGCATCAGGCTCTTCCAGTTGCCCCAAGAGCAGAGCCATGTTCTGAGATGTGAGAAGCCAAGCCCCGCACCATACTCGCAAGAGCTCGAGGTGGCAGTCAGACCTTTGTACTGCACCCAGCTCAGCTTCAGCTTCCTTAATCATTCAAATCCTATGCATCTCTGTCACCTCATCCGTCCCATGGAGAGAGCCTATGACCTACCTCTCCAGTTGGAGAAATGCAAAGATCAAATGAGATGTGAGTACACTCTAAGAAGTTAAACCCTTATACAAGTGAAAAGCATTTGTATTATGATCATGGACATATTGCGGCCGTTCTGTTTGCAAGGACTCTGGGCCACCCAGAACTCTTCTGCACGTGTGGACAGGATTAGCAGAGGCCTACAACACTGGGGTTGGCCACCGCTGGGCTCTCAAAGGTTGCCCATCCCCGGTCGGGTCCCTTTTAAGGCTGCTGCAAGCTTTAACCATTCAACATTTATTCAATAAACATTTATTGAGTACCTGGCACAGGGCTTGGCACATGTTGGGTGCTCAGTAAATATCTGCTGAATAATGAATGAATGAGTGCCTAATGCAGAGATGAAAAATACATGGCAAGTTGCCACCAGTCTCTGATCCTGAACCCACACCAGAAACCATTAATGGACTAAGGCACTCTTCTCTGAAGACCCTGGACTCAGCTCAGAATTCCTAGACGTGGCAGATGAGATGAAATGCCTCTGCTATTCCTGACCTAGGCACAAAGATAAAGCACACTTTAACCCTGTTTTCATGGAGCTCACAAACTAACGGGAGAAAGAGAGTAAATAGAAAAATGGAGGATAATATATGTCAGGAGAGACGTAGAGGAGGCCAGAGGAAGGACCCTGGCACTTCCTGATGGGGATGAGCCTACAGTTCTCAAACTCGCCTCGGCTTTGAAGATGCAACTCCTTCCAGGTGTCCCTCCTGGCTCTCTGACAATCCTTTCCTTATCCCCTCTTCTATACTTGCCTATTTTGGCGTTCTTGGGGTTCTGCCCTGGTCCTCTTCTATTCAAAACACAGCCTTTCTTGCAGTCCCTCCCATTAACTTCCAGTTGCTATTCACATACTGATGACCCCACATCCATGTCTCCAGCCCTGCGGACCCTGGGATGGCCCTGGACTCTGGCCATAACATAAACATCACATGACTCGAGGGCCCTGCATGTGCTGCGTACCCAGCCTCCGACACGTCACACACTCATCCTGTAGCTATGCCTTTGTATCCTTCAAGATCTATTGAAACTAAATTCTGACATCACTTTGGAATCCTTCCCCAAAACCTCACTGCAGAGTTAGTGAGGCCATCTTCTGTAAATAAATGAGCTTATAAGACTCTAAAATTCCTCTCTCTCATCAGAGAAATTAAGTTATAATAAGGCAGTAGGAATGTTCATGCAATACATTTTATACAAAATTTGCAAATATCATCAGTCCCCATGCACAAATAAAGCATTAACCGTCTCATGCAGGCATTAAATAAATACGAAGTCCTTGCCGTATGGCAGAGAATGTTCTAGGTGCTAGGACAGAGCAGTAAGACCAAGTCTCTGAGGTCTCTGCTATTGTAGAGCTCATCTGCAAGCCTCAAAGGAATGGCTCAGCCACACACCGAGACGCATCTTCAGCTTATAACTAAGAATTCTATTAAAATTTAACGCAGTCTTCTCTAGCAGTTCATTTTGTCTGCCAAGTCCTTTATGACTCTTCTGATAAGTTATTTATTACATACGGATGCCACAGTAATAAGTGGATGGCATAAGCAAGGACAGAATGAAGAGGCCACGTCCACTCCTGATTGTTAAAGCTAACTCATTAGATCCTGTGACAAAAAGTCCTCACCACGTGTGGGCCTGAACGACAGGGCCTGGCACCAGGAGGTGCCCAGCACAGGTGCCTGGCGCGTGTACGAAGGAATGAATGAATGAAAATCAGGGTGGATGGAGCATCCGACATCAAACTGTAATCCTAAGCACACTGTGCAGTTACAATGAAATGCAGACAGGTAAGAAGGCAGGCCGTGCACCACAGTGTAGATGATTTCTAGAACCTGGCTCCTCCTCAGTGTCCCATTTCTAAAACAGGATTAAATGAGATCATGTACAAAGCCCTTTGCACTGTGTCTGGCCAACAATAGGTGCTCACGATCACTATGTTGTGCTTTCGTAGCTACAGTCCAGTTATGAAACTGAAAAGCAGACCACACTAAACTTAAAACTCAAAGCATACAAGCTAGGCGTCACCAGGAAGCGCTCAGAACCCAAGCTGATGGAATACGTAGGTGCTCTCCACACAATGTGTCCTAAGACCTCTATTTGAGAAGAAATGTCTTTTTGGCAAAGCCAACCACACCTCAGACAAACTCAGAAGTTTGTTACCTTAAAAAAAAAAAAAAAACCCATTACCTTGAACGGTGACTATAACGCCGCTTAAAAACGTGTATTATACATTGAGCTATGCAAAGACTTCTTTGGGAAACGCATACATACTTTTGTAGCTACTTCTGAGGATCCATATTTTCACGGACAAGTTTCACACAAAGTCGGACTAGCCCTGACCCAGGTGAAAACACACCAGTGCTGGGAGGGGCAGCCCCTGGGCTACATCTGGCCAGTTTCCCTCTAGGACAAAACCCATTCTTCTCCGATTTAAATTTTTTAAAGCATGGGACAGAGCTGAACTTTCTGCACATTCTGTTTAACTTAAACGCAGTTATTCAAAATTCCTCTCTTTTGCAAGCAACCATTCCGAACCTGGCTTAGAGAAGAAAGCAAGCAAGCATACACAAAGAGAGAAAAGGAAAAATGGGGGGAAAAGGAAAGAATAAACTCTTTTGGCCCTGCCTTAGGTAGAGAAAAAAAAAAATTAATGCTTCTTTCCTAGTCTCGTTATTCCTCGCTCTGTTCATAGCGCTACTTTTAGAAAAATCTGGAGGGATGGGGGCGGAGTGGGTTGGGAAGAAGGAAGGAAAGAGATGAAGATAAGGAAGGTGGGGTAAAGAGCCGCAGAAGAGGGGAAGGAGGAAGGAGCGCTGAAACCCGACACTCAGAACTCGGGCCTGCAGCCTTCAGGACTGAACCCTCGCCAGCCCAGGAGGCCCTCCCTCATCGACGCCTCATACGTTCAGCCCCTAATTTACAGCCAGTGACCAGCACACGTTCTACAAGCACCTTTGGGGGCCTCTAAGGACAGAAAGAAATCTGAGAGAAATGAGGTACCTGGAGAGCTCCCCTCAAAGGCAAGAGCCCTTTCACGCAAGTGAGCAATTTAGCACATTACGTTTTGTCCGTTTGGGACTTTGGGGGACTGGTGGGTAGAGTGGAGGACACAGAGCGGGGAGGGGGGGACCACGGTGGGCTGCTGCAAGGGGCTGGGGTGCCCAGGAGGGAGGCAGTGCGCAGGCTCAGCGTCTGGGGGGAGAGTGCTGTGCAGAAGGGGGAGGCCGCATCCTCAGCTCACGGCAGAGACTCTTCCCGAACAAGCAATTAAATAAACAAGAATATCAGAAAACAATACAATGAAACCCCATGAACGCAACCATGGCCGAGTCCTTTCCTGGAGTGCTAACCTAGAGACCTCATTTTCTAAAGGATGAGGAGAATGTGATAGAATCCTGAAGTTCGCCCCAAGCGGCAGAAACTGAAACCCAGGTTGGGGGTGGGGGGCAGGGGTCATGGCTTGGAGGGTGGGCCCCAAGGCTGTCTCCTAGTCTGCTTCTCTTTAGCCCCAGCGTACCTGCCTGCCCTATGAACAGCACAGGGCTTTACCCAGACCAGGGCCTGGGAACTGGTTTAGGTAGCTTCTCTCCCGAGGCCAAAATGAACAATCCACGGGCCAAAACACAGGTGTCCTGGAGAGAAGACAGAAACCCCTTCTCCTCCAGCAGGAGACTGGGACAAGGGAGGCTAAGCAGATTACCTTTTAACTAACAGTTTTACCTAAATGAATTAACAGTGAGGATTAACTTTCCAAGCCACAAAGATGTCACTACTGTTCGCAGCCAGGATTGGGAAGGAGTAAAGGGCAGAGTCTTGCCCAACTAGCTTCCTTCTCAAAGGCGTTCCCTGGAGTCTCCCCAGAATGGGCCCTGTGGAAAATGAACCCCACCAGCTACGGGGTCTCATCTTTAGATAATCCAGCCGCAACATGTAAACCCTTATCATCTTCAAGGAAATGCAGGGAGGACTCAGGGTAAGGCAGGTGGCGGGGATGGGGAGAAGGGGGTATGCCCCACGGGGCAGGGAGGGGCGGGGGCTGCCACACCAGGCACGCCCTGTCCCCCAAGACTCATGCCCCTCCTACCACAATTTCAAGTCCCACATTCTCATCTCCTGCAGAAAAGAGCCGTACATGTTGACTCCAGCACATCCGTTCTTTTCTCCCAACCACGTCAGCTGCGGTAAAACCGCCACCACCTTCACCATGGGCTTTACCGGCCAGCAGATGAGGCTTCCTGCACAACCCCTTTAACCGCAGGCCAAAGGCCTCAGAAAGCGCTACAAAGTGACTCTTCCCCACTCTCCTTGGTGATACTGGAAACACAGGAGATTTCGTAGCTCGAAAAGTGCTGATTATTGAATAAAGCATCTGCTTAAATTCACTGCTCCATTCTGGTTTCCTGAAGGCAGAGCGATCTGTGATTTTTATGAAATGCAAACCATTCTTCAGGTGTGAAAATCATCACCGTGGACCCATCAAAAAGCGATCCCTTTGGATTACTCCAGTCTCGGATCGACCTGGGATCCCCCCCCCCCCCCGCGTACACTGTGGGACTAGAAGCAAACCCGAGATGGCCAGACCACGTCAGGGATGGCGTCTGTGACCCAGGAACAGGCCCAAAGCGGGTGTGCACTGGCCCAGGGCTTTAACAAGTGAAGCTACACTGCTCTAAACAGGCATGGTGGTATCCCAGTCAATGGGAAAGTGCTAGAACCCTGTTTGCTCTGTGTCGAGAGACGGAGTACAGGTTGACTGGAGTTAAAAAGCAGTAGCATGGTTTCGGTCTTTAATACTTTCATCATTTTAGTCTAACGCTCCAGGGATGAGACATCTAGGGTTTCGGGGTTTTTTTAGGACAGTCCTGACTCACACATTCTATCCAAATTTTCCCATAAATACACTCACAGTTCTCAGGCCCACCAGACTAAACTGAGATTTAGGAAGCAGGAACAACCATACTTAAATTATTCAGCATCAGGCGAGGTCCCTCAGATCGCCAGGGTGATTAGGGTCTGTCGCACTGCCCCCAAACTGGTCACTGTGAATTAAAATTTGCTTTGGAAAAGGCCGGCTCATGAGGTCTGAGTTGCATACACACACTGGCTTCAACTTTTGTTGGCTTGTTTCAAAAGAGAACAGAAGCTTTTAAAGAAAAGGGGGGATCATGGGGGATGGGGGCTGCACAAAGCCTGCTCTTTGCTCAGCAAACCAATAGGAAAAGTAAGACGAAGAAAGGACACCCGCCAGGACGTATCCCCAGCCTTCCTCAATTCCAGCGGCAGGCTCTTTAGTCCAAGTCTCCCCGGGCACTTCTACTAGAGCAGGGAGAAAAGAGACAAGTGTCCTCCCAACCTCCAGCCTCCCAACTGGATGCCCAGTCCCCACCTCAGCCTGTGTCCCTCCCCCACCCTGAGAGACAGCCCCACTCCGGGCTGCTTTTGTAAGTCTTGACCCTCACAAGAAAAATGATGGGTTTGAACTATTAACCCTTCCCCAAAAAGGACTAAAATGAAGACGAGACCACTGACAAAATATTCACATGGGAATACTGTTAAAAAAAAAAAAAAAGGTAAGAGGCTAAACATTTGCCAAGCAGTTCCTGACTGGCCCGAAGAAAGAGAAAAGAAACGAAACTACAGGCAGGAATGGGCGAACAGTAGGGAGAACCTGGGGTCAAGCTCAGGATCTATTAAGAATTACACAGTTGAGAGAAAACCAGCGTTCATGCTGAGGGCACTGGAGAGCAAGGCTGGGGTAAAGAGTGGTGTTGGACATGAGATCTTGAGGGACAGACGGAATGAGAAAAAAGAAATCTGTTGATTAGCCTGCTGACTCTTCTTTGCTGAAAAACCGGGAAGAAAAAGACACAGAAAATAGAGCTGGGTGCAAAGGAACGCCACTTTGTCTATGGGCAGGGAGGGGTTGGTATGGACGCAGACCAGGATTCAAATTCAAGCTCAGCCGCATACCTGTTGAATAACCTAAGGCAAGTCACTTCACCTTTCTGAGCTTCCATTTCTTATGTGAAAGGGGATAATGATACCTCTCCGTCTTACCTCCAGGTGGTTTTAAAGGTCAAATCTGATAACATAAATGAAATTTGCGGGAAACTCTAAGGTACTACACAAATGTCAGGCTATTTTAGGTACAAGGCTCTTTATGAAAAATGTGGCTGCCCAGGTAGCCCTTCAAACAGTCTGGAAGGATAAAAGGGGGCAGAGCGGACGGGGCTGGGGAGGGGGATCCCGCTGCCCAGAAACAATAAAACAGGTGACAAAACCAGGTACGAGCAGGGTCTCCGAGGACTTCGCCACGTAATGAGGGCTCTGGTCATGCAACTAAAGACCGCTTGGCACTAGTTCGTTCATCAGAAAAATTGGGGAATTAAACTAGCTCACCTCCAGCGGGTGACTCTTCTGCCTATAAAAGTATACGGCGGGTATCCGTGAGGGCAAGAGAGGAATGATCTCCCAGGACGCCACAGACAACGGAAGGCTAAGGCTTAGGCCCTCGACAGACAAGGTGCCTTTGACCCCTCCCAACCCCGGACTGTAATTCTGCCCTGGGTCCCACCACCCCGTAGGAAGGTAGGGAGGAAAAAAGAAGGGAGAAAAGGAAAGAGAAAGAGAAACATATTCTTATTCTAGTAGTCAGGTTAACCAAACAAACAAATAAACAGATAAAAACCAGAAGTCCAGAATCGGGAACCCTACAGAAAAGTATGGCAACGATTCAGATCAGTTTCCTAAAAGGCCAAGGCTTCCTAAGGGCCCAGAGTTACAAGCTACAAACTCACTCTTCTAAGGGATCACAAAGCCACAAGACCCCAAACAAAGGCCATGGAAAGGCCATTCCTGAAGTCCCTAAAATGTGGAAGAAACTTAAGGAATTTCTTAAGGAAAAGTATATACCGGGTCCTGGCTTCAAGGCCACACCTTCAGAATCATCATAGTTGGGGACATCCAAATGGGTGTAATTGGTCTTCATATGGCCATATGAGGAATGTGGAAATTCTTGCTTTCTGGCCAAGAAATTTGTAAGCGTGGTAGACAATTATCTCTGCGCCCCTCCCAAAAGCTCCTTTATAGATACCATCATTCCCACAAGTCAAGGTCATTCTACCTCTTCAAAGAGCTATGTTGTATTTTCTAACCATCAATGCTTGGTATCACCACCTACCTTCTAAGGAGATGACCATCTTCCCAGATAACCACCAACTCGGTTCCTTCCACAAAGGACAGAGAGCAGAGGCTCTTCCTAGCTGGCCCTTTGGAGCCACATAAACCCTTCCCAGCTGAAGGAACAAAGTAACTGGCCGCAAGCAAAATGTAAACATGACTGAAAGTGGTGTTTTCAAATTGTTAATTGCAATGACCATTCCCCAGAAGAAATCTTTCACTATTGGGCAATTGATACAAAATAACAGCAAAACAAAGACCAACCAGAACGTCCATCTCAAAGCCTGGGTCCTAGAGCACGCCTTCATTAATCCCCATGACTGCCAGGAACACAACTGAAGACAAGTCATTGATCCAAGTCAAGAAACCAGCCTCACAACCCAGATGTACCACTTATTTGCTGTGTGAGACCTGGCCAAGACACTAAACTTCTCTGAGCCCCAGATTCCTCCTGGATATATATTTTTTTAATTTTAGAGAAGTTGAGTAACATAAATGGGGGAAATAAAAGCTTAGAGTTTAGTGTGGGAAAAAAATTAGCATGAAGCAGTAGTGGCCAAAAGAGTAACACCTTAATTCTCAAACACTATCATGAAGTTACTATGATCCCTATTTAATACGTAAGGAAAGGAAGTTGAAAAGTTAAAGGATGTATCTAAAATCAGGATGAATGAAACAGAAGCTTCTACCCCACACACTAGTGCTCTCTGACTAGATCCAAGTTTTTCCCCGCACCATGGGCTAGGCAGGTCTGTAATGATATCACAGGGATCCTGAAAGTCATTCAAGAATGCCAATAGGGCACAGTAAAAACAGATCCTAAAGATGAACCTGCATGTCAATGCAACAAAACTACAGCTAACGTTCCCCTCGTACTTGTTCTTCGTGTCTCAGTCTAATACTAAAACTGGCCTGAAACAATGGACTTTCTTTTACTGGGAAATTCGACCTTCTATTTTTCTAATCTATGTCCAGGGTGCCATATTGGACTCCACCAAAGCCCTAGAAATTATAACCTTTGGAGTCTTTTGTCAGCTGCATTTCCCTAGAACGTATTTTTCCTAGCCAGCCCAGGCTAGGTGTCTCTTCCTGTCATTTTTTTCTTATGAGCCCATTTGCAAGGACAGAGTCTAATTCCGTGTTCTTTAGAGCACCCTTCATACTGTTGTTGATTAACACTAAATAATAATGATGTTTATAATAATGGCTGTCAATAATCATAACCATAACCATCATCACCATAAATAAGATTTCCCACTGGTGGTTTCTTGAAGCCAGTGAATATACACTGATCATATCGGTATGGAGATCACCTCCTAAAAGCAAAGCTGAGCTGGGCGGTGACAATGAGCAGATCAATCATACGTAACATGCCAAAAGTAGTGATTAATAAATGGCTCTTCTTCAACCAAAAAAAAAAAAAAAAAAAAAACCCAGAGTCATCATCCAGCCAGGTAACTGACCTTGTTTTCCATTAAGTCTGCTCAGTCTTAGCTTCAAGAGACATCATTCATGTCATCCTCAACTGCTTTATAGCCAACTTGCCCCCATGGGACCATTACTGACAACTGCTCGACTGGCACTACCCACTTGGCTCGCCAGTGCAGTTTGCCAAGGGCGCTGTGCATGGTTTCTGGGGATTTTTAGGGAGAGTCACGTCCAAATGCACAGGGTAGTGAGAGGCAAGTTGTGAGCGGCAAGGACCCCACTCCACTGAAGGGAAGTCTGCACGGCAGAAATACTATGGATTTCTAGTTCCCCTAGAGCAAGGACATGCTTAGCAATCAGAAAGCTTTCTCTGCTATTGGAAAGAGTAGGATGTAACTTTGGGGACAGGCATGGCACCCTCTTAAAGCCATTTAACAGTGGGAGCCTCCTCTAAGCCCAAACTATAGAGTATAAGATGGAAGATGTAAAATGATGGAAATCAAGTTCTTCTGTCTTCATATTAAAAACAGTTGAGGGCGCCTGGGTGGCTCAGTTGGTTGAGCGACTGCCTTCGGCTCAGGTCACGATCCTGGAGTCCCGGGATCGAGTCCCACATTGGGCTCCCTGCTCAGCAGGGAGTCTGCTTCTCCCTCTAACCCTCTTCCCTCTCGAGCTCTCTATCTCTCATTCTCTCTCTCTCAAATAAATAAATAAAAATCTTTAAAAAAAAAAAAAACAGTTGAGTGCATCAGGGCGCCTGGGTGGCTCAGTCAGTTAAGCACCTGCCTTGGGCTCAGGACCTGATCCTGGGGTCCTGGGATCAAGTCCCGCATCAGGCTCCCTGCTCAGCGGGCAGCCTGCTTCTCCCTCTCCCTCTGCCCCTCCCCTCCACTTGTGCTCTCTCGCACACACTCTCTCTCTCAAATAAAAATAAAATCTTAAAAAAAAAAAAAGACAGTTGAGTGCAGAGAGTACAGTGACAAGGGCTCTGCAGGCAGACTTGTTTCATTTTTGCCACATATTAATCCTAATTCTAGGCCTCAGTGTCCTAATCTGTAAAATTGAACAGACGAGCTGTAAGTCATCCAGTAAGGTAACCACCAGCCACGTGTGGCACAGAGCACTTGAAATGTGGGCTAATCTGAACTGAGAGGGGCTGTAGGAGTAACATGCACATGCAGTTTTGAAGATTGAGTACCAAAAAAAAAAAAAAAAGAAATGCAAAATCTCATTAATAATTTTTATGTTGCTTACTAAACTGAAATAATAGTCTAGATATATTGGGATATTCTTAAAATTAATTTTGCCTGTTCCTTTTTGCCTCTTTTAACATGATAATTGCAAGTTTTAAATTTTCTATTGAAATTGAGAATCTCTCTTCTCCTCGGTGCTGGAATAGATGAACTCTAAAGTCTCCCCTGCACCTTTAACATTCTGTGTTTCACTCTGTGCTTCTGAGTGACCTTCCCATGGCAAGTTAGTGGCGGAAAGGATTTAAATCTTTTCCTTACAGAGATTCAATGTCTTTATCTCTAAAATAGGGTTAATGCCACCTTTGATGGGAGACGAAATAGGAAAGTGACTTGAAATTAATAAAGTGCTATGCACATTAGGTTATTATAATTATCACACTGTCCTATGATTTTCCAGGAGGTCCTGCCAAGAAACAGCAACCTGGAATGGCAGCGGTAAAGTAGGAAAAGTTAGGTTCTCCCAAAGGGAAAGAACATCAGCCTAATCCTTAAGTGACCAAGTGCATAGGCACGTTAGGAACCCTGAGAGAACCCGGAGCTGAACCTCTCACGAGCAACAGAGACCTAGGGCCAGGGGACAAATCGACAGTAACAGGAAGTGGCTGCTCTGGGTGTGGAAAGCACCTTGGTCCCCAAAGCGCAAGGCATTTTATCCCTTACAGGAGACAGGACGGCATGCACTGACCTGGCAAAAACTAAAAAAGAAGAAAATTAGCAGTATTTTTACGAAGTAGTGGCTGTCATTCATTATTTTTTTAGCCTTCTCAACAACTTTTGGAGGTAAGCCAAATACCCTTATTTTTACAGATTTAAAACAAACAGAGAGGTTAAGTCACTTCCGTTGGTCACGCAGCTAGTAACCACAAGAGCTGGAATTCACACCCATGTCTCCCTACCTGATGAAGTCTTCCTGTGGCAGGGAGAAAGGGGAGAGATTGCAGGGAAGACTTGGTATTTCTAACCTTCAAGGGTGCAGCTTCATTCTTCTGAAGGAGCCCTGGGAGCTGGGGTCCACCTAACATGTGGAAAATTAAAGTGCAACCACAGCAAACTACCATCCCCCCAGTCAAAATCCAGTAAGATAATTGTGCCTGGATCTATAAATAAGTACGTTGGGTTTCAAAAGAATGTAAGCACTGTGTGTCACAGATGCTGAGGAAATAAGCACTAGTTGCCAGTGTGTGTGTGTGTGGGGGGGGTACCTGTCATAACCGAGGCTCAAGAGAAGCCCCAGGAGGAGTCTTCGTCGTCAGCAAGGCAAGTGGGGTCGGGTGGGCGAGGTTTTGGGGGGACTGGCGTCCTACAGGAGACGGCAGACTCCACTCAGGAGCAACGATGCAGTGGGAAGGGTGGGGGAGTCCCTGACCTCTGGCTGGCCACCTACGCTCATGGACCGTTTTCCAAAGTATTGCGTGGAGGTACCAGGCCAATCCCTGAACTAGGCTATCCTCTGCCCCAGATGGTCCACAGACAATCACAACTTTGGACTGTCGGGCAACTGGGCAAACTGGGAGCAATGGGAGCTATTCTGTGAATCCCTAGAAACTCAGCCGAGAAGGCTGGCACGGAGGTTTAGAAGTTAGATGGTGTGTCTATTCCGTTTCCTAGGACACACACTGGCTGGACGGGAAGAGCTGTATCTGGACTCTTCTACAGAAACCGGGGAACCCAGAGAGGATCTTGCGTGCTAGGATTCCCTGCCACCCGCTCTCAGAACCGCAGACGCAGAACACAGACTCCGCTCACTCAAACAAAGACCCTCCTCCCCATCTCCCTCCCATTCCCCCGCCCCCACCCCCTTCCTCTGCCTTCCCCCAGCCACATTAACTACTCAGAAACACAGCCACTCCACTCTAGACTTACTCAGGAATCACATTCTTAGAATAACTCATCAATTATACCTGTCAACTTGCCAAAAGTGCCACAGGGGAGGTGGAAAGTCTAGACTGCATCTAACTAACTGCAGCAGCATAGCACCCCTCTTCACAGAGGCCCCCAACTTTTTGCAAACGGCCTTTACAAGTTCGCGAGAAACCAGAATGCAAGAAAATGCAGGCGCACGCCGGGAATGGAGGGTAGACCAGGTCACCAAGCCACCCTCGAACCCTGGGGGGAGCCCATGGCTCTCTCCGCCTCTCTGCTCGTAGACTAGGAAAACTGCACCAGGATGTTCCGCCACAAAAAGCCTGGGTTAGGAAACGTTGAAAAGAAATGTCACCTTATTACTTAAATATGCACACAAACTCATCATCAATAAAAGTGCTGCCAAGAAAGCAGCGCCATGACAGACATACTTTTTAATTAATTGGCAAGGATCATTAGTAATTAAAACATTTATTGGAAAGTTTATTCTCCTAAGCGGGATAAATATCCCCATCCCTATGCGCGCTACTAATATAGTTAGAAAGTCCTCTTTTTGTCAACCTGTGAAAAGGTAAGACTTCATAGCCTGCAGTGATTCGGGATCCAACTTATCCGGGATCCTAATTAATAAGGTTGTCCCTCATTTCCAAAACCCTCTGTGAACAGAGCCGTCCTATAAAAACACCACTGGAAACGTGCCGTATTTCCACGATAATGCACATAACTATCTACTAAGCTGATCTCAGGCAAGTTATTTTAATCACCCTGTGTTTCAATTTCCTCGCTTGTTAAAAAACAACGATTTCCACCTCCTAGGCTGGTTGTATAGATTACATGAGCTAATCTACATGAGCATGGATGAAATGCACATAAAACTCCATACACATTAGAAGTGCAAGCATGCAAAGTTTTCAGTTTCGCCAACCCACAACATCCCTGCAAGAAGTACATTTTGTTCTTTATTTGGTTTACAATTTGTTTAACAAATCCACAGTCAGAAGGAGAAACAGAACCCCAGGCGTCTTGACTCCTTGGATCAAACCCCCCTCGCCCCCCGCCCCGTTCACCCCAACAGAAAGAGTTCCTGGTTCCCCTAATCACCCACCCCAAAGGGCTGGGTGACAGCATCCCCTTCGGGAGTTGCAGAGTTCACCGTGATTCTGGACATTTAGGGGAAGAAAAGGCAATCGGTCTGATCACGATGCCAAGCAGGATTTCACACTGTTGCCCTCCTACTTCAAGGCACCTCGCCACTCAACATCCTCCCAACAATTCGGGAGATTGGGAGTCACAGCAGGAGCGTGTGAAGCGAGCAGGACAAGTGAGCCGGCCCAGAGGGCCCCCCCCCAGCACTAAAAAAACAGCAGGCAGCCTCTCCTGGGGCCTGGACAATCGCAGGAGGGGCCTCCTTTTGGCCTCTCCCTTCGCACTGAGGGCCGGCTGAGGCGGTTCAGGCAGCAGTCACTGTGAGAGACCTTGGCAAAGTCACTTCACCTCCCTGCCCAGGGATCCAATCGTGCGAACAGGAATCACAGAAGCCTTGGTCAGGCCCCCTTCCCGTGGTGACAGGTGGATAATATCACCTCCACCCTAAATACCTCGCAGGGATGGGAGAGGATGGATGAGCCGGCATTACAGCCAATATTCTCCTCTCCGGCAATAAACAACTCACCTTTTGGAGGTAAACGGGCTCTTTCTAGGGCACCAGGGGATCATTTAGCACTCTGGAAGAAGTAATTTGCTCTATGGTCCTCTGGTGTCCTGGAAAGTGTAATCCACCTCCAAAAGGTGAACCCTTAACTCCCAGAGAATTTGTTTCCTCACAGTAGGATCAGAAAGCGTCCGTGTTCTCCGATTCAGGAAAAAGCACCCCTGCTTCGGCTTCCGGCCCCCTCTCTGCCCCCCGCCAGCCGCGTCTGCTCACAGCTCGCCCTGCCTCTCCTCCCTCAAACAGAAACCAGATGAACCCGTCGGCAAACAACTGGGGAGCTCACAGTGTGTGCCTGGGGAAACGAAAACAAAAATCCTTTCTGGGGCCCGCCACCCTCCGGCCTCCCCTCCGAGGTGGCCTCCCCTCCGAGGCTGCAGAGGGCCCAGGCAGTTAATGGGAACAACCCTTCTCCCTTCCCCTCCCTCCCCCACAGCCCCTCGCCCGGCTGGGTCCTCAGCATTTGATTCCTGTCTGTCACTGAGTGATGAGGACAAAGGGTGAGGAGTCAGGAAAAGGTCTGCGCCACTTTGTTCGGAGTCTGGATGCGAACTTTGGATGAACTCTTCATCAGGGAGGGGGCTGGGGAGGCGAGGGAGGCCAGCAAGGAGAAACCCACGGCTTGAGGCTCAGGGCTCAAAAAAAAAAAAAAAAAAAAAAAAAGATCCTCTTTAAACAACAGAAAGGGGAAAAAAGGGGGGGTTAGGAGGGTAGAGACAGCCCCCCTCAGTCCCCTTATGAAAAAAAAAAGAGGGCACAGTGGGGGTAACGGGGGTGTGGGCTTAAGAAAACAGAAGGTCGGGGCACGGCTCTCAAACAAGGCTGCTGGGCCCAGGCTGTGGGCTGCCAGCCAAGAGCTGGTTCTGCTTCTCCCCCTCCAGCCGGCTCTCTTTCTCCCTCTATTTTTTTTTCCCCCTGAACCAAAGGGAATTCCTAATAAAGCCACAGTAGATGCTTGGAGAGCAAAGGGAAGGGAGAAGGAACCCGGGATGGGAAAAGACAGATCAAACTCACAACTTTCTGGAAACCCCAAATTATAGACATGCACACACACCCGTGAAATTAGAGCACCCTTCACCACATGCGTAAACCCAACTGCATGAATCCAAAAATGTTTTGTCCTGAGCCTGTGTCTTTTTCCCCCTCATCAGTGGGTCTGCATGGGTTTGCGTGTACGGCCTGGCAACTTCTGTGTGCCTTTTCCCCCTACCCTGTAGTTTAAAAAAAAAAAAAAAAAAAAGGCACCATTAACATACGGTTGGAACCACTGCAAAAGCCAGTTTCGTCTCCTTTGTGCTCAATAAAACCCAGCTAAAACTCTCACCTCCACTTACTATCGATTTTTCTCTTGTACTCTACAGGCGTGTGTATCTCACTCATCAGACTGTCTTTCATTCTGTGAACCTCTCTGACCACATCTGGACATGAAGTTTCTCAGCTCCCGGTGATGGGTATCCCTGCTTCCTTCAATTATTTTAGGCCCGCATGCAATCATGCAGTCGCTTTTGGGCTGGCCTCTGTCCTTTGGTCTTTGCCTCAGAGTTTGGATTTCAGTTTCCAAAAACTCAGGTGTCCGTCCCCACATGGACAGCAGAGAGGTGCCGAGGGCTCCCCGCAGACCCAGGGCTCCTGCAACCTGATGGGGGATTCACACTCCCCGAGCTAGAAGACGGGGGTTGCCACAGCATCTGGCGCTGGGGCTCCCCACCTCTCCTGGGAGCACCCCTTGATGTGATGGGTGACCCTGTTTCCCCCAAGCACGACTGGAGGGCTGCTACATGTCGCAACTCAGTGCCCGTTCTCAAATTCACAAAAAATCGCTGTGCCAAAGACAGACGGATAGATGGGCCAACAAGATGGGCCTTCGTTTACCTTCTGAGGAACTGGAATTAGTAAGTGAATCCATGTACTGAAAACCGCTATGCATTGCATTGCTATGAATAGGAAGATAAACGCGCATTGAATAAGTGTGCCTGATGTCCTTGCTCTAAGAAAACTGGACGCACAAAAATCAACAACGACGAAAAAAAGGCAGAAAAAAATGCCTTCCTCTTACAAAAGTAAGTATTCCCATTACAAAAAGGGCTCTGCACCCTAAACAGGAAGGCTCTGAGCCTCGCCTTGAAGAGACCTCAGTAATCACTCAAGTCTAACCCCTTCACTTAAAAGATGAAGCCGCCAAGACCTGGAGTCTAAGCAACTTACCAGGTCACCACTCTCCTCCATGCCCCTTCAGTGTCCTCTCCACCACACATACGCTTCCAGAAAGCTAAGGCGTGTACTCAAACAGGGGACTCAGTCAGCAGATAGCACGCGCACACGCGCACACAGGGAAGACGCCCGACACCTTACCTGAAGACACAGCTGCAGCTGCAGCGTCCGGGCCTGGTGTGTGCAACCAGGAAAGGTGAAATAGGGACACACACACAGACACAATCAAACAACGAGCCGCACGTGCTCTCTCCCTTGCCGCCATCATCCTGTGCTTTCCTCGGGTGTGAGGTGGGAGGGGCTGTGAGGCTGACATTCAAGTTTCATCCTCCAGACAAAATCCTGGTGGACAGCTGCCGCTGCGGGCAGGTAGCCTCTATTTTCAAGTCCCGTGTGTGGATAACAGTGTCCCCACACCATCGTCTAACTCTCAAGCACACCCCTCTGCCCCACCCTCTTGGGCTCTCCAGCTCCATACCCGCTGCGTGCCCCACCAATTCCAGGTTCCACAAGATTTCCCAATCGACGCCATGCTCTAAATCAGCCCTCCACACGTCTGCCAGTCTGTGGCTTCCTTCTCTTCAATTCTAAGCAGGTCTGAGAAGGAATCTCGAAGTTGTGTTGTGAATTCCCGACTTATAAAAGCATCTTATACACATAGCTCCCTGGAGATTCACAACCACCGTGGAGGTGGACCAGGTCGGTCTAAAGGAGGTGGACCGGGTTGGTCGGCCAGTGCCCACACTACAGATAAGGAAATCATGCACGCACTCCCCAAGAGCATGCACGGCAGGCTCCCGTGTTACCGCTCTACTCAACGGTACAACGGGCGACTAGCTATTCCGCTGCATCAGAATGCTGCTCCAAATGGGCATGCATGTTTCTGTTCTGTTTTGGAAACGAAGAAGGAAACACAGACATTTTACTGAGCACGCATCATGCGCCTGGTGCCATATCTGATGCTTGCTCTTGCAACAGGGGTAACTGTAGCATCTTCACCCAGAAGCAGCTTCTTCTCGGCCAGCAATGAAAAAGATGCACGTACGTCTTCCACAGATAACACCTTCTGCACCTCTCACTCCTATTTGTCTGGATACATTAGAGCAGTAACTCGACTGTAAACTCCATGTCATTAAGAGGTGGATGTTGGGTATTTTCTGCTTTGGTTGCTGTGTGGATTAGGAAGGTGACCACCTATATTTAGGACTCTTTGAACATACAAAAAAAAAAAATGCTCTATAATTAGCAAGGGTGTAAATATAGCACATCTTTGCTATGGACATCGGAGCTATAAAACCAGATTCCCAGGGGGTTGTTCTCTCACTTTTACTTTGTACCCCAGGAAGATGCCACTTGTTGACTATTTGGCTAAAGGAATAAATGTATGTCTATAAGCACTACTTACTCAAGGAATGTTAAAGGAAATGGGTGAGGCTACATGCTGAAATTTGTTTTGTTTCTCAATCGCACAAAGGAAAAGGTCCTTATTCAAGAATTCAACAGTACACATGAGCATCGAATGTGAAGAACGGTTTACAGACTGAAATGCAAAAGTTTCTCAGCCAGACAGACACTGTTATTAGCTGCCACGATGCCCGACTGAGGGGAGTCTTGGCAACTGAAAAGGTCACAGACAAGAAGTCCTAAACAGACTGTGGTTCTACTGATGGAGTGAAACAGCCACAGAAAAGAACCAAAGGAACTGGTTCCAGGGGCCTCCAAACCAGGCCAGGGGAAATCTGCAGAACATTCTAAGTGTACCAGAGTGCCCCCCCTTATTGGAGTTTCACTTTCTGAGACGTCAGTGTCCCCGAGGGTCTGGAAGCAGATGAACCTCCTTCCGAGGTACGGTCGGAAGTTGTCCATAGTGACCTGACCCTACGTCCCGATGCCTACGTCATTCTCGCTTCGTCTCATCACCTACGCCTTTTATCAACTCGCAAGAAGGCTGAGTACAGTAAATAAAATAGTCTGAGAGACAGAGATCACATTCACATAATTTTTATTACAGTATATTGTTAGAATTATTCTTTTTATCATTAGTTACTATTGTTAATCCCTTACCGTGGTTACTTTATAAATTGAGCTCTATCATTGGTAGGCATGTACAGGGAAAAATATACGTTTTTACAGGGTTCAGTACTAGCCAGGGTTTCAGGCATCCACTGGAGCTCTCAGAACGTGTCCCCCGTGGATAAGGGGGGACTGTACTGGTCCTCAAGGACCTACTACCCTCCTCAAAGTCCACAGTGAGAGTCCTTGTCTAAGACCACCCCCCCACCCCCCCACCCCCCGCAGGAGCAGGCTAAATAGCAAAGTCACTAAAGCAAATGCAGGACCCAACATGGGGTCCTGTTCTTCACTCAGAAACATTTGAATTGCACTGGGATTGGGGGAAGGATATCCCCAGGGAGTGACCCTGAAAAGTGACAGCCTAGTCTGAGATATCACAGACTCAGGACTAGGAATTTTCACCGAGGGAGGAGGGGACCCGTGGAAGGAAGGTGGGGGCAATTCTCCCTTTACTCCTCCCCAAGGACAGGTTTAAATTACCCGTGCTTAACTGGAAGGGAGGGGGGGCGAGCGTGCCCAGAGAGCCTCCTATTCAATTACTTCTCCTGCCTCAGGGTTTATAACCTCTTTCACCTTAAAAAAAAACCCACTTTTAACTTTTTGAGTTTATTTGTATTTACCATTATTATTATTATTATTATAATTTAATGGAAGAATCCTTTTCCAACATTTCCATTGATCTGATGGGAGGGCACCTGGACAAAAAGTCAGCAAAGAGGAAGCTTGACTTTTGGGAGAGGGAAAAAGAAAAGAGGAGGCTTTGCACATGGGAAAAGACAGGAGGATGTGAGGATGGGCATGAAAGAAGGTGATGGAATCTGAGCCACTAAGAAGCAGCTGCCCCGCCCACCTCCGCCTCTCCCACTGGAAGGTTGTGTCTAGCCAGCTTCCTACATCTGATTATCACCTGTCTTTACACGGTTCTCATGTGTCCCATCTCACACACTCTCCCCACCCCCATCCACCCCACGATACCCCGCGCACCCTTCACGATTCCAAGTCCAAGATCATAAGTCAGAAAACTCAGACTCAGAGGAGCCATCCGAGAACTCTCCCCATTCAGTAACAGGTTGATTCCAACCAGAAACCTCTTTGTCTTGGAGCACGGGATTTGGAGCACTTCATGGAGTGATCCAGTAGATGGAAGAGGTGTATCACCCTCTCTCATTCTCGGACACATCACAGAAGCACACACATAATATTCAGAAACGAGTACGCTCGCAACAGATAGTAGGAATTTTGCAATTTTTTAAGATGCTCAGTCTGAAAATATAAATAAGTCCAATTTAGATTGTGATGAATTACCTATGACTCTTTTCCTTCTCTCCTTCAACTAATGTTTATTGAACATCATATGTATCTATGCACTGTGCTAGGTGTGCAAAGATGAATAAAGCATGGCTCACTAGGAGTTTACCATCTGGAAGGGGAAGCTTACAGTCTTAGAGAAAACTGGAATCATCGTTTTTCTGGAAACATTTGAGAGCATACTGTGGGTTGAGCACTAGGCTATGTTTAGGTCCCCTTCAAGGTCCTGATCAATGCTACCTTGAAGCCCTCTCTTGTTTTTCTCCCAGGCGTAAGCAACTTGAGGACAAGGTCCTGTCTTGCATCTCTCATTACAGGTACCCTCTGCTTTTCAAAAGTTTGCATTGAGCCACTTCACTTTTAAAAAAAAAAAAAGATTTTATTTATCTAATTGAGAGAGAGAGAGCATGGGTAGGGAGGGAGAAGCAAGACGCCCTGCTGAGCAGGGAGCCCGATGGGGGGCTCGATCCCAGGACCCTGAGATCGTGAGCCAAAGGCAGATGCTCAACTGACTAAGCTCCCCAGGCACCCAGAGCACTTGGCTTTCACCAAAGACCTGCACTAGTACCTGTTTTTCCAAATGAAAGGAATCCAAAGAGGACTTTTGTTTTTGCAAAAAAAAAAAAAAAAAAGGCAAAAAGTGAAAATATCCTTCAACGTTAGATTTGCAATGAGAGTTAGAGACAGCGTGCCCCTGGACAGCGAGGGGCACTACCCAGCCCCTTCCCAGGACCCACACCCAGCACCTCAGCAACAGGCCGCCAGAACTCTGACCTTGTGCCCATGAGCACCTGAACTTTCTCTCCAGGTATTTTGTGCATCCCTTAGCAAGACGTGTCCCAAGGTATCAGAAAAGGCGAAGAGTCTCGGAACACGCAAAAATGTTTTCCATATAAATTGATGGTAGCAGTTTCTTTGCTTTCTGCCCTTTGGCTTAAGGGTCACAGGACACTCTGCTTTCAGATCGAGGGAGAACCCGGTATGCCTAGCTTAGAAGTACCTGGTAAGTGTTTTTAAATGGAAGGAAGGAAGGGAAGAAAGGAGGGAGGGAGAGAGGGAGGGAGGGAGGGAGGGAGGAAGGAAGGAAAAGAGGGAGGAAGGGAAGTAAGAAGGTAAAAATTCTCAGGACGCCTGGGTGGTGAAGCCAGTTAAGTCTCTGGGTCTTGGTTTCGGCTCAGGTTGTGATCTCAGGGTCACGAGATCAAGCGCCAGGTGGGGCTCCAGATTCTGCCTGGGAATCTCTCTCCTCTGGCCCCAACTCCCCGCCTCTCTCTCCCCCCACCCCACCCTCCCCCTCCCCCACTCCAAAATAAATAAATCTTAAAAAACAAAAAGAAGGTAAAAATTCTCTCTGATTAGTGTAGTAATGAACATCTAATAATTAACAAAACTGGGTAAAAGCCAGATGTGGCAGTTACTTGCTCTTTTCACTCTCTATTTCACAAGTATGTTCCCAAGGAGCCTTTGTTTTTCCTAGTCTTTGGACCGTGTTTTCTCTGGAAGCCAGCCCCAGGAAGGGTATAGTGGCCCGCCTAGGGGCAAAGGAACCCCAGAGTCTCCCCGCTGAGACTGTGGGTCCCATCAGGAAGAGGCCCCCCACCACCTACCCGCCCCACCCCAGTGGGGGAAACCTGGGGTTCAGGGAGATGGGGTTAATTAGCCAAGGAATAGGACCCTCTTTCCTAAAAGAGAATGGAAGTGAGAACGCAAATCAGCAAGACCAGCGCCTCTGTCTGGCACAAAACTCTCAGAAGCCCTCATCATTCCTGTTTGTCCCCCTGCTCCTCTGGGTTTCAAGGTTGCAACACAAACTCCAAAGGGAGAAGCCAGCTGTACTGAGAGTGTATCTGAAGCAATCTGATACCCCATTCCACAAAAGAGATGATGCTCATGCCTCTATTACATAGCACTTACCCAGCCCAACTCCAACGTACCTCTTAGGATGTAGCTATTCCCAGGCAACCATACGCAGCCCCAGCGGCAGGGACTTTTGATTGACCCCTCTTTTTAGTAGCAAGAACTCAATAAATGCTAATAAGTGGATTTATCTCCTTTTTGGATAAACAGATAAAACAGCATTTCAATTCAGTAAACATGAGCTGAGTATCTGTACTGTGTTGCCGGTCAGAGAAGCCCTGATCGTTATTTTCCAGAAATTCGTTAGGCTAATGAAGGAATCAGATCAAAAACCAATAATTACAATAAAATCTGGGGAGTGCTATGGGGACATTACATATAAAGGGCTATAGTAAATATGAAATATAATATTTTGTTTATCATGTTATAAAGGACATCTATCACATCACTTAGCATCTTCTTATGAGCGATGGGAAAAATTTTGCATGAAGTCAAATTCTGATTCATTTCAATTCTCAGTGCTTTGAAATCTGAAACCGATCCTGTTTCCCTTTTCACTTTTGCTGCCAGGAAGCAGAGAGTTAAATCTGTAACCAACTTTATAGGATCTGGACTAAATAAAGTCCTCGATTAGTTTGATCCAAAGAGGCAGAAGCTATTTCCTTACCAGCAAAAGAACTGGAAAGTCTACGGTGAGAAAGGATCCTTATGCATGCAATTTTACACACTAACATTCCTTTGCACTTTATTTTTTCTACCACGATTTTCTCTTCTGTGTTCCTCACTTATTTAGTAAATCTCTTCATTTTGCTTCTCCCTTTTGGTAAACTGCTTGAATTCATCTTTGAGATGATATGAGCAATACATAAATAAATTAAGATCCATAACGGGTTCTGTTGCAAAAATAGGAGAGAATTTCATCCCTGAGTACGTACTCATCCCCGAGAAATGGAAACGTCATACAGCTGTAAGGCAAATGACAGGAAGGAAATATAAGCACAGGGCCCGGGGGTGGGGGGGGCTGCTTATAAGTATAGAGAGTGAGCTAGGGTAGTACAATTAAAGGTGGGTTTCTTGGGCGCCTGGGTGGCTCAGTTGGTTAAGCGACTGCCTTCGGCTCAGGTCATGATCCTGGAGTCCTGGGATCGAGTCCCGCATCGGGCTCCCCGCTCAGTGGGGAGTCTGCTTCTCCCTCTAACCCTCTTCCCTCTCGTGCTATCTCTCATTCTCTCTCTCAAATAAATAAATAAAATCTTTAAAAAAAAAAAAGGTGGGTTTCTTTTCTTTTTTGTAAAATTTTCTTTACTAAGGTATTTCTGGCATTAAGCTGTTTTTACACAACACACTTAAACATGGGATATACCGAATTCTTTCTTTATTCCTCCCAATGCCTGGGGCAACGTGAAGATAACAGGCCATGGAAAGTGTCACTGTCACCAAGACTTCACGACCACCCAGGTCCTTTATACCAGGCTCTCCGGGCCACCCTACCCCATGGAATGCAGCTGTCCCCTCCTGAAAACAGAGAACCGTCCACTTCTGAACTGCTCAAGGTGCCCTGCTGACCGAGTGGCTTTGCAGCTGGAGAGAGGAGACTCTCAGGTCTCACCAAGGCAGGTCCCAGCTGCACCGCTCCGAATGACCGGAGGGCCCTGGGGCCTGGAGTGTGGCCACAAACGGAGGTACGACAGAAGGACGTATGACAGAGGACAGCAGGACCACGAAGGGTGTGCAAGAACCAGACACTGTGCCCTGCTTTATGTTCCTGTCAAAACCCCAGGCTTCTGAAAAGGTGACATACACCTAAGAGGGGCAGTCAAGCTTTAGACCACCTAGGAAAATAAGTCATGATCATCACCTGAAAGAAACAAGGGAGATTCTAAAAAGTGAACAGGCAGAGGCCTAATAAAAATCAGGAAATAGGCCCAAGGAGAATTTTGGACTTATCTCCTTTTACGTATGCTTTACAGCCAACCACAGCCAAGACATAATTAAATTTATGTACCTGAGAAACAGGACCAGAGGTGGGGAGAGCCAAACCATTTGTTTTTTGGACAACTAAGTAGGATTCCACAGGATTTTTCTTGGAAGAATCGCCATCTGAAGGGCTCTCGTTCAATGGGAATGAGTATTTCTGTGGACACATCCACATTTTTCATAGAACTTCCCGAGGAACACCGGTCCCAACTCAGCCTCTCATTAGTGGTGTGACTTGAAAGAAGTTCATTAAACTCTCTGTACCTGTCTCCTCACCTTAAAAATTGGGCTAATAACAGTAGCTCTGCCTGCAGTTAAGTGTTCTGTGCACACTACTTATTATTACCCACGGACAGAAGAATTCCCTGCTCCACAGGGAAGGAAGGGGCATCGCTTCTGCGGACATTTCCTGTTCTGCTTCATCCTGAGACGACCCACCACCACTCTTCTCCCAGCCTGGGGCCCGGGGGCGCCCTCTTCCCCTCAAATCACTCGGCCACGGTGAACAGCAGTAGAAAGTAACAGTTTCACCATCCACACTGCCTGCCTCCCTTCCTCGGCTGACAGCCAGGACAGACAGACTGTGCGTCTGTGGGTTGTGAGAGCCAGAGAAGTCAGAGAAGCCTCCGGGGCTGGCCTGTCCCAGGAACTGGACTGAACGGGCTCCTAGACCAGTCTGATCCAAAGGGACAGGCAGCTCTTCCCTTACCAGCAGAGCAGGGGGCAGGCCACAATGAGAAAGCCATCACGGCGTCTCCAAAACCTTAAGGAGACAGGAGGTCTAATGGCACAAGGCCTCCAAGAGCATTAAGTTAACCCAGTGTCTTCTACCAGCAGGGAGGGAGAGGAAGAAAGAAGGTAGCTGTGGAGGGGAGGGACACATGTGAAAGAAGAATCTAACCATGAAAATTTAATTTGTTAAAATAATGACCAGGGAATGACAGATAATGCACAAACTGTCTACGTGCATTTATTGAATACATAATAAATGTGTGTTTGAATATATATAACTATATATGTGCACCATGATAGAAATTAATTCCAGCTTCCAGAAGCATCACTGTTTGTCTCCCTGCTGGCAAGAACCCTGGAGCACAGAGGTAAATTTCACACTTCCGCTCGGCACTCCCTCAACACAGATCATGGAGCTTAAGCTACCCAGGTGAGCAAATGTCACAGAATGCCTATTCGGCGGGTGGTAAATTCCAGCCATCCCAGGGAAATGCCAAGTGGTCTCAGGTCACAAGTTTGGCAAATAGCAATTTGGGGGTGTGGGGGAGGTCCTAGTCGGAGCAAGGAAGGGGACAAAGGAGAGAGTGAAGGGGAGAAGGCCAAGCAAATGAAATGGGTGGCAAGATTTGGGAAAGGCAAGGCCAAAAATGCAGAGACTCAGACACAGAACATTTCTCAGGCTGCCTACGTGAAACGCAGCACCTTGTGAATCCAAGAAAGCATGCTTCAACACATATGACTAGAAGGGTTCATGAGCTTTCGTTCAGAATGACCTCGACAGCCACACTCCTGGTCCTAAGGAACACATTCCGCCTTGAGCACAGGGCTTTGGGAGCAAGTCAGCTGGCCATGTTACAAAGATCCTGACCATGATTCTGGCTCCTCATTGGACCGGGAGGAGCTCAGCTCCTTGAGGGTTAAGGGCTAGAGCTTACTTACACATTTGCATTCCTAGGTCTCGCATAATGCTTCATACAAAAAATTCCATAAATATTTGCCAAAGCAATCAATGGTCCAAAATAGGGCACAAACTCTGCAAATTTCACCATGCCCTCCAGAAGGTCTAAACCGAAAATGTCCAGCTGGCACTGAAAAACTAAACCCAGTCAGGACAGGGATTTTTTAACTTTTTCACTCTTCAACCCACGGGACAGTAGAGTCTTCCTCCAACACCTCCAGAACTGAGAGTGTTCAAAAATATTTGGCCAAATGTACTGAAAAACAATGAAGCTTCTATAACCTCCACTTACGGAGGGCGACAGTTGGAAGGTGACATGATAGGTGGGAAGATGTATTCCAATGGGATCCTGACACCACCACCAATCTTTGCACACGAATGCCCACATGGAGGCCTCTAGGGAGATGCTTGTCTCTTTAAGCCTTGAGGAAGTGAATCCAGTTACCAAGATATCTCAGCCTGAACCCCCTACAAAGGGAGGAAGTCAGTCCAGTGAGGTAGGTGGATGGGGGTGTCCAAATCAGGAGCAGAGGGAAATCACTGCTTGCATTCTTCATTATTACCACTGCTGGTGTGAGCGGTCGTTTAGATTTTAGCTACAATGTCCTTAACAGTCAGAAGGAACATGCGGACTCTCAACCTACATACCTACATAAGGCCCTCCCATCCTCTCCCCCAGAGTCACCTGCTGTAAAATTGTAATAATGGGCCTGGGAGTTGGTGGATCAGAGACTGGGCTGGTGAAATTCACAGAATTAATTCACAGATTTTTCCAAGTAATGAGGGAATTCAACCTTTCCCACTTCCAGCTCTCCCACGACCGGTCAATGGAAAGTTTCTGGAGGGCCCTATTGTAGGACCTGGTGGTTGCTCTGCGGGGCTGTAACAGAGCAATAATAGGAAAGCACAAGAATCCATTTAAGAATAATAATCACACACCAAGAACATCTTTCTTAGTGTAACTTTCTAAGAAGAAAAATAAAGTAATATGGCTTAGGCATGAGCATGATGACAGCCCCTTCCTGCCCCGGCTCCAGTAGGCCGGCCGGGGGAGGCGGAGTGCTCGGGCAGCGGGGTGGGCAGCAACTCCCCAAATCAATTTTCTCTTTGCTGAAGACTCTCGCAAAAATAAGGCAGCTGGAGGCCCCTTCCAGCATTCCTGTGAGACAAGACAAGCGGCCATATAAGAAACTAGGTATGTTTGAAGGCCCCAAACCTTCGAGTGTTAAAGAAATCAGACCACGCTTAACGAAAACAAATGTCAGTGCTATTTGAAGTACATCAAGGTTCTCTGGGTTAAAAATCTCCCCAGGGGAAGATGACGCGCTCCCTTGGAAGAGCTGAGAAATCAAGAAGACAGGGAGGGTTTCTGCAGCAACTTCAGATTATGGCATTTGATTCATTTCAATACCATAAAGCATTAACTGGAGTATTTATGGAATTGAGAGGAAACAACACAGGGCCAACTAAGAAAGAAGCTGCAAATGAACATGCGTGCGTATGAGCGCGCGCGCGCACACACACACTTGGCCACGTGCTTACACACTGCCTCGTGCGTGTCACCTCTGCATGCAAAGCCACCGCCACCGAGGTCTGCTCGCACAGGCACCAGGCACACCCAGCACTCGGAAACCGCGGCTGGGGCCCGCTCCGCGGGGACAGGGGTCGCGCGCCCTTGAGCGCCCTCACTCCGGGGCTCCGACGCCTTGACCGCGAGCGGCTGGGCTCAGCCCGCCCGGTGCCTGATAAAGGACGCGCGGCTCCCGGGGGGACCGTCCCCGGGGGGCCTGGGGGGCCTCTTCCGTGCCCCCGTCTCGGGGTTGGGGCAGCGAGGTCGGCGGGGCCGGGAGACGAGGCGCGCGGCGAGGGGACCCGTGGGGAAGGGGCCGCGGAGGCTTGCCCCCCGCCCGGCCGCGCTCGCACCCGAAGGGAGCCGCTCCCCCTCGCGCCCCGCCGGTGGCTCGCCGCCCGGCCTCTCGGCCGCGGCCCCGCATTTCCCTAAGTTCCCAAAGTTTTCTGCCGCGACGCAGCCCCTTAAACTCCTTCCGGACGCCTCCGCCTTCCGTGCTCCATCTGGGTGTGAGCGAGCGGTGTCAGCTCCCCCTGGCCGCTCACCTGGCCGCCCTTGACCCCGTGCTCACACGACGTGGCCGCACGGCGGCCGCGCACCTACCCCGGCCTCGCCGTCGCCGGGGCTGCGGGGCCACCGGGACCCCAGTCGGCAGGCCGCACAAAGGGCAGCCGGGCCTGGGCCGCCGCGCTTACTTTTGAAGTGTTTACTGACGGAAGGAGGGTGCAAGGTCCTCGAGCCTCTGCGTGCAAATTCTGCAGCAAGGCATCACCGTGCACAGCCTCGCATCCGCACAGAGCCTTTCAGAATGGAGGCAGCCTGGGCTCCCCGTTAGGGTCCCTGAGAGGCTTTCTTTGTTAGGGACAAAAGAGAAATGCAAACTTTCAATTCGATTAACAATGGTAATTATAAGGAGGATCCTCCTGCAGGGACACAGTTGGTCTCAAATCACCTACAGCCCTCAGAAATAAGCCGCCTGGCGGCCCTCTCTGCCCGGCCTACCAGTGCGGGCCACTAGGTAAACTTATTCCTCTGACCTACTGGCAGATTCAGCCCTGTCTCAAAGCACTACAAACGCAGAACGCTTTCCGCTCACACTTAGCGGCCCACACTTAATGAAAGCCAAACATCTTTCTAAATAGCCTCGCTTTCCAAAAGCCCTCCTGACAGGTAGGTGGGAAACAGACCTTATTTCAGTATTTCAGCTGAGGGCAATGTTGAACAAGTAACTCTCCACAATCCCAAGGTGAAAACCGAAGCCAAGTTTCCCAACTTTCTGGGCTGCTCCGTATGAACTTGCAAAGGTAAACTGCCCTTCCAATCCTGCAACCACAACTCTCTATTTTCCAAAAGCAATTTCCAGGCTAGAATCTGATTGCTACAAATAGAAAGGATGCAAAAGAACCATTATTTGCATTCAGTCACGGAGTCAACAAGGTGGATTAAACTGGGACTGGCCTCCAACTGGCCTTGTAAATACGATGCTAAATGCTTCAATTAAAAAAAAAAAAAACACTATTTTTTTTTCCTCTCCAGTTTGCCTTTTGCAATTCAATTTGATTGATGGAAGTGGCCTTAACACCAACCATAGCCACTATGGCATGAGTGCCTAGAAAAGACACCAGGAGTCAAAGGATAAATAAGAACTGCAATAATAATGAAAAAGAACTTTCTTCCCTAAACGCTCCACCTGCCTTCCATCCTATGAACCCAAAGCCTTGGCAGGGATCACGCGGGGGCTTGTGATCTATGGGATGTGGGGTCAGGTTCATGGCTTTCTAGAGTTGCCCATTCCGTGGACGTGGAAACCTAAGATCAAAACCTAAGATTAAATGACATTCTTAAAATAACATGCTTTGGAGGCGGCAGTAGGCCTCAGAACTCCTGACTCAGGGTCCTGCAAACTTTTGTCACACCTCAGACTCCTCCATACTTGTTCACTGTATTCCAACTACAGAAAACAAGATGGCTGCTTCCACCTGCAATGTCATTCTATTCTAGGGAACATTTCAGATTGTGTTAAGGGAATGGAAAGGAATCATAAAACAATGAGTTATGGAAAGAAAAAAGTAAAAAACAGGAAGAGATAGTGGGGAACCACCACATCCTAGCTCCCACCAGCGGCCCATTCTCTACCAGAAAGAGATGCCTTAGATATATGCCTTATTCTGGAACATGGCTTTCCATCAGGAGCCAATTTCAATTTCTACAGAAGCACCAGATCAAGTTTGAGTGGAGAACAACCATGAGTGCAAAAACTAGCCCAAAAAAGAAACAAAACCAAAGTTTATGCCGAAACAACCATTCCATGGCCAAGTTGACCAACATGAAAGGCCCCATGTAACTACCGAGTGCTTGAAGTATGGCTGGTCCACACTGAAGATGTGCTGTAAATGTAAAATACATACAGTGGGTTTCGAACACTTAGTACGAAAGAAAAAGTAAAATAGCTCATTAACAATTTTTATGTTGATCACATGTTGAAATATTTTAGCTATTTGGATTTAAAAATAGATTTCTTAAAATGAATTTCACCTTTTTCTTTTTGCTGTTTTTAAATGAGCCACCGGAAAATTTAAAGCATTACATTTAAAATTACATACATGTTTACTGAACAGCACTGTTTATGGGATTCCCATCCTAAAGCCCTAGGACTAAAGGGGGGACAGGCGGGTATGTTGGGATGCCTCATGCCAAGCTTTGCCCAAGAGAATGTTTTCCTCTCAGACAACCACTTAAAGCATTTAAATGCAGCAGGGTCAGGAAGCATTTTGGTGAGCCTCTAAAACCCCTGGATGGAGCTGGGAGAAAACCCAACCTGAAGAGACAGGGCCCAACTAATGAGAAGGGTGGTCAATACTCTGCCATGTGGTTTTGGGGAAAAAAACAAAAACAAAAAACAGTGGTTGGCATGTACTGAGCATACTCACTCAACTATACGCCCTATATTATTGTGCTGTTTAGTGCCCCCAAACGACCCTACATAGTATTGTTATCTTTACAGTGGAGGTGAGGACATGGAAGCGCTGTTAAACCAAGTAACATTAATATTACACGCGAAGCTAGGAACAGAACCCAGTTGGTTTTGCCTCAAAGTCCATGCTTTCTCTATCACACTAAATTGCTCTTCAGAAAATCATCCAATCTTTTTTGCTAACTGCTTCCTTTCCAGGAACGGGTCACCTGAAATTCAAGTGGTAGAAATTCATTCTTCTGATTTAAATTTATCCCCCCAAAATTTAGAGTAGGTATTGATCAAAGAAAACAAAAACTAAAATAGAACTCTAAACATGGAAAAGAGAGATCCCTGACTGGAGAAAAAGGCTGAAAGAAAAGGAAGGCTGGGGGTGCTGAAGACAAACCGTGGTGTCATTTACAGTATGACTTCCGACTCAGGGAAACAGTTTGGCCGTTCCCCAAAACACCAAACACAGAGTATCCTGTGATGCAGCATGCCACTCCTACATATATATCCTGAGAAACAGAAACAAACCTCCACACAAAACTCATATGCACATGTTCATAGCAGCAAAAACATACAAAACAAGCTAAATAACCCATCAACTGATGAATGGATAAACAAACTGTGGTATATCCATACAATGGAATATTATTTGGCCGTAAAAAGGAATGAAGTATTGGGGCGCCTGGGTAGCACAGTCAGTCTTCAGCTCAGGTCATGATCCCAGGGTCCAGGGATTGAGCCCCGCTCAGCTGGGAGTCTGCTTTTCCCTCTCCCTCTGCCCCTCCCCCCCACATACTCTCTGCCACTCTCCAATAAATAAATAAAATCTTAAAAAAAAAAGGAATGAAGTATTGATGCTATGCTATAGCATAAATGAAACTGAAAATATTATACTAAGCAAAAGAAACTAGTAACAAACAACATGTTATATGATTCCATTTATGTGAAATGTCCAGAATACACAAATCCACAGACAGAGATTAGCAATTACAAGGGCTATAGGCAAAGGGAGAAGTATGAACTGACTGGTAATAGGTACTGGTTTTTTTGGGAGGTGATAAAAAAATATCTAAATTTAGGTTCTGATGGTTGTACAATTTTGTGAATCTACTAAACCACTGAATTGTACAGTTTACATGGGTGAATTTCATGGTATATGAAATATATTTCAAGAAAACTATCAGGGGCGCCTGGCTGGCTCAGTCGGTAGAGCACACAACTCTTTATCTTGGGGCCATGAGTCTGAGCACCATGTGGGACACAGAGTGTACTTTAAAAAAATAAAAGATGGGGCACCCACGTGGCTCAGCCAGAGTTAAGCGTCTGCCTTCGGCTCAGGTCATAATCCCAGGGTCCTGGGATCGAGCCCCACGCCACGTCGGGCTCCCTGCTCAGTGGGGAGCCTGCTTCTCCCTCTGCCCCTCCCCCTGCTTGTGCTCTCTCTCTCTCAAATAAATAAAATCTTAAAAAAAAAACTATTAAAAAAGAATAAAAGAGAATAAACCTCCTATGTATCAAGGCTGTCACTATGACAAAGATAAAATTTTTCCTAAATAAGAAACATAGTAGGAAGTCAGGAAGAGGTGGGGTTGCCCTAAACTCACTTTGTGTTACTCTTCCTACTTGGAAACTTTGTGAACTGAATGGACGGGTCTATGTGTTTTCAGAGAGAAAATATTTTTAACTATAATTATGTAATATCTCCAGTTGCTGATGCTAAGAGAACACTATCCCTAACATATGCAACTTTAGCTTTTCAGGTAGTTGTTGTCCAGTTCAGGGATAATTAAAACCCTTTGTCTTTGTTCTTACCCACTTCTTTTTGTACCCCTTTTTTTCCAACCTAGCCCCAGCCTTTTTGGCCAGATACAGCTAATTCTCACTTTAAGAGAACAGCAAGAGAAACAAAAGAAAGCAAATCTTAAATTCAGCAATGTTTGTCTCTTTTCAGCATAGAATCACAGAGTCTTGGAATTGGCTTGGTCTTTAGGGACCATCTGGTGCAAGCCTCTCGTTTTCATGTAAGAAAACAGGGCCAGAAATAATAAAAGCTAACAGTTATTGACTGCTTATGCCAGGCACTGTAATTTACATGTATTACCTCATTTACTCCTCCCGGTGCCCCTCTAGGATAGGTATCATTGTTAGTGCCTTTTTACAGAAGAGGAAAATGAGGCACAGAGAGGTGAAATAACTTGAATAAGGTCACAGAGCTCAAAAGTAGATGTGGGACACAAACCCACGCAGTGTGGCTTCAGAGAACGAAGTCCTTAACCAGTACTATTAGAGTTTGTCCTAAAATTATTTAAGCAATTTGCCTACCATCTTACAACTCCTTAGTGGTAGGTCCCGAGCTAGTAAAGGTGCAAGGCACCCACCCCAGTACCCGCTTCATGACAACAGTGTCAGTGGAAGATATAGAGGAATCTACGAGCTAAACCCAAAAGGATGATTTTTTTTTTTTTTTTTTTTTTACCCCTTGCAATCTTGATTTCCACCAATAATTGAGAGATTGAAACACAGCTGTCACCGGTGAGAAGCTCTTCCGGGAAGTCACTACTGACCTTATTCTGCCATAAAGGGAGATAGGTTTTATAATCCTCTGACAGTCTATACCTGCACTTTTTTTTTCTTCTGGAAATCACTCTGCCAAGTTCTGAGAAGTGACAACTCCAAGATGCAGATGGAGCAAAAGATTTAACCGGAGAATTCTCCCCGTGAGAGATGACCAACCACCCAGGACGTGATTACAGACTAGTAGATGTGTTGTTCCCTTGCCCTGAAAGAGTTAACACAATGACATCCTATGAAATGGAACAGGATAGGAGTCCTGACATAATTATAGAAAATACAGCATCTTTTATTTGGATAGCTCAGGGAGCTCAAAGCACTTTGCAAATAACTTATTAATCCTCCACGTACTTTATCAATTACTGCATTCCGTAAGCCTCAGCAACACCATCTCAGGTAAGGGGCCGGGGTGCAGCCAGGGATGTTCTATTCCTCTTACCCAGGCACGAACGGCAGCCCATGCGGACTGGGTGCTCTCAGGGTCATACGAAAATGAAAAAGAGCTGTCTTTAGGGGCTGGACCTCGGACACTGCTTCTGTCATGTGGCTTTGGGGTGAATTTTTTTTTTTATATGAAAAGGGAAAGGAATGAAGTATATTTAGATCCACCTCACCACGTTCAAAACATAACAGCCACCATCCAAAAGAGGTTTAAAACCAAAATTAAGGCTACGTTTTCCTAAGGCATGAATGTTAATTATGTCTCCAAAGAAGCTGGGGTTATGCTGTAAATTAAAATGAAAATGCTTTCCTATTTAAATATGTGCAGTACTTAAGTCTGGGTTTGTTTGCTTGTTTAGGGGCATTTCTGTAATTTTGCCCACCACACAACCCCAAGTTCGTGGATGTCGGTAGAACGCAAAAGCACATGGCAAGCGTGGCACCAGCAGAGAGCTGAATTGCACAGGCAGGTCAGGCCCAACTGCGAACGCCCAGCCTCAAGGCCCCCAGCTCCCAACACCCACTGTCCCTGGGTCCCAAGTCTCTCTGTGCGTCCCTCTCATAAACCCTCTCCCCATTCCCTCAGTTTAACTTCAATCTCTCTCCTCCCCAATCCTCCCCGGGAAGTCACTGATTGTTAGAAGATTGTTAGAAGGCACCCTGATTGTTAGAAGAAGTGACACCAAACTTCCAATACTCTTGTTCTGTTAGGTTACGCCCCCAATGTGCTTTGCACCCTCCTCCCCACCAGAATTTGTCTAATCCACTCCTAAAAATGGATCACAAAAGTGACCAGACAGAAGAGATACTTCTCATCAGTCCTAGTGTTGCGCGTCTATAGCTTACATTCGGATCGTGATAAAGCATATATTGTCCAGTCACATGATTTCTGCCCAGCTCACTGCTGTGCCTTGAATGGTAGTGTTCAAGCAAAGCTGGGTTGCAACTTCCCTTCCCTCACTCCCCCCTTCCACACACACACACACACACACACACACACACACACACACACAACGAAAGAGAGAGAGAAAAAAGATCTAACACTTGAATTCACTGGTCAGCAAGAAAAAGTTTTTGCATTTGCCTGCCATGGATGAACTTCTGTGGAGTCACTCTTGCCACTTCGACCCAAAAGGAATCTGAGCAGAGGCAACCCTAAATTGTCTAAAGTTATTTCACTCCTGCTCAGCTCAAGGCCTCATACCATCAGAATTATTCCCCTGCTGTATACAGCAGTGCCCCTCTCCTACTTACACAAACACACACACAAATTGTTCTCTAACGTTGTAAAAAAGAGAGGAGTACCAGTCCCATAATATAATTGCTGCATTACAAAGAAGTAGCAGGCAAGAATAATAAGATTAGGTGTCAAAAGTGAAATACAGTAGTAGACTAAAAAAAAAAAAAAAAAACCCACAGTTCTATGATGGGTGTGTTAATTGAACACAGAGAAAAAAGAAAAGAGAGAGAACAAAAGAGTGTTAAGGAAGCACAAAAAAAAAAAAAAAAAACAATTTTTTTAACCTCCTTCGGTGATTTGATTTAACTTCAGTGCAGATAATTCACAGAGGAAAATCGGCTGAAAATGCCATAGATAGCTATTATGTTCTAAAATTAAAAACTATTCACAACAATTACAGCTATTCATTGCTATCTATAAATATTCTCCTTAGTAAATGGCACCCAATATTTTTTGTGTGTTTTCCTCATTTTTAAACCTGCATGATTTTTGACACAAAAGTAGAAAAAAAAAGAAACACTGGGAAATATAAGCAAGGTCTTTTTTAAGAAACGCAGTGTGTTTGCCTTTTTTTGTCTCCTTCTCTTCCATCCCATCAACCCCACTACCACCACACATGTAACACTCAGCCTATCGCTAATTTGTCAGAAGACAAGTAATGGTTCCTAAAAAAAAAAAAAAACACAAGAGAAAATAAGATACTGAGCGGTCCCAAACTCTATACTAAATCTCTCCGTTCCCAGAAGGAGAAAGCAGATGAAAAGCCCCTTCTGAAACACACATTGTTGTGGGTCTGGACAAGCTTTTCCTTGCTGTTGTCTGAGATTTGCGGCACGAGCATTTTGCAGGCATTCTTTTTTCCTAGCATTTATTTTAAAAAAGCAAAAGGGTATCAAAATAAAAACTCACCCACACTCTGAGGCAAGAAGATACATGGTGTTTTGTTTTTTTTTTAATATCCTCACAGTAATTTCTGACTTAAATACCTATCAATCAACTGTAATTTAGAAGCTGCTGCCTACTTTGGGTGTTGTGCGCATGCGTTTCTTTCAAGTTCCAAAAGGTTGGTAGGACAGTCTTTGCTAGCATCCCTACTTATTTCTGAGTTTTCCAACTGAAACCATTAACAAAAACAAAAAAACTAAAGGCAGCAAATGAAGGCCATTGCCATGCTCCTCTCAGAGTCCCGTCTTCCCGACATAAAGACCTAGGTGAGCCCAGTGTGTCAACTTCGCGTGAGAATGCAAACCAGCAAACCAGCCCACCCTACATCAAGTAAGCTCTACAGTGCTGGAGATGGAAGCGTGGAAATACTCATTTAAAGCAAGGGGGCTTGGAAGTAACAATAGGAAAAGTCCCATGACAATGAAGTAATGCCTAGAAACTGACCATCCCACAGATCTGGTTACCAGCTCTGTAGCAAGACCAGGGGGGAAAAAAGCCTCCTGCAACTTTACACTGTATGTGTCTCCAACACATCGACCGCAAGGAAGATATGCTGGCACAGGGACGGGGAGTTGGGCAAATCTTGAGGAACGGAGTAATCGTGCTTTAGAATCAAAGGCTTCTCCTCCACACACCAGTCATGGGTCCCCTACCTTTAGCACAGAACACTCAACATTCCAGGAGACATTTCTTCCTTTCCCTCACTCCTCCTAACACACAAGTGGAAGAAGAACAAGGAGGAAGGCCCTTTTTTTCTTTTCTTTTTTTTTTTTTAACTTTCACCCATGGGTGCCCTCTCAACCCAAAACCGAGTGTGCGCGCGCACACACACACATGCAGACTTCCCCCTTAACAGAGGAGCAGGGATCCTTGCCGTTTTCAATTTCCAGGACTTGATCGACTATGTTTTAAATCTAGGATCCTAAAGACAGCACACAGAACCTTAACTTAGATTTTTTTTTTAAATCTCCAGATATTAATTCACTAAGTGACAGAAAATTTTTAAGAAGCAAAATACACAAGCCAATGATAAATTACACCTTTCAAGTATGATTTTGACCAATGCCACTGCTTCCTATCACCGTAGTTTAGCCAATATGAAGAAGGAAGAAACTCTTTAACACCGGAACCGGATCTCTATTCACACCCACCCACTTTGATCTACTGCCTTAGTAGGTTTTAATTAGAAGACCAGAATTAAACACTTCGGCCACAATATACATTCAGGTGCCCTGATGGGCTTCCTTTTCAATAAAAAATCTAATAAAATGTCTTCAAAAATAGAGTCGCCTTAGCCTGGATTATCAAATATGCCTTTACGTCTTGATTTCTACATTTCATGAATCAAGATAGGCAGGAAAGCATACTCGATTAGAGACAAATTTCAACAAACCAAATATTCAAAGTAAATAAGCATCAGAGATCAAAAGAAAATGAGAAGGAAGAAAAAAAGGAGAAAAGAAACAAATAGACATGCACTTAGGCTTCCTGCTCTGGCTAATAGAAAAAAAAACAAACAAACTAAAAAGTGTGACAAACTGGAAAAGCTCTTTGATATTTGTATGCACCATTCATAAATCTCTTAAAAGGTGTTTCACAGCTAAAATAATGTGATTAACAGCTTTGCAGTAAGGTTAGGCTCTGGCAAGGCAACCTGGAAGTCTGGAAGGTCTGAACATCACTGCTCAGGTGCTTTGTCTAGAATGTTATGCACAACACAAATAACATTCAACAAAGGAGCTGCTGACTAATTTCACATAGATTTCACGACCCAAGTAATTACACATTCCATCAGTGGCCACATCTTGAAACTATTTATTTTTAAAAAGACAAACACAGAGAGCTTTCAAAAAGAAAGCCACCCTGTGTGCCCTCCCCCCCCCCCTTTTTTTATGTGTAACTATCAATGTATATCAACCGGGCATGCAATCATATTTATTGTCACTTTCATTCATGTCATGCCCTTGCTTATATGGTTTAGATATGAATTATTGACTGTTACACTCCTTGTTGTAAAAAATAAATAAATAAATAGGATGGCAGGTACTTTGCACTGCTCTAAAGCGAGCGATCAAGTCAGAGGCCAGCAGGAGCTCCCGCTTTATATAACCACCCCTTGTTCCTCATCTTTATGCCCTAGTTTCAGATTGCCTTTTCAACTCTTTCTTTTTACAAGGGAGAGATGCACCCACTTTGGAAAATTAAGGCTTAACACAAACAAACACGAGGATGTGGCTAAATGTCCTTCCCAGAGCATCTGTTGTTTAAGAACACCTCTGATTGATGATTGCTATTTTTTAATTGTTGCTTTAAAATTTAAATGCCCTCCTGGGATGTGTTGTAAGTGTGTGAGTCTATGATATGAGGTCTAGAAAGTAGAAAAAAAAAACAACAGAATGAGGGATCTCATGGCATGATATTCTCCCTCAACCCATCGCTTCCCCCTGCTATAAAATGACAGGGCACTCAGATACCGGTAACCTGACATTGTATGGCGCTTTCCACAAAGGTATTTGACAACACCGCTGAGAACCTTTAGCCTGCTGCTTGGTACAATCACAAGAAAAAAAGGAAAGGAAACTTTAAACAGTTTAGCCCCCATGCCCAACTCCAAAAAAAACGAGGGTTTTCAATATGGGCCAAAAAGATTTTCCTCCTGGAAACAGACTTTTACTTTCATATTTTTCCCCCAAATGCACACATCATTCTATAAATTTCCCTTCAGAACCTCTCTTTGGGCCCCAATTTCAAAGAGGCTGGTAACAGAGACAAGGAAAATAAACCAGTAATGCTTGATAATAACTGTCAAAGAAACTTGGTGCTTTTTCCAGGAAGCAGAGCTACTAGGGCTTCCTATTGGAAACTGCGATCAATCTTGACAGCACTTTTATGCTGAAATTTTAATATTTAAATAATGGGTTTGTCATTGCTGGTTAAGTGAGTCAATTGGCCAAAGAAAATGCTTAAATGTTGGAATCTCAGTCCTACCTGTTTTTTCTTTGATTTCACACAACACATTAAACAAGGCAGGCTTCATTCTGTGGCAGTTTAAAGCATGTTTTCTGCAAGAAAGAAACAACAACATAATAGCTTAGGTGGACTTTCGAGATCAAACTGCTGATAAAGCACAGGGGGAAAAAAATCTGAACATTTAGCCAAAATTATATCCCAAGCATAACTCTGTGGCATGCTTCAATTGTTTTATGACTTAATATAGAGTCCCGCCATAGAAAAAGAAATAATGTTAATTAGCAGGGATAGAGTAGGGATTTAACTACAGAACAGAACTAACCTAAATTATGCCCATTTAGGCGGAGTTAGGTGTTTTTTTTTTATAAGTAGTTCAATCAAAATGGAATTCTTAAACCAATAATCCTACCCAGGGCAATGAATACGGCAAAGCCAAAAGCATGGGATAACAGTTTCTATAATCTATGCATCCACCAAAGCCTAGGAGCTGTCTGCCTCTCGGTCTGTGTGTGTGTTTTCAAATTTAATTCATCCATGTGTTCGAATTCATTCCGCAGATGCCCCTGTATTCTCATAAACACAAGATGCTTGAAAGGTCTTCTGAGTAGAACTGTCAATTTATAAAATTTCAGTCCCCAAGTTAAAGAGTATGGAAATGTATTGCCAGGGGGCAAACATACCCATATGGGGAATAAATTCATTTCTCTGTGTTCACATTATGCCTCTTGTGTGCACACTGCTTATTTGCAGGTGTTGAAATTCAATTATTTACAATTAGGACCTTGCACCCATTGGGGAAAAAATAAATACAATTCTGCCTTTTGGATTGGTGATTTACCTGGTTCTTGGTGTGTGTTTGTATTCAGAATGCACTTGAGGAACCAAACAATACCTTTCCCTTGATTTTACTATGGAAGCACTTAGCAGAAGGATACTGTTTTGGAAACAAAATCCTGATCATATCAGCCATCAGTGAAGGGAATTCTGTTTACAAACTGAAATTAATGTGCAAAGACAAATGGAAACCCCTGGCACTCCAGACACATGCAATCCTTTAATTCTTGTGAAAGTTAAAAAAAAAAAAAAATAGACACATCCTCATGAAGAACAGTAACCAGAAGTCTGGTCTACATACTGTACAGCAAAGGAGCAATAAACTCAAAAATTCAAGAGTATCAAAATAAACACATGCATTGTGTCTAAAACATCAATGGTTTACTTTGTAAATAATAAGTGTACAAGAGAAAGGTATGGCTAAGGAAAGGAAAAACAGATCCAGTATTTGCTAAGTAGAGTTACATTGTTTAACCAAAAAGAAAGCTTAGTGGTGATTGAGTTCTCATGTGGGGTGGGAAAAAAGGTGGAAAATACCTCACTGTATCAAAGACGCCTTTGGGACGCTTTTAAAATAGTTTTCATTAATTGTATTCTTACATAGAGGCCCAAATGGAAAAAACAAACAAAAGCAACAACAACAAAAAGCCCCACACGGCTTCACAGAAATACTGCATTTCCACAGCACATCAATGTGGTTATGGAGAGAGAACAGATTTCCCTCTCCCAAAATTGTGTCTGATCTCTCTCAGCATCTAGGCCACTTTAAGGGGGGACCCGCCAAGCCACATCTGTCCTCAGTTGTACAAAAAGGAATACGACTCAACATGAGAAAAGTGGTAAATCTCCAGCCTTCCTGGCCCTTTCCACTTCACAAACTTGTTACTAAACCAGTTTACTGGTCTGTCTGAGTTTATTTTTCTGGAACAATGCAATGGAGAAATCTGTTCCAATTCTAAAAGAGATAGCCAGTGGGAAAACTTCCACTTTACGATAATTACTGGCTTCTCTTCAGATAATAAAATTCAGAAAGAGCACCGATTCATTTCTGAAAACTTTCCCCCATTTAAGAAAATCAAGAATAGTTCCAGTCTTTGAACATTTCTAAGTTCTAAGAGCCCACATAAACCTCAGTACTTCTGAGTTTACATGTTGCATGTGCTTACTGCTAAAATAAGGGTGTAATTCATAACACCCATGCTTTGAGCTGCTTCTCATTTTCTCAACTCAAATTCCTTATTTCCATAGGACAGAAATACATATAATGATGTCTTTTCCATATAACTAAATCATTCGGGTTATAGGAATTGTGCACATATTAAAAAAAAAACTACTTCTGAGATTTAACAAAGCAGGGTAATTAACTGTAAAGACATATGTGGTCATTAGATTTTTAAAATTCTTCCTTTCGAGGTCGGCCTTGGGCAAGCTGTTAGTGGGTTGCCACTAACTCTACATTTTATTCTGAAAGAGAATTTACTGTAAAATCCTAGAGTGGAGAACTGTATACTGGGCAGTGAATTAAGTTGAGAAGCTAAACAGCTTCTTTATTATGTTTCCTTAATAAAGACCTTCCTGTCCTATAGTACTGAAATATATGAAATTCACACATGCCTTCATTTCTATTTATTTGCATTCTAACTGGTCCTGAAAGAAGCATGGGAAAAAGAGCATGCTTGATTTTTGTCCCCCCCAACCCCTTTTTAAAGGACCATATATTCTGTGCCACGGAAGGTTGGTAAACTGACTCAAATTAAGAGACAATAAAGTTAAACTGAATATCTGTGTCGCCCAAAACTAGCAAATATGCCTCAAAGCAAAATTACGTTTTCCTTCTTTCCATTAGCTTTTTTTGAAACAGAATCAAATGAATGCAAAATATCTTTTGGATAGCTGACAAGTACTGACAAAGAATTAATCTGCTTTTTTATTTAAGGGGGCAGAAAGGGGAAAAGATAAAAATTAATTTTAGGGGGGTACGTCAAGAAAGAAAAGCAAAAGTCCCTGAATTAGGTGAGGAGTCACTAAATTTGCAAATAAAGTGTTATTGGGACATTTTATTTTGTAATGTTACTGAGTCCCTCAACAAGAAGGCATGGAATGCTGTTCAAAAACTTGACAATTCTGCTCTCTCTGATACTTTTAAAGCAGTAAAAAGTGCCGAGGGCCGCTTTTGGATCGGTTGGCAGTATTTTCGGCGTGCCTGAGTGTTTGTGTGGACATATATGAATATCTCTATATTCACACACACACATACATACATTACACACTCACACACACACATACACAGAGCCACAGCTCGGCATGGGCGATTACACTTTCGATAACAACGCTCCTTCCAATTTTACTCCTCCGCCATGTAGTTGCTCGTCAAAATGGGAAAAGGAATAACATTTTTAAAAAAGAAAGAGCTGTGCTGCTTCGGTTCCCATTGTTTCCCCCTGCGAGAGGGAGAAAAACAAAAAACCCCAAGAAAGGAAAAGAAAAGCCTCCATCTCACCTGGCCTGCGCCTCATCCAAACTCTGGTCTGTGATGGTCATAATTTGCTGTAAAATGTCTCCAATGTCCTGCTTCCTCCCGCCCTCCCCCTCGGTCCCTCCGGCCCCATCCTGCAAGTGCTGGGACAGGCCGGGGTGCCCGGCCATCCCGACCCCAGCATGGGAATGCATCAGCCTGGGCTGCTCGTCCATCTCCAAAGGCAACGGCAGCCCCCGGCTCTTCCTCTTCTGCTGCTCGGCTCGGCTCCTGGGCAGCACCAAGGCTTTTTATCCTTCAAGCTGGCTTCAGATCCTTTTCAGGATAAACAGGGAAGGGGGAAAAAAGAAGACCAAAAGAAAAAAAAAAATCCCTTTGCCTCTTTTAGAGGCTGGTGGGAGGATGGGGAGTGGGGAGGGGGAGGGGGGCGTGAAGGGGTTGCGGGGTGAGGGTGGGGATAAGGGCTGGTGGGGAAGGGTGTTGACTCCAAAAAGCAAGAAAAATAAACCACCTTCCCACTTGACGAAAAGAAATCAGAGCTGGCTTTTGGCTTTTCAGTCCGGTCTCCTTTGCCTGGCAGAAATGGGCTCCCGGCGCTTAAATCTGTGGCTTAATCCTTTTGCAAATATGCATTGATCGGGAGAAAGGAGAGGAAGGCAGGGGGATTGCAATGCAAACTTTCCCCCCCACCCCCCGCTGCCCCCCACCCCCACTCCGGGCCAGAGTGATCTCAAAGGGGGTGGGCTGTTGCAAAAGCCAGATCTCCCCCGGCCGCGGCGGCAGGCAGAGCACAGGCTCTCTCCTCCTCCGTGTCTCTGCAAACTCCGACAGCCCCGTCAGCCTCCTGCTTTTGTTTAGCTCAGGCTCAGGACTCCAGAAACACATACAGAAAAACCACAGCCTGCGAGGAGGAGGAGGACGAGAAGGAGGAGGAGGACGAGAAGGAGGAGAGGGGAGGGGGCGGGGAAGCCGGGAGGCGGGGGGGGGGGTGGGGGGGGGGAGAAGGAGGGAGGAGGGCGCGCGGGCCCCGCCCCCCTGTCCTGATTGGCCGTCGGAGAGAAGACGGGCCCTCCTCCCCCTGCTCGCCTCCCTGCGCCTCCTCCGCGGCCTCCTTCGGCTCCTCCTCGCCCGGCGCCCTGTCAATCAGAGTTCAGAGGTGGGCCGGGAAGGAGGCCGGGCCAGTGCCAAGTCTCCGGTCCTTAAAGGTGCAACGGTACCGGGAGCTCCAGCTCAGTTAATGCCCAGTCTTGTCCCCTGCCCCGCTTAGCTGCCGTCCTTGAGGAGAATGTGGCTCCACTTCAGTGCAAACGTATAATATTTACAGAAGAGAACACAGGCGGTGAGAGTCTACCCCCCCCACTCCTGTTTTCTTTTGCTGTAACATTGCAATTGGAAAACTGGATCCTTGTAAATCCTTAGACCTCAGGGAAACTGTTGAGAGCAAAAGTTTGTCAGCCCGAAGTAGTTATGAAGCACAATCGAGCTGCTAATATAACGAACAATGATCTCTAATAAATGGCAAATGTAATAATAGGTTTTTTAAAAAATCACAGCAGAGTTCAAAGTAATACCGAACAGTGGCATTTTTGTGGCATGAAAACTAAATTATGAACTATGAAACAAAATAATGTTGAAGAAAAAAAAGATTAATAAATAAGTCCACCAAATGAATCTAATTCAACATATCTCTCCCTTCTCCCTGGGGGAAATTAGTTATTTGGCTTAAATACTTTATAAAGAAATGCATTATCACAGTCTGGATCTAGTTTTTAATATAGTCTAATAAGCATTATTAACTGGAATAAGAAACGAACCGACGTTTATTGAATGCCTACTATGCACCAAGTAATTTACATGACATTTTATTTTAAACCCCAAGACATCTCTGTGAGCTATGGATTATGATTTTCACTTTACAGAGAGGGAACTCAGAAAGGTTAAATAACTTGTCCAAGTTCCCACAGTTTTTAAGTGTCGAAGCTGAAATTCAAATCTAAGTGTGGCTCTCTACAAAAACCTGGTGTTTCAACTATGCAACCTGCCTGGGTCTACCGGAAATGTGTGAATCACGTAGAAATTAGCTATGTGTGCATTGCCCACGTTGTTTGTAAAGAGACTTAAAGTGCTTTAAAAAGTGCTTTAAAAGATACATATTCGAACAAGGTGACTCAAATTGACAATGGGTAGGAAAGAATGAAAAAAGATTTAAATAGAATCGGGGGAAAAACAAGTAAGAAACTCCCAGCTGAAGTCCAATACTATACCTCCAGATAGATCACAGATCTGCCTCCCATCTTTTCATCAGGCAAGGTGAAATGAGAGATCTGACTGGCCACGCAGTCACAATGGGCAAAAGATAAAAGGGCAGACGAATTACTTAGGAAAAGCCCAGAATATGTTGAAACCTAAACTGTTCTAATGTGTAGCCAGCCCTATTCCCAGATGGCAGTATAGCCAAAAGAAATGTGTTGAACCACTGCAAACCTCAGTGTATCCAATCTGCAAAATGGAAGGCAAGCTTGCCAGGTGCTTTGAGATCCTTAAATAAAATGTTATTCTTTTAATCACACCAACCTCCTTCCTAATCATTATCAAACACAAGTTTGGCATGGGGCACCTGGGTGGCTCAGTGGTTAAGCGTCTGCCTTTGGCTCAGGTCATGACCCCGGGGTCCTGGGATGGAGCCCGGCATCGGGCTCTCTGCTCAGTAGGATGCCTGCTTCTCCCTCTCCCACTCCCCCTGCTTGTGTTTCCTCTCTCACTGTGTCTCTCTCTGTCAAATAAATAATAAAATCTTAAAAAAAAAAAAACAAGTTTGGCAACATAAGGAGCACTTATGAAAGGATTTCAAAGCAGTTCTTAATAACTTATTGGCATGAGGGCATGCAGTAAGGCGTATTAATGGTAATTATGATGCCATTACTTAATAACAATTGTTTTATTCATATACATACCCTGACTTGTAAACTGGCTTTTTAAATCAACACTAATAAAAAGTTGAGCACAAAATGATATCCTCAAATTGTATGTCAATCACAGTGAGTATCCCTTACAATGATGAAATGATCCCATCTTCAAGCATGAAAAGAAGTCAACCCAGATCCTAGATGAAATCAGTATGTGAGCAAGTGATTTTAACAGAAAATCTAATAAAAGTTCACCAGGCAACGTATTGAAAAAGGTACCATCGATACCAGAAGGTCATTGTCATCTAGGAACATTCTTTTTGGGGTGATGAAAATGTTCTAAATTTACATAGGGGTTATGGTAGCTCCATTTTGTGTATATACTAAAAACCCGAAATTTCTTTGTACAAAGAATTGTATACTTTATAAGTGTGAATTTTATGGTAATGTGAGTTGTATTTCAATAAAGTTTTTTTAAATAAAAAAATTAGGAAAATGAGAAATGTCCACAATAATAATATTAATCATAGTATTTATTGTGTTTGGGGTGCCTGACTGGCTCAAGTCGGTAGAGGGTACAATTGCTGATCTTGGGGTCATGAGTTTGAGCCCCACATTGGGTGTAGAGATTACTTAAAAATAAAATCTTTAACAAAAAATACATTAAGTGCTTTAGCATGATTAGGTGTTGCAGTTGACCCTTGAACAGCATGGGTTTGAACTGAGCAGCAGGTCCATTTATATGCGGATTTTCTTAAAAAATACAGTATAGTAAAGAAATACAGTACAGTACTGTAAATGTATTTTCTCTTATGATTTTCTTTTTTTTAAAGATTTATTTATTTACTTATTTTAGAAAGAGAGAGAGCACAGTGGGGGGATAGGGGCAGAGGGAGAGGGAAAGTAAGAATCTCCAGCAGACTCCCCACTGAGCATGAAGCCAGCTTGATCCCACCACCTTGAGATCATGACCTGAGCCAAAATCAGGAGCTGGACATTTAACCAATGAGCCACCCAGGTGCCCCTTACTTATGATTTTCTTAATTACATTTTCATTTCTCCAGCTTACTTTATTATAAGACTATATATATGACACATATAATAATACATATACAAAATATGTGTTAATCGACTCTTATGTTATTGGTAAGGCTTCTGGTCAACAGTAGGCTATTAGTAGTTAAGTTTTGGGGAAGCCAAAAGTTATATGTGGATTTTCAACTGCACAGGGCATTGGCACCCCTAATCCTCATGTGTTCAAGGGTCAACTGTATACTCAACATACTTTACTGATTTAATCACACCACAACTGTCTCATCTCAATACCTATGCTTTTAATTATTACTCTATAGTGTTGCCAAAATATATTTCAATATATATTTAATGCTATAGATGAGATACCATGTCCTAGATGCCTGTGAGGGATGAGAAACAGGGCAGCCCAATTACGGGGATTAGAAGAAAGCTTTGAGTGATCAGTAGAAGCATAGGTATTGGGATTAGACACTTGGGGTGATTAAATTAATAAAGTATGTTGAATATACAGTTGATCCTTAACAGTTGGCTGGGTTAGGGGCTCTTGCTCCCCATGCAGTCAAAAATCTGCATATAGCTTTTGACTCCCCCAAAACTTAAGTACTAACAGCCTACCATTGCCCAACATCAAATTTTTGGAGAAGAGGAGATACAGCAAGGAAGAGGAATTAGGAAAGTGTCAGAAGCAAGGGAAAGGAGAGGCGATTATGAGGAATGTTTTCAAGGAAGGGCCAAAAGAACTTGATCATTGATGTTATGTGGATTGGGGGAGGGATAAAAAATGTTTTCCAGCTTATGTGGGAAGAATTAAATGGTGTTAACAGAATAATAATTCTAACATAGATACAATTTGTTGAGTGCTGATTGTGCTTCAGGCACTGTGTGTACATGACCACTTAATTTTAGCGATGGGGCCCTTCGCTGTAACAACTCTGTGAGATTATAATCTCCATTTTGCAGATGAAGAAACCAAGGTGCCTGGAAGATGAATTACTTCACGAAGTATGGATTTGAAAACTCTCTTATTTGAAATGCGTCACAGAGATTAAAGGAAGTTGAAAGGAAACGCTTCCATAGGTGGAATAGAATAAAAATTAGGATCTTCTATTTTCATTAAGGAACTCCTAGAAGTAGATTCTGAGGAGAAATTTACACGCCTTATGCACTGGGACAAGGGAGGGATAATGCTTTTGTGTACCTTCCATCTCTCAATGGTGCTTCACTTGTAATAGATATTTTTAACACATATGTGTTGAAAGAGTGAAGGATGCTAGTCATCATGCTGTATTTCTTCACAGTAATACCAGAAGTCCACTGAATCATGTTTCAAAGACAGGAGTGATTATCAGATTTGGTCACTTAGCATAGTCGTTCTCAATGTGATCTTATTCTAATGTTTACAAAGTCATTGCACCATGTTTACCTCTGTGTCAAGATTTCGTTTACTCTGAGGATTCTCTTTCAAACTTCATTAGATACCCACTGGTACGTGTTCTCATCTTCATTAAGGGACAAAGAACAGGATGCAAGGAGCCTGGTCCCTTCCCCAGCAGAACAAATGGAAAGAGATGGGGCCCCAGACTGGTTACAGAAATAAATTCACTATCCCGTGGTCTTACATCATCTAAGCAGACACTCATCTATGCATCTCTATGATTATATCTGAATTGGCCTCTAGGTTTCTGTAACTCTACTGCCTATGTGGGAACAGAAATTGTCCTCCGCCCAAGAGTTCACAACCCCAGAGAGCAGCTCAGGCCGCCGATGGCCCCAACTCCTCCATCCAAGGATTCTTGACTTTCTTTTCCATGTCTTCTCTTACCCCTTGTTTCTTGCTTTTCTTCGGCTTTTCCACTCCCTTCTCTAGCTCCATTCCTCTTGCTCTTCTTCTTCTCCTGCCCGCCCTCCTCCGTCCTGTCCGCCTTGCTCACAGAGGCCTTTCACTCCCAGCCCAGTCCTGTTTCCTTGCCTTGCCGGGCAGTCCCTGAGGCAGCGGTGGGACCACCACCCTGCATGGGGCCCTGAAGTCGCATATCAGAGCATGGAGAGCCTACAGCTGGGAAGCTTAGCCAATGATCCATAAATGAGTTTCAGGAGTGCCATGAACCCTTGGAAATTATATACAAAAGTTGGTGGTACGACCTACCTGATGTTATTTTCGGAGCAGGGTCCATTACGTTGATCAGAGTCTCCAGGGGTTTCAAAACCCAAAAAAGGTAACATCTACTAGCCTTGAATTATCAAGTAGAGAAAATGGTACTTTCCTTTAAAGTAAACAATTTTTTTAACTTTACTTTAAAGTAAACCTTACCCTGCATTGGTCTGGAGAAACCAGGTGGCTCCTAGCAGAGGAGATTTTGTAGGAAATATCTGCCTCTCTTTCCAAAATGGAGCAAGCTACCAGATTGTCAACAGCCCATGAGTACTGACTATCGAATGATAGTCAATTTAATTGCAATGTCAGGGCTAAAGAGCTGCAGGTACCAACCCTTGAAAGCAAATCAAAAGGAAAGGGTGAGAGTCTGTCGTGGAATGTTGACACTGTTGCCTTGTTCAAGGCACTGGGAATGCAATGGTAGTAAGACAAAATGGATTCCCTGAATTCATTGAATTTTACTGTAAGATATAAACACGCAAATAAATCCATGAGCTCAGAGACTCATAAATGCTATGAATGAAAGAAAGCAGGGTCATGTAACATGGTGTTGGGGGGGGCAACATCAAATAGGGCAGTCAGAGAAGAGCTTTCTCAGAAGCTGACATGGGGGTTAATCTTGAGTGATGACAAGCCAGATATGGGTAGGTCCTGGGAAAGAGCATGGGGTCGGGGGGGGGGGGCGGTTGGGCAGTAGGGTAGGATGGAGGAAACAACAAATGCAAAGGTCTTGAACTTGGATTTGAACTTGAAGGAAAGAACACCAGAGAGATGGGAGCATAATAAGCAAGAGAAAAAGTATACAAAGGTGAAATCAGAGTGGGGAGCAGAGACCCAATCATGCGTGGAATTTCAGGCCATGGTTAGGACTTGGGGTTTTATACGAGGTGCATTTGAAATCCGCTGGAGCATGCTAAGCAGGGGAGTGACGATGAACATTTATTCAACAAAGATTTTTTGAAAACCTACTGCATGCTAGACATTTCCTAGTCACTAGTGTATATGCCAGGCCCGGCCTCCCCTGTCATGGAACTTACATTCTAGGGAAACAAGTAGATGAATGCAATAACAGAAGGAAAAATTCTATAAAGAAGATGAAATCGAAAGGAATGGCAGAAAGTGACCCATGAGCTACTTTCCACTAAGTGGAAGAAGAAATGGCCAATACAGCGGCCCTACTGGAGGAACAAATGTGCCTACAATATTTGAGAGACAGGAACCAAAGACAATGTGGCAAGATGAAGAAAGTGGTACAAAACTGAGGTTAAAAAAAAAAAAAAGGTAGGTAAGGTTTAGATCAACCAAATGAGAAGGCATTGAAAGGTTTTACACTGGATGTCTTCATCTGTTTGAGCTGCTATAGCAAATACCATAAATGGGGTGGCTTCTACAACACAGAAATTTGTTCCTCTCGGTCCTGGAGCTGGATGTTCAAGGTCAGGGCACCAGCAGAGTCCATGTCTGGTTGAGCACTTGCTTCCTGGTTTACAGACAGATGTCCTCTCATTGTATCTTCACCTGGCAGAAAGGGTGAGGAGGTTCTGCAGGGTCTTTTGTAAGAACACACATCTCATCTCGTTCATGAGAGTTTCCTGTTTATGACTTAACCACCTCCCAAGGCTCCATGTTTAAATCCCATCACACGGAGCATGAGGTTTCAACGTCTGAATTTTGGAGGAACACAAACATTCAGTCCTAGCAGTGGAGAACAGTAACATCTGACTTTTACTCTAAAAGTATAACTGGCCCCAGGGCAAAGAATGGATTGCCAGGTGGGGTGGGGATGAGTGGAAGCTGTGTAAGGAGGTACTGTGGTAGCTCAGGCCAGAAATGATGGTACCCTGGACAAGTACCAGAGTACTGGACATGGTCAAAATGATTAGATTCGGGATCTTTTTTGTAGGTAAGATCAACAGGACTCACTACAGGTTGGGATATGGAAGGGAGAGGAGGACAAGGAATTAAACTTATTTCTGGATTTTCCTTTGACTAATTAAATAAATGGTATGCCACTTACTGTGGTGAAGAAAGCAGCCCCTATGAGGTAACTATAATCATTCCCATTTTACAGATGAGGAAACTAAGTTCCAACAAATATAATTCCAAAACATGTTTTATCTACCACAACATCTTTACCAGGAGTCTGGATTACCCAGGTTTGATTGATCATTTGGAAAAAAGAACATGGATGGCAAATCAGGCAAATATTCTCACATTGTCTGTATAATGCATGCGTGTGTGTATGCGTGTGCGTGTGTGTGCGTGTGTGTGTGTGTGTGTGTGCTAGCAATCCCGCTGAGGGAGGTGCAGAAGCAACTTTCTCATTTTTTATCCCTGCCTTGATCTTCCCCATCTCCGAAAGCAGACGATAGTGGAGAAATCAGAAGACTCCAGACTTAAGACCAGTCTGTGCTGGGGATACCAAGGTGAACTTAGGCAAATTGAGGTTCACGGTGTAACGAAAAGTCATGGCTACTCAAATAATTGTCACAGATAGTCGGAGTGCAGAAAAGATTTTCAGCTACACAGATTGTGGACACAAGACTACACCACCAGAGTCCTAAGCACAAACACAAGGTGACCAGCAGAGTCCAGCATTTAGAGGTCACACAGCTTCGTGATCTCAGCCAAGTCAGGTCACTTATCTAAGGCCTCATTTTCACAACTTTTAAGATTTGGGTTAGGTTGGAATTAGATCACGATGAATGTTTTACTTCTTACTATTCCTCTTGGGTAGTATCTCCCAGAATCATCTCATTTTTCCTTCTGTCCTTCCCTGCCTTGGAGGCCACTAAATGACATCATGCTTTCCTCTAGAGTTCCTGCATCTCACAACCGTTCCAGATAGTGACCGAGTCACCTGCTTAAATATTTCCTCTTTTCTGTCCTCCAAATCAAACTTTCTTTTGCTTGAGATTATTCCCATTCACGCATGACTAAAGCAATTTATAGTATAAATAAAGTGTAAGTGTAAACCCCTGACATAATTGTAGAGTCCCCAAAATGAAACTTGATTTTCTGAAACTTTTTTTTAAAGATTGTTATTTATTTATTTGAGAGAGGGAGAAAACAGAGGGAGGGTCAGAGGGAGAAGCAGACTCCCCACTGAGCAGGGAGCTGCATGCAGGACTTGATCCCAGGACCCTGAGATCATGACCTGAGCCCATGACCTGAGCCCAAGGCAGACGCTCAACTAACTGAGCCACCCAGGCACCCCGTTTTATAGAATCTTAATTGTCAATGTATCAGTTATCTATTGTTGTGTACCAAACCATCCTAAAATTCGTGGCTTCAAATCACAACCATTTTTTTTTTTTTTTTACCATAACCATTCCTATTGCTCACAAATTTGCAGATTGGCTGGATAATGCTTGGCCGAATTTGGCTGGACTTACTGAGACAGCTAGGAGTTTGGCTGGGACCAACCTGGTCTAAGATGGCCTCACTGTAATATCTGACAGTTGCCTAGCTATGTATGGTCTGGGGTGACAATAGCGGTCAGGTCTTGCATTTCTTTTTTTTCCTTCTTTTTAAAAAGATTTTATTCACTTATTTATTTGAGACAGAGAGAGGGAGCATGAGCTGGGGGTGGGGAGGGAGGGGCAGAGGGAGAGGGAGGAGCAGATTCCCTGCTGGGGAGCCTGTCCTGGGGCTGGATCCCAGGACTCTGGGATCATGACCTGAGCTGAAGGCAGACGCTTCACCAACTGAACCACCCAGGTGCCCCAGGTCTTGCATTTCTTGTCATCCATCAGTCTAGCTCAGACTTGCTCATGTGATAGAGACAGCGTTCCAAGAAAGAAAGTGAAAGTGCATAATGTCTTGAGGCCTGAGCTCGGAACCAGCACCCATCTACAGTATTCTATTAACCATAGCAAATCCCAAGGCCAGCCCAGGTTCGAGGTTGGGAAATTGGCACTGCCTGCACCATCTCTTGATGGTCTTGCTGCAAAGTCACATTGCAAAGGGAGAGGTGAAGGATCGGGAACGTTTTTGAAGTGAAGAATTACAATGGATCCTTGACCTGGGGCGTCTTGATTGTCCTTACTTAACCCTAAGTGTCCTTCACTCCTTCTCTTGTCAGTCAGTAGGTAAAACTTAGCCTACCTTCTGATTGCCCCAGTAATACTGATGCAGACCACTCTCTTCTCCTGAAATTTAGCCTTTGTAGATCAGCACTGTCTCAGCTTAAGAATCCTAAGCACTTCTTTCTCCTATGTAAGGGAGTTGGAGGGAACCCTGGGTGGCTCAGTTGGTGAAGTGTTTGCCTTCAGCTCAGGTCACGATCTTGGGTCCTGGGATCGAGCCCTGCATCGGGCTCCGTGCTCAGCGGGGAGCCTGCTGCTCCCCCTCCTCCCCACTCGTGCTCTCCCTCACTATCTCTCTGACAAATAAATAAATAAAATCTTTTTAAAAAAAGAAAGGGATTTGGAGTGGGGAATTAAGGAAGATAATAGAAAAGCACTTACTGCTGGAGAAAACAGGTTGCACTCTTTTTTTTCTTAAAGACTATTTTTAAGTAAGCTCTACACCCAATGTGGGGCTTGAACTCACAAGATCCAGAGTCACATGCTCCACCAACTGAACCAGCCAGGCGCCCCAAACAGGTTAGACTCTTATTCTCAGGTGACCCTCCTCCCTTAGGGTCATCACCCAGCCTTCTTTTCCTCCATCTTGGTATGTTTGTACATCAAAAAGATCAATAGAAACTATACCCATAAAAAAAAATTCTACTTTTTATATTTAAAAGGAATATGTGGCTGGTAGGCCCAGCTAGTTGTATGCACCCAACATACATTCTTCCTTACTCACAAATCACAATTTTTTTTTGACAGCAATGTACCCGGTTAGATAACTTAATCTCCCAGGCTTCCTTGCATTTAGGCGTGGTTATGTGTCATAATTCTGGGCAATGCAGTACAAGAAAACATGTCTTGGGTTGAACTTCTGGGAAAGCTATTTTTTAGTGCTAAAAATGGACAGACTTAGCATACTCATGCCTTTTGCCCTTCCCTTTATTATTTATTGCCTGAGACATAGACATAATAGTTAAAGGTAAAGAGCTGTCTTTAGATCACGAGAATGAAAGATATGGATGGTGAAAGAGGACACTAGAAATGGCCTGGATCCTCAATGATTGCCTTGAAAACCATACTTGTCTTTGACTGCCTACCTCTGGTTTTCATTTTGAATGTGGTAAAATAATTTGCAGAAATCATTGTAATTGGTTTGCGGATACATGTACCCAATGCTATCTTAACCAATATAGCAACTAAAATGGGTCGCAAAAGTGTAAACTGATGTTAACAGTATAAATGACTAGAGAAGAAATAGAGAAGCCATTTTCTCCCCAAAACACAGATATCATCAAGAGTCTGTTGCCTCTCCTTGGCTCGTCAACTCTGGTTGGGCACTGGGTGTGAGCAAGGTATGGGGATCATGTAAAAGCAAGGACAATCTTAGCTGTGTGGATAGGGAAGGAGATCTCAAGAGAAAGGAAGTAAGCCATTCTGTAGATATCCACCATACCAGAACTTTCCTCCAAATGTCACACCAACAAGCCACCTGGCAGCTGGGTTGAACTCATCCTTCTCCTCTTGCACTTCCTCCTTGTCTCTTTCTCACCTAAGGGTATCACAACCCACCCATTCTCCTTAGTCATGCTTTCTTCTTCTTTAGCCCTATGGCGACTTGACTACCAAATCCTCTAGAGGATTTGGTTAACTCAGACCCTTCAGTGTAACTGGATGAGGGAGACAGATGTATATAGATATTTAAAATCGCTGCTCAGGGGGTGCCTGAGTGGCTCAGTTGGTTGGGCATCTGACTCTTGGTTTCAGCTCAGGTCATGATCTCATGCGTTTGGGATTGAGCCCCACCTTGGGCTCCGCTTTCAGCAGGGAGTCTGCTTGGGACTTTCTCTCCTTCTCCCTCTGCCCCTCCCTGCTGCACATGCACTCTCTCTCTCTCTCTCTCTCTCTCTCTCTCTCATCCTCTCTCAAATAAATAAATAAATCTTTAAAAATGAAAAATAAAATCGTGGCTCAAGTCATCTTTGTCATCTGGACAACTGCATTAATTTCCCAGTCACCGGTTGTCCCTAGTCTTGTCTTCGATCTAAAATTCTGGCCAAGTTGTATTCCTAGAAGCCAAAAGGTATCTGTTTCTCCTTGGCTTTAAAATATTTAGGAGCTTTGAAAAAAAATATTTAGGAGCTTTGTGTTTGGATAGTGTTCAAATTCCTCTGCATGGCATATTAGGACTTTCAAAATCTATCTCCATGTTATGTCTCCAGCCTCATTTCCTATTGTTGTCTCTGCACTGAATTCTGCTTTCCAAGTGTGCCTTGAACTTTCATAAATCTATAAAGCAGTAGGTGCTCAACCAGAAGGATCTTTCTCTGTCCCTTCGACAGCTAAACCCAGCTCAAATTCCTTTCTGACTTCCCCAGACAAAATTAATTATTAATTCTTTTGGGCTTCCTGTGTACTATTCACATAAGTCTTTGGTTATGGGTGAGTATCCACCCGTGGACTGTGAGTGCCTTTAGGGGAGTCAGTGCCTGAATGGCTGGCACATGGAAACATCTCCATGTATCTAAGAAAAAGGAAAGGAGGAAGAGCATTTCCATTACAGACTTTTTTCTTTTCTTTGGCTTATTTCTTCTAATTCACATGAAGTTAAATCTGTGTCATCATATACACAGTGACGTATTTTCAGACAATCATTCTTGGGAAAGGGATAATTCATGTTTCAGAAAGGAGCTGGACTGTAGAGACACCCAAGATCCCTTCTAGCTCCAAAATTCTATGCAAAGGACTCTTTTTTTAATTGCTCCATCAGAATATTTTAAAATCAAAAGTTTTGTAGAATTCAATTACATAACTAAATGCCTTGAAATCGATGAACTTTACATTCCTGAATTAGCACTTTGGATTTCAACAAATTTCAAGGCAACATAAAATAGTTTAATGGACTAAGTAATGATGATAAAATGATAGAAAATTTTATGTTTCTCTTCATTGCATCCCATTTTGTAAAGTCAATATCAAATATATAAGTTAGTAGCAACTATCTTTCTTAAATCAGTATTAACTATCGACATTAGTTGGGAGTAAAGGATTGTTTTATATGACAGTTCCTCAAATTAGGAGGTAACTGAGAGCAAGATGTTACTTATGAAATAGGGCAGAGAATGGAGAGCGAAAACACTCATTCTGCCTAGATCTAGTCCTCCTGTCTGGGCAAATCTGGAGTGAAGTAGAGATGAGAGCCAAAACACACACACACACGTGCGCACACAGGCACAGGCACATACCCCACCTAGCTCTCTCCCAGGCTAAGGTGGACCTCCATCATCCTCTGCAAACAAGGAGAAGCTCGTGCTCTATAATGGAGCCTTATTTGTGAACAAGAGAACTGAAATTTGTCTTTCCTTTTCACTATGAAACAAGACCCGTCAAGCTCAGTTCTGCAGGATTACAAAAAGCAAGCAGTTCTGGATTTCCACTTCTGGCAGACTAGTTTGCATCAGACAAGTACCCCTGACAATAACAACTAAAAAGGGTTACATCTGAGAAACCTATTTGAAGGCATTTTGCAAATTAGTGAGTGAAGACTGAAGGTCTTATGACCCGGGAGACAAGGAAAATTCAGAAAGGTAAGCCTCATTTTCAGCTCTTTTTTTTCCTTTTGAGTCATCAGCTAATTTTTAAGTAGCTGCCAAGAGGCTGAGAAACTGAATAGTGTCATCGTGCTAAAAAAATTATAGTTCAGGGCCCCTAGGAAGGAGAGTTTCCCGTATATACATCAGTGCTGCATTAGGAATAGAGATGAAGCAAAAAAGAGCTGTTTTATAGAAGAGCTCTCACAAAGCCTAATATCCAGATTCTATTTAGCGCACCTATAGGATGGATTTTAAATTGATCTACCCTGTCTATCTGCCTCTCGAAGTACATCCTCTCCGGAAGTATTTAACATTAATCTGAATCGCAAATTATCTCTACAATTTTCTACATGCAACATTCATCATTATTAAAAAATTAATAGGCATTCCCATAAACAAGGCTAAATGGACAAAACCTCAGAAGAACAATTGACAGGGGCGCCTGGGTGGCTCAGTTGGTTAAGTGACTGCCTTCGGCTCGGGTCATGATCTTGGAGTCCCTGGATCGAGTCCCGCATCGGGCTCCCTGCTCGACAGGGAGTCTGCTTCTCCCTTGACCCTCCCCCCTCTCATGTGCTCTCTCTCTCTCTCAAATAAATAAATAAAATCTTAAAAAAAAAAAAAGAAGAACAATTGACACATATCAGATCCACACAGGAGATACAGATATTAAGATTTATGCACCCGGATTTAAAAATATCTGTGATGCCTATGTTCAAGAAAAAATAGGAAAAAATATGGAGAATTTTAGTAATTTTTGAACAGAAAAATCCTAAGATTAAACAATCTAATAATGAAAGTGAATAATGCACTACAGACGCTTTACAGGCAAAGAAGGCACAGCTGAAGGGAGGACTATGAAGCAAGAGAGAGGCTCGGAAAACAGGTACAGATTGAAACACACAGACTAAAGAAGATGAAAACCATGGGAAAGCTCCTATGAGATAAATGGAGCCCAGTCACAAGGCCTAACATACATATAACTGGAGCCCTAGAAAGAGATGAGAGATAAATTTGGTCAAACGTAGTATTTGGAAAGAGGTTGGCTGAAATTTTCCAAAGCCGATGAAAAATGTCAAGCCAAACATTCATTCCAAATGGGAGAAATTAAAAGAAAACCACATGTAGACACCATGATGATATAACTGCTAAAAACCAATGAAAAGAAACAATTTCAAGAGCAGTCTGGGAAAATATAAACATTAGTTTCAACAATAAGATTGACAGCTAACTTCTTAATAGAAGCATTTTTTTTTTTTTTTTTTTTAAGAGTGACAGTTGTGGGGGAGGGTTACGGGAGGGGCAGAAAGGGAGAGAGAGAATCTCCAGCAGACTCCCTGCTGAGACTGGAGCCGGTGCAGGGCTCCATCCCAGGACCCTGAGATCATGACCCAAACAGAAACCAAGAGTTGGACGCCCAACCGACTACACCACCCAGGTGCCGCTGAACAGAAGCATTTTAAGCCAAGAAATGGGAATGATCATTGTAAACCACTGAAAGAAAATCAGGACTAAAGAAAGAAGGGCTGTAACTGGAAATAATAGTTTTCTAGGGATATTAAGGCAAATAGAGTAGGGAATAATGATATCTTATGTTACTTTTTAGGAACTGCGTAATAGGTTGTGAGCTCCAGGAAAGCTCTTCTTTGTATTCTTAAGAGTGTAGCAGAACTTAAAGACTTGTAGAACAAATGAAGAATTCGGAGCAGTTTAGCCTTTCTATAGCTGCTCAACTTACTACATGTGGGTTAAACTGATCCACTCCACTGCACAAGTTAAATGACATGTTTTCAGGTGGGCCCCACTACTTTCCGGTTGTGTGATATAGAGAACATTATTTAACCCCTTGTATTAATTTCCTAGGGCTGTGCTAATGAATTACCACAAACCAAGTGGCTTAAAACAGCAGAAATTTATTCTCTCAATTCTGGAGGGCAGACATTCCAAATCAAGGTGTCAGCACATCTGTGCTCCTTCTGAAGGATCAGGGAAGAACCTTCTTGGACGCTGTAGTTTCTGGAGGTTACTGGCAATGCTTGGCCTTCCTTGACTTACAGCTACGTCACCCCAATTTCTACCTCCCTTTTCATATGACCATCTTCACTTGGTGTGGATCTCTGTTTCTAAATCTCCCTTTTCAGTCATTGGATTTAGGATAATAAACATTGGATTTAGGGTCCACCCTAACTGAGTATGACTTCATTTTAACATGATTCTATATGTAAAGACTCTACTCCCAAAAAAGTCACATTCACAGGTGCTGGGGGTAAGGACTTCAACAAATCTTTTTGGGAGCAGAATTTAATGCAGTCTATCCCTGAACCTCAGTTTCTTCTTCTATAAAACAAATATTATGATATCAACCTTGCAGAACCTTGAAGGGTTATTACGAATGATAATCTATAATGCCTACGACCCTTAATAAATGGGTAATAAATTCTCAAGGCAAGTTTTAAAAACTAATATGTAAAAAAATGAGATATAAATATATATTGATAGAGTCAAGAAGGGGAAAGTGAATGATTGAAAGATCCTACTAACTACACAGTTTGATGAGATTCTGTCAATGAGGAAACGTCATTTTTCTTCAAGAAACTATAATAGTCAAATATCAGATGGACCACTGAGAAAATATAAGGACCAAAGAGACACAAAGGAATTTTTCAGCCCAGTCTTCCTTCATGTTAAGGTTTGGCACATTCCTCTTTGATTCTGTTCTCATCTACCCTCAGGAAGGTGTGCTGACATTTGGCTACATTGTTACATTGCTTAATTTATCTTTGCTTGGATTTCCCCTTTAATAAAACAAGAGATTCAGACCCTGTTTCAATTAGAAGGCAAGTGAGACAAAATCCAGTAAGACTGCCTTAAATAAATAGGGGTTTAATCTTTTTTACTGTGATATTGTGATAGAATAAAAAATATGTATTTGATCTTTGGCTCAATTTCCTGGCACAGAGATCTTGGAACACTTGCATTTCCTGACTGATAGAGTGATGATAATATCTTTGATTATAATATTTGGTCTTGGTGATCTCCATACACTCACCACAACCCCTAGTTTGTGACAAAAGATCTTCTAAGACCTTCAGAATCTCCAGAGTGATGAGTGTCTATTTGTATGCTAATGAGATGACTGGTGGCTTTGGGTCCCCAGATAGATTCAGGATGGGAGCTGGTTGCCAGAAAGATCAAGCATTATTGGAGGGTTGGAACTTGCAGCCCCACTCCTGACCTCTACACATGGGGAGAGGGGTTAGAAATTGAGCTAATCAGCAATGGCCAATGATTTGTCACCAATGATCAATCATGCCGACCTAATGGAACTTCCATTAAAACCCTGAAAGATGGGCTTCAGAAAACTTCCAGGTAGGTGAACACACGTTGGTGCTGGGAGGGTGGTGGCCCTGGAGAGGGCATGGAAATTCTGAGCACTCCTTCCCCCGGTAGCTTGCCTTATACATCTCTTCCATTTGGTTGTTCTTGAGTTGTATCCTTTGTGAAGCAAAATGTCTTCATGAGTTCTGTGAGCCATTCTGGCAAGTTATCAAATCTGAGGAGAGGGTTGTGGGAATCCCTGACTTACAGCTGGTCAGCCATAAGTACAGGAGGCCTGGGACTGCAATTGGTGTCTAAGTGGAGGGAAGACAGTCTTGTGAGACTGAACCCTTCATTTGTGGGATCTGATACTAACTCCAGGTAGATAGTGTCAGAACTGAATTAAATTGTAGGGCACCCAGAGATTTGGTTGGTGAGGGGGGAAAAAAAAAGTCCTCACACACTGGGTGTCAGAAATGTTCTGTGGGTAGAAACAGATTTTAGTACTTACCTAACAACAAAACCAAAGTAGAACAGTTGCTACCTTTGTGTCAGATGCTCACTGATGTCCTTAGACATCAAGACCCTTTTGTATTTCTGCTCAACTCGTCCTTGCATTTTGGCTGTTATTATCTTAGTAACAAGACAGCTGCTAGAACTCCAGTTCTTACAACCATGTTAAGGCAGAAGGAAAGGGGGAATCAGCAGTCCTGTCTTCCTTTATCAGTAAGATAATAACTTTCCCAGAAACTCCCGCAATGGGCTTCACTCAATAGTATTGGCCAAAACTGGTCATGTGATAGCAGGGGAGGCCCTAAAGGTCTGAAACACAATTGTCACATTGGGTAAGGAAATTATGTCCCATCTCCCGGTACATTTGACCACAAAGTCAGGGTTCTCTTAGCCAGAAAAAAAAGTGTGTGTGTGTGTTGGGGGGGTGGGGGGTGGGAATGCCTATGAACCGATAACTAGCAGGATCTCCCACAGTTCCCTTTTTGCTGAGGAACTGCATGTTTCTTAAACTTTAAAAACATTTTTTTAAACATTTTATTTATTTATCTGAGAGAAGAGAGAGAGAGAGAGAGAAGGAGGGGGGCAGAGGGAGATGGAGAAGCAGACTCCCTGACATGGGGATCAATCCCAGGATGCCCGAGATCATGACCTGAGCAGAAGTCAGACCCTTAGCCAACTGAGCCACCCAGGCACCCCATGAACTGTATATTTTTAAAGTTCCAAATGGTGGGCACCTTGAACCCTTTCAGGTTTCATGAGTTTTGAGCCACAATTTGGAAATGCCTCAGATATCTGTAGCTACCTGGAGAGATTAATTCAAGCCTAGATTCACTAGAATCTCTGGGCCATTTGTCATGCTACTAGACTCTAATATCTCTATTATCTTTAGCATCTAGCAAAGTGTCTGCCTTACAATATATTCCAATACATATTCAATGAATGGATAAACTATAAGAATTCCTGAAAAATCTGAGATAATTAGAAGGAGGTACTGCATATTCAAATTATGTGGTAAAGGGAAAAGCAGGCCTCCCGCAGAGAGGGGAACCCAATGCAGAGCTCGATCCCCGGACCCTGGGATCACGACCTGAACCGAAGGCAGACGCTTAACGATTGAACCACCCCCCCGGTGCCCCAAATAAAATATTTTTTTAAAAAAAGGATTGTGCTCCAAGAGTTTTTCTGATTGGCCAAGGAGTGATCCAAAAAGGCAGGATACTTCCTGAATCTTACAGGATAATAATATGCAATTCCATACATGAGCATCTCTAGAAATAATTAAGGGCAGCTTACTAGTAATGGGCTATCAACTATTAAGGTTATTAAAATTGGTCTATATCTAGGGTTCACGGAGGTATATGCTATTAAAGAATCTGCCACCAAACTGGCAAGGTAATTCTTGCATTTGAACTCAAGCATACCTTTGCAGTTATAACAAATTTCTGGTAGGACTCCTTGACATAAATGCATCATGTCTTAAATGAGTGGTATATTTTTTTTACAGTTAATTCTTCTTCTTCTTCTTCTTCTTCTTCTTCTTCTTCTTCTTCTTCCTCTTCTGTTTCTTCATTATTCATGAGAGACAGAGAGAGAGAGAGAGTGGCAGAGGGAGAAGCAGGCTCCCTGCAGAGCAGGGAGCCCAATGTGGGACTCAATCCCAGGACCCTGGGATCATGACCTGAGCTGAAGGCAGATGCTTAACCGACTGAGCCACCCAGGTGCCCTAATTTTTCTTCTTAAAAAAATTAAAATAATATATACACAGTTTTAAATGTCAAGTTGTATTTCAAGGCTTTTAACGTCCAGTGTTAGTCCCCTTTCCCTTTTCACCAGGGTCCCACTTCCCAGAAGCAGCGATAATCAGTAATGTTAGCTGTTCCTTCTGGTGTTTTTTTATATTTCCATATTTCTAAGTAGCATACCTACACTTAAATTATTGATATTTTTTTCAATTAAGACTTTATGTATTAATTTCCTACCATACTGTTATCCATTCATGGTCCTGGGCATTCACTAGGTCCTTGGAACCTGGAATCTTACATCCTTCAGTTCTGGGAATTTTTCCTCTATTATTGTGATTTGTAATGAGAGAAGTGTACCTGGTTTTTGTCCCCTTCCAGGCATAGATCTCTTAAAAATCCTTGGATTTTCCCAAGTGATAGGGGTAATAAAGGTGAAGTGGGCGGGGGAGGGTGAAAGGAGAGACTTGTTATTCATAACAAACCTATATCAACCACACCTGAATTTATGTTAATGAGGCAATTTTTGGACCTCCCCTAAGGATGGAAGGGAGCTGGTTGCCAGGGAAACCATCTTTGGATTTGATGGTTGAAGCTTGCAGCCCCACCTCCTACTTTTGAGGAGGGAAGAGGGGCTGGGGATTGACTTAACTGCCAATGGCCAATGATTTAATGTCACAGCTGCAAAACGAAGCCTCCATAGAAACCCTAACCAGTAGGGTTGGAAGAGCTTTCAGGCTGGTGAACACGTGGAGATGTTGGGAGGGTGGAGCCCCTGAAGAGCATGAAATCTCTGTACCCTTCCCACATACCTTGTCATCTCTTCCCCCGGCTTAGCAGGGTTGTCTCCTTTTATAATAAGCTGGTAATCTAGTACGTAAACTGTTTCCTGAGTTCTGTGAGCCATTCTAGCAAGTTAATCAAACCCAAGGAGGACATCATGGGAACGCTGATTTATAACCAGTCGGTCAGAAGCACAGGTGACCATCTGGGACTTGTGATTGACGTCTGAAGTGGGAAGTAGTTTGTAAGACTGAGCCCTTTACTTTTGCGATCTGATGCTAACTTAAGGAAATAGTGTTAGAATTGAATTGAATTGTAGGACACCAGGTTGGAGTAGAGAATTAGAGAATTGGATGGTGTGGGAAACCCTCTTCCCCTTCCCCCACTTTGGTGGCCAGGAGTATTTAGTGCCGAAAGAAGAAACGGACTTGCTACTTCTTAGATCATTTCTTCCCATCTAGTCTCTTTATGAAACTTTTATTTGTTTGGTGTTTTACCTCATGGTTGAGCCTTTAAATCCACCCCTCCCCTGCCCCTTGCTGCCATTTTCTTCCAAATTAATTTTCTTTGCTTATTTGTTCATTTGTTGGCCTTACTTTTTAGGGAGATTTCTTTAACTTTTCCAAGCCTTCTATTTGACTCTTTCTTTCTATTATATTTTTAATTCCTAAGAATTCTTTCTTATTATCTATTACATTTTTTATGGTAGGATTTTCCTCCACCTTGTAAAATACCTCCTCCTATCTCTGTGAAGATATTGAGTATAACACTTGTTTTAAAGTTTTTTATGTTCTAAGAATGATCTTTATCTCCAAATTTCCCTTTTATATTTGTTTGCTTTGGTCTCTACCGTGTGCTAGTTGGGACTGGGGCCTTGGTCTCTCTGTTTGCATTTATGAGCAAATCACTAAGTGGTCAATTGAAACTATGTAGGGTTGGCTCATTGGTGGGTTTCAGATGATGATCAGTCCTGTCATATAGCTCTTTTGTTGGGAACTCTCAAAACTCGCAAAACCTGATTATTTTCCCTGAGCTAAAAGCTAATCCATTTTTTTTTCCAGAGAATAATTTTTCAAGTTTTATCTAGGGGATACAAGATTTTATGCCAGCATTCTGAAAGTAAAGTAGAAAAAGGAAGCTGAGGTCTTCTCATTCGGTATACAGAACTTCTTCGAATTTTCCTTCTTTCAGAAAAGGAACGCACTTTCATTTTCCCTATAGGTGGTGCCCCCTTCCGCTGGCCCTCATCTTCTGCTGAGAGCGGCCAGAGGCTGTCACCTGTGTCCATTGTCTCGAAGATGGCTCTGGACCCTCACTGCCCTCCAAAAAACCTTTCTGTGACGATGAAAGTGTCCTTTCATGCTGCGCAGTAAAGAAGCTGTTAGCATGTGACTAACAGTAACTGGGCTTCACATTTTATTTAGAGTTAAGTAGCCACAGCCGCTACACCCAACAGTAGAGCCCTAGAGACTATAGCTTCTCCTTCTAGAGAATTTTAAACATACTTTGAACCCTACCTTCTGAATAAGAAGTGCCTACCTCAGAACCTCAGAAGTTAAGTAGTACCTCTCATTCCTGAGCCTTTTCTCGCTTCTGTACTGAAAATCAACTTGCCTTTTGTGGGCCTGCATTGAGCATTCTCCTTAACATCTAAGCACATTCTGGGAGAAACCAGAAGCCTGGGTAAGACACGGCGGATTCAGGTGTTTTCTATCCTCCATATGTTGACAAAAAACTTTTTGTCCTTCTTTGTTCACATCCTTTCCACCACACCATCCCCTTAGAGTAGTCTGAGTGTGGTTTTTGAAGAAAACTATGGGAAAACCAGATTGTATGTTCTCAATTGCTTTTAATCATTTATTTAAATAACTTACCCCTTGCGTTAGCTTCTGCAATATTGTGATCATTAAGAAATATCTATTTGGCCATTCAGTTGACCAAAATATATTTCTCATATTTATATTTGGTCTTCATCCACAGTTCCTGGACACAGCTTCCCCCCAACCCTTGGAATTTTCTGATTTGAGAGTGATAAAGGTGTCTTTTGTTATATAAATGAGAGTGACTTGTGGATCCCACCCATCGGTGGGGGCTGGTTGGCAGAGGGAACCACCAAGTAAGTAATTAGAGGGTTGGAACTTTCAGTCTGACCTCTGACCTTGCAACCTCCGGACCTCCCTCCCGACCTGACCTCCCAAGAGGGGAGGGGGCTGGAGGTTGAATCAGCCAATGGCCAGTGACTTAGTCATTGACTAGGCACCAAAGCCTCCCCAAACACCCAGAAGGATCGGGTTGGGAGAGCTGGGTTGGTGGATACGCGGAGGTTCACGGGGAGTGGCGGCTGGAGAAGTCTGGAAGCTCTGCGCCCTCTCTGACCGGTGATTCTCATCCTTCAGCAAACCCTTTACTGGAAAAGGTAAGTGTTTCCATAACTTCTGAGAGCTGCTCTAGCAAACGGAAAGGAGCTACGGAGCAGGTGGCTGGAACCTCCAGTCGGTGGGCGTCGGGTCGGGACCCCAGGTTGTAGGCTCTGTTGCGGCTTGTGGGTGGCGCGTGGGGTGGGCGCCGGGGTCTTGCGGGCCTGAGCCCCCAGCCGGGGGTCTGATGCTCTCTCTGGGTAGAGAGTGTCGGAATTAAGTTCGATTCTCGGACACACTGCTGGCTTCTGAGACTTGCTTGGTGTTGTGGGGACTCCCTTTCCCCACATTGGCAGTTGGGTCCAGGCTCCCTAAAAGAGCTTCATTTTCAGCTGAATTCAGTGGCGGGTTTCGAATTTCTACATCTGTGGCGTAGGAGGGGGCAATCTTGTGAGGGGTGGAAGGGAAGTTTGGGAACTCGTCCTAAGGCCGAGTTTGCACAGCAAACACAGGTTTCTAAACCGGACGTATGTTTCTTGGGGGTTACTGCAAAGTACGTGCCCACGGAGGCATTCTCCAAACTATACGCCCACGATTGTTACTTTAGTATTTTTTAAATTTCTGGATGCTGTGCATTCATGGAGTAGAAGCCACCATGTTTTGGGAATGAAAAAATTATAAAATTAAATAGAAACGTTGGAGTAAGGCTTAATATTTTTAGATGAAACTCTTGTGTAGCGTGTGTGTGTATACCGGTGTATTTCTTACCATGGTCATATTCAAAAAAGTTTTAAAGCCACTGGGTTTGGTGAACTTCACAATGTGTAAAGATTCATATTTATATCAGCTGTATTTTTGGCGCATATTTTTCTACTAATTGGACGTTAGGACATGGAAGATTGCAAATGCAAATATGAGTGTCTAACCCTTCATTGCTAAGAAAGATGTATACGTAATATTCCTCAAATTTTCTTCTGTATTGACCCTTCCTTGTTCTGTTTCCCAGGCAGAACATGAGAATAGGTGAGGTAGGTGAGCCTGACTGAAAATTTTGAGCAACTGAGAGCCTGGCCTGAGTAGAAACTATTCTTATAAAATTTTGGGTATGCATTCTAACATATATATTATTTTTAATACACTAGCAAAGTGTGTATATATATATCTACTCACACATAACATATATATTTACCTCTTCTTATGCATTAATAGCAGAGCATACATATTGTTCTGAACTCTGTTCATTTTACTTACCTGTATATGTTTAAGATTATTCTATATCAGTATATAGTATTGCTTCAAATATACGTATTTTAACGTAAGCTCTGCACCCAATGTGGGGTCTGAACTCAGGTCCTTGAGATCAAGAGTCGCATGCTGTCCTGACTGAGCCAGCCAGACCCCCAGTATTGCCTCATATGTTAATGGCTACATAATGTGCCGTTATCAGGGTAAACCATAGCTAATTTAACTTGGTCACCTATTGGTAGATATTTGGGTTGTATAATTTTCTCATAACAGACAAAAGTTGAAATGAATAGTTTTTATACACATCGTCTTGCATATGTGCATTTTTTTTGTGGCATGAATTTTTAAATTTGGACTTACTGGGTCAAAAGATATTTTTAATTTGGACAGATACTGCCATAATCTATTGCCCTCCATGGAAGTTGTATCAATTTTTAATTTCACCATCAATGTTTGGGAATTTGTTTTCCTCCCCCTCTTACTACCTCAGTGACATTAACATTAGTCTTTACGATCTTTGCCAAACTGATGGGTCAAAAAATGATATCTTAGTGTAAACCTAATTTGTAGTTTTCATATAATGAATGGACTGAGTGTTATAGCTCGGGTTTAAGCCATTTGTATTTCTTTTTAGTTGAATTCCTTATTAATATCCTTTGCTCATTTTCTTTTAGATTGCTATTGATTTGTAGGAGGTTTTTATACTTTGAGAAATTAATCCTTTGTGATCTAATTTGCAAATACTTATTCCAGTTTTTCATTTGTCTTTTGGTTTTACTTGTGGTTTTTTGCCATACAGAAAAGTTTTATATTGTCAACTTTATCAATATTTTATTTTAGGCATTCTGGGGATTTTAGAAGAGTCTAAAAGGCTTTCATAAGGAGAGTGTAGAGCATTGTTCCACTGTCTCTTAAAACATTTTTTTTTTTTTTTGGTTTGTTATCCTGACACGTATTTGAGATATGGATCCAACTTAATTTTTTTCCAAGTAGGTAGTTGTTCTAGATTTGTATGCATATAATAAAACAGTCCAAAATATATAAAACAAATATTTTTAAAACTACAAGGAGAAATAAACAAATGCACAATCTTGGGCAGTGATTTTTAACACATTTTCTTAACAACTGATAGATCAGATATTTAAAAAGCCTAATAAAATGAATGGATTTCTAGCAAGACTGATCAAAAGAAAAGGAAGAAGTCACAAATAATCACTGTGAGGAATTTTAAAAAGTGTTATCAATATAGATTAGCAACTAAAATAAGGGGATCTTGTGAATAGATTTGCCAATAATGAAGTAACAAATTTCTAGTAAATCAAATTTACTAAAGTGGCCACAGAGTGAAACTGAGAATCTGCAAAGTCCTATAACTGTCAAAAAATTGAATCTGTAATTAAACACTTTTCCACAAAATAAGTTTCAAGTTCAGAATGCTTTACTGTTGTGTTTCTGCATAACATTCAAAGAACAAAGAACACCAGTCTCATACATACTCTTTCACAGAATAAAGAAAAAAAAGTAACACTTTATAGCCACTATAACCTTGATATCAATAATCTACAAAGCTATTATGTGAAATAAAATAGATAGGCCTACCTCTTTTATCAATGTAGATGTAAAAATCCTAAACAACTTATACTGTCAACAAACCAAATCCTTCAATATGTAAAAAGGGTACACATTATGAATGAGTTGAGTTTATTTCACTAATACAGGGTTCATATAATATTCAAATATTAATATAGTTTGACATGTCAGTGGAATAAAGGAGAAAAATGATAGTGTTAACTGAATAGATTGTAGTAAAGGCATGTAATAGAATCCAACATGCATTCATGGCACAAACTTTTTATAAACTAGGAATACCCAAGAGAGTATTTTTAATCTGGTCAAAATTGTCTATAAAAACTTACAAATAAGGGTGCCTGGGTGACTCAGTGGTTAAGCTTCTGCCTTCAGCTCAGGTCATGATCCCAGGGTCCTGGGATCAAGCCCCGCATCGGGCTCCCTGCTCGGCGGGAAGCCTGCTTCTCCCTCTCCCACTCCCCCTGCTTGTGTTCCCTCTCTCACTGTGTCTCTCTGTCAAATAAATAAATAAAATCTTAAAAACAAAACAACCCTTACAAATAACTAGTGATGTACTATGTGCTGGCTAATTGAATTTAAATAATATGAAAAAAGAAAAAAACTTACAAATAACACGATTCTTTTTTTTTCCCCCCACAAACATGATTCTTAATGGTTAAGTGTTGAAAATTTTCACTTGAGATCAGGAACAAGACAAAGATCCTAATATCCAGACTTATATTCTGCTTTTCACGGTAAGTTCTATCCGGTGGCATGAGAAAAGAAAAAAAAAAAAAGTGAATATTAGATGCAATAAATAAACCTGTCATTGTTTGTAAATGGTATGTATATGTAGTAATTGCCAAAGAATTCACAGATAAATTATTAGAATTGATAGGTGAATTTGGCAAGTAGAAGCTCACAAAACAAAAATATTTCCCTAATCAATTATAAACAGAAACTAAAATATTTTAAAAGTTACCATTTATAATATTTAAAGTTGTGATATTTTGGTATCATCAAAAATATAAAAAACTGATTAACAAATCTAACCAAATATGTCTGAGATCTCTATACAGAAAATTTTAAATCCTAGTTAACGGAAATTTAGAAAGATTGTAATAGAGACATATACCATGCTTTCAGATTAGAAGATCTAATATTTGGAGATGTCGATTCCTTCTTTTCTGATCTATACAATCAATACAATTTTAATAGGATATTTTGAGGAACTTCACAAGCTGATTCTAAAATCTACATGGATACGCAAAGGACCAATGAGACAAAACAATCTTGAAGAGAAAGGAGGATTTGCTTTACCTTACATCAGATTAGTTAAACTAATTTATACAATATAGTATTGGTACAAGGACAACCAAATAGAAAAATAGATGAAACAGTACACCTAGCCAAATAGATATGAAATCTCAATTTATGAGTGTTGGCCCTCCAGAACTCTGGTGAAAGGGTTGTCCTCTGCATGTGTAAGCTGAGACGCTTACCTATTCATATGGGAAAGTCATGAAAATCTACTTCTCACTACAGTTATTCCAGGTAGACTGTGCACCTAAATGTGAAAAACAAAACAATAAAGTTACTAGAAGATAATATAGGAACATACCTTCCTAGACTTAGTATAGGGAAAGATACTTTAAACAGGTTACGACATCTACTCCAGAAACCAATGTTGCACTGTATGTTAACTAACAAAATTACAAACCAGCAAAGCTTGTTACAACAAGGGCTAATCACAAAGGAAAAGATGGGTCAATTTGACTATATTAAAATTAATAAGTTCTATTTATCAAAGAACAGTTAAGAGATTAAAAAGGCAAGCTGTTCAGTGGGAGAAGATATTTGCAACACATAAAAGCTATTTTAAGAAAATATTTTAAAAACCTCTACAAATTAATAAAAATGAGCAGACTATCCCATATAAAAATGGTCAAGAAACTTAAACAGACATGCTACCAAATAGGATATCTAAATTGTTAGTAAACATGAAAATATGCTCAATCTTACTACTAATTGGGGAATAGAAAAGTAAAACTGCAATATGATACTGCCACATAACTTCTAGAATGTCTATAATTTAAAATACAGACAGCACCAAGTGCACTGAGGTTGTGGGGAAATTGGAGCTCTCATACTTTCTTGGTGGGAGTGTCCGTTAATACACATACTTTGGGGTGCCTGGGTGGCTCAGTCGTTAGGCGTCTGCCTTCGGCTCAGGTCATGATCCCAGGGTCCTGGGATCGAGTCCCACATTGGGCTCCCTGCTCAGCAGGAGGCCCGCTTCTCCCTCTGCTTGTGTTCCCTCTCTCGCTGTGTCTCTGTCAAATAAATAAATAAAATCTTTAAAAAATAATACGCATACTCTGGAAAGCATCATTTACTAAAGCTAAATATGCACACACCATAAGATCTGGCAATTTCTAGTATATATTTAACATAGTGTATGCATATGTGTATCAGCAGATGTACAAGAATGTTCATATCTGTGCTATACACCAGAGCCCCACCTTGAAAACAATCCAAATGTCCAAACAATAGAATGGGTACATATATTGGTGTTTGCCTACATTGGAATGTTATATGGTCATAAAAATTCATGCACTACCGCTATGTACAACAACATGGCGGAATCTCCTAAAGATAAAGTTGATAAAAGGGATCAGATATATAGAATAGCATTTATATGAAGTTCAAACTGAAAATCTCAAATAAACTAGAGATATACACTTAAAAATTATAAGAAAAATGACAAGATGTGAGGACCACAAAAGTTAGGATAATTGTTATCTTTAGTGGAGAGAAACAGAGTTATGATGTGAAGGGGTACATAAGGGCTTTGGGCTACTGAATCTATTTCTTGTCTTGGGTGATGGTTACACAGTGTTGACTTCATAAAAACATAATTCAGGGGGCACCTGGGTGGTGCAGTCTGTTAAGCGTCCGACGCTTGGGTTCTGCTCAGGTCATGAGCTCAGGGTTGTGAGATCGAGCCCCATGTCAGCTTCCGTGCTCAGCACAGTCTGCTTAAGATTCTCTGTCCCTCTCCTTCTGCCCCTCCCTTCTTCAAATACATAAAAAAATCTAAAACAAAACAAAACAAAACAAACCCATAACAACTCATTAGGTCATGTTTTTGTGGTTTGTACATTTTCATGGAAATGTAATATATTGAATAGTAAAGCTATATAAAAGAGGAATGCGTTTTCCATCCTCTTTTATGTGTTACACAGTAACTAAGTCGTGTATGCAACCAAAATAGAAATTTCATATAATAATACCTTTATTGTGCGTGATATACTCTGATATATCTGATTCTCTTCTATTCTCTTCCATCTCCATTAAAAAAAAAATTGCTGGCCATAAATCACACTAAACTGATTTAATGATTTGCAGTTTGAAAAATATTTGTCTTGGGGCGCCTGGGTGGCTCAGTCGGTTAAGTGTCTGCCTTCGGCTTGGGTCATGATCCCAGGGTCCTGGGATCGAGCCCCACATCGGGCTCCCTGCTCAGCGGGGAGCCTGCTTCTCCCTCTCCCCCTCCTCCCCACTCGTTCTCTCTCTCTCTCTCTCTCTCTTTCTCTCTGTCAAATAAATAAATAAATAAAATCTTAAAAAAAGAAAAGAAAAACATTCTTCTAGTCATTAAAAAACTCCTGGGATTTTTGGTGTGGCGATTGGGAATTCCACATTGGTTTTAGAAATGACCCATCTGTCTCTATCAGGGGTGCTCACTGTCAGCACCATTGGGGTTTTGGGCTGGATACTTCTCTGTTGCAGATGGCTGTCTTGTACGCTGGAGGACACTTAGCACCGTGCCCGGTCGCTACTTACCAGATGTCAGTAGCACCACATGCCTCCAGTTGTGACACCTTCGAAGGCAAAATCACCTCCGTTGAGAACCACTATTCTAGAGGCTCTTTACTTAACTTTTTAAACTTGGCTATGCCTTTATGAAGAATCCTTGTTAGCATTTCTCAAACATCAGTGCACATTAGCATCACCTTGATGTTCTGTCTGAGAAGTAGGTTGGAATCTGCCTTTTTAACAAAGATCCCACATGATTCTGATTCAGGGGTTTCTAAAGATCATACGTTGAGAACCTTTGCCCTAAGATGACTGCAGTCTTGAATGAAAATTCCCTTGGAGCTATTAGAACACTCCAGAGAGACTAGTTTTCAAGGGACAGGTCAATGCATTGGAAGAAAACAAATATCTGCTGGTAAGAAATCACGCAGACCACCCCAGATCTCTTTCTGGGGCAAATCTAGGACAAACACTAGTGAAATCACAGCAGCCGGGTCTGTTCTTTGTGTCACTGTTCTGTGACGTGTTTGGAGCTCTCCGGGGCATTGCCCTGGAACTGGAGAAACTGAGTCTGACCTTTCTGAGTCCATGAATCTCCTGAAGCTCACACGGAGGAATGAAACAGTAAAGACAGCCAAGGCATGGCCGATTTCTTCCTGCCTGATAGAGAAGCTAAAATGCCTCCCCATACTTCAGATTTTTTTTTTTTTCATCCCAGTTAATTGTTCTTCCTAAATTGAATGATCTATTTTTGGAACTAAAAGAGATGCAGTGTAGAGAGAAAGGAACTGACAAAGCCCAAGGCAGAGAAGGGAGGTAGTCAGAGGAAAAGGGGGGATGAGAGGGGACCCTGTCTGCATCCATCTTCCCCACAGCAAGCGCATCAAGTGAAGAGGAAGGCCATTCTCTTCCTGGGAGCAGGGGGCCAAGACACGAGGGGGCTGGAAGTTTTGCTTCAAAAATGAGGAACACGTGAAATGGGAAAATGTAACATTCTGGGGAGAGTTGTGACCTGGAGGCCTAGGCCTTACAACGCCATTGGCTTTTACCTTAAAGCTGAACAGTGGGTGGGCATGTTCTTCTCACTGAATCACAAGATGAGAAAAACCTGCTCCTTTACCAGATTTCTTACTAGAAATTTCCTTGAAAAGCACTGTGGCCTTAGTCCTGAGAATGTGGAACTGTGTCATGGATGTGATTCCTCGACTAGCAGGTCTTCTGTCCACACGCACACCTGATGGGGCACCTAGGCTCACAGGTGTGTGCAGTTCTCACTCATGCGGACCTGGAACTGACGTCCACCTTTGCCAACCCTTTAGCTATTATAAAAAATGCATTTGAAAAGAGAGCCAGCAAACATCATACCTAACTATTGGTGTGGATCTCAGCGTCTTGCATGTTGCTCCTTCCGTAAATACATTTTTTTTGTTAACTCCAGTGAGGATTTCTGATCCTCCTTCAGATGGAACGTCATGCTCAGAGCTTTGGAGCACGCCTCCACTAGCCATTTCTGCTGCTTCTCCTCTCCAGGCATTTCGATTGCAGTTACATCTTTAAAAGACTCTCTTTTATGCTTTTAAATGTTTAGCAAAACTACAAAGCCGAACACACATCGTTTTCTTCAAAACACATAAACATTTTGGCTTGCAAAAGAGACGACTCCAAAGACATCCAGCTCAACTTTAAAATGCATGAGAAAAGCAGAGAGACCTTTCAGACTCCCATAAGATCACGCCATTCTTTTCACCCCTATTTTAACAATACATGTAGTTCACTCCTGAGATGATTCAAGGAAGGGAAGGAAGGAACTGCCAACCACTGGCTACACTTGCCCTGTCCTGCCATGAGGTATCAGGAGAGGAGCTCCTTGGCTGCCCGTGGCATCAATTTTTCCCATTCTCCTGCCATTTCTGTCCAAGCATCTAGTGGGTAGCGCATCCATATTTTTCTGCATGTTTGAGCATTGAATTTCCATCCACTTGAACAGGAGACTCTAACATCAGGGGGGTGGCTAATGGAGCATGGGGAGAGAAAGAGAGCATCGGGGGAATGATAGCATTCAACCAGATAGGCTATGCGGATCCCTCCATGCCAGGTAATAACACAAAAGTTGTAGGATTGAAAGATCCTCGCTTTCCTCCTCGTGTTTGTAAATGTACAGTCTGATCAAGTAAGCCTCCATTTGATTCTAGATAGCTTCTAACAGAGGTGAGGTCCCATAGTGCAGGGGCCAAAAATGTGAATTCTGCAGCTGGCATGCCTGGGTTGAGATTTTGGCTTCATCTGGAATGGTGCAACCTTGGGAAACTGAGTGACCTTGAGTCAATGACAACCCCTTTATGCACATTTACTCATCTGTAAAATCAGAATAATGGTAGTATGTGTCACTAGGCTATTGTGAGGATGAAATGTGTGGTTGGATGTAAAAATAGTTAGAATGGTTCCTGTCTATTAGGAAAAATAGAAGTTACAATGGTTGGTGTTACCAGTATTAGTATTATTTCTTTTATGCATTCATAATCACTGACAGTGATGGGGTGGGTTGGATTCTAGCAAATTCTGGAGAGAAATATCAGCAGTCAGGGAGGGGTGCTGCCCCTATCCACAGGTATTGAGATAGCTCACACTCTGAGTAACGCTGTCAAATCCTTCCAGGACCTCTCTGGATTTTGTATTTCCAGAATGATCCTGGGGAGTGTTACAAAGAGTACTCATCTGGATTTAAAGGTGGACTATTTTTTCTAGAATTGCCCTGTGACATTCTATTTTGAGGTTTTTTGTTTTTTTTTTTCTTTCTGAGGAGACTTAACGGGAGTAAGAAATGGAAATATTTCTGGTTATTTGAATGTGGGTTCCTTTTGGCCAGGAGTTCGGTGTTATTTTTGGTACTTTGGTTGTCGAATCTACCATTAATTGAACGATCCACTTAATCCTGTTCTTCTGGGTCTACAGGTGGTTATGGTTGCTATATTTCTGCTGTTTTTATCCCATTTTTATTTTAGATGTAGGGAACTGAAACTATCTCTGCCATCTAGCCTCGGCTCAAAATCTGGCCCAGGGAACTTGATGGAGTATTCTCTACAAGTGAGCAGAAGAATGAAAAGGTGGTCTTCATTCACTGAAAATGTATTTATTCATTGAATATTTATGAAGCCCCTATGATATGTGTAAGTTACTGTGTTTGCCTTTGAGATTAGAAGGTTCAAGATGGGCCCGCCACTTGCCCTCCTGGGTATATTGTGGTATGAAAAGTACAGGGGAGATAGGAGTTGCTCTGTGCATATGAGTTGCTCTGTGTGTAATGAAGACGTGAGAGTGAATCTGAGTGCTCAAAGACAGTTAGTTGAAGAAGTAACATCAAGCTGAGAGTTGAAGGATGAATAGGAGTTAATTGGAGATGGGAGATAGGAGATGGAGGGGAAGAGAAGAAAGAGGCAGAAGGAATAGTGTGTGTGGCCCTGAGCATGGCAGGAGCACAGTGCAAGTAATGACGTGAAAGAAGGTGCATGTAGAGAGAAGGGGAGTTGGATGTGAGACGGGGGGGGGGGGCGAGGAAGGCAGAGACAAGCCAGGAAAGACCTCAAGCCATGGTGAGGAGTTTGATCTTTATCCAAAAACAATGGGAAATCATGAAAGAGAGTGACATGATCAGAATTGTGTTCCTAAACACACCAACTACCTTGTGGAGGAGAGTTTGGACTTCGGGAAGACGTTAAGTAGACCACTCTTTTGAGGGAATTTCAAAACAGTGGCCATGGCAAGGTAGATGTGCATAGAAATGGATGGAATTGAGGGACATTTAGGAGGTGAAACTGAAGAGGTATTGGTGATAAGAATACGGAAGAAGAGGTGGCAGGCTTAACTATGAACTGGACTTCTGGTGGCTACAGCCACAAAAATAGGGTTCACTTCAAGAGAATGCAGTTGGGTGAAGTAGGGACAGTGTAGGCTCAGTTCCAAACTATTGAATTTATGAAACCCCAACAGTGGTGTTTTGTAAGTGATTAGCAACTGGCTCTCCAAAAAGGAGAAGAAGAAGAAGTCCCCTGAATTTGTAGCCTTTGCCAATTGCCATAGTGTAAAAAACTCTCGTCATGATAGATTTCAGCCTAGCAACATGATGGCCCTGAACTTGGAGTTGTGAAGAGAGGCCAGCTCCAGCACCTCATGGACTGAGAGACATCTAGAGGGAAATGTCAAGAGGTGGATGGAGTGTAATTGTTGGGTTTACAGGAGTGGTCCAGGCTCGAGTCTGGAATCATGAGTGTATATATGAGAACTCTATGGATGAGTCTGCCATGAGAGGAAATAACTGAGCACTGAAACTCGAGAACCCCAAATCTCGGCATTCATTTGAGGGGAGCCAGAGGGGAAGAGTAATTCCCAGAGGGTGTTCTGTTCCTTGAGCCATGAAAAGTAAGACTTTTGAGAAAGATGATTCGGTCAACAGTTACATGCTCCTGATAGACCACATAAGGTGAGGGCTGAAAATATCCCACTGGGTTTAGTGACAAAAATCATTAGTGACTTTAATGAGAGCACTTTCCATGGAGTGCTCAGGACCGAAGTCACACAGGAGTGGTGTGAAAGCAAATTTGAGACTATCATATTGAATCCATTATATTGAAAAGTATATTTGTTTGGGGTGGTCCCCAAAATTGCAAGAACATACAGACTGGGGTGGGGGTGGTCCCTGGATGGCTCTTATGGCCAGAGGGCAGGATGGACCACGCAGCGGTAGAGATGCTATAAAGCGGGTTCACAACACAGACAAGGGATTGAACCACGTGAAGAGAGAGAGAGAGAGAGAGACAGAGAGGGAGAAAGAACAAGAGAACGTGTGTGCCTTTGTGTCATTTTCCTGTACCAGCTCTTTTAGTGGCCTTGCTACTTTTCCTTACGGAAGGACATTCCTTTTCCTTAAGCTTGCTTCAGATCACTGCTGTTTCTTGAAATTAAACAATCCTTGACAGGTGATATCAAGGGTCAGGACTGGGTGGATCCTTCTGGGCTGACGGGTCTCGTGGCTGTAGCTGGAGGGACAACACGAGCTGAGGTGGAGTTGACCCAAAGGTTGGGGAAGATTTTGGAATCCAGGGATCAGGCCAAAAAGAGATCTAAGAGTTTAACAAACCTGGTCAGTCGCAGAGATACAACTTCTGGATAAACAAGCCCTCTTGAGCTGAAAATGTTTTTGTGCCAGGACAAGCTTCTTTGCCTGCCTTATCCTCAGGTCTGCTTGGGGGCCTTCAATACGGAGAATTGAAAGAAAAACAAACCCCCAGTCTGCAGGTCTCCATTAGGCTCCTCTTTGCTCCCTCCCCTCTGTTTCTGTGACCGTTCTTCCTCTGAGTCTGCTTTCTTCTGCTCTGAAATGCACCCCATGTCCAGAGCATATTGTCGACTCCTTTCCTTTTCCTTCTCTTCGCTTCTCCCGTTTTATGCTCTCCTATGCTTCCATGGCTCCCACATGGGCCTTTATGTCTTCGGTCGGAACCTCCATCCCAAACATGGTACCTACTTTATGAAGACTTGTTGGCCATCTCTATTTGGATATCGCAGTGGCCCTTCACCCTCGGTGAGACACAGGGTGGGTAAGAGTGCACATCTTGCGGAGTCAGAGTGTCTGGGTTTGTACCAGCTTTACGATTTGGGGAAAGTTGTTTAACCTCTGTAAGTCTCCGTCCTCAGACCTGTGAATGGGGGTAACGACGTGCATCAGAGTGCTTCCAGAAAGAAGCCTGTGGAGGTAGAGGTGCTGCACGGCTGTGTTTGTTGTGAGCATGCACTAAATGAAACCGTTTCTCTTCATGGCTCTTACTTTCTCCACCTTCATTGTTGACAGTCAGTGCGCTCTCCCTCAGGTTGGTTCTTTCTCTTGATAACTTCTCCACCCTTTGATTAAGTACATATGTACATTCTGGGATTCCAGTCTAACTCTGTCACTAACGGCTGTGTGACCTTGAGTGGATTACGTAAACTCTCTGGGACTTCAGTTTCCCCTTCGTGATACTAGATTGTACCAGATGAGCTCTGAGCGAGGGCTTTCTTAGGCCCCAAACATTTGATTTGGTCTCTCTCAAATGGTAAAATTCTTGATCATCTCTGATACTTTCCTCTCTCTCTCACCTCCTGAACCCAATTAGATTCTAATTCTTGGCAGTTTTGCCTCCACCACCTCTCTCTACCTGCCTTCTCTCCACCTCTCCTCCAGCTCTGCATCTCTGCACTCTGACGCTTTATTGTAAGTTCTTGTGACTGCTTGTTGGACTATTACAGTGGCTCCCATCAGGACTGGGACCATTAAAGTGGCTCCCTAGCCAGCTTTCCTGCTCCCTTGTCATTTCTTCTTTCAGTGCATTTTATACATCGCCCATTAAACTCTCCACATCTGTACTTAATTTTTATTCTCATGCTATGTCCTTCTGTTAAGGCTAATTCAAATAATAGTCTGTTCTTTAATATCAACTTTTGATCATCTACTCTTGTGAAATTTATTATTCATGTTAATAAACACCCATCACCACACCGTTTCTCTCAGATGCTAAGCTTATTAAAAAAAAATATCTGGTTCTGTTTTTTTTAAGTAGGCTCTATGCCCAGTCTGGAGCCCAACATGGGGCCCAAACTCATGACCCTGAGATCAAGACCTAAGCTGAGACCAAGAGTTGGGTGCTTAACCGACTGAGCCACCCAGGTACCCCAAAAATCCTGGTCCTTTTATCAGGGTGGTGGTTGTATACAGAATTTAAACTGCCTGTAGGTATTTTTTTTTTTTTTATTTTTAGAAAGACCATTTTCCATACACACAGGAGTTGAATAGGCCTGGCAGTCAATTCTTTTGGGAAGGCAGCTAACTAAAATTTGTCATTTTGGGATCTGGTATTTTTTTTCAACACATAGACACAGCCATTATCTTCTTATTGCTTTATTCGCCTCATGAGTTCTGGATGCATTTCCCGGGCATATCTGTTGTATTTTCCCCTAAGGACAATGCATCCATAATCAATAAATTAAGGAACAATTATCAATGCACCATCTTTGAATAATCTGCTGATTCTGTGTTATGAGGTCACTTAAATATCTGAGTTGTAGTTCTGGAGACTACTTACTTGTTTTCTCTTTGACCAAGAGATTGGTCTCCTAAAAATAATTTAAGTGGAGTCAAAATCCAATTAACTTAGCAATTCCATGAACCGTAACATCATTTTAGCAAATGATTGGAGTTAGAGTATTAGAAAACCTAAGTCATTGCTTGCTTTCTTCAATAGTAGAGAGAGAAGGGAGAAACAAAGAGGAGGGAGGGGGGAAGTGGTTCTAAGCATATATTCCTCCAGTTATTAGACAGAGTATTGGATAAGACAGCTGGAGACTGATACAGTCTTTAAGATGTCATATGATTTCTGTGCATCTGTTTCTGTCTCTAAAAGGGGAGAACAGTAATAGATAACATGCCCATGTGACTTTGGTGAGCTTTAAAGACGCCTCATTCTGCAAAGTGAGAAAAATGTTGACCTTTTATACGTTATTATGTCTAATATCAGGATACATTTTGGGATAAAATCCATTTTTCTGTCATTATATTTACTCGCATAATTGCATCAGCCGTACCTTGGACCAGTAAGCCATTTAGAAATGCGTCTTGAAACATTTGAATCCAGATCCTTACTTATATATTTGTATGTGTGTGTGCGTGAATATAAGTATATGTGTGATGTCATTCACATTTATATTCACGCACACACACACACACACACACACACGCACACACACATATATAGAAAGAGAGAGACAATGCTCATTGGCAGGACTTTTTTTTTTCCAACCTGCCAAAATGCCTGTCCAGGAATAAAAACACTTTTTAAATGTATGATCCTTGTTCTTGTATTATTTGTTTTGTTTTTTTCATAACTAGAATGCATTTAGAGGGCTGTATTACTTTTTTAGCATCTAAGTTTTTAGTTTCTTTTTTCTTGTGAAAATCAAAACTCAGTGAACCTCTTTCATATTTTCCTACTCGATTGAATGTGGCAGAATTTTGACATAATATAATGATACTTAGGTATTTAAGAAGAAAAAATTCTAAAATTATTTGTTGCGTTAAGTAAATATTAAGAACAAGTACTTAATTTTGTAGTAAATTACGCAGTGAGAGGGAGCTAATATCTGGGAATAAGAGAGGTTTCTCACTTAATGTGAAAGATGCACTCTTGCAAGCTTCTCTGTAAAACGTATGTATGTCACGTGAACCATACTTTCTTCACCACTCATAGAACCTGAGATCCTGTGGATAAACAAATTGTCTCTAAATGTATGGGAGTGTTAAATTTGTGTATCATAACTGGATGATGAGTTATTCTGAATTAATATATTTTGATAGTTGAATATCATCTGTTTTGGTACGGAAACTTTAAAAAGTAGCCATTTTGTCAGAAACCTTTTGGACAAGTTCCTGAGGAAGCCTGTCTTTAATTACGCAGACTTTACAGAACACGGTGGAGCCTTTGTGACATCAGGAAAATCGCATTTGCTGCCTCATACGGGGGCGCCTGAGTGGCTCAGTCAGTAAAGCACCCAACTCTTGATTCCGGCTCAGGTCATGATCTGGGGTCGTGGGATCAAGCCCTGCTTTGGGCTCTGCGCTCAGTGCGGAGTCTGCTGGAGAGTCTCTCTATCCCTCTACCTCTCCCCCTGCTCATGCTCTCTCTCTCTCTCTCTCTCTCTCTCTCTCTCAAATACATAAATAAAGCCTTAAAAAAAATAACAGTACCTGTCTGTGATAGGAATGTGAGAAATTTCACGTTCTCTGGATGGGCTTCCGCCTCAGATCTTTGCTGAGAGTGGACGGTGAGGGAAGAGGAGCTGGGAGCAGAGGACGGCAGAAAGAATCGCACAAGCTTCTGTACCGCATTCTGCTTTAGGGCTAAGTCTTTACTTATTTATTTATTTAAAATTAAATTATTTAATTGTTACACTAAATTCTTTACTAAATTATTTATTAGAAGTGATTTATTTTGAGCACCCCTCGTAAGAAACCATGACACGTGGCAGGATGCCAAGTTATGGTAGGACACAAGGGGGGGGGGGAGTTCGCAGCATCCAGAATAAGATGGAAGGTGTAAGCAGGGTGGTCGCTGGGGACCCCGACATGTTCTATTTCAGGATGTCGTCTCCTGTGAGGAATGTGTGACTTAAGGGAATGATTTCTGTGTGGAATTGTATCAAGGGAGTTTCTGGGTAGCAGAAACAATGAAGGTTCACTTGCTAAGAAGGATGGGACCGTGGTCGTGCTTCTTGTTGGAGGTCTTCGACGCATCTTTAAAAGGCTAAGATGAAGTCATGTTTATGGAGCATGTGTACATGCCACGCTCCTTGCTTTTCTTGTCTCCTTGAATCCTCAAGACCATCCCGTAAACTAGAGGTGATGTTGCACTCTCTCTGCTGGTCCCCGCCACGGCCCTGCGCGGGGCCCGGGCTCTGGATTAGTGCTACCTGACCTCCCGGCTGCAGCCCCACATTCCCTGTAGCTTGATTTCTTACAGGCACCTTGGTCCACCTTGCCGAGCTCTGAGTTCCCGTGTGGTCTCTATGGCGACCGGTCCTGTTGCCAGTACTCACACCAGAGAATGGCTCCTTCCCACTAAGTCCAGATCTTACTTCTTCTGGGCATTGCTTGACTCTGTTCAGATACATCCCATCAGGTCTGAACAGGGACTTCTGCACACTTCAGTCTGAACATATTTTATATGTTAGATGTATAATATCTATAGGCGTGTATGTTAATATAATTTATTATATAATAGATAAATTTGTATTATTTAAATATATAAATTATTATAATACAATTTCTATGTAAATTACATACTTTATAGATAATTTTGTATATGTATTATAGGCATTTCTAAAGATATATTTAAAGGCAAATTCATTATTTTGGCCAGCCTCTCTCCACTCTACTCCCCTCAATTAACTATAAAAACGACTTCTTCCTTTGGGATTCCTTAATCTCTGATGGCATCACTATCTACCCAGTCATCCGAGCTACCATTCTAGCATTTCCTTTGACTACCTTCTCTTCTTCATGGCTCTAACATGCCACTAGAAGCTATACATTTTATCTCTGAAGTGTCACATATCAGGACTATTGAAAATACACACGTATTTTTGCTATTTCCTTGATTAAAGATCTTCCTGAGTATAGGCTAGAATAAGGTAAGATACATTTTCACAATCTACCTGTAACATTTTTTCCTCATGGTCCATGGCTATATACTACAAACCCTGTGCTCTGACTGTGGGTCTTAGTCAATAATCATGCCTTGTTCTCTGGAGCCTCTGTGCCTTTGGACACACGGTTCCCCTTGCCAAGATCATGCAGGTGAAATACTACCCATCTTCTAGGCTCAAATGTCACTCCTCCATGAAACTTGCTTGGGTTCTACTTTCTCTAAGACAAACTGAATTTCTGCCTCCTGTTTCCCTGGTAGGTTTGTTCACACCGCTATTATTATATTCACGATGTTTCAAAATAATTAGATATATATGTGTCTTCCCTATGGACTGGGAGCTCCTTGAAGCCACGCACCATGTTTTATTGACTTACGTGTCACCTGATTCAGTTCCTTGTTTAATGTGGAAACAAACGGCGAAAGTAACTCAAAGGAGTAGTTTTATCCTATCGCATAAGACAGGGCAGAAGTGGTGAGGATAATGTTGTGGATGCGTGTTAAACTCACTCCTAATGCAGAAAACATCGTAACTCTCTTGCAAAGCGCAGACGTGATCTTTTCATTCACACTGAACAAATAGACACTTTAGGAGACAATTAGTCTTATGATTCCCTTGCAAGGATTAAATTTCTTTTTACTTCATTAAAAGACGGGACACAGGGCTCATTTACTCAAGTAGTTGTCCTCCCGCAACTAAAATCAAGTGTCATTTCCCCTGTAAGGTCAAACGAACAACTTGAGAGAAACTTACATGATATAAAGCACCTGGCACGGTGTGTGGCACGAAGTGGGTGTTGAACGATGACGTGCATTGCACGGAGGAAAGCAGGAGGGGGAAGAAACACAGTAGCCAAAAAGCCAGAATAGTAGGTGCCCCTGCCAAAGGAAGATCAATCAGAACTGAAGATCCAACAATTCTGAAAGGTTATTGCAATAGGAAAAATAGGGGTTAGTTTCAAAATAACTTGCCAGGACTTCTCTTGTATAAAGTGAAGTCTGTCTGTAAATGTTTGTATGTCATTGTTTCCAAGCTTCGTTGTTTTCACAGAAATGCCGAATGGTGAAACTGGCTCTCAGTTGACTCTGGTCCAGTGGTTTTTGTGGAATATACTCCGAGGAACCCGGAGTTCCCTGGCAGTGCCCCGGGGGCAGCGGGTGGGGTGACAGTGAAACAGACTGGGAAGCAGAGCTGTGATCCCTGTTCTGTACCACACAACTTCTACTTTTCCTGATTTTACAGAGAAGGTTTCTGTGTCTGAGTTCGTTTGAAGAAAGTTTCCTAGCTTTAGAAAGCTTTTAAAATCCTTGGTCACCTGCTGATGTCTAATATTTTTATTTTTATGGATGAAGACAATGAGACCCAGAAGATTCAAGTGACTTCTTTGAAGCCAAACAACTATCCATGTATTAGCAACTCGTTAGCAAACTTGTTTGCTTTTTATATTTTGTTAGTGACTCAGTCTGGTCCGAGATGTGGGAAGCGATAGCCATGAGGGGAAGAGGTAGAGGTGAGGACCACAGGTTAAGGACTAAGTTAGGGCCCTTGTGGCAAGGAGTTGTGCTTTTCTGCAAAATGGGAGGACAAGTGAGAAGCTTTCTCTCCACTTCTTCCCTCCTTCTGGAACGCCGCTCCTGAACCTATGAATGGCTGCCACAGCTTTTCCTTCCCAGAATGCTCACAAGGGCTCAAACGGAACTAACTGCTTTATTATACAGATACATTTTATACATATCATATATATTACAAATATGTGTATTATATGGGGACATTTTGAAAATAAGATTTATGTAAATTTTGGATGGCCTGTAAAATGTGATTACTGAATTCGGAGAAAATTCTTTGCAGAGCTGATTTAAAAGCTCATCCAACACTGGCCTTAAAATAGATCAGATTTGCCCAAGCAAGAGACCTTTCCCCTCTATGATTCCATTACTCTATGGCTGCTGGAGGACAGGGTGTGGCCGCTACCACGGTCCCTGGAGGGAGGGGACAGGGGAGTGGCCAGAAGACCGTTAAGTCACTTGATCACAAAAGAAAATCAGGAATTCAGTTTTGGGTGGTAGAGTGATGCATCCAAAAGGTGGGGAAAGACCACTGTGAGAACGGTGTTTGGGAGGGAAGAGAGAAGATACGGTTTAGAGGGAGGGTAGGAGGTTCTCGGACATTAAGAGGATTCCACGCATGTTAAGAAACCAAACAAAGAGGCATGAAAGGGCTCTACCTGAAATTCAAAATGAATTACAAAACGGAAGTGTAGGATTCAGGCAAACGCGAGAACATTGGAAGGAAGAGCGAACGCTGAATTCTCCGGTGGGAAATAGATGGTGAACAGCAGACGGAACAAGTCTAAGGAGACACAGTTTGGATGGAATCAAACTTCCCAAAATGTTAAGATGGAAAGACAATGCCGAATGAGATATTGAAAAATAAGAGTAGAAAAGCCAGTGATGTCTCCGTTGAAAATTAATACAGAGGAGTATAAGCCGAGGAAGATATAGCCAAAGACATTCTAGGCAGTGTACCAGGTAATGGCAGAGGGGTAAATAATGTGGTCATTAAAACTGCAAAATCCAGCTCCTCTCTTGTTTTGGGGAGGAATTAGAATGAGTTCATGCAGAATAAAGCAATTACCACACATGAGCTCGAGTTAAGGTTTCCTGCCTCCCAGTGGCATGCATGGCCTTGTGCCATGAAATCAGAGTAGACAAGACTCAGGCGTGTCATTGGAATTCCAGCAAGTTGCGAACTATATCTTCTGGGCAGAATCATGCTTTTTCAACTTTAGGAATGAATGCAGGAAGGCTTTGATTAAGCATAGGGGGGATTCTCACATTAAAAAGATCAAATTGGAAACAACTACCACAGATGAAAAATGTCTAATTTTGTGTGTGTGTGTGTGTGGGTGTGTGTGTGCACCTGAGTACCATCATGAAATAAAAAGGGAGTGGAGCATGGAGAGTAATTTAACCATTTAAAGATACAATTGTTTCATTAATATTTACTTTTACCCGTTTAAATATGCATGAGGCCTTGCCTTCCCTCCTTGTGTGACAGTGTTGCATTCATGACCACCTGCACCAGCTCAGCACAGGAAGGTCTCAATTAGCCATTCAGGCTGGCAGAAGACTCTCAGCCAAGGGGCCCTCAGCCTGCAATGGGCTGAAAGCAGATGATGAGTTTGTCTGTGGGCATCAGCAAGAACGAAACAGACTTTCCCTGGGCCGGGTTTATACTAGAGCAGAGTTTACAGCATGACAGTCCATCCCATCCCCCTGAACACAGAGGGGAAGATTTCAGGAATATCTAAATGAATCTGGGCAAGTGAAAACTCTCTGCCCAGGGTGCATGATGTCCCGTGGCAAGCAGGAGTCAGGATGTGAGTGCCCTGGAGTTGACCCTAGCATCATGCTTCCATCAGCCACCATGAGATGCCCTTGTTTCTAATCCTTGTTTAACAATCTGTAAAATAGTACTGGAAGCGTCTGCCTCTGAAGGAGGTGCTGGGAAGGCAGTTAGACACCTCAGCCCTGCTAGTTGCCGTGGTCTTGGGCTCTCCTATCCAGGACACAGTGGCCACCCAGGCTCACCCTAATTGTCCATCCCATGTTCATCTCTCCTCTAAACTGGGAGCTTCTGGGAGAACTCGACTATGATGTGTGGGTTGTGGTATTTCAAGAGTCTAGCTAGCATACTAGCCAATAAAGGCATAGCACCTCTTTTTTCTAAGAGCTTAGCCTTTGGGAGGACAGGGTTGATATTAGAACATGGTATTAAAAGTAGCTGGATAGTTCTATACGTTGTGTGAGTCTATAGCCAATGAGGAGGTGCTCGCATGCAATGCAGAAGTGGCATTGCTGTCCATTATTAAAATCAAATGCTAGCTTTTTTTCTTTTCAGTTTCTGCCAGACTATCCTGAAACAGACATGGAGAATGTCAAGCTGAATAACGGCTCCCCAGGCATGCCCCTGTCCTAATGCCCAGAACCGGCTGTGTCTGTGTTACCTCACACGGCCCAAAGAATGTTGAGGGCCTGGTCAAGGTGAGGGGCCATGATGAATTGAGATTATCTGGATTATTTTGGTCAGCCCAATCGAATCACATGTGTCTTGGAAAATGGAAGGGGAAGGCAAAAAAGTGGGTGGGAGAGATGCCACATGGCAAGGATCTGGCCTCCAGTTGCCACCTTTGAAGATGGAGAAGGAGGCCACAAGGCCAGGAGTTGTGAGCAGCCTCTCCAAACCAGGACCTCAGTCCTACAACCATAAGGAACTCAATTGGGTCACCAACCCACATGAGCACGAGTCTCCCCTAGAGGCTCTGGGAAGGACCAAGACTGCTGACACTTTCATTTTAGCCCCGTGAGACCCTACTGGACCTCTGACCTGTCGAGCTGTAAGATAATAAATGTGTGTCGTTTCACGCCGCTGCATTTGTGGTAAGTTCTTAGGGCAGCAGTAGGAACCGAAAACAGCATCTCTGAGGAGCAGAGCGAGACCGCACCTCCCGTTCAGCTTTCGGACCCTCCAAGGATTTGTAACAAGGTTGGGACGGTGCTGAGCCATTCCCCAGCGCTCAGGATGAATCCCAAGTGCGCACAAACCGTCCTTTTCTCTCCCTGGAAAGGGGGCGCCGAGCTTTCATTTTTTTTTTTTTAATCACCATCTGTTTTTATCACCGTCCCTTTGGGCTCCCATTTGCGGTAAGAACGCCCGAGTGTGAATTTGTATTCTTTAGTTTTCCGCCAACGTCTCCAGAGCTCTGTCATGTCCAAAGTGAAATCACCTAGTCGCTGTATCTTTAAAAGCCGGGGAAGTGCACAGAGCCGGGCGGCAGTCAATACCAATTTCCACATCTGGATCAATACCCGGGATGGCTCTGTAGCGGCCGACGGGGCTCCACGCGCGCACCCGGGCAGGGGGAGGGCGGCCAGAGGAAGGGAATTGCTTTTAATGATTTCATGGCTCGGAGTACTCCCTCTCTCCCTCTTTTCTTCTAAAGGAAATAAATACATAACATTAGAGACCAAAATTTACGAACCTGCCCGTCGGCCTCCAGGCCGGCTCCTTTCCCTGTCACCCACCGCGGCACCCAGTCTAGCAACTAGCCTGATTCTGCGTGTGGGGTGACACGGATGGCAGAGGAGGAAGTGATAACCCGGTTGGCAGCGAGGCCACAATCAGCATGCTCTTTATTCACAGCAGGCCTCCCCTCGAGGACGTTGTTGGCCGTTTCCTTAATTTCCAAATGGGAAAGAGGGGTGTGTGGCTTGCTGGCCGGCAGGCACGCGGGGACTTCCGCGCGGGAGCCGCGTGCACGCGTGGGGGGTGGGGCACGTGGCGCCGGAGCGTTGTCTCGGGTTCCCCCACCGCAGCCCGACTCCCTCGAGGGAGGGACGGGGTGGAGGGGGGCAGCTATTTTTCCATCGGCGGAGTCGGCGCTGCCAGGAGGCTGCAACAGTGATGGGAAGAGCAAGCAAGTGCAGGCATCCGATGCCATTAGCTTTGCTGGAAGCGTTCCCGGTAGGTCAGGGTCTCGACCTTTTGTCCTCCTGGGAGTGGACACAGCTTTGACTCGACAGCGCCTCGCTGAGGCCCCGGCGAGCACGCGCTGCTGACGCGCCGGCCCCCTAGCTCCCCTCGGAGGAAGGCTGACCCTCCCTCGGAGCAGGCAAACGCCGCATCCGGATGAGCCAAACAAAGGAATAAATTTGTCCCCTCTGGGCCCTGACATAATGGGAAGCTTGATCCTCAGCTTGGTGAATGCCACAGCTCCAAGCGTGACCCGCTCCGTCTTGAAGGCAGATCGAATGACTTGCAGGGGTGGTTGTGCGCAACCCCCAGCTGGAGGGCCCAGAGGGTGCGGGAAGGAGTGACTTTTCCCAATAGTGATTGTGAAAATTCTCTTCCTCTTCGTCATCGTCATCGCTTGTATTCTACTTTCCGCTTTTACAAGGCGTCGCGGGGACGTTGGCTCCTGTCCTCCACGCCAAAAGCCCCGTGCGTTTGATCCCTTTTCCGTGGCTGAGGCTTGGAGCGGGAGTCTCAGGGTTAGGGAAGGTGATCCCTGAGTAGGGAATGATGGAGCCCGGGACCCAATACGCCAGTGAGTCCCTTGACCAGTGTCAGGGCGGGACAGGAGCAGGGCAGCAGAGTCTCATCTACGCTTTCACTCTGAAGCTGTTTCCACAAATAGAAGCAGAATCATAGACTCGTCACATCCTAGCTGCCCGATTAAAAATAGGCCGGCTCTCCACGTGGACTTGAGCCACCTGCGCCTGGGTTCACTCTGTCCTTCAGCAGGGATCCCACACCCTTACCGTGCTGTTGCCCATTCTCCTGAGGGACAGGCTAGAAGCACTAACTCAGTAGGGTGAGCCCTGCAAGGCCACACGTTCCTGAAATTATGACGGCTTTCCTTTAAGAGCCGGTAAATCCCCACTAGATTAATCTTCACTAAAACCAGATTTGAGAAAAGCACAAAATGCTGACTAACTATTGAGAAAGCCCCTGTTATTTTGCATATGGCCTCCCTGCTTCACTCTGGTTCTCAAACTGCTCACCCTCTATGTCACTCTTCCTGATGCTGGCTTTGTGTGCACCCTCAAAACCTCCTAAATCAATTATCGGCAATTTGTTTGATTATGAAACTATAAAAACAGATATAAAAGGTGCCCATAAACCTCCCAATAAAGCACCCAACAAAACAAAATCTTCTGGCTAACAGCTAAATTAAGTGGGTTTGGTTTTTTTGTTTGCTTTTTTGTGTTTTTGTTTTTTTTTCATCATGTGGTTCACCTGTTAGCCTAATGAGACGTTTTCACTATAAAATGTTCACCAAAACACAGGTGATTAGCAGGTATACCCTATCACAACGCAAAGCAATTTGCTCTTCAAGGAAGACTATTCTGGTTAACCACCCCAGGCCAACTTGAGGAAATTACCATGGTTCCAAATCCTAAGGTGCAAGTTGCAAGGAATTGCTTTTTATGTGAAAAGAGGGCAAAAAAGGGTAAGTCCCCCATAGGCTACCAGATAAACGTCCAAGGGGGAATATCCAAAACCTTTGTTTGAGTAACGTCATTGGGGGACCATCAGATTCAGTGGTGTGGCCAAAGGGTATTTATGGGCATCCAGCTTGGGTCAGCCCCAAGGACCCCCAGGAGAGAATCACATAGGATGTATTATTAGCTGTCTTTCCCTCAACGATCTTTCTATGATTTTTTCCCCATAACTGATAATAATGGCTATATAGTTTAAGGCAGCTATTAAAAACACCAAAGTAATTTTTTTTTTTTTTTTTTGAGAGAGAGAAAGAGTGGAGGGCGCTGGAGGGAGGGACAGAGGGCGAGGCAGAGAATCTGAAGCAGACTTTGGGCTGAGGGCAGAGCCCCAGGTGGGGCTCGATCTCATGACCCTGAGATGAGGACCTGAGCCTAGGACCTGAGCCGAAATCAAGAGTTGGCTGCTCAACCCGCTGAGCCACCCAGGTGCTTCCCAAAGGAATCATCATAAAGAAAGGCACAGCATGTTTGTAGTAGCTTAGTTAAAAAATGCCCTTTTCCTGGTGGTCTGTGAGCTTTCTCCTACTTGCCTGTGATATGGGAGCTAGAGCCACAAGAAAAGCCCACTTGTCTACATTTCTCGCAAGAGCTGGGCGGAAGAGGCATCAGCATGCATTGATGGGCAGTTGGATCCTGTCCTCAGGAAAGGAAATGGAGCTGACGCTGGATATAGATCATGTCCTTCCGGGTTTTTCCTGTGATGCCAGTTCTAAACCCTCTTTCTTTAAAAGGGCCTCAGCATGGCACATTTGACTGGGGATCACAGTCGAACTTGTATTTGTTTTGTGTTTTGTTTTCACTCATTCCATGAAATTTATTGAGTGCCTACTAAATGCACAGTGCCATGTGCATGGCACTTAGTTAATTACATCTTGCATCATTTGGCAGATTGATTCCATAACCACAGATTAGTTGGCTGGCATTCTGAGTTTACCCCGTTTTCCATGTAGCTGTGAGTTAGACACCCTACCTCTGTAGGATACTTCAGTTCCTTTTGTTGTGTGGTGGGAATAATAGTAACTAACAGCTGCTTCGAAGTGTGCTGGGTGATTCATGTTTGAGACAAGGTAAGGCTTGTGAAGTTCAATTATTTCATTCCCAAAATGCCAATTTGAGATTGGCGGAAGTGAAATTTGTTTTTAATTTATATTGCAATAGTTAGTTATGGGTTCCTCCAGATATTTTCTTTATTTATTTATTACTGTTCTCTAATTTACTGACTGCTAGCTGGATGCCTGGGTTTCAAGACCAAAGTCATTAACTTGGATTTATTGGCCAAACTTGAGTTCTTCCCTGAAAGATTTTTAGTGGCAATGCAGAGGTAAAATTCCGAAAGGTGGATCAGCACGTTTGAGTAAGAGTTGTCAAGGGAACTGAATCGAATTTGGGTCTGAGCTTGAATTTGGCCTGCTGGCTCTAGTACTTGTTACATAGTGCTATAACGGATTTATTTGCATTAGTGTACTTGGTTAACTTGCTTGGTTTTCATGGCCAAAGACTGTCTCATAACCTCCGGCATCTTCACCTCCCCCATGTACTAGGAACAGGCAAGAAGTACATAGATGTTTTTACCCTATAATTGGCAGGTATCACCACTAAAGTTGTCTGTATCTTCACGAATTCAAAATAACCAATTCAAAGTGATTGGGTGTGATAAATGGCTGACTCCCAACACCCCTGGGGCTAAACCTCGGTGGGGGCAGGCTGGGCCATTCTAGTTAAACCCCAGCTGGCTGTGAGAGCAAGTCGAGGGAGAGGGGGTCTTGAGGCTAAGCTCCAAGTCAGTTATCTTGAAGTCACAGAGATCCCAGAGCAGATGGGAAGATAAGGTGGTAACTGGCCTGCTCTGAGTGAGGGTCAGCCTTCTTTGGAGGTGAGCTCCTGGGCTGTGGGTCAGCAGAGCGTGTTCCCTGGAGCCTCACAGACGGGTCAGGAGGGTAGGGAGGTTAGCAGTAGGAGGTGAATTTGGAGCTTGGAGGCCGGTGGAGGCCACATGACACGACAGATTTTGTGTATCGTTCTTTGTGTGATCTGCAACTCCTGGGAGGGTTTGGATCCAGCGAGCAAGGAGACAGGAGGGGCCTGTGTGGAAGTTACTGTAGGAGGGCACACGAGGGAGGTGGCAGTTTGAACTAACGGTAGCGATGACGATAAGAAGCACTCAGATACAGGTTACATTTTGTTTGTTTGTTTGTTTATTTTTTAAGGAGGCTCCACGTGGGGCTTGAACTCAGGACCCTGAGATCAAGACCTGAGCTGAGAACAAAATTCAGACGCTGCATCGACTGAGTCACGCAGGCGCCCCTCGTGTTACGCTTTAAAGGTCAAGCCTCTGAGATTTACTGCTAGATTAATTTTGGGCATGAGAGAGAACAGGAAATCAGACTTTCTCTAGGGTTTTGAGCCACCTGATGCCATCTGCCGATGGGGAAAGCTTTGGGAGGCGCTTGTTTGGAGGAGGGAGGCAGCTAGTTCAGATCTGGACGTGGGAAGTTGCCGAGGCCCATCCACCTATTCAAGTAAGGCTGTCAAATGGGCAAGTAGGTGGAGAGGTCTGTTGATCGGAGGAGGGTTTGGAAGCTGTTGATATATAAATTAAGGAGCTATCAGCATGCAGGTGGTTGACATGTACAGGACTGGGTCAGACTGGTTGGGTGTGATTGTAACTAGAAAAGGAAAAGAGGCACCAGGGGTGGGGTTTGGAGCCTTGCCAATATCAGAAGTCCAGAAGAGGAGAGGAGCCGGTGTAGGACACTGAGGAGAGCAGTGTCCAAGGTCAGAAGCAAAGAGGAAAGTGGGTCACGGAAACCAAGTGAGGGAGAGTTTTCGTCAAATGTGACATGCTGAATTGTTGTCGACTGCTCCCGATAGGTAACACAGAGGAGACTGGGAATTCACCCCTGGAACTGAGCACGAGGTCAGGAACACGGACTAGGATGGCTTCCGGGGAGTGGATTCCAGAGGTAATGGGGCATGAGGGAATGGAGAGTGCCAGGTGGACGGGTCTTTTGCAGTCTCTCTCATTGTAAAGGAGAGAAGAGAAGAAAGATGGTAGCAGGAGGTAGTTATGTGATCAAAGGAGATTTTTTTTTTTTTTTTAGGATGTTTATATGTTGAGGTGATTCGGTTAAGGAAAAACTGATGATACAGGAGAGAGGAAATAATGAAAGGAGCAAAATCCTTGTGTAGGAGAGAAGGGGCCTAAATCAGGGCACAGGAAGAGGGCTTGGCTCAGTCACACAGCCAGTAAGTGGTACAGGTCAGATTTAAACCCAACCAGTTTGGGGCGCCTGGCTGGTTGAGCGTCTGCCTTCGGCTCAGGTCATGATCCCGGGGTCCTGGGGTTGATCCCTGTGGGGGGCTCTCCACTCAGTCAGAATCTGCTTCTCCCTCTCCCCTCTGCCTCTGCCTCTCCTCCGCCTGCCCTCTTCCCCTCTCCCTCCTCCCCTTGCTCATATGCTCCGTCTCTCTCTCTCTGAAATAAATAAAATCTTAAAAAACAAACCCCAGCCAGTTTGGAGGTACATCTAACCATTCTGCATACTGCCCAGATTCATAGTTCAAAGTATTTTTAAGCAGGGAAAACTTTTTTTTCTCAAATGCCTTACAATTCATATGTCACAGATAAACCTGGTGGTAGGATTAGGTGAGAGATGGATCAAGAGTCCACTTTGTTGCACCTGCTCCCCTCCACCTGCCAAGAGCCCTTTAAGCAGCTTCTCAGATCGCTGAGGCTCCAAGGGATATAGTCTGGAAAGCTGTGGCCTAGAGAATCCATTTAGGCTGAGTTCTTTGAGTCCATATAGTATAACTGGATGGTCCTCAAATCTCCTCCCTGTTGAGGACATTGGCCATGTCCCCATACACCAGCTCTGTGACAACAGCCAAAATGGAGTGGAGGAGACGAATGAAAATATTTGCTTCATGAGCATTCAGGATTCCCTCCCCCGACCTCCCCAAACCCCACCCCCCAAAAAACCCTAGGAAGTCATCTGCAAAACAAGACATCCTCAAGGAGATGGCAATCCTGTTAACAGCTCAGGCGTGTCTGCCTGAACATCTGTTTTAATAGCACATCTGTATGGGTGTCATACTTAACCAGGGTGACCTAGGTTTTGTCTTAGCGAATTTAATGGATGCTTTCATTCTTGTCCTGAAGCCCTCTCCCTACACAATTAGTCAGTTGAAAGTGAAATCGTTCTGCTCGGTCCTGAAACGGTGGATCAATAAACGCTGGGTGATGCTGTGTGCGGAATCCCGGGGAGCAGCCTCAGCTAATGAAGCAGTGGATAAGTGATTTCACCAGCGTCTGAGCTCTGACGCCAGGAAGAAGCACAGGAATGCTGCCCAAAGGGCCACTTTGACAAAGAGAAGTGAGGGCGGCTCCTGGTGGAGAGAGCTGTGGTTGTGAAGGCAGGTGTGGGGGAGGGCTTCAAGCTGCCCCCAGAATGAGAGCACCGGGGAGTGTAGGGTAGATGCTCCCACAGTCCTTGTGTCTGGGAACTGGGAGGAGTATCAAGATCACAGCGAAATTTTTGGTGAGAAACTCTTTTTGTTCATTTCGTCAATGAATACTTAACTGAGCACCTACTGTGTGTCAGGCAATTTGTTATTTACTGGGAAGTTAAACATGACCGAGGCCTTGCCCCTCCCTCAAGAAACAGTCCAGAGGCTCAGAGGGAAATGAAATTGGATGTGACAGTTACGGAACATTGGGACACACTCAAAGATGGAGATATGTGTGTGGGTTCTCATTCTTCATATGATATTTCAGTCTTCATTTAGCTTAGATTAATTCCCTAAAAGGAGAACGCAAAGAATACATATTTGGCTCAGAAACAGTGCTTTCCAAGTCCTCGGTATACAGGAGGTGCCACGTAAGAGTTGCTGGAATTGAAATTAGGTAGCACTTTTAATTGTACTCACGTGCATTATTTCATAAGTGCCTCAAAATAACCCTTTTAAGATAGATAGGCCTTCATATTATTATCATTCTTGTTTTCTGACTGGGAGCATTACCACATCAAAAATGGATGCTTATCAGCTAATTCACATTATGTCAATAACTAAGAAGTGCATAATGTGCGTAGCTATTCCGGAAGTCTGCATTTTAACACAGCCAATATCCTAACTCAGAGTGCTGACTCAGATCTGAAAATCAGAGAAGGCATCAGACACAAGCTAATATTTTTGTGTGGGGGGGGTGGTGGTGGTGGAAGATCATTTGGCAATCCTCAAATTATATCCAGAAGCCTCACTGCCATGGACAGTGCTTCATGACGCAAATAAAATCTTCACAAGAACATGCGCGAATCGGGGTCACCATACACGTTTTACCTGTAAGAGCTCAGGTTAAGCAGTCTTTCCAAGCCCATAGAGCTAGGGTGTACCTGAGATGGCATTCCAGGCAGACTTGGTCTGATTCCAAGGATGCTGCTCCCACCCGAGCCTGGACCAAACTTAAAGAAAGCCGGTTAGATCAGTGCTAGGGATTGGATTGTGCTGAGACTCTGGGCCTGACCACCTGATTGTGAAGAACCTTTGAAGGGCTCTGATGACCTGGGAAACAGTTGAGAAGTTAACCCCTCCTGGTGATGCTGGGCCCCCGTCTCTTGTGTCAGGATAGTGGCAGCATTGCACGCGAGCCCGCCAACCCAAGTGCGAATCCCAGCACCCCCGCCTTCCAGCTGATTCGGTGGGGAGAATTCCTTCCTTTCCTCGTGCCCTGGTTTCCTCAACTGTAGATGCACACAGGAGGAGTAGATGCACATTCCCCAAAAGGTTCCTGGGAGGATTCAATGATTCAGTATACATATACTGCAGCGTACAGAGCAGATGCTATATATATAAGGGTTAGCTGCTACTACCACGATTACATTTCTGTGCACTTGCCCCCCTGTCTCCGCCAGCCGCTTGTGCAGATATCCCCAGGGGCCCCTTAGAGTCAGATGTTCTAAAAAATGGCCGAGAATCATAGCTAGGAATCCAGAGCCTGAGCTGTTTTTTCCCTCTCCGTCTGCAAGGCCAGCCAGCAAGAGGCAGAAATGGGAAGAGACAACCCCACCTCATTGTCTCTACCCGCACTCCTTGGTTACACACTCGGAAGCAGACTGGGGTAGCAAGTGCTTCTGAGTGGTTTCCACCACCCAGCTTCCTTTAAGGTGATGACAGCACGTCTTTTTGATCTGCTGGTGGTTCTGAGGTGACAGGAAATAGATCGTCCAGTATTTTATTTTGTCTTACGGAATCTTGTGCCTTCTTCCACACAGGAACAGTTCCCTGCTCTCTTACTTCTCTAAGTTGGTCACCGATGGCCCAAGCGCTTTTCAAAGGAAGGAAGGAAATCTTTGAATGTTGTATCTGGGCCAGCCATTGTTCCAGGCACTTCACATACATGACCCCATTACATGTTTGTTACAGCCTGTGAGGTGGATCTGATGGTCCCTGCTCTACCGTAAGGAAACTGAAGCTCGGTTTATGCCCCGTCCCCGTGTATGATGCCCAAAGAGCAAGTAAGTAGCGGAGCTGGGATTTGAAACACTATTGGTCTGACCTCGAGGACGAGGCTTTTCGTCCACTTTTTATGGACAAAATCTTTGCTTACACAGAGCTAAAACAATGCAAATGTTACTGGAAGAGGTAACAGTGATGTAAGTTCATATTAGGGAGTAAGGTTGCTGTCAGTCCCTTCCTTAAAAACAGGCGTTGATAAGAGAGACAGTGGGTAGGAGGAGTTGCATGACAATACATAGCATCAAGGAAGTGAGTATGGGGCCAGAGAGGAACAGAGTGTGGAGCGCGTGGGGCCAGAGAGGAACAGAGTGTGGAGCGCATGAGTTTTCCATAGCTGCTGTAACAAATTATGATAAAAGTAGTCCCTGAAACAACAGAAATTTGTTACCTTGCTGCCCAACAGGGGTGTCTCTGGGGTGGAGTCAAGGCTCAGCGGGGCCGCATTTCTTGTGCTGGTTCTAAGGCAGAGTCCATTTCCTTGCTCGTGCAAGTGGCAGAATTCAGTTCCGGGGGGTTGTAGGACTGAGGTCCCTGTTTCCTTGCTGGCCTCAACTCCGAGAAGCCTCTCTCTGGTCCTTGCACAGGGCCTCCCCCTTCTCAGAACCAGCAATGGGATGTCGAGTCCTTCTCATGCCATCTTCCAAGTGATGCTCCTGCATCCCCTTGTCACCTTTCCTTGATCCAGGCAGGGAAGGTACCCCATTTTTTAAGGACTCCTGTCATTAGATTGGGTCCACCTGGATAATTCAGGAGACAATCTCCATCTCAAGGTCCTTACCCTTAATCCTATCTGCAAAGTCCCTTTTTTTATGTAAGGGAATAGAATCACAGGTTCTGGGTATTAGGGCGTAGGCATCTTTGTGAGGAGGCATTATTCTGTCCACCACAGGAGGGGAGACTGGGGTTACCTACACACTGTGCCTTCATCATAACTTCATCCTGGGTCTCCTGGTCTTGGGCAACAGTTTGGCTCATTTACCCACATTGTTCTCTAGAATGGATCTAAAAGTCAGGATAAGGACAAGGGAGAGGGAAGCTCTAAGCTGCTAATAGACAGATCCCGACCTACCCCCAAAGGGTTTTTGGCCTACCAGCCTTCCCAGTGTCCCTTTAAAGCAATTTGTAGTCTGTTATCCTGTATCATTAACCTAATTAGTGTAATTGCACCCAATTACGTAATCAGTGTAAATACATGAAGAATCCCATAATTAGACGATGTAATTAGGTAATTAATAGATGACGTGGGAAAAATCCATAGAAAACATTCTGAAATGGACATGGTGCCTGCATGAAGCAGGCAATTTGCTAACTTCAGCATCTCAGCCAAGTCCTTCGGCTGGGGAAGAGAGATCCACAAATTAATTAGAATCCAAACCACAAAATTCATGTTCTAAAAACTCCTGCTATCTTGTATCATGCTCTTCCACCCCCAATTTTATAAATACATGGCCAGGTTCTGTCTCTGTGTTGCTCCTGGGGAGAGACTCTTCTCCCACAGAGGTGAGTCGATGAAAAAAATCTGGTGCACGGTAAACCAGATTTGACACTGAGTCTATAGATAGAAGGAGACTGTTATTAAGGTCATGTCTATATGACCAAAATAACCAGACTGGGGCAGAGGCGGAGTTGGGCTCCTTCGCTAACAGTCTCACCAGCCGATTCTCACTGAGGCCAAGTCAGTCGGGACATTGACACCTGTTGCTTAAGCTGACCTGGCGACTCTTGGGAGTTCACTGGAGGAAGAGGTCCAGCCAACTCTTTCTTGAAATACATCTTCAATTTATCCACTTTCTGCTTCTGTGGCTACTACCCTTGGTCCAGTGGCAGGTCTCCTACCTAATCTACTGCAGAGTGGTCATGACCAATCTCCTTACATTGTTTCCCATCATCCCTCCAATCTGTTCTTAGGCAGCCAGAATCATCTTTTTTTAAAGATTTTATTTATCTTGAGAGAGAGAGAGGGAGAGAGAGAGAGGAAGAAAGAGAATCCCAAGCAGACTCTCTGCTGAGCAGAGAACCCAACACGGGACTCGATCCCACGACCCTGAGATCATGACCTGAGCTGAAATCAAGAGTCGAATGCTTAACCGACTGAGTCAACCAGGTGCCCCCAGAGTCATCGTAAGATCAATACACTTCTAAAAACTTCTTAATGTAGAAAACCCACCTCTTTTTATTTTGCAAGTACAAATACTTTAATTTTACATTTTTCTCAGCTTTATTGAGAGATAATTGGTGGATAACATTGTGTCAGTTTAATTAGCAACTTTCAAGTATATAATACAGTATTGTTAACAATAGTCATATTGCTGTATATTAGATCCCCAGAACTTACTCATCTTCTAACTGGAAGTTTGTACTTTTTGACCATCATCTCCTCGTTTCCCCCAAACCCTAGCTCCTGGTAACCATCAATCCAGTCCCTGTTTCTAGGAGTTTTGTCTTTTTTCTTTTCTTTTCTTTTCTTTTCTTTCTTTCATTTAAATTTTAATTATTTGAGTTTAAAATTTTAATTCCAATGTAGCCAACATACAGTGCTATATTCGTTTCAGGTGTACAGTATAGTGATTCAACAATTCCATGTATTACTCGGTGCTCAACAAGATAAGTGTGCTCTTCATCCCCTTCACCTGTTGGCCCCCATCCCCCCACCCATCTCCCCTCTGTCGCCATCTGTTTGTTCTCTATAGTTAAGAATCTGTTTTTTGGTTTGTCTCTTTTTTCCTTTGTTCGTTTGTTTTGTTTCTTAAATTCCACATACAAGTGAAATCACATGGTATTTGTCTTTCTCTGGCTTATTTCGCTTGGCGTAATAGACTCCAGCTCCATCCATGTTGTTGCAGATGGCAAGATTTCATTCTTTTTTATGGCTGAATAGTATTCCTGTGTGTGTGTGTGTGTGTGTGTGTGTGTGTGTGTGTGTAATATATTCTTTATCCATTCATCTGTTGATGGACACCTAGGTTGCTTCTATAATTTGGCTATTGTAAATAATGCGGTAGTAAACATAGGGGCGCATATATCCTTTCAAATTACTGTTTTCATATTCTTTGGGTAAATACCCAGTAGTGCGATTACTGGATCAGAGCATAGCTCTATTTTTAATTTTTTGACGAACCTCCATACTGTCTTCCAGGGTGGCTGCACCAGCTTGCATTCCTACCAACACTGCATGAATGTTCCTCTTTCTCCACATCCTCTACAACAGTAGAAAACCCACATCTTTGACACGGTCTACAAAATCTTATAAGGTCAGGTTTCTGCCTATCTCTCAAGGTTTCCTTGCCACTTCTCCCCAAAAGTTCTTTCCACATTGGCTTTCTTCCATGTCTTCAGAGATACTAAGCACTTTCCCACAAGTCCTTCCTATTGCTTGGACCACGATGTCCCTTGTCTTTTAGTGGCAAAACCCATTCATTCTCTAGGCCTCTAGTTCCTTAGGGAAGCTTTCTATCATCCCTTAATTTAAACCATTTTCTCATTACAATCTCCCATAACACATTATACCTTTTCTTCCTGGCATTCATCACAATCTGTAATTCTGCATTTATTATCTGCAATATTATTTTATGATCTGTGCCAGTCACTAGATTATAAATTTCATGAAGACAACAACCATGTTTGTTCTGTTTACCACTAAATCCCCAGTCTCTAGCATGTAGTAGAGACTCAATAAATATTTGTGGAATAAATAATGCATTGAGGGTGGGACCTCCAAGAACCAACAAGAAGTTATCCCATCAACGGCAAGAGCCAGTCCAGGTCACAGGGTGAGAGGCTGGGATGGGGGCCCAGCACCACAGACAAAAGCATTGAAACAGCAACTGCAGGGGAGATCATGCTTCCCTGGATGATAACCATTGTCCCCTCCTCATACCTGGAACCACAAAGACTTCTAATAAGAGAACATCTAACTTTTCTTAATTTGTAATTATGTTTAGGCTTTGTCTTTTTTCCCTCTTCTTTTAATTTTAGCCTGCTTCTTAGAAAGAAACCTATGGAGACTTTGCTGCTGACTGAATGCAGACACATTGTTAAATTGGTTTTCACCTTCTGCCTTGCATTAGACATCCTAGAGAAAGACAGTGGGAGGCAGAGATGGTACACTCATCTGGTGATGTAGGTCTGGGGATGGATCAGAGGCTCCGTTATGAGCAAATGGAGCAGTCAAAAAAAAATGAGGGGATGGATCTTTTTTGAGGGAAGAATATTGAAGTCACAAAAAGTGATCAGCTTTTATGTTTCCAAACACTCAACCAAACTGAAGCAAGGGCTGCCGCATCAGGTTGGATTTTCACTTTTCATTTGCTGCATGTTATTGCATTTATAGTCAGTTCTCTGAGGAGCACTGATTAGCTTAATAATTTCATTCATTTGTTTATTCTTAATGATGTTTATTCTTTAATAAATGTTTATTGAACACCTCCTTCTTGCTTGAGACTTTGCAAGTTGCTGGAAATGCATAGTCATCTTTCTGCCTTCTCCACAAAACCAGATCTCTGCGTCAGCCCTCAAAGAACATGAATAACCAAGAACATTTTCGAGAAGATAGATGGCTATGGCTATGTGTGGATTTGTAACTTGTGTCAGAGGATGCACATGGCAAGTCTACTGGGTTAGTATGAGCGAGGCAGACAGGGTCCCCTATCTCAGAGAACCTACGGTCTGGCTGACACAGTAGACTATCAAGTGAGTAATTCCAGCCAAGTGTGATGAATATTGTGCTGGGGGAAATATAAGGCACTACGATAACACCTTTTAGAGGAATCTCACTTAGTCTAGGGCCTTAGGAAAGGCCTCCTGAAAAGATTAATATTTAAGCTGAGATTTACAAGAAAGGTAGGCCTCAGTAAGGTAAAGGCCCATGTGGTTTAAACAGTGAGTTGTGTTTTGAGAGAAGGCAGATGTATATGCAGTGCTAGTGATGCAGGCACTGGAAAGCGTGTCCCAAGTCCTAGTGGTGGCAGGCTATGTGACATACTCATTGGACTGAATGGAAGAAGAGACATAAGGCTGATTTATCACTTTCTAGGCAAAGAGTCTCTTTCCGCTGTCCCCAACAGGAGGGAGCTCCTTGAGGACAAGGAAACTCCTATTTCTTATTTTATGCAAATAAAATATTTATACTTTATATAAATAAAATATTTGATATTTCCTAATTTACATTTCCCGTATCATCTAGCGTAACATAAGGTACATAACGGTGACCGTTCAAATGCCGATCTCGATGAGTTTTCCTTTTATTGGTGTGCCACTTGTATCAGCCTTAGGGGACATACGTTGAGGAGGTTTTATTGTGAGGGTCCAAACGACCCAAAGCTATGCTGTGTGTTTTTTTTTTTTTTTTTAAAGATTTTATTTATTTATTTGGCAGAGAGATAGAGAGAGAGAACAAGTAGGCAGAGAGGCAGGCAGAGGGAGAGGGAGAAGCAGGCTCCCTGCCAAGCAGGGAGCCTGACGCGGGGCTCGATCCCAGGACCCTGGGATCATGACCTGAGCCGAAGGCAGCCGCTTAACCGACTGAGCCACCCAGGTGCCCCTGCTGTGTGGTTCTTTAAGGAAGGTGAATTACAGAAGGATGATGGCGTGAGAAATTTCAAATGAGAATTATGGAGGGTTAGTTTGTCGTAGTCTGTCTTTTCCCCACCAACGTGCCTTCTCCTTGCAAATCCCCATCTCTGGGTCAGCCCTCCAAGGATTGGAGTAATCAGCACCGTTTTCATGGAGACAGCTGACCACAGCTGGGTTTATTGCCTGCACGAACAGGACACAGAGAATATGTCTGTTGGATTGGGCTGACCAGCCTCCACGGCATGAGGCAGTGTCAGTGGCTCCAGGGAGATGCCAGCAGGCACATATATCGATCATAAATAATGTCTCAATATCCTATAATAGGCCACAAATCAAAGAGATTTCCAAATACCTTTCTCTCTGGTTTGTTACTGGCTTGGAATTTTCCTTTTTAGGGTTACTGCATGACCTGGCCCTCTTGCCTGCTGCAGTTCAAATCCTTTCCTTAACTTCTGGTTCCACAGTCTGGAGAGCTTATTATAACCACCTCTGGTTCTATGCACTTATCACTGGAGTAGCTGACTGAAGGGCTGCAGAGCCTTCATGCTCTGCCCTCTGTCGGGACTCAGTAAATACCTGGTGGCTGTGTGATGGACTGCTCTATTTTTTGCAAGTATACTGTTTCCCTCAGTTTTAACATTCAATATTTACATAACCAGAAGGAACTGTCTAGTTTGCTAAATGCAACCTCTTCGTTAGCAGGGAAACAGACTGAGGCAGGAGAGAGAAACAAATTTGTTGGCGCTCTTCCTCACCTTTGAGAAGGAGGAGTGACCCACCTGATTGGCGTTGGAAGGAATGAACTAGTCCTGCTTGGTTCAGTTCCTCCTGAGTGGGTGTCTTCTGGTTAGTTCTCCTATCATGGCGTGGGCTTCCTTGGATACGCTTCGCCTCTGCAGGAGGGCCGGAGGAGGCTTGAAGTCGTCCATCCACCTGTGATGTGATGGGAAGGGTTAATCCTGGGATAAAATAATACCCAGCCCATCGTGGCTGCGGACCAAGCCATGACCTCCAATCCAGGCTTTTATAAAGGGGGTGTTTTGATCTGTGTCCATCTAACTCCTGGGTCCCTTTCTTACTGGTTCTGAATGTAGAAGGAGAAGAATGCTATTTACTAGCTACTCCTCACCTCCCGATAATGACTCTCAGCATTGCTGACCACATTGATCCCTAAACCTACCATTATCCTGGCTTCCACCCCTGCCCTGCCTCTGCCTTTGCTTCTAACCCAGCCACCCCGTGATCACAGGGAGAGTTGCAACCGAGAGTTCCCTTTCTGGAGAGTTTGATGACTTCCCAGAAGCCCTGTTGCATTCCTGATTCTCTGGAGTCCCTGACGTTCTGCATTGCTGATTGGTTCATTTTACGTCCCATAATTGTTTTCAGAAGAACTTTCTTAATGTATCTATCTAATTTGGCATCATGGTGTAGAGTATCCTAGAGGAAGAAGTATGGGTTTCGTATTCAGACAGAAAGGATTTCAAACTGGAATCTCAGGAATGGGTGGCCCAGATCAGCCAGGATATGCTACAGGAAAAATCGACTGTGGCATCTTCATGGCGTCACACAACAAAGGTGTGTTTCTAAGTCACACGAAGTCGGTGGTGGGGACAGGCAGCTCTCTGGGACAACCGTTCTCTATGTGGCTTCGTTCTGCAGCAACACCACCTGGGAGAAGGGGCCCCCTAGAGGAAGGGGAGCTGTAGGCTTGAGCACTGGCAGCTAGATGGAGAAGCGAGTTATGCCTCTTCTCTTTACGTCTCCTTGTCCATACTGGTAACGTGGCTATGCCGCGCTGTCGGGCACTGAAGGGTCTTACCCCTTTATGTACCAGGAAGCAGAGGAAAGCCATAGAGAATAATTAGACTTATTCTATAAGGTCATCTTAAGAGTTAAATGGGATAGTATATGCACAACTCATGACACCCTTTGGGTACTCCATAAATGTTAGTGCCCCAAAGTTCAACGAGTAGGGAAGCATAGAGGCAGAGGCTGGAAAGCCACGCTGGGAGTTCTGGGGAGCCATACAAGTTAGCACAGGAGACCTGGTTGCCCATGTATTTCCCAGAAAGTGTGAAAGCAGTAGGAGGTCTCCATTTTACCCTGTTAGCCTGGTGCTTCCCACAGGCAGTAGGGCACATCGGGTCTCATGTGGCTGTTTTCTTTCACGTGTATGTGCTTATGAACTCTCATTAGATGGTAAGGGGCAGGGGAAGGCAATAAAATCCTTAATATGGTCTTTGTGTGTCCCGGAACCATTCCGGCAGAAGATGGCCAGGGATGGCTTTGGTTTGACGAGAAACCTGATTGGATTGTCTGACTCATTAGGCAGAGGTTTACATGGATGCTGATAATTACTTTTCTCTGGTTGGAAAACGGGGACTCTGGGAAGACATCTGCAAAAGCCTGGAATGAAAACTGGAACTCTTGATCTGATATTTGCTGCTGCTTTTGCCTAAACTTTGCATCCCATAGCTTGTTGGGGCAAACGGAGCTTTAAGTTGGCCCTGCGGGGTGCCCCTCCCCCCAATTGGTGACTTATTTCATCACTGGCACGGGAGATACCTGTGGCTGTCTCCTCTGTCTTCAGCTCTCTGTTTCAGTGCCATTTCTGCAGAGAGGCCTTTCCTGACCTCTTTCAAAAAGGGTCTCCTATCATTCCTTCTCGGAGCCTGAAGAACACAGCAGTTAAGAGCCTGGCTGGCCTGCATTTGGTCTCAGCCCTGCCATTACTAGCTTTGAGGCCTTTGCAAATGAGACTTTCTGTTCCTTAATGTCCTCATCTGTAAAATGGGGATGCTAATAGTACATACATCACAGGGCTGGTAAGGATTAAAATGAGTCGATGACAAATGAATTTCTTTCTTTTAAAGGTTATTTATTTTAGAGAGAGAGAGAGAGAGAACACGTGAGTGGGAGGAGGGACAGCGGAGAGGGAGAGAGAATCTCGAGCAGACTCCCCGTTGAGCATGAAGCCCAGTGTGGGGCTTGATCTCATGACCCTGAGGTCATGACCTGAGCTGAAATCAGATGCTTTACTGACTGAGCCACCCCGAGCGCCCCTCAGATGAAATTCTTAAAACAGTTGGTGGCCCATTGGAACACTCAGTAATGTTAACTATTTTTGTTCATATGGTACTGCTGTTGATTCCCATCCTAACACTTATCACAGGCTATTAGTTCATTTGTGTCATTAAGTATCTCTCCCTCACAAGTCAGTGCCCAGAGGCAGAGACTGTCTGTCTTATTTATCAGTGCATCCTCAGCTCCTGGCCTAATGCGAGCTGCATAAATATTTGTTGAATAAATAAATGAGTAACATATGCAGGAAGCCCTGTGAAGATGGCTACAGAGATGATCTGGATGTTGTTCCTGCCCTCTAGGAGCTTCTAGTCAGTGTCACTGGAGTGACGAGATGAGATAGGTTAGAAGCATAACTTGATACTGGACAGAATGTAGTTGGTGTTTTGGAACATGATGCCCAAAGGGTGATGTCAGTGGGTCAGCAGAAGGAAGAAGCCAGTCTGTTGGCATCTCTGGGAAGGCTTCCTATGGTCCCTGGCATTGAAACCAGGGTGAGTAACCATTTATACATTTTTTTAAACGATTTTATATATTTGACAGAATGAGAGCAAGAAAGCACAAACGGGGAGCAGCGGAGGGAAAGGGAGAAGCAGGCTCCCCGCTGAGCAGAGAGTCTGATATGGGGCTCCATCCCCAATTATACATTTTGATGGTGTTGCCAGTGTATGTGTTTGGAGCAAACAGGTGAATTCAGAGCAAATCAGCCGATCTTAACATATAACTCACTGTCAAGTTTTCCTAGCCTCTTTCCCACTTCGAAAGATTCCAAACTGGGAGCATCTTCCGCTGTAGCTGACCACAGCTGGGGCAAACAGGGAGCGCACCCTTCCTCGGCAGGCTCCCTGCACACACACTAACTCCAGTTCCAACACTCGCTTCTTCCTTGTCCAGTCTTGTGTCCTTGAGGCTGTCCTTTCTTTAGGGCTTGGGGCTCTTGGGACCCTATGCATTTGAACGTTTCCTTTATCCTCTGGAATTATGAGTAAGGAAAATATTTAGAACTCTAGGTCTGTTTTGAAGACAGACAAACAAACTGGCTTTTGTGAGGTTCTTTAACAGATTGTTTTTCAAAACAGAGGTCTCCCTCCCGCTGCCGCATAACTCCACGTTGCCAGAATGGTTAAAAATAACATATTTTTAAAGGTTGCTCAATTTGAGAGACGCTTAGAAGGTTCCAGATTCTTCACAGGTCCACCAAGAGGCCCCATGTATCGGAAAAGAGTGCGCGCCTGTGTCTCTCTCTGCGTCCTGCTGTCTATGCATCTGGGAGTAAGTCAGGGATGCTGTTGCCAGACAAGAGAGGGCACTATTTGTACCTGCAGTTGGCAGGTAAAGGTGGTGACACCCAGTGAGGCTGATGCCATTTGTCCTTTGGTTGTTACTTGACTCTGTTGCCTTGACAACTGCCATGGAAGGTGAAACCTCTGGAAACGGGGAAGCTTAGAAATCTCTCATTGAGAATGTTCATGGTTTTCTGGCTAAGTGACCCCCCCCTTTAAAAGAGCAGCTTCATTTTTCTTCACGTGGGGTATGGGGATGCCCCCGGCTGTCCCAGTGCACAAACCACCCCCCTCTCCTCTCCCCACAGCAGGTGGGGCCAAGCACCCTTCCCACCGAGAGCGAGAGCGCTCCAGAGGGAAACTGGACCCTAGGGAGTCTCTGAAATCACAAGCATTTAGAGGAAAATTGAAGCTCTGTGGAATTTCCATCCGCCTTCCCTAAAAAAGGCACATTGTTGTAAATCATTGCTCCATTAAGTCTTTTGTACTCCCTAGTTAGTACTTTCAGTGTCTCCCTTTGCCTTTGTTTTTCTCTCTCGCTTCTCTGCCTGTCTGCTGCTTGTCCCTGTGACTCACAGGGAGCTGATAGTCTCTTACTTTGACACTGCCGACAAGGAAATTCTGTCCCAGAAGGAGTGGTGCCCCCATCTCAGGGAGATCCACCAGGGGGGCGAAGGGCCCCTTTGCTACCCGAGCCTCTTGTCTAGAAGATGCTTCTCAGACAAGTCTCTGATACCATGGAGAAGTCCCCCAGCACCCTGAGCCCCTGGCTGATCAGCCTTCACTTCATGTTGAAATGCACTGAAAGGCTTTCCCGCTGAGGTGCACAGTTTGAGATGGAAAGGTGTGTGAGAACTCTGGAGAGGGAGGGAGTCCAGGTCCCAGTGGTCATGTTCTTCCCGGGTTCCAGGCAAAGACAGGTAACAAGCAGAGAGATGGGATTAGAGATGAGTGCCTGGCCTGTGTGGGCAGCATTATTGAGCAGACAGAAGGCACCATAGGGAATATTGAGTCGATTAATTTATTTTGCACGTGAAGAAACTGAGACCCAGAACGGGGAAAAGCTTATCCAAAGTCCTATAGCCCAAGTGGCACAGCCGAGATGAGACTAGGTCTTCTAAGGCTCCGGCCAGTGTCTATTTTGTTGCATTAATGGATTTTTCTGGAAAAGGATCACTGTTTTAATGAAACATTAACAAGTCTGTGGATATAGAACTGTTTTGGCAGGTTCAGTACCACTGAACATTCTTTTTTTTTTTTTAAAGGTTATTTGAGAGAGAGAGAGAGAGAGAGAGAGAGAGCAAGAACATGAGCAGGGGAGGGGCAGAGAGAGGGAGAGGGACAAGCAGACTCTATGCTGAGTAAGGAGCCCGATGCGGGACTCAATCCCAGGACCCCAGGATCCATGACCTGAGCCGAAGGCAGATGCCTAACTGACTGAGCCACCCAGGCGCCCCTCTACTGAATATTCTTGATGAATTAGAAAGAACTTACAAAGTCTTTGGAACAGGGTAATGTACTGAGTAACAGTCTGTGTCGATCTTAGTCTCTGTGTACAACATTCATTCACTGCCTTTCACCAAATATTTAATGAGCACCACAGTGTACAAGGCAATGGGATATGGTCAGATGAAAAAGATAATGGCTCAGCATTCCAGAAGCTTATGGGGCTTTTGTATTGCAGACAGCATTTGGCCTGTGCTTTGAAAAACAGGTTCTGAGTGTAATTAATCTCAAGTATCCAGTCTATTTGGAACATGAGCTTCCTATAGGGAAGTGATGGCATCTAACATTAGATTTCAGAGTTTTGTATTCTTCTATTAATAAGTTTATAGGTCTGGCCAATCAAGAAGGTGTGGCAGATATAACCGAGCTTAACTTTTTGTAAGGCTTTTGAACTCATCCTTCACAGACTCCTCATAATATATTGGAAAACAAACTCTACGCCAAGCAATTATTAGGTGGTCAAAAAGTAAACTGTGAGATGAAGTTGATCATTGATTGTCAATGTGTTTTAATAAACATTAATTTCTGGGCAAATGGAAGAGGAGAGGTCAGTAAACTATAGCCAGAGAGCCAAATCCACCATCATCTATTTTGTTAAGAAAGTTTTATTGAAACCCTGCCTTGGTGGTTTGGTTATGCATTGTCTGTGGCTTCTTTTGTCCTACAATGGCACAGATGAGTAGTAATTGCAACAGAGACCTTAATGCCAGTAAGGCCTAAAATATTGACTATCTGGCCCTTTCTGGAAAAAGTTGGCCAACTCTTTAAAAGAACTGGATGATGAAGTTTGTAGTACTGGCCAGTTTGTGTGAGAGGGCTTGCTGACTTACTGTCCCAGTAAAAAACCTTGGTGGGTATCCCTGAAAATCATGAAATCCAATAAAGACAAAGACAAAGTATTTAATCCAGGAGAAAAAAGTAACTGTAAAGATGAGCATCAAAAGGACTGATTTTATGTAAGGCAGGAAAAAGGTAGTTACTGAAGCTAACCAGCTGACTATAGAGCAAAGTTTCCCTGCAGATAAGTAAGAGCTATTAAATGATAACAATTACCATATTATTAGTTAAAATTTATTTTTGTTTTAGATTTTTTTATTTCTTTATTTGAGAGAGCGAGTGAACACGAGCAGGGGGAGGGCCAGAGGGAGAAGCAGGCTCCCCGCTGAGCAGGGAGCCCGATCCCAGGACCGTGGGATCATGAGAAGGCAGACGCTTAACCGACTTAGCCACCCCAGGCATCCTATTAGTTAGCATTTATTGAGAGCTTACTTGTACTTTGTATGTTTTAAGTGCTTCACATGTGTTAGCTCAGTTAATCCTGACAACCACTGTGATTATTAGGCCCATTTTAGAGATGGAGAAACTGAGTCTGGATAAAATAATTCCCCAAGATTACACAGCAACTGGGTGATGGATCCAAGACTTGAACTTGGCCAATATCATTCCAGAAGCCATGCTCTGAACCAGTTTGCAATATTGCCGATCTGTAATACATTCTTATTTATTAAGCAGGCATGACTTTATGAGAATGGTAAATATACAATATAAGTAAGGGGAGTAAATCATCCATCAATAGAAGCCAACACCAAAATGTTTAAATGAGAACTAGTTTGAAATCCCTATGTCCTCAGACCAACATTTACTCCACTAATAGTTTTAGCTTAGAAGACTAAATAGGATTTTTTTTTCCTCTGTAAAATTTTCTTTGCATAGAATTCTGATTAATAGGCAAACTCTATAGGACAGCTTACCTATCCTTAGGAATTATTCTAACTTGCTAAACTCTTAAAAATAAGAAAACTTGATATTCCAAATTTGGGGGGATTGGTGAATGGGAAGAGACAATCTAATTATTTAAGGAAATTCTCAACTTATTCAATAAGGTGATAGTCCTGATAGAGTAAACAGAAAGCAACCCAGTCCATTTTCTGAAAAACCTTGCTTCTGCTGAGTATACTTACCATTGAAATACTCCTCCAGGTCTGTTTTGGAGACTGGCATGCGGGTTTATTGGGAAGTGCTGTTTTGTGGGAGGAAGGAGTGGGCAAATGGAGAGGTTGAGCCACCATGTATTTGCAACTGAGGCCTCAGCCCACATCACGGGGAGCTGCTCTGGGATGACCTTACAGAGCCTTTCAAAGAGGCTGGCCTGTGTACCCCCACCCTGCCCAGGTATTAGAGAAATGCTATTCCCAGGAAGGGACATAATTTTGGGCAAGATGGTTCCCTTTGGCTGAGGACAGGGATCAGAGAGGAGCTCAGCTGTGGGCCCTAAACAGCCATCTCTCCTTGCAATTGAGGGAATCGGTACCTTAGCCCTGAATTGGGAGACCAATTCCTCCAGTTTTTTAAACCCATTTTATTTTCCCCAATATAGACTCTGGGTTGAAAGCTTCAGGGAGGCATCAATGAAGAGTGGTTTAATTCACTTTATCAGTAGTTTATTTCAAATACCCAGTTAAAGAAAAGAACCCAAAGCCTTATAATTCTACAGTCTATGAGATGCTGGTCTCCCATGGTTTTCCGTCTTTAAGCCGATTCTGTCCTTCTCCCTTGGTATGTGCACATAACATGTCCAGTAAGGGGTTTGGGGTGAGTTGGGGATGAGCTGATTAAACAGTGCTAAATGTTCAGGAAGTTTCCTGTATTGGGTGTAACAATGGAGCCACTCTCCAAGGTCCTATTAGTCTCATTAAGGTTTCCCCAGAGACACATATTACATTGGAGTGGGATCGCTACCCTCTCTCTGCCTGGGAAGACTCGCTGTGGGTGTCTATGGGCCTGTAGGAAGAGGTGAGGGCAATGAACTATATATACAGACAAGACTTTTTTTAAAAAATTTTTTAAATTAAAAATTTTTTTTAATCTTTAAATTTTTTATTGTTATGTTAATCACCATACATTACATCATTAGTTTTTGATGTAGTGTTCCATGATTCATTGTGCATAACACCCAGTGGTCCATGCAGAATGTGCCCTTTTTAATACCCATCAAGAGGGTTAGCACCCATCCCCCCACCCCCCTCCCCTCTAGAACCCTCAGTTTGTTTTTCAGAGTCCATCCTCTTTCATGGTTCGTCTCTCCCTCCGATTTACTCCCCTTCATTCTTCCCCTTCTGCTATCTTCTTTTTATTATTTTCTTAACATATATTGCATTATTTGTTTCAGAGGTACAAATCTGTGATTCAACAGTCTTGCACAATTCACAGCGCTCACCATAGCACATACCCACCCCAATGTCTATCACCCAGCCACCCCATCCCTCCCACCCCCACCACTCCAACAACCCTCAGTTTGTTTCCTGAGATTAAGAATTCCTCATATCAGTGACGTCATATGGTACATGTCTTTCCCTGATTGACTTATTTCACTCAGCATAACACCCTCCAGTTCCATCCACGTCATTGTAAATGGCAAGATCTCATTCCTTTTGATGGCTGCATAATATTCCATTGTGTATATATACCACATCTTCTTTATCCATTCATCTGTCGTTGGACATCTTGGCTCTTTCCACAATTTGGCTATTGTGGACATTGCTGCTATAAACATTGGGGTGCACGGACCCTTCGGATCCCTACATTTGTATCTTTGTGGTAAATACCCAGTAGTGCAATTGCTGGATCGGATGGTGGCTCTATTTTCAACTTTTTGAGGAACATCCATACCGTTTTCCAGAGTGGCTACACCAGTTTGCATTCCCACCAACAGTGTAGGAGGGTTCCCCTTTCTCCGCATCCCCGCCAACATCTGTCGTTTCCTGACTTGTTAATTTTAGCCATTCTGACTGGTGTGAGGTGGTATCTCATTGAGGTTTTGATTTGGATTTCCCTGATGCCGAGCGATGTTGAGCACTTTTTCATGTGTCTGTTGGCCATCTGGATGTCTTCTTTGGAAAAATGTCTGTTCATGTCTTCTACCCATTTCTTGATTGGATTATTTGTTCTTTGGGTGTTGAGTTTGATAAGTTCTTTATAGATTTTGGATACTAGCCCTTTATCTGATAGGTCATTTGCAAATATTTTCTCCCATTCTGTCGGTTGTCTTTTGGTTTTGCGGACTGTTTCTTTTGCTGTGCAAAAGCTTTTTATCTTGATGAAATCCCATTAGTTCATTTTTGCCCTTGCTTCCCTTGCCTTTGGCGATGTTTCTAGGAGGAAGTTGCTGCGGCTGAGGTCGAAGAGGTTGCTGCCTGTCTTCTCCTTTAGGATTTGGATGGACTCCTGTCTCACGTTTAGGTCTTTCAACCATTTTGAGTCTCTTTTTGTGTGTGGTGCAAGGAAATGGTCCAGTTTCATTCTTCTGCATGTGGCTGTCCAATTTTCCCAACACCATTTGTTGAAGAGACTGTCTTTTTTCCATTGGACATTCTTTCCTGCTTTGTCAAAGATTAGTTGACCATAGAGTTGAGGGTGCATTTTTGGGCTCTCTATTCTGTTCCATTGATCTATGTGTCTGTTTTTGTGCCAGTACCATACTGTCTTGATGATGACAGCTTTGTAATAGAGCTGGAAGTCCGGAATTGTGATGCCGCCAGCTTTGCTTTTCTTTTTCAAGATTCCTCTGGCTATTCGGGGTCTCTTCTGGTTCCATACAAATTTTAGGATTATTTGTTCCATTTCTTTGAAAAAAGTGGATGGTATTTTGATGGGGATTGCATTGAATGTGTAGATTGCTCTAGGTAGCATTGACATCTTCACAATGTTGGTTCTTCCAATCCATGAGCATGGAACGTTTTTCCATTTCTTTGTGTCTTCTTCAATTTCTTTCATGAGTATTTTATAGTTTTCTGAGTACAGATCCTTTACCTCTTTGGTTAGATTGATTCCTAGGTATCTTATGGTTTTGGGTGCAATTGTAAATGGGATCAACTCCTTAATTTCTGTCTCTTCTGTCTTGTTGTTGGTTGTATAGGAATGCTACTGATTTCTGTGCATTGATTTTATATCCTGCCACTTTACTGAATTCCTGTATGAATTCTAGCAGTTTTGGGGTGGAGTCTTTTGGGTTTTCCACATAAAGTATCATATCATCTGCAAAGAGTGAGAGTTTGACTTCCTCTTTGCCGATTTGGATGCCTTTGATTTCTTTTTGTTGTCTTGACTGCTGTGGCTAGGACTTCTAATACTGTGTGGAATAGCAATGGTGATAGTGGACATCCCTGCCATGTTCCTGACCTTAGGGGGAAAGCTCTCAGCTTTTCCCCATTGAGAATGATATTCGCTGTAGGTTTTTCAAAGATGGCTTTTATGATATTGAGGTATGTACCCTCAATCCCTATACTCTGAAGAGTTTTGATCAAGAAAGGATGCTGTACTTTGTCAAATGCTTTTTCTGCATCTATTGAGAGGATCCTATGATTCTTGTTCTTTCTTTTGTTAATATATTGTATCACGTTGATTGATTTCCAGATGTTGAACCAACCTTGCAGCCCAGGGATAAATCCCACTTGGTCATGGTGAATAATCCTTTTAATGTACTGTTGGATCCTATTGGCTAGTAGTTTGGTGAGAATTTTTACATCCATGTTCATCAAGGATATTGGTCTGTAATTCTTCTTTTTGATGGGGTCTTTGTCTGGTTTGGGGATCAAGGTAATGGTGGCCTCATAAAACAAGTTTGGAAGTTTCCCTTCCATTTCTATTTTTTGGAACAGTTTCAGGAGAATAGGTATATATTCTTCTTTAAGTGTTTGGTAGAATTCCCCTGGGAAGCCATCTGGCCCTGGGCTTTTGTTTGTTGGGAGAATTTTGATGACTACTTCAATTTCCTTAGTGGTTATAGGTCTGTTCAGGTTTTCTATTTCTTCCTGGTTCAATTTTGGTGGTTGATACATCTCTAGGAATGCATCCATTTCTTCCAGATTATCTAATTTGCTGGCATAGAGTTGCTCATAATATGTTCTTATAATTGTTTGTATTTCTTTGGTGTTGGTTGTGATCTCTCCTCCTTCATTCATGATTTTGTTGATTTGGGTCCTTTCTCTTTTCTTTTTGATAAGTGTGGCCAGGGGTTTATCAATCTTGTTATTTCTTTCAAAGAACCAGCTCCTAGTTTCGTTGATGTGTTCTACTGTTCTTTTGGTTTCTATTTCATTGATTTCTGCTCTGATCTTTATTATTTCTCTTCTCCTGCTGGGTTTAGGCTTTATTTGCTGTTTTTTCTCCAGCTCCTTTAGGTGTAGGGTTAGGTTGTGCATTTGGGACCTTTCTTATTTCTTGAGAAAGGCTTGTATTGCTATATACTTTCCTCTTAGGACTGTCTTTGCTGTATCCCAAAGATTTTGAATGGTTGTGTTTTCATTTTCATTGGTTTCCATGAATTTTTTTAATTCTTCTTTAATTTCCTGGTTGACCCATTCATTCTTTAGTAGGATGCTCTTTAGCCTCCATGTATTTGAGTTCTGTCTGACTTTCCTCTTGTGATTGAGTTCTAGTTTCAAAGCATTGTGGTCTGAAAATACGCAGGGAATAATCCCAATCTTTTGGTACCGGTTGAGACCTGATTTGTGACCTAGGATGTGATCTATTCTGGAGAATGTTCCATGGACACTAGAGAAGAATGTGTATTCCGTTGCTTCGGGATGGAATGTTCTGTATATGTCTGTGAAGTCCATTTGGTCCAGTGTGTCATTTAAAGTCCTTATTTCCTTGCTGATCTTTTCCTTAGATGATCTGTCCTTTTCAGTGAGGTGGGTGTTAAAGTCCCCCACTATTATTGTATTGTTGTCAATGTGTTTCTTTGCTTTTGTTATTAATTGGCTTATATAATTGGCTGCTCCCACATTAGGGGCATAGGTATTTACAATTGTTAGACCTTCTTGTTGGATAGACCCTTTAAGTAGGATATAGTGTCTTTCCTCATCTCTTATTACAGTCTTTGGTTTAAAATCTAATTTGTCTGATATAAGGATTGGCACCGCAGCTTTCTTTTGGTGTACATTAGCATGGTAAATGGCTTTCCACACCCTCACTTTCAATGTGGGGGTGTCTTTGGGTCTAAAATGAGTCTCTTGCAGACAGCATATGCATGGGTCTTGTTTTTTAAATCCAGTCTGATAGCCTGTGTCTTTTGATTGGGTCATGTAGCCCATTTTCATTCAGGGTAACTATTGAAAGATATGAATTTAGTGCCATTGTATTGCCTGTAAGGTGACTGTTACTGTATATTGTCTGTGTTCCTTTCTGGTCTATGTTGCTTTTAGGCTCTCTCTTTGCTTAGGGGACCCCTTTCAATATTTCCTGTAGGGCTGGTTTTGTGTTTGTAAATTCCTTTAGTTTTTGTTTGTCCTGGAATCTTTTTATCTCTCCTTCTATTTTCAATGACAGCCTAGCTGGATATAGTATTCTTGGCTGCATATTTTTCTCATTTAGTGCTCTGAGGATATCATGCCAGTCCTTTCTGGCCTGCCAGGTGTCTGTGGATAGGTCTGTTGCCAATCTAATGTTTCTACCATTATAAGTACGTATCTCTTCTCCCGAGCTGCTTTCAAGATTTTCTCTTTGTCTCTGAGACTCATAAGTTTTACTATTAGATGTCAGGGTGTTGACCTATTTTTATTGATTTTTGAGAGTGGTTCTCTGTGCTTCCTGGATTTTGATGCCTGTTTCCTTCCCCACATTAGGGAAGTTCTCTGCTATAATTTGCTCCAATATACCTTCTGCCCCTCTCTCTCTTTCTTCTTCTTCTGGGATCCCAATTATTCTAATGTTTCATCTTATGGTATCGCTTATCTCTCGAATTCTGCCCTCGTGATCCAGTACTTGTTTATCTCTCTTTTTCTCAGCTTCTTTATTTTCCATCATTTGGTCTTCTGTATTGCTGATTCTCTCTTCTGCCTCATTTATCCTAGCACTTAGTGCCCCTATTTTTGATTGCACCTCATTAATAGCCTTTTTGATTTCGATTTGGTTAGATTTTAGTTTTTTATTTCTCCAGAAAGGGTTTCTCTAATAACTTCCATGCTTTTTTCAAGCCCAGGTAGTATCTTTAAAATCAGGATTCTGAACTCTAGGTCCGACATCGTACTAATGTCCATATTGAGTAGGTCCCTGGCAGTTGGTACTACCTCTTGTTCTTTTCGCTGAGGTGATTTTTTTCATCTTGTCATTTTGTGCAGAGGAGAATAGATGAATGCGAGAACAAAATGCTAACAGGTTAACAACGTCCCCAGAAAATATACTCTATACAAATTAGAAAAGACCTGAAACCAGGGGAAAAGAAAGGGAAAGAAAGAAAAAAGAAAGAGAGAGGGAAAAAAGATAAAGATAAAGATAAAAACACACAAAAACAGAACAAAACAAAACAAAAAAAACAGAACATGATCAAATATGATCAGGTTAGTGCATAGGTCAGTGCCACACACTAGAATTTGGGTGTATTGTGGTCTCTTAGAAGAAAGTGCCTCCTAAAATTTTAAAGAACGAAAGACTTATATAGGTACAAAATAAGGGTTGATACAATGAAAGGATGGAATATGAGTGTAAAGATGAAAATTATAAAAGATTTTATAAAAGGAATTGATAAGAAGTTGGTTGAAAAAAGAAAGAAGATTTAAAAAAAGAAAAGAAAAAAAAGGGAGAGAATGTGATGAGGCAGGAGACTAGAACAAAGCCATACACTAGTGATTTAGGGTATATTTTGATCTGTTAGAAGAAACTGTATCTCAAAATTTTAAAGAGAGAAGAACTTATATATATATGCCAAAAATAAGGGTAACTACTATGAAGGGATAGATTATGACTCTAAAAAGGTAAAATAAAGATGTTTTTTTAAAAAAGGCATTGATAAGATGTTAGTTGAAAGAGGGAAAAAGAAAAATTCACAAAAAAAAAAAACTGTTAAAAAAATTAACTTTGAAAGACTAATGAATCTTTGTAAAAAAAGCCATGAATTCTATGTGCAGTATTCCGCTAGCGCTGGAGGTCTCCCGTTCTCATTGATGGGTAAACTTGGTCTTGGCTGGGTGTTTGTGCTGATCTCTTCGGGGAGGGGCCTGTTGCCGTGGTTCCCAAATGTCTTTGCTGGAGGTGGAATTGTCCCGCCCTTGTCGTTCCGGGCTAAGTGATCTGCTTGGGTTTGCTCTCGGGAGCTTTTGTTCCCTGCAAGCTCTCGGTACAGCTTTGGAGGACCAGAGTGTAAATGGTGGCCTCCCAATCTCCGCCTGGAGGAGCTGAGAACTCGGGGCCCCGCTCCTCAGTGCGCCCCCAGAGAAAAGCAGTCCGTCACTCCGTCTCCCCGGTCTCCGGCTGCACTCCGTGGTCACCCGTCCTGTGACTGAGTGTTTTTATCTCCGGCACCGACTTGCTGTGGGGTCTTCAAACCCAGCAGATCCCTGCGGTGCGCTCCCGCGCAGCTCCTCTCAGGGAAGGAAAGGGAGTCTTCCTGGATCTGTTGCTTGTTGGGTCCCTGCTGGAGGAGCAGTGGCCCAACTGTGCCACGGATCACATTTTATCGCATCCCGGAGCTGAGAGCCTGCGCCTCGGCTCCGTCTCTGCAGCCGGCTTCCCCGCTCCAATACCTGGGAGCTCTGCCGCATTCAGGCACCCCTGGTCTTTCTGTGACTCCGAGGGTCCTGAGACCACACTGTCCCGCGAGGGTTCCACCGCCCGCTTAGCCACTGCAGCGACATCCCTCAGAGGAGCCAACTTCTAAAAGTTCTGATTTTGTGCTCCGCGGCTCTATCACTTGACAGAAGTGGCCGGCGGAGGCCCCCTCCCCACCGTCTATCCTCCCGGATATCGCCTCGGGTTCACTGCTCCGCATGTCCTACCTTCCAGTAAGTGGTCGCTTTTCTGTTCAGAGAGTTGTTGCTATTCTTTTCTTCTATCTCCTGTTGAGTTCGTAGGTGTTCAGAATGGTTTGATCCCTATTCAGCTGAATTCCTGAGACCAGACGAAATCCAGGTCTCCTACTCCTCTGCCATCTTGCTCCACTCCCAAGACTTCTTGATTTTTTAAAAGATTTATTTATTTTAAAGAGAGCGAGAGTGAGCATGAGTGGGAGTGGCATAGGGAGAGGGGGAGACATCTCAGACTCCATATTGAGATTGGAGTCTCAGTGTGGACTCATTGGTTTAACCCAGTGTTGGGCTCAGTCTCATGAACCTGAGATCACCACCTGGGCCGAAACCAACAGTTGGATGCTCAATCGACTGCTCCACCCAGGCTCCCCAAGATACCTTGATTTTTGTCATTCCCAGAAGTTAAAGGGTCAACTTTGAACATAGTTTTTAAAAATGAATTCTCTAATGTAGATTTTTCCTGCTATAGTTTTCTCAGTCAGTTTGACCTCTACTAAGCCCGACCTGCTGGACGTTATGGTATGTTCTGGTTCAGGTAGATCATCAGATCTGCATAATTTTATCTCTAACTTGGCATAGGAAGTGTGCTGGGAGAAGGACCCACCTGCACAAAGGTTCAGGACAGAGGAGAACATAATCTCTCATAGACTTTGGAAACAAAGCTGTAGCATCTGTGAGTTCTCAGGCCACTTCAAGGGAGGGTGCAGGAGCTATTTAAAAGGTTCGCAGATATAACAATACAGATAAAGGACAAGAAGTAAAATATCCGATCCAATTGTAATGTAGTTAGAAGAGAATGATAGGTGGAGAAAATTGCCTAGAATTTTGGTAACAACCCTCAATTTTCCCAGGAAAAAAAAGACATAAGACTGCCTACATTATATCATGTTTAGGATCAACCATTTTTTTCTTGCTGCGCTAGGCAATTTCATATACATGAGCTCAGTTAAATATCACAGTGAAATTTCAAATTAGATACCATTTAGCTTGTTTATACGTGAGGAAACTGGCTTACAGAGTTTTTGAGTGATTTGCCAGGTAAAGCCTGGATTTCTCCTAAAGTAGTGCAAGGCTCTGTAGATTAATTGAGCAAAAAGTTGCTTTAAGCTCACTTCTAGAAGGGCACAGGAGTGTCCAGATATTAAAAAAGGAAACAATCTTAAGACATACTTAATTAAGACTTTTTAAAACATACTTAAGACTTTTATTCATTCTTCACATGACATTTGTTGTCCATTAAAATCTTGATCATTTACTGTTTGGCTAGATCAGAGCAGAAATTTTACTTCATGAGTTCACTTATTTTATTTTTTTACTTTTATTTGCATTTATTTTATGAGTTCACTTATTTTAAAGATCATTTTTTTTTTAAAGTAAGCTCTACGCCCAACGTGGGGCTTGAACTCACGATCTTGAGACCAAGAGTCACATGCTGTACCAACTGAGCCAGCCAGGCGCTCCAAAGTTCATTTTCAATGGAGTTATTTCGGCAAAGACCCATAGATCATTTTCAATTCACATTCTGGTCCTGGGAAAAGATTAAGGTCAAACATGGTGAAATGTTCCAAAGGATCTAAGATTTAGGAAACAATAGGCCATGACCATTTGCACATAAACAATGCTGAGGAAAATTATTTTCCCATGGTTTCTGTCATGGAAATGAGTTGAATCTCAGAGGTAGCCAGTTCAAGTTTAGGGCCATTTCAATGGTCCCATGAGATAGAAAGCGATAGAAAGGAGGGTAGTCAAATTGTGAGCCAACTCCACTATCTACAATAGTATCCCATTTTCTTGATGTTCTAGGTTCCATTCCTGTCTCGGGCTGACAATTTTTCCATGCTTTTGTTTTTCATGATGGGAAGGCTACTGTATCTGGAGTCAGAAATAATGGGTTCTTGCCCAGTTCTCTAGCTTATTACAGTGATGAACATCGCAAACCATAGAACTTTCATTCCATGTTGGTTTTCTCATCTTGTAATATTGACCTTCATTCTAGGTCATTGTAAGCCCCAGAAGATATAATGCAGTTAAGAGTTTATTGTAATTTTGATGTAGTGTGCAAATATAGAAAAAAAATGCACTGCTAGGCCATCTTCAATCTAGTGGAATTTAGAACACGACTTCATGCACTCTGAGATCCTGAAGATACTATATTCACTTCTGCTTGGTAATTAGTTCCAATCCTTGGCAAGTTTCATAAGCAGAAACTTGTAAAACTGTTGGTGTCCATTCTTAGAGGAGGTTTCACTTCTTCCGTATCTTGTAAGTGTGAGGGCATGAATCCATCCTGACATGACCTCCTTGTAGCACTGGCCAGCGAGGCCCAGCCTCTGCGCCATCTGATCAGGACTTTCTTGAAAGGGGTTTAACCTAAGATTTTACCCAGTGCACCAGACAGGAAGCTTCCCACAAAGCCTCTCTAGATGATATTTTTTCTGCCCCAGTTTCTCTCTTCATGACAATCCCTCCTGTTGTCTTTTAACAGTCCAGCTTCTTTCCCCAGGCTGTTTTCCCTGCATAATTCCTCCTGTAAACCGACCACACTGTCCTTGAAACTTGCAACAACTCCTCCTGCCCACAGGACAGGCACAGGATTCTTTGTTGGTGCTGTGCTTTAGGATCCGAGCAGGAATGCACATTTTCTGGTATCCTACTTTTCTTGCAAAGAATGCTCACAGGGCATTTCTAGAGGATGAAATTCTTCACCCCATTATGTCTGTGACAGGTAGTTCCTTCGTAAGGTTGACATTGGAACCATCTGGACGTTTGAGTGGAAGTCAAAAGCATTCTATCTCCTGGTTTCGCCTCCTTTCCACCTCGCTAACTCATTTTGGTCCCCAGAAAAGGGCAGATTTCCATTGTTTCTCACTTGAAAACCTGGGACATATTGAACTGGTGTTAGAAATTAGCCACCACGATTAACATCAGCCTATGGAAAATATCTGAGTTACAAATACCCTTCCAGAACATGATGCACGTGTGGGATGAGGATTGCATGTCTATACATATCTGGGCATCTGATCTCTTTTTTTTTTTTTTTTCCTGAAAATGTGACCAGCAGTACTTACCTGTGCACATATTCCCATGTGTTTAGCTAATTATAGCAACTACATGGATAAGAACAGGCCACAGGTTATATGCATTTTTACCCTGAGGTTCTCTCTTTAACTCTGTTCCTTCCTCTCCATCTCAGGATTGCATATCAGAACGGAAAAGGGTGGGAGGGATCTTATTACTGAGATAAGTTTGCATCCACTTAATGTTTTTTAAGTAAACAATTTGCAAGTGCCCATGCTTTATTTTTAGTAATGGACTACTTTAGTGAGCTTCACAACCCATCATGGTTTACCTGAGTGCTGTGACATTATGGTTGAGAACTGTCAGTTTGGGGTGTGAGTGTAAATTTATAATGTTTTCCCAAACTTCCCTTTCCTCTTACCCATAGTCACGCTGGCTCTCGAACAGAGAGCAATTACAAACTTCTCAGTGTTTGTATGGATTGCAGCCATCCATATTCTCTGCGAAGGGCATATGGAATAAAAGTGTGCATTGCAGAGGCAGTTAAGTGAGCCAGATACAGCAAACTAAGGCAGATAACGATATGGCCTCGGGCCCAACATGGCTGAAGTCATTCCTCCCTGACAAGAGTAACGGCTCTTTTGCCCTTAAGGCCCTCAGTTCCACAGGGCTCCGGGCTGTCATCCTCCTCTCCACAGAACACGTGAGGTCATTAAGAGAAATGCTGATGCCATGCTAGGGGCCATGATCTTCCCTGCCACCAGGTTGCAGCTGACACATGGATGACATTTCTTTGGTGTCAAACCCAGGCAGAGCATTGTCCTACCTGTCCCAATATCTGTTGGAAATCAGCTCTTGGAAAGAATTTAATTGGTTCTGCCTCAATTCAGGTAAGACTGAGAGGCAAGGATAAAGTTGCAACACAAGGGCAATCCTGGATTCCAAATAACTCTGGAAGATCCCTGGACACAAAGAGCCCTCTAGGTCGTCTGCCTGGACCGCGAATGGCTCTGGTTCAATCAGGATGGAATGTGTGTGTGAGATCTATCATACCTCTGTGGATCTCATAGGTATGTGTGTATCTCTGGGCATATGGAGTAAAGGTCTTGTTAATAATGAGACTATGGACATTAGGAATTTCATTTTTAAAGTTAGGACTAGTATAATGGGCACCACGTGTTGTTCCTGCTCATGGGCATGAATGTTTTTTCTTCCCTCTATTCTCCTTCACTCCTCACAGGGTAGCATGTGATTTACTGGACACCTGTAGTACGTTGGTCTCCCCTTCACACGATTCTGCTAGGAATGAACACAGACAAGAGTGCAATACTGGGGAACAAGAGTCCCTGGTACTTCCTGCATAATGCTGCACTGGGAAGTCCTTCCTCACTTGGTCCTGGACTTTCATCAATCAGCAGGGACTGGAACCCATGTTAGTGCCACTGTCACCTCTCCTACCACTGTCACTGGACCCACCACCACCACTACTACCATCACCACCACCACTATCACCACCATCCTCACCGGCACCATCAGCACCAAAATCCACATCACCACCACCACCACCATCACCACCACCATCACCATCAACACCAACAGCATGACTACCATCACCACCACCACCACCACCATCAACACCACCATTAAGCCAGCACTAACACTGCCATCACCACCACCATCACCATCAACACCACCACCACTACTACCATCACCACCACCACCAAAATCCACATCACCACCACCATCACTACCACCACCACCATCACTACCACCATCAACACCAGCACCAGCACCACCACCATCAACACCAGCACCAGCACCACCACCACCACCACTGCTGCAGCTGGAGCAATTCCCAAGATCCCCTAGAATGAATTGTCTAAAGGTACCTCTCTCTTAGAGAATTAAGGTAGGTGTAATGCTTTTTCAGGTTTCAAGAAACAGAGACACTCAGATAACCTTTGTTGACAGTAACTTATTATAAGGATACACATATAAATACAGAAAGTCTTCTCCTGAGTACCACAATCAAAGTTGATAAAATTGAATGTTTTTCCTCCATTACAGAATAAAGAGCAGCTCTGAGATCTAAGAATAACTCTAGTATTTGTTCCCTCGGAGTCAGTTCTTGGCTGCTCCCTGACTCTTGACACTATCATTCCAAAGATAGTGTCTCTGCTTATATTCCGACTTTTGCCTTGAACTGGCTGCCTCCCTTCTCTCCTCTCCTCTCCATCATTTGGCTTTTGCTTACCCCTGTCTTCTACTGCTCCATGCCTTTGGTCTGTGGTCTCTTATGTTTGTTTCTATTTTCCTGCTACCTGTGTAGGTGCATGTTCTTCTGCAAACTCTTTAGGAGACAGAGAGATCTTACTGATTCGTTTACAGCATAAAGTGTCACTGTTGACAGATTTCTCACACAAGGCCACTTCTCAAACACTGACCAGCCTACCAGTGACTGACTCGGAACAGGCACAATCCCTAGTCCAGTGGCTTGGATCAGTGTGATGGAGACATTGATGCCAAGATTGTGCTTTTTAAGTGAGGAACTGCTTTTGTCTATTTAGAATATAACTATGGGAGTGTTTTATTTCTCTAGATAAGCCATCACTGTGGCTTCTCTGCGCTCTAGGGCTGCCATATTTAGCAAATAAAAGTACAGGTAACCCAGCTAAATCTGAATTTCAGATAAGCAAACACTTTTTTTTTTTTTTTTTGTATAAGCATGTCTCAATGATGGCATAGACCTGCACTCAAATCAGTAACTACTACCGCTGTCACCACCCCAGATAAAATACTGGACCCTTCCTCATGTCACACTATGCTATCTGATGATAGAAACGATGAGGTACAGATGCTTCTTGTCCTCTATCCTAGGGTCCTAAAGGCATTGCCTTATGTTCTACTCAGCTCTCCAATCCTACCACCGCCTGCATTAATTGCTCATCAATGTGTTCAATCAAAAGGAGGCATTTTCAAGTCTGCTGAAGTAGGAGCTCCCAACCCAGCTGAAGGGAAGCAATGCATAAGGCATATAATCTTAGCTCTGGTCATCATACAGTGGCCTAGAGAGGCATCCAAGGCCAGGCAGCTCATGAGTGGCAGAACTGGGCTGAGCTCGGGTGTCCTAAAATGACCACTCTTTCCTGTACAGGATGACCAGTACCACACAAGACATGAGCAAGTATGTGTACACTCCCCTCACATAGTCATTTACTATTTCATGCTTTATTTAAGAGTTTACAAACTCCTGTCTTAAGTTGCATTTTAGACAATGTTTCACAAAACAGAGAACTTGTTCACATAGATGTTATTTTTTAATTTTTTTAAATAGATGTTGATGTTTTCAGATGTTTTCCAGATAGATGTTATAATTCCAACTTTGCAGGTGAAGGGAAGAGAGGCTCAGAGAGGTTCAATGAATTCCCCAAGGTTAAACAGCCAGCAGTGTGAAGATCTGTGATGCACAACCAGACCCTTTTAATCTAAATTCATTGCTTTTTTTCATCACACAAAAAGGGCACTGCAGTTCTTTCACAAACAAATAGTATTATTACCATTTATTGATTACTTGCCACGTGTCCCAGGCATTGTTTAATTCTTATAAAATTTCTGTGGGGTAAGTACAGTATTATTATTTCCATTTTTCAAATGTAAATGGAGTTCAGAACAGTGTCATGACTGAGAGGGTGGAATCAACTAGTCAGCCTCCGTGGGTTTGAATCCCAACCTCATCTGTGACCATCTCCATGACACTTAGCAAGTTCCTTAACCTTTAGGACTTCAGTTTGCTCATTTGTAAAATGCAGGTGATCATGTTATCTACCTCTTAGGTTTGTTGTGAATATTCTGTGAGAAGTGGGTAAAGTGCAGAAAGCAGGTCCAGACACATGGTAGGCACAAATGTTAACTATTTTTATTATTGTGGTTATTGTTGAAAAATGTACTTGAGTTTAAAAAAGAAATCTCCAAAAAGTCCTGTCTGAATAAATTTATAATTTGATTTCCTCTATGCACATCCTTGTATCTTTTAGGCTTTTAGGTATAGGGATTATCCATTTAAGCTTAGATCTCCTTTATGAGGCTTCTGTGAGCCCTCCCATCTTCAAATAATTATATATTTGGCTTCCTACAATTTACTAAACTGTGTTGTTACCTATAGGGTTGTTTTATGTGTGTTAAGTACGTCTCCCCAATTAGCCTGTAATTTCTTGAGAGATGAGAACATTTCTGCCTCTCCTATTTCAGAGATAAATACAAAGTTGAATTTTAATCAATACTTTAATGTTGGGGCATTTTTTTTTTTCAGTTGCTCATCCTCTCTTTGGTGAGTTAGGCTTCACTCACTCTTGGTCTATGTTGTTCAGCCAGGGTTGACTCTACCGTGTTTCAACTCATCTCTATCAGGTGGTGGTGGGCTTGTGACCTGGCGGGGCAGCCCAACACTGCATCTCCACCGTGATTGGCTCAGGACAGGCATGTGACCCAAGCCTAGCCTATCAGATGCCTTCCTGAGACTTCGCCGAAACTCTTGGGAAAGAGACGTTTTCTTTCTTCTCTGGAACGGTGAGCCCCAGAGACCATGTGAGTCTTCTTTGCCACCATGTGGCAGAAAATGGACTGCAAAGTCAAAATCAAGCCCATGCAGAGGAAGAAGAGAAGGACGAGAGTGAAAGAAAATGGCCCGGCAGAGTTCTACAGCCTAGCTGTGCGTGAGCTAGCTATGTCAGTGTACTTAGATTTTTGTTCACTTGGGACCCAAACAGTTATGGTGAATACGCTAGCATATTGACTTTAGTAGCTGCTTTTACATGGAATGTCTATAGTATTTGTTGCTTCATAGGAGTTCAGTTGGAGGGGGGTTGTTGGTGTGTGCTCACTCTTCCATCGGGGAAACACTGGCTGTTCCCTCTGAGAATTTCTCATAATAAGGACTTGGAAGACAATCACAAGCCACTTTCAATTAGGCTTCCTGGAACAGGTTTTAGTCTAATGAGGTTATTAACACATAGTGACATATCAGGGCTGTCTGATATCATCACTGAAGAAGGGATCATTTTCCCTTCTTCTTTGAGAATAGGGAGCACCTGCTGCACACAGGCCAACACCTTGTGAACTTGGGATGTAGGGTGGTGTTGTAATAGACATTAATTTTCAGTCAAGGCAGGATGAATGTAAAATAAAGCTTCCGGGCATGATTGCCTATTGGTCTCTATTAATGAAACCAGTGAAGGCTTTTCACTGAGCGAAAGAGAGCAGGGGTGCGGAACTGCCATGTCTGCATTTACGTTTTGGAAGCAGAACGAGGCAGAAGAGAACTGCTGATGTTGGTCATTAGTAGGCCCAGCTTCTGCCCCTGGTATGGCGCTAACAAGCTTTGTGATTAAAGGGATAAGTTTGTGTTGAATAACCCCTTGCCAGTTCCCCCTTGTGACCAAGGCGTGCACTGGTGAGATAACTGTCTGGAGTTAACGGGCACTGCTCACTGTCTGTATAATCCTGGCAGCTGGACTCGGCACCATGTGCCACCCAGCTTGGCTAAACAGCCCAGAGCTCTGACAAAATGCTCAGAGGCACTTGGATGAACTCTGTCATTTTATTCTTTTATATAAATCCAGCACTGACTCTGCAAATGCCGTGTGAGCATGCCTTTGGTGTATAACTGACAATGGTGTAAGGTTTTATAAAATGTTCTTTCAAGTAAGAACAATTGGTAGCAGCTCTATGGGCATTTTAATGGGGCTGCGACAGATTTACAAGGAAGCAAAGTCCAGTCTTGTGGTAGCCTTGGAAATGCCCTGCTCACGTCTCCCTTCAAAGGGATCTGCTGTAGGAACGTAGTTGAACCTCTTCCAGTTGTGGCTCCTCTGGAACCCCTGTGGCATTTACTCTGATGTCACACTTCCCATGGCCCACTTTTAGCTAATGGCTTGAGCAAGGTGGTGTTCTAGAACCAGACCATTCCTTCCTGGCACAGGGTTTCTCTAATGGACAGTTTTGGTCAGGAACTCTGCATTGGCGCGGCCAGGGTTTTCTGAGAACTTCTCTTGTCTTCTGAAGTTCTTACCCGATTCTCCCTTGTCTTTCCCCTTTCACAGACAGAAATCATCTATCATGTCTGTTCTCATTCTCCTTGTACCCTTTACAGATGTGTAGAAAAGGGCATAGAGCCTACATAGCAGTAACGTTTCTACATATGTATAAGTTAGTAGAAGCCTGAAGCAGACTGTGACATGTTAAGATGAACATGGTAAATTCTAGGCAATCACTGAGGAAATAATTTAAGAAAATACCATGAAAGATCATTAAAAATGAAATTGCTGCATTAGACACTATTCATGCAAAAGAAAAAGTAAAGGAAAAGAGGAACAAAAAAAGGACTTGAGGGGTGCCTGGGTGGCTCAGTTGGTTAAGCATCTGCCTTCAGCTCAGGTCATGATCTTGGGGTCCTGGGATGGAGCCCCGCATTGGGTTCCCTGCTCATCTGGGGAGTCTGCTTCTCTCTCTGGCCCTCCCTCCCTCCTGCTCTGCTGTCTCTCACTATCACTCTCAAATAAATAAGTAAAATCTTTTAAAAAGAAAGGGCATGAGACACATAAAAAAAACAAAAATAAAGGGCAGATGTCAATCCCGCTATACAATAATAACATGAAATGGATTAAACAACTCAACCAAAAGACAGAGATTGTCAGACTGGAATAAGAGCAACAAAAAACAACAACAAAAAGAAACAATTATAGGCTGTCTGTAGGAGGCACCCTTGAGATGCAAAGATACAAACACTTGTTAGTGTTTTATAATTTACATCATTAAATGTTACAAACTCAATACATTGTTATAATTATTACTTGATATAATTTTATGACTTTTAGAGAAAGTGAGCAAAGAAAGGAAATTAAGTATTCATTTATGGTTTAGTTATGTTATCCTTCTTATTCTTCATTTATGGTTCTCTTAATTTGCTCCTCTGTATGCCACTTGCGGTCATTTCCTTAGTCCAGGGCAGCTCTGTTCTCGCCCACCTGCTTTGTACAATTACTGATTGTATACAGTATACATGACATTTCTGTATAGTATGGGCCCAATGGAATATTTTATGTGTATGGCTTTTACATTTGCTTTTGGGATCACTTAAGAGAATAAAGGTAAAGAAATATGTATTTATATCATCTTTGCTTTTTTTTTTTAAAGTAATGTCTGAGTCCAACATGAGCCTCGAACTCACAACCCCCAGATCAAGAGTCGCATGCTCTACTGACTAAGCTAGCTAGGCACACTAATATTGTCTTTTATAATTACATAATTGCTTTTACCAGCATTTTTTGCTTTCTCATGGGGGTTCAAATTACTGGGGTCACATGCTTTCAGCCTCAAGGACTTCCTTTAGTATTTTCTGTAATGTGGGTCTAGCAATAAATTCTCTTAGCTTTTGTTTATCTGGAAATGTCTTTATTTAACCTTTGGATTTGAAGGATAAATTGCTGGATATAGGATTCTTGGTTCTGTTCTTTGAGTACTTTGAATATGTTATCTGCCTTCTGCCCTGCATTGTTTCTGATGGAAATTCAGTTGTTAATCTTATTTGGATTTCTGTGTAAGTGATGAGTTATTTTTCTTTTGCTGCTTTCAAGATTTCCTCCTTGTCTTTGGATTTTAATATTTTTAATATAATGTGTCTGTCTGTGGCTTCTCTTTGAATTCATCTTACTTGAATTTTATTGAGTTACCTGGATGTACATCTTAATGTTTTTCAATAAATTTGGGGACATTCCAGCCATTACTCCCTTCAACATTTTTTTGTCTCCTTTCTCTCTGTCCTCTCCTCTCCTTCTGGTAATCCTCTTATGCATTTATTGGTGCTCTTAATGTGAAGTAGAAATGGAGTGTTCATTTTTCTTCATTCTTCTTTTCTCTGTTTTTGAGATTGCATAATCTCTATCAATCCATTATCTAGTTCACTAATTCTTTCTTTTGCCAGTTCAAATATTCTGTTGAGCCATTTTAGTATATTTTAAATTTTACTTATTGTACATTCCAACTCTGTATTTCTTTGGGTTCCTTTTTATAATTTCACACTCTGTTCTGACTAGCGAGGTATAAGTGAAAGATGTTGAGTTGGTCTTCTGAGAAAGCTCCTTAAAAGGGGGATAAACAAGTGGATTGAAATTTTTTCTCACTCCATCTTTTCTGTGTACCTTGCCTTGAATGTGGCCAAAATGGCTGTAGTTCTGGTAATCACTTTGGTCCTGGAGGTGTCCTTGAAAAGTGAAGCTACATACCAAGGATGGCAAAGTAGAAAGACAAAAGGAGGCTGGGTCCCTGTGATGACACTGGAGCTTGGAGCCTATACATTGGCCTGTCAAATTGATGACAAATAGATGACAAATTTTTACCTTGCTCAAATCACACTTATTTCTAATTTTTATTAATAGCTGGTGAAAATCATTCCTGAGATGTCATCTATTCCACATTTTGAGATATTAAGTTCTGCTTACATGCCATATATATATATGTATGTATCTATATACATATATATATTTATACACACACACACACACACACACACATATATAATGTGTATATGTTATGAATGTCATGTTGTATTTTTCTGATTTGGTCTGGAAATTGCAACTTTCAGGATACTCTTCTCCACATAGTACATAAAAGGGCATCTAGAAATGGCACTGAATTAGTAAATAAACACACCATATATATATATATGTAGACTATGTATATATAAACTATTTATATATACAAATATAAATATATATATACATATGTGTGTGTGTGTGTGTGTATATAAACACTTTATTGCACTCTGACTCTGCAACCTCAAACAACTGTATATATCCATAGAGTGGTTCTTTGATCTAAGTGGAGAATGAATTCAAGGAAGAAAAACGAGATCTCCAGCTTTTCATTTTTTTTTAATGGTTTCATTTCATTGAAGAAGTAATTACTCACATGTCTTTGAGATCTTTAAGTAAAATTAAAGATGATCTGAAACCCTATCAGCATCACACCTTCTTTTATAGCTGATTTCAGTCATGGGAGGAAGATAATACAATCAGTCCACTTGCCTTTATTGAGTACTTACTATGTGTGAGTCCGTGTTCCACATGCTCTACATGTAATCCATACAGCAGATTTGTATGGTACGTACTGTTATTATCCTCACGATACAGAGAAAGTTAAACAAGTTGCCCGAGGTCACACCATTAATAAATGATGAATTAGGATCCAGACGTTGGCAATCTGCTCCAGAGTTTGTGCTCTTATAAACTGCACTGTGCCATATCTGGACATGATTCTGCTTTTAGTCTTGGAAGTGCTTCTTGCCATACAGACATCCCTCATTTCTTTATAACACTTACTAAGAAAGCACTTTAAAGAATATTTTTATATGCCTAAATTATAGTTATACATGCAGACAATCCAACTTAATCTTTTTGTTTCCCTGAGTTAGAGATGATGGGGGAGAGAAGGAACCGGTGGGTTTCATTGGTACTGAACTAATATGTCCACCATTTTCAATATAAGCAGAAGTTTTGACTCATCATGTTATAACTGTGCCGTGAGGTCTATCAAATGCCAGCTGTTACTACTAATAAAGAATCAAGGCTTATGATCAACTTCCTTTTCTATAGATTCAGGGTTCTACTATTGTAATCACCCTGCTTATCTGTGTTCCCATAAGTTTTCACGTGTTGGGGAGGAATGGGTAGACTTATAGTTTCTAGGAAACTTGCTTAAACATATCCTGTTTTATCTGTCTTGCATATTTGAATACATTAGAGAAAGGAGATTAAGAATCATTGGTCTAACCAATCAACCATAGTAAGTTTACCTTATAGGTTTGCTGACTTGAATCAAGGGGTATGATGGTCAATTTAACATTTTTAGAATTTCAGAAGCCTATGTTGGGCTTGGCCCAATGGTGGGGATCATCTTATGGATAATTTAACCAAACCTTTAAAACCGTTGCCCTAGCAGAGAGGCGCAGCAGAAGTGTGCTGGGCCCATAAAACCATTGCCCTTTCTCTTGATTGGATTCGGATGTTGAATTGGCTATTCAATAGGCATAAATATTATTTAACAATTGCCCTACAATACGCTATGGGTAGGTAGGCCTTCCCAGTACACTGTTTCAATAGCCTGGGTCAGTCTTGATATGTGAAAGTGAGCATCAGAAGTACCACAAAAGCAGTTTCTATTGCTGGGTGTGAGAAAGTATCACTGAACGGGTAAAACACTTCAGAATGAAAAGCTTTGTAGGAATGTGAGATATTATTATGGGAAACAAAACAATGGAGAATAAATAGCATTCACCTGCAGGGGATTAGTACCGCTGATGCTGATGTTATCGTATTCAATTCAGTAACTTGCTTTTTGAGTTGGAGAGGTGGTGGGGGAGTGGGGAATTACCAGGTGCTTGGGGGAAAAAAAACCTGCACCAAGCACTGACTAATGATTTCCGGGCTGAGAGTAGATGTCATTAATGACCCTTTTTATTCATGCAGAAGTTCCCAAAGAGGAGCGTAATGTTCCATTAGTAATAATTGAAAAACTCTTTCTTCGGGATTATGTCAAAACCTAAAGATGATGCTCCTGCCAAAACATTTTGGTGACAAACGTGTGAAGTATTTGACAGAAGGTGCTACTGTAGTTGAAGAGGCTTCTTGAGGAGATTCTCAGAGAATCTGGAGGAAAGAGGCTAACCTGAGACTGAGTGTCAGCATGAAATTTCTACCTAAGGCCCTGGTCTTGAAGAACCGCGAGACTCCCTGTTTCTGATAGCCTGACCCTTGTTGTGTGCCTCAGACAGGCTTGGCCAATATTGGTGGAAACATAAGATGGAGACACATTGGATAAGTAGGCCTTCCCACTACGTAATTTTAACTTTTTTTCTGTCTGTAGAATGGGCATCTATATGAGCTCACGAGGTGGGGGGAGGGGGAGGTGGGAATGAGAGAGAGAGAGAGAGAGAGAGAGAGAGAGAGAGAGAAAGAAATAACATGAGCTAAGATATCAGAGACCCAGTTTCAAGACCACCTGCCTTCCTGTGCCGACCTTAATTGTCCCATCCCTAGTGACATGTGGCTTCCAAGTTCTATCTCGTTTTCACTGAAACTTTTCTTCCTGATACCCATTCATGTGTCCAAGTGCTCAATACACAGCACCTCAGGGTAAGAGTTAATCTGAATGTTGCCCTGGAAGTCAGGCTAATTTAAAGAATGAATGAATGAATGAATAGACAAATGTAAATGTTCACTCTGATCTAGCCCTGCAGGCTCCACTATACTGTTTTGCCTCTTTTGTTCTCTGTAGATATCTTCTTCATAGCACATATTTTACTTTATTGCTTAGCTTTGGTGTGTGCCAGTAGTCTTCTTACTGGACTACAAGTTCCTCAAGTGCTGGGACCCTATCTTACTGAATTAATGACCTTGGCTCTGATGACCCGTGTACACGTGGGCAACTGGCATAACCTTTTTGTGCCTTTGTTTCCTCATTTGAATTGGAATAAAAATAGTGAATCATTTTATCTAGTAAGTATCCAAGGAGATAAATCTTATTAAACATCTACTAACACAGTGCTTGGCATATCATAAATTTGCATTGTAAGAAGGAAGGTTAGACACTGGGTCTGAGATGGGAGGTTAAAAACTCCCAAGGAGTGGAATTATCTTGGGTTCTCCAGACTAGGGAATTACCAAGGCTGTCCCCAGATATGCTCTAGCCTCAATCCATTCTTCTGCCCTCCAGGACAACCTTAGGATTTCAACTGGGGGATCGAAAGAATCATGGTAGAATTAGTAGAATTAAGAGACTTGGCATGAGGAACCAGTTTGGGGTAGTTAAATGGAGTTAGTGTTATGCTATTTGAGCAACATGGTCAAGTGAGTTCTGCACACAAGTGACATTAGAGAACATAGACATTCAAACAGTGATTACCAAATGCCATTAAATGCCTCTAGGTGTTACGGCGTATAAAGATGGACGGAAGGGAGATTATTGCGTTCTAAAAAATTAGCATTTTAGAGTAATTTTCTTGTAAAACAGGCTCATTCTGAATCATTGACACTTATTATTTCAGTGTAGTAGATTCATGGATTCCAAATTGTCCTTCAGATACATACATGTTACTTCTGCTCTTTTGGCTTTGCGTGCGTTTAGAATTATTTCTGATGGGGGTGGTAGGTTTGAATTGATCCACCCAGTTTTGCTTGTGATGACTGGCATAGATTTATGTGATAGCTGATCAAAGTTAAGACTGCACCGTGTGACCTTACAACAGAATGTATTTTTTTTTTTTTTTTTTGGTCCTATAAATGTAACAAGATGACACTGAGATTTGCTTCAGTGTAGTGCTAGATTCTGACCAGCTGCATTGGTATGGAGATCACTGTTGGGGACATAATTTGCAAAAAACCTAAACTTTTTCTTTATTTTCATTTTTTGAGGCATGTTTGAATATATGTGTGCGTGTGTGTGTATGTGTGAATGATTATTACAGCATCGATGTGGAAGCGAAATCCAGCCTACCACTCATTTTTGTAAATATGACTTTCTTGGAACACAGGCATAGCCATTCATTTTTGTACTGTCTATGACAATACTTTCTCATGTATAAATATATGCTCATGAAGGCAGAGTTGAGTAGCTACAGAAGGAACTTATGACCCTCTATGCCTAAAATATTTATTATTAGGCTCTTTACAAAGTTTATCAACCCCTAAACTAGAGAAAATTTAAACAAAAAACTTTCTTGCAGGTGGTTTTCCTATAGAATAAACTAAATTTTGGAATCAAGTTCCTCTAACCTAGTTTTTCAAGGTCAAATTCATTAGGGTAAAGATGTTAAACCAAACACATATTTTTGTAGAAAAAAATTAGAAGGAGTATGAGGGAAATATATCGGTGCAAAATATATTGGTGCTAAAAAATGGGGATTTTTTGACTTGAAGTTGGAAGTTCAAAGGTTCCTAAAAGCCAGTGTTTACTGAGATATTTTATATTTTTAGAATTCTATGGCCAATGATGGTATTTTTAAAGTTCACTAATTTAAACAAAACCAAATGTTTGACTACTGATATTAGTATTTGACGAAGGAGTTGTATTCACGATATAGAAAGAACGGTTATAACTCAATAATAACAATATAGATCATCTAAAAAATTGGGCCAATGATGTGACTAGATACTTCACAAAAGAAGAGAAATGAATAGTCAATGAGCTCATGAATATATACTCAACATAATTACTTATCAGGGAAATAAAAATTAATGTGACAGTGACCTACCAGCATGCACACATTAGAATGGCTAAAATGAAACGAACTAACAGTGTGGAAAGTTGGCAAAGATTTGAAGCAGATGGAGCTCTCATGTAGTGCCATTGGGGATAGAAGTAGGGTAATCATTTTGAAACAGTGTGGACACGTGTTTCTTATAAAGTTAAACATGTACTTACCCTATGACCCAGGTATTAGTACAGTGGAATACTATTAGCAAAAAAGGATTGAACCCGATACAGAAAACATACATGAATCGAAAATCCATTATGCACTGTATATGATGGCAGGCACATGTGGGTACCTACTATATGATTTTATGTATTGGGAAATCTAGAAGATACCAATCTACTGTATAGTGACAGAACGCATATCGATGGTTACCTTGAGTCAGAGACAGGAGAGTTGCCTGGAAAAGGGCATGAGGGGACTGTGTGGGGAGATCATAATATTGTGTATCTCAATCGTGGTGATTACACAGGTGTATAAATTTGTCAAGACTCATCAGAATGTGAGTACTCATTAAAATGGGTACCTCTTTGTATGTAAATTATATCTTTTTAAAAAAATTTTATTATGTTATGTTAGTCACCATACAATACATCATTAGTTTTTGATGTGGTGATCCACGATCCATTGTTTTCGTATAACACCCAGTGCTCCATGCAGTTCGTGCCCTCCTTAATACCCATCACCGGGCTAACCCATCCCCCCACCCCCTTCCCTCTAAAACCCTGTTTGTCTCTCAGAGTCCATGGTCTCTCATGGTTCGTCTCTCCCTCCGATTCCCCCCCTTCATTTTTCCCTTCCTTCTCCTAATGTCCTTCCTGCTATTCCTTATGTTCCACAAATAAGTGAAACCATATGATAATTGATTTTCTCTGCTTGACTTATTTCACTTAGCATCATCTCCTCCAGTCCCATCCATGTTGATGTACAAGTTGGGTATTCATCCTTTCTGATGGCTGAGTCTTATTCCACTGTATATATGGACCACATCTTCTTTATCCATTCATCTGTTGAAGGGCATCTCGGCTCTTTCCACAGTTTGGCTATTGAGGACATTGCTGCTGTGAACATTGGGGTGCATATGGCCCTTCTTTTCACTACATCTGTGTCTGTAAATTATATCTTAAAGTTGACTTAAAAGCTCAAGTGAGAGAGAGAAGGAGAAGGAGGAGAGGAGAAGAAGTGGATGACAGACAGACAGAGAGACAGAGATAGACACATAAGAGAGACAGACAGTAAACAAGGGATGGGTGGGAAGAGAGAATGTTTCATTCATTATATTTCCCAAAAGAGATAAGGTGAACAAACTCAAAATGAACAGTTGACTCCACCATGAAGGATTCTGAAGTTGTGTTCGATTCCAAGCTGTGCAGAGCATAAATACTTATGTACCGTCTTTGGCCTTTCTATTTTGTCTTGTGCTTAACAGTGCTCTGGCTTCAGTTGTATGTAGTCATCCAGTAAAAACACAGTTTCCCATTTGCAGTGGGAAGATGAACTGGTGTGCCTGGTGCATTAAGGAGCCAAGAGCAAGAATAAGCTGCATGGGTCTTTAGTGACAGTGAGTGGAAAGTGAGGGTTGCCTTTGAAATCTTCTGCCTACCCTGTTTGGTGCTCTTTCTTCATTCCTCAGCTGATTGCTTCTTCTTTCCTAAAGGGTCCGGTGCTGGATTTTTTAAAAAAGGATTTTATTTATTCATTTGGGAGAGAGAGAGAGAGAGAGACACTGAGAGAGAGAGAGAGAGCATGATTGGAGCAGGGGGAGGACCAGAGGGGGAGAAGCAGACTCCATGCTGAGCAGGGAGCCCGACTGTGGGCTCGATTCCAGGGCCCTGGGATCATGACCTGAACCAAAGGCAGACACCCAACCGACTGAGCCACCCAGGCACTTACTCTTTACAGAGATTACATTCATATGACTTTCTTAGTCCAGAGCTGGGCCCCTTAGAGGCATTGCAGACTGGCCAGAGATAGACAGTGAGCCTTCCTACACACCTACGATTAGCCCTATCGAGCACATGCTTCCCTCTGCTGACAATGAAGGCTGTTACCCATCCAGTATATATGAAGTCTGATAACCAGGAGTGGACAGGAAATATTGTTGCTTATTTATGCCCTTAGTATTTCCCGTCTTAATGGGTCCCCAACAGCTCCCAGTATGTACTCAATACTCCTTTCCTTGTGTTCTTTCAAATATTTCAAAAGCATTTATACTGCATTACAGCATTTTGTGTTTTTAGTTCTAGCACGTGGGTAAATCTTGCCTGTGTATCCCTAGCCAGCATAGGTCGGGATAAATCATTCCTCCTTTACGTTCGCGTAAACCCCTCACTGTGCTCCGGGTACGTGCCATCTGGCAACACTACCGGCTGCTTCCCCAAAGCATCGGCATGTGATGTCAAGCATGGATGTTCTCCGAACCTCTAGCAATACTGTTTTGTAATTTTGATGCCTTACAGTTGCTTGGCCTTTTCTGTAATCCTTAGTCCCTGCCCATGGCCGTGCCTTGCTCCTGCTCTATCTCATTGCTTCTCTACCTCTTACCCTCCGATATATCTCTGAGCACAGCCTCTTTTCCATCGGGTTTCTCAACTCACTCACACTTTTATTTAGTTATTTATTTACTTTTTAAAGATTTTATTTATTTATTTATTTGAGAGAGTGAGAATAAGAGAGCGAGAGAGAGAGAGAGAGCACATGAGATGGGGGAGGGTCAGAGGGAGAAGCAGACTTCCTGCTGAGCAGGGAGCCCGATGCGGGACTCGATCCCGGGACTCCAGGATCATGACCTGAGCTGAAGGCAGTCGCTTAACCAACTGAGCCACCCAGGCGCCTCTCAACTCACACTTTTAGATGTCAAGGGCTTCTACACCTGAGCAGCTCTCGTTTTCTCCAAATCTGAGTCACTTGAAGTCTTGACTCCTTTTCCAACCCACGCTGGCTCACACAGGACTGCATCCACTGTCTGTAGACCCTACCATTAACCACCTTGCTCCTTTATCTTTCGACACACTCACGCAGCACAGATTCTGGATCAAGCCAACCATCTGCTTTTTCTCCTTCAGTGACTGTGATGATTCAAGAAAATTATACACCTTAATTAAACAATGGCTTCTATAAATTAATGGTTCCTTTCTTGAATACATAGTACTTGAATGCTTAGTAGGTACCAGACACTGTACTAGATTCTAAGCACAGAAATGTAAACAAAAGGGATGCCTAGAGTCTGTAACAGCTGGATTGCAGTGAGGAGGAGAGACAGAGAGAACACATTGATGGCAAATGGTTTAATACTGAGAGGCAGTCCTTCCTGTATTCCATCAGACGAGCAGACTAGAAAGGCTGGTAGGAAGGCAGTGTTGTGTCATGAAAAGAGCCTAAGCTTGAAGTCAGTCCAAGATTTGAATCAAGAAGGAGGTTAAAGTTGAGGGCAGCTCGAAAGCTGTTGCAGTCAGCTGGCAGTAATGAGAACCTGAACTAGAATAGTGACAAGGACACTTGAGAAGCAGGAAGTTTTATCTGCTATCACCTGACACTTTAATTTAAAAGTGAATGGCATACCAAGAGCAAGAAACATTTTCCGACTATTAGAGATGCTATGTTTACAAGATGGCAGATTTTCAGATGAAAACAGAACATATTCTTTAAAAATTTCTAGGACAACTGCTCAGAAAATCAAAGGCAGCTGAGCAAGTACTGAGTCTCTGGTTTTTCAGAGAGTGGAACAATCTACCATTTATGGTAGATAACTGGTCCAGAGCTATAATTTAATTTATTACCATCTCAGCACAAACCACATATAACCTTCTTTAAGTGTGTCTGCAGAAACCTAGGAAACCCAGCAAAGGCTCCTTTCAGACAGCCTGGCGGTGCCTGCTGGCAGTTTGGGACCACATCTCTTTCAAAAGGTCACCAAGTGAGGGACTGTGTCCAACTCTGTGTTCAATGCAACACTGTCGGGGGGCCTCTGTGGGTGCTGGTTTCCCTATGTTGGCTGGAAAGCATAGTTAATGCCCCGCTGGGCACAGAGGGGAGTTGGACACTTCTGCATTATCCCTTCTATCCCTCTTCACTCTCAAAAGGCTTCTTTTCATCCAGGAAAATGCCTGGGAGAGAGGAGAATATACGATAGCTAGAGGCGGCCTGTGCTCTCATACTGGCTGCCAGGAGGTGTGCATTTGAGGCTAGGCATAATGATTTTTTTTCCAGTGGAAATGTCTGAGATTATAACAACTTGGTAAGATTTCTTATGTTAAATGTCTCGGTCATACAGTCTCTCCAAACCATGCCCCTTCTCAATCTATACTAAGCCTGTCCCTCCCTCCCTCCCTTCCTGCCTTCCTGCCTTCCTCCTTCCCTCCCCTCCCTACCGCTTCCTTCCTTCCTTTCTTCCTTCCTTTCTTCCTCTCTTCTGTCCCCACCTCTCCCTTCCTTCCCTGCTTCCTTCCTTCCTTCCTTCCTCTCTCCCTCCCTCTTTTTCTTCCTCCCTCTCTCCCACTCCTTCCTTCCTTCCTTCCTTTCTTCTTTCTTTATATATTTTCCCATCTACCTTTATATATCTTCTTTATATATCTTCCCATCTACCTTTCTTCTTTCTTTATATATCTTCCCATCCCTTTCTTCCTCCCTCCTTCCTTTCTTCTTTCTTTTTATATCTTCCCATCTACCTGTGAGTAATAAAAATAAGATTATTATTGGGGCGCCTGGGTGGCTCAGATGGTTAAGCGTCTGCCCTCAGCTCAGATCATGATCCCAGAGTCCTGGGATTGAGCCCCGCATTGGGCTCCCTGCTCTGTAGGAAGCCTGCTTCTCCCGCTCCCCCTTCTTGTATTCCCTCTCTGGCTGTGTCTCTCTCTCTCTCTTTGTCAAATAAATAAAATCTTAAAAAAATAAGATTATTATAGCACTTGGACATTTGCTTTGGATCAGAACTTCCTGGTGAAAGAATTTGAAGTAGTCTAGAATCAATCATCAATTAGACAAACAACAACAAATAAATCAAGTAAACACACACACACACACACACACACACAACTACAAAAAAGTAGTAAAGGAGTAAAAAAGTAATTATTAACCGTCAAGGATGGGAAAAGGAAAAAGGAGATAACAGTAGGTGGGAGAATTCAACACATTTTTTGAAGAAAGTAGAGAAGAAGGTTACTTATCTTTGTGGAATGGATGAAGTTATAATGAGTGGATATAGTTGTGAACATTGATGTGAAATGAGCCAATTTACCTGCAAATCCCTGAGGAGTTCAACATTTGAGGCTTTCACGGAACACAGGGATGAGACATGAGACTGGAAGTAAGGTTGATTCAAAGTCTGTATACAGAGTAGCTGGCTCTCCAAGCACCCTCCCCTTCCATGAGCTAGGGGCTTCAGTGGTGTTCTTCTTCCTTCTCCTGGTAGGACAGGGTGGGACAGCAGTGGATATAGTGGAGTGCGGAGCTGGGATGCAGGCTAAAACCGGAGGATTAAATGAGCATTGACACAGCAAGCTGTGAGACACTTCAATTCCCTTTTCATGCTCAGATCCTGGAATGTCAGGAGCCAGAAATCTCTCCCCTGTTCTTTCTCTCTATCTGCCTCATCCTCACAGTAGCATGGAAGATTTGTCTCTGCAGAAAGGACATTCAGACACGGAGATGTGGTGGCTCTCAATGAATGACAACCTCGAGGTCCTATCATCTTCCAAAAAAACCTCTGAGAGAAAGCCCAGCCTTTGCACCCAGGACTGCGTTCACTCTTTAAATATGAAAACTCAAACTGGCAGACAGTTGGCGAAAGCCTTCAAAATGGGAGAATGACTGAAATGAAAAGAAAAAATGGAACCTAGAGGAAACAGAGACATTGTGGATGGGAAAACAAAAAAACCTCCAAGAACTATAATTGATGGCCCCAAAGAAATAAGAGAAAATACTGCTTCTAAGAAACAAAGACAAGAATGCTACTGTAATGGACTATTCAAGAAAAATTTTTGGAAAAAAAAATAAAAGGTTGCAATATTATAATTGGAGAATTGCTAGAAAGTAGAATAAGTCAAAGTGATGGAAAACTGGAGAGAAAAAGATAAAAATATTAGATGTGTGGGGTACCTGGCAGGCTCAGTCAGTGGATCTGTGAGTTTGAGCCCCACGTTGGGTGTAGAGATGACTTGAACATAAAATTAAAAGAAAAAAAAAGGAAAATTAGATGAATAATTCAACACCGAGGGGCGCCTGGTGGCTCAGTCAGTTAAGCATCTGCCTTTGGCTCGGGTCATGATCCTGGGGTCCTGGGATTGAGCCCTGCATTGGGCTCCCTGCTCAGCAGGGAGTCGGCTTCTCCCTCTCCCTCTGCCTCTCTGTCTCTCTCTCAATCTCTGTCTGTCAAGTAAATAAATAAAATCTTAAAAAAATAATCCAACACTGACTAATGGTATTTCTAGGAAAAAAGTAGAGAAAATGGAGGGTAGTATTGCTGAAGAAATAATACAAGAAAATTTTCAAATGCTGAAGGACACATGCTTCTAAATAGAAAAGACTCTCAAAGTGTTCAGCACAATGTAAAAATAACACACTCAGAAAGACATCTCAACATGACATTTCAAAACCACAGAGATAAAAAGATTCTAAATGCTGAGAGAGGAAAGAGAGAGATGAAAGAGGAGGAAAGGGAAGTGGGTGGGGGGGAATCCGGGTTACATACCAAAAACCAAGAATCTGAATGTCGGAATGTTTCAAGAGCAACCTTGGGTGTTAGAGGACACTGAGTGCTAAAAATTCTGAGGAGATTATTTCCAGACCAGATTTCTATACCTGTTTAAACTATTAGTGATTGGGGATGTACAAAAAATGTTCAGAAATATAAAAATTCAGGGGCACCTGGGAGGCTCAGTCGTTAAGCATCTGCCTTCGGCTCAGGTCATGATCCCAGGGTCTTGGGATCGAGCCCCACATTGGGCTCCCTGCTCGGCAGGAAGCGTGCTTCTCCCTCTCCCACTCCCCCTGCTTATTTTCCTGCTCTCACTAGCTCTCTCTGTCAAATAAATAAATAAAATCTTAAAAAAAAGAAATATAAAAATTCAAGGGGCACCTGGGTGGCTCAGTCAGTTAAGCATCTGACTCTTGATCTCAGCTCAGGTCTCCATCTCAGGGTCGTGAATTCAAGCCCTATGTTGGGCTCCATGCTAGGTATGGAGTGGAGCCAACTTAAAAAAAAGAAAAGTAAAAATTAAAAAAAAAACATGAACTGGAATTCCAAATAAAATTTGATTCATTCCCTACACTATATACTAGCATGAATTCCAAATGAATAATAAATGTGAAAAATAAAACTATAGACATCTAAATGAAAACAAAAAATTTCTTCATAATCTAGAAACAATATTTTTTTCACTATGCTTCATTTTATAGAAGCAATGAGGGAAAAATTTGTCAAATTTGACTATATAAATAAACAAAAATTAAAAAAAACCCCACCACCATTTCATGACAGTAAAAGCTATAAGCTAAAGAAAAACATAAAGGAAAAACTGGAAAAATATTCACAAATTACAACACAAAGTACCCCTGCTACATAAAAAGCTTAAAAAGAGAAACAGAAAGGTGAAAATACAGTATAGAAAAATTGGACCAAAGGTATGAATAAAAGGTTCACAGGAGGAAAAAGGCCTTAAATATATTAAAATATGTTCAATCTCACTTACTATAATAAGAGAGATGCAAACAAAAAACAACAACAAAAAACATCGAGATAGCACCCCTCACCTTTTAGGTGGATAAATTCCAAGGTTTTGATAACCTGCAGGGAAATAGGTATTTGCAAATAGGTATTTGCAAATGTTGGATGGGAATACAAATTGGTACAAGTGTTATGGAGGGGGATTGGGCAAAATCTAACAAAATGACACATACATTTTCACTTTGACCGAGTAAGGCCACTTCAAGGAACCCAAAGATACACTGGCAAAAGTATTAAGACATTCGACACAAGTATTCATTGCAATCCTTGGTAGCAGATGAGTACAAATGCCTGTCTTTTCTACCTATCAGGAGAAAAATGCCAAATGTCTGTCGATATAGGACTGGTTGAATAAACTATGATACATACAGATACTAAGCTATTAGGCTTCTCAAAAAAGGAAAAAGGAAATGTATATGCTACTGTGAAGTGATGTATTGTTAATTGAAGAAAGGGTGGTTCACTGGAGTGTGTATAAAACTCTACTTTCCTTTTGCCTTTGGCTCAGGTCATGATCTTGGAGTCCCGGGATCAAGTCCTACATCAGGCTCCCCACTCAGCGGAGAGTCTGCTTCTCCCTCTGACTCTCCCCCATCTTGTGCTCTCTCACTTTTCTCTCTCTCTCAAATAAATAAATAGAATCTAGAAAAAAAAAAACCCGTCTGCTCTTCACAAAAAAAAAAAAAAAAGGGAGCAGTAGGAATGTATAATGTGTATAGACATTTTCCTTACAAAAGGAAGTGAAGATACACCAAAGTTTTAAATGTTTATCTATGAGAAGGAAGGGGGACATGGGGATGGAGGAGACATTCGGAATGCAGTTAAGCTAAATGTGCATTGTATGCATTTTGGAACCCCGTGAATATTTTAGAAAATTATAAAACAAAATCAAATCAAAATGAGAAAAACAATACCTAAAATTGAAAAGCAAAGTGAAATAAATTAAACTATGCATATCAAGTTGGTGAATTTACCACACAAGAAAAAATTTTTTTATAGTCATAGTGATTTGAATATATCTTTCTAGTGTGATACGTTTTCAGGACAAAAAAAACTATAAACAAATCTTAAATTATAAATCACATTATTAGTGATAATGTTGGCATTGTTATTCTGAAAAAAGTGTTAGAGCAAACAGTAAGATTTTCACAGTAAAAGAATACAAACATAAAATCAAAGAATTTAAAAAAAACAGCCCTCAGCTTGTTTTCTAGCTACATCCACTGGTAAGGTCTAGAAACAGTGAACTCCTGGGGCAGTGAGCACCTCTGGCCCCACACTATGTCCTCTAACTACCATTTAGCACTAAAAGGAATAAGAAGAGCTCATTGGAAAAATGGCTGATTCTGAGACCGGGGCAGGAAAGGTCCAATGAGCCTGAACCATCTTCTAGAATTAGAAAGTAGCAAGTTTTCTAAGTCCACCACAAGACCAGTGACAAAAATCTCCTCTGTTAACCCAACCAAAGTCAGGATAACTTCAACATTGGAAAAAAAAAATCCCCAGAGGATTAAAATATATCAAATATGTTAAAATCCATGAATTCATTATGATATTAACAAATAAAAATATCTTTTGCCACCTTTGGAAGATGTTAGAGAAAAAATTCATAATTCTACAAAGTGATAAATGAAGGGAAAGAATCAAACATTTTTCTGAACTTTACAAATACGTGCTTTAACATAATCAAATAGCTGATAAGAGGAAATTCCTTTTAGATTTCAAGCTAATATATTGGAATTGAGTCCTGTAGAAATCACCTTTTTGCAACCCCTAATAAAATGGGCAATGACCACCTATGGCATCTATGGAAATTTATTTATTTATTTATTTATTTATTTATTTATTTATTTATTTATTTATGAGAGAAAAAGAGAACATGAGTGGGGGTGGGGTGAGGGGCAGAGGGAGAAGCAGGGGCTTGATCCCAGGACCCTGGGATCATGACCTGAGCCAAAGGCAGATGCTTAACTGACTGAGCCACCCAGGCGCCCCAACATTGGGGAAATTTAAACAGTAGTGGCATATTTGGAATATGTAAAGGCATTCTTGTTAGTTCTTTTAGGTGTGAAAATAAAACTGTGCTTACGTTTTAAAAAACCCCTTATCTTTTAGAAGCATTTCCAGTGGAAATAACAGAGGTGGGCCAGAGGTCCATCTATCCATTTGTTTTGTCTCTGACACAGAAGAACGTGACCGGCCAACGTGTGTCAAATGCAGAAGTCAGGGACCTATTAGTGCCAATACAATAATGTGCTTGTTGTCACAGATTTGTAGGGACTTTTATCAACCATGTATGAATAGACCTGAATCTGCTTTGAATCACTTTGTATTTTTATGCTGTACTGGAGATACTGTGAGGTATTTGGGAGATATTTAATTTTTAGATATCAAATGAGATAATAAATGCAAAAGACAATCAAAATTGCAAAGCATGAAAACAAAAATTCCTGTAATTATATGAAGTAATAGACACTCTTTTATATTTATCTCTCTAAGGCTTTGAGCTACAGCTTCTTGTTCTAGTATTTTGAACTTTCACACATGATAGAGTTTAGGGGGGAAGGTGGGTGGCTCAGTCGGTTAAGCCTACGACTCTTGGTTTCCAGCTCAGGTTGTGATCTCAGGGTCACGATATCGAGCCCTGTGTTGGGGCTCCATGCTTAGCGTGGAGTCTGCTTGAGATTCTCTCTCCCTCCCCCCCTGCACTTCTTGCTTATGCTCTCTCTCAAAACAAATAAATAAATCTTATTAAAAAAAAAAAGAGAGAGTATGGGCTTTAGATTTGGAGACATCCCACTCACTTCTAACTCGAGTATGGGTCTGTGGTGATTAGGGGAAATAGGTTATTTAAAAACTTTGAGTCCCAGTTTATTCACCTGTGAGCTAGATATAATTAAACCTATATCTGAGTTCTTAATTCTTCTGGGAAATCTTAATTCTTAATTCTTCTGGGAAATCATATATGTAAGCCCCTGGCACACAATACATGTTCAATACATGTTAGGCATCTCGTCCAACCCTTTAACAATCGAAGCCCTAGGTAATAATGTACAAAAGAATTAACCAAAATGTAGCCTTTATTGTAATTTTAAAATTCATAATTAGCATCTCCTGTATGTGTGAATACCAGGTGAACTGTCTTCTAGTTATCTCTTGGAAAAGAAGGAGTCACTTTATCTTTATCTTTGATCCTGTAATTGCTCATATCATGACATGGTCTCTCAAGTAATTTTTTTTCTAAACAACGAGGTAGTTTTTTTAAAAGAAGACAAACGATCCTTAAATCATTTCAGTCAATGCTAGCTTGTGATGCTTAGAGAAATCATCTGATGAAATTGTTAAAATAAAAGAAGGCAAAGATATTAGTAATTTAGTCATTATTTCTGAAGGTATAATCTCACAACGCAAGTGTTTGATGTCATTGCGAACAACTTTAAAAAGCAGTACTGATGAGTGGTTAAAGTTTTAGAGAGAATATATCATAAATTATAGTGTTCTAATGATCATAATTATAATTATAGGATGAATGAAATGATGGATAGTCCAAGCACTGTGTGAGCGGGAACTTGTGAGTTGGAACATGATTTCCGGTTGAAGCATCATACTTGGATTCAAAAGTTCTGCATCTCAAATGACTTCATTGGCAGTGAGAGGATGTGCTTTGTGAAACTATGCTAGATGATTCAAAATGTGACTTTAATAATGAAAAAGTTATTCCTACTAGAGGTTCACACTAAGAGTTTAATTGTTTCATGAAATGTGAGTGAGAAGAAGCATTATTTCTAAAATAACATTTTACTTTATTTAATCTGAGACTTTAAATATGTATGCATAACTAAATTAAGGAATGTTATTAAATATTATATGGGATACTAATGGCAGAGAATTGCTTTTTCATAATCATAGGGTAATTTAAATCTTTTCAGGCTGTCCTTCAATGATTACTACTTTCCATGCTTTCAGCCATTAAAATTTTCTCATTCCAGATTTGTTCTAATTCCTCAGTCTGCTTCCAGACATGTAGCAGCTTGAAGAGCCTTGCATTTCCCAGGCCATCGACTGGCTCTGTTTTCTGGGTAAATGCTAAATGTGTTCTGCTCTCTGTTTTACAATACCCTTTTGGATAACACTCATCATTTTGTTGACCTTTGCGGCCACAGCACATTGGGCTGATGTCCTCAGCAGTCTACAATAAATTCTCGAATCCATTTCTTAGACCGCATCCGAGAGTCTGCAGCCCCTTGTCTCTGGTTAAGGTTTGGATAATTTCTACCTAATTGTATTGCTTTTCATTATGTTTGCCTGCCGTGAAGCTCACCTACGGTTTCAATGTCAACCCACCCAGGACCCAGCACATATTTAATCCAATCCCTTTGTTTTATGTGCAAAAATATAAAAAGTCCAGAGAGGTTAAATGATTCATTCAAAATCACAGCTGCTTGGTGGAAGAGTTGGGGCTGGTGCCCTTCTCCTTTTTCTCAGTCCATGGAGGGTTCCTGACATCACACTTTCAAGGATTTGCTTAGCAAAAGGAAATTGTTGGCCTTGGGTCCAGGGTGGGATTGTCCAAGGAGGCCATAGGAACTCTGTCAAGGATGGTTTGAAGAAGGGAAGGGCAAGTGATAGATGAAACCCACATGCAGGCCCAGCATCTTAGGGCTACTCTGCATCTGCTTAAGGTTTATTCCATCTAAGTTTCCAAAAATGGCACTTGCAAAAATGAAAAGCAGTGGGTTCCTATCCAAAGTCCTGATCCAAAGTTCAGTTTATCAGCCCTGGGAACCTGGGCATATCAATGACACACAGTGAGCCTCGCTTTACTTTCCTTATTTCTAAAATGGCAAACCAGAAATCCTTTCCAACCTGTTGATGAGAACAAGGGAAAAGAGGCCATACAGATGACCTACTCTAGGTGAGCAAGCAGATTCCCATGAGATTACTTCCTAGGCGGGAATACCAGCAGCTCTAGTGGCCGCTCTCCCCTCTCCACACCCTGCCTCAGAAGGGATGTGATTGGAGTAGCTCCATATCGCTGGGGGACATAGCATTTCTGTGGTGAAGGGCCCCTGCAATAGAGGACCTCATGCTTTTCTCCGGAGGCATCTTCTCTGGGGTTGGATGTGCAGGAAATATATTTTGAAGGGGAGAGGATTGCCATGTCCCCCGTGATGGTTCTGTCTGCAAGTGGGGAGATGGATTTCAGCTTGTCGTTAGGCATCTGGGAGAAGCATTGGGTGTCTCTCTCTGCTCTGTCGTGGGAAGCAATAACCCCGGAGCTGATGTTTGCCTGGAAATGGCTGCAAACTCATGGTGCAGTCAGTTCCCATTCAGGGCACCCTTTCTGAGTAAATCAGGTGAGATCATTCCTTCATTCGTTCGTTCGTTCATTCATTCATTCATTCACTCATTTGATTCAAGCAGTTAACAGCATGGGTTCTGGGTTCAAATACTACTGCAACTCTGATTGGTTGGTGACATTGGGCAAGTCACAAGACTTCTATCTCCAGTTTCCTCATCTGTAAAATGGGGATGACGAGATGCTGCTTATGGAGGGACTATGAGGGTAAAATAAGTTCACATTCTCAAAATGCCTAGAACAATGCTTAGTACCTAGTAAATGTGAGGGAAGTTTTAAATAAGTGAGCGGGGCGCCTGGGTGGCTCAGTCGTTAAGTGTCTGCCTTTGGCTCAGGTCATGATCCCGGGGTCCTGGGATCGAACCCCATTGGGCTCCCTGCTCGGTGGGAAGCCTGCTTCTCCCTCTCCCACTCCCACTGCTTGTGTTCCTGCTCTTGCTATCTGTCTCTCTGTCAAATAAATAAATAAAAATCTTTAAAAAAAAATAAATAAGTGAGCTAATAAAGATATACTAAGTCAGAGGAGAAGGAAATAAGGAAATAAGGAAGCAAATATAAGCAAATAAGGAAGTGATGGGGCTTTCAACTTCTTTCATTCTTTCTGCGTCCCCGTCTAGCTGCTCAATCTCCTCCCTCAATCTTCCTCCCCATGGGGGAGATGTCTTAATGTAAGGATTTCTCAAACATCGATGTGAGCAGCCTTGAAATTTGTTGTCTCTTAGTATGCCATTTCTTTTTTTTTAGGCTTTATTTATTTATTTGTCAGAGAGAGAGAGAACAAACAGGGGGAGCAGCAGGCTCCCAGCTGAGCAGGGAGCTCAATGTGGGGCTCAATCCCAAGATCCTGGGATCATGACCTGAGCCGAAGGTAGACGCCCAGCCGACTGAGCCACCCAGGCGCCCTAGTACTCCATTTCTAAGCATGTTATGTCTTCTCTGCTTGAATGCAGGGCATGAAGGATGTCCGGAATAGGATGAAAGTGGGGTTTGTGTATGTGCAGTGGGACTGACAGAAAAGGAGTGAGAAGGGGAAAAGGAATATGAGCTCTCCAGGTATCCACAAAGCAGGCCGAGGGGTAGCCTGAGAAAAAGAGTAAAGAGTGGCACGTTTGCATCACCTTCTGGGCCCCCAGAGGTTCTGTGCTCAGGGCCACCTTATGGCACAACCTTGAGGTCTATGAGGGAATGACGCCCCCTGGAGTTGTACAGTCTATGGTTCTGTGTGTGATGGACTAATCGTAAGTGGGCTTCTTGCTGCTGGTAGACTCCGCTCAGATGCCTTTATCAGATGGAGCGGTAGGTTACAATTTTACTATCATGTGAGAAAGGTTATAATAGAAAGACATGGAAGGTGCTGTAGGAACACAGCAGGGAAAGAACCTAAGTTGGTCTGAATGAATTTGTGAATGTTTCCAAAAGTGATGGTAGCTCAACTCCAAAATGAGGACAAGCTTCCATTAGACACTCAACATTTATCAAACCCTATCCTTTGCCCAGAAGTGCACCCAACATTGCTAGAGAGGAGGAACTTACGATCTTGTTGTAGAAATGTGATTTCTATAAAGAATCATTGGTCTATAATAAAGAGAGGTCCTAATAAAGGGTTAGAGACAGACATGAGTCACGTGGAAGAGGTATTACATCAGTTCTGTGTGTGTTCAAAAGGCATACCATGATCCAACTGAGATAACAGGAAGGAGAAAATCTGCTTAATGTAAGGAAAGCTGTTTAATGGTCAGAAGCCATTCAGACATGTGATGATCGGCCTGTTGTAGGAGTGAGCCCCTCCCTCGCCATTGTGTTTAATCGAAGGCAGGGAGCTTGTGTGTGTGTGTGTTGGGGGGGGAGGGTGTTAGTATAATGCTAACTATGGAAAAAAGTAAATCTCTAATGTCAGTTTCTTAACACAATTTAAGATTCTTTCTTGTTCATGTAGAGTACCTGGCAGGTAACTTTCTTCCTTGTGGTGATTCAGGGCACCTCTGTCTTTGGCCTCACCATCCCCTTAGCCTTCAGTGTCCTCTGAGTCAGGGAAGAGACAGTGAAGAGGGAGTAAGGAGAAATTCTCCTTACCCATTTGGGCTCAGAAGTGATCGATATCACTTTTCCTCATATTATATTGGTGGTAAGTGGTAATATGATTCCTCCTGGATACAAGAGAGACTGGGGAATGCAGCCCCTGGTTGGGAGGCCACATCCCAGTTTCAAATCTACACCATGGAAGGGAGAGCCCCAGTTTCGATGGGCAGCTGGCCATCACTGCGTTAGAATTGAAGCCTCGGATGAGAAGCTCACTGGATAACCGTTAAGGTCCCCCAGAACTTTGAATTCTATGGTTCTGTTCAGTTCCAATGCCATCTCTAGTTCCATTTGTGTTTTGGGGCAGGTCACTTTTCCTCTTTGAGCTCAGTTGTTTGGCCTGTGAAATGAGATGAACAATTCCATTTCGGTTCACAAGGACTCAAGGTCCTTGTGAGATTCAGATGAAATAATCTGTGTGAACGTGTTTCCTAAATTTGAAAGTGCTCTAAAGATACGAGGCATTATTTTTAGATAGTTGATTCAAACTTAGCCTCGACTTGGGCTTACAGTTGAGCTTAGGTATTTCTTCCATGTGTCCTTGAAAGATTATTATAATGCTCCGATACAGGAACGTTTTGTATGACTTAGGTTTCCGTAGTTCTGTTTTTCATTTTGAATGATTCTAAAGTATTCTTCTATCTCCAGAAAAAAGAACTATAGAAACTGTACCAACCAGAATCTCTTTGCCTGTTATATAACTGCATCTATCCCTTCAATATCGTGTACTTGAGCCATCCATGGGTTTTGGGCAACATTTTGAAGTTAACATGGGGCATAGATGGATGCGGAAGCATATGAGGTTTATTGACCAGCAGACAGAAGATGTAGTTGTTGTTGCTATTATAGTGGAACTTAGGTAAATGGAATGTAGGGGAATGAATGTTCTAGTCGGATCTTCTATTTAACTGGAATATGCCATGCACAGCATTCTGAATCTTCAAAGTGGAAACCTAAGAGGAAACAGAGAAATTACCCACTCCATTCTCTCAGTTAACAGATCATGAACCAGGCCCAGAGTGTCACCGAAGATTACAGAACCAGCTTTTGGTGGCCTTGCACTAATGGTGATGGAAGAGGTACATTTTGATCTAGGGTCTCTAAAATTTAATGCAGCTCTTCTCAATATGCCACAGTACTGTACTTATTTGCCCAATCTTTTGACATCTATAGTGTTTTGGAGTAACTACAGATACAAAAGGCACAGATTGGGCAGAGTGTCCACATGCTGCAAAAATTCTAGAAGTTTCCTCTTTTGGGCAACTCTTTTATATAAAGTTGTTTTCTGCCATTTGATGATTTTTACTCATTTCTCATTCACTGAGGATTCTGGCAAGCTGCATTCTGGTTTGTTGATGTGCTAATGGTATCATTAGTAGTTATGATACCAGTAAGCTTCATGTCCCATTCTGAAGGTACATACCTTGTAGCAGGATAATGGAACTGGAAATAACAAAGCACTGGGCTGATAAGCACAATAAATAGAGAGAGAAGCAGATGGTGATAGATGGAGAGACAGGAAGAATTAGAATTTGTCTGGGACTCTGGAGTTCTTACCCTGCCCCTTACGTTCTATATTTAACATCGAATGGCAGAACAAGGTTGCTAAGAGTAAGAAGCTGGAGCCCGGCCAATCCACGGCATCAAAGCCATGCACTCTGCAACTTCATGTCTCCAGGCTGTTCATGTGAGGACGATGGATGACAGCAGAATTCCAAAGAAATTACTTTGCCCTGAGCTGAAAGGACAACCATCAACAAATCTTCTCCAGGAGGTCAGAGGAAGCTCTCCAAGGCTACATCTATGTATACAGAAATGGTGGGGCGCAGTTGCCCGTTGCTCCAATAGTGTGGGTAAAAAGTATGGGTCAGGGTGGAAGTAATCACAGTTCTTGGTTAGAGGGTTCTGGGGATTGGGTTGTTGTGCTTTTGCATTGGTGTGTCTGTATGCACATGCACATGTGTGTTCATGGATGCGTGTGCACGCATGAGTGTATGGGAGTGTGGGCATCTAAGAGAGGCACATAGCCCTTTTGCCCAGTGTTATGCATATGTGTCTTGATCCTATGCTCAATTTTTTTTTTTTATTTACCACAAAATAGTGCTGATGGTCAAAAGTAGTTTTCTCAGTCTCATCTCTGCATTTTTACTCACACTCTTCATCCTTTCTGTAATGCTCTCTTCCAAGTTAGGTATCATGCGGCAGATTGTATTTTCTATAGTTGGCCGCAAAAATAGTTCTAATTCCACAGGCTCGTCTTGCAATGTGACCTGGATACTTTCCCCCCTGGGAGGTGGTGGGGGCAGTCTGTATCCCTTCCTCCGGAATCTCAGAGGGACTGTGACTCACTTGTAACCAAAAGAATGTGCCAGAAGCAATAGGGCTTCTACCTGGTTAGCTGGAATTCTTGTGCTGAAGCCAAAGGCCTTTATGGAAGCAATCTAACTGTCCTGCGGCCACCATGCTGTTGTAACCTCAACTAACGCAGGTTGAGAAGCCACCTGGAGAAGCCCTGAGATGATGTGAAAATGGAGCATACCTACCCATCATTGCTGTGCCAGTGTCAGTGACATCTGACTGCAGCCACACGGGAGACCCTGAGCCTGAACCACCTAGCCAAGCCCTTCTGCAGTTCTTGACTGACAGAAGCCATCAGATGTTATAAAATGTTGTTTTTCTGTTTTAAGCTACCAAATTTGGCATGATGTGTTATGCAGCAACAGAGTCCAAATATTCTTCTTTAAAGACTTGTTCTTGAATACATTTAATAATGATTAATTTTATTTTACTGAGTTAACCTATTTCTGTGATCTTGAATATGCTCTTTTAAAAAATTTTTTTAAAAGATTTCATTTATTTTTTTGTCAGAGAGAGAGAGAGCACAAGCAGGGGGAGCAGCAGGGAGAGGGAGAAGTAGGCTCCCTGTTGAGCAGGGAGCCCGATGTGGGACTCGATCCCAGGACCCAGAGATCATGACCTGAGCTGAAGGCAGATGCTTAACTGACTGAGCCACCCAGGCATCCTGTTGAATACGTTCTTTTTAACCTCTAGCCCTCAGGTTTCACACATCAGACTAGATAAGGTCCAAGGGAAAATGGGAATAGTTTCCTGTGGCATCTGCCATTGCTCCTTCATTGCTCTGCGTGTGTAAGTTTCCACCTAAGCAGAACATACACATCCCATGTGACACTCACTAGATCCTCAACCTAGTTTGCACCTATGGATAATTATAACTCCACCATTATTCTCCACATAACAGCCAGTGATGTTTGAAACACAAAACCAGACTCGTAATACCACCTGGCTCGAAGCTCTCCAGTGACTTCCATCCCTCTCAGGGTCAAATCCTACTGCCTTTCTATGATCTGGAGGTCTCACACTGTTTGGCTCCCACTTATGTCTCTTACACTAACTTCTGCAACATCTTCCCTTCACTTAAATTTATCTTCATTAGCCATCTTCCTAATTCCTGCACAAACTTAGTGTCCCACATCCGGGCTTGAGAATTTGCAGTGTCCTCTGCTTCATGCTCTTGCTCCTGCTGTTGGCATGACTTACTCCTTACTCCATTCAGGTTTCTGCTTCAATGTCTCTTCCTCTGAGTGGCCTTCTCTTCCCATCTTATCTGGAGCGGCTGCTACCACCTTGATACTCTCTTTGATGCTCTCTGAACTTCTGCTGCTTTATTGTTTTCCATAACACTCATTATGAAGTGAAATTATATTGTGTATATAACAGGTTGTACACAGAAAGTTGTTCTGTCGTCTCAGATTTATCTGAGGTTGCAAAGGGGAAGGCAAAAAGTGTTAATTGCTTATACACTTTAAAAATAAAGTGTCAGACCTTCTGCATATATCTGCAAAAGGGGACTTTAAAATTGTCCAGCAGCCCTCACCCTTTCACCCATCTCAAGGGCAGGTAAGCAGAGGTGGGATGACTGATGAGAGGAAGAACCCCCGTAAAGGAGATGACCAATGGCCATGCTGTGCATTGACTCCTCCCTTTCTAGGGGAAGGAGAATTTCCTCTTTAACATAAGCCAACTACATGGTCTACAAGAAAATTGCTCAGCCAATGTGATTCCTGTCCCTGGATTTTGGTGGGCGTGGGAGATTGGTAGATATAGGGACTGGTGCCTGATTCCTTCTTGTCTAGACCTGAAGGTGGGATTCAGAGGGGCTTGGGGAGACCAAGCTTCATTCACTGATGGTAGTACTCAAGCCTTTCAGCAGATCAGGTTAGCCTGAATAATATAACCAGCTTTTAATCTTCTTGATCAAGATCTTACCCAAGAGGGTTTCCTGCTAGCTGAAGGCACCCACAGAAAGGCTGGAGGGGCAGTGTTGACTATCACCGGAGGGATGTGCATTATGAAGGGTGAATGGGGTCAGAAGTGGTCATGAGTTAGGAGGACACTTCACTGGGAGGCAAGACTCTTGCCAGCAAGCGCTCCTGAGAGGGGTCCTTAGTGTGACGAGATCGCTGAAGGGCCTCCAAAGTGCCCCCAAGAGAAAGGGCCAGATTGCAGTTCTGTTGAATTCACCTATCTTGCCCCTTAAGTGTCCCCGCTCCTCTCCCTCCTCCCTCTCCACCAGCCTGAAGGAATCAGAGACAACGGAATCAGGAGTGAAGAAGACTAAAGAGACAGAGAGGAACGCACCACGCCCCCAGCCCTTTCCTGTTGCCCATTTCTCAGCCCAAGATGCAGGATATGCTCAAACCCCAAAATAAATGAGAGCAATATTTGATGTTAATTTGGATTAATCTTTAAAATTTCTGAGAATGAGACTGTTCAATAATACCTGGAAATGATGAGAAACGCAGTGCTAGGTGCCCTAGATTTCACCCAGAGTCAGAAAGAAAGGTTCAGCGTAGCATATTTAAATGTGATCATGATGATTAAAAAAAAAAGATTTTTGCTTATACTCCACTGAATCCAGGTGGTTAAGTAAACTTGTTACACACACACACACACACACACACACACACACATACACACATTAAGCATTTTCTGTCTCTTTGAACAGAAGGTGAACTCCATGAGGGCAAGGCCTTTGTCTACCTCTGTTCACTGTTGTATCCCAGGGTTTAGAAGACTGTTGGCACCTTGGAGCTGCTCAGTAATATTTTTCCTTGAAAAATGAATTCTAGAGGATTATAATCACTGTTTTTATCTGGATATTCCTTACTCTAGAGATGTCCTGACTCCAACTCCCATAGAAAACATATCCCTATAGAGCCTGGTGAGCTGGCTGGAGAGGAAGAGTGGGGTAGAAACTAGCAAGTTCCGGTACAAATGCACTTCCTGGCTGTGTGTGTGTATCTGATGGGGGCACTTAACTGCTTTGAACCTCATTTTCCTTGTCTGTGGAATACAGGTTCCATCACTTATTTGACAGGGTCATGGTGAGGATTATATCCAAAATGTATACTCAGTTTCTGGTTCATTGTGCTGCCTATCTATTTATTCTCCCCTCCTGCGGAAAGAATATTGCCTTGTTAGTCCCTGCTAAGGTTTTTCTGGTAGACAGAGCCATTGAACTTTTGAATTCACAGGGGTGACTGTGATTTGCAGCAGGAGCAGTGTTTTCTCTGGGAGTTCTCTGGCCTCAGAGGTGATGGATGGGCACCTCTCAGGCATAGTTCCTTGATCAATAAGCCATAAAGTCTCAAATTATTTTGTTAGATCCATTGATCAAATCCATCGAATTTGTCCCAACTCTTTTATTGTTAAGGCAAGGACTGGCGATGTTTGGTTTCTCTCTTTGCTACATTCTTCCTTCCATTTGGCTTTAGGCTAGTGTGCAGCAGTGTGAAAAGGGTAGAAGTGAGGATTGAAGTTCCTGCCCCCACACATCGCAGGAAAAAGGCTTCTTTTGGTTGTTTGTTTCAGAATGAAGCAATGTGGGTTCTTTCTTTTGTCTTTTAAAGGGTTCCTCAACTTATATTGGCTGGGGAGCACCTTTGCTGTTCTTGAATACATTCATTCACTCATTCATCTATACAATCATTTGATAAATGTACCAAGTACCTTGGATAGCTTATATATTTACATGGCTATTTGTTTTTTTCTTTAAGGGCCAACAGGATTCAGATTCCCGGGAAGCTGCAAGATTTGCTAGGTACATGACACGTCGCATTTCCTCAATTTTTATTGTTGGATGAGTGGCTTGAATTGCTTCTGGAGTAATTTGCTAGGTGGAACTTTTATTCACTCATTTAACAAACATTTACTGAGTATTTCCTAATGCAATTAATAATGCCTAACTTTCTTTTTTTTTTTGATACAGTGTTCCATGATTCATTGTTTGCGTATAACACCCAGTGCTCCACGCAGAACATGCCCTCTTTAATACCCGTCAGCAGGCTAACCCATCCCCCCACCCCTCTCCCCTCTAGAACCCTCAGTTTGTTTTTCAGAGTCCATCGTCTCTCATGATTCATCTCCCTGTCCGATTTACCCCCCTTCATTCTTCCCCTCCTGCTATCTTCTTCTTGTTCTTTTTTTTAACATATAATGTATTATTTCTTTCAATCACATGTCTGTATTCAACAGTCTTGCACAATTCATAGCGCTCACCATAGCACATACCCTCCCCATTGTCTATCATCCAGCCACCCCATCCCTCCCACCCCCCACCACTCCAACAACCCTCAGTTTGTTGAGGTTAAGAATTCCTCATATCAGTGAGGTCATATGATACATGTCTTTCTCTGATTGGCTTATTTCACTCGGCATAACACCCTCCAGTTCCATCCACATTGTTACAAATGGCAAGATCTCATTCCTTTTGAAGGCTGCATAATATTCCATTGTATATACATACCACCTCTTCTTTATCCATTCATCTGTTGATGGACATCTTGGCTCTTTCCACAGTTTGGCTATTGTGAACACTGCTGCTGTAAACATCGGGGTGCATGTACCCCTTCAGATCCCTACATTTGTATCTTTGGGATAAATACCCAGTAGTGCAATTGCTGGGATGTAGGGCAGCTCTGTTTTCAACTTTTTGAGGAACCTCCATACTGTTTTCCAGAGTGGTTGCACCAGCTTGCATTCCCACCAACAGTGTAGGAGGGTTCCCCTTTCTCCGCATCCCCGCCAACATCTGTCGTTTTCCTGACTTGTTAATTTTAGCCATTCTGACTGGTGTGAGTTGGTATCTCATTGAGGTTTTGATTTGGATTTCCCTGATGCCGAGCAATGTTGAACACTTTTTCATGTGTCTGTTGGCCATTTGGTTGTCTTCTTTGGAAAAATGTCTGTTCATGTCTTCTGCCCATTTCTTGATTGGATCATTTGTTCTTTGGGTGTTGAGTTTAAGAAGTTCTTTATAGATTTTGGATACTAGCCCTTTATCTGATATGTCATTTGCAAATGTCTTCTCCCATTCTGTCAGTTGTCTTTTGGTTTTGTGGACTGTTTCTTTTGCTGTGCAAAAGCTTTTTATCTTGATGAAATCCCATTAGTTCATTTTTGCCCTTGCTTCCCTAGCCTTTGGTGATGTTTCTAGGAAGAAGCTGCTGCAGCTGAGGTTGAAGAGGTTGCTGCCTGTCTTCTCCTTTAGGATTTTGATGGATTCCTGTCTCACATTTAGGTCTTTTAACCATTTTGAGTCTATTTTTGTGTGTGCTGTAAGGAAATGGTCCAGTTCCATTCTTCTGCATGTGGCTGTCCAATTTTCCCAACACCATCTGTTGAAGAGACTGTCTTTTTTCCATTGGACATTCTTTCCTGCTTTGTCGAAGATGAGTTGACCATAGAGTTAAGGGTCCATTTCTGGGCTCTCTATTCAGTTCCATTGATCTATGTGTCTGTTTTTGTGCCAGTACCATACTTTTTTTAAAAATTTTTTATTGTTATGTTAATCACCATACATTACATCATTAGTTTTGGATGTAGTGTTCCATGATTCATTGTTTGTGCGTAACACCCAGTGCTCCACGCAGAACGTGCCCTTTTTAATACCCATCACCAGGCTAACCCATCCCCTCACCCCCCTCCCCTCTAGAACCCTCAGTTTGTTTTTCAGAGTCCATCATCTCTCATGGTTGGTCTCCCCCTCCGATTTCCCCCTCTTCATTCTTCCCCTCCTGCTATCTTCTTCTTTTTTTTTTTTCTTAACATATATTGCATTATTTGTTTCAGAGGAGTACCATACTGTCTTGATGATGACAGCTTTGTAAGAGCTTGAAGTCCGGAATTGTGATGCCTCCAGCTTTGTTTTTCTTTTTCAACATTCCTCTATTTGGGGTCATTTCTGGTTCCATACAAATTTTAGGATTATTTGTTCCATTTCTTTGAAAAAAGTTGATGGTATTTTGATAGGGATTGCATTAAATGTGTAGATTGCTCTAGGTAGCATTGACATCTCCACAATATTTGTTCTTCTAATCCATGAGCATGGAAAGTTTTTCCATTTCTTTGTGTCTTCCTCAATTTCTTTCATGAATATTTTATAGTTTTCTGAGTACAGATTCTTTGTCTCTTTGGTTAGATTTATTCCTAGGTATCTTATGGCTTTGGGTGCAGTTGTAAATGGGATCGACTCTGTAATTTCTCTTTCTTCTGTCTTGTTGTTGTATAGGAATGCCGTTGATTTCTGTGCATTTATTTTATATCCTGCCACTTTACTGAATTCCTGCATGTGTTCTAGCAGAACTAGATGCGTCTTGTTTTTTTATCCAATCTGATAGTCTGTGTCTTTTGATTGTGGCATTTAGCCCATTTACATTCAGGGTAACTTTTGAAAGATATGAATTTAGTGCCATTGTATTACCTGTAAGGTGACTGTTACTGTAGATTGTCTGTGTTCCTTTCTGGTCTCTGTTGCTTTTAGGCTCTCTCTTTGCTTAGAGGACCCCTTTCAATATTTCTTGTAGGGCTGGTTTTGTGTTTGCAAATTCCTTTAGCTTTTGTTTGTCCTGGAAGCTTTTTATCTCGCCTTCCATTTTCAATGGCAGCCTAGCTGGATATAGTATTCTTGGCTGCATATTTTTCTCATTTGGTGCTCTGAATGTATCATGCCAGTCCTTTCTGGCCTGCCAGGTCTCTGTGGATAGGTCTGTTGCCAATCTAATGTTTCTACCATTGTAGGTTACATATCTCTTCTCCCGAGGTGCTTTCAGAATATTCTCTTTGTCTCTGAGACTCGTAAGTTTTACTACTAGATGTTGGGATGTTGACCTATTTTTATTGATTTTGAGAGGGGTTCTCTATGCCTCCTGGATTTTGATGCCTGTTTCCTTCCCCAAATTAGGGAAGTTCTCTGCTATAATTTGCTCCAATATACCTTCTGCTCCTTTCTCTCTTTCTTCTTCTTCTGGGATCCCAATTATTCTAATGTTGTTTCATCTTATGGTATCAGTTATCTCTCAAATTCTGGCCTTGTGATCCAGTAGTTGTTTATCTCTCTTTCTCTCAGCTCCTTTATTTTCCATCATTTGGTCTTCTGTTTCACTAATTCTCTCTTCTGCCTCTTTTATCCTAGCAGTTAGAGCCTCCATTTTTTATTGCACCTCATTAATTGCCTTTTTGTTTAGATTTTAGTTCTTTTATTTCTCCAGGAAGGGTTTCTCTAATAACTTCCATGCTTTTTTCAAGCCCAGCTAGTATCGTTAAAATCATCATTCTGAACTCTAGTTCCGCCATCTTACTAATGTCCATATTGATTAGGTCCCTGGCAGTCGGTGCTGCCTCTTGTTCTTTTTGTTGAGGAGATTTTTTCCATCTTGTCATTTTGTCCAGAGGAGAATAGATGAATGAGAGAACAAAATGCTAACAGGGTAACAATGTCCCCAGAATATATACACTAAACAAATCAGAAAAGACCTGAAACTGGGGGAAAAGAAAGGGAAAGAAAGAAAGAAGAGAAAAAAAGAACAAAAGAAAAAGATAAAAACAAAAACAGAACAAAACAAAAAAATAGAATATGATCAAATATGATCAGGGTGGTGCATAAATCAGTGCTACACACTAGATTTTGGGCTTATTTTGGTGTGTTAGAAGAAAGTGCCTCCCAAAATTTTAAAGGAAAAAACTTATATATGTACAAAAATAGGGGTTGATACGATGAAGGGATGGAATATGACTGTAAAGATAAAAATTATAAAAGATTTTATAAAAGGAATTGATAAGAAGTTGGTTGAAAAAAGAAAGAAGAGGATTTAAAAAAGGGAGAGAATGTGATCAGGTAGGAGACTAAAACAAAGCCATACACTAGAGATTTAGGGTATATTTTGATCTGTTAGAAGAAACTGTATCCCAAAATTTTAAAGAGAGAACAACTTATATTTATATAAACCAAAAATAAGGGTAAGTACTATGAAGGGATAGAATATGACTCTAAAAATGAAAAATAAAAAAGATTTTTTTTAAAAAGGTGATAAGATGTTGGTTGAAAAAGGGAAAAGAAAGACAGTTAAAAAAATTACCTTTGAAAGACTAAAGAATCATGGGAAAAAGCCATGGATTCTATGTGCAGTATTCCCCTAGCGCTGAAGTTCTGCCGTTCTCATTGATCGTTAACTTGGTCTTGGCTGGCGGTTCTCGCTGATCTGGGGGAGGGGCCTGTTGCCGTGGTTCCCAAACGTCTTTGCCGGAGGGGGAATTGCCCCGCCCTTGTCGGTCCCGGCTAAGTAATCTGCTCGGGTTTGGTCTTGGGAGCTTTTGTTCCCTGCAAGCTTTCCGTACAGCTTTGGAGGTCGAGAGTGAGAATGGCGGCCTCCCAATCTGTGACCGGAGGAGCCGAGAACTCGGGGCCCCGCTCCTCAGTGCGCCCCCAGAGAAAAGCAGTCCCTCCCATCTCCCCGGTCTCCAGCTGCACTCCGTGCTCACCCGGCCTGTGACCGAGCATTTCTATGTCCAGCACCCGACCCCGTGTGGAGTCTCCAAACCCAGCAGATCCCTGCGGTGCGCTCCTGCGCCACTCCTCCCGGGGGAGGAAGGGGAGTCTCCCCGGATCTGCTGCTCGTTGGGTCCCTGCTGGAGGAGCAGTGGCCCGACTGGGCCGCGGATCACAGTTTATGGCCACCCCGAGCTGAGAGCCCGGGCCTCGGCTCCATCTCTGCAGCCGGCTTCCCCGCTCCGATCCCTGGGAGCTCTGCTGCACTCAGGCTCCCCCGGTCTTTCTGTGACCCCGGGGGTCCTGAGACCACACTGTCCCGCGAGGGTTCCACCCCCGGCTTAGCCACTGGAGCGACGTCCCTCAGCGGAGCCGACTTCTAAAAGGTCCGATTTTGTGCTCCGAGGCTCTAGCACTTGCCAGAAGCGGCCCACGGAGGCCCCCTCCCCCACCGTCTATCCTCCCGAATATCGCCTCGGATTCAGTTCCCCGCACGTCCTACCTTCCAGTAAGTGGTCGCTTTTCTGTTCAGAGAGTTGTTGCTACTCTCCTCTTCAATCTCCTGTTGAGTTCGTAGGTGTTCAGAATGGTTTGATCCCTATTCAGCTGAATTCCCGGGACCAGACGAAATCCAGGTCTCCTACTCCTCCACCATCTTGCCAATAATGCCTAACGTTTAAAGTGGTCTTTGTGATAGAAGAATATACGGAATTCTCAGCACATTTTCAGTACAAAGTCTTGATACCTGGTAGATATTATCATTATCATCTCTTGAGAGGTTTGAATTAAGGCAAGGGAATGTCACTTCTTATATATTGGTTGATTTATTTTAGAAAATCCTATTGCTGAGAATCTTTGACTCCTATACAGTAAATGGAATGATTCAATTAAGTATATTCTTAGTATCTTACTTGACTCTTTCTTCCTACTCTGTCCCCTCAACACATGGAGAGTTATTTTTATTTAGTTCAAGAAGAATACCACCATCATAGAATTACCCAGCCCTCAGGGATCCTAAAACGGAAAGGTGTAATCAAGTCTTATCTTAGTGAGTAAAGCACACTCATCCTTGGAAATAACGACATTTAGCTCCCTGTACAAGGCCAGCTGCCTCAGGTAGCTAAACATCTGTTTTTTTTTCCAATAAGGGGTTTATTCACTTTCCTTAAAAGTGAATCCAATATTTAGTAATTAGTTTATTTGTGTTGTTTAGAGAGTAATTTTCCACAGAAGACTTCTAAGAAAGAACTAAAATTGCATGTACTTTTAATATTTTGGGTTAAAACTTTAAAAAAACCCTGAAACTTCTTTTGATATTATCCTTCCTCCTTTTTATTGCCCCTTTCCTTCTTTGCTCATTCCACTTCAACCAACAAATAATTTTCAGATGCCTTCTATCTCTATAGCACTGTGCCTTCTATGTCTTCTCCAGGCTTTTGCTTATGACCTTCCTTTTACTTGCATGCGTTCTCTGCCTTCCCTAATCCAGGAGTCCCACATGGACTCAGTTCCAGTTTGGGGGTCTTTCTGATGAACTTCCACATCTCCCAGAGCTTACTCATTAATATACAATTCACTCTGGATGCTAAGTACATATATACTGGTTTGTTTCCCACTAAACCATGTTGCTTGAGGGTGGGGACACTGGCTTGTAACTCTGGTGTCCCACACAGTTTCTGACATTTGGTAGTTGCTCATCAAATATCTGTAGAATGGATGCATGATTGAATGAATGAATGAGTACTTGTTGTGATGAGCAACACAAAGAGAAGTATGAGGTACTTACTCCCTACTTGGGGAAATGAGGTACTTCCTCTCATGAAAAGAAGAAAACCACACATAAGAATCTTAGCAATATTTTACTCCAAGACATGGTGCATTTTGATGGTAAAATTACAGGTAAATAAGCCAAGAGCTCTTGTTTCATAGAAGAGAGAGTATACGTGAGTTGAGATGGTGACTGGCTTCATAGAGGAGATGACATTCAGGATGAGTCTTAAAGGATGCATCAGAGTTAAATAGAATCATAGAAATCTGATAATTGGCACTGAATGTAATGAGTTACATAAATTTGAGTTGTCTAGTTTTAATTTCACTAAAATTGTATCCCATGCTGGAAAATTAGGAGTTTTGCTATGGACACACAGTGACTGTGAATGAAGTACTTTTCATAACATTTTATATTCAATGGGTCCTATTAGAATGACTGTCAATATTAATAAGAAAATTAATGGTGTCTACAGACATATAGATTTCAAATTTATGTAAGACTAATTTGGAAAAAGGCCCCCAGATCCCCATGTTTTATGACTTTTTTCACAATGCTAAATGTAGACGAGAAAGCAAAACTTTCTAAACATTTATATGCTTTGTGTTAAAAAGTTCCATAGATTTTCATAAATTGCACAAAAGGCTGTGATTTGGGAAATTTATAGAGGCAAAGAAGGGTTCAAAACTGCAAACCTATGATAAGTGAGCAGTGGATAACTGAGGGAATAAGTTATGAGGAACGACATCATTATGGGGTCAGAAATTGTAGACTTATTGTTAAATGAGGCATGGGACGCTGTCGTTGCCAAAGTTTTAAGTTAATTGCTGGCACCTCTCTTTGTGCATTTGATCAGACGCGAGAGGGAGAAATTCTTCTTGCCCTTCACCAACTGTCAACAAGCCAAATGAAATATGTGTCTTCAGAGTGGATGCAAACCTTTTTCATAGTTAGAGAAGAACGTGATGCAATGATTTAGGCATGTGGAAAACATACCTCTTTCCCCACTGTACTTATTTTTTATATTAAAGTAATGTACTGATGGTGTGCTCGAAAGGGTACACTTGGACTGTCTTCGTGAGATTTTCTTCAACTTGACAGGAAAGCAATCCATGGTCATCTCTGACTTGCCTATATGTGGATCTTCCCATTTGTGAATTATCTGTGGCACATTTTCCAACTCGGATGGCCTAACTAACCCCGTTGCCCAGCAAATCTTAGAACTCTTTGTCCCTGTTCGGGAAATGAAGAAATCATTTGACTATGAACCCAAACTAAAATGCAAGTCTGCAAGTCAATGCCTTGCAGAAATAAGAAACTATAATGTGGTATGTTTTCAAAGCCCTCTAGCAGAATGAATGGATTCCTTTATATCCCTGTAGCCATTTTTACCAACTTCTATTATAACATTTATCACATTTTATTATGTTTTTTTCATTTGTCTGTCTGATCTGCTAGGCCTATGGGAGCGAGTTGTAAAGGGAGCTTTTAAATTCATTTTTCTTCTCTTGGCCCCCAATTCTATGTCTGCTAGTCAGTAACATTTTTGTTGAATTAATTAATGGATAAAAGTACAAACGAATGAATAAATAAGGATTTTGCGTGATGGAAGCCAATATATGGCTTCTGTTAGGATATGGAGAATTGGTTATAAATAACATTTCACAGCATTTAAAGCTTTAAGTAGTCTTAGAGAACACCCAGTACAATATGTTTTTAAGCTTTTTTATCTTTAAGTGAAAGAATTATGATTTTAGTAAAGAATTACTTTGAAGTTTATAAAGTGTGAGGCAGAGGAAGTGTAAAACTGACCTAGGTGAAGAAGAGATGCATAGGCCAGCATCCCATCCCCTTGGCTACTCCACTGTCTGGACCAGAGCTCTGTCCCCACCATGACACCTCACGTCTCTGTGGAGAGCAGCATGGGAACAATGTTGCTGGTGTGGACTTAGGGAGTTTTCTACGAAGCCAGCATTTATGGCAGTCCCCCAAGGTTATTCTTCAATTGAAGAGTTGAACTCAGGTCTCCTGAATGAACACCACTTTTTCACCTATATCTTGTTTTTACCTCATCAGTATTTCTGTGGTTGTTTCAGATCCCCCACACTCCTGCTCCCCTTCAACGAGACAAAGGAAAGATGGCAGACAGTTACATCAATTAGTTTAAAAGGGGCAGACCCATGTGACTTAGCTGCTGCCATCTGAAGTACTCTCCTGGTTTCTCTTCTAGCAGACAGTCACCCTTAGTGGGATAGCCTGCGGTGTGGCTGAGAGCTTATTGGACAGGATGCTTTGCAAGGCCCACACAGGATTTCTTAACCTGAACATGCATTAACTCTCCCATGGGCCAAAGTGGTTCAATCAGTCTGGTCTATGTAGTCGAGGGGCATTGGTATAAGAAAAAGAACAAATCCATAGAGAATCTGAAAACTTGAGAGCAGCTTGGCATCTCTAGCTCCTCTTTTCTCTTCTAAATTTTCATTTGGGTCTTCTAAAAGATAGCTAAAATGACGGTCTTATCTCACCAGCTAGAGATGCAAACAGATCATTATGAGGATGATGGTAATGTTGAGGATAAGAGTGCTGACAAGTTGAAGTGTGTGTTTGAGTTTACAGAGTATGGCCTGTGACATCCTTAAAGCAATCCTGTGTGGTAAGAGAGCAAGCATATGACAAAGTGACGAAACTGGACGTGAGTGCTGAAAGGACTTATCCAAGTCGACACAGTAAGTGGCAGAAATGGGAACAAACTCAGGGCTCTTGCCTCTATACAATATAACCATGACAGGACAGTCTTTCAGCTGTAGGAAAACAGCTTGTGGCTTCCAAGTAATTCTCATATTAGGCTCTGCAACGCTAAGGTGGCTAATCCTTCCTCCCTACTTCCCATTCTCTCTCCGTCACTTCTTCACTGTCTCAGTAAGGATTCCACTGGAGCTGAACACTGTGAGTATAACACACAAATGTGGGAACAAGTGGGGAAGTCAAGGTACAATAGAGGGAGTGGAAGATCAGAGAGAGGTCGCCAAGCAGCCCTAGGGCCGCTGAGCAGGCACAAGTCTGGAGGGAAGTCTGAAGCTGTACACATCAAGGTGCCACAGCAGGACCACCGAAGGGGCTGGCATAGAAGTCTCCCAAAGGATGTTGGTTCTTCATCCACCTGGCCCTGCGAGTTCATAGCAAAGTGTCTGTTGGGGCTGGGGCAGTGCTGGTCATAAGCACACACCGTCCCCCGATGGAAAGAAGCGCTGGATATGGAAATGGGAGGACAGGAAGGTTGGATCCTGTCGGCACTTCCGCGTCTGCCTCTCATTACCTCCACCCAATGAAAACCTCAGCCAAGTATGGTGGCTGCCCCATTCCCGCTTCCTCCCCAAACTCACGCAACTTCACTTTTGCCAACTCCAACCCAGAACTGTACAGAAAAGGAGATATTGAGATATGTGGTGCCTGGCATAAAGAAACGGGCAACAGAACAATCCAGCATATGCCTCTATACTTTATTGAGAACACAATTTTGTACAAGTGAAAGATATGCCTTCTATACAGAGTCAGCTCCTGAAAGCTTAAAACTTCTAGAAAAAATACATAAGAGGATATCTTTGTGACATCAGGGTAGGCAAATATTTCTTAAAGACCCAGAAAGCAATAACCATAAAGGGAAAATTGAAAAATTAGAAATTGTAAAAATTTTAACTTCTCAACAGAAAACACTGTATGAATGAGTGCAAAAACACAATACAATATAATGTGCTACATATGAAAAAATCAATAGGGAAGCAACAGACTGGGAGAAAATATTGTCAAACATGTATCTGTGACAAAGGACTTTATCCAGAATATACAAAGAACTCCTGTAAAACAACAAAAAAAGACAACTAAATGAAAAATGGATAAAACACATAAATGGGCAAGCCACGAAGGAAGACATACAAGTGACCAATAGGTGCATTAAAAAGTGCTCAACATTTTTGGCCATTAGGGAAATGAAAATTAAAACCACAAGGAGGGGCACCTGGGTCCCTCAGTGGGTTGAGCTTCTGCCTTTGGCTCAGTCATGATCCCGGGATCCTGGAATTGAACCCCAGATCGGGCTCCCTGCTGAGCGGGGAGTCTGTTTGTCCCTCTCTCTCTGCCCCTCCCCCCATTCATGTTCTCTTTCTCAAATAAATAAAAAAAATAATCTTAAAAAGTAAAACCACAAAGAGATGCTATTATATACTCACTAAAATGGCTAAATTTACAAAGACTAAGAAAATCAGACAATGGTGAATATTTGGAACAACTCAAGTTCTAATGCATTGTTGCTGGAATGAAAAATAGTACAGTTACTTTGGCCATGAGGTTAAAAGCTTGGTATGAAGTTAAACATGTGCCTATCCTGTGAACTAGAAATTGTACATCTAGACACTTAGCAAAAAAAATGAAAACATATGCACTTGTTGTATGACTTGTATGAGAATGATCATATTAGCTTTGCTCATAGTAGTCCCAAATTGGAAGCAGTCGTAATGTCCATCAGTAGGAAAATGGATACACAAACTATGGTATAGTCTTCCAATGGAATATTACTTAGTAATAAAAAGGAACAGGTTACTGATACAACAACATGGATGAAGTTCAAAAATGTTATGGAGAATGGAAAAAGCCAGATATAAAAGAGAGTATACTGAATGATTCCATTTATATGAAATTCTAGAGCAGATAAAAGTAACCCGTGGTAAAAGAAATCTCAAGAGTGGTTGCCTGGGGGGGGCTGGGGTTTGGTGGGGATTGACCAGGAAGTAATAAGAGGAAACTCTCTGGGGTGCTTATTTGGATAGGGTGCAGAAGCTCGAGTTTGTGCATTGATCAAACTCATTGAACTATGGCATTTATGAACTGTACATTTTAGCACATGTATATTATGCTTTGAGAGAAAAATTTAAAACAATAAAGCAATCTACGCTTTGTTTGCACACCTAGATATGGGAATGCATCTCTGACCCAGCTACTATTTCCTACATTCTGCTGTTATTCTGATGTTTAAAATCACAGACTCTAGCATCAGAACACATAAGCTTAAAACCCAGATTCATCATTTTTTAGCTGAATGATTGTAGGGACGTCATTTGCACTCTTTGAGGCTCAGTATTCTTTTTTTTTTTTTAAGATTTTATTTATTTATTTGAGAGAGAGAATGAGATAGAGAGAGAGCATGAGAGGGGAGAGGGTCAGAGGGAGAAGCAGACTCCCCGCCGAGCAGGGAGCCTGATGCGGGACCCGATCCCGGGACTCCAGGATCATGACCTGAGCCGAAGGCAGTCGCTCAACCAACTGGGCCACCCAGGCGCCCAGAGGCTCAGTATTCTTATCTGTAAAATGGAGGTAGTGATATTATCCCCCTTGCAGTGTTCTTCTAAGGATTAACTGAGATAATGTGTATAGAGAGCTTATCACAGAGCTTAGAGCCACACTGTCCAATACTGTAGCTATTAACTATGCGTGGTTTTAAAAATTTAAATGGATTCAAATCCGATAAAATTACAAATTCAATTACTCAGTCACGTTAACCACATTTCAGGTGCTCCACAGCCACATGGGTTAGATACAGAGTATTCCCATCATCAAAGAAAATTCTATTTGGATAGTGCTGTCATAGCTCAGTAAGTGCTGATAAAGTGCTAAATAAATATTAACTGTTATTACTATTAAGAGAAAAACACTTCCCTTAAAGATTTCGCTTTTTATTGGAGAAATGAGAGAATGAAAAAGCTAGAAAATGGTGTGATTAAATACTACACCTATCTCATGGGAAGAGGGAGAAAGACTTGAAGAAAGCCAAGTGAGCATTACTGGGAGCAGCCACTGAGCCGAGTGCTAGGTTGACTGTGGGCTCATCAAGACACATGCGGATGAGAAGGATGGCGCTCACGCAAATTCTAGGAATACTGAGTGTATGCAGGCATGCTGACCATTACTCTTTTCTGGGTACAGAATCCTTGAAGAAGAAAGGAGACTCGTTAGAGTTCTGTTTCTCATAACCAATAGACTTTGTAACAGTGGTGCTTGGGGTGGAATGGCAGGGCCCCAGGCTAAAGAGGTAGGCAGGGCATAAATGAAGACGGGTCATTTAAGCTGTACTAACACATGATTTGAAAAAAAAAATTTAATAAACTGAGTATGTACTATATTCATGTGGTCCAACAATCAAAAAGTATAAAGAGAAACACAGTGAAAGGTACACGCACGTTATAGGTAACCTATAATTTGTTTCTTAGGTATCCTTCCTAAGTTTATTTTATTACATATAAACAAGAACGTGTGTATGTGTGTTATCAGTACATGTGGGTTCTGTACTGTACATCTTGCCTTTCATCAGGTACAATGGAGATCTTTCAGTGTAGATACATATGAAACTATTCTAATATTTTCTTTTTACCCTTTTCTTTCTTCTTTTAAAAAAACAGCTGCATGGATTTCCATTCTGTGGGTGTAGGAGATTATATAATCAGTCTCCTATTAAAGGATACTTATGTTTCTAATTTTTTGCTACTACAAAAAATGTTGCAACCAACTTTGTATGTGAATGGTTTCTCAAGTGTGTGTATCTTATAAGTTTTTAGAAATGGAATTGCAGGTCTGTGGGTTTACAGTTTTGGGAGATATTGCCACATTGCTCTCTGCAGATTCTTCTAATTTATGCTCTTAATGCCTATGCTTGCAAGTATGAGTTCTGTACAGGTTCTCCAGTAGAGATTGCTGTGAAACTTGGGGTGTGTGTGTGTGTGTGTGTGTGTGTGTGTGTGTGTCAGTCTGACAAGTGAATCCATGTAGTTTTCCTATGCATTTCTCTTGTTATGAATGTTTGCTGTTCCTTTCGTGAGAAACATCTGTTCATATCCTTTGCCCACTTTTTTTTATTGTGAAGCATTTTGATTTGAACTTTATTCTCTTTCTCCTGGCAGTAGTCTTTGAAGGAATGCTGATGTGATCAGATTTGCATTTTAGAAAGTTATCTTTAGCAGAGGGCTTGAGAGAGTGTGCTGAAGCAGGAGAGACAGGAGATAAGAACACTAAAAAGAGTATAATTCATGTTAAAAGTTCAATGAGACATGCTAAGGGCTAGAAACTAGTGCACTTAAAAACAGAAAGAAAGGAACAGATTTCTGAGATAATTGAAAGGCAGAACAAAGCAGACTGGATTGGTGGATTCCTTGGGGTAAGGGAGGAGGAAGAGTTGAGGAAGATTCTCAGGCTTCTGATTTGAAGGACCGAGTGGCCAGTCATGCCTGGCAGGGCTGGGACGAGAGAAAATTCTAGAAGGAAGCTGTGAAGTGTCTGCAGAATGTCTTTTAAGTTTATAATGTCCAGAATTTTGGGAGAGAGGCCAAGAGTCGAGTTGAAGATGTGAAATATGTATGTGATCTTATTAATCTGAAGTCCTTATAGGAGTGCTCACTGTTAATGGAGAAAGGGGGGGCAGAACTATCTGTGGTGCAGATTCTTGTAACTGCTTTAACAAGTGGATAAGATTCAGTTATAATTAGCATATTCTTTGTCTGAATGCAAATGTTCTTTCTAAGTCTCCTCATTCTTAAGTAGGCTAACACTTCTCTTGTTTCCACCAGTAATTTGCGTGGCAAATCCTTTCTGTACTATTACAGGCAAAGTCCTGTTCTTCATGTCCTATGAAATACTCTGTTGCCAAGCTGACTCGTCCAAAGCGGCAGTTTGTGGCTCTGACTAGGAGGACCCTCCCAGATCCTTCTGGGCTCCAGGAATCCCCCACCCCCCCTCCCTGGAGTCTTTTCTACCTTTCTAATGACCATGCTGTTCTAGATGACACTGGCTGAGCTTAACACACACAGGAGATGTCTCTTGAGTGTATAGCATGTCTTACTTCGCTTTGTATTGCTGGAACAGAGGGCTTGGCACACAGTAGATGCTCAAGAAGTGAGCGTTGGAGGAAGACAGTCTTGATGGAGGTGCTTAGTGAATGTCAGACATGACGAGGGAGCTGCTTTTCCTTCCATTTTTCTCACCCTGTTTTACAGTTGACAAAACTCAGGAATATTGAGCAGAACCCTCCCACTTCTCGCCGGTGACTCTTCTGACCCCGCTCTACAAAATAATCAGGTGCCCGTTTGCTCTGTAGGCTGGGAGTGGGAGAGAATTGCGAACAAAGATAAATTGTACTATCGCCAAGCTGCATTTCAAGTGCTTACTCTGTCACGGAATATAAAGCAAATTTAAACACGACCCCACGGAATTCTCCCAAACATTGTGTCCCACACACCTTTTCCTAAACTCACAAACTCAGAAAGAATCATGACAAATAGAGGAGCTGGATGTGCTGTCGGTGGGTGGGAGGAGGTGAGGAACGCATCGTAACTGCCTGGCACTTTCCCCCACTTGTTATTTTACTACCGAGATGCATGGTCTCCACAAATTACTTCCCCAACATTTACCTTAAACCTCCAGTCCAGCTGGACTTAGCAGTCTCTCTCTGTATCTTGAGTTTTTCATTTTTCTTGTATTGTGGTATAGCATCCATGTACAGAAATGCACAGCTCAGGAGTGTATAAAGCTTAATGAATTTCCACAGTGTGAACACATCCATGTGAACCCCTACAACGATCCAGAAATAGAACATCACCAGACTTCCATTCTATTGGAGATGCTTCTTCTAGTACCCACTCCTGGCCACTACCTCTTTTTCCCTCCAAAGGCAATCATACCCAATATCTTGCTTCTAACGCTATACATTTTGCCTTGGGAGGGTCATATAAGTGGAACTGTGTGCAGTGTATTCTCTTTCGTGTCTAGTTTCTTTTGCTGGAGTTTATACGTGTGAGATTCGTCCATGTTGCTGCAGTTATGAGTGATTTGTTAATTTCATTGCTATATGCTATTATATTCTACGAATATACCACAGTATATCCATTCTTCGGATGATAGACGTTTGGGTTGTTTGGACCAATTGGCTGTTATGAATTGTGCTTCTGTGTAGATTCTTGTCTGTGTTATTGTTTATGGTACCCCCTTTCCCTTGAATTTCCCTCTTCTCGGCTCTATCCTAAAACTCCTTAATTCCTAATTCGGATTTACCTAATTACTCTGGCTGTAAATGAGCTTCCTCAACTCCCAAAAGCTTCCACCTTCCTACTCTCTTAAAGTACATCTCATATATCACCAAATGGTTCTTTATATTAAAACCATTTACACGTGTGAATTATTTCTGCTATTAAGTTATAAGATTATAAGCTTCTTAGGGCAGAAAGTATCTCATTCTTCTTGTTATTTCTAAGTACAGTGTCTGGCTTATAGTAGAAATTCAATAAAGGTTCAGTTAGTGAATGAATGGATGACTTAGGAAAATTTTTTTCTAATGTATGATACTGCTTCATTCTGATTGAACATGCTCCATTTTGATGACAGGCTGATTAGCAATAACATCTCTGGTCAAACAGTTAAAATATAGATTTTTTCCCCCCAGTTCAACTGTAAGCTTCATATGGTCAATATTAAAAATATCTAAAAATTAATTTTTAAAAATCAGGAAATATGGTACTCTTAAATGGAAAATCTATTAATAATCTCATATGCCACTCTGTGTAGATCCTTGGCCATATTATTAAAAAAATTACTGCTATAGTTGGTATCCTTTCAACAAATAATTATTTTGTACTTACTATATGCCAGGTGTCATGCGAGACCCACAATATGGTCTGTATTTACTTAACTTATTAACAGAAAGGGGTCAGAACATTCTTATTAGGGGGCTATTTTGAATTCTTCATTATGTCCATGATTTAGCTTTGAGCAGCTTCTTCCAGACAAAGAAGCTCAGGACATACTACACAGAATTAATTAAAGTCAAGAGGCCAAGAGATAGAAAAAGAAGAGGAAATGTTGGTGTTTAGGGAATGTTAATCACTCACCAGTCTCTGTTTTGGCTTCTAAGCAATTAAGAGTAGACAAGAAGCCAAATAGAGATTGCAATATTAGCTTTTAAATTGGTTAGACCGGATCTGTGAACGCGACAGAACCTTCTGTGTTTTGCTCCCAAACCAGTGTAGATAGATCTCACAGCAGAGAAATCAGAGGTAAAGGGTGAAAGATCCAGCCATCGAGAGCTAACCACTCAGGGTTCAGAAGCATGGAAAAGCTTGCTTCACTGAAGGCCAGGTTGGTTTTGAGGGAGAAAGAGCAAGATAGGGTAGAGCTGGCTTTCTATTTTAATTTTATTTTTAATTTTTATTTATTTATTTTTTTGCTCTTGGCCTCGGGCACTCCCTAATCTCAATACTCTGATAATTATGTTGATGAACAAGTAAAGAGTTGAGAAGGATGAAAATATTCACTCAAGTATTTCTCCCTCGCAGAGGGTGGAGCAAGAGATGCCCCATCCTCTTTATGGGACCCTGAGGGGAGGCAAAGAGGGAAGACAAGGAAGAGAGATCGAAAGTAAGAATGGGAACAAATATGAAATGGAGAAAAATATGGGAACATTCCCCCTCTTCCCCCGCCCCAGAAATGTCAAAATCAAAACAGTTGAGAAATGCAGAACGGTAAAGGAGATTTTTAGTGTGAAGTGAAAGCTAAATTTTCAAAGAAACAGGGGGAATTAATTTGTAGGTAAATGGGAAAAGAAAGAGAAATTATAGGAGATTCGTATCACCACACTGTTTCGGTGGATCTCTACAGCCTAGAAAAGTGAATTGAGAATGTCAGTTTTCCTGGAACGAGTTGCACGGCGCATGCGCCAAGCCTTGATGGACGGGCACTGGGAAGAAAGGAGGACTCTGCTCCGGTTTCCTGTGGACAATGGCTGATAGAGTGGACCTGTCTCAAACTCCAAGCGTCGTGGTTTGTTTCGTTCTTTTTTTTTTTTTTTTTTTTTTTTTTTTTAGTGCAGAAAAATGTAGCAGTCAAGGATATCTTGAGATAAAGAGCTGGCAATGTGTAATTGGAGCTGTGTCACTGAGAGAAAAATCTCTTTGAGGAAAGAAGAACTGTTGTGTTTTGTTTTCTCTCTTTTTTTAATTCCCCAATACTGCATCCTCTACCTTCAGTAAAATTTTATCTGCCTTTTGCTTGTTTTAAAATTATTAAATAAGTTGGATTAACCTAATTTTATTTTAATTACTAGATATCAAAAGTGATCTGAATTATGATTCTCAAATGTTTACCAATGCGTTGAGAAATGCAAGGTAAAGATGCATGGAGCCTAGGTATTCTGCATGAGTCGCCATCAGGAGTGGGATCTCGGGACTGGACCCATTTCCCACCCACACCTCCAAACACTGTGTTAGGGACGTAGAAGGGCCCTATGGTCTTCTTACCTGTTGTCTGGCCTTTTATAAGCTTCCTCCTAATGCCAAATCCTATAGCAATGCCTTAGTCTTAATTCTGCCTTGATATTCACACTCCCTGGAATAGTTTCATGGACAATTCAATTTTTATAAGACCATTTAGCATGAAGAAGGGGGACCTGTACCTCCTCAATTCAGAAAGACAAATCAATAGGGAAAGAGGTAATGCTAGAGAGCAGAGCCAAAAACAATTTAGCAACCAATATTAATGATGGGATAGCCATTCGTGGAGAACTAGAGTCATCCATAACCCTAAGGAATGGATAGACCCATGAGTGAGTTTTAACTACCACTGATTATTGGAGCACTGGCAAAAATGCTCCAGTGTGCTCTATGCCCTAAGTTCAGTAAAATCTTGATTTCTGAAGAAAACCTCTTGATTTCCTAAGCACACCTATGTGAAATAACATTATCAAAGCATTTATTTTAAATGAAAAGAGGAATAAAGCGATATATAGTATTAAAGGCAATTATGTATGCAAAAAGCAAATTGTACTGATGATTGGTTAAATTATAATTGAATGCAATGAAGGTGCTTACAGAAGCAAACTTCACAAAGTTTGCTCATGTAGGTGATCTCACTTTTGGTTAATGACGATCCTGAGAGAGACACAGGGCAGGGCTTGCTATCAGATCTTTCTGGTTGAGAATAGAGGTTTAGTGGCACTCAGTGCCTTGCTTAAGGTCACATGACTTACATGGAGTGTAATTATGACCAGAATGGACTTTGGTTCCCCACTCCAAAGTTCTCTGACTTATAGGAGAGTGCAGACTAAGAGTTTTGGCTCCAGCTTCCAGGCTCTGGGCGAGACTCGGCCCAACTCTACCTAGGTGTTGTCTAATTGATTCATTGATCCTACATTAGAGCCTTTTGGGGACGGGGATTCAACACAATGTTAAGTGTTGTTGTTTTTGTCTTTGGTGCAAATGTCCGTTCTCATATCTAACAGCTATTTTTTTTGTTTGTTTTGTTTTGTTTTCTGCTGCAATTTAAAATCAGTGTCTCTCATTCTGCCTTGATATACAAGGCAGTTTTGGTCACACTCTGTTTTGCTTCCTAAAAGATAGTTGATTCTATTTCAAACATTACTCCTAATTCTTGAGTTAATGTAGCTCCTATACCTTGCTTTTGCTCCAAATTCTCTACATGCTTCATCCTCAAATAGATCTTATAATGATCATACAAGTAAAACCCCATTGTGACCAATATCAACAATAACATACAATTTACACATTTAAAAAACTGTCCATTGTCTTGGGGTCAAGATAGTGGACAGGGGGTTTGTTCCTTCTTTGAGCAAATTATTATTATTTTTAAATTTTTTAAAAAGATTTTATTTGTTTATCTGACAGAGAAAGAGAGAGAACAGCAGAGGGAGAGGGAGAAGCTGACTCCCCACTGAGCAGGGAACCCGATGTGGGGCTCGATCCCAGGACCCCAGGAGCATGACCCGAGCCAAAGGCAGACACTTAACCAACTGAGCCACCCAGGCACCCATCTTTTAAGAAATTATTTAAGCTCTTTTACCCTCCTCTTCCTCCTCTAAGAAATGGAGATAATCATGCATATGCTGTTGGCCTTGTCTAGTGACGAAAAACAAGTGTAGTCAAACATGAACCACTTTGTAAATTCTAAGGAGCTATAAAAATGAAAAGTTTCTGTCTAATATAATGAAGTCCTTGCATATCCGGGTGTAAAGATGCTTTTTGAGAGTCTAGGTTAGAGAGCGGTTTCCTAAAGATTTTGTGGCTGATGAGAAGCAGGAAGGTGGAGGGGAAAGAGCCTGAGCTGTGGGTCAGATGGACCAGTGAGACTCTGGCTCCATCACTTTCTATCTGTGGGGCTTTGTCAATGTTAGGGTCACTCTGGTCTCTAGTCTATGCACCTAGAATGTCAAGATGCTGTCTTGGGACTGTTGTGAGGAGTAAATGCATGTAAATGGCATTGAATAAAAGGTAGCTCTAGCTATCATCCTGTTATGTGTATATTTTGGACCCTGGTTTTCCTTTAGTATAATTGTGCAAATATATATACACACACACACACACACACACACACACACACACACACACACACACACACACACACACACATATATATGTATATATAGTAGATCACAACAGGTTCCTTACAAGAGAAATTCTGTATAACATGCCACTTCTGGGCCTAGGCCTTAAGACCATGGAATGCTTCTTCTGTGTTCCCTCTTTCTTTTCCTTTTTTTTAAAAAAAATATTTATTTATTTGAGAGAGAGAGACAGAATGCAGGGGGAGGGACAGAGAAGAGGGATCGAACCCTGAAGCAGACTCCTCACTGAGTGTGGAGCCAGATGTGGGGCTCGATCCCAGGACCCTGAGATCATGACCTAAACTGAAACCAAGAGCCGGTTGCCTGACTGAGCCACCCAGGTGCCCCTATGTTCCCTCTTTCTAACCTGAGATTTTGAACCTACTTCATTGACACAGAAGAGGACAATACCCAGGAGTAATAGAATAGAAGGAACCTCTGATCCATGAATGGGTACATGGGATGTAGCTGCCCATCAAACTGGAATGCTCACCTCTATGGTTCTGTAAGATATACAGTAATTTCTTTCTGTATTTTTGTTCTATCTCTTTGTTACAGAAACTTAGACTTACTCCAGAACAGAGGAAGTTTTCTTACCATGTTAAAATTAGTAGAATGAAAGATGCTTTATTTAGACACATTTTTATATGTAGTTAACTTTTTTGGAAACCTGTTAAATGATAGTGGGCAAGTGGTTTATAAGATTTTAATGTTTTAAAAATGTTTTATTAGTGAATTTTAGTATTTTTAAAATGTGCATATACAGTCATTAATCTAAAAGCTAAAATTAAGGCTTTCTTAATGTAGAAAATTGTTCTGGACAACTTTAATTGATAAAGTTGTAATAAAAACATAATAATGATAAAAATATAATAAATAAAAATATAATAATGATAATGAATAAATCTCATGTTTCCCTGCATTTTGTTTTTCAGAACATGAAACACTCACATGTATTCTTTGGATACTGTTGTCAACATCCTGAATTATATATTATGATCCCTCTTACTTAGAAGAAGGAAGTGGGGCTGAGTGCTGGGTAGTCTGTCCAGAGCAACACAGTCTATACGTGGTGGAGCTGAAATTCAGGTTTGACACCCCAAGATTCTAGTGGCAGGGCAGCAACCATCTTGGTTTTGAAAGCTTGTGTAGGAGTGACTTGAATCTCAGGACTTCATAATTTCGTATATCATTTCCCATTAAAAATTGGCCTAGCCTCTGAGTTACTTTTTCCAAGTTAGCTCTGTACTGGGGGAAAAAAAGGTCAAGTTTTAGCGATCAGAAAATTGGCACATTTTCTTTGAATTAATCCGTTCAATTATTTAGCAAATATCTATCAGATGCCTCTTATTTGGAGAAAAAGATGAATCAGACACATTCCCTCTCTGCATTTGGAGAGTTTCTATATCCCAGTGCTTTCTGCAGAATAGATGGTCAATGAATATTTGTGACATAAATCATGGAGAGACAAACAGGGCGTGCAGGCGGTATAGATGGCTTGCTGTGTAGACCCCCTGGATGAAAATGCCCACGTATTATTTCATTTACATATCAATTCTACAAAAGGGAACCTGTTATTCAAATTGTGCAAATGAAAGGGCTGACGTTCAGAAGGGTGACTTCTGAGTTACACAGCTACTAAATGATGGGAGTCAAGGTTTGAACCCGATCCCGCCAAAGCGGAACGACGGGCCCTCCTCTTCCCTGAGGAGGCCATCCTGAAGTCCAGGAGCCAAGAGCTGAAATGTCCTTTCCCTAGAAAGGCAAAACAAGGCTGTTCTTTCTTCTAATCATTGCTCTGTAATTTATATTCTTAGACTGCAACAAAATGTCCAGATTCATTTCCTATAGGGCACCTATGCTTCTCACCGTGCTTGCTAATCAAAGAGACACTATTTTGAAAATAACTGGGCCCTGTTAGCAGTCTCTTCCTCTGATCCTGTTAGCTCTCCTCTTCGCTTCTCCGTTTTCCAAGGCTGGGTTCGTCTTGTTTTTTATAACAGCTTGTATTATACATGACTGGATGTATAGGCAGAGGACACGTATAGCAAGCCAGCTTAGAGCGTGGCTTAGAATTCAGATTCTCTGGCAGCCCAAGGTCATTTTGAACCCTCCCTCATTTCAGCCATTTTTACCAGGTGCTCTCAGTTCTAACTGGGCTAAAGGCCTGTGTGTGTGTGTGTGTGTGTGTGTAAAGTCCTCTCTGTGTGTGTGTATGTGTAATGTGGAAATATATATATATACTCTATACATATATAAAATAACAGTTTTATTGATGTGTAATTAATATACCATAAAATTCACCCTTTTAAAGTGTGTAATTCAGTGATTTTTAGTATATTCACGCAGTTGGGAAACCATTACTACTACTAACTTTACATTTTCATCAGTCCAAGAAGAAACCGTGTATTTATTAGCAGTCACACATTCTTTTCTTCTCCATATCCCTACCTAACCCTCCCCTCAACCAGTAGTCCACTTCATGATGGAATGATATAATTTGTGGTCCTTGGTGCTTTGGTGACTGGCTTCTTTGACTTAGCATGTTTTCAAGGTTCATTCACGTCATACCATGAATCAGCACTTCCTTCCTTTCTATGTCCAAATAATATTAGATTGCATGGATGTACCACATGTTTTATTTACCCATTCATCAGGCGATAGACATTTGGATTGTTTTCATTTTGGGGTTATTGTGCATAATGCTGCTATACACATCTGTGTATACGTTTTTGTGTGAGTATGTGTTTTCATTTCTCTTGGGTGGATGTCTAAGATGTAGGTATTACATATTATCTGTATATTAGGAGTGTGATTGCTAGGTCATCTGGTAACTCCTCTGTTTAACATTTTGAAGAGCTGCCAAACTGTTTCCAAAATGGCTGCATCCTACCAGCAATGTCTGAGGGCTCCAAAAAATGTTGATATATTCTGGAGGACACTTGTTATTGTCTATTTGTTTGGTTTGGTTTGGTTTTAGTCATCTTAGGGGGTGTGAAGTAGTATCTCATTGTGGGTTTGAATTACATTTCCTAGTGACTAATGACATTAGTCATTATTTCATGTGCTTATTGGCCATTTATTTATCTTCTTTGGAGAAATATCTGTTCAAATTCTGTGCTCAATTTTTAATGAGGTTATTTATCTTTATATTATTCTGTGGTAAAAATTGTTTATATATTCTGAATATAAATACCTTACCTAATATATTAGCATTGCAAGTTTTGTCTCCTGTTCTGTGGATTGTCTTTTCTTTTAACGATATCCTTGAAAGCACACATTTAAATTTAATGTAATTGTTGATATAGTTGGGTTTTATGTCATTTGCTATTTTGTTTCTCTTTACTCTCTGTTCTTTGTTTCTATTGTATTTGTTTCCTGCTTTGTTTGAATTAATTGAATATGTGAATTCTTTTTATTTCTTTTATTGCCTTATTATCTATACTTCTTTGTTTTTGTTTTTAGTTGTTGCTATATTATTTACAACATCATCTTTAACTCATCATACTCTAATTTTAAACATTATTATACCAGGTAACATATAATGCAAAAACTTCACAATACTGCCTCATTTTTCCACTGATTTTTTTTTTTGTGTTGTTGTTTTCATAGTTTTCACTTCTGCATATGTCAAAAACTCAAATACACTATTTTTGTTTTAAATAATCAATTGTTATTTGTATGGAACCAGAAAAGACCCCAAATCACCCAGGAAATGTCGAAAAAGAAAAACAAAGCAGGGGGCATCATGTTGCTTGATTTCAAGCTATCTTACAAAGCTGTGCTCACCAAGACATCATGGTACTGGCACAAAAACAGACATATAGACCAATGGAACAGAATAGAGAACCCAGATATGGACCCTCAACTCTATGGTCAAATAATCTTCGACAAAGCAGGAAGAAACATGCAATGGAAGAAAGACAGTTTCTTCAATAAATGGTGCTGGGAGAATTGGACAGCCACATGCAGAAGAATGAAACTCGACCATTCTCTAACACCATATACAAAGATAAAATGGATGAAAGACCTCAATGTGAGACAGGAATCCATCAAAATCCTAGAGGAGAACATAGGCAGTAACCTCTTTGACATCGGCCACAGCAACTTCTTTCCAGATACATCTCCAAAAGCTAGTGAAACAAAAGCAAAAATGAACTTTTGGGACTTCATCAAGATAAAAACCTTTTGCACAGCAAAGGAAACGGTCAACAAAACAAGGAGGCAACCCACAGAATGGGAGAAGATATTTGCAAATGACACTACAGATAAAGGCTGGTATCCAAGATCTATAAAGAACTTCTCAAACTCAACACCCAAAAAACAAATAATCAAGTCAAAAAATGGGCAGAAGATATGAAAAGACACTTCTCTGAAAGAAGACATACAAATGGCTAACAGACACATGAAAAAATGTTCATCATCATTAGCCATCAGGGAAATTCAAATTCACATTGAGATACCACCTTACACCAGTTAGAATGGCAAAAATGGACAGGGAAAGAAACAACAAATGTTGGAGAGGTTGTGGAGAAAGGGGAACCCTCTTACACTGTTGGTGGGAATGCAAGTTGGTACAGCCACTTGGGAAAGCAGTGTGGAGGTTCCTTAAAAAATTAAAAATGGAGCTACCCTATGACCCAGGAATTGCACTCCTGGGTATTTACCCCAAAGACACAGATGTAGTGAAAAGAAGGGCCATATGCACCCCAATGTTCATAGCGGCAATGTCCACAATAGCCAAACCGTGGAAAGAGCCGAGATGCCCTTCAACAGATGAACAGATAAAGAAGATGTGGTCCATATATACAATGGAATATTACTCAGCCATCAGAAAGGATGAATACCCAACTTGTACATCAACATGGATGGGACTGGAGGAGATGATGCTAAGTGAAATAAGTCAAGCAGAGAAAGTCAATTATCATATGGTTTCACTTATTTGTAGAACATAAGGAATAGCAGGGAGGACATTAGGAGAAGGAAGGGAAAAATGAAGGGGGGGAATCGGAGGGAGAGATGAACGATGAGAGACTATGGACTCTGAGAGACAAACAGGTTTTAGAGGGGAGGGGGTGGGGGGATGGGTTAGCCTGGTGATGGGTATTAAGGAGGGAGCGTGCTGCATGAAGCACTGGGTGTTATACGAAAACAATGGATCGTGGATCACCACATCAAAAACTAATGATGTATTGTATGGTGACTAACATAACATAATAAAATTTAAAAAATTAAAAAAAATCAATTGTTAATTGGAAAAAATGAAACTCTTTTCAGTGTTCTATATTTACCCACACTTTTCCCAATTTTCATATTCCTTATTTCTCTCTGAGTTTCTATCTAGTATCATTTTCTTTTGAAATTTTGTTTAATGTTGTAGTGCAGTCTGAAGTGAAGAATTCTCTTAGATTTATTTGTCTGAAAAGGTGTTTATTTTCCTGTCATTTCTGAATGGTTTTTCACTAGGTATAGAATTTTAGCTTGATAGGGTTTTTGTTGTTATTGTTTTTTTTTTTTTTTTTTTTTTTGCCTTTCATACTTTAAAGGTTTTAGTCATTCTGTTGTCATTTGGTTTGCATTTTTTTTCTAATTGGAAATTAGTAGTAATTCTTGCTTTTGTTACCCTATACATTATGTTTTTCCCTTCTGTCCATTTTAAGATTTTCTCTTCATTGGTTTTCAGTCATTTGATTATCATGTGTCTTTTTTAAAAGTTTTCATTTTTATTTATTAAGTAATTTCTGCACCTAATGTAGGGCTCGAACTCATGACCCTGAGATCAAGATTTGCACGCTCCTCCAGGCTGAGCCAGCCAGGTGCCCCCATACTCAACTTTTTGAAGTTTTTTTCCCCCCTTTGCTGAGTATATCTAGAGTAGTAGCCTTTACTTAGGACTAATTTAGACCTAAAACTGAGGCATGATCTTTCATGTATATCTTCTGAATATTTCAGGTATTCAGTGATGTCCCTCTACTCTATCTGGTTGCAATGCAAACATCTCCTAAACTTGTGTGAATTAAGGGAATTTTTTAACTTACATTTGTCCTGTAGTTGTTCTTTGTGATTGAGTTTTAGGGAGTTTCATCCTATACATAAACAACTTAGTATTCTGTTAAAGACTTAGGTGACTTTTAAGGAGCTTTCAGGAACTCTCTCTCTCTTTGTGTGTCTTTCTCTCTCTCTGTAGCTCCCTCTTCTCAACTGCTCTATCCACAATTTCTTTCTTTCTTTCCTTCTTTCTTCCTTCCTTCCTTCCTCCCTCCCTGTTTTTCCCTTTTTCTCTTCCTTCCTTCCTTCCTTCCTTCCTTCCTTCCTTCCTTCCTTCCTTCCTCCCTCCCTCCCTCCCTCCCTCCCTCTCTCTCTCTCTCTTTCTTTCTTTCTCTCTCTCTCTCTCTCTCTCTCTTCCCTTCCCCTTTCCCCTTTCCCTTTTCTCCTTTCCCTTTTCCCCTTTCCCCTTTCCCTTTTCCCCTTTCCGTTTTCCCCTTTCCCCTTCCCTTCCCTTTCCTTCTTTCGTAGGCTCCCCACCCAGTGTGGAGCCCAACGTGGGACTTGAACTCACGACCCTGAAATCAAAATCTGAGCTGAGATCAAGAGTCAGACACTTAACCCACTGAGCTACCCAGGCATCCCTCTATCCACAATTTCTATCTCTCTCAGGCTCTCTGAATTCTAATTTGTGCCTTTTCAACTCATTAAGACCATTATTTTAACCTTTAAGCCCTCTTGTTTGTGCATTACCTGGAAAATATTAGAAGATAATATATGAATACAGAGAGGAGAACCTTATATTTACTGTGTAATGACTCTATCATGTACTGTGTTATTTAAAACACTAATTATTGCCATAATCATAAGTAATAATCATCCCATTTTAAATATGAAGAAACTAAGATTTGAATAATTTAGACAACTTGAAAGCAAATTCATACATTTATTCAATAGGTGTTACATTTACTGAGTATCTATTAAGTGTCAGGCTTCTGGAGGCAGCTATTATGCATTGATGAACCAAACAAGCATGGGTCCTTCTTGTAAAAGGTTTTTGGACTGGTGGGAAGACTTATAACAAATAAACAAGCATACAGGAAGTGTATACGTAGATATTATACTAAGAGCCATGAAAGAGACAAAGATGCCATTGAATAATTCTGATGGGGGCCTTGAAGGAAAGGTGGGGACCTAAGTGGGCAAGGTGGGAAATATGGTTGACATTAAAAGCACTTAAGGGGACCAAAAGGAGACTAATGAGCTAGCCACGTGTGAAGAGTAGAGAAAAATATTTCTGGCAGAGGGTATAGTAGCCTTTGAGGAAAGAACCTTATGTGTTCAAGGAAGTGAAAAGGGACAAAAAGGCTGAAGACTATGGGATGAGGGGAGAGTGACCTCAACTGGATTGGGAGGGGCACCTGGGTGGCACAGTCAGTTAAGTGTCTGACTCTTGATTTTGGCTCAGGTCACGATCTCAGGGTTGTGAGATCAAGCCCCAAGTCAGACTCCATGCTGAACGTAGAGCCTACTTAAGATTCTCTCCCTCTCCCTCTCCTTCATGCCCCCCCACCCCGCTGACGTGCTCTCTCTCTCAAAAAAAAAAAAAAAAGTCAACTGAGGATAGAGAGTTGGGTAGGAGTCTGATCATGCAAGTTTTGTAAGGAGTAGAAAGTTTGGTAAATTATTTGGAAAATGTAAATGTGAGTTATATTTTTCCTAGCTTATCTGCTGTGTGGGACATAGCATTTAGGGGGACAAGAGTCATTAACTATTTTAGTAACTTAAGTAGGGGATTTCAGGAGCTTCATTTAAGGCAGTGGAGATTGACAAAAGTGGGTAGATGCCAGAGAGACTTGAAAAGAGAAATTGTGGGACCTGATGGAGTTTGGGATGACAGAGGATAAGTCAAGAGTGAAACTCTATCTTGAGCAACTGCATTGTTCATTCTGCTATGTTCTGAGATGAGAAATATTGAAAGAGAAGTTGACATGGTGGGTGAAGGAGGAGGGGACTGAAACATTCAAATTGGAATATGTTGACTTTTTGGTAACCATAAGATCTCAAAGTGGAGATAGCCAGAAAACACAGAGGAACAGTGTTGGGTGAAAATATAAATGAGGAACTGTTAACACAGAGATGGTATTTAAAACCATATGAATGGATGAGCTCAGCTAAATTATATAGAAAGAAATAAGAATAAAGGATCCAGGATCTAGTGCTCATCAACTGTGGCTTGCAGAGGTTAAGTAAAGTAGAAGCCACCTTCAGAAGACACTGAATAGCCAAGAGAGCATTTATAAGGGAAGGAAATGAGATAAGGAAGGAGAAGTGACTGTCAGTTCCAGTCTTTGGTAACCTTGGCAGTCACAGTTTCTGGGGTGCGGGGGCAGATCAGAGTGGGTTGAAGACTTAGTGGAAGGGAGAATGTGGAGAAGGAACATAGGCAATATCTGTGAGCACTTTTCCTATGAAGAGGAGTGGGGAAGATCTGTGTCAAGGGGGAGTTATTTTAAGACGAGAGGAAACAGGGAATTTCTGTATGCTGAATTACTCCAGGAAAGAGGAATAAAGTTTGATGATGCAAAAAGAGGAAACCAAGTGGGCAGGAGTGGAATCTTGTGGGAGCTGAGAGAGGAGGAGATTCAGCACCCATGTGGAAGGACAAGCCGGTCAAAAGCAAATCAAATTCTTCCCCCACAACTGGAAGGAAGGGAGAAGGAATAGGTGCAGATATACATGGTTTCGGAGATGCGTGACAACCTTCAAGTTCTCCTGGATGGCAGTTTAGAATTTCTAGATGTCCTATGCGTCAGGTCATCAGCTGAGTATGAGGGGCAGGGGGAGGAGAGGTGTGTCCTAGGAGAAGAGAGGCGGGTGGAGAAGGCAGGAAGTAGTCTTCTTGGAGGCCCCGGAAACATGGAGTCCACGTGCCCGGGAGCGTTGAGAGCCTAATGGAATCTGAGACCACAATTTAACGTGAAAAGATTTAGCCTACGTGAGTGATGTTTTCCATCGCTTTTAAGTCTCTCATACAGAGCCCAGAGAAGACGGTGATTTGAGTTAACACAGGACTGACTTCTGTTTTATTTGTTTTTATATGAGGTATGACGGGGGGGTGGGGCCAAGTGTGCCAGCTCCGAAACGTCTACATCAGCGGGGCTTGGAGGTGGCTTTGCAGATTAGAGGACTGACTGGGTGCCGCAGGTGAGTCTTGTGGGTGGTTTGGGATCATGGCAAGTGTTCGGATGCTGCATCTTAGTTACAACCATGCTGTTTTCCCTTAGAGAGCTTGCTTATTTATTTATTTATTTATGATTTTATTTATTTATTTGAGAGAGAGAGGGAGAGAGCACATGAGTGGGGGGAGGGGCAGAGAGAGAGAGGGAAGCAGACTCCACGTTGATCACAGAGCCTGATGTGGGGCTCGATCCCAGGACCCTGAGATCATGACCTGGGCCGAAACTGAGAGTCCCCTGCTTAACAGACTGAGCCACCCAGGTGCCCCAAGAGCATATTTATTTGGGGGTAGCTAGGAGGTGGGTAAATGAAAATTCTTTAGCTCTCCCCAAACCATCCTTAAATGTCCCTACTGTGAACAAGGGACTTAAGGGTATATGTGAGGGTTTATGCACAGTATTATATCGTGGCTAAAAGTGCTATCTGTTTTCCTTTTATTAGATTTGTGAACTTGGACATGATACTAACATATGTGCACCTTGGTTTCTTCAAGAAAGTGGTGCTAATAAGAGCACCTTCACTTTGTGGCCATTGCAAGGATTGAACATGTTCATACATATAAAGTGTTTGGATCGGTACCTAGGAAGTGTAAGTGCTCAGTGCACATCTGCTAGTATTTCTGCTAGTATTTCTGTTGTTGTTGTTAGCATGGACCAGGGCTTCTAAACAGGACAAGAAGGGAGGTGAATTATGAAGAGGAGTGATGGATAGTGAGCAAGCAGCGAGACAATGCTGCCGTGTGGGTCACAATGATGTAGCATTATTGTAGCAGAGAAGGTCAATGGGGTAAGAAGTTGGTATCAGAGAGCTAGAGAAAGCAAGAGTGCCACATTATCCATCTGATATTCTCAGTGTCTGATGCCAAAATACGTGTTTTGGAAAAGGGATAATGTGGTAGACTATACTATTGTTTTTAATTATGTAATGTCCTCCCTGTGCCGGTATTATTTACCCTGTGTGTGCCTTGCTTCCTCTCAGGGCTTCCCTGTGACAGGGATGTAGTCGCTTGTCCTGTTGTGCCAGGTGTGGCCATAGGGCTGGCTGTGGTCAGTGGAATAGGAACAAAAGTGATGTAAGCTCTTGTTGAGCAGCTATGTTAAGATTCATCATATGGCTCCGCCATGACCCTCCCCGTCCCCCCGTTTTGTTGTTGTTTTGCCACAAACCCACCATGTTTCAGACAGGGGCTGCTCCTTACGTCTAGATTTCAGACCCATGGAGAAGACCTGCAGCTTGCCAGTAGTCAGCGTTCCCATGAGAGAAAAATAAGCCTTGTTGTTATAAGGTGCTGAGATGTTGGGGTTGTTTGTTACTGCCACTTACCTCAAAAGTGTGTGAAAGAAATAGGATGGCAGGTGCGGAGTGGAGGGACTGGTCTCTGGACATAAAAGGACCCGAAAGGCCAAGGTTTTGAGAAGCGAGGGTCGTCCACATGAATATTGAAATTGCCAAATATAATGACTAGAGTTAGGTTGGAAAGGAATACTGTGAGCAGGGAGTTCAGGACTTCAAGGAACGAGGAGGGCACATTAGCAGGATAGGGGTAGAAATAAAAAGCAAAGCAGGATGATTTCTTAGAGGAGGAGGGATTTTATAAGAGAAACAGAAATAGAGTTAGTGTAAAGCATAAGAAGAGCTAATCCTACCTCCTGGTTTGCTAGTATAAGATGTATAAACTTCTATTGCAATGCAGTTTAAAGAAAGTAGCGACTTTGGGATTATGGTTATGTTTTAGTACATGCCATTCACCAGAGAGAATGTGAAACGATATTGGGCTTTGCGAGGAAGTTGCCTGGTTACAGATGGACAGGTCCAGAAGGCGGTGAAGAAGAATTTAAGGGAGCAAGAAGAGCACGTAGGCAGAGAATATGTGATTTGCAGCTTGTGAGGTTTGGACTTCTAGTCACGACTGAGGTCATCAGAAGTGCGGGCTTCATGGAGTGGTCATGCTGGGAGACTGGTTCCAGGACTGCGGTCTCGAATGCTTCCCCTGGTGCCATTGTGGTGTCCAGAGCAGTTACTCCTTCACATCCTGGTCTACTTCAAAGGGTGCCCAGTAGGATTTAACTAAGAAGACAGAACTGGTTTTTATGGTTTTCCCTTTTGTCTTTTGCTATCTTTCTGGCCTCACACTCCTACCTCACCCCCAACCACTAGTCTCCCACAACCCAGTTTCTTTAGACTTTACCCTCCCATATACACTAAGTCGCCCAGAAACATTGTGTTCTTTGCCCAAATGCCCTTTAACAGTGGGACTTTGAAAACCATAGTAGGTCTGTGCAAGAAATCTAGCATCTGATGTCCCTGACGTGACTCCATAACTCTGCCTTGTCAGAACTTACTTTTCCAACTCTGGCATTCCCTGTGGAGGAAGACAGAATTTCAGGACCTCAAGAGATTTGATTAGCTGGCTATTCATAGGTGCTCCATAATATTAATAAAATGATCATTTTATATATCATAGCATGTAATATTTTGTACTTTCTTTTTCATTACAACAAGATTGCTTGCTAAAGTTGGAAATATAAAAAAAACACATTAATAATTAAACCAAAATGGGGGTAATTGCCCTTGCATGAGCAATTGCTAGTTTATTAAATTGCTTACTCTGAATATTGTTCCGTGTTCAAACACTTAAGTAGCAGTCATTAAGACTGTCAAAATGATAGTTCCTATTTATTTAGCACCTTCTACCCAGTGACCTCAAATAAGTAAATCAAACAGAGTACTTTATAGAAATAAACGTTGACCTTGAGATCTCTGAATGAATTTCTGCCTTGTTTATTTCACTCTGCTTATCTTATTGAAGCCAGGTCACTTTTGCATTGACAAAACTTTAATTCTTGTCAGCTTCCTTGTTTAACACAAAGAATTTGAATCTATAAACTTTAGGAGGATTTCAATAGCAGAATGAAGAAACTGGCCAATCTACTGTATTCTAAAGGGGCGGGGGAACGCTTTCTCTCAATAGATCAAGAGCTCTGTAAGAAACTGTTGGGAACAGGTTCCTTTTTCTACCGTTGCCCCAGTTGAAATCTGCAGAAGGGGAAAAAAATGCAGTGATGATGATGATGGTGGTGAGGAAGACACCAAGAATGATAGCGGCAGTCAGTACTCAGTGTCTCTTTTGTTCCAGATACTCAAAGCTAATCTTCTGTCCTTCTCACAAACCCCCTTTGAAGTGGGCTTTTTACTGCCATTTTGTAGGTGAGGGGCCTGAGCTCAATGGTAACCTATCCTTGGCCCCAAAGCACACAACATCTTGTACTGGGTGAATTAGATGCACGGGCAGAGCTGTCTCAATAGCTTGCTGATTCTCAACCACAAAAATCTGTATCTCCTTTCTGGCACTTTCTAGATGCGATTACCTTTCCTCAACTCTTTGTGTCAGGGAAATAAACCATAGTCCCTCTTTAACAAAATATTATTACAATTGTCATAATCATGATAACAAAGCACTTTCATGCCCATTATTTCCATTGATGATCACAAAAAGCCCGTGAGGTAGGTCTTACTGTCGCCCTTAACACTGAAGCTTGCGGAGTGCATGTCACTTGCCAAAGGCCACACAGCTCCTGGGTGATAAAGCTGGTAATTTAACTCCACATATGCTCTTGAGCCTCTCAAAGGACTTTTGTAGAGCAGGTAGCAATTTACTAAGTATGCCTGTGCATATTATTTAATCTGAGTTTCTTGGTGCCTCTTCATAGAAATTTGTTCTATGTTATGAATTTTATAAGATTTTATTAGGATTCATCCAGAAATTGACTCCTGATTCTTGTGATATGATGTTAGATCATTTTAGAAATCTACCTGTCTCTGTCCAACACCACATAAATGAATGCCAACAACTCTGTCTCTGGATGTGAGTCCTTACAGCTTTCTCCCACAACACTCTTTCTGGATGAAATGATGCTCACCACCTCGCATTCCATTCCCCCAGACCACTTGATGAATATTTATTCATGTTTCATGATCCAGCTCAAATGTTACTTCACTTCTTCAACATTTGTCTACCACGGACTCTATGCTAGGGACTATATACTAGGGTTGTGGAGAAAAATTGTAAGAATGACGTAGTTTCTGGCCACAAAAAAGCAATAGTTTAGGGGAGAAGACAGACAATTAAGCCAATAGCAATGTGATAAATGGCAAAGGAAGGAAAACGGAGAGGCTGAGGTTAGCACTGTTGCCTGAGGTCCCACGTGATCAGAACGGAGAAGCATAAATCATGATGATAGTAGCCACACCAAATCAGATCCTCCCAATAGTCTGGCTCAATATAGCAACCATAAAGTTTCCTAATTCCCAGAGTGCTGGGAACCCAATAATGCCAGCCTGACAGGATTATTATTATTATTAAATATTTTATTCATTTATTTTTTTATTTATTTGGAGCAAGAGTGGGGGGGAGGGGAGAGGGAGGGAGAAAATCCCAAGCAGACTCTGCTCTGTGGGGTTGGACCTCACAACCCCGAGATCATGACCTGAGCCCAAGTCAGTCTGAGGCTTAACTGACTGAGCCACCCAGGTGCCCCCTGATGGGATTATTTTAATCAACCATGAGTAGTCACACTGGCTAGAGCTGATTGGGCCTTGGATATGACCAGACTCTGATGTGGGTTGTTGCCTGATGAGTTAGGTCTCTCCACCTGTTTGTTTTCACCACCACCTGGTCTCCATTGTACATTTCCACTTCTCTTCATGCCAGGGGGTCCCCTTCATGCCTGAGTTAGCTTCACTACTCATGGTGGAGACCCACTTGGTGGCCTTGCCTCAGAGACAGCCCTTATCACCAAGAACAGTGAGCACCTCTCCGCTGCAAACACTCACTGGCAGGTCACCATGCAAACCTACATTATCATCGCTGGCAGTGCTTTCGCCACGTGGGTCTTCACGAATGGAACATTCCATCACTCCATATCCCTTTTTCCTTCTGTTTCACAGAGCCTGTCGCTGCTGAGTTACTCCTTGTACCTCCAGACCCAGCATCTATTCTAGTCGTAGGAGATTAGGCACCTCACTTAAACCTTTTGACCCCCCAGGATCCTTATCTGTGTGGCAGGGATAATAATCCTGGCTTGAGGAGCCATTGTAAAAATTAGCCTGGAGAAACTGAAAGTGTTTCTGAGCCTTCTCACCATTTTGTTTGCACTACTGTGACATCACCATACACCACTCAGAGCAGGATCATTTGTGTGTCTCATCTGTCTCCTACTCATCTCTAAACCTAAGAAGGAGTACACCTCATTTATACCTCTTGCAAACCTTGAAAACAACGGATGACAATCAGGTAAAAAATTGTGAAGGTTTTAAGTGAAGGAAATACACTTTTCCGTGTCCTTAAATCATCCTTGATGCTCTATTTCAATACCCCTTTCTCTCTGTACTGAGAAGATGGTTTTAAAATGTTTAGTTAGATTAAGGTTGTTTCTGACCACGTTCCCCTGCTGCTCAGAAGTCGGTCCCTGCTGCATGTCACTGACTTAATAGCCAACGATAGCCTCTTAATGGTCAGAATCAGAGCCACAGGTCCTGCAGCTGATTTGGTGTTGGGAATTCAGTAAAACTGGCTCACAGCTCCCGTGACCTTGCTAGGCTTTTTACTTTTTCATGAAATCTCCCACCTGTTCCTATTTTCCTCCATACTGTCCCCATTTAGGGACGTGAAACCCTCTTCTGGGAGAAAGACCGCCAGGGACATGAAATTCTCCTGACAGTTTTTCTTTGTGCCGTGGCTTCCTTCCCTTTGGCCAGCCAGTTAAACACTTAATAAACAGTTATTGAGTGCATGCTATTTGCCAAGAACAGTGTCCATATAAGGAAGAAAAGAGGAGCTAGTAGTTTCATAGGATGTACCTACTTCCAGAAAGTATTTAGCCTTGAGAAGGATTTCTCCCCCATGGGTCCTCATTACAGAGTTAGTATCCAAGACCGGGTAACACACATTTTATATACATCTTCTGTAACACCAGGATCCTTAAGCCTGTAAAATGAGGAGGCTGGGCACAATTACCTGGAAAACCTCTTCCAGTTCTAAGAGACTAGCAAACTCTCTATTGGAATCAGGGATCACCCACGGACTAAACAGTCCATTCCTAACACTGAAATTTGTTTCAGGGAAGATTCACCCACACATCACTGGTTTGTCCAGGCCCGCCATTGCTGCCGACCTAAGGATGATAATTATGAAGAATGATGACCAAACATTATGATCATGTCTACACGTGGTCAGTGAATCAAACCGAATTGGGAGTTTAGTCGTGATTGATTTTCTTGGCATCCTGCTAGGTGATGACTGTTTTATAGGAGCAAATGAGTGGTTTTGTGAGTGGTGGCGCCACGGATTCCTGGCTAAACTGGTGACTGTGTCTGCCACCTGGGGTTTTGATGGCAGGAAGCTGTGTCCTGGTGCCTGGCCAGCTGACTCAGCCACAGCCTGGCCCTCGAGCCAGTGAGCGTCCCCAGAAGACTGTACCAGATCTTACCTCCTGTCCAACCTGTGAGGGTCTCAGAAAAATCTGTGCTCTCCTCCATGTTCCTTTGCTTTCCAGCTGAATATCTTTGAAAAAAAAAAATGGTTTCATTTCTCTCGGTCTGTTTCTTCGTTTGTAATAGGAGGAAAATATCTCCTTCCCCAGGTTGCTGTGAGAATAGCATGAAATTTAAAGCTCCTAAAACATGGAGAAGGGCTCCAGTAAATAGCTATTTTCTTTGTGTTGCATCATCCTTTCCCTGTCCAGGGCTGTTGTGCACCTTGGCACAGCTGGGACCTGAAAGTTTAATTGCAACAATTATTCATCGGGGCAAAAACACCCCCCCCCCAGCTAAATTCAACCCTCCACCTACTCTGTGCACCCACACAGCTGCACCTGCTGGGGAAGGGCACAGTCACGATGCCTGGCTTTGACTCATGACCTCGAGGTACAAATGGGCTCCCGGCTGGCTGGCTGGCAGGACAGTCCGTCACTCTTCTGCTCTGTGACAACTGCCTACCTGCCCTTCTCCCCAGTCTCATGCTCAGTGAGTGAGCATCTTCCCGTCCACTGGGAAAATTGAGAGGTGTAGACAAGCCCCCTCCGCTGCACCTCTGCATACACTGTATATACCTCTGGATGTACCTGTGCTCACAGCCGCCACCTGCCTTTTTGTTTGTGTGGATGAACTCTCTTCACTGCATCCCTGGCCACTTGGGCATAAAGCTTCCATCCCACCTTACTGATTCTCTGCAAGCCTCCCCTCTTTCTTTTGCATCAAGAAATCTTTGCCTCCATTGGATTTTTCTCAACAGAAGCATGCTTTTCTTTCCCCTCTATCCAAAACCAAAAACTGTCCTTCACTTTACTTCTCCCTCAGGTGGGACCCCACTTCTTGCCTGCAAAATGCATTTAAATATTTGTCTTGCCCTTGCCGCCTCAGGATTTTTTCTCCCATTCTCTCTGGAACTTCCTGCGGTCAGGCTTTTCACTCCACCACTGCCCTAACAGGACTCGTGTCATGGTTACCGATGATCTTGGTGTTACTCCGTCTAGGAGTTATTTTGTGAGCTTCCTCTTGCCTTGACCTAGGAGCAGCATTTAGTACCAGTGGTCCTTTCCTCTTCCTAGAAATACTTTCTTCTCAGCTTTGCTTCTGGGTCCCTTGGATTTTTCTCCAGCCTCACTATTACTCCTTCGACTCTTTGCTTGTTTGCCCTTGTTTCCTCAAACACTTAGGAGGGCCATTAATATGGCGACGTCAGCTTCCCAGAAGCTGAGGCCAAATCTTTGGCCAAGTGATTCTTCTCTTTCTTTAATTTCCCACATCTAATCCACCTGTAAATCTACAAATAGATCCACAATCTGACGTCTCAACATCTAGGCTGCTGCCTCCCTGTCCAAGCCACCATGTCCTCTTCCATGAATTGTAATCACCTCCTGACTGACCTTTCTGCTTCTTCTGTCCCCAACCACCTTGTCTCATCAGAATGGCCAAAGTGACTTCGTTAAAGTGGATGGCAGATCATCTCATATTTCCTCCCTGTTGCCCCACAGTTTCTACCCCATTCACCGTAGAATCCAGAGTCCTTATAATGGTCTGCAAGGCCCTGCATTGTGGGAATCTCAGATGGTTGGGATCACTGATGTCTTGCATGTTGTCAGGTTTGGGAACTTGTCCTTGGTCCTCATCTTCACTTTATTTGCCAGCAGCATTTGACTCAATTGATCATTCCCTTTAAAAAGAATGCTTTCTTCGTTTGACTTTTGAAATACCTATTCTCTTGGTTTACTGCTGACATTACTGGCTACTTCAGATCAGTTTGCATTGCTTCATTCTTTCCCTACCTTCCGAATGTTGTATATCCAGGGCTTGTATTGGAATGTTTTCTGTTCTCTCTTTTATTCCCTGTGCCCATGGCTTTTAATATCATCCCTGTGCTGTAGTGCCTGTGAAGTTTATGGCTCCAGCCCCTGGCTCCACGTTTGCCCATCCTATTTCTATCCTGAGTCTCTCTTCTACCCTATTTTTCGGTGTCTAAAATCAACTTAAACTCAATGTATACAAAAAGTTGTTTTTGATTTTCAACCCTAAACCTATCTGCCCTACTCAAGTTTTCCCATCTTAGTAAATGATACCATTTTCTTCATGGTTGCTTAGGCCGAAGACCAGGAGAGATTCTTGTTTCATCTCTTTCTCTTATTGTATATCTGACCCACCAGCAAATACTGTTGAGTCTATATTTGAAATATATTGTGAGTGTGACACGTTTATTTTTTTATTTTTTTAAAGATTTTATTTATTTATTTGAGAGAGAGAGAATGAGAGACAGAGAGCACGAGAGGGAAGAGGGTCAGAGGGAGAAGCAGACTCACTGCTGAGCAGGCAGCCCCGATGCGGGACTCGATCCCGGGACTCCAGGACCATGACCTGAGCCGAAGGCAGTCGCTTAACCAACTGAGCCACCCAGGCGCCCTGTGAGTGTGACATGTTTAAAGAAAGGAAGAAAAGATGAATGGATTGATGGATGGATATAGGCCTAATTTTTAATCTCTTTCTGTCCTTCTGGGAATTGCTGTAAAGGAGCCCTTTAGAGTATAAAATAGGGGGCCTATTTTCTGAAATATCCACATCAATTCAGTAGGTTCTACTGTATGTAGTAGGTGTCCAACTAATATTCATTGATGTCAGAAAAAATTGTTGTCAAGCCACAAAGTAAGTAGACCATCTAATATAATTTCCCCTAAATGGCTCAACTGTTTCACAAGTATGCTAAAATAATAAAACCCAGTCAATTTAGAGAAATATACAACTATGCCCATCTTTGAGCCAGGGAAAAATGAAACATTAAAAGGTAAAGTAACTTGTGTAAAGTATGGTAAGGAGTCACTTAGTTATAAAAGACAAGAGTGGAAGTAAGTAGACCAGTTAGGGGGTAATTTTAACAATCTAGGAAAAATATAAGAAATTTTCATTTATAGTGTAGATATGTTTGCGGTAAAGACATCTACAAAGCAGATATCTGCAAAGAGTATTAGACTTTATCTCTGAGATCTTGTAGCCAATTAGATGCATGTGTTCTAATGGACTTTCTAAGCAGTCACATCTTGCTTGCATTCCTTCTCTATTATGACAAAGTAACAGGGAAACACAATGTACAGATGTTAGTTCAGGCAGCAGATTTTATTCCTTGATTTCATTGTTTGTTCCAAAGTTATTTTTCACTTTGATACAGGACCTTAGCCATTTTACTTCTCTGGGTTTCCGTTTCCTCATCTATAAAGGTAAAGATTTCAAAATTGAAATATATAAGCTTAGAAAGTTGCTTGATTTTTGGGGGGTTTTAGTATCCTCATCTGTAAAATAAAGTCTATTGAAAATCCCTTGTCATCCTCCCCTCCCCCCAAAAAAAATCAGAGGAAGGAAAAAAAGGCATAGATGAATAGGATTTAAATAACAGTTAAGTCTACTGCATGTTGAAAATTGTATTGGGAGGCTTTTGGGAACATTTGAGTTGCATAAATGTAACAGTTTCTACATTAGTGCTTTCCGGAGTCTCTAATGTGGTCATGTACACTGTGAATGACAAAGAAAGAGATATAAAATGCAGCATTTCCCGTATTCATTGGATCAGGTAATTTTCACATAACACAGATTAATTTCTTTTTTTTTTAAAGATTTATTTATTTTAATGAGAGAGAGCGTGTGCGTGCCATCTCGCCCATGAGTGGGGGGAGGGGCAGAGGGAGAAGGAGAGAATCTCAGACTTCCTGCTGAGTGTGAAGCCCAACCAGGGCTTTACCCCATGACCCTGAGATCATGACCTGAGCCGAAACCAAGAGTCAGACACTTAACCAACTGAGCCACCCAGGCATCCCAGACACAGATTATTTCCTTAAGGCTCCTTAGTTTTTTGCGAAAAACAATTTGGAAAATTATCTGTAATTAACAACTTCCTAAGTATCTTTTCTTAATCCCCCAATGTTGCTGTTCTTCTTTAACAAAGGGACCCGTATTTCCCTTCAGATGTTATCCTACGTCATACAACATCATTAGAAAGTACTTTCTGATCCATTATATAAAGTAGTCTGTCTTGAGAATACTATTCATGATAGTCCTTAGGTAAAACAATACGAGTACATGCTATTATAAATTCTCTTTGATGTAACTTTCCACAAGGAATGCATTTTATGTGGCTCCCTTACCCACAAGAGCTGACTTTTGGTGGCAGTCATGTTCTAGACACACACACACACACACACACACACACACACACACACACACACATCTGTTAGCAATAACATACATATAATAAAATGCACAGATACTAAGTGCTCCATTCAGTGAGATTTGAGAATTGTATACATCCAAAATAAAGCATAAAATATTGCCATCACTCCAGAAAGTTCCCTCATGTCTCTTCCTAGTCCATCTTTCTCGCACCCCCAGTGGGGCATCTACTTCCTGATTTCTGTCAAAATGGGTTTGTTTTTATCTGTTCTTGTCCTTCCTATAAATGGAGTGATTTAGAATGTATTCTTTTATTTCCAGGTTTTTTGTCCTTTATATGACTTGTTTTAGAGATCCATCCATATTGTTTGTATGTATTAGTTGTTTTTGTATTTCTGCAATTGTTTTTATATTTTTTCTGGAAAAAAATTCTTTGTCAGGTATATGTAATTCAAATATTTCCTCCCAGGCTGTGGCTTGCTTATTCATTTTCTTCATGGTTTATTTTGGCGAACAGAAATTTTAATTTCAATGAAATCTAATTTATCAGTGTTTCCTCTTATGGTGTTGTTTTTATGTCCTGTCTGGGAAACCTTTGCTCACCTATGGTTCTGAACATATTCTTACAGATTTTTTGTCTAGAACTTTATCATTCTAACTTTTACGCTTATATTTGTGTTCCATCTTGAACCAATGTTTATGCAGTGAGGTAGGGGTTGAGATTTGTTTTTTCCCCTGGTGAAATTCATTTTTTCAGTACCATTCATTACAAAGATTTCTTTTCTCCATTGATTTATTTGGTGCTTCTAGCAGTCATATTTGTAATACACGATTTTTATGTCTCTGACTTCAGACAATAGAACAAATTCATTCATTTTGCCAGTAATCCCTAAGCCTCTCTTCTGAACCAGGCACCACACTAGTCCCTGGAAACACAATGGACAACAACAGAGTCTTGGTCTCTACCCCCAGAGTGGATGAGTTAGCTAGCTAAGTACCTGAAATCTTGTCCCACGGTAGCTCAGACCTAAGGATATCTGTAATTTCACGTAACTGGACATCTGCAGTCAGACTAACCTGGGGGCCAATTCATTCTGTGGTCCAATGGTGCCATCGAGTCTCAGATTTTTTCCACCTGTCTGTCCTGCTGTCCACGCTCAGGTAGACTGCATCCTCAGGCTGGAAGGAAGGTGGTCGCTGAAGTTCCAGGCATGACATTGGGACAGAATTATACCCAGAAGTAGAACATAACTCATTTTTACTTTTAACACTCTTTTTGGAGTGAGGATGTTTCCCCAGAATCCTCTCAGTGGATTCTCATTCCTGTCTCTTTGAGAAGAACAGCGTCCCATCCCATTCCAGAGCCAAAAATGGGCCAGGGGAATGAGATTGTTCTTGGACCAATCGGATGCCTTTCTGGACCTTGCGGGGGAGGGGGGCGGATGGGGAGCTGCTGTTGCTGATGCATACGACAGTTTGGGGAAGGGTTAGGTACCCGAAAAAAATGAGAGATTATTAGTAAGCTGGTCGGGGAAAATGGATGTGGGGCAGGAAACCGCTGGGATTCATGGTATGTTCTCTATGTAGGATTAGGGCCGATGGACATTATACAAATACATAAACCAACAAAGAGGAAAGAAAATAATTAGATTGAGATGAGTATTAAAATGGAAATGAAACCAGGTCCCGTGATAGAGACTAAAGGGGGTGGGTGGGCCAGGAATTTGCATTTTAGGTAGAATGTGTGAGGCAGGCCTTATGGGACCTACACCTGAGGGAAATGAGGCCCATGCTCAGATCTGGAGGAAGAATGTTTTTGTCAAAGGGGAGAGCAAGAGAGAGCAAAGTCCCTGAGAAGGAAAAGAACTGCAACAGACCCGTGTGTCAGGAGTTTAGTGAATGGAGGGGAGGGGGACATAAGACAAATTTGGGGAAACAGGAAGGGCCGTGTTATTCCAGGGCCTTGTAGGCTTGCCTGGACCTGGGGCCAGTTTGAGCGCTCACATTTTCTCTTCTGGGAATTTGGAAGAGGGAATAGCAGAATCTCAGTTTGGAAGTGTCTCTGGGAAGGGAGGGATATTAACTGTGGAGCTGGAGTAGGGGCAGGGGGGAGCCTTCCTGGCCCAGGAATGAGAAGCAGAGAAAGAGGAGAAGAAGCAGATGTGCAGAAAGAAGCAGAGACAAGGGAGACAAAGAGAGAAAACCCTGATTGCTTTTGGCTTCTTTGTTCCAGTCCCTTCCATGAGTCCCTGCTCTAATCCTTCCTTTAAATTGCATGAATGAGCCGGATTCATTTAGTCAATTCACCTTTCTTGCTTAAGCTAACTTGAATTGGATTTTATTACTTACAACGAAAAAGCTGTTAATCGTTGCACATATAATTTCTCTGAGTTTGACATTCTACGAAGCAAGTTAACTAAAATCAAGTCATCTATATGAGTCAGTCTCGGCTAAGAATCATTTTTCCAGGTTTGGTCTCTTTGGTTTTTTTCTGTGGGAGAAGCTAAAATACTGGAAGGGTAAAAAAAAAAAAAAAAAAAAAAAAAACAAGAAAGGGAAGGAAAACCCCTTATGACCGCAACTAATTCCTTTCATATAAATATGTTTTTCATATGTCCATAAAAACTCTTCTGTTTACATTCTATTCTCTTATGCTTATTTTGCCCATATTTTTGAGATTTCATCACATTTTTTTCCCAGAGCATTTCTCTCCCATCATGACAAGTTATTAATAATTATCAGGGATTTAAGAACATGAAAGATTAACCATTTCTACTGCTGGGACCAGACTAAACATTTCTTAAAAGAACCATAAATTTACTCTCATTCTTTGTTATTCTTTGCATCACATTAATGGGAGAGCTGGTTCTTTGGTCACACATGAAAACCCATGCTTTTTTTCTCCCTATTGGGATAGCATCCATCTATACTCCTGAAATGGTTTTGTTAATTGTTTCCTTCTTTCCTCTGAGTCTTTTCTTTACCCTTTAAATAATTGACATGTTGTGAGTTCCAACTTTCCTTGTACCCCCATCCAAATCCTCTGCGTCTTCTAAGGCCTAGTTCAGATTTCATCTGCTGGAAACCTTGGACTGTTCCAGCCTGAATAGATTTTTGCCTTTTCTGACATCCACTTATTTCTATAATCCAACCCACAGAGTTTAGAATGTAATCATCCCCCGCCCCTTTGAAAGTGTACATATCTCCTGGCTCCTCAGTGAGGTTACACATTTTAGAGAATGAGTTTTGCATGCTATCCCAGTTACCATTAGGTTTTGCTTCATTAAACGATGGGGCCAAAGAAGTTGCTTAAACAGAATAGAGATTTATTATTTGCTGATGTAAAAGAAATCTGGAGCTGGTCGTTTTGGGATGGCCTGGCAGTTCCACTGTCATCAGAGACCCAGACATCTTGATTCCCTTTGTTCTATCACACTTCATGCTTGACTTCTCTCTTCCCTGTTGCTTTATTGTCCAAGACAGTTGCTGCAATTCCAACCATCGGGCCAACATTCCTGGCAGAAGGAAGGAAAAAGAGGAATGGACAAAATGGCTGCTCGAGAAGTCCCCCACAGGGACTGTGTGGTTTTCCCATGACACTTGGCGCAGTGACCGTGGACTGTAGGGAGAATTCCCTATGTGCCAAGGGCTGTGCTCAAAACTTTACAAACCCTCAGGTATATTTCACTCACTCACCACGTGAGATAGATATTAGTGTCCTCGTTTTATGCATTATTTATTTGAGGCTGGAAGAGCTACAGGCTCCATCACCAAGAGCTGGCAGAATTAGGACTCAAAACCAGGTTTCCCTGACTCCAAAGTTGGTGGGACAGAGTGCTCAGTAGCTTTTCCAAATTAGGTCAGGAAAGGTGAGGAGGTGAGGAATAATGGTATGTACACTTTTAAGCTTACAAAACATGTGGGAAAGCAATAATTAGAGGGAATACTTTGTAAATGAAAAGATACTTAACTTAGGGATGCAAGACGGGGCATGACTCCTATCTCTGAGATCCATTCGAGCTGTGAGAGCTGGAGTAAGTGATTTAACCTTTTTCTTATGTAGGCATAGAATAGATTATGGGATATTGGAAAGGCTTGCTGTAGGCTCAGATAAAGGACCAGCTTGTTGACAACCATAAGGGGTAGGAGAACTATCCTCTGGGATGCCATATTGTGTTGATATACATGCCCCTGTAATGTGCGGAATAGTACCCCCCACCCCCCAATTCCTATACACCTGGAACCTGTGAGTGCGACCTCATTTGGAAATAGGGTCTTTGCAGATATAATCAACTTAAGATGAGCATAGTGGATTAGGGTGACCCCTTGATCCAATGACAGGTGTGTTTGTAAGAAGGAAATTTGAACACAGAACACAGAGAGACATGGGGGAAAAGGCCATGTGATGAAGGAGAGGAAGATTGGAGTGACACAGCTGTAAGCCAAGGAGCATTAAGAAGGCTGCTAACTACCAGAATCTAGGAAGAGGCAAGGAATGAATCTTCCCTAGAGTCCTCAGAGAATCCAGACTTCTAACCTCCAGAACTATTAGAGAATAAATTTCTGTTTCTTTAGGTCATCCGCCTTAGGATGATTTGTTACACCAGCTTTAGGAAACTAATATAGTCTCCCAATAGACTCAGCAGCTGAGTCTGTGAACCAAAGGCTGAGAGTAGGATTGACTCTCTCGCCATCACCCCCTGTGACTCATTATTTTGCCTCCTGTCCCAGTAGTTTTGGTAGTGCCAGATTAGAAATCTTGGTTTCTGGGTTTAGGATGATGGTATTTGGGTGGAGGTCCCACCAGGAGACATAGTAGTTCTACTAAATGGAAAACTGCGATTGCAACATGCTCATTTTGGGCAACTCATGCCAGAGTAGCAATAGGCAAAGAGAAGACCAATGATACTGATGGGATCGTGGATCGCAATTATCAGGAGGAGTTAAGGTTGCTGAGACAAAGTCAGAGGGGAGCATATCCAGAATTTGAAGGAATCACTGTGGCATCTCTCAGTGCTTCCATGCCCTGTGATAATGGTGAACAAGGAGCAATCACAATCATTACCTGGCAAGGGCAAGGCAACTAAGTAATGGCGATCCTTTAAGGATGAAGTTCTGGCTTACCCCATCAGGAAAGCAGTCTGGATCAACTGAAGTGTTGGCGGTGCTGAAGAAAATCTAGGATTGGTTGTGCTGGAGGGAGAAGATGAATACCGGTTAGTACTTTAGGACCTACTGTTTATTCCACGAACTCTCTTGTATTTAGTAGAGGCTATTCACTTCCTTAAATAGGACTAAAAGGTCGGACCTAACAGAGAGCTAAGTGATAGAGGGGGTGGACTGTATTGGACACCTTTTGTGTGTCACTCAAATCCACTCAACCTCATTTCGCATTCCAGCCAATGATATAGAGCATTTTCCATGTAGGTTTTGATTAGCTTTGCATGGGTGACACCTGATGACACTTCTACTTGGACCATCACTGCATACCTCTTGCTTCCTTTCTCCAGGTTGTGCTGGTGCCACAATATGGAAGAGTTGTTGAAATGTACTTGACATTTAGGTCCATGGGGCTACTCTTGATAAGGAGAAGGAGCCAATGGATAACTTTGCCGTCCTTCCAAATCTACAGTGTATAGCTTTGAGGCTCCCTTGATAATACCTTTCAGAAAGTCCCGTGGGATTAAATATCAAACGTCCATCCCTGTGGTCAATTTAAGGTGCTGTGTTGGCTTTTCCTCCTTCTGTTTCACTCTCCCTTAACTTGCTTCCTCTCCAGAGCATTGCTTCCCAAATCAGTTACCTGTATGTCAGCCTTTTTCTCAGCCTCTGCATTTGAGGAAATACAAGCTATGTAAAAAAAAGATTGAATATTTATTCTGCTGGAGGCATAAGTATCTGACAACCTTTTGATGTAGCATTGCTCAGAATATTTATAGTTTAGCAGAGTAAAACATTTTTGTTCAAAGGACTGAGTCCTTGTATGCATTTTTAGACATGTGTGGCCCCTTGATAAAGTTCTTCTGCATTGAGGGATCTCCCTTACACTTTTTAATCAAGGCTGGGTCCTGAATTGATTTATTGAGTTTATTCTACATTTTTAACCATTTATTCTTAGGCTTTTAGCATTCAGGTAATAATGAATCCTGATAACTTCTTGAGGAAGACACGGCTTGAGGTAAAAATGCCAAAAGCATACAAGTATTAGAATGCTTGATTGCTTTTCCTGGCAGGTTTCAGGAATACAAACATATTTGGCTTTCTGACCTCTGATTTAATCCCAACAGGATTTCACCTATGTTCAGTCATTTTAGGCCCTCATGGAAGAAACCCAAACTTGTTCCTGGAGTGGCTGCTGCTGTATCATTAGTCTTGTGTTTGTTTTGTACTGAACTTAAGACACTCCATTAGTTTGGTTCATACTGCTTTGTGAGCGAATTGACTACACTTTACCTGACTTGCTCCTATCTGTCCCCAGGGAGAAGCGCACCTATTTTAATAATCCATGAAATTCAGCAGTAGCAGGTTGATGTCGTCACAGGAGTCGCTGGGCAGGGAAGTTCCAGCTTGGTGGGTCAGACTGTCTTTATGTAAAGACATCCCTTGGGGACTTTTAATAACTAGCCTGTGGGAGATGGAAGAAACCAGGTTAGAAAGGTTACAGGTCCCACGTTTGAGGGGGAATGAAGAACTAGAAACATCTGCACCGTCCCCAGTTCATGTGATTTCCGCCCCCCCCCCCCCCCCAGTGTTAGGTAGAGAAGATCTGCGTGAGCCCAGGGCACATTACTATTCTCAGGTTCAAGTGAGAACATTGAGGCACACAGGGGGCAATCACTTGCCTGGGGCCATTCAGCTAGCAGGTGGGAAGACAGAATATGGCCCATCTCCTCCAGTTGGTGCTCCTGTGCTTGTCACTGATACCTGGTTCTGAGCAGGCTTGCTGGCTAGAGAGTCCGCTCTTCCCAACGTCTTCTCTTTCCTACCGATTTTGCACAGTTTTGATTTGTCTTTGTTGGTATTGTTTTTCATATTTTTAGGGCTTGTTTCTTCTCTCTTCTTATACCCATTTTCAAAACTTACCCCTTAGTGCTCCCTCTTTCATCAAGCGTACATCTCCACTCACGAGATGGGGCAGGCTCTAGAGTTGGAATCACATGGGGCTGCTGAGCACTTGAAACATATTGCTGCTAAGAATTGAGATGAGCTCTCAGTGTAAGCTATACGCTGGATTTCAAAGGCTAACACAAACACAAACACTGTAGAATATCTCCTGAATACATTTTGTATTGATTTCCTGTAGAAATGACAATATTTTGGATGTTGGCTTAAGTTTAATTTAACCTGTTTCATATTACTTTTTAAAATATGCGGGCACCCGGGTGGCTCACTTGGTGAGGCGTCTGCCTTTGGCTCAGGTCATGATCTCAGGGTCCTAGGATTGAACCCCATGTCAGGGGGGCTGGTGGGGGGGGTCGTCCCTGCTCAGCGGGGAATCTGCTTCTGCTTCTCCCTCTCCCTCTGCCCCTCCCCCCGCTTGTGCTCACTCACTCGCTCTCTCTCTCTCAAATAAATAAATACAATCTTAAAAAAAAATATGACCACCAGAAAATTTTTAATTATATATGACTCATATTTGTGGCTCAGATTATATTATATTTGGTGGTGCTGCTCAATAGCTTGTTAATGAGGAGAGAGGAGACATAGGTTAATGTTCCAAAGACAAAGGCCAGTTAGTGGAGCCCTTGAGTCCAGAAAGCCGAATCACTGGATGTCAGAACCCATGTGGACTCCAAGTTGCATCGCACAGCGTTTAAGACCTCCCCTAGCCTGTGAGCTTCCTGAGGGCAGAATCAGAACCTGCTTCCTTCACAAGTGTATCCATTGGTATCTTGATCCACGCCTGGCCTAAGCAGGGACTCAGGAATCTGGAGTGGTGCTTTTTGGAAGAAATGCCAGGACAGGGTCACCTGTATTTAATAAGAAACAGAGTGACAGTTTCAGAAAGGGGGGGGTGACACCATTTTCCTCTTGGTTCACTCTGTCTTTGCGATGTATGAGGGCTCTGGCTTCAACGTTCATGATCTCATTTCTCATTTCTCCCTGAATACTTCTTTTCCTGCAGCTAGGACTCTTGGCCGAAGGTACCCCCCAGTTTTTGATGATAGTGTTGGATGCCACTGTTGGATGCCATTGTTACCCGCTCCTCAAAATGTGCTGGCAACTACGCTCATTCCTCCCTTTGTTCATTCACCCACTTGCATGTTTTTTCTTTAATAAATATTTATTTAGTGCCTATTTTCCACATAGTGCAGTATTAATTATTGTGCATAGATTAAGAAAAAAAATGTCAGAAGTTTATGGTACGATCCTGTCCCTTTCTGTACAAGGCAGACTCACCGTTTTCTCCAGCATGACTTTCAAAATCCTTTCTGTCATTTTGTGAATTTACCCTGTACCTACCTGTCTTGCCTTTATTTGCCCATCCTGTGGTTATTACTGGAAAAGCCTACCATCTTATGGCTATTTTGAGCACTCAACCCAAATCCCAATTTTCTCTTGAAGCTTTATCTTGTCCTTTAGCTTTGTCTTGTCCCAACATTTTCTTCTCGTGGCTTGGGAGTTAGGGTAAAAGAACCCTAAGCCATGTTACTCTGGCCACCATTTCAGGTAAAATGAGTGGGGACATCGGGGCAAGGGGTCAGTATACGGCTTCAGCGGGCTGCCTGGTGGAAACAGGCGTTCTCTTCTATGCTTGCCTTCTTACTTTAGCTATTGCTCGGACCTATTTTGATTCTCCTCTGCTCAGTCTTCCTACTGATAAGCACATTGAAAGAATTATCTCCCCTAAGATTTTGTTTACTTCTAGGATTTCCACTTGACTATTTTCAAAAAGTTTCTAGCCCTCTGCTGAAATTTCTCCTCTGTTCGTATAACTTTTCCCACCAGATCCTTGAACATATTTAGCACAGATATATTAAAGTCCATGTTGATAATTCCAACATCTGGGCAATTTCTGGGTCTGGTTCTATTGACCATTTCCTTTCTTGGCAACTGGCCACATCTTCTTGTTTCTTCACATGTCTACTGATGTGTGATTAAATGCCAGAAATTACATGTAAAAGAAACATTGAAACTAGAATACATAATGTTTAAACGTAGAAAAGGCCATGCCTCTTTGTCAGACCCTGGGCGGGTCGGGTGGGAGTGGAGTCAGTCCAGTCTGTGGTTGACCAGCGTCTGCGCTCTGTGGTTCCTTGGTTCGATTTTTCTCACCACAGGCAGCAAATGATTTGAAGCTGGGAAGAATCTTTCCTTTTGCAGGGATCTGAGTCACTCAAGGGGTTTGCCTCGGTTCTCCTGCCCTGCCCTCAGCACACTTGTGCCTCTGAGTGGGGATGTGGGAATGTCTCTCAGAGCTCTGGTCTCTCTTCCAATCAGGGGTGGCACCTCCCTCATATTCGATGTAAGGCCCGGCATTTCCAGAAGATTGTTCTGCTCTTAGATTTCAGGAGGCCCTCCATGCCCTCCTGCTTTCCCAGCTGGAGCAGCTGGGGCCTTGAATTCAACAGAAGATGGGGGTTCCCGGAATGTTTTCTCTACATTTGAGAGTGCAAGAAAACGATTTTTAATGTTCCCGGGCTCTGTGCTGAGCACTTTACATACATGTATCTTGTTTTATCATTGTAATAGCAGGATTCTTATAGCCACGGTGCAGAGAAAGAAACTAAGACTCAGGAAGGGTGAGTTCATTCAGTGGTTCAAAAAGTGATTTTGAGCGCTTACTGGGGTATTTTCATTGCGAAGATGCCCATTTAAATATTTCTGAAATCATGACTTATTTCACAATAGATCCAAACATTTAATGCAGTGGTAGCTTTTTCCCACCAGAAGACTGTTACTAAATATTATCCAAACGTTAGCTCGGGGAAAGAGAGAACATGGTGCAAAGGCCTCATGGAGACTTCTGAGCCCCATGGAGACTGCAGACCAGTAGTTATAGCTGGAGAAGGAAGCAGGAAAGAGAATCAAACCCACATACATTCTGTCTTGACAGGAAGCGAGGAAGCCCCCTGGTTGCGGTCTCCCAGCTCCCTCCCTGCATCGACTGCCTATCAGTAGCTCCTGGCTCAATGCTGAGTGCTGACATACTGAGGAACCCAAACATTCATTCATTCATTGAACTCATTTTTTTGTCTTTTACTCTTATCTAGCTTCAACGCCTTCAGTTACTAAAGATTTCTGCTCTTTTTTGTTGTTTCGCCATGTCCCTAACTTAGCTTTCCTAACCTGGGGACACATTCTCACCCTGGGTGCTGATTACGGTCCATTTTTTGGTTCAGCCGTGGCCAGACCCCCTGCTCCCTCTCTGGTAGATGACTGAGTGTGACTCCGTCAGTACCTACTCTACCACGAAGTGCTTTTATTCTTTGATTTTGGCTCATTGACCGTTTCATCCTTGTGGAGCCACTCAGCTCTAATCAGGCTTCTCTTTAGGTGTGTGGTTCGTACTGGAAAGCTTGGCTTAGGCCCTGGCTTCGTGGAAGTTTGCCCAGCCAGCTTTTGGAGGCAAGTGCCAGCCTCGTTGCATCTGATCTGTGCATATGGTCGTGATCCACCCTTTTGTGTGTTCTCGGTATCTATGCTGCTCCTACCAAACAGGTTAGGCACCATACATAAAGTCACAGAAAAGCTACCAACTGCGCAAGTACTCCCAGGCGCTGCCTCCTTCTGCAAATGCAGAGACTTTAATCCACAGAGAAGGGGCAGCAGACTTTTTCTTGGAATTCTTGACGAGAGAAAGTAGAAGGTTATTTCATGTATGCCACGAATATAGCACCTCCAGCTCTCACTTTACTTCTGCTGTTGTTTCCTCCTCCTGCTTTGACTTTTTTGCTGTGTTCTGCTTCCTTTATCACCTGTGATATCTGATGAGGACCCTTCACAGCTGTGGTGCCTTCTGCCATCCAAGATGGACCGTATCCATGACACGTTGAATTCCAGAATGCCCAAAGCACCGCGGTTAAGCCCAGTAATATTTCTGACATTAATGAGGGGATGGTGCCCTTGATAGGTCTCCATTCAAGTAGGAGAAAAATTCTTCCTGTCTTTGTGTTTTATTTTTTTATTTTTATTTTTTTAAAAGATTTTATTTATTTATTTGAGAGAAGGTGAGAGAGAGAGCACAAGAGGGGTGGAGAGTCAGAGGGTGAAGCAGACTCCCTGCTAAGCAGGGAGCCCGATGCGGGACTCGATCCCGGGACTCCAGGATCATGACCTGAGCCGAAGGCAGTCACTTAACCAACTGAGCCAACCCAGGCGCCCTCCTGTCTTTGTGTTTTAAAACAAATTACATGCCAAGGTGACAAAATAGTCCTGTCTTGTGGTGCTATATAACGCAGTGAGGTTTTGATGAAGAAAGTTGCACTTTTGGCCCTCTTCCCATAGGACTCAGATGTGATTTCAGAAGGCCCCAGGCCAAAGGACAAATTAGGTGACAGGCATCATTGAGCCCCCAAATCATGCTCCCCTAGGGATAGATGGGCATCACGATTGGCTCATGCTTGTGTGCCTCACTATCTCCTTTAGGGAAAGTCTTTCCCAATTGATATTTTGGTGGGAGGTGGGGGGGTGGTTAATGCACACAACATTTATGTTCTTATAAACATCCGATCCTATAGACAGGCCTCAATACGACCGAATTCCAGAGTGCACACAGTTTAGACTCCTGTCTACCTTCCTCACTGCATCTTTATGACTCTGTAAAGTGGTCACAAGTTAATTAATCCTTTTATCCTCAAGTTTTTCCTTTTATCAAATGGGATAAAGATACGTATTACCTCTTCATGAAGGAATGTGAAAATTTTTAAAGTAGGCCCAGGGATTTGTAGCTGTAGCTGCTTCTTTGTGTCACACAAGCTGCTTTATGGAGCTCTTATAACTCTGGCTTTGTATCAGATGGTCAGTTTTCGTACCTAGTGAATTTTACATATTTAGAATTCATTAGTATCACATTGGCTGTGTGCTATTTTCACAAGTAAACCATCTCCATACCTCTAGCATCTAGTAATGAGTTGCTTGCAAAAAAAAAGTGACTTTTTTTGTGATACATCTTTTAAAAAATCAATTGAGATGACTGGGATATAGATTAAAAGGATAAAATCAGAGTTAATGTATTATGAGGCTGATATTTTCAACATTAAATGTAAAAAAAGTAACAGACGGTTTGTCAGCCCAAATAGTATGAATAAATTGAGGTAAGTTTAATGATTATTGGATCAGAAGTCTGTGAAGGATGTGTTAACCATATGTATATATGGGGAGAGAGAAGGAGGTAGAGAATGGCTAAGGGGGCATGGCCTGGTTTATTGCAGCATTGCTGCATGCCCCATGGAGTACAATGTACCCGTTAAACTTTACTAGAGAATAGTCATAATGAAATCTGGCATTTTTATTCTTAGGCAGTATAGATTCAATAACCACCATTTTGCAAAAAAAAAAAAAATACACTAATGGTTCTATTAAAAATAATGACTCTGTGCTTGTTAAGTGCCCATTGATTACTTAAAAACTCACACTCATTTAAGCTGTTAAGAATAATTAATAGAAGAATCATTTCAGAGTTCAATTTCCCAATTACAAAGTTTATTTCCACATTTACTGTAAAAGAGATGGTATTGTCACAAAACACAAAGCTGTCATGTCCCCTATTTCAGCTACTTCCTTTCTTGAGACCCCTCCTGAGGATGCTGCCGCTCCCTCCCTCACCTTTCCAGAACTGTATTGGTGGCTCACATGCCAGGACTGTGTTAAGTCCTGTTAGACCCTGAAGGCATGACTGGAATACGTGGTCCTGCTCTGCACTTGTGAAGCCTTGCTTCTTGAACTGGGATTAACTTTGGAAAGAATTGTGTTTAGCTTCTGCCCAAATGTGGTCTGCTCTGACAGAGTCTACATTTGTTGTTTGGGGGACCGTCCAACATGCCTGACAGATTCACTCATAGACACCAAGCGTTTCCGAGAAGGCATATAAATGGAGGCACTCTATAGAGGGCCCTAATAAACAATTTGCTTAGAATCCATTTCCACTAAGAGGCCAAATAGCCTACATCTGTTGTGGCTCTTTTTTCTGGGGTGACCTCAATGCCTAATGCCCCAAAGAGTCCATCTGGCTGCCCCGCACTCTATTGCTGATTTGCAAAAGTGTGGGGATCAAAATACCTTTGTGCTGGTTTTGCTACTATAGATTCTAGATTCCCCAAGCAGGCTTCATTTTGCTGTTCTAAAGTCAAGAGGGAATTCTCCTCCTTCTACCAGTCTCTAAATGCAGCCAGGGACACCTATGTGAGAACTCTCCCCATGCTTCTCTTGCAGGGTGTTGGCAGTGCACCCCTCCCACCAAGAATCTGTGGATGAGGCACGTGGGTCAGCCCTTTAATATCCAAGACATTGTGGATGAAATTAGCAATCTGTGGCAATAAACCTAAAAATGGTGAGAAAAAATGTGATGGTAACTTGTAGGGCGCCCAAAAGCGCTCATCGAGTGTACTGGGTTTCACCCAAGAGAGACGGGGCTGAATGGAATTGTAATTTGGTAAGGGAATGCTTGGTCCATTTTACTGCACCCAATCTGGAAAAGCTAAAAGAGAGCAAGCTAACTTCAAGCAGAAGACACAGAATCCCAGAGAACCAGAATCCATTAGCATTTACCTAGGACTGTCCAAAGGGGCAAAACACAGACCATGGAAGAGGCCAACTTTCTCATCACTGGGGAGGCGTTCTCTGTTGTAGCAGAGAAAGGATTCATTAGCCGTGTGGCTGGCTCTCCACCTTGCATTTGGCAGCTCTTTTGTCTGAAACCAGGGGAACTATGGAAATACAACTTCCACACATGGAAACCAGTTTATGTTTTAATTTTTTTAAAAACAGACTGTGATGTGATACAGACCTTCCCATTGCATTGAAATAGTGAAGAACAACCATAAAAATCGACCCACTTTATAAATAGATAAGCCCCCAAATATTTTGCCAATAATTCTGTTCTTTGGACCATGGTAAAACTGTCTAAGGGTTATACCCTTGTCCACAAAATTACATATTTAGAAGAGAATATTTAAAAAATATATGGTATTTCTGGGCTCTTGGGTGGCTCAGTTGGTTAAGCGACTGCCTTCGGCTCAGGTCATGATCCCGGAGTCGTGGGATTGAGTCCTACATCGGGCTCAGGGCTCAGCAGGGAGCGTGCTTCTCCCTCTGACCCTCTATCCTCTCATGCTGTTTCTCTCTCTCTCTCAAGTAAATAAATAAAATCTTTAAAAGAATATATAGTATTTCTTTCCAGTAATAGTCTTTCATTCAACAGACATCTTGAAGTTCTTACTGCCTCTCCGTATTTTTTCAGAAAACTGAAGACAAAGCACTGACCTCAAAAAGCTTAAATTAATTGATAAGCATGTCCACATGGCTACAGAGAAGGTCCCATGAAAGTAGATATGGATTGGTGGCACACGAAGCACCTGACATCACACACACACACGCACACGATACCTGTGGTATAAATCACCTGCCATATGAGCAGACACTGTCCACTCTTTTTTTAAATTTTATTTTATTATGTTATGTCACCATTCATTACATCATTAGTTTTTGCTATAGTGTTCCATGATTCATTGTTTGCATATAACACCCAGTGCTCCATTTAATACGAGCCCTCTTTAATACCCATCACCAGGCTAACCCATCCCACCACCCCCTCCCCTCTAGAACCCTCAGTTTGTTTCTCAGAGTCCATAGTCTCTCACGGTTTGTCTCCCCTTCCGATTTCTCACCCTTCATTTTTCCCTTCCTACTATCTTTTTTTTTTTTTAACATATAATGTATTATTTGTTTCAGAGGTACATGTCTGTGATTCATCAGTCCTGCACAATTCACAGCACTCACCATAGCACATACCCTCCCCAAAGTCTATCACCCAGCCACCCCATCCCTCCCACCCCCCCACCACTCCAGCAACTCTCAGTTTGTTTCCTGAGATTAAGAATTCCTCATATCAGTGAGGTCATACGATACATGTCTTTCTCTGCTTGACTTATTTCACTCAGCATAACACCCTCCAGTTCCATCCATGTCGTTGCAAATGGCAAGATTTCATTCCTTTTGATGGCTGCATAATATTCCATTGTATATACCACATCTTTTTTATCCATTCATCTGTCGACGGACATCTTGGCTCTTTCCACAGTTTGGCTATTGTGGACATTGCTGCTATAAACATCAGGGTTCACGTATCCCTTTGGATCCTTACATTTGTATTTTGGGGGTAAATACCCAGTAGTGCAATTGCTGGGATGTAGGGCCGCTCTATTTTCAACTTTTTGAGGAACCTCCATACTGTTTTCCAGAGTAGCTGCACCAGCTTGCCTTATCACCAACAGTGTAGGAGGGGCTCCCCTTTTTCCACATCCTCGCCAACATCTGTTGTTTCCTGACTTGTTAATTTTAGCCGTTCTGACTGGTGTGAGGTGGTATCTCATTGAGGTTTTGATTTGGATTTCCCTGATGCCGAGCGATGTTGAGCACTTTCTCATGTGTCTGTTGGACATTTGGATGTCTTGTTTGGAAAAATGTCTGTTCATGTCTTCTGCCCATTTCTTGACTGGATCATTTGTTATTTGGGTGTTGAGTTTAAGAAGTTCCTTATAGATTTTGGATACTAGTCCTTTATCTGATATGTCATTTGCAAATATCTTCTCCCATTCTGTCGGTTGTCTTTTGGTTTTGTTGACTGTTTCCTTTGCTGTGCAGAAGCTTTCTATCTTGTTGAAGTCCCAATTGTTCATTTTTGCCCTTGCTTCCTTTGCCTTTGGCAATGTTTCTAGGAAGAAGTTGCTGCAGCTGAGGTCGAAGCGATTGGCTGCTTGATGGATTCCTGTCTCACATTTAGGTCTTTCATCCATTTTGAGTCTATTTTTGTGTGTGATGTAAGGAAATGGTCCAGTTTCATTCTTCTGCATGTGGCTGTCCAATTTTCCCAACACCATTTGTTGAAGAGACTTTTTTCCATTGGACATTCTTTCCTGCTTTGTCGAAGATTAGTTGATGATAGAGTTGAGGGTCCAATTCTGGGCTCTCTCTTCTGTTCCATTGATCTATGTGTCTGTTTTTGTGCCAGTACCATACTGTCTTGATGACTACAGCTTTGTAATAGAGCTTGAAGTCCGGAACTGTGATGCCACCAGCGTTGCTTTTCTTTTTCAAGATTCCTCTGGCTATTTGGGGGTCTTTTCTGGTTCCATACAAATTTTAAGATTATTTGTTCCATTTCTTTGAAGAAAGTTGGTGGTATTTTGATGGGGATTGCATTAAATCTGTAGATTGCTCTAGGTAGCATTGACATCTTCACAATATTTGTTCTTCCAATCCATGAGCATGGAACGTTTTTCCATTTCTTTGTGTCTTCCTCAATTTCTTACATGAGTATTTTATAGTTGTCTGAGTACAGATCCTTTGCCTCTTTGGTTAGATTTATTCCTAGGTATCTTATTGTTTTGGGTGCAATTGTAAATGGGATTGACTTCTCGATTTCTCTTTCTTCCGTCTTGTTGTTGGTGTGTAGAAATGCCACTGATTTCTCTGCATTGATTTTATATCCTGCCACTTTACTGAATTCCTGTATGAGTTCTAGCAATTTTGGGGTGGAGTCTCTGGGTTTTCCACATACAGTATCATATCATCTGCAAACAGTGAGAGTTTGACTTCTTTGCCGATTTGGATGCCTTTGATTTCTTTTTGTTGTCTGATTGCTGTGGCTAGGACTTCTAGTACTATGTTGAATAGCAGTGGTGATAGTGGACATCCCTGCCGTGTTCCTGACCTTAGGGGGAAAGCTCTCAATTTTTCCCCATTGAGGATGATATTTGCTGTGGGTTTTTTATAGATAACTTTTATGATATTGAGGTATGTACTGTCTATCCCTACACTCTGAAGAGTTTTAGTCAAGAAAGGATGCTGCACTTTGTCAAATGCTTTTTCTGCATTTACTGAGAAGATCATATGGTTCTGTTCTTTCTTTTATTAATGTATTGTATCACATTGATTGACTTGTGGATGTTGAACAAACCTTGCAGCCCAGGGATAAATCCCACTTGGTTGTGGTGGATAATCCTTTTAATGTACTGTTGGATCCTATTGGCTAGTGTTTTGGTGAGAATTTTTTGCATCCATGTTCATCAAGGATATTGGTCTATAATTCTCCTTTTTGTTGGGGTCTTTGTCTGGTTTTGGGATCAAGGTAATGGTGGCCTCATAAAACAAGTTTGGAAGTTTTCCTTCCATTTCTATTTTTTGGAACAGTTTCAGAAGAATAGGTATTCTTCTTTAAATGTTCGGTAGAATTCCCCTGGGAAGCCATCTGGCCCTGGGATCTTGTTTTTTGAGAATTTTGATGACTGTGTCAATTTCCTTAGTGGTTATGGGTCTGTTCAGGTTTTCTATTTCTTCCACTGGTTCAGTTTTGGTAGTTGATACATCGCTAGGAAGGCATCCATTTCTTCCAGATTATCTAACTTGCTGGCATATAGTTGCTCATAGTATGTTCTTATAATTGTTTGTATTTCTTTGGTGTTGGTTGTGATCTCTCCTCTTTCATTCATGATTTTGTTGATTTGGGTCATTTCTCTTTTCTTTTTGAGAAATCTGGCCAGGGGTTTATCAATCTTACTAATTCAAAGAACCAGCTCCTAGTTTTGTTGATCTGTTCTACTGTTCTTTTGGTTTCTGTTTCATTGATTTCTGCTCTGATCTTTATTATTTCTCTTCTCCTGCTGGGTTTAGGCTTTATTTGCTGTTCTTTCTCCAGCTCCTTTAGGTGTAGGGTTAGGTTGTGTATTTGAGACCTTTCTTGTTTCTTGGAAAAGGCTTGTATCGCTCTAAAGTTTCCTCGTAGGACTGCCTTTGCTTCGTCCCAAATATTTTGAACAGTTGTGTTTTCATTTTCATTTTTTTCAGGAATTTTTAAAATTCTTCTTTAATTTCCTGGTTGACCCATTCATTCTTTAGCAGGATGCTCTTTAGCCTCCATGTATTTGAGTTCTGTCCGACTTTCCTCTTGTGATTGAGTTCTAGTTTCAAAGCATTGTGGTCCAAAAATATGCAGGGAATGATCCCAATCTTTTGGTACCAGTTGAGACCTGCTTTGTGACCTAGGATGTGATCTATTCTGGAGAATGTTCCATGGGCACTAGAGAAGAATGTGTATTCCGTTGCTTTGGGAGGGAATGTTCTGAATATATCTGTGAAGTCCATCTGGTCCAGTGTGTCATTTAAAGTCTTTATTTCTTTGTTGATCTTTTGCTTAGATGATCTGTCCATTTCAGTGAGGGGTGGGTGTTAAAGTCCCCCAATATTATTGTATTGTTGTCAATGTGTTTCTTTGCTTTTGTTATTAATTGGCTTATATAATTGGCTGCTCCTATGTTAGGGGCATAGATATTTACAATTGTTAAATCTTCTTGTTGTATGGAGTCTTTAAGTAGGATATAGTGTCCTTCCTCATCTCTTATTATAGTCTTTGGTTTAAAATCTAATTTGTCTGATATAAGGATTGCCACCCTAGCTTTCTTTTGATGTCCATTAGCATGGTAAATGGTTTTCCACCCCCTCACTTTCAATGTGCACGTGTCTTTGGGTCTAAAATGAATCTCTTGCAGACAGCATATTGATCTTGTTTTTTAAATCCAGTCTGATAGCCTGTGTCTTTTGATTGGGGCTATTTAGCCCATTTACATTCAGGGTAACTATTGAAAGATATGAATTTAGTGCCATTGTATTGCCTGTAAGGTGACTGGTACTGTAGATTGTCTGTGTTCCTTTCTGGTCTATGTTACTTTTAGGCTCTCTCTTTGCTAGAGGACCCCTTTCAATATTTCTTGTAGGGCTGGTTTCATGTTTGCAAATTCTTTTAGTTTTTGTTTGTCCTGGAAGCTTTTTTCTCTCCTTCTATTTTTAATGACAGCCTAGCTGGATATAGTATTCTTGGCTTCATATTGTTCTCATTTAGTGCTCTGAATGTATCATGCCAGTCCTTTCTGGCCTGCCAGGTCTCTGTGAATAGGTCTGTTGCCAATCTAATGTTTCTATCATTGTAGGTTACAGACCTCTTGTCCCAAGCTGCTTTCAGGATTTTCTCTTTGTCTCTGAGACTTGTACGTTTTACTACTAGATGTTGAGGTGTTGACCTGTTTTTATTGATTTTGAGGGGGCTTCTTTTTGCCTCCCAGATTTAAATGCCTGTTTCCTTCCTCAAATTAGGGAAGTTCTCCACTGTAATTTGCTCCACTATACCTTCTGCCCCCCTTCTTCCTCTTTTGGGATCCCAATTTTTCTAGTATTGTTTCGTCTTATGGTATCACTTATCTCTCAAATTCTCCCCTCATGATCCAGTAGTTTATCTCTTTTTCTCAGCTTCTTTATTCTCCATCATTTGGTCTTCTATATCACTAATTCTCTCTTCTGCCTCATGTATCCTAGCAGTTAGAGCCTCCATTTTTGATTGCACCTCATTAATAGCCTTTTTTATTTCCACTTGTTTAGATTTTAGTTCTTTTATTTCTCCAGAAAGGTTTCTCTTTTATTTTCCATGCTTTTTTCAAGCCCAGCTAGTATCTTTATAATCTTCATTCTGAACTCTAGTTCCGACATCTCACTAATGTCCATATTGATTAGGTCCCTGGGAGTTGGTACTGCCTCTTGTTCTTTTTTTTGAGGTGAGTTTTTCCGGTTTGTCATTTTGTCCAGAGGAGAATAGATGAATGAGAGCACAAAATGCTAACAGGGTAACAATGACCCCAGAAAAACATACACTAAACAAACCGGAAGAGACCTGAAACCAGGAGAAAAGAAAGGGAAAGAAAGAAAAAAGAAAAAAAAAAAGAAAAAAATGAAAAAGAAAAAGAAAAGAATATGATCACGTATGATCAGGTTGGTGAATGACACTGTCCACTCTTGATGGCTACTGTCAGCCCAACATTCTAAACTCCAACAGTCATTCAAGAAGGAATAATTTTGTCTTTGTTCAACTATCTATTTTCTCCTATATTTACTCACTCAACAAGTATTTTTGAGGCTTGTTGATTTGGAGGTATAGTGCTGATTCCGCCCTTTGAACTGTGTAGTGTGATACGCTATCAAGCGGAAGGAAGTTCTTGAAGGTCTTACAGTCCTCAAGCTCCTTCTTTTGGGTCATTCTCAGTCTGCCTCTGGGCTTGGTTTTCTGTCCATGCAGGTGCTCACTGAGATGCTCTGAAAGCAGCACCTCCTACCCCACCTGAGAGCAAAGGTGTAGCCTAGGTGGCCCTGGTCCCTAGGGAAGGGCTCATGTTGTCTTTCCTTCTGATCTATCTCATTTTCTGCTCCCACAGATTTAGGGGTGACCTAGGGTGAGCCAAGGAAAAGGCTGGGACTATGGGGCAGCTTAGAATCAGCCTTACATTAAAGGGACAAAAATCTATAAGGAAGTATAATGGGTAAGACTGGGAAAGGCTACTCAAGGAAATAGCGTTCAGGTTAAGACTTGACTGTGCAAAGGAAGGTCAGAAGAGAGTTGAATACGGAGTAAGAAAGAGGAGAGGGTGTGCTAGGCAGAGGGAAAGGTGTTTGAGAAGGGGAAATGGGGCACAATGAAAAAATTGAAGCGAGTTTAGTATGGATGAAATTCAGGGTGGGGTATAGGTACAGGGGGATGAATTCTCAGAACGGAAGTGTTGTTATTAGAAAGATCTCTCTGGCTGTAGAGTGGAGAGTGGCTTGGGTGTAGAGAACTGAAACAGGGTAAAATGATTTTCTAGATGAGAAATGACAGATCTAGACTAGCAGCAGTGGAGATGGAAAGGTATAGACTCGTTGGAGAGCCATCTTGGAAACAGAATCTGCAGAAACTTACATGGAGATTTTTTTTTCTTATAAGAGAGAACCAAAAATAGGTGTTGGTGTAGTCAAGGTAATCATTTGTCTACATGTTGTGAGTTAGACATTCCTGGAGAAAATCTGTCTCCAAATATGATCCTTGCAATGTGTAAACCAATGCCTGGAACTCTATCCTTAGTGATTATTTTCTTTTGATAAGTGGCCTGGGTTGTCTCTGATCAACTGTCACCACCATCAGCCCCTTTTGCGTTATAGAAGCCAAGCCAGAAGTTACGTTTCTCAGACTCCCTTTCCTTTTGTAGCTCTAAGTTAGATACTCTTTTCCAGTCTGAAGAACTCACACATACTTTGGAAGGTGGAAAAGGAGAAGCTAGTATTCCCTCAACACAGTTGCACCAGGTGCAAGGGCAAAGGTGAGATTCACAGCGGGGTTCCAATGAGCTCTTAAGAAGCTTTCTGTAGCAGGCTGAGACAGTTGGTGCCAGCTTCTCAGCAATTTCCTGGAAAGCTTTTGAGAATCATCCACTCTGGGGCTTTGGTCTGCTATCATCGGTATCTGTTTCCTTGATCTTTGCTCCTCTAGATTTTCTAAAGATTATATAAATCCCTCATTCCTCTATTAAGCTTTTTTATATCCCAATGCATTTAATGCTTTGTAGTTTTCTGATGGGGGTCCGACGGAAATAAGTTTCTGCATACCGGAAGTGTTTCTAGGAGGATAGAAAATTGAAAAAGTGGGCATCTCAAATTTGTTCTCTGATCTGGTTACATCTGGGGGAAGTAATGACTTTATTGTCAGTGACAAGTGGTTTGCAATGAGTCCGTGGCATGAAATGATAAAACAGCTGCTTAAGTTATCATCTTCAGTTTCCTGGACTCAGATGTCTGCAGAAGGTGAGGCCTGGGATCCCCAAGTTGTACTAATAGTACTTTCTGGGGCACAAAGAGCAGGGTAAGTGGGAGGGCTGCTTCTTCCTGTACTGGAGAGTCTAGAGAAAGAAAAATCAAAAGCTGAAATCTTTAAATTCCCAGCTCAAGGCACAAATAGAGAACCAGAATATGTCTATGGCTGTCCTAAAGGAATCTCGGTTTCTTAGAGCTGTAGGGCTGAGATTTTTGAAGACTAAGACCAATATATGATTCTGGAGATGGCTGAATTAAGTGCAAATTGAACCCATAGGCTTGTCTTGTCTCTTATGTTAAAGTGAGGCCTAAAAAAAATGAAAGTTAGGTCTTAGTAAAGGAAGAATGGAACCCCGAGATTAGAATGGGACATTTGCATAGATTATTGTGAATTTGAGTTCATTGAGCCTCCAAATACTGCCAAGCCTTCCTTCCCCACTTTGAGTGTCTAAGGATTTCTTTCTGCCCTCTTACAAGGAGGGACCTGGTATTGACCTTGGGAAAGGGACCTGTCTTCTTGTGGAATGCTGGGTCTCTCAAGACCCTATCCTACCATCTCTCACTTCCTGCAGACCAATGCCTTGGCACCACAGAGTGTGGCTCATGAGGAGAGACATATGTACCAAAAGTTCTGTAGTATTTTGCCAATTTAAATCAGCAGGTATCAGGCAAACGTGTGTGTGTAGAAATGGATCTAAGTGTGTTAAACCATGAAGGGAGATTTCTAATGGTGGACTGGGCTGAACTGATTAATGTGGGGGCAATAACCAAGGATTAAATGCATCTCAAGCATCTGGAAGGGGCTTTAACAATATTCTCAGTTGACCCATTGAAACTTCTACTCAATCTTAAATGAAGATGAGGAGCTGGAACTTTCTTGATTTACTGTAGAAGAAGGGACTTAAAGTCTCAGGGCAATAGGAATGCTGGGGTGGCTTTATTATGTATCATCTATAATTCTCCACCATCTCTGTCTCCTGGCAGGATCCAGAGAGCCTCCCTTCATCAGGCACTGAGAAACATATTGGTCAGGGAAGCACCCACGTTCCTCAAAGGCTCTGTAGTGGTTGCTCTCTGAGGCCAAGGTTGACAGTGGGAGATGCCATCACTGAGGTGGATCCATGAAATCACTGGGGATGATAGGATCCCAGAGTGGGAGAGGGAGACATTTGAACTTCAGGGACAAGGTCGATGAGCTTAGTCTAATGGGCATCAAGGCCAAAGCATTAACCTGAATGCTTTAAGCCTAAGACTAAAATAGATCTGTAGCTGGCTATCACTTTAACTGTATAAGAAAACAACCAAACAAGACACTCTCTTGGTTCACCTCTTTCCTAACAATGAATTTCTTTTACTGATTCACTTGTGGCTTGGTTCTGATAACAACTTCTGGTTTTCCTGAGGCCTGGGATACAACAGTGGTTTGGAACATACAGAGTTAATATTATTGCCATCCGTGTCTGGGTTTAGGAGCAAGACCCTTTGGCTCAAAGGAGCTTTGCGAAATGAGAATTAGTCTAGACCCAGGGGTGGAATAAAAACTGTTCCCACTATGGAACAACTTTGTGTTTACTCTGCCTGTTTGCTTGTGATTTTTGCTTCCCTTTCTTTAGCCCTTGTAACAAACTCTTGACCCTCTCACTTTGCGTAAAATCTCTGAGAATTGTTTCTGGTTTGTTGAGTTCACAGGCACTGTCTGGGTGGCACCAACTCGCCGAAATTTGTCTTGAGCAATTAATTGGCACCTTTTGTCTATGAGACCACCAGAAGATGTAGCAAACCACAAAAATGACACCACAGTCGATGCCCACAGACTATTCTCACTAAACAACATCAAGTCAATATGGCCACCACTGACCTATAGTCCCACACTCCCACCAGGGCTGACATCAGTCCCACCAGGGCTGATGGATGTTGTCAGAATGGGGTAGAGGAAATCTGGATGCAGAGATTAGAAACTTGGGGCAGGCATTTGAAGCTGGGCTCAACTGCAGATGGTAGAGGTAATAGAGCCAGGCAAAGAGATGATGATATCTAAAAAGTATAGTAATGGGTGATTTATGAGTCCTGCCCCTCCTCATAGGAGAGTGGGGAATCTGGTATTGTCTTCCTGGGGCATGGAGTATTGTTGCTTGAGTCTGAGAGATCCAGACAATGGTTGTATGGGTGCTGGGGGAGTTAGAAAGATCTTGGAGTCCAGAGGGAGAAATCAGTTGGGGTATGGGGGTAGGGGTTCAGAGTCAGGGAGAGTTTCAGGGGGAGCAGGTTAAGATAAAATGGAGTGGAGCACAAGAAACTTAAGTTTAGTGTCCAGTAGGAGTAGGATTCGTTGGTACAATGGAAACCGAATTAAAGATCAAGGAGTTTGAGAGCAGGGAGTAAAGAGTAGTTGGTGAACAGACATTCGTATTTCAGCTTTGGGATGGGTCTTTAGGAGAAGGCTCCCGTTTTTGGAGAGAATTGCCAGGAGTTACATATGGTCTTTTCCTCAGAGTAAGTGAGGAAATGGGTAGGATTCAAAGTCAGAGAGCTTCAACCACAGTGAAATTAAGCAAGTGCAAGAGTGGGATACAAGGTAAGAACTTGTTCACAGAAATGAGGCAGTAGCTTAGGTATCGGAAGCAGGGCAACAATTTCAAGTACAAATCCTCCTCTAGGATAGAATGGATTCCCGGGCCTGGGGAGGAAATGGGCTGCTATTGAAGTTAAGAAAACCAGCTCTGGAGGGGGAAGAGAGCTAGATAGTTCTAGGCAATAAATAGACTAACATTTTGACTCATTGACCCTGGAGGATATTTTAAAGATTTCTTAACTTGCACTGTCGCAAAGGAATGTTTGCTTTGTTTTTGTTGGTAGTAGAACTAATAAGAGTTCAATTGAGAATTCAAAATTCAAATCCAGGCAGACTTTCCTACATCCTGCATTCTCCCCAATATACAGTCACCCTGTAAATATCCAATCCCACTCCTGCTCCAACATCTCTTGGTTGGGCTCCTACGTATAGACATCAGGTATGGCCCTTTTAGTTGGTCCAAGTAATATGCCAGGTATTTTTCTTACACTGGAATATATAAAACTACACAAAGAATGTGTGTGTGTTGTTTGACCTGCATTTAATTGTACATGAGCAAAGTATGTAAGAGAACTGAAACCTTGTTTTCTTTTGTAAGAAGCCATCAATGAATGAATGGCATTGTGTATATACAGACTTCAGCAGGGTGACAGGTGACAATGATTGACTGCATGGATGGGTATTCCAGTGAATACTGAAGTGAGGATGATGCATGCAGAAGGTGTGAGAGGAACTGTGGCTGTCTCAGGCAAAGTCAGTCAGTCAATTGGGTTTATGTTAAGGATAGCCATGTGGCAGGATAGGAAGGGACGGCTGTTGCAGACTTGCTTTCCATTTGGGGGTCCAGGATTCAAGAGTCTATCGGCATGGCCTACTGCCTTCTGATAATTGCTAAAGTATGACAAGTCTGGAATAGTTTCCTCTCTGAGGCTAAAAATCTCTAGTCAAATCTGCAAAAGAAGTGTTGTTTTGGTCTTGGTGTGTTTGTGTGAGCGTGTTTGTTTGTGTGTGTGTGTGTTTCTTTCAAAGCTAGCAGTGAAAGGCCAAGTAAAGCACTGCAAGGCAACATAAATGATTTAAGACCCAACGATTTTGCCAGGGAAACATTCAAGACGGAGTCTAATCCTTTAATCTAACCCCAGTCCCTTTAAAAGCTTTGAGCTAGGAGTTGACTCAGCATGTCAGTGCCAAGAAGATCCATTGACCCTGAGTTCAGTGCTGAGAAATTGAGAAATGTTCTTTTTAATGTCTATTCAATAAATACAGCATCCACCTTGCAAGGGGCTGCACAATCCACTTCAAATCCATTATGGGATGTTCTTGTGGGCTGACAAGTTGTCCTGAGACAACAGTGGCCATGAGATGAGGTTAACCCTTCCTGGGGAATGTAAATCATCACGGCCACCACTGTGGCTGGGTCTCTTAAGACCTTGGAAAGAAGGTAATGTTTGCATCGATGTGAGGACCCTGTGGTGTGCATTTCCTCTCAGACTAAAGTCATCTTCTTCGGAAAACATAAACTCAGGCACAAGAAACCTATATACAGTAACCACAAAATGACATTTTATAAAACAAAAACAATGATAAAGGATGACGTGAAATTATATCTTTTCCTTGTCATCACCCTTGGAACCAGAGATCAGATCTCTCTCACCTCATCTGGCATAGGCGATTCCTACTGTGTTACCTATGAATTCTGTGGCCGTATTTTATGAATTTCACATCAGGACATGTAATCTGATAAGGAGTGGTTGTGCTGGTAATAGGTGAAAGGAGAAATCTAAGAAATGGAGTTTGGGCATTGAAGTATTAGAGTGTTGTGTGCATTTCAGTGGTTTATGGGACAAATGGAAGAGACTATTGAAAATTAGGATATTAAAAAAAAAATCTAAAGGATGGTAACCGTCCTCCTGTATGGCTGGAGGGAAGAGTGACCTAGAGACAAGCAAACTGCGACAGATTCCTCTAGAGCTGAACCAAGTCAAGGCTGAGGTTAGTTGCTTTGGATTCTTTGCATTATAACAGATTGTCTTGTTTGAAACCATTCACCTCACAGCAAAGGGTATGTGCATTGGATAACATTTGCAGGTTGAGAAGTTAGTTAGTTGACTGTGGTGGCACATTAACCAACATAGAGTAATTCCCTATAGTTTGCCAAATGACTAATCACTTGTGGGATCCATTCACTTAGCAAAGACTTACGGGACACCCTCTATATATCAAAGACTCATTAAAACCTAAAATAGAATTTTGGATATGTGGCAGATAGCGGTCTTAGACTCTTTGCAGTATTGCCAAAAATGCCTTCCTAGAAACCAGTTTCATAGACTTGGCTAGGTGTTCTTTGGAAAATGGGCTTCCCTGGCAAATCCGTTAAGGAAACACGAATCAAAATGTAGAAGTTGCTTTACCAGAACACCTTTCCAGTGATAAGCTAATACCGATGGTCAATTTCGAAAAGGGAGATAGAGCATATGGTATTTCACCAACTTTTGACCATAAAGTAGTACTTAAAAAAAAAACAAACAAACACGTATCTCTTGGAACCAGCATTCTTCAAGAGCATACCTTGAAGAATGCTTGTCCACTGAATTCAAGTAGGATGACTTTCTCAAAGCATCTAGAAGAATTTTGCAGTCAACCTTGATTTTCTCCTTTGTGTCTGAGAAGGTGCTAGCAATTTGCTACAGTGGACTCTGAGGAGGCCAGATTTATGCCTCCCAAAAGAGTAAAGTGACTTCAATGTACAGATTGCTGGTGTTGAAAAATGTAAGCTCTGGGGATAAAGGGAGGGTTTAAGCAGCCAGGGAATATCTCAGCAGAAAAAAATGACTACATGGCTCTGCCCTCCTCCATCCCTGCCATGTTCCCTCCTGAGTCTGTTTAGATCAGGGATAGAGCATTATGCCCAGGGCTTGGCTGCCTGCATGAAGGGTCTAGAGTGATTTCTTTTGCTTCTTTTGCACTTTTATAAGCCTCTTACTGTATACCTCCACATCCAGGTGTGGAGGTCATATTAATACTTGTTTGAGCTCACCTTTTTAACCCCTTTACAGCGGGATGAGGTATCCCCATTGTTTTAAGCAGGTTCACCCAGTGAGCAAGTGTGGGACAGAATGGACATTTATTATATTCTGCATCCCAGATATGGTATTAGATGTCTCATACATGACCTTTGGGGCAGGTATTATTGTCCTCATTTTAGAATCAAGGGAACTTAAGTAACTTGCCCAAGGATACGGAGCTGGTAAATTGTGGAAATAAAATTGCATCTGGGTCAGCTAAACTTCAAAGCCTACTGCACCGTAAGATAGTTGTATATGTAAGTGCTTTACAGGTGACAAAGAGTGACACATGCATTTTCTCATTCAAATTCTGACCTTTTACTGAATCGGCTTTCGGATTAAAAAACAGAAGGGATCACCACCACCCCCAGGTCACACAGCAAGCCAGAGGCTCAAGGGCAAAGGAGCTGGTATAGGCCTAGCCTCGACATCCTGCATCAAACAGATGACCACCTAGGTTGTGTTTATAATGATCATTATGGTCTCTTGTGAATTCATACTGGCTCAGAAGTCTGATCGTCCCATTTAATTTTTGAAACAGTTCTCAAAGTAGGTATTATTATTTTCTGTTTATTCCACGTGAGGAATAGGAGGCCGAAACAGGCTAGGTGACTTGATCAACATCAATGCCAGACACAATGCTAAGAGTCTGGTCAGCATTACTTTATTTAATCCTCAGGCTTCTTAGGAGGTAGGTGCTGTTATTACCCCCATTTAGCAGAAGGGAAAACTGGGGCTTAGGAAGCTAAAGTAGGGAGGGCTGGAGTTGGTAGTCGACCGTCTTCAGAGTTTAGAGCCTCTGATCTCAACTCAATGCCGGGCTGCCTCTCCAGTTAACGCTCATCCTCAAGACTTCCATTTCTGATCCTCGTTTTCTTTCCAGCATAGTTATGAGCTGTCAAAAGATAGGAATGTAAAGTGAGAGTAAATCAGTGACCCAGATGCCTTTGCTATAAGAAAAACCGCGTGCACGCATGTCAAAATATGTGCCTGTTTAAGGTCACACATGTAAATGTAGCATACAGTGCCTTAAAAAGCTCATTTACTTTAGAATTGCAAGGTGGAGGTTCTCTGTGCATCCGGCTTCTGTGGCTTTTGCATATGTTGTAGTGAAATCTTGTTATAGGTCGATTTCTTTATATCTGAGTCCTGGTGAGTTTTTCCTGATTGATTAGGATGGAGTATCTGTCCGTCGATCAGAACTGCACATTGTAAATGGTGTGACAGCCTGTGTATCAGCCCAGGCCTCCGTCATTGCTGTAGCCAGAGTCCCTGATTGGATTGCGCCTGAGCATTGACATTCCGGTATTGATGCTCATGTGACACCGTGAGCTATTGTAACAATCTTTATTTTATCTGTGGCTTTTGCTCTCGGGCTTGGGTTGAGCCCCCACAGGGTTACCACGATAATCAACACCTCTAATTAGCACTTAGAAATGTCTGGCTCCCAAGGCTGTCATTAGAAGACAAGCTTGGTGTGCAAAATACTGAAGCTCTTGCATTTCCCCAGCAAAATCTTCCTCCCAGGCCTATGTCATGGATCGTGCTTTCAACACTCTGCCGGCAGGAGACCCCCCTTCTCCGCTCCCCTCATTTAGGAAGAGTGGAATTCAGGGGATGAGGTCTGCTTGGGCAATTGGGAGGCTGGAAATTAGACATCATGTTGCATGCCTGATTCTCTCTGCTCCGAAGGCAGGGCCCTGATTCGAGCCTGTGCTCTCCACCATCCCTCCCCCGTGATGACTCTGATGATAGTGTGTGCAGCGATCAATGCGAAGGAAAGTAACGGGAGCCTCTCTCCTCCCTTCCTCGATCTCATTTTCTTTTTACAAATGGGATGGGGGCGGAATAGCTGAGCACCTGCTCATACCTCTGTACTCAGCAGGCCCAGGGGACCCCAGAGAAAGACAACATCTCCATTCCACTCCCTTTGCCCTCCCCCAGCAAGGAGCAAGTGATGAGAAGCAGCAGGATAGCTACTCAGTGGAGGTTTTGTTCGGGGAGGGAAATGATCCATTGGCCAAGGGTTCCGTGGTGTACTCAGGAGCAGGCTGGCTGTTTATTCTCCAAAAACTATCACCCAGTCAAATGTAAGCTAATGCTGATAACAGTTTATTGCTGTGCTCATTGTTGGTGCTACTGCTCAGGACACAGCCTCTCGAGCAATGGGAGTGTCGTGATGCCCAGCTGCTTGGACCCCACCCCTCCTTCAGACACATTCTTCTCTGTAGCCCGCGGACACCTTATCTTGCCCCCATCCGGTGTTTAGAGGAGCATTCTCGGATGGCCTTATCTGTTTTGAGGAACAGCCCAAATGCCGGGGCTGGCAGAAATGGGGATAAGGATGGCAAAGGGAATATGAGGCAAGCCTAGTCCCCCTCTGAAAGGGGAACTTGTAGTTCGGGCAGCCATGAGGGTTGGACTTCTCCAGAACCACAGGTGGAGAAAAGCCTGATGGACCGAAGAAAGTCTGGACAAGCAGGTCGTGGTCTTCATAACACAGAGGTGGGAGACTTGGATTCTAGTCCACTCTCAGCTGCTCACCGGCATTGTTGCTTTCAGAGTTCTGGTCTTGGTGTTTCCATCCAAAAGAGATACCGGTATCGACTCCCTGAAGGCGGAAGGCAAATGGCCTCTGAAGTTCCTTCCAGTTGAACGATTTAGGAAAATAGGCTCTGGCACTACCTCTTCAACTTTTTCCCTAACAAAATTGGGCTCACTACCCATCCTTTGCAGAGTAAAGCTCCAGGCTGGTGGCTGCTCACTCTCCTGCATGTCCACATGCGGCCATCAGCTAGTTACCAAGGGTGTAAAGTGACCAGGTGCTACTCACCAATAACCAGTTGGTTTATTTTGTTATCCCTCCTCGAAACACACACACACACACACACACACACACACACACACACCCCCACACCCACTCCCACTCCCAAGCCCCTAATATGTATCAAGAATTGGCTTCTGGCATATTTTTGTGTACATTGTCTTTTTAAACTAATGTAACCCCCAAATCAAAATCTGTCATTGGTATTCTGTGTATTTTATACATTAGAAAGCAGAATCATAGAATATAATTTGCTCAAAGTCATATAGCGATGGGTTTTGGAACGAAGTGCCTTTTGGGTTTTCCTCTAATTAAACCAAATGAAGCCGGATTTATTTCATTTTCCCACAAGGCCAAGTTAGACTCTGCCTCAATATAGTCTGGTCTGGAAGCTGGGTTCCCATGTAAGAGCAGTTAGACAGTTCTGCACATGGCCGGTCACCACTGACAGTGGGGGTTTGGTGCAGTGAGCTATGAGACTACATGTTGGTCTTTGAACCCACCAAGGACAGACACTGAGTCAACTGAGCCTCAGTGTTCTCTGTAAAATGGGATTGATATGCCTTCCTTAAGATGGGTGGTAAAGGGTCGTGATGTCCAAGGCCTGGCAAATATCGGGTGCTCAGTACAAGTGATTTCCCTTCTTTTAGACTAGGGCAAGCTTGTGCTCCTTTTAATAATAACAGCTCGCATTTCTGAGACAGGTTCGAGTCCGCAGAATGCTTTCAGACATTCTTTACTCTGTCACCTCACCCCTACGGGACAGAGAAATATAAGAGGCGGTCAGAGACTAAATATTTTGATATTGTCACTGATCAAGTAGTTTACTCTGAAAGGAGGAAAATTAGAGCTTGTGGGTAAAACGGACCTGGAAATGTGGGGATGTGGTGTTTGTTTTCTTGCTTGAGTTGGTAGGAAAGCTGGGACATGGGAAATGAGCTTTCTACTTCTTATATCCTCTTAAAGCTTGCGTATCTGGTTCCACACCTGCTTTGTCAGTATGACCAGGATGAATCCTGTTTGGTCTGTTTCCTTGATATTTACCCAAGTCTGCAAGCAACAAGAAAACACATCTCAGCATCTCACTTGGCAAGAGGAAGAATGGAGGCAGCACGGCAGCTGTCAGATTTATTTCAGTGGCAAAGCAGGTCAGGAAAATTGATAAAATTAATCATACAAACTAGCAAACATCAGGAGTGAGAACGTGAAGGAACAGATGAGTTCTTGCTTCATTCCAAGCTGCACCTGCCCTTCGTTCTAATGGAATCTGTGCAATCAGCTGATGAAAGCAGGCAGGGAGGGGGCCATGGCAATGGGAATAAAGGCCTGAAGAGAAATTGGAACATGAGAGATTATTGGGGCAGGTCTTATTCTGTGGGCCTGTGGTGTCTGTGAAACTCTATTAAGTTATCTGAGGCAGTACGAAATCCATTTTTCAACGTCCCATGAAGAGAGTAAGTTCAGGACCTAATATTGGCTTGGCTCTATGGCAGGTGATCCTAACTAATTTGGGCAACATTTCTTTCCTGTGAGGGGAAGCAGCATGGCCCTGACTGCAGTGGGTCTTGGCTCTGGATGTACTTTAGTATCACCTGGGGAGCTTTTAAAAACACGCATGCCCACACCCAACCCCAGATGAAATGAATCAGAGGCTCTTGGGGGTGGGGCCCAGACACTGATGATTTTTTACAAACTCTTCAGGTGATTCAAAGACGAAGCCAGGGCTGCGAGTTGCTGACCTCCAGAAGTGTTTCTCAAACATTAGCATGCATCAAAATCATCCGGGGGGCTTGTTAAGCCAGAGATTGCGGGGGTCCCGCGCCTGAAGTTTTGATTCAGTAGGTCTGGAGCGGGGCCCATGAATTTTTATTTCTAATAGGCTCCAGAGAATACCTGTGTTATTGGTCCAGGGATCCCACTTGGAGAGCCGCTGTCTCGAGGAAATGGTACCAAGTTCTCATTCTGATCCCATCACTAATTAGTTGTAACTAAAGTTCTTACAGTTCTTAAGTTCACATTTTATATTATTGCCCTCATTATTACAAAGATTTTGGGGGGAATCAAGGGTGATCATGTATATGGAAGTACTTGGTAAACTACAAAGCATTGAATGAAAATTAATTTTTAATTAATTCTATTGAAATTGCCATTTTTGCTTGGTGTTTAAGAGATCTAGCTGTGGTTATGACAATTTACAGCCAGATTTATTCATTCATTAAAAAAGTAGTTAACAAGTGCCATTGTATATCAGGCCACAGACCAAATGTTGGGGTAACACAATGACATGACAAATGTATCTCTCCCTTCATGAAGCTTTTACTCTGGTGCAGGGCCAAATCTACCTGTTTTTGTATGGCTTGTGAGCTAAGTATGGTTTTTACATATTTTTTAAAGATTTTCTTTATTTCTTTATTTAGAGTGCACCAGGTGGAGGGGTGGAGGGAGACGAGAGAGAGAATCTCAAGCAGGCTCTGTGCTCCGCATGGAGCCCAATGGGGGATTTGATCTCAGGACCCTGAGGTCATGACCTGAGCTAAAATCAAGAGCCGGATGCTTAACCAACTGAGCCACCCAAGCACCCCGGTTTTTATATTTTTTAATGGTTGGAACAATCAGAAGACCGTATTGCCTGATGTGCAGAAATTATATGGAATTCAAGTTTAAGGTTTATAAATAAAGTTTTATTGGAACACAGATACACTTATTCATGTTCATATTTTTAACCACTGCTTTTGGGCTACAAATGTGGAATGGAGTAGGGATGACAAAGACTGTATGGCCCACAAGGCCTAGAATACCTACTCTCTGGCCCTCTACAGAAAAAAAAAATGCTGATCCCTGTCCTAGGGGAAGAGTTAAATCCCGCTGTAGTTAGTTCTGGGAGGGAGCAAATAAGTGTTGGAGAGACTCACAGGCATAGGGATCTATTTTAGAAAGGGAGGTTGGGGAAGGCCTCTGGAAAGAGATGTTAATCCAGGACCTAAAGAATGGAGTTATCGTATAGATTTTCAGGGTGGAAGAGAACAGCAGGTATAAAGGCCCTGTGGTAGGCAGTTTGGCTTTTTTGAAACACTGTAAGAAAACCAGTGTAGCTGAAGCATTGATTCAAGGAGTGGATGGGTTTGTTACTGGCTCATGATGAGGTCGCATATAGTCAGGGATCAGGTCAGGAGGGTCCTTTTATGCCCTAATTGGTTTAATTTTATCTAAGTACAATGGACCCTATTTTAAGGAAGAGAGGCAGTGATGATGAAAATAGCTAATTTTTACTGAGTGCTTACTATTGCTGGTGTTATCCCAAGGGCAGTATAGTTTTCACAACAGATGTAAGATAGGGGCTATTATTGTCCTCATTTTACTGATGACAAAAGTAAGGTACAGAGAGGTCAACACAGCTGGTAAAGTCAGAGCTGAGACTTGAGCCCAGACTGGGTGGCAATTCTTTGAAAACCAGCTGGGAAGCTATTTCTCAAATCCAAGCAAGGGATGGGTGGACCAGTGTAAGGAGTTAGCAGAAGAGACGGGCAGAAGTGGCAGAGGCTGAGATCTGACCCAGGGGTTGGGTTGATGACCTTGATTGTCTAGATAGGGAGTGAACGTGAGGGAAGGTCAAGTTCGACTTCCAAATTCCAGGTCTAGAGAACTGGCTATTCACTGAAAATGTCATGGCCAGAGGCCTTAGTGGACTGCACACTTTGATTTGGAATAGGAATTGCAAATACGTCTGAGTATATATCTAACTCTTACTCCCCCCGGAACTGTGAACTCTTCTTTGAGGGCAGAGACAGGGATCCTTATATTTTTCTATATCCAACATGCAGTAGTATAGGGCCTAGTGTAGCTGGTCAATTCAATGTATAGAAAACTGAATAAATCTTAGTACTTATTCATGTGGGACATATATAAGTTAACTAGGCTAGACCACATTGAATTTTGACCAGCAGATTGATATTTGAAAGTTTGAGCCTCAATATTCATGGAGATTCATTTATTTGGAGGACTGTTTGTTTTTGCTTTGTCATGTCTCTAACTTTGGGGTTTGGTTCCCTCTTGACTAGTCCTTGAAATTCTGAGTAGACCTCAAAGTATTTAAAACTCATAAAGTTAAACATAAATATACAAAAAGTCAGAAAAGCACTTAAAAATGTGTGCAACTATGATTTCTGTGTGCTTCTTTTTAAAGATAATAGGAAACTAAATTCTAAAAGGATTTGATCTGGTTTATACCAGTTTTATTCATGGATTCTTCAATTTCATCTCACAGATGAGGATCAGATCCTTTGAAACCATTAAGATCAGATCAGTGGAGACTTTTGTGGATCTTCGGTGACCCTTGCGTTCCCTTGATTCTGGTGCCATGACCTCTCCTGACTCACTGGGTCCCTTCTGATTCTCTAAGATGTCACCGCTAGGTTGCCGGGCAACACTAACAAGACTGGTCTTCACCGTGCAGTTAGGCATCAGCTGCTGCCATCACATTTTAAGTTATTATTACTGTTTTTTAACAAAACAATGGTCAAGACCTGAGTTGCTCTCAGTGGGGTACTCTCTCTGGAGAAAATGCTCATGTAGATTTCCCAGGAAACTAATTTATTTTTTCCCCCTTAAAACAGATCACAGTTAAGTCTGTAAAGGATGGAAAGGGTCCAGGATGAGGTATAAGGGAGTGTGGTGCTCAACTGATGAGGACACACAACATAGGTGGTCTTAAGAAGGTAGATCATCAGTAAGTGCAAATTATACATGGAAACAGAGTAGAAGACACATTTGTTTTCTGACAGTTGCTAAGACTACTAGTGTTTAGGTAAATTCCTGAGTATGAGCCTGAACTTGAATTGTAGAAACCGTGTACCCTGAAGCCACGCTTTCAGTACGAGGATGGACTCAATGAGGAGGATTTTCATTTTTTTAGAGTTTTCAGGGGTTTTGTTTCTAATTCTTTACTGATGTCTGGCTAACACAATCCCTAGCGCAATTCTTGATCATTGTCACTACTTGATAACTATCTGTGGATTTGGAGTGTTTCTATAACAACTTTTCCCTTTGTGCTTAGAGATGCAGTTTATCAGTCAAGCAGTGAAGCACATATTTATTAAGCTCCTACTGTTTGTCCTTCAGTGTGCCAGGGACTCTCAGAGAGATGAAGAAGTCTAAGACCTGACTGGTGCTTTTAAGGGCACAACTTATCTGAGACCATAATTAAACAAGAGTTACATTGATAGAGTATCTACTAGAGGCCAGGCATAGGATAAACACTTTCTGGCCTCTGTCTCCAGCCCATGGAACAGCCTTCCACGGTGGACGCTGTTGTCTGTGCTCCCTTGTCCAAGGTCACATGGCTTGCTATGGGGAGAGCTCAGGTTCTATACCAGGTAGGCCTGGACCCCAGACTCTCATATTTGAGAGTTATGGCTGTGCCTGTGGCATTAGCACACACGAAAACATTCATCCATCCATCCACTGGGCTGCTCCTCTAAGAGCTGTGAAGGTTTGCCAGGCGCCGGGCAGTGTACTTAGCAGCAAGAGGAGGGAAAGACTAGTTGGGTCTGTTGAGCAACGTAAACAAGGTCCTTTTTCTCAAGGAGCTTACATTCCAGCGGGAAAGAAAACCAATCCAGTCTCCAAACAATAGTACACAAAGGAGTAAGCAAGCAAACGGCTATAATTTCTGGTAGTAAAATACACTGTGATGAGAACCAAGCAAGGCAAGAGGGGGCAAAGTTTACATGATGTGTTCCAGTTTACCTAGGATAGACCCAGAACTCCTGACTTTCTAACTCATCGTATTCTAGGAAAGACAAACTTGCAAGCATTCCCAGTTATCGACCTGGGATCTACACTCTATAATTTGCTAATCGTGTTCTCTTTAACATCACCGTATAATATTCCATTCAAAATCCAGTCTAATGACTTTGAAAGTCAAAACAAAATTGCATTTTTGTTATGTACGTAACTTGGCCATATTTTACATTCCAATTCTTTGACTTCTGTTGATTGCTATGGTAATAGCGGTAATGAAACAACAAACAATTTTGAGTGCATACTAGAGGATAGGTCCCGTGCTACCTCCCGGTAAAAACAACAACGAACAAACAAAAAAGTCTTGTTTGTTCCCTGTGTTTCTGGCCGAGAAGAGAAGAGGCACTGATGAAAGTCTTTTTAATTCTGTTGCCTGCCTCCCCAACTCCCCACCCCTGCCAAATCACACAAAATCGCAAGTAGAAAGGCAAACATTGCCGTAAATGCAAAGAATCATTCTAATATTAAAGAAGAACAACCCAGGAAGACACAACCACTAACAAGCATTAAAAAAAGGCAGAACAAACCCTTGTATAGAATCTTGCTGACAAGTGCTATTAAATATTAATTCTAGAGACCGTGGAGACATCATTAAACAAACATATATACCCCGATGCTGAATGCGCACTGGCCCACACATTTGTTTTACACGTGGTTGTTGGCTAGGTATACCCTTTGTGTTGCCTTCCCAGGCAGAAGGTAATTTTCCCCCTGCTTCCATTAATTGTATCCTTACACAACACCGAAATCCTCATTGCCTTTTTGGCTATTTGTCTTGTCCTTTCCTTTCATTTAATTGGAGAGACAATTTTAGGGAGAATGAAAGGAGTTACCTGTTTCCAGGCTGCAAGGCATGTATAAAAACGCATCATGTTTAGGTGGTGATCTGGATTTAAAGAAGCAGCACTCTATGCAGGGCACTTGGAGAAATGAGAGCACGGGGTGACCTTTACCCAGTTTAATGCTACTTTCCAACTTCTCAAGACTCTTTAAATAAAGATCCTAAATGTTAAGGAGGAAAAAATTCTAACCCACAGAATTAGCAAAGCTTACTTGTGCAGTTTATTCTTAAAGTCTGGATATACTCTAAATCCTGTAAATATAAAGGCATAACTTCCCCATATTTAGAATTATAATCACAGAGCTGCAGAGGGCCTTAGGGAGCATCTAGGCCAGTGATTCTCAACCTTCGATGATCAGAACATTCTTCTCCAAACACAGATTGCCAGGTCCTGCCCCCTGAATTTCTAATTCAGTAGGTCTGGGTGGAAATCAGAGAATTTGCATTTCTAACAAGCTGCCCTGTGATGCTGATACTTCTGATCTGGGACTACACTTTGAGAACCACTGATCTAGTCTAACCCTCACATTTTACAGATGAGTAAACTGAGATCCTGAGAAGTTACTACAATGTACCCAATGTTACAAGTTTTGTTAAAGGCTGATTTTCCATTGGGATCTACATCTCCAGAGCCTACATCATGCTTTTCCCACTGCAGCATGGAGAATTTTAACAGATACCATAGGGAGATTAGAACTCTGTCCCTGTATTAGGAAGTCACCCTCTGTAGTGATCATTCTTCTGAGGAATCCGAGAGTCTTCAGTGCGACAGCTAAGCAATCTCCCCATGCTCTTGCCCTCCTGCATGGCAGTCACCTCACTGAGCTTCGTCCCCAATGGATATGACCTGGCTGGGGGATCCATCACTGCCAGAGACTGAGATGGAATCAGAATGGGCTCCCCAGAATCCCAGGATCTGGTTCTCTCTGCCTCTTGTGTCCTGAAACGAGGCAACCATTTTGGGACCAAGTGAGACTATGGTAACCATTGTTTGCCTACTTTCAAGGAAGACTTTGTCCAGGTAGAAACATAGTCAGGATGTACATTTCAAAAGCTCCTAGCAACTACATCCTGTAACACCATGTCTCCGCAGGGCTGCCCCATGACTTTCCTGGGCCTTATGCTTTCCTGGGTCCCTTCCTCCATTAAAGGATATGAAACCTGATCTTTTACCCTTAGGTGGGCATAAGGACACAGATCATCCAGGCTGCCTTCGTGCTTATATGTCCATTAAGAGTTCTTGTGCTTGTGAAGAAATTGAAACTAAAGCATCCTCCTGGGCCCATCCGACTACGGGCTCTGAGCTGAGTGTGTCCACCGGACGAGTGGGCGCGGGGTGTCCCCGGAAGGCCAGCACCCCGCTGCGCCTTCTGCCCGGGGCTCCGCTCCTAAGACAAAGGGGCGGCGCGCGGGCGTGCGGGGCGGCCCAGAGCGGGCGGCGGGCGCCGGGCGCGCGCGGCCGGACCCCGGCCCCGGCCCAGGCCCAGGTCCCGGTCCCGGTCCCCGCCAAGGATGGCGCGGCGCCGGGGACCCGCGTGCGCCAAGGAGGAGGCCGGGCCCGGCGCGCACTACCGAGCGGAGCGCCGCGCGGGTTTTTTTTTTTTTTTTTTTTTGCATACAATTATAGTGATGGCATCATTTTTTTTGAAACAAACTGTCCATAAATGTCACTGAAAATCCGGGTCTCCTTTTATTAAAACTGAAAAATGTGTATAAATGTAAATAACAAATGACTGATACAGGGATAAGAACAGCAGAGCGGCTGCTGGCGTCTCTCTCTTTCTCTCTTTTTTTCTCTCCTCCTCATGTAATTTGCATTAATAAAGAGGCTGTTCCTTGTCGGAATGTGTTTCATCCGGTTTAAAATCCCAGGGCGATCCACTAGGAAGAGCTCTGGGAGAATCCAACTGTCAGAGCCGACAAGACAAATGAATCCCGATGTCAGGAGCGTGTGGTTCAACGATGACAGATTGAGAAGAACTGTCCCCCTCTCGACAGGCGGGCTTCATTTTCAAATTAATAAATCTGAATAAAATATTTTTCCTTTCATTACGAGCGGAGCCTGTTTGACAGTTCCCGTGACAGGAGGGAGTCGCCGTGTTGATGAGAACAGTTTGCATGAATTCCACCTGGGCTTTTTCTGTTTTATTTTTACCTGCAATCTCTTCCCTGTTTGCCTCTTTCCTTCCCCCTGCCGCACCTCCCGTGTTTCCCCTTCCCCTCCCTTCCATTCCTTGTTACCCCCCTCCCCAGTCTTCCTGTCTCATGATCCTTCCCTCCCTCATTTCTGCGCTATTCTCCAGCTCTGAAATGTCACCCACTCCTATTTTTTGCAACTCTTCCTATTCACCTGCAGGCTATTACCCTGAATTAAAGGCCAGAGTATTGTTTCATTAAAGAGAGAGAGAGAGAGAGAAAGTCCACAACTAATTATTATGAAATGTTTTCTTTTTTCCTGTAGCTGCTTATTATGGATCCGATTATGATAACAGCTCACGCCTAGGCTAGAGGAAATAGTGCGTTTCTCTAATTTATAATTTCACCTTAGTAAACAATCCTCATCATTTCCTCTTCACACAAAAATAAAGGCAACCCGTCCAAACAGACAAACAAAAAAAAAACCTTTGTTGTCAATTTCCCTCCCCAAGCCAAAAGAAGAGATCAAGCGCGCACCTCAGGAATTGGAGATGCAGAGGCAAATCTTAATGCACAGGGTGACAGGCTGTTCCTCTTAAATAATTTAGGAGCACTTTCTGGGAAACAATATGTGATCATTAGAGAAATACTATTGAGAAAAGTGACTTCTTGATAACAGAAGGGGTTTTGTTTCTGCGTTTGGTATAGAATCCTGGCTCAGCAGGCGACTTTCAATGTCCTTGTTCTTCAGCCTAAGATCCACAGAGTAGGGGAGAAATTAATCTGAGTGCAGCAGTCAGTGACTCCCAAGTCCCCAGCTTTGAATACAGGACTCCCCCACACCTCCCTTCTCAACCTGCAAGGAAGGAAGAGACAAGTCAAACCTGCCACCATAAAATGAGGGAGGTGCCAGGAGATCCCGAGGTCTTTCCGCGCATGGGTCCGACCTCTGACCCTGACTTGTTATATTCTGCACATCTGTCGTTCATGCTCTTCCCCATCCTTCACAAGGTTATGAGCCTGCAGTGTTTTCTCTGCAACTGTATAGGACAAACTTAGGTCCTAGGGTTTGCATCCGATGTGCATGGAAAGTCTTTGAGAATGGAGGGCACAAAGGTAGCAAGCTTGCCTTTGGGTTAATGTAGGCGGAAATCTCAAGCAACTATCTGAGAGCTTCAGGCTTAGGAAAGTGTGTGTGTGTGTGTGACATTTTGGATTTGATTCTTGAAATAAATTATTTAAGTGGTAGAAATTAGACAAAGGCAATAATTGAAGGCTTTCTAAATACTGTGTTTAAGTATGGCAAACCGCACTGGATGGGAGCAGAGTGTAAGACTCAAAATTTCTCAGAGAGGTGACTTCCAGCTTTAATTTTGCTGAGATACCATTTAATAACTAGGATAAATAGAAAAGCCACCTACTAAAAGGTTTAAAGCAAATTGTCAGTAAGAAGATGGGAGAAAGTTCGGTGGTCGGTGTCAAGATTCTGGAAGTTCTCACCTAGGTGGTTGTGCTTGCTTTATTATACATTTCCCACATTGTACTTTTTCCACACAGATAAAAAATACCATTCTAACACAGTCTACCAGTGATTTTGAAATCCAGTACCATATAATCTAGACATTCGTATCTAGTTAACTGTTGTGATACTATAGGAATATAAGAAAAGAAGCGTTAATGTTCTGAGATCTTTTACCTATATTAATCATGCAACCCTGGTAGGCAAGTGGGTATTACAATCTTTTTTTTTGCAGAGTTTATAGGAAACTGAGTGTCAGGATTAAATGACTTAATATAAGATCACTTGACTCACAACTAGAAAAGGGGGGATCGATTTTTTTCTCCTTACCGCACGTGCCATTAGCTTTTCACTAAATTATCCTGCACTCGGCTGTGTGCGTTCATGTGTGTGTGTGTGTTAGTGGAAATCTTCAGGTAAATCACACCATTGTAGAGTTTGACTACTTTTAATTCTCTAATGGTTGGAAATTTCTGCTCTCCAATCTCACCAATCCCCATTCCATTTTGCTGATTGATTTGTATCTGCCTCTCATAATATTTATTTTCAGATTCTCTCTTCCATTTTTTTTCCCCTGGGTAATATTGAGATGGTTAAGAAACAGCCATACCAAGACCATCACTGTTTTCAAGCAAGTGGTATTATTAATTATTGTGTGGGAAATAACCTACAAAAATTTGAGATCCTTCACAGTATTAAAAAATACACTACTAAAAGAGGATAAGAGGATCATAATAGATAAAATGATTTATATATTTATTTTTTTTAAAGATGTGCTCACTTTAAATTCTGTGAGGATAGGGAATTATACCCTATTAACACGGTTCAGTGAGCTGGTTACATATTGGATATTGGATTTTTGGACAATCTCACTTCCTTGAGGCTGCATTAATAAAAATAGACAATAATTATTTTTATGGGAACACTTCGAAGACACTTGAGGATAATATAACATCTTACATTTACATCTTACAATTTTCAAAGTATCACACAAACATTGCTTTTTTTTCTTTCTTGATTCAGACAGAAAATGAATGAATGAATGAACAGATAAACAAATCTGTTTATCTTCATGACAGCCCTATAAGGCAGGCATGATTATTCCCATTTTACTGTTGAATGAGGCCCCGGAGAGATGGAATGGCTTAGAAGAACCAAAGAACTAAGATGAGGCAGAGCCAAATTCGATGCCAGGTTGTCCTGGCTGAAAGGTACTTTCTGTATTCCTTGGATTGAATTTCTCAAATAGTAGAAAAACTTCTTTCTCTGGGATTGGGTCTCTTATATGACCAGAGCAGAAGGTCAGCTTGGCTCACTAGATAATGCACGAAACTAGCAAATTGTGTTTGGTACTAACCCATGCTGGGTAATAGGCAGGTATTAAAATGATAGAATGAGTCACTCATTCCATGGCCACTTTTGAGGTTTGGAATTCATCGGATGTAACTCCATGGTTTACTAAAGAGATGTGGCTACAGGCTTAGTATCTGGTTGTATCTCCATGGGCCCCAGGCCATTATGAGCATCAGGATCCTGGAGCATAGGGGTTCATGGCAAACAGAGGCCAGGCCAGCTCAGGCATGCTCTCTCTCTTCTCCCAGGTGTCTTGAGCTGAGCTGTAGGAAGTCAAACCACGAGGGCTCCTCTTGCATCCTCACAGAAGGGAGCACGGAGGTGGCTACAAAGGAGGAGTGAGTGATTCACTTAAACATTTCCTGAACTCCTGCTCAGGGCTGGGCATTGTGCTCGGAAATGGGACTAGAAAGCTCTATGAAACGCACCTGTCCTCATGGAGCTGAGTCACACAAACGCTCCTCATCCCTGCTAAGTTCTCTAACAGAGGCTTGCTCACAGTGTCTTGGGAGCTGCGGATGGAGCAACTGACTTTGTGTGGGGGATTCATGCAGAGACGTAGGAGAATTTCATGGAAAAGTACCTGCTGTCACCTGTAGAATGGTGCCATGGTCCAGATTAGTAGTCTTACCTTCCCACTATGTGTTTGCATACATTCAATTTTCCACTTAAATTGAATCACTTTCCTTTTTCTAGTAATAATTAATGCTATTAATATTATTACTCTTCCATCTGTTAGGCATCCACTGTGTGCTAGGCACTGTGCTATATGTTTTTTAATCCTGACAATAGCTCTGTGAAAGCATCTTTATCTGTTCTTTATTCCATGGAAGAGGAAACTGAGACTTGGAAGCCAGCTAAATCTGAATCAGTCCGTATGAGGCATGGTCCTCACTTCCCTTATTGACACAGTCTCCTTGCCTTTGATTCATTTGTCCAGAATTGCCCCTCCCTCTCTTTCCACTTGTCAAAATCTCAGGCAGGGCTCAGTGCAAACACCCATCCCTCTGTGAAATCTTTACTGATTTTGCACCACCTGGGGATGTCTCCACATCAAGAAGACCCTTGAACTTGGAAATCAAGGCAATCATTTTAGGATAATTTTGAAATCATGACCCAGGGGCCCAGGGTCCTGCCTTCAAACAGACCAGATCCATCACATCCCGCCCTCGGGAGATCTGACTCTCTGTTCTTCCTTAAATATCTCTGGGGACAGAATTTCTACAGTCTCTAACAGTCCTTTCCTTTTGGCGGATCAAGACTTCCCCCACTTAATCTAAATGCATTCCCTCTTGTTTGGTATTCTGTGGCATTAGAAGCTACCTGCTCATAGATAATGCACCATCTGAAAACCATCCCCAGGCTCCAAACCAGTAACCAAGCAACACTTGTGCCTTACCCTCTTGTGACTAACCTTTGCGATTCTTGTGACCTCTCCTCCGAAGTCTATTCTTCCTTCCTTTAATCTTTTTGTCACTGCCCTTTCTCACCTCTAGCATCAACGGCAAGGAGACCACATTCTGACACACAAAAATGCCAGTAGCAGGTGGTAAGCAAATTGGCATGCTTAGCACAGCCCCATGCGCCCTCTGGGGATTAATAATAAATACTATTTGATGATGAAATCTGAGTGCATTTTCTTTTCAATGAGACAGTGTCAACTGTTTTCTTCTAAAATAAAAATGAACAGAATACAAAATTGAACAGCCTTCATTTCTCCCCACTCAGGAACTGCTATTACTGATCTGGTTGGCATTCTTCTGGCTCAGCCCAGAAGGAAAGGACCTTAGCCTGCACCTTCCCTTGATAACTAGCTATTTATGAAAATTTGGAGATGAGTACTCTAAATGCTTTGTTTTCTTTATTTCCTGGTCTGGCTGGTGGAAATTGAATGATTAAAGTAGATTATTTTAACCATAAACTAGAACTCCAAGACAAAATAGAAAATCATATATATGTATATATGACATATATATATAATATATATATATAATTGGATGTCACTGCCAGGGTTAGCAGGATTTATTTATTCGTTTGATATTTAATAACACATTCTATGTTCTAGGGTTGGGGTGGTTTTGGGGGATAGGGGTAGGGAGAGAAGTGTAGAAGAGTCGAGATCCTTAAAATAATCTACTCCAAATACTTTAATTCCCAAATAGGAAATCTGAGGCGCTAAGAGGTGAGTGATATGTATATAGTTATCCGGGTGTTTGGTGGGAGAATCTGGGTCAGAGCATGTCTTGTGCTCACTTCAGATCTATTTCCAGTATTATCTGCTACCTGTGTTTTTTTCTCAAAAAGCAAAGTCAGTGCTATGGCAAAAACAAGTATAAAACTTTGGGTAAGACATCCAGGACAGCAAACACCAAAACATAGATTAGGTGAACTTGGAGTTGATCTGTTTGAATTAGGCGTGGAGGCCTGGAGCTCCACCTACCTCGACTCTCCTTTCCTCTCCTTCCTAGAACCGCAGGGCTTAGAAGAGCACATAACAAAACCATCTCTCCAGGGAGATGCAAAGAAAAATATGACACTCTCCCTGTGTCACGGAGTGTCCATGTTAGTTAAGGCTAAATGTCAGAAAAAGGCAAAGAGTTAAATAATAATGCCAGAGATAAGCAAACAAGTTGATTATGTATACACTAAAAATCTGAGTGCATGATTAACTGCCAAATGAATGATATCCTAAATGCAGTAAGAATATAGAGATGGAGGAAAAACTGTGAGAAAGGAAGAGAGAAATTCTAGCCACATCTGCAAGAATGTGTATAGTCTGAATATACAGAAAGCAAAGAGAAAAATCTTTAGGGAGCTGGGGGGAAGACTCTGAATCAAGAAAATGTAAACTGCGTTTGGATAATGAATATATAATTTATTGCTCTGGAATATTTGATAAAGTGAGTTGTTACATGTAATACTAGAAAGGCAGGTTTGGGTCAGATGGTGAAAAGTGATGAAAATCAGGCCAAGGGAAATGGACTTTACTTAAATTCCGTAGTATTGGATTGTTTCAGTTTTACCCAAAGAGGCAGCTCCTAAGAACCAGTCCATATAACCTCCTTAGGTTGACTTTGTTTTTTTTTTTTTTTTGATGACTTTCACATGGTCTCTAATTTATGAACCAACAGTGACATCTACCACTTGTTCTAGTTCAGTTTGGCAAGTATTCTTCAAAGGTGTGTCCCTCCATCTCGTTTTTATGCCACGACATACGTCGCTCTCCAATCCTATTATAACAACTGACCAGAGAATACTTCTTTATACTTTGCTGCTTCCAGTCACTAGGGAATGACACCTGGGATGAAACCAATTTGTTGATCAGACTCTGGATTTCGTATGCAATGTTAGTTGCATGTTCCTAGCTTTAAAATGGGGTACACTCTGATTGCATGATTCTCATTGGTAGGCCTGTGACTATTTTTTTAAAGATTTGTTTGTTTGTTTATTTATTTATTTATTTATTTATTTATTTATTTATTTATTTATTTTAGAGAGAGAGCATGTGTGGAGGGAGGGGCAGAGGTAGAGAGAGAATCTCAAGCCGACTCCATGCTGAGCGTGGAGCCCGACATGGGGCTTGATCACACGACCCTAAGATCATGACCTGAGCCGAAAGCAAGAGTCAGACACTTAACTGACTGAGCCACCCACGTACCCTGGCCTGGGACCATTTTAATTCACAAAATATCAATTGTAAATACCATATATAAAATAATCAGTGGGGATAATGTTTCTACTGAAACATCTATGACCTGTGGGCAACATGAATACTAAGATGTATTCATTCCCATGTGATTGGGGAACAGACATAAACAATGAGAAGTTCTTGGGAAGATACCTGCAGTTAGGGTACAGAGAAGGAAGAGACTAGTGTTGACAGAGAATTACTAGGTTGAGCATGATTTGATTATATTAAATAGTCCACATGATGCTCATGATTGAATTGCCTGCCTTGTGGTTAAAATTAACACTGAGTGTAGTCATTAGATCTACCATAAAGTATTTTCAAAAGGAAAGTCAGTTTCTAACTGAGGAAGAGTGGCAAGAACTTTGGCAGTGGGCCAGAGAGAAAATAAAGGGAGTTGGTAGCAACCACTACTTTTTGGAAATTGTGGCAAATCTTTGGAATAATTTAGGAGCCTCCTTCACATATGTAGAAGAAGTGTAAAAAGCACTGGAAAAATTATCAAATGCCCATAGGCAGAGTTATGTGCTAAATTTGGGCCATGCTAAAACGTGTGATTTGGAGTAAGTCACTGGTAGCAGACCGAGTGATTTTTCTGGAGATGAGACAAGATGTGGTCTAAGAGAACTATCTACCCAGCTTACCATATAACACTGAAAAAGTTGTGAAGTGTTTGGGACTAATTTTCAACTCAAACTCTCAAATTTCACAACTTTGGAATTTGCTGTCACACAAACCAGAATGTTTCCTCAATAATTCTCCACAGGCCCTTTCCATGATGGCCTTCAGTAACTTCTTGCGTATGGCTCTGATTTTCTACCACATTTTTTTTAAAAGGCAAGAGACAACAAATGTTGGAGAGGTTGTGGAGAAAGGGGAACCCTCTTACGCTGTTGGTGGGAATGCAAGTTGGTACAGCCACTTTGGAAAACAGTGTGGAGATTCCTCAAAAATTTAAAAATAGAGCTACCCTATGACCCAGCAATTGCACTCCTGGGTATTTACCCCAAAGACACAGATGTAGTGAAAAGAAGGGCTATATGCACCCCAACGTTCATAGCAGCAATGTCCGCAATAGCCAAACTGTGGAAAGAGCCGAGATACCCTTCAACAGATGAATGGATAAAGAAGTTGTGGTCCATATATGCAATGGAATATTACTCAGCCATCAGAAAGGATGAGTGCCCAACTTTCACATCAACATGGATGGGACTGAGGAGATGATGCTAAGTGAAATAAGTCAAGCAGAGAGAGTCAATTATCATATGATTTCACTTATTTGTGGAACATAAGGAATAGCGGGGAGGACATTAGGAGAAGGAAGGGAAAAATGAAGGGGGGGACATCAGAGGGAGAGATGAACCATGAGAGACTATGGACTCTGAGAAACAAACAGGTTTTAGAGGGGAGGGGGGAGGGGGATGGGTGAGCTCAGTGATGGGTATTAAGGAGGGCACGTATGTACTGCATGGAGCACTGGGTGTTATACGAAAACAATGAAGCATGGGACACTACATCAAAAACTAATGATGTATGGTGACTAACATAACATAATAAAATGAAATTAAGTTAAATTAAAAAAAAGACAGGTCAGCCGTTTGTCTTTACAGTATATGTTTTCAAATAATGGAGTCTCAATTATAATCACTGACAAATATGTGCATTATTTTACCACTTATCAAGTGCTTTTGTATACATTTATCATAAAAACTTGTGTTAAAACCTTACGAGATAACACTAAAAATAAGAAAAAGATTTGGGGCCGCCTGGGTGGCTCAGTTGGTTAAGTGGCTGCCTTCAGCCCAGGTCATGATCCCAGGGTCCTGGGATCGAGTCCCACATCAGGCTCCTTGCTCAGCAGGGAGCCTGCTTCTCCCTCTCTCTCCCTCTGCTTGTGCTCTCTCTGTCAAATAAATAAATAAATAAAATCTTAAAAAAAAAAAAAGAAAAAGATTTGTACCTTAAGGAAACAAAGGGTCAGATTATTACACCAGGAATCCATAACCTGTGGAAGCCATAGCCAGAACTTGAACCAGGACCCTCTGGCTCCAAATTCCCTGTGCTTTCCAATCTATCATCTGTCCAATGTATCAGGCATAACTTACAGCCTAATGCAAGAAATCTGGATATTTTTAGTACAGGCTCTTGGCTTATTTCACTCCTGGGGAGTAAATGGAGAAGAGTTTTCAACACCTATGTAGAGTCCACAATATTTATGCCTAGAGTTAGTGCCAGAAGGTGCCAGAAAAATAAAATATTAGAGTCTCCAAGGAGTCAATGATGACAAATTAAAATCAATGACTCCCACTCCTCTGGACAAATCCATGTTAAATAAAAATGATTCCTTGTTTTCTAAGATGCCAAGAGCAACTTTGTTTATAAAACAGTCAGCGTCATTATGAGTCATCGTTGGTTGGATGACCACAGAGGAGGCAGATTCTATCTCACCTTTCCTATCTGTAAAATGGAGTTCATCGTACTTTTTGTCTCTGCTTGCAGAGCAGTTGTGAAGATAAGTAATAACAACGGATGCACTGCTCCTTGGGAGTAAGGCAGCCGTATAAATCCAAGGTATTATCATCAAGACGCTCTTGATATTTGCATAGCACACTTCTCCAGGGCATAGAGGGCTTTTATTGCTTCACAGAGCTCTAGGAAGTGGAGAAGTAATGCTCTCTTCCAGAAGGGAATCTGACCGAGAGACTGGATAAGTGGCTGACCCCCACATGGCACAGCAAGGTGATAACCTTATTGCCCAGTGATGTTGATTAATATTTGTCAGTTAACAACTAGCCCGGTGAGTCTGGCTTGCTGCTGGCTATCTCTACAGTAATAAAAGCCCTCCTGTTATAGAATAGTCCATGGTTTCCGGAATGGGATTTAAACTGAACTTTTTTATTTTTCCTGCGGCTCTTAAATTCTCAGATAACTTTCTCCTATACTTACTTTCTTGTTTCAATAGAAATAGCACAAAAATGCTGACGGTGGAATTCCCAGCCATCAGAACAGTAGAGGGTTTGAATGTCGCAAGAAATATTGGTTTCCTTGAGGCTTTCAGAGATTTTTTTTCTAACTACATAAATAGCTTTGGGGTGAAAGAAAGAGAAGGCAAGTGATGAGGAAGGAGTTGACAAGAGGGTGAAAAAGTTGCCTTTTCAAAAGAGAGGTAGATAGGCCATCTGCTTTGTGTCATTAAAAAATGTGTGTGTTGAGGGAGGGATGGGGGAGGCGAGTGAAGGAGGCCTGGCAAATGGGGCACCAGCAAGATCTGAGCCCTCATCTGATTCTGCTACCAAGTTTGACCTTGGACACTTCTTTAATCAACCTTGGCTTTAATGTTTGCATCTTGAAAATGACAAAGGTGCCTTAGAAGATCTCTGAGATGCATTAGCTCTGAAATTTGGCTCGTTCCCTGAACGGTACCATAAATGCCTGCTGCGTTGGCTGACTGCTCTACCCGCCACTCTCTGTGCCACATGGAACAGTCTCCTCGAGGACAGCACACCCACAAATACCTCATGTGGCTCTTAAAAATCATGAAACGTTCCCTGAGGTTCCCGCATTCTTTCTCAAGGCTGACTTCCCTTTGATGATGGAAGGAAGACCCTTGGAGGGGCTTGAAACTCTAAGGGAGTCTCACTCCGTGAACCAAGGAACTGAGAGGGGCAGATTCCATTCCCAGGCTTCAAGAATCAGCGCTTGTGTCTCCATTAGCTTCCTCCTTCAGTATCTTTCAATATCGGATTTGCTACTTCATTTACATAAGCATCTCAGCATTTAATCCCAACATACAGGCTCTGCAAAAACAACAGAAAACATGAAAAGAAGAGTTAAGACTGCTTATTGATCTGCTAAAGTTCCAAGATGGTCGGTCAGTGTGATCGAACATCTGAATGTCTGAAAATTTGGTTGTCCTGGATTATTTATCTTAAATGGCCAGAGATGTTCAATGGAGTGAAACTTTCACCTGATTTGGTCTAGGCAGAAACAGATTCACCGAGTTAATGTTATCAAATTGTTCGCTGTTCATTCAGGACAACTCATTTTAATGTTAATAATTCAGATATTTGCTGTCAGTTAACAGGATTCTAGAATCATCCACTTTTTAAACATTTTTCTTATTTTTTTATTTATTTAAATTCAATTTAATTAACATAGAGTGTATTATTAGTTTCAGAGGTAGAATTTAGTGATTCGTCAGTTGCATATAACACCCAGTGCTCATTACTTCAAGTGCCTTCCTTAATGCCTGTCACCCAGTTACCCCATCCCCCCACCGACCTCCCCTCCAGCAACCCTCAGTTTGTTCCCTGTAGTTAGGAGTCTCTTAGGTTTGCCTCTCTCTCTCTGTTTTTATCTCATTTTATTTTTCCTTCCCTTCCCCTAAGTTCATCTGTTTTGTTTCTTAAATTTCACATATGAGTGAAATCATATGGTATTTGTCTTTCTCTGGCTGACTTATTTTGCTTAGCATAGTGCCCTCTAGTTCTATCCATGTCATTGCAAAAGGCAAGACTTCATTCTTTTTGATGACTGAGTAATATTCCATTGTATATATTTACCCCCCTCTTCTTTATCCATTCATTTGTTGATGGACATCTGGGCTCTTTACATATTTTGGCTATTGTGGGAATTGCTGCTATAAACATTGGGGTGCTCGCACCCCTTCAAATCACTGTGTTTGTATCCTTTGGGTAAATACCTGGGAGTGCAATTGCTTGGTCATAGGGTAGCTCTATTTTTAACTTTCTGAGGAACCACCCCCATACTGTCTTCCAGAGCGGCTGCACCAGCTTGCATCCCCACCAACAGTGTAGGACGGTTCCCCTTTCTCCACATCCCCGCCAACATCTGTCATTTCCTGACTTGTTAATTTTAGCCATTCTGACCGGTGTGAAGTGGTATCTCATTGTGGTTTTGATTTGCATTTCCCTGATGCCGAGTGATGTTGAGCATTTTTTCACGTGTCTGTTGGCCATTGGTATAGAATCATCCACTTTCTGACTGTTCTCTACATCTTCCTAAAAGTAAGCAATATGTGACTAACTCATTCTGAGTATTCTTAAGCAAACATCTGAGGTGATTTTCCTGCTAGAAGGAGCTGAAAGTCTATTTTTCCACCTGAAAGAGGTAGTTAATACTGCCATTGTGGTGTTGTAATAAAATCCACCAAATTTACGGGTGCTTTCCATTTTACAATTCATTTCAAGAGCAGCCCTGATTCCTGAGAGGGAGAAACTGAGTATCAAGCAGTTCATGAGTCTTTCGTCTAGCTGAGGTCATGTCCCTTTGATCATGCCTTACAATGGCTGGGACCATTTCATAATGCTTCTGCCCTAGGAAATTTCTCTTATGACCTCCTCTGGTGCAGTTATTGAGAAATATCAGCCAGGATTATAACCAAAATTCTCATTTGCTTTTTCAGACTGTTCTAACTTGGATGAGAATGGTCACAGTGCTCCCAGTTAATTCAATTGCAATCTCCAGTTAATATACACTTCATAGGTTTGGACTTAAGTAGTGTGACCACAAGAAATGGGAAATCCTAGCTCTGTTTAAACTGAAGCTTCTGTGTGGGTATCATTTTAATTCTACAGATGAACAATTGTTTTAATTTGCTAGATGATTCTGAAATCATTCCTTTGTGATGAGCCAGCTCTGGACCAAAGCTTAGAATACTAATTTAATGTAGGTGAACAATTGTCTAGACCAGCTTCACACATGAAGACTGGGAACTGTACGTATAGAAGCTGTAATTGTCTCCCCTCTCCCAATTTATCTGTAAATCCAACATATTTGATGGTTGAAAATTCTTCTCACAAATGTAACTCTCAGGGGCTAATTTGCATAGTCCCAGATTAAACTGGGATGTCACCCTCCCAGGAGTCTCTTTAGAAGAAGGCTCTCTGGCTCCCTGGGTTAGACTACAGGAGAACTTTGGAAAGGCTCAAGGTGATGTTTCCCATTTAGCACCCACACTAATGAGAAACAGTACCCCTTGAGGAGAGGATCATGACAAAAGCAAAATGACAGAAAAGAGCTCTAGAGCAGAGTGTTTGGATTAGGAAAACTTATAGCAAGTAATAAGTGTTTAGTTTTTATGCTTTTTTTTACCTGATCAGGGCAACATGGAATAGTAATCCTGGTCCTTTGGCTCTCTACCACAAACCAGTTCATCTAGTTCTGCTATAGATGAAGCCTGTAAAAGCAAAGCCTCTCCATGCCAAACATGCTCTCATGCTCTAACAGACAAAAGCAGCAGGCTCAGCTGGAGTTGAGGGAAGTACCCTTGGTAGGGATATGAAGACAACATACGTAGGCCCCAGAGGAGAACGCCGGGCAGTTATGGTACCACTTGGAATTTGAAGGTGGTGTCTTGGTATCTCATCATGAAATGTAACTATAGTGGTAATAATAATAACATTAATACATTTTTTGCTGGGTCTTTTTATATGATATTTTATTTACATAATCACATGAAAGAGGTATTACTATCCTCTTTGTGCATATTAAAAAAACATTACAAGAGTTGCCTAAGATCACACAGCTATAAAATTGGAGCTAAGACTTGGACTCAGTTCTGTCTTGAACCAGAAACACTTCAACGTCACAAACAACAGAAATTGCTCCTATAATGAATGGGCCTTTAGGGACTCAATGGTTATGGCTAGCACATTCCCAATGGTAGCATCTTGCCAGTAGTAGTCAATACTGGAAGATGATGGGCCATGGCAATGATGTCAGGAGTATATGGCAGAAGCCTTGTTGTAGGAACAGAGGAGGGGTGTAAGAAACAGAGGCAGACCAGTAGAGTGGCCCCTGGTAACTGAAGCAGATACCAATGTCAATAATGACACACGTGTTCCCCTCCCTTGTCTAGGGGGGATTGGGAGGGCAGGAAGTAAGTCTTCTTAAGTTTTGTATTCCCAGAACCTAGGATAGTATCTGTTACATTCATGTGGTAAACAAATTCTTCTTAAACGGTCAAATTCAAGATGGTTGGACGAGATTCAAGGAAGCAGAAAAGGGGTGGTCAACCGGAATGGACGAGATCGGATGCCAGCAGGATGATGCCTAAATGACTCTGCTCTATAGAGGGTCAGGTCTACCTCAATTCAGCAGGGTCGTTTGGACTCACAGGAAGTAGGAGATATTGTAGGGGTTTCCCCTGACATAAAAAATAAAGGCAGATTATGGCTCACATAACTTTTATTTTGAGGGAATATGAGATGATATTTTTAGTCAATATTAGTTACTGGGGACGTACTATGTGCCAATCACTGTGCTAGGTACTGAGGCAAACAGGACTCCCAAAGTCATTCGCCATAAGAAACTTAGCAGGCAGTTACAGACAGCTAAGCGATTACAATGCCATATGATAATTACACTGACAGGAGACATACAAAGTGCCAGAGGAATAAATAGTAAAAACATCTACCCCAGAATACAGAGGTTCCAGGAAGAAGGGGAATGAGGCATTCCATTTGGATTAGACCTGGGGTTGAGGTCCCGTCCTGTCTTGGTGTAGCTGGGAGACACTTGGAAATTTGCTTAATCCACTGGATCTTCTGTTTTCCCACCTTTAAAATAGAGAAAATGAAAATTGACCATTAACACTTATTCGATGACTATACGAATCCAAGTACTTAGAGTGCCCAGCGCAGTGCTGGGCACAAAACACATGCTCAGGAAGATGTTCCTCCGCCATCTTCTTTCTCTTTCCTGTGGTGATACGAACATAGTGGTGGCCATGCTGTCACGCAAACAAACTCAACACGCATTTCTTGAATTGATTTCAGTCTCAACGAAACCATGGAACAGCATGGTTTTGTCATCTTGTTCATCTTTTCTAGGGTATTTGTGGTTTTAGCATCACGTAGAGTGTACACTCACGAGGTGGTCTCGTGCAGTGATTGCCTCCAGAGAATACTTTTCCTTATCAATAAAAAATATTCAACTCATGAGAATGCAGAGTGTCTTAGAGTGTCTGGATCATGTCTGGCATATACGGGTCACTTACAGATTCTCAGTTTTTCAGAAGGGTTGCTCAGATTTTGGCAAAATTTCCTTCTCTTGGGCATGTGTTCAGGGTCTGGGAATATGAAACAGGGAAGTGGAAGGTTTTAACTGCAGAAGATAACCCTTCTTAAGTCTGGCTCCACAGAAACCGTCCCATGAAGTGAAGTGAGAGAGAGAGGGAAATTTAGCAGAGTTGCTAATGGGAGTGTCCTCAGAGGGGTTATTTACCCAATCTCCCTGGTCCAGAGAAGTGCGCAGCTTTGGAACACATATAACTAATACGGTGGCAAGAGAGGCTGGCGGTCCAGTCATTCCCATCATTGTGAAGACTTGAAATAAGAGTTCCAGGTTTCTCCACACAAACCCACAAAACTCTGTCCCTGTTGACTTTTGTGCATCCACAGCGACAGGGATGCAAGGAGCAACACTTTTAAGATCAGTAACTCCATGAGATCAGGAAACCGAGTATCTATTCATTGCATTTCCTGTCTTCCTGGAAGAGACCCCAGGCCCCTTGTGTGAGCGGCAGCACAGCATCTTTTGAACTGCAATTCTAAAAACACTTAACAATTCCCATTACTTTATGAGGAAAAAGAAAAATCCTGGGGGCATTTGAAGATATTCGGCTCAGGACTTGAAGTGTATCAGTGCATTTTTTTCTTGTTTTGTACCCCTAGGGCTCTTCTGCATGGAATGTTTCACTCATTTCCAACGGGAGGAAAAACTGGAAATCAAGCAGATAGCCCTCAAGTACCAGCATTGGGATAAACGTAAAAAGTTGTGTCAATGGTGGAGAGGAGCTCAGTTGTCTGAAATCTGGCTCGGAGTCTGTCTTTCAGAAGGGGGGTGAGACTCTTGCTCGAGATGGGGGCCATGAGTTCTGCAAGGCTTTATTCATTTCTCTGTTTATGGCACTTCAACTCCTGGCTCTAAGTACATTGTCCTGAATTGATTTTGTTTCTCCTCCTTGGACATAGACACTCTTCAAATGCCTGGTTACTTTTTTTGTGACATTTAGAGGTATCCCAAGTACATTCTCTCATTTTTCCTGTAATGATCCTGCCTTCTCGTAAAGAGAGGCAGGGACCATTTCCCCCATTTTACAGAATCAGAAATAGACACTGGGGGATTTTAGAACAGTGGTGGGATTGGAGCTGAAAACCAAAGTTTCCTGATTCTCAGTCCAGGGTCTTCCCACTACACTTTGCTGCAACCGTGATCTTGCCTGTCGCGGAATTTCAATGCGAGGTGGATTTCTTTATCACTGACTAATGACATGAGGTTGTACCATCAGCGGATGCACATAATGAGATTTCTCTTTCTCTTCTCTCCTGAATCACAATGAAGCCATTTATGCTTACTATAATCAGGTTCCCCCATCGATAAAATAGAGGGAGCAGGCAAAGAATTGGGGAGAGTTATATCCCACTGTTTCTTTCTACAGATGATTCTGTGACTATATACATACATGAGATAATCATTACGAGGTAAGCAATATGAGCTCTAAAGACAAAAAATAGAAAAAAGAAAAAAGTCATATAAATCTAAGGCATTATCATTTTTATTGCTTGGATTAATTGGGTCTTAACACAATATAACAATAAAGACATTATCTAGGTCTATTTTAATGATCTGTTTTGAGGTAAAAATATGTCGGGTGTGCAGGAGTCTAATTTGATGCCAGGGTATGACAGTTCTTCACCTTCTCACTGTGTATGGAACCAGTCTAATAGTTGAACTGCCTGACTTCTGTCTGATACTCTTCAATCTCTGTTTTGTTTCAGCTCCTATAACTGTAAGTAATATAATCTTATTAGGCCTCCTGGCATATGTTATTGGGATATTGCAACTTGAAGAAATCTCTTTATTAAAATTCACCATTTTCTTTTTTTGTAAAGTTTTTATTTATTCATTCAAGAGAGAGCGAGAGAGAACACATGTGTGTGAGCTGGATGGGGGGGCAGAGGGAGAGGGAGAAACAGGCTACCTGATGAGGGGCTGGATCCCAGGACCCCGGGATCATGACCTAAGCCGAAGGCAGATGCTTCACCCACTGAGCCACCCAGGCGCCCCTAAAATTCACCATTTTCAAACTGTCACTCTCTGCCCAGTCCAGGTCTTATCCCAGAGTTACACTCAACCTCCTATGGGCTGCCGGGCACATTGTCTCGGTACCAAGGGGTCTAGCGGGGCATAATGTTAGCACTCTTGCCTCAGTAAGCGGAGGGGTGAAGGAGAGTTTGCTTGGACCTGAAACCCAGCTCCAGTCCTTATTTTACACACAGGGTGATCATGTGCCTGGCTTGCCCTGGACAATCTCAGCTTCTCTCTGTTATGCCAGCATAATTATCAAAAGCTTCTTTATTCTTTTTTTTTTTAAGATTTTATTTATTTGAGAGAGAATGAGAGATAGAGAGCACGAGAGGGAAGAGGGTCAGAGGGAGAAGCAGACTCCCTGCTCAGCAGGGAGCCTGATGTGGGACTCGATCCCGGGACTCCAGGATCATGACCTGAGCCGAAGGCAGTCACTTAACCAACTAAGCCACCCAGGCGCCCCAAAAGCTTCTTTATTCTGAAAAGGACCCTAGACACCCCTATATACGAGACACCTCAGGGAAATTACAACCTCTTTAATCTTTTGTCATCTAAAATTTTTTTTGAAAAACTCCTAGCACCATCGTATTAACTATTACTATTATTTCCTGCAGTGTTAAATCTGTGGGCTTTCGGAGGATGATGAGCTTATTCTGTTGCTTTTCAGTGGTAGTACTGAAGAACAGGTACTTGATTCCATCTTCTTAAAGACTCCCATCTATTTGCCCATCTCTGGATTAGGTCAACAGGGTAACTGGTTTCTCTATCTGATATCTCTCACTCTGTAGAGATGACCCTTCCTCTCCCCTAGCTGGATATCTGGACACTGACCACGTTGTCTCCTGATCCTGCTCTTCCTCAGCCCTTTAAGACGGGTTTCTCTGGATTCCTGTGCTCTGCCTCTACTTGAGAATCTTGAGGTCTCACCCTGGCAGATGCACTTCTCCATGATTGGATGATGCTTGTTTGCAGTGTGAGAGCTGAAACAAGAAGGCAGAGCATCGCCTTGCTCAACCTCAACTGGAAACGACACACCGGGTGACTCAAGTTTTCCCAATTGTGAATGTGTCTGTGAATAACTGTGAAAGCACTATGTGTATTGATCGGGGAATTACAAGCAAGCCTTAATGAACAGGTGAATTCACACATATGACCCATGAATAATGGGCATTGTCTGTACTAACTCATATGGAAAGGCCCACAGCACTCACATGCTAGTTCCTCCAAGATTCTGTTCTCCGCTGGGCCTATAACTCCTTGTTCATAACCCACTCCATCTCTGCCTCCCTTTGGTCCCACTTTGACCTCCTGCAGTTCTGTTGGCTTCAGGCTTGTTTTAAGCCTAGGAACATTAATAAAACCACTTCTCTGAGCTCCAATTCATTGATTTTTCTTCTCTACCTTCTTCAGCGTGGCTCTGTCTTCCAAGCATTTGAACTCTGTAGTGTATACTTGGGACTCTTTCTTATTGACTCACTTCCATGGATAGCCTGGGAGGTAGATCCTCATATCTTTAGGACTGACATCTTCTCAGACTCCAGCTCTAGAAAATCAGCTGTGGACACCCAAGGCTGGAACTTGCTTTATGACATCTATTGTCTACTTATTCTTAGTGCAGTGAGAGGCACTGCACTATCTCATGGGACAACTGATTCTATTTTTAAAAATAATTCTTATTGTGAGAGAAGTATTCCTTCCTTTAAAATTTAAATTTGAATCCCTATAATTTTCACCTACAGTCTTAGTAATTTTATTATCATGATAAAATTTATTGATTTATTGTCATTGCTTTGACCAATTTTGTTAATAGTAGCCGTCTATTAACACTTTCTTAGGTTGTTAATTGTATTTCCAGACTAATTATGTAACTCATGTTGTAGTTATCTCTAAATACTGTACTTGTAACCCTAGTACAATAATCTCCAAATACCGTACTTGTAACACTAGTACAATAATCCACACAAGATTATTCGTGTGGTAGTTCATGAGTCAACCAGATGGGAAAGGAGGTTAATGGGGTAAAGAAGGCAGTTTGTGAATGATAACTTGTGGCAGAAGCCTTAGCTAGGGTACATAAACATTGTCTGAGTGCAGAGTTCCAGAGATAGAATCAATAAAATTATTGGGAATGTCACACTATGGGTGGAGAGATTATATTATATTGTTATAGCAGAATCCATGGATGAATTGATAGAGGCAAGTATATATAACCCGATGGGTGTTGCTCTAGGGTCTAATTATTATCTTGATCTGCTTATTGGTATGAGTGCTTTGTATTGTCAGCCAGACTTTATATTAGGAGAGGGCTGTACTTTCTAAAACTGGGAAATCGATTGTGGCTCCCAGTCAGATATGATTTGGTCTCATTACCATTTGATTGAAAGGTGGCCTGTAGATATGGTGCAATTGTCTCTTTAGTTGTGGGAGCATTCTGGCAGAGAAAGCCAGGCATTATCTTAGTTAAATGTACGTAATGAGCAGACTGACATTTGGGTTTTCAGAAAGCTTGATGTCACTTCTATAATTCCTACAGGGCATTGTCCAGTGGTGCTGCAACATGCGAAGTGTTACTGGACATTATTATGGACTGAATGTTTGTATCCCCACAAAATTCATATGTTGAAGCCCTAACCCCGAATGTGATGGTATTTGGAGGTGGGGCCTTTGAGAGATAATTATGTTTAGATGAGGTCAGGAGAATGAAGCCTCCATGATGGAATTAGTGTCCTTATAAGAAAATACAAACCAGAGCTCTGTCTCCATCATGTTAGGACACAGAGACAAGATGGCTGTCTACAAGCTGGGAAGAATGTCTCGCCAGGAACCAAGTCTCCTAGCATCTTGATCTCAGAATTCGTAACTTCCAGACCTGTGAGAAATACATGTTTGTTCTTTGAACCACCCAATCTGTGTAAATTTGTTATAGTAACTTGAGATAAGACAGAGACCATCCAGTTATTTAGGATATATAGGTTGGCTGACACACAAGATACAGATCCAACAGGTAGGGGGCCTGGAGCCATCCAACAAAGCTCTGGTCACCAGAGCATAGGAAGAGAATTTGTGCTTTGGTGTCCCTAAGGGGGACAAATAGTTAGGGGCAAAGGTACTGCAGGCCATTCTGTGGTTAAACTTCTTCTTGGATAAGGTCCAATCTGAGAAATTTAGGGCTAGCTCAACCTAAGTATAGAGTGATGGTTGGTGGTATCAGATGAGGGTTACCACAGCCTAATGGATTTAAGCTGACTGGTCTCCAGTTCACAGGCCCTTTCTGAAGTCAGATTATGAGAGGTCATTCCCTGGGAATCAAGGAAGAGTTTATTTGCTCTCAAATTGCCCTACAAATTCATTTACAGCAGGGAGATATGCTTCATCAGGACTCTGCTGAGAACAAATGAAAACCATTGTCCCAATACCTGAGATATATTGAAAGACTTTGTGGAAGAAAATTAAGAGTTAGCTCAAGTAAACTATCACACCATGATGTAGTAGAATGAAGGTGTTATGCTAGAGTGGTGAAGAACCTAGGATCTGTAATCAATCTGCCCAGTTTTAGATCCCAGTCCTGCCTTTTATTAACTGTATAACTTTGGCAAATGTATTAAAGCCTCAGATTCATCACCAACTAAGGTTTAATCAGTGGTTAAGAGGAACCAGGAAGATGTGCCTCATATGCATTGGTTAAGAGGACAAAATGATATGAAGCAAAGAAAAGGAAAGTTGCATAGCGATTAACATAGAGTGCACTTTCAATAGATGGCAGCTATTATTATTGGTACCCTTATAAGATTTGATATCTCAGTTGCCCCAAGTGGTACCATCTGATCTTATAACATCTTCGTGGAAAGGTCTACTTTCCCCCAGATGCAGTTAGTTCTCCTCAGTTCAGACCAAAATTCTATGGGAAGTAAGAAGACCCTTGTATGTGCTTAAGAGAGGGCTTCCAGAAGAAGTGGCACATACCTGCCTTTAGGATCCGCTGGGGCATGAGTCTGGGAGAATAAGGGTTGATGTTTTGGGACATTTTACTGACTGATCCAATGGATGGTCTTTTTGAAGATCTATTAAGGAAACAATCACAAGAACAATAAATTCGTTTTAGTTGTAAGATATGAAATCAAACTTGGCATTTAATTAATCTTAGGATATATAGGGAAGTGATGATCTATAGCAACTTTTGATCAACAAACATGTTCTGCAAAGAAGCAGGTAATAAATATAACTTTGTGGGCCTGGCCATAGATGTCTGTAACAGCTCCTCAACTCTGTCATTGTAGTGTGAAGGTAGCCACAGTGAATACGTAACTCAAGGGCCTGGCTGCATAGCAATAAAACTTTATTTACAAAACAGGTGACAGGTTGGGTTGGGCCCATGGCCGACCCTAGTTGGCCAAGCCCTGATCTAGAGAAACGAAACCCCTCTATTTGCATATTTATACTAGGCAAGGGTATTTAAAAAGTAGGTTCTGGGATTGAGTTGGGTCTTAAAAAAAAAAACAAATTATTATTCAAGCAACTCACCATCTTTATTACTATAACAGTTTCCCATCCTTTTCTCTTTTCTTTTTCTCTCTACGTATCAGTCATTTGAAAGATTTTGTTATCTAACAGAAACCCAATACCTATTCACCTAACTAGCAAATATTTATTGACCTACTGTGTGAGAAGCATTTTAGGTGCTAGTGATAGAAGACTGGATCTGGAGAAATTGTATGTTCAGTAAGCTTACAGTTTGTAGGTGAGACAGAGATGTAAACAGATGGTTGTAATTTGGTGTAGGGGGCTCTAATGGAGGCATCTGCTGTACTCCAGCTGACCACCTAGCCCTGGGACCTCGTTTTCCAGGTCAAAACTGTTTCCTCTAAGTAGTTTCATGAGTTCATATGCACGCAGGCAATTTTACATTCCATGGACACATTATCCATAATAAAACCTTAAATAATGCTCTAGTAATTGGATTGGCTTTGCTGACTCAGTTTCTTGGGACTGCCCAGAATATCTTGGGAAAGACCATCAATTTGGGGGGAAAATGCATGCTTTTTTTGGGGGGGAAGCCAAAATTGAAACACCCTCTAGGCATGTGTGCTACGCCATTGTTTCCATTCTTGTGTATTTAACAAATTAGGAAGGGGGCAGAGAGAGAGAAATTGAGAAAGAGCAACGCAGCAGTTGACAATTTTTTATTTGCGAAATAATGCCATGATAAACAAAATTATCTGGTTCTTTCATCATGGCATGAAACAAACGTTATTTTGGCACCAGAATTATCAGGAAAGATACAAACTTTCTGGTATAAAGTAATCTGCCCGAAAAATTAATATATGGTCTTTTTTTTTTTCTCTCATTCATTGTAGACGGGTGGAAATTTCGTTGCAGATGAGGTATCAACCTACCACAGATGAGAATTTGGGAACTTCCTGGCTAGATTTCAAATATGAATAGGATCTGCATCATCTTCATTGGCAGGGTGGTGTCTGGTGATTCAGCAACCTTTCCTGGTAGTGGTTCAGAAGGGGCACTTTCATTGCCTTTTTGATAATGGACGTGGCCAGAAGGGGTTGAGATGCAGTCAGTGAAGATAGTGCTTGTGATGGACAAGGGTGAGTCCTTCTGGAGGGTCCAGTCACCAGCATGCAACTTCCCTTGTTCTAGTGACAAATATTGACAATCTGATCTTGCCACCTGATCCCCCAGCTTTAACTTCCATTTCCTTTGCTGCTGACCTAGAGTAGCTGTTGAAACTAGCCACTCATCATCAAACGTGAGCCTTATCCAGGTGGCAAACACTCATGTTGATGCAGACAACATGGTTTCTTCAAGGGAGGGAGATAGGAGTCCATCCTCTTGGCTGAGGGTAGTCCTTAGTCTGTATTCTCCTTCTAAGCCACTGTTCTCAAAGCACAGCTCTCCATATTGGGGGTGGCTAGATTGGAAGGGTCTTTGAACAGCTACCCCAATGTGCTAGAACCATCCATCTCTACACCACTGCCTACACCATAGTGTTGAGGCTGGATCACCTGCCAAATCCTCCTCTCCTCATGATGGATTCAGTTTGGGCACCACTAATGTTCTCTAATTCCAGTGCATCTTGATCAAAGCTATCTCGATTCATTAGAAAGGGTCTGATAATATTGGACTCCCAAACAGACGTGTCCAGGATCCCTAGCCTTCTCCTTCCCCTTGGCTCCCTAATCCCTGTGTAAAACACAATCATCTTTTTTTTTTTTTCTAGAGAGGGACTCTGTACATCCAAGGGCAGTGCTTTTAAAGGCATAAGTGGTTTCTATTCACCCTTCAGCACAGCCGTGATAGCCAAATTAACTTACATTTGCATAATGAAGAGGAGAAATTCATACATGACACAGAACAATAAGATTTACTTTGAGGTGACTTTCTGCCTTTCTTAGAGGAACACCAGGCAGCCTTTAAATAACAACTTCTCTTACTATAGTCTCACTCAGCCCAGTTCCTTGTTAAGTTGGTTTATTATTCAGCTAAAATGTAAGCCAGTTAGTACTCAAATTTCCCATTTAATGATACACTTTTTAAGGAGTGTACATAATTATCATTTCACTTGACTGCAGCTTAATACTTTTAAATGTGGCCAGGCTGCATTAAATTGTGGCCTACCAGCTGAGACAGTCGTCGACAACCATTCTTTAATATAATGTTTTGAAAGTGCTTTGAGATCTTCAGTTTGTCAGGATAACAGAAATTTGAATGATTGTTTCTTTTATAGTTAAAAAATGCTTATACATTACATTTAGTTTTATTTAATTGACAAGGTAAAGAGCAATGCTTCTGTGGTCAGTGAAGACCACAAATATTTGCACAGATATTTAGGTTGTAACAGGTGTACTCTCTCCACTCCAGATTCTATTACCTCTGAAGGCATCAGTATTTTTTTTTTAAGATTTATTTATTTTAGAGAGAGAGTGCATGCAAGAGCAGGGGAGGGGGAGAGGGAGAGAGAATCTCAAGCGGACTCCATGCTCAGCACAGAGCCCGATGCAGGGCTTGATCTCATGATCCTGAGACCATGACCTGAGCTGAAATCAAGAGTCAGATGCTTAACCGCCTGAGCCACCCAGGCACCCCTGCAGTTATCAGTGTTTCTCCACTCCTTTTTAGCTTCTTTGGACCTTCCAGTAAGAAAGAAAGAAAGTGGGAGGGTGTGGGAATAACTGAATATATGGCTTTTGACACTAAAGCCTACCTGCTGGGTAGGATGAAGGAGGAAGAAATGTATACAATCTCACCAAAAGGTAAAACTGTAATCAGGGAGCAGCTGTTCAGAAGAAAGGGGTGGAAGGATGTGGCAGCAAGGCGGGGGAAGCTGAAAGCCAAGGGTCGGGGTGGGACTGCGTGGGGATGGGCTCAGAGGGAGCGCCCATTGAAGGCACCTTGGAACCTCACACACACAGCACAAAAGGCTAGTTAAGCAGGGATTCCTCTACCTTGAGGAAGGACATATTTTATTTATGTCTATATAAACAGAAATGAAGCGTTGTATCACTTTGCTTGTTTCTTTTTCTTGTTAGAAATAGTGCTGTTTTGTGAAGATGGTCCCTTGGCTTGATTTGAGCAGATCAGATGGGATGATCTTGATTTAGTTTAAAGAAATTCTCAAAGTAGCAGGTGAGAAAGCTGGCCTTCGGGGGACTTTGAAAAGAACGGCAATGGGGCCATTGCCCTGCATTCTGTGGAGGAGGGAAAAGAGGTCTGGGGAAAGGACAGGAATGACCTGTGTGACCTGAATCTGATGTAGAAGATGGGGGACCAGGAAGAGGGGAGCACTGGAATCAGATCTGAGCCTCTCCTCCCCTCTCCCTACTTAATGTTTTATAACCTCTTGCAACTTCCAAATGGCTCCTTGTTCTGTTTCTAATATATTCCCAGAGTGGAATTGTCCTCCTGATTCTTCCCACTGCTGGCTCTGTTGCAGGAGGAGCTAAGCATCGGGCCCCAAAACATGACCTTCCTTGATTCCCATCCTCAAACCTAAGTCCTCAGAAAACTTGGGAGTTGAGTGTATGAATAAACATCCGTTACTGCAGCCTGAAAGCTCCAGCCAAGCACTTTTCATAACCAAGGGTCTATTTTTCCCCAAATGTCCAATCAGTTCTGGACCTCAACAGTCTTCACAGTCAACCTCACAAATTACTTACTTCCCGTCCCCCACCACGACTACTACTACCATAATGACAACTGTTATAATTAGCTGGCCTTAATGGAGCACTTGCTATGTGTCAAGCACCACCTTGTACCCTTTCTGTGCATTATCTAATATAAGCTTTCCATCTAATAAGGTAGATACCCATCATTCACACAGCAAGACACTCAGAGCAAGTTCTCAGCTTTGACCTGATCTTCCATGATGTCATGCTGCCTTGTTATTTGATGCCTTGGATGCTCTGTTTCTCTGTTGGCGCTGCCCAACTTTGTCTCCGAAACCATCACACTCCTAGTGCTTTCATGGGCTACAGATCGCCCTCTCTGGGATGTGCCTTCCTCCAAGCCCTGGAGCACCGGGGGTGGGGGCTTCTGCGTAGCCCAGGGGTTCTCATGGCTGAAAGAGGGGTGTTTGGAGCATCCGTGCCATGCTCTTAGTGCCCTGGAAGGTCTTGCAGTCCTCTCATCATGGCATATGGTGAAGGGCCCCAGTCGATCTACTGGGGCTCTGTGACTCTGGTGGACACAGCAGCTAAGCGTGTCTCTTACTCTCCTTCACTCTAGCTGGTCAGCAGTTCCAAGAAGGCCTACCTGCAATGTCTTTGCCCACATCAGGTGCCATTCCTGCTGCAGTTGCTTCCTGAGGGAAGTGAACCATCTCCTCCTACCTTCTTCCGTCTCTGTCTTACCAAAGCGCTCTGATCTGTTCTCCTGTTTCCAGCAGAGTGCTGCTTGGAAGGTAGGGAAGTGAGGACTGGGATGTGACATGGAAGACACGCCTGGTGAATCTGATGGTGCCACTGGCCACTCTTGACGTCCTGACCTCAGGTAGGTGGTTGTCCGTGTCTGTGTTCTCCGTTCTCTGGAGGCACTCCGCAGCAAACTAATTCAACAGCTACCATTCATAGGTATTCGGTATCTTTGGATTAAACACCTCCACTCATCACTTGATGGGCAGAGGACAAACTTACCTATTTGGATCTTCTTGGTGGTGTTGTGTTCTCCAGGTACAAGTAAAAAGTAATGCCACTCCCTCAGGCCATGTGCTTTCTCTCAGGATGAACAATTGCGCTCATTTTTTCTTGTAAAAATGTGAAATCCCAGCGCTTAGTAGCTGTGGGAGAGACTAGCCAGTTGTGCATCAAACTGATTCACTTTTTCCACGGGGACCATGGCCAGACTACCTCTGCCAGCCTCCTTTGCCATAAGAATGAGTTCTGGTCAACCCAATGAAGATGGAAGTGATGTATGCCACTTCCAGAGGGAAGACTCAGGTCTTATGGGATGGCAGAGCCATTGGATATAAGAAGTCTGGGTCTCTAAGTGAACTCCCTCACTTCCCTCAGTCTGCATTGCACTGCAACAATAAACATGGAACTTATTGTGTTCAATGACTGAGAGTGGGGGTCTTGTTATGATAGCTGGTTTTATTGATTTAAATGAATATATCACTGTACCAGGTCTTCCTTTCATTTTGATTAAGGTGTTGGATGTTACCAGGATGGAATTAATAAAATGGAAGGAAAGAGGGGATATGGAAAGGAGAAGAAGGAAAGGAGGGAGGGAAAAAAAGACAAAATGAAGGAAGGAGAAGAGGGGGGAGGACTGGTGTTTAGATATGTCATTTTGATAAGAAAAAATACTTGCTGCAGTTATACCAGTCCCAACTCTGGATACATATCCTAGATCTTGTACATGCTCTGGCTTGTGGCTCACAGGTAGGGATACTCACCGTGTGACATATAAACACCAATAGGGACATATGGTCCTATTGTAGTCATTGAAATGTTTTCCAACCACCAAGCAATCATCCAGTTCTCAGTGAACAGTGTGCTACAAATTTAACTCAATACTGATACTCCCTGGAGATAGTGTTGGATCCCATGGGTTAAAGGCTCAGTCCCACTACAGACACCAACTGCAAGTCCATTTGTGCTCCTGACTGATGGATTGGCTATAAAACCAGAAGTTACCATGATCCCTTCCTCAGGTTTGATCCTTTGTTAGAGTGGCGCACAAAGCTCAGGGAAATATTTACTTAGGTTTACAGTTTTATTACAAAGGATATGATAGAAGCTATAATGAACAACCAGATGAACAGGTACATAGAGCAAGGTTTAGAAAGGTCCCAAGTGCAGGAGCTTCTGTCCCCAGGGAATTGAAGGGCACCACACATCTGGGCAGGTGGCTGTGTTCACCAACACAGAAGTTCATCAAATCTCATCATTCAGGAGTTTTTGCGGGTCTTGTCTGCAGCCTCCTATCTCCCCTTTCCCTTTCCAGAGGCTGGGTTGACTGAAAGTTCCAACCTTCTAATGATTGGATTTTTTTGGTGACCAGTCCCACCCTAAGGCGGTGACCTTATCTAGTGACCCCGTGTTAAGTCACTTCATGCTCAAAAAGGGCTCCTTATAAATAACAAAACATAGTCCTATCACTCAAGGCATCCCAAGGGTTTTAGGAGCTCTGTGTCAGGAACTGGGGAAAAAGACCAAATATACTTCTTAATATACCACAGGTCACCATTCCTAGAATATACTCCTCTGCCTTTTGAGCCCTTATTCTTCCTGGGAAGTATCATTCTCTCCTTATTCCTCTAAGAAAATATTTTCTCTGTCTTTTTTTATTCTTTCTTTCTTTATTTTTATTTAAATTCAACTTAGTTAACATATAGTGTATTATTAGTTTCAGGGGTAGAATTTAGTGATTCATCAGTTGCATGTAACACCCAGTTCTCCCCACCCACCTCCCCTTCAGCAACCCTCATTTTGCTTCCTAGAGTTCAGTGTCTCTTATGGTTTGCCTCCCTCTCTATTTTCATCTTATTTTATTTTTCCTTCTCTTCACCTATGTTCATCAGTTTTGTTTACTAAATTCCACATATGAGTGAAATCATATAGTATTTGTCTTTCACTTAGCATAATACCCTTTAGTTCCATTCACATTGTTGCAAATGGCAAAATTTCATTCTTATTTGATGGCTGAGTAATATTCCATTGTGTGTATATATACCACATCTTTATCCGTTCATTTGTCATTGGACATCTGGGCTCTTTCCGTGTTTTGGCTATTGTGGGCAATGCTGCCATAAACATTAGGGTGCATGTGCCCCTTTGAATCACTATGTTTGGATCCTTTGGGTAAATATCCAGTTGTGCAATTGCTGGGTCGTAGGGTAGCTCTATTTTTAACTTTTTGAGGAACCTCCATACTGTTTTCCAGAGTGGCTGCACCAGCTTGCATTCCCACCAGCAGTATAAGAGGGTTCCCCTTTCTCTGATCTTCACTAACATCTGTTGTTTCCTGACTTGTTAATTTTAGCCGTTCTGACTGGTGTGTGGTGGTATCTCATTGTGGTTTTGATTTGTATTTCCCTGATGCCAAGTGATGTGGAGCATTTTTTTCACGTGTCTGTTGGCCATTTGTGTGTCTTCTTTGGAGAAATGTCTGTTCATGTCTTCATCTTTTTTTTTAATATGATTTTTTTCTTTTCCTTAATGTCAACTCAAATCCTATTCACTTTATAATGTCTTCATAAATGATTTCGATACATATTGATCTTTCCCCATAGTCTCACATTTTGTCTATTCTTAATCATTTTTCAACTAGCAATATATTCTATCACTTGATATTATTTTTATTTCTGTGTATCTAGATTTCTGTGTGTCTAGATAGAAAGCTCCTTGAGGACTGAGACAGTATCTTGTTCTTTATTCATTGGCTTTTCAGGCACATAATGGATGCTGGAGATCTAATAGGTTTCCATAGTTATTACTAGGGGACAGACTTCCTATCTATCATGATTTTATGATGTTTTAATATATTTACATGTTGATGGAAATTAAAGAGTTTTTGTACTAGTGAAAGAATTCACTAGAAAATTCATGAATCATGGTCTTAGAGACAATTTCTATTATTTTAAGAGAGATATGGTATTGGGAGCACAACTTTCATTTTGTTACAATATTGACAATTCTATAGACTTGTGGGCTTTACACCTCATTAGAGACATTAATAGTGCCAAGAAGTGCCCAGAAGGCAGTCAGCTTTAGTTCAAATAAACAAATGATTAGAGATGACAACAGAAATTTAAACTAAACTCTTATGGATCTTTTCACTCCTCTGGACATTGTTCTCTGTTCTGGTACCTGAAACATACATGCATTCACTCAGCGCCATTCACTTCCACGGTTTCTCTTCAGCTCTGAACAACATTGTATTCTAATGGATATCAGTGGATACACACTGGTATGAGTTTCTGAAAACTGCCCACAAAATTATAAGAGTAACAAAGCAAAATTTCCTAGCTCCGTGGAAGCTGTTTAGGAATGAAGTAGGAGAAAAGCGAGACCACAAAAGGAGATAGGACCAGGAGCTGGGGGGTATCTGGGAAAAAGGAGTGGGGAGAGTAGGTTGAAGCCTTGCAGCCTAGCCAAAGAGCTCCGCGAGGGGGATAGGATTTCAGAAGCCTCTGACAATTCCACAGCTTTCTTTAACTTAAAAGCAGAAAACAATGTCTGGCCAAAAGTGCTATTTCAATTTAAATGTGTGAAGAGGAAGCATTATGTCCACATCATATTAATTTGGGCTGTGCTCTGTGAAGAACTGAAAGAGTTCCATTTTTTTTTTTCTTCTTACGCCCCTGAGTTTCTTAATCTATTTTTAGCTTTTGTCCTCTCAGCTCTGCCAGGAGCTGCCTTGAGACTCAGTCTATGGAAATGTGCCGGGCTCTGAACTGAGCTGTAAAGAATGAAGGTGAAGCTCTGAGCTGTTAGATTCATGGCTGGGGTTTTTACACACACATAAAATATGAATCTCAGTTGTATACAAAGCTGAACCCATCGTGCCAAAAGGATCCCAGTCAAGCAGTCCTGTAAAATGAAATCCTCTTGGACTAATTTAAGGAGACCTGAGTGATATAAATTGTGGCCTGCTCAAATGCAGGAAATAAAAAAAAAAAATTCCAACTTGAATACATGCTTCTCTCTTGGTGCAGTTGGCAGCCCCGGTGTATGAGCAATGGGAACAAAAAACAGACGGAGAAGTTAGATCCCGATTCGTTTTCCAAATAACTCTGCAGCTCCCTGTTTATACTGGTCTTGTGGGTCTAATGAAACCCTATTCAGTGAGAATTTAATACAGAGATAAACTTTTCAATAAATAAATGGCTCTGAGTTGGCTGAATGTAATGCCTTCCGGTGTGGTATAACCACTTCTCTGGAATTGGTATGCAGAGAAGGAAAATGCTCGTAAAACCATTCCTGGTAAAAGAATTAATTCACAGAGAACACTGAGCTGGAACCTCTGCCTATCAGACTAAGATTTCTCTATTTCATTCGATTTTTCACTAACCATCTTATAGGTCTTTTGTGAACTTACTAGGTACAGATGCTCAAGGTCCCTCTGACCTTCTTAAGCAAACACTTAAATGGCTATTAGAGCAATTAAATACAGTTGTATATAAAAAGGTTTCAATCCCTGTTTAGGAATTTCAGGCGGTAGAATAAGATGGTCTTCGAATAACAGGTGTAACCTTGAGGATGCGTTTCATTTGGAGCAACACCCAAGCTCTTACCTTTTGTAAGAAATTGGCTTGTTAGGATTGCAGGAAGGAAGTACATTGTCTTCAGCACACCTGAACAGGTTATCTACTCTTTTCCGTAGAATATAGAAAAGAATTTCTTTGGCTGCCACCGAGTTAAGTGTCTAGGGAAAGATACTTTCATCAAGTCATCAATGGAGCAATTTAAAAATATTTTTTCCATTTTAAAAGATTGAAACAAATATTTTTGAGCCTTAGTGTTCTGGGTGTTCATAATATTCTAGGTCATGATCCTTCACTCGGTAAGTCCATCAACGTACAGAGAAGACAGCATAGTCATGAATATCTTATCAAAAATTAGGTTTCCACCTTCTCATGGTACACATGAAAATCTTAGAAGACAAAATATGCTTTTTCCTTCAATTTCAAAAACGTAACAAAAACCTACAACTTTGTGCAAATTGCTGTGGCTCATTTCTCCCTATGTTGGGGAAATTACTTTTTTCCAACCTCATGTGATCATAAAAAGGGGAGAATGATTAATGTTGTAATCAATTGTGTAAGTGGTTCATAAGGATTAAAAGTGTAGGAGAAAGTAGACATTTTTTCAAGGAGCTGTGTTATGAAACACTGAGAAATGTATATAAATATAAGGCAAATAATTACTGAACACAAAAATAAACACTTGCTTATGATTCTTTTCCCTTAAGGAAACAATTTACCAAAAGAAAATGTGAATCTCCAACGTATGGAAAATGTGAATCACAGGGTAAGTTATAACATAAAGATTGCTGAGTAAGCCAAATAAGAATCTTCTGGAACTATTTGCTACTGAGGTATATGCTACAGAAATTCTAAAAGAGCGTAGTGAATACAGCCACTAAAATGGAGATTTTATACACACACACACACACACACACACATATACATTTTTTTTTACTTTGAAGGCCTCTCTTAAATGTTAAAAGTTCTGTTTTTTTTTTTCCTCTAGGGAGAGTTTCTGTTGTTTATAATCCCTGTAAGATAAAATTCCATTTCTTAATACACTTAATCAAAACTTAACTCTGGTGGTGATCATTTTTGTAAGGTCATTCTAATAGGACCTTTTGCAAAAATGATGGGCCTGAGCTCTGTTTGAAGTTCAGGCTCATCAGGCCTGGCAGATTGCTATAGCTTCGGGGCAAAGCCGGCCTTATTCTGGGGTGGAACTAGGTGCCCGCCGACCAGAGTGGTCAGAGGCCTACAAAAGTCTTACAACCCAGAGCCCTCTCCCGTCAACCTAATATTACTACAGAGTTTGAAATCCTGGTGTTAATGATTTCTTCTTACGCTGTATCCAGGGCTGGCAACAGATTTCATTTCACTTTCCTATGTTGGCAGTGGCCGCTGGGACTGCATTTTTTTTTTTTTTTTTAGATTTATTTATTTATTTGAGAGAACGAGAATGAGAGAGAGAGAGTACATGAGAGGGGGGAGGGTCAGAGGGAGAAGCAGGCTCCCCGTTGAAGCAGGGAGCCCGATGTGGGACTCGATCCCGGGACTCCGGGATCACGACCCGAGCCGAAGGCAGTCGCCCAACCCACTGAGACACCCAGGACTGCATCTTTAAGATTGCTCAACTGCTAAAAACATCATTGGAAAAGAGTAGTAAGACTGTTTAACAATGTCTGTCTTGGGTCAAAGCTAGATTGTATCTGACAATCTTGTGGGTTATTAATTTTACCATATAAAGCCCAAATACCTCCTGGAAGGGTACTCTACTATTTGGTTTATGGGATCCTTTTTATTTGGGTAAGTTTGTATATATGTATGTACACATGTGCACATACTTATATATACATCAATATACATACATACCTATATAATTATAGATGATGGGAATATATAAATTTATGTATTTATATTTTTACACAAATCATTAAGTATAGAGTGCTACAAATTTTTACAAAGTGGACATGCTAGCATAACTACTACTCAGATCAAGAATTAGAATATTTCTAATACCCCAAAAAGCCCATCCCCGTGTCCCTTCAGTCATTATGCGCGCCTTCCTCAATGATAGCAGTATCTTGAGTCCTACCACTGTAGGTTAGATTTGATAGTTTTGAAATTTAGACTCATGAAATCATAACGTATGTCTTCTTCTTTGTCTGGCTTCTTCAACTCAACCTTATGTTTGTGAGACTCACTCATGCTGTGGCACGTGGCAGCCGTTTGTTTTTACTGCTGTATCATATTCCATTTTATGAATATACCATAATGTATTATATTACTTATTACCGCTAACTAACATTGGGGTTGTTTCTAGTTTTGGGTGATTAACACTGCTGTGAACATTCTTACACGTGTCTCTTGTAGCATTTATGAAAACCTTTCTGTAGGGCATGTGCTTAAAAGTACAACTGCTTGGTCATAGGAGATGCATATATTCAGCTTTAATAAACACTGCTAAACAATTTTCTGAAGAATTTGTGTGAATTTATACTATCATCAGAAGTGTTTAAGACTTCTAGATACTGTACATCCTAGCCACCACTTTGGACTGCCATTTTGTAAGATGGTAGTCCTTCTAGTGTGTATGTAGTAGAATCTCACTGTGGCTTTAATTTGCATTTTTCTGGTGATTAATGATGGTGAGCATTGTTTTACATACTTATTAGCCCTTTGATATCCTTCTTTTGTGAAGTATTTCTTCGAGTCCATAGCCTGTTTTCTTTTGGGCTGATTATCTTTTCCACATTGATTACCAGCATTGAAAAATATATTCTAGATACCAGTCCCTTATGACATACATGTATTCAAAAATCTCCCAATATGTGCCTCCTTTTCACACCTTTATCGGTGTCTTTTGGAAAACAGAAGTACTTAATTTTAATGAAGTTCAATTTATCTATCTATGGTTATTTTATTGTTAATAATTTTTGTCCTGGGGCGCCTCGCTGGCTCAGTTGGTAGAGCATTATGACTCTTGATCTTGGGGTTGTGAATTCAAGCTCCACACTGAGTATAGAGATTACTTTCTGCCATTTCCAGGGTGACAAAAGTTTCTTTTTTAATTATACATGGGTTTTGCATTTTATTAAATGCATTTCTCCAACCACTGAGAAAATCATATGATTTGTCTTCTTTATTCTGATGATGTGATGAATTGTATTGATTTGTTTTCAGAAGTTTAGTCAGTATTACAGCCCCAAAATAAATTAAACTTGGTCAAGATGCATTTTCCTTTTGTATTTTTGGATTTTACTGTTAAATTATTCGTAGGGTATTTTACATCTACTTTTATAAAAGCTACTGGCCTATCCTATAATTGCATTTTTTTTCTTGTAAGGTTCTTGTCTACATTTGGTGTCAAGAAACCATAGAATAAGTTGCTAAGTATGTTTTGTTTTTCTTTCTCAGGAACTTATTGTTTTTAATATGTAATCAAAGTAATATTACATTTCCCTTTAATGCTCGGAAGAATTCAGCAAGCCATATGGTCCAGAAATTCTCTTTGTGGGTACAAAGTGAGATTTTTCCAGCATTTTACCTATCTTGGCTGAATTTCCAAATTTATTGGCATAGAGTTATTGCTGATATTCCTTTATTATTTTTAAATGTCTGTAAAGCCTGTAGAACCTATCATACATCTGCATTTTCATTCCCGATACAGGTAATTTATGCCTTTTGTTTTCCTTGATCAATCTCGCTAAAGGTTTATGAATTTTATTATTTTTTTTTACATTGTTTGATCTTGATTTTCCTCAAATGTACTTTTTCTTTCTATTTCAGTGACTTGTGCTCTTTTCTTCTTTAAGTAGATTTTTGTTTAATTTTCTCTTTTTTCTCCCAGCTCCCTGAGATTGATACTTAGATCAGGCATTTTTTCCCTTCTGTATGCATTTAAACACTTACTAAATTTCCCCCAAGCTTCACTCTAACTTCATTCCATAAAATTTGATTTTTTATGTTTTTGTTTTCATTCAGTTCAAAATATTTTTTAAATTTCCTTTAGGATTTCTCTTTTGGCCCATGGGTTAAATAGGAATAGATTGCCTAATTTACAAATGTTTGGGTTTTTTTTATTTTTTGTTTTTATTTCTTATTTAATTCCGCTGTTGTCAGAGAATACACCATGTATGATTTCAATACTTTGGAATTTTTGAGACTTACTTTATAGCTCAGCATATGGTCAATTTTGGTGAATGTTTAGTTTACGCTAGGAAACAACGTGTTTCATGCAGATGTTGGATGCAGGATTCTATTAATGTCAATTTGGTTAAGTTTGTTAATTGTGTTTTCAAATACTTTACTCCTTTAGTCATTTTTGGTCGCTTTTTACCTCAGTTACTAAAAGAAGTGTATTGCAATCTCCAAGTATGATTGTAGATTTATTAATTTTTTTCTTATATTTCCTCTACTTTTGCTCTGTTTCAATGGTATTTCCCTCACATCATTTCTCATGTTATGTATTGCCCTTTTATTCTTTTTTGATTAAATTAGATGATTTGTCTACTTTGTTAAGTTTTAAAAACTCAGGATTTTGATTTTTAATTAAAAATTAAAATTTTTCTATTATCTAACTTATTAATTCCAATTTTATTTTATTTTTTCCCTCTCTCTTTCTGTGTGTGTGTGTGGTTCATTTTGCTGTTCTTTTTCTAACTTCTTGAGCTGAGAATTTAATTAATTTTTTTTGTTCTTTCATTTATATTGATAAATATATTTAAAGTTAAAAACTTTTTTCATCACTGCTTAACATGGATCCCACAGATTCTAACTGCAGCATGCATTTTCACTTTCATCCAAGAGTTGTTTAATAGAAGTTTTTAAATTAACAGTTAGGAAGGCAACTTTCATGATTCTCTTAATTCCTAGTTTTGCTGCACTGTGATCAGATAGTGTTGATCATGATATTTCTAAATTATGAAACTTACTAATGTTTTGTTTGTGACCTCATATATAAACAGTGTCTGTGGGTGTTCACTTTAGAAGAAAGTGAATTCTTCATTACTAGTAGGGTAGACATTCTGATATATATGTTTATTATTTTATAGAATATGTATAGTTACTTATATCCATGTGGTCTACTTATTGGCTATATAACATTAGATTCTCTATAATCTTAATTCTTGTTTATTTAATTTGTCTTGTGCTGAGAGTAGTGTGTTAAAGCTTCCTATTATCTTATTTTTGTGTTCCTTACATCTAAATTTTTGCTTCATGTAATTGGCTAGTGTTATTTGCTGTAGATATTCATTATCCTTTTACCTACATTGTGAATCTTGCCCTTATAAAAAGGTGTCATTCCTTGTTATGTTTCAATGATATTGGTTCAAATTTTGCTTTGATATCCGTAATGCTATACTTGTTTTTCTGTTGTTTTTATTAGCTTCGTGTACCTTTGCCCATCTCTTTAATTTGAGCCTTTCAGAATCAATTGGTTTGGGGCATATCTTGTATATGTAGCAAATATTTGGGTTTTTATGAGCTAAATTAAAAATCTTCCTTTAATAGGTCAGTTAAGTTTATTTCATTTATGCCATATTATTTTATGTTATAATTATTGTGTATATTATGTTTCTTATGTTCCTTTCTCTATATGATAGTTTAAAAATTCTTTATAAATTTGTATAAATTTGTTGGTATATAGGGAAGTTTGTATTTTTGTTCCATTAGGTATCTTTGTACTTATATCTGTTTACTGTTTTTACTTCCTTTGATTTATGAGTTGCCTAATTTCAAATTTTTCAGAACATAAAATACAAAAGATAAAGCATGTACCTTGTAAGATATGGTTTATTATTTTTCCATCCTCAGTTTCAATTTTGTTTTAATCTTGTATCTGCACTTCATTACATTCAAATATCACCAGGCATCTTTTTTCTGAATTTCCCTAGTCATTTCTTGGACTGGGTATAGTTTATTTTCTAGATTCTTCCAAGAAGGGATAATGAGTTTAGAATTCCTTGAATTCCTGCATGTTTAAAACTATTTTTCTATAGCCTTGATACTCAGAGGACAGTGTGACTGGGTATACAGTCTTTGATTTAGACTTTCTTTAGTTGAGTGTTTTGAAAATACTGTTCCCTATTTACCTACTTTGTATATTATTTTACAAAAGTTTAATTACAGTTTAATTCTCTTATTCTTATAAATTGACTTATTTATTTATTTTTTTGGCCTGAAAATGCCGAGGACATTTTCTTTATCTTTAAAGTCTCACAGTTCCCTGGGATCAGTCTCAGAGGTGATCCTTGTGGTGACTCCCTTGTACCTTGTCGGCCCTTTCTTTAAAAGATTCAGATCCTCTTTTATTTATGGAAAGCTTTCTTGGATTAGAAATTTATTTATTTGAGAGACAGAGAATGAGGGGGGAGAGGCAGAGGAAGTGGGAGAGAGAGAATTTTAAGCAGGCTCCACACCTAGCGTGGAGCCCAACGTGAGGCTTGATGCCATGACCCTGAGATCATGACCTGAGCTGAAATCAAGAGTCGGAGCTCTGGGTGTTATATGCAACTGATAAATTTTTGAACACTACATCTGAAACTAATGATGTACTATACGTTGGCTAATTGAATTTAAATAATAAAAAAAAAGAATCAGGTGCTTAACTGACTGAGCCACCCAGGTGCCCCTCTTGGATTAGACCTTTAAATATTAATTTTAACCTCTTTTCTAAAACAACCTTTCTTCTGGGTCTCCAATTTTATGTCAATTTTGTCTTCTTTGTCTCTCTTCTCTTTCAGTCACATTCTCCTTAAATCTTTCAAAATTTTTTCATTTTCCTCATTTCCATTCTTGCCTTTAATGCTCCTTAATAGCTTTCAGGTTAGTTCCTTCTTCCTCAATTAAGTTTTCACTTAGTGTTTTTTCCTGAAATGATTTTGTCTTTTTCTTCTGTATTTTTTTCTCAGCTCACTTGACTCTCATTTCATCTCTGCCCTTTGTGTGTGTGCGTTTCCATGTCTGTTCTAAGTTTTAAAATTGCCCATGCAGAGTTTTCCCCCCATCTCCCCAAATACTGGCTTATGATATTTTAATTCAGTTTGAAGGATTGTGTTTCCTTTTTTGTCACCTTTTCTTGTTGTTTTGTTTTGTCTTTAGAGGTGTGGAGGTTTTCATTAGCTGAATTATTCTCCTTTTATGTTTTATTTTTAGAGTAATTTTCAATGGTTGAGAGCTGTTTCTTAATGTTTCTGTGGAGATGGCGGGTAGTTTGGGGTATTTTATAGCATTCGTACTTTAAGACCATCCTCTTCCATTAGTGCAGTGAAATATAGCTCCTTATCGATAGCCTTTGCCTTATGGAGCTTTGTTTCATTGGGAAGGATGGTGTGTCCTTCAGTGTTAATTTGCTTGATTTCTTTTGTCCTGTGAAATCTTTTGTTTCCTCCTCTTGCTTTTTCCCTCTATCAGGAACACTTCATAGGGCTTCCCTCCTTTCTTTTTATTCTCTTTTTAGGCAAAGTGTTATTATTTCAACATTGTCTCACACCAACTTTTTGAGTCCTCTCCCTGTAGTTAGTAAGCTTATTTTTTGAGTATAATTTTCTATTGTTTTCACACCTAGCGAGGGTTTTCTCTTCATGAAGGTTGATTTACATTCATCTCAGGTCTGATGACATTTCCATTCTTCTCACCTCTGTAATGTTTTGGTTGTTTTGTTTTGTTTTGAGTTGCATTTGCTCTTAGGGAAGGCTTGTAGCAGCAGTTTGAGAGATAACTCGTTGGATTTGGTGTGCATTTTCCTCGTTACAAGAGCCTTGAATTTGGAATTTTCTGTGTGCTGTAATTATACTAATTTCATGAGATTATGTAGTTCTATTTTTTATTATTGTAATTAATTTTCTTTTGGAGGATATAGTTAGAGATTCAAATTGATGCCACATCCATTACCTTGGCTACCTGGAAATCTGGCTGCTGTTTTTCTAGCACTTTAGAGATACCAATCTATTTTCTTCTGGCTTCCATAATTCATTTATAAAAGTCAACTTTGAATCTCATTGATCCTTTGAAGATAATGTGTCTTTATTTTTCTGGATGCATTTAAATTTTTTTCTTTGCTTTTTCTTTTAGAAGTTTCACTCTTGCTGAAATGTGGTTTTCTTTGTCTTTATCTTGCTTGGGATTTGTAGAAATTCTTGAACCGCCTTTTGTCAGTTCAAAATTTTTTGGTCAGTATCTCTTCTTGTATTACCTCTTTTCTCCAATTAAATACTATTTATTTGAATTTTGTACCATACTCCAGATTTTGTACCATACTCCAGATTTCTCTGTTCTTCGCTTCTGAATTTTACATCCGTTTTTTCTTTTTGTGTTTTATCTGGATATTTTCAGTTGATATATGTTTCAGTTCACTAATCCTTTCTTTTGCTGTGCTTAAATATTGTTTCACCCATCTAGGAGGTATTAGTTTTAGTTAAATTTGACTTTTTAGCTTCAGAATTTTTATCTGTTCTTTCTTCGTAGACTTCATCTTGTCATCTATTTGGTTAACTTTATGGAAAGTAACTGTCTTCCAGTCTATGCCTATAAAATCTATATTATCTGCATGTTTCATTCTTTTTTATAATAGCTTTATTGAGATACAATTCACATACAATAAAATTCATGTTTTTAGAGTATGCAATTCAATGGCTTTTTAATAAATTAAAAAGTTTGTGCAAATATGGCTGCTATCTAAATCTAGTACATTTTTATCACCCCAAGAGGAACCCTGTGTCCATTAGAAGGTATCTCCCATTCTTTCTCCCACCAAGCCCCTGGCAAGTGCTAATCCAACTTCTGTCTCCATGGACTTGCCTATTCTAGACATTTCATGTAAAAGGAATCCTACAATACATAGCCTTTTGTGACTGGCTTCTTTCATTTAACATAATGGTTCCAAGCCTCATCCATGTATTAGCATGTGTCTGTATTTTATTGTTTTTTATGGCCAAATAATATTTCATTGTATGGATATAGCACATTTTATATGTACATTCATTACTTAATGGACATTTAGGTTGTTTCTACTTTTTGGCTACTATGAATAAAAGTGCTATGAACATTTATGTACACATTTCTGTGTAGATATGTATTTTCATTTCTTTTGGGTATATATCTAGAAGTGGAATTGCCTATCATAGGGTAACTCTACATTTAACTTTTGAGAAACTGTCCCCAATTTTTTCCCCCAAATCATTGCACCATATACATTCCCAACATCAAAGTATGAGGGTTACAACTTCTCCACATCTTTACCAACATTTGTACAGATCAGTCTTTGTATTATAGCCGTACTTGTGGATATGAAGTAGTATCTCCCTGTGATTTTGATTTGCATTTCCTGGATTACTAATGATGTTAAGCATGTTTTCATATGCTTTCTGTTCATTTCTATGTATTATATGGAGGGATGTCTATTGAAATCATTTGTCAATTATTTAATGAGAAGCCTAGGTCATCTTTTGTGTATTCATGAACTACTTGGATAAAGTCCTTTGGAAAATATCCAAAAATATGCCCAAACTCCTGGCCATGTCACATCCAGTGATTCCTCTATTATCAGCATCCCTGAGGTTGCAGCCATTTATCTTCACATCTTATGGTCTTCTTAGTCTTCCCATCAGACTGACTGGACACAGAGTCCTTGGGGATAGTTTCCAAGAGCAGAAGGAAGAGGAAGAGTCAAAAGTTGATTTGCAGTGGGGTGACCAGAAGATGTGAGCAGGAGGAGCTAGAAGATGGACCTTTGCATTTCCACGTCCTGGTCCTTTTAGGAGACCCTGTAGTTGGCAGGAGGGAGGCAAGAATGGGGAGGTGATGTGGATGCAGGCCCAGATAATTTATAGTTAATGTCATCAGTTGTAATTTTTCATACTGATGTACTTAAATATACCATTTTTCTATTTGTTTTATATTTGTTTCATCTCCTCTTAGTTACGCTACGTAACATTTCTTACAGTATACTTCCATTTCTCCTTCTCACCCTCTCATCCTTGGTGTTATTTTAATCATTCACTTCATTTCTACATATGGTACAGACCCATGAATATGCTGCCTTATGTGGTCACTGACCTTTAATGAAAATTTTAAAGTTACCAAAATTTTTTTTTAAATCTTTTGTGTGCAATACCTATTTGCCATTTCCACAACAGTTCTTTCCTTTTGGAGATCGAAGGTCCCATCTGGTATCTTTCTTCCTTTATAAAGAATGCCTTTCAACATATCTGTTAGCATAGGTCATGGAAACATAATTATCATCTGGTCTTTTTGATATGACATCTTATATCCTGAGTCAGATATATTTCGTTAGGCTGCCATGGTGAACAGGCCAGGAGATACAACAGTGCATTGAAAATGTAGGCTTCAGCAGGTAAACACCACAGAGGCCAGCAGTAGAAAATATACTTGCTGAATCCAACGGTTAATATATTTTCACTTTTTGAAAGTCAGACAAATAAGAGAAGGTCAAGTGATAAAGGTTGACAGTGATAAATGATCATAAGGGGTATATTAAAATGTATTTTTGTTTCTCTGCTTTCTCCTTAAACTCTGATTGTAGACCCCATATTAGCATATTGAAGTATCCCAAATCAAAGATTATCACAAAAGTTAAAATTCAATGTGTAGCATAATATCTAGTGTAATGTAGATGTTTAATAAATATTTGATGATGGGATACATGAACAAATGGGTCAAAATTGTAGATTCTAGTAGACCCTGAAGGAGAGGCTCCTTTCCTTTACATAATGAAATGCCTTTTTGTCTGTAGTTAAGGGAGAGAGAAGGGGGAGATTGGGGTGGTGGACACACAATGGGTAATAGATTCTAAAAGAAAATGAAGAGTTATTTCTCTCTAATGCCCTGTGTTATCAACCTTATCATTCATTTTGGAAAATTTGGTGATGCAATTGATTTCTCAGAAATCAACTATTCATAGAGCAATAAACTCACCTTTAAGAAGTCAACTAACAAAACCTTAGTTGCGTATAATAAGGTTGGGGTAGAGAAGAGGATAGACTCAAATTTAGCAGCTTAAACAGATTTCCCACTATTGAATCTGACTGCAAAAAATTTGCCCTTTTTGAAAAGGTATCCTAAAAGAATAACGATGTAAAGAACTCATAGTTGACAAGAAAACTTCCTATACAGGATAATGGTAGTGTTTTCTTGTTTTTTTTTTTTTTTTTTTTCTATTTCTGAGGGTTTCTTATTAGATTAGCTTACTTAAGGCAATGCTTTCTAGAGCCTGGTTCTTCTTTGCAAAGAATAGATGGTGTGCAATTCCTCAAGAACCAAAAGAAAGAGTAGCCTTACATGAAAACGTAAGTGGACCCTGAAACAAAACTTCACATTTCAGACAACATTATAGCCACCAACTTGTATGCCCTCACCATAAGTATTGTGACTCTTGAAGGACACAAAATTTCATTCTTTTACCAAAATCTAGAAATTGCAGCTGAGGATCTTAAGAGAACCACTACTTACTTACCTGTTCAATCTCATCCACAAGTCAAAGTCGGAAGCATCCTTGTTTGTTCGTGTGTGTAATCATAAGCACATAATTAACTGGGCTGCTTTCCTGGCTGGTGGTAGAGTTGTTTTCTGGAAAATTGGAAAAATCTCTTTTTGTTTCGATCTAAATACTATCACAGAAGGGAGGTCCTTAAAGACCATCATGTGGGAAGTTGAGCTTTGACTATCTTGTTCAAGGTCATAAAACCAGCTAAATTTTTCTGCTATTCTTTGGGGGAATTTTTTCAATTAAATTATGATAGTTACTTTCCTACTAATGTAAAATGACTTTAAAGTTTTTTAAAACTTAATAATCATAACATTGGCAAAATTATTTTTGAAGATGAAACAAAGAGGCCACTTGAACTGAGAGGCATTAGGATGTTTATAAAGTTACAACAATTCCAACAACGTAATGCTGATAAACCTATCAATGGAATAGAAAAGAAGGTCCAGAAACATTTAGTATATGGGAAAGCTAGCATTTCAAATAAGTGTAGACATTTCAATAACTTGATTATTTGTGTTAAAGTAATTGGAAAAACTAGGAAACTCAATTGCCTATATCAAATAATATACCACATTGAATTACAGATTTATTAAGAGTTGAATAACAAAATAAAAATTATTAAAAAATAAAATACAGGTGAAAATTTAAATAACTGAAAAGCAGGGATGGCTTCCTTAAGAATAACTACAAAAGAGAACTAAGTGGAAAAATGGTAGATTTAATTTTATTAAAAAAACTTTCTACATAAAAACACCTATACATTTAAAATTAAAAGAACTAGTTTGTAAAATTTGTATAATTTTGTAAAATAGAAAGTTTTTATAACTTCATAGAGAAGAAGCTATAAATGAATAGGAAAAATAAGCAAAAATAAATGAGACTCACACAGCAATCCACAAAAGAACTGAAACAATCAATATAGGTATTTTAAAAAATTTATGATCACTAATTATCAAACCAGAGTAAATTAAAAATGAAAAACAACAACATCATTTTTATCTGTGAAATTAGTGAAGATTTAAAAATATAATAATAATTTCTGTTTTTTGGTAAGGGTGCAAAAAAATTGGTACCCTCATAATTTGAACAGAAGACAGGACAATTAAACAAGATAAAACAGGATAATTAAATTATGATGGTACAGACTATGAAATTTTATGTAAGTATTAAAATACATGCTTTAGCAGAATATTTGATGAAATGAGCAAATAGTCATATTCTATTGCTAAGTGACGTGTGTAGAATCACTTTAAGAATTTTATCTGATGCTGTAACTGTATTTATGGTTCTGAAGGATATATACCAGTGATAGGTTTTCTTAATAAGTTGCTATATTTTCCAAATTTAGATAATTAGCATTTATGTCTTCTAGAATCGGAAATAGTTATTAACAACAGAAAAAGTCTGGAGGCATATGTAGCAAAAATGTAACAATTATTACATCTAAATGGTGATAAAAATAATTTTATCTTTTTATTTTATATTTTCCAAACTTTGTGTAATTAATATTTGATTTTTATAATGACATAAAACCCTTTATGATCCAAATTATTGGTGTATATGTGTGTACAGAAGAGAATTGTAAATACATATACCAAAAATATCAGCTTTGATGGCTTCTGGGTAGTGAGATTTTGATGGTTTTAATTTTCTTCCTTATACTTTCTGATATTTTCTATTTTATATATTTTACAAATGTATTGTATAAGAACAAAAATCGAAGTACATAAGTGTCCATGCTGTGTTGTATTTAAATATTGCATAACATTTCTATAGTAGAGTTAGGTTTTTTGTGCTTACACATGCTGTAACAGGAAGCATAGTTTCTCTGTGTGAAGGTAGTATTTATGTATTTAAATTACTAGCAAATTAAAGCACAATCTAACAGCTTGCAATTCTTGCTGAAATGGAGATGTGGAGGCCTGATATAAAACAGGAAACATTATGATTGCCGAACAGTTAATCACATGGGGTCCCAGTGACAAGGGAACTTACTTCGAACTGATTTTGCTCTTTCTGCTTCTTTTTTGGTGGCTGGAAAAAGAGGAGGAAGGACAGGAGCAGAAATGTCAAAAAGAATGGATAGGTGGTCATGCTTTTATTTAGCTTTATTAAATGAGTGGGGACGAGTTGGTGGCTGACATACATCAAAATAGCACACAAATAATTGAGGAAACAAAAACCAGCTGAAAGTTGAGAAGACGCTGCCAGGAGGTCATTTAACCTCAATCTGGACTGAAATCCAAGAACAGTGTTAGGAGGAATTTTGACATAATATAAAAATTTGTAAAAACTGACCTTTTCAACGTTTTGTATAGAGCAAGGTTAGAGTAAATAGAGATTGATAACTTTTGAAGACTAATTCAAAAAAAAAAATCTAATGATACTGAGGCATTGGGTTTCTTGGTTAATTTGCTTGGTGGCAGCATTAAAATTTTCCTTTACCTTTTTTTTTATTGTGGTAAAATATATATAACATATAAGATTTGCCATTTTAACCATTTTTAAGTGGTCATTTCGGTGGTATTAATTACATTCACAATGTTGTGCAACCATCATGACCATCTCCAAAATTTTTTTATCAGGTTGGACAGAAATTCCATACCATTAAAAAATAACTCACAATCACCCATCCTCCCCCGCCCCCTGTGTTACTTTTGCAATCAGGAAATATGAGTCCTCCAACTTTCTTTTTCTTTCTCCATATTATTTTAGTTATTCAAAGCCCCTTGCTTTTCCATATGAATTTGAAGATTGGCTTTTTTCCATTTCTGTAAAAAGCTGTTGGAATTTTGATAGGGATTGCATTCAATCTGTAAGTCACTTTGATTGTATTAGCAACTTTGCAATATGGAGTCTTCCTATCCATGAGCACAGGAGATCTGTCCATTTATTTACATCTTCTTAAGTTTCGTTTGGTAATGTTATTTTGGATATGACACCCAAAGCACAAGGGACAAAATCAGAAATAAACAAGTGGGACTAAATCAAATTAAAAATCTGCACAGCAAAAGAAATCATCAGCAAAGTAAAAACCTACAGAAGGAGGAAAAATATTTGCAAACTCTATATCTGATAAGAGCTTAATATCTAAAATACATTAAGTACTCATAGAACTCAATAATAAAAACAAAACAAATAACCCAATTTAAAAAAATGGGCAAAAGACCAGAACAGACATTTCTCCGAAGAAGATATACAAAAAGCCAACAGATCCATGAAAAGATGCTCATTATCACTAATCATCAAGGAAATGCAAATCAAAACCACAGTGAGATATCACCTCACTGTTGCAATGACTATCATCAAAAAGACAAGAGATAACAAATGCTGGCATAGAAGTGGAGAAAAAGGAGCTCTTGTGCATTGTGAGGGGCCACGTACATTGGTATAGCTTCTATGAAAAACAGTATACAGGGTCTTCAAAAAATTAAAAATTGAACTACCATACAGTCCAGCAGTTCTACTTCTGGGAATATATCCAAAGGAAACAGGCCCCCTAACTCTGAAAGATATCTGAACCTCCATGTTCATAGCAGCAGTATTCACAGTAGCCAAGAGATGGAAATAGCCTATGTGTCCATTGATGGGTGCATAAAGGGGTTGTGGTGTATATATAGTCAGTAGAAAATTATTTAGCCATAAAAAATAAGAAAATCCTACCATTGGTGATAGCATGGATGGACCTCAAAGGCATAATTATGCTAAGTGAAATAAGTCAGAGAAGGACAAATACTGTATGGCCTCATTTATATGTAGAATCTAAAAGCTAACAGACACACCTACAAACCAAACTCATAGAAAAAGAGATCAGACTTGTTTTTACCAGAGGGGGTGGGTGGGTGGGGAGAATTGAAAGAAGGTGATCAAAAGATGTAAACTTCCCATTGTAACATCAGTCAGTATGAGGGATGGAATGTACAGCAGGAAGATTACAGCCAACACTGCTCTATGGTACCTGGGAAGTTAAGAGAATAAATCCTAAGAGTTCTCATCACAAGGAGAAAATTTTTGTCCATCTTTCCTTCTTTTTTCTTTATATTGTACTTACAGGAAAAGATGGATGTTAGCTGAACCTATTGTGGTCATCATTTTAAAATATATGTAAATCAAATCATCTTGTACACCTTAAGTTTATACAGAGATGTAAGTCAATTATTTCTCAATAAAACTGGATTTTTTTTAATGAGAAAAAAATGAGGGAAATTGAGTGGAAAAGCTGACTACTTTCTGCATCGGACAAGCAGCCTGTGTTAGAGGAAGCTAGCCATTCAGACACGAAGAATTCAAGTCTCTGGAGAGCTTATAAACTCACACTCATAACATGGTAATAAAAGGTGTCCCTGCTTTAATATAGAGAGTACAGCAAGCCTAATTACATCTTTCTTGGATTTCTGAGGACATGGAAATTTCTCAGTGAGATAATTCTGAACATGAGTTAAGTTATGGGACAATTTGGTAAATGGTAAGTGGAGAAAGTTCAGAAGATTAGGTAGATCATGTAGAGGCTTCAAACATTGCTTTGGATGTTTGGCATTTTCAAGAGGCAAAATAGCTGATGTTATCTTGCTAATTTTTTTTTTCTTCTCAAAAGAAGTAGTAAGCTATTTTAGATTTCATTTGAATTTATCAGGATTTTCTGTAAATGCTTCAGATTAAAACAAGACACAATAAAACTCTGAGGCAAACCTTGATGTGACTCTAATGTGTAAGTCAGGATTTCCTGGAACAGGCTCGAGATGGTTGGACCAAGCCTGTGTGGCCTCTCCCTGAAGACACGTTGAAGGACCTTCATCAGGCATCCCCAGACAGCCTTCCTGAATTCTCAGAGGTGGCGAGGACTCTTCCACCCAAATGGCGTCTTCAATCCAAGTGAGTCTGAGGGGTTTTACTGCTTCAGAATATTTTGGCCGCCAAACTCTTGAGATGTTCCTGAGTCTACTTGGGAAATTTTAAAATTTCCTGGAAATACCTGATAAAATGATATGGACTTTAAATTTTAACACTTAGACTAGGACTTAAGATATTTGGGAGGCATTGCTGGATTGATTCACCGATTTCCCCCACGGTCTTTATTTGTCCCTCTTCCTCTCATACAGACTTTTTGCAGAGATGTCCTTTTCCTTTTCAAGGAAAAAAAAAAAGGCCTGAATTCTCTTCTACTTTCCTCTGGTTGGTTTCTTAACGTGTTTGAGGCCCTGATGACTGGAAAGTGGAGGGCTTCAAAGTCTGTATCTTAAAATTTATAGCGTAGCTGCTTGGATTTTATAATAATATAGGAATGATGTGGGAGTTGATGGTGTAAAACAAATTATAGAGTTGTAGCCAAGGATTTATGAAAACCCTGGTGCGGTGTAGAAAGATCACATTTCTCACAAAGTAGGTGTCAGTTTCTCAACTAAGCCTTCTTGGGCATAAAAAAAAAAGAGGCATAAGAGGTTTATGATTATTATTATTATCATCATTTGTAGTATTAATAAGGAAATGCTACTATACTAACATGTAGCTGCATTTCCTGAGTAGCTTTATAATATTTTGTTAGGTGTCCTTCAAAATAATCTTCAGAGGTAGATCATTAAGGCCCACTTTCAGATACTAAAAGAGAGACAATAAAGTAAATGAGTTTAGAGGCAAACAGTGACCAGGTCTTGTATCTGCTGGACCCCACACAGAGGGCACCCAAGACATGACTCTTAGATGGTTCATCAGGCCAGCTTTTTAATTTTTTTTAATAGGAAAAGATTTAAAAAATAAGGACATAGCCTTGGTTCTGGACTCAGGGAGCTACGTCTTAGAGAAGTCTATTCTGTAGAGTCCTGGGCAATAGTGACTATCTGTCTCCATCTCAACCCTAGGAAGACTATTCCACACAGTCATTCTGATGGGCAGAAACTATTTTTACAATTTGGTCCAATTGCATTGGTCCAGGAGAGGGCACTAGATTCTGGGCTGTCTGGTTATAGTTTGGCCAGCCATGTGTTTTCCTGTGTGGCCTGGCTTTAAAAAAAAATGTAGCAGTCTCATAAAATTTCTCTTCACAAGCATTTGCAATTAGGAAACCAGAAGGAAGAGGGAGGTAGTGGTGCGGCCAGAGGATGAATGGAGGTATTGAGAGATGTGAGAGAGAAGTAGGTCTAAAAAAATGGGGAACAGGTTTAAACTCAACGTATACAGCAGCAAACATGAGTAAGCATAGAGAACAGGGTGGAAGGACAGAGAGAAGAGGCACGTCAAGATGGAGAGCCCATGGGTGGTGCCAGAGCACATGCCCGCTTGCCTCCTAAAAGCATCTCAGCTTCCTGTTGTGATTCCTGTGGGTAGGATGGCAAGGTCTCTGTTTCTATGAGGTCTCTGCATCTTTTTCTTTTTTTAAAGATTTTTTTTTTTTTTTTTTTTTTTGACAGAGAGAGATGCAGCGAGAGAGGGAACACAAGCAGGGGGAGTGGGAGAGGGAGAAACAGGCGCTGAGCAGGGAGCCCGACACTGGGCTCGATTCCAGGACCCTGGGATCATGACTTGAGCCGAAGGCAGATGCTTAATGACTGAGCCACCCAGGCGCCCCGAGGTCTCTGCATCTTTACATAAAAACCCCCAACCCATCATTTTGGGAGGCAGTTTGAGTGCATCTGTCTTGCTTAGAAATGCAAATAACCCTTACCATAATCCCCAGAAGGTACCATTTGAAACACAGGAGCCCAATGCATGGTTTTGGTTTTCCGAGGAGGTATAACAACACTGAAATACACACTGCTCTCTGTCCTCTTGATCAGGGGTACTGTGAAACACAGCTTTATGGTTCGGAGTGCTTCTTGCTGTCAGCTTATAGGAAAGGGTTATGGGAAATATGAAAAAGAATGCCTTTTTTTCTTTTATTGAGGTATAATTGACACAATGTTATATTAGTTTCAGGTGTACAATAGGTATTCAACACTTATATACGTCATAACAAAGTAATCACCACAATAATAGTTACCATCCATCACCATACAAAAGTATTATGACATCACTGACTATATTTTATGATGTACTTTACGTCCCTGTGACTTATTTACTGTATAACTGGAAAGTTGTGCCTCTTGACACCTTTCACCTATTTCGTCCATTCCCCCACTCGTCTCCCCTCTTGCAGCCACCTGTTTGTCCTCCATATCTGAGTCAGCTTCCATTTCGTTTTTTAGATTCTGCAGATAAGTGAAATCATGGCATTTGTCTTTCCTTGTCTGACTTGTTTCACTTAACATAATACTATCTAGGTCCATCGATGTTGTCACAAATGGCAAGCTTTCATTCTTTTTTTTAATGGCTGAGTAATATTCCGTTACGTATATATACCGTGTCTTCTTTATCCATCCGATGGACACTTAGGTTGCTTACGTATCTTGGCAATTGTAAATAAGGCCGCAGTGAGTATGGGGGTGCACATATCTTTTCAACTTAGTGTTTTCATATGAAAAGGAAAGTCTTTTTCCTATGACGCAGCTGCCTACTTCCTTCTCACTGTGCTACTCAGCAGTGCCTGGGGGAGAAGGTGCTGATGAAGACTATGAATGAAGTTAGACAGAAGGATGATTTTTATGGTTGTTGGGATGTGACATAGAGGCTCCTATTGGGCCATATGGTTCTGGAGTTCATGGATCTCAGTGTCTCATCCTACCTCCTCACCTATAGAGAAAGACAATGGAGTTCCAAAGGACTGTTGATAATCAGGGCCAGTGCAGGAAACCGAAACCAGCTCTCTGCCTCCCGGTCCAGTGTTCTTTCCTTCTTATCTAGGAACTGACTTTGTTCCTTGGATGTCTTTCTCTGGCAGTTATCCTGCAGGCTCACCAACAGACTGGAGATGGACTGCATGGGTCTCGGAGTTCATTAGGGAATTAGGTACCTGCTTCTTTGCTTCCTGGTAATCTGTCCAGATTTCAGCCTTTAAAACTTTTTAAATCTTAGAAATTGGTGCTCATCAACCTGAAGGCCTCGACAGAGTATAACCTTCTCACTCAAGAGAAGTATGTTGTCTTGTACTTAAACCTTTTCCAGAATTATGAAGTTGGAAAAGAGTAACTTCAGGTAGAAATAACCAAGGCCATGGGTTAGACTTCTAGACTGTAAGCTAGGCACTTTGAATGAAGTCGCAATGAAGCTTTATGCTTCCCATCTTTATTTCTTTGCCTTGTATATGCCACAAAGCTGTTTTCTTGGAGATTGGCTGAATTTTAATTGACTTGTCACCTGTAGTGTATTTTTCCCATTGAGCAAAAAGCCTGTAAATTCAGCTTGGAGGATTTGCCTGAGGCAAGGTGTCATAACCGTTCACAAATCACCACTTGTATCCTGTTTACACCACCTTTGCCCCGCATGAGCCTGCGTAACGGATCTCATTTGCCTTTTGCACGAAGGGAGAACTGGGCCCTGTAAAATGGCGGTTGCATCACTGCAGACATCATCATGCTGTGCTTTGGGAAATGATGAAACAACGGGTCCACTACACTGAACAGAATTTGAACAAAGCGTGTTAGAGTCAAAGGGAGTGAGACAAAGCCACGGCATACTGACTACCGTTTATTGAGTGTCTACTGTGTGCCAAGCACCCTCACCATTAATATTTTACTTCATCCCCACGATTATCCTACGAGACAACTTGTGCTGTCTACATTTTACGGATAAGGAGACTGAGGATCACAGAGGTGGAGATCACATATCTGGGAAGTGGCAGAAGTTCCATTTAAATTCAGGTCTATTGGGGCACCTGGGTGGCTCAGTCAGTTAAGCGTCTGCCTTCGGCTCAGGTCATTATCCCGGTCCTGAGATTGAGTCCCGCATCGGGCTCCCTGCTCAAAGGGGAGCCTGCTTCTCCTTCTGCCTGCCGCTCTGCCTGGTTGCTCAATCTCTCTCTCTGATAAATAAATGAAATCTTTAAAATAAAAGAATCTCTAAAAAAATAAAAATAAAAAGTTAATTAAAAAAATAAATTCAGGTCTATCTTCTCTAAAGCCCATGAATGCTCCTATCCTGCCTTTCACATGACTGAGACATGCTGGCTGTCACAGCAACTTGGAATTTTACCTGACCCACTAAGGTAGATTATAATATATATAAAGACAAATGCTTCACAGACGGACTGAACACAGCTGTCCATGGCTCAATCAATGAACAAACCCTTACTGATACAAACTATATGCATGACACTGGGCGGCACACTAGCAGGTTCCAAGAAGGGGAAGAAACAGGCTTTGTCCTCAAGGACTGTCTAATGCAGTTGGGGCAATAAGATGTGTGCATCGAGGGTCACTAACAACACGGGGCTTATATGATAATAGCTGACAAGAAATACCTTAAGGGTAGGAAAGAATAATGAGAAGATGTAAGGTCATCCTTTCCCCCCAGGAGAACAGAGACTTGCAGTACCAACTATGCCAGAAGAATCTTTATGGAACTGGCTAATTTCATTTGAACTGGACATGATTTCTGGGCTGCTGCGTGGCTGACCCCATTCTGGCTCTAAAGTTAGACTTTTTATGAGAAACAGCCAAGCAGTAAGACAGTAGAAAGCACATCTGCTCTGTCACGGGGTTCTGTAGATGGACACAGGACCCTTGTCTCAAGTGTAACATCATCCCTCTGGACCTACCCTTGTTGGAGACTGAAATGTGTGCAGCATATGATTAGTAGCTGGGAGAGTTTGGGATGACACACTCTTGCAAGCAAGAGAGTATTGTCCTGATGTATTTTTTCAATTCCATGAACTCCAGAAAAATACCTTTGAAGCTTAAGGAAAAGCTATGTGCAATTTTCTACCCTGTCACCTTTTTAGGCAGTCTTGATGGGTTAGTAAAGTGGCATTTGAACTGAGTCATCATAAATCTCTAGCAATTAGTCAGTCATGTCCAGTAATCTTTGTCTAGCATCTCCTCATGAGATGGCCCATTGAGAAAGAGAGAAGGGCACCATCAAACAGTGGCGGCTGTTTGCTTCTTCTCTTTTGTGTCCTAAATATGTCCCCTCAGCATGCCAGGCTGACACGCCTTGGCCCCACTGTCAGGCTTGTTTGTAAAAGCTACCAAATCCTTGTTTTACATGCTCCGCGTAGTCTTCCCATGTCTGGCTGTATACTGCGATGTCATCAATCAATGCCACACTGAATTCACCCAACTTCGTCAGCACCGTGTTTACCTTCATCTGAAATGTTACTGGTGTGTTCCTCCTGCTGAAAAGGGAGCCCCCAGAGCACATCTAAACATGAGTCACCACCAAGGCTACCAGGGCAGTGATATTCCCCACAATGACAAGGGCTCTTCATTGCTACGTTCAGATTGTTCAAAGACATTCCTACCTTTGTGACCATATCTTGCTTTTCGTTCTAGGCGTAACTCAGGGGAGCACCACGGAAGCTCCCATGCTTCTAGCATGGAAGCCTTGTTACTTTGGTTAAAACTCCAGCCACGCCAAAGAGTCAGAATGTCTGTAGCGATCATCACTGGAGTCACAATAGACTCCAGCACCAAAGAAAACCATGGTAAAACAGTGGTCTCTTTCCTTCAGAGGAGAGGAGAGTGTTGCAATGTTAGCTAGGAGGAGAGAGTGCATAGTTGGATGTGGACATCTTGCCTTCATCCAAGCGTGGGAACTCTGAGCTTATTACTGACTTCTGTCTCCAAAAGGTGGCACAAAGGACACATTTTATTGTGTATTCCTGCAAGGGCTGATTCCAGTCTTCAAGCTGTCCAGGACCAGTAACTAAATTATTTAGAGGAAGTGTTTGTGAGGATGGCCAAGATGCTAATTCAGTTGACATTGTTACTTCTGTGGGAAATTCTGATGGAGAAAGGAAGTTTTTAATATACATATGAGCTGCTTCTGATCCACCATCTTTTCTTTCCTCCCCCTTTCTAAAGTCATTAAAGAGAGAGGAAGGTCTTTTTATTTACTTTCCCATCTTCCACAAGATATTCGACAAAGGAGGTTGCTCGGAAGTCCAGTGTAGAATCTTAAGGTCTATCAAAGTGTTAGTGTGGTCACCCTTCCCTTCCTCTTTCCTAGATACATTATTCCATGGAACTACCCTCTGCTTCTTAGTGCTCTTGATCCTTTAAGCAGTCCCTTAAAAGTAAACCCAGAAATTACCTATTCTTTTTTCTCTTCGGCACTCTTTATCGAACCTACTAACCTTGTGAACTTACCTTTGTCTGATATCCTGTTTGTCAGTTTCTAAGTTAAGTGAATGAAGAACTTAGGTTCCAGAGAAGGGTTCCTGGTCATGGTAGCCATCTTTATTTCGGTTGGCCGTGTTACTATATCAGGGTCTCCTTGCTAGAGCAACAGGAAACTGCTTGGGCTACTCCTCCTATTCTCTCCTTAGGACTTATTCCTGGGCTTCCCCATTGCCCAGTTGTCTGTGCTCCCCACTTCCTGACCTTAACTGTGAAGTATCTAAGTTCTCGACCTCGGGTAGGACCTGAGCTACCAGTGATCAATTCGCGGAACCAGGAGGGTCACTCAGTGGGAATTTTCCAATGCTGAGGAAAGCCTACAGAGACAGCCCTGGTAGGCACACAGTTTTGTTTTGTTTTAATTTTCCTCTGGTGTATGTCAGGGAGGGCCAGGAGGCCTGAAGAACAATGTCCTGTTGTGAAGGGGCAGTGGTGTAGGGCACAGCAAGCTACCTCCTGTGGCTGTGAGTGGGTACTCTGGCTAACTGCCTCATGTCTCTGCTCAGGGCATAGAAACTGGGATCCACGAGCTCATTGAGGAAACTGCTGTGTCTTGACAAAAGTTCTATAAATTTACCTGCATGCCTAAGAATCCAGAGAGAAAATTTTCTTGGAGGGAAGAAATGGGCAGTCTTGAATGTTGCCACATTAACAGATCCCCTCTTCTCTGCAAGATCTGCCTTTACATATTAAAAAGGGGGTGAACAAAAAAGAAAGTAAAGAGAGAGGTCTTGGCATATTTCCCTAAATAGAAAAATTGCCCTTACCCTAAGGTGAAAGAAAGTGTGAATGGTGCCTTAGAGGCAATTCAGGAAGTATTCATTAATCAACAAGTATTTATTAAGCACTATTTTCAGAATTGTGCTCAGGGCTATGGTAGGATAATAAAAGAAGTGTAAAACAGAATTCATGCCCTCCAAGAATTTATGCTCTAATTGGAGAGAGAGAAATAATAAGAGGCAGTTTAGATAAAATGCTAAATTGTGTGTTTCAGATCGTAAGAATTATAAGAAGCAGGTTTTCACTGAGACCTGGAATAGTCAGGGAAGCCTTTGCTAGAATGATAAGGGCTCGAAATGAGTCTTGAAAGATGGGTTACGTATAGTTAAAATGAACCCTACATTAATTAATTCAGAGAATTAATTAATTCTGATGGTGGAGAATGTGACCTAGGATACAACACTATTGTCACCATTCTCTTTAATTACAAAGAGGAAGAATTAACCTATACCATGAAAGCATTTCAAATGCGTGGCCACCTTTGAGACAATTTATAGGTGTGCCATTAAGGAGCAGGGTTTCTGCTAATTGACCTCATTTCTCCTTTCTGCTTTTTTTTTTTTTTTTTCTGTAGGCATTGTAACCTTTGAAGTTTTTGAACTATAGCCTTGCATTAAACATCCTTTGCACCATGTGAACATTCTCATAGATTTGGATTGGAGGTGGGCCTGAAGACAGCCCGAGATGCTCTCCCATGTCTTACAATGCAGGGCTGAAACTACCTGACCCACAGCACCCTTGCAGAAGTCAACAGGGCAGCCCTTTCTTGTTTCCTAGGTGACAGCCAAATGGCATTGCCCAAACTCCAGTGTACCTCGCAGGGGGATCCAAGCTGCCACTTCCTTTACATCTCTTTCTATGCCCTGGGAAACCTTCTTTGCCATTACTCCATGTCGTCTCGAATTAGGCTACGATTTGCAAAAGAGAGCAATTCCACCCCTCCCAGTTTACCGCTCATTTTGCCCTATAATGTCCATGCACAGTGCCTTGAAAAGTTCAAGGAAAACCCTTCAGTTTTGGGTGTGCAGAGTGATAATAATATTAATTTGCGTTTTTGTAATGTTTTCATATTCTTTTTCTTATTCAGTTCGTATACCAGTTCTACAAGGCGAGTAAGAAATGGAGGATTATGAAAACCCACTTCTCCACATATAGACATATGCTTTTATTTTTATATACAGTAATGTAAAGGAATTTTTTAAAGAAAACTTTAAAATGCTTCTTTTTTCCTTTACATAGAAGTCATACTGGATAATCGTAAAAAAATGTGTAAAACACACATAAACCCATATATACTTCATTTAGAAAGAAGGAAAAAACATGGATGAAAAAATCTGAGCTTTAAGAGGTTAAGACTTGCCCAAGGTCGCATTCCTAAAAGAATGGCAAGGCTGGGCTCAAGTCTAGGTCACCTGAGGCCAAGTCCTATGCTGCTGGGCCAGCTGGGATGTTATTGGAGAACATTAAAAGGTAAAGACCAGCAGCAGCGTCACCACCCTTGATATTCAGGAGGGTATATAATTTTATCAATACAATACAAAGGTTAATGGGATTGCCTCCTTCCAACTCTATCATAGTAAACGCAGGCTTTATGGCAATGTTAAAAAAAATGACCTCTCTCTGCTTTATGCTGATTATTAGCTAAGATTATCTCACACTAGAGATTTACTATACCAAAGAGCACTGACATCACTAACTGCTATTAAGTATATGATACTTATACTCCATAAAGTAGAGCAAAATACCTTTGTCAGCAATGTAGAGAAAATAGACATGGCCAGAGGCATTCATCCCATGCGAAACAGAGCTGCTATTTGCAGAAATCTATCCATTTAATAATATGGCCATATCCACCTGATGAAAGTATCCATATGGAACAGATAGTCTGCTGTGTGTTTCCACTCTTTTAAATACTATAATGAGATTAACCTTCTCGTCATTTCAATAGGTGGGAGGGAGTGATCAAAACCTTTCAGTTGCAAGAAAAAAATAGGACCAGAAAACAGTTGAACCAGTGGCTTCAAATTTCAATGTCTCAAATGATTAATATTGTGATGTCTTTAAGGAACTAATTTTTGTTTCCAAGAGGGAGGTAATAATGGAGATTGATATAGGCAAATCCACATTAAGTTTCTAAGTTAGGATTCTTGCAGGAGTTATTTATTCAACAGTATAAAGTTCAACAAACATTGATCTAGTACCTGGTATTTCTGAGACATCAGTATAGGCCCTGAGGACACAGAGATGAAAGATCCAGCTGCCCTCAAGAAATCCTCCCTCAGTAGCAAAGATAATAAGAGATTGGGAGAGAGAGCACAGAATGCTGAGGGAGGGTATTTGGGAACCTGACTGAGTGGTCCATAATAAACCCACCGTGGAGTGGGATGGAGATATTATATCAAAGTGGATTTTCTAGAATAGTCTTTCTGAAGCTCATATTTGGGGTTCTAGACAAATTTCACTTGTTTAGACAAATGCCAAATGACATATGGACTCCTTCTGACCTTATGAACCATTTGTAGTAAAATGCCTGCCCTGCTCTTACTGGAGGCTCAGGTAGCAGCATAGTTGGGGTTCTGGCCGTTTCTTAAGAAAAGTAAACCCTTGTTTTTATCAGCATAGATATATAAAATAAGATTTTATTTTCATGTATTGAGGTTACTTATCTAATTAAAATAAATACTAAATAGGTATCATGGAAAATGCTCATTTTTATAAATGATTTTCCATTGAATGAACATGGCAGAAACTTTGTTTCGTTTTATACCAGAAGTCATTCAAATAGCAACAAGGCACAGCATAGTGAAATTTCAGAACACCAGCAGTTAAACTGAGAGATTGTTTTAAAAAGTTCCAACAGCAGTACAAAGAACGTCCATATTATCTTTATGGAGTTCTCTTGATTGTTAACATTTTAGCACATTTGCCTCAGCAACATCTCCACAGTCTCTGTATCCAAATATGTATGTCGAGACCCACTCAGGATAGAGAACTACATAGTCACTTGAAGAGGAAAAGTTTAATATAAAGAATTACTAACTATAACTGGGGATTGTAGGAATGAGAAATTATCTAGGAAGAAGCAAAGAGAACCGTAAACAATATATGAATAGCAGACATAAGGATGAGCCACCAGCCTGACAGCTGAGATAAAGTGCCCAAGGAAGGTCTCTTTAGGGCTGAGATCCAGACCTCACCGAAGAGGGCATGGCTGTGGTTCACGGAATGGCAGGGACATTGTTGTGGTGCTGTGCTGGTAGAATTTGCTGGAAATCTACCCTCTAGTATGCCAGGGAAAGCTGCTCACAGGGAGGTGTATCCCTAGAGGTGATTCCTGGTGGAAGCTATTGGCTACTGGGGGCTTTTGGCTGCCATTGGCTGCAGACAGCAGGTGCCAGAGAAGCTGGTCACCTGTAGGAGCTGAGTGCTGGGGAGCTGCCAGTCCAGCAGGAGCTGGGTGCTAAGGACATGGTGTGTGCTTAGGAACTAGGTACTGGAGAAGCTGCCTGCTTTGCATGACCCTTGCCAAGGGAGCACAATGGAACCAGGAAACAAAACGCTTTTATTCTGTATTATTTCTCCAGCTTCCTTTACTGAAAAAGCTTGTTGTCGACTGGCAAAGAAAAAAAAAGGATAAGGCCCAAATACACTTTTGCAAAGTAGGCAACAAAAGTTGAATTTGAAGCGGAGAGACGAGGAATCAATAACTGAATATTTTTATTCTTTTTCTTAACCTGTTGAGAGCCACTTACAGACATAAGGCCCCATCACGCACCTAATGTCTAATACTCTAATATGTATTTCTCCCCAAACAAGGACACCTTCTTACATGACCACAATTCAGTCTTCCAAGTGAAATCAGCACTGATACAATACGGCCCCAGCAAAGCCTCCTTTGCCTATCTGGTCCAGGGTTTAATCCAGGATAACAGTTTGCATTCAGATGTCATGTTTCTTCAGTGTCCATCCTGCAATCTGAATTAGTTCCTCAATTTTTCTATATATTTCATGACCTTGAAAATCATAAAAATTACAGTCATTTCATTCTGTAGAATGTCCCTCAGCTGAGTCTTCATGACCAGACCCAGGTCATGCATAGCGGGGATGACCACCCTAGAAATGATGGTTTACTCTCAGTGTATTGCATCCAGATGCATATGATGTGGATCTGCTTCTTCACTGGTGATAGTAAACTTGATCTCCTAATCAAGGTGATGCTGCCGTGTTTATGCACCATAAATCACCATTTTTGCCTTTGTCGTTGGTTTTACATTGTGAGAAAATACAGTATGTGATTATCATTTTCCTTATTAAATATCCACCCACCAGTATTAGCAAACATTGGTATCTTCTGTCTGATGCATTTTCTATTTCTGTGAAATTATTTTCATCCTTCTTTCTTTATTAATTGGCATTCTAATATAAAGAAGATCTTACTCTTCTTTCTTTCCTATTTATTTATCTGTATGAACTCTTGATTCCCATTTTTTTCATTTTGTTTTATCATTGACATTATTTGTGTGATGCTCAAATTGCCCCAGAATTGACAAGGGCCCATTCAAGCTTTATCTCCATCATTCTTTGAGTACTTCCTTCATTTCTAGAGCAACATGGTATTCAAGGATCATTTTATACTTTCCTTGCCCCCTCCCCTAAATCAGACATTTCCCCCAGGAAGCCCTGGTACTTAGAAACCAAGACCTTAGTGCTAAGTGTGCTTATTGCTACTGGAGTGTAATGGCTTCTGCTCTCAGAAGATAGCACTAGGAGAGATATGTATGTATATGTACACGTATACATGGACATACACACATATATGCCTATCTGTATTCCCATATCTTTCCATATATATTTTTTTTAAAAATCAAGCTTATCCTACTACCTCCATAGTCCAATTCAATACCTCCTAGGTATTTCTAGCTTTCTCCCTTTCTGTAAGTTTCTTTTTGGACAGTGAAAACTGACTCCCATATCCTCGGTGTGTTCACTTATTTTACCAATCCCCTGTAGGTAACTGATTTCTCAATCACTTAGGCTGCCTCCATGGCCCTTAGTCTCACTGCCATCTCCTTTGCCCCATTGCTTCCTCGGTCCCTGATTCTGCTGTTGACTCTTGGACTCACTGCTGCCTAGGCCCTCAGTCACACTTTTGCCTTCAAAGGAAGTGTAAGGGAGTGGAAGTGAAAGTGAGAAATGGATGTTTCAATGCAGTAAATGTTTAAGAGAGAATAAATAGTAGAGGGAGATTGTCAGGAGCCCAAAACTTTATCATTTTGCACTTTACATTTATATCTACCATTGTGACAGTTGACAGGTTTAAAAATCAGGGTAAAGTGGAAATCATCTCCAATTCTCATTTAAATTCCAAGTTTTAAAGATATTTTTTATTTAAATTAAATGTCTGATAAGCACATTTGCTATATTTTCACATAAGTCTCACTCCAACAATCCAGTTATTATGAAGATTCAGTTGTTTCATTAAATAACCTTTTTTTGAATATTTTTATTCAAAATATTATCTTTATTTAATATTAAATTGATTCAACTATCAAATGCATAGTAGATCAGTAGTAAAGAGAAATATCTTATGAGTGTTGAAAGTCCATGAGAGGGGCACCTGGGTGGCTCAGTCAGTTAAGCGTCTGCCTTCTGCTCAGGTCATGACCCTGGGGTCCTGGGCTCGAGCCCTGTATTGGGCTCCCTGCTCAGCAGGGAGCCTGCTTCTCCCTCTCCCTCTGCTGTTCCCCCTGTTTGTGCTCTCGCTGTCAAATAAATAAATACAATCTTTAAAAAATAAAAAAGAAAGTCCCTGAGATTTAGACTGAATTCCCAGCGAACAGACTTTGTGAATGAAAGCAAGGCTTACAGATCCATGGAAATGAAGTATTACTAGTAATGTTCAATAATCTGGAAAAAGGCAGACTAACAAACAAAAGGAGGTTACTAATTTCAGAGACAGTTACCGATAAGACCCTTCTGGAGAAGAAAGAACAACAACATAAAACCCCACAAAGATTCTATGTAATATCTATGAAATGAGTAAGGAGGGGCGCCTGGGTGGCTCAGTCATTAAGTGTCTGCCTTCAGCTCAGGTCATGATCCCAGGGTCCTGGGATTGAGCCCCGCATCGGGCTCCCTGCTCCACAGGAAGCCTGCTTCTCCCTCTCCCACAACCCCTGCTTGTGTTCCCTCTCTCGCTGTGTCTGTCTCTGTCAAATAAATAAATAAAATCTTAAAAAAGAAAAAAAGAAATGAGTAAGGAATTTGTTTAGTTTGATACCACTTTGTAGAGACTTCCTATATATTATAACATGAATGGATTATTCCCTCTCAGAGAGAGAGGGTGAAATGTTCAGTTATTATTTCTATTTTACAGAGAGGCAAACTGAAGCATGATAGGACTTATCAGAACCACCTAAGAAACTTATGGAGGGCGAAATTTCCCCTGGGTATTTGTTTAGAGCACTGCCTTCTCACACTCTGATCCCCCTGTAGACTTTGTAAAGGAGGTCTGAAGGGCCACAGGATAAACATAGCATGCCTTATTTTTCTGGAACTTCCATTTTACTCAAGGATGACCAATTTAAAGCATTTCTTAGACGGTATCTTGAATATCATATACTAGTATCTTGTCAACAAAACCAACTATTAAATATCCCTTGGTCTCTTTTGTTACACAGTGCTACCACACTTTTCACCTGCTCTTGCATTGAGGTTCTATGTGCATCATATGTCTGGGTACAGGATGATGGAATGTGGGTGGAATTAATCCCACCACTCCCATGCATGAACTATAACTTCTACAGGTTTCTTCATGTTTACTTTTTTTTTTCCCCTCAAGCACTGGCTGGAGGCAAATGATCCTGTGGGGTACTCCAAACCCCTCCAAGGTGGTGGAACCACTAAGAAGCAGCCACCCTGCATTGGATGGTGACATGAGTAAGTAATAAACTGTACATTTAGATTTGGGGATTATTTGTCTATCAGCTAATATTGCTGTTACTTGCTCTGACTGGCATATAGAAGGATAAACACTGCATAGTAATTTTTAAAGTAAAACAGTGAACTTGAACTTGTATGTGGCGCTTGTACCTAATGCTGCTTTTGAACTCTGTCTTAAGAACTTCTGGGAACATGTTTGTGATCTTCAGGCCTTGGAACACTTCTAGTGGAGGATTTTGAGAAGCTCTGGTTTACCAACACGAAAAAGTTCAGAGAACACCTATAGGAGAGTAAAGTTCTTTTCTAGTCTTTTATTAGAGACATAAAAGCCTGCATAGTTTGCATTCCCTAATACAGACAAAATGATAGCAACATGTATGAAAATGGATTTCCCAAAAGAGAAAACAATTGGATTTAGAATTTGACCCCGAGTGTCCTGCATTTTGAAGTTCCTAGTACAGTTATCAATATTTTCTGTGCTCCAGTTCTTTTGAATAACTACCCACTCCTTTTGAATAACTACCCACTCTTTTGAATAACTACCCAAAATAGCAACATGTATGAAAATGGATTTCCCAAAAGAGAAAACAATTGGATTTAGAATTTGACCCCGAGTGTCCTGCATTTTGAAGTTCCTAGTACAGTTATCAATATTTTCTGTGCTCCAGTTCTTTTGAATAAACAGGAGATTTTTGCTCCTGTGTTATTGTCACTCACTGTACATCCTTCTTGGTGATTTCCATATCTATGTTGATGTCTCTTCTAATACCCTGGCTTTTCAGTTGTGTCCTCCGCTCTTTTGGTGATCTTATCCTTTATGTTCCATACGCCATTCATTTCCACAGGCATGTCCTAGACCTTGTCATTATCAATAATTTTCAACACTTCTACAGTTTCAATTTGATGTATGCTATTTTTCGATCACCACTTTTTATCTTCCTAGCCTCCCCCCACCCTTTGGATTCCTCAAATCTTGTAAGTATTAAACCCAGTTAAGATAGAGAATCCATTGATGCTGATATATATTCACGTTCCCTCCTCATCCTTGTAAACTTACCATCTTATCCAGCTTAAATTCTCTGGTTATGCGTTGTAATCACTCCTTTGTATAATCTCCCATTTTCTCGCACTTACTATATTTCTTTGGATAAATCAGAATTGTGAGCAATGCAACCCTCAGCCAATATTGCACTTGCAACTGGGATGCCTGGAGGAGAACACACCACTGTGTTGATTGGTTTCAGTTTAACATCACTGTCATTATTAACCTCACACGAGCCCCTACTGCTATCCAGAAATCATATTGTATCCTTCATTTCCATTCCTTTTTAGACACCAGACCATTTCTTTATGCCTTCTTCTCCCCCACTGCAATCATGATACCTTCTCACAGTCCTCACTTTCCACTGATGACTTTGTTTTCTGTTTCACTGTGAAAAACCTTCCATACCCAACTGCTATCATGTCTACAGTTCTGCTAGCACCTGGGCTTATGAAATCTCACTTCCCTGAGCTGCCTGTGTTCTGCATAAGGCCAGCCCATCAGATCTCACCCTCTCTTGCCTCTTCAAGAGTTTGCTATTTCTCCCATATTAAAAAAAAATCAGAGCAGAACAAAAACACACCTGGTTTGCCCCACTTTCTAAATACTACTCTAATCCTTTCCCTTCCTTGGGATAAAACTCTGTGAAGAGTTGCATAGCTTACTGTCTCCAACCTCATGTCTCTCCTTTTCTCTTGAGCCAGAAATCCACATGATTTGCTTGTTTCCTTCATGTCTCTTTTCCATCACTCCCAACATTTCCTAGCTTCTTTCTTTGCTTTATTTATCTCTTAGGTGCTAATCACTGTCTAATATTATGTAATATATTTTCTTTATTTGTCTTGTTTAATTTATGTCTTTCTTACAAGACTGTAAGCTCAGTGAGGGCAAAGGACTTCAGTGAATATCACATATACAGATATAGAAGATACAGTGTCACAATGTGTGTAGTACATTTTAGGTCCTCTCTGACTGAGATCTGGGGTCCTGACCTAAGACCATCACCTGAGGAGTCCTTTCAGTGAAAGGACTGTCTCAGCAGGTCAGTGTGATTCATCCATGTGAAACCTGCGCTGCTACCCTTGCCCCCCACCTCCTGAGATGCCTCACCTCAAATCTCTCAGCTCCTCTCTTGGGGGACTGCTGTCAGCGCCGTGCACTTGCACTTGAGCTGATCTTTGCCATTGTGTTTCTTTTTTTTTTTTTTTAAGATTTTATTTATTTATTTACTTGAGAGAGAGAATGAGAGAGAGAGAGCATGAGAGGGGGGAGAGTCAGAGGGATCCCTGTTGAGCAGGGAGCCCGATGTGGGACTTGATCCCAGGACTCCAGGATCATGACCTGAGCTGAAGGCAGTCGCTTAACCAACTGAGCCACCCAGGCGCCCCGCCATTGTGTTTCTATTAACTGCCTAAAAATTGCAAATTAAATCTGCACAACCTGGCACCAGAAATTATTTTATCTATCTTTTTTGTTTTTTAACCTGGCCATGACAGTGTAGTTGAGGGCCACTGACACATAAATGATACAAACATTAAGCCCTGTTTTCATACTTCATAGTGGCAAGCCGGTTGAGTATGCTGAACTGTATCTTAATAGCTGAGAATAGCTCATCCCTGTCTTCTGGTTGCATTGTGCTCCAGGTGACACCTAGCCCCCTCTCTCTTTAATCTCCTATTTCCTTCTACTTTATTTTCTCTTTCCCTTTAGTATGTTGGTTGTGTCTTGGCAGTGGCATATTTGTTGACTTGCTCTTTTGGTGACATCTTCTTTTAATAAGGAAATCTGTCTCTTGGTGTCTCCTCGCCTAAGGGTGTGCTTACTTAAAGTGTAAAATGTCAAACTCTACCAAGGATGACAATAACCCTCTGGGTGAAGAAGAATCAGCCACTGTATTATTAATCACTCAAAAGGTAGACAGGAAATATCAACCCTCTCCGAGAGGAGAACCACTGAAATTAGCTAGACTCTGAACCCTCTATGTTTCACGGCCCTCCCCTTTGTCTTGTGCATTGGCTTATGCTCTCACCTCATCAGCACCATTCCAAAGGTCAACAGGAAAACAAAATCAAGAGTCAGAAAAACCCGCCTAGTAACAACTGTGCTGGTTCTAGTCACAGTTGGAGCTTGAATTTTACCTAGTGACAATCACATTGGCTAAGGAAACGTAGGCAACATTCCTTTGTAGCGGAGTTGAGACTTGCTTAGAGATAAGCGTCACAATCTATGACAGGGATGGGGGATGAGGGAATAGGCAGGTGGCTACACTCTGACCCTTTACTATTGCTTGACTGGCAGAGCTGGCATTCCCAGCTGTCTTGACTTAATATCCCTTAAAAACTACAGCAGCCTGATCCTCATGAAGCTGCCGAGAATCGGACCCTGCAGTTTAACAGGGATGAAAACTGGGCCTAATGATACGCTACATGGTCATGATCTTTCTAGACGGTTGCACAAGCATGAAGAAATGGGTAGGGGGGCCTTATCTTGGTCTGTCTATAGACCAAAAAGTGATCGCAGATGTATTCCAGAGTGAAGTAGTCTAGCTGCCAACATTTCTATATCTGGCGCACACACACCTGTGCATATCAGCATTCTTTCTGTAAACTATTGAAACAACTAACAATACCCTGCAGAATGCTAGTAACTACTCCCCAAATTCCACATCTGTGGAACTCAAAGCAGAGTGTCTTCTGTGTTGATCCCTTATAGCTAATACTTTCTGTTTTTGTTCCAGCCAAATCATGGCTTTATGATGATCGTGGCAGAGTGCCAGAAGCATCGTCAGAACTTGAATTTTCCCAGTGAGGAATTATCTTGAAAATAAAGTTTTTTAAAAAATTATGTTTTATATTATATTTTCCATGATTATTTGATGCCATAATGTACATTTTATTTTGTATTTATAATAGTATTTAGATTTATTCAAAGGAGCAATTAACATAAAGAATATAGTTTATGATCTGGACTTTTAACTTCCAGTCTGAAACCTCAGTGGCCAGTGCAAAGCCAATAAGGATCAATGTGACTGATAGCTGATCAAGTCTACATATAGTGGCTCAGCTAGGCTTTAATTCTTTTTTTAAAAAAAATATTTATTTATTTATTTATTTATTTATTTATTTATTTATTTATTTTTAGAGGGGGAGAGAGAGAGCACACACACAGGGGAAAATGGCAGAGGGAGAAGGAGAGAGAATCTCAGGCAGACTCCGTGCTCAGCGCAGCCCTACATGGGACTCGATCTCATGACCCTGATATCAGGACCCAAGCAGAAACCAAAAGTTGGATGCTTAACTGACTGCACCACCCAGGCACCCCCCGACACTGGACTTTAATTCTTAATAAGCAATCAGAAGTCTAGGGCTTGGAAGAAACTTTAGAGTTCACATAGTTACCTGCATTCATGCAAAACTGTACCTGAGTATTTAAAGATACAGTGTTCAATGCTAGGAATGCTTCTTTTTGACAAACACTATGCTAATGTTTTATATGCATCATTTAAATTCATTCTTATGCAACCATGTGAAATGGAGATTAGTGTACGAATTTTTTAGATGAAGAAATCGAGTTTCCAAGAGGATAGGTAACTTGGAATAAGCAGAAGAGCTGGGTTTAAACTATAGATCTGTCTGAAAGTCTCAGTTCAATCTTATTTCTAAAGCTCGCTATAGAAGAAATCTTTATAATCTTTTATAATAGGTAAATATTTATTGATTTTGATGCATAGATTTTTCTCTAGATCTTTGTATTGAATTCACACACATGGCTTTTCTCCTTTAATTCCAATACATTACATCTTTGACTTGAGTTTGAATTTTTAAAAATTATGAAAACATTCTCAGGTAATAAATTGATTACAAAAAGTTCTTCGAAGCTCTGACATGTGGCATACTTTTCTAACCTAACATGCAAGAAAATATGCTCATTACATGAGGATTGGTGAGCCTTATGTAGTTTTGAAATTTGTTGTAAAATTTGGCATATAAACTAAAATCCAGGCTTCTGATCTCTGAAGTGTTATAGTTCCATTTGAAACTAGAATGAGTACCCACATATCAGCAACATTTAAAAAATTCAACAAATTTTTGCACACATGCCACAAGCCAATGAACACATGAGGCCCTATATTCCAGTAGACAGTGAAAAAGACAGTGTGCCTGCTCTTACAGATATCATGCATTTTGAAAATTATAATAACTATATATTTTTAAATCTCAAAGACAAAATCTACCAAGGGGAGTGATTTAGGAATATTTTATTCTTTCTGATAAATGAGGTTCTAATGACATTTAGTAAGTTAAAATGACTGCAATGTGGGTTCCTCTGTTTTTATGTTTAGTTAATTGTTTTGGAGCAACATGGACAAGGCAGGAAAATCAATGATTAGTTGACTGGGCATTTATATTTATGTGGAAAATCCATAATAAGTACAAGTCATCCCATTATTTTCTTCCTTTCTTGTTTTGCAAATGATTTAAAATATGTAGTAGAATTAGTATAAATATCAAGTTTAGAGTAATTCAATTTGAGTTAAAATTCTTGAATCATTTGTGATTAATTGAAATGAATACCCCTTTTCATAATTCTAAACATCTTCCATTTCAGTGGTTTAGAGACTTGCACAGCCTCCTTTGAGTGACTTAGTTTAACTAAAATGAAACCACCAGGGTTTCTTTGATTTGACAGTCGTGCTGGATAAAAACAAAAACAAAAACAAAAACATCTTAGGGTTTCTAGAGCCCTTAGCATTAATATTTGGGAAAAAACAAATGTAGTTGATGACCTACGGACAATTTCTGTATGCCTTACCGACAGAGACACAAAGGCCACTGAAAGACCCCTGAAATAAACTAATAAGCCACAGTTGTGCAGGCTTGAAATAAATATCAACTAAGATTTATATTCAGATTGATGTTGAGGTTAGTTCCTACTGCTAGGCAACCAGTTGACCTAAGTTTAATTTAAATTGGTATTGTAGTGTCTCCTAATGGGGAACTGTCAGTAAGGAGAATTTCTGTGACATAAGGAATGTAGTGATACTTCCCTCTTTCCTACCCTCTCTGTTAAAAAGTGACCTCATATCTGTGATCATGTCTATGGAGCCCAATGGGGTGGACTCTATGACAATTATTGGAATAAATCAGGCCAAAATAACACTTTCATTAAAATTATTCAGGAAATAGGAGGTATGCTCGATATTTTGGGTTTGAACCATCTGATTTCCTCATTCCTCTGCTTTCATGTGACCAGTGAGGTTTATAGGATATATCAGCGGGCATTCTAGAGAATGGCAATGTAAAACTGCCAAAATGTTGAGTCCCAGCTAAGCTCTTGTGTAAATCCTGGAAAGACCTTGTCAAGTCTTGTGTTGGTGTCACTAACTCTGCACAGAGGGCCTCTTCAATTTCACTGTTTCCACTTACCTTTGTCAATGATGCCAAACCGAGACTATATTTTCTGCCTGTAGATTTTATATTACCTTTTAAACATATAGCTCTGTAGTGGATTTCATTTTGCTGATTGAGTCTTCTGTCCATAAGCCATATATTCTTTCATTCATATCTACATATTTTTTGTCTAGTTAAGGATCAAGAAAAATTACAGATGCTAAATATGTTCACTATGTTACTAGTAGAACACATAAGCGGTAAGAAAATGCAGCCACTAGTAGGGATCGTAAGTCAATTCAAAAGAAGAAGTTATCATTTTAATCTATCAAACTTGCAAATAGTTTTTTCAAAAGATTATTCAGTCCTGGTAAGTTATGATAAAATACATACTCTGGTGCATTGTTATTTGCAATAAAATTAGTAAAACTATTTTGAAATAAATTTATATACACTAATGTTTACATGGTTTGGCAAAGTAATTTCATTTGTAGGAATATTTTGCAATTACCCAATTCATACATAGAAAAAAATTATATAAAAGAGGTGTTAAATAGTCCATTATTCCATAGTTATTGACAAAAAGTAAATAATACAGAAGTCTATGAATAAGAAATTATTATAAAACTGTGAATAGCTTGCTATCTTTGCAAGTATTTGCATTGATAATAATTGAAATTATGCGACATCATGGGGCAATATTCACAAAATGATGCACAATTTAAAAAATGATTAATATTGTGATGTCCATAAGGAACCAGTTTTTGTTTCCAAGAGGGAGGTAATAATGGAGAGTGAAATAGGTCAAGTTATTTTTCATAGGCAGATCCACATTAAGTTTCTTAGTTAGGATTCTTGGAGGAGTTATTTACCCAACAGTATATAAATACAAGTGAGGGTCAACTTTCATTCATTTGATAAATGTATCGGGAGCATTCTATACTCAGAGAGTAAGGGTACAGGATGAATAAGATACGTACAGTCTCTTCCACTGAGGAGATCAGAGGACAGCTGGGGAAGGAAGGAAGCACAATTACCATGCACGTTGTTACAAGGAGAGATAAAGGAATACCCAAATTGTATTTAAAATATGAAAGAGTTTCTTTTATGGAAAGAGCAAACTTGGGGCATAGAGAAGTCATAAGGGAGGTCCTCTGATGCTTAGAGTCATCTTTCTTCTCTAGGTGTTTTTCAAAATGGGCTGCCAATATTGAGCTGAATTTCCAACTATGTATCCATAATATTCCACACATACATATCCTGAGGACAGGGATCGCTGCAGGGGGCACATCCCAGGTCTGCACAAAAAAGGTAGCTGTGCTCAGGAAAGTGCTGAGGAAAACGATGATTCAATATTTGTTGAATACACTTGTGTGCCAGGTTAAGCCCCCATACTCACTTCACTGAATACCGAGGTGGGATTTACTAGAAAACATTATGGTAAGAAACAATAAAACTGCTCACTCAACAAACCGATTTATTTATGAGCCACTTCAAGCTTATTAGAAAGAATCAGTTCTAACGCGGTCTTGTGTTTTTAGTTGTGAAATATAGATGCATCGCAATTGATGGCTAGCCGACTATTTTGAAATATTTGCCTCTCCTGTGCTCTGCATCTCTTGCTCAGTTCCCCTCGAATATCAAATTAACCTTCCAAAACTCCGCTTTCATGATAACTGCGATGAATAAAAAGACCTTTTGTGAATGTGAGTGTGTGTGTGTTGGGGGGGTTTGTTTTCCTGGCTAACACATGTCAAGATCTGTTTAAACCCCTTGCTTTGTGCTTAAATGTCACCCTGCCAGAATTCATTACATCCTGTTTATTAATTAATTAAAATATATTTATACAGAACAGGCTTTATGAGATGGAGTAAGAAATAACGTTATGAGAGGCGTCCTCCAGACGCGGTGGCTCGTCTCCGATGGCAACCAGGACTTCAGCCCTATCCCCCACTGTCAGTCCACTGATAGGAAAATTTAGTAATTGAAGGTAGAAGATCAACGGAATTACTCTAATTCTGGGGCTGCATATGAAGGAAATGTATCTTTTCTAGACCACTGCAAGATCATAAATATTACTCCATTTTTTCCATAAGTAAAAACACGTTTTCCCCTACACATGCATGTTCACACCTGTGCATACGCAGACACAGAAGACCTAATGCGGACCTTGAGTGAGGCACTAAAGCAGCCCTGAAGAGTCAGCGAAAGCTTACTGACCTTCTACTGATACCAACCGCTGGACCAGATGCTCCCATGATCTTTTCAAGTCAACTGAGTGGGATACTTCCCCGCCTTTTGCCTCCCTGCCTTTAACCTCAGGTTCCTTCCTTGTTTTCCAAAAGGGGTTACATGTACCTGCCCAATCTCTCAGAGTCACTGTGGCAGTGAAATAAAGTGAAATTATGAGAAACTGCTCTGGGGGAAAAAAAAAGCATGGAATAGAAATGAAGTGTCATTATAGCTGGCTTTCCCAAGCATCCTTTTAGGAACATAGGGTTCCGACATTGAGGCTATTTGTTTAGGGCTCAGTCCTGAGGTTTGAATAGGTCCGGATCTTGGGTGCAAAACCCAGGGAGGGTGTCAGTGAGGCTGAGATGAGCACATTATCTTGAAGATATTTTAGAGTAAGGGTAAGAGAGTTTATGGGAGAGGAAATATACATATGTGTATGAACATTATATGCTACAAGGAATCCTCAGAAGGCAATGATATAAAACTAGAAAGATAATAATCAAAAAAGAAAAAAAAAAGAAGAAATAAGAGCAAGAACAACAAGAGGAAAATAGGTAGTGATAAGAAATAAGAAATAGTACCTGAGATCAGGATTCATTTCCTTTGTCTTCCAGCAAATGTGGAAAGGAAACTCAAATAGGGTAGTGCCTAAAATTTCATGTTGGGAACACTGAATATTTGTTGAATATAATATCTGAACACATATTAAGAGGGAAGTTAGTTCTCTCCAATACTCAAATAGAAAGCACTTATCCATTTTGGCTCTCACCCCTTAAATGGAAATCAATGTGAAAAATCAAATTTGATTTATTTTAAGTTTCCTTAAACCTGCTTTTCAGGCATGTGTCTACTTTAGAGTATGAAGTGCAGCTATTTGTGATAAGCTGAATGCTGCCTATTTGATGATACTAGCAATGATTTGGGTTTGTAATCATTGTCCACTTCCAGTCTGTGGATTGGGTTTAATCTAAAATTAATCCTTTTAAAAAATATTAGGCAATAGTTCTTAAGTCTATGATGCAGAGCTATCAGAACTGTGGGTTGCTTACTGGTCTTATATAGTTGAGTCTCCTTCCTTGGGCCTGTATGGATGTTTTATAATAAAGCAGAAGAAATAACTTTGTCAATTTGCATATTATGTCTATAATAAGATTTCTCTAGAAGAAAGATATATAAATTGAACTTGAGATTACTCAAAAGGTGATTTTCTACCTGCTTTCTTTCAGTGCTAAATTCCTGAAATTTAAGTATTGAAAGAAATCTTATAGATTATCTATTCTTTCATTTCATAGGCAAGCAAACAGGTTCATACTACCTTCAGTTGATAAGAGTCTGGGTCTGGACCTTTAGCCTGGGCTCTTTCCTCTAAAATGGGCTGCTTCTGTACAAAGCACCCTCACAACAATAGTGGGAAAATGAAGTCCATTTTCCAAAATTTACCCAGAAGTAAACCAGTGTATATTCAGAAGAAATTTCTGAGTACTTGTTGGGATTTTAGGCTAGTTATTCTTTGATTTGGGAGGGAGGGTGCAGTCCCAATGAGCCAAAGGGATGCTTGCTGATTTAATTTACTCCTAGAAGTCTCCAAACTTGATGGGGATTTTATGTTTAGGGGAATCTAGGTGTAAAAGGAAAAAGAAAGTAGTTTGAGGGCACTTATTTTAAGTGTAATATAAGGGATAATTATTTTCTTTAGTCCTACTTTCTCTCCCGTGTGCTGCCAAATCTGTGTATCTTTGTGAAAGACAGTCCTTGCCAAACAATCCAGCCCAGGGCATTTAAGTGATATGCCTTCTCCACCCTTGTCTTTCCTGCTGAAACGTTCCTAGACAGTGTCTGTTCTAGATGGCGTTGTTACAAAATGGCATAAGTCTGCTTGACTCACATGGAGCTTTACGTGAGCAAGAAATAAACCTCTGCTATGTGACACCATTCAGGTTTTAGGACTTGTCATAGGGGAAGTTGGTATTAAATTTTCATTTTTACAATTATTGTTGTGATTGCTCTGTGCCTCTTTTCCTTTCATTCTCTGAGTCTCGGTGAGGGGCTCATTGATATATATATATAATTTCCTAGTAATCAGATGGAGAATTTTCAGTAAGAACTTCGCACCATCCAAGAAATGCCACCGTTTTGAGTTTCATCAAGATGGTCCTTGTGAATTATGTATCCCTTAAAAGACAGAGTATCTTGGTTCCTACTAAACTCATTTTTTTGGGTACTAAAATGTTATCTATTTACTACTTTAAAAAGGGAGTGTGCTAGTTGAGCTTGTAAGCCTCTTTTTTCCCCTCTCTTTTTGTAAGTCAGTGTCTGAATAGCTTAGCACTATAAAGCCCATGGTTATATTATAATATACTATATTACTTTTTTGAAAGACAGTCCCTAATTATGGACCAGTTAGATCTACCCCACAACCCTATTAGCCTGCCCCGTGTTATAATAACAATGACAACAAAACAAAGATAACAATTTTGGCAAAGATTATGACTTCTCCTTCTTTTTTCTTCTCTTCTCCTTTCCTTCCTTCCCTTTACATCTAACCATCCAGCAGGAGACCACATTGTCCAACCTCCCTTGAGCTAGATGTGGCCCGTGTGAGTGGAAGTGATAGGTGTGACCTCCCTGTCATCTCCTCAAGAGGAAATCGATTACTCTCCATCCACTTCCTCTCTCTTTTCTTCTTTTCTTGGATGTGGTGCTAATGGGCCAATTTTAACCATGCAGATGGCAATATTCTTAAGTAATGCTTCTCAAATATTAATTTGCTTACCCAGTGACAGTGTTAAAATAAGAGATTCTGATTCAGAAGGCATGGGTGGGGCCTGAGCTTTAACATTTTTTTTTAAAGATTTATTTATTTTAGAGAGAGAGACTGTGTGCTCGAGCTTGGGGAGAGGCAGAGGGAGAAGGAGAGAGAGGGAGAGAAGCAGACTCCCTGCTGAGCGTGGAACCCAACTCGGGGCTTGATCCCAGGATTCCCAAGATCACGACCTGAACTGAAACCAAGAGTTGGAAGCTTACTGGACTGAGCCACCCAGGCGCCCTGTTAACATTTTTTAATAAGGTCGCACGTGATACTGATGTTGCTGGTCCGTGACCACACTTGGAATAACCAGATTTTAAAGGATGACAGACACGTAGGTAGAAGAGCCCTGGGCCCCTGGGTGACCTCTAGGAGCAGAGCTTTATCACATGCCCAGACCACCCCACTCTGTATCACTTAGCGAGACGTTTATCAATTTCTATCATATCCACCATGTTTTTAGATGTATTGCCTACATCACAATGAATACAAAAAGAGTAATGATAATAATAATAATAGCAATAAATATCATTTAATGAGTGCTTACCATGTGGCAGACACTTGTAGCCATTATCTTTTTAATGTTCATAATATCCCAATGAAGTGTTATACCATTTTATGGATGTGGAAACTAAGGCAAGAATGAATGAATAACTGGTCCAAACACACACAATTTGTAAATGGTAGCTCTGGTATTCAAACTTGGACATCTCTGTCCTCAAATGAGATATTCATCATCAAGTGGACCACAGCTTGACCAGTGCTTAAACTTGGGACCTGATCAGCCGTCACCAGAAGTTTTGCCTCGAGATGTTTGGGTTAGTGTTGTTCATTCTCTTCCAGCCAACAAGTCAGGGAGGATCTTTTGCTATTCACGAGAGAGAAGACCCAAGAACTATCATTCCTTCTGCCCACCATTCATTCCCAACCAAGATTACAGGAAGAAACAGACTGAGGCACTAACATGCGTACTCTATCTGAAGATTAAAAAGACCTATTCTCTTTTACTGCTTCGTCTTATTAGGTTCCTGTCTTCTACTGATCAGCTCTTTTTTTGGTCCCTGGTGAGCTATGAGAGAGAAGGAAAGAAAGAGGGATGCTAATGGATTACAAGCCTGGTAAATGTCAAGTCTGGCAGAGAGGGGAAGCCAGCATACATGTTTAATGCGCGTTTGGCCTTCGGGCTCCAACGCCAATCAGAACTGTTAGCCCGAGTCAATCAGAGATTCTAATAGCCTAGAGAAGGACACATGCAAAGCACTCCAGATACCTCCTGCATTTGTCTCCTCCTGTCTAACTGTATGGAAGCAAAGCCAAATGACACACCACATTTGCGAAGCAGTGTGTGGGGAGAATAACAGATGGATTAAGACATTTTTCAAACACAACTCTGGAAGAAAAGTCAAACCTCGAAAGGAGCGTTTCACCATTTCCCGTTCCAACGAAGTAAAATCCGTGTCTGGTGCAAGCAGTGTAGGCCTATTATTTTTGTGGCACAAGAACAATGACATTTCCACTTAAAGTTCCTTATGACCTTCCTAAGGGAGCTGTTTGTGCCTCACTTGTTCCACCATTTTTCTCTTTTTCCCCTGGGGATTGCCTTGCTTTTATAACAACGAGAGACTAATAGAGGGAGCAAGAAAGGGGTAGGGAGAACCAACAGGGGAAGAGTAAGAGAGGAAGTGAGAGGAAAGCATCAGAAGATAAAAAGGGAAGGTGAAGGAGGTAAAGGAGAGAAATGTGCCTATAAAATAAATATGCATTCTAGGTCTCCAGGCGCAAGATATCACAAAGCACCTTCTTGCTTTGGGATAATTGAAAAACTAATAGACTTCCAGTGGAAAGGGATTATTCCTGTAACACAGGAAGTCTAGGCAAGTGGTGGTTGAATGCTGGGAACGTATCACAGACCCCTTCTTTTCTCCTTGGGCTCATTCAGCTGACCATCTGCTCCTCAGCAGCCTGAGAGCCTCACCATGACCCTCAGCTTCCTCAAGATTTTGGATTGCAATCTCAAAGGGGCTTTTCCATGTCTTGCCTTGTTCTCAGGGGGTGGGTGTGGGGCACCATCCATTCTAATCCAGAGGTACTTGTTCAAGGTTCTTTCCTTCAAGTTTCCATCCACATGTGTCGTATTAATGAACTCAAATTAAGCCACTCGTGGACAGTTATTAAATCACACATCAATCTTCCCAAGTAATATTTGCATTTTAATACTAAAGGAATTTTAGATATTCTGGTTAGAATTTTAGACATTTTGGCAGGATTAGAGATATTTTTAAGCACAGAGGTCTTTTCCAGAGACTTGTCATATAAAAACATAAAGTAACTGAATATATATATGTGTGTATATATATATATATATGTTATTTGCAATCAGTTTGATTAAAAATAATCTATTTCTTTTACACAGATAAGATATTAAACCTCATTAAATAACATTAAAAAATGCAAAAGTACTTCAAAAACCAAACTTGAGGAAGGAAATAATTGTCTAAAGAGTTCTGATTGCCTGCTATGTGATGCAGAGTAAGGCAGTGGGCTCATAAACCACAGAAAATGAAGTTTATTATCAATCCAGTGATTAAGTATTGTAACTGAAGTACTATATACTCTTATGAGAGAAAAGACTACTTGTTAACCTCTTTATTAAATCCTGTTGCCAACCAGCTGGCCATAACATGTGAGCAGTAAATGCTTCTTTATTTGTTTTTAGCAGCTGAACTTTGCCATAGTTTGTTACGCAGCAGTAGCTAACTGAAACACTTCTCCATTGCTGACAAATTGTGCATCAGAGGCTCCTTGAATTGGCAAACACAGACTCAGTAATAGATTCAGCAGAATTACAATATGAAATTAAGCTATTATGAACACAGCTTTGTTTTGTAGTAGATACTTAGAAGTGATTGAGAGAGACAGGGAAGTCCTTAAATTCTCTCCCTCTCATTCTTTCTTCCTTTATAACTTTTCTGAAACACCTGTGATAGGAAGTAACAATAAGAATAAGTAAGTCAATGCTTTTGCCCCTAAGATGCTCACAGTGTATTGGGGGTATGTGTCTGTGCAGTACGGCAAGTAAATGAGCAATTAAAGGACATAAGTAAGACCGTCACTGATGAACATAGAAGGAGGACAGCACGTAATTCTTCCTGAGAACATCATGATAATCTTTATAGAAGATACAGAAGAAAATCTTTATATCATGAAAATCTTTACAGAAAATCTTTACAGTACAGAAGCTCATTTGAGCTAAGTTTTGAAGGAATAGGTTAGAACTTTGATACATAAAATATGATCCATGGACCAGGTGCATCAGCCTCAGCTAGGAGCTTGTTGGAAATGCAGAATCTCTGGGCGCCTGGGTGGCTCAGTTGGTTAAGCAACTGCCTTCAGCTCAGGTCATGATCCTGGAGTCCTGGGATTGAGTCCCGCATCAGGCTCCCTGCTCAGCAGGGAGTCTGCTTCTCCCTCTGACCCTCCCCCCTCTCATGTGCTCTCTCTCCATCTTTCATTCTCGCTCTCTCAAATAAATAAATAAATAAAATTAAAAAAAATGCAGAATCTCTGATCTCAACCAGACAACTGAAGCAAAATCTGCATTTAAACAAGATCCTCAGGTGATTTTTACATGCCTTGAAGTTTGGGTTACACTTATGATTAGGGTGATCGTTCTCATTTTGTCTGCACATTAGAATCATCTGGGGAGTTTAAAAAAAATTAATGCCCAGGGTCACTATATGTAGTTTCTCACTATACTGGCCTGGATGGAGCCAAGCATGAGGATGTGTGAAATATTGAGGCACCAGCCCATGGTCTGGTATGGCTATATGCACGTGGTAGATTGATAAGTTGCTCATGAGTTTCAGATCTCCCGAGCTGGATCTCAAGGTATAAAAAATATGGGTGTGGTGAGATGGAGTTCCAGGATTCTGAGAAATTCTTCCAACTCTCCAAGGTACAACTATGGAAGTTCTGGGGATGGTCATGATGGCTTTTGTTTATGGCTGTGTCCTAAGCAAGCTTGCATGGCTAAAAGCAGACTACTTGGACACATGGGCATAAATGATAAATGAGACATAAAAGGTCCCCAAATTGCTGGGTTTGGAAACAGGAGGGCATGATAAAGGATATCAACCATACTTGGAGATCTACTTGTCGAGATTATAATTAACAAAGGCTTACTGGCAACTTTTGGAGAAGTTTTATATAGGAGGTGGTATTGGGAAGAACATAATTAATTTACGCAACTTCTTTATGTTTTTCATCCATTTTTGCATCTTGCCTGCCCTGGCTTTGCTTGGAGAGAGAATTTAAACCCCAGAATCTGTCACTGATGGATATTACAGGCCCCATGGCATTCTCACTGTATCCATTGCAATGTTTGGGCCAAATTCCAATCAGAAAATTACTTTCTATTGACTGTAAATTTCACACCTCTACCATGAAGACTTTTCATACCACACACTCTCTAAATTGGCTTCAGGTCCGGCCTGAGACCAAGTATGACACATACCCTTGAATGGGTTTCAAATTGAGCCACAGCCTTGGCTAAACATATTTTAATGACAACACATAACATTCGGGTCATCGAAAGAATATTTCCCCCTTCCTATGATACATGTGTTGCTGGCATAAAATTATATGACTTACGTCCCCTTTCAATGTTGGGAGGGTCGAGAAATCTTTTTCACTTTCAGTCTGGAATTACTCTGTGGTATAAATTATTACTTACAGCTCAACACTTGCTGTGTTCAGCCCAGAGGTGGCTGCCTTCTCAAAGGCTCTGTGATTTATGGGTGGAGGCAGAGGGCGAGAGTGCCCTGAGCAAAAATGCACCTGCCCTGTGTTCCCTCTGTCAGATGCAACAGAGGGTTGAGGAGATGGCTCCCACCAAACGAACAAACCAGGCAAACAACAGAGAATCTCTCAAGTCCATTGATATGGAGCAATCAGTGTAGGGGGGTAAGGCAAGTCACTGGAAATCATCTGTTCAACTGGGTCTTGATTTTGTTTTTAGGTCTCTCAAGACTGGACCCAATTAGAATCTGGAATGATCCAAGAGGCAGATGTGGATTTTAGTCTTGGCTCTGCCACTTTCTAACTTTGGAGCATGAGCAGTTAACATCTCTAAGCCTCCATAACCTCAATGTTAAAATGGAGATTTTGTATTTCTTGTTTAATTTACAAGGTTATTGTTTCCCCCAAGTGAGATAAATTATGGGAAATACAGTTTGAACTGTATACATGTCAGATGCATTCACTGGATAGGAGGTGTTATTATCACATGTGGTGGGTTCATCCTGGGGCACGCCTACCTCAAGGTTCTGGCTGTTTTACTGTGACCTACCAGAGGTATTCGCTCAGCCCTGCTGGAGCCCTTGACAATAGCACAGCCTCCATCTCCGCCTGTATCTGATTCTTGGTTTGGGCTCAGGTCTTGATCTCAGGGTTGTGGGATCAAGCCCCAAATCATCTTGGTGCTTACCATGGAATCTGCTTGGGGTTCTGTCCCCCTCCCCTCTCACCCTCTGCTCCTCCCTTGCTCTGTCTGTCTCTATCTCTAAAATAAATAAATGAAATCAAAGATTTCAGAGAGAGAGAGAGAGACAGAGAGACAGCATGGGCACACAAGCTGGGAGAGGGTCAGCCTCCCCACTGAGCAGGGAACGATGTGGGGCTCGATCCCACAGCCCTGAGATCATGACTTGAGCAGAAGGCAGACGCTTAACTGACTGAGCCTCCCAGGAGCCCCAGAATCTTTTTTAAAAAAGAGAAATTTACAGCTGTTGATTTTTTAAAAAGTGGAAGAGGGGACTAAGGTTGTTGTCTACCAAAAATTAATACCTCCGTAAGCATGCTTGCATTGGGAAAAGCTGTCTGAAAGCTCCACCAGTTTACAGAACACCAGCATGACAATTAAACCATGTTGCAAGCAGGGCTGCTGAGGGTCTGTGTTTCTCCTTGCTGCTGTCATTGCTGACGGTCTGGATTTGAACAGACACGTGTGTATTTAGAGAAGTATTTTTCTCTGGTAGAGTCAGTGAAAGCTCTTAACCACAAAAACACACAACAGACTGAGATGGGAAAGATCTTCTCATAGAGTCAGGCCCAGTGGAGGGACGTGTGGGCATGCGTGCTCAGGGCGAGCACAGACTTTGATGGCTGTGAAGGTGGGGAGGCCTTGGGAGTTTTGAAATTTCTAATTAGGGTTATCTCTCCACAACCCACTGTTCCTGTAGGTTCAACTTTTTTTTTTTCTTCCTAAATTAGCTGTTCAACTTTTGACCTAAATCTCCCTTCTGTAGGTACTTAAGATTAATTTCTTTTTACATGGGAGACAGAGTCTGTTTTATAGAGAAGAACTTGGGGTACCTAGAGGAAAAGTGACTTTCCTCGGATCTCCAATGGATCTTGGCAGACTTTAAATGAAGCCATCTGCCCACCCTCCATTCTGAATTTCAAAATTCTTTTCTCTCCAGATCCAAGATCCCCTCTATGATGTAAGTGCAACACCCACCCCCCAGACACTCTTCTCAAGCATTAGCAACTGTTAGAAGAATATTATAAAAAGAGCAGTGGGCTAGGGGCGCCTGGGTGGCTCAGTCGGTTAAGCATCTGCCTTCGGCTCAGGTCATGATCTCAGGATCCTGGGATCAAGCCCCAAGTTGGGCTCCCTGCTTACTGCAAGGGTCTGCTTCTCCTTCTCCCTCTGCCCCTCTTCCCCATCTGTGTGCACGCTCTCTCTCTCTGTCTCAGATAAATAAATAAAAAATCTTAAAAAAAAAAGAGCAATGTGCTTAATATTAGCAGCTTTGCTAGGGCCTGCATTGGGGATTGCAAGATTTTGAGAGCTGTGGTAGCTGGGGTTATTCTTGAGGGTGACATGGCTGACATGGCCTCCTATCCATTAGCTTTAGATGTGGATCTGCTCATCAGTGGCAAAACCAACGAACCAAGCAGAGAGCTCCTATCAGAGCATATCAGATATTTTTGGTGTGCTTTAATCTAAAAGTTTAAAGTATAAAATATGTAAAATGCTATGATATTAATAAATAGTATATTATATATGTTATATCTTTATATAGAATTATATATATACAGTATAATATATACATGTATGATAATTGACATAAATCTATTTTAAAGTTTCTCTTAAAAATCAGATTCATATCTTGGCTTCTTCACATTGATACTGCTTATGTGTATCCAACCAAAATAATAGCTGGTTTCTAGAACTCTGGTTCCGTGGAACTTCTCAGGAGCACATCTGGGCATTGAAGAGTCTTTGAAAAGTAGATTGTTTAAAACTGAGCTGCTTGGAATTTCAACTCTAGCCAGATGTAGAGAAGCAGAGTACAGGGGAATATACCAACCTTGGAGGACAGTATTATGCCAGGGAAGGTTTCTTAGAGGAAGGGATGATTAGGCTGAATCGTAAAGGACAAGTGAGCGTTCACGAGGCAGAGAAAGAGAGACCTTTCCAGGAGACCCAGGAGAAGAAGGCACAAACAATTCAGTGTGGGTGGGTGCAGGTGCGCGGTGAGGGGGCGAGGGACAGGAGGCAATAAGGCCATCGAAGTAGAAAGAAAGGGTTTTTTGTCTTCCAAATTATGGCACTTCTTTTTTGCCCTGGAGCCATTAAGAGGTTTTAATACAAGAAGTTCCAAGATGCATCCTTGTTTCCGTAGAGATAGCCTAGCGGGTCCTGTGAATGACTCTCAGCCATTTATTTACATGGCTTCCCTAAATATTTGGCGTTTCCACCCCACCTAATGCACGTTAAATAATGTTTGGGGACAACGCTTTGGAGGGGTCAGAATTGATGGATGTCACTGTGTAAAAAGAAAGAGGAAGTGGCTCTGTAGCATTAGACAGCTGAGTCTTTCTTTCCAGGGACAGGTGGGCGTTTGTAGCTGGAGATGCTGAATTGAGTGAGAGCTGTCTGTTAAATACCTCCTTGTATTAGCAAAGCTCCTTGAGTGGACTTGGAAATCACTGAAGGGCCAGAAAGCTTTATAATCCAGAGCTTAAGTTTACTTCAATGATATGTCGCAGGAATTGTTAAGTGAATAGACGCAACCTGTCTGTTCCCCTTAACAAGTGAGAGAGGCCAACAGCCTCTCCTGGACCAGGAAGGTGTGTAAGAGGAGGAACGAAGAGAGAAGCAATAGCTGAACCAGAGGAGAGACAGAACCAGTGTCCAGGGGCAGAGTGTGGGGAGTCCCTGGAAAGGAGAAGCAAGGTTCCACTCACACACAATATAGTTTGTGCCAAACATAACTAAGTGTCTTCTGTATAATTTTGGTTTGTGTGGTTGTGAGATTTTATGGGCTCTTGGAACCAAGAGGGAAGACCAAAGAGGAAAGTAACTGTCAACACATGTTCTTAAGGAAATCATACATTTCAATTCAACTGGCATTCAGGCACGGTGCTGACATAATAATTTTCAGGCAAAGGTGTAAGATACATCTCTTTATACAGGGCTTCAATCAACCACTGGAACTCCCTGTTGTAAGGGTGGGGAACCAAATGTGGGTTAAATGAAACTAATTTAATTCAGGGAAGAAGGTGCTGGTGTTAGCTGAAGCAAGAGTAACAGTTGTGATTTTCAAAGCCACAGAGCGTCATCATCATTCCAGACCAACCTATTTCTTTCTTCTAATCCTCCAAAATCATGTGACTTCAAATACATGTGCTGATCTACCTTTAAGAAAAAAGTGAGAGCAAAACATTGTCTATAGGTCATGATTTCCAGCAGTTAAATTCAACTGGAAGGAAGTCTAGACCGGGCTTGCCTATCCACTATGGGCTGATGCTCCGCCTGGAGCGGGTTGGATCTTTACTCTGTTTTCTGGCAAATGTATCGCATAACACTTATTGAGCATTTCAAATTATGTGCCAGGTACTCTGCCAAGTTCTTTATGTAGATCATATTACCTACTGCTCACAGCACTTCTCCAGGAAGGGCCCTGGGACTGACCCAAGTTTTCAGAAGGGGAGGCTGTGGTGCAAGGTGACAGATCAAGTTCAGACCATCTTTAAGTGGCAGAACTAGGATTTGAACTCATGACTACCTTCCTCCAAAGCTCAAACTCTTTTTTTTTAGAAGAGATTATTTATTTATTTATTTGTAGAGAGAGAGAGAGAGAGAGAGCACAAGCAGGGGGAGTGGCAGGCAGAGCAAGAAGCAGACTCCCTGCTGAGCAAGGAGCCCGATATGGGACTTGATCCAAGGACCCTGGGATCATGACCTGAGCAGAAGACAGATGCTTAACCAACTGAGCCACCCAGGTGTCTAAGCTCAAACTCTTTACTACACTAGATTATGAGCTTAATCCTTTTGATGCATTAAATTTCCCCATTCACATATGTCTGGAATCTCATACCTTGAACTTAGTATGTTCCTAAAGACCCCAAGCTATAAATATTTGTACTCAAGCATGATAATGTGAATTATTCAGCTCTAGATCCAAGTCTCCTGGATAGTCATCTGCGTTTCAGAAAAGTATAAGGAAAATTCAAGAACACATGATCTCTGTGGGTGGGGAAATATGTATTTTGAGAGGTAGCCTAAACTTCGATTAATTTTTAACTCATATTGTTTTTTATTTCAAAAACTAAATTTTATTATTCATCTCCCTGAAATAAAGGATTGCACATTAGAGTTTCTAAGAAATTAAACAGCATACTAATCACTTTGAAACACTGCAGAGCCTTTACAGCTTTAGAAACCCCAGTGAATGGGGCCCATTCAACTCCTCACTGGCTCCACTATTTTTAATAAAGTAACTTGCAAGAGGCTCTAATTTATTCATCGGAAATACTTCCATTTAATGACTTTGTAGTACATTACACCCGAGCAGAGAAGGATCATATTTCATGTATTTCCCCATCTCAGTAAATGGCAACACTCCATCCAGTTTCTCAGACCAGAAATCCTGGCGTCTTGTCCCTTTGACTTCCTTGTTCCGATGATCCATCATCTCTACCTTTGAATTGTATCCAGAGTTTGACCACTTCTCCCCGTGTCCGCCGCCACTCCTTCCTGGCAAAAGCTGCCACCATTTCTCACCTGACTACTGCGATAGCCTCCCAGCTGGTCTCCCTTCTTACATCTCCATTTGTCACACAGGGGCCACAATGATCTTAAAATGCCATTTTGTTCCCTTCACTTCCTTGCTCAAAGCCCTCCAGTGGTTTTCCATCAGACTCGGAATAAAATTAAAATTCTTTATGGTGTCCTACAAGACTCTACGTGATCCACTTCCGATGCATGAAAAACTCTGTGCTCCTGTCTCCTACCTTTATCTTCCTCACTCATCATAGTCCAGCCCCACTGTTCTACCAACAAACCAAATATGTTCCCACCTCAGGGCCTTTGCATACCCTGTTTCCTATGCCTGCAAAACCTTTCCCCCAGCTACCCACATAACGTCACTCCTTACATTCTTCTAGTCCTTGCTCAAATTCTGCCTTAGCAGAGAGATCTTCCCTGATAATAACATGTAAATATTTTATAAATATATGTGAAAATGTAAAATAATTTCTAGTAACTCTTCATTTCCTCATCCTATTTTTTAAAAATTATAATTTATAATATATAGAAAAGTATACTGAAAGATGTACGATTCCCTCATTTGTCATAAAGCAAAGAACTGTGTATCTATCACCCAGGATAAGAAATAGAACACAGCACCTCGGTATTGAAGATCTGCTATAATCTGCTCTCAATAACCACCTCCTCTCTTCTCAGAACGATAACCAATCTTTTGATTTTTATGGTAATCATTCCCTTGTTTTTCTTAAAGTTCTACCATCTGAGTGTGCAATATAAGTATTAGTTAAATTTGCCTGCTATTTGAATTTCATATAAAATAGAATCACACTATACATTTTTATCCCTCACCTGACTCCTTTTGCACAATATTATGTTTTGAGATTATTCATTTTGTTGTGCGTAGCTCTAATTCCTTCATTTTCATTGCAACATTTTATTCTATTGTATGATTATTTATAGCTTATTTATTTTCCCCTCTTACTGTTGATGCATATTTGAGTTGCTGTGTGCTATGAGCATTTTTGTATGTGACTCTTCATGCATATGTGCGTGGATTTCTCTTAGCTATACATCTGGGAGTAGAATTTCTGAGTCATAGGGTATGGGGATATTAAATTGTAGTTAATGATTCCAAACTGTTTTTTAAATGGCTGTGCCAATTTACACTTTCACCAGCAGGGCATGAGACTGTTTTTCAATCCACAATTCAGCCAATAATCAGTATTGTCATTAAAACAAAATTTAGCTAATTTGGTAGGTGTGTAGTTGCATTTCATTTTGATTATAATTTTAATTTATCTGGTTACTAATTACACTCAGCGATTTAAATATTCTCTTTTTTAAAGGACCCATCAAACATTGCTCATGTTTGTATTTGGTTTTTAGTTGTTATCTGCTAATTAATTTATGGGAGCTCTTTATATATTCTACATATTATCCTTTTCTCATGATATGTGTTGAATTTTCCCCCCTACCCCACGTCTTACCTTTACATTCTCTTATGATGCTTGTAGATGAAAAGAAATTTGTAATTTCAAAATACACCAATTATCAATCTCTTCCTTTAGCGTCTATTTTTTATGTTCTGTTCAAGGCCCCTTTCTCCACTGCAAGGTCATAAGTATCTTCTATAAGCTTTATTGATTTACCTTATACACTTAGACATACAGTCTAACTGAAATTGATTTTTATTTATTTGGTTTTTGAAGTAGAAGTCAACATTCGTTTTCTAAAATATGGATATTTCAATAAATCCAAGAACATTTACTATTCTCCACTGATCTGCAGTGTTACCTTTGTCATAAATTAAATGTCCATTCTCAGATGATCTTAATTGTTGTAAATCCATAACATCTTGATATCTGGTAGACCAAGTTCTCTCAAGTTGTAACTCTTCCTTCACAGGGTTTTAGGATTTCTTTGCCATTTGCACTTCCATATCAGGTTGAGAATTATTTGGGCAAGTTTCCACTAGATACAAACACACACACACACACACACACACACACACACACACCTTTCGGGGATTTTGACTGTAATTGTTTAAAAGTTAAAGGTCAGTTTGGGGAGTTTTGTTGGTTTGTTTTTGTTTTTGTTTGTTGAGAGAGAGAGAGTGCGCATGAGCAGGGGTGGGAGGGGCAGAGGGAGAGGAAGAGAGAGAATGTTAAGCAGGCTCATTCTTACCACCCTGAGATCATGACCTGAGCTGAAATCTAAAAGTCAGACGCTTAGCTGACTGTGCCACCCAGGTACCTTACCCCTCTATATGCAGAGTCTTAGTTCCCTAAGATACCCTCAGACAACACTGTACTGAGTCTTTCAATTTATGAGCATGCCTTATTGTCCATTCACTTAGATCTTTGGTTTCTCTCAATAACATTTTATAGTTTTCTGTGCATATATCTTACATAGTTTTATACAGTTATTCATAGGGACTTGATACTTTATGATACAACTACAAATGATACCAGTTTTCTTTTTTTTTTTTTTTGCAGGTATGTTTTATAGATAGAAATGCCCTTAATTTTTATATATTGACCCTGCATCCACTAACCTTGCTAAATACACTGTCATTTCTTATTTGGATTTTTTCTATAGGGAATTATACAATCTGCAAATGAGTTTTGTTTCTTTCCTTTTAATCCTTATATCTTTTATTTTTTTTCTTGTCTTACTAAATTGGTTAAGCTCTCCAACATAATGACAAATAGAAGTGGACCTAGAAGGCATCATTGACTAAATCTTTATCAAAAGGGAAAGCTTCACATTTCATAATTAAATGTGATACTTGCTTTATGCTATTCTGCAGATATACTTTATTAGACTATGGAATTTCTTTTCTATTTCTAGATTTTTAAAAACCAAGAATAGATGTTGACTTTTATGAAATGATTTTTCCTTTATTGAAATAATCTTGTTAATTTTCTTATTCTGCTAAAGTGAATTACCCTGCATGATTTTTGAATGTTTCACCTACCTTACATTTTTGAAGTAAACTAAATTTGTGTAATATACTTTCCTTTTTATATAGCACTGAATTATTTTTGCTAATATTGTTATTATGATTTTTAATCCACTTGAATAATATTAGTCTGTAATTTTCTTTTCTTATAAAGTTCTTTTCAGATTTAAATATTAAAGTTATTCTGATTTCATAAAATGGATTTAGGAATATTCTTTCTTTCATTGTCTGAAGGAATTTGAGTAAGATTGGTGTTATTTCTTGCTGAAATGTTTGTAAGAATTCACCAGTAAAATAAATCATCTGGGACTACACATTTCTTTGGCAAAGTTTTTTACATAATAGATTTAATTTCATTAGTACTTTCAGGATTCTTTAGATTTTCTTTTTTTTTCCCTCATGTCAATTTCGGTTAAGTTGCACTTTTTAAACATAAGTGTTGCCATTTGATCTAGATTTTAAATTTATTTGCATACATCTGTTCACACTACTTTTTTTAAAAAGATTTATTTTTTTATTTGATAGAGAGAGAGAGAGTGGAGGGAGGGCCAGAGGGAGAGAGAGAGAAAGAGAATCTTAAGCAGACTCCCTGCTGAGCCGGAAGCCGCAATGCAGGGCTTGATCTCATGACCCTGCCATCATGACTTGAGCTGAAATCAAGAGTCAGATGCTCAACCAACTGAGCCACGCAGGCACCCCTCAACCCAATCATTCTTAATATTGGCTATTATATATATTTTTTTAATTCTAGAATTTCCATTTTAAAAATATTTCTAGATCTCTACTGAAATTCCCAATCTTATTTTTTATTTCCGTGAGAATGATAGGCATATTTATTTTAAAATCAGTATCTGATAACTCCAGTACTGGCATATCCTGTTGGCTGCTTTCTTTTATCTGTAGTTTCTGCTGGCTTTTATTTAGAATATCTGATTTCCTCTTGTGTGTGGGTTACTTTTGATTTTATGCTGTGCATTATATTTATACAATTCTTGGTAGCAATAACTTGAGATCAGATATTTTTACATTCTTCCAGAGAAGATTTCAATTTACTTCAGCTAGGGTTTGGAAGTATTAATTTTCTTCATCCAATCTTAATCCAATTTCAGAGACTGAATCCACTAGAAGCTGGGCTGCAGTCCCCTGAGGAGTGGCCTTTTGCCAGTTCGTTCTCATGCTTGGGGGTGGCATTCCTGATCCCAATCCAAAGAGGAGGATGTAGTTACTATGATACATTCCTCTTCCTTGGTGGGACCCAGACTCTAATTCATGTCTCCGTGGCCTTGAGTGACTTCCAAAGCACAACTCGGTCTCTTAGCACTCCCTCTGGAATTGGCTAAAGCTCTCAGAAAAGAAGTGATAACAACTTTTTGGGTCTCTGCTCTCCTGATGTGATAATTCCTTACTACTTTATTGGTTCTCAAAGTCTGCCAAGTAGTTCTAAATGGCATCTTATCCAGCTGTTTTTCTCTTAGGTAAGATTGTTCTGCATTTCTTGGTCCATTAACACTGAACTGTATTTTTCTTCACAATATGCATCACCATCCCAATTCAAGTTGGAAAAAGGTTTGTGTCTTTAAGTAAATAAAAGAGATTTAAGAATTTAAAAAAATAATAAAACTATATTTCTTGGAAACACAGTTTTTCTTCTTTCAAACCTGGAACTCTAAATAGTTGAATAATTAGGATTTAAAAATACTGTTTTCTCGTCTTATAAAATTGTACCTTTTTATCCAGAAAATATAGATCATAGAGAAAAGTTTAAAATGTTCCTTAATAATGTTACCAAGCAGTGGTCCTTGTTAGCATTTTTGTTTATAGTGTCACAAACACATAGACACACACATTTTGAACACTGTGATAATATTATAGGATTATTTTATAACCCAACTTAATTCAACAATATACTATCAATATATTTTTTCACTGTCTTCATTTTATCAAACATTCTTGTGAAACAGGATTTTTAGTGGTAACTAAATATAATTAACATAATATAATGGCAAGCAACATAATATAATTAACCAATTTCCAATTATCAGACACTATAGTTGCTTGTAAAATTTTGTTATTTTTATCAACTGAAATGTACAATATTTAAGTTTTTCCATGTATGTATATATTTTATTAGGATACATTATTAGATATGAAGTTGTTGTGCCAAAGATTATTTAGAATTTTGAGGATTTTGTTATATAATTTTAAAATTCTTAAAAAATTTGTATTAATTTATAACTCAACTAACATACTAGAGTAACTTTCTTCCCAAAATCTATTCATATATGGGGATCATCCCTAAACAACAAGCTTTACCAATTTGCTATGTAAAATTTTATTATTTTTTCCTTAAAAATTAGTATATATTTAATCTATTGTGAAGTGAACTATATATTCATGGTTTTGGCTTTTTGTAGTGTGTGTGTATACACATTCATGTGTGTATTCATTCTTCAAGGCCTTTATTCATATTCTTTTTTATGTACTTGCTTTTCTCATTATTTAGGAACTGTGTTTATATAGGGATGCTAGTCTTTATGTCATGAGGTTCTTAACTCTTTCTCTGTCATATAGGTTAAACTATTTCTCCACTTTCACACTTGCTTTTTTGTTTTTGTTTTGGTACTTTTTTGGTACAGAAGTTTAAATTTTTAAATTTGGTGTATAGAAGTTTAAATATGTTTAGGTTTTTGTTTCTTCTCTTTTTTTTTTTTTTTGAGAGAGAGAGAGAGCAGGCGAAGGGGCAGATGGAGAGGGAGAGAGAATCTTTTTTTAAAAAGATTATTTATTTTAGAAAGAGAGAGCACAAGAGCACACAGGAGTAAGGGGAGGGGGCAGAGGGAGAGAATCTTCAAGCAGATGCCCCGGTCAGCAGGGAGCCATGGCTCTATCCCACGACCAATGAGATTACAACCTGAGCAGAAACCAAGAGTTGGATTCTCAACCGACTGAGCCACCCAGGCAGCCCTGGAGAGAGAGAGAATCTTAAGCAGGCTCCATGCCCAGTGCATAGTATAGGGCTCCATCTCACAACCCTGATCATGACCTGAGCTGAAATCAAGAGTCAGACTCAACCAGCTGAGCCACCCAGGCACCCCTCTTCTCTTTTTCTTTATGTTTTGGAAAACTAAGTATACATAATTCCATTTTTTCATATATTGTACTAGATAGTTTAGCTAAATTTTGCTTTGGTGTTGAAGTAAGTAAAATTTATGTCTCCCAAATAATTAACTAATTTTCCCAGAATTAATTAAATAATCAGTATTTTTCTCTTATTTTAGAATGCCAACTGCTTTTTAAGAAATTCTATTCCGCTAGATGTTCTATCTTACACTGGTATTATAATGGTTATGTTACTGTGGCTTTATAATATGTTGCAATTCCAAGCAATGAAAATTTACCTTTTTTTTCTTCTGAAATTTCCTAGCTGTTCCAGCCTATGTATACTTAAAAGTGGAATTAAAATATTTTTTCAAGTCTTAAATAAATGTCTTTGATTTTGAATGTAATCACATTATGTCTATAAATAAACTTGGGGATAATTGATATTTTAACTTTATTGGGATTTGCCATCTAAGAATAGCAATGTTGCTCCAGTTATTCAAATTTTTTTCATATATTCTCCAGGGAAGTATTAGTTCTTTTCATTTTTATAACAGAAACAGACAGAGTAGCAGGCTTTAAGAGGTATGGAGTTATACTATCACAGAGCCACATGCCGTGGTTTTAAGAACATCTTGGGGAAAAAAACAGCTTCTGAGTGAAAAAGTCAGGACTCCGAGATTACATTTAGAACATGTGCAAAGGATAAACTTGAGTAATAACGAGCTTGAAAAAGAAAACGAGATGGTCAAACCCACGGCATAAGATAAGCAATGTGTTAGATAAGCAGAGGGTGTCTGGACGCGCCCGGGCCTCCTCCCCGTAGCAAGATGGGTGAGAAAGAACCAGGGGTTCCTCCGAATCACTCATTTGCTTAAATATTTCAAGTAGAATTCCCAATATTCAGCATGGTCTTCACCATTCTTCACTTATCTTCATGGGGTTCTGCCTTACAGAATGCGGCGAGCTATTCTCTACATCGATAGACAGCTTGGGCGAAGTAGAATATATTGGATAATTGATGACCAAATAGGAGTGTGCAAAGTGGGTAAAACCACTGAACAGCCCACCAACCAGACTTTAACATTAACAAGGCCGATTTCTGTCTGGTTATGCTACACACTGAGCAAATCATGAATACCAAATCCTGAAGAAATGACCAGGGGCGGAAAAGAGGGCATTGGGACCCGCCAATGAACTGTGTTTTGTGTGATTGGCCTCATCCTCATTATTGTGCAGGAATCTCTCATTTCCTGCTTCTGTCACCACGAGATCAGGTCTGCCCTGGTTCCAAGTGTCCTCCTCACAGGAAGGGGAAGGGGGCCCTCTGCTTTGGTGCAGCCCTGGAGCTCTCGGCAGACTGGTAACCTGGCTCTTGAGTGAGTTTAATTTTAGTGGCCTGGATGTGACTCCTCCACATGCTGATTCCCTGTGCTCTGGCCCTTCAGGTTTTCCACAGATGCTTGTAAATCATTTGTCATCTCTATAGCTGACAAAGAAACCAAAAGGATCCTTCATGAGTCAACGATACTCATTTTTTTGAAGGGCAAATTTCTCTGGTCTCCCCACTCTATCTTGACAAGGACAGCGGCAGACCCTGCTCCGTGAATACTAACAGAGTCCCCAGCGGAGTGCAGAGGCAGGGCCAGGGACCCCCGCAACCCAGGAGCCACAGACATGCAGACGCTAACTCCTGCTAAGGGCCAAGTGATCCCACAGGAGGCATGCGGGATCGGTGAGCTGAAGGGAGTGCTGTCCTAAGGCCTGGGACAATCCTTGTAAAAATCCATGCTGATATTGAGAGCTAAGAGAAAATCAGGAAGGGATCTGAGCACAGGAGCCTCAGGAAAAGGGGAGTGTGTAGGATTATAGCCTGATCCCCTCCAAAAAATTCTGGGACTGGTTGGGATAAAGGGTTAAACTCCCGTAAGACTTGCTTTGGCCTTGACTGCCCACCCTCCCAGCCTCCCCCCAACTTGCTCACATTTCTAAGACGTCCCTTGTGCCAAATTCTTATTCAACTTCAAACTGACAAACTGTTTTTAATCTTTTCCTTCTCTCCAGCCTGGAGATTGGGAAGCAAAAATCAATACCGGTTGGCAGGTGATCAAGCTGCTTCAGACTGGTGTGTGGAGGGAGCAGAGAGTGAGAGCAGGAGGACAAGGGTAGGGGGAGGGTAGGGAGGGGGGAAGGAGTTTGACTAAGTACCATGAATTACTGGCTGGAGGTCCAAAGGGCTGTGATTTCTCTGGCCTTGAGCAGGGGATCTTGGGAATGCCATTAGAACAATTAGGTCGGGGGTTCACAGCTGTTAAGGTGCCTTTGGAGAGAGGCACCGAGGATTTTCCTGACAATTCAGCGGGAGAGAGGGTGGGAGGGAGAGGCTGCAGGACAGGGACTCAGTCTCTCTGTGGTCTCCTTCCAGGAGAGACTTGACAACATCAGTACCACACCACGAGAGGCAGAGAGTTGCTTTAAAAAAGAAAATGGTGTAACTGTTTTCTTAATTCAATTTAAAAAATAATTGGAAATATTCTGAAGTGACTCTCAAGGATGGGACAGCAGGGAAGGAGGCAGTAGGGAGAGTTGCTCACCCAGACATCCCTAAGACCCAAAGACCTGGGTGATTTAGTCTTCAGTCCTGGCCCAGAGGCACAGTGATCCCTCGTTACTTAATTGTCGATATTCTGAAAACTCTAATAAGGCAGAGAGGATCCTTATTTAACCGGGTTAGGCATTAGGAAATGTGATCTTTCTATGAAAACCTGCAAGAACAAGATCAGAGCCTGAAGCCCACTTGCTGCTGTCATAGCACCGAAAGGGATGATGCTCTGTGTTCCCGTGGCATTGCGGACACAGTTCTGGGACTTTTAGCTAAGGGCTCTTCCCTAGCATTTCCTTTCCCCATCACATAGGCCACGGTACCGCCACCCTGTTATCTTTCTCCAGGTAGGGACAATAGGAGAAAACAAGAAGTCGAATGTTGGCCTCTGGATTTCTCCAAGTGGTCTCGTGTGGATTTAGCAGTGGACACAATTCCTCAGTGAAAAGAGATTTTTCAATATAAAGAGCCAAGGTTTTGGCATAATCGTGGGTATAGACCTGGTTACTCTCCTTGCCCCACCTCCTCCTAGGAAAGGAGATATAAACTCTTCCAAGAATGGGCCAAACAGGTTTTATCTCACCTGGAGAAGGGACAGTGGAACAGAGGGAAGTTGATGGGGACGCTGCACAGTGTCCCCTATCAGCTTAGAAAAATCCCTGGGCTTGGGTAGGCAGAAAATATAAATCCAGGTGGGTGTGAAGGGAATCTCAGACTGGAAGAAAACTGTGCTTTATTTCCTAGGGTGTAGCCAGGAAAGGCTGCATATCTGGTCTAGAAGTAGGAGGCCAGCTTTTTGCCAGAACAAAAGAACAACAAAGGAGGAGAGGCATCTAGGAGTCGTGCATGAAGATGGCCTTACGAGGAGACAGGATTCGGGACATGCTGCTGTAAAAGCTGGCACCTTCACATTTTGAAAATTTCCAGCTGAAGAATTTGAGAAATGGTGTGTGCAGAAAGACTTGTCTGACCGTCCCCTGACGCAGGTCCTAAAACCCTCATGTGAGAGTTGCCCACCCTATACTCAGAGGAAAGGAGCATTCTCTCTGAAGAGAAAGGGACACAGAGAGGGATCTGAAAGAACAGGACTTGCCAAGTGCCCCCCAGTTGACTACAGTTAACTCACTTTTGCCCCTGTCACATCTCTCCATGGCTTTCTACTCGTCATGAAACCTAGCTTCAAAACACTCAGGCTTAACCATTTCTTTGGGTATTCATTTCCTTATGAAGGTTCTCATGTCATGGAAAACTTAAATAAATGTGTGGGGCCCCTGGGTGGCTCAGTCAGCTAAGCGTCTGACTCTTGATTTTGGCTCAGATCATGATCTCGGGATTGTGGGATCGAGCCTCACATCGGACTCTGTGCTCAGTGTGGAGCCTGCTTGAGATTCTTTCTCCCTCCCCTTCTGCCCCTCCCTCTGCTCCTGCTCTCTCTCTCTAAATAAATGAACAAAATATTTTTTTAAGATTTTATTTATTTATTTATTTATTTATTTATTTATTTATTTATTTAGAGAGCTAGCAAGAGAGAGTGCAAGCGGTGGGGTGGGGAGAGGAGGAAGCAGGCTCCCTGCTGAGCAGGGAGCCCAATGCGGGACTCGATCCCAGGACCCTTGAATTACTACTTGAGCCAACGGCAGATGCTTAACTGACTGAGCCACCCAGGTGCCCCAATAAATGAACAAAATCTTAAAAAAAATGCATGTGATTTTCTTTTGTTAATCTGTCTTTGTCAGTCTAATCTTCAGACCCAGTCAAGGTCTAAGGTTGAGGAAAACTTTTTCTTCCCCTAGAAAAGATACTATAGTATCACGTGAGGAAAACAGAAAAAGGAACATGGTTCTTTGTTCCCCCAGTTTTAATGAGATTTAAATAATTTGCATTTAACATTGTGTAAATTTAGCGTGATTTGCTATATGTGTATGTTGCAAAATGATTATCACAATAAGGTTAGTTGACACATCCATCACTTCCCAAAGTTACATTCTGTGTGCGTGTGGTGAGAACTTTAAAAATCTGCTCTCTTAGCAACTTACATATACAATACAGTACTATGTATGTGTATCACAATATATACAATACAGTATTATAAATACATATGCAATATATGCAATACAGTATTATAAATACATATGCAATATATACAACACAGTATTATAAATACATATGCAATATATGCAACACAGTATTATAAATACATATGCAATGTATACAATATTGTATTGTTCACTGTAGTCACCATGCTATACATTACCTCCCCGGAACATGTTCATAGAGTTCTTGAGCCCACAGGAAGAGCTTGGGAAATCTGAGAGTGGGCCTGTAGACCTCAAAGCGACCTTGACATTCAGGAAAAGAGACTTTATGTTGGGTGGTCCTGGGGACCTGAGCACACATGACAGGGAGTGGTGACGTGAATTACATCTTATTGGAAGTCATGGAGGTGAGGTAATGATGATCAGTAGCCAGTTGTCCTTCCCCAAGCTCCTTGGCCATTTCCAGGATGATTTCTAAAGTCCTCCCCAACTTCCATAGGTGAAACCTGGGAAGAAAGGAAGAAAGAGAAGACTATAATGGGCTGGATGTCTCCACCTAAATGCATATGTTGAAGTTCTAACCTCCAATGTGAAGGTATGAGGCGGTAAAGCCTTTGGGAGGTGATGAGATCACAGGGGTGGATCACTTAAAAATGGGATTAGTGCCCTTATAAGAAGAGGGAGAGACACCAGAGCTTCCTTTCTCTACCATGTGAGGATACTGCAAGGAGGCAGCTGTCTACAAACCAGGAAGAGGATTTTCCTGGATGGAAATTTCAGGGCCTTAATGGGGAGTTGTATTTCCACGGGTATAAAGTTTCAGTTATACAAGATAACGAGAGATCTACTACCTCTGGAGAGCCACTCTAACATAACACTGTCCCTGTAGTTGACAATACCGTATCGTACACTTAAAAATTTGTTAAGAGCATGGATCTCATGGTAAGTATTCTTACCACAATGATTAAAAAAAAAACAAGTAAGTCTAGCTGCATGTTGGAATATCAACTACTAATGGCTAATGACTAAATCTACACCAAAGATGAAAACATATCTACAAATGAGCTTATTTTTCATTTCCTCTCCTCCCAATCCTTCTCTTCCTGGATGACATCACGAGCTACCTGACGACAGTTGTCCTTTGCTCTCCTCATGTATGTCCCCCAGTTGATAGGTCATCAAGTTCTGCTTATACTAATCTAACATGGTCTCTTGAATCCATCACTTCTCTACCATCCACTGCTACTGTCTTATTTCATAGACTCATACTTGCCCACCTGTGCTCTGGAGCCAGAGTGTTCCTGCTGCTACATTGGCATGGGAGGTACCTCTCCTGTGGCTTCCCAGGGGCCATTCACCCCAATTCCACTGTTCCTAGCCCCTGAGCCTCTCTGGTGGACTAATTCGCAGAGTAGTCCTATTTGTCAGGACCCCTTTTAAAGCTGGTTTAGGCCAGCTCTCTTCTGAAGGGTTCACATCTTGTACTCAGAAAGCACACCCTCTCACCTGGTTTCCAGTGCATCCGCTTCTCTTTCCTCTGTCTCTAAGCAGGAATCCCTTTCATCTGTAGTCTCCCTGAGGTAAAAATCAGCCACCCCAATCTTTGGGGGAAGCATGCTGAGCTCTCCAAGGGGTGCCCATGAAGTCCCTTCTCTTGCTAGGCTTAATGTGGAAAGAAAGTAGCCCCATTCATCTCCTGAGGCTGGTAGGGGTCAGGCAGCAGGAATTGTATAGCAAAGTGAAACTCTCTCTAAAGAATCATCTCTCCAGGATGCTTTTACTTCAGGTTACTTATTAGAAAGGGTAGTGTGAGCAATAAAGAGAGCGTTGTAATGAAAATTAAATCCCTAAGGTGGGAAATGTTCTGCCAGTTATTGTTTGTTGGTTATAAAGAAATATATTGAATACTGCCTAAGCATCGTATTTCTTGGTGTCCAGTGACAAAACAACATCAGTGAAATCTATTTTTCAGCCAGCATATGTGAGCAATTTTGTGTTCCAAAAATTGGTCAGCCAATAGAAACATTTTCATTCATCATTTTCTCCTTCCTTCCTTCCTTCCTTCCTTCCTTCCTTCCTTCCTTCCTTCCTTCCTTCCTTCCTTTCTTCCCTCCTTCTTCCACTCATTCATTTAAAAATGTTTGTTGACCTCTTTCCACGTACCAACTGTGAGATTACAAAGAGGAGCCGGATATTGTCTGTGTTATTGAGAAGTTCTCGATGGCATGTGCCATTTTATGGGAGTTCAGAGATAGAAGCACTCAATTCTTTCTGAAGCAGTTGTAAAGAATTTCATGAAGGAATGACGATTTGAAATCCTTATGTCTTTATCTGAAAAATAAAACAAATAAGCCCCTTTTGATTCTAATTATTGCCGACTCTTCCTTCAAAGCTAATAACATTGAAAGCATAGTCTTAACTTGCTTACCACTAGTTTATTCTTTAACTCACTGCAATTAGGTTTCTGTTCTATCTCTTCAATGATACTAGCAAAGGTCAGCCCTGTCCTCCTAATCACCAAGTCCAATGGGCTTTTAATCATCATCTCCTTACTTGACCTTCCTCTGATACTTGACACTATTGATCATTCCCTTCTTGAAAGTCTCTCTTCGTTTGACTTCCATGACAGTTTTCTCTCTCTCTCAGTTTTCTCCTCAAATTCCTCAGTATCTCTTAGTTTCCTGAGCTGGGTTCTCTTATTCTTCTCATCCTATAAATGTTAGTGGTACCCAGGGTTCTGTCCTTGGCCATTTTTTTCCTCACTTTATACTCAACCATTGTCGTAGCCTCAGCTAACATCCATACAGTGATGTCTCTTATATCTAAATTTCTAGCCCATATTGTCTTATTTCTTGACCAAGAAACTAACTGCCTCCTGGAAATCATTACATTTCTTGCAAGTACAGTTGGCCCTTGAACAATGTTGGTGTTAGGGGTGCTGACCCTCCACACAGTCAAAAATTTGCATATAACCTTTGATTCCCCCCAAAGCTTAGCTACTCATAGCCTATTGTTGACCAGAAGCCTTACCAATAACATGAACTGTTGATTAACACGTATTTTGTATGTTATATGTATTATGTGCTGAATTCTTACAATAAAGTAAGCTAGAGAAAAGAAAATGGTATTCAGAAAATCATAAAGAAAATACATTTACAGTACTGCACTGTATTTATTGGACAAGAAAAAGCCACATTTAAGTGGACCACTGCAGTTAAAACCCCTGTTGTTCAAGGGTCAGCTGTATCTTAAAATAAATACATCCCAAATAGAACACAACTCCGTCTTTATCCCAAAACATGCTCTTCTTCATATGATCCTTTTTCACTGGATCATATCTATCACTCAAAACAAATCCTGTGAGTCATCCTGGAAACTCTCCTCTCTTTCTCTCTATAAACCCAATCAGTCACCAAGTCTAGCAAATTCTACTCATCATTTTTTCATCAAATTATTTTCTCCACCCTCACTGCAACCCTCTCAGTTCAGGCTCTCATTGTTTCCTGACGGAAACATGGCTCAATTCCTTACCTGTAGTCCTGCCCTACTCTTGGGTTAGAGCAATTGTCCTAAAAACACAAACCGTATCCTCCCGATTTGTTCCTTAAAAACCCTCCAGTGTTAGTATTTTCAAGATGAAGTCCCAAATCCTCAGTATACCATGCAAGGCTTTCCATGAAATGGCCCCACTCCCTTCTCTAATTTTATATCTTTGTATGCAGTACTCTTGCAATGTATTTAAAATTCTCTCAATTTGCATTAACTTGTCGTGCTGTTTCATAAATAAGCATTTTTTTTCCGTCCCACTGTCCTCTTTGCTCAGAATTACTTTCTTTTAGCATTATTTCATCTCTTTTGCCTGGTGAAAAACTATACCATTTTTAGGGCTCTAATTCTAACGACATCTCATTTTAGAGCAATATCTGGCCCTCGACCAGGTAGAAGGGATCACAGAGTCCTGTGATTGTGTCTCCCTGCTGTCCTCTACTTCCCTCTATACAGGCTTCTCTTCTATCAAAAAATATATTACTTTACTCATTTACGGCAAACTATCCCTATCAATACAGTAGGTAGAATGATAGCTCCCTAAAGATGTCCCCATACCAAGCCCTAGAGCCTATGCATGTGCTACATGACGTGTCCCTGGGGAATTAAGGATGCAGATGGGACTAAGGTCATTAATCCACTGATCTTAAAATAATGAGATTGTCCTGGGTTATCCAAGTGGACCCAGTGCAATCACAAGGGTCCCTAACAGTAGAGGATGGGAGAAGAAAGCTTAGAGAAGGAATGTGATGATAGAGGGAAGGTTGAAGTTGTACAAGGTAAGGTCAGGTAAGGCCTTGGTGGCTTTGGTGATGGAAGGCGCCATGCGCCAAGAAATGCAGTCAGCCTCCAGAATCCGGAAAGGCAAGGAAACAGATCCTCCCCTAGAATCTCCAGAAGGAACACAGCCCCACTCTCACCTTGCTTTTAACCTGGTGAGAACCATTTCAGACTTCTGGTCTCCAGAACCCTATAATAACTTTGTATTGTTTTAAGCCACCGAGTTCATGGTAATTTGTTAGAGCAGCAACAGAGAATGAACGCACACCGCACAACACCAGCTTCTTAAAGGTAGCGCCTTTGCGTCTGGTGTCTGGCACACAATTAATATTTAATATTTCTGTATTGAGCAACTAAGCCTAAATCATGGTTACTGAGGGAATTCCATGAGTCTGCTTTCCATCTGTGCCTGCGCAAAGCTTTGATGCATAAAACTCCAATTATGTTACAACTAGTTATAACATAATGGAGTTGAATGGTATGCTCGGAGGTTTTGCCTTTGCCCTGTAGGAAATGGGGAGAAATGGAATGTTAACAATTAAGGCCGAACAGCTTGGTGTGGAGACATAGCATAAGATAAACCCGTCCCTCAGGTGTATAGGTCTTAACTCTATTTCAGGAGATAAGACACATGCATATGAAAAGCAAATGAGCGTACCAGAGCACAGAAAAAGAGCTCAGATGGCGAAGGGATAATTTTATCCTGAGGTGGCCACAGTAGATATTAGAGAGGCACAGGGGATCTGAAGGGGCTGTCCCACTGTGTGTGTTCACAGCCTCATTTTGGCCAGGTGTGTAAAGGTAGGTGAGCGGATGGTTCTGGAGACCCCCATCCATTAGTGTATGAATGCACTAATGTGCAGTGTGGTGGCTGGCTGCATATGGAAAAGGAAAGCCAGGTTTATATCCTACGGATGTCTTTTAGAAAAAGAAAAGAAATCAAGACCAGGCTTGAATCAGGTCCTTTCAGACTTCCTGCTTGCTTCTCATTGTGCCTAAACTTTGTATCAGGTGTGAACTTGGAGAGAATGATAAAGAAATACATAAATGCATCTTCACGTTGGCCCCTCCCCTTCACTAAAACAGTTCTCTCAAAGGGCAACATGGTTTCCTAATTTTTCCTCCAAAGTGCTAGCCCTCGGTCCTCAGACTACTAAACTTGTGTAGAACATTTGCTACTGGACATGCACACTTCCTCAGTTCCAGCCACCATACCAGCACCTCGCCTCCCCTGCTTAGTATCCTCTCCCTCCCCACCCCTTTCGGGATCTCCTGGGTGGCCTTAAGGTGCCTGGCAACTCCGGGGTCTTCACTAATGAAAAGCTCTATCTCACCATTTACCCTCCAAAGTGAAGTGAAGGAAATACACGTTCCCTGGGGGAATGAAGCAGGTGGAGAAGCAAGGTCTGCCTGTCTCCTCCCTGCCATAGGAGCCCGAAGCTTCCATGGGATTACCAAGGACATGGATTGGTGCCACCTCCTGCAGGGTCTGAGGAGGGAAGCAGGTGCATCTGCTACATCTGGGGAAGCAAAGGATGCGTGCTCCTGCACTGTGGCCCGCTTGCAGGAGCAAAGGATTTGTAAGTGTTTTTCATAAATCAGAAATCTGTCATGGGTTGGGGAGAGCAGGAACAACTGGCTAGAGCCATTTAAGTCTGGCCCCAGGAAACTGCCTGGAAGGTTAGTGGAAGCTGGGGAGAATCCTTGTGGGGAGGAGCAGGCTGTGGGGGTGCAACACAGGTCTCCGCCTCATCGGAGGCAGACCCATCAGACCCATCGGCAGACCCATCAGAGCCGGCTCTGAGTAAACCTCCAAGCTGCTGCAGGAGACATAAGACAGCTCCACACATCTGCCAGGACCTAGAAAACCTGGAGCCATATGACCACAGTTACAGCTGAGTAAAAGTGTCTGCCCTTCTTTCTCCTCTGTGCTCATGCCTCACCCCCTGGACGTGAATAACAAGACCTAAAAAGGTGGGAAAGAGGTTTTTGGGAGGAGAGAGAGAAATGGGCCACACTCCTCTCCTTGAATCCTGGCCTCCTTTAAGTCCTAGCTGAGGCCAGGACTCCTAAGTGGGTGTTGTGTTATCTGTGGGATGGGCATTCAGAATTTTAAATCAAGACTGTATTTGGCAACTGAAAGTCACCACAGAACTGAAAGTGTCTGCCTGGCTGACGTCCACTTTACGTGACCCTCAGTAATATCACAAAGTGGGAGGAAATTCACTGACCAGCCAAGAGTTTCACCCAGGGGTGAGAGAGAAACTTACCCCCGTGAGTAGATAGGAAGAGGTCTGTGGGAGAAAGTAACATGGTTACACACAGGACCCTTCCACAGTTGTGTTTAATTTTTTGCTCTGGTTGCAAAAGTCATTGTTACTTTTTAATGATTTTACAGTGTTGTTTCTTTTCAAGCCGCAAGAGCCTGGCTTCAGAGAGAGCAAGCGGGCTACATCTGGAATGGTTACCTAATGGAAACATCATAACCTGTGTGTAAATGGTGAGACTACACCCCGCACCTCCACCCGAGGCTCTCACTTCCCACCATGAGAGCACAGTGGGACCCCACTGTTATCTGCAGAGCGCCATGTGCATCATCACACATGCGCTGGGCTACTGTGACATCATGGTCTACTTTTCCAGAGCCTGGGACCTGACCACACACTGAATGCCAGAGCAAATCCTTCAGTTATGATTTTTTTAAAAATGATGATCATTAAAGATAATCCTTTCAGAGTTATCTTGCCTGGATGATTCTGGTGTTTAAATACTCAGAAAAATCATCCTCTACTGAACAAATTTCTCCATTCGTCCAACAAACACAGACATTGTTTCCTCTGTGTTAGGCCCAAGTGGTTAAGTACTGGCTGTTTAAATGTGGGAAAAAAAAAAAAAGAAAGAAAGAGTTTCTGTTTTCACCAGGGTTACAGTTAATAAAATAGGCTTACATTAAACAAATAAGCAAAAGAACCTACAAATTTTGCTAAGTGCTAAGAAGGAAAGAGCAGAGTCCTTAGAAATAATAAGCGAGAGGGAACAAATTTTGATCACCATAAAAACCCTGTTAGAGCTAAAATCAGTCTTGGGCTCTGCAGGTGGGTTTGTAAATTGGTGCAATCACTTTGGAAAGCAATTTGGGCCAATATGTATCAAGAACTTAAAAAAAAAAAAGTCTCAGGTGCTTTAACCTAATGATTCACTTGTCGAAATTTATCCTAAAAAAGCGATTCAAGATGGGATATAGAGCTATGAGCCAACATAATCAGTGTACTATTGAACAACTGAAAATGACCCAACTTTATGATAAAAAGGAAATGGTTATATAAATTAGGGTAAATTCATACAATGGAAAATTATGCAGTCTTTTACAGAGCATACTCACTCTCTATTAAATTGATACGAATTCTAAACATATATAGTATAATTTCAAATATAGAACAATAAATAGGAAAATATACCATTTATTAATCTTATTGTGTGCCTGGCCCAGGAATTGTAGCAAATAAAAGATGACCTTTACCTTCTCTATACTTTCTGTATTTTCTACAATAAAGATGTATTCTTTCTATAAGAAGGAAAATAGAATATCATAAAACAGAAAAAATATGTATTGAAAAATCCTGACAGGCAATAACTATAAATAAACCAGGAGCATCTCTAGATGAGATTATTAATACATGTTTTAATTTCATTTTAAATATTTCTGTTGTTTCCTAATTTTGTAAAATGAATGTGTACTGTTTGGGGGACATCAATAATGTCTCCCCAAATAATAGGTTTTGAGTCATATAGACTCAAAATCCCAACTCTGACACTGGACAGACATCTCTGTGAATTTGGGCAAGCCAAATTCACCTCTCTGAATTTGCACATTTGTAAAACAGTTATAATATAGTGTCTTGAGGTTGGTCTGTGTTGTTTTCTGGGGGGAATACAATCAGAAAACTTGCATAAAATTGTCTACTATGACCCGCCGTAGAGTGAGTCCTCCATAAATTCTTCCTTCTTCTCTTTCCTCTGGCCCTCTGCCTCCTCCCACTACATCAGTTTTTCCACGTTGGAGACAAAATTACAGTTGTTTAGTAGTACCTGGTTAAGTTTCAAACAACAATACAAAAGCTAATGTGCTTAACTGAGTTTCATGGGTAGCAGAACAAAATTGATCCTTTAAAAACTTGGCAGGATTTATATCCCCCTGATGATCTAACTTTGATATTTTTAAGGACCATACATTGATGGAATTCCAATTTTAATATTTTGTGGAAATCGAAAGCTACTGAGTTGCTGTAAATGTGTTCAGTGACTATTTCAATTGATCTATAAATAGTATTTCATTTGTGTTGACAAGGTAATGGAATCTGGAGCATGTCTGTTTTCAGCCCCTTCAATCCCTACCCTTCTAGCTACCATCTCCTTCAGCTGCACTCTTTGTGATGAGCCAGCAATAGTGCAGAATAGAGAAGTTATAGCAGAGCCATAGAAACCAGTGACTTCCTAAATTTTAAAGCAGACCCACAATTATTCTCAGTGGTTAAAGCACTCTTTCCCCTAAAGAGTCATTGTATATTCAGCTTAAATATTAGCTCACTTTCTGTAATGGCAGTGCTCTTAAAAAGATTTTATGTAAGTGCACTCAGGAAGCCAGTTATTTAATGTTATCCTATGGTGAATTCTTTATTAAAATAAATACTTGTTACCAAATTTACCTTTTCTTATATGGGGTTTTGTTTAATGAGCCTGATCCACATTGATCCCAGCTGAGTGAAAAGCCATTATTTCATAGACCAGCAGAAGTTTCCAGAGAGCTACTTTCTTCCCTGCAGGCTTGTCAGTCTCTCATTTTATCCCTTCCCCCAGCCCAGCCCCAGCACCTGAGTAGTGATAGTCGGGGCTCGGTGGTTGGGAGAGGTCCAGTAATTGACCCACAGTTTACCATGGGTCTAGGCAGCCCAAGCTGTCCCAAATATTGCTGCCAGACACTGGTAAGAAACACTGTTTTCAAAGGGAACAAAGCTGGGCATCTGTGAGCTCAGCCAGGGAGTCAGCGTTACAGCAGCAGTGCAGGGAGGGCGAAGAAGGCTTTTGGGGGAGGCAAGATTCTCCCAGAGCAGAGCTGCTGGCTGCTTATGTCCCTTCTTCACTACCTGCTGACTGTCCGCATGCCTAAGTTTCCAGCTGTTGTTTCTGAACAATAGGAAGTCATGAATTTCTATATGATAACAGTGACCTACTGGGGAATGTCTAACGAGTGAAGGAAGCTCTTATTCGTAGCGCCTGCCGATTTCCCTGGTGTCAACATTTCCACCATCACTTATTTCAAGTTACCAGTGTGAAGTCTTTCAATGGGGAGCTGGAAGAGACAGAAGTCAGCTCTTAGCAGCCTGTATGAGCCAGCTCTGCAACATCACACCACTGTTTCTTGCTTGGGACCATGTCGAATGTATTGGCATCTTCTCTCAAACTTCTATTTGCTCTTTTGAACCTCTGCCCCAACATTCTTGCTGGTTTCCTGTGTCTTTTTCTTTTTCTCTTTCCTTTCCTCTCCTCTCCATTTCTTCTCTCTCTCCTTTTTTTATCTCCTATTTCCAGGTAGCTGGAGACTCATCTACAGATGTTTCTCTAGTATCAGCAGGGTTATTTGTCAAGTTGTTTATTTGTCAAGTTGTTTATTTTGGGACATTTTGTTTCAACACACTTTCTTTTCCTAAAACAATGAATTGGCTTACTTCTATTTTTTGTTTGTTTTTAAACATTTTATTTGAGAGAGAGAGAGAGAGAGAGAGAGACCATGGGGAGGGAGGAGCAGAGGGGGAAAGAGAAGCAGACTCCTCACTGAGCAGGGAGCCCGATGGAGCTTGATCCCAGGACCTCTCGATCATGACCTGAGCCAAAGGCAGACACTTAACCAACTGAGCCACCCAGGTGCCCCTGTTTGTTTGTTTTCATGCTTCAGTTTTAGTTTCTCTTTTTTTTTTTTTTTTTGATAGAGACTTTCCTGCTAGTATGTTTTCTCAATTCCTAAGGGATGTTAGGACAAAGTCATTATTTTTCTTCTTCCTTCCATAATATGCCAATATGTCTTTTTGTATTTTAATCTTCATGCTATGTACTATCATATGCAATCATATGCAATCAGCTGATCCATCAGTATTTATTTGGCACAGTATTGGGTACCATGAAAACTATCACCAGTAAAGAGATGACAGTTATGGCCTAAAATTTAATAGACAAAAAAGAATAATATACACTAGAAAGTAGATAACTTTCTTGGACTGAATATAAATAAGTGCTAAATTCTGTAGTAGATCACAGAGATTTAAAACCGGCAGGCCTTGGAAATGTTTTGCTTGGCCCATACTGTGTTTTACCAAGTTTTAACATGGGAATTTTACATTAAAGTTAGATATTACAACTCAACAGAAAGAACCAATGATTTGGGGACCCTAGGCACACACTGAGGTAAGATAGCAATCCTTTGAGCCCATAACCCTCCCTAACCCCATTGATCTTTTCCTAAAAACTCTTCTTGTCCCAGGATGTGGGCTAACCCTCCCTTTCCGTGGTAGGAATTTATGAAGTTCTTGTTCAATGTTCAGGTGACTTAGCATCAAGCCAACTCTGCAGCTCTGACGGTTTAGGATTTGTACCATAATCCTAGGAACCTGGTCTCTGCCTTTTTACTGGGAATAAGTCTTCACTTTCTTTCCCAGTTTTTTATCCCGCCTCCCACCGCCAGTCTCTTCTTCACCATGCCCCAGTTTTTCTGGTGATATCTGAAAATCAGATTTTGGTAGGGCCCAGAGAGGTATAACCTACTAACACAGTCTGTGGTATTGCCCGTTGTTATCTGCTCACTGGCTGGATTGAGCACCTTACTATTTCTGTTTCAATTGCCTGATGACAGCTACTTGTCCAAACCATCACCAAAGGCATCCTTCTGAATTCTACTTTCTGCTGCATATCAGAGTACACAGGTTTTCCCACATGAATGGCTTCCTCCCACCCACATATCTGCTGTACCTCAGTGAGTATCTCTGAATCCAGACCCTTTTCTGTCTATACCTTCCTACCACAGATAACCTTCCAATTCTGATCATCTCACAAAAGAGCAAAATTGATCTAAATGGGGTTGAATATGGCTTATGTGGAAATAAGTTTTGACCAGTTGGTACAAAATTATGAATGGTGTACCAACCACTTCTCAAGAAAAATAGTAAATATGATTCTGCTGATGTTCTTCATTATATAAAATGAAATGTGGAGATGCCGTAATGCTGAAAAGTGATTTTTCAACATAAAGCATTATTATAGTTCATTTTTAACAAGGCATTTGTAGTCATCTTACAAAGTGCTTCCCTTTCTGCATCCCTTACCATTTGCTGTTGAATTTGCAATCTCTGATACATGTTCATCATTCACTATTCCAGGTATTGCCAATGGGAATTGACAAAGGAAGAAGAAAAAGAAAATCTTATTGCATTCAACATATATTATAATGAATATTCATCTCAAAATATACCAATATGCTACCTACAACGCTCTTCTTACTTCTCTTATCCTTTCCCCTTTTCTTTTTTCCCTCTCTCTTCTCATTCTCCTGTTGCTCATCTTTTTTCCCCTCCCTTTCCTTGACTTCTGGTTTTTTGTTTGTTTTGTGTGAAAGTAGCTGAAACATCATCACGTCAGATTCTATGAAGTGACACTTGGGCATCAGGACTATTGAGAGGCATGTGGTTCTTCAAGAAATCTCAACCAGTAGGGAAGTACATCTAGCACATTCGTTTGTCTGAAGAAGTACGTAGAGTAGCATAATGTCCTATTTATTTATGCTAAATGACTATTTAGTATAAAACAATGCATTATCATCAATACATGTAAATAATTGCATAATGCAAAACAGTACAAATCCTTCCTCAGGGCCAGTACCTTCTTTACTTAAAGAAAATCAGCCCTTCATTAGTAACTTTTTGGTCTATAATTTTTGTTATAATTTCCATATTTGGGGAAGGTCATAGTGGGACCACCAGTTGCATAGGAAGAAGTGTTTAAGAACTGGATCCAGTGGAATTAATGTCCTTGGAAGAAGGTGATGGGGAATCTTATCAGCACTGTGCCCTATTTAATATTCTTCTCAATGGACCCCTCAGGATCAGATATATGGTGGTAAAGGGAAGTGACTTCAGAATGACAAGAATGATTTGCGAATTGAAGCAGCCAACTAAAGGAATGATGAACATGCTCAACCGACTAACGCTGGAGAGTAGAATATTCTCCGTTTTATGGAATGTAACTCAACAAAGAACTCAATGAAGTAAAAAGTCAGCTTTAGATATTTGGAAATAATTATATCAATAATTATATGAACTCATATTTTTATATTACTTTATACTTTTCAAATACATCCTTGCCTTGTTTTCTTTCAGCAAACATTTAAGGTAGGATGAAATTTCATTTCATTTTTATAGATGTAGAAACAGGCCTGGAGAGGATATGTTTTACTCAGGTAATGAATGCAGGAGTGGAGAAGAAAATCTACTGGTTCTACGCATTTCTATGCTGCTCCTCTGACTGTATTAATAAATAATGAAGATTAATTGATCACTGAAATCCAATGTGTTAAGAGAATGGGATGAGTAAAGTAATTATATTACAGTACATAATACTATAAAGTACATAGCAATTATGTAACATTGTCGGAAAAGTGTATTAACCCTCTCACATCATTTCCCTACTGAATCCTGTTGAAGTCCATAGCGTGGGCCATTTGAAGCTGAAATTGAAAAGATGCTGTGAGGCCCAGGCTGCCTCTGAGGATAATGGAAGATAGACTGGGTGATCTGTTAAATGTGACTGGTTCAAGTCTAGAGGATTGAAATGGCTCTTGTTGTATTCATTAGAAACAGGTTTGCTTAACAGTCTCCAGAGCTCCCTGAGAATGGAGCTGACATTTGCAAATGATAGGCTTAGGAACTGTCTTCCCTCCACAAGTCCCCTTTTCTATTGTTCCTTTTCCTCTGAGCTTTCCTTCTGGATGTTGGTAAATCTCGAGGAAATGCACTTGTGTTTTCTGTTGTCACATCTCATCAGTGCTCTGCAAGGGGGGGTTGGCGGGGAGATGAGGGAGAACCAGGAAGAAGGAGAGAATGCCTTGGGCTGAAATGGCAGTAGCATGCAAATGAATGCCAACTCTGTGAACATTTCCCAAGCAGTCACATTTTATTACAACCAAATCATGGGATGCGATTCCTAGAAAATGGCAAAAGAGGGACAGGAAAAAAAAAAGAAAGTGACCATGCATAATTTATTCTTAATAGGCTCACTTATTCAAATGGCAAGGGCACCTACCATCCAGTTGTTTATCTCTTTCAATAAATACATACATATTTACTAACTCTACTCACCAGCCTAGATAGGAAATAGAGGTGTGTATGTGTCTATATTAATTTTTACATCTCCATCCAAATGTTTTGTCCTTTACCATCTTGGTTCTATTGTAAATCTTCAAATTTAACTAGGTCCCTGGGCAACCCAACTCTCCCACAATGCTTTAGTCCAGAAAGGCAATCCCAGATCTTAGCACATTAAATTAGGAATAAAGACAGATATCTGTCAATGACCAGACTCAGTCAAGTGAGCATTTAAAAATAGATATTCCTGGGAATCGCTCTTCTGAAATTTTGATTTTCTGTATCTGGAATGGGAGATGATGCACAGCCACGTTTGGAACCATGTAATAAGGCACATGGTTCAGGTAAAGCCAAATTGGTAAAAGCAATTCATTATTTTAATAGGCTTATAAGGCTATACCAGATGATAATTGCAGCTTTTTGCAGGATTAAGTCTGGGACAAAAAGTGAAGTATAAATCACATATCCATCAGATGAGGAATATTTCAATATACAATAGAAGGAGAAATAGGAAAGGAGTATATATAATTTTATGCAAGCACTGAGAAACTCTATCAAAAGTGATTGAGATGTGGTTCCCGCCTTTCATGTGCTTCAGTCCGCTGAGGAAAATAGTAGATAAACACTTAAGTGCCATTTGATACTGAATGTGTTAGAATTTGTGTATACTTGAGCAAAGACCTAAAGGAGCAGAGAAGGGAGAGAAGCAGGCTTAGCTTGGGTGGCAGAGGGGGCAGACTTCATAGGGGACATGATGCTTCTGCTGAATGTACAAGTGTGTAAAGAGTTTAGTAAGGTCAAGTTGGAATCATATTCCAAAGAGAAGGAGAAGCACACGGAAAAATATAGACTTTTGAAGTCTATGACAGTATAATCTGCATAAAAGCCAGTTGCCTAGTTTTTTCATGGCATAGTATTTAAACAAATCTAAACAAATCAATTTAAAATAAATCAAAACAGAAGACTTGGTTGACAATCAAAAATAATTTTTAAATAATTCAAATTTAATTGCATATCCTGAAAATTTTCATGTGAATCAAACCTAGGGAAATCCATGTTTACAGTTCTTATATTACCTTCCTATTCCCTTCCTTCATGAGTCACTACTAGTAACTAAGATCTTCTTGCTGGCTCCAATTCCCTACTCTCTGCCTTTACCTAAACTCCTCACTGCCTCCCATTGTTGACTTTTGTTTCACCCTCATTCTTTAAGCTCTCTAGACTTAAACTATTTATTCTCCAAACTCTGTGTGTTTTGTTTTGTTTTTAGAGATAAACATTAAAACGGCAATCATACTTACACTTCAAAACAAGATAGAATAATAGGGACTATATTTACCCTCCTATATAAAACAACTGAAATGGTTGGAACATATGAAACAGTTGTATTCAGACACTGGACATCAGGCAAACAAATGGAGTTACCTGTGATTGCCTCATGTTACTGTATGGAAAGAGTTCCTGCATCATGGCACAAGGAAGGAGAACCAAAGTTGGAGATAGATGGACTCTCTGAGTTGAGGAAACATTGTTGAAAGACTAGGAAGCTGAAGGTAGCTAGAATTCTTGGGAAAGAATACTAGAGAAGAGAGAGCTATACAGATAGAGAACTTTAGAGATCTGCATAGGGTCACCTTGAATATTCACCTGAGTACTAATCAACATATGTGTGTGAGGAAACTATGGCAGGTTGGGAAAAGCATCACCTAAAGAATTAGGGGTAACATGCCTGGAGTGACATGCATTCAAGAAGTGTTCCTGATCTCATTAATAAGACTAGAAAACCACATGATTCATGAAGCGTTGGTAGAATACACAGAGAAATAATGCCTTGATAGTACAAAATAATTATTCCTAGATTAATCACAATATAGAACTGTTTAAGAAATCTTAGAAACAAGACCCCAAAAGATTTAATTGCATCCATGTAACTTAATTAAATTTCAGAGCAAAAGTTAAGAATGTTCATAGGAAAACAAAAATATCTAGCATCAAAGAAGATAAAGCTCATGATGTATGGCATCCAATCAAAAATTACTAGGCATGTTGAAAAGGAAGGAAAATACAATGTATAGTAGGGAGAAGAATTAAAACCAATGCAGAACTGACACAAATGTTAAAATTAGCAGAGATTTATACTATCATAATATTAAGTAGAAACATAGTAGATATTTTTAAAAACCCAAGTCAATCTCTTAGAACTGAAGCCATAGTGTCTAAGATTATTTATACATACTGGAAAGGACTAACAATAGATCAGACACTGTAGAAGAAACTATCAATGAATGTAACAATATTGCAGTGAAAACTTTCCAACTTTAAGAAAAAGACCCAAATATACAATTAAAGGAACATTAGTGAGTTTTGGAAAAGTCATAGAGACCTCATATATACCTATATAGAGTTCTTGGAGAAGAGGGTGTGGAAGAAAAATCTTTGAAGAAATAATGGCCCCCAATTTTTCAAACTTGATGAAACACATATTCCGACAGATCAAAGAAGTTTAATGAACCCTAAGCACAAAACACATGAAACACAATAATAAACCAATGGTAAAAAAAATGATAAAAGCTTCTGGAGGCAAAGTCCCATTACATACAAAGAATCAATGATAAATGCAGCAGCAGATTTGTGTGTGTGTGTGTGTGTGTGTGTGTGAGAGAGAGAGAGAGAAACAATGCAATCAAGAAAACAGTAAAGCAATATCTTTACTAAAAGAAAAAAAAAGATGTCACTTCAGAATCCTATATTCAGTGAAAATATCTTTTCAGTTTGAAGGCAAAATAAAGACTTCTTCAGACATCAGTTGAAAGTATTCATCATCAGCACAGTCAACCCTACAGAATATGTTAAAGGAAGTCCTTGAGGGAAATAAAAAGGATACCAGATAAAAATTTGAATCTCAACAAAGAAAGAACATTAGAAAGAGCTACAACATGGGTAAATAAATAAGGATTTTTCTTATTGTTTAAATCTGTAAATAACAATTAACATTTAAACAGAAATAATATCAGTCTTGTGTGGGGGTTTATAACCTAAGTAAAAGTGAAAGGCATGGCAATAATAGTATAAAGGATGGGGAGAAATTGGAGTGTACTACTGTGAGGTTCATACCATATGTGAAACTGTACATTGTCACTTGTAGGTAGACTGTAATAAGTTGATGATGATGATATATACTACAAACCCCAAAGTATCCTCTAAAATAATATGGCAGAGATTTATAATTTAAAATCCAACAAAGGTGAAAGAATTTTAAAAAACAGTCAATCTGAAAGAAGGCAGAAAAGAGGAAAAAGAAATAGTCTTCTAAATAGATTTAATCCTAACCTGATCAATAATCACATTAAATATAAATGGACCAAATAATCCCAAATAAAAGTCATAGATGACCAGATTAGATCGAAAGCAAGGACCAAAAGAAGAGCACATTCATCATAAAAACACAATAGATTTGAAGTGAATGGATGGGAAAATATGTACCATGCCAACACTAATCAAAAGGTAGCTGCAATGGATATATTAATATAGTCAGTGGATTTTAGAGCAAAATGTATTACCAGATTTAAAAAAATGTCAATTCATAATGATAATTAACTCAATTTATCAAGAGGACATAACAGTACTAAATGTTTATGCACTCAATTACAAAACTTCAAAATATATAAAGTGAAAACTAATGAAAGTCTAAGAAGTAATAGAAAAAACCCACAACTATAAACAAAGACTGTAATCCTTCTTTATCAAATAATTAATAGAATGAGTAAATGAAAAATCAATAAAGATATAAAATAGTGAAAAAACATGGTCTAGCACCCTCACAAAAGTGATCTTTATAGAATACTTCACCCAACAATAGAATATGCATTATTTTAAAATGCATATGAAATATCAAGATTGACCATATTTGATGCTTGAAGCCTCAATAAATTTGAAAATATTCAAATCATATGAAGTGTGTAATAATTAGGGGAATATCTGAAAAAAGATGATAGACCTTAACACTGAAAACTACAAAACATCCTTGAGAGAAATTAAAGAAAACCTAAGTAAATGGAGAGATATGACATTTTTATTTGTTGGAAAATTCAATGCTATCCTTACAGAAATTTCAGTAGGCATTTGGCAGAACTTGACAAACAAATGCTAAATTTCATTTAGAAATATAAAGGATCAGCAATAAACAAAACAACTTAGAAAAAGGCTAAAGTTGGAAGAAGATCACAACCTGACCCTCATTAAATCAGATTTATTGTAAACCTTCAATAGCCGCCAAGACAGTATTGTACTTATACAAGATAGACACATGTATAGGAACAGAATAGAAAGTTCTAACATCCATCCACACATATATGGACAATTGATTATCCAAAAGATATGAAGGTAACTCAATGAAAAGATTTTTTTTCTAAACAAATGATGTTGGACCAATAGGATATCCATATGTAAAAATTGAACACTGACACAGACTTGCACTGTATACAAGAATTATCTCAAAATGTAAAATCCCAAACTTTAAATTTTCTAAATGGAAATATAGAATAAACTGGGTTAGGTGAAGTTTTCTCAGATATGGTCTCCAAAACACAATGTAAGTGGGGTGCCTGGGTGGCTCAGTTGGTTAAGTGTCTGCTTTTGGCTCAGGTCATGATCCCAGGGTCCTGGGATTGAGCCCCACATCAGGCTCCGTGCTCAGCAGGAAGTCTGCTTCTCCCTCTTCCCCTGCCCCTCCCCTTACCTGTGCTCTCTCTCTGGCTCTTTCTCAAATAAATAAAATCTTTAAAAAGCACCTTACACAATGTAAGAAAAGACAAATTGATAAGTTAGATTTCATCAAAATAATAATAAAAATAATGATAATAAAGTCTACTTGTAGAAAGGCGTTGTTAATGGAATAAAAAAAACAAGACATAGACTAAGAGAAAATATTTGAAAATTATATGCTCATAATAAAGGACTTATATTCAGAATATACAAATAATTCTCTAAGCTCAAGGAAAAAAAAAAGGGAGAAGAAACAACACAATAAAAGAAAAGGGCAAAAGACTGAGTGGATACTTTACCAAAAGAAGTACATGGATGACAAATAAGGGGAATGCAAATCAAAACCACAAGAAAATACCACAATCTCCATATTAAAATGGCTAAAATGAAAAAGGGTGACCATATCATGTATTGACAAGGCTATGGAGAAACTGGAACCCTCATGAACTACTGGAGGAAATGTAGAATGGTATAACCACTTTGGAAAGAAATTGACAAAGTTAAGCAAAAATCGATTTCATTTCATTATTAGGTATTTAATGAAATGAAAACGTGTTCATACAAAGACTTGTACATAGGTTTCAGAGCAGTTTTATTTTTATTAGTTTCAAAGTGGAAATATCCAGATGGCCATCAACAGGGAAATGCACAAATTGTGATCTATTTATGCAATGGAATATTACTCAGCAATAAAAAGAATGGATTTTGACGCATGATACAGCATGGAAGAGTCTCAAATTACATTGAATTAAAGAAGTGAGACACAAAGAGCACATACTGTGATTACATTTATATACAGTTATAGAGAATTCAAGATATTCCACGTGATGGAAAGCAGATAAAAGGTTTCCTGCAGGTGGGGATGGACATAGTGCTGGAGAGGATCTAGAGGAGGGATTCCAAAGGGCGTGAGGGAAAATTTGGGTTGATGGATGTATTCATTTTCATGATTTGGTGATGATGTCATGGTTTTATATATATATATATATCCATATGTGTGTGTGTGTATATATATATGGATATATATATATATATAAAAACCTATCAAATTAGATACATAGATGTATATATGTGTATATATATAAACTTATCAAATTAGACATCTTAATAGGTGTAGTTTAATATATAAAAGCTACACCTCAATAAAGCTGTTTAAACAACAGCAATGAGAGAGAGATAATGATGGAAAAAAGAGAGAGGGAGAGAGAGAGACAGAGCCAGTGAGATAGGGACAGAGAAAGAGACAGAAGCAGAGCGAGAGAGAGACCACATACAAAATTTAGTTTTGCTCAGGTGAAGCCAAATATGGGAATTCTCACACATTAACAGACGTTGCCCCTGGTGCATGTAAATATGTTTATATTCTATTTCAATGGCTTTCTAGTAATATAGAATTTCTAGAGAAATTTCCATAAATATGTGGAACCAAGTTTTCTATACAAAGTGAGGAGTCATTTCAAACACATATATTAAAAGGTTGAATTAATAATGCCACTCTTTTTTCCAATCCTTGAATTCTATAAGGCTTTGGTTAAAATTTCAGACATGCTGTTTGAACATAAAATCAGGAAGTGTCCATTCCAGAAGGCATATTAACATATCCGTTTCTGAGCTTTCTTGTTAGTGGTGCAGCTCCTACCCACAGGCTCTATCTCCTTAATTCTCTAACATTCTAGTTCCCAGGGACTTTTTTTTTAACTCGCTTTTCACTACTATTCTCTTACCCCATTGATTTATATTCAAATCTTCACTTTATTTTTACGTTTTCTATCTTTGCCTATCAACGCTTCTTCTTAAACTTAACTTCTTAAACTTCCATGTTGTTTGAGATATTTTATCTTAATACCTTCTATCTCGGAGAATTTGGTTGTCTTAGCTATGCTTGGTAGTTCCAGATGTGCAAGAGTATGGAAATCCAGGTCACAACAAGACAGAACTCACCCCTGATAGTGCAAATCAAAAGACATCAAAGAAGGGACTAGTTTTTAATGAAGGAGTAAAACAAAAAAGAATGTTCTGGAAAACCAGAACCATGGACTTGGGGCTGTCCTTAAGGAGCTGAGTGAATGCGGAAGAAATAACCTTGATCTTTCTTCTCCTCCTTTCCAATCTCCTGGGCATACCTACCATTGCCAGCTGGCAAGAGAGTGTGAGTAAGCTGCCTAGGGGTGTCAGCCTACTCCAGGTACCAGCCTGACAGATAAAGGCAAAAAATGGATCTGGAGAAAAAAATAACATAGCACAGAAAAGAATTCTGAAATTTTTATTTCAGTTCATATATATCTCTTATTCCTGTGAAATAACTGTTATGTCACGAGCTACTTAGTTCCAGAGGCAGAATTTTGAGAGGGAGACATTTACTTCATCTAATACTGATTGAGTATATCTATTACAGCAGAGTTGTGGGTGCTGTGAGAACAAAGGGATGGATGTGATATGTGTTCTTGTCTGCAGAGGTCTCGTGGTGGTGGTGGAGGACATATTCAGTCCTCTGTACAATGCAAACCCATGGTAAGGACTTTAACAGAGGTGTAAATAATGTACCGCTGAGAACAGGGTGAGGGGTGGGCCTTGGCGTCATCAGTCCTGTTCTTTAGCTTCTTCCCCGAGTCATCCCAGCTCTGTGCAGCTGGGACCACTGATGTCCCAGCTGGTGGGCCCAGACCTCTCAGTTCAGGAGTCAATCCTAAAAGAAGAAAGGATTTATATGTAACAGCTGCCTCACTTCTTTCCAGTTGGACTGAGACTTGTCATGAATTTGTTGGCTCACTGAAAAGAAAAAAAGAAACAAACATAGATTTTAAGCTGTTGACCTTCCAATGAGGCCAAAGACCTTGTATCTTTGAGGATCAGATCGGCTTTGAGCAGCAGAGAACTGCCAAAGCCACTTACTCCTTCCCTTCATCTTCCTTTATGTGCATTTACTTGCTGACTCGTCTCAGAATGCCCACACTATGCCAGAGACTGCCCTGGAAACCCGGGGCTTCAGTGATGATAAAGACACATCGGGACTGTCTCTGTCCTCGTGAAGGTAACATTTTTTGTGGAAAAGGCAGGTTGAAGTAAATAAACAACCAAATGCATGAATATATGAGGGTATTTTAGGTGGTGATGGGTATACGAAGGAAAACAGCAGGGCTGTGGGAGACGGTAAATGAGCATGAATGGCATGGTCAGGGCTGATATCTCAGAGAAGATACGGATAACACAAAGAACCAAAGGGAAGAGTGTCAAGGAAGAAGCAGCAGCAACGAAAAGTCCCACGAAGTGAGACTGACTTTGATTTGCTTGAGGCACAGAAAGGAGACTGTTGTAGCCAAAATGTGGTAAGAGGAGGAGGAAAAATGGTCTGGAAAGATAGAAGAGAACGAAATCTTTCAAGACCTTCTGGACCACAGGAGAGGTTTCAGACTGTATTCTAAGTGCTGGGTATCTAAGCTGGAGAGTGACATAATTTGATCTCCTATTTGCTGGGTGTGAAGTCTGGGTAGGTATAAAAGGTAGACTGAATAGGAGGCAGACCCAGTTATTGAGACAAAATAATTCTGGCTACGTCAAGTGTTAAAAGTAGACAGTTACACTTTGGTTGTAGAACCAATGGGATTTGCACAAGTGGAGCTGGGGGTGATGTGAGGGAAAGACAACAAGTGGGGGCTCCTAGAACCTTCTCTTTAGTGTCTCTGACGGATTACCATCTGGCTTTGATTAAATGTGTTCAGCACCTGGGTTCTCACCACTTGGGAGGCAATCTATCCAGCCCATGGTAAGGCAGCTCTGCTGGTCATATTGTCCTCTGTATGAGGTCTTGAAATTTAAATACATAATTATATAAACACAATTTTTTTATGTTTAGTTATTTATTTCTGTTAACTGTTACTGTTACTTAGTTTTAGTTTTTCTGCAGGTGCCTCAAAGACTGCACACACAGCTCTCCAGAACCGCGTGAAGCCACATGGCAGTGGGTGAGACCACCCCTACACTTGGCCTCCTCCCAGTGTGGTTCAGGTGAGGCGACTTTGACATTTTCACCATGACGGTCTCCTTTGACCCCGTCTGTGAGTCCTTGTAGGCAATTACTTCCTCTGTAAGAGGGAAGAGGTGACTGAAGAGGTTTCTCTTTTATTTGCAACAATGAAACTCCAATCATTGAGGGACTACTTCTGTATTATGTGAAGAGGTGATGCGTAAAGGAAAGTACAGAAGCATTACATAAAAATACCAATAAAATATTTTTCAAAGTTATTATAAAATCTGATGTGTGTTTGTTTTGTGCACGGGAAAAATATTCTCCGTTTTACCCGATGATTGGGAGAATAAGTAATTTTATGATTGTTCTAGTAAAGTAGATTGTAGCAGAGCTATAATGTAAGCAGGAATGAGAACTTATGTTTATGTTGTGCCTTCATCATAACACACTTGTAGAAAACTATGTGTTAAGCCTAAAGCATATGGTAATGCATAGTCAAGACGTGTGTTGTATGTGTACCCCCTCAAATTCATGTTGGAATCCTCACCCCCAGTGTGATGGTGTTAGGAGGTGGGAGCTTTTGGGAGGTGATTTAGTCATGAGGGTGGATCCCTTATGAATGGGATGAGGGACTTTATAAGAGAGACCCCAGAAAGCTCCCTTGCCTTTTCTGTCTCGAGAAGACTCTGTGAGGAAAGAGCCATCTCCGAACCCAGGAGTGGGCTCTCACCCGACACCACATCTGCCCACACCTGCATTTTGGACTTCCCAGTCTCCAGACTGTGAGAAATAAATTTTTTGTCACTGCTAAGTCACTCAGTGTATGGCATTTTGTAGTAGCAGCCCAAACAGATTAAGAATGTGCATGTAAGAGAGATCAACAAGCAGAGAGTTCCTTCACTGAGATGAGCCAGCTTTGCCCAGTGTAGGGGCTCACGCTGAACAATGGACTTGATGTTGCTTCGCTGCCTGCCGTCCGTTTATTAACAGCCAGCCAGCTTGCTTTGCATAAGCCACTTTCTAAGGGAGTGGGGAATAAGTGATGCAAACTCATGCAGGGGCTTATTTAATGTGCTTTATGAAACCAGAGTATTATTCATAGACATTTCATGGATGGGCATACATCTGGGGAGAGGGAATAAAACAGCTCAAATGAGCAGCTTGAGTAAATTGAAATACACTGGAAATGAGGAGGCCCTGGATAGGGCAGTGGAGTCTCAGAGGCGCAAAGGTGAACAACAGAGGGGCTCATGCTGTTCTGGTTCTTGTAGTCAGGTAGAAATAAGGAGGGGTTGCAGAGAGCAAGCACAGACATTTACCCATAAAAAGCATTTTATTTTACTGGGGGCTGAGATTATAATGTAGACTGTGGTTATAGAAGAAAAAAGAGAAGTGAGTTGAGAGAAACCGTTGATCTTGCGGTTTGGGCTTGTTTAAATGGCCCTTTCAAATCATCACAGTCACATGGTCTACTGTGGGGCGTTTGCTCACTTATCACGGCTTCACCAAGAATGGGCAGATTAGTTAGTTACACATAAACCTGACTTCAGTTTCTGGTGACTAAAATTCACCCTCTGGGCTTGGCTCCTCCGAGGAAATGGAGCCCATGGCTAGTTTTCCTGACTGTCCTCAAATTTTCTTGATACTGTACAGAATTAAAAAGCAGAATCTAATAAGGCTCTCTATAGGATAGTTTGTCTAATATTGAACCATTCCTTCATCGAAACAACCTCCCATCCAGCTTCATTGATTTTGTTGGCCAGTGGCCAATTTGGTTTTTATCTTAATGAAATTGGAGCCATGTTGGTTGCTCTTTCTTAGCTGTGCTTGGAGGAGCTTCGTTCATATCATGTCTCTAATTTCCTCTTGCTCGACGATCATTTACCTGCCCTTCTGCCTTTGCATGTGCTGATGGATTCTTCCTATTCAGAAACATCAAGCAAAAATCTCCTTTCCAACTGAACACAGTAAGGGCACTTCTCAAATAGCCATTCTTGAAAATGGCAGGCAAGTCTTATACTATGTGATTTTGGTAATCCCAAGGAAGGCACATATTTCCTAACAGTTTCTACTTCGGAGAAATCTTTCATTTCTTCATTAAGAGGAAATGAACAATGCAAGTATTAAAAGAGTTCTTGTCTCTTTAGAAATATATGCTGAAATATTTTCAGATGAAATACTCTAATTTCTGGTATTTATTTCAAAATAATCCTGAGGTAGGGGGAGGTGGTGGTTGGATGTATAACTTAAAGATGGCTAGCCACGTATTGATACATGATGGATGTGGGTCATGGATTAATAAAGTTCATTATTCTATTGTTTTGGTAGATATTTAAAATATGTGATAATAAAATTTTTTAAATGCAAGTATTCTGGTGAAGTTGGGATCATGGCTAAATATTGACTTAAAATTACACAAAAGCAGATTTGACACATGAGCTGCACAGTGATACCCGTTGAGCTCCTAACCCATCAGGACGTCACTAATGCACCAACTGATCACAGCATACACCCCCACACCCTGTGCAGTTCTGTGTTGAGAGGGATTCTGAGGCAGTCTTTAGGCAGCCACACATGAATTGATCATAGTTGACAAGTAGGATGATGACCTTTTGTCATCCCTACTCTAAGATGTAAATAAATAAGAGTAATTCCTCTAATTCCCCAAGAAGTAGGGGTAGTGGCGCTGGGTGCCTAAGGAAGGTGGAAGAGAGAAATGAGAACGTAAAGAAAAGTAAAAGATACGGAGTAAAAGATCGAGATCGCTAAAGAGAAATTGAAGGCAGTACCCTTGAGGTGTCTCCTAGGATCAGCATAAGCAAAGGATTTTTGGGTTTTAGGACACACTGATCCCTCACTGTGCCTGAAGGGCTGGAAGCCAGTGAGTGGTTAATGCTTCAGGACTGACATCGTAGCCTTTTTGTTTCTTTTTCTGCGTGATTTCTAGTTTCCCAACTAAGAAATTTTGATGAACTGTTGGCTGAAAAAAGTCACATTCTAATATTTGCCATTTGAAAAAGAGATATGGATAGGGAAAAGGAAATACATCCTTATTGGGCCCTGATTATAAGTCAGATACAAGTGTTGCATTGTATATGCAATGTACCATCTCATTAAAATGTGGAGCATTTTGAAATCACTGGGTGCCCTCAGTGTGTGGGCGGGATCTTCATCTACTTGGCTTTTGACTCCAGCTGATGTCGTTTAAATATATATTGTCAAGGGGGAAGAAGTAGATTTAGGCTATATATTTTTCTCCATATAGCCTATGTAAGCCTAACTGCCTCATAGAAACATTTAAGGAAACGATAATCTGCCTCCAGAAACCTTGAAGACTAATATAAATTTTTACTCTAGATCTCTGTGAAAGTGTCATGCAGGCCACCCCACAGTGCAGAAAACAGAAATATTCCTTTATATTTCTCTTTAGACATATTGTCTTCCTCCAAAAACTTTCTTTCTCTCCCTAGTTCCCTCTCCCATTCCTCCACCCCCACCGTCTCGTCGACACCATGCCTTCCTGTCCACTTTTCCAAGTCTAAGCCGCACCTTCAAAGGCAGGGCATTGACACATGGCTTCCCCTACTGGGAACAGCCCTTTGGGGAATGGGGTCTGATCTTCACTATGACAGTTTCATCCTAAGAATCAGCCATACTGTAATTCTGATGGGTACAATTCCACAACTTGTTACAAATATAACTTTCTCTCTTGTTCCAGGAGTGCTGCCATCATTCCTGTTCCCCAAAGACATCAAGAGTTAGTGACTTTCTGGTTACTGGCCTCTGGAGGGCTAGGATAGTAAAGAGGGCTGTGGGAGGGCTAGAAGAGCCTGTCAGACCATGGTTTCAGGATCTGGCTCTGGAAGTGGATGAAGCTGGCCTCTATCTGCTGCCCAAAGCTAACATCTAAATCCTGGGCAGGGGTAGGGGTGGACCCATATTTCTGGGATGGGCATCAAAGGGAAAGTGGTATTCATTTTAGGAGGGCAAGGGCAGTTTAGAAAGCCAGAGATGAGTCAAAATACCATGTTCAAGAGTATGGGTGAGGAGTTATGATACATTCCCTAAAATGGGAAAGCCACAGAAAATACATAAGGTAATAACACATGTTCTGGGGGAAACATCTAGAAGGATCCTTGAGACAATGCTTGTGCATATGTGTGTGTGTGTGTGTGTGTATGTGTGTGTTAGTGCTACAGCATTAATCTAGGACTTAGGGACACACCTTTGTCATGTTTTGGGCCTAAGGTCTTGGACCTGCGTTTTTTCCCCCTTAATTTGCTAGGCCATTTCTAGATTGGGACTGGCTCCTTTTGGCATGGATACATCTACATTCCTGGTCCCCCACCAAATCATCAAGAATTACCGACTGTACCCATGAAAGAGGATACTTTCAGGCTTAAGGTTCGTTGGGAAATTTTTATCCAATATTTTATTGAATGTTTTGTGGGTCATGTGAGCAAACAATTACATTAGTATTTTATTATTATAAAATATGGTTAAGAAGGCCCTGTTGCACGACGTGGATGGAACTGGTGGGTGTTATGCTGAGCGAAATAAGTCAATCAGAGAAAGACATGTATCATATGACCTCACTGATATGAGGAATTCTTAATCTCAGGAAACAAACTGAGGGTTGCTGGAGTGGTCAGGGGGGTGGGAGGGATGGGGTGGCTGGGTGATAGACATTGGGGAAGGTATGTGCTATGGTGAGCCCTGTGAATTGTGCAAGACTGTTGAATCACAGATCTGTACTTCTGAAACAAATAATGCAATATATGTTAAGAAAAAAAAAAAGAAGAAGAAGATAGCAGGAGGGGAAGAATGAAGGGGAGTAAGTCGGAGGGAGAGATGAACCATGAGAGACGATGGACTCTGAAAAACAAACTGAGGGTTCTAGAGGGGAGGGGGTGGGGCGATGGGTTAGCCTGGTGATGGGTATTACAGAGGGCACGTTCTGCGTGGAGCACTGGGTGTTATGCACAAACAATGAATCATGGAACACTACATCAAAAACTAATGATGTAATGTATGGTGATTAACATAACAATAAAAAATTAAAAAAAAAGAAGGCCTTGTTGCAGCTATTTTTATATGTGGAGGTGACTGAGTCACAATACTGGGAGAATTTCCATCAGACTATTTCAAATGAAAATGCTGATCATGAGTCTTTAATTGTGCCGTAAGAGTCTCCCTGTGATATTTGGTTCTAGTACCGCTATTTTCATATGAATGTGCCCTTCAGAAATAACGCAAGATTTCTTGTCTTAAACTTAGCTATTCTTTATTTACCATTTGGTTTTCGCAGGGTGTCAAGAATTAAAATTCTATCATTGAGGTGTTCAGAAGCCTGGCTCAGAGCTCTGTTATATATAATACCACTTAAAATAAATACAAAGTCTTTTAACAATGGCAAGTACTGTGTGTGTGCCAAGATTAATAATAGTACTATTTATACTCTAAAATCTTATGTTGCAGCCTGGGTTGTCTGGGAGCAAACACAAGATGGAATTTAGCTTGTTTATTAGGGATCAATACTTTGAAAGGAAGGGGGATGAAGTAGGGTTGGGCAGGACTCTGGCCCAACCAAGCCTCAACCACTCTGGCAGTGACTTGTGGGGTGAGTATTGCTCAACAGGGTTGTGCTGATAAATATTTAATAATGGCTTTCCGGAGGAAAAAAAAAGTCCTGATTTGTAGTGTTTGCCAATTTACATTATGTAAATTCCCCTACCAGGCCCGAGTTCAAGCTACTCAACCTGATGTTCCTAAGTGGGGAGGGGGGAAGAAATGCACCCGGCTCCAGCACACCATTAGCTACATCAGACCCAAATGGCCAGAACTTATACCATTGCTTTGCTCCATTACTGGATGTAGGTTTCTTTGCGAAAGTCATGACCTTGAAGCCCATGTCCACAATTGAGGCAGAACCGGGAGGAGCTTTTGGCCACATTCCTTCCAGGGTGATGGGGGTATTGGGCACACTTTTTAGTGAGTAATTTGGATTATTCATCTCTCTGTCTGTAACATTCCATTCCCTATGCCACTCAGATACACTTTTCTATAGGGTAGCACTTTGGTTTATAATTCAGTGGGGTTCATGTTGTGTCCCCTAAAAAATGTGCCATTTTGAGGACCAGGACCAAAACCCAGAGTTTCAGGGATATGAAACACAAAGTCTAGTAAATCATTAGATGTGACAGGGAGACCACTCATCCTTCAACTCCTTGGTTCCTGGAACTACGTATTCTTCCCACTGGGGACACAGAATATACTGTGTCCTGGTTGATGGCACTATATCCTTGAGAACAGGGATTGGTGAACTTTTTCTGTAAAGAGCCAGATAGTAATGATTTTAGAATTTGTGGACCATATGGTTTCAGTGAGAACAACTCAAGTCTGCCCTTGTTGTGCGAAAGCAGCCATAGACAATATGTGAACGAATAAGGATGGCTGTGTTCCAATAAAACTTTTATTTACAAAAACAGGTGGCAGGCTGGATTTGCCAACCCTTGCTCAAAATTATAGCCTCTCTGCTGGAGCTGGAGCTACAACTGTGCCTCAGTAGGCCATTCCAGCATTCTACGAGACCAGCTGCTTCCAGTGGTATGGTACGTAATATGACCATTGCATCCCACGTTCTTGTGCCCTCACCGAGCACACTGTGGAATGGGTGCCACGCTTGGACACTCTGTAAGAGAGGGGTGCAGGCTGAGGCTCTGTGAACAAAAAAGGTAAACCGATATGGGAAAGAAGGGTCCCTGTGATGAGGAACTGTTGGCCCTTTTAGTATATTCGGGACCCAATGAAGTCTACTTGTCATCACGTGGCCAGATGGTACCTTGGAGAAATAATGCCATCCTGGGGGTTGAGTGTGGGTCTCTGTCGCTGTCAGTTTGAGCCTTCAGCAGCAGCAGCAGCAGGAGCTAGATCAGCCTTTCTGAGTAGGAATTTGTGCTGTTGAGCCCATGTATCACCCCCATCTCTGTCCTCGTGTTCACATTGCTCACGTGCTCATCACATGTAGTCATTCGGTGAACTCGGTTATGTGCTGCTTCTGTGGTGGTTGCTCTCTGGTAGATGCTGACAAATGTTTGAAAGATAACATTTTATACCTACTCCATTATTTTCTTATGTATGTCTACCCAAGGTTTCTTCGTCCTCAAAATGCCAGTCTGTTTCCTCCCCGGCTTCTTTCCATCTGGTCAGTCATTCACCATTGCCCGTGAATCCTTACAGATTTGAACATGGGGTCACTCTCTTTGAGCGCAAAGTGTGTAAACAGGTGCACTGTTCAATATTCACTTGCTAAGAGGATTTTCTCTTGCCAACCCGAGTGAGGCTGCAGGGTGCTTGTAGTCCATTTTCAGGTTTGATCCAGTCACTAGATGGGTCCTTTTATAAGCCAAGCTTGGACTTTTTCTTCCTCCTTCAGGAATCCCCACAGAACTGGAGATGGAAGCTGAGGAAGGTGGGCTGGTACAACCATGGTGATTACCAGTGGGAGTCCAGGCTGTCTGCTTATGCAGCTTGCTCTTGCCCCCTGGTCCTACCCACTCCCAATTTCAGAGGTGCCCCTTCTGTCCCACAGTGGACTGCTGTTTGATCCACTGACATCATGGCCTGCTGAGTCTGACAGGATCCAACTCATGATGGGAAGATCCAGCCTCAGAGTCACCAGTGTCTCATGGTCAGATCTCAGCTCAACCAGGGCTGAGAAGCATGATAAGAATATATATATATATATTTTCAACAGATGGTGAAATCCAGCATTCGAGGATGCTGCAATGCAATTCTCCCACAAACCGCACTTGACATCTTTTCCCATCACTGATACTTCTGGAACCACAGAAGCATGGTCCAAGTGGCAAGACAGTTAACACCACAGCCTGGACCTTCTGAAGAGCCTTCTCCTACTCCAGGCCTCACTCAGAACTGACAGCTTTTTTCATCTCTCTGTTTGTGGGTCAAAGCCATGTTCCTAAGTGTGGAACATGCTTCCCTAGGACCTGAAAGAATTCTACTTCATTCCTTGTGGTAGGAAGTGCAAAATGCAATAATCTGTCTTTGAAGAGGCTGTCCTGGTACAGTTCTGCCCACTGGACAACACAGATTTTACAGATATATTTGGTCCCTGAATCTTCCTGTGAAAGAGTGTGTGTGCATGCCTTCCCGAGGTCTCTACTGTTCTGGCCAGCATTTGCTTGTCCAGCACTATCGACAGAATTGTCAATGTGGATCAATGTGTTTGTCCATGAAATATCCACATTTCAGGTGTTTTTAAGCTATATTAGCACAGAAGAAGGGAGAGTTAATATAGCTGGAGGAAAATTCTAAATGTATAATGTTGTATATTCCATGTGAAGTCAAACGTTTAAACCCCCTTTTCTGTTTAGGAAAGGGAAGAATATATTAACTAATTAATGGTCACATACAATGTACCCGAGTTTATAAAAACTGCTTGAGCAGACTGAGAGATCTGTGAAGTATGATGGACCTCAAGACTCAAGACACACTGCTCAGACCCCCCTTTCAAAGGAAGGCCTTGCCACCCAGTAACAATGAACTATGCTTCCAATGAACTGTCACTGAGCCAACAGACACTCATGGTATGCCTGGGACTAGATGCTCAGGGTGATAGATCCAGAAAGCCAGGACAGATAATGCTAGAAAGAAGAACTTATTGACCTGGGAGCTCTTTCCTGACATACAGGATTTAGCATCCTGCCAAGGACCTAAGGAAATAGTGTACACTTGCTAATGACATGGCTCCTAGAGACATTGGAAAAGGCATGACCCACAGTGAACCAACTTGAAATGCCACAGTTAGCATAGACTGTGGGGAAGGGAGTAAATGTTGGGGAAAGTTAGTATTCTGGGACATAGGTACTATAAACAGCTGGAAGAAATACCAAATGATTATATTTCCATGGGGAACCCTAGGGGACAGACTACCTATCAAAGTGATCAGGAATGCATGGTGAGAAGGGCTCCAGAAACACTCTAAGATCCAGGATTGGCCTTTTGTCTATAGGTCCACTTCTTTCAAGTTGTTTGACCTTTGGTGTCTAACAGCTTTTTTGAACTTTAATTTCCTTGTCTATAAAATTGACCTAATACCTACTTCATAGAACTTCTGTGAAGATTATTTCAAATGTTGTTTGTAATATTCTCAGTGTAGTACTTAGCACAAAGTAACAATAGCAGTCACTCTGAAGTGTTGAGAGAAAGCTCATTTAAGGTGCTTTGGGAGTATATTGGAGGGACACCGTAGAGAACCTATGTCTTAACCTGCCCAGAATGAATTTCCTGTTCCTAGTCAATGACACGTAGCTGCTGCTTACAGCACCCCCTGATCTTATGTCTAGGCACACAGTCATTCAGAGCACACTCTACTCCCTAAGGGACACTGGATGAACACACCAACCAAATAGTTGCCCTTGGGATCCATACTAGAATTAAGGTTCTTGTTAATAAAGGAAAAAGAAGGTTCTTGTCAATAGATTTTTAGCTCCTAATGACAACCTGGTCATCTTCATCAACATTTTGAAAGAGACTGCCTCAGAATGAAGCAATACAGTGGAGATCAGAGTCTAGAGATTGGGCGGGGTGGGGGACGGCTGGGGAAAGGTGGGAGATAGATTCCTGAGACATCTGTTGAACTCTTGGATGTAGCCACATGTGTCGGGATTCTCCTCTGGAATGTCATGATTAGTGGATCAATATCTACTCAACACCCTTTTTGAAAGCTAGTTCTAGCTGGCTTTCTATTGCTTGTAGCTGAACAATTCCTGAGCTGTAGAGTTAGGTAATCTAGTCTTCGGTGGTCAGGGAAGCCTTCTCTGGGAAAGTAAAATCTGCCTGGATACTTGATGAACAGGTAGAAATTGACGTGGCCAAGTGAGTCAGGAGGAAGGATCAGTCAAAATGGCCCAAATGAGTCCTCTCTTAGCCTACTCACCCTCCTATGATAGATTCAATTATAATGGCTTGGTGATCAGAGCACATTGCAAATTATAGTTAGAATAAGAAGGAGAAGAGGGCAATGCAAATTTCAGACATACTGACAGAGTGGCCCTCACATGAGCAGGGTTGACCAGATAGTGGGGGTGTCCACCTAGTGGTGAGGTGCTGCTGGAGAAAGCATAGAGCCCAAAAGGCCCAAGAACAAAAGATCATCATGTGTGCCACAATGAGAGTGGAAGCAGAGTCCACAACCACTGTATGGCAATAATAATCATTTTGGCTATGGTATATTGAGTCCTGACTACATTCCAAGTACTGTGTTAGGTGCTTCCATCTCATTATCTAATTTTATCCTAATGACAACTGAGAAAGGTTAGTGTCATAATCTTGTACATCACCATTTATTTTTTTCTCTCTGTTGGATCATTTATACAAATATGATGCTATTCTTCTCATTTTAAAAACTAGGAAAAAAAACAACTTTAACTTCAATTGACCCTCCAAATATTATCCAATTCATTTGACCCTCTTTCTCAATCCTCTTCCCATTTGAAGACTTGGGGATAATTCAGTGATTCCTAGTCTTCTCCTCTGATTGTCTTTTTTTTTTTTTTTAACTGAGATTTAGGAGCACCTGGGTGGCTCAGTCAGTTAAGTGTCCCACTCTCGGTTTAAGCTCAGGTCATGATCTCAGGGTCATGAAATCAAGCCCTGAGTCAGGCTTTGTGCTCAGCAGGGAGTCTGCTTAAGATTCTTTCTCTCCCTCTGGCCCCCGCCCCTGTGCTCTCTCTCTCTCTCATATAAATAAATAAATCTTTAAAAAAATAAAATTGAGATTTAATGAACATTCAAATAAATGCACAGCTCTCAAGAGTACAGTTCAGTGAGTTGTGACAAGGGCTTACCCACATGTAACTGGCACCCACAACAAGATACAGAGCATAAGCGCCACCCCAGAAAATCTCCTCCTGCACTTTTCTCATCAATGAGCTTCCTCCCCACGTGAACTTCTATCTCTATGTAGTTTGCTTTTGGACTTCATGTCCTCATGAAATCATGTAGGAATTATTTGTTTTCAGTATGATTTCTGTTGCTCAACATTATGTCTTTAAGATTCATTCGTTCTGTTAAGTGCTCATTCTTTGCTATTGCTGAGGAGTTAACATTATAAGACAGCACCATAATTTGAATATCCATCCTCCTGTTGATGGATATTTTAGTTTTTTCCCCAGGTTTTGGCTCTTATGAAGAGGATTTGTGTACAGGTCTTTGAGTGGATATATGTTTCCATTAATTTGGACACATATCTTGGAGTGGATGTGTTGGGTTGTTATGGTTAGCACATATTTTACTTTGAAGAAACTGCCAAACACTTCTTCAGCATACTTCTAACATTTCACATTCCAACCAGGAATGTTTGAGAGTTCCATTTGCTCCACATCCTCACCAATGTTTATTATGAGGAGTCTCTTTGATTTTTAGCTATTCCACTGAGTGTAAAATGGTCTCTCCTGGTAGTTTTGGATTATATTTCCTCTGAGGACTTCTCATTCTCTTTTAAATCCACTGATAGCAGGCATTTGCCCTGGCCAATCCCTCTAAAATAGCCCTTGCCAAGGTTTCCAATGATCTTTCTGTTGGCAAAATGCATGGAAACCCTTAGTTCTCTTATTATTTGACATGGTTCATCACTCCAGCTTCTTTGACGGTTTCTAGCATGCACTCACCTTCCCTCATTAACCATGCCTTCACATTATCCTTTGCTGGTTCCTCATTATCTCCTGACTTCTATTTTTTTTTTAATTTTTAAAGATTTTATTTATTTATTTAATTGACAGAGAGAGAGAGACAGCAAGAGAGGGAACACAAGCAGGGGGAGGGTCAGAGGGAGAAGCAGGCTTCCCGCCGAGCAGGGAGCCCGATGCGGGGCTCGATCCCAGGACCCCGAGATCATGACCTGAGCTGAAGGCAGTCGCTTAACCACTGAGCCACCCAGGCGCCCCTATCTCCTGACTTCTAACATTGGATGAGTCCTCTTCCTTGTTCCTTGTGCCTCTTTTCTTTTGTTGGTGATCTCACCCATTTTTGTGACTTTGCATATGAATCCTCTATCTCCAGACCTCTCCTCTTTAATCTACAGACTTAGGTTTGTGATGGTTTGCTGGACATGCCCATTAGGGTGTTTATTAGGCATTACCATTTATCATGTTCCAAAAATGAACTCCTGCGATAAATCTGCTCCTCTGTAGTTTTCCCTGTCAAAAGTAGTGGCACTCCAGCCTTCCAGCTGCCCAGACCTCAAACCCCGGAATCATCCTTGGCTTTTTCCTTTCTTTTACACCCAACATCAAATTCACTAGCAAATGTATCCAGAGTCAACCGCTTCTCATCATGTGCATCACTACCATTTCTGCCCAAGCTGTCAAGATCTCTAACTGAAATTATTGCCATCATTTCCTAACCAGTTTCTCTGCTTCCACCCTTGTCCTCGTATAATTCCTTCTCAAACAGCAGCCGGTGTGATCCTCTGGAAAGATGATTCAGGTCACATCACTCTTCTATGCAAAGTCCTTTATTCATTGAATAATTGTCACCTAGCATGTGCCAACTAGGGGGATTCTGGAATAAAAAAAAAATAAGCAAATCTCTTGCCTTCTTGGACCTTGTGGTTTATTAGAAAAGATGGAGATTAATTACATAATTATTTCATAGTAATTCTAATAACTGTTACAAGGGGTAAGTACATGGGGCAATGAGAATGTGTAATAGGGGTTCAAGGAAGACTTCTGGAAGAAACGATATCTAACTTGAAATCTGAAAGATAGATAGCCCCATGCTGGTGCTATAAGTATATAAAATATCACATCATTAGAAAGTGGTGGAAAGAATATTCAAAACCAGGTTAATATGTCTCCAAACCTTGAACTTCTAAGTTTCATGTAGTATTGTCTTTGATATTAAATATGGTGACCATGATTTATCAAGATCATAAGTCCCATAGATAATGGTGCCTGAACACAAATACAGGATCAAATATTCTTTTTTCTTTTTTTAACTTGGTACCCATCCATCATTTTATGGCAAGGCTTACATTTTGAAGTGGATAAGAAGAAAATTAATTATGTTCAGAAAATCAAGCTAAAAATGTATGTTATGTGGATTAATTGTAATCACAAGCACCTTTAAATAGAATTTACTATAGACTAGGTACCGTGCTGAACACTTTACATAAATTATTTAAATTTCATACAGCATTACAAAATAAGGTCTATTATTCCCATTCTGCCGACAAAGAAATCGAAGCATAGAGAGATAAAAATCTTCACCTAAGGTCACATGGTCAGGAAATGTCAGGAGTGGGTTTTGAACCAGGCACGCAGGCTTTTGAGTCTGCTGTCTTAAGAACCGTTATCACTGTGACTATGCCTGTGTTTTCAGTCTGAGCGCGCTCTGGCCACAGCAGCTTCTCATCATGCTCTGAGCAAGCAAGAGTTGTAGAAAAGAGAGTGTTATTGATTTTTGTCTTCCAGTTGTTATTTATTCATCCCTGGCCCTCATCCATACCCAGTGCTGTTAGAAATCAGTGTACTTTGGTACTTTGGTAACAATTTCAAAACCTGCTAAGTAAACGGCAGACAGGTTGTGGGATTGCAGAAGCAGCAGTGTGTTAGGCGACCTCCTGTCGGGCTGTGTGAGTGACAGGTGGCTTGCATGGGCTCCGTGTACCCCCTTCCAGGCCGGCCACTGCAGCGTCATAAGCACCGCCTTACTGAAACCATTATGGGCTGTCTTTAACGATTCCTCATAGAGGTTCCATTTTTAGATTCCTCTTTTTGCAGTAAGAACAAACACGTATATTTAAAAACAAAAGGATAAACATAAGCAACAATAAGCAGAAGCTGGTGCATCCCAACTTCTGAGGAATTTCGCTTGCAAACAGCTAATTGAAACATTCCTTCGGTTTGTGCTGCTCGGTTTTGACAGTGGCTCTGCCCCTTGTCATAAAATCAATGGTCTTTTTTTATCCCTTCCCTTCTTTCACCCTCTCGCCTCTGACTGCCTGGCCTTCTTTCCCCACTCAGAGTCTTCCTCAGATCACCGGGGTTAAGTGATCCTTTCATACCGCCTGGCCAGACTGTCACAAGGCATCGAGAGGCTTTGGAAAATGAGCCATGTTAAATGGGCTTGATGGGGTTACAACCACCATTACTGCCATCACCACCGTGATAAAATGGAGCAATAATGACGGGGGAAGGTACTTATCACTGTCTTTTTGAGATCACTTAAGATAGTTTGGGGCTGAAGCTTTTTGTCCAAGATAAATGGAACATGTACAAGATAAATGTTGCTACGGCGGAATCTTTTGTGTGTGAACTCGCGTGGGCCTGGGCTGTTTACCTGGGTGACAGCTCAAGAGGGGCCGGTGAGCCTCCGGTTGGCATGTGGTGACCGGCCACTTGTCACGGCTGAGGGTCAGAGTTTCTTTGCTTAAAGTGAGTCAGGATGCAGAGAATGGATTAGAACAGAATAGCGTATCACTGCTTTTTGCCTGCCAGGATGCCATCCACCCTCCCTAAGCACACGAGATCACAGGATGGGTCAAATTGTGTGCTTCAAAAATCTAACAGTCCTCATGGTTGAGTTGGGGAGGCCCAGAACCAGTTCCTAGGAGCTCTGGGTCCTAGCCCCGTCGGTCACTAATTTGCTGTGTGAGCTGGGATGAGAAATGTGACCTTCCTGTGTCTCCGTTCCCCAGACGGATCAGCTCACCTCACCTGCCCTGTGACTGTTCTGGTTTTAGCACAAAGAGCCTCAAGTCCTGGGAAAACCTCCCCACTGCCAAAGGCTGGTGTCCCTATTGTTTGCTCATCTTCCCTGTCATATGGTAATATTACCCCTTCCTGTGAAAACCACTGAATAATGTAAAGTGAGTTAGAAACGTAAAAGAAATTGTAAATTGTTCTAACATGGTTATCCCCACAGGGCACAACTTGGTCCCAGCTCTTTAAAATCTCCATGTAGTTCCCATGTGTATCAAGGTCCCTTCCTCCTAACTGGGAAAGCCTGTCATTGGCTTAGCAGATGCAGGTACGTGGCAATGATCAGATTACCTGCCCCCCAGTGCACGCTGATTCATGTTATAAAGGATAAAAAGGACCTGTACTTGTCTCCCTGGCAGGGAATGCTCACCTCGGAAGGAATGTGGTTAAAAGAAGGAAAGACTTGTCAAATAAGAATCCAAAGACACTGGTTTACACTCTGATCTCTCTTCTATTTTAAATGGTTTTGAGTATCCGTTTGCTGAATTGTAAACAGCAAAGTATCGGTTACCGTGCAGATGAAAGGAGACTAAGATTGTGTCTGTACCTGCCATGTGCCATTTACAAATTGCTCAATGATATTAGTTTTTTTTTTTCCTGAAAGGGTTTACTCCTTGCTTTGTTTATTAAAAAAAAAAAGTGGGAGTCAAATAAATTTTCTTTTTCTTTTTTTAACATAAATAGCCAAAAGCTAAGTTGGTCTATTTTTTTTTTTTTTTAGCAATTTTACATTCGTAGTTCCAAAAGTTTTATATAGTTGAGAAATACACAAACTCAAATAGCACGAAGTTTTTTTTCCTGGTCAAATGTATCGGGTTCATACCTGGCCCACCCACAGGCATAGGATGGTAGTTTTTTGTGTGTTTTATTTTTTAAGATTTATAGATTTATTGATTTATTTTTGAGAGGAAGAGAGAGGAAGGAAGCGAGAGCGAGCGTGCTGGGGAGGGACAGAGGGAGAGGGAGAATCCCAAGCAGACTCCCCACCGAGCCTGGAGCCTGATGTGAGATTCGACGCCACGACCCTGAAATCACGACCTGAGCTGAAATTCAGAGTTGGGCACTTAACAAACTGAGCCAACCAGGCGCTCCAAGGATGATCGTTTTATTTTCAATTGTTTCATAATGAGCAGTGAAATGCTGCGTCCATATGGTAATGTCCTTATTACAGACTTTGCATGAGACATGCCTGCAACCAGGAAATGCACAGAACACCAGTCCTTTCTATTCCTACGATTGTCAACACAAAAATGCCCCTACAGACCTAAAACCAGGACATACTTGAAAGATCTGATTTACCCCCGCCCAAGGTCTCGGAGGAAAAACAGAAACCTGATGACATTCCAAGACTTGGTTCTGATTCCAGTTCAATTGCTAATATTATAAAACATCTAGACTGTTGAAGCAAGAAAATACCTAAGGAGTCGTTGCCGGCATTTGCTCCTGACTCTGACTGCCACTACCGTGACTGCACTTGGTTCACACCATCCCTTCAACGGACACTTCTGCTAAGTCCTCAGCAGTTAGGGTCAGTGGGCAGAGAAAGGGAGCGTTTTCTCCTACTGTGAAGTCTTTACGGTGGGGAGCCAACAGGTGCAGGTAACCCGAGGGCTGCTGGGAGCCTCCGTCCGGGACCGCGTGCTCAGGGCCTGCATCGTGGTCATGGCCCTGTTGGGTCTAACTGTGGCAAAGTCCTCAGGCAGGTGATTGTCGTCCAACCAACAGTCAGGAGTGGAGCCCTTCTTCAGTTTCTTAGACTAAAACAAAACTGAAGCAACGTGCTGGGGAGACCAGGGGCGCACTCATGAAATTTCTGGAAACCTCTGGAACCCATTCTATAGCGACGTCAGGGACCTAGGAGGTAAACACACCTTGCCGGTGCTTCAAAATTGGAAGGGCTAGAGCCACATAAGTTTTCAAGCATAGCCTCGTTTAATTTATGATGCAGAAGACCTAGGTTTTTGTTTTATGTTATTTATAGGTTTCAGTGAAGTTAAGTCACTCTGTCTGTCTGGACCATAGTGATTTCACCTATAAAATGAGGTACTTGGGGCAATTCTGAAATCTCTCCCAATTCTAAGACTGTGCTACTCTAGAATTACCAGTATCCTCTATAAAATACAGAGAATTGTGGAATAACCCCCCGTGTACCCATCACCTGTTTTGCCACTTAACAACATTCTGGAATAGCTTTATATAAAAAGGAAAACAATGTGCGACTATTAAATATTATGTACTCCTCTTGAAAATGTAGGCAATCCATGAAGGAACAAAATGAAATTCATCCTGTTTTCGCTTCCTAGAGATAACTACTGTAGTGTGTCCTTACAGATGTGTTATTTGACAAGGCAGGAACATTTTTAACATTTGAAATCTAATTCATCATTGCCAATATCCTTCAGCTAAAAATACAAACCAAAATAATGGCATAGAAATTGGAAGATGTGAATTCTAATCTAGAACCAGACACTGACTGTCTTGCCACTTGCCCTTCACAGGACTTGTTTTCCTTGTCTTAACACCCAAGGAGTTGAGCCAAATGATCCATGGGCTCTAGCCTAATGTTCCTACCAATTAATTTTAGCATTAATAGGAAATAAAGCTAAAACCACAGTTTGAGATTTAAAAAAAAAGTGGTGAGGTTGTCCTTTATAAATTCCAGAAAATAATTTTTTTTTCACAACTCTTTTATCACCTCCACACCACTTCCTTAACTTGCCATTCCCCTGGCTGCTTAGATTCACTGGCTGATTAACAAATATGGAACTGGCCAATCAATGGAGCCCCAACACTTCTGCAAACGTCCACAGCACCAACTCTGCCATGGTCAGCCTTGGACAAAGAGCTCATGGTCTTGGATGTTCAGTGAAGACCTCAGGACTCAGGGATCTTCTGAGCTCCATGGCCTACCCATAGTCCAGGAGGAGTGGATAAAAGGCTCAAGTACCCTCAAGTGTGCAGAAGGTCTATGCCTGTTATTCATTCTGTCTGCCTCCCAGTAACCGTTGTGTACTCATGAGATTCATTGTCATGTTATCTTTCTCAGCACAGTACTCTTGACACCCCTAAAAATCAATTGGTGGGGGCGGTGAAATGAAACACTTCTCTAAGAGAGGTCTGTGAATCTTCTGTTCCAGAATCACCTGGGATGCTTGTTTCAGGATTAGATACCTGGAGCTTGCTTCAGTCTTGCTGAATCAAGAACTTTGGGATGTGAACCAGGGATCTGGGATTTTAATAAACTTCTCAAGAGAGTCTTAAATAAAGATGGAATCTTTGTCTTTCTAGAACTTCTTTTATATTCTCATAATTGGCTATTCTCCATTGCATCATCCACTTACTCATTAAGTATATTAATTGTCTTTTATACACATTTTTCTAGTCCTGGTAAAATGACTAATAATAGTTAGTCTCTGCCCTAGTATAAGGAATTCCTGATGTCCAGTTTATACTGAAGTGTTTTCTTCTCTCTTTTACATGGTTTATCCTTGGTAAACACACATCATCTCATGTAGATGACCCCTAAGTCTGTGTCTTTAGTCCAAATGTCTCCTCCCCAAAGAATTCTCTTATCTTCAAAAACCCTCTAGACATTTCTATTTGGACCTCACATTGTCATCACTGAAATAAAGTACCTAACCTCAATTAGAAAACCTCACACAAAAATCAGCTTCCCTTTGATTTCCTGCATCCTGGAGTCTGCCAAGCTTGAAATATAATTCTGCTTTCTCCAAATTAGTTGTGTTTTCTCTGGCATATTCCCTATTTCAACCCTGTTGTTGTCATCTGACCCAAACCAGCTCTATCTAAGACCTTAATTTGGTCTTAACTTGTACTTTGGACTTTATTCTCTCCTCCAGTATGTACTTGGCCAGATTATTCTTTTAAAAATAAGGAAAAGCCATGGAAGCAAAATAAGCATGGGATGTTTTCCCTCAAGCCCTTGTTTCTTCATTCTTCCCTCCTTCTTCCCTCCCTGCTGGCCTCTCTCACTCCTTCTCTCCCTTCTTTCCTTTCTTCCATATTTTCTTCCCTCCTTCCTTCCTTCTCCCTCTGCCCTTCCCCATTTTACCTTACATCCCACTTCTCTCCCCTTTATCCATCTTCTATTTCTTTCTTTACCAATTATTTATTGGGTGTTATATGAAAAAGTTCCTGTTTTAGGCACTTGGAGACGAGGGAGATATAAAGGTGAGAAAAAAAAAATGCTCCTCAGAGCTTTACATAATATAGTGAGAAAGGAAAGCAAGGAAACCACTAACTTGGTTCTTTATTTCTTGTTTTCATGCCAAGATGAGTTAGGGTTGTGGCGTATTTTGCTGGTCTTCTCCACTGTATTCTTTATAGAGAAATCGGGGTAGATAGCGTACTTTAATTCTTTCCATCTAGATTTGTGAAACCAAGGAGGTCAAGGGTTCTGATAGCCTCACCCCACCTCCTTGAGGTGGAGAGGAGAAGCTCCTTTTTTGCCCCAAACTTCACAAACCTCAGCCTCTTTCCAGGCTAAAGTATGCTGTTTAGGTTTCTATACCTGGAACATGTCCCACCACTGAGCCCTGAGTGTGATGCTAGAAGATCTTAGTGCCAGTAATCTTTGCCCTGGGGCACCGCTATCATTACCCAACAAGGAAACCTAGTGGAGTTTCCCAGGACAATGCCATGTAATGACAGAGGATTTATAAGTGGCTGTGGATTATTGTGTAATTACACTGAATAGATCCAAATGTAATTACCAGCATCCTACCCCTGGGGTTTAGAGGGAAAGAATAATCCTGCGCACACAAGTCCTTTTCTCAAAGCAAATCCCTCTTGTAGGGGTTTCCAGCAGGAAGGGAACAAAGGAGCCTTAATGATTCTATGTGGTCAAGCACTTTGCCTAAGAGCCCTGCTGTTAACCCCATTGCTCTGGGCAGGCTCCAGCTCAGGAAACGATGTTTTGCTGTCTTCTCTCTGCCATGCAACTTTCACCCCCAAGAAGTTTCAATCCAACTGTAACTGTGTTCTCACTCTCATTCATAAACACGGCATGCCATAGGCTCAGTCTGTCACTCTGTCCACCCTGGTGGGCACCTGGCCTCTGCTGGGCAGCACGGAGAATGAAGGCATCTGAGTTGTATGGATTTCCTTCTCTGCTGGGTAGGTAAGTGCCAATAAGGGGCTACCACAGGACAGAATGTGGTGAGCTTCTCAAGAAAGTGGAGGAGGGGCGCCTGGGTGGCTCAGTTGGTTAAGCGACTGCCTTTGGCTCAGGTCATGATCCTGGGGTCCTGGGATTGAGCCCTGCATCGGGATCTCTGCTTGGCGGGGGGCCTGTTTCTCCCTCTCCCACTTCCACTGCTAGTGCTCTCCTGCTCTCTCATTCTGTCAAATAAGTAAATGAAAAAAAATCCTTAAAAAATAGAAAGTGGAGGAAACATAGAGGTACGAAAATTTAGTTTCAATAGAAGGGACCATGGATGGCCTCATAGAGAATGGTAGTTCACGCTGGACACTGAAGATGGGTAAAAATTGCTGGCAAGGTGGAGATGTTGGAAGGGTAAGACATGACAAAAGCAGAAATATTGTAGACATGTCTGTGGAGGCACAAGAGAGAAGGAGAAGCTCAGAAAAGAATGAGAAGCCATGCTTACCTGGAACGCCTGGTACACAAAAGGGAGCTGAGGTCAGAGGGGCTGGAGTGTGGAGCGTGGTCAGGGGATGGAGGGCACTGACTACCAGATTCGGGTGTGTGGACTTCATTCCTAATGGACTAGAGAGCCACTAATGAACATGATCGGGGGAAACATGATTAGGGGTTGACTTTAAGAAAATGAATATCCGGTTCAACACCAGGAAAAGTAGTTCAGGAGGGAATGCTACAGGGTTTGGGGTGAGGGAGGAGAAACAGGTGCACGGCTGAATGGTCTGTAAATAACCCATTGTGATACCAAGGTAAAAAGCAATTGGGACCACTGGGAGAGCAGCTCAGGAAATGGCGAGGGGAGCATGTTTCAAAAGAGGCATTACATAGGTTCAGAAAGCAGACGGGAGTTAAGATTTGAAGGGAGGGATGAGAAAGGGGACCCCCCTCTGGAGGAGACATGACATGTCATGAGTGGGGCTGGCACTGTTACTACCGGAATCAGCAGACACATGGCAGAAGTCCCACCTGGCGGGGCTGCAGAATAGACCTGCAATCCCTTTCAAAAGCAGCAAGGATAATTTTCCATAACCAGTGGGTCTTCCAGGAAGCCGAAAAGACACTGCCTTTCTCTGGTCCCCTTTTCCTCTTCTAGAGATTGAGGGCATCAGACGAATGCATACACGCTGCCTTCCAGGAAGAGCTCAGCAGAGCAGGGGCAGACAGGGCCCTGTCCGTCTGTGATGGGCTTATCATGTTCAGGCCCCAGGAAATCAGACTTTTCCTATTTGCAGGTCTTCCGTAGGATCATGTTCATAGAGTAACGCTGGAGATTATTTGTACCAAATTACCTCATTACAGTGTGTGCCATAATTACTGTTATTCCATCAGCTGGCTTTCATAATGGTAAGGCCAAGAAACACGAGACCACGCACCATGAATTAGCCCTCCCCACCTCTCACTCAGGTCCTCGATCTCAGCATCGTATGGTGGTTGATAAAGGCAGCAAAACACAAGTTTACATTTGTAAGCCATTTTGAAGAAGAAAAGCACTGTGCAAATTCCACTATTACATTTTAAGTGCTTAGTGAAGTGGTCTCTGCCTATGAAGTGTGTGTAGGAGTATAAATTAGTAAGGGCTTTTGGGATATGTTGGGTCCCATTTTTGTGCATATATTTGGGTTTCCTATCTTCAAAGGCAATGTGGATGCCCGTGCAACAGTGCTTGTTAGACAAACCAGAGAAGGAATGACATACTCTGTACCCTTTGCGCTCTGTCCTGAAAAGCCGAATTTTGAGCGTTGGGGTATAAGAGGAAGAAAGAAAGAAATCCCTTTCTTTAGGAGGCTTATATTTACATGGGAAGTTTTATTCAAAATAATGGATAAATAGATACACTACAGGAAAAACTTAATTTTGACTACATGCTGGCTTATATCTTTATTTCCACAAACATTGGTGAGAAAATGTTAGAGTGGCGGTGAACAGATCTGAGCACACAGAACTGAAGCTGTTGGGAGTCCTTTCCTGGATGGATATTTTTTCTCTTTATTCATGATTTTCTTTTTTTAGAGTGACAGAGAGAGCCAGAGAAAGAGCCCGCATGAGCACCTGAGTGGGGTGGAGGGGCAGAGGGAAAGGGAGAGAATCTTAATCTTAAGCGTAGTGCCTGACCTGGGCCTCGATCTCATGACCCTGAGATCATGACCTTAGCTGAAATTAAGAGTTGAACACTTAACCAACTGAGCCACCCAGGCACCTCTTTTTCTCTTTAGATGCTCAGGGATTTTCAACCAGTGAAGAGGTAACAGGACTATGATGCCTATATCCTATAGAAAGCCAATGTCAAGGACAGCACGGTCCAGTAGAAATTTAATGAAAGCTACGTAAATAAATTTATATTTTCAAGAAGCCACATTAAAAAAAAAGACAGGTGAAGTTAATTTTGATGTATTACAATTAACTGAATATGACCCAAATCTCATAATTTCAGTAAATATATTAGTTCCCTGGTGCTGTTATAACAAATTGCCACAAAGTTAGTGAATTAAAACAACAGAAATTTATTCTCTCACGGAGCTGGAGGCCAGAGTCTGAAATTAATTTCGTTGAGTCCAAATCAAGATTTCAGTAGGGCCACACTCCTTCCAGGGACTCTAGGGGATAACTTGTTCATCTAGGTTCCGGTGGCTGCTGGCATTCATTGGCCAGTGGCCCCATCACTCCAATCTCTGCCCTCATGGTCACCTTGACTTCTATCTGTGTAACCACATCTCCCCATACCTCTCACTGATAAGGAAATATGCAGTTGCATTTATGGCCCACCTGGATAGTCCCACCTGGTCTCCTTATCTAAAAGTCTTTAAGCACATCTGTAAAAACCCTTTTTCTAAATAAGGTACAAGTTCCAGGGTTCAGGACCTGATATGTTTGGTGGCCATTATTTCAGACTACCACAAAGTGCAATCACTATAAGAATTACTAATGAGATAATTTACAATTTATGTCCTAAGTTTTCAGATTCTAGTACATGGCCTCTGCTTACAGCACATCTTAATCCGGATGCTAAATTTTCAGTGGCTGGCATGAAATGTGGTCCTAACTTACCAATGAAGTTCTGTTTAATAGAAGCATATTTTACACTGCTTCAGGTTTTTAAATTAAAATTAAGGAGAATTGAAGATTTTGTCTCCTCATTGCACTCACCATGATTCAAGAGCTAATAACCATATGTGGCCAACTGGCTGCCATTTTGGACAATGCTCTCTATAAGGTCCCTCGTTTTCCTCCTTTTTCCTCAAGCCAATAAAATACATATATAGGCATGTTCTATGTGTAATTACACAAATACACATTTTCCCATAAATAATTTATTTTTGAGGCCTATAGCCACCTTAGTGGTAGCTATTTTTTCTCTATATTTTACAAATGTGTAAACAGACATAGATGGGATACATAGGTTGACCAAGAACACATAGGTCCTTCGTGGTAGATACATGCTTGAACCTAACAGTATTTCCATGGCACTGCACTGTATTATTTTTCTAATAGCATGTTTCCATACTGAAATCATGAGAACATTCCTTCCATTCAAGAAGTTCATGCTCAGTTTAGCAACGACCTTGCCAGAGGTTGAATCCTGCCTAAAAACATTGCTAAATAAGATGATGGCATGAAAAGAGTGGCATCTAGTTCTTTCAGTTAAAAATGATAATGTTTGATGAAATTCAAAGAAAACCTTCTGCAAAGAAGATATGCTTCTGCATTTTGTGCATATGAATGTCTGCTTTGTTATAAAATTATAATTAAGTGATACTATGCTAGGATCTGCACTATATATTATATTATATCAATTTTGTTATTTTGGCTAAGAGAAATAACATGTATTTGTATTATTTTCTACTTTTTTTTTTTTATAAGGATGGATAGTTGGGTTGCTTCCATATCTTGGCTACTATAAATAATATTGCAATAAACACAGGAGTGTATATATCTTCTCAAATTAGTGTTTTCATTTTCCTTGGTTAAATACCCAGTAGTGAAATTACTGGATCATATGGTATTTCTTTTTTTTTAAAGTTTTAATTGTTATGTTAATCACAATGCATTACATATTAGTTTTTGATGTAGTGTTCCATGATTCATTGTTTGTGCATAACACCCAGTGCTCCACGCAGAACATGCCCTCTTTAATACCCATCACCAGGCTAACCCCCACCCCCACCCCCCTCCCTCTAGAACCCTCAGTTTGTTTTTCAGAGTCCATCGTCTCTCATGGTTCGTCTCCCCCTCCAATTTCCCCACCTTCATTCTTCCCCTCCTGCTATCTTCTTCTTCTTTCTTTTCTTAGCATATATTGCATTGTTTCAGAGGTACAGATCTGTGATTCAACAGTCTTGCACATTTCACAGTGCGCACCATAGCACATACCCTCCCCAATGTCTATCACCCAGCCACCCCATCCGACCCACCCCACCCCAACTCCAGCAACCCTCAGTTTGTTTCCTGAGATTAAGAATTCTTCATATCAGTGAGGTCATATGATACATGTCTTTCTCTGATTGACTTATTTCACTCAGCATAACACCCTCCAGTTCCATCCACATCGTTGCAAATGGCAAGATCTCATTCCTTTTGACGGCTGCATAATATTCCATTGTATATATATATACCACTTATATATCACTTCTTCTTTATCCATGCATCTGTTAATGGACATCTTGGCTCTTTCCACAGTTTGGCTGTTGTGGACATTGCTGCTATAAACATCAGGGTGCACATACCCCTTTGGATCCCTACATTTGTGTCTTTGGGGTAAATACCCAGTAGTGCAATTGCTGGATCATATGGTAGCTCTATTTTCAACTCTTTGAGGAACCTCCATACTGTTTTCCAGAGTGGTTGCACCAGCTTGCATTCCCACCAACAGTGTAGGAGGGTTCCCCTTTCTCCGCATCCCCACCAACATCTGTCGTTTCCTGACTTGTTAATTTTAGCCATTCTGACTGGTGTGAGGTGGTATCTCACTGAGGTTTTGATTTGGATTTCCCTGATGCCGAGTGATGTTGAACACTTTTTCATGTGTCTGTTGGCCATTTGGATGCCTTCTTTGGAAAAATGTCTGTTCATGTCTTCTGCCCATTTCTTGATTGGATTATTTGTTCTTTGGGTGTTGAGTATGATAAGTTCTTTATAGATTTTGGATACTAGCCCTTTATCTGATATGTCATTTGCAAATATCTTCTCCCATTCTGTCGGTTGTCTTTTGGTTTTGTGGACTGTTCCTCTTGCTGTGCAAAAGCTTTTTATCCAGATGAAATCCCAAGAGTTCATTTTTGCCCTTGCTTCCCTTGCCTTTGGCGATGTTTCTAGGAAGAAGTTGCTGCAGCTGAGGTCGAAGAGTTTGCTGCCTGTGTTCTCCTTTAGGATTTTGATGGACTCTTGTGTCACGTTTAGGTCTTTTAACCATTTGGAGTCTATTTTTGTGTGTGGTGTAAGGAAATGGTCCAGTTGCATTCTTCTGCATGTGGCTGTCCAATTTTCCCAACACCATCTGTTGAAGAGACTGTCTTTTTTCCATTGGACATTCTTTCCTGCTTTGTCAAAGATTAGTTGACCATAAAGTTGAGGGTCCATTTCTGGGCTCTCGATTCTGTTCCATTGATCTATGTGTCTGTTTTTGTGCCAGTATCATACTGTCTTAATGATGACAGCTTTGTAATAGAGCTGGAAGTCCGGAATTGTGATGCCGCCAGCTTTGCTTTTCTTTTTCAACATTCCTCTGGCTATTCGGGGTCTTTTCTGGTTCCATACAGATTTTAGGGTTATTTGTTCCCTTTCTTTGAAAAAAGTGGATGGTATTTTGATGGGGATTGTACTGAATGTGTAGATTGCCCTAGGTAGCATTGACATCTTCACAATATTTGTTCTTCCAATCCATGAGCACGGAACGTTTTTCCATTTCTTTGTGTCTTCCTCAATTTCTTTCATGAGTATTTTATAGTTTCCTGAGTACAGATCCTTTGCCTCTTTGGTTATTAGATTTATTCCTAGGTATCTTATGGTTTTGGGTGCAATTGTAAATGGGATCGACTCCTTAATTTCTCTCTCTTCTGTCTTGTTGTTGGTGTATAGGAATGCCACTGATTTCTGTGCATTGATTTTTTACCCTGCCATTTTACAGAATTCCTGTATGAGTTCTAGCAGTTTTGGGGTGAGTCTTTTGGGTTTTCCACATAAAGTATCATATCATCTGCAAAGAGTGAGAGTTTGACTTCTTCTTTGCTGATTTGGATGCCTTTTATTTCTTTTTGTTGTCTGATTGCTGTGGCTAGGACTTCTAATACTATGTTGAATAGCAGTGGTGAGAGTGGACATCCCTGCCGCGTTCCTGACCTTAGGGGAAAAGCTCTCAGCCTTTCCCCATTGAGAATGATATTCGCTGTAGGTTTTTCATCATGGCTTTTATGATATTGAGGTATGTGCCCTCTATCCCTATACTCTGAAGAGTTTTGCTCAAGAAAGGATGCTGTACTTTGTCAAATGCTTTTTCTGCATCTATTGAGAGGATCCTATGATTCTTGTTCTTTCTTTTGTTAATGTATCATATCATGTTGATTGATTTGTGGATGTTGAACCAATCTTGCAGCCCAGGGATAAATCCCACTTGGTCGTGGTGAATAATCCTTTTAATATACTGTTGGATCCTATTGGGTAGTATTTTGGTGAGAATTTTTGCATCCATGTTCATCAAGGGTATTGGTCTGTAATTTTCCTTTTTGATGGGGTCTTTGGTTTTGGGATCAAGGTAATGGTGGCCTCATAAAATGAGTTTGGAAGTTTTCCCTCTATTTCTATTTTTTGGAACAGTTTCAGGAGAATAGGTATTAATTCTTCTTGAAATGTTTGGTAGAATTCCCCTGGGAAGCCATCTGGCCCTGGGCTTTTGTTTGTTGGGAGATTTTTGATGACTGCTTCAATTTCCTTAGTGGCTATAGGTCTGTTCAGGGTTTCTATTTCTTCCTGGTTCAATTTTGGTAGTTGATCCATCTCCAGGAATGCATCCATTTCTTCCAGGTTATTTAATTTGTGGCATAGAGTTGCTCATAATATGTTTTTGTAATTGTTTATATTTCTTTGGTGTTGGTTGTGATCTCTCCTCTTTCATTCATGATTTTGTTGATTTGGGTCATTTCTCTTTTCTTTTTGAGAAGTCTGGCCAGGGGTTTATCAATCTTGTTAATTCTTTCAAAGAACCAGCTCCTAGTTTCGTTGATCTGTTCTACTGTTCTTTTGGTTTCTATTTCATTGATTTCTGCTCTGATCTTTATTATTTCTCTTCTCCTGCTGGGTTTAGGCTTTATTTGCTGTTTTTTCTCTAGCTCCTTTAGGTGTAGGGTTAGGCTGTGTATTTGAGACCTTTCTTGTTTCTTGAGAAAGGCTTGTATTGCTATATACTTTCCTGTTAGGACTGCCTTTGCTGCATCCCAAAGATTTTGAATGGTTGTGTTTCATTTTCATTTGTTTCCATGAATTTTTTAAATTCTTCTCTAATTTCCTGGTTGACCCATTCATTCTTTAGTAGGATGCTCTTTAGCCTCCATATATTTGAGTTCTTTCTGACTTTCCTCTTGTGACTGAGTTCTGATTTCAAAGCATTGTGGTCTGAAAATATGCAGGGAATAATCCCAATCTTTTGGTACCAGTTGAGACCTGATTTGTGACCTAGGATGTGATCTATTCTGGAGAATGTTCCATGGGCACTAGAGAAGAATGTGTATTCTGTTGCTTTGGGATGGAATGTTCTGAATATATCTGTAAAGTCCATTTGGTCCAGTGTGTCGTTTAAAGTCTTTATTTCCTTGTTGATCTCTTGCTTAGATGATCTGTCCATTTCAGTCAGGGGGTGTTAAAGTCCCCCACTATTATTGTATTTGTTGTCAGTGTGTTTCTTTGCTTTTGTTATTAATTGCCTTATATAATTGGCTGCTCCCATGTTAGGGGCATAGATATTTACAATTGTTAGATCTTCTTGTTGGATAGACCCTTTAAGTAGGATATAGTGTCCTTCCTTATCTCTTATTACAGTCTTGGTTTAAAATCTCATTTGTCTGTGGTGCCTGGGTGGCTCAGTTGGTTAAGCGACTGTCTTTGGCTCAGGTCATGATCCTGGAGTCCCAGGATTGAGTCCCACATCAGGCTTCCTGCTCAGCAGGGAGTCTGCTTCTCCCTCTGACCTTCTCCCTCTCATGCTCTCTCTCTACCTTTCTCTCTCTCTCAATAAATAAATAAAAATCTTAAAAAAATAAAATAAAATCTAATTTGTCTAATATAAGAATTGTCACCCCAGCTTTCTTTTGTTGTCCATTAGCATGGTAAATCCTTTTCCACCCCCTCACTTTTAATCTGGGGGTGCTTTGGGTCTAAAATGAGTCTCTTGAGTACAGCATATCGATGGGTCTTGTTTCTTAATCCAATCTGATAGCCTGTGTGTTTTGATTGGGGCATTTAGGCCATTTACATTCAGGGTAACTATTAAAAGATATGAATTTAGTGCCATTGTATTGCCTGTAAGGTGACTGTTACTGTAGATTGTCTGTGTTCCTTTCTGGTCTATGCTGCTTTTAGGCTCTCTCCTTGCTTAGAGGACCCCTTTTAATATTTCTTGTAGGGCTGGTTTCGTGTGCAAATTGCTTTAGTTTTTGTTTGTTCTGGAAGCTTTTTACCTTTCCTTCTATTTTCAATGACAGCCTAGCTGGATGTAGTATTCTTAGCTGCATATTTTTCTCATTTAGTGCTCTGAATATATCATGCCAGTCCTTTCTGGCCTGCCAGGTCTCTGTGGATAGCTCTGGTGCCATTCTAATATTTCTACCATTATAGGTTACATATCTCTTCTCCTGAGCTGCTTTCAGGATTTTCTCTTTGTCTCTGAGACTCGTAAGTTTTACTGTTAGATGTCGGGGTGTTGACTTATTTTTATTGATTATGAAAGGCGTTCTTTGTGCCTCCTGGAGTTTGATGCCTGTTTCCTTCCCCACATTAGGGAAGTTCTCTGTTACAATTTGCTCCAATATACCTTCTGCCCCCCTCTCTCTTTCTTCTTCTGGGATCCCAATTTTTCTAATGTTGTTTTGTCTTATGGTATCGCTTATGTCTCGAATTCTGCCCTCGTGATCCAGTAGTTGTTTATCTCTCTTTTTTTCAGCTTCTTTATTTTCCGTCATTTGGTCTTCTATATCGCTGATTTTCTCTTCTGCCTCATTTATCCTAGGAGTTAGTGCCCCCATTTTTTATTGCACCTCATTAATAACGTTTTTGGTTTCGACTTGTTTAGATTTTAGTTCTTTTATTTCTCTAGAAAGGGTTTCTCTAATAACTTCCATGCTTTTTGAAGCCCAGCTAGTATCTTTAAAAATCAGGATTCTGAACTCTAGGTCTGACATCCTACTAATGTCTGTATTGAGTAGGTCCCTGGCAGATGGTACTACCTCCTGTTCTTTTTGTTGAGGTGATTTTTTCCATCTTGTCATTTTGTCCAGAGGAGAATAGATGAATGAGAGAATAAAATGCTAACAGGTAACAATGTTCCCAGAAAATATACTCTAAACAAATCAGAAAAGACCTGAAACCAGGGGAAAAGAAAGGGAAAGAATGAAAAAAGAAAGAGGAAGAAAAAAAAGAAAAAGAAAAAGATAAAAACATACAAAAACAGAACAAAACAAAACAAAACAAAAAACAGAATATGATCAAATATGATCAGGCTGGTGCATAGATCAGTGCCACACACTAGATTTTGGGTGTATTTTGGTTTGTTAGAAGAAAGTGCCTCCCAAAGTTTTAAAGAAAGAAAAACTTATATATATACAAAATAAGGGTTGATACGATGAAGGGATGGAATATGACTGGAAAGATGAAAAGTATAAAAAATTTTATGAAGGGAATTGATAAGAAGTTGTTTGAAAAAGGAAAGAAGAGGATTTAAAAAAAAAAGAAAAGAAAGAAAAAAAGGGGGAGAGAATGTGATCAGGCAGGAGACTAGAACATACACTAGAGATTTAGGGTATATTTTGATCTGTTAGAAGAAACTCTATCTCAACATTTTAAAGAGAGAACAACTTATATATATATGCCAAAAATAAGGGTAACTACTCTGAAGGGATATAATATGACTCTAACAATGAAAAATAAAAGAATTTTTTTAAAAAGGGATTGATAAGATGTTGGTTGAAAAAGGGAAAAAGAGAAATTTAAAAAAGACAGTTAAAAAATTAACTTTGAAAGACTAAAGAATCATGGTAAAAAAGCAATGAATTCTCTGTGCAGTATTCCCCTAGCGCTGGAGTTCTGCCGTTCTCCTTGATCGGTAAACTTGGTCTTGGCTTGCTGGCTGTTCTTACTGACCTTCTGGGGGAGGGGCCTGTTGCCGTGGTTCCCAAATGTCTTTGCCGGAGGTGGAATTGCCCCGCCCTTGTCGGTCTGGGCTAAGTAATCTGCTCGGGTTTGCTCTCAGGAGCTTTTGTTCCCTGCAAGCTCTCGGTACAGCTTTGGAGGACGAGAGTGAAAATGGCGGCCTCCCAATCTCTGCCCTGGAGAAGCCGAGAACTCGGGGCCCCGCTCCTCAGTGCGCCCCCAGAGAAAAGCAGTCCCTCCCGTGTCCCCGGTCTCCGGCCGCACTCCGTGCTCACCCGGCCCGTGACCGAGCGTTTCTATCTCTGGCACCCGACCCCCGTGTGGAGTCTCCAAACCCAGCAGATCCCTGCGGTGCGCTCCCGCGCCGCTCCTCCCGGGGGAGGGAGGGGAGTCTCCCCGGCTCTGCCGCTTGTTGGGTCCCTGCTGGAGGAGCAGTGGCCCGACTGGGCCGCGGATCACAGTTTACGGCCACCCCGAGCTGAGAGCCCGCGCCTCGGCTCCGTCTCTGCAGCCGGCTTCCCCGCTCCGATCCCTGGGAGCTCTGCCGCACTCAGGCACCCCCGGTCTTTCTGTGACCCCGAGAGTCCTGAGACCACAGTGTGCCATGAGGGTTCCACCCCCCGCTTAGCCACTGGAGCGACGTCCCTCAGCGGAGCCGGCTTCTAAAAGTTCCGATTTTGTGCTCCGCGGCTCTAACACTTGCCAGAAGCCGCCCACGGAGGCCCCCTCCCCCGCCGTCTATCCTCCCGAATATCGCCTCGGATTCACTTCTCCGCACGTCCTACCTTCCAGTAAGTGGTCATTTTTTTGTTCAGAGAGTTGTTGCTATTCTTCTCTTCGATCTCCTGTTGGGTTTGTAGGTGTTCAGAATGGTTTGATCCCTATTCAGCTGAATTCCTGAGACCAGACGACATCCAGGTCTCCTACTCCTCCACCATCTTGCTCCACCCCCTCTATTTTCTACTTTTTTGCAGTACTTTTAAGGCATTATTTCATTTGATCTCCCGAATAGCCCTCAAAATTAGGTAAGAAAAAATTACTTTATGAGCAAATCAAGACACACAGTTTTAAAGACATAGTGCATACCAGTGTATATTTATTGAATGAAAGGATTAAAGGAAAATAGAGAAGAGAAATAGCAACGAAACAAAACAATTAAATTTACCAAAGACTAAGGACAGAAACAGAAAATGTCTTAGTCCATAGTATAACAGTTGGTGGGTATTAGAAGTCACACATATTGTATGTAGTGTAGCCTTGTCAATGTCAAAATTCTGATGACTCAGTTCTTTTCCAGTGGCTGCTTTTGACATTTCAGCTCTGCAGAGTTCTGAGGACCCTCTTCTGTGTCAAATAGATATTCCATCTTCTCGGCCGAGGCTCCCCCATCACCTCACTCCTCCCTTCCCCAACCTCTTTTCCTGTGGTGCTGTTGCTGGGGATATTGACAGACTAAAGGATTGCTCATTCCCCATAGCCTCACAAGGTAAATTAAAAAAAGGAAAAGTCAAAGCTATTTCTGGACCCTCTTGCACTTAGGGACTCCCAACTCAATACATCTTGGTTGCTTGGAAATGATGCTTATTAATAAGCGAGGAAGGCACAGTTAGTTCATAAGGCTTCAGGGTCACCTATTTAGGGGATAATTTACTTCCCAAACACACGTTTGCTTTGGATTCTTGTAAGTTTTTGAGTACAAGATATTTGACATTAAGGGAATTACTGTTACCAGATCTGTAAATGCAGTAAGTGTTTAGAGGAGCTGGGGGCAATTTCTGAAGTCCTTCCAAATTCCAACATATGAAATGTCTTAGCAATTAGCACACCATTCCAAAAGGAGTGGTTACAATTATTTATAGGATCATAATATGTGTACATAAAATTCAATTAAACTACCACTCCTTCTTTCCAGAAAGTAAAAACAGCTAAAAATAGGAAAAATATGTTAAAAAATATGTAGTTGCAAGTTTATAAAACATGCAGTTGAGTGGGGAGCTTTCAGATCATGTGGCACTTTGAGGTTTGATATCTAATTTCTTAAATCTGATATCGAACCTCTTGAAATGACTAAGACAGTATCATGTTAGAGAAAAGTCTGTCTTAGAATTAGAAAGTAGGAAAGTATCTTCTACATGTAGACCCTTCAAGAAATTTTTGATACAAATGACATTAAAAAATCAGAGGATATCAAGAGACTAAGAGTACAAGTCACAGATTGAAGAAAATATTTGCAAAAAACACATCTGATAAAAGAGAGTTATCCAAAATATATACAAAGAACTCTGAAAACTCATCAATAAGAAAACAACCTGATTAAAAATGAAGACTCAGAGATGGCTGGCAAGCATAAGAAAAAATGCTCCGCAATCTTGTGTCATCAAGGAAGTGCACATTAAAGCAACAATGAGATACCACTGCACACCTCTTAAAATGACCCAAATCCACTGACAATGCCAAAGGCGGACAAGGCTTTGGAGCAACGGGAACATTCATTCATTGCTGGTGCGAATGCAAAACAGTACAGCTGCTTTGGAGGGTAGTGTGGTAGTTTTCACAAAATTGAACATATTGTTATTGCATAATCTAGCAATTATGCTCCTTGGTATTTACTCAAAAGATTGAAAATTTATGTCCATGCAAAAACCTGCACAGGGATATTTAGAGCAGCTTTATTTACAGTTGGCTAAACCCAGAAGCAACCAAGATGTCCTATAGTAGGTGAATGGATAATAAACCGTGGTATATCCAGACAATGGAATATTATTCAGCATTTTAAAAAAAGAGTTATCAAGCCACGATAAGACAGAGAAGAAACTTAAATGCATATTACTAAGTGAAAGAAGCCAATCTGAAAAGGTTCTGGTACTGCATGACTCCAACTATATGACATTCTGGAAAAAGGCAAAACTATGGAGACAGTAAAAAGATCAGTGGTTGCCAGGAATTGGTGATGGAGGAGGGAGGTGAAGCACTGAGCATTTTGGAAAATACTCTGTATGAATCTCTAATGATGAAAAATGTTATAAATTTGCTTGAACTCATAGAATGCACAACACCAGTGGTGAACTGTAATGCAAACTCTGGGCTTTGGGTGATGATGACGTGTTAATGTCGGTTCATCAATTGTAACAGACATACCACTCTGGATGGGGGTGTTGATCGTGGGGGAGGCTGTGCATGCGTGGGGACAAGAGGCATATGGGAAATATCCATAATTTCCTCTCAGTTTTGCTGTGAATTTAAAACTGATTATCTTAATTAAAAAATGTAGTTGGATGTATTTGGTAAAGGTGACAGACCACAGGATCATCTATCTGCCCTTCCTGAAATAAACTGAAAACAAATCGAATGACAAAAGCAGCCAACTCCATTTTCAACCAAGCTAGAAAGCAATCACAACCTCAAGGCTATGAAAGGTAGCACCCTGGACACTTGAAAAACAGAGCCAGTCAAAGGAGAAAACAGAGTAGATCCATGCTCTGCAAAACCTGAGCCCAAAAGAATAAGGAAAAAATCAGTGGCCCTCCACTTGGTATGCAGGTCTAGGTTTGTGGAGGGTCTCTGGAACAACCCAGTGTGACACTATAGACAGGGGGGAGAGGTTGGCCTGATTGAGAAAACAGATAGGCTGTTTTTGTGGAAAGCAGGCTTTTGGTGTCCATGTCCTAATCCTTGGAACCTGTGACTGTGAGATTACAAGGCAAGGGGAAATTATGGCAACAAATGGAATTAAGGTTGCTAGTCAGCTGATGTCTATGTGGGGAAATTATCCTGTATTATACAAGCAGGAAAATAGTCAGAATGTCCTTAAATGGGGAAGAGGGAGGCAGAAGAGTCAGAACCAGCAAGAAAGCATTGTCGACTTTGAAGATGGAAGGAGGCCACAGGTGAAGGAGTGTAGGCAGCTTTTAGCAGCTGGAAAGGGAGGAAGTCGATCCTCCCTCCAGAAAGGAACACAGCCCCACAAATACCTTTGTTTTAGCCCAGGGAAACCCATATGGACTTCTGACCTCCAGAACTGTAAGATAATAATTCTGTGTTGTTAGAAGCCACTCAGTTGGTGGTAATTTGGTATAGCAGCCACTGGAAATTGATACATGGTGTGACAGAGCAAAGCAGAAATAGTAGATGGCCATCAATCTTGCCATTGACAAGTTTAGTCTGCTAAAGGGATGTAATGTTAAATTAAATCTTTGCACCAGAGACTGCCAAATGAGGCTTTGCTTTAATAATAATAATCACTACTAAGCACTTCCCATGTGCCAGGTACTGTACTAAGTGCTTTACATGAATTATCTCTTTTAATCCTCAGTGGAACTCTGTGATGTGTTATTGTTACACAGATTTCAAAAATGCAGAGCATAAGGCTCAGGGAGTTGAAGGGACCTGACAAAGTTTCTCAAACTTTGTAGAAAGCTAAGAAGAGTGGGCATCGGAATTCAGATCTGTATACTCTGATTTCAAATCGAGAGCATCTCACTGGCCTAGAGCAAAGGCACACTTGTGAGGAAGAGACTTTAGACTAAAGCCAAAGCTATGAATTCACTTCAGCTGTCCTCTTTTCACTTACATGATACATCAACAAAGAGCTGACCACTGGAATAAATGGTCAACATTCAAAGTACTAGGGAGAAAAAATTAGATATAGTCCCTGCTAGACACTGCCAAAAAAAAAAAAAAAAGAGAGAGAAAGAGAAACGAAAAACAAAACCAAGATGCAGAATATAAAGTATACAAATTACATCGTGAAGTGGATGGCAATTAGGAATCTACACAACCCCAGGAAATCAAGGAAATGAAAGAAAAATGACCTGCTGGCCTACAGTTCAAAAACATGGATACAAGGTCTTGAAGAAGAAATAAGACAATGGAAGGGGATGAAAATCGAGCTGACAGAATTCAGGAACCAAAAAGAAGGGGGAGATTACCTAACGGAAAGTCATGTTAATAGCAGCAAAAAGGATACCCCTGAAACCACAGTCAAGATCATGGAGGACGCAACTGAGAAGAGAAACACAAGTGACAAGAAATGAGTAAAAGAAAAAGAACAAAGATGGAATTTGTGTGAAGATCTAACAGGCACTATCTTGGCACCACTTAGGAAGATAACTTCATAAATGAAACATTAAAAAATTCAAAGCTATGCTATAAAAAAATCATGAGATGAAAAACTGGATTCACAGTGTGTCTCAAGATAGACAATTATAAACACCAAGGCACTGCCTGGTAAAGTGACTATACTTCAATGACAAAGAGAAAATCCATTGATAAGGCACTGCCCCCCTCCTCAAAAAAATCAAGCCACTTATTAAAACTCTGACTAGCATCAAAACCACAGCAAAATCCTGCACTGTAAGTCAGTGGAATAATGCTGTAGGATTGGAAGGGAAAGAAAACTTTATCAAGAATTTTATTAAAAGCCAGAGGTTATTCCAATTAAGACTAGAAATGGACACTTTACACATGAAAAACAGTTTAGAAATTAGCAGCCATGAGTCCTTTAAAATGAACGTGAAAAATTTCAGACACCTAAACAGTCAATAGAGAACTTCCAAAAGTAGGGGACTTGGTGAAAATTGTTCTAAATTAATACAGATTAAGGTTAAACTATTGAGGGAATAGTAATGTAGAAATAAAAATTTCAGGATTTCAAATTTTGAACTCATGGGGAAGAGAGGGATGAAGATAGTTAAAAAAGTAAATTTTTTCATTTTTCAGAACAGAGGCTCTTACATATCCTGCTAAAAGTGGAGAATCAAATAATCACCATCTCACTGTATTTCTTGAAGGTGTAACGTAACCATCAGAAGACTAGGGATTGAGGAGGGTTAAGGAGTAGAAGACAGGGAAGCATCAGTGTACAAATCTCCTGTCCTCTATGGTTAAAGATCATAACTCAAGAAGTAGAGGCTTGAGGACATAATCTCAAGTTGTAGTATGATCACTAGAAGAAATATAAAGAGATAACAAACCTCCACATTTTCTGGAGTAAAATCACAAACCTACAAATCATAGCAAATACGTACCATTTTGAGAGGAAATGGGAGCAGGGCTTGTAACCTTAAAACACATCGACAGAATTGAGACCAAACATATTTGTCTTACATGTAAATGTGAATAGGACATCTGTATTTATTAAAGATAAGTTCCTGTAGAGATTCATGGAAAAGGAAAGCCCAATGATATGCTGTATAAAAGTTTCTATACAACAGTGACATCAGAAGTCCCTGATCACAGATCACCGTAACACATATAATAATAATGGAAAAGTTTGAAATTTTATGGGAAGCCACAAAATGTGACACAGAGACATGAAGTGAAAAGAAAACACTGTTGGAAAAACAGCACCGATAGACCTGCTTGATGCAGGGGTTGTTCAAAAAACAAAAAACACTGCGGTATCTGTGAAGCGCAACAGAGGGAAGCAGGATAAAATGAGATATGCCTGTAGAAAGCATCTCCTAACTGGAAAATTCCATTTGCTTCCTCCTCACCTAAATCTGCAATCTGAGACTTTCCTGCCTAGATGTTCTTCAAACAGGTATAGGGAAGAGAGACAGCTGGTCCACCGGAGCAAACCCACTCCTGAGCTCTGCCTTAAGAGGACGAGGAGGTGCAGGACGGAAGGGCTAGGTCTGTGTCAGGAAGGACAATGGATTCTTACCTTGTTTGCAGAGACCAGGGGGGTCTTGAGTAGAAATCACAGTCCCCTGAATATAAATGGGGAGTTCATTTACATGGGGAGTTATATCTTCATTTTCACTGACTTCTAACTAGAATCTAGCATTTCCTTCCATTATGAAGGTAGGAAAGAAATCACAATAGGGTTATATTATTAGGACTGATGGCTGTCATCAATAGAAATCACAATACTTTTCTACCACATTACAGTGGTTGCAGCTGTCTAGAAATAACATTTGTGCTCATGACTACATTGAGATTACAACAGTTATTAGACCCACAACCAGATCTTGTTATTTAATGTGTTAATAAAGACACATAGAGTCTTATATCACATTTCTTTCATGACTTGATATTTATTTCAATATGAGTTTCCTTTGACATTTATGCATTTTAGTTTTGCATTTGAAAACAATATCCTGAGGAGGGGTTCATAGTTTCTTTCAGGCTGCCAAAAGAGGTCCATGGCACAGAAAAATTAAGATGCCTGGACTAGAGAGATGATGATATTACCAGAACACCTGAGCTGAAGAATGGCCCACTCTCTGTCCAGTCTGATTATTCACTGTTCATGGTTTAAAAGAATGAGCTGGAATGGGGCTGGGCAGAGGTGGTAGCACAGGGAAGAGGCGTTGGTCTTCCCCTCCACAGAATCGAAACAGAGCAAGAATTTCTTCCTCTGAGGGTCTCCATTCTAGACCCGGAACAAAAGGATTCCTCAGGAAGGCAGGCGGGGGTACGGCTGTTCAATTTCAACTCCATTTAGTGAGAGTTGGAATCAGTTCCCTGACAAAATCTAATAGAAATAGCTCCATACTCAGTGCGGAGCTCCACACGGGGCTCAGTGCTGGGCTGGATCCCCAAATCCTGAGATGACCTGAGGTGAAATCAAGAGTCAGATGTTTAACTGACTGAGCCACCCAGGTGCCCTTTAAGCTCCTTCTTCTAAACCCATATTCATTCTTAAGGGTTTCAAAAGTCAGGAAAGTAAAGTGAGACAAGACTGTAAGATGTGCTTCTACTCAACATCTGAAGAAAACAGTTGTTTGCTGGAGTATTCACGCCACACAAAGTTGTTCAGCGTAACAGGCAAGAGGCTGCAGTGATGGTGGGTGGTGGTCTCAAGGTAGCACACAATGAAAAGAGTTTGGGTCCCACCACAGAGCAAGTTAATTTTAGTATGTTAGGAGGAGGAGGAAAAACAGAAAAGAACAGCCTATCACTCAAATTCTCTGTGAACCAATTAATGTGGCAAGTGTACTTGATTTATTTTGAGGAGCACAGCATGTGGGACAGAACTGGGAAGCCGCACCTCTTTTTTTTTTTTTTTAAGATTTATTTATTTATTTGAGAGAGAGAGAGCAAGAGAGTGCACAATCGGGAGGGGCAAAGGGAGAGGGAGAAAGAATCCCAAGCAGACTCCGCACTGAGCGTGGAGCTCCATGCAGACCTCAATGCCAGGACCCTGAGGTCATGACCTGAGCTGAAACCAAGAATCGGACCCTTAACTGACTGAGCCACCCAGGTGCCCCCACACCGCTTGTTTTAATAAACTTTCCTTATTTGCAAAATGAAGGCAGTGGAAGAGGTCATCTCTAAGGTCACTTCTAGTTCTAAACTTTGTATGCTTAGAGTTTGTAAACTTTTTAAGAGGCAGATACAAGGCTCTATAACTCCTGTTCTCCAGCCCCCCCCCCCATCCTCTGCCCATTACATCGTGTCCTAAACACGTTTCTCAGGTTGGTACTGAATGAGGGAAGCAGGATGCACAAGCACGGACTCTAACAGGTAAAGGGTCCTGAACTACTGTGTGCCTGGCATTATGGTGAATGTTTTCACGCATGTTCACGCATGTTCACACACGCCTCGTGTAATCACCCTGTAACAGCCCTAATGGGCAGATGCATTCATTTTACAAAGAAACTGAGCTCTCCAAAAGCGTAACCCAGATTTAAGCCCAGGTCAGCCTGACTGCAGAGCCTGCCTGCCTCACTCTGTTCCCGAGCTGGAGGTGCTGTGAAAAGCAGGCATGGCCAAGACCAGTGGGAAAGTGTCACCTCACTGTGTCCCAGCAGCCGGGCATCTGTACTTGCTCCAGAGCCAGAGTCGGTTTGAAGCTGCTATTGTCTGAACCATCAAGACAATCACCTAGTTCTCTGCGTGGACTAGTCCTGGCTCAAGGTGACATTTCTAATGACTGTTCTGCACCCAAGAAGGCACCTGTTGTCCTGGGGTGGGAAATAATTTTGCCCAATAGATTATGGAGGCCCCGAGAATGAGAAGCACGATACTCAGAATAGGCAATTTCCTTGAAAAACTGCTAGCATAAAGTAGATCTCTATTTATATGACAGCATGAATAAAATAGACTGTTTTGCATTTATATAGTGCCTTTCTTCACGTAAGAGCCCAGGGGCTTCACTAATACAGCCTTACAATGAAACACAGACACCTCTGGAGACCACCAGGTAGGCGACTGCAGCTGAGTGTAAGACAGTTGTGGGGGGAGGATGGGGGGCAAAGATGGAGCCGAGGACGTCAGACATCTGCTCCGTATGGCACTAAATTGACTGCTTTGATAACAATATATGGTTTCAGAGCCACAATATAGACACACTCGCCTTAATTCTCAAACCTGTCAATGGGAAGTGGAGACACAGGTACAAATGCTCTGTTTTGTAGATTACAAAATAAAGCAATTATTTCTAAAATTGCATTTTCGGCTTAAGTTTAAATGGTATAATGTCACTTCTGAAATTATAGCTCCTAATCTGTATAAGTACCTTTATAGTTCTGCTTAATGTCTATGTATGTATGTGTGTGTGTGTTTACACGATTGAGATTGTATTGTATATTATACATAAAAGACCCTTTTTTTCACTTGGCAGTCCTTAAGTGTTTCTGCATGTTGTGGAAATATCATAAATGTAATGGCACATGCTATATTTCATTTTCTATATCGTAATCCCATAATTCACTTAACCATTCCCTTTGTATTGTTTCTTTTTCCCCCTAATAAATAGTGCCTTGTTTTTGTATCTAAAACTTGGTCTAGTGTTTATTTCAGACTATTTTCCTGGGAGTGGAATGACTGAATAAAATGTGATAAGCATTTTTAAAGCTATTAATACACGTTGCCAAATTGACAAATTAATTTCCTGAAACTTGTACACATTTATATTCTCAGAAGCAATGTACGTTCCTATCCTAATCCATCAATGCTGTGTTATCATTTAAAATTTTTTTTTCAAATTTGATAAAAACATATATCCGTTTTAAAATTGAGTGATTTTTAATCATAATTAACCATTTTTTTCCTTTGGCCAATTGTCCACTTTTCTCTTGGAATCTGGCGATCTTGTAGCGATTCAAAATAGCTTTTTCATGTATTAAGGATATTCACTCTTTTTCTCTTTTATTACAAGTACAGCTTGGTGCTTTTGAGCACTATCTTTGGGATCATTCAACCTTGACTTCGGCTCAGCTTGCACTTTACAAGTGTGATCATGGACATGTTACTTTACCTTCCCACCTTCAGTTTCTTAAACTACAAAGTGGGGATAATCAGAGGTAGATTTACCATGAAGCCAATAAAGGACCTTAGAATTGTGTTCACATGATTATACATTTTCGAAAAATTTACAAAAGTAAAATGCTTTAACCACACTCAGTTAAGAACCCTGCCTCCTCCCATTCCAATTTTCTTTGTATCACTCTTCTCTTGATCACACCTCTCCTCTGTACGTCCCCTGGTGACAGACGCCATTGTAGTACCTGTGGGTGTGGTGGGATCCCGCTAATAGGATACATTCAGTTTGGGTTTAGTGGGATATTTTTATGGGGTTCACCCCCACTTTTATGTTTAGCTAGTCCTTCTAAAGGAGGAATGACTTCCAGAAATTTTCCCCATTTGTGCCAACATCCTGGCGTTCTGATACTAAGATGTATGGGTATAATTTCTAATGCAATATGAATATGTTTGTTCTTTGGTGCTCAGCACTTAAAGTGTGTGCTCAATAGGGGAGCACTAAGATTTGAAACCGTATGAAGCCAGACATTAATCTGTGGAAAATTCTTCCGCTCTTAACAACTCCTTTTATGAAAGAAACTTGATAGAGGCCTTCACAAAATTGACAATATTTCTAAACACTTATGTGACATTATAAACAATGAGTTGAGAATCTGAAGACATTTCTTTAAATTACTCTTAATAAAAAATAAAATTGCTGTTTCTATGAAAAAGTAATCAAAGAATATGCAGCCAAAATATATGTAGGGAAAAGTATTATGGAAGTATCAGACAATTATTGAATTGAAATATGTATCTTTTTTCAGATTTTATGTTTGTCAGGTATATTAGCTTGTCTGTATTCTGTTGTGATTTTTCTCAACCTAAATAAACATTCACTTTCATAACTAATTTTGAATTTGTAGTATTATATTCTTTTTCTTAAAGAGGGCACTTAGTATTGTGATAGCTTAAGTCCTACAAAAATCTGGGGTCACGTAGGCCTGTGTGTATATATATATATATATATATACTGGGTAAGGTAAAGATCTAATTTTACTTTTTGCCCCATAATCTAATGAATTTCTGGAACACCATTTCTTGACTATCACTCTTTCTCATTGATTTACAATGCTAATTTAGTATTTGTTGATCATTCTATATATCAGGGGCTATTCTTGGCCTCGTGTGGTAATGGAACTCTGCATGTTTTTGGTGCCAATAGCACCAGGCTTTAATAACTATATATTAACAGAAGGCTTTACTGTCTCACAAGGTCAGTTCTCCCATACATGACAATTCTGATTTTTATGAAAATGTCTGTTCTTTCTTGTGGGGTTATTCTGAATTAGTTATAATATCATTTTGTGTTTTCCTCCCAGTTTCTTTCAAGAACCCCACTGGCATTTTGATTGGAGTTGCAAGAAACGTTTAGAATGATGTTTTTACAGTATTATCTTTCCACCTGGAAATGTGATAGAGCTTCACAGTCATCCAAGTCTTTTTTTATAATGCTCAGTAATATTTCATAATTTCTTCAAAGTACAGTTCTTTAAATATGAAAGCTATCTTTCCTAGAAATATTTGGATTACCTTAGAGTTAATGCAGTTAGATCCAGTTGGACAGTTGTCTGGTTTATTTGGGGATTTGGTGTATTATTTAATTTTCTAGAGTAGCGTAGGCTCCAAAAATGGCTTCTTAGGTCTAAAAATATCTTACCACTGTTCAAATGTATCAGGACCGCTTCATTTCATCACTTTATTTTCTTTAATATAATTTCAATATGAATTTTAAGATGTTCAACTGTGAAATTAAGAATCTGAAAAACATCCTCATTTGAGTAACATAATGTGGAATATTCCAGTTTGGGGACTTTTCTCAAGGGCCTTTCAGGGTACCTTAGTTTTATAACATTTGTGAGATAATATCCTGTTCTAGATCATTTGTATCTTTAAAAAAAAAAAACAAAACTTGTGATTAGCTCATGAAATGTAGTTATTAATGGGGAAGAAAAGAAGTCAAACACAAACTAAGTCTCATGTTAGTGGCTACAAGATGGAGTTTTTCATTGACTATGTTCATGGGTCATGCTAAGCATAGCTTGAAGCCCTCATTGATATTTTCAAGACTGTAATATTTGATCTTTTGATACTGTGGCTCTATTTTATCACAGAGAATGACATAACTAATAGGTAAGTGATAAAAACTTTCTAAAGACTACAAGAGTGAACTGACCTTTGGAATACTTAACAACTTATCTAAACTGTTTGTTATATGTGTTATTTCCGTATCTCAGTATTATTAGAAAGTTGATAGAAAACTTCTGAGCTGTTAATTTCTATTCCTGGAAAAATGATAAGAAAATATAATTCACAAGCCATTTAATTATCATCTAAAATAAAATAGGTAATGCAGAATATTTTCCATGTCCATTTGTTTTTGAAAACTACGAGAAGTTAAAAATCATACAAGCAAACCATATTAAGCATTTAGAGCCATGGTTTATTCATCTGAAAATGAGAATAGTAAGTAGGATTATTATGAGTTGCTCACCAGAAGACTGCTTGACTTTTTGAAAAGTAGTTTTGCCAGACTGTTTACATTCTACTGTCAACTGATGGCTGATTTTATAGATAAAGGAAAAACTGTGGATCTAATCTAATATGTCACAGTTAGGCTTTTGGTTCTGTCGATGGTATATATTTATCCATTATCTGGGTAGACCTTATAGACCATATATAAATATCAATGTGGGTAAATTTAACTAGTAAATATACGAAGTAGTGATATCAACGGGTTATGTCAACCTAGAATGACATAACAATTGATTTTCCATCATAATTATTCTTGAATTCTATGGTACTTAATAGTTCAATCAATAATCTGAATGACCATGTTCATTAGGTATGCAAATGATACCATACTAGTTAGTAGAATGAGTATTAAAATTCAGTACGACTAGGACAAGCTGCAAAGCAATAAGAAGTACAGAATATTTAATAAGAGGAAATATGCTTATGAAAAGATAAAATATATAAGCAGAATTAACTATATATTTCTCAGATTAGACATATCAGAGAGTCAGCACTCAGAGTGGGCCACAAAAATAAATAAATTTGAAATAAATCTCTTTCTACATTATAGAAAGCATAGAGCCCCCTCAAATTATTATACACAAGCAATTAAATTTTAATGTAAAATAAATTAGCAGTTTCAGGGTCTATAAAAGCAAAAATTATAAATTAATTCACCTGTTCTCAAGTCTGCCTCTACATTTCTAAATACTTAAATTTTATAACATGAAACATTCCAGGGAAACATGAAAGTACGAATGATTACATAACTAATATCTCTGTGTTCACCATCCAGCTTAGGAAATAAGTCACATAAGGATTTAATATTTTTTCAATATGGGGTCAAATAATTTCAATATGGTATTTCCCTTAGACACATATCACTGAATGGACCAAGTCAATGAATTCACTGCTTTTCAGCAAAAGCTCAACTATGTGCAAATTTAATGTTTTGTGATGACAATGATCCTTATAAGAACTTAGGGTACAATACCCATGCCTTCTCTCTCACTATTAGTTACCTAAAAGTCAATTATATCTCCATTTTTTCCTCTTTATTTTCTTTCCAGCTTTATTGAGATACAATTGACATTTAACATTGTGTAACTTTAAGATATATAACACTTTGACCTGATACACTTATATATTGCAGTATGATTAGCACCATGCTGATAGCTAGACCTCCATCACATCATGTTGATTACCGTTACTCCAGAGAAAATCTTAGTAAGACAGATATAAGCCCTACGAAGAGTGGTGCTTGGGCGGCTCAATCGGTTAAGCGTCTCACTCTTGATTTTGGCTCAGGTCATGATCTCAAGGTCATGGGATGAAGCCCCATGTGGAGCTCCACTTTGACTCCCAAAATAAGTCCTGTGTGGAGCCCCGTGGTCCCTGCCTCTGATTCCTTGCTCAGCAGGGAGTCTGCTTCTCCCTCTATCTCCCTCTGCCCCTCCCCCTGCTTGTACCCTCATTCTCTAAAATAAATAAATAAGTCTATGAAAAAACAAAAAAAGACCTATCAAGAAAAGCCATAGAAATTTAAATTTTAGAGTTTAAAAAAGACTTCTGAGGCATTACCTAGAAATGGCCTACAATATAATAATAAATACAGGTAGTATGCAATGGTGAAAAGGATTAATTTTAATAAACAAAGATAACTAAGAGTTATCTTAAAGGTGTTTAATCATAATCCTTCGGATGGTAGGGACTATGTTGTAGGCACTATACTAAGTGTGTTTGTTGGATTATCTCAATTATTTTTCACCACAATCCTAGAAAAGTGATATTATTTCCATTTTACAGATGAGGAAACTAAGGCTGGAAAGAAAGGTTAAATTGTGTAAGACCAAATATCTTTAAAGAAGAGGGCTAGGGGGTGCCTGAGTGGCTCATTTGGTTAGGTGACTGCCTTCAGTTTGGGTTATGATCCCAGAGTCCTGGGATCAAGTCCCATATCGGGCTCCTGGATCTGCGGGGAGCCTGCTTCTCCCTCTGATCCTCTCCCCTCTCATGTTGTTTCTCACTCTTACTCTCTCTCAAATAAATAAATAAAATCTTAAAAAAAAAAAGAAGAAGAAGAGGGCTAGGGGTACTTGAATGGCACAGTCAGTTAAGCATCTGACTCTTGGTTTTGTCTCGGGTTGTGATCTCAGGGTCATGGGTTTGAGCCCTGCGTCGGGCTCCACGCTCAGCTAGGAATCTGCTTGGATTCTCTCTTTTTCTCCCTCCACCTCTGCCCCCCACTTGTTCTCTTTCTTTCCCTCTCTCTCTAAAATAAATAAATAAATCTTAAAAAATAAAGAAGAGGGCTAGGATTTTATTCTAGGCAATCTGCCCATACTCCTTATTAGTTGAAACATCTCACAAACTATTGGGAACTTTGCACACATGCAACATTTGTGTGTATGTGTGGATATATGCTGTAATTAACAAAATGTGCCTATATCATATCATTAAATAATCAGATGCTTCTTAAATTGTTTTTCTCTTTTTATAGCCCATTTGCCATTGCTCTCTTTATATAGCCAGAATAATTTGGTCACTGCATGATGAGTTGTAGCTATGCTTTTCTGAAAAAAAAAACACAGATTGAGTCAATAAGCCATACTAGCTCACACTATCACAAAAGTCAGGATTATCTATGAAAAATAATTTCCTAAAAAGTAAAGATCATTAAATAAGTGACTCAATAGGGACAGGGGAGAAGAGAGGAGATACAATGGATTACCCCTGGGATCAAGATCTTTATATATGATGAGGCCATCATTCATGTTGGATCATTCAAAAGGTGCCACGTATGGTTAAAATGAACCAACCACAGTAGTTGAAGAACTAGGAGTATTGTGTAGTAGCTAAAGCTGGGGAACATGGGGACCACTGGATCAATAACTTAGACACTGTGGTGGAGTTGAAGAGCAAAGATGAGTAGTCAGACCTGGTTCTACAGAAACAGAAGCAAGAAAGATTGAATAGTGTGTATTAGAAGACCCCAAACGAGTTGAGAGGCAAAGGCAGATTAAAGTGTGAGTAAGTGGACCGTGTCCATGTCCAGTGTTTTGTGCAAGATTCTGTCAGACAAGATATTTTGGTGCAATTGTCATGTGTGCCATCAATAATCCCCAAACTGCCTGTTTGTCTTTGGTTCTTAAGGGCATCATGAGTGGCTTCTGACTCGAGGGATCTCAGAGACTCTCTGGAGGGCTTCAGGACATGTGAAAATTATAATCTTGCTCTCATGCATGTCAATGAACTCACTGGAGGAACTCTTGTGTTCCTCTCCAGCTCTGAGCATCTACATTTCCCTTATTCAGTCTAGCCCAGAGCTCTGTTGAAGTGGCAACCAAATGACAGGTAACACATAAGCTCTTGGCTGGATAAATAGACAGATGATCCTTGGAACATGTTCTGTTCCAGTGATTTCATTTCCCTCAGATGGAATGATACCTGGAGATTTAATCATTTTCACTGGTGAGTCGATGCACAAAAATACAAGACAAGGCAAGAAGAAGGCTGTAGCTTACAGGAAACGTTCCCGTGTAAAATCTCTCTCTAAAGATAGGCTTTTAATCAGCATTCTGGGAAATGAGAAAACCTGAACCTGTATGAATTTTTAAAATTTTATGTTAATGCAAAGCATAAGGGACTGGAGTAATTCATTTTTTTAAAAAGATTTATTTATTTATTTAAGAGAGAGAAAGAGAGAGAGAGTGCTCGCTTGTGCATGCGCATGAGCAGGGGGAGGGGCAGAGGGAAAGGGAGAGAGAATCTCAAGCAGACTCCACTCTAAGTGCAGAGTCTGACACAGGGCTTGATCCCATGACCCTAAGACCATGACCTGAGCTGAAACCAAGAATTGGACTCTTAACCTACTGAGCCACCCAGTTACCTCTGGAGTAATTCATTTTTGCTTTACTTTTATTGATAAACCTGTTGCTAAGAGGAAAAATGTAATATTGCCATTTTGAAAATTCAGAAATGTGGAATTATGCTCTCTCTTGAGAGCATGGTAGGCACTTGTAACTTGTTCTCCATGACAGAGCTTCAGGGTTTCTTGACCATCACTTTGTTTGCTTTGGTCCAAATAAACTTTTAAAGATACCAAGTCAGAGAACTCTCCCACTAGGAAATTTTCATGTGGTGATGCCATCATTGCTGATAATTTCATAGCATTCTGACACATCCATTTAGGCTGTGAAGTGATAAAATAGGCACTAGACTATTAACATTTTGTGAGAATATGTAGATTCTAAGAGAATCTTTACATATGAAGGCAATATGAATAAATTACTTTTGCTTTTAATTTACTCAATGGATTCTATTTTTAAACTCCTGATACATCCTTTGGCATATTCATCATGGATAGGAGCACTCATTTATGCATTTTCCCATTCAAAAAGTCTTCATTCTCACTGATTAACTTTGGAGAGAAGGGCAAAATTTTGGGACTAAGCCCCCAGATTTTTAGTTTTGAGTCACTAAATGGATCTTGTTTTCTTTATTTAGAATGGAAAGCATAGGCGGATGAGCCGGTTTAAGACTAATTTTAATACTTCGCTTCTCTCAGCTCTCTCAATAAATGGCATTAGCACTACTCTGGGCTCACTCCAAATCCTAGATGCACCTTTGCTCCTCATTCATCCATCAACCAAATCCAGTCACAGAGATCTGATGAGTCTAACACCAAAAACTGTTTTTTTTTTTTAAATGGCAATTTGTAAGGAAAGACAATGCTCAGTTTTAAACATTAAAGTGTACAAGTTGCTTTGTTACAATAAAACTAAATGTGTACACACACCAAAAAAGGCGATTTGTTTTGTAACAACTTTAATAAGGCATGATTGACATATGATACATATGTTAATGTGTACATATGTAGAGAATACAATTGGATAAGTTTAGATATGTGTAGACAGTCATGAACTAATTGCCACAATTAATATGAATGGATGTATTCATCACTCCAAATACTTTTCTCCTGTCTGTTATAGGTCCTTTCTCCCCATCTCTGCACCACCCCTTCCCTTCTTCAGGTATCCACTGATCTGCTTTCTTTCACTATAGATTCATTTAAACATTTTAGACGTTTGCATGAATAGAATCATACAGTATGTTCATTATTTGGTCTGGATTTTTTCACTTGTTATGAATATTTTGAGATTCACTACATTGTTGCTTATGTCAGTAATTTACTTCTTTTTATTGCACTGGGTAGAACGTGCAGTACAAGGTTGCACAGACATGGTGAGAGTAGATCAAGTCCTTGACTTAATCTTAGGGGGGAAAGCATGCAGTCTTTCACCATTACGAATAATGTTAGCTATAGGGTTTCTTTTTAAATGCCTTTTATCAGATTGAGGGAGTTTACTTCTAACTTGCTGAAAGATTTTATCAAGAATAGATTTTGGATTTTGTCAAATGCTTTTTCTACGTTTACTGAGATAATAATTTGGTATTTCAAGTGTGTTAATATGATGACTTACATTGTTTGATTTTTAAAAATTTCTTTGCATTCCTAGGATAAACCCCACTTGGTTATGATGTATTATTTTTATATGGTTAGGTTTGATTTGCTAATTTTTTTGTAACTACAATAGGGATGTTGGTCTATTGTTTTTCTATCTTGTAATGTCTTGGTCCTCTTCTGGTATCAGGGTAATGCTGGCTTTATAAAATGATTTGGGGACACAGTCTCCCCTCTTCAATTTTCTGGAAGAGTTTGGGCAAAGTTGCCAGATTTGTGAACTTTAACTTATCAGGTATATAAACACATACATATGAATATATATATATTAGTAATATACATATTAGTAATATATATTTAGTAAGGTTGTATGACATATACATATATATATGTCATACAACTTTACTAATGCTTGCTATTATTATCTTTACTTTTATAGATGAGGAATATAAATTACAAAGGGATTAAGTAACTTGCCTAAAGTCACAAGTTGATAAATGATGAGACCAAGACGTGAAACAGAAGAACTGAGTCCAGAATCCATGCTCTTAACCATTACAGTTTACGCTTGCAATTGCAGTAAGATTTCCTAGGTCTGATTCCTGAGGCTTTAAAGAAAGCAGTACAGTCTCTTCCAGAGGGAGGTGATGCTGTAATAATAGGCCATGGAATTATTCCTTTATTTCTTTTGGCTCACTTCTCATCTCCTTCCCCACACCTTTCCATCACTGTACTAAAATAAGGAATATCACTTCACAGGCTCATATAACACACAGGCTCAAACATAAACTAACTACTCTCTAAGCTTGCTGTGTCTGCCTCATAAATTGTTGGCAGGAAGATGCTGAAGTAATTAAGGGTTTGCTTCCTATATTTTTTCTATTTGATGAGACGCATTTTGGAGAAGAGAGCAGCTGTTGAGCTCAGCCCCTGTATGTGTCCTCTTCCCACTGCCAAAGACATTGGACTTCTACCTAGAGGCTCAGCCCTACCCCGGTCTTCAGAACTGCTTCTTGGAATGGACAGAGAGACACAGGGCGTCTATATCATGTCACTCTTACTGTTATTCGATGAAGGGTTCACAGTCTAGTTTTGCTAACTGAGCTCCTGCCACATTCTCACATTATTCTTTAATTTGATAAAATCCTGTAGCTTAGCCCTAAATGTGTAATGGATGTGCCGATCTCATCCCACCTTTCTCAGCCCCCTTTTGCAGTCTCTCCAATTCTAGGACTGAGAGTAAACAACCATGTAGCTCAGAAGCCACCCAGGGTCACACAAAAGGCACTAGATAACATTATGAATGCAGTCACAGCCTACCTATGCCTCTCATTCCGTGCTTTGGTAGCTCTATCACCTGTTGAGATACTTTCTGATGGCCCGTACTGCTAGCCTGTTGCTTGACCCTCTGGCTCCAGGTGCCCAGCCCTCATGTAACTGCTTGCCTGAATTAATACCAGAGATTGCATGCCTGGCTCTATGAACACCTGGCCCTGCTGAGAACTGTGTCTCCTTCAAACATTTGCAACTAGATCTTTTTTCCTGGCACTTGGCTAGCCAAGTCTGTTTGTGGTTTCAAGTCTAGAATTTCTCGTTGTCCAGTCCTATTGTAAAATATGGAGACCTATCACTCCATGACCAGAATAACAATCTCTGAGAGCAAGAATGGTGTTTCAAAGTTCATCACCTGATAGATTCAGAAATTCTCTCAACTCCCCCCACAAACTATCCTGAGTCTGCCTGAAGACCTCTGGGGGTGGGACACCGATGGTCTCAGGAGCCAATCTTTTTTTAGCAAATTCACTTTAAAAATTCATTCCATCTAGCCAGATTTCCTTTCTTTTTTTTTTTTTTTAAGATTTTATTTGTTTGAGAGAGAGTGAGCAAGAGAGAGAGAGCATGAGCAGGGGGGCAGCAGCAGGCAGAGGGAGAAGCAAACTCCCCGCTGAGCAAGGAGCCCGATATGGGACTTGATCCCTGGACTCTGGGATTATGACCTGAGCTGAAGGCAGATGCTTATCTGACAGAGCCACCCAGGAGCCCCCAGATTTCCTTTCTTTTGGTTTTTACCTCCTAATCAAAATCTCATCATCAGGCTTGAGACCATTAGTATTAACAAAAACTTAAAATCACAAGGTTTGATTTCAGCACAGTTGAAAGCAGAAGATGAATAGAGCCAGTTTTCCCAACAACAGCATGCTAGGCTTTACTTAGGCATCAAGAAGTTGATAATGGGGGGCAAGTAGGTTTTTCTTGTAGAGGGAGAAGCTGAACTAGATCAGTGGTTCCAAAATTATGTATTGGCTTCCTTAACATGTCGATAGACTTTCCAAAAAAAAAAAAAAAAAACTCTGTGAAATAAAATTAGAAAATTCTGGGTTAAATAAATTAAACAGGTTTCTTCACTGGAAGAGGTCTCAAAACCTTTAATAAACCCATGCACTTCAGAAGTCCAAGAATGAAAGAGAAGGAAAGGTAGTTCAGAAAACCTTGACCAGAGTTCTTTGTTATTCTTCCATTGACTACCTATTAACAGAATTCCACTGAACACTTCAGGAAATGCTGGGACTATTTCTAGCCTAAATAATATATGATTCTATGATGAAAAAAATTGCCTTTGAATAGAAAGCTACAAACATATATGTGCGTGTGTGTGTATCATGTATACATATATATGATCAAATTTATACTTCAAGATTTAAATATCAATCGTTTGATAAACCTTTCAAATACCTCCTTTAAACCATAGTGTAAAACTTAATTCTTTTAAGAAGTCATCCTCACCTAACTCCTCTGTAATCTGATCCCTCCTGTACTCTTTATTCAGCGGGTAAGCATTCAGCTTGCACTTGCTGACCCAAGTATGGCCGGGTCTATCCTGTCTCCCCAAAGAACCACAGGCTCCATGACCGGTCTTCATTTCAGAGCCTAGCATAGAGCCCTAAGCTCAAGAGGACTTCTCATGCAGATGGCCTCTCTCACGATTTACTTTTTCTCCAGTTTACTAATAGAGCAATGGTTCTTCCCTTCTGAGCAATTTCTTTCCCAAGACTTTAGTTTCATGATTTTTAGGAACGGACATTTAGCGATTGCTTAAATAGTGTCTGTCAATCATTTCAATTGTTGGAAAGAGGGGTTGAACTTTAAGCTATATTATATTCTGGAGAGAACTTCAGTCTCATTTAATGCCATGCGCCGAGAAAAAGATGCCGTGCCATTTCAGACAGATTTCAAACTTCCTGTTTATCCCTCCTCCAGCGTGCCAACTCCTCTGCAGACTGTAATTTCCATGACAGGGTCGTCCGTCTCGTTTCTTGTCTGTCCTTTCAGGTTTATGAAGGTTAGAGACATTCTTCCTGGGTGTTTGTTAAATTGTTTATCTAGTCTGGAACCACCTACCCATGCTCCGCTCTGAATATTTTATGCAGATTTCCCCCTTCCCTTGTTGCTGCGTGCCTCCACGAGCCCGCAACCGCCGAGTCAGGAAGAGACACATCTTTGATGCCTGTTTCCTTTGCGTGGAGTCGTAGTCATTCATGTCAATTTCTGCTACTCACTGATGGGGCTCAGACTATATGCTGCGTCAACAGACCCGGCATTTGCTGTTGGGGCACGAGTCTGATAGACTTTTCTGTCTTACTCCAGTTCAGTGCACGCCCTGGATCTGAGGTTCCGCTTCATCAATATTCAAACCTGTTGTTCCCATAAGGAAGACAAACACACATTAGCATTCTCGCTCTCTCTTCGCTCTTCTCTCTCTCTCCTTTTGTGAGACATATTTAGTAAGAATGAATATAATTTCCGTTACTGGACTTCTCTAAATATTTAGTAAAAAGTGCATTTACGTAGTCACTCGCTGATTCGTGCATTCGACAGTTACAGAGCATGCCAGGTTCCAGGTATTTGGTTTGATACTAGGAGCAGAAAGACAAGTAAGACAACATACTTGCCTTTGGAGAGGTTGCAGAGTGTTTTGTTTGGAAGGGACCAACATGGTAGCACGAAGATGCGGTGGTCTAGTTAGGAATGAAATTCAGTATTTTTTTTTTTTCCAAAAACTTTGCAGCCAGAAAAAATAAACTTGTATTCCAAAGCTGGTGGCAATTCTTCCATTTCTGTAGGGAAGAGACTTGACTTCTTCCTTTAAAGTAAATTACCCTCTTGCATTTTGGGGATAATGTTATTATATAATTGGATATACAAAGCTGAAGATGTGGTGCTATCCCATAATGGCAAGGGTGCTGACTGTGAAAACCTGAACCTGAAGCATCTTCATGAAAACATGGACAGTTCTCTTTATCGGAGAGCTACATTCCTGCAAAATATGCTGAGAGGAAGCCTGTCCTTAGACTCAGAGTAAGAAGGAAACTGAACTATTTCTCTTTTGTTGGGTGTCAGGAATGGACTTCCTTAGAGGAGGCCGTATTTACAAATAGATATTCACATCATATTTCAGATCAAGTTGTTTTTGTTTTATTTTTTCCCCTGAACTTTAATTCCTCTCAGATACCCCAAACTATCAGTCAAGTTTTGAGTTTTGAGAAATGTTGAAAACTTGGCCTTGGTGGTACTTTGATGAACCAGGAAGCAGGAATGTCTTCTCACTTAGGGCAAGACAGAGTGTGAGGAACAGCGGCAGCTCATGATGCGGGCACAGGAGGTGAGTGTGGGGGCGGCGCAGGGCTTCACGGCCAGTCGGGGTTACCCGGTTATGAAGGGAAGGTAAGCTTGGTCTGGGTCACATGAAAACATCCTTCACAGATACCCAGAGCTGTCTTGGAAGAAAACATGGTAAAGAACCATCTGGTTCTTTACTGGTGGTATTAGTTTTCAGACTATTGTTGTTTGGGAAAAGGAAAGATCACAATTTCTGAGGAGGGTCCAGAAAACTGACGTATTTTGGTGTGGTATGCTGAAGGGCCCTCTAACCACACACACAACTAGATGCTAACTATATTACAATGAAACTACTTTCTGATGCATTTTTTCACTCCAGCACACCTAAACTCCCACGGGCCAAACACCACAGTCTGGGAACACAGTGAGCTGAAACTGTAATGTATGGCCACGGGCAGTGAGTAAGAACAGATCCTTGGATCATCCTATGGCCACTGGAATCAGGGAACCAAGTCACAGGCCCACCTCAAGATGAAGAATTGCACCTGATCCTAAAATTGTTTCCAAATCAAGAAATGTCTACTCCCAAGAGAAGGAAATGCAGTTCCTTTCTGCAGGAGTATCTTCAACACAGGCCCTTAGAATTTTCCCAGCTGCATTTAGTGGCTTGTGGGCACACAACAGAACACTCTACATGTAAAGAAACAAGATACCAGGAGTAGGAGTCAGTAGAAAAAAAAATGAGTAAGAGGTACATGATTCTTAGAACTTGAGATGCTGCAATTGTTGGGTGTTTATTATTAAATACTGTTATGTAAAATATTTAGAGAAATGAAGAAGACATTTAGAAAAGCAGAAAACAGGAGACTATAAAAACATTTTACATATAATCACTATAACTTGCTCCGCCCCTCAGACATAAAAATATAATTGTTAAATTAATATTAGACGGTCTGAACAACAGATTATAACTGGTTGGATAGAGTGAGTCAAAAGCACAAGGAAAAAACATGTGAAAAGTATGAAAAAGATGTTAGAAGATGTGAAAGATTGAACCAAGAAGTTTAATATACATGGATTCTGAGACCAAAAGAAGAAAATAGAAGAGATGTGGAGGCGGCAACATGGAAATAGCACTTCAGGGGCACCTGGGTGACTCATTTGGTTAAGCGTTGGATTCTTGATTTCAGCTCAGGTCATGATCTCAGGGTTGTGAGATTGAGCCCCTCACTGGGCTCTGTGCTCCGCAGGGCCTCTGCTTGAGATTCTCTCCCTCACCCTCTGTTCCTCCTCCTGCTCATGCTCTCTCTCTCTAAAAATCAATCAATCAATCAATCAATCAATCTTAAAAAGAAGAGAAATACTTCAGAATTTTCCAGTTTCAAACTGAGAGTTTTCCCCCTGAGGCCAGGAATGCGGCAGGGATGTCCACTATCACCACTGCTATTCAACATAGTATTAGAAGTCCTAGCCACAGCAATCAGACAACAAAAAGAAATCAAAGGCATCCAAATCAGCAAAGAAGAAGTGAAACTCTCACTCTTTGCAGAAGATATGATGCTTTATGTGGAAAACCCAAAAGACTCCACCCCAAAACTGCTAGAACTCGTACAGGAATTCAGTAAAGTGGCAGGGTATAAAATCAGTGCACAGAAATCAGTAGCATTCCTATACACCAACAACAAGACAAGAGAGAAATTAAGGAGTCGATCCCATTTACAATTGCACCCAAAACCATAAGATACCTAGGAATAAATCAAACCAAAGAGGCAAATGGTCTGTACTCAGAAAACTATAAAATACTCATGAAAGAAATTGAGGAAGACACAAAGAAATGGACAAACGTTCCATGCTCATGGATTGGAAGAACAAATATGGTGAAGATGTCAATGCTACCTAGAGCAATCTACACATTCAATGCAATCCCCATCAAAATACCATCCACTTTTTTCAAAGAAATGGAACAAATAATCCTAAAATCTGTATGGAACCAGAAAAGACCCCGAATAGCCAGAGGAATGTTGAAAAAGAAAAGCAAAGCTGGTGGCATCACAATTCCGGACTTACAGCTCTATTACAAAGCTGTCATCATCAAGATAGTATGGTACTGGCACAAAAACAGACACATAGATCAATGGAACAGAATAGAGAGCCCCAAAATGCACCCTCAACTCTATGGTCAACTAATCTTTGACAAAGCAGAAAAGAATGTCCAATGGAAAAAAAGTCTCTTCAACAAATGGTGTTGGGAAAATTGGACAGCCACATGCAGAAGAATGCAACTGGACCATTTCCTTACACCACACACAAAAATAGACTCCAAATGGTTGAAAGACCTCAATCTGAGACAGGAGTCCATCAAAATCCTAAAGGAGAAGACAGGCAGCAACCTCTTCGACCTCAGCTGCAGCAACTTCTTCCAAGAAACATCACCAAAGGCAAGGGAAGCAAGGGCAAAAATGAACTCTTGAGATTTCATCAGGATAAAAGGCTTTTGCACAGCCAAAGAAACAGTCAACAAAACCAAAAGACAACTGACAGAATGGGAGAAGATATTTGCAAATGACATATCAGATAAAGGGCTAGTATCCAAAATCTATAAAGAACTTATCAAACTCAACACCCAAAGAACAAATAATCCAATCAAGAAATGGGCAGAAGACATGAACAGACATTTTTCCAAAGAAGACATCCAAATGGCCAGCAGACACATGAAAAAGTGTTCAACATCACTCAGCATCAGGGAAATCCAAATCAAAACCTCAATGAGATACCACCTCACACCAGTCAGAATGGCTAAAATTAACAAGTCAGGAAATGACAGATGTTGGTGGGAATGCGGAGAAAGGGGAACCCTCCTACACTGTTGGTGGGAATGCAAGCTGGTGCAACCACTCTGGAAAACAGTATGGAGGTTCCTCAAAGAGTTGAAAATAGAGCTACCATACGATCCAGCAATTGCACTACTGGGTATTTACCCCAAAGATACAAATGTAGGGATCCAAAGGGGTACGTGCACCCCGATGTTTATAGCAGCAATGTCCACAATAGCCAAACTGTGGAAAGAGCCAAGATGTCCATCGACAGATGAATGGATAAAGAAGAAGTGGTGTGTATATATATATATATATATATATATATATATATATATATATATATGCAATGGAATATTATGCAGCCATCAAAAGGAATGAGATCTTGCCATTTTCAATGACGTGGATGGAATTGGAGGGTTTATGCTGCGTGAAATAAGTCAATCAGAGAAAGACATGTATCATATGACCTCACTGATATGAGGAATTCTTAATCTCAGGAAACAAACTGAGGGTTGCTGGGGTGGGGTGGGAGGGATGGGGTGGCTGGGTGATAGACATTGGGGTGGGTATGTGCTATGGTGAGCGCTGTGAATTGTGCAAGACTGTTGAATCATAGATCTGTACCTCTGAAACAAATAATGCAATATATGTTGAGAAAAAAGAAGAAGAAGAAGAAGAAGATAGCAGGAGGGGAAGAACGAAGGGGAGAAATCAGAGGGGGAGATGAACCATGAGAGATGATGGACTCTGAAAAACAAACTGAGGGTTCTAGAGGGGATGGGGTGCGGGAATGGGTTAGCCTGGTGATGGGTATTAAAGTGGGCACGTTCTGCGTGGAGCACTGGGTGTTATGCACAAACGATGAATCATGGAACACTACATCAAAAACTAATGATGTAATGTACGGAAATAACATAACAATAAAAAAATTTAAAGAAAAAAAGAATTTTCCAGTTTCAGAACTTTCTAGTGTGTATATATACTTGTACATACATACTCAAAAACACACACACACACACACACACTTCAAAACTGTGTAACATCAAAGACAAAGAGATCATAAAAAGGTTGGAGAGGAAAAAAATGTATCTTTTAGGTAATAACAGACTGACAGCAGCTTTCTCAGCAGAAACCATGTTTAAAATAGTCTCAGACATTGTTTCTTTAACTATGATTCTGCCTGTTCCTTTTCTCCTTTTCACCTGGAAATTTAAGTAGATGTGTGTTGAACTCCTCACTCTCTTCTCCATGTATCTTAAACCTTTATTCATATTCCTATTTCCATATTTTTGTATCTCTGGCTACATTCTGGATACTTTCTTGAAATCTATGTTTCAGTTCATGAATTTTCCCTTTGTCTGTATCAACTGCTATGAAAGCTATCCATTCAGTTTTTTTTCAAAATTCAATTTTTTTTTTCAAATCTATTTGGATATTTTTGTAGTCTTTTATTTCTAGCTCATATTTTTCATCACTTTTTTCATTGCTAAAGCAAATCAACTATACTTGCTTTATTTTTATTTATTTTTTAAAAAGATTTTATATTTATTTGACAGAGAGAGAGCACAAGCAGGGGGAGCAGCAGGCAGAGGGAGAGAGAGAAGCAGACTCCCACTGAATGGGGAGCCCAATGTGGAACTCAATCCTAGGGTCCTGGGATCATGACCTGAGGCAAAGGCAGATGCTTAACAAACTGAGCCACCCAGGCACCCCGAGTATACTTGTTTTATAGTCTGTGTTTGATCATTCTAATATCTGAATTTTTCTTTTTCCTGTTGGTTTTTGTTTATGTTGCTGTATATTTTGTGAGGGTGTGTGTGTGTGTGTGTGTGTGTGTGTGTGTGTGTGTGTAATTGTGAGCTCATATTTCTTTAAAACTAATCCATAGAAATACTTTGAAAAAATTCATAGAAAGTAAATTCCTCCAGAATGAATTTTCATTATCTTCTGCCAAACACCCAGAGGCACTATCAACTCATGAAATTTTAAATTGAATTTTAAGATTGAGGTTTCTCCAAATACTTAGGTAGTAGGAATCCAGGCCTAATACCTGTATGAACTCCAACTTGCAACTACAGATATTCAGAGGCTATTTTCTTCCCTATTTTCAATGCTGAAGTACAAGATGGACAATTTCCTAAGGAGTCATGGTAAGTTTATGTCTTGTTTCCCTTTACTCAGAGCATAGAACAGTGGAGACGTACTTTTATGTGGTGTGGAGGTTCATGTTCCTTTTAGACGCCTCACATTGAGTGAGTAGATACACAGATGGGTCTGAGAACTGAAAATTGAATTTCGTCCAATTTAACAAATTTCTTCAGTCAGTTTTGGTTCTCTGCTTTCATCTCTGGATTTCATTTAGTGCTCTGTCTCTAAGAATTTTTTTATGTTTACTTTATTGCTAACTCATGATGTATTTAAAATTGTCAGTTGCATGTTACTTAGCAATTTAATTGTTTTTAGAGGATGCTTTATTCAGGGTATCAAACTTGCTTCAAACAGGCAAAATGGGAGAAAAAATAAATATGATAAACAGAAAATAAAGTAAAATAAATACTTGAAAAAGGACCAAATATTTTAAGAATTTTCTATATACAAATAGAATTTCTAGTTAAAGACAGTGTCAAAATTGATTTAAGAAAAAGTCTAGGGGTGCCTGGGTGGCTCAGTCATTAAGCGTCTGCCTTCAGCTCAGGTCATGATCCCAGAGTCCTGGGATCGAGCCCCGCATCAGGCTCCCTGCTCAGCGGGAAGCCTGCTTCTCCCTCTCCCACTCCCCCTGCTTGTGTTCCCCCTCTCACTGTGTCTCTCTCTGTCAAATAAATAAATAAATAAATAAATAAATAAATAAATAAAAGAAAAAGTCTTGATATGTTCTTTTCGCTAACTATACATTTAAAATATAAGGATGCAGAAATAATGAAATCAAAGAATGGAAAAAGAAATGCCAGTTAATTACTAGCCAAAAAAATAATCTGAAAATGTTCCTTAGCAGATGAAATGTAAGACAAATAGCATTACTAAGCATAAAAATAGTTACTACATAATGATAAAAAAAGTTCAACTCATTTGGAAAATGCAGTATATCTAACTTGTATGCATTTAATGAAATAACATCAAAATTTTATCAAAATATTGATAAAGCTGCAAGGAGAAGTTGACTAATTCACAATCAGAGTTGTGACTTTCAATATAGTTTTCTTAATAACAGTGAGATGAGTTAAGTAAGAGTTATCAAAGTTATTGAAGATTTCAGCAATGAAATTAACAGGCTTGATTTGGTTAGCATATATAGATCCTCACATCTAACAGTGCAAAAAACCCCACATCCTCAAACACCTATGAGATATGTATAATTGTTAACTAGGTGTTAGATCATATAGCAGATTTGATAAATATAAAAGAATTGACCAGAGGGACCACATTCTTTGAAAATAATGCAGTTAAATTTGAAATTAGTAAAAAAACAAAAAAAAAGCAAGCAAACAACAACAAAAAACAAGTAAAGACTCCAATGTTTGGAAATAACAAAATATATCTAATTAACCTGTGGTCAAATAAGAAATCATATTAGAAATAAAATTACAAAAACTGAGTAATAGTAAAAATATTGTGTATACAAATGTAGAATGAAATAAAAGTGGAACTTCAAATAAACTTATAAACTTTAATGCTTATTAGAAAGGAAGAACGGCAGAAAATGAATGTGCCATTTCTGACTTAAGAAATTGGGAAAAGAAGAGTTAAATATGGCCAAAGAAAGCAGAATAAAGGATACAATAAAATGAAGCAATTAATGAAATAGGAAAACATATATAGTGCAAAGACAAATAAAAAAAAACTTTTGGCAATACTGGATAAGGGAAAATATTATTCTATTAGAAATTCCACCAAAATTTTAAGGATAGGTAATTCTTAATTCATGCGGAAATTCTCTTCAAAGGCTGGAAAAAAGAAGACATACCACAATTCATTTTGTGGACTAGAATAACCCTGCTACAAAACCCTGTTAAGATCAGCAAGAGATTGGAAAATTTATAGATCAGTCTCATCATGAAAAAATCTAGATCTCTACCTCCCATTTTCTATCAAAATAAATTCCAGATGGATTCTAGTTGGATAGAAACCTGAAACATAACACTTTAAAACCAATAGAAAAAAATAGGAGAATTCTTTTATAATCATGGAATAAGAAAGACCTTTGTTAGTATGACACAAAATGTGTAGTCATAAAAGATAAGGTATACCAAAATTAAAATTTTCTACAAATATCATTTGTTGAAAAAAGGGAAAATCTAGATGCAAAATCCAAAACAAAATATTACCAAACCAAATCCAGAGATGTATAAAGCCAAAGACAAACACAATTCAGTGTATTTATTTTAGAAATATAAGAATATTATATTGGAATGTCTAAAACTATTTTTTCACCAAATTAATTCATTAAAAGAGGAAATACAATTATTTCAAGGGAAGAAACATAAAGATTTTAACAACTAATTATGAAAAACAGTAAAAACAAAAAAACACAGACAACCGAAGCATAGAAGTAAACTTTCTTAACCTGGTAAAGGATGTTAATAAAAGCCTTACAAAAATGACTTTATTTTTAAAGCTAAAGTATTAGAAGCCTTCTCTAAAAGATCAGGATCTAAATATGGGTCAATATTTTACTACAAGCCCTAGCCAGCAAAACAAGAAGAAATAAATAAAACAAATAAATATTTGAAATAAAGAGAGAATTGTCAGTATTCACAGTTGGTAAGACACAGAAAATCCAAAACAACGTACAAATAAGTTGTGAGGAGCAATAAGAGAATGTATCAAGTTGGCTGGATATAAAATTAGTATACAAAATAAAATTGCATTTCTGTATTCCAAAACCAAGCAGGCAGAAAAGTCATCATTTACATCATATTAATGCGCAGTTTGACAAATAGACCAATGTAACAGAAAAACAGAAAAACACACGTGACAAAGTTTATTTGACAAAGTCAGTGCTTTATAACAGTGAAGAAAGGACCATCTTTTCAATAAACAGCATCATGTTAAGGCAAAGACTTGAATCCGTGGGAGCCCTTATAACACTAGCTGTAGGACAACAAATCATTTTATTATATTTTATTTTTCTCTTTCTAGATTTTATTTAAATTCTAGTTAGTTACCATATAGTGTGGTATTAGTTTCATGGGTAGAGTTTAGTGATTTATCACTTGCATGTAACACCCAGTGCTCACCACATCACGTGCCCTCCTTAATGCTCGTCACCCAGTTACCCCATCCCCCCACCCACTGCTCCTCCAGCAACCCTCCGTTTGTTCCCTATTGTTAAGAGTCTCTCATGGTTTGCCTCCGTCTCTGTTTTTATCTTATTTTATTTTAAATATATGTGAAAACTATGTGCACCATCTTTAGAGTTAATTAAAAAATAATAATTAAACCTCTATCATATGTTGGCTACTATTGTTATGTTAGACACTCATTAATACAACTGAACAAATGGAAAAATAGCTGCCTTTACATAAATTACATTCTAGTGAATATTCCCATATTCTATGTCCCAGAAATTCCATTTTGGGATAGTCTTTTACCATGGAGATTCCTTTAAGAGTCAAGCTCCCAAGCCCCAGTGCATCCAAGGAGTGTAATTAACTTTTTCCTTATGCATCTAGAGTGATATTAGTTATTTACCAGCCTTGGGGAAATTCAGAAAATAATAATTCCCATTATTTTGTGGTTCTGTGGTACATATAAAGAATCGCAGGTGAGGCAGCCTACAAGAAACTATTACATTTGTGCATTAGGACGAAGGTCCAAGAATGTTCATAGTAGAGTTCCCAGATTAAACAAATAAAAATGTAGAATGCCCAGTTAAATTTGAATTTAATATAAAGAATATTTTTTAGTATAAGTTGATTTTCCATGAAATATCTGGCAATCTTAATCATAGGAACATCGTTAGCTACACCAACACTTCTCTCCAACAACAAGGATGCCAGCAATGAAATAATTTTACCATATTGCCAGAAAAGGTGCTCATGAACTAAGAACCTCATCCATAAAGAGTCTAGGAATAGGAAGAATAAGACCAATTTCATGCAGAATTACTACAAGAAAAAGAAATGAGTATCAAAATATTTCAGCTGATGAAACTTCCCCTGAAAACCAACCATGAAACAGAAGAATACTATAAGAAATTCCAAATTGAATTAAACATCCTCAAACATTGTGAGATATAAAAATCATGTTTAGTGTGTCAGTTGGAGTTAAATCTGAAAAGCAGAGTATGTACACACAAAACAAGGAATTAACTGATAGGAACTGGCTTTATTTGTCAGGGTTCTCCAGAGAAACAGAATCAATTGAGAGAGAGAGAGAGAGAGATTGATTTACTATGAGGAAATGGTTCATGTGATTAAGGAGGCTGAGAAGTTCTACAATCTGCTGTCTGCAAGCTGGAGACCTAGGGAAGACAGTAGTGTAACTCAGTATGAACCCAAAGGCCTGGGAGTCAGAGGAGCTGATGGTGTAAATACCAGTGTCAGGACAGGAATAGATGAGATTAGATGTCCCACCTTAAACAGTAAGGCAAGAATATATTGGATGGTGATTCAGAGTATATATCTCATTTGAGAGGACACTGAGTTCTGCAAAGCATTGCCACCTAGATGGCACCATAGCTGAGTGTTCTAAAGGCCATTCTACCATTCTATCACGACAGCTTCCTCAAGGTGATGAGGAAGATGATAAGAATAGTAAATTTTGTGAACATGAGTACACTACCACACTTCATTTGATAAGACGCAATGCTGTGTGGAATACCACGACGGTAGATATGGCATTCTGTAAGTCAAGAGATGGTAGTTTTGGCAGGCAGGGACCACAAATCCATTTCTACAGCAAGTGTTTGTTCCAGTAAAAGAAGAGTACCTTCCATGATGGAAATGGTCCAGTATAATCAACTTTTCGTCAGGCCGAACACTCTGGAGAATGGTACCTCCTGGGAGCTCAGTGTTGCTTTCTAACGCTGGTAGATTGGGCACCTGGGCACTCAGCATTGGCTCTAGCCAAGTGGCTTTGGTAAGTTCGAGTACATGTTGTTAAACCCAACCATAGCCTCCCTCGCTTCTACCATGGCCACTTTGTTCATGAGCCCATTGGACAATTATTGGAGTGACTGGGAAAAGAGACAGACCGGAATCCACAGAACAGGTCATTCTATTAACTTGATTATTAGAATCCTCCTTTGCTGAATCACTCCTTGGTGAACATTCCCATGAGACACAAATATCTGCATGTTACTTCCCCATCCAGAGAGGTTTATCTACAAACCTCCTTCCCCAGACCTTCTTGCCATGAATTTTCCAGTTGTGTTCCTTCCAAGGCCCTTATCAACCAGCTAAACCACTCGACACAGTCCTTTAAATGGCATAGACACATAATTCTGGCCATTTCTTCTTCCAAGCAAAATGAACAATTGAGTATACTGTATGCAGTTATGCCCAACAAGATTATTTTCATTACTGTCCTTCGGCAGAATCCTAGAAAAGGGCCATGGTGCTATTGCTGTCCACTCCTGGGGGGCACTTGTAATATCATACAGAACCACCAATAAACCAGGGCCAGATGTTTCTTTTCCTTCCTTAGTCAATTTGTTGTAGACATAGGTGTGGGCTGACAGACAGAAGGTAGTATAGTGGGAGTCGAGCATAGGCATTTGGGCCACATCCTCATGATGTTTTCTTATGTATTCAGGGCCTGCTCCAGCCCAATGTCATACACACCAAATTTATTTCATACTGGTGTGTGGTGGTGCACACCCAACTTTATGGTTTGGTGGGTCAGACAACATCCAGGTCATGATGAGCAACTCAGGTTGTGTGATAACTTGGCGGCCCATGGTTAAGTATTTGGTCTCTCCTAGGGGCCAGTAACAATTTAAAAGCTGTTCTGCAAAAGGAGAGTAGTTATTCACAGATGGCATGGCTTTGCTCCAAAATCCTAAGGGTCTGTGTTGTAATTTACTTATATGGAGCTGCCAAAACCTCCAAACAGCATCTCTATCTGCTGCTGACACTTCAAGCACCATTGTATCTGCTGGATCATATGGCCCAAGTGACAGAGTGTCTTACATGGCAGGTTGGACCTGTTGAAGAGTCTTCTCTTGTTCTGGACTGCTCTTGAAACTGGCAGCCTTTGATCACTTAATAAGTGGGTTGGAGTAAGTACATCCATATGAGGTATACCCCAAATCCAAAGAGACCCACTACAGGAGGGGCCAAATGCAACAATTTATCTGTCACTTTGGAAGGAATACTTATTTTTTTGGAAGGAATATAATTTGACGTGCCCCAGATCACTAGATACCTAGAAATTTTACTGGGGTGGAATATCCCTGAGTTTTCATGTTGAATGGATATTAAGAGAATGGAATCAAGGTAAGTTATTATGCAGCATAGAAAACCAATATACCTAGAATCAGAACTTCAAAAACTAAGAGAAATTGACAAAAATAGGATGAAATGCAAATTTAGTTCAAAGTCGATTAAAAAAAATCCAGGAAAAATAGATATAACACATTTTTACTTGGATTTCCTGAAGAGGAAAAATAATACAATGAAAGAAAACAGATATTTATAGCTAACATCCATGAAAACGTTCTTGAAATAAGGCAAAATCACAGCATACATATTGGCAAGGGCCAACCAAGTGTCTGAGAAAAATTGACACAGAATGGTCAACTCTGGGACATATTTTAGTAAACTATGAGACAAAGAAAAAACCTCCAAGGTGTCCAAGAATATAAGCAGAGAGTTACTTAAAAAGGTAAGAAAGTATGATTGGCAAAGGACTTCTCGAGGGTAGCATATATTATAAGGTGACTGTGGAAAACATTTTCCTCAAGAAACACAAAGAAAAAAAAAAAGTATGAACCAAACCTTTATATCCAGTCAATGTACCCTTCAGGGATTAAGGATATAAACCATTTGAAACATGAAAGAGCTAAGGCAACACTGTATTCATGAGCACTGCATCCAACCCAGCTACTCAAGGATGAGCTTCCCCCAACCAAGAAATGAATGGCAAAAAGGTGTGCTGGTAAGCACTTACCATATGTGATTATAGATCTAAAATCAAAACAAGGGTGAAGACAGGGTTAAAGAGTGGTATGTAAACGTTATATATTCTGACAAAATAGAAATAAAACAACCAGAAATGTGAGGAAAGGGGAAGAAAAAGTAGAATAAAACACTTTATTACTATAAAGGCGATAGGTGGGCATCAAGGATACTGTGTAAAACTGACAAAGAGGTTAGTGAAAGATTACAGAAGGGGAGGAGGGTGGGTGGATTAGGGACATTTAAAATGTACGGATATAGGGGACCTGGGTGACTCAGTGGGTTAAGCATCTGCCTTGGGCTCAGGTCATGATCTCAGACTCCTGGGATTGAGCCCTGCATGGGGCTCCCTGCTCGGTGGGGAGCCTGCTTCTCCCTCTCCCGCTCCCCCACATTGTGCTCTCTCTTTGTCAAATAAATAAATAAAATCTTAAAAAAAATAAAATGTGCAGATGTAAATGTAACCATTAGAATCAAAACACAAACCTTAAATACAATGAAAAAAAAAAAGAAATAAAAAGAGTGTGGAGAAGACACATGACTTAGAAACACAGTGAATATAATATAATGTAATACACACAGTAATTATAAGATAATAGGAGCAGAATGAGACCAGACGTATTAACTTTATCAATAAAACTAAATGAGCTTAACTGGCATAGTAAAAAGAAAATGATTTTCAAATTGTCATATAGAGCAAAACCAAATTTTATGTTGTATAGAGACACACCTAAAATAAAGTGGTTCACAAAGACTGAATTTAAAGGAATGTGCAAAGATATAACGGGCAAATGAGAGAAAAAAAAAATGAAAGGAAATTTCCTGTAATACTATTACCAGAAGAGGTAGACTACAAATCAAAAAGTATGAATTGAGATAAAATAGAACATTTTAAGTGCAAAAATCCATAATTCTCAGTGAAGTTATAATAGTTATGAATATTTCTGCACCATAGAACATTGCAGTGACCTAAGGCAGAAACTGCATGAGATGAAAGGAGAGAACAATAAAAACACATGAATGAAAGTAGACTTGAATGTCATGGTCAGTATAACACAGTCAAATGGACAAAAAAATCGAATTAAGAATACTAAAGGTATAAATGACATCATCAGTCAGATTAACCTTATAGCTGTGTGAGTGACCACGTGTATAAAACAGTGAAAACAGAGAATACACCTTTTCTCACTTGCACATGGAACAATCATGAAGATTGATCACAAACCTAACATCAGTAATTCTCACAAAATACAAATATTACTAAAGACCATTTCTGACCACAATGCTGCAAAACTAGAAATTAAAAATATTAAGTTTAAAAAGACCACCTCCGTCTGAAAAATTAAAAATCTTTTAAAAACTTTTAAGTGCGAAAATACAAACAAATTATAAAGTGTTTGAAAAATAACAATGATGGAGATACTATAAATCAGAATTTATAATATCTAAAGCTGTGACCAGAGGAAAATTTATAGACTTAAACACTTACATCAGTACAAATAAAATAATAGAAATTAAAAATTAACTTGTCAACTCATAAGTCTAGAAAAAACAGAGGGGAATTCCTTCCAACATTTAGACATTTGTCTTAAAGGTACTTAAATTGTTTCAAAATATAGAAAATGGAGAAAAACTCCTAAATTCTTTTTATGAAGCAAATATAACATTGATACACCTAACTGGATAGGTATGGCTAAGTAAAAGAAAATTATAGAATAATTTAGGGAATATAACTCAGGGAAATGGTACAAAAATTCTATGTAAAGTATTAGTGAACAGACTCCAACACCAAATTAAGAAAATAATATACCATGGCTAAGTAGAATTTATACCAGAAATGTAAACATCATTCAGCATTAGGAAATCTATTATATAATGTATCATTTTAACATCTAAGGAAAACAAAAAATCATGATTATCTTCCACAGATGCTGCAAAGGCCTTGGAATAATTCAACATATTCCTTATAAAAACACTTTAGGTAATAGGAATGAATAGATAACTTCATTAATTCAAAAGCTAGCGTCTTACTTCATGAAAAAAAAAAAAACACAATAGCATTATTCCCACTAAGGTCAGGAAAAAGGCAAGGATATCCACTATCTCTATCACTAGTGAACGTATTAAAGGAATTAGCTAATCCAGTAGGAAAAGAGAGTGCCATTAGAGGCATAAGGATTGCAAAAGAAGAGAAACTATCTGTATTTGGAGATAACTTCATGTTAGCTGGAAAAAAAACAGACCTTGAGGATCAGTGGTAAAACTAATTCAAACAAACAAAGAATTCAGCAAGATATGAAGGTATAAACCTATATGTAAAAATCAATTCTTGGGGGCGCCTGGGTGGCTCAGTCGGTTAAGTGTCTGCCTTCGGCTGCCGTCATGATCCCAGGGTCATGGGATGGAGCCCCACATCCGGCTCCCTGCTCAGCGGGGAGCTCCCTGCTCCCTCTCCTGCTCCCCCTGCTTGTGCTCTCTCTCTGAAATAAATAAAAATCTTTAAAAAAATTAAATTGCCATCTGGGAGATCTAATGGAAGAGAAAAACTTATTTACAATAGTAACAACAACAAAAAGTGAAAATGCTTAAGAATATACTTAACAAAAAATGTTCAAAGCCTGTATTAAGAAAATTTAAAACATTCTTGAATGCACACATGGAAAAACATCCCTTCTTCTTGGGATGAGGATGTTAGTTCCCTTTAAGTTAATATATAACATTAAGATGATCCCAATATGAAATACCACAAGCTGATCTTATGAAGCTAGAAAACTAATATTAAAGTTCTTGTGGAAAAATAGAAACAAAAGTAGCTGGGAAAACACTGGGAAAAAAAGAGGTATCAGATATAAAACATTCTACAAAGTCCTAATAATTAAAACAGTATGGTGCTCAGCACCTCAGTGAACAACCAATGAAATAGAACACAGAGGGTCCATAAATAGACCCAAGTACTTAAGGATCATTTGTGTATGATAAAGGTGACATCCTGAATCATTGGGGTAAAGTTGGAACTTCTTCAGAAGTGTTTTGGGACAACTGGATAGCCATTTGGAAGAGATAAGAGAGAGCTATTTATCACACTAAACCCCAGAATAAGTTCTAAAGGGATTAGAGGTCCTTTTTTAAAGATTTTATTTATTTATTGATGTGAGAGAGAGAGCGAGCTGGGGGAGGAGCAGAGGGAGGGACAAGCAGACTCCACTATAGGCATGGAGCCTGACAGGGTCCTCATCTCACCGCCCTCAGATCACGACCTGAGACAAAATCAAGAGTCAGATAGATGCTTAACCGATTGAGCCGCCTAGGCACCCCAGGGATGAGAGATCTTGATTTATAAAATGCAACTCTAAATGTACTAAAAGATAATGTGGCTGAGTTCCTTTATAACTTGGGTGAAGGAGAGGGCATTTTAAACAGGACTTGGGGGCCGTCTGGGTGGTTCATTCTGCCTTCAGCTCAGGTCATGATCCCAGAGTCCTGGCATCGAGCTGCGCATCGGGCTCTGTGTTCTGTGGGGAGCCTGCTTCTCCCTCTCCCTCTGCCTGCCTGTCTGCCTACGTGTGATCTCTCTCTCTCTGTCAAATAAATAAATAAAATCTAAAACAAAAAACAAAAAACAAAAACAGGACTTGGATTAAGGGGCCATACAAGAAAAGGTTGATAAATTTGACTCCACCAAAACAAATAGCTTTGCATGGCAGACAACAGTGTAAGTAATGTCAGAAGACAATCGACAAACTGGGAGAACATATTTACAACATATACTATGGATATAGGACTCATACCCATTATATATAACACCATTACAAATACATACACACTGCTCTGTATATGCATCTCTGTGTGTGTGTGTGTATTAACCCTTCTGTCTCGTAGAGCAGATTTCAGGGAGTACCTTTTGGTGTTTTATATGTGACTTTGGATATGAAAGATACTCGAATGTGTTTTTGCTTTTTTTTTCTAAAAAGAGAATGTTTTCTGTTAAATATATATTACTTAAAAAATAACTAAAAGCAATTAGTGGAGTAAAGTATGCTACTTGATTTCACACCAAAAGTAATTGGACAGCCAATGTCTACTTTCACCACTCTCATTACCCATTTTATGCCCATCCTAAATGCCCAAACTCCTTCTGAGGAAATGGAATTTTAACTCATTCCATTCACTAATGAATTACTCGCCCATTAATGATTTCCATCTTCAGCACAAGAAATTAGGACAGAGGAAGAGATACAAGGATGAAAATTAAGGAAAATAATATCTCAGTGGGTAGCATGCCAACCTTGAGATAACAGTAAGTTCTAATTTATGTGCTTTGTGAGGCAGCCTCTACTTAGCTTTGCTTCCTGCCCCTCCCAACCCATAATACCTCACAAACCTAATATCCAGCCATATCCAATTCTATAGGAATGCAGAGGGCTCCATGAATGACGTGTTGTCTCCTGTCAGCACTTTCTGCCATCATAGCAGTGATGGTTAACCTGACTGAAGCAGCCCTAAGTCCCACTGTTATCTGGCTGGAAGACTCTAGTCTACTTTAGATGCAGCTGAACCTCAATTTGTGCAGTCTCCTTTCCTTTCCTTAGTCCACAGGGCCTCATTCACACCTTCACATTTCAGGCATCTTAGTGTTATAATTACTTACAAGCCCAGCTCCTCCTGGACTTCTCCAGAATACAGCCAATTCATCCACAGCATTATGCACAATGCTTGACCCAAGTGATCACTTAATCACTGCTTGTCAAATAGTAATTGTAAATGTTTGTAGATGGCTCTACAATTTATATCATACTTTCACTTGCAAATCTTACAATGTTATAAGCCTTCTTATGAAAAAAGACAACCCAACAGCAGGGTCCACCTGTAATGATGTAGCCTTTTTCCAACTGTATTTGGCGGCTACTGCAGCCGTCCCATTCACCCTTCCCCTTGCCCTGTTTTCCCTTGTACCTCTCAGTGCTGTAGTGGTACAGAAAGAATTGGGTTTGAAGAGGAAGTTCAGTGAACTTGTAATTGTCAATCACTAATACTAATAATAGCCAACATAGCTGCCATTGGTCAGGCCACACTCTAGATGGCTTAAATACATTAACTCATTCACTCTCACATCAGCTGTATAAAGGTCATACCCTTATACAGTATATCCATTTTGATGGAGAAGGAAATTCAGGCCAAGGAAGGCTAAGAAAGTTGCCGGAGGACACAGGTAGTGAATGATAGAGCCAGGAATCACAGCCAGTCTTTCTGGTTTCAGAGCCCACTTTTTAAAAGCCCTGTTGCAAAGCTTTCCAAATTCCAAGTAGGGACTCTGTAGTGAGTCGAAAAATAGTTAGGGGTCATAACTGGCATTTATAAAGGTAGGAAATATTAGAATGCATTCTGCCAAGTAAAGGGAAATTTTTTGGTCAAGCATTTGTTCCAGAAACGTAGAGATGTCACAGAGTTTCACCAGTTTGCTTATGCAGTTTGTGTACTTCACAGAGGCACCCAGCTATGGGGTCAGAGACGATAAATGCAGCTGCCTTTGCATATGCCAAATTCTGTGCCCCAGGGACTAGGTCTGCAAGAAATGGCATCTGTTTCTAATTTGCCCACCCAGAGGGAGCATCTTTTTCTAATTTTCACAAAGTCACCATAAAAACAAACAGTACCTCTGTGCCCACATATGTATGTGACAGATTACGATGTCAGACATCTTCCTTCTTATGGGCTATAGTCTAAAGAACTTTAAAAAAAGCTTCCCCAAACCCTATCATCAATAAGAAGCTACATGTTTTAAAATAATAAAGAAAAGAAGCCTGTAAGGCTTGTATCGCTTATTCTAAAGATAGGGCTTATTAAAGCTGCATGAAGATGAAACGGGAATCTTCTCTGACATTTGTGGGATTTAGAAGTATTTCACTTCACTGTCAAGCTCTGATCACAGATACTGGTCATAAAGCCCTTACATTGTAGAGGTGCTCTTGCAATTTGGAACTTAAGGTTTAGCCTGATTACTTCGTAGGAAGGTTCTCATTAAAAATAAAATGTTCCTGAGATTTCCGAAATAATAATAATAATAATAAATAACAGTCATGAAGAGGAGGAGGGGCAGGAGGAGGAGAAGAACATGAAAGATGATGAATAGCAACTGCTAATAGGTATTGAGCATTTAATATGTTCAAGGCATGATTCAAAGCGCTTCTCATTTAATCCTCCCAACAACATTATGAATGGGACCTGTCATTATCCTCACTTTGCACAGGAAACTGCTGGGGCACAGAGGAGTTACCCAAGGTCACGTAGCTAGGAAGGGCTGGATCTCGGAATTTAACCCAGCCACTCCGGCTTCAGGGTCTAGATGTCAACTCCTCTTCTATTCCGCCTCTCAAAACTAATTAGAGCGTTATTTTGGTCCCATGGCAACTGTTGAAATTGGTAAGTACCTTTCCAACTTTCTGGACTAGATTTTCACGAACTCTTTGTCATTATGTGCCAAAATCTTCGAAATAATCCCATCAGTGACTGCATATCGCAGAGTGGTTATTCCACTCTCTTACTATTAAGAATACCGTGAAGCAAACAGGATGTGATTGTTAAATAATTAATAATTTCAGACTGCTCATCAAGCACAAAGTCAGGCATTGCCCTTGGGGGTGTGACATCATCATGTTTGCTACCTCTGCTAAGTACAAGATTGCACTTTCAGTAGAGCGAGTCTTTAAGAGGCCAGGGAAAGAGTGCTGAGACCTCATGATCTCATTTCGACACATATGCCAGCAAGTGATAAAAAGCTGAGAAGTGAAATAGAGAACTATCAGTTGATAAAGAAATAAAATTGTCTCTAAATGCTATGTCTTTCAAAGTTTTCCAGGATACATCCCTGTGTCTGTAAAGACAGCCCTTCCTTTCTTTAAAGACAGGGTCAGCCAAGGGCAGCCAGTCATTTATCTTGGAGGTGGCAGAAGTCTATAACTTAAGAACACCCCACTTGAAAATGACAGTCATCTGGAGGCCCCTTTTATGATATCTTCTTCTTTCAAGCTGATAATAGAACAGAACTTGGTAAGGGCTACTCCATGCCATGAATCAAATCATACTTCACAAAAGTCATTTCCTATTGATGTTGATGTGCCTGTTCCTCATTTATATTGATCAGTGGACATTTGTTTGCCAAGATAAAACTAAAAGAGATTTCCTGGATGCCCTGTGACATTTTCAAAGGGGAGAATTCATTCTTTTCAGCATTCGGCGTATGACTGGGTTTCAGAAAGAGGGAGTTACAAATCTTCTACTTTAGAGATGTCTAGCATGAAATGAAGAAGATAATGTTTCTGGGTCACTTCCTGTTTCCCAAGGGCCATCTTTACGAAGCTGGAGTGTGTATCATCTTTTTAAAATGAGATTGGGACCATCTATTCATTCAATTGAATTAGGTTCTAGGATTTGGGTGCCTGTGATCAAACCTGGCACTTAACCACACACAGCGAGAATAGTCGAGTTCCAGAAAAACTGAAACTGTGCAGATGTGCGTGAAACAATGGCTTGTAATACACACTGAAATAAAACTCCTCATGTGCATTATGTACACCATGTGTGCCGTGCCCCCTGAAGCCAATTCCCAAGTAGGAATGCTGAATGCCGATTCGAGCAACATATTTATTTACATTCAGTTCATAAAAATAAGAGATCAGATCTGTTGCATTCAGAACACTGGTATCTGTACAACTGTTATATCACAACAAAATTATTTGCATAAGTAGTTTATCAAAATCAAATATCTGCTTTAATTAAAAAGAGGCTACTTAGAGAAAGAAGCTAAAAGTCATGGATTAATGCATTCAGAAATGGAGACTCAAACCAAATGCCCATTAAGCAACAGTTACTGTATTTCATCTTGACAATAAAATGTATAAGGGCATTGAGAAATTGACCTTTTGTGATAATACTGTATGACAACACTTTTCTCTGATTGATCTTAGTCATGCTTTGGGTCACACACAAATCTTTTATGACCACCTGAAGAGGCTAGCAATCAAACTCAATCACCAAATTGAGAAGAACAAGATGCTCTTTTGAAGGTCATCACTAATCTTCTGGTTACAAAAATCTGTGACATTGCCTCAATTTTCATGATTTCTACATTTCCTTAGCTTCTGAAACTAAAGATGGTCCTTTTACCTGAAGCCCCTTAATTTTTTTTTTATGTTCCATGCTAATGTGCTCTCCATGCTCTCTTCTTGATAGTGCAACTCTTCCTCTTGTCTCCTCCCAGTTGAAATTGGGATTTTCTGACATTTAGTCCATAGCTCCCACTTTTCTTTCTGTAAAATCTCATGTGGTGATTTGGATTTTTCGCCTTGAGTAAATACCCATTGTGCCATTTGTGCCCCACCCTTAGGGTTCACCATATCTGGCTTTTGTGCAATCTTGGGAAAGCTAAAATACCAAGTTTGAGTAGATCTATAGAGTCAAGCAATGACAATATTTTAGAATATTTAGCAAGATGGTTAGCTAGTTATTTAGGACGTTAAAAAAACTGGATGAAAGTCTGAAGGCAAATGCAAGACAGTAAGCACCATCTTAACAACGAAAGAGAGATTGGACAGGTACCAATTCTATTCCTGTGGGAAAGGACATCAAACCTACACCACCAGCCCTGGCTGCTTCCCTGAAAACTGATTATGAATTTCCAAATATTTTCCTTGAAATCCTATTAGAATATCAAATCCGACATATCACAAACCAAATTTACAGTATTCATTACTGGATTTGCTACCCTCCTTGATTTCTCTTTGTGTTAATGGCACCACAGTTGTAAAAAGGAAACTGTATGCCTGCTCCTGATTTGAATAGGCTCCTCATATCTCAGATTAGATAAAATTATTTGGCTACTGATGGATTTTTCCCACCAAGACTGTTTTTCCAGTTCTGTGTTTATCTTTAAGTCATTATCCCTGTTTTTTATGTATTTCAGGAATAACCAATACATGACCTTGCTGAACAATATTGAACAATATGTTGGACAATTGAACAATATTCCACAATCTGGTCTTTTTCAGGCTCTCTAGTTCCACTTGGATGTCATGTTTTAGCCTTCCCAACATTATCTAAGGTTCAGTTGTGACTAGGCTTAACGGCACAACACTGGGATGTTCTTCCATTTTGCAAATACCATGAATAATATTATTCATCAACTCCATCTGTGGATCCAACACACTTTCATTTTATCTAGTTAACATTTATTCATATTCGTATATTCATTCATTAGTATTTATTGCCTACCTACTTTTTGACAGGAACCCTGTTAGGCCTTGAGGATACAAATCCAGAGAAAACCATATCCTCACACTTAAGAGATTTCGGTCTCATGAGGTAGAGAGACAAATAAAGGGATAAATCAAAAACTGTCTGGAGTGATACATGAGACCAGAGAAGTAGAGTTGCCTCCTCTAAATGAGCAGGGTATCAATAAGATTAGGAAACCTTCCTAGATGAGGTGACATTGGAGGATGGGGAAATCCACTGAGGCATAAAATGCATGGCTACAAAATCCTGAATGACTGGAGCAGAAATTATATGTTGAAAATTTATAGGTGATGAGCCCATAGAAGTAGGTTTACACTCAACTGTGAAAGAACTCTGCTTGGGTGCTGTGCTAAAGAATTGGAACATAATCCTGAAAACTATGCGAACCACTGAGTGATTGTCAGCAGGGGAGTGGCATGAATACAAAAGTATCCTAGAAAGGATATCCTACTTTGGTGGAAATACATGGGTTCTAAGCAGGAAAAACTGGATGTAGAGAAAGCCATAGAATACAATACCAATCTAGGAAAAATATGTCAAGAGCCTGAACTAAGGTCCTGATGGTACAAACAGAGAAGGAATGACAGATTTGAAAGACACTTACCTGGCAGAATTACAGGTGCTGGTGAGTAATTACATTTGTGGTTTGGGCGAGTGGGAAGAAGAGAGAAGTCTCTGATGAATTCCAGGTTTCTGATTTCCATGATTGGACATGTGGTGATGTTTTCACTGAGAAGAGACATAGATGAGGAGAAACAGGTTTTTAGGAAAAGACAATGAATTAAGTTTGATACCTGAGGAAATCAAGATGTCTATCGAACATTTAAATGGAAGTGTCTGGTAGCTCATAGATTTCTGGAGCTTAGCGGGGAGATCTAGGCATATATAAATTTTGAAGTCATCACACACATATAGTACTTCAAGCCATGAGAGTAGTTAAAGTCGACCAGGACTGTATGTAGAACATGATCAGGGTCTAGAATTGGATCTCAGAGATACTACAGATTCTAAGGGCAGTTTGAAGAAAACATAAGTCATGACAGGAAGGATGGGAGGAAGGAAGGGAGTGGGGGGAGAAAGGAATGAGAGGAAGGAAGGGAAAAAAAGAAAGGGTAATATTTTTCTTAGCATAGAATGTCAGCTAATAAATACAGGAGAAATGAAATAAAATAATGGGTAAAATTGGATGAGGAACAGGATATTACACAGTCTCAAAGTACCTCTCAACAAGTTACTTATTAATTCCAAAAAACACAACACAAAACAAAACAACAAACCAGTAACTGTATAGTAGACAAATTTGGTGGACACTATCTTAATCAGGTAGCCCAAATTTGCAACACCAATATTGGGACAAATCAACATTATATACCTCTTGATATGATGGACTGAGACAGACAGCACAGCACAGCACAGCACATCCCCAGTGTTCTTGTAGAAAATGCATAACCTGAGTCTAGTCATAAAGAAACTTCACAAAAACCCCAATGAGGGAATTCTATAAAATATTTAACCTGTACTCTTTAAATGTTAAGATCAATAAAAACAAACGAACCAAAACCTGAGGGACCATTCCATAATGCAGGAGACTACAAAGACATGACAACTATGAAAATGCTTAATCTTCCACTGGATCCTGGACCAGAAAAAAAAAAAAAAAAAAAGAAAGAAAGAAAGAAAGAAAGAAAGAAAGAAAGAAAGAAAGAAAGAAAGAAAGAAAGAAAAAGTAAAGAAAAGAAAAAGCTCTTGAGGTGACAATTGATGAAATTTGAATACAGACAGTGAATTAAACAATAATTTTGTACCAGTGTGAAATTTCTTGATTTGTTAATTGTTCTCTGGTTCTATAGGAAAATAGCCATGTTCTTAGGAAAGACACACTGAAGTATTTAGGGACAAAAAAGCATGTTGTTTCTGATGTATTCTTAAATGGTTCAGAAAAATTAGATAGATGGATAGATAGATAATGATAAAGCAAATTGTTCATAATGTAAATAATTGGTGAATCTCTCTAAAGGGTATACGGAATTCCTTATACTAATCTTGCCACCTTGCTACTTTTCTTAAAGTTTGAAATCATATCAAAATAAAAATAGCATGAAATGTATGATATAATATGGATAAAACAGTACACTGATAGTCGAATGTCTTTATTTAGCTTACTGATAATGCCCCTACGTTTGTCCTTGCCGTTTTTCCTAGGCTCGGTTGATCTTCCTTCTACTCTCTCACATTCTCTGTCAATCTTTCGTAGAATAAGGCCATATGGGGCACTGGTAGAGTGAGGGCTCTAGAGTCAGACCATCTGGTGTGACTGTGTGACCCTGGACAAGATACTTAATATTGGTTCACTAGTTGTTGCTTTGTTGTTTTATCTATAAAATAAGAAAAATAAGAGCACCTGTATGATAGCGTTCTTATGAAGTTCTTAAGACATTGCCTAACATACAGGAAGGACTCAACGATTTGGGTCCTTGATGTGTGTTTTTCTCCTCCCAAATCTTTTTATTTTCTTTTTAAACAACTGACTTCAAGGAAGTACAACTCATGGGGAACTGGTATTATTTCCAACTTAATGTATATCATGTGATATGTTTTTGAGCCTCTGTACTCTCAGGTTGTTCCTTTTTTTTTTTTTTTTTAGATTTATTTATTTATTTATTTATTTGGGTTGGGGGTATGAGGAGAGAGGCAGAGAGCAAGGGAGAAACAGACGTTCTGCTGAGTAGGGAACCTGATGCAGGACTCTATCCCATGACCATGAGATCATGACCTGAGCTGAAACCATGAGTCAGCAACTTAACTGACTAAACCACCCAGGTGCCCCTTCCTGGGTTCTTCTATGTCATGCGGCCATTTTTTTTTTTCAACGTGATACCACAATTATCTAAGAAGTTAAATATACTGACTGATGCAATGGACTTCTAATACACTGGGGTCAAAATATTACTCCTATCATGCCAATAAAGTATAGAATGCTTCAATTTGTTAATATAGTTTCAATTCTGAAAATTTCATTTTTTTAAACAGGCCAAGAGAGCATCAATAAAAGATGATCGCTCAGTAAGATCCAAAGTAGAATAACTTCTACTTTGGATTTTTTTTCTACTAATCAACAAAGAAATATAAGCTTACATGGCATAAATAAATATGACTAAAAATACACATTGTTTAAATAGAAAATACAGTTAGTGAAGACAAGCGGACAAATCTGTGCAAGCTATGTTCACAGAAGAAGGACTTGCAGACTCAACCATTCTAAGACTGTGTATATATGATGGGGGGATTTCTTGAATAAGGCAGTTCTGATTCCAAAATGGTCCCATCAAATGCGTCAGTTCAAACTTCATCTTTACTTAAATTATGTAGCAGTGTGAAAAAAAGTCTCTCAAGTGCTTTTTCTTAACTCATTATCATACTCGAGATACCTTATCATATTGGGGGAAGGAATAAATTTGGACTTTATTCTAATGGGATACCTTTGCAAGATTTTAGACATCTTCTGATCAGTGTGTTTAAGGAGATTACTTTGGCTGTTATGTTCAAAAGACAAACGGAAAGGAAAGTGTGCAGGACCAAGTTAAGAGGCTATTTCATAGCCTCAGGTTAAAAATGTAAATTGACTTCTTATTCATTGGGATCCCCCAAATTCCTCTCACAATCCCAGTAAATTATAGGCAGTACTTTGGAAGTGGCATACAAAGGACTCCAGTGGATTTGATATGGGAACTCAAGGGATCCGAGCCAAAGAAGATGCCCAGGTCTGGTGATTGAGAAACTGATTAAACAACTGTGTCTTTTAGTGATCTGAAGATAGAGAACAGGTTTGGATATTAGGAAAAACCATTTTCTTTCTGGTCAAAAATCATGGAGTTTATGTAACCTAACCTTTGTTCAAATGTTATTTGCTCTTCATGGCTTGGCCAATGTATTCGTTAAGTAAGTAAGTATATTCTATGGTGTTAATGTAGCATACTTTTTTAATGAGGCAAAAGAAATAATAATATGCTAGCCAAGACATCTCTATAGGATGTTTCTGTCTGTCATAGTATGACCTGTGCTTTGACTGGGCTGGTGTCTCAGTGATCCATCCATCCTCTGCTCTATAATGTCCTGCCAAGACCAACACAATAGAGCTCAGAGAGGAATCGAAGCCACAAATCACTCCCATTAACAAAGGACATTTATCAAGAGGTTATCCTTATCTGCAGCATAAATACCAGAATACAATGAATTTGTGACACTGTTGAATCGAGTGCCCAGAGCCACCCTAGCTGCTGAGACAGCTGGCTTCACTAGGCTGTCACTCCATTCCACCTTGAGTTCGGCTTCAATGCCAAAGGGCAGACAATCTCAGGCTGCTTCAACCTCATAGAGTGGCAATATCAATAAGCTCTACTGTTTTATTAGGTTTATCAAACAGCAGTCTATCTGGTCTGCTGGCCAGGATATGCCTATCTGTGATCATAACTCTATCCCATTTTATCTCACAACAGTGGTCTATGAATAGCATCTCACATTCATGCTTAAAATATGACTGGCATTCCATTAAAGCTGTAAAGAGTCCATTCAAAGTGCAATGGAGGCAGGGCAGGGACTCATACATATGAGAGGAAATAGACGAAACTTTGATCCTCTTTTAGCACTAATAAAATTAAGTTCTAAGGGCTTTGACTGTTTTCTGGAGAAACAACTATTACACGTCCTTGTTATTGTACAGGAAAAGAACTTAACCTACGCTGGTGCATTGTTTTAGATTTTACAAACAATTTTCAAATTTTTCGTTTTACTTGATTTTACCAACAGCCTAAGTTTGTTCCAGTGTTAACTACTTTTATAGATAGGAGAACTGCCCATGGTGTTAATCAATTAATTTGCTAAGATGAGGGCAATTAGGGTAGAATCTTAGTAGCAATATTATACTTCGGGGCATAAGTCACAGTGACCAAAGTAGCGTACTGTCCACCCACATGATCTAGTTTCTAAGGCAACACAACTCTTTCCCGGAATGGCTGCTAGTAGATGCCATTGAGCCTCTACTGATAACCACACGTCGAGCTTCATTAGATGCCAGTATGAAGGCAGTTTTTCCACTGGACTACTGAGGAGAAAGAAGAGGGAAAGAAAAGACCCAGTGATACGATACCACTACATTTTCTTCAGTTATATATTTTCCATGATTGTATGTGAAAGGTCAGAAATATCAACTAGTAATCAGCTTTACCTGTCATTGATGACATTTGTCTTCGGTGCAACTTCTAATGACATATCACCTCCCTTTTCACACCTGGAAATCATAAAATAAAATTTGTCCAGCCTGACCAACTATAGCATTTCCTAAAGAAGCCTTCCATATGGCTCCCAGGTATGTTCTAATCCCTTCTGTTGTGTTAACATTGCTCCTCCTACGGACCTGTGTTAGCACACACACATCACACTGCTTTGCAAGAAATTGTGAGTAGGATTTTTGTCCTCCATTAGACTCTGAAATTCTTGATGACTTCTTTATTTATGTTTAAATCTCGGATACTTAGCCTGGTGACTTGGCACAAAGTATCTTTTTGATGTAGCCTAAACACGTTTTGTCTAAAGTAATAGGATATTAAGATGGAATTCCTAATTTGACTTTGTCCCCCAAAAAAATACGGATAGAAGAAAGGTACTACAGTGATTGTGAGAAAGATCCTTACCACTGCCCTCCCGCCATTCCCGTGCAGAATTTACAAAAAGGTATCTATAATCAGGTCATCTACAATTCTTTACCCTTTAACAAATCAAGAAAATCAACTGGAGAGAATACTTTGAAGAGGATTTCTTCAGGAAATATTGTTGACTCTCAAACATTGGGATATGGTGGGAGTGTGCTACACCTTTTACCTGAAAACCAGAGTACAGTTTGGATTTTGGCAGAAGTAAAAGGTGGCTGGCAAAGGGTCAAAAAGTAAGGAACCATGCGTCTCACATTTTCCAGGACAGCGTTAGTATCAAATAGCCTGCCCTGTTGTCTCCCATAAGTATACTCGTGCTGTCAAACCACATGTTCTAGTTTCTGTGGTAAAATACAGTCATTCCATCTAGAGACAACTCAGAAATTTTAAAATGGTCATAAGATTTTCAGATTTTATACCTGAGGAGCTTGAAAGAAATGATCAGGAGAAAAATGGTTTGGCAGTTCAGAAAAAGCTGGGTGTTTAAAGGTATTTCTGATGCTCCTTTTTAATTATGGAGATTTACAACAATCGGAAGTTTACTTCTTAGGGGCATCCTCCAGCTTGGACATTCAGCCTAAACTTCCACTGAGCCCAGTAGAATTTTAAATATCTTGTGGCACCTGGGTGGCTCAGTTGGTTAAGCATCCGACTCTTGGTTTCAGCTCAGGTCATGATCTCATGGATTAGAGATCAAGCCCCACTTTGGGCTCTGTGCTCCATGTGCAGTCTACTTCAGATTCTTTCCCTCTCCCTCCCACTCTCTCTTTCTCAAATAAATAAATGAATAAATAAATAAATTCTTTAAAAAATTGTTTAAATATCTTTACTTGGAATCAATCAAATGTAAAAGAAAAGAGACAGAGTATGGGAGTGAATTGTAGATTATAGGAATTCAAAGTCTAGCATGTGACCGGAAATGGGGAAGCCATGAGGACCTTGAGGGATTTTCTTCTTTCTCATTTCGGCTTCATCTGCAAATCTGTGTCTTTCTTTTCTGCTATAGAGTATCTTTCTCTAAAAGTTGCACAACAGTATTATTACTAGCTAACAGTTATTGAAATTTGCTGTGTGCTGCATTTACAGAGTAGCTAACTTAATGCCCACTACAATTTTACGACATACTCCCATTGTACCAATGAAGAGATTAAGGCTCAGAGGTTAGGTGATTTTTCCAAATTCTTAATTTATAGAGCAAAGTATTGAAAATAGGTCTGACTCTAGAACTAACACTATCAACCACTATGACACATTTCTTCTACCTGGGGTTTGGTGTTATCTCTCTATAAATAATCAGATTTACACATTAGAAGTCAAGATACTGGAAAGGTATAACTCTGAGTCTGAGTCCTTGAGGGACCATATCTTCTTTGTCTACATTGAAGAGATGGGCATTTCTGATGGGTATGGTCATGCTTTATAAACTTCCCAACTGAAGATGCATCCTCCATAACCAGAGGATCTCGGTCCAAGAAGTTCATTTCCTGAAAATAGAGACTTACATCTCAAAATATATCTATTATGCTCTTTTGCAAAGGGCACTCCAAATTTCTGATTACAAGTCAATTTGATTCTCTGCAACACATGTTTATTGAGCACCTATTATGGCCCCCATTTAGCAAATAAAAATATAGGACAGCCAGCCAAATTCAAATTTTAAGATAAACAATGGATTTTTTTTAAGTGTAAGAATGTCTCAGATGTTGCATGGGCATCCTATATTTTATACGGCAACTGTAGGCATTATTTTGTACCCATAGGGTTATAGTGTCATGAAGAATAAGGAAACTAGTAATCATTCTTTCTTAGTGATTTATAACTAAACCCAGACAGTTTAATTTGATGTGGATAGCCTTGACGAGTACTATTCTCTCTCCCAATTTCAATTTGGACTCACTCCCAATAACGGCTATCACTTTCTTTTCTAGACAGAAGAGACTATTACCCAGGTTATTACCTGTGGGGTTATTTTGGTAGTTATAAAAAGGAATTAGCCCACTGAAGAGCCCTCCGGCCAAATATCATTAAAATCACAGATCTTTGGATTCAGCATAGGCACCTACGATTTTGAATCTGTTCCCATGTCTTATTTAGGAAATTTATTATTTAGAAATATTAAATGAGTTGGGAATGGCTAATTTAAGATGATTAAGTGGTCACTAATTAAAATCAACTTTATGTTGAGAAGAGACTTCTGTCCAGGTGTGTGTTATGACAACTTGGCTCTCCAAATAACTCATTAAAGTGTCTCCACATTGTTCTTCTTACCTCACCATGTCACTCCCTACCTCCCCTTCACCCCCCCACACACTCGCACATATACACACATGTACAGTCAGGCATACTCATACATGTACACATGGGCACACTCACACATGTATACATATGCACACGCAGGTACAGTCCCACGTGTACACACATACACACACACAGTTGAGGGCTGAGCTGGAAGGACCGCCCAGTTTTTGCTTAGAGAAAAGTGTTTGTGACTCACCAGTGCGCACCTACAATAGTACATTCCCCTGCAAAACTCCCCCCTCCTCGCATGTCTGGCTCCAGCCCACATCCAGTATACCTGAGGCACCGGCTGTGCTTTATGAAGTCTAAAATTTTCAACTGGTTGTATCTTTCCATGCAAACTCATTAGGCACTATTTACACCCGCTGCAGCTGCGAAGAGAGAGGTTTTGAACTCTGGCATTCTACAGTAGGCTTTGTTTCTCATTTACATTTGCATATTAAAGTGTTTGCCTGAAATAGGCTATTGAAATTAATTCAGGATTAATTGGTGTCTTTATCTCATTAGGACAATCTAATTTAAGGATGATGAAATTGTTTAGCCTCCCGTTTGCATAATTAGATTGCTTTGAATTGCTGTCATTATTGGCTCTTTAGCATCATCTGTAGGCCTCAAACAGACAAGAGCTTCAACCTCATAAAGACCAATCATGTGTTACAGCAGAGGGCTGTTAACCCCTTTTAACCCAAACCCACTTGGATTAGCAGTCACAATAGACAGGCCTTGGTCCCTGAGAGCCTTAAGTGCCTTTCTTTTCGAATTCTTGATGTTCTGATTGATAAATTTCCCTGCATTTATATGATTGGTTGTAGCAACTGTGACAGCATCTCTCCTGGGGTCCAACGTGTTCTCAAGACTTACTCCTCTCCTCCGAGAGTCACCCTCAATGTTGTGGTGACCTCCTTTCACTGTAAATTTATTTCTCCCTACCTCCTTAGCTCTGTGAAGGTTCTTCCATGACTCACACATGTGACAATGTTCTGTCTGAGAGGATGTTGGGCTTCTACCAAGCCGGATACTCTTTTCTTGCCTGAATGCTCAGCAACAAGTATTGTCCTTAATTCAGTGAAGTTAACGGAATATACATAACAGAGGAAGCCATCTGACCCTCATTCAGTAATTCATCCATTCAATACTCAGCCACCATTTTACGGAATATTTTTGGTGTGCCTGATACCATGTAAGTTGCTGGGGGATCATGGAGAAATATCACAGTTTCTGTGTTCTGTTGTGAGGGGAGAGGAACCTAGAGTAAGTGACAGGAGTGCTAAGTCCTGTAGTGAGCTTGGTCATAAGTGTTTTGGCTAGTCACAGAACCTCCATGAACCTGAGTTTCTGTTAACTTGTTTCATCAACAATGGGTGGTACTACATTAACGGTTCTCATCCCTGGAGACACATGACAATCACTTGTGTGCTTTTGAAAAGAATTAATGCCTAGGCCCAATCCTCAAAAATTCAATCAAAATCACTGGGAATGGGCACAAACCCTCAAATTCTTTAAAACTAGTTTAATCTGATGCACTGTAAGCCAGTCTTCTAAATGATTAAGGTTGCTTGTCATAATGAAAACAAACAAGCAAAAAGATAGTATTTTTTACTTTGTGCTAAACTTCTGGTAAGAATAATTCCTGAAGTACAAAATTTGACTTTAATTTCTTCAGGTTCTAAGAAGAACTAAAATTACAGAAAAAAGAGTATTTTTAGATTTCAAAGTGAAAAAAATGGAACTTCAAAAATCAATGCTTTATCTGAAGGATACACATCGAGGTAATTAAAGTCACATAAATTAAGAATAACACAAACAATATAAAATAAAACAATAACAACAAAGACAGCCTATGGAAACATTTGGTAGTATCTTTTTCTCTGAAAAATTGAAGTGGCTTTACCTAGGTCTACACTTTGGAACATTTATTACAATTGACTATATCTTAGGTATTAAACAAATTCTAACAAATTTGAAAGAATTGGAACTGTGTGTAAAAATCAGACCATAGTTCTAGGGATGGGAGTATGGTATAGAAATCATGACATTTTCTCTCATTGCTACATATAGGGAACAATATCACAACATAACACAACATAAAAACAGCTACCCTCACAACAACTAAAAGGAAAAACAGAAGTGTGTCCAAAGAATGGCAATAAGCCTGCATGGTAGCATTAAGTAACAGAAAATATCTGTGAAGTAGTGATCAGGACTACCCTATTATTCAGCTTGAAAACTATAATTGCTTCAGAAAACAATTGACTTCAATCTGGACAAACAACCCCCTCAGCCGAGAATGAAGAACTAAATGGACCACCAGCTTCTATGGTTTGGGAAGAAAGAGCAGGCAAGAGGCTGCTTTGAGAGTCAGTTCACGTTTGGCAACATCTGGTTATGTCTCATCACATTGCAAATTTATGACCCTGGAAACAACATGTTGATGTTGATGATCCTTTGCAAAGAGAAGCCTGAACTATAAACTTATGACCAGAGCAGTGGCAAGAGGCTGTGGCGGCTTTCTCTGATCTGACAACTCCCTGGCTTGGGTCAAACAGATAAAGACTTGGACTGGTGACCTTCTTCAACAATGTCGTGGATGAATAGTGACTGAAGAGGAGTAGCTGACAAAAGAACAAAAGGTTAGGAAGAAATAAGGCCTGAGTCCTCCCTGCAAAGCCTAGTGAGATTTAGTGGTGGCCAAACCTCACAGAAGTCAAGAAATGAAGACCCATCACACACCGACCCTGGAATATTAAGTTCACACAATGGCAGATTCATCAGCTTATCAAGCAGATCTCTTGTTTTTTGATAAGGCTGAAACCCAGAGTGTCAAAGGCAAGCTGCAAGCATGCCTGTTATAACTACGATGGACTTCTCATCAAAGCTATCTTACAAGATGAGACATATTCCAGCTCTCAAACACTATGTTTTCAATAGCAGGGGGGAAAAAAATTCCTGTCCATGAAGGATTCTCCTTTGAGAAATTCCTTCTCTCCAATGAAACAGAAAACTCTAAAAATTTCTCATTTAAAATACATTCCAATATATATCTCAATTTTTGCTTGACAATCTAGGTAATGGAAGAATGATTTTATTTCTGTGTAATATTATATTAAAATGTTCTATTTTTAAGACTGCTGGTAAAAGCTGGTGGAGTAAAATGTTTATTCCATGCTATCCCCTGAGACTTGCTCCATAAAAGCAAAGATATTTTTTTTTGAAGAGAAAACCCCATTTTCCAAGATGGCAAGAATATCTGTCAAACAGAGTAAATTGTAAAATTAAGGCACATTGCAAACACACATGCTACTACATATCTCAGTCAGAGCGCATAGTTTTCTGCAATAAGTTAAAGTCTAGAAAGATCCAAGTAATGACAGTTTACTTAGAGTGATGAGAAACAAGTGTATGTGTGGGAAAGGAAGGTGGGTACAAGAGGCATAGAAGGTACTCTTAGAGCAAGTAATTTCTACCTAGAGAAGTACATGGTAGAGGGATATCAGTAGAAGGATTTGCCTATGTTTGCCAACTTCATTCACCCCACTCTCCCTGCACAAAACATAATGGGTAGAACATTTAGAAAGAGAGAACTGCACAGTAAACAGCCTTGAAGTTGCCAGCAACAGTCAACTGAGCAGATACTAATAAAAGGTAATAAACAAAATTTTCACAGTGTGTCATTCAGTCTTCTTATCAAGGTAATCTATTCATATCAAGAAGCAAACTTGCCATATTCAGGAGAATTGTTCACCCAGATTGGAGGATTCAGTAGATCTGATAAAAGAGTATGTTAAGGCAACATTCTTGAATTGAAGAGATGCTAACTTCCTTAGCTCATTTTCTCAACTCTTTTTTATTAGTGGGCTTAGACAGAATTCCCCCCCCCTTTTTTTTTGTTGTTTAAAGATTTTATTTATTTGAGAGAGAGAAAGAGAACATGAGCGGGGGAGGGGCAGAGGGAGAAGGAGGGACAGATTCCCAGCTGAGCAGGGAGCCTGACTCTGAGCTCAATCCCACAACCCCAGGATCATGACTTGAACTGAAGGCAAATGCATAACTGACTGAGCCATCCAGGTGCCCCAGACAGAATTTTCCCTTTTAAAGAGAATTAATATGCAGGGGGGAAAAATATCCAGTATTTTTCTTATGCAAAGCATATATTTTAAACAAGGAAAAAACACAATAAATGAGTTGAAGACACATTTTATGAGATGAATTGTATGAGAAAATATATGAATTTCTTACATACACGTGAATTATAGAGAATATTGTCTCATTCAAAAAAGAAATGCAAGCACTCAAGAAAAAATAGATTAAATAATAGAAGTTGTTAAAAGGTGACATGACTGAACTCAAGAAATATATACAGTTGACCTTTGAACAATGCAAGGGTTCAGGCACCAATCCCCTGCATAGTCAAAAATTTATCTTTTGGCTCCCCAAAACTTACCCACTAATAGCCTTACCAATAATATAGATAGTCAATTAACACACATTTTATATGTTGTATGTATTGTATACCACATCCTTATAATTAAGTAAACTAGAGACTAGAAAATGTTATTAAGAAAATCATAAGGAAGAGAAAATATATTTGCAGTACTGTACTCTATTTATAAAAAAGTCCATATATATGTGGACCAGTGTAGCCCAAACCCATGTTGTTCAAAAGCCAACTATTCAGATTAGAGTTTCCAAAATTAGAATAGATGTTCCTTAAAACAGAGTCAGTGTTGTGAAATATGGATTGGTAAATATAAAACAAAATGAACAAGAGCAAAAAGTTGTGAGATAATATTATTAGAAAAGAGAAAATGGAGATCCAATATTTGCATAATTGGTATTCCTGAAGAAAGGAATAAAAAAATGAAAAATAAAATACTCAAAGATGTAATAAAATAATGCTTTCTTGGAAGAAAGCATAGAACAAAGGGATATGAGTTAAATTTAAAAAATAATTGAAAATTTCAAGAGCAGCACAGTTTGAGGGGGAAGTTGCTGAACACTATTCAAAGACTAAAAAAGAATTCTGTCAACATCAGAGCAGAACTAGGCCACCAAAAAAATACCCTTGCCCCACAAAAAACCTTGATAATATATCAAATTAAAATCTAACACCATGTTTAATGGTAATACCATAGAAGCAATCCCATTCAAGACAGTAACAAAAAAAGAATGTTCATTATCTCTATGATTATTTAACATGCCACAGAAACTAAGTAATGGGACCATTTTCTTTCTTTTTTATTATTATTATGTTATGTTAATCACCATACATTACATCATTAGTTTTTGATGTAGTGTTCCATGATTCATTGTTTGTGTATAACACCCAGTGCTCCATGCAGAACGTGCCCTCTTTAATACCCATCACCAGGCTAACCCATCCTCCCACCCCTTCCCCTCTAGAACCCTCAGTTTGTTTCTCAGAGGGACCAGTTTTTAAACTCAGATATTCTGATCCATAGAATTTATAGGAAGTCTATCTGAAATTCAAATTGGAATTATTTTATGCCTGAACTCTACTTGCCTACAGTTCACCACAATTCTTCAATAAAATCTGTATAATTAGCAGCCATGATTTAGTGCTGTTATACAGAAAGAAGCAAAAAGGTTACAGTCTCAGAATTTCAAGTATGAGAAGCATAAAAATGAGCACTCTTCATGGGATGCAGGGAAGAGTGAAATGCATAGTAGACCCATCTCAGGAACTAATGTGGAGAAAGAGAAAATCCTCTCCTCAAATATACCAGAAAAAATTATGTAAGCACATGGGGAAGAGATCTTGACCACCACTATTATATGGCATGGATGCTCAAGCAATTTAATTTAAACTTGAAAGGAATGGGAACATGGAGAATATGTGGTTACAAAAAAATGTAAAAAGATACTGAAATAGAAGACTCCATTCACACAAAAGGAAAAAAATACAGCTAAATAAACTAAAGGATGTGAAAGACTTGAAAGAAGAAAAGTTAAAACTAGTGAGGAGCATAAAAGAAAATGTACAGTTTGGAAAGCAGTATCTTTTTCTCGGGTAGGAGTACCTACTGTTGAACAATGTTGATTTTCCCACAGTTTATCTATAAACTGAGCACGATCCTGATCAAAATCTAAACAGGATTATTTTTTAACTTGTCAAAATGACTCTAGTGCTCCCTGAAAAAAAATGCTAGAATAGCTTTTAAAAATATGAAAATAAAGATTATAAAGGAAGGACTATTCCTACCAGACATTATAAATCATTTTCTGGTACAATAGCTAAAACAGCACACATCTAGTGCAGACAAAGATCATTGGGACAAATATAAATATAACTTCATATGTGAATGTAGTATGAGATAAAAATTACTTTTCAAATAAAGGTGGGAAAATGGATTCATCAATTTCTTTTAAAGTGGGATAACTGGCTAGCCACTTGAAAGAACCACATGAATCATAGATTTATATGTAAAAATGAAATAATAAAAGTAGCACTAAAATAGTTAAAATATTTTTATAGTTGACTATACAAACATTTAAAGAGAAAATTCTTAGTCGTAAAACATTACTATAAACAAAATCAAAATATAAATGACACATTTGGAAAAAATATTTTTATATACGATAGACAAAAGGCTGATTTCCTTCATATAAAAAGAATAGTTAAAAACCAATAAATGGAATGGCAGAGTGAGATCCTCAGTGAACCTGTTCTCCTAGTAAAACAATGAAAATATGAACCAAAAACTAATTCAACACTTTCAGGACTCTGGCTATTAACCAAAGCCATAGAATAAACTGAAAATCATATATCTAAGAGACACTATTAAATCTCAGTAATACATCAGAGCCTATGATGTTTTAACTTGGGGCTATTTATAACCTTCCTTTCTCCCTAGCTTAGTGTCCTGGCAGTGAAAGGCTGTGCACATTGCAAACAGAGAGATCTGATGGTTCTTAGAACTCTGTTAAAAACATTATCCCCAGAGCACAGCAGAAAAGTGGGGAAATGCCTACTCCCAAGGCTTAATTTCAACCTGCTGGTGATCTCTCAGGTGACTAGGATTGTGAATTTCAAATGGGGCAAACAAGATCTTGGCCAGATCTATAACTCAATGACATAGTAACAGTACCAATAAGGTGAAAGACATGACAAAATGGTAGTTGTAAATCCTACTTTATGAGGAGTTATATTACATGTAAATGAATCAAAAATCAAAAGGCAGAGATTGGCAAAACAAATTTTTAAAATGTTATAATTCAACTATGTATATCTACAAGAGATATATTTCAAAATCAAAAAAGGGGAAAAGAATGTAAGAAGATATACCATAAAGATATATCTTACATTATAAAGATATAACAAAAAGAGAGCTGAAGTGGTTGTACTAATATCAGACAAAATGGATTTTAAGACAAAAATTGTTACTAGAGACAATGAGAATGTTTTATATTGATATAAAGGTTCATTCATCAGGAAGATAAAATGATTATAAACATATACACACCTAACAGCAGAGCCCAAAATACATGATGCAAAAACTGACATAATTAAATGGAAAATTGGCAAGCTAACAGCTGAAGTTGGATACATCAATGTCCATGTTAAATAACAGAATTAGACAGAAGATGAATAAGGAAACAGATGACTAGGGTTTGGTAAAAAATACTAAAACAATACACTAAATATAAAAAAGGAAAACACTAAATGTAATAGTATTTAGTGAAAAGCATTAAAAACCAAATACACATAACACACATCTATAGAACACTCCAGCTAATAGCAGAATATACATTCCCCTCAAGAGCCATGGGGGCATTCTCTAGAATAGACAATGCACTAGGTCATTAAACAAGTCTCAATAAGTTCATAAGGTTTAAATTCATACAAAGTATGCTCCTTTAAGTACCATAGAGTTAATTACAAATCAACAGCAGAAGAAAATTTGAGAATTCATAAATATAATAAAATTAACCAACACACTTTTAAATGGGTCAAAAAAGAAATCATAAAGGAAACTGAAAATACATGAAGAGAAAACAACAACAAACCACAACATATGGGCAGAGCAAAAGCAGTGTATTAAGGAAAAAATATTGCTGGAAATGCTTGTACTAAAAACAAGAAAAAATCAATGGGCGCCTGGCTGGCTCAGTTGGAAGAGCATGCCACTCTTGATCTTGGAGTCATGAATTCCAGCCCCACAGTGGATGTAGAGATTATTAAAAATAAACAAATAAACTTTAAAAACAAGAAAGATCTCAAATCAGTAACCCAACTTCCCATCGTTACAAAACTAGGAAAAGAAGAGCAAAGTAAAACCAATGAAATAAAAGGGAAGATGGCTGAAAAACAATAGATACCAGAGTAAAAATAAATGAAATTAAAGAAACAGAGAATAGAAAAACAACAGAGGAAATTAATAAAGTTATGTTTTTTAGAAGATCAACAAAATTGACAAATCTTTAATTTGACTGATCAATAAAGAAGACACAAGTTACTAAATTCAGAAATGGCAGTGGGTACATCACTGCTGAGCTCACAGAAGTAAAGAAGGATGAAAGAATACTATGAACAACTGTATGCCAATCAATTAAGTAATATAGACATTGCCACAAACTTTAACAAATTATTGGCAAACTGAATATGGTAGCACATAAAAGGTGAGATATAACCCAGAAATGCAAGATTGGTTTAACATCCAAAAATCAATGTAATATCATGTTAATAGAATATAGGTCAAATTCTACACAGTCATCTCAGTAGATGCAGACAAAATTTTGACAAAATTCAATGTACTTTCATGATAAGAAAAACAAACAAACAAAAAATAGGAACAGAAAGTAACCTGATAAGGAGCATCTATAAAAAACCCACAACTAATATAATTGAGAATAACTGAATGTTTTCTTAAAATCAAAGACCAACAAGAATGTTTGTTTTGAAACTTCTACTCAACATTGTGCTGGAGTTTTTAAGGTATAGGCTAAATGAATGAATGAATGAACGGATGAATGAATGAATGACATCTGTATTGGAAAGGAAGAAGCTATCATTATTCACAGATGACATAATCTTATATAGAGGAAAGCATGAGGATTGAAGATTCCACACACACACACAGAAACACCTCTATTAGAATTAATAAATAAGTTCATCGATGTGGTAGGATACAAGAGCAATATACAAAAATCCATCATATTTCTAAAAATAAGCAATAAACAATTGGTAAAAGTTGAAATTCCACAAAATTAAAAACTTTTAATGGTGTTAAAGGATGCCATCAGGAATGTGAAGATGGGGCACCTCCCTGGACTGTGCAGTCACTTGAGCAACCCACTCTTGGTTTCTGCTCAGGTTGTGATATCCAGGTCATGGGATTGAGCCCTGTGTTGGCTCCATGCTCAGTGAGGAGTCTGCTTGGGATTATCTCTCCCTCTCCCTCTGCCCCAGCCCCTCACCCTAAAGTAAATAAATAAATCTTAAAAAAAAATAAGAATGTGAAAAGACAACACACAGAATGGAAGGATATATTTGCAAATCATGCGTCTGATGAAGAACTTGTGTCCAGAATATATGAACCCTTATAACTCAACATTAAAAAGACAAATAATTCAATTGAAAATGATGAAGGATTTGAATAGATATTTATTTAATGAAGATCTACAAATGACCAATAAACACACGAAAAGATGCTCATCTTCATTAGTTTTAAGGGAAAAATGTAAGTAAAACCCACAATGAGTAACCACTCTATATGCACTACAATACTTCAAATAAAAAAGATAGGCAATAACAAGTTTTGATACAAGTGTGGAAAAATTAGACCTTCATATATTGCTGGTGGCAATGCAATATGTTACAGTCACTTTGGAAAACACTTTGGTAGTTAAACATAGAGTAACCATGTGACCCCTCAATTCTTACTAGATATACTTAAGAAAAATGAAACCATATGTCCATATAAAACTTGAATACAAATGTTGGTAGCAACATTATTCTTAACAGCCCAAAAGTGAAAACAATCTAAATGTCCATCAATGGATATCTATGATGGGTGTCTACTACATAAAATCATGGGTGATAAATCATCGTCTATGATGAATAAATAACCAAAAGTAGTATATCCATACAATGGAATGTTATTCAACAGTAAAAAAGGAATGGAGTACTGATTCATGTTAATGTATTAATCTTGAACATATCATGCAAGTGAGAAAAAGTCATTAAGACTTCATGTGGTATGATTTCATTTATGTGAAATGTCCAGAACATGCAATCTGTAGATACAGAAAGTAAATTGTGACTGGGGCAGGGGTAGGAGAAAAAGGAACAGGGAATGACTGCTAATGTGTATGTCGTTCTTTTTGGGGCACTAAAAATATTCTAATATTAAATTGTAATAATGCTTACACAGCTCTGTGAATTTGCTAAAAACCATTGAACTGCAGTCTTAAATATGATTTTATGGCATGTGACATATATATCAATAAAGCTGTTAAATAAAAGAAGAAAAGTACCATCAATTCAATAAGAAAATTTTTTTGTAAAAACTTAAGGAAACAGATAAAGAAATATAAATTGCTCATAACTGTTAACAGAGATGATGAACTATCTTCATGACTTAAAAAAGTAAATTAAAACTAAATGACATTTTTCATTAATTTTTGCAAGAATTTAATAGTTTGTTAATGCTCTGTTACATAGTGGTGAGAATGCAAATTGGAGCAAACATTTTGGAAGGGATTTGAATAATTAGATAAGATGTAGATAATAGGCTTACATACAGAAATATCTCGCCATTCGAAAATGTATATGTAGTGACACCTGGGTAGCTCAGTCAGTCAAGCATTTGCCTTCAGCTCAGGTCATGATCCCAGGGTCCTGGGATCGAGGCCCACATCGGGCTCCCTGCTCAGTGGGGAGTCTGCTTCTCCTTCTCACTCTGCCTATCCCCGCTTTTGCTCTTTCTCTCAAGTAAATAAATAAAATCTTAAAAAAAATTAAAAAAAGAAAATGTATATGTATATTAACCCAGCAATTCTGTTCCTAGAAATTTATCCTAAATATCTACAAATAGATAAACATGCAAGAATATTTAATTCTCTATTGTTTGGTCTAGTGAAAAAATAGACATAAAATAAATACTGATAATATATAGTTTAGATACTTAATATTTGTTCATAGAATTAAACAGACCATGCAGTCACTATATACCAAAGATCTATAATAAAGATACAAAATATGATGTAAAAATGGTGAGAAAGTCAAGTTGCAACAGAATGATCCATTTATCATTTGACATATAAAGTGAATTTTATGAATTAGAGTGTACAAATGCTTTTATATGCAGAGAAAATGCCTGAAAAGATACACGTGTACCAGTTAAAACTTGGTCCTTTGGGGATAGGATGGAAACCTTATTTACTATATACAAATATAAGCTTATAATTTTATAGAAAAGATTTTATTAAAGTGTTTGAAATTTGTATTGGATTGGTGTGACCTAGTCAAAACATAAATGATACTCCATAGCTATTGATGTCTACAAAGTGGAAATTTTTTTCTCTTAATATTTCCAGGGTTTGATCATATAGTTTGCATTTGATAGGCATTCCAACACTGGAATGGTAACTCCACAATTATTAATGACTCATGTTCCTTCTGGCCTTTGGCTCCACCATCCTTACAGATTCTGGACTTAGGGTCACTCACTGCATGATCCAAGATGGAGCCTGGAGCTCCACACATCACACGGTTTCTTCTTAACTCTTGAGTCCTATATTAAAACATGTTCATTTAGAGTGGAGTGTTAATAATCATTATCTCAAGAAAATTACAACCATCCAATTTCTATTGTAATTATGTCAGAGGTTAAAAATGATGTTCTCATTGGCGTTTTTTCACCAACGCTTTGGCAACTCTTTTGGCTTATAATTTAAAGTGACACAAAAACAAAAACAAAAGGTGAGGGGAGAATAATTTTACAAAGGGATCTAACTATATCAAATGCATTTTGTACATTTTCTGGTTATTCACCAATATACCTTGTCTACTGGTCCCCTCAAAGTTCCTATTCACAAAATACATTTTTCTATAATTCCCCATACTTTCATATCTAAAATCTGGGTGTTCCATAGCAGAACATTGAGTTTTGACAGTTGGTACATCATCTCTGATATTTGCATCTGGTTGCATTATAAAGTGACAGGTCTTTTATAATTTCTTTTGAATTCACTCTGGTAATGTTAATCATAAGTGATGAACTTTGTGTATTCTATGGACATAATGGGCAATTCTATATGACTGAGACTCTAATTTTACTCTATACTAATGGGCACTAATTGTAACAATCAGTGATTATGTCAGTTAAAGGCAGTGCTGATGGCAATTGATGACAGCGGTGAAAGCCCTAACACCATTTTGGAACAGAACTTGGAGCAGCCATTTGCAAAGATGGGAGATCAAATTGGGTATCAGTCAATTATTTTCCTACACTTTTTATCTTATAATTTTCTTATATTTTTGAATATCATGTAACATGTTGTTCTTAAATCCTGATGGCTTTCTTAATTCCCTTTTTTATCTATTAAAATATTATTTCTATTGTAGAGGGCACATCATTTTATAACATCAAAGTAACTGATTTAGGGGAATTTTAAGAGAAAAATATCTTTTAAAAAGATAACTTTGAATGGAATTGTCTTTCAAATTCAGTACAAGTTATGGCTAACGGAAGTGACAGATGACTATGTAACCACCCATGGAACATCTAGATTGTGTGACATGCTAGTCTTACTGTCTACTTCCCTACCGATATTCCATGGGCATTTACAAATCTTTTGCTGTCCCTGAATGAAAGCAATCCTTTTCAGGGATAATTAAATTTGTATCCTATCAAAAGGTAGGATTCAGCTCCAAAGTTATAAGATATTTTCAGAGAGGAACATTACTTATCAATTAGAGTATTCATGGACACAAAATGAAGTGGGAAAGCAACACAAGTCAATAGTAAAAAAGAACAAACCTTTATCGAATATTTACTATTGATAGATGCTATGCTAGGTACTTTGGGCACAGAATCTGTGTTAACTCCAACAACAAATTTATGTGGAAATTGAGACTAAGAGAATATAAATATTAAGCAAAAGTATTCAAGATCACATGGACCACTAGTTAGGGCATACTTCCTAGATGTTCTTTAAGATTCAATGAAGTTTGATGTTGTATTCTTTAAGAACTCTTCTCTGACTACTTCCAACCTGAATGTGGATCTCTTTCTGTTTGTTTCTATAGTGTCCTGTGCTTCCCTCTATTGTCATGCTTACTCAGTGCACTAAAACTTCCTCTTTACTTGTTGATCTTGGTTAAATTCTAACCCCTTGAAATAATGATGTTACCTTATTAATTTTAGTAGCCCCAGACCCTTTAGCATATCATTGGGTTTGTAGTAGGATCTCATTAAACATTAATAAGGCAAATGAAGAAATAAACGAATGAATGAGTTAATGAGTAGAACAAAGATTAATAAGACAAGATCACTATCTTAAGAAACCAAACCCAGTGGAGATGGTCAGGAAAGAGTCCAAGAACCACCAAACCACGCAACCTTTTAGCACTTATCACTGCCTCATGTAGTGTGGTTTTCTAGATAGAGGCATTTAATTTTAGTGGTTCTTCTTGGATTAACCTGATTTTACATTACAGTAGATTCACCATGCTATACACTATACCACAGATCTCTTCAAAAGGTTAATGAGATGCTTGTAATTATAAAAGTCTTGAAAATCTTTATTAAAAGTACAATCTAAAGGTAATGATTATTGCTCAGTTTATTATTTTCTGCATTACTGTCAGCCTGAAGTTCATAACAAATCCACCAAGAGTGAGGCTCCTTTATTCATTTTTAGATTTTTAGGATGAAGATAGTACTAGAAACCATCAAGTTTGGAACAACTTGCAAAAAATTTTGTGATTAACAAGTCAGTTTCATCCCATTTTGTGAATTCAGTGATAGAAAATAGTAATATAATATGCTAAAATACATATACAAAATATGTTTGAACATATAAGTACATGTGGTATTTTCTATGTATATATATGTGTGTGTATTTAACAATGGTTATCTTTAAATTGAGTGATTATTGGCTGTTTTAATATTCTATCTTGTCTTTCATAGCCTTTCCATATTTCTGATAAGTATGAGTTAGTTAGAGTAATTACAATAATATTTAACATTTTTTTGAGCACTTATGAGTGACACTGTGCTGAAATCATTACATGAAATATCTCATTTAATACTCACCACAACCCCATAATTTGGGTATTATCCCCACTTTATAAATTAGGAAACTAGTTTGAAGAAATGTATTAACATTCCTGAGGTTAATACATGATGGGTAGGATTTGACTTGAGAGTCCATTTGAACCCAGAGCCCATTCTTTTAACCACTACATGCCATATTCAATGGAAAAGAAAAAAGAGAGAAATTGAAAGAGAGACAGACAGACATGGTCAGCCACTTTGTAGCTGTTTTATACTTGTGAGGCAAATGTGGTATAACAAAAGTTTGCTAAACTGAAGATAAGAGTTTGGATCCATCTGGATTCATCTTTTCCCCTAAAGTAGCTAATGTGGGCTTGGATCAGAGAAGGTCTAATGTAATATCTCCCAATCTTAAATTCTGACATCTCAAAGCTCAACTAACTTGGGTCCTTGAACCTTAGATAGGCCTACTCAGAAACTCTTTAATCTGATAATGATACAGAAAAGACATCCATCTTACTTAGTAATCATCTTATAATGGAACATCATTATGTTTGTTAATTGAATGGGACATTTTGGACTCATGGCCACATGTCTCAATACCTTTAGAATCTGCTTCTGATTTTCAAAAAACAATTTTGAAATGAGCTATTTTAGCATATTCTAGACAGAGTAAAGGAGAAAAAGACAGGGGGTTTTACCAGGGTGGGTGGGGGGTGGACAAAGGGAACCAGTGAACCATGGGATAACCACTCTGAGTTACAGAGGCTATGGTTTAGTTGTCTTCCTGGTGTGTTCACCATTTTCCAAATCCTACTGTGATAAATTTGAAGACCTAATTGCAAAATAGTTTTTTTTTTTCACTCCGTGGTACTGTCTTGTCACATAAGCAGCAAATCTTGACTGCAATTGACCATTTTGTCCATTTATTTCAAAGAGTTCTTTTCAAAAATACAAAACTATAGCAATTCTCAAGGGTGTTCTTTTCCTGGGACTCTGTATGAAAAGATAATTTTGAAAAAGAATAAGTTAAAGAGAACAGAAGCTTTTTAAATGTATTGCATATAGTTTATTAAATAGAAAATATAAGTAAAAATGAGTATTTAACCATAATTAATATACTTAAACACCTATAATGCAGTTCTAATGTTATTTTACAAACTTCCTTACTTTCTTACTTAATCTTGTTTTTTTTTTTCTTTCATACACTGGTTCTCTGCTGTTTGCCAAACCAGTTAGATATCCTAGTCTGTATCTTATTCTGTGAAAACTCAGGTTCTTGTTCACTCTGTCTGCCATTGACCATCGTTCAGTATCTGAGGTCTAAATTCTTCATAAGCTGAATGTCTATAAATCTACTTATTTTAGTTATGATAGACAACATTCCTCATAAATGGTATATCAGCCTTCTTTCTTTTTTCCTCTAGAGCGTACTTGTTAAATATGCCTAATGTAGATGCCTGGGCACAGCTTATTTCTTTGTCCATCTGTTATGGAAAACAGCCCTCTCATGCTACCCCAGTATTTTTCAGGAAGAGAAAGACCTTAAGAATAAATACTGGTGTAGAAAGTTTTCTTCTGTTGATCAAGAGATAGATCATCTACAGTTACTTCTTGTTCATACTATTATAGATCTCATGATATTTCTGGAGTTATCTTCATTTTATATGCTCATGAATAAGTTGGTTCCAACTATAGAGTTTTTTATGTTGTTCAGTTTTGTGAAGACCAGATATAAGACTGTAGTTAACTTGTTCTGTAGATAGGTTGGATTTAGGAATAAGCAAAGAGGTTCTTACCAATAAAAAAAATCCTTAGATCAGGTTTTTGGACCTAGATCTTATTAAAGGGGAACAATGCATCTTTAGGCCCCCTCTCCCTCCACGGTGAGCCTGTGAGAGATGGTGAATGCTAAGACCCGGCTCCTTGAGAAGGGCAGTGATGTGGGGGATCCCCCAAGCCATTTCACACTCCAGGGCTCCATTCAGGAGGAGTGATCTAAGAACCAAGAAGTGCAAAGTCATCAAAGGAAACCCTGGTAAAAACAACTTGATAAATATTCAGATGCTGGATAGACTCCTTGCAATCATCCAGACAGGAGAACAGCTCAGACACAGCTGGAAACTTGACTAGTGAAAGAAAGCTAGACCAACCAGTTTCACCTACCCACCCAGTTTCTGCTAAAATTGAAGGGTCACACATGAGGAAGATTGTTATAGGTCTCATTTAGTGGCCACCCACATAACATGAGACTGGTTTTTGTGACTCTCCATACTTACAGTAAGAGATGTTGTGTTTTCATAACACTTTCAAGAGTTGTGCAGAAAGGGGAATTGTATATATCTGCACAAGCAGGACTTTGTGTTAAGGATTTACTAAACATCAAACTGAAGGCATATTTATATTTATCTCTTAAAATGTGAATAAGAATTCAGCTGTTGAAATGGTCTAATGCATAGGATTATGACCTTCAATCCATTTTTTAGGTCGTTTTAAATGTGCTACTTTATACTAATTTATACACACAACATTTTGTCTACATCTGTATTTATTTTTACATATTTATCATGGTTTTGCTTCAAAGTATTTTTGTTACTATAAATAGAATTATTGAAATATATGTATTTAAGACTAAAGTTAAATACTTAAATAAAATTCTAGGTCTTTTCTTCAAGCATGTGAAGAAGAAATCCAAGTAGTTATGGATTAGGTTCTGGATTAGGTCCTGGATTAGGGCTGACAAGAGGAAAAGTGAAAGAAATAATTAACTTTGAGGAACATTCAATCTACTTGGACAAATAAATGGGAAGACACATGTGAACACTTTCCCCAGTTAATAGATGTCCGTGTTCCTGTTCAAGACTTCTAAGGATATACACATACAAGGGTTGGAAGGCATTTCTGGAGCAAATGTAGGAGCATAACAATGTGTATAAAAAAAACCTAAAAAGCTAAAAATCTCCACGGTGGAAACAAAAGTGAATTGGCACAGAAAGAAGCAGAAAATAATTCCAGAAGTGAAAACTTGAGAATTGAAAGACCTGATATGATAATTAGCAAGAATTATTTGGGGGTCAGTGAGCAAATAGTTTTGGTCATATGGAGGAAAACAAGTGAATGGTTGAATAATCATTCTCTTCTAGTTTCTATAGTGAGGAAATTAGGTGTGTGGGTAGCATATCTCTGCTATTCCAGAGACTCAAATCTGCACGGTAAAGTGTACAATAGTGCAGGTTGTGTTGGGCACTCTCCAGGGTAGTCAAGTCTGAAAGGTGATCCACTACCTTTTATTCAGAGCAGTGAAGTGAATTGTTTAAAATGACAGTTAAGGGTATGGGATTTGCTGTTAAGTAGGAGAACAATGAGGGATTTTTTTTTTCATCTTAGAGTCTTGTCAAATAAAAAATAAGTAGTGAGCAATTTTTGCCAATACCAAGAAGCAAATTGAGAAAAGAATTTCTATTGCTTCTTGGCCTTTTGGCTAAGATCAAGTGGCGAAAAGAATTTCAAAATTATGAAAGGGAAAGACTTAGATCTGAGAATGGAAGAAATATCCATCCCTCTGATTTCCCAATCCTTTATTCTTCAGAAATTGAGAATTGATTGGAAGAAACAGAGATCACTGGTATGGGGAAGAGAACAGGAGGAACATAGCATCTACTTCAAATATTTAAAAAGTCCAATAAAATAGAAATGGGTTTAACTTTGGCTAAATGATATAACTAGGACAAATGGGTAGAATACACAGGGAGGTAGATTTTGGTTTAATGGTAGAAAGACTTTCAGTTAGGGATTTCCAATACCACAATAGGCTGCTGAATGAATTGGGAAAAGTCCTTCAAGGAGATGTGTCAAAGCAGATCTCCTTGACCATCTGTATAAGTGCTGATAAAAGGATTGGTAAATTACTGGAAGCCTGTCCCGAGATCTGCTTTCTGTGGGTCTTTTGATTTTAAGACTCCTAACCCAATAAGAGCAATAGTTTGAGACTGCATTGATAATAGTGTGGAAACATAGGAGAAGCTACACTCTCCACAACTCTTGAACCTTGCCCAGAGCCAGCGTTTATGGAGGGGAGGCAGGAATGGGATGATGAAAGGGATCCCAGGAAGGATAACAGTGAACAGTGATAGCAACATAGGAGGGATTTGAATAAATAAACTAATTGTAATTATTAGCATACAGAAACCTTCTTCTTATCCAATTCTACCCATTTTTCAAGGTCTAGCTCAAAGGCTAGATGAAGTAGTCCCTTAAAGAATACCTCCGTGAGCTTTAGTAGCTAGCTCCTCGGAGCATGCACTATCCCAGGCAATGCAATTTCAGTTGTAGTCTGATCTTTCACTGAAAACCTGAAGATTATTTAATAAAGATTTAAAATAGTAAAGTACTTAAAAATAATTGTTTTAAAAGCTCTGCAGCTAATTTGTCTGAGCACCAAATAGCATTTTCTTATTTTTACTTTTTCTCTCCCTCGATAATCTCAGTTCTTAGATGCTTGATGATAGTGATTCCACTTAATCTTCTTCCTCTAAATACTTGTCCTTGTTGTTTGGGTATAATTAAGTTTCCAGGTTGCTTAGGAAACTAAACCTAGGCAGCAGCTGCCAGGGCTTAACAATGAGGTCCCACTCCAATTCAGCATCTTTTGTCAGAGGTTAAATGGACAACATTTATTATTGTAGAAGAGATGTATTTTTAAATAGTGTATTTAATTTAAATTTTTAAAAAATGTATTTTGCAATGCAATAGTCCAGTAAATCCTTTTTTTTTTTCCCCCCGGGGAGTTACTAAAGGAAGAGAAGCCTGCCTTACTGTTATAATCACCTATTCTGGGATGCAACAAGCCATTGTATCAGAAGCAGACAGCGTTGGGGACCTGGCTGGGAGCACATGAGATGGGAGATATGTCTGCAGGAGTGCCAGGATCTCTGGACAGGCAAATGAAAACCACCTGCCAGAGCAATGATACCCAGGAGCCTTCCACGGGCCAGGCGAGCAGAGTCAATTGTTCCTAGAAAATGAAGGGAAAAAAAAAAAAGAGTTCAGCCTCATAGAAATTAAAATGGTTCAAGAGATGAACAACATAAGGATAATAGCTTCAGCTGTGGCTTTAGCAGAGTTATCAAGCTTTCACGGACACGTTTTCTGCATGTTTTATCATCATAACTTTGAGTCATTTATTAAAGAGCTAGTTGTCTGTATCACTTTCTAGGCACAATGTAAAAAAGTGTATAGTTTCCCCTTCAAGCATCTCAACATTATTGACTGTTATTTGTGCCATTTGTGGATGCACACACTAATTTCCTTATTCTACGTGTGTTTACTGGATGCTAGGTATGCAATAAGCACTATGCCAGGTACAGAGTGATACAGAAAGGAGTGAGACATGATCCTCATCTCAGGGGTTTTGAAGATGACCAAGGAGACAAGTAAAAAGGATACATTAGGACACTGATAGAGCCTTTGGATATAACAATGTGAGGTCACTGATGATTTGGAAAAGCACCCTCAGTGAAGTGATGAGAGCAGATGACATATTGCATTGGTTTGAAGAAAGGACAGGAGGTAAGACATGAAGTCGATATATGAAATAATTCTCCAGAAGGTCTGATATGAAGTCTGTAAAAGGAAGAAGAAACATAGCTGTAGGAGGTAGTGGTGTTTAGAAAGGAAGTGTTGTTGTTATTGTTTAAATATAAGCCCTATAAATGAATAAATCTGTCCCCATTCATATTATGGCACTGAGCACATTGATTTATAATAATTTCTTTATAAGCCTACCATCTACACTCTATGGTGAGCTCATCAAATTTAGTGAACACATTTTATTTAACTTTGCACTCCAAATAGCTATCATGATGGGACCTAGAAACATTAAAGCATCCTTTTTGAATTTATTTCTATATCAAACTATACTTCGGAAAAACAGAGAGATTAATGAGATTAAAACAAAGAGAAAGGTTAATTAATGGTTTGTGTTAAATATTGGCAAGTTAAAGAGTTTATCTTTGTGATGTTGTTTGACAGGGAAATATATAGCCAGAAAGAAACATAGCCTAAATTGACTGTATGTGTGTGTGTGTGTGTCTGTGCGTGGGGGTGGGGGGTGAGGGCCACAGGTGGGGTGGTAAGTTTAGAGGTTATTAGATGAAAGGACGGGTTATCTTGAAGAGAAAATGTTAAGATTCCTTGCAGAATGGAGGAGTGGGGAATGTGGGAGACTGTCTCCTCAGCAAATAACCATATAACTGGAGAAAATTATTTCAAAAAATTAATAAATAAAAGATGATCTCATTTAAAATCTCTAGAAATTGTCTTAAGGGCATACAGCAAATGAGGAAACATTCTTAAGAAAATCTATTAATTTCCCGCATGACAGCAACAAGAGTCTGTGGCATTTGAGGCTCGATCCACTTCCCTCCTACACTGAGGTAGGTTTTATGGAAAATTCTTGAGAACTCTAATCCAGATGGGTATGGTCAACAAAAAGGGAGCTGCAAGTTTTTCCAGGTCCAAGTCTGGGACTTCAAATTTACTCTGGAAGGGGCAAGCCACTCTTAGCCCCACTGTTGCAGAAGCTCTATTCTGCATAAGCAGGAAGACTGGGCTCTCTTCTTCCACCCGGTCCCCACTAGTAGGGCAGAGGCTCACTCCAAGGTACAGCAGGCTGAGAACACCGGGCTCTGATCCCCCCTGTTCCAGCTCACTCATATGGCGGAGGTTCCATGTTGAGAGGGGCAAGCCAAGAACCTTGGTGTCATCAGCCCCCTAGTGCCCATCTGTAGAGCAGGGGTGAGTGTGGTACCAGCATAAGAATAGACATATAGATCCATGGAATAGAACTGACAGTGCAAAAATAAATCTTTACGTTTATGGTCAGTTGATTTTTGACATAGGAACCAAAGCATTTCAGTGGGGGAAAAGACCGTCTTTATTAGTAACAAATGATGCTGGGACAACAGGATATGCCCATGTGAAAGAATGAATTTCGTTCCTTACTTCACATCAGACACAAAACTTAATTCAAAATAGATCATAGACTTAAATGTAAAAGCTAAAACTATAAAACCTTTAGAAGAAAATATGGGAGAAAATCTTTGTGACTTTGAATTAGGCATGAGAGGTGATGGGAGCCACAGTAGGTGGGGGTAAAAGGCAGGAAGGAGGAAGCCAGAGTCACTCCCTGCAAGAGGGCTGAACCTGCTGGAGACAGGAGGTAACAGGGCAGGCCTGGTGTCCCGGAGGAGGTGACATGGACAGTGCAGTGGTCAGGAGACTCGATGGTGAGAAACTCAGTGGGGATATCATGGTCTAGAAGGGACACCAAACCTACCCTCGACCCTAAGGCACCTCTGAAAGGGCTGCAAGGAATGGGCTCCTTAGGGCAGGAGGGTCGGGGCGTGGGGTGCAGGGTCTCCACTGTCTCTGAGGGACAAACGAGCAAGTGAAAAAAGAAAAAATGTATTAATTTGTTCTACATTAAAATTAAAAATTGTGTGGTGCAAATATCTTCAAGAAAGTGAAAAGACAACCCTCAGAAAGGGGAAAAATATTTGGGAATCATATATCTAATAAGGGACTCATATACAAAATACATTTAAAAAGTCATACTACTCCATAACAAAAAATCAAATAACCTAATTAAAATATGGCAAAGGATTTACATAGACATTCAAATGCATTCAAATCTTCATCTCAAAGAAGACATACATAAATGGCCAATAAGTGTATGAAAACATGCTCAACATAGTTAGCTATTAGGAAAAAGCAAATCAATAATACAGTACATAACAGATACCACTACACACCCATTAGAATGGTTACTATTAAAAAAAAAAACCCATAAAATAACAAATTCTGGCAAGGATGGAGAGAAATCGGTAACTTTATACATTGCTCTTGAAATGTAAAATGGTGCAGCTATTTTGGAAGACAGTTTGGCATTTCTTTAAAATGTTAAACATAGTTACCATATGATCCAGGAATTCCACTACTAAACATATACTCATGAAAATTGAAAACATATGTCCACACAAAGACGTGTGTACCAATGTTTATAGCAGCATCATTTCTAATAGCCAAAAAGTGGAAGCAACCTAAATGTACATCAACTGATGATCGGTAAATAAAATGTGGTATATATGTAAAATGCAATGTTATTCAGCCATAAAAAGGAACAAAGTACAGACACATGTGAACACATTTGTGAAAACATGTTACATAAAGACATCCAGTCACAAAAGGCCAGGCCATGTATTTTCTGATTCTACTTATATAAAAAGTTCTGAATAGGCAAGTTTGTAGGCTGAAAGTAGATTAGCAGTTTAACGCAAGGGTGGAGAGGGATAGGAATGGGGGTGACTGCTATTGGATAGGAGTTTCTTAGGGAGGTGAGGCAAATGTTCTGAACAGATTATGGTAATGTTTGCATGACTCCCTGAATACACTGAAACTATTGCATTATACATTTTAAATGGTTGAATTTTGTGCAATGTGAATTATACCTCCAATATGCTTTAGAAAAGAAAATACTCAGTTTGGTGGAATATCACAAAGGCAAGCAGAGAGCTGGAATGGTATAAAACAACTTCAAAGAATGGCCAGTTGTCTAACTGACTGGAGAAAAGGATGAGTGTGTGTTGGGGGGATGGTGTGTAGTGAGAAAGTAAATTAGAAATGCAGAATGCAGACCAACATCTGCTTGTGGAGCTCACTCTGATGACATCACTCTGCCTAATGAGTAATGGGAATCAATGAAAACTTCTGAGCAAGAGAGTAATGTGATCCAAACAGTGCTGTTAGAAGATTAATTTTGGTATGGCAGGATTTTTAGTTTCGATACACATCATTCTTGCATTTTAAAATTCCATCATTATATGCCAACATTATTTCTCATTTTTTGTTAATCTGGTCCTTCTACAGGAAACAAGCTAACTGCTTTACCATTTCTCATATTTAAACTGTGTATATCTTTCCTTATTCAATTCACCCCAATTGGAACTTGCTCTTCCCTGCCCTCTACTATATTTTGAGGCCAAATTTGAAACACATTTCTCTAGAAACCTTCACCGATTACTCCTATTGAACTCGGATCACTACGTCTCTTTGTCAGCATGTATGCATGTTGATGTATTACTATACATAACAAATGTTATTCACTTATACATAATATATATATAACAAATATAACAAATATTCATTATACATACATGTAATTATGTCATTTTTAATGTATGTTTTCCTAATATAAATTAAAAGGCTAGTGCTACTAATTTCTGTGGAATGTGTCCTGAGTAGTTATAGGATTCAGTGTCTAAAAAGTGACTCAGAAATGTTCTAGCTAGCAAAATCCTCAGGGAGGGTCACATTCCTTTGGTATACTCTTCATCCAGATCATCTGGCCAAATCTAATTTTCTCTGTGCGACATTTAATGGCTATATTGTCAATTTTCAGAATGTGCTATCTATAATACACCCTTCCCAGATGGTCCTATTGTTACAATAATATTACTAAACGCTCACATCTTTTTAACTAACTTTCTCTCCTTCTGACACCTTCTGACTAGTGCTACATCCCAATCACATTGGCATGGTGATGATAAGAGTTGCTTGGAAAACTAAGTACCATGCTACTGTAACCTCATTGCAGGTGCTGGGAACAACTGCATTAGGCACAAAGTGAGTTCTCATTCAATGTCATGCTCAGGAAGTGTATACCATAGCTTCTAGGTTGCCACCTGGCTTCATTATTAAAACATTTCTAGTTAGTGAGAAGAATGGCCATCATAATCTTTCCTGGTGCATGGGACCTATAACGATGGGTCTTCTTGGGAGACAAGAGTACCTTGCAGATTTAATTAAGACCCAGTGCACATCACTGGGGTCTCTACTAGGTATTTACCCCAAAGATACAAATGTAGGGATCCAAAGGGGTACATGCACCCTGATGTTTATACCAGCAATGTCCACAATAGCCAAACTGTGGAAAGAGCCAAGATGTCCATCGACAGATGAATGGATAAAGAAGATGTGGTATATATATACAATGGAAAATTATGCATCCATCAAAAGGAATGAAATCTTGCCATTTGCAACGACGTGGATGGAACTGGAGAGTGTTATGCTGAGCAAAATAAGTCAATCAGAGAAAGACATGTATCATATGACCTCACTGATATGAGGAATTCTTAATCTCAGGAAACAAACTGAGGGTTGCTGGAGTGGTGGGGGGTGGGAGGGACGGGATGGCTGGGTGATAGACATTGGGGAGGGTATGTGCTATGGTGAGCACAGTGAATTGTGCAAGACTGTTGAATCACAGATCTGTACCTCTGAAACAAATAATACATTATATGTTAAGAAGAAGAAGAAGAAGAAGAAGAAGAAGAAGAAGAAGAAGAAGAAGAAGAAGAAGAAGAAGAAGGAGAAGAAGATAGCAGGAGGGGAAGAATGAAGGGGGGGAAATCAGAGGGGGAGATGAACCATGAGAGACGATGGACTCTGAAAAACAAACTGAGGGTTCTAGAGGGGAGGGGGGTGGGAGGATGGGTTACCCTGGTGATTGGTATTAAAGAGGGCACGTTCTGCATTGAGCACTGGGTGTTATATGCAAATAATGAATCATGGAACACAACATCAAAAAAAAAAAAAAAGACGCAGTGCACATCACTGGGGTCTTAGCTTTGCTCTGCCTAAATGAAGGCCATGCATAAGAAACTCATGAATGGACACAAAATATCATTTTGTTCATTTTGAGCAAATATTGAAGAATAAGGGGATTTTTATGTTCATTTCTGTGTTTATTTCATTTCTCTAAAAACGAACTAATTTAAATTGAGGAGACTTTGGCTAGTTTCAAATTCTGGTTCATATTATGTGTGTGTGTGTGTGTGTGTGTGTGTGTGTGTGTGTATTAGAGCAAGTTGTATAAACTTGCTGATCCTTGGTTCACATTTTTTAAAGGATGGTTATGAAAATCAAATGAACTAAGGCTAGAAAACTGACTGACAAATTATTCTACAGATGAAAGTTAACATTATTTTACAAGTTGAAAACATCAAATATATATTTCAGAATAAAAAAAGAGCCCAAGAATAAATGCTGAAAGATTGTCCTGAAGAGACCTTGAGCCTTTTAATCTGTTTTCTTCATGAGGTAAACCAACGTACAAGCACTTAAATATGAATTCTGTAGCCATGCCATTTATAAAAAATATAGGAAGACAAGTTCTTTTTAAGTGAGATGAAGTAAGTTCAAATGGGCCACACTTTGGAATTAGAAGGAAAATTAGATGCTGGGGAATAGATCCAGCTACAGGAACTAGAATGAAGTCTTGTCAAAGATAAGAAGTAGCACTCCTAAGGCATCACTGGCATGAGGAAGATTCAGCTGGCGCCCCAGGGTGTATCTACAGGCATCCAATCCATGGCTATGGGGTAACCAAGAGGAGAGAGGATCTGTAAAGTCGAATTAGTTAGGTCTCTGGTAGTTGACAGGGCCTAAGATACTTGACTGGGATACATACATAATTTTATGTACTTGCTATGAAATCCCTAGAGTTGAATCTTATTATCACCACTATTCTATAGACGAGGGAACTGAGGCACAGAGAGGTTAACCAACATGGCCAAGGTAAAAAAAAAACAAAAAAACCCTATCCAGGCATCAGGTTCTAGAGCCCTCACTACTACCAACTGTATCATACTCTCAGTCCCATGAACAATCCCAGAATGAGACTATCAAAAAAGATGAGTTCATGCTGTCTGCTGTCCACTATCATAGAAATGGATTCCCAGTAGCTAGAGACAATGACCTTAAATTAGAGGTGTATTATTGATTTTAGTCAAGTTCAGGTCTGAGCTATGAGGACAACTTCAGTATCAACAATAAAATTTAATAAGGACGCAGAATCAGAGAATAAGGGGAAAGCGGTGTGCAGGATAAGATAAACTCTAGAAAAGGGTTCAGGTGCAAAGTCAGGTGAGGAGCACTTGATGATGAGACCAAGACATATGCAGCAGGGGTAGGCATAAAGAAGGATGAGTCTGGAGAGTACTAGATCCAAAAGGTATAGTTTGTGTTTGTTAAATCACTCCTGCCTGAAGTAAGAACTGGATGGACTGGGAGGGCCTCACCAGTAGGGAAAACAGCAAGCAGGACCTTTATTCTGTTCCAGGGAAGGCTGGCTTTTGTTGGTCGTATATAACCTCTATCTCTTCAGATTGCCTGCTCTACTTTCATTAACATTTTTCTCTTTTCGAGATAGCTATGATTCAAGTCAATATAGGCTCCAAAGGTGTGTGTAAGAATCAGACACAACCCAAAGTTTATCCATTCAATCTTACTGTGGCACACATTCCTGGGGGACCTGATTGGTAATGTTGTAATTGTACAGAAATATCCTGGAGAGGTGATGAACTCAGGAATTTTCAAATATGCAACAATATACAATAAATCATGTTTTGAAAGCTTCCCTTCTGATGGCACATTCAGCATATTTCCACGTTTCCTCAAAGGGGCTCTGAATTTCTCCCCCCACTTTGAAAGAAAAACGAAGAACTAAACCAAAAGTATACAAAATAAATCATAATGAAAGGGACTCTTTCTTTGCACAGCAAGACCAGATTATGTGTATTGCATACAGAGATATTTTAATACTCTGGGTAAGATGGCTCAGGGAAAGGCCCTGGAGCAACTAGATTGGGTTGAACCCATTGAGTCACTCAATTCTGGAAATACCATAGAGGTCTTCTCTATGTAAATGTTCGTTTTAATACAACGGATATTTCTTTTGCTCCTAATACTAGGTATTAAGAAAATAAGATTATTAAGACATGATTTTTTCTGCATTTGTTATGACTGGTTATTTTTATGAAGAAACTGCAAGTTTAATTTTCTCTCATGTGAATGTAGGGGTAAGTAGTACAGGGCTACTGTGGTAGTTTGAGATTTCAGAGACTCAGGCCTCTTTTACTTGTTTACATTGACTTTTTAAAAATGATTTATTTATTTTAGAGTGAGAGAGAGCAAGGAGAGAGAGAGCATGAGCAGGGGGTGGGGCAGAGGGAGAGGGAGAGGGAGAGAAGCTGACTCCCTGCTGAGTGCAGAGCCCCAAAGCTGGGCTCAGGTCTCAATCCCATGACCCTGAAATCACGACCCTAGCCAAAATCAAGAGTTGGATGCTCAACCAGCTGAGCCACCTAGGTGCCCCTACATTGACATATTTTTATTTTATTGACATGTACTTTACATGTAGGAAAATGCACAGATCTTTTTTCTTTAAATTTTTTATTGTTATGTTAATCCCCATACATTACATCATTAGTTTTTGATGTAGTGTTTCATGATTCATTGTTTGTGCATAACACCCAGTGCTCCACGCAGAACGTGCCCTCTTTAATACCCATCACCAGGCTAACCCATCCCCCCACCCCCTCCCCTCTAGAACCCTCAGTTTGTTTTTCAGAGTCCATCATCTCTCATGGTTCATCTCCCCCTCTGATTTCCACCCCCTTCATTCTTCCCCTCCTGCTATCTTCTTCTTCTTCTTTTTTTTTTTCTTAACATATATTGCATTATTTGTTTCAGAGGTACAGATCTGTGATTCAACAGTCTTGCACAATTCACAGGGCTCACCATAGCACATACCCTCCCCAACGTCTATCACCCGGCCACCCCATCCCTCCCACCCCCCACCACTCCAGCAACCCTCAGTTTGTTTCCTGAGATTAAGAATTCCTCATATCAGTGAGGTCATATGATACACGTCTTTCTCTGATTGACTTATTTCACGCAGCATAACACCCTCCAGTTCCATCCACATCGTTGCAAATGGCAAGATCTCATTCCTTTTGATGGCTGCATAATATTCCATTATATATATATATATACCACTTCTTTATCCATTCATCTGTCAATGGACATCTTGGCTCTTTCCACAGTTTGCTATTGTGGACATTGCTGCTATAAATATTGGGGCGCACGTACCCCTTTGGATCCCTACCTTTGTATCTTTGGGGTAAATACCCAGTAGAAAATGCACAGATCTTAAATGTACAGTTCAATAATGAGTTTTGACAAATTTATATATTTATGAAATCAATATCCAAATCAAGATATTATTTCCATCATTCCAGAAATTTTCCCTATGTTATTTTCCAACTAACATTTCATTCCAAACTCATAGAGATACACACTGTTCTGATTTTTAGCCAATTGTGTTAGTTTTGCTTGTTCTTTAGCCCCAAATAAAGGGAATATCACTATCATTCTCTATCTGGCTTTGTTACTTCACTATGTTTTTGAAGTTAATTCATGTTGCTGCATATAAGTAACATGCAAAATACAGTTCATTACTCTTTATTGCTGAATAGCGTCCCATTGTGTGAATGTACACAACTTGTTTATCCGTTTTCCTATAGATGGCACATTTGGGATTTCAGTTTGGGGCTGCTATGGATGAAGATCCTTGTGTGGACATAAACTTTCATTTATCTTGGCTAAATTCCTAGAAGTAGAATTCCTGGTTATAACATAGGCAATACTTAACTATATAAGAAACTATCAAAAGATTTTAAGGTGGTTCTACCATTTAGGGTTTTACCACCAGTGCATGGAAATTTCAGTAGCTCTACATTGTCATCAATATTTGCTATTGTTCATCTTAAGCTTTAGCCATTCTAGTGAGTGTGCAGTGACATATCATTGTGGCTTTAATTCATATTTCCAATATAACTAATGATGTTAAACTCCTTTTCATGTGATTTTAGACCATTCATGTATTTTCTTTCATAAAGTGTCTTCCTAACTGGGTAATGTGTCTTGTTTATTGATTTGTTGGAATTTTTTGTATATTCTGGATACAAGTCCTCTATCAGATATGTCTATTGTAAATATTTTATTTTAACCTGTAACTTTTGTTTTTTCTTTAATTTACTTTTGGTATCTTTTGAATGAGAGGAGTTTTTAAATTTGATGAAGTTCCGGGGCGCCTGGGTGGCTCAGTCATTAAGCATCTGCCTTCGGCTCAGGTCATGATCCCAGCTTCCTGGGATCGAGCCCCGCGTCGGGCTCCCTGCTCGGCGGGAAGCCTGCTTCTCCCTCTTCCACTCCACCTGCTGTTCCCTCTCTCACTGTCTCTCTCTCTGTCAAATAAATAAATAAAATCTTTAAAAAAATGAATAAATTTGATGAAGTTCTATTCATCAATTTTTAATTTAATCTTTTATGTTCTTCAAAGAATATTTTCATACTTCAAGATTATTGGGATATAATCCTGGTTTTCTTCCATAAGCTTTACCTTTTTAGTTATTGTATTTCTGTTATCTATATCAAATAAATTTTTGTGTATGATGTGAGGCAGGAGTCGTTTATTTTTTTTCCTTATGGATATCCTCCCTCTCTAAATACACACACACACATATATACATATATATCTCCCTATATTTAAATATATATTATATAATTCATATAAAGATATATTTATATCTATAGATACATGGACATATAGGTATATCTCCAGTTGGCCCCACACAATGATTGAAGCACTCACATTTTCTCTACTACTATTTAGGGCTATCTTTACAGGTGTGTATGTGGACTGTTTTTATTGTTCCATTGATTTGTTTATCCTCATGCCAATATCACACTGTCCTAATTACTGTAAGTCCTCTCATTTTGTTCTCCCTCATGATTGCCTTGGCTTTTTGGTCCTTTTCATTTCGAGTTGGAATTTGATTGATGAAACACTGAATGTATAGGTTAACTTGAAGTGAAATAACATTTTTATAATACTGAAATTTCTAATTAAAGAACTTAGTAATGCGTTTATTTATTTTCCTCAATAGTATTTTGAAGTTTTCTCTGTAGAGGTCTTAACATATTCTATCGTAATTATCCCTAAGTATTTAATTTTGGCCATTGCTTTAAATTGCAACTTTTTGGAATTTAAAAAAATGTATTAGGAAGTATAATTGATATACAATGTTATGTCAGTTTCAGGGGTGCGATGTACTGATGTGATGATTCTATACATTACTCAATGCTTGCCACAATAAGTGTAGTCACCATCTGTCACCATACAGCATTATTACCATATTATTGACTGTATTCCCTCTGCTGTACTTTTCAACTCCGTGACTTATTTTATAACTGGAAATTTGTACCCCTTCACCTATTTTAGCCATCACTTCACCTGCCTTTCCTCCAGCAACCACCAATTTGTTCTCTGTATTTAAGAGTCTGGTTTTTTATTGGTTTAGTTGTTCCTTTTTTAAAAATTTCACTTTTGTATTGCCTCTTCCCCTGCTTTAATTTTACCCTGTAAAAAACTATTTTGTTATTGTCTGGGTCCTTTCATATTTGAAGAAGCTTGACTAAAGAAAGGGAGAGAGATAGTGTGGTAGCTAGGAGATTTAAGATTATTGATTTTGTTTTATGTTGCAGTTATTCTTGATGAATATACTAATAGTCCTAGGTGATAGAACTAGTATGTAAAAAGAGGCTGAACATATAACAGAGTGGGCAATAACCGATGTCTGTGTGGATATAGAATAACTGTAAAAGTGGGACATTTTGTCTTAAGATATAGGTTAAGAAGACTGTTAACTAGACTTAATGGAGTGATTATTTCACAAAAATACAATTATCAAATCATTATGTTATACACCTGAAACTAATATAATGTTGTATGTCAATTACACCTCAATAAAAAAAAAAAAAGACTGGAGGGAAGGCATACGTAGACTTTCTTACTTAGATAATTTGCAGGTAGCTGTCAGAAGTCAAAGACATTCGTTTCAGCTGGCTTGAAGTCTCTGGATGACGTTGTACAAGAATCCATCTCCTGAAAGTGAAAGGAGTGACAGATGAGCAAGGACTGGAAGAACGAGGTGAGGTGAGGAACAGTCACTGAGGAAAATGGGCAAGGAGATGGATCAAGGGCAAGTGAGCAAAGGGTGCAGCTAAGGTTGGAGACCGTGGACTGGTTGTGGCCAAACACATTATCTGCTTGCCCACTGTTAAAGGCGCAGAGACTACATGGTGGATGGAGAATTTGGGCTTCTCTAGAAAGGCATGCAGGAAGAAAACCATGGGGATTTGAGAGCATTACTAAGAGAGTGTGGTTCCAGTGATCAGCCTTGTAATCCAAGTTGACAAAAGAAACTTTTTGGAGTGATCTAGAAAATTGAGACTCTATGGTATTGAAAAGTTGATTCTATAGTAGAGGGCTTGTCAACATTTTGAGAAGAGCAACTTGCCACCCATTTTGGTTGTAATTTGAGAACATGAACAGATAGTTTCCCTCCAAACTGTATCTCCTTCACCAACCAACGAGCTCTCTGAGAATCCTCACACTGTTGCCACCCCTAATGACAAATGAAAATCAAATCACATGATAAAGTGTCAAATATACCCATGCCCATGGAGACAGAGTATTTGAAACTAGGTCTGTCCCAGAACATCTGGGAAGCTACACTTTCTCTGACTATGAGACTCTGTTACCCCAAGGAAATGTGAAGACTGTTTCAAGGCCCAGTGCTGTTCATCCACAGAATGAGGGGAATCACATGTGCATCAACTCACCAGGGTGAGGGGTAAAACGCGGATGGATGAGGGGTGCTCTGGTTTGCTTTTCAAGGCGGGCTTACCCAAAGCTAGCAGGTCTGCCCACCCCCACTAGCTACAGCTCAACCTGACTCTATTAGCAAAACCCTGGGGTTTCCGTAGCAACTGTGCAGGGCTTTGAAGGATACACCAGTCTCTGCTTGGTTGCTAGGGAAACAACAGCAGGGGGCACTGGGGAAGCTGGACTAGGCTGGTAGCTGCTGCTTGTGAGGTACACATCCTGTGGGAGGAGCATTTCCAACTACTGAGATCTCAGTCTGGCAGATTTCATCATCCCTGGAATCACCAGTTACGAATAATTACAGGAAAAAGATTCCTGACTTTAGAAGGAAGCCTGAAAGAATTTTCTCTTCACTCACCTTCCTTCAGGCAGATTTGTGTGTATGTGTGTGTGCTGGTGTGCCTGCGTGTCTGTAAATGATTGGCACACAATAAATATAAGATAACTAAACAAAGGTGATCTACAGCTGAAAAGATGAAGGTTGCCTCTTGAGATGTGGGACATCTGAGAGGCATCCGATCAGAGATAGTGTTGGCAAAGGGCTCTGCAAAGTTGGAGAGATGTCTCCCATTATTGCAGAAAAATGTAGGAAAACTTCTCAGACTCAAACAAGAAAGGCAATTAGTTTCCTGTTTGGAAACAAAGAGACATCTGTGCAAAGTATGCTAGCATATTCACAAGGGGCAGGTACTGTACATGAGCAATGCATTCCAGCTGTACATCTCTCCCCTTCTTCACCCCAGTCCAAAAGCTCCAGTTAGTTTCAGTGGAATTATTCACCACTGGCTAAGGAAAGGACAGATACATTAATAACCAATTCCAAGCCTTCTCAAGGGTGCAGGAAAAAGATGTGCTGTAGACCCTAATTACAATATTTGTACTGAATTTTTAAAAATTTTTTGGATTCTCTGAACCTCACAAATCAACAGGATTCTTATTACGCCGAAAGGAAAACTGATGTCTATGGACATTAGTAACTTACTCAAGTCACAAAATAGGTAACTGAGAGAGAAATTGGATCCATTTTATCTGACAATGTTAATTACACTACTTTTGGAACATTTAATCTGTTTGCCACCCTTTACACATACATCCCCATTTAATCTTCACCATTGTCCAGGAAAGTGTGTATTGTTATTTCTCTAAGAACAGGCTTAGAGAAGTATTATGTAAATTATTCCAGGTCACACAACTAGTAAGAGATAGAAACTGGATTCAACCGCAGGTGCAAGTGACTCAGAGATCCAAGCACTTTTCTCTATGACTCAGTATCTCTGACCTCGGAGTTGGGGTGTCTTTCATCACATGGAATGAAAGGGCTTGGGTGGTTACATATTCACTGTGCAGAAGTCAAAGCTGAAATCATAAACATTTGAAAATTGTCCCCAAAGATGCCACTCTCTCCAGTTTTCTGCCTTACACGTGAAGGATAAGTGAATTTCCAGCCTCTCCTCCTTGTGGTACAAATTTCCCACCCTATTCCTGACCCTGACCCTGATCCTGATCCTGAACTTGTGGCTTCTGACCTTATTCCACTTTGCCTCACCTGTTAATGCCATCCTTTTCCATAGGTTGAGCCCAAATGTGAGATCCCAAGCCCCTCACCCCCTTACAAAATCTTTACCCCCTATGTTTCCTCTTACTGTAATCTCTAGGACTTCGTACTGCTAGAGCCTTTTTTTCTGTACATTTTTTAATTTAAATAAACAGGGTCAGCTAAGATAACCTGTATTCTCTCTCGTCTTGTCTTGTATTGTCTTCATCCTCTCCTAAATTAGTAAGGAGGCTTTATGTAGTTGACTGGTTAGGGAAAAGGAGATTTTTGTTTATATAAGCCTTGACCAAAACAATGTGACGTAGAATTGAGATGCATTGTTTGCTCCCATGGTGCTGATGCTACATGAAGTCAATTACATTTATATAAAAAAATTCCCTATCATCAATCCTTATCCCCTGTCCTAGGAAACAAATGTTCCCAGTCTGTGTGTTTCTTCTTCTTAAATTCAGTAAATGATATTATGATCCATATTATAGCACCCATCCCCATCTCTCAATTGATGGTACCAAGTGATAGCTTCTGTAGGCACCTGGCTGCTTTCTGCTGGACTCACTCATGTACCTGTGGTCAGCTGATCACCTCAGTTTACCTCCATCTCAGAAGGATAAACAACTAATATTCAGAATATCTATGACATATGAAGATATTTGCATAACATCTATGAAGGAGGTGACTAAGTTAGTGATGTCTCTGTATGTGCTGCCCGGTACATAGAATGGGTGTCAGGATCTTTCGGCCTCTCTCCCTTGTCTATTTTTTCCATTTTGTTTCTCCATACAACATACATTACTTTTTATAGCATGGCTTAGATTGGTCAATGGCGCATTAGCAAATATGAACAAGCAGAGGCTTGAAAAGCCCTTGTGTTTTGGGACTTGCCCTTTCTTGCTGTGCTCAGAGCCCCAAGATCATTACCATGTGAAAAAGCCCAAGCTAGCCCGCGGGAGAGTGGGAGGATAGCACGGAGAAGACCTCAGGCGCCCTGGCCAACGTCCTGCCATCAGGCAAGTATAAGAGTGGGGCCATCTTGGATCACCCAGCCTCCATCTTGCCTGCCCGTTGACCACAGATGTTTAAGCAAGCGCAGTGGGAAATAGATGAGCCAACCTAGATGGCAGACCTGCCCAGCCAATGCGCGGAATCATGAGCTACCTGAATGGACGTTGTTTCAAGACTCCAAATTGTGGGGGTGCTTATTCTCCAGCAACAGCTAATGGAAAGAGACAGTGACACAGTTTAGATCATGACCTGGCATTCACCAGGCTCAGTGTCGCTGTCTGTAAAATGTAAATAATTTATCCCACAGATTTGTTGCTATTAGTTCAATAATAATAGGCAAAAGATGCCAATAAATACATAAATGCATACATATGGTGGGAGAGGGAGCTGGTGGAGATTTTTATCTGAAAATGTTTGTATTTTTAATGAAATAAAAAGCAAGGTCATCAACCCAGAAGGAGGACGGGGGAAGAGGTGTTGAAGGTTTCAGGAGACAGGAGACAATATTAGATGTCTACCTGAAAAAGGGTAAGAGTGAACAAAAAAACAGACTGACAAAATCCTCTTCCTTACAATCAAAAGCAATACGTGTTAAACAAAAGTGGATTTATTTAAAAAATATTGTGATACAACCACACAATAAAAGAAAATCATATTTTGAAAGATGGTGGAAAGTCAAAAGATAATACTTGAAAACACTTGAAAGTCAAAGTGAAAAGAAAAAAGCAGGATACAGAACTGTATATAGAATGTGACCACATTTAAAAATATTTTCTCACCAGTAAGTAAAAATAAAACTGGAAATAAATATGCCAACATGTTAAGAGTAGTGTTCTCTGGGTTTATAAATTCTAGTAACTTTTATAGCTTTTTTTTAATGCTTTTTTGAATTTTCTTAGTTTCTTACGAGAACATGTTTAAAAAAATAGGGAAAAAAACAACCGAAGCTGTTTTGAAAGCAAACTAACAATGGGAACAACAATTTTTTTCCTTCCCTTCCCCTGCCTCTGACAGACAGAGTTAAAATACTGGAAATTTCCAATAGTGGACAAAGTGCTGTGGGAAAATAACAGAGAACATAGAAAATAAGAGAATCACAGAAATATAGACCAGTTAATAAAGTATAGGAGCTTTGCTCTTAGGGCTGTTAGGCCCTTTCTTGCTTGTTACTGTTCAGAGATATTTATGTTCTATCCCCAAATAGTCAGTAGCCCTTTACATTTCCCTACCTTGATTTTATACCTCCCACCTAGAAGCCTGCCTCCACGTGAAGGATGCAGGTCTGTGAATTCCCAGTCCAGGAGCCCTGCTGGGAAACCTTGAATTCCTTCAAGGTCAATACCATAGGAAGAAAGCCTCAGTCCATAGGGCACCCGGGCTTCTTCATTTCCACTTCCTGGATGGAAGACATATTTCATAGCTGCCACTTCACCATTCAAGTGAGACCCTGCCCCTACCCAGAGATGTAATAACAGAATGGTGTTTTGATTATGAAATGGCCATATCCAGTCAAAAATACTTACTTAACATCAACAACAAGAATGAGCTACAATAGTAGGCAAAACTGAATCCCTAACCTCAAGGTGTTAATACAATGTGGAAAAAGTATAATATAGCACAGTGGCTTTCCTTTTGACTGTGAAAAATACAGTTTACACCACCTTCTGGTACACACACACACACAAACACACACACTCGGATATGAAAACTGAAAGTTTCACAAGACGACATTCTTACTATACATAATACTCTCTGAATTTTTAAAATTAATTTTAAAAAAGAGTCACAAATAAGTCACAAACCAAGTGTCGAAAAACTCGGCCATAGTAAAAAGAACAGAAGATTTGGAGTCAGAGACCTGTATTACATTCCCAAATCCATGGTTCATTGGCTTTGTGATCTTGGAAGATTATTTAATCATTCTCAGTCTGGGTTTCCTCACTTATAAAATTGAGCTATTAGCACCCATTTCAAAGGGTACTTCTAAGGATTCAAAGTTTTAATGTCTGTAAAGTTCTCAGCACAGTCCTGGTACTTAGAAAATGTTTGCTAAGGGGCAGCTGTTAGTAGTAGTATAGTGTTGTTATTATGTAGACGTGAGTATGGTGTGCAGGAGAGGAATGCCATTCCCTTACTTGCGGAAGAAAAGACACTCAGGTGCTCAGTAAACACACCGGAATGGTCTGGTTACGTGAATGATGGTCATTGTGCTAGTCTGTAGACGGGGAGAGGAAATGGGTCATGCAAGTAAGTGCTGACCCTGCCATGGGGGGGTACGTGTCTTGGAAGCAGGCAGACACTGCACATCCACGGAAATATTCTGTTCCTCTTTTCTTTTTTCTGTTGATTTAAGAAAACTGTGGACAATCTAGCATAACCTTATGATTTAAAAGAAAAAGCTTATAGACAAGGGAAAATAAAAAGAATGTGCATTCAGTGAGAAGGTTCAATTTCACTAGTTTGAGGATGGTCATGTTTTTGAAGACTCTTTTTTTAAAAAAAAAAGATTTTATTTATTTATTTGACAGAGAGAGACACAGCAAGAGAGGGAACACGAGCAGGGGGAGTGGGAGAGGGGGAAGCAGGCTTCCCGCCGAGCAGGGAGCCCGATGCGGGGCTCGATCCCAGGACCCTGGGATCATGACCTGAGCTGAAGGCAGACGCCACCCAGGCACCCCTGTTTTTGAAGACTCTTAAAGGAAAAAGCTGGCTGATTTTTTTTTAAAGATTTATTTATTTATTTGAGAGAGAGAGAGAGAGAGAGAATGGGGGCAGGGACAGAGGGAGAGAATCTCAAGCAGACTCCCTTCTGAGTGCAGAGCCCTAAGCGAGTCTGGATCTCAGGACCCTGAGATCATGACTTGAGCCAAAATCAAGAGTCGGACACTTAACTAAGTCACCCGGTGCCCTCAAAACTGGCTGATTTCTAACAACACTGGATCCCTGGTGTTTTAAAAAATCTTATAATCTTAGGGTCATGATGACCTGGGTACATATGAATACTTTCAAATGTGGGGGAGAACGAAGTCCTGTTAAAGAAACTACCCAGGAACATATAGGAAAAGTTATTTGGAGAATTTCCTGTCTCATATGGAGGGACCAGACCACTCTGATTCACACTACTTGGTGAATCTCGTCTGCCTGCCAAACAGCCCTGTAATTCATCTCCCTTCAGTAAGAGATGGTAGAGATTGGCTCTGTGTCTATTAATTGACTGTCTAATAATTCAATATGAAAGTGATCATTAGAAATCCTTTTAAATGGCTTACAATTCAAGATGAACATTAACATATATATTTTCTCTGTTCAACAAAAACTTATTAACAAAAAAAAAAAGAAAAAAGAATTATAGAGGCTAGAATAAAGAGTGCCCCCCCTCCCCTTTGGAGTTATCCAAAGCATTTACATTAGTCTGAGTGTGATAAATGGATGTGTCACCTCTCTGAGAGATAAGAATCTCTGACCTTTCACTGCTTGGGTGAGCCATTAGGGCAAATTATGAAAAAGCAAACTTCAATCCTGAAGCAGGGATTATCCCTTTTTGGATCTCAAATTCTCTATCACCTATCTCTCTTCTCTTTCTCTGCCCCCTCCGTGTTGCCCTTTATCCAGCTTTTCAAAACTATAATCCAGATGAGTGGGAATTCATGCTTGATGATTTATAGGATTTGCTTATGTAAGCTGGTAAATGATCCAAAAATTATTTAAATCTCTTATAATGGCCAGACTTGGTGTTTTGTGATCTGGATGAATAAGGATATGCCTTGGAAAGTCAGTGGCAAGTATGCTTTGGGGACCCACTGAATCACTGGCAGCTTCCATGAAGTATACTCAGTAGCTAAAAATTCTACAAATAGGGAAACCCTAGGAAGGTTATTGTCAGTGCAGTTTGAAGTTGTAAGAACAGTTAGGTGGAATTAAATCCATACCCTTCATTTTCAGTGAAGATAACATGTCAAGAAGACTGAAGCACCTTGTCCAATGTCACACATCTAGTTGGTGGCAGACCAGGTCTCCTGATACTTGGTTCACGACTCTTCTCAAGATACCATAAGGCCCCACCAGAAGAAAAATCTTTTTATTTCCCTCATTCAAAGGAATCTGGATGGGCTTTTCCCAATGCTTTTATGATAATCAAGACAAACAAACAAATAAACAAGAAACAGACTCATAAATACAGAGAGCAAACGGGTGGCTGCCAGAAGAGAGAGAGTGGGGGCATGGGTGAAATAGGTGAAGGGGATTAAGAGGTAGAAGCTTCTAGTTATAAAATAAATAAGTAATGGGGATGAAAAGTATGGCAGAAAGAATAGAGTCAATGATATTTTAATAACGTTGCATGGTGACAGATGGTGACTACATTCATCATGGTGAGCATTGTGTAATGTATAGAATCATCAAATCACCAAGTTGTAAACCCAAAACTAAAATAATGCTATATGTCAATTATGCATCAATAAATAAATAAATAAGACTGATTAGAAATCCCCCCAAAAAAGAAATTACTGATTGTTTAGATGTTTAGATGTGTAGTATCCTTTGCTTGTAGCACTTAAATAACAAAAACAACAAAAAACCAAAATGGAACAAAATAAAACCTACATCGAAAACGACTGTTGTAATGTATGGTGATTAACATAACATAATAAAAATAAATAAATAAATAAAAATAAAATTTTAGTGGTTGGAAAAACTTAGGCAATGCATTACCATACTAAAAAACCTCTACAATGTCTTTTTTTGTAAAGGCTTTATTGTTCATTTGTTCTTAGATTAATTATAGGTTGAATTTTAAATCAGAAAGAGACAACATCCATCTGTTGAATGGGTAAAACTTCTAAAAATATAAGCTAGAATCGTTCAGAAGTTATTCTCCAAAGGCTTACCATACAATATTCTTTATTAGTTGATGTCTTTTTGAAATGAATATAAAGTACATGATGGAGGGAAGGATAGTCACAATAAGTTTTTTTTTAGGGAAATAGTATCGGGTCATTAACAATTAAATAAATACTTTATTTTTTCAGTAAAACTATCCCTAATTACCAGTGAATTTGTTGGGGAAAGTAGACTAGCTCACTAAATATGAGTTTGATGAAAAATTAGTTTCTTATGGGCAGCAGAACGCTGTGGATATATCAGAAATTCCAGCATTAAAAAACAAGCTCAGGTATGAGTAAGGATAATGGGTGTACACAGTTTATCCATTCACTAGTTGATGGATATTTGGATTATTTCTAGGATTGGAATAAATTGAATGAAGCTGTTATAAATATTGCGAAAAAATAAATTAAAAAACCAGAATGTCTTCAACTCAGAAAACTGTCTTGGAAAGGGAAAAAGATTAAAAAAAAAAAAAAAGCAATGAGTGCATATAGATTTTTGACTCTGTGGAAGAGAAACACAGTTCCAGAGGCATTTATTTTCAAGAAAATTAATGAATATTTTCTAATATTTGCATTTTATTTTATTTATTTAAAAACTGTTTTTAAGATTTAATTCATTTATTTGACAGAGGGAGAGACAGTGAGAGAGGGAACACAAGCAGGGGGAGTGGGAGAGGGAGAAGCAGGCTTCCCACCGAGCAGGGAGCCTGATGCGGGGCTCGATCCCAGGACCCTAGGATCATGACCCGAGCCGAAGGCAGACGCCTAATGACTGAGCCACCCAGGTGCCTCTAATATTTTCATTTTAACATACAAACAAGTCATGGTTTATAGATTTCATCTCAAATCAGAGAAAAATTTTAGTGTCACTCTGTATGTTTGTGAAGACTAACTCTTACACCTTTCAAACATGCATGTCTATCAGATATACAGAGGGGACATTTTCTGGTTTTTCCTTTTCAATATTTTCTTAGTTTTATTGATGTCCATTCTATCATTATTTGCATCTAGGTGGGAGAACATAGAGGAAAATGTGGAGAGAGTTGTAAAAAGGAAAATCAGGAGTGGTGTGTAGAATAAATAGGGAATGAAGTAAGAAAAAGCAAAATGAGATATGAATGAGAGAAGAGTCAAGTTCAGGTTCAGATTTTAAAGATATTTATGACCTATTTTATAAAATCATCATTGTACTCTCCTGATAAAGAGGAAACAAGAAATGCTTTATGGGCATACCCAATAGAGTAGCTATTTACAACCTGTTAACAACTTACCTTTCTGAATCTCTAGTCACTCTGCCCTACATACTATTTTCTGGTTAAAATCTTTTATTTGTAATTTGCCAAATATACTACCTATTTTCATACCTTTTCATGTATGCTTGTAAGTGCATATTCCACTTGGAATGTCTTTCTCTTGTCTGGATAACTTTACTCTTTCTTCCAAACACAGGACATTACTGACTTCCTCTTGCTGGCATTAGTCTACCTTAATCTGTGTCCCCACTACATTTTTTTCCATACATTTAAAAATAACATTTGCCTTTTTTTTTTTAGTTAGGCAATGATGCATTTATTTCACTTGGCATATTATGAATTTCTTAAAGTTAGGGATATGTGTTATTTATCATCCCCTATATGGCAGACACAGCGTTAATATATGTTTATTGAAATGAATTTATGTTATATTCTCATATTTCTTGCAAGAGAGTAGGGAACAGATTTTAGACCTCCTGATTGATATTGGAGCTCAGTTCTCTTTACTGAACTGCACAGATTCCTTAACTCTCCAGCTCTCTTCAGAGTGCTTCCTCACCCACCCCAGCTGGAGCAGTCATGCTCTAGTGACTCCAGATGGTTGGCATGGGCTTTGGGCAGCTGGGTGGGGAACGCACCTTCCATCTGATTGCACTCACCATGGGTGGGCAGGTGCCCTCTGTCAGGATGGCTGCAACCAGAAACCAAATGGGTGGCTCATGAGGTAAAGGCAGCAAACAGGAACTGCCATAATTCCAATCCCAAGGTTGACCCAGCTGAGGAGAGAGCATGTTGTTGACCTTGAAATAACTGGTCCCTCCTTATACAGGTCATTTCCATTATCACTGCCTCAGGGCTTGGCTTCTTCCTCAGATACATTTCCCTTCTATTCCATATCCAGCTTGAGAAATAAGTCATCAAGAACCACGGTGCCTTATTGAGTCAGCCGTCTGGAGGGCTACCAAATTCTCCCTAGGTGGTGGAGGCTTATAATGCCATAGCCCATGTCCAGATGGGCAATTACAGGTAAACAAAGGAGGTAGGGAGGCCAGCTTCCCCAACTCAGGAGAGCTCTCAGAGGGGTTGATCAAGCTTTTTCCAATCTGGAGTTTTCTCTGATGTATCTGACCATTCTCACCACTTCCAAGACACCAATATTGTTTCCTGGGCATGGCAATATCCTCTCAACTGGTTTCTTGGCTTCTGCCTTTGTATCTCCTTGGATTCTCCTCATGATAAAGCAGTGTTTTTTTGTTTTTGTTTTTGTTTTTTCTTTTTAATAACGGAAGTCAGTTCAGGTCACTCTACTGCACAAAATCCTCCAGCAACTTCCCATTTCCTTCTGAGTAGATGCCAAATTCCTTACAATAATCTATAACGTCCCAGGCGACTGAGTTCCCACTGCCTCTCTGATCTCATTTCTATTCTTCTGTCCTGCCCTCCGGTCACAGGAGCCTCCCTATGATCTTCAAACATTCCAAGGCCTTTGCACCGGCTGTTCAATTTTGCCTGGATCGTTGTTACCCCAGCCCTACCTCAGATAACCATGCAACTGACACTTCACTTCCTTCAAGCCTCAACTGATCACCCTATACAAAATCAAAACAGTCTTCTCCAGGACGCAGCTAATCACTCTGCCTGCATTATTTCTGTCTTTCTGTAGTACTTGTTACTAGCTGGCATACACATTTTACTGATTTCTTGTTTTCTTGTTTCTGTCTTCTTGGTAGAATGCACGCTCCAGGAGGGCAGAGCTATTTGTGCTGTGTTCACTAATATATCCCCAGGGCCCAGAGCAGAGCCTGACATATAGTTAAGCAATATGTTTTGAATGAATACAAGATATTGGATGGATTAATCACAGTGTCTGCCATATACCCAATCCTATTTTTAATAGAGAAACTGTTAACACTAGTTCTTGCTGAAAAAGACTTTTTTTTTCTTCAGCAGTGGTCATATTCTGTACCATATAACGCTGTGTTTCACCCTCCTGTACTTCTACCTTAGTTGACTGAACCAGGGGTGGGCACAGGACTCAAGGGCAATCAGCCCATAGACCGCTTCATGGCCTGGATGAAAGAACCCTAACCTAACAGGGATGACAATGAGTAACTAGGTGGATTAGAGTCTCTCTCTTAGGAATCTGTAATAAGAACTAAGAATTTCTCCGAAGGAGTACAAAGTGGAAAAAAAAAAAGAAAGCAACTGGCTCCGGTGAGTGTAAATGCCCCAGGAATGAGGGCAAGTAACAGTTGCTGCTGAAGGAGTAAGCAGGCTGTGAGAAGTTTTTGGAATTCTCTGAGATTCCTGTCTTTCCTACTATTATGTGTGACCTCATTATAACTCCTTACAAACTGCAGAAGTTGTAAAGTCTCTCCTCCTTGCCTAAACGAAGCGACCTGAGATGAAGCAGAGGGAGCAGATCATTTTTGTCTGATTGTTAAAATACTACTCTGGCTTAGGTAGAAAGGTCTTCCAGATTTAAATTCCTTAATAATAACATGTAACAATTATTAAGCACTTACTATACATCAAGCATAATGCTAATCACTTTATATACGCTAGCTAACAAGACCACGAGACATGTATATATAAGGGTTCTGAAATCCAGATAAATGTTACATAAATATTCAAGTTATTTTTCTCTTATAACTGGACTACCAAAACTGCCTTCTCATTGGTTTCCCTGCCTGCATTCTTGACCCACTATACACTGTAGAGGAGACACATCAAGAGGAGAGAAATTTTGAAAGAGAATTAGCAAGTCTATGTTACTCTTTTGCTCAAAACCACCCAGTGGGTTCCCATCCCATTTAGAATTAAATTCGGGCTCCCCAGATGGGCTGCAGATAAGGCCCCTGCAGCTCTAGTCTCTACTTACCTCTCTACCTCATTTTCTCCCAATCTCTCCTGTTCTGATACTTCAGCCACTCCATCTCCTTGAATCTCCGAATTCAGCCTTGTTTTCTTGAACTAGCTGATTCCCCTGTCTAGCTGCCTTCTTCTCATTACTAAAGTGTTAGATCAAATGCCACCTTCACAGAGAAGCTTCTCCAGTCATTCTCTAGATCCACACTGTCCAACACCATCGTCATCAGCCACACGTGGCTATTGAATATTTGAAATGTGACAAGTCTGAATTGAAAGGGGCTGCAAATATAAGTGTAAAAAAAAAAACTAGATTTCAAAGACTTCATAGGAAAAAAGAGTAAAAAATATCTCATTAATATTACCTGTTGAAGTGATATTTGGCATATATTGAATTAAATAAAACACAATATGAAAATTTACTTCACTTTTTAAACTTTGTAATAGGGTTACTTAAAATCACACATGTGGCTTGTGTTATATATTTCTATTAGACACGACTGATCTATCCCATGACTCTGTTTAGTTTTCTTAGGAAGCATTTAATGACTCTCTGAACTTACTTTACTTTTGCATTTATTTCCTGACTCCACCACAAAAAGGAAAGCTCCAGGAGGGCTGGGACTTTGTTGTGTTCACTGCTGTATTTTAAGCATTAGGAGAGTGACTGACAGATATTGGATGCCAAGTAAGATTCATGGATGGTTAATGAATAAAGTGATGGGGATTCTTTTTTCAACTCTGTTCACCTTTCAGTGGGTTCTGTTCAATTGGGCCCAGGTGTCTTCAATGACTAATAATAATTCTTTTATATTGTGACACTACTATTTATATAGATCAGGAATCAACAAACTTTTCTCTAAAAGACCAAATAATGAATATTTGAGGTTTGCGGGATAGACTGCCACTGTCACAGCTACTCAGACCTATAACTGGAGGGGAGCGCCGTCAGAGACAGCATGTAAACAAACAAGTATGGATGTTTTCTCAATAAAACTTTACAAAAGCAGATGGGGTCCTGGATTTGGCCTATGGGTGGTAGTTTGTTGGCCCCTGATTTAGACAGTCCAACATGACATTTGGAACATAAGGACTTTTGAATCAATTAACATAGACACATTGAGCACTTGCAAAATACAGTGCAATGGGAAGCTCAGAAATGAGTAAAATAAAATGTTCCCAGTCTTCAAGTGCTTATCGATTATCTGTAGAAACTAGATGTGTAAATATTGACATAAAATTCTTAACAACTCTATAGACGTTAAGGTCATATCCAAAAAGCCATGCATTAAGGATGATGACTCTTTTCATACTGGGAATATTGAAATGGATGTAGAAAAGCTATAGAATGGGAACGTTCAACTAACAACATGGAGACAACCCTTCAACGTAAGTACTATTGAGAAACCAGTATTTTATTCTCCTGGGCAATAGTTGAAAAAGGCTTGAGTTCTGCTGAAATCTTTTGAAGAGACTGTATCTCTGTGTAGACTAACTACAGAGATAGAATTTCTCCAAGATGTTTAGCATAAAATGTTAAGTCTTCAGGTGAAATTCTTTCCTAAAACATTTAAGTTTGACCTTTTACACTTTCCATAAGGCCAACTTAATATTTACTTACAAAACATGGATTAGGGAAGGCAAGACTAAAGCCACGGGAATTTGACTGACTCAACAGGCTAGGTTAAGCAAGTATCAAGATTGTGATTGCAATATTTTAAACTTAGATCTCAGAGAATCATGGCATATCTTCAGATTCTCCGTGTAAAATTACCCCGATTCTTCTAATAGGGTCTTAGTGGGAAGGAGCACTTTCTAGATAGAACTATAAATTTTCTGGGGAACAGGTCAGATCTCAGATAAGATATTTTAGAACCAATAGTTCATTTCCAGTTCTCATTGAGTTAGCCACCTAATTATTGAATATGGTCACCTGTCCCCCCAGGTAAGATCTTGCTTGACCTGATGGCTTCCCTTCTCCTGGAGACACTCCTCCCCTCAGTTAAGAGGGTGGCAGGGAGAAGAGAGATGATCTACAGCTCGAAGCCAACCTTACCCTGAGCCAAATTTGCTTTCATTGTCCATTAATGCACGGGGACCCGGCTCTCTCTCCTTTCGTCTGCAAGTTGCTCTCTTTTATTATCCATCTCGCTGCTGATACAGCACCACTCCTGTGGTTTTTCCAGGAAAGAAAGGTGATTACCAGCTGAATGACAATTGGGTTAAACAAGTCTGCATTGGAGAGCCAGCTGCTGAAATTTGACATTATAACTACCACTTACAGTGGCATTTCTGGAGAGGAACTTACATATAATCATTGAAGTCACATCGTCTAGTGCATGTCTGCAAGAAGGATAAGGGGATAAAAAGCAGGGAGGAGGGAGAGATGAGTGAATAATAACATTTGTATAGTGCTTTACCATTTTCAAAGTACTTAATATACATTATCATATATGATTTGCATAAAATGCTGTGAGGGGGTACCCCCATTCATACATAAGCCACTTCCATATATATCATCCGGTTATACCGAATATTCTCTGTTAGAATGACCAAAATAGGAGATGAAGGTGGAAACTCAATGGACAAAACACAGAATAGTAATTATGATGTAAGGTAAGTAACATGCACTGAAACCACAGAACTAGCCTGTGAGGAGTGAGGACCAGGACCAAGGACTACAGTTCTGGGTTTCTGTTCCATGAATTTGCCCTGGACAATTTAAGATTCAATACTGGGGGTAGAGGAAAGTAGGCAGATTTGTATGAGTCAAATATATAAGCAGGGGATCGATAACAGTACTGAAAGGGTATCTGTTATTCAGTTAGCCTGCTCGGGCAACAGGACATAATTCACTATGCGACATTATTTTTGACCATATATTTTTTTAAAGGAAAAAAAAATCAAACTTGGAATTGTAAAACACAAGAATTTAAGAGTGTCTTACCTCTCTCACTCTGATGCTTAATCACTATTTTGGAGTTTGGCAGTAAGCCAGAAAGAAAAGTAGAGACTTCAGAAAGAGAAGGAGGAAGGAGAGGATTGAACAAAAGGGGAGACTTTAGTTGTGAAAACCTGCTCAGAGCTCAGAGAACAGAATTATAGTGCGTAAGTAGACCTTTACAAATAAAATAGCCAGTTATTTTAGCAGCAAAATGGGCTTATTCTCAGACGAATTGCCATTCAGGATGGGCAAGCTGAGGACTGGTAAGTCAGGAGATCAAAAAAGAGGGACTGGACTTTATACGGAAAAGGAGGAAGTTGGTGGGGGCTGCTTTGAATGAAAGTTCATTGGAGGAAAGTGAGTTCAAGGTGGTTGAAGGTTTGTCACTGGCTGAACTGTGGTATTTTCTGATTGCCTCTTCTGGGCAAGGAGAAATTCTTCCTTCCTCCTCCTGCTGGGGTAGTAAAACAGTAGTCAAGGTAGCGTCACTTGCAAGGGACTGTCTCTTCCTGTTGGGTCTGCAATTGACCAGAGACGGGGGGCGGGGGCACGAGTGTGCCCTTTCTGGCCTCTGGACTCATGTAAATGAGGTTTCCTTTGTCCAGCTTTACAAGTTCAAAAGGTAACCTAGGTTCCTCTTCTATCTCAGATACTTACCTTTTTGACTTTTCTTTTGCACCCTCCACCCACTTTCTTCAACTATTGCTCCGATTTATTATCCATGTGCATCTTTTGCTTGTGTCTTTAGACCTGCCAAGGACTGCACCAGCCCATCCAGTCCCTTACCACTCTGCCCACTCCACCCCTCCCCCTACTTTTCCCCACCTTCCTCCCAAGGCTGTGGTGGAGGGGGGACAGATGCAATCACCTATGGTTTTACTGAGTTCCCCTAATTTAATCCCTAATTTCTAAGTCATAGGATTTGATTGGGTGATACTTCTCAGGACCATTTTGCCATTTGGGAACAGATAGAGGGGACCCGAGAGAGGGCTGTATAGCCTTTTTTTAAAGTAACAGAGAAGAGAAACAGTCCGTCTCTTCCCAGTTATTCTCTCCCCCTTTCTCTGCAATCTATACAAAATCCCATCCAAGGAAGTAATCAAGCCCTTACAAGAGGCAATTTCAAGGTTTCTGTAGGGTCTCTGTGTAGCTGGGTGAACAGCTGTTAAGAGGTACATGGTCTGGCAGAGTTCTGCTCCTCACTCTGGCACCCGAGGGGTGAACAAAATTGCTGTTGCTTTCTTCGGGAACGATAAACACCAGGATGGCAGTGAGAGGCAAAGCCTCTCAAACTGAAGGTTAATTTGCAAAAATATTTCTCTTCCCCTCTTACCGTTAGGTGAGCATCTCTGAAGCTAAGAGTCCTAAGGACTCTGGTAGGGATGTTTGGTAGACACACAGAATATCAATTTTAGAAATTTTTTAATAAATAATTCAAGACAATTCTTACTCCAACATCACGTTTTATTCCATAAGAATGTTAAGGATTTATTTACCAACAAAATTTATTGATAACTTATTATGTGTCTGACAGTTCTGAGTGCTGGAGTTCTGATTGGAAACAAAACAGTCCCTGCTCTATGGGGCCTGGTGGGGGTTCACTGATGGACAAAGCGAGGGGGTGTGAGATAAGATCTGAGTCAGTTTGGTCATGTACAATCCTTAGGTTATTCTCAGGAAATGATTGTAGCTGTTGAAGAAGTCTGACATGAGGGAACAGCGAAATATCTGGTTATGATGAACACAGAGCTCAGACCACATTCTGTGACGTGCTGTGTACTGGCCACACATTCTTTGCCAAGAGAAACAAAATATTTCATAGATTCACCTAGACCCATTTAGTGTAGTCAAGCTCTCACATGCTGGAAAAATAAACTCTAGGTATAAGCAGCAACTTTGCAGAGGCAGGAGGCAGGATTCTCTGCCCTATAAGTCAGAATCTTGCAATCAGAAATCCTACATTACCGGCTGGACAGAGACCACTTAGGAATCCCACCCCAGGGACCCATCCCTAAGAGCTGCAGAATATAGGCCTCAGAGGAATATTTGCATGCATCTCTAAGCTGTTTAAGCCAATCTTTGTATGTTAAATGCTTTAATTTCACCAAAGACAGCCCATTTCTAACATTACCATGCTAATTAATAGGTTGTTAGTTTCACCAATAAAAATAAAATTTGACATCCAGTATGCTAATCAGCAAATGTTGGTTGCCCAGTGAGACAGGGATAACAGAAGGGCTTGCAGTGGCCAGATCTGGAATGAGATCTGCCAGATCACCCGACTGATCGGACGCCGCGTGGCTGTGCTCGTAGTGGGGGTTCTTGATAGCCAGTCAGCTGACCTTCCCCAACATTCAAAGTTAACCTAACTAAAATAGCATCCTACTGACTATCCCTTACATTCTAAAGCAAATTATAGGTACAGAGGCCACAAAAAAGAGGTGAAGTTTTTGGCCTGAGCAATGAAATGGATTTGTCATTTAGTGAGAAAGTGCAAATCATGGGAGTTTTAGGTTTAGGGACAAAATCAGAAATTTGCTTTGAAGTAACTGTGGAACATCAAGTAGAGGTAGTCAGTAAGAAGTTAAATATGTGAGTCTAGAGCTCAGAGTAGAAATAAGACTGCAGATAAGAATTTGGGTTTTATTGGGATCTTCATGGTAATTTGAGTCATAAAGGTGATGAAATCACCACAGGAATGATGTAAATAGTAAAAAGGAGAGGTTCCAGGAACTGAGCCCTTGGGGCATTGTGGCATTAAGTAGTCAGGATGATGATGATGATGGTGGTGATAGTGATAAAAGCTAACACCTACGTAGTGTTCATTTTGTATCAGACACTATTTATATTAGTTCACTTAATCATCAAAACAATCTCCAGTTGGCTATCACTATTAACTCTGTTTCACAAATGAGGAAACTCAGAAAGGTTAAGTAACTTGCACAAGGTCACAGTTAATAAGATGAAGAGGAGTCAACAGAGGAGACAGAGAAGGAGCATCCAGTGAGCAGGGAGAGCCCAGGCAGAGTGATGTCATGGGGCCAAGTGAGGAGAGTGACTCATGAAGACAGGAAATATCTCGTGTCAAATGCTCTCAGGTCAAGTGAAAATAATTTACAGGCATGGCCACTGGTGACTTTCTGAGATCAGTTTTATTGGTGTGGGGTGATAAAAGCCTAATTGGAGTTGATTCAAGAAAGAATGGAAGGAACAAAGGTAGAGATGGAAAGCGTAGAAAACCACTTTCAAGGAGTGTTGCTGTGAAGGGTAGTAAAAAGGAAGGCAGTGCAGAAAGACAGAAGTGGTATGTGTGTATCCTGATGAGAATGACTCAATTCTGTGGGAAATCTTGATGGCACAGGAGAGAGGGTAAAAAAAAAATTGAAGGGTAGTGTCATTTTAGAAGTGGACAGGTGGGGAGTCCAGATAATAAGGGGAGGGGTCGGTTTTGATATGGCCAGGGAAAGTGCATACGTTTACTGGTAGGGGAGGCCACGTGGTGTGTAGGTAACATAGGCAGATTGTTTGGTACATTTGGTGGTGGGAATGTAGAAGTTCTCACTCGGTTGCTTCCAGTCTCTCAGCAAAATGAGGAATGTCATCAGTTGGAGAGACATTATGGTGGCTGGAGATGTGTGCAGGAGGTATGAAATACTAATTTGGAAGACTGAAAAGTGACATGAATTGAGAAATGGGAAGGAGAGCCAGGCAGCCCTACCAGTCTGCTTGAAGAAAGGTATTGCTTGAAACCATAGGAAGTGTTAAAAGTGAAGCTTTCCCAGGACACCAAGACGTAATAGATGCCCCAAACCAAAGCGTGGGGCCAGAACTAAAGGCAAACCTTCAAAATAAGTGGCTCTCATGTAGGCATGTTTTTGGTGGAACACATGTGGCCCACAGTGGAAAAAAGACCAGCTTGGAGATCTCTTCTGTCCCGCTCCAGATCACCTGGGAATGATAATGAGGTTTCACCAGAGAGAATGCGGGTGTGGAGTGAGCCAGGGGATGAAGGGAAAAAGGTCACCTCAGGGGATGTCTTGTCCACGTTATGGGAACTGCAGCCAAAAAGCCCCATCCAGGGAAGTACCACCTGTGAAAATATCCTAGGACAGCCCTCGTCTGTCCTGCTGCCCAGAAAGAGCTCTATGACCAGAAGACAACTGCTCTGTCCCTGTCTACCTGGACTCTTTTCCTTTCGGTTTCTCTCCCCCAGAGGTGTTTAAAACAGTGATGATCAAGTGGGAGCAGAGAAGGAAATGCTCAACAAGGAAAGAAAGAGGAAGGACCCACCAACGCCTCTAGCTCTATAAGCAGAGAGTATATGGGGACCTATGGTGGAGAGACTTGTCATGAAATGCATTTTGGACTTTAATAAGTTATTCATGAACTGAGACAGTGTTTATGAACTAAAGTAGCTAAGGGCTTTCTCTGGGTAAACAGTAAGTAGAAGAGTCAGGGGACAGACACTGTACTCCCCCTCTCCCTTTAAAATCCTGTGTCAGGGAAAGCTTTTCCCTATACAGTAAATCTTAACATCATGGTGAAAGTTCAAGACAGATGTGTGGCTTGTTCAATATATTAATTATACAATTTTCACATCTTTTAACTTCTTTTTATACTCTTTTAATAGTGTAAAAAATGTTAATTTACACATGTAAGTCATTGTGAAGAGTAAGCACATATTGGTGGTTCCTTCTGAGAGTGCTGGATGTGCAGATCAAACAAAGAGCCAGAAATTGAAAGATTTTTTTTTAATAGCATTGACAAATATGATGGTGAAGGTGAAGTTGTGTCAAGCTAGAGAACCATGACTCCAAAAAGCTGGAAGATTCAGCTTTAGGTTTAGTTGAGCTTTATAAAGTATTTCTTCATATTATTATTGTCGTATTTTGATGTGGTTCTAAAATATTACAGATCATGGCTAATTGACCTCTTCTTTGAGTGATAAAAATCAAGCAATGACAAAAAGTAAAATTTTGGTGATTGAAGTGTTTGCACACAGATTGGATTTCTAAAAAACTTGAGGTTAATATTTTAACCTCAGCACTTAAAAAATATATTTTCCACCAAAGTGATAGGCACACACTTTGTCACTAAGTTAGGCCACTGAAGCAAGCCACATATAGTCTTAGAAATGATCTGTACCAGCATGCTGGGGGGAAAGGTGTGTATGGATAGAATACTACTTGACCAACAAATAGTCTTGGGAAAGAAAGTTGTATGGATTGGCGAATGAAATGTATAGAGATGAATTTCTGAAAATTGGATCTTATGGAGCTGCAGAAACATTCACCTTTAGCCTCTGATGCCTTGTATGTTATTCTCAAACTATAGCATGAAGTCACTGAACTTTTTGTATTGTTATAGAATGAAGGATGCTAACATTTCTAGGAAGTAATTGATTATTTCCCCCTATTGAAATTAAGATCATGCATTCCAGGAAAAAGAGAAACAGAAATAATTTTTTATTATCAAAAATAGGGAAAAGAAAAAATTCCATAGCTGTGAATCAAATTGACACCCCTTGGAGGAGTGCACACCCCATGGGGGCCAAGATCATGCACTCCCTATGAAATCTACACAACATTAGTGACAAAAGGATCTTTTAGAGATAACTCAATAGAACACTAGCAATCTTGAAATGGAAAGGCACAGTCTGGTTATTATGGAACACCAATAGCACAAAGTGAAGATGCAAATGCTACCAGTTATGTCTAGGTGCGAGTATTTGGCTTTGTATGTGGTTGAAATGACAGGTGTACAGAGTCTGAAACAGCTCCTGACATGAATCAAGTGAGGGGAAGGATTAAAAGACAATTCTATGAATTGCTAAGGAGCCATGATGCAGGAATTATAATGTTTTTTATCACTTTGCAAGATATGATATAAATGAAAAATGATACATTGTGATCAATAGAAGCAGAAAGACGGGTATGCAAATAAAAGAGGATATATTGGAAGGCCAACCTGTACAACTTTATTCCCCAAGACTACTTGTTGGTCAATCTGGGACTCATTATCCTAACTCACTACTGAAGGAAATAGTGAATTATGAATATGATCAAATGATACACACTTTTCCCCCCCCAGCATATAGGTACAGACCATTTCTAAGGCTGCATGTGGCTCAACAGGTTTAGAAAGCCATCAGAAAATCCTGTAGTCTAAGTCTTAAATATATAGGTGTATACAAATATATATGCAGAAAAAAAGGTCTCACCTTACTTCTACTACCATCTTTGTCCAGCCACCATTGTCTCTTTCCTGGATTATTGCAATAGTTGACAAGTTAAGATCTCTGCTTCTGCCTCTCTACAGTATATTCTCAACAGAGAAGTCAAAGCTGTCCCCATAAAATATAGATCAGATCACATTACTCCTCTTTTTAAAACCAAAGTCCATATAGTGCCATATATGAACTCTCATGATGGCATATGTATATATATATAAACAAGAGTTGACTATGAATACATAAACAGGAGCTGCTCCTCTGCCCCCACCCCACCTCATTTAGATAATGAAAACAGTAGATCTATTTTTCTCTTTGCTCACTGGGCTCTAGCCACTGGCCTCCCCAAATGTTCTGGAAATTCTCCTGCCTCTGCACCCTTGCAATTTCACTCATTCGAGCTAGAATACTCACCCCTTTCTGAATTTATGTGCTTTGTTTCCTCACCTCCTTTGGGTCTTAACTCAAATGTCACCTTCTCACTGTGGTCTTTCTTGAATATCATATTAAAATTTGTCTTTTCCCTCCTCCCCTTCACCCCTGTATTCACCAGCCTTCTTTCTTGCTTTATTTTACTCCATAGAACTTATTTCCATCTGATAGGCTACATATTTGGGTTTTTTGTTGTCATTTTTGTCCATTTACCCCCATTACAATAGAAGCTCCATGAGGCCTGGATTTTCATGTTTTCTTCCCTGCTGTATGGCCAAGGTGTGGATCATAATTTGGCACCTAGTATGCACTTAATATATGTTTATTAGATGAATAATGAAACATATTGATAGTTGCAGGAGGATGGCTCTTGGGATGAGCCCAACCTTGGTGAATATGAGGTAGTGCTCTCCAAAATGGCTAGAGAAAATTAGAAGATGAAGACAAAAAAGGTGCTTTTTTTCAGAAAGAAGTATGGACCCAAAAGCAAGTTTTGTAACTGAACTGTACACAAGAATCCTTTAACCTTGGGCACTTTCCCTTTGGACTATAAATGTTATATTATATGACTTGTGAGTTTTATTGTCTTGTTTCATATGATGTAATTCCCTTTAGTTTTATGCAAACACTGTAAAATCCATAAAACAGAACTCAGCGTGGTAGTTATTTGAGGGAAAACACCTGGCCCACCTCCACAGAGTTCCATGTTGAGGGAGCAGACTTGTGTTGGGGGAGAGGATGTGCTGTCATCTGCAGGTCATGAGAATGGCTAAGGCAGCTGTGCCCAGAGCAGAGCATCAGAGTAGCAATCAAGGTTAGAGCCTAGGAGCAGACAGAAGACAGTCCTCCCTCAATCCCAAATACACTAGTCGGAAGTGATCCTTATGGGGAGGGAAAGACTGATACTTAAGATACATGTAGGTGCAGAAACAAATCCTCAAAAGATAAAATGACTTGTTAAGTTTCCTTAATGCTTTTCCTACACTTCCAAGCCACTCTTTGTATTCAGTTCCTCTTTAACTCAAACATTTATGGACCCCAATTCCCTAATCTACAATAGCGGTGCAAACATTCTTACACTTTAACTTATCTCAACTTATATGTCAATTTATATGTCTTCCAATACTCTTGGCTCACTGGATTTTACATGAATCTTGGAGCTTTCTGAATCTAAATTTTAGTAATTGTTAACAGTGGCTCTGCTTTCATTTACTTGGAATTTACCAATAACCCTAGTAAAAGACAATTAAGAGAGGAGAAACTATATAAAACAATTGCTGCGATCCATGCAGACTGTTCTTTTTTTTTTTTCTATCCACAATTCCACAGCCAACAAGAAAATATGCCCCTAAAGAAAACCAGACTTATATGGGTATCTTTTCCTCCTCCCTAATGTCTATGTTTTCTAAGCCCATTTCATGTTTTAAGAAATGAGAAAAGGAAAAAAAGTTTATATCGGTTTGAAATCATGTGTGTGGTTCTGTCTTTTAGAAGTGAAAACAATCCTGGTTCTTCCAAAGACTCTTCACCCAACCTTTGTTCAGTCCCAACTAGCAGAGCCAAAAGGCAGGACACTGCTAGCTCTGGAAATATTGTTTGGCTCTGTGAAGTCACACGATATTGCAAATGTTCCATTGGCATGTTGTTTCTTTCCTCTACAATAATTGCCTTTCTTTTAGATTTCAGTGTTTCCCTTTTGTGTTTACGATAACAGAGGGATGCTTTATTGCATTTCACCAGGCCGGTTGCCATGGTGATCAGCGGTTGCTGTATGCTGTAAAAATAACCCTCCTTCCTTGATAGATTTCACTTGAGTGAAAATAACCCTTAAAAATAGGTTGAAATTTACATACTAACTCTTCCAGCAGGTTCAAGGAGGGGGGAAAGAATGAATTATATTGTGATTTGACAAGCTATTAGGCTAGGGGCTACTGGATGGGATTTGAACAGAGAAGTCTGCTATAGGCCGGTGTAAGGCCCACCAAATTTCAGTACAAAACCATCAAATTTTACTGTGTCTTTCCTCATTAGTGTTCTATGATGGCTAAAAAGGTATGTAAGGGAAAATTAAAATTTCTGTGGGAATTAAGGATTACAAGAGCTGGTGGCTCATGGATGATATTACAGTTTGGTCTAGACTAGATCGTCATTTCTCAAACTGTGTTCCAGAGGACACTATTCCAGAAAATGTGAATAGGATTCAATTCCAGAAGGTGTTAATAAAGAGCTCTGTCATCAAACATATTTGAGAAACATAACATATTCATAACACATATTATCATATTGATGTACCTGAAACATTCTAAAGCAAAACCCCACTTATTTCTATTTAATAAACACTCCAACTTTATTTAAGCATGAATAAATTATAATTACAAGAATCCCATTTGGGGAAACTTTCCAGATTAAAATTCTTTTTTTTTGTATGGTTCTTAATAATTTCATGAAGATGGCTTAACACACTGGAGGATCTCCTACCAACTTCCTTTGCCATGTTTTTCCCCAAGAAAATGAAGAAAAAAAAAAAAAACCCAGGGCGTGTAGTAGTGGTAAAGTTGGTACAGATAAAGTGGGTAATGATTGATATGCAGGGAAAATATAAATCATGGCATAGTCTCACAGTAATTAATGGATTGTGTAGTAAAATTAGTTCCAGAACAGAATCAGATTGTCTTGCACACCTATTTTAGTAGTCTGAAGTGAATTAAGATGTTAAATGTCAACAAAATATGCCCATAATTAATTCTTTTTTTAAAGTTTTTTTTTTTTTTTTAAGATTTTACTTATTTATTTGACACAGAGAGAGAAAGAGAGTTCAAGCAGGGGAAGTGGCAGGGAAAGGGAGAAGCAGGCTCCTGCTGAGCAGAGAGCCTGGGGCTCAATCCCAGGATCCTGGGATCATGACCTGAGCTGAAGTCAGATGCTTAACCAACTGAGACACCCAGAAGCCCCAACCAATAATTAATTCTTGATTTGTAAAGTAGTCCTTCTAGAGGGCTTTTAGGTTTAATGCATACCTCATAACTGTACCTCTTTCCAAGATATTGAACCCATCACTAATACATTGTTGTTTTTCCATTTACATTTCCACATCTGGGGTCACTTCCTGGTACAGGTGTTACATAATCATTGGATGTAATATGTTTTTCCAACTGTAAATCAAAATTTAATGATTTTTTTTCCTATTTCCCAAAGATTTCTGGAGACTAACCAGTCACTTCCTGAGACGTTAGCCAAACCCTCTAGCTCTAGAGAGGTTGAAATCTTATATGGCCAGCATATTTCTCTTATTTTTCAGTTTATTGTTCTGAAGATATCAATTTTAACCAATATGCTGAAAAATTTCCAAATCTCTTGTTAGCTCTGACTTCCTGTAGGCACTCCTTTAAAAGGAACCATGGCCTTATCCTACCTGTACCCTTGAAAATTTATCAATCATGATGAACTGAGTGCTTATTCTCCATATACCTAAAGATAGCAATAGATCATGATGTTTTACATTTACTCACATTTACAAATGTATGTGGGCTCACAAACAAAATGTATATTGAATTCAGTTCTAGGGAAGGAAAGGAAAATTTTCTTATTTTTTAACATTAACTCCTAGTTCACACCATATACAAAAATTAATTTGAGATAGATCATGTAAAGCTTAAAGAAGTAAACATAAATGAATTTCTTTGCAACCCTGAACTAGGGAAAGATTCTTAAGGCACAAAAAGAAACAGCCTGCAAAAGAAAAAAAACATATATTGGACTTTATCAAAATTTAAAAATTTTATCCATAAAAAGGCAAAATCAAAAAATGAATAATTTAGCCACAGACTGGGAAAAATATTTGCAATATATATATATGACCATGGGCACATGTCTAGAGTAAAAAGCTCCTACAAATCAACAATGAAAAAAAAAAAACCAAGACAAACAATCTATTAAAAATATATACTTCATGAAAGGGGATAGAGATATAGACAATAAGCATGTGGAATGGCCCTCAACATTGTTATTAACCAAGAAAATGCAAATTAGACCTCAATAGGAGATCAAAGAAAGAATAGCCTCAACTCTCTGAACAGAAAAGCGACCACTTTGTGGAAAGTCGCTTGTGATTTATTTAGCATATGTTTTTCTGGGGTCGATATTACCCTGTTAGCATTTTGTTTTCTCATTCATCTATTGTTCTTTGGTCAAAATGACAAGATGGAAAAAATCATCTCAAAAAAAGGAAAAGAGGCAACACTGACTGCCAGGGACCTAATCAATATGGACATTAGTAAGATGTCGGAACTAGATTTCAGAATGACGATTTTAAAGATACTAGCTGGGCTTGAAAAAAGCAAGGAAGTTATGAGAAAAACCCTTTCTGGAGAAATAAAAGAACTAAAATCTAATCAAAAAGGCTATTAATGAGGTGCAATCAAAATGGAGGTTCTAACTGCTAGGATATGTGAGGCAGAAGAGAGAATCAGTGATAAAGAAGACCAAATGATGGAAAATAAAGAAGCTGAGAAAAAGAGAGATAAACAACTACTGGATCATGAGGGCAGATTCGAGAGATAAGTGATACCATAAGACGAAACAACATTAGAATAATTGGGATTCCAGAAGAAGAAGAAAGAGAGAGAGGAGCAGAAGGTATATTGGAGCAAATTATAGAAGAGAACTTTGCTAATTTGGGGAAGGAAACAGGCATCAAAATTGAGGAGGCACAGAGAACGTCCCTTAAAATCAATAAAAATAGGTCAACGCTCCGACATCTAATAGTAAAACTTATGAGTCTCAGAGACAAACAGAAAATCCTGAAAGCAGCTTGGGAGAAGAGATCTGTAACCTACAATGGTAGAAACATTAGATTGGCAACAGACCTATCCACAGAGACCTGGCAGGCCAGAAAGGACTGGTGTGATATATTCAGAGCACTAAATGAGAAAAATATGCAGCCAAGAATACTATATCCAGCTAGGCTGTCATTGAAAATAGAAGGAGAGATAAAAAGCTTCCAGGACAAACAAAAACTAAAGGAATTTGCAAAGATGAAACCAAACCTACAAGAAATATTGAAAGGGGTCCTCTGAGCAAAGAGACAGCCTAAAAGCAACATAGACCAGAAAGGAACACAGACAATTTACAGTAACAGTCACCTTACAGGCAATACAATGGCACTAAATTCATATCTTTCAATAGTTACCCTGAATGTAAATGGGCTAAATGCCCCAATCAAAAGACACAGGCTATCAGAATGGATTAAAAAACAAGACCCATCCATATGCTGTCTGCAAGAGACTCATTTTAGACCCAAAGACACCCCCCACATTGAAAGTGAGGGGGTGGAGAACCATCTACCATGCTAATGGACACCAAAAGAAAGCTGGGGTGGCAATCCTTATATCAGACAAATTAGATTTTAAAACAAAGACTGTAATAAGAGATGAGGAAGGACACTATATCCTACTTAAAGGGTCTATCCAACAAGAAGATCTAACAACTGTAAGTATCTATGCCCCGAACAGGGGAGCAGCCAATTATATAAGGCAATTAATAACAAAAGCAAAGAAACACATTGACAACAATACAATAATAGTGGGGGACTTTAGCACCCCCCTGACTGAAATGGACAGATCATCTAAGCAAAAGATCAACAAGGAAATAAAGATTTTATGAAACACTGGACCAAATGGACTTCACAGATACATTCAGAACATTCCATCCCAAAACAACAGAATACACATTCTTCTCTAGTGCTCATGGAACATTCTCCAGAATAGATCACACCCTAGGTCACAAATCAGGTCTCAACCAGTACCAAATGATTGGGATTATTCCATGCATATTTTCAGACCACAATGCTTTGAAACTAGAACTCAATCACAAAAGGAAAGTTGGAAAGAACTCAAATACATGGAAGCTAAAGAACATCCTCCTAAAGAATGAATGGGTCAACCAGGAAATTAGAGAAGAATTTAAAAAATTCATGGAAACCAATGAAAATGACAACACAACTGTTCAAAATCTTTGGGATGCAGCAAAGGCAGTCCTAAGAGGAAAGTATATAGCAATACAAGGCTTTCTCAAGAAACAAGAAAGGTCTCAAATACACAACCTAACCCTACACCTAAAGGACCCAGAGAAAAAACAGCAAATAACGCCTAATCCCAGCAGGAGAAGAGAAATAATGATGATCAGAGCAGAAATCAATGAAATAGAAACCAAAAGAACAGTAGAACAGATCAACGAAACTAGGAGCTGGTTCTTTGAAAGAATTAATAAGATTGATAACCCCTTGCCAGACTTATCAAAAAGAAAAGAGAAATGACCCAAATCGACAAAATCATGAATGAAAGAGGAGAGATCACAACCAACACCAAAGAAATACAAACAATTACAAGAACATATTTTGAGCAATGCTATGCCAGCAAATTAGATAACCTGGAAGAAATGGATGCATTCCTAGAGTTGTATCAACTACCAAAACTGAACCAGGAAGAAATAGAAAACCTGAACAGACCTATAACCACTACGGAAATTGAAGCAGTCATCAAAAATCTCCCAACAAACAAAAGCCCAGGGCCAGATGGCTTCCCAGGGGAATTCTACCAAACATTTCAAGAAGAATTAATACCTATTCACCTGAAACTGTTCCAAAAAATAGAAATGGAAGGAAAACTTCCAAACTCATTTTATGAGGCCACCATTACCTGGATCCCCAAACCAGACAAAGACCTCATCAAAAAGGAGAATTACGGACTAATATCCTTGATGAACATGGATGCAAAAATTCTCACCAAAATACTAGCCAAAATGATCCAACAGTACATTAAAAGGATTATTCACCACGACCACGTGGGATTTATCCCTCGGCTGCAAGATTGGTTCAACATCCACAAATCAATCAACATGATATGATACATTAACAAAAGAAAGAACAAGAATCATAGGTACCTTTCAATAGATGCAGAAAAAGCATTTGACAAAGTACAGCATCCTTTCTTGATCAAAACTCTTCAGAGTATAGGGATAGAAGGTACATACCTCAATATCATAAAAGGCATCTATGAAAAACCTACAGCGAATATCATTCTCAATGGGAAAAAACTGAGAGCTTTCCCAGTAAGGTCAGGAACGCGGCAGGGATGTCCACTCTCACCACTGCGATTCAACATAGTATTAGAAGTCCTAGCCACAGCAATCAGACAACAAAAAGAAATCAAAGTTATCAGCAAAGAAGAAGTCAAACTTTCACTGTTTGCAGATGATATGACACTTTATGTGGAAAATCCAAAAGACTCCACCCCAAAACTGCTAGAACTCATACAGGAATTCAGTAAAGTGGCAGGATATAAAATCAATGCACAGAAATCAGTGGCATTTCTATATTCCAACAACAAGACAGAAGAAAGAAATTAAGGAATTGATCCCATTTACAATTGCACCCAAAACCACATAAGATACCTAGGAATAAATCTAACCAAAGAGGCATAGAATCTGTACTCAGAAAACTATAAAATACTCATGAAAGAAATTCAGGAAGACACAAAGAAATGGACAAACGTTCCATGCTCATGGATTGGAAGAACAAATATGGCGAAGATGTCAATGCTTCCTAGAGTTATCTACACATTCAATGCAATCCCCATCAAAATACCATCCACTTTTTTCAAAGAAATGGAACAAATAATCCTAAAATTTGTATGGAACCAGAAAAGACCCCGAATAGCCAGAGGAATGTTGAAAAAGAAAAGCAAAGCTGGTGGCATCACAATTCCGGACTTCCAGCTCTATTACAAAGCTGTCATCATCAAGACAGAATGGTACTGACACAAAAACAGACACATAGGTCAATAGAACAGAATAGAGAGCCCAGAAATGGACCCTCAACTCTATGGTCAACTAATCTTTGACAAAGCAGGAAAGAATGTCCAATGGAAAAAAGACAGTCTCTTCAACAGATGGTGTTGGGAAAATTGGACAGCCACATGCAGAAGAATGCAACTGGACCATTTCCTTACACCACACACAAAAATAGACACAAAACGGTTGAAAGACCTAAACGTGAGGCAGGAGTCCATCAAAATCCTAAAGGAGAACACAGGCAGCAACCTCTTCGACCTCGGCCACAGCAACTTCTTCCTAGACGCATCGCCAAAGGCAAGGGAAGCAAGGGCAAAAATGAACTACTGGGAGTTCATCAAGATAAAAAGCTTTTGCACAACAAAAGAAACAGTCAACAAAACCAAAAGACAACCGACAGAATGGGAGAAGATATTTGCAAATGTCATATCAGATAAAGGGCTAGTATCCAAAATCTATAAAGAACTCAACACCCAAAGAACAAATAATCCAATCAAGAAATGGGCAGAAGACATGAACATTTTTCCAAAGGAGACATCCAAATGGCCAACAGACACATGAAAAAGTGCTCAACATCCCTCAGCATCAGGGAAATCCAAATCAAAACCTCAATGAGATACCACCTCACACCCATCAGAATGGCTAAAATTAACAAGTCAGGAAATGACAGATGTTGGCAGGGATGCGAAGAAAGTGGAACCCTCCTACACTCTTGGTGGGAATGCAAGCTTGTGCAACCACTCTGGAAAACAGTATGGAGGTTCCTCAAGAAGTTGAAAATAGAGCTGCCCTATGACCCAGCAATTGCACTACTGGGTATTTACCCCCAAAATATAAATGTAAGGATCCAAAGGGATACATGCACCCTGATGTTTATAGCAGCAATGTCCACAATAGCCAAAGTGTGGAAAGAGCCAAGATGTCCATCAACAGATGAATGGATAAAGAAAAAGTGATACACACACACACACACACACACACACACACACACACACACACAATGGAATATTATGCAGCCATCAAAAGGAATGAAATCTTTCCATTTGCAACAACGTGGATGGATCTGGAGGGTTTTATGCTGAGCGAAATAAGTCAATCAGAGAAAGACATGTATCATATGACCTCATTGATATGAGGAATTCTTAATCTCAGGAAACAAACTAAGTGTTGCTGGAGTGGTGGGGGGTGGGAGGGATGGGGTGGCGGGGTGTTAGACACTGGGGAGGGTGTGTGCTATGGTGAGCGCTGTAAATTGTGTAAGATTGTTGAATCACAGACCTGTACCTCCAAAACAAATAATACACTATATGTTTAAAAAAAAAAAGAAGATAGTAGGAAGGGAAAAATGAAGGGGAGGAAATCGGAAGAGGAGATGAACCATGAGAGACTATGGACTCTGAGAAACAAACAGAGGGTTCTAGAGGGGAGGTGGGTGGGGGGATGGTTTAGCCTGGTGATGGGTATTAAGGAGGGCATGTACTGCATGGAGCACTGGCTGTTATACGCAAACAATGAATCATGGAACACTCCGTCCAAAACTAATGATGTAATGTATGGTGATTAACATAACATAATAAAAAATGTAAAAAAAAAAGAAAGAAAATGCAAATTAAAGCCTTGATGAGATATCATTTCACATTCATTAAAAACACTAAACTTTAAAAGTCTAACAAACCCAAATGTTGGCAAGGATATAGAACTCATATGTTGTTGAAGAGGTAATCAAATAGCTTCCCATTTAGAGAACTGTGTGGCAGTTTCTTGTACCATTGACCATACATTTAGCCTATAGCTGAGCAATGTGATTTCCAAGAGAATTAATAATATATGTATACAAAAGGGCTTGAGCAAGAATTGCATGTCAGATTTAGAAAATTTCAATATGCCATGTTGAATGAATGAAGATGGGCAAAAGAGAATACTACATGCTTTCACTTATATTAGAAAATGTAGAACTAGGCTGGGGGGAGAGAAGTCAGAACAATGATTACTAGAGAAGAGGCATTCTTGGGAAAGCAAACTTTCTGGGGTAATAAAAAGGTTCTGTTATTATTGGGGCGGTGATTATATGAAAAGACATTTTTTGAAACTCATCTAACCGTATAGTGAAAATCTGTGCCTCTTACTCTATATAAAGTGCATCTCTATTAAAAATACTGAAGGGGCGCCTGGGTGGCTCAGATAGTTAAGCGTCTGCCTTCGGCTGAGGTCATGATCCCGGGGTCCTGGGATCGAGTCCCACATCGGGCTCCCTGCTCCTTGGGAGCCTGCTTCTCCCTCTGCTTCTCTCTCTCTCTCTCTCTCTTATGAATAAATAAATAAAATCTTTAAAAAATACTGAAAAAGAAAAATAAACAAAAAATAACTGCTTTCTAAATTTTATATTTCTTCACAGATATCTATTCAATGGTCTGGATTCCTTTCTCTGTGTTGCCCTCAGTCAGACTCATGAACTACAGAAAATGTAATAAATGAACCTGTAACAGGCAGTGTACATATTCATTGTTGTGTCCTCTGTCCAATTAATAGAAGGAGAAAACCAATAGCTTGAATCTTAAAGGTAACCATCATTTTGGAAACCTGATGTTCATTTTTGAATGTTTGCCTTAGGACCCCCCAGGAGAGTGGAACAGGCAAAGCCGAAGGGTTTTTATCCATTTCTTTTTTAAGTAGGCTTCATGCGGGGCTTGAACTTGCAACCCTGAGATCAAAAACTGAGCTGAGATCAAGAGTGGGAAGCTTAACCAACTAAGCCATCCGGGTGCCCCAAAGCAGGAGGGTTTTTAAATTCCCACTTCGGACTTGCTTCATCTAGGATGTTATTGTTTGTAACGTACTGAAGCATGATGTGTCTTTTCTCTGTGATGTCCTCCCTGCTTGAGGTTGGTGAGAGAGAGGATGCAGAAAAAGAAATAGGAAGGCCTAAAGTTCTTTGTCATATTTAGAAGGAATATTCCTGTTTTCAAAATGTGAGAAGAGAGAACCCTCACTTTACCTGTTGTGTTGTAATCTTCATGTAGAAAAGCAGAAAACAGTAGAAAAGCTGGAAATGTTTGTTGACAAATATACTGCTATTCTCTATGCTGGAAAATACAGTGTAATTTTCTATGTAATTCTTGATCTTTGGTTTCTTCTTCTTTTTTTTTAATTTAGAAATGTATTTCTGGAAGAGAGTAAAAGAATTCTATTTGACCCTCTCAATGGCAGGAACCATTCCATACTCATCTCTACGATGACCGTATATAAAGAACAGTGTCTAATTCAGAGAAGCTTTGAATACATGCTGCTTGAATGAATGCATATATGGATGAAAAGCATGTTTTTAAAGACTTGTCCTTTGTATCATCAAACAGTAACGTTATCATAGTTCTAATATCCTTAGGATTAGGATCTTAGTATCTGTAATTCTACAGGGAGAGTTTCTCTTGCTTCTTCCTAGAGAATTACCACTAGGTTGGTTCTTAATGCTTCCACTAGCATGAGGTGTGGTGTCACTAAAAATAGCGCCTGGCCTTCGCTTTGTGCAAGTACAATGTGTTTACATTCCTATCTGGAGTGTAATGAAGTTTAATAAATAAATGTTGGCAAAGAATTGAAATATGCAAAAGAACTGGTCATCACTGCTGTTGAATTTGGTGGGGGGAAGGGGAAGGGTCATGTAAAAAGCAGTATTTTTAACTGAATGGCTGTTACAGAAAAGCTATTTAAATGTGTATTTCAATTTATGTTTGAGGCTCTCCCTTGCCTCTATCCTTTAACTATTTCTGTGTCCTTGTTTTGATTTTCCCTCCAGAAAGAAAGAGATAATGAACTAAGACAACATGACTTGTATTTCTGTAAAGTGAGTACTTTGTTTTCTTTTGAGTGAGGATTCCATAGTGTACTTTGAGGTTGTGCTTAGAGAGAAACAAAGCCCTTGTAATCAGAGGCAAAGACAGCACATTTAAGCATTTAATGCTTGCATCTTGATGATTTCATTATTGACTTCTATTAAGCTCTCTCTGGGCTAAGAACCAAACTCCCCCACAGCTCTACAAAGCTGCATTGCTGTATCTATTTGCTATTAAGTTTAAATCCTCATTTCTCCCCATGACATGCTTATTGGCTTGGGATGACTTCCTCCTGATCCTACAGAGACATCTGCAGACACTGCATTCAGTTTGAGCTCTCCATCCTCCTTACAGCTCCAAGGGTAGAGTCTCTCCACTCACATATTCTTGTGTGTCTCTCTCCCCTCTGTCTTTCTCTCTCTTTGTTGCTTTCTCCCTCCCTCTGTCTGTGTCTGCCTTCTCTCTGCTACTTCAGGCACTTTCCCCCTGGCCTTGAAGGCCATTCTTAGTTTGGAAACAGAACCAAATTCTTCTTGCAAGGTGAGTCCAACCATCAGAAGTAAAGTAATGAGATTATGATTAAAAGTACACCTTGATAGTGGAGTATCCATCAACCTGTCATGGAAATCTTATCTCTGGAGCCAGTCTCATCAATCTGACCTTTCAATTACTATCCCGGTTCATGACTCTAAGTATATATATCGCAGAGATGGAGTATGAGATACACAACTCTTCGTTTGGTACCAACAACACTTGGTACAATTGAATGTCTTTTTTGTAGAATTGTAGTTTCCTTTTAAAGTAAATTTTGTGAGGATCCAACCTGGTCATATTTACTTTGACCTGTGGATTAAGCTGACTCTGGCTATTGTAATGTAGAGTCTTCAATATCAGGGGCTAACACAATAAAATTTGTTTCGACTCTGGTAATAATAAAAGGGGGTAGCCCTGGTTGGCGAATGGCTTTCTTCCACATAGAGATTCTAGAACTCAGACACCTCCATCTTGCAGATCTGCCACCCTGCCCCCAGGACCTGGGAGTGCTCTGAATTCAGCTGGTAGAAGAAGAAAGAAAATGAGAGATAGCTAAGTTGCTTCTCAGGGGTTCTCACCCTGAAGGACACACGTCACTTCCCCTCATATTCATGAGAATTAGTCATGTCACCTCAGCTGGATGTAAAGGGCACAAGGGGTGCATATAATCTCAGTGAGGGCAGCTGTAGCCACTCACATTTCATTACCATATAAGGAAGAGCAAGAATTTTTGGTGGACTTCTGGCCACAACCCCTTTCTGTAGTTCAAATAGATTTTTAAAGTATTTAATGACTGTTTTAATCCTAGGATTGTATATACTTTTTAAATTAAAATTGCAATTTATACCTGTATTCTGTTTCTTCAGATACATACCCCAGAAGAAAATCCTTTGTGAATTTGTGGCGATGATACCATATAAATTGAGGGCATTCTAGAACATGTTAATATGGAACATGATTACATGTTATAGACATTCCAGTTTATAAGCTGTTGGCTCAACGGGATTGTTAAGAAACACCCTGACTTAAGTGTGCCTGACTTAAACTCAATCTAATGGCATTTATTAAGTGCTTTTCTGTGCATAAATAAAACAAGAGTCAGCCATAGTGCAGAAGATCCATTAATTAATGATCTTTCAAAAGGATCTGAATCTCCCTCTATGCAAACTAGACTGTATATCACTCACCCATCTCAGCGACCTTCTTCCTTAGCCCTGGTAAACATCTCCAGAGGCAACAATGAGCCATCGGAAGTACCTGCTGGGCATTAGCACCCCAGTCCTGGCCTCCCTCACACACTCACTCACTGGCCAGGATGCTTCTGGGCTCTGTTCCCTTCTCACTTAAAGTTGAACCAGATAAGGTCTCAGCTTTCTTCCACTGCTAATCTCCATTGCTTCCTTATACCTCTGATGTCCTAAATCATTCTTCCAAAATCAGGGAAAGAGGAGGAAAAAGAACACTGTTATAACAAATGGATCATCTGTCTAGCTCCATGATCTTCAGAAGGAGCAGACCAGACCCCTTTCCCTCGGAGATGGATAATACAAATATCACATATAGTAAATTGAGAGATCTACTCTTTCAAAAGTTTGAGTAAGAATATTTACAAAAACAATCGATCAGTTTACAAACCATCCCATACTTCATATTCCAAGTTCGGCGCTGGCAGGATGGACTGGTACCACTGCAAAGAGACTCAGCCTATTTGTCATCTTAGGCTCAGTCTTCAGATTTGCCTGGATAGAGCAACTGTTGACAACCACTGCTTTCAGACTCCAGTGTGCAAACACACACACACACACACACACACACACACACACACACGTTCTGCCTCTGGGTGGGGTGTGCCACTAATGGATCAATTCTGTTGCATCTGACCACCAGCTGCCTGACACAGCAATTACTCCTATAAAATGCTTATTTTTTCATAGGGCATTAAACATGGTAATAGCTCTTGGCCAGATGTGCAGCTGTCTTAAAGCAATAGTTGCTCAAATGAGGAGAAGAAAAGAGGCCAAACGTTACCATTGGAAAACATGTAAGAGTTTCAAGAAGGGCATCGTTGTTGCATTAGATGATGGGAAGCAAGACTCAGGGGATTGGAAATAAGAGTTCTAGAAGAGGAGAGGACTTCTGTTTTGACTAACATGGGAGATTGCCCATCCAAAAGTCGGACAGTTTTCTATATGACTGGCTCCATTGTTCCTACAGGCTTTATCTTATCTTTTAAACTGTACACACTTGGAAATTTCTCAAGAGGACTGGAGATGAATTAATTCTTCTACATTGATGCTGCTTATTGGGATATTCCGAGAAAAGGGAGGAAGCACATAATACATCTACCAATTTAGGAGGTTTGAAATATAAAGAAACCTACTATATAATTTTAAACCTGTTTAATAGTACCAATAACCATCATTAAAGAAGTGCCCGTTATGTGCAAATTCTATAATGGTTCTTGATACTTACCCATTGAGTTCTTGCAATATCCCTAGGGCAGATATTTTACACAGAGATTGAGGCTCACGACACTGTGAAATTTCCCAAGGTCAATAATTTGAAGCCATGTTGAAAGCCCATGCTTTTATCATAACACCTGATGCTTTTCCTCTTTGTGTTGTTTATTCAAGAAAACTGCTTTTTTTTGTGTAAAGAAGGATCAAAGGGGAAAATATATAGGGAATACCTAGAAAGGTAATTCAGAATTGGAAGAATTCAAAATTATTATCTGCCGGCTAGTATGCCCATAAACTGGCAGGTAAGATCTTTTGACCCTTAAAGGATTGAGGCATCTCTATAAGATTTAAGCATCTGAGAGTTAAATCAAAACATAAAGGCTCTGGTTTTTGCAAACACCAGGTGAGAAAAATAGTTGACCTTGTTTTTGAAGAAGAATTGGAACAAAGATTAAATGGAGTTGTGCTTGCTAATAGATGGAAACTTAGAGTAGATACCAAACTCTAGATAATGGTCTTTATTTCCTTATATCTTGCTCTAAATTGCATATACCTTTCCATTAATGATAGGTAAATACTTCTGCTATTTTTAAATAATTTTTATAGAAAATCATAGTTTTTCAGAAAGTTCTATTTTTCTTAGTTATTTGTGCCTGAAAACAATGTAACATAGGTATAGATACCACTATTTATCTTATAACAGTTTATAAAGAAATAAACTCTGTTTTAATTTTATAAATCTAAACTTATGAGTATAGAAAAGTACACTGCTAAGTTCACTTTCTATGTCCCATCATCTCATGGGGATCTCTGTATTTCATCGAATCCAATAATTTTAGAATTTTAAAGTCACTAAAACTCATTTAGCACATTGTTTCTCAAACTTTTTCTATTATCACACCCTTGTGGATAAAATTAAATTATATTTAAATTTCAGAGAAGTTCAATGGTAATGAATCTAAGTTTAGTGGGTTGGGTTGAAATTTGAAAGGTCACAAACCTGTGCCATAGTCAAGAATTTTTTAATCCTTCAAGAACCAATTTTTGTCTGCCTGGGGGGTGATAGAATCTCCATTGAGAATGTATGTCCCAGCCCAATATTCTCATCTTACAGATGGGGAAATGGGGCTTTAGAAGGAAAGCAGGAGGAAAGCACACCGTGATTTAATGGCAGGATGAGGAACAGGGTCTGACATTTTGGGTTCCTATGTCACTGTTTTTCCCCATCTTTACTCTGCTTCCCTATCCCGAGACTGACGGGAAAAGTCTGAATGGGCAGAATACGGCAGGCTGGGCCCTGAACCCTTTTTCTGGCACACAGCTCCCACATTGAACATGATGGGGAGCGACACACAGGCCCAGTGACCCCTTCTTTTTCAATCTGATTTTCACCAGCAGACTTGCCAAACCAGAAGACATCATCAGGAGCAGGGCCTGGGTCAACATTTGTGGTCGCTCACACCACCACTCACATTGAAATTCAGACCCAGTGACCATTTTACTCTGGGTTTCTTAGACAAAGAACCTAAGAAATCAATATCTACTGTTGACAGCAAGAGTAGTCCTTAAAACCAATTGCCTGTCTCTGGATAAGCACTCAGAGGAGTCAAGTTGTAATAGAAAAAAAAAAACTGAAATGAGTTTTCTTTGCTATAGGATTGACCACTGAAAACATCTCCTCCTTCAGAGAACTTGACTCTGACTGGATCGCACTTGTAGCGGCATCCCTCAGCAGAAGAGCCACTGAGAAGCATTTCCTGCTCCTCTATTTATGTGTGCAAGTAGTCCAGTACGTTCTTAAGATAAAGCACTTAGAATCGGATTAAAGGCAAAACAGGTAGCATTCCCGGGGTGTGATAAACAAGGCTGGTACCGAAAACATTATGGTTATGGCTGGGCATTATCATGAAGAGTGGTGGGGTATTGAAAAATAAACTATTTGGATGTCAGGCTTAGTAATTTATTTAAATGTTATTGCTGCTCTGTGACTCCCAGTGGAGTTTCCCTCTCACATTTTTAATATCAAATAACTTTGAACGGCCCATATACAAATTTCATAAAATAAAATAACTCATTTTTGCAAAGCAATCTCAGGATTTTCATTTGCTAACTGGTAGCAGTAGCTCCAGGGTAATGAAGCATTGGTGAGAACCTCCGTCCTTGCCTAGCAGATTGTTCACTTGGTGTCGGTGGGTTGGAGGAGTTCTTGGCACCATGCCCAAGTGTGAACTATTCAAGGTCTTCTCATCAATATTGGGGTGTGGGAAGGAAAGCCACAAAGCACAGGAAAAAGGGGAGGGGAGTCATCTTTGGATCTTTGATGCTCTATTAGTGATGTCATCTGTTTCTAGTGGGATTTGGAAATGCAAGTGTACAAGAGTTGCCCACACTGTTCTAACCAAGATGGTAACTTAAATTTACTTATATATCAGTCAAAAAAGAATGGCTGAATAGTGCCTCCAATTAAAATATCAGTTATTATCTTTTTTAAGAGGGGTTTGTCTTACAGTACCAAGGAACTCTATCCTGTGATTTTACATAGAGAATCCTCTTTAATGATAAATGTACATTCAGCATTTTAGGCAACCCTTAAAAACTATAATGACACATATGTGATTATATCCATTTTAACATGGAAAATAGAGGTTCTAGAAGTTTAAATCCCTTGTTGCTCAAATTCACTCAATTAGCAGAGGGAAGAGACTATTCAAACTCATTTTCATCAGAACAGCTATTCTCAAACCATAGCCAGCTGAGTCAGAATATAAGTATCTGGCAAGGCCCTTCAGATACTTCTCCATCTAATTTCACATTTTCTGAGGGTTGGGTTAGGCTTCAGTTTTCTTCAAATCCCCCCAGAACACCAAAGTCATCTTGTAACAAGTGATAAACTTGAAAAGAGAATCTTGGGGTGCCTGGGTGGCTCAGTTGGTTAAGCATCTGCCTTCGGCTCAGGTCATGATCCCAGGGTCCTGGGATTGAGTCCTGCATCAGGCTTTCTGCTCAGTGGGGAGCCTGTTTCTCCCTCTCCTTCTGCCTCTGCCTGTCACTCTGCCTACTTATGTGGTCTCTCATTCTCTCTGTCAAGTACACAAATAAAATATTTTAAAAAATTGAAAAGAGAATTTAGACTTCAATATTTCATTTTTATAAGAAGCAAAACCAATTATTACACTGGAATTGATATTCTAGAAAAAAACAGAGATGACTTTTAGCACCATAAAATATTTTAAGATTAGTTATTGGTATATTTAAAAATAGATTAAGTGAATTTAAAGTATGACTGATTTGCAAATCCAGGAATATATTTAACAAAATAAGGTACATGCGTGTTTCCACCTTTCGTTTTTGGAAGAATGTGTGATTCTTGGTTCTGTGTTCCATATACAAAATGCAGATAAAGACACTAAAGGTACAGCTGATGAAACAAATTAAGAAGGCCCATGTAGCAGAAGTGATGGGCTCCACTCTCTTTGAAGGTGAAAATCTACACAGTGCCTTTGGCTGAGAAACTGAAGCTCAGTTGTAAATAGTCCTGAAATCTAAAACAATGAAGAGAACACACAATGGAAAATATAGGTGTGTTTGATAAAAACCAGAACACTTTGAATACTATTTAATCTCCAGATAAGCTAATTTTAAAGCCAGTATAGAAGCAGAATTTTGACCAGTATATGTCAAAGGTGTAAACCCCTGTTTTTCTTGAGAGAAACCTAAGGCTAAATTGTGTTGATGATTCAGGTGCTGGAATTCATAGCTTGAGTCATAGAAGAGAGAAAGTAAAGTCTTTGCTCGGTTCTAACCTTTGGAAGTAATATCTCAGGGGAAATATTCTGTTCCTCTTTGTTCGACTGCCAGAGTAGATAAATAATGCTGGATGGACCACCAGTGACCTGGAGGTCTTTTCTGAGGTTCAAAGCCACCTTGATTTTTTTTTCTCCATATGCCAGCATGTACAAACACCACACACACACACACACACACACACACACACTCTGACATATTCACAAACAGCAGGAAATTTTCACACCACCTGACTATTTTAGTATAGCTACTTTGGAAACTCCAATTTAATAGAAAATCAGGCCCAAGTCAATATAATCACTGAACATTTTCTCGAAGGCCAGAGTAGCTGCAGTGGGGGATTTTATGCTAATAGCACCCATAATCCCATGCTAATTTATTTTATCAAATTAAAGCAAATGCTGCTCTTTGACCCCAGGGACCTTCCATTCTTTCTCTGGGTCCCCACAGTAAGCTTGAATCTGTTTAGTAGAGGAGTTTGCCAAGAATATAAATTAATAAAACAGGATTAAAAGGAGACACGGTTATAACCGATTCTTTAATCCCAGTGAATAATTAATGATAGTGATTCATGATTTTGCTGAATTCTTCTTATATTTGAATAACAAGCAGTTTCAAAATAAACTTCCAATAAACACCAACCGAGACAAATTTCTGGCTAGTGAAGATTTCCTTGTAGGAATCCATGTCTTTGAGGCAGATTCTGGAGAGAATTCCTTGTTCTACGTGCTTTTCAATTCACATTTTAGGCGGGAAGATTAATTCCACTACTTGTGAAAATCTTCCATGTTTAATTATCAAAACTACATTTTAATTTTTTTGTTTTGTTTCATTTGTTTTTTTTTATATCCTACATATGAGTGAAGTCATATGGCATTTATCTTTCTCTGTCTGACTTATTGTACTAAACATAATACTCTCTAGGTTCAACCATGTTGTTGCAAATGGCAAGATTTCATTTTTCATGGCTGAATAATATATCACATCTTCCTTATCCATTCATCTATCAATGGACAGCTAGGTTGATTCCATATCTTGGTTATTGTAAACAATGCTGCAAAGAATAAAAGGGTGCATATATCTTTTCAAATTAGTCTTTTTGTTTCCTTTGGACTAATAGCCAGGAATGGGATTGATGGATTGTTTGGTAGTTCCACTTTCAATTTTTTTAAGAGACTCTATACTGTTTTCTATAGTGGTTGCACAAATTTACGTCCCACTAACAGTACACAAGAATTCCCTATTCTCTATATTGTTGCCAACACTTGTTATTTCTTGTCTTTTTAATAATAGCCATTCTGACAGCTGTAAGCTAATATCTCATTGTGATTGTGATTTTGATTTGCATTTTGATGATGATTAGTGATGTTGAGCATCTTTTCATGTTTCTGTTACCTGGCTGTATGTCTTCTTTGGAGAAATGTCTTTTCAGCTTGTTGTCCAATTTTTTAATTGAATTTTTTTTTCATATTCTGTTGTGCGAATTCTTCACATATTTTGGATAGTAACCCCTTGTTGGTTATATCATTTGCAAGTATCTTCTCCCATTCAATAGGTTGTTTTTATGTTTTGTGGATGGTTTCTTTCGCTGTGGCATCATCATAAGGTAGTATTCCCAATATTGGATTTAGGTTCTAATCCTACCAAAATAATTAGTAATAATAACATAGTAGTGTCCAGAAAGCTAAGGTACCAAGGTTGGCACTCCTTCACACATCCATTGAACACAGAAAAATGTATGTAATGCTTACTTTGTTCAAGCAATATTCTAGGAGCTAGGGAAGCAATATGCACAAGAAATACAAAATCTGTCTCTTCATGGAGTTTATGTTCCAGTCTTGCTAAAACGCATTTGTTTGTTTGTCTCGAGATCTTTTTTTTAAGAAAATATAACATTTGACTTGTGCTCAAAATGGTTCAAATAAACTCAGGTAAGGTAGAATTTTTCCATGAAACTGTACCATTTCTGTCTATTATTGACTAAACTTATTTGTATAGAGCAACTGGTTGAGTTTTGGTTACTGAGTAGAGTATAATTATCATTGCTTCCATTGGTTCCCCCATGGCTCCCAGAATATTGTCTTTCTGCATGGTCCATTTTTCCTTTGCTCTTCTCCTTGTGTATCTATTAGCTGGAAATAACATCAGAGGGACAGAAAGAACTTCAACTGAGATTGAATAGTTGAACATGAGCACCCCCTCTTTCATCCATTGTACACCATAATATTCCCAGTGCCCTCAATCTTTCTCAACTACATTCTACTTCTGCAAAGACAGGGCTGCATTTAAATGCTCTATATTACTGGGTCTCAGAAATCACTTGTAATGCCCTGTTTTGTATCTTAAAATGAAGTTTATTTGTGACAGACATGACTTTTAAAAATCAATACGATTCCCTAATTTCAATATAAATGTGAAATCAAAGGAAATCAATTGATAATAAGACATAACATTTCAATGTACAGATGCTTGGGAATGCTGTAGTAGAAGTCATAAATAAGTCACTAGATGCTTGCTTCTGTATGTAGATTTACTGGGAATGTGACAGCTATTGATGCAAACTGTAACATATGTGTTGTGTTGGGTACCTAATACCAGAAGTAGTTCTTCCTGCAATTATGTGATTTTTCAAAATTATTACCAGATTATGTAAAATTTCAAAAAAAATGATGAAGTTACAATCTTGGAAAACTCAGTGTATACTAAAAACATATAATAGGGGGTGGAGTAAGATGGCAGAGGAGTAGGAGACCTGGATTTTGTCTGGTCTCAGGAATTCAGCGGGATAGGGATCAAACCATTCTGAACATCTATGAACTCAACAGGAGATCGAAGATAAGAAGAGTAACAACACTCTGAACAGAAAAGCAATCACTTTCTGGAAGGTAGGACGTGCGGAGAAGTGAATCCGAGGCAATATTTGAGAGGATAGATGGCGGAGGAGGGGACCTCTGTCGACCGCTTCTGGCAAGTGCTAGAGCCGCGGAGCACAAAATCGGAACTTTTAGAAGTCGGCTCCACTGAGGGACGTCGCTCCAGTGGCTAAGCGGGGGGTGGAACCCTCGCGGGACAGTGTGGTCTCAGGACCCTCGGGGTCACAGAAAGACCGGGGGTGCCTGAGTGTGGGAGAGCTCCCAGGTATCAGAGCCGGGAAGCCGGCTGCAGAGATGGAGACGAGGAGTGGACTCTCAGCTCAGGGTTGCCATAAACTGTGATCAGCGGCCCAGTCGGGCCACTGCTCCTCCAGCAGGGACACAACAAGCGGCAGAGTCGGGGATACTCCCCTTCCTCCCCCGGGAGGAGCGGCGCGGGAGCGCACCGCAGGGATCTGCTGGGTTTGGAGACTCCACATGGGGTCGTGTGCCAGAGATAGAAACGCTCGGTCACAGGCCGGGTGAGCACGGAGTGCGGCCGGAGACCGGGGAGCCGGGAGTGATTGACTGCTTTTCTCTGGGGGTGCACTGAGGAGCGGGGCCCCCAGTTCTTGGCTTCTCCGGGGCAGAGATTGGGAGGCCGCTATTTTCACTCTCATCCTCCAAAGCTGTACCGAAAGCTTACACGAAACAAAAGCTCCCAAGATCAAACCCGAGCAGATTACGTAGCCCGGACCAGGCAAGGGCGGGGCAATTCCGCCTCCAACAAAGACCTTTGGGAACCATGGCAACAGGCCTCTCCCCCAGAAGATCAGCAAGCACAGCCAGCCAAGAACAAGTTTACCGATCAAGGAGAATGGCAGAACTCCAGAGCTAGGGGAATACTGCACATAGAATCCATGGCTTTTTTACCATGATTCTTTAGTCTTGTGAAGTTTATTTTTTAACTGTCTTTTTTTTTTTTAATTTTTCTTTTTCCCCTTTTCAACCAACATCTTATCAATCCCTTTTTTAAAAAAAATTTTTATTTTTCATTTTTAGAGTTATATTCTGTCCCTTCATAGTAGTTACCCTTATTTTTGACATATATATAAGTTGTTTCCTCTTTAAAATTTTGAGATACAGTTTCTTCTAAGAGATCAAAATATACCCTAAATCTCTAGGGTATGGCTTTATTCTAGTCTCCTACCTGACCACATTCTTTCCCCTTCTTTTTCCTTCTTTTTTTTAAATCCTCTTCTTTCTTTTTTCAAACAACTTCTTATCTTATCAATTCCTTTCATAAAATTTTTTATAATTTTCATCTTTACAGTCATTTTCCATCCTTTCATCATATCAACACTTATTTTTGTACATATATGTTTTTCTTCCTTTAAAATTTTGAGAGGCACTTTCTTCTACCAGACCAAAATACACCCAAAATCTAGTGTGTGGCACTGATCTATGCACCTGATCATATCTGATCATGTTCTGTTTTTTATTGTTTTGTTCTGTTTTTGTTTGTTTTTTGCTTTTTCTTTTTCTTTCTTCTTTCTTTCCCCTTCTTTTCCCCTGGTTTCAGGGGAATTTTCTTTTCTGATTTGTTTAGAGTATATTTTCTGGGGACATTGTTACCCTGTTAGCATCTTATTCTCTCATTCATCCATTCCTCTCTTGGCAAATGACAAGATGGAAAAAAACACCTGAAAAAAAAGAACAGGAGGTAGTACCAACTGCCAGGGACCTATTCAATACGGACATTAGTACGATGTTAGACCTAGAGTTCAGAATCATGATTTTAAAGATACTAGCTGGGCTTGAAAAAAGCATGGAAGTTATTAGAGAAACCCTTTCTAGAGAAACAAAAGAACTAAAATCTAACCAAGGCAAAATCAAAAAGGCTATTAATGAGGTGCAATAAAAAATGGGGGCACTAACTGCTAGGATAAATGAGGTAGAAGAGAGAATCAGTGATATAGAAGACCAAATGATGGAAAATAAAGAAGCTGAAGAAGAGAGAGATAAACAACTACTGGATCACGAGGGAAGAATTCAAGAGGTAAGACGAAACAAAATTAGAATAATTGGGATCCCAGAAGAAGAAGAAAGAGAGAGAGGAGCAGAAGGTATATTGGAGCAAATTATAGCAGAGAACGTCCCTAATGTGGGGAAGGAAACAGGCATCAAAATCCAGGAGGCACAGAGAACCCCTCTCAAAATCGATAAAAATAGGTCAACACCCCGATATCTAATAGTAAAATTTATGAGTCTCAGAGACAAACAGAAAATCCTGAAAGCAGCTTGGGAGAAGAGATCTGTAACCTACAATGGTAGAAACATTAGATTGGCAACAGACCTATCCACAGAGACCTGGCAGGCCAGAAAGACCTGGCAAGATACATTCAAAGCACTAAATGAGAAAAATAAGCAGCCAAGAAAACTATATCCAGCTAGGCTGTCATTGAAAATAGAAGGAGAGATAAAAAGCTTCCAGGACAAACAAAAACTAAGGGAATTTGCAAACACAAAACCAACCTACAAGAAATACTGAAAGGGGTCCTCTGAGCAAAGAGACAGTCTAAAAACAACATAGACCAGAAAGGAACACAGACAATCTACAGTAACAGTCACCTTACAGGCAATACAATGGCACTAAATTCATATCTTTCAATAGTTACCCTGAATGTAAATGGGCTAAATGCCCCAATCAAAAGACACAGGCTATCAGAATGGATTAAAAAACAAGACCCATCCATATGCTGTCTGCAAGAGACTCATTTTAGACCCAAAGACACCCCCACATTGAAAGTGAGGGTGTGGAGAACCATCTACCATGCTAATGGACACCAAAAGAAAGCTGGGATGGCAATCCTTATATCAGACAAATTAGATTTTAAACCAAAGACTGTAATAAGAGATGAGGAAGGACACCATACCCTACTTAAAGGGTCTATCCAACAAGAAGATCTAGCAATTGTAAATATCTATGCCCCTAACATGGGAGCAGCCAATTATATAAGACAATTAATAACAAAAGCAAAGAAACACATCAACAACAATACAATAATAATGGGGGACTTTAACACCACCTCACTGAAATGGACAGATCATCTAAGCAAAAGATCAACAAGGAAATAAAGACTTTAAATGAAACATGGACCAAATGCATTTCACAGACATATTCAGAACATTCCTTCCCAAAGCAACGGAATACACATTCTTCTCTAGTCCTCATGGAACATTCTCCAGAATAGATCACATCCTAGGTCCACAAATCAGGTCTCAACCAGTACCAAAAGATTGGGGTCGTTCCCTGAATATTTTCAGACCACAATGCTTTGAAACTAGAACTCAATCACAAGAGGAAAGTCGGAAAGAACTCAAATACATGGAGGCTAAAGAGCATCCTACTAAAGCATGAAGGGGTCAACCAATAAATTAAAGAAGAATTAAAAAATGTCATGGAAACAAATGAAAATGAAAACACAACTGTTCAAAATCTTTGGGATGCAGCAAAGGCAGTCCTTAGAGGAAAGTCTATAGCAATACAAGTCTTTCTCAAGAAACAAGAGAGGTCTCAAATACACAATCTAACCCTACACCTAAAGGAGCCAGAGAAAGAACAACAAATAACGCCTAATTCCAGCAGGAGAAGAGAAATAATAAAGACCAGAGCAGAAATCAATGAAAGAGAAACCAAAAGAATAGTAGAATAGATCAACGAAACTAGGAGCTGGTTCTTTGAAAGAATTAATAAGATTGAAAAACCCCTGGTCAGACTTATCAAAAAGAAGGGAGAAATGACCAAATCAACAAAATCATGAATGAAAGAGGAGAAATCACAACCAACACCAAAGACATACAAACAATTATAAGAACATTATATGAGCAACTCTATGCCAGCAAATTAGACAACCTGGAAGAAATGGATGCATTCCTAGAGATGTATCAACTACCAAAACTGAACCAGGAAGAAATAGAAAACCTGAACAGACCTATAACCGCTAAGGAAATTGAAGCAGTAATCAAAAATCTCCCAACAAACAGAAGCCCAGGGCCAGATGGCTTACCAGGGGAATTCTACCAAACATTTCAAGAAGAATTAATACCTATTCTTCTGAAACTGTTCCAAAAAATAGAAATGGGAGGAAAACTTCCAAACTCGTTTTATGAGGCCACCATTACCTTGATCCCCAAACCAGACAAAGACCCCATCAAAAAGGAGAACTACAGACCAATATCCTTGATGAACATGGATGCAAAAATTCTCACCAAAATACTAGCCAAAAGGATCCAACAGTACATTAAAAGGATTATTCACCATGACCAAGTGGGATTTATCCCTCAGCTGCAAGGTTGGTTCAACATCTGCAAGTCAATCAATGTGATAAAATACTTTAACAAAAGAAAGAACAAGAATCATAGGATCCTCTCAATAGATGCAGAAAAAGCATTTGACAAAGTACAGCATCCTTTCTTGATCAAAACTCTTCAGACTATGGGGATAGAGGGTACATACCTCAATATCATAAAAGCCATCTATGAAAAACCTACAGCGAATGTCATTCTCAATGGGGAAAAACTGAGCGCTTTCCCCCTAAGGTCAGGAACACGGCATGGATGTCCACTATCACCACTGCTATTCAACATAGTATTATAAGTCCTAGCCACAGCAATCAGACAACAAAAAGAAATAAAAGGCATACAAATCAGCAAAGAAGAAATCTAACTCGAACTGTTTGCAGATGATATGATACTTTATGTGGAAAATCTAAACGACCCCCCCCCAAAAAAAAACTGCTAGAACTCATACAGGAATTCAGTCAAGTGGCAGGATATAAAATCAATGCACAGAAATCAGTGGCATTCCTATACACCAACAACAAGACAGAAGAAAGAGAAATTAAGGAGTCGATCCCATTTACAATTGCACCCAAAACCACATAAGATACCTAGGAATAAATCTAACCAAAGGGACAAATGATCTGTACTCAGAAAACTATAAAATACTCATGAAAGAAATGGAGGAAGACACAAAGAAATGGACAAACGTTCCATGCTCATGGATTGGAAGAACAAATATTGTGAAAATGTCAATGCTACCTAGAGCAATCTACTCATTCCCCATCAAAATACCATCACTTTTTTCAAAGAAATGGAACAAATAATCCTAAAATTTGTATGGAACCAGAAAAGACCCTGAATAGTCAGAGGAATGTTGAAAAAGAAAAGCAAAGCTGGCGGCATCACAATTCCGGACTTCCAGCTCTATTACAAAGCTGTCATCATCAAGACAGTACGGTACTGGCACAAAAACAGACACATAGATCAATGGAACAGAATTGAGAGCCCAGAAATGGACCCTCAACTCTATGGTCAACTAATCTTTGACAAAGCAGGAAAGAATGTCCAATGGGAAAAAGACAGTCTCTTCAACAAATGATGTTGGGAAAATTGGACAGCCACATGCAGAAGAATGCAACTGGACCATTTCCTTACACCACACACAAAAATAGACTCAAAACGGTTGAAAGACCTAAATGTGAGTCAGGAGTCCATCAACATCCTAATGGAGAACACAAGCAGCAACCTCTTCGACCTCAGCTGCAGCAACTTCTTCCTAGAAACATCGCCAAAGGCAAGGAAGCAAGGGCAAAAATGAACTACTGGGAGTTCATCAAGATAAAAAGCTTTTGCACAGCAAAAGGAACAGTCCACAAAACCAAAAGACAACTGACAGAATGGGAGAAAGTATTTGCAAATGACATATCAGATAAAGGGCTAGTATCCAAAATCTATAAAGAACTTATCAAACTCAGCACCCAAAGAACAAATAATCCAATGAAGAAATGGGCAGAAGACATGAACAGACATTTTTCCAAAGAAGACATCCAAATGGCCAACAGACACATGAAAAAGTGCTCAACATCACTCAGCATCAGGGAAATCCACACCAAAACCTCAATGAGATACCACCTCACACCAGTCAGAATGGCTAAAATTAACAAGTCAGGAAACAACAGATGTTGGCGGGGATGCGGAGAAAGGGGAACCCTCCTACACTGTTGGTGGGAATGCAAGCTGGTGTAGCCACTCTGGAAAACAGTATGGAAGTTTCTCAAAAAGTTGAAAATAGAGCTACCATATGATCCAGCAATTGCACTACTGGGTATTTACCCCAAAGATACAAATGTAGGGATCCAAAGGGGTATGTGCACCCCGATGTTTATACTTGCAATGTCCACAATAGCCAAACTGTGGAATCAGCCAAGATGTCCATTGACAGTTAAATGGATAAAGAAGAAGTGGTGTATACACACACACACACACACACACACACACACACACACACACACACAGTGGAATATTATGTGGCCATCAAAAGGATGAGATCTTGCCATTTGTAACGATGTGGATGGAACTGGAGGGTGTTATGCTGAGCAAAATAAGTCAATCAGAGAAAGAGGTGTATCATATGACCTCACTGATATGAGGAATTCTTCATCTCAGGAATCAAACTGAGGGTTGCTGGAGTGGTGGGGGTAGGAGGGATGGGAATGCTGCGTTATAGACATTGGGGAGGGTATGTGCTATGGTGAGCGCTGTGAAGTGTGCAAGACTGTTGAATCACAGATCTGTACCTCTGAAACAACGCAATATATGTTAAGAAAAAAAAGAGAAGAAAAAGATAGCAGGAGGGGAAGAATGAAGGGATGGAAATCGGAGGGGGAAATGAACCATGAGAGACGATAGACTCTGAAAAACAAACAGGGCTCTAGAGGGGAAGGTGGTGGGGGGATGGGTTAGCCTGGTGATGGGTGTTAAAGAGGGCACGTTCTGCGTGGAGCTCTGAGAGTTATGCACTAACAATGAATCATGGAACACTACATCAAAACTAATGATGTAATGTATGGTGATTAACATAACATTAAAAATAAAAATAATTAAAAAAATAAAAATATATAATACTGGGGCACCTGGATGGCTTAGTCAGTTAAGTGTCCCACTCTTGATTTCAGCTCAAGTCATGATCTCAAGCTCCTGGGATCGAACCCCATGTTGGGCTTCACACTCAGCAAGGTATCTGCTTGTCTCCCTCTCCTCTGCCCCTCCCTGCTGCTCTCTCTCACAAATAAATAAATAAGTCTTTTTAAAAATATATATAATACTTTACATGTAATGTGGATTTAGGTTTAAAATTCAGATCATTTAAAGCAGATTTTTGAGTTTCAGGACCATCCTTCTTTGTTATTGTACTAGACTGTGCCACACATTGCCAGCCACTGTCCGCTAAACATCCATCATTCTCTACAAAGCTTTTGGCAACCAAGAAAACTACTGCACATTTTTAAAATAAGTTCTAGGAAGCAATATCACCCCCTGTAAATGGCCACTGCTGGAGATGTTTGCAACTAATTTATCTGGAAATTTGTAAAGAAAGATATTTTTCTTTGAAAGAAATTGATCAAAGACTTGATTTTTGCAATGGTAAAATTAAATTTACTATTGGATATCAAATATGATTATATTTCCAGGTTCTGGTCAAACATGATGGCCAGATAGAGGATGGGATGAGCAGGGAAACTGGGTTTTGGGTCAGCTTAGTTTAGTTGCCATTTTATTCTATTTTCTCAATATAATGTATCTGAATTCCAGATTGGGGATGTTGCTGTCTTGGAAACTTTCAGGGATGGAACTATTCATTTATTCATTTGCCAAATATTATGATTCCCTGCTATGCATTCAATGCTGTAGAAGATTAAAGAATTAAAACAGTCACTTCCTGGTCTCATGGAGCTTCCTACTCAGTTGGGAGATTAAGCATACAAAAATGTGAAAAGCTCTTGTCCTTACAAAACTTCCATAGATTTCAGTATGAATCTAAACCATACGATTTGCCACATAATCAGCGTAGGTGAACAAGAATTTTGGATCTAAATTTCTAACATTAGTCAGGTTTCCCCCTCTCTGGAAACAATATATAGAAGAGTTCAGAGCTGTGTCTAGGACTTGTGGGGCCCCAGACAAAACAAATTTTGTGAGGCTCCCATCTATGTAAATAATTTGATTTAAAAATGTATTAGACAATTTGTGCAACTGTGTGAGATATAGTGACTTACTAATAAAGTTTTAGGGTGATGAATAGAAGAGGTACTTAAATATTTGTTTATTGTCCAATCAGTGCACAAGAAGATTATTTGTATCATCCAAGCACATACTTTCCTCTTCATGTCTAGGAGTCATTTCTTTGCATTCTTTATTGTCAAATATGCCATTCCTATTTTCATATCCCCCACCATGAGGAAAAGGTGAGAGAAATGAGTCTTTGAAACATGTTTTTATTGAAACAATTTAGGTCTTTTTGCCTGTGCATTTCCCACAATACCATTTGTTTAGTACTAGTTACCTCATTATAAATGATGCTGCATCACTCATCATGCCACCTGTGAATAGTGTCTTTCATTGATAACTACAAATGCAAATCCTATTTAGGACATGAAGGAAAATGTACACAGTAATTTTTTAATTCACCTCTTGGAATTTTATAGTATAAACAACAGATCTTACAACAATGTCTTCTCTTGAACCCTTGGGCAGGCATCACTGCATTTAAGAATGCAAGAGAGATTTCTTGTGATGTTGGTTGCACCTCTGCTTTCCACATATCATCACCATTGGAGAGGATAGGTAAAGGGAGCAAGGAGAGTGGCACATTTTCTCTTGGAATTTCTATCCTTTGTCTGGTGTGGTGGGCTGAATAATGGCACACAAATAGATCAAGGTCTTAATCTTTAAACCTTGTGAATGTAAATTTTGCCTTATATGCAAAAGAAATTTTGCACATCACATTAAATTATAGAACTTGAAATGAGAATATTATCCTAGATTAGCCAAGTTCGCCCTGAATGCAATCATGTGTGTTCTTTTTTTTTTTTTTTTATGTGTGTTCTTATAATAGAGAGGCAGAGGGAGATTTGACTCAGAAGAGGGAAAGGTGATGGGAACATTGAGGTAGAGATTTGGTGATGCAGCTGTAAGCCAAGGAATGCTGACAGCCACAGTAGTTAGAAAAATCAAGGAATAGATTCTCCCCTAGAGCTTCTGTAACTAGCATGACCCTACTTATACCTTGATTTCAGCCCAGGAATCTGATTTTGGACTTCTGGCCCCCCAAAACCATGAGAGAATAAATTTATATTGTTGTATACCATCAAGTGTGTGGTATTGTTACTGAAGCCTTAGCCAATACATCTAGCATGCCTTAAGACTGACCCAGGAAAGCAGGATGTTACTGCATTTGTTTGAGTTAAGATAGGTTATTGATTGAAGGAAACAACTGGCATTATGGAACAACTATCTTGAAATCCCTGAGAGAATACAGGCTCAACCACCTACACAGTATTGCCCAACACAAAGCAAAGATACTGCAGGGTTAGTATCAGTGGTAGGAGGTGCAGAGGGTAAAAAATTTCTGCCATCCTTCTCAGCTCCCTCTAGTACTGGAGACCAGAGGCATTACTACTGCCAGAATACAAAATGTCCAGAACTGATGCAAAGGTCTCCATATGCAGGTAAAGCCCAATGGTCAAAGATGAACAATTGGTAGCCTAGATCCCTGAACTCATGTTCCCATGTGAGTGAATGCAGCTCCAAATTGGTGTGTTAACACCATTCTTTCAGCCAGATCTTGCACAATACTGTGAAAGAAGTAACTCATGTGCCAGAAAGTGTAATCTACTTGGTAGACTCTCCTCCTCGAATCAGCTACTAGGCATGGCACCCAAATACAACCCATGGATATGAATCCTAGAGCTCCTTGGGACACCTGGTCAACTCCACATGTCAGATACAAGGTCAGAGGGTGCCCCAAGTGAGACAAGATGACATCAGGGCCCAGTTGGGTTCCAGTCTGGGTTTAAGGTACCTTGTGAGGATGCAGTTATAGCTCTAACTTGTCCCAGGCACTGGAAGAGGACTTAGAAATTTTCAAGGAATGTACTCCAAAGGTCCAGAGGTTGGGCCTCTGAGGCACAGGCCTTGGGTCAAAGGCTCTGCTTGTCTGGATCTAATGGAAGTACTGGGAAAGTTCACTAACATACTAAAATATTCAAGTATATTGCTATGGGGGAGGATATATTTTAAATTTCTGGTGAAATTTTCAGTGTTTCATTGAAAGTTGACAATGAATGTGATTATAGCATGATTCCTCCAAAACAGCCTAATCAATGCGGATCTTCAGTGTATGGATCAGCATTAATTACTTAGGGTTTCATCATTCTGAATAGACAGAATTTAGAGCTACTTGAAGGTTTTTATATATTGCAACAATAAATTAACGTCAACTCCTAATTATTTAATCAAGTGTTTATTGAGAGTATATCATATTTATAACACTATGCTAAACTGCTTGATTAGAACAAGGAAAATATTAAACCCAAATCTTACTCTCAAGGAACTTATAATCTTTGTAGAAAAAGCAAGAGGGGAAAAGACTGATAAAATAAGTAGAAGTCCAGGCTTGACTACAAGAAAAGTTTATTTCATACAATTAATTCCTGTGTGTGTGTGTGTGTAGATAATTTAATTTTTCAAGTCAGTCAGTTAAAAGGTGAAATTGAAAAGGAATCTCTGCAACATCTCTTGTCTATTAGCTCACATTTGCTTTGAATTAGCTGGAAACTTGGGCTAGCTTTGGAAATGAAATACAATATATATTTAATCAACAATTCTGTAAATTATCCTAAAAAATGCAGCACTTAAATCCACTTAACAATCATGCCAGGGAAATTTGATGAGCGATTTTAGCATGTGAAAACTTGCTGTTGCCAACTCTCCCTCAGTTCCAGAAAAGTACTGTCTATCTTAAAATTGCCAAACACAGGAAGTAACCACTCAGTAGAATTTTTTATTTTATACACTCAAAAAGAAATGGGCTCTGAGTATCTTCCTTTACCTGGGAGATAAGACACTGATCATTTTGCTGACTCTCTCAGTTGGAAGGGAGCCAGGGTAATAATGGCTATCTGAGGATCTTCAAAGATTTAATCTTGGAGATGAGTTCTTTGCAGGGCTCAATTCCTTTTGCTTTGCCAACTTGTCTACTTTCTGAAATGGCCGTTAGTGTAAAGGTACCTGACAGAGGTGTACACTCCCTGAAAGCCAAGTTACTGAAATACATTTCCGTTGAGCTCAGCTGAACTTGTTGGAGGAAGCTAGGTGCTGATCATGATTATGAACTGTGCAGTCCCTGCAACCCAGTCCAGACCTTATGTTGACTCAGCCCTGGCATGCACACAGCCCAGATATACACACTGTGGAGCACACGTGGGAGGGCAGGAGGTGCAGAGTGGGGGAGGAAGAGCAGGTCTGGGAGCAGAGCCCCAGTTGAGGTCATAATTTGTTCAATACACATTCATGTGCTCATCACTCGTTCACTGAAGTTTTTGAGTGCTTACTTCAGTTCTCCCTGCTGAGAAACAGCAAGGAGCAGCACAAAGCTGCTCCCCCAATGAAGCAACACAGATGATAAGCAAATAAAACAAAACAAAAACACATGTAAGGTAATGTCAAGTAGTGATAAGTGCTATGAGGGGAAATGTAGAAAAGTAATAAGTTAGGGTAAGACAAAGTTGCTATAACAAAGAAATCTAATACATACCCATTGGTTTAAAGAAGGGAGAAGTTTGCTTCTCTCTCACTTGTAGTTTAAGATAGAGTGCTCTAGGTTGGTCAACTGTACTGCATGTGGGTCTGGTTTCTCCCTGTCTTGCTTCGTATGCCCTAGGGCCATGTTGTTATCTGCATGATTGTGACTTCATGGCTTTTCAGCCTCAGACAGCAGACAGAGGAAAGAGCAAAACGAGGCAGGCCCAGGGCCTTGGGAGCTGGCCTGAAGGTAAGGGGTACTACCACATGCATTTACATTTTGGGGGAATAACTTAATGAAAGGCCACTAATGACAGGGAGAAGGGAGGTTATACAGTGCAGCTGGGCAACTCTAATTCTACAGGAAAAGTAAAGGGTAGATTTTTGCGGATAGCAGCCTCCACCATGGAGAATAAAGGATAGAGGCATGGGGACTGATTGTCAGATAGGATGATTAGGGGAATTAGTTTCCAGGGAATGGCTTTTCAAGTGAGGTCCAAATGAATTGAAGGAATGAGCCATGTAAATATCTGAGGGAAGAGTTTTCTAGACAAAGTGCAAGCGCTTGGAGACAGGGGAAAGCTCAAGAAACTTGGCTTTTTAGAGGAAGGAGATTCATGTTGTTTTCACAGTTAGTGGAGGAAAGAGTAGGTCCCTTGGGCCCAGATCATGGATGTCTTTTGGAAGTATTTCTCTGAGAATGTGGTATAATGGAAGAGTTCAAAGGATCTTGAAGTGGTGCTGGCTGAAAAGTGGAGCCTAGGTGAGGGATAAAGAGCAGCTGTGGAAACGTTAGAACACCTTTCTCTAAAATGCAATGGCCCTGTGGGCACCAGATGGGGAGGAGAGATTCATTTTAAGATCCCACTTTCCAACCCTGGCTGTCATGTGCTTTCCAAGAAAAGAGATTTTACTTCTTCAGGTTTATATTGTTCATTACCAAGAACAAGTATTGAAATGTTCTTTTAACTGCCACCATCGTTCAAGAAAAAGATTATGGAAAGTACTTTAGCCCACAGTATTTACAGCAATTCCTTACACTACTTTCCATTTTATTTATACTAATGAAAAAGCACTTAAATTCATTTGTATAGTATGCTCTTTCTGAGCGATTGAGAATAACGAATATGTGCTATAAATATATGAAAATGACTTATTTCGTTATTCTTCTAATAGTTGTTCCTAATAACAAGAATTTAAAATGCAGAGTGAAGTTTCACTTTAATGTACTACAGAAGTCACAGTTTATATAGTTTTTCCTACTAATGAATGCCTTTACTCATTATTATCTAAGCCATTTACAAATAGTGAAAAATTAAAATTTTAATGTGTTTCCTCAATGTTGGACATACCATTAAGATAGAGGGCTCTTCCCATGTCTTTCTTTAACAAGTACACAAAAATCAGACCTTCAAGAAATAAATTCTCCTGCTCCTTTGTCCTTCCATTGCATCTATCTTGGCAAAAGCCCCATCCTAAGTGAACTTAATGATCTACTTTATTTGAGTCTGTATCTAGGATGCCAAGTGCTACTGGGAAACAAAATACATATATGACCTGTATATTGGAGACACTTGCAGATCTTGCAATGCCGAGCAAGTCTGTCCCTAGCCAATTTTCTTGTATGGTCTAAACCTGCACGATGGTCTCTAACACTCTTCAGGCTCTTCAAATGTTGCAGCCTTACATATGCTCCCTCACTATCAACAAAGACCTTCCTTCCTTACCAGTGTACAGGAACAGTATTTCTTGACATCAGATTTACTCATCTACATACATCCTCCCACTCTTCTATTCTCTTGTCTCTGTTAGGGTGGGAAGAGGTGCCTCTTTTTGTCCAAGACAATTCCTTAGCCTAATCCTGGGTGCACATCCTCCCTAGCATCCTTAGGAACTTTATTCATTGACCAGTGACTCTGTTTCCAATAGTTTCAATCTCTCTTTCTCTGTTGACTTTTTCCTATAAACCTTTAAGAGTTTCTCCCAATTCTTAGGACCCATCTTCCTTACATTTTGACGTCCTTAAATTTCTTGGACTCCTAATCTGGCTTTGGTCTCCACCACTTCACTGAAACAGCTTCACTCAAAGATACCAGTGGTAGTTTGTTGTAAATCTATGGGCTCTTGTAGATAACTTTTATGATGTCTGGAGCCTTGTTCCTTATAGTGTTTTCTGGATTCTAGAATGGCAGCATCATCACCTGGGAACTTGGAAATGCAGAATCCAAAGTCTCACCCCAGGCTTACCAAGTCAGAATTTCAAGAGGCAAAATTTCAGGAAATGGCATTGTAGCAAGCTCAGGAGATTCTCACATACATTATAGCTTGGGAATGACTGGTCTGGAGAAATGAAATGTAATGGTTCTTCCAAATCCCACACATGGGGTACAACATTGTTCATTTAACCCCAGGCACCTGTCACAGGGCTAGATGGATACTCCTCTAGCCCCGATATTTTCCCTTGGGATGGGTATAATTGATGTGTAAGTGTTGTTAGCTTGACTTTGTGGTTTTTGAACTTAGAGAAAAGTTGAAAAAATAGTATAATATATTAATATTTTCCAGGAGGTACTTTTGGTAGGTGGTGCCCAGATTATGCACTCATACTCTAATTGCAAAGATCAGAAAAACATGCATTCTGGCTTCTGTCTTGGAAAGGCAGAGATCAAATATAGCAAATTCCTTAAAAAAAAAAGTGTTGAAGATTCTGGCCAGAGAGAAAAACAAGTTCATTGTAATTCTGAATGTATGTTCAGAGAAGCAGGTGTGTATTGGGTTAACATGTATGTTGGTGTGAGGTGCCTTGCCTAATAGTTTTGGCTCAACAAGTTAAAGTTAGTGATATTTAGGAAACCAACCATTATTTTGATCAGGTTATATTATATACATAAATCTAAACATAACCTTTTACTTCTTTTTCAAAGAGAGTTACCCTATGCTTTGGGACATTCTCCCTGCAATGCTTTCAAGCTACATGTTTCTTAATTTTTCAGCAGCATTTGATAATGTCCTATGTTGCTTAATACTTGTCTTCCCTGTAAGATTGTAAACTGCATGAAGGCACAAAGCAATTCTGAAAGAGGTTTAAGAAATTGAATCTATATTTCAGTGTTGGGGGAGGTCAACGAGAGGATGTGATCACCAGTTGCCCTGTGAGCTGGACCCTGGCTCTTAGAGGCTCCTCCCCTGTCCTTGGAATATGGGTTCCACTTGGCTTTCCCACTCCCAGAAGCTACTCCAAGGACACAACCTTGAGATGGTAATGTGGTGCTGAGGCCATCTGACCTGTATACATGACTAAACCTGGTTAAGCTTTCTATATAAACTTTTAAGATTTGGTGGGTAGGTGCAGAGATCTACTCATCTAGTTGCCGCTCCAGACAAACCTTGTGCGTAATCTCCCTTGTTTATTAAACCTGCCACCTCCCAACCTGGAGTGGCCACTTTTTTCTTTGGTTTCTCCCTGCCTTTTGTGCACAAGGGCTAACTTCAGATTACAACTGGGAAACTCCTAGGGAGCTTGAGAACCAACATTCATCTCCAGTACTTGGCACTGAGTAGAATCTAGTTAGTATCTGTTCAAGGATTGTATATGCTATTGTTTCTTCTCTAGGCTTATAATTTATAAATTTATTACCAGTTATACCTCCCTAAAGTTGTGTAGAGATGCCACGAACTGACTGCTAATAATCAATTTGGAAAGGAGGAGGAAAAAAGATTCTGCCAGTGGAAGATATTTTTGGAGTGTAAATAAGTACCGTGGAGAATGTTTTGTTTTGTTTGGTTTTTATCTGTTTATTAAAATGGAGCTCAAGGTAGGAGGATCCTTTCATACCATCAAATGTATGCTGACCAATTTTTAGACAAAAAGAATGAGATCCTACGGGGTTAGATGACTTGTCCAAAACCTACCCTAGCAGTACTGAGCCCAGAATCGAGTTTCTCAGGTCTGTTTATAATTATTTTTCTCCTACATAATGTTCCTCCTGTATGAGGGGGTAAAGGTTTTCTAACATTTTATCTAAATATGGAATCAGGTATGATACTTAACATCAAAAGATAACATCTTCATGGTGGAGAGAGTCTTACGTGAATGCAAAAATCTTGCAGCGTCTTAGGGATCACATTGCACAATTTCTCCCAGGCAAGATTTCAGCCGCAGCATCCATTATGCATCTGAATATACACAGCCTACTCTTGGATCTGTCACTTTCTGCTTGTGTTCCCTTTCACATTTATTCCCAGCAAGTTTCAGCCACCTCACTTGCTAAGCAACGGTAATATTTGCCCAGCTTACTTAATAAGGTAACTATGAAGATTATAATGAGACTATATATGTGAATGTTCTCAGATAAAGCTAATTAAATACAATATATAATCTCTTAGGAAAGATTTTTTTTTTTTGAGGGCTTCATTGTATAAAAAGGTGACTTCCAGAAGAATCTCTGTCTCTGGAAGTTGAAAGTTCTATCCATCATCAATTTCAATTCCATAAAAACACCACTCTAAATCTGTAATGGATCCCCATTCCCAAGTCCAGGGATGAGGTTTTTGTTCACCACTGAAGCTTTTGCTTACTCTCCACCATTTAGATTTTCTGATTTGTTTCTCTGACCTTAATGCAAAGAATCCAATGTACAGATGTTTCTCCTCTATTCTTGAGGCAGACTTGCATGGGAGTTTCAAAGAAATGGAGAACCGTATTCTCAGCTGGAGACCATTTTTAAGTGGTCTAGTCAACTCTGTGTGTTTGAATGCAGCATTGTCAGAAAATTTCTGCAACAGTGTTATAAGTCCATTTGTATGGATGAGAACATTGAAACCACGAGAGGACCCAGACTAGCTCACTGCGGGTAAGTGGGGGAGCAAGGATCAGAGACTGTGTCTGTCTGATCCCAGCCTCTGCTCTTTTCAGAGAGCCAGGCAGTTTGAAAAAGGAAAGGGAATAACACTGAGCAAGACCAAGGCTAAGAGCCAACTGGGAGAAGAAATAGAGTTCTAAGTTTTTAGAACAGTACTTAAATTCTGTAGTTAAAAAGGAAAAAGAGATGAAGAAGTAATTTCAGAGAGTTTAGGAAAAGAGGAAACAGTTTATAGATCTCTTAGCTTGAGGATTTGGAAAGTTGTTAGTAAATTTTATTGTTTTAATTTGAGAATGAATCAGGATCGCCTTGGGCCGCACAGCTGTCACTGTTAGCGAGAATAACACCAGATCAATCCAGCAGAGAACCTCAGAAACAGGATTCCTTCCCTCTCCCTCCCCCATTTCTGTAGCCCCAACACTTCAATGTCTTAGAAGGAGGGAGTTTTTAAGGGATGGGAAATTAGGGGCGGAATGACTCAGTACGCTGACCCTGTGCATTATTTGGAGTCGTAAGCACAAAGTCACTTTACCAGGCACATGACTCACTGTTAGTCTGACTCCTTTCATGGCAACTGGAACAGATATTATTATTTAGGGTCATTGTGACCTGATCTAGACAAATGGAGAAAATATAAACAGTCAAATGGGCTGCTGTCCATTTTCTTCGTTATCTTCCTCTTATTAATTCCTCTTATTGGTAAATAATGCTTTACCACATTATGACATGCTTTCATGTTAGAGTTTCCAGATAGCGCATGAATAAGTGCCAGGTACAGGGATGGCACAGAGGTGGGAACATTTGAGCTAGTTTCCAGAAGTAGAAGGAAGAATGGGATTACATCACATCCAAAAGCTTCTGCACAGCAAAAGAAACAATCAACAAAATGAAAAGGCAATATACGGAATGTGAGAAAAGATTTGCAAACCATATATCTGAGGAGTTAATATTTTTTAAATTTATTTTTATTATTATAAATTTTATTTTATTTTTAATTTAATTTAATTTTAGAGAGAGCACACAAGTAGAGGGGCAAAGGGAGAGGGAGAGAGAGAATCTTAAGCTGAGCATGGAGCCCCATGTGGGGCTCAATCTCATGACTCTGAGATCATGACATGAGCTGAAATCAAGAGTCAGACGCTTAACCAACTGAGCCACCCAGGTGCTCTAGGAGTTAGTATTTAAAATGTATAAGGAACTCATACAATTCAATAACAAAATACCAAGTATTCCATTTAAAAATGGGCTGAGGACCTGAATAGATATTTTTCCAAAGAAGACTTACAAATGGCCAACAGGTACATGAAAATGTGTTCAGCATCACTAATCATCTGGCAAATGCAAATCATAACCACAGTGAGATATCACCTCACACTTGTTAGAATGGCTATTATCCAAAAGGTAAGAGGTAACAATGTCGGTGTGGACGTGGAGGAAAGGAAAACCTGGTGTACTGTTAGTGGGAATGTAAATTAGTGCAGCCACTACAGAAAAATGTTTGCAGGTTTCTCAAAAACTTGAAAAGAGAGCTGCCGTATGATCCAGCCAGCTTCTGGCTATATGTCCAAAGGAAATGAAATCAATACTTTGAAGAGATATCTGCCATCCCATGTTCATTGCATCATTACTCAGTTATATATATTATTATAGTTATGATATAATTATAATATATATCCCATATATAAATTACATATGCATATAAGATTATATATAATATCTAATGGAATGTTATTATATATGTTGTATGTTCCATTGTATGTATTATGTATTCATATATTCAACCATGAAGAAAAAGAAAACTTTGCCATTAGTGACAACGTGGATGAAACTGGAGGTTATTATACTAAGTGAAATAAGCCAGAAAAAGAAAGACAAACCCTGTAAGATTTCACCCATGTAAAGAATCTAAAAAAAAAAAAAAAAAAAAAGTCTAGTTCATAGAGATAGTAGAATGGTGGTGGTTGACAGGGTTTGGAGGATGGCAGAAATGCAGAGATGTTGGTCAGATGGTACAAACTTTCAGTTACAAGATGAATAAGCTCTAGGGATCTAATGTACAGCATGAGGACTGTAGTTAACAGTACTGTATTGTGTATTTGAAATTTGCTAGGACAATAGCAAATTAACCAGTCTCACCACACACACACATACACACACACACACACAATGATAACTATGTGAGGTGACATATGTGTTAATTAATTTAATTGTGGCATTTCACAATGCATACATATATCAAATCATTATTTTTAATTCTTTTTAAAAAAAGATTTTATTTATTTGTTTTAGAAAGAGAGAGGGGCAGAGAGAGAGAGAGAGAGTGCATGCGCTCGAGCGGGGGAAGGGCCAAAGGGAGAGAATCCCAAGCAGACTCTGTGATGAATGCACAGCCCAATGCAGGGCTCGATCTCACAACCCTGAGATCATGAACCTGAGCAGAAATCAAGAGTCTGACACCCAGCCGACTGAGCCACCCAGGGGCCCCAATTTTGAATTCTTTAAATATGTACAGTTTTATTTCTTATACTTCAATAAAGCTAGAAAAATAAATAAATAAGTGAAAAAGTAAATAAGTAATTTAAAAAATAATAAAAGGAAAAATCACAGAATGGAAGAAAATATTTGCAGAAGATGTATCTGATAAAGGATTGTTTCCAAAATATATAAACAAATCTCAAAACTCAACAAGTAAACAAACAACCTGACTTAAAAATGGGCCAAAGAACTTAACAGATACCACACCAAAGAAGATACACCAATGGTAAATAAGCATATGAAAAGATATTCACCACCATATGTCATTAGGAAATTAGACATTGAAACAACAGTGAACCATTATTGCATACCCATTAGAATGGCCAGAATTCATAACACCAACAACATCAAATACTGGGGATAATGGACAAGAACTCTTATTCATTGCCAGTGGGAATGCAAAATGGTACAGTCTGTCTCCTGAACATCTACTGGGATCACAGAGACAATGAGTAGTTAGAGAGGCTTGCTGGAATTTGAACGTCTGCACACTGACTGTTAGCTACAGGCTGTTCACAAGATATTATTAAGAGTGAAGGAGCTTGTTTTTCCTAATGTTAAATGCAGACATATCAGAAATTTGGGTTAACCTTTAAGGTTCTGATTCACTCTTAACAAGTGCTGAGAATTTCTAGAATACTTATAATCAAATATAAGGATAAAAATATTGACCAAACCAAAGGGAAGTTTTAAAATCTACCTCTGATAATTTGTATTAGCCATATCTTTGCAATGCTTCCCCCCATTATTATATATGTAGAAAATATTCTAGCTATCCTAGTGGGTATGAAATGGTATCTTGTTGTGGTTTTGATTTGCATTCCCCCGAAGACAAATGACATTGAACTTCTTTTCATGGCGTTTATTAGCCATTTGTGTATCTCTCTTGGAGAAACTACTATTCAACTTACTTGCCAATTTTTGTTGAATTGTCTTTTTATTACTGAGTTGCAAGAGTTCTTTATATATTTTGTATGTAAGATCTTTATAACAGATTTGATTTGCAAATATTTTTCCTTATATTTTCACTTTCTTGATGGTGTCCTGTGACACACAAAAGTTTTAAATTTTGATAGAGTCCTATTTATCTATGTTTGTTGTTGTTGCTTAAGTTTTGGTGTCATTTCTAAGACTCCAAAGTCATGGAGATTTACTCCTGTGTTTCCTTCTAAGAGTTTCAGTTTTAGCTCTTTCACTTAGGTCTTTATCCATATTTTGAATAAATTTTTGCATATCGCATGAGGAAAGAACCCAACTTCATTGTTTTATATGTGTCTATCCAGTTATCTCAGCACAATTTGTAAAAAAGACTGTTTTTTTCTCATTGGATGGACTTAGAACCCTTGTCTAAAATTAGGCTATCAGAGATGTCAGTGTTTATTTCTGGAATCTTAATTCTATTTCATAGCTAAATCTATCCTTGTGCCAGTACCCCACAGTCTTGAAATGTGAGTTCTGCTGTATCTTTGTTTTTTAAGGGTGTTTTAGCTCTTCCAGATCCCTTCCAATTCCATATGTAGATAGATCCTAATGGTTGTTTTCTTAATTTTATTTTCAGATTGTACATTGCAAGTGAAAGAAATAGAATTGATTTTGTAAATTGATCTTATATTATGCAACCTTGCTGAACTCCTTTTTAGTTCTTATAGATTTTTAGTGTATTACTTAGGATTTTCTATGTATAATATTATAACATCTGTAAATAGAAATAGTTTTACTTCTTTTCAATCTGGATGACTTTTATTTCTGTCTCTTGTCTAATTGCTTTGGTTACAATCTCAGTGCAATGTTGAACTGAAGTAGTAAGAACAGACATCCCTGTCTTATTCTTAATATTAGGGGGGAAATCTTCCAGTCTTTCATCATTAATTATGATGTTAGCTGTGGATTTTTCTTTTTTTTAGTTTTATTTATTTATTTGAGAGAGAGAATGAGAAATAGAGAGAGAGCATGAGAGGGGGAGGGTCAGAGGGAGAAGCAGACTCCCTGCTGAGCAGGGAGCCCGATGCAGGACTCGATCCCGGGACTCCAGGATCATGACCTGAGCCGAAGGCAGTCGCTTAACCAACTGAGCCACCCAGGCGCCCAGCTGTGGATTTTTCATAGGTGTCCTTTATCTAGTTGAGGAAATTCACTTTTATTCTTAGTTTGTTGTTTCTATCATGAAAGTATATTGGATTTTAACACATGAATTTTCTGCATATATTGAGATGATCATGTGATTTTTGTTCTTCATCCTACTGATAGGATGTATTGAACTAATTTATTTTTGGATTTTTATTTTTTTATTTTTTATTTATTTTTATTTTTATTTTTTTTAGTACAAAGTTAGGGCTCTTTATTCAGACAGGAAAGCGCAGCAAAGTGGGAGGGCTATGCTGTCTCCACAGCAACAGAACATCTCATAAATGTAAAGTCCTTGGCTTGTATCAGGCAGACTCTTCCTGGCTCAGGAGAAACATGTTTTAACTTGATGAGAACAAAACCAGGCAGCCTGGCTAGAGTGCAGAACGGGGGGCGCTGGCTGTCTGGTCAGTTCTGGAAGTGCTTAGTGAGCGTGTCCAGCAGCTCCTGCTTCTTCAACCCACCCCTCAGCCCATACCCTGCAGGCTTCCTTCAGCATGGGCACAGTGAGCTTACCCAGAGTGCCCTTGCTCACATGCGCCTTCAGATCCTCTTCAGATAACTCCATCTTGGGCCTTTTGCTTCCAGAACCTTCATCATGTGTCAGATCCACCGCTTTCTCGGGCTCCATGAAATCCAAAGCCAGCGCCTCCAGGTTCCTGAAGTGTTGCTGCAGCACTGGGTTCTCGAAGCTGTCACTTCTGTAGTTGAAACGGAGCTTCTGAACGACAACCTTCTTCTTGTCTATCTGCTCTGGGTTCGCCACGACTTTTTCGGTAAAGGGCACCTTCTGTTTATCATCAGCTTAGGGTAAGAAGACAAGCTGAAAGCCTGGGGGAGTCACCTGAATTTTCTGCTCATCTAGCTCCTCTTCCTGTGGCAACAAGGCCACAAAATAAGGAGGGATGTTCCAACAGGGGGTGTATCTGCACACTGCCATGACCTCCTTCTCCAGACACTTGGTGAGGAGAGCACTGAACAGGGTTGAGCTCCCATTCACCGGGGACTCTTCGGGGTACACGAACAGGGAGGGCCTCAGGTAATGGTGCTTCTTCAGCAATATCAAGGGCTTGAAACCGATGAGAATCACACCTGGTTCATCAAAGCATTTCAGCTCTTTCTCTAGCACAATCTGATGACTCCCATAGTTCTGAGACCTCTTGGTGTCGCTAGGCAGAAGCAAACTGCCCGTATTTACATTAAATGTCTGGGTCTTGGATTTCACTGGTTCATTGATTTCCCAATAAAGCCTCACAGGAGGAGGTTTGACGGCCTTCTGGACCATGTTATACATGCCGACAGTGAGTGCTATATCTTTGCTAAGCTTAAGCTTCAACCTGCAGAGCACGCACTTCTTGGTCTCCTTGGCACGAACCTTCCTCAACAGGTCTTCCAATTTGCTGGATTCCTCAAAGTGAACCCCTAGGTCCTCATCCTTGGCTGTGCTGATGATATCTTGGTAAAACAAGGATATGTCAAAGCCCCCACATTTCCTCAGGTGCATGAAGTCCAGGAAGATACCTCTGTCACGGAGAGCCCCAGCTTTGGTCCTGGCCCGGCTGGCTTTAGCACTGTCATTGCCATAGGGGTCATCTTCATTGGTGAACAGCATGATCCTCTTATGGCTCATCTTGACCTGGACATCGCTAAAGAGGTTGGCACAGACCCATAGCACTTCATGTAGTGGGTAGTCAGATCCATGGCCAATTAGGTCTTGGAAATGTTTTTTCCCCTGCTCCCCTTTAAACTGGTCAAGCTCAAGCACTCGTTTAGCACCTGGATTATCCAACTCTTGTAAGATGTAAATATTTTTAAAATTCACTGAATTTTTATCCTTCTCAGTACCATAGAACACCACTGCCAAGAGATCTTGATCGCTGCTTATGATCTTATTGGTATATATATTCTGGATACACTGGATGCTCATGTCAAAAGGAGTCAGTTCAACTTCACCCTGAGATTCAAACGTGGCCCTAGAACCATCAACCAAAAAAATTAAACTATCTCTTCCCAAGTGTGTATATTCTCCACCTGCTTCAAGGCCCTCTTCTTGTTCTTCTTCATCGCCCTCGTTTTTGTAATAAGACTCCCAACCTGACATATTGTTTACTTAGGCACAAGGGAGATCAATTTGGACCTATTTTTGGATTTTTAAACAAAATTTTCATTCATTCCTAAATCCCACTTAGTCACGATGTATAATTCATTTTTATATTGCTAGATTTGGTTTGCTAGCATTTTGCTGAAGATTTTCACATCCATATTCATAAGAGATATTAATCTGTAATTTTCTTTCTTGTGATGTCTTTGGTTTTGGTGTCAGGGTAATAATGACCTCATAAAATGAGATGAGAAATGTTCCCTCTTCTTTCATTTTTGGAAGAGTTTGCAAAGTATTGGTATTAATTGTCTAAGTGTTGGATATAACTTAGTGGTGAAGTCATCTGTGTCTGGCTTTTCTTTGTGGGTAGTTATTTAATTGCTAATTCAATCTCTGCTTGTTATAGGCCTATTCAGATCGGTTCTTTCTTGAGTTGGTTTTGGTACTTGTGTCTTTCTAGCAGGACTGCACTCTTAAGTGTCACAAACCAGCTTTTCTGATGTCATTTGGGACAGTTTTTCAAATTTATACAGGGAAAGCTTGTGTTCAGATGTTACAGGAGGTATAGCAGAGTGATTGTTTCTGGCTGGTATCCACTCTAATTGTAATATATGTTGTTAAATATTTTGAGTATTATCTCTTTCTCTGTCATGTTTCTCATTATCCTCTTGCAACATATTGGAAAATGGGATTGAGGACTCTTTAGAAGTGATGATGCACCAATGATGAGATGCATTAGCTGGAAAAAATTAATAACAACCAGAGTACAATGGCCTCAGAAGTCCCTGACCACATGGAAGGCACAATACCCTGACTGATATTTTTTCCTCCTGGACTTCATTCATGATTACTAACTACTCTTCATAAAGGTGATAAACCCATTCTTTTAGTAAATATAATGCTGTATCAGTATGAGGTGCTAACTAAAGAAGAAACAGACTCTGAAACCTTCTCTTATATAATGATTAGTGAATCTAATATATATTGCTAATTCATCACAGTTCATTGCCCATCCCCCAGCTTTCAATTTGCTGGCCCAACTGATTAAAGGAGGCCATCACCACAAATACAGCTTTAATTCTTTATTAATTTTAATCATAAACACAACCTTTCTATCAAAACCATAATGCATTATGAATGTGTTCACAGAAAGGGGATAATATGGTAGTGATGCCATTTCTTGGACTTTTTTTTTTTTCTTTTTTGATGGTTTAGCATCAACTTGTTCAAACAAAAAAGAGTGGAGACTGATTAAATATCAGGGTTGGACTATAATGAAAGGAAAGTCCATAGCAAATATGTAGTGATTGTTTTAAATCAAATGTGTGGGAGGGTGGATTTCAGGTGATAGCTCAGCAGTTACTCTAATCCCGACTGAGGCTGCCATGTGGCTTTTCATTTGGCTTACAAAATGGAGCTGGATTTCAACAAGTCCCTGCTGGCTGGCCCATGAGCCAAGCACCACATGCCTTCTTCTTTGGCATCTGACAATATTGTTATTAATATTACAAGCTGAGAGAAAGAAGCTACTGATGGTAACCTCTGCTTCGAAAAATTTTCTTAACTCATTAAGGTCCTGAAATCTCCCAGGCTTCTCCAAGTGATGCAATTTGAAATGGGATGAGAAAAAATTTCCCTGAGTACTAAGGGGTGTCAGGATTCTAATTCACAACATTAGCAAGGTCAAGGGCAAGGTGTTTTATTTTGGGAGTTTTCACCTCCAGCTCCCCTATTACAGCAAGTGAGAAACCTTGAATGTTATCTCATTATGCCTAGACACAACCAGCATGTATTTGTACTTGATTTTGTGCTTTAAACCTAGGCAGGTCTACCTCGCACTAACTGGCAGACATGCAAGGAAAGGGAAATGCCAGGCAAATGCACCTTTTGTGGCTGATGCCCAGGACTTTTTGCTTGGGCTTTGCCTTGCTTTTTGCCTTTCATGTATACTATCCCATATCTCTAGGTTTTCCTTATTTCCTGATCTACATGTTTGAGGGAGCTCACACAAAAAGCACATGGTTGAGTCACTTAAAATATTAGAAGGAACCTGCATAACTAAATATTATCTCTGAAAATTTGGCTAAAAGTCCCGAGTGAATAAATAAACCACCAACATTTGAACACTGCAGATTGAAAACTCTTATGATCAGTTGAGTTTATGATAAACTGGGGTGGAGGTGGAGAAGAATGAAAATGGCATGTATTTTGTTTTGCCCATTTTCATGTAATTATGCTGGATACTTTATAAGCATTATCTTATCAAAATGTTGGGATTGTCCTTTATAGTTTCTAATCAGGTCACTAAGGTGGAAGGACCTCTGCACCAAGAATCAGGTTTCAAGATCTTTCTCTACTTCTTATGCTGCTTTGTTGATATTTTCCTTTCTTAGCCTCAATGTTCCCATTTAAAAAATAAGAGTAATGATGTAATACTGTCCAAGATCCTTCAGTTTCTTTAATTCCATGAGTCCCTAATAAGATGCATTTCTTGGTGTGATTTTATAGAACTAGTCTTTAAATGTTTTGTAATTGTGGATTCCTTTGAGAATCTGATAAAAGTTACTGTAGTAGACATTCTTTGATTTGCCTGCCCATTATCCTTTCATTTGGGAATCTTCTCCTTAATTCCATATGGTCCTAGTGGGAGAAAAGGAAGCATATGGCCCATTCTAAGCTCATCATAATATTACAATTCTCTGGAGCCAGTAATTGGTTCAAGAGATAGACATGAGTCACATGAAGGACCAATCATAGTCTTTCCAAATAATTTGATGAATTGAACTTTGAGAATTGCATCTTTATTTTTCTGTAGGCTGTAGATCCAGTGTTGCTTCATCTTCCCAATGTGTGGAGAAGACAGAAGACATGACTCTAACAAGAAACAATGAGATAATCACATAAAGAGATACAAAAAGGAAATGGGTTCAGAGAGAGATAGGGAAAGAGAGAGAGAGGGCCAATGAGCTGATACTATTAAAATAATAAATCCAACCACCTTTATCCCTCAAATGCCCAGTTACACAAGTCTATAAATTGTTTCCAACACCTTCCTCCTCCAGTTTCTTTTTTTGGGGGGAGGGGGGAGTTGTACACTTAAGCTAGCTTGAGTTGGTTTCTCCCACTTTCTTTTGAACCCATTCTTTAGATCCATAGCTATGGACACATTCTTCAGAAAATGAACAATGCAAAAATGTCACCCATACAATGTATTTCAAGGGGAGGTAGGGACAGATATTTTCCTTCATTTTAAGAGCCTCTGTCTTAGAATACAATAGCAATAAAACCTTACATTTGTTTAGTTCGTTATTAGTTACAAAGCAGTTTTCTGTAAAATCTTATTCAGCTCTTATGAGAATGCAGAAGGTTTTGTATCATTATTCCCATTTTGCAGATAAGGAATGGAGACTCAGAGACATTGAAGGACTTTCCCACTAACTAGGAAATAGTGACAAAGTTCAAGATGCCTTTTTGCCAGTTTCGCTTTTCAGAGAGAACCTAGGAAATAATGTGGACAGAAAATTCCTTTCTAAACTCTCCCATTTATAGGATAGCAGGAGTAAAATTCAAGGTCATAATAAAAATTTACAATAATTTCTCATATTATCCCAGCCAACTTCCCATTTCTAATTGATTTTTCTCATGTTGCTTCTCCAGCTTGTGGGCACTGCTCAAACCAAATGTTTAAAAAACTTTCCCCTTGAAGATTTAATGACTCCAAATCTGTATTTGATTACTTGGTTCCATTGGGGTTTGTGCTTGTGCAACAGCCAAGACAGAAGAGCAAAAAGAAATCTTGTTGGTCATGCATTATGTATCTGCTGTCACTGGATTTGGGCTGAAACCGAGACTGTGACGTCTTCACCGGGCTTAGCATTTACTTTGAGCTGTTTGCTTTGTTTGAACATACTCTCTTCAGACTGTGAAGGGTTTAACCCATGAGTCAGCCGCGCACAACTACTCACACTATAAATTCCAAAAAAAGTCAAGGAGATTTAGTTTCTGGGTTTGATCTTTAAATGACCAATAGATTTCATCTTTTTGTAAGGCAGTTAAAATCCTTCCCTTCCCTTTTCCCTATTGACCTCATCACACATCAGCTCTTCAACTGGGATGGCCAATGCCAAGGTGTTAATAAATGCTTTGGTAACCTAACTATGGGAAAAGAATTTAAGTGAAGTGGGATGAGTATCTAGGTCTGGATCTATCATTAATTAGTCATGTGATCCTCAATAAGCCATTTTACTTCTTCATTCCCAGTTTCCCCAGTGGAGAGATGAGATATTGGTACCAGTGATTCAAGAGGCTCATCTTGTCTCTGAAACTTTATAAAATAGAAACAACCAGCCATTTCATTTTGTATACAATGTAATTTGTGTTCTATAACACGTTTTGGTCTTTGGTTCTTATTTAAATTATTGACTTTTTTCTTACAGATGTATTTATTTATTTGAGAGACAGAGAAAGAGAGAGAACATGAGTGGGGGCAGGGGCAGAGGGAGAGGGAGAGAGAATCTCAAGCAAAATCCCTGAGTGGACCCTGGAGCCCGACATGGTACTCAATCTCATGACCTTGAGATCCCAACCTGAACTGAAACCAAGAGTCAGCCGCTTAAGGGATTGCACCACCCAGGCATCCCAATTTATTGACTTTTAATTAAGTGTTCTAAACAGAGCCCTAGACATAAAGAAATATTTTTTTTCAGGTTAGGTGAAAATGTAATACTTTTGGATGATGCAAATTCAAATTCTGGTTTAAACTGTTTGCTTTTAAGAATATGGTTCAAATTAGATATGAGACTATAGATGTGAATACATTTATCTTTTGACTTTCTAGAGAAATCAAGGAATCTCTGAATAAGATTTGGTGAAGTTATTGTAGATTTCAGTTAACAGTTTTATTTGAGATCACTAATTCTGTATCTTTAACTGAGATATTAGTGGATGGTATATTTAGGATAATTTCCAGTTTAACTTAAAAAGCTCCCATTTATTTTCTAGAAAAAGGTGAGATACACAGTAAATGTAATTGAAGCAGGATAATTAATTTGGAAATCCAGAAACCCTGTGTTTTTTTATATATGTACTCTCATACTACAACTACATATATAAATGGCTCGTGGTATCTATCATTTTCTAGAGCAAAACTGATTTCCCCAAATCATCTAAAAATGTTCTTAGACATAAAAACAATCATCAATTTGTTGAATTCCCATCATATCACTCTGCTGTTAAAAGAAAAAACACCTTTAATAAGTCTCTACTGTTTATTAACTAAAGTGCAAATATGTCAGCTTGACATCCATGATCCTTCATAATCTGACCACACCCAGTGTTTAAGTCATATTTTACCTAATGTGATTCTGGTAATTTCCCTTCAGATACTACTATGTCATTTATTCAAAACACCTTGCGTTTTCCCACTGACATGCTCTTTGCTCGTTCTCTGTTTATCAAAAATCTATCAATTCTTAAAGTGTGAGCCAAATGCTACTTTCTTTGTGAATCTATCTCTTCTAATGAGAATTAATTTCTCCTTCCCTCTCCTTATCTGTGTTCTCACAATATTTTGTTGGTACCTCTTTTGTGGCATTTAACACACTTATCTTATAGAATAGCTAATGTCAGAGGGCTGATAAATAGAATTGTCATTCATTAAAGGAAAGCCAATATGTGAAAAATCAGAACTTATAAAACACATTCACTAGGAAATTATTATTTTCATAGCAAAAGATTCTTAGGCTGACAAGATAATTTGCTGTGAAATTCCTTGAAATTTCAAATACTTTTAATGCACTGAATATTATTTGATTTATCACAGTTAAATTTAACTGAACTCTGTAGGGCACATACGTATTGCATAAATTGAGATAGTAAAAAATAAATGAAATTCATTTTGGTTCATAAAAATCTAAAACTTGGAATCAAAGTGGTAGTATAACTACTGGACCATTCATTTTAAATGCGTACAAGAATTTTGTAGACTCTGTGACTCTCCAGGGAGTTCAGATTCTCTACATCCAGGAGGAAAGCTCAGGCCTTACCTACTGCTTGACTTCTTTCAGACTCTTTGAACAGGACCATATGAGGTTTTAATCATTTTATGAAACCACCAATAGCCTTGCTCAGGAAATATCAACAACCATGCTGGGCAGAGGGAGTTGGTTGTTTTGTGCTGAAAGGGAATAGGAAGAAAGAAAGACCTCTATCTGCTGGAAAAACACCATGGGTTATTTGGACACTGAGCTGAGCTTTTTTTTTTCCCACTCAGATTCATTCTTCCTTCTTTTCTTACTTCAAGTCCCAGAAAACTATAAACCCTAGACTCTCTTGCCCTCTTGCTTCATGGTGGGCTTGGCCAGTAGGCAGGACAGGTAGAAGATTGAAGGGTCGGTGGAAGGGAAAATCCAGGACATCCTGTCTCTTCTCTCTTTATTTCATATGATGTATCTGGCCAGGATTGTGTCTCTCCTATACCTCCCCTCCTCCAGGAGCTTTCTCTACAATCTTAGCTTCTGCCAGGAAGACATACCACAGTGGTAGCTTGGTCTAGGCACTCTGGGACCTGGACTCCGGTAACACTATACCTTATATATGAGCCTTCATTCCTAGGGGTAGCATTGATTTTCTGTTTTTGCTCATCTCTGGATTTCCTCACTTTTCTTTTTGGTTTCTTAATTCTTTCACCACGTGTGTAAAAAATTTTTTGCATTAAAATACTTTTGTTTGAGGGGGCGGAGCAAGATGGTGGAGGAGTAGGAGACCTGGATTTCGTCTGGTCTCAGGAATTCAGCTGAATAGGGATCAAACCATTCTGAACTCATAAGAACACAACAGGAAATCAAAGAAAAGAATAGCAACAACTCTCTGAACAGAAAAGGGACCACTTTCTGGAAGGTAGGATGTGCGAAGAAGTGAATCCGAGGAGATATTCAGGAGGATAGACAGCGGGGGAGGGGGCCTCCGTTGGCTGCTTCTAGCAAGTGATAGAGCCCTGGAGCACAAAATCGGAACTTCTGGAAGTCGGCTCCGCTGAGGGATGTCACTCCAGTGGCTAAGCAGGGCATGGAACCCTCATGGGACAGTGTGGTCTCAGGACCCTCGGGGTCACAGAAAGACCGGGGTGCCTGAGTGTGGCAGAGCTCCCAGGTATCAGAGCGGGGAAGTCAGCTGCAGAGATGGAACCGAGGAATGGGCTCTCAAGCTCAGGGTTGCCATAAACCATGATCCCCGGCACAGTCGGGCCACGCTCCTCCAGCAGGGACCCAACAAGCGGCAGATCTGGGGAGACTCCCCTTCCTCCCCCAGGAGGAGTGGTGTGGGAGTGCACCACAGGGATCTGCTGGGTTTGGAGACTACACGGGGTCGGGTGCCAGACATAGAAACACTCTGTCACAGGCCGGGTGAGCATGGAGTGCAGCTGGAGACTGGGGAGACAGAGTGACTTACTGCTTTTCTCTGGGGGCACACTGAGGAGTGAGGCCCCAAGTTCTCAGCTCCTCTGGGGCAGAGATTGGGAGGCCGCCATCTTCACTCTCATCCTCCAGAGCTGTACCGAAAGCTTGCAGGGAACAAGAGCTCCTGAGAGCAAACCCAAGCAGATTACTTAGCCCTGACCTGGGAAGGGCAGGGCAATTCTGCCTCTGGCAAAGACATTTGGGAACCACGGCAACAGGCCCCTCCCACAGAAGATCAGCAAGAACAACCAGCCAAGACCCAGTTTACCAATCAATGAGAATGGCAGAACTCCAGATCTAGGGGAATACTGCGCATAGAATCCATGGCTTTTTTCCCGTGATTCTTTAGTCTTTCAAAGTTAATTTTTTTTAACTGTCTTTTTTTTTTAATTTTTCTTTTACCCCTTTTCAACCAACATCTTATCAATCCCTTTATAAAAAAAAAAAAAAAACATTTTTAGAGGAGGCAGAGCAAGATGGCGGAGGAGTAGGAGACCTGGATTTCGTCTGGTCTCAGGAATTCAGCTGAATAGGGATCAAACCATTCTGAAAACCTACGAACTCAACAGGAGATCGAAGAGAAGAATAGCAACAACTCTGAACAGAAAAGCGACCACTTTCTGGAAGGTAGGACGTGCGGAGAAGTGAATCCGAGGCGATATTCGGGAGGATAGACGGCGGGGGAGGGGGTCTCTGTTGGCCGCTTCTGGCAAGTGATAGAGCTGCAGAGCACAAAATCAGAACTTTTAGAAGTCGGCTCCGCTGAGGGACGTCGCTCCAATGGCTAAGTGGGGGGTGGAACCCTCGTGGGACAGTGTGGTCTCAGGACCCTCGGGGTCACAGAAAGACCGGGGGTGCCTGAGTGCGGCAGAGCTCCCAGGGATCGGAGCGGGGAACCCGGCTGCAGAGACGGAGCTGAGGCGCGGGCTCTCAGCTCGGGGTTGCCATAAACTGTGATCCGCGGCCCAGTCGGGCCACTGTTCCTCCAGCAGGGACCCAACAAGCGGCAGAGCCGGGGAGACTCCCCTTCCTCCCACAGGAGGAGCGGTGCGGGAGCGCACCGCAGGAATCTGCTGGGTTTGGAGACTCCACACGGGGTCGGGTGCCAGAGATAGAAACGCTCGGTCACAGGCCGGGTGAGCACGGAGTGCGGCCAGAGACCGGGGACACGGGAGCGACTGCTTTTCTCTGGGGGTGCACTGAGGAGCGGGGTCCTGAGTTCTCAGCTCCTCTGGGGGGAGATTGGGAGGCCACCATTTTCACTCTGGTCCTCCAAAGCTGTACCAAAAGCTTGCAGGGAACAAAAGCTCCCAAGAGCAAACCCGAGCAGCTTGCTTAGACCGGACGGCAAGGGTGGGGCAATTCCGCCTCCAGCAAAGACATTTGGGAACCACGGCAACAGGCCCCTCCCCCAGAAGATCAGCATGAACAGCCAGCAAGCCAAGACCAAGTTTACCGATCAAGGAGAACGGGATAACTCCAGCGCTAGGGGAATACTGCACATAGAATTCATGGCTTTTTTACCATGATTCATTAGTTTTTCAAAGTTAATTTTTAAACTGGTTTTTTTTTGGATTTTTCTTTTTCCCTTTTTCAACCAACATCTTATCAATCCCTTTTTTAAAATAACATTTTTTATTTTTCATTTTTTGAGTCATATTTTATCCCTTCATAGTAGTTACCCTTATTTTTGGCATATATATATATAAGTTGATATCTCTTTAAAATTTTGAGATACAGTTTCTTCTAACAGATCAAAATACACCCTAAATCACTAGTGTATGGCTTTGTTCTAGTCTCCGGCCTGACCACATTCTCCCTTTTTCTTTTTTCTTTTCTTTTCTTTTTTTAAATCTTCTTCTTTCTTTTTTCAAACAACTTATTATCTTATCAATTCCTTTTATAAAATCTTTTATAATTTTCATCTTTACAGTCATCTTCCATCCCTTCATTGTATCAACCCTTATTTTGTACATATGTAAGTCTTTCTTCCTTTAAAATTTTAGGAGGCACTTTCTTCTAACAGACCAAAATATGCCCTAAATCTAGTGTGTGGCACCGATCTATGCACTAGCCTGTTCATATTTGATCATATTCTGTTTTTTTTGTTTTGTTCTGCTTTTGTTTGTTTTTATCTTTTTCTTTCTTTTTTTTTTCCTCTCTCTTTTTTCTTCCTTTCCCTTTCTTTCCCCCTGGTTTCAGGTCTTTTCTGATTTGTATAGAGTATATTTGCTGGGGACGTTGTTAACCTGTTAGTATTTTGTTCTCTCATTCATCCATTCTCCTCTGGACAAAATGACAAGATGAAAAAAATCACCTCAGCAAAAAAAAACAAGAGGTAGTACCGTCTGCTAGGGACCTACTCAATACGGACATTAGTACGATGTCGGACGTAGAGTTCAGAAACATGACTTTAAAGATTCTAGCTGGGCTTGAAAAAAGCATGGAAGTTATTAGAGAAACCCTTTCTGGAGAAATAAAAGCACTAAAATCTAACCAAGTTGAAATCAAAAAGGCTATTAATGAGGTGCAATAAAAAATGGGGGCACTAACTGCTAGGATAAATGAGGCAGAAGAGAGAATCAGTGATATAGAAGACCAAATGATGGAAAATAAAGAGGCTGAGAAAAAGAGATAAACAACTACAGGATCACGAGGGCAGAATTCGAGAGATAAGCGATATGATAAGACGAAACAACATTAGAATAATTGGGATCCCAGAAGAAGAACAAAGAGAGAGAGGGGCAGAAGGTATATTGGAGCAAATTATAGCAGAGAACTTCCCTAATGTGGAGAAGGAAACAGGCATCAAAATCCCACAGGCACAGAGAACCCCTCTCAAAATCAATAAAAATAGGTCAACACCCCGACATCTAATAGTAAACCTTACGAGTCTCAGAGACAAACAAAAAATCCTGAAAGCAGCTCGGGAGAAGAGATATGTAACCTAAAATGGTAGAAACATTAGATTGGCAACAGACCTATCCACAGAGACCTGGCAGGCCAGAAAGGACTGGCATGAGATCTTCAGAGCACTAAATGAGAAAAATATGCAGCCAAGAACACTATATCCAGCTAGGCTGTCATTGAAAATAGAATGAGAGATAAAAAGCTTCCAGGACAAACAAAAACTAAAGGAATTTGCAAACACGAAACCAGCCCTACAAGAAATATTGAAAGAGGTCCTCTAAGCAAAGAGAGAGCCTAAAAGCAGCATAGATCAGAAAGGAACACAAACAATATAGAGTAACAGTCACCTTACAGGCAATACAATGGCACTAAATTCATATCTTTCAATAGTTACCCTGAATGTAAATGGGCTAAATGCCTCAATCAAAAGACACAGTCTATCGGATTGGATTAAAAAAACAAGACCCATCAATATGCTGTCTGCAAGAGACTCATTTTAGACCCAAAGACACCCCCAGATTGAAAGTGAGGGGGTGGAAAACCATTTACCATGCTAATGCACACCAAAAGAAAGCTGGGGTGGCAATCCTTATATCAGACAAATTAGATTTTAAAACAAAGACTGTAATAAGAGATGAAGAAGAACACTATATCCTACTTAAAGGGTCTATACAACAAGAAGATCTAACAATTGTAAATATCTATGCCCCTAACATGGGAGCAGCCAATTATATAAGGCAATTAATAACAAAAGCAAAGAAACACATTGACAACAATACAATAATAGTGGGGGACTTTAACACCCCCTTGACTGAAATGGACAGATCATCTAAGCAAAAGATCAACAAGGAAATAAAGACTTTAAATGACACACTGGACCAAATGGACTTCATAGATATATTCAGAACATTCCATCCCAAAGCAATGGAGTACACATTCATCTCTAGTGCCCATGGAACATTCTCCAGAATTGATCACATCCTAGGTCACAAATCAGGTCTGTGATTTGTACCAATCACCAAAAGATTGGGATCATTCCTGCATATTTTCAGACCACAATGCTTTGAAACTAGAACTCAATCACAAAAGGAAAGCTGGAAAAAACTCAAATACCATGGAAGCTAAAGAGCATCCTACTAAAGAATGAATGGGTCAACCAGGAAATTAGAGAAGAATTAAAAAAATTCATGGAAACCAATGAAAATAAAAACACAACTGTTGAAAATCATTGGGATGCAGCAAAGACAGTCCTGAGAGGAAAGTATAGCAATATAAACCTTTCTAAAGAAACAAGAAAAGGCTCAAATACACAACCTAACTCTACACCTAAAGGAGCTGGAGAAAAAAACAGCAAATAAAGCCTAATCCCAGCAGGAGAAGAGAAATAATAAAGATCAGAGCAGAAATCAATGAAATAGAAACCAAAAGAACAGTAGAACAGATCAACAAAACTAGGAGCTGGTTCTTTGAAAGAATTAACAAGATTGATAAACCCCTGGCCAGGCTTCTCAAACAGAAAAGAGAAAGACACAAATCAACAAAATCATGAATGAAAGAAGAGAGATCACAACCAACACCAAAGAAATACAAACAATTATAAGAACACATTCTGAGCAACTCTATGCCAGCAAATTAGATAACCTGGAAGAAATGGATGCATTCCTAGAGATGTATCAACTACTAAAATTGAACCAGGAAGAAATAGAAAACCTGAACAGACCTATAACCACTAAGGAAATTGAAGCAGTCATCAAAAATCTCCCAACAAACAAAAGCCCAGGGCCAGATGGCTTACCAGGGGAATTCTACCAAACATTTCAAGAAGAATTAATACCTATTCTTCTGAAACTGTTCCAAAAAATAGAAATGGGAGGAAAACTTCCAAACTCGTTCTATGAGACCACCATTACCTTGATCCCCAAACCAGACAAAAACCCCATCAAAAAGGAGAATTACAGACCAATATCCTTGATGAACATGGAGGCAAAAATTCTCACCAAAATACTAGCCAAAATGATCCAACAGTACATTAAAAGGATTATTCACCACGACCACGTGGGATTTATCCCTGGGCTGCAAGGTTGGTTCAACATCCACAAATCAATCAACGTGATACAATACATTAACGAAAGAAAGAACAAGAGTCATAGGATCCTCTCAATAGATGCAGAAAAAGCATTTGACAAAGTACAGCATCCTTTCTTGATCAAAACTCTTCAGAGTATAGGGAGAGAGGGTACATACCTCAATATCATAAAAGCCATCTATGAAAATCCCACAACGAATATCATTCTCAATGGCGAAAAACTGAGCGCTTTCCCCCTAAGGTCAGGAACATGGCAGGGATGTCCCCTATCACCACTGCTATTCAACATAGTATTAGAAGTTCTAGCCACTCAATCAGACAACAAAAAGAAATAAAAGCCGTCCCAATCGGCAAGGAAGAAGTCAAACTCTCACTCTTTGCAGATGATATGATACTTTATGTGGAAAACCCAAAAGACTCCACCCCACCACTGCTAGAACTCATACAGGAATTCAGTAAAGGGGCAGGATATAAAATCAATGCACAAAAAACAGTGCCATCCTCTACACCAACAATAAGACAGAACAAAGAGAAATTAAGGAGTTGATCCCATTTACAATTGCACCCCAAACCATAAGATACCTAGGAATTAATCTAACCAAAGAGGCAAAGGATCTGTACCTAGAAAACTATAAAATAATCATTAAAGGAATTGAGGAAGACACAAAGGAATGGAAAAAGGTCCCATGCTCATGGATTGGAAGAGCAAATATGGTGAAGATGTCAAGGCTACCTAGAGTAATCTACACTTTTAATGCAATCCCCATCAAAATACCATCCACTTTTTTCAACGAAATGGAACAAATAATCCTAAAATTTGTATGGAACCAGAAAAGACCCCGAATAGCCAGAGGAATGTTGAAAAAGAAAGGCAAAGCTGGCGACATCACAATTCCAGACTTCCAGCTCTATTACAAAGCTGTCATCATCAAGACAGTATGGTACTGGCACAAAAACAGACACATAGGTCAATGGAACAGAATCGAGAGCCCAGAAATGGACCCTCAACTCTATGGTCAACTAATCTTTGACAAAGCAGGAAAGAATGTCCAATGGAAAAAAGACAGTCTCTTCAACAGATGGTGTTGGGAAAATTGGACAGCCACATGCAGAAGAATGCAACTGGACCACTTCCTTACACCACACACAAAAATAGACTCAAATGGATGAAAGACCTAAATGTGAGACAGGAATCCATCAAAATCTCTGAGGAGAACACAGGCAGCAACCTCTTTGACCTCAGTCACAGCAACTTCTTCCTAGAAACATAGCCAAAGGCAAGGGAAGCAAGGGCAAAAATGAACTACTGGGAGTTCATCAAGATAAAAAGCTTTTGCACAGCAAAAGAAACAGTCCACAAAACCAAAAGACAACCGGCAGAATGGGAGAAGATATTTGCAAATAACATCAGATAAAGGGCTAGTATGCAAAATCTATAAATAAATTCTTAAACTCAACACCCAAAGAACAAATGATCTAATCAAGAAGTGGGCAAAAGACATGAACATTTTTCTAAAGAAGACATCCAAATGTCCAACAGACACATGAGAAAGTGCTCAACATCGCTCGGCATCAGGGAAATCCAAATCAAAACCTCAATGAGATACCACCTCACACCAGTCAGAATGGCTAAAATTAACAAGTCCAGAAACAACAGATGTTGGCGGGGATGCAGAGAAAGGGGAACCCTCCTACACTGTTGGTGGGAATGCAAGCTGGTGCAACCACTTTGAAAAACAGTATGGAAGTTCCTCAAAAAGTTGAAAATGGAGCTACCATATGATCCAGCATTTGCACCACTGGGTATTTACCCCAAAGATACAAATGTAGGGATCCGAAGGGGTACGTGCACCTTGATGTTTATAGCAACAATGTCCACAATAGCCAAACTGTGGAGAGAGCCAAGATATCCAGCAAAAGGTGAATGGATAAAGAAGAAGTGGTATATATATACAATGGAATATTATGCAGCCATCAAAAGGAATGAAATCTTGCCATTTGCAATGACGTGGATGGAACTGGAGGGTATTATGCTGAGTGAAATAAGTCAATCAGAGAAAGACGTGTATCATATGACCTCACTGATATGAGGAATTCTTTTTTTTAAATTTTTTATTGTTATGTTAATCAGCATACATTACATCATTAGTTTTTGATATAGTGTTCCATGATTCATTGTTTGTGCATAAAACCGAGTGCTCCACGCAGAACATGCCCCCTTTAGTAGCCATCACCAGGCTAACCCATCCCCCCAACCCCCTCCCCTCTAGAACCCTCAGTTTGTTTTTCAGAGTCCATCGTCTCGATATGAGGAATTCTTAATCTCAGGAAACAAACTGAGGTTTGCTGGAGTGGCAGAGGTGTGGGAGGGATGGGGTGGCTGGGTGATAGACATTGGGGAGGGTATGTGCTATGTTGAGCGCTGTGAATTGTGCAAGACTGTTGAATCACAGATCTGTACCTCTGAAACAAATAATGCAATATAAGTTAAAAAAAAAAAAAGAAGAAGATAGCAGGAGGGAAAGAATGAAGGGGGGGAGTCTGAGGAGGAGATGAACCATGAGAGACGATGGACTCTGAAAAACAAACTGAGGGTTCTAGAGGGGAGGGGGTGGGGGGATAGGTTAGCCTGGTGATGGGTATTAAAGAGGGCATGTTCTGCATGGAGCACTGGGTGTTATGCAGAAACAATGAATCATGGAACACTACATCAAAAACTAATAATGTATGGTGATTAACATAATAAAAAATTTAAAATAAAGAAAGAGTATAAAAGAGCAAGTAAAATAAATAAATAAATAAAATACTTTTGTTTGAAATATATAGAGTGGTTTCTGCTCTTCTGATTGGATCCTGACTGCCTAAAACCCTCAGTTCTGAAACTCATCTCTACAAAGTGATGAGGAAAAACTACCTCAAAAAATGTAGTCTATTCTGTTCTAGGTACATTTGCATATATTATGTTATGAGCCTTCCAATAATAGTATAAGACAGGTTTCAAGATGATGAGACTGGAAATCAAAAGGTTACATAACTTGCCTGAGGAATGAAAGATTAGTAGTGTCAGAGATAAGATTCATACTTGGCTTTCTATTTCCAAACCTATTGCACAGATAGGCATAGGACACCTCTTTTCAGTGCCATAAGAAACTCAAAGTAGATCCAATAACTTTGTCTATTTTTAAGTGGAATTGTTTGTAACTCTTAATCAGAAGATGCTTGCACAATCTTCCTACCTTTCATCTTAGAATGAACTTGTGGGGATTATGTATCATTAGTCATAGAAAGTATAATTACAAAAAATAGTCAAAGAACATTTAGTGGAAAAAAATAGTCTAACATTCCTGTCAGGGTCAAAGTTGTCCTTTTTCTTCCTGAATAAAGCTCTGCAGTGTCACATGTAAGATGATGCTGTCCAGGGTCATATGAAATGCCATCATTGGGGATCCCAGGCTTCAGACTCAATTATTTTGCCTTTTAAATACAAATCCACTAGAAGAAATTTAAAACCACGCAGGACTGAAATCAGATTGCTTTCTTTGTTAGGATATATGAGATCTGTTATTTGCCCTAAGAATTAGAATTTTATGCATTCATTCATTCATTCAACAAAAGTTTTTTTGAAGACCCCCAAATATAAGTTATTCAATCAGATTCTGCAAAAGTTCACTTAAGAAAGAGAGTATGATGGGGCACCTGGGTGACTCAGTCGGTTAAGCATTTGAATCTCCATTTTGGCTCAGGTCATGATCTCAAGTGGTGAGATCGAGCCCTACGTTGGGCTCCATGCTCAGCAGGGAGTCTGCTTGGGGACTTTCTCCCTCCCTCCCTCTGCCCCTCCCCCCACATATGTGGGTGCTCTCTCTCATAAATAAATAAATAAATAAATAAATAGTATGACAATATCACACAAAAATGTACATATGTTCAAGGACTTTCTCTTATTTCTAGAACCCAAAAGCTACCTTGCATTGGGCACCTGGCTTCTACCTCCTTCCACATTTTTAGAGCCAGACTACCAAGATTTTTCAGACACATTCTTGTATTCTAGTTCCTTCCTTCTGTAGGTATTACTTCCTTTTAAATATCTCAATCCTTCTACCCTTGGTCCTATAGACTCCGATTTTCTCTTTGGCAAATACTGCTTTTCCTTTAAAGTTCTCCAAGTTCAGAAGACCCCACCTTCCTTCTGCAGCATAAACATATGTGTGTCCAGTTATTTCTTACTTCCAGCTCTGGAGGTCAGTAAATTCTGTGGCCACAAAGCTTTGGGCATCTGGACAAAGAGTAAGAAACTGGGAAATCAAAACGAATTCTTGAAAGAAATAGGAAATAAACTAATTTTGATTTTTGGCTAGGACTGAGTGGGAAGCCCAAAGTAGCACGAAGATCCTGGATATCTGGGAGGATGAATAAACTATCTGGCAAAAGCTATGGATGTATTCTCTATGGTTCTAGGATTGTGGGTAATGAGTGCAAGTTCAATACAAGGAAAATCTTTATGAAACAGAACTTTACAAAACAAGATGGGTGCTCTCTGGATCTAGTGACCTTTTTGTGCTGCAGGTACGTGTAAGCATCAGTGAGATTCCACATGGTGTGACTGTCATAGAGCAAACTGAACCACTTGGATGAACAGCTGGACTTCATGATCCTTAAGGTCCCTTCCAACACTGACATTACAACCTGGGGCTCACTGTGTGCCTACATGCTAGATAAGAGTTCTATTTTTCAATTACTCATCCTCTATGTATATACTTTGCCTTTGTAATTTTAGACTATTCTTACTCTCATAAGCTGGCTTTTTGACGTGTCTTAAGTATCCATATGGGGCCAAGTTTGTGCTAGGAAGAAGAAAAATGAGAAACAAAAGATAAATTCTGTTAAACTCAGCTTCATCTTTTTTCACAACCCGGCAAGGGCTTCTCAAGGCAAAATGCCTACATTTCTCAAGTATATTTGTGCCAAGAGTCTTCATGAAAATCTTTTGCAACAGAAACAAAAAGGCCTGGTTCCTGGAGAAAATTATCAGAGCCTTGCCTGAGTTCCTGCCGGTGGAGCCTCATCACCCAGGGCCGGCAGATAATATGGTTATCTGCTGGAGTGGAACCAGCTCATTTACATGCCATGAGGCTGGCAGTTCTGTATGCCCAGGGCACATAAAACTTTTACCTTACACATATCAAGAGTACTTGGGCCACTGCCACCTTCTCATCCCCTGCTCTCCAGCTTCTATTTTCTTTCTCTGGTTTTCACATCTTGTCTACCAGAGTCAGCGAGGAATGGTTTCTGTCCTTTGCTCTTTGTAGAGCCCATTTGGCTTTCTCTTGCTTTGCAACTACCAAGAAAACAAGGCCTTACTCATAAGCCCAACTTATAGGTCTAGCTTATCCTGCAAAATATACTTTGACCTGACTATTCTCCTTCATGTGTACTGTACTCCCTTGGGACCAGTAAATCCCCCAATTCTTCAGTCTTTTATTTTGCTTTTCTTCCCTGTGCCTAGAATGTCCCACATAATCCCATCAATCTTTATGTGTTTCACTTCTATCCATTCTTCAAGACTCAGCTCTTGACAGCCTGGAAAACCCACTGTTTCTTCAAAGTACTGGGGAATATGCTGGTGAGGGAAGCACCAGCATCATGGAGAAGGTGTTCTCGGCAGGCCAAGGCTCATGGTAGGTTATGCCATTTCAGGAAAGAACCCTGGATGGAAAAGAAATTGGCAACATTTCAAACTAATAGAGGATATGTGATAGTTTTAAACCATCAAAAGCAAGATGGGAAGAATTATCATAAGGAGTGACAAGATTAGATTTGTAGTTGGGGGCCAATAAGAGTATTGTTATATCTATAAAGCAAATGACATAAACAAGGGGTCTGAGGTCAGCTGTCCCGCCAAAATTTCATAATCCCTTGCCTAGCTTACAGATCTGAGACAGTATTCAAGTCAGGAATTCACTGACTGGAGGATAGGTATGGTCCCCAGGAAAAGACTCTGGAATATCATGGCAAATGTTATCAGGTAATGATTCCCTCAGTCCCTTCTATGGCACTACTGACACAGCAAGGGAGTTATGGCCATTTACTTAGGAAATGATACACAGGGGAATATTCAAATATTTAGAAGGCCCTTGGGCATGGGGTCCCGGATCACACTGATACCTAGGAACTTGAAGCATGAGAATACCCCCTTCCTTTAGACTAGTGAATATGGGTACCAGGCAATAAATATGATCCTGGCCCAAGCCTGAATTACAGTGGATCTACAGACTCACCATTAGTCATTCCCCACCCCACTTTCTTGGTGTTTCCAGAACTCCAAATTGGTTCCCTTGCTATGAGACTTGAACTGTCATCATGGCAAGACCAACAGAAAGCTTCTAAAACTGCCTCCACCCCAGACCATGAGAGTAAAATAAAAGCAGCATGTTAAGAAAGGGCTTACAGCACATGCAGCCTGTAATTCAAACAGTCCTGCTACTTGGGGCATGTGACCTGCCAAGCCCAGGATATTAGAGGAATCTCTCATGATAAAAGGTGCCACTTGGGATTTGTGGCAAGCCTATAGGACTGTAGGAGTGGGTAAGTGTGAAAAATATCTTTGAATCATTTATGACACTCACTAGAAAGTGTTCACCACAGAAGGGACACTGAATAAAAAGTAAATGGAATGACTCAGACAACTGAACTCAGCCAGTCTCTATCTTTGGTAGCTCAATTGGTGCAAGAGTGGTGTGGCCATGGTGGCAGGGATGGAGGTGATGTATAGTCAAGAGCATGGGGTCCCACTTACCAAGGCTGACCTAGATACTGCTGCTGGTGTTTGCCTAACTTAACAGCAACAGGAATTAGGCTGAGCCCTTCATACAGCATCATCTCTCAAGGAGGCACTAGCCACTTCATAGCAAGTTGACTACATTTTACCACTTTGCCCAGAGAAGTGGTGAATGTGATTTATCTTGAATGGAATCAACACATATTCTGGGTATGGCCTTGCCCATCCTGCCTGCAGGGCTCCAGCCAATACCACTATCACAGGACTTCTAGAATGTTTAATCTATCATCATGGAATCCTGATAACACCACATTAGACCAAGGCAAATACTTTAAAGCAAAGAAGATGTGTCAATGGACACCTGGCCACGAGCTCTACTACTTCTATAAGGTATCTATTGCTGCACCTAACAACTGCCCCTTGTTAGAATAAAAAACACACCTTTCATTCGTACTCACCTCTAGTGCTTTGTAGAATGAAAGCTCACACCTAAAACCCTACTCCTGCTATTTGCTATCGATAAATACTAAGGGAAAAGGATGTTGTACAATGACCTTTTACTTAGTATGAAGGAGAGACTGGACTCTGGAACTACATTTGATTCCTTGAAGCTCCTGTGAATGCCATGTAGAATCTTCCTTCTCCAAGACATTCCCCTCTTTTGGGGAATTCTCTCTACATCAATCAACACCTCTTGGGAACTGTACCTGCGTTATTTTTCATAAGTTATGCATGCCTGCTCCCTACATGCTAGCTTTCCTTATGGCGTATTTCTGCACAATTACATGGGTAAGCTATGCGATGAAGTTGATCCTTTAAGCATACTGTGGCCTGTATGCCATGTCTGGCCCACCACCTGTTTTTTGTAAAGTTTTATTGGAACACAACCGTGCTCATTCACTTATCGTCTATGGCTGTTTTCACACTGCAGTGGTACAGCTGAGTAGTTTTGACAGAGAACGCATGCCCCTGCAAAGTCTAAAGTATTTATTATCTGGCCCTTAACAGGAAAAAGTTTGTCAACCTCTGCTTTAAATAAAAGGCTGAAGATATCAGGACCACATCTGGAATCCTTGTTTTTCACCAATATTTCCAGAGACAGATTTTAGTTTTAGGTAGAAGATAGAGCTCACCTTGCTCACACTGAACAAAATCAAACCCAAACCATTTTCATATCTCTCTCTTTCAAAAGTGAATATATTTTCCGGCGGGTATATGATCTGGCAACCTGGTATATGATCTTACCTGTTTCAAGACTCTATCGGTGTCAGTGGTGGAAGAGAAGGGCCAGATAACAGGCTGAAATCACCATATAAAGAGCTTCTTTTCTAAAGCAGTGTTTTTCTTGAGGATCTGGGTCTTGTGTTCCACTTAAGACTCTTTCCAACTTCCTATGAGTTTTCCCCCCAGTTTTGTAGAAACATAATTGACATATAACATGTAATTGCATCAGATGAATGTCTATGACATAATAATTTGATATCTTGTACATTGCAAAATGATCACCACATTAAGTTTAGTGAACATCCATCATCACACATACAATTTTTTCTTTTGATGAGAACTTTTAAGATCTACTCTCTCCATGAGAGACTATGGACTCTGAGAAACAAACTGAGGGTTCTAGAGGGTAGGGGGTGGGGGGTGGGTTAGCCTGGTGATGGGTATTAAAGAGGGCACGTACTGAATGGAACACTGGGTGTTACACGCAAACAATGAATCATGGAACACTACATCAAAAACTAATGATGTTATGAATGGTGATTAACATAACATAATAAAATTTAAAAAAAGATCTACTTTTTCCACAACTTTTAAATATGCAATATAGTATTGTTAACTATATTCGCCATGCTCTATATTATACCCCCAGGACTTACTTGTCTTACAACTTGAAATTTGAACCCATTGACCACCTTCACCTATTTCCTCCTCCCCCCCCACCCCAGCCACACCTCTGGTAACCACCAATTTGTTCTCTGTTGGAATTGTTTAGATTCCACATATACTTGCTTATTACTTTTCTTTCAATGAGGGTTCATCCACTAAATTTTCAGCCAACCACACCCCTCTTTGGGCTCTTTGGAAGGAATCATAGGCAAATGTTTGTCAGTGTGTTCTGAAGATGGAATCTCGTTATGTCTGTGTTAAGTATTATTGATTAAGCAAAACTTCTGCTATCTCTTCAGTCTTCCCACTAATTATGTCCATGTTTCATTTTTCTAAGTGAACATCAATGTCACAGAGAGGATTTCCTATAGAAAAGCTGAAAGCCCAGCACTATCTCCCCTAAAACAAATAGATTTTTCATTGAAATCAACATATCTTTCTGAATCGAATAGGTTTTCATGGGGGCCAATAAATTTCTTCAAAACAATGCATTTTTATTACAACATATTTTTGTTCAAACCAATACTTTTTGACAACCAGATATTAATGACCTGGCCACAACTATAAATTTACCCCAAACTATGTGTTTTCTCAGCAGAAAATAATTTTTCTTATACAAACACATTTTTATTTGAATCAATCCTTTTCTGAAATCAGATATATTTCTGCAGGGGACACTGGGAACCTCTTTACTAAGAAATGTCATTTTGTTTAAAGGAACATGGTCTGAGTTTCAAGCTTCCCTAGTGGCTTACCGTAAATATCTTTATTCAACAATGAGTGAGGTAAAGGCTATTAAAGAAAATCTACTCTTTTATTTTTTTTAAATCTGGAAATGCAGAAAGGTATCAATAGACACTTCTTATAGAGCCTCAAAGAAACAGAGCTTCAGTCCCATCTATTGTCAGGGCAGATACCAGCCAGCAGTATCCTGCTTCCTTAAGAGTAGCAGATGAGGCTCGTGTCCATCCTTAGAAATGCTCTGTAAGCCCACTAATAAGAGTGCACAGAGCCACAATATTATGGCCCTCTCTTTGGCACCAAGCAGCAATGACTGTATCGCTTTTTTTTTTTTTTAAGGAACGTTATCTTGCATTTTCAGATTTTCTCTGTATTTAACCAAAGACTAGCACAGACCTACTCTAAGGAAAGAATATTATTATTACCAGTCATTTGTACACATCAGCCTCTCTTTCTTCCATAGAAGCAGGTCCCCATCTTCTCAGATACTGAATCTATAATCTTTCTCACATGGAACTCAAATATGAGAAATTCATGTAATTGACTTAACATGTATAAAGAGTTCCTGGTCCCTGAAAGGCATAAAAGCAATTCCTAAATAAACTTTGCCAGTTAGATGTGATCGTAAGAGGTATATTTCCAGGGTTTCCTTTTCTTTTTCTTTGCAAGTATGTGCCCAGCTGATCAGCTTAAGGCCTCAACAAAGATTCATCAATTCCAGAATGTCTAGGGACTGCCATCTTTGTCTCAACCACAGTAAATTTATGGGACCTGTGTTTCTTGCTACCAGTATCAGCACATTCATTTTTCTGTTTCCCACTCATTTTCATAAAATAATAAAAGAAAAGCACAAAGGGAATGTTCAAATAATTACACAATGTTTTTCCAAACAAAGGTAGCTGTGCAGCCAAAGGTGGGCTCTTGGCAGGAAGATTGTATAGTCATTCAAAATAGTCAATTCTCACCTAATGTAAAGAAGTTCACTTTCAGTGTACATGAGACAATTTGGGACTAACAATGTACGAGGTAAAAATGCCTGTGTTGTCAAAAATTAGGGACCTTGTTGAATGGAGAAAAACATTGAAAATGGAACACTTGGGTTTTTATTAATAAACATATTTGCTATTGTTAAGCATTGACTGTGCAGAAGACATTGTGATAAGAATTTCACGTCAATTTTCTTATGTCCATCTTAGGACAAATCTCTGAAATAGGTGTTCTTATTCATTTACAGATGCCCTACCTACTTCCCTGGTTTTTAGTGACACTCAGATGAAGACATGAATGGGAAAAATATTCCCAAACAAGAGATTATAATAGAAGCGCATAAAGTAACACTTGGTAAATGCAAGTTCATTTCTCAAACATGGATTGTGCGAATATGTTTTGGAGACAAAGATGGATTTTTTTCACACTTTTTAATTAATGACTTCACGTCTCTGTGAAAATGTGTATATGGGAGAGACAGCTTCTCCTTGGCAGTGGAAGAATCTTGTGCATCAGTGAGGGGATGTAGTCAAGATGCAGAAAAGGCAGCTGAGATTGCGGGATGTGGGTTATAAGATGAATGTCCAGGTTACAAGGAGATTATAAGGTAAATAAGTGAGCAATAATAGTAACCATATCATATATTTATGGAACTTCTTTCTTTAAGATACAAAACATTTTCACTTAAAGTCTCCTTTGATCTTCAAAGCAACTCTGAAATAGGCAGGGCAAGAGGGTAATATCCCACTTAAAAAAGAAGACACCAATGTGGAGAATGATCGGGTGCTTGTCCAAGAACATACAGCTTAAATGATTGACAAGACCAGGTCTATTTCACTTCACCATACTGAGAAGTATTTAGCTCTCAAAAACAAGACAGAACAAAAGCCCCAGAACAAACTATCACAAGGACAAGGATCAGAGGCAAACATGTGCACATTTGTTATAGACAGCACTTTCGAGTTTTTGCCTCATTTTTTTCCTTTGAATCACCCTGAATTTTAGTTACCTGCTCAAATCTACCCAGACCACTGCGACTGAGCCAGGATTGACATTTCCTGTTTTCTGATTTCAAATCCATTGCTGCTCATGGAAGCTTATCCTGTGGACCTGGGGCCTGGGATCAGAGGACAGAGAGTGGGATTTGGGGGCATGTGGGAGGGTACCCGGAGGCCTTCTTAATGGATGGACCATGTCAGGCAAGGTGGGGAGATGATGGCATGGAGGGCAGCCCGGGCATGGGGGGTGTCTCCAGGAAGACTTGGGAGGTGGAGGACTGCAGCAGGAGTGGCTGCAGTCATCGCTAGCCCTGCTTGGCTGAATCCAACAGCAGACACGGCCACATGGGCAAGGCATGGGGGCTGGCTATCCGAACATAGGAAGACAAATTCTGGGAGGAAGGGGAAACAAAAAATATCCGACTGATTCCAAAGAACCATCAAAGCCTCATGAAAATAAGCCCATGCTGTGCAAATTCAATCTCGGAAGTATCACAGTTTGTATGTTATAGCACCTATGCTTTGTTGAGCTCTGTGGGAACCAAAAGGGATGCATGAGACTCAACTTCTCTGGACCTCACTTTACTCATCTGTAAAATAATTGGATTGAAGTAGTTCATTTTCAAAAGCACTGAGTCTTTTGTGCTGTGACATATTTTCTACCTGATGTTATTTGCAATCTGGTGGTCACAAAAGTAGAATGTCAATAGTGGGCAGGGCCTTGGAACTCACTTGAGTCGAACATGGAAAGAGAAGAACAATCCAGGTGGGGATTGGAGCCTGGATCTTCTGAAGCCAAGTTCTGGGTTCTCTTTACCCCAACTGTGAAGCTCCCACTAACTTCACGGCAGGTGGAATTCCTGTTGGAAGAGCCCTTACTTGTCACTGACCCAGCTGCTTGTCCAGCCCTCACCTGTTCTGGAACAGCTTCACCATGTGAACAACACAGCTGAGCTGATGTATACCTCCAGTGCAGAAAACTCACTCACATCAGAGAGAAGCGGTTTTATTTTTGCAAAGCTACACATTTTAGTTTTCTTCCTTAAATTGAGTTTCCACTTTCTGCCCACCATTTAGAGCCATAGCAAACACACCCATGGCCTTTTTTAGATATCTGACTCATTCATAATTCTTGGCACTGGTCTACATGACAGGTTGCTGCAGATGGTTTCTGGGATTAATAAGAAGTCATAATTTGGAGACAGCTATGACGTTGTTCCTGAGAAACAGTTTATTTTGTGCCAACTAAGAAGAGGATGTTGCCCTTCACACGGGGCAGGAGATGGTGACCAGTAAAGCTCAGGACACTTTCTCAGGTACAGAACCACTCTTCTTCCTGTATCTGTCTCCTCCCTCTTTTTCCTGAAGACACAACCATACGTCCCCACCCACTGTTTTTAGCACCCTGACTCCTACCAAACTAGGATAATTGAATGAGCTTTATGCAAGGCCAAGAAAGGAGATAGACATTTCTGGAACACAATAACACAGCCCATTTTTATAGAACGGCTTGTTTTTAAGGGTGCTGCTTCCCTGGCTAGCTGCTCTGGGAAGAGGCCCTTTTGTTTCCCTGCCCCCCCCACCTCCTGCCCAGTATCTGAGGCTCCCTCACTTCCTATTGGCTCCATGGAGGGAAAATCTGGGCCAGAGGCTGGAAGGAGGAAAAAGCAGACCTTGAGAGAGTGAGTGTGAAGGAAGGAGAGGAGTTTAAGAAATAACAAGAAACAAGTAAATAAGGAGTGCTTTGAGAGAAAAGTGTGGGAGGTCTGAGAGGAGGGACTCTCCAATTCACACCCCAAAGTAGCATCACTGTGGACAGAAATTCCAACTTAAGGAAAAAGTAGTAGACTGTTCTGCATTATCCTCTGGACTTTGTGCACTTGACTGTCACAGTTAGGCACTACAATAATAGGTCTGGCTAACACAACAACCTTCCAAAGATTATGGCATAGGGAATACTCGCCTGGAGAGAAAGATGAAGATGGGTCTTTCCCTCAGTATCCAAAGTAAGACATGTAGTCACTGTGCTATGTTAAGACCAGATCATTATTCTTTCATTAATTCATTTCCTTAAATAATAAATTCGAACACTTATTATGTTCAAGGAACTTTATAGGAACCATGTTTTATCCTTGTACCGACAGCTTATAAGCTATATGGGAAAATGAGACATTAAAGTGCAGCATAAATTAAGAGAATTTCACAGAGGGATTTAACCTTAAGTACCCAATGAGTGGTATAAACAATTACTGCTAAGAGTTCATGGGAAGAGTATACTTTGGAATGATTAAGGTAGGCTATGTTGAAAAGATGGGCATTCAGCTGAGTTGGAATTGGATAAAGAAGCAAGAGGAGAGAATCTTAGAGGTGGGAAACATGATAAAAGTGCAGAGGAAAGGGGCACCTGGATGGCTCAGTCGGTTAAGCATCTGCCTTCGGCTCAGGTCATGATCCCATCGAGCCCTGTATCAGGCTCCCTGCTCTGCAGGGAGTCTGCTTCTCCCTCTCCTTCCGCAGCTCCCCCACTTGTACTCTCTCTCTCTGTCAAATAAATAAATAAAACCTTTTAAAAAAAAGTGCAGAGGAAGGATGAGTGTATCATCAGTGAGTAATGAATAGACCCAATTTAACTGAAGCCAACCATTTTCAAAGGTAATTTAGTGAAAGAATAACCTGTAAGTGTAGATTATGGAGGATATGAATATTAGGCTAAAGAAAAACATTTTGATCCAGGAAGTAACATGATGGAGATGATGTTTAGAAAGAACACAGAATGGGAATGGCCAGCAGTAGAGGGGAGATACCCATTAGCAGGATTTTGTAATAAGCCAGATGGGAGGTTTAAGATAGTGGAATTAGGGAAATAGAAAAGAACTATTAATGAGTGCACTGCGAAGAGGAAACCAGTGGGATTTGATGACTGATTAGGTAGGAAGCAAAAAGGGATTCAAAGATGGTTCAGAGATTTTGAATTTGTGAGTTTTATCATTGACAGAAGGTTTTGAAGGTTGTGGACATAGAAGGGTCTGTTGCTGTCTGAGGGAAGGAAGCAGTGATTAGAGAGGAAGAATGTTGCAATAGGTTTTGAACAGATTCATGGAATTACCTCTGTGCTGTTCAACCTGATAGTCAGTGACCTCTGACTTCTGACCCTGCCTCATTGTCCTAGGGCCCCATCCTACATTCTCCTTACAGCAGCCGCTCTCCATAGGGGCAGCACTTTAGAATCACCTGGGGTAGGGGGCTTTAAAAATCCCTACCCTGGGTTACACCCCAACCAACAAAATCAGAATCTCAACAGGTGGGACCCTAGTATCTATATTTTTTTAGAGAGGATGAGGTAGGGAGAGGGGCAGAGGAAGAGGAAGAGAGAGAATCTTAAGTAGACTCCACACCCAGCATCGAACCCGATGCGGGACTCCATCTCATAACCCCGAGATCATGACCGGAAATCAAGAGCAGGGTGCTTAACTGACTGAGCCACCCAGGCGCCTCACATATTTTTTTTTTTAAAGCTTGCCAAATAATTCCATTGTGCAATCAACATGGAGACCATTGCCTTACGGGTATTTTTACATGCTATTTTCCATATTTTTTTCCCTTGGAGATACACCTTTTTTTTTTAATAGTTATGAAAATTTGTATCATTATTATTTTTTTCCTTTTTTTATTATGTTCGTCACCATATAGTACATCATAAGTTTTTGATATAGTGTTTCATGATTCATTGTTTGGGGGAGATACACCTTTGAATGGGCAAAAGGCATTGTGATAATCAGCAACCAACACTATCAACTACCCAAGTACCTCAATCACCAGTGTGGGTACATCCTTGGCTCCTCTATCTCCCTCAAACCTGTACTAATTACCAAATCCTGCAATTCTACCTCTTAAATAGTTCTAGAATTTGACCTCTTCTCTCCTGCCCATCACCACCTTCTGGCCCAAGTCATTTTTTCTTGCAATCCAGATGATTACAAGAGCCCCCTAAATCTTCCAGTCTCAGGACCCTTCAATCCCATACCAATATTGTTGCTAGAAAACTTCTTATAAATGCAAATCTGGTTAGATCCCTTCCCTGATTAAACCTCAATGGATCCATAAGGCCATTAGGATGATTTAAAGGATATTCCATGGTTTGTCATTTGATTACTTGTCTAGTTTTACATTTTGCCATTTCCCCTTCATTCTCTGCAATCTGGCCATACTAGATGCTCCCTCTTGCTTCTGGATGTTTATCCATGGTCCCATGCCTGCAACACTTTTCTCCTCCCTTCCCATCCTCCTCCCTTAATTTATTCCTGCTCCTCCATTTTATAGTCCTTCTCCACTTCTCCGCTTCGATGGCAGACACTTTCATATGAAAATCTTCAAAGGCCCTCTAGGTATGGATTAGATGTTCCTTCTCTGTGTTTTGCCCTTAGTATAACATTTATTACACTATTTACCTCTAATGCTCACTAGTCCATTAATTTTGTAAATACAAGGACTGTGTCAGTTTTGCTCACTCTTTTATCACCAGCAAAATGCTTAGAACATAGTAGATGTTCAATAAATAATTTCAGAGTCACCATGAAATGGATCTCCTATTATTATATTACAAATAACATGCAGGCAGACACAGTGACTGATGCACATTAGTTTCCCCACAGTGAACACCAAGCAAAGAAATAACTGCAGAGAATATTTATTCATTCTTCATTCTTCATTCCATACAGAAAACCAGTAGAAAAACAGAACACTGCAGTTTTAATCAGTGCTGACTAAAAGCAGAAACACAGGAGAGTTATCAAAATTAATCTAAATGTTTATCTCTTTGAAAGAACATTGCTAGAATAACAAATAGAAAGGTATCATCATTTGTACCAAGGACATTAGATGAAGGAATCGAACTAATAGAACAGTATTGGTGAGATACTGACCATGAGAATTTAGCTGGAATGCGCTAAATCCAGAAACTGACTGATGACATCTACTGCACCCTACTAATCCCACACATTGACTGAGCCCCCACTTTTGCCGTTCTGAATGTTCCTGGAATTTAGATGTTCACATAAGAGCCACTATATTTTCTTATAAAAGAAGATAGAGATGAAAGGCAGTAACGTCTATGTTTTGAGATTAAATTCCTTCAGGAATATGGGAGGGAAATTAAAACGGTTTGGATTTCTTCTCTTTTGGTTTCCAGCTCCTCCAGCACCCAGAAGAAGAGGCTTGACAATCAGGGCCAAGCCAGTGTGCGCCATCAGAAATGAGCATGCTACCTTTGTTCATTCTTTCATGGGAGGACGTTTTAAGCATGTAGCCACGCCCTCTGAGACACAAGAGTGAATTAAAAGTGGATTTAGAGAGCACCCAGTGATGATAAACTGCGGTTCTCAAAGGAATAAATCCACCGCCCAGATTCCCTTTAGCTGCCAAGGGAGGGGCTGAGGAAAGCAGCAAATTCACCTTGTGGTGGCATGCATGCACGCAGCCAGCGTGGCGCCCTCCTGTTCCTGCTTTGCTACAAATAATCTAGTCGAGTAAGAATAAAGGCCCTGCTTATATATCTCAGGTTCTGATGTGAAGCAAGATTGAGGAATTAGAATCACACCATGAAGAGTTCTCTGGAATTTGATTTTGACCCACTGAATGACAAGCTTTCTTAGAAATATGGGTGGAAGACCCATAAGAGTCGTTTAGTCCAAGGAGCATCTGATACTGGAATCTCCTCTGCAGCACCTGGGCTCCGAGGCAGTCTACCACGTGCTCTCTGTTGATGGAAAGTCCTTGACAACCAGGGGTAGGAGGGGTCCCTATGAGTGATTGCCAAGGTCCTACTTCCCCTTGATCAGCCTAGTTGGCAGCTCTGTGTCAACAAGACTTCTCTTGCTTCTTCATAGGATGCAGAACAACATAAACATGTAAGAAAGGCCACCCTGAGATCCTCTCCAGCCCAGAACTCTCCCTGACTATGAATCCAAAAGCTATCTGGTGGCAAAACACCATAATTGTCCTTCATGGCATCTTCTTGGGGACTGGGGAATGATAAAGAACCATCACATGCTTCCCCATCCTAGACCTTTCACTGACACACTTCATCTTGTCTTTTTCCTTAACTAAACTCACATTTCTTGAATTCCAACTCTGGACTACCATTATGCTAAATGCTCTTTCCTCTTGGAACATATTTACTGGTATTCTCCATCGGAGCACTTCTTACTTATTCCATTTAGTCTCTTACAATTTCATGGACTGGCCCTTCTTGTAGTCTTTCATTTTAGAGAAAGAACAACATTAAAATTAAGATTATGAACTCCTCTCCTTACTAAGTAGAGTATAATACATCATTACTTGTTGGTTGATTTTGGATTTATTGCTATTTTTACCTTTCTTTTCACTTGCCCTTGTCTTAATCCATTATCCTTTAACATTTTCCACTGAAGTATTCCAACAAGATAGAACTTCCCAAATCTGGGGTCTTTTGCAGTAAGGGACATAAATGTTTTAACTTTATAATCGATCTAATTTTGCATCCTATGTCATTAAATATGTATTAGTTTTAATAAAACATATTTTTTATGAATATTAATTAAAGTCAATGTTTATCTGTGACTTTACATTTCTTTTGACAGATGAAGAGAAAACTAGGGAACAATTTTCTGTATTAAAAAGAAAAAAAAAGGCTACAATTCTACCCCAGCAACCCCTGCTGGCCTTTTACAGTATGTCCCTGGCCTTCTCTGGTACCACCCCAAACCTGGATGTTTTGGGCCTTCCTATAATTACCAGGCCCAGAAGACTATCTTCTTCCCCAAAAGCGCACCTGATGCTCAGCTATTTTTTATCCAGACATCCATCAAATTAATATTTATTCAGGGCTTACTATGTCCCAAGACCTATACAGATACTCCCTAACCCTACTTTTCTCTCTCTAGTTCACCCCTCATCACATAACCCTGTCCTCTCATGAATGTGGAATACAATAAAGGCCGTCAAAGAATAGCTGATCCTGTATGAGTGTCCCCAGTGGCTTAATGTTATAACTTCTTTCTTGTTTTCTGTTAGTGAACTTGGACCAAAGAGTCCTGGTTTTTACAAATAAATGTTCTTGAGCTTCCTATATACCTGGCTCTTCAGGCTCTTAGCTATTTTCTCCATATGAGATAGGTTATGGAGACTAGAGGTAGTTATTAATTTACTCTGTGGCTAATCAGCTGTGCAATCTTGTGTAAGCCACTTAACTTCCTGAGGTTCCCTTTCCTCCCTGAAAAATGGGAAGAGTAACACCATGTAAGGTCACTGTTAAAATGAAGCTTAGATAGGTCTAGAAATATAAAACCCCTACATGGACCTGGCTCATAATACATCTTCAGTAAGCAAATGTATTTCAGAACCTAGCTAGAACCAAATTCCAGCTTTTTCTTACTGTGAGAATACCATCATGCACGGTAGACACACATGATAGAGGCACCAGCAAAGAAGGCATACCAACAAACTCAAATGAGAGAAAGTTTTAGAAAAAAAAAACTGTGTATTTTAAAAACATGGTAGTCATCATGAGAAAAAAGTAGAATTTTGATGGAGTTCTTCGCCTCTATCTTATGTTGAATTAGGGATGTGTGAGATTGGGAGCAGCCACATCTTTTTTTATCTTTACAGCTGCTAATGGACGTAAGCCTGCTTAGTAGACAACTAGAAATTTGCCTTGTAGTTAAGTGCTAAAAATAATGCCCATCCACAGAGCATAACTCTACCTGCTCAGGTTTTCCTTCAAAAAGAGTAACCGAGCAATGGTGAAAAGACTCCATTCTCTGACTTGGTAGATAAAAAAGCCAACAGCCAACAGCTATTGAGCACTTACTGTATGTTATGCTGTTGACATGGATCATTTCATTCGGATCTTGCCAGTATCCCAACCTTAGTACATGAAGAAACTGATGCTCATGAATGCAAAGCCATGTGCTATGAGCTATACAGCTACCCAGGTGGAGAGCTGGGATTTGAAGCTTAGTCTGTCTGAATCTGGAGCCTGAATGCTTCAACCCTACACTAGACCATCTCACTGTTTTCCCAAATGGCAATTTCCAAGGCAGTCTGTGTTAATGCATCTTAGGGCAAATTATTATTTATGAAGTATAACTGAAATACAGTATCTAGTTACTTTCAGGTGTACATCATAGTGATTGATATTTTTATACATCATAGAATGATCCCTATGATAAGTCTAGTTACCATGTGTCACCATATGAAGTTATTACAATATTACTGACTATATTCCCTATGCTATCGGTTTTGTCCCCATGGCTTATTTTATAACGGGAAGTTTGTACTTCCTAATTCCCTTCACCTGTTTTGTCTGTCCCGAATCCCATCCCCCTCTGGTAAACCAACATTTTCTTATATCTATGAGTCTGTATCTGTTTTGTTTGTTCATTTGTTTTGCTTTTTTAGATTCTACATTCAAGTCATATATACAATATTTATCTTTCTCTGTCTGACTTATTTCACTTAGCACAATATCTTCTAGATCTATCCATGTTGTCACAAATGGTAAGATTTCATTCTTTTATATGCCTGAGTAATATTCCATATATACATATATATGTATGTATGTATATATACATATATATATGATATTCTTTATTCATTTATCTGTCAGTGGGCACTTGGGTTGCTTCCATATCTTTGCTATTGTAACTAATGCTGCAAGGAACATAGGGATGCAGGTATCTCTTCAAATTGGTGTTTTTGTTTTATTGGGACAGATATCCAGAAGTGGAATTGCTGGGTCATATGGTAGTACTATCTTTATTTTTTTGTGGAATGTCCATATTGTTTTTCATCGTGGCTGCACCAATTTACATTCCCACCAACAGTGCAGGAAGATTTCCTTTTCTCCACAACTTCACCAACACGTGTTATTTTTGTCTTGATAATAGCCAGTCTGACAGGTGTGAGGTGACATCTCATCATGGGTTTGATTTGCATTTCCATGAGGCTGAGTGGTGTTGAGCATCTCTTCATGTGTCTGTTGGCCATCTGTATGTCTTCTTTGGAGAAAGGCCTATTCAAGTCTGCTGTCCATTTTTAATGGGTTGTTCTTTTTTTTGATATTAAGTGTGTAAGGTCTTTACATATTTTGGATATTAACTTTTTATCAGATGTATGGTTTGCAAATGTCTTCTCCCATTCAGTATGTTGTCCTTCTGTTCTGTTGATGGTTTCCTTCGCTGTGTGAACCCTCTTACATTTGATATAATCCCACTTGTTTATATTAGCTTTTGTTAATATAATAAAAGCTTGCCTGAAGAAACTGGTCCAAAATATATTGCAAAGACCATGCCAGAGAGCTTACTGCCTATGGTCTCTTCTAGAAGTTTTTGTTTCAGGTCTTACATTCATGTTGATAATCCATTTTGAATGTATTTTTGTATATGGTGTAGAAGAGTGCTCCAGTTTCACTCTTTTACATGTGGCTGTCCTGTTTCCCCAACATCAGTTATCAAAGGGGCTGCCTTAGGGCAAATTATTTTTCTAGACTGTTTCTTTCGGTATAAACTATATATGGATGAAGAAAAGAAGTGTTGAAGAAAGGGAAACCAGAGGCTGAAATGGGCAGGACAAAAGATTGAACAACCTTAGAAAGAATTTGCAGGCTGACACAGCAGAGCGACCCCAGCTAGAGGGGGATACCAGGAGCACTGATGAAGTAACTGGTGGGAGTTGCTCTGTGTTCCTTGGAGGAAGGAGCTTTATAAATAACCGAGGCTACTTTTCTCTTTAAAAGAGAATTAAGTAAATGTTGATTGTTTGCTTAACTAACACAACTTGACCTTTATCACTAGTGATTTTTTTTTCTTCCTGTAAAAGGCAAGACCCTTGAGATATAGGGCATCTTCAACATGTGGAGCTGCCCAGAATTTGCATTGGAGGTCCCCAGAAAACCATCTTTGTCCCAGATGGCCTCGCCCAGGCAAGCATGCGAAGTGCATGGGATAAGCAAAGGGCTGGGTGCCATGGCATTTGTTTTCCATTGAATGGGATTAGGGATTCTGACATGAATGATTAATCACCACATTGCAGACGGCTGACGAACACAGGAAAGAGTCCACTCAGAATGGATGGTGCACGCAATCTATTCCAAACAGCTGCTGGGTGTTCCTGTCTCTCCCACCCTCCCTACTCTTTCCTTAGGGTCCCGACTCCTGGCATCTCTCTTTCTTATTCCCTTTCTCCTTTTCTTTTTTAACTCAATCTTCTCTTTTTCTTTTTTTCACAATCATTTGCTCCCCCCCACTCTCCCTCCAAAACCCATCTTTGGTGAGGTTGATTCTCTTTTGCTCACTTCCTTTCCACCATCAATCCCTTTGTGTCTTACTTGTGAGTCAAGCCAGTACCTGAGTCTGGAGCCTCGGAGGGGGGAAGAGGAAGGAGGGAGAAGCACTCCAAGGATGCCTAATGGAGGGTGCTGGAGGCTAGATTCAAAAGCATCGGGCTGAATTCCAGCTTTTCCCGTCACACTCCTGTGTACCACAGCGACAAAGAGGAAAACGTCCCTCCCTCCGTTCAATGAAGAATACAAACAGAATGGCACACACACACACCATGTTATGTGAAGAACACAGCAGTAGGAACAGGATTTGTGTTTCCATGTGTCTCAATTTTCCAGACTTTAAGTAACTCCCTTTTTATAGATGTCGATGTGGGGGGAGGTTGTTTCCTCCATGTTTGCTATAGCTTGTTAATCTGTTGTTTGACTTTAGAATAATGTGTCCTTTTTAACTATTTGGCTTTTGGAATGCTGTGTTTGCTGTAACCCCCCCCCCCCCTTGGGAGGTGACACCGTCATAAGTGCTTGAGTATTGAAAGCCGAGAGCAAGAACTCTGGAGTCTGACTGTCCTGTTTCAGTCCTGGCTTTACCCTTCCTGGTCGTGGTACTCTCAGTCTTGCATCATCATGCCTCAGAATTATCAGGAAAACTTTTAAAAATGCAGATAACTGCTTCCCAGTCTCACAGTTTCTAAGTCTAGAATTGGGTCCAAAAATGTGCAGTTTTAGTAAGTTTCTGGGTGATCCCAACCAGTGGGTCTGGTAGTCCCACTTGGAGAACCATTTTCCTCAGTAACTTCCTCGTCCTCTATGCTGGGGGTTCCTTCCACAACTATAAGTACATGTAGGGTCTGCGGCTTAACATTTACAGCTTAGAAAATCTAGGGTTACTCTTAGAGAAAATAACTGTTACTAACAAAGTTGACCAACTATCCAATATGAGTATCGTGCGGCCAAGAAGTTCATCTAAGACAAAGATAAAAACTGTCACCTATTCATCCTCCAGACATACACACTGATAGAGCCCCTCTTCCTTGTACCCTACCTGATGACATCTCCCTATGTAACCTCCTCTCAAATTCTTCATGTTCACATCCAAGGTGGTGGACCACGTGGAAATGAGACCCTTGTGTCTATAAGGTATCACCTGCTTATGACTTCAAAGTGCTATCTATATACGGCTGACTCTTGAGCAACATGGATTTGGACTGTATGGGCCCACTTACACACAGATTTTTTTTTTTTTTTGGTAAATACAGTATAGTCCTGTAAATGTATTTTCTCTTCCTCTTCCTTATGATTTCTTAATAACATTTTCTTTTCCACAGTTTCCTTTATTCTGAGTACAGTCTATAATACATAGAACATACAAAATATGTGTTCATTGGCTGTTTATGTTATTGATAAAGCTTCCAGTCAACAGTAGCCTATTATAGCCTATTGCAGTTAAGTTTTCGGAGATTCAGAAGCGATACACAGATTTTTGTTTGCACGGGGAGTTGGTGCCCCAACCTCCATGTTGTTTAAGGTTACTTCTGTGCGCATATATATATGTAATATCATATATACTAATTATATATAAAATATATAAATATAAAAATTATTATATATGTTATATAATAACACTGTTATATTTATATATACTTTATATATACATATAATATTTTAAATGATATATGTTTGAACTTATCACCTGCCTAAGATTTCAAAGTGCTACATATATTTTAGATATATTTTAAGTGATATATATATACACATATTTAAACTTAACTAGCCATGCCAAACAAATTAGCAAGCTGGCAGGACCTCCACCTGCCCACATTGCAGTATAACCGCCTGCCACCAGGTGTCCTCTTAGCAGGCTGGGATCAATTAGCGATTGGAATTGAAACTATATGTTGTTAATTACATAACGGATGGGTTATTCAAATTTGGTTTCACTAAAATTACATCACGGCATTGGAGGCATTACAGAAAGTTACTGACAAAAGGAGAAAGGGATGAACAATCCATAAGCACTTGACTCAGTAATGCTCAAGGTAGGCCCCCCCTACTTCCTCTTATTATTTTTTTTTTTCATCCAGATGGGGTTTTCTGTGCACACGGCAACAAGTGTGAAAGTTTTGAACGATCTGATTTGCAATAAAGCTTTAAGTGTCACCTTCTCTGGGGTATTTGGTTTATAAATGTTGTTACCTCCTTGAAAGAAATGGTTCCAGACCCAAGGTTGGCTTTTCAGAGCCAGGTCCAACAGGGAAAAGGCTGTTGAAGGTATTGGCTTCTTACAAACTCACATCAAGCAATCCTGTCTATATTGCTGACCCCACCTACTGTAAAGCTAATCCTGTGGGAGGAATTGTCTCAGTGTATTTGAGAATCCACCTCAAGTGGAAGCCTGGGAGAGAGAATGAAGGACATTTGTGTTTGATGAGGAAATGCGATCTTAAAGCCCGTGGATAGGTGATTGCTGTAATACACACAGTCCCAAAAAGCTGAACTGTCACATTTAGCTAACGGATGGAAGCATGAAAAACTTTGGAAATATCAAAGCTTAACATTTTTCCAGTAACATTAATTCACTTACACTGTATATAATTTTTTCAGATTACTCATTAAGCTGTTAAAATAGCTTTATATAGAATATGAGAAATATGCTTGCTTGTACGTGACTAAGAGCCTCTCAGGCTTTGTATCTCCTAACTTTTTTTAAAGTATAAATTTATACCTGAGTGCTTTATTAACATAGATTTTGCATATAATTTCCCTAGTGGTTTTTTGTTTTAAGAGAAAGTATGACTGGAACAAAGGAACTGCCAGTATTTAATAATGTTTGCGTTCAAATATTCTACATAGATTTTAAGTTCAGCACAGTGATGGGGTGCCTTGCAAGGGGAAGTCAACTTCACCATTTTGCTCCTGCTGTGTATCTGGAGGCTTCTTATTAACCAGGCAATTCTGAACAGGTAGGAGAATAAAGCTTCTAGCAAGAGACAGCTTCCCTCTTGCCCCTCTCACCCATCCACCAAGATCTCCCTTCTTATACACTGTTAATAGTTTACCTGGAAGCTCCCCTGGGTGAAGTCCTTAGACCATGAATTCCTCAGAGGAGACTTTGAGACTCTACAACCCCGCTTTCTTCATCAGAGCCTTGTCCTGTCACAACCCTTAGCACACATGTCCTGCTCTCTGCCCCATGGCCATGGTGCATAACCGGTTTAATCTGAGAGTGGATGGGAATGGGGCTGTAGAATATCGCTGGAATGATATGTACGATGGGAACAATGCCTTGAAGTCATAGGATTGTGTTGAACAAGTGAAATTGAGTTACAATGACATGAAAGTGCCTATAATATCATTTTGCTTTGTTTCCTGTGCTGTCACTCCTCTCTCCCCACATGCCAGGAGATTCCAGAGGAGAAGCTCAGTATGAGGACTGGTCTAAGAGTATGAGGACTGGTCTAAGGGATGACTTTTGTTCACGATTATCGGGCACAGGCGATTCTTGTTACACATCACGGTCTGGATCCTCCCAACACCACTCTGACCATATTGGGATGCAGTGAATTTTAACAATCCTCGTGAAAATTTAAAATTTAATGAGGCAACACAAATTTACTTGCACAAAGCATGATGTAGGGTTTGGTGTAATTGGGTAGAATCTCACTTGGGAGAGCAGGCTTGGAAATCTCTCATCTGCTGTCATGAGAGCAAAGGAATCTGAGACCTTGAACACATACGGTAAAAAACCTGGAGCACAGACTGAGGATCCTTGGAGCTTGGGAAGGGCACCTTATGCTCTACTGAGGGCTGGTTCAGGCTCAGGTTGCCTGACAACTGAGGACTCCAAGGGAAATGCTGTCAGAAAGCCTGCTTGTCCTCTGTCAGGCCAAATGTGGGACAATTGCTTAAATAAAATTTGGGAGGCTATCGGATCTGACCTTACAGGGACAGTGCTAATTATGTTATTTACATGGGAGGCCCAGCTTCCCACATTAGCAGCTCAGGATTTTCACTGTGCTCCCTCCCCACACAAAAAAGTTGGAGGGGGAGGGGGAAGAAGGTGAGTTAAATTAAATCATGAAAAAATAATTAGTTCTAATTTTCAAAGTAAACATTGATTTAAGCTTCTCCAACCCTCCTCCCTGACCACAAACAGACAAAAAGATTTGTTTCCAGAGACAACATTCATTTGCAGCGTATGCTCTGGAGAAGGGAGCTGAAGATTGCCCCTCTTCGGGCAGGTTAAGCAACAAATTGGAAGCATCTAAACCAAAGACCCTCCCTCTTTATTTTTTCTTGACGTAAAGATATTGTGGGAAGTATTTTTAATTCTCAGAATCTGTAGCACAGTGTCAAGCACAGAGTATTTGCTTGATAATATTCTTTTTTTTGTAAATAAATGGTGACCCCCGAGTCACTTAATGATCTCAGTTCTCTACCTCATTTTACTTACATACGTACAATTATGGGCATTTGTGGAGGGAGGGGTTGTTGTGTTTAATGGACATATTGATGCATCATAATGCTTGTCAGGAAAATGAAGTTTACATGGTCATATACACATTATTCACTATAGGCCTTTAAAAATTACAAAGTGAGTCATTCTGTTTTTATTCCAACAGATTTGAAAAGTAAGCTTTTCTTATTCCTTCTTTCTTTCTTTTTTTTTTTTGTTTGTTTTTCAGCAGCAACATTTGTTGATTGACACTTGGTATTATGAAAGATTATAGTATATGTGCTGAAATATACACTCATTCCCCATAAAATAGATATGGATGATTTAAATAGATGCATATTTCTGTAAGATCTGATGAAAGACAACAGTATCCTGCAATAACCATCCTCATCCTTCTCTAAGGCCCACTTCCAACAAGCAGTGACCTTCCACATTTTAGAAATTTCTTTTGGAACTGCTTTCCCTGCTGCTTAATAACCTGCTGCCTCTGATATTTCTTAATGCTGCGTTTGTAAACATTGTCTTTTGACTTCCACATCCGTGAAGTGAAGATCGTGTCCATTCTCTGGTGCATGCACATTCACACACATACCCACCACTCTCCGTCTTTCTCAGTGTGATCAACTTCAAAATTTTCATGTAAACTATAGTCAGTGTTTAAATTATGAAGATTGTATAATTATTGCTTGGCCACTGATTGCATTGTGATTACACTTCCACTTTGTACCACCAAAATGGCCAAACACAGGTTACCTCTCAGTTACGGTTTGTTTTGTCTCGCTTTTCTGTTCAACCATGTCCTTTTTGGCTCCCATCAAAGGATTGTCCTCCCAGTCTACCACATCAGCATCATTCTGAGAAGGTTGCTCTTGCCCCTTGTTAGATTCCCCTTTCCTGGTTCCTTTCCACATCTTCTTTCTTGGTTTCCTTCTTGTGGGGAAGTAGGGTGTCTTCCAGTAGTCCCTGAGAAAATACACATGGAAAATAAAATGTTGACACCTCGCCATTCTTAAGAACATCTTCATTCTACCCCACCATCTGATTAATCCAGCTGAGGAAGAATTCTAGGTGGAAATTTAAAGACATTTCTGTTTTGTCTTCTAACTTTTCCGTTGGCTTCTGACTTTCAGTGTTTTGATGATGTAAAATGCCAGCCTGATTCCTAATCCTTTGTACAAGAACTATTTTTTCTCTCCAAAAACTGAGTCATTCCTGGTGTTCTCAGCTTCACCGTGGTGGACCTTGATGGAGAACTGTTTTCCTACCCTGTGATGAGCTCTCATTGGGCCCTTTTCAATGTTCAGATTTATCTCCTTGACTTTGAGGAAATATATTATGTTAGTACTTTGATAATGTCTTATTCTCTTTCTAGAACTCCTATTGTTCAGATATTCGGCCCTATGCATCTATCCTCAAATTTTATCATCTCTCCTTGATTTTTATTCCTTTGTCTTTGTGTATGTGTGTGCTTGGGGGACTTCTTGCTCTTCAAAAGTTCCTGTACATACAATCCTGCCCTTATTTCATTTATGAAATCAGCATCTATTTGGATATTAATTATAGTATTTTTTCTTCTATTCCCTGTGATTTTCTGGTTTTCTCCAAGCTACTTCCTTCTTTGCTTACTTTTTTCCTTCCTTCCTCTTTCTTTCTCCTTTTCCTTTTCCCCTGTTTGTATGTATTGGTCTCTAGCCTACATGTTAACTATTTTTCTCTGATGTCTGGTGATTCTGGTTGTCCCTTTATATTTAAGAGTGAGATGCTAAAATTTGATTGTATGTGGGTAAAGCTGATAGACTTGTAGCCCTCAGAGGAAGGTTATTTTGGGTCTCTTCAAAATGGAGATCTGTATGTCTCATTTTTGCCTTCATTTCCTCAGAGAATTCTGATTTCTCTTAAAAATAAAATAATATTGGCATCTATACACATTTTGTTTAATTTTACCATCACATTTTAAAGTAATGGGTCTTTACAAATTTAGTTTTGAAATCACGATGGGGAAATATCCTGAATGCACAACTGGAAGAAAAAATTTATAATTTATCATAACTTTCATGACAGAAATTTTTAACAAAAAAGTGCTGTTCATAAGGCGGTAACAGCTAAATTTCTACATGAGATGACTGGTTGGTTTTGTTCCTCATGGTTTTCTCATGTGACTCATCAGGGCTAACGAAGCAATCCTGGAGAAATTCATAAAGATGTGGGGGACCGCCATAGGGTGGGGCCAGGCTTCACTCAGGGAATGCTCACTGGTAGCTGCACACACAGTTCTCTCCTAGTGCCTTGGCACTGGACATTGCTGGCAGGAGAAAAGCAAACGAACACACAAGAATCCAGCACCTTCCTCAGTACATGGGACTCTTCAGAACCTAGAAGTCAAGACCACTCAGAGTTCAAATTCTAGTAATTTATTAAATGGGACTGCCTTTGTGACCTCACACAAGGAATGCTCTGATAGAAAACAATGAGCAGTGCACTTGCTGCTCACCCCTAACAGCTGGCCTGAGATTGATATCTGCCATTTCCGCCTTCACTAGGGTATCAGGTAATGAGAGCTGGTAAAGGATTTGGTGATGTTGGAGTGAAAGCCTTTTATAATACTAACAACTGTCAGAGTGTTTAAAAAATTGACCATGGGACATTGTTTCCAGAAAGAACTTTTTGTGGGATGTGATAAGCAAGTGGCTATCAACTCATATCAACACCATGAAACAATGCATTTTTGGTCACCAAAGAGGCGATGCATCACACAAGAGATGGATGAGGTTATTTGTGCCATTTTCAATGCCAAGGAAACAGAGAGGGTGCCTATGGCCATTACTTCAAAACTATAAACCTTGCATCTTTGCTCCCAATGGAATATATTCTATATTGTCCAAAGTCAGAAAGGATTCAAGAAAACCTCGAGAAAAACTGAAAAACAAAGCCAAACAAAACAAAAACCAAACTTCCCAGATCATTGCTGGACACACATACAAACACACATACACACCCCTGAGCAGTAACAGAGATGAAACTCAAGGCAAGTAGCACAAGAGTTAACAGGTACACTAACAACTGATCTCTAATATAATCCAAGATAATGGAGCTTTCTACAAGATAGTTGATATTTATAAACAAGCTGGACAAATGACAGATGACTGACAAAGATTCTCTGCTTTACAGAAGGATCTAAATCAGAACTCCTTTCCTGAGTTGCTTTCTCTGAGGTTTTTGACGGGTTTCGGATTACTAGCTGATGAAATTGTCAGAGAGTTAGGCTTGAGGGGAGAGGAGTGTGGGCAGCTCTTCCAGGTGGAAATTAATTAGAAAAAGAAAATAGAGTCTTTGAATTGATAATTTAAGGGAACTGGAAAACTAAGAACTCACTCCCAACAACCTGATTTTTGCATGGCTTTTCAGAAACATAATTTTGGGTAATTGGCAAACTACATCCACAAAACCCCATAAAATCAATATTTATTTCTCAAAGGCTCCTTACAGTGAGCATCAATGATAGTTTGTTAGAAGAGGAACCCTTGTTTTTCTTCTTGGCTTACACCAGCAGTTCCCAGACTCTTAAATTTCATAATCAATAAAATTAAAACAACTAGCAAGAAAAGATTTGTGTGCAGGTGGGTAGGGGGAGCAGACACAGGCAGGCTCACCAACGTTTTTTTGTAATAGAGATATGAACAAAGCAAAACCTATCTTATTTCTTTCATTCCATCCAAAGACACAATAAAATCTGAAAAAAAAAATGAGTACAGTCTCAAAATAAAAGGCAGTTCTTTATTAGCTTAAAATAAATTAAAGCATTTTTTTTTTTTTTTTTTTTTTTTTTTTACTCCATGGTCTTGCAATTTTCCATCGTGGAACATGCTGGTAAATACTTCTGTGTTGTGTAGCGATGGTTATTAGAGAAAAGCTCTGAGCTACTGATCCAGACCTCACCAGACCCCAAAAAGCTTCTGTTTGATCGGTGCAGCTAATAAGTTCTGGAGCTAGAAAGGGACTTAGAAATGGCTTTGTTAAATCACTTGTTTTTTGGTTAAGGAATGAAGGCTCTGTCTTGTCTGGGGAAGCCCCACTAACCAGGGCCTAGACAGGATCTGGGCTAGCTTTCCTGTCCGATGCACTTGACAGCGTTGCCTGTCCTTCTTCCTCTTGCCTGAGACGCTAACATTTGGGCCCAGCTGTGCAGGATGTGGAGGCTCTTAAGGGAGGTCTTCTGGAAGTTGAAAGCGTTTTTATCAAGAAGTATATTTATTGGGCACCTATTGAGAGAAAATCACGGTGGAGAGACAGAGTCTTTTTTCTCAAGTTGAGTATAAGGCAGTCTGGAAGGCAGGTCAAGTGCATGGAAGTAAACCTAACAAGGTGCAGTAACACAGGACCGAACATTTCATGAGTAGGCAAATAGCAAGGATTGGCGGGGCCTGGGAGGCAGAGTAGTCACGTGCTTCTGGGGAACATTTATAGGAAGCAGTGTTGCCACATGTAATTTGGCTCGTGGGTCCAGAACTCGCCTCTGACTCTCTGAGCTAAAATGCAGTCTTGCTAGACTCTCAAAGGGCTTCGGACATCTCCATCTTCTGTCATTTACAATCTCACAAGACAAAGAGTTTTGAAGAAGGCAGGAGGATGAACAATGAAACACAGAACACCCTTTTTCATCCTCATTAAATGCCACAACCTTCACTGCGTAAATATGCTCTTGACCTTGTGGGACAAACTCTAGAAGCAAATTTCTCATTTGCTGGCCTTTCCCTGGGCCTTCTGCAGCATACTGTCGCTCAGACAAGTACCGTTCTTAATGGGTTTATGGGAAAGGCTTGGCCTGCCTTTCCATCTGCACCTTCTGCTGGCTCCCTCTGAAAAGCGTGAGCTTGCCATACGACATTCCCTTGAATTATTTAGATTGGTAAATCTTTCTGCATCTCACATCTTTAGTCCATCTGTTAGCCGGAGCTTTGCCTTTATAGGAAGTGTCCTTTATGCATGCTGGCATCTGTCAGCAGAAAGCGTCCCTCTTTTATTCATGATCTTCTATGGGAGAGGGTACAAGCTGCAGAAACGCCGCGTGCCTGGTATGCATTTCATTTTAATGGAAGATTACATGACTGAGGTGCTGGTTTATTACCTTGCTCCACATGCCTCCATTCATCACCTGGCAGCCCCCTCACCCAGCCTGTTTGGAGGTGCTAGCCCTTCTGCAGCCCCTTGGGCCCAGCTTTATGCAGGAAGTGTGCTTGATGGTGGAGAGAAAACTCATCCTTTAAAAAAAGATGAAAGATCATGAGAAAGGAAAAATATATAATAGAGAATCATGGGCCATGGGAAAGGGGAAAGGTCTTGACCTCAGGCTGATAACAGATGCAGACAGGGAATTATTTATACAAATCACTAGACGCATCGGAAAAATGTCCCTGTGAGCACCATTTCATCACTGAGTATATTCTCCCTGAAAATAGGCTCCCAAACTTATACTTTTTTCCTATTTCCCACTCACAGGAAAATGAAATCTCTGAGAGGCCTTTTCAACCATTCTTCCTTTTAATGTTGGAATAGCTTTTATAATTCTGTATGCCAGGTATGGATTATCCACAAGAAATAATCTACAAGGATTTTTTAATTGTTTTATGTTATCATTTTGATACTAACCTAAAAAGTAATCAATATAAGGAGAACCAAAATAGGGTGACCATATATCCTGGTTTGCCTGGAACATCATGGTTTATGCCTATTGTATATAAATGAATGCCTGACAGTTATTTTTGTCACTTTCCTTTCACTCATAAATGTGAGCAAGTTTGGATCTTAAATTATGGTCATCCTCATAAAATATCATGTGGATGGCCACCTTATATGTAACTATTGCCAATATGATGTTAGCAATTGTGTTTACTTTTCCACTGGTACCATGTCATGCTTCTTTACTATGTGTATAGGTATGTGTCCAGTGAGGAAGGGACCAATGTCTGCATTTGGAAGATGATTACTTTGTCTAACAAGGCTCTTTTTCAACATAGCATTCATTCCTTTGCTTAATATTTAATGAGCACCTAGAATGTGTCACATACTTCTGTAGATATTGGTAATGCAATGTGAACAGGACAAAAGTCTTCACTCTCGTGGGACCTACGTTCATTGACAGTGACTAAGATCACATTCTCATTGAAAGCCTTTCACAGTTTATTGTGCATATTTACATTTATGAAGGATATGCAGTGTGTTCTAGCCCTGGGCGAGCACAGAGTTTGTTAAGTGGCCCACAGAAGGGGAGTGAGGCCAATAACACATCGGAGAGAGAGCGAGGACCAGTGCCCATTCAGAGGAACAACTGATCCACAAGCCCTCACTACATGTAAGTTGTATTCCTTACTCCCTCCACAGCATTTGACACTCTTTGAAGGTAAATGGGAAAGATGAAGTCCTGGCAATTACTCTGAGGACCTATGGAAACACTGGCAAGCAACAAAGTTAGATATGGGTTAATCCAGTAAGCACAAGTGAGAATTCTCTGTTATTTGATTAAAAGAGAACCCTGAAAAAACAACAAGTCTAGGCTTCTATGAGGTCATCAGTGAGAAGCTGGTGTGTAAATACTTGAAAGTGTAGTTTATTGAAAATTCCCTCAATTTCATCTTCCAAGTCAATAAATTTCTACTTCTACGTTTATACTTTTAATTTTCAAGAGTTTTTTGGTTCCTTGAATCTTAATTTTTTATATCATCCTGTTTGAAATTTACTAATGCAATAAAATTGTTGATCTCTCTGAGGCTATTAATTACAGTTGGGTTGTTAAAGATTTCTTCTCTTTACAATTGTCTTCTCTTGATTTGGGTCCTGTATTTAATGTGAGGTGCCTTTTATAAATTATAGGCTGACCTTTGATGGTCAAGTTATAAGAGTGAGGTAGTCAAAAGCCAGTTAGAAGCTCCATATGCCTGGGAAGAACTTGTTGGCTGTTGGGGTTCACTGTACGGTGATTGGGCAGGAACCACGTATTTTTATTGGAAGATCTCCAAATGCCAGTTTCTGTAGCTTCCAGGCTCCTGCGTGGAGGACCTAAGCTGTCTGCATTCTAGATGGTAAAAGGAGTGTGGGGCCTGGAGAGTCTCCTGGTTCAGAGTGAACACTTTCATTTAACCCTTTGGCCATTTATGGCACCGGATCTCCTTTCTCTATTATACCTGGTGTCCCCTTGCCTGGAATCGATCCCGTTCATTTCCCTCAGAGAATAAAGCCTCTTGCCTCAAGCCAGGATGGGGAGAAAGTGATTACTTATCCGACAGGGGTGGAAGAAGGTATCAGGGGGGTTGACTAGACTTCAAACATACTTTCAAACAGTCTTCCCATTGCTGTCCCTTTGTATCCCCACCTTCAGAGATAGCGGGTGTCTTTCTAGCATTCTGAACCTTGAATTGGGTTACTTCTTCCTGACCCTTGCTCTGAAGCCTTGGGTTCAGACATGTTTGCTGGGCTAAGTGAGTTATAAGCAGTCCCTCTGCTTTCTCTTTTCCCAAATGTTATCTCTATGCTTTGTTCACAACCACATTCTTCTCCCTTCTTTTGACTTTATAGATTTCTACCTTCTTCAAAAATTATTCTAGGGGTGCCTTGGTGGCTCAGTCAATTGTCTGACTCCTGATTTCAGTTCAGGTCATGATCTCAGAGTCTTGAGATTAAGCCCCACATCAGGCTACATGCTCAGCTTCTCCCTCCCTCTGCTCTCTCTCTCTCAAATAAATAAATAAAATCTTATAAAAATAAATTATTCTATATAATTATAGGAGAGTTTCAGGAGGGAGCAGAGATAATTTGCAAACCATCTTCCAGGTTTCACTGAGATCCCTTTCTCTCTTTTCCAGGATAAAGATTTCTGATTACTCTTGCAAGTCTTCACGTCAAAAGGTACTGAGGTCCTCTGCCATGCTGAATGTCTTTTCATAACACAACCCAATGTCTTTGGCTTATTTCAGCCCCCCATTATTTTTTTTTTTTAGATTTTATTTATTTATTTGACAGAGAGAGACAGTGAGAGTGGGAACACAAGCAGTGGGAGTGGGAGAGGGAGAAGCAGGCTGTCCAAGGAGCAGGGAGCCCGATGCGGGGCCCGATCCCAGGACCCTGGGATCATGACCTGAGCCAAAGGCAGACACTTAATGACTAAGCCACCCAGGAGCCCCTCCAACCCCCAGTTATTATAATAAATGTAAAATATAAGATCCATGGAAGTAAGGTTTGTTGATTTGGTTTTATTTTGTCACTAAAGTGACAATAAAGAAATGATACAAGGGACCTGGGTGACTCAGTCGGTTAAGTGTCCAGCTCTTGATTTCAGAGTCGTGAGTTCAAACCCCAGGTTGGGCTCCACACTGGGCATGGAACCTACTTAAAAAAAAAATGACATATGGCCCTTGTCTTTCAGACGATAATAATCTATTTAGGGTTTTGGTCTCAATAAGTCAGGATGTTTGTTAGAAATCATTGAAAATCAAGACTGCTGCTCCTTATTTTCCCAACTAAGTGAAACCTCAGCTCATGAAATATGTTCAGCTTTCTGAGCAGGTAAAATATATAGAGAGAAGAGCCCCCAATTTCTTCCATTCTACAGATACTGCATTTGGGCCGGGATGACCAGGTGGTAGAGAAGCCTTGCTGAGCTGGGAAATTTCACTAGGGATGTCTTCTCAGCCCTGAGGCCTCTACAGACAGTTGCTTCACATCCCACCCCCTCAAGGATCCAGAGCTTTGTTTAATGCTCTGTTGTCACCATCTTGAAATTCTTAATAATTTTTGAACAAGGAATCCTGTGTTTTCATTTTACACGAGGACCTGCAAATTACATAGTCAGTCCTGCCTGACATAACACATGAATCCCTTGCAGCTGAGAGAGTGGAGGGTGAATTTAACAGTCTGGCCTCCCCACTGCAAGGAAACAGTTGGGAATGATCATAGGAGCTCTCTGAGTTTAGAGATCATAAATAACAGGAAAACAGAAGATACAGGATAGATCGGATCTACAGTTGCAAACACATGGATTCAGGTTCCAAGCAGGTAATCTAAATATGGGAAAAGGCTGGTATACTAGGACGAGGCTAGCTATTGGCAAACAGAAAGAACATGTCCTGTACAAAGACATTCAAATTCAATTTTAAAACACTGGGCTGTATTGGACAGAATATACAAGTGGGTCACCAATCTGCAAGCCGTGCTTTGACATAATCCAGGAGGCCATTGCATATCCACGATGATTCCCCATGACACCTACTTATTTTGCACAGTTTTTTTTTTTTTTTCAGAACTAAGATTTTTCTCAGTCAAACTAGGATGTCAGGTCAGTTCATACATTGATTCCTAATTATTCCTCCATTTTCTCCCAAAGGTATAAATGTATATTTTACAGTTCGGGCACTTATTTGGCACTGGGCCTTGTGCTGAATCCTCCCGTTTCCTTTACCTTGAGCAGCCTCACCCTTGTCATTCATGCTGTATTTGATATTTGCTGTCATATGATTAGATAATTGTGATGAAGGCATCATTCCCTGAGCAGATGGGCTGAACATTTAAGGTGAGCCCTGTAGCATGGTGAATGAGAGTGCTAAGAACCTGGCAGACCCTGAACAGAGGTTGTGTGTGTGCATGTGCGTGTGCATGTGCATGCACTCACATGTGTGCACGTGCGTGCTCTCCAAAAACAAGATTCACCCCAAAACAGCTGGCACCAGTTGGCCCAGTCCTGACTATTGCTGCAGGGACTCCCAAGGGACTGGGGGAGGAGTTATAAATTTAGCAGCTGAACACTGTTGCCTTTAATTTCTGGATATTACCCAAGCTGAACACAGACTGATGGAGGTGCTATATTATGCAACTCCTTCCCCAATTTAAATTACTGTGTTAGCTTTCTGCCAGAACATACATCTGACCTGAAGGATCTTATCCTGAGTCTTGGGCTCTCAAAGAAATCAGAAGTCTTTATGTCCTGTCAAAGTGATACTTAAGTGCCTAAATATAAGATCTATAAGGTGTAGCCAAAAAAGTGAAAGACTTAGATTCAAGTTCCTACTCTACTTACACGGCGTAGGCTTTCATAGATCACTTAACTTCTCTGAGCCTCCACGTCCTGATCTGTAAAATGTAATCATAATGATAGCTATGTGATTGGGTTGTTGCACCAATAACCCCTCCTGGTCACCTAGAATTTGGAGGGTGTTTATAGTTCAGTAACTCATTCATAGAACACAGATTGGTAAACTCTACTTTAGGTGTGAAATCCATCAATGACCCTCTCTGGTGGAATAAGGAGAGAATTTCTCATGAATTAAAGTAAGAAAAGCTACTTCTACCCAAATAAATTACTCTTGTATAAAAGTATGTAATTTACCTAAAGTGGGACAACTTTAGAGGAAAGCGAATACTGACTACTTTGGATGGAGCCCAAAGATAAGGAAGAAAACTGAACTTCCTAATCCTTAGGATTAGGATTTTAGAGATATAAGTTGTATCAGTAGATATTGAATTATTGGAATACCACCAAGAGTCCTGTGAATGATCACTGTTCTTTCCAAAGGATACTGATGATGTCATTTGGATCATAGAAAACCAAACCATTCTGTGCCAAGGCATTCCTGCTCACTGCTTTTACATAAGGCCTATTCTCTTCCATTTGTTCCACTAGTTTCTCTAAGATGTGAGGGCATTTTATTGTTAAAAATTTTAGCACTCTGAAGAGACCAGTGTCTCTAGGAGCCTCCTAAGAAATGATAGGACATGGGTGAACTCTACACGTGAAGTGGAATTGAGATCATCCTGCACACCACCTTCCTCAAAATCTCACATGGTAGGCTGAATAATGGTCCTCAAAGATATGCAGGGACTAATCCTTGGAACCTGTGAATGTCACCTTCCATGGAACAAGGAACTTTCGGGTATGACTAAATTAAGGATCCTTGAGATGGACAGATTATCCTGGATTATGTGGATGGTCCCTAAATAAGAAAGGGTCAATGTCTTTGAAAGGAAGTAGGAGCTATAACAATAGAAGAGATTAGAGTGGTACAAGGAGGGGATCGGGGCCCAAGGAATGCAGGTGACCCGAGACAGGACAAGGAAACAGAAACCCCCAGTGCCTCAAGAAGGAGCAAGACCTGCCGTCACCTTGACTTGAGCCCAGTGAAACTAATTTCAGACTTGCACTCTCAAGAACCATAAGATAACGTATGGTTGTGTGTTGTAAACTATCACATAAGGGGTCGTTTGCTTAGCATCCATAGAAAACGGAAATAAACTGGTTTCATCATACCCTCCTAAAAACTGATAATTCATAACAATGTCTAAAATGCATTGAGAATTTACTATCTACTAGGCACTGAATTAATTTTACATACATTACTTATTTTATCTTCCCGACAACCTTTGGTGTTGATACTAGTATTATTACTATGTTATTGAAAAGGAAAATGAGGTGCATAAAGGCTTCGTAACTTCTCCAAGGTCACCAGCTAATAACCTGACTGGCTTTATTGTTTTGGACCTGTCTTACCCCAATTAGTAGGTGGCAGCCTTCTTAAAGGCAAAGGTTGTATCTTAGCCTCCTGTGTTCCAAATCAGTTCTCATCATATCGCTGAATTCAGATGAAAATAAAAACGAACACGAAGCCCACCTGAAACCATGATATCAGCCAATGAGAAAATAATTGTATATGCCTGAATTTGATCTCCACCCATCTGTTGAGAATTCTGCTAATTACATAACAGAAGATGTGTTTGGGTTCCCTTCACAGTTAGCACCGCTGCATTTTCTCCTGTCTTGTGGCTACAGCCGCAGGAACATCCCATCTGTGAAACTAGGTTCACATGCTTCTCATTGGCTGCCCCCCCCACCTTTCTTAAGTGATTCAGTCGGAGGAAGTAGATTGCTTGTGAGAGATCTGTCATGCAAAGGCCACATGCTTCTGGTATTTCATTAGATGCTGAGGGTGTTCGATTCAAAGTTGACACCGAAACCTAATTAAATATTATGTCGGTGCACATATTCTACAAATTAAGACATAGCACATCACAGAACCCAGTCTAGGATGAGTTAAAAAGGAAGCTGTCAACATGCAAAAGACCCTGTTAAGTGCTCTAACCACAAATTTTGAATTTAAAATGCAAATCGATGGAAGCCTTTTTTCCTCTCAAACTGGAAAGGAAAATTAAGTGGGGTAGAGCGAGTTTTATTTTATTTTCACTAAGCACTGAGTTTTGACTCCAGTCGCAACCACGGTATGTTATAGCAGTGTTAGAAATGGCAAGAGGAGCTAGCCCACAACTAACAACTCACTTCAGGCTCCTCACTAGCTGCATGAAAAGCAAGAAGCAAACCAACCCTATCAATGTTGACAAGTCAACACATGTATTGAAAAAGAAAGCAAGTTTCCATATTGAAACAGGCAGGACCACTGGCACTCTTCAGATCTGCACAGCTGCAGGAAAGTTCTATACCTGACTCTATCAGGTTGTGGCGGGCAGGGTGCTGGGAAAAGCCAGAGAGGTCGTGAAAGCCGAGGGGATGGACTCTGGAGCTGCGGAGCCAGGAACGGAGCTGAGTACCGGCTGTGACAATCTGAGTTTCAGGAGAGCAGTGAGCAGAGTGGGTCACAGGAAATAATGATGTAAGAGATGGAGAGATTTGGGGCCCCATGCTCTGCTTTACTGGACCCCACCTCCACCCCTACTCCCATTGCCATCAATTATGGGCAAATGGGACAGTAGCCAAGAAGAGGTAGAGATGAGATTCTGTCCATGTACACCAGGGTATAGTGGCTTCTCTAATTTACTAGTTCTGTCTTCCCTTCCTGCTCTTCTTTGAAATGTTATTTGTATTCATCCAGCAAATACCAAGTCTTTACTGTGTTCGTGCTCTGAGGAAACAAACACGAATACAAAGTGCTGTTCTGAAAGAGTGTGCTTTTGAGAAGTCAAAGAAGATAGAGACATCTACCTTACCAGCTTCCTTCCAAAAGATAAATGCTTTAGTAGAATGACTCAAAGTCCACCTGGGTGGAGATGAACCATGTACCTGAGGCAGGTCAGTGAGAAAGGATCTGTGAAGTCCTCACAAAGACCAAATATTTGAGCTGAGCTATTTTAAAAGTCGAATATGGACTGTTGGATTTGAAGTAGTAAGGTACAGAATGATGTACTTTGAAAAGAATGTTTAAAAGTAAAATTACAGAAAGAATTAAAAGGGGTAACATAAAAGACAGGTCATGTCTATTCAACTCATCCAAAAGAATGGTGACATGGTCCTGTTTTCTGAGTTGTTTATCTAAGAATAGCTGACTCTGAACTCTTTATATGGCCTCTCAAGGGGCTGGCATGGAAGCACTGACTTTTGAGTTTTTAATTAAATTTTTTCTTAAAATATGAATAGACTTGGGAGGCTGGGATCTGATTGAACAACTAATCCAGAAAATTGGATAGAGCTGGTTTTAAAACCTTATCATTGGATCATTACAATTGTTTAAATCCTGTAACCTCTTCAGAAAAAAACCCCGTAAGCCTTGGTTAAAGCTCCATGCCAATAGTCAACCCAATTTATTTTGTTTCCATTAAAATCAGTTCCCACCATATGTGCAATAATCTGTTAAATAAATGGAGAACACAAACACATATGAATGCACATACGCACATGCACACACACGTACACGTGCTGTTTTCTGCTCTTAAGGAAGTTAATGTTCTGAGGGAAGAAAGGGGTTGTGTACATGAAAAAAACTGTAAGGCAATAATACAGCCCATGATAAAGCACTAGATTGAATACAATTCAGGTCCAAAATCCAGAGTAGAGGACAAGTTCTGTGGGTAACAGAGATGGAAGAAAGTAAAGCTGGAATAGCTTAATTAAAATTGGCTGAAGTTAATCTTTTAAATGTATCAACACTACCATCTTAAAGATTTAATCATTTTATCACCGCAGGTAGTTTGAGATGAAAAGTGGATCTATCAGAAATTGCAATTTTGTTAAACTTGACAAATGTTGTCTTATTGGAAGCTTCCATCTTTAAAAAATACCTTTACCATGTTGAACTGTTTAATTTTCTTAGAATTATGCTGGGAAAATTGTGATTTTTTTCAAATTTATCTTGATTTTAAGGATGAATTAAATATAATTTACTAAATAACATAATTGTAAGAAAGAAAGCTGATTGAATGGCAATTAATGGATTTTGCTAACTGAAATAATTAAATGGTAATTGCCTAATAATGTCAAATTATTTTCTGCTGTATACAATTGTTAATTACATACAAAGAAGAATTGAACGGTTTATTGTTTTTTTGGCAACTACAATGATTGACTAAACTAAGTGTCCAATTAATTGTGTTCTATTCAATGATAAGATGATAACTGATTGAAAAGTAAAAGATGAATTTAGTCTTCAGACTGGGTAAGTAATACTACATGGAATAAAAATCCATATTAAATTGGGAAAAGGAATGAATCATATATTCATCCTTCATCAATAGATTCTGTTAAAATTAATTTCTCTCTCTTTTTTAAGTGTGTTAGAATACAACTTTGTGCCTGTAATCATTTTTTTTTTCTGAAAAAAAAAAGTTGAAATATTTTACATAAACAGCCTGGCTCCATTTTTGTTTTGTTTTGTTTTGTTAGAGAGAAAGGGAGGGGGAGGGGCAGAGGGCGAGAGCATTTTAAGTAGGCTCCATGCCCAGAGCAGAGCCTGACATGGGGCTCGATCTCACGACCCTGAGATCACGACCTGAGCCAAAATCAAGACTCAGATGCTTAACCGACTAAGCCGCCCAGGCGCCCAGCTGGCTCCTTTCTGTGCAGGGATGCAGGGACCCTTCCCATCATGTGAGGGTGAAGGAAAGAGTATGACATATAACCTGAAATCCTTCATGAGCCTGGGGAGGGCTTATAAATAATAGGACTCATAGTAAATTATTACTGATCAGTATGAGAGGCTGAGACATCATTGCCTTAAACACTCCCAAGCACAAGAGATATTCTTATGGGAAAATTCTCTTTTCGTCAATGTTGGGAAAAACATCCATCCTTCCTTCACTAACAATTGCAACTTTGATCATAGTAGTGCTCAGAGCGAACTCAGAATGACCAGAGCTGGAATGGATCTGAAGTTCTTCCAGTTGCCTTGTCCCCCAAGTGCATGAATGCATACCTCCTGGGGCTGTCAGTGCAGAGCATGGGGCTCCTGTACCTGAGCATCTGCGTGGGGCGAGAGGCCTCAGCCAGAAGTGGATGCTCCAGGCACTTTCCCTGCAGCAAGGGTGGCCACAGAAGCTTCTCCACCCAGTGCAGCAAGTACGGCCTCCACGCGTAACTGATGACAATGTCCAGGCCCCTGGGTAGCTCAGTCGGTTAAGCGATTGCCTATGGCTCAGGTCATGATCCCAGGGTCCTGGGATCAAGCCCCGCATCGGGATCCCTGCTCAGCAGAGATCCTGCTTCTCCCTCTTCTTCTGCGGCTCCCGCTGCTTGTGCTCTCTTGCTCTCTCTCTGTCAAGTAAATAAATAAAATGTCCTAGAGGAGGACATTAGGTAAATAAATAAAAAAAGAGTAGGAAAACAAAAACAACAAAACAAAGAGGAAGAAGAAGGCAATGATAGAAACCAAGAAGGCAATGTTAGAAATGGGAGAGAGGAAGATAAACAACAATCCAGAGCTGGTAGAGTGCATTCAACCACAAGGTGAAAATTAACCACATGAATGTTTTGATAAGATAGAGAGAGAGGTAGGTAGATACAGGTGGGTGGATGAATGTTTGGATGGATGGGTCAATCGATTAATCTTCATTAGGATTATGTGATTGGTTATAGGACAAAACTCCTTTTTTATTTGTTATTTTTCTTTTAAGATTTTATTTATCCATTTGACAGAGACAGAGAGAGAGCACAAGCAAGGGAGGAGTAGAGGGAGAGGGAGAAGCAGACTCCCCACTGAGCAAGAAGTCCGATGCGGGACTTGATCCCAGGACCCTGGGATCATGACCTGAGCTGAAGGCAGACGCTTAACCAACTGAGCCACCCAGGAGCCCCAGGACAAAACTCCTTCTTACCCGTGCCCACCATTGCTGTGGTGGCCAAATGCAGGCAAAGAAAATTCCACATTTTTTAGACCAAAAATAAAATGTGTTGTTGGACTTCTGAATTTTCATTAATATTTTCACTGTAAAATGTATTTATGTTAAGAAATCAAAATATAAATAATCTTCTATAGCCAAAATATAAATAATCTTCTCCAGCCAGTGCATCTCCACCAAGTCCTGTTCCCCAAAGGTACAGACTAACAACTTTATCTCTAGCTTTCTAGAATTTTTTGAGGGGGGGGTTGGAGGCAGCTGTAAAAGCAGTTGTAACAAACGAACACAAAAGAATCATCAATAAATAATATTCTGCAATTTGCTTTTTGTAACCCTAAAATATAGTTTGCCTTCTTAACTCCTCATTCTTTTTAGCTGCATAATATTCTACTGTGTATTTATGCCACTTATTTAACTGATCAGCTCATGAGAGATGCTTAGAGTATGTTCAGTCTTTCAGTAATACAGACTTGTTGAAATATAAAAACATTCAGAACACAGGATTGAGAGCCAGCCAGTACAGAGACTATTCGTTAAATAATAAACCAGACTCAAGTGTTAGTAAATACAAGTCTGTCCATGTTCTCTCTCTCTCTGCTTAGCAGTCTGCTGAGACAGCAATGGAAGTGATTCGATTGGTTGCAACATTTAAGGTGGATAATTGGGAAAAAAGGTGCAGAAATGGCGACTTGACTTTTATAAACACTGTCACACTTATTTTATGACCTTGGCAAGCCTCCCGCTCTTTACCCTCTTCTGGAAAGTGATAATAAATCTCATCATCTCACAAACATCCCTACATGAATTTGCAGTCACAATGCATCATTTATATTAAAGAGAAGAACTATGGTAAACTTACATAATATGAAATGGACAATGACCTTGGCCCCATTCCTTGAAATTCACAAAACACATTACATAGGGGATCGGGTCAAACATAGCTATTTCCCCCTTGGTTCCCTACTTTGAAATTAAGGCTCCATACGTAATTCTTATTTATTTATTTATTTATTTATTTATTTACCTTAGAATTTTATGGTCTCTAATTCAGTCGGTCATTACATATTTTTTGAAAACTACTCGTGGGCCAAGCCCTAAGCCCAGGGTAGAAATACAAAGATGGATATGCTCTAAAGTGGTGTGCGCCTCTATTTCAGTTAAACATTCAAAAAAGGCAAGCCATTATTCCCTCTACCATTTTGCATCATTACATCTGAATTCTTTCACATGGTCCTACTTCATACTTTCCAACCCTGTTCCCTCTCCTGGGTTCCTGTTTTCAGAAGCAGCAGGGAGCTCCTGCAGCCACAGCTCAGGGAACTTGGGGCCTGGGGTGGGATTGGAAAGGAGCTCAGTGGAAAGAACCAGCACTCTCAGTTTGTTAAGTGCAAAGGGTTTGCATATGTCCGTGACTTGATGCACCTAGGGACTTCGGAAGATGCCTGGCAACAGGGTAGACGGAAGAAAGAATTTTATTAAAAAGCAAAAGGCAGATGGTGGAGAGCTACTATAAAGACCAGCCCAAAGGCAAAGGAGAAGTAACTGTGGAGGTGTTCCAGGATAAGAATGGGGAAGAAAGACAGAGGGACAGCCGAGTGCTGGCGTGAGGGAAAATGGCACAGGAGGTTTTTTAAGCGCTGATTTTTTTTTCTCCCGCTTGGGTTGGGGGAGGGGTGTTCTTTATCTGTGGATGTGTCACTCTCACCAGAGAGCTTGGTGCTATGTGTGTCCCCGTAAAACACCCCAGCTTCCATTAAACAAAGTGCTCTTCTTAAATGCCTTCCTTGTAAGACCTGGCTGCCCTACCCCGAGCCATTAGTGGGAACAGAACGTTAATAAGGAGGGACTGTGGTATCTCTAAGAGAGGTTGACCTCCTTCAGCGGAAGCAGGGCACCCATTACAGTGTAATGATAAATCACAAGCTTTTCCCTTCCATTATTTTCCCAGAAGACTCTTCTCTGAATGCATAAACATACTGGAGGGAGGAGGAAAAAAAACACGCAACAGATGAAAGAAAGGTGAAGGAAGAGAGAAGGGACAGACAGAAAATCAGCAGACTCCTAGTGGGATTTAAAATAACAAACACATCATACACACCCATGTATTTGCATATAGTGAAACTTTAACATAACCTCAAAAGGAAAAATCTCTGCCAAAAACATGTATAAATGAACTGAGAATTGTAAATACAAATGACATCTCTAGGAGAGATACTATTATGGTGCTTTTCTCTCTATTGTTATAAATTCAAAGGCAAACTAATCCAAGAGATGGGAGAGAGAATAAATAATCAATAAATTTATAACTGAGTTTATTATCTGCTTCTTTAGCCCATCTTTCAGCTGTTAACTGTGATCGCCTCACATTTAACGGGAAGTGGCTTTCAGGGGAAAACATTTGCTGGGTTCTCCTCTCTCTCTCTCTTTTTAGAAAGTGAGAGAGTGAAGTGAGAGAGTGAGCCGGGGAGGGGAGGGTAGTGCAGGAAGTGGCAGAGAGAGAGTGAATCTTACGCAGGCTCCACACTCAGTGTGGAGCCTGACACAGGGCTTGATCTCATGATGCTGAGGTCATGACCTGAGCCAAAATCAAGAGTCGGATGCTTAACTGAGCCACCCAGGTGTCCCTGGGTTCTCCTCTCTTGATACATTGATCAAGAACCAATACTGAGATGTAGAGCACACTTGCTGGCCATGCAATGATGTCCACAAGATCCTTCTATAGCTCTTGCCAAAAACCTTGTCTTAATATCAGCCATAGCATTGTGGAGCAGGTGACCTTTGCCCTTAGAACCTAGGATATAGCCAAACACTGAAATGATTTTCAGGGCTCTTGGAAGATGGCTCCTATTCAATGGAAACAGGATCAACATGAAAGCATGACAGAAGTGAATAAGAAAGGATCCAAAGTGGCTGATCTCCACATTCTGACTTTTTATAGTTTGTCTAGGTGTATGAAAGGGCTCACAGTGAGTGCATGGATTGGTCAGACTGTCTCTGCCCAGCTCAGAACATCAGACTCCATCTTTCACTTTTACTTCTATGTTGCTTTTGATGCCCAGCGCTTCTTGTTCAGACTAGATCTTCCCATCTTTGAAACTTAACTTCTATCAAAGATCTTTGGCGTGACTCTCTCCAACTTCTTAAATTTATTTCCCTTTCTGGTTTTCCATGGTATAAATCCCATAATTTGGCTCTAGTCCAGTGGAAATGGTCTCTTATTTAGCCAGCTCCAATGCACTCGTACAGGACTTTAAGCAAAAAGGAACTTTTATGTTGAAGGACATACTCCAAAATCATTGGTCAATTTTTTTCTTCCTTGAAGCATCTAACTCACTTTGAAATTATTTCTCCACCATATCGGATACATTTTCCCTCTCCTATCTGAAGGTTCATTTTGCATCACTTCACTTTTATGAGTGATCTTCGTTAGTACCTGTGTTCCCTAACCAAAAGAAATCTGAAGAGGATTTTTCACTTCTTTACAAAATGGAAATTTTATGAATAATTTGCTTCTTCTCTTTACTATTTCAGCTTACAAAAGGTTTCACAGGAATGCTCTACGATCAGATAGTGAGGGAGAACTGTATACCATATTTCCATGACATCGACCTTCTACAATTTTATTAAAAAAAATTGTTTTCCATGTCCCCCCTCTTACTCTCTTTTCTTCCTGATTGTTTTTCTGGTTTTGGTTCCATAGCTCATCTTATGACAGTGACAGGTATCCATTCCCCACCCCCCTTTATTTTAGTAAGAACTGCAGGTCACACCACTTACATGGTAGAGGACCAGATCATCTTTGGCTTGAGCTGGGGAATATTTCCTCCCAGACTACTGATTTATATCTCAGATTTTCCAAATATTCTCTAATAGTGCTTTCCATCAATAGCTACTTTATATGTACAAAGTATTCATTGCCTTCTAATAACCCGGACTGCTTTTTCTGTAGCTTTGTTGCTAACATCTATTTTTTTTTTTTTGACCCTACGTCAATATGGTAACTCAGTCATTTTTGAGCCATCATGATTTTCATCCCTTTTCTGATTTATTAGCAGACTACTCTCTCTCTAGTATGCCTTTCTTCCTTAATATATTTGTGAAAGACTCTTTGACCCCAGCTGTCCTGAATGTTTTACTGTGCTCGCTGGCCAAGGCTTTTGCAATGGGTGCAGTTTTATGAATCTCAAGATGAGCTTTGCTTTTAAAAGCTGCCCTTTCAGTTCATTTAAATAAAATGTCTCCAGCTGTGTTTATGCTACCAAACCATTTGTAACCATCTCCTACACTTTGGCCCCAAACATTTTTAATTCACAGACCTCTAGATTGCAGCCACAATGGCTCTTGGTTTTGTACTTTGCTATGCATCTATAATAGCACTATTTGCAAGATTTGTTGATCGCTACTCCCATTTCTGGATCTGTCCTAGAGCCTGCATCCTGAGATCAAAACACTGGCTTTGTAAACAGAATCTCCATTGTAACCCCTCTGCTTAAAGACCCAGACAATATCTCCCATCACCAGTTTTCAGATTATGGTGTCCAGTTAGCAACCCACTGAGTCTATTTGAGGAGTGGGGAATGACTGGCATTAACAGAAGTCCTTGTGACTGCCTGAAAGGCTACTTACAGGCTAAGGAATGTGGTCCACAAGACTTATGACCAGCTGACTTATTTAGATAAGGAATTTGGCTCACAACAGTTCAAAAGAAAAGATAACCATACCAGTTTTTTAAAACTATATTTTCAAGATGGCAATGGCTAAAATTAACAGAGTCTCCTCCTGGGGAAATTGTTGATTCCTATGTCTTCTCTCCACTGTGTTACTTTATCTTCCATTTTATTTATCTCTTCTTCACTGATGCCATTTGAATATTCCTTCAGATACACAAACAGATGAAGGATACCCATTTAAATATCCTCTTCCCATCTGTAATGTGATGCCATACTAATAAGATCGACAAACTCTGTGGTGAGGTTGGCTTTTCCTTTGTAGTAAGAAATGTTGCCAGTTCTGATCATCACACTTGGACTGTGATAGAGCATTGACACATTATTCCAAAGAGTGCTGTACTATAGGTTATCAACTATCAACATGGAGCATTGTACAATGGTGAGTGTGAGAACAGGAAAAACTGGAAATGTGTGACTTGAGATCCCAGTAATGCTAGGTTTCCTATACTGAGTAGCCCAAAGTGGGAATAATAATAATAATTATGGTTAATACTAATAATAGATCGATTCTAAGCCAAGTCCTTAAGAGAAATTTGAAGATCAAGCTGGGAAGACAAAATACCAACATGCAGTTCAGTTCAAAATACCAACATGCAGTTCAGAGAGATAGGATAAAGGTTTTATCCTGGAAGTAGAGCCAAGAGTTTACAAGGTGGCCTTTAACCCTAAGCCTGATTTCTTGCCCATTTGGGCTCTAAGAAGATGATCATCAATGCCACAGTCTCTAAATGACTCAAAGTGTTCCTTGTTACATGAAATGTCTTCTATTCCTTCCTCCATTCATAGATACATTAGCAATAATCTAATAAGCCTGTCCACAATTAACTGATAAAAAATTAAATAATTACTTTGTTGATTCTTTGTTAGAAAGCTTCAATTGAAAGTAACAGTGAGTTGCTTATGTTTTTGAACTCATGGGGATGTCTGAAATCTGATTTAATGTTTATTAGTATTAATAATAATTTAAAAAGCAAGTGAAGTCCTAAACGCAATATGGTATGGTTAATTGGATCCTGGAAAATTAAAAAAAAAAAAAGACATTCGTGAAAACAGTGACAAAACCCAAGTAAAGCCTGTAGTTTAGGAAATAATAATGTATCCTTATTAATTTCTTAGCTTTGAGATAGGCACCATGATTATAATATTAAGAGAAACTAGATAAAGTTTTGTACTATCATTGCAACTTTTTTGTAAACCTAAAATTATTCAAAAGTGAGGCAAAGCAGAGAACATAACATGATTGTTACCATCACTGCCTTGTTTTTCCTCTTTGGCAACATTCAACCCCTTTATTTCAATGGTTTAGTTTGATTCTCTTCTTTTCCAAAGGCACAAATTAATGATCAAAAAATTAGGTAGTCAGTTCTGTGGCTATCATTAATCTATGTATAGGAGACATTTATATTTAAACAAAAAACAAACAAAAGAAAGACACAAAAACAGCAGAAACAAGCTAAAAAAACCCTAAAGTTTGCTTCTCTTCCTCCTTTTTCTCTAAACCAAGTTTTCTAAAAGGACAAGAACTTTGGTTCTTGAGTGGGGTCAGGATTCATTTGTCAGGATCCCCCTGGTGCTTGACCCAGAATCACCACACGTTTTTCTTCCTGCAGCAGCTGGAGATGCTATTTGGGTCTTGGTCTGCACACCCAGTTCTCCTGACAGCTGCAGACGCCTTGGTCAGAACAAGCCACGGTGGAATTCTAATTTGACCCCATCTTGAAGACCTGGAAACTGATGGGTCCTCCACAGATGTAGCTGAATGAATAAATTAGATTGAGCACAGAGCTGGAAGTGGAAGCAGAGACCAAAGGGCTCTTCTGCTCTGGTCTGCCAGATGTGCCATTCCTGACCCAGGCCTAATCCCTGAGCAGTGTCCCGAAGCTTGTGGTACGATAACTCCCCACTGGGTGTTGTCTTGTGCTAGGAACAGAATTTGCTTTGCCCATGAACTTCCCAAGAGGCAAATGTTGTCCGGAGGGTATAATCAGACTCTGGGGTCAGAATGGAAGAATTTCTCAAGGAGATTTGTTCTTGTCTTGAATTGCAGAAAGTCAATTGGCTGTTGAAAGCTTGATTTGGCATGAAACACAGCACTATATGGCATGATGTGGCATAAATATGGCTTTCTATGTGCATGCCTGCAATGAAGGGTAGTGACAAAGGACCATAATTCCAGGAGGAAATTCCTTTGGAACTCACAACTGTCAAAAAGCCATATGGGCTTGTTCCCTGACACCTTTTCAGTTAAAGAAGCTCTTGGAGAAAATAATTATGTGACAATTTATAATCATTTCTGCCACTGCCAATTGTTTCTAAGCAGCTTGTGCTTTGAAAGCTACTCTTCTTTTGTGTGGCCAAGGAGGAATCTCTGACTCTTGGTGCAAGGGGAAAAAAAGGAAAGAACGGAGTGATTGAGGGTATGTGTTGGAGGTCAGATTCCCAGATGAAGGAATCACAGTTGGGCATTTGCTAAATATCTCTGCTTTTCTGGTTGACCTCTGTAGGTGATAACTGTTGCTACATTATCTTTATGAAAAACACAAATATTTCAAAGTTTTATGATTCACTGTGGGTCTATTCTCTGCCCCCCAGTGAAGAAGGGCATCTATCGCTTGGAAATAGTTCGAAGGTATAGACTCACCCTCCCCCAAAATAAATTTAATTACATAATTACAAACCCATTCCTTTCGTCCTAAAGAATTCTAGTGTGTGAAAATGTAATTGCCCCTGGGAGAAGTAGCATATTAAGCTTTAGAAGCCATTATGGCAGATTAGTCTATCAGACCTTTTCTGGAGGGTTTGGGAAAAAGAGAAAAGACCCTGAGGAAGAAGAGGAAGGGAAGAAGCGCTTCTTAAATGCATTTCACATGTATTCACACTTAAACCTCACATGACTCTGATTCTGGTTTCTGATGTGGAAGAGGGAACTTATGAACATGAGGCAAATTACCCGACACTCAACTGGTAACTAAAGGATCTGGTCTTTAAATCTGGCGCATCTGACTCCCATGTCCAGGTTCTTCCCTTTGGAGGAAGCTGAGAGTCATGGAGGGGCAGTCAGAGATGGGGAGAGCAGAGGACCACTGACCATGCAATGGGGAGGAGCTGCTGGATCTCAAACCCTGACTGGGTTCAGTCCAGCAAAACCTTTTTTTTTTTAATTGTTTTTATTTTTTATCCCCCAGCCCTAGACAGTGGCAGATTAGTGCAGTGATTTAGCTCATGGGTTCTGGACTCAGCACAAGATCTGGGTTTCAATGCAGTCCCTGCTTGCTAAGTATGTGGCTTGGCAAATACAATTCTTGTTTTCTTGTTCTCATATTTGTAAAGTGCAAGTATTAACCAAAACTTCTTCATGGAATTCTTGTGATAATTAAGTGAAGTACTGCATATAAAGTGCTTTACACTAAGACAGAGGCCAAGTAAATGCACAATGTTCACTGTTACGATTTCTGCAGGGAAAGACAAGGGGGTGGTATCCTGTAAGGATAGATCTTTCCAGCCTTTCTCAAACAGGAGCATTCCCACACTCCGGACTTTATGACAATGAGGTTTGCTTTTACAGTGATATTTGAAACTTCCTTTGTTTTTGGTGGCTTTTTTCTTTCCCATATGGGGCTCTCATCATCTCATTACAGTTCTGACACCTTCCTATCTCTGAATATGGAGGAGAAAAACACTCTAAGTGCAGTTTTCTCAGAAAAGAGAGACAGAGGGAGACAGGCAGAGAAGTGTCTGAAATCGCTCGAGGATCTGGAAGGAGCTTTATGCCAACTCATGCCTTTTCTTCAAGGATGGTCAAGTTTTTCCAATTTTCCTTCGCCATCCTACGCTGGTGTGTCTGTTAAGGGTATGGATGGGGAGTCGGTAAATGGGAAACATTAAGCAGGAGGTTTTCCAAAGGATAGTGGAACCATTCATTCTTGTATGAAAAAGAAAAGTTACACAGCATGGCGAAGGGGGACCTTTTCCCTGTCATTCAGAAAACTCATCTGGTCACAGTGGGGCATAATATCCAGTAAGAAATATTCTTCTACTAGAGGCTGCAATTTTAGATAGAAGGAAGGAAGGGAGAAGGAATAAGATCTTAAGGGCCACTTGAATATATCCACTGAAAATGGACTGGGTCAGGGTGGCCAGGAAGAGAAGGGGAGGGGAGAGGGGGCTGATATAAAAAATAAAACAAAGCCCAAATACCCAGGAGAGTCCCAGCCCCTTAGCTTGTAATAAGTCAGCTTTTGTTAGCTTGGCTTTTGAGTATTAAGCACTCAGTTCATCTCCATTGATTTGTAATGAGGCTGGGAGGCTCACAAAGCCTTAATCAAGCCAGGATCCCTTTAAAATGAACTCTTCTGCAGAAGAGAGTTGGCAGATAGCATCTGTGCAGGAGCTGTGTTGGAGAGAGCTCACTGTCTCCATTGTGAGGCTTACACTGGCCCAGAGAATGGGGTAGGGGCTTCATTAGTCAGATAAAAACAGACAGGCCAACTTTTCATTAGAGGGATGCACAAATCCACTTTACTTGGCTTTCCTCCTTTACATTATAAAAGCATTATCAGGCCCCAGCTTATGGGACTCATTATTTCATACAAACACCCTGCATGGAGGTGGGGAAGGGCTGGGAGCTGAGTGTTCCTCTTGGAGTGGCGTTGAGGGCCTCTGCTAGCTTTTCAAAGCGAGAGCACTGGATTAACCGTGGGCCAAGCTTCCTACCTGATGAAATGAGGATCCACATGATAATCTACTTTTTTTTTCTACTGTCAAACAAGAGAAAGTGGCAGAGCTTTTGACCTTTTGCGATAAGGGCAACTTCTCCGAAGATTAATGCTTCAGGATTGTGGATTATAGAGAAATTCTAATGCTGGTACGTTTCACGGTCTCTGTTCTAGTAAGACGGTTTTAAGCAAATTAAGTAAAGCATACCAAGGTTATTTTGTTCTGCATCATGTTTCATTAGGTAATCACAGAAAATATAAAATTCTATAGTAGATTTAATTAAAACTTGGGGGTGGAGGCACTGGTATGGTGGCTTGGATCAATATTCCTGATTTAACTTTCACAGCAATTTTAAACTTCATTCGCGGCCTTCTGCTACTCCATCTCTTTGTTTTACTCACCTTTTCCCCTAAGTTCCCAACTCTCCATCTGCTAAGCTGAGGAACTGACCTGGCCTGATATGCTCCTATCAGTACAGCATAAAACCTGGATCTTCTTTTCCCTCACTTTTAAAAAAAAATTAAATTAAATTATCCAACATATAGGACATCATTAGTTTCAGATATAGACAAACTGAGGGTTGCTGGAGGGGGTAATTTGGTGATGGGCATTCCCTCACTTCTTTATATATAATGAGGGACACTGTTCAACCCTGTATTTTGTTGGATGCCTTTATTTTCCACCACAAGCTGTGTTACTGTCTGATATTGTCTTTAGAGTCAAGCTTTAGACTTATATTCTGTAAAATAATAGTAATAATAATAATATGCTGTATCAGCATGTGTCCCAAGTTTTGCAAAATAAGTCTATTTGAAATAAAGCATACCCGAATAAACTTCCAATTTTCAAAAATAAAAGCACTCTTTATTTTTTAAAAAATTTATATTGAAACCTTCAAAGGAGATATCTAGTGTAGTCATGGAAAACCCAAATGTTGGCTGTACTTTGCCGCTCTAGACTAAGCAAATAACTTACTTCGTAGGTGTACAGTGATCCATGGCCTCATGGAAAAACTTGAGGTTGGACTTGGAGGAAGCTGGCATCCACACAGAGTCAAGGATTCGTTGCATTCCCTGCCACAGCTGAGGCAAAAGAATGACTTTGCCCGAAACTTCTGATGCCATCACCCAACCACCTGCATTCTTTCAACCAATCATTCAGAAATGATGAAGTCTACCAAAAATGACAAGGTCCTGACCAGCTTTTAGTGAATTTTAGCTTCACCAGAGATCTAGGCTTCAGTATCTCATTTTATGTTGGCAACCATGCTCTCAATGTGGTCCTCCCTTTGTTGCTACTCTCTTAGATTCAGAGGCTGGGAGCTGCAAATGAGACTGGCAAAACACAGGTTAACAGGAGGAAAAAAAACCAGATTGCAAAAATGTGCAATGTACACACATGCCGGAGAGCTTAGTGATGAGTAACTCAGAGAGAAGATTAGCATTTGGGGCCTACATACCATCTTAACAAAGGACAATAAATGTGTGGAGAAATAAGAGGACAATGAAAAAGGGGATTGGGCTTATAGGGCCAGTGACTGTGGGAAGGTAGATACATGGGGGAAACCAATGGAAAGTAAGGTCACTTCAGCAAAATTTGTGCAGACCCATCTTGGTGCTAGTCTGTCTTCAGGGATTATGGTTGTTCTCCTGCTCCAGGAGAGGGGAGGGGAACACCTTCACAGAAGGAAATTTATGTCTTGCTTTTAGGCATGTAGGTGGAGGACCAAGAGCTCTTTCTGCATTTGCTTCTTCTTAATTGTCTTTGGCTCAAAATAATCCTTATGCCAAAGTGGCATATTTGGGGATGTCACATTCTGATCTTCTTCAGGGCCTTAGGATCTGACCTACATGAGCCAAGGGCTGGACACAATGTAATGTGCTGGGGTTACAGAATCAACCCACATTTGCAACAGCCTTGATACTGAAGGTGAGGCAACCTGATCTATTTTTTTTCTCACCCCTTTGTATTCCTAATTTCTGACTCAAATAGGACAGAGGCTGAGGAGCCAAGACCTCGACTGTTTCTATTGGCGGAGATCAGGTGATTCAGCACCTTGGGGTAGTTATCCAGCTTCTCGAGGACAACTCTTTGATTTATGGTGTCATCTCAGGACGTTTCCCTGAATTAGGCACTGGGATCAGTCAGGCACAGAAATAACAAAGTATGAGGAGCACAGTTCTCCAAATTGTGACATGACATGATAGGAGATAGACATTATGCTTTTCTTCAGGAATGTCTGAATTTACTAGACAAAGGCCTGATTTTATTTCTAAGAGAGAAGAATTTGGGGCACTGCCAGGTGTATACAGATAATAGCATGTTTGATGAAAAGAAGAGTATGACCGTCTTTCTTAGCTTGTGTGAATACCTGTGAGAACCTACCAATTTCTGCTCTCTGGACTTTTATGTGAGGCAAGGGTTACCCATGTTTACACTCAAAGAAGAATGTCACTTTTTCTGAGCTGGGACTGCCATAAATCCTTATTGCAAATACATAGTTGCTCTTCAGGCCTATACTTGAGCCTGAACCAGTGAAAATGAGGGGTTTTTGCATCATCTGCTTTAGACCGCATCATGGCAGAAGCCTACTTGAGACAAGCCATTTGGTCTGAATGTTAGTTTTCTTCTTTCAATCAAGAGTTAATCTCCTTTTCTTTGATATAACCGGCACTAAAGGGCCTGAATTACTTTGTTCTTTTTAGTGATAAATCTAATTGGTTCTTAATCCTGAAAACAACCTCTGCTTTGGCACTTATCCCAAGAGAGATGGAATGTGGGATGGAGGTCAAGCAAAGGGTGATAAATTGAGGAATTATGGATCATTCCTTCAGCTCTGTTACTTTAATTGTTTTTAGCATCACTGTGAAGAAAGACCAATGCTAAATGGCCAAGCACTTAACAAAATAATGCAAGAACTGAAGGCCCCAAAAACAGCAGTAAGCGCACTCTGGTGTGGGGTTTTCTGAGGTCAAATCATGTGCTATTTCAGCTTCTTCAGATGTTAACAGTGCAATAAGTATAGTATTGTAGCCGTGGAGGTGCCAAGCCTCTCAAACCAGCTCTGATTCTAGTGAGCATGAGTGGTGTGAATGGGCTAATACCCAGTTGGGGGTAGAGGCAGCCTCTCAGGATGCTTGGGATACTGACATGGGGTTGGCGAAGCAGAAAAAAACGTCCTCAAGGCAGCCACAGAAGTGGCTGAACACAGTCTGATGGCTCTGCAAGGTCCTCCCAGTGTGGACAAAGAGACCCAGGAAACTTGGCCCTTGGCCATGGTGGAAATGCAGAAAGTTTGTCAGGTTGCAATGAGGATGGATGCTGAGACCCTTCAAATCAAATGCTCTTTCCCTAATGCCATGATTACTATGGTGAAAAGAATAGGATAAGGTGGAAAGAAAGAACACAAGAAACTATGTAGTTAACCAAAATTCAGAGTTTTAAGCCAAAAGGATGATTTCTATGAACTGATAAATTTTCTTGTCTGCTACCAGCAGAAAGTTATACATCCATGCACCTGAATCTTGGAACTACAAGAGCTCCTATAAGGATTCCTATAAGCTCCTATAAGCTTCTCCAACAACTGAAGATGTTGTCAAAGAAGGAACAAAAATCCAGTAATATAAGGATTGAAAAGGATCCTCAGAAAGAAGCAATATGACGCTTGTTGAGGATTTGGTTGAGAGATGTATTCGCAGGTATAGAGGGCATGCTGAGGAGTGAATGGGGAATGAGGACCTGGACCTAGGGACTGTACCTGGAATCAGGGATGGGGAAGAAAGAAATGAGATTGAAGAATAGATATAGCAAGACTTTGGGTCAAGTGAAGAATGTGGTTGGAATGCCTCCAGGCTAAGGACAAAACCAACAGGGAGAAAGAGAAGGTATCTGGAGGGGTGGGGGGAGAGGATATGGGATAGTGACATATAGATTGATTATTGTGAGTAGGGAGAAACCAGCATGGTGACCTCAGATAGGAAGAAAGTCAAGAATGGTTGCACTGCTCTTTAGATAAAGGGGATGACTGCTTGAGGGAGGTAATGATCAATCTCATTTCCAGCAGCATCTCAACTAGACACCTCTGCATCGTCACAATCCCCTTTTGGCAAATCTCTTTCTTTCTTTCTTTCTTTCTTTCTTTCTTTCTTTCTTTCTTTCTTTCTTTCTTTCTTTAAGATTTTATTTATTTATTTTGACAGAGAGAGAGAGAGAGAGGGAGAGACAGCAAGAGAGGGAACACAAGCAGGAGGAGTGGGAGAGGGAGAAGCAAGTTTCCCACTGAGCAGAGAGCCCAACGTGGGGCTTGATCCCAGGACCCTGGGATCATGACCCGAGCAGAAGGCAGATACTTAACGACTGAGCCACCCAGGTGCCCCTCCTTTTGGCAAATCCTTTCAATGGCTCTCTCTCTTCTAGCATCTGAGATCACGACATCTCATAGATAGTCACCGAAACCTCTCAACAATCTCTTACTGTCTCTTTCAACCTTGTTTCTCTAGGTCTCCTCTGCTTTCCTGTAGATTCATATCTAGTCTCCACTGGTCTGCATGGCTTCTTCACATTGGTTATGTGCCATGTGTCTAACTGGCCAATGTCCTCATCTGCTGCCTCCAGTATTACTCCATAAGCTTTAATAATGAAACCAGTGGACAAGGTAAATCGCCCAGCATGTTGCAGCTTTCTAGCCTACCCACCCTGGGACTCCACTTATGCAGAGTTAAAAGCACAAGAAAAACATTTTGCTGCTATTTTTTAAAAAACACATGTACCTTCTTCCCTTCCTTTATCTCCCTATTTTTCTTATCATAATGAAAGTTCTTACTACTCACTCTTGACCATCTTGGAACTCTCTTGGGCATGCAAAACATTTAGAAAATTATTAAAAAATAGGAAATCCAAGATTGAGCATGTGGCATCCTATTTTCTTCCCTAGAACCAAGAGATGCTGCTGTTTGCCTTCTCCTCTTGTAGGAGCTGTGTCCTTTAAAGAAAGAGGACTGTACCAATGGCTTGACGAGTCACTGAATCTCGTGACCAGGAAATGGCCTCTCTCTCTCTCTTTTTTTTTTTTTTTGCTAAGGTGGAGACTCTGTTTAATTTCATAGCAAGAGAAGCAGCTTAATCTGTATTCTAGCTTAAAATCTATGGCAGTTTCACAGGATGTTTGCTAATTGTACAAAAATGAATAAGGTGAATACTTGGGAGTCACAATTTTCTCACCTAAACAATTTAGGTACTTAATAATGAAAAGTGAGATTCTAAGTCATTGCTTCATTTATTTATGTACAAACAATAAGCATCGTGTGAAACCTTTTAGGACCTGAACTTTTATAAAAATGGGATGTATTTCATAGAAAAGGGTGCCTCATTCAATAATGGGAAGAAAATCATATTTACATAGCTGTTCCCTAGTAAGAGCTCTGGAGTCACATTGAGCTGCTTACTTCCTTCTCAGCCACTCACAAGCTGTGAGGCCAGAGGTAAGTTACTCAACCTCCCTGAGCTTCAGTTTCTCCATTAAATGGGAATGATCATACCCAAGTTTGTCACTTCTCTCTTAGAATGAGCTATGATCATGATTCTGAATTCTTAAATCTTGTTCTATCATCAACGGGATGTGAGGGAACTAGAGAGGTTTCTCTAGTCTAATAATGTTCTTCATGGCTAATACTTTAGCCTCAAATTCATGGATAACCAGTCTAGAAACCTGTCTTCCTGCTCCCCTAATACCAAAAGTTAGAGGAAGGCCTGATCAGTTTGCTCTGTGCCTCTGTTCCCTCTACTCTTCCTGGTGCTGCAGGGCAGCTCCAATTAGGAGGCTCCCCAGAGCCACCTTACCAAATCTGCTGTAAGAGAGGAAAGAGAAAAAAGGGGGAAATCAATAGAAAGTGTTTGCTCCACCTCAGTTCCATTTATAATCCCTATTCCTTCTATCATTTCTAGATCTCAGATTGCAGCTCCTCTGGTTGTTCAACAGGAAATGTTTGGCATACAGATATTGGAACTTAGTAGCTACTCAATCAACAGTAGCTATATTTATTCTCCTGCTATTAATATTTATTAACTGGGTCACGGGCAATGGGAAATAAAGAGGTCCTTCCTGACTAAAAGCCCAATATGCCAGACCACAGGCATTTTTCTTTATACAGAAGGGGCTTGGAAGTTCCACCTGGCTTTGGTTAAGCTGCCATTGATCTCTTAAACAATACAAATGGAGGAGCTGAGCACTGGTGTTGCTAGAAGTAGATGGTTTGAGAGGACTGGGTTCTGAGTAGCCTCACCTTCCCCCACATATGTATAAAAGGAAGAGTCTTGGGAGCCTGGAGGCTGAATGTGTCTTTTTTTTTAAAGATTTTATTTATTTATTTATTTGAGAGAGAAAGAGAGCACAAGCAGGGGGAGCAGCAAGCAGAAGAGAAGCAGACTCCCCGCTGAGCAAGGAGCCCAACTTGGAGCTTGATTCCAGGACCATGGGATCACGACCTGAGCCAAAGGCAGATGCTTGACCGACTGAGCCACACAGGTGTCCCTGAATGTGTCTTATTTGTGCAGTTTTCCCCCAGAGTAATGCTGCCCTGGACCCCAGGGGCCAATGCTTCTTCCCTAAGGGTAACATTTAGCCAGAAATGGAAAGTAGGGGTTTGGGCAGTGATAGGACACGTTGGGCCCCACATTAATTGGTGTCTGAACCCAAGCCTCACGTGCCAGTGTCTTAACAGATTACCACCAAGACTGGAGCGTGGATGTTTGCTTGTGCACTGCACCTGACTTGGAGGGAATACTCACCCTCCTGAGTCCTAGAGACACTGTTCGGAGCAGGGCACTCTGCCTGTGTCAATGGCAGCACTCTCAATGACTGTCCACTTGCACTTTTTCAAGGTCATAGGGGTGGTACCTTCTCCTACTAACAAGGGGAAGAGTCCTGAACTTGATGGCAGTGCCTCCTGGGAGTAACAAGGACCAGCTGCTGCTGCTTGGGTGAACCTGTAGGATTCAAAGCCACCGAGGGCACTGTTCCCAAGCCACTGCGTTCTGTCCCAATTGCAGCCCCAGCACAGATCAGCTCCAGGGAACTGAGCCGAGCCCACTGTCTACAAGGGACAGACTGAGAGGTCTGGACTGGTGTAGACAGCAGTTGTGCCAGGAGGGAAGGACTAAGGTCCCTGTGTGGGAAAGGGGCCAGGAGGGAGGCACTTCTAGGCTGAGGTTGTCGATCAGGCATCCTATAATAAACCGACCTGTGAGCCATACCAGACAGCTCCAGAATCCTTCCACAGAATGAGGCAATAAATATATCACCGCACCACGAAATGGCCTCTGGGTGGCTATAGAACACTTAATTATTGATTAATCTTCATTAATTAATGAATCTGACCATGAGTGCTACTCAACAGGAATATGAAGAGCCAGTGTTCCATGAGAGAAGAGAGGGGAGGCCTCGTTGTGTCCCCAAGGCAGGGGTGACTCCTCGGGGTGTGGACTGCTGCCTGAGGAGGGGTTAGCAGAGCCTTTGCTGTAAATGCTACCGCGGGGTGGAGAGTGACCCCCGGGAGAGGGCCACTGCAGTGACAGGACTGGGTGCAATCATCGTAGGTAGAGCAGAGCAGAAAGACCAGAGATTAAGTGGGAAACAATCATCCTAGGTAGAGCAGAGCAGAAAGAACAGAAATTAAGTGGGAAAATAAGAGAAACAGCAATTCAGTTCAACGTTTATTTACCACCTACTATTTGCCAGGGATTGAGGTGTCAAAGGTAAATAAGAAATGGTCCTGCCTTTCCGTCATTCACAGTTTAGTAGAAAAACGGCAGATTTCAATTGAATGTCCAACACACTTATACTCAGCACTGCCTGGGAAATTCTGGGAATGTAGCATAGGAGCAGAGGGCACTGAGCAATAATCTGCACTTAACAAGTGTACCATTAAGTCTAGAGAGGCCTTAAGATATAGTAATAACAATAACAATATTAGTGTCTTCCTTGAATTGAGGGGGGAATCAAGTGAATTGCTTGCGAATGCAGTCTCATCCTTTTCTCTACAGCGGTGCTGGCTTTATGACGGGCTGGCTGTTGGGCTTCATGCAAGCTGCTTCCCCTTGATGGCCTTTGGTTTCCTCGTCTGTCTCATGAAGATACTTACATGCTCCTTATAGGGTTGTGAAGAGTGGACATGATTGTGTGGAGGGTATAGAGATCCTGGACTTGTAGGAATCATTTATAAATAGTCTAAGAATCATTTATAAGTAGTAGAAACTCAAGTTATTATTCTGTTTGGCATCACAAATCATAATCCTTGCATCATGTGACTTCCCCGCTCAAAACCCTGCGATATTCATTTCTGATCCCTGGAAAGGATCCACAACACAAGGAGGAGAGAGGTGTCTGCACCTACAGAGACACAGACAGACGTCTTGCTTCAGAACAGGGGGCCTGCCTTCAGCTAGTGTGGGCTTGAATTCGACATTGACATTTACTACCTGTGTGACTTTGGGCAAATCGCTTAACCTTTCTGGCCAAACCCACAATTTCCTTATCTGCTCAATGAGGATAATGATAACGCCTATCTCCTAGGGTTGCCATAAGAATGACCTATGATATCGCATGTAAAGCACAGTGCCTGGCATTTATAAACCTCAAATGTTAAGTGTTAAAATAACTTTAGAAGATTGTTATCAGAGAGGATCACAACTAAGTCTCACTGGGACAAAATATTCTACTATCCCATGGAAAAGCAATCTCCTCCTCTCTCCCTCCATCATTCCCTCCTACTCCTTACTAAGACCCTCGCATATACCCTCACCAAACACTTCTATTTATTATGTTGGGGTGAACGCTAGAGCATCAAGAGAGGCTTTTTTTCTAACTTCCAAGCCGCAGTGGTCTAGGAAGGTGCTAACCCTCAGGATCAGAGCATGACCCACCTCTGTGCAAGCTGTTATTACTCTGGAAGCAAAATTACAATGAGCCATCTGAGGACATGGTTTCAAAAGGTTTAGCTTTTCTTTTTTAAAATTTTTTATTGTTATGTTAATCACCATACATTACATCATTAGTTTTTGATGTAGCTTTCTATGATTCATTGTTTGTGCATAACACCCAGTGCTCCACGCAGAATGTGCCCTCTTTCATACCCATCCCCCCACCCTCCTCCCCTCTAGACCTCAGTTTGTTTTTCAGAGTCCATCGTCTCTCGTGGTTCGTCTCCCCCTCCGATTTCCTCCCCTTCATTCTTCCCTTCCTGCTATCTTCTTTTTTTTTCTTAACATATATTGCATTATTTGTTTCAGAAGTACAGATCTGTGATTCAACAGTCTTGCACAATTCACAGCACTCACCATAGCACATACCCTCCCCAATGTCTATCACCAACCACCCCATCCCTCCCACCCCCCATCACTCCAGCAACCCTCAGTTTGTTCCTGAGATTAAGAATTCCTCATATCAGTGAGGTCATATGATACATGTCTTTCTCTGATTGACTTATTTCACTCAGCATAACACCCTCCAGTTCCATCCAGGTCGTTGCAAATGGCAAGATCTCATTCCTTTTGATGGCTGCATAATATTCCATTGTATATATATACCACTTCTTCTTTATCCATTCATCTGTCGATGGACATCTTGGCTCTTTCCACAGGTTGGTTATTGTGGACATTGCTGCTATAAACATTGGGGTGCACGGACCCCTTCGGATCCCTACATTTGTATCTTTGGGGTAAATACCCAGTAGTGCAATTGCTGGATCGTATGGTAGCTCTATTTTCAACTATTTGAGGAACCTCCATACTGTTTTCCAGAGTGGTTGCACCAGCTTGCATTCCCACCAACAGTGTAGGAGGGTTCCCCTTTCTCCGCATCCCCGCCAACATCTGTCGTTTCCTGACTTGTTAATTTTAGCCATTCTGACTGGTGTGAGGTGGTATCTCATTGAGGTTTTGATTTGGAATTCCCTGATGCCGAGCGATATTGAGCACTTTTTCATGTGTCTGTTGGCCATTTGGATGTCTTCTTTGGAAAAATGTCTGTTCATGTCTTCTGCCCATTTCTTGATTGGATTATTTGTTCTTTGGGTGTTGAGTTTGATAAGTTCTTTATAGATTTTGGATACTAGCCCTTTATCTGATATGTCATTTGCAAATATTTTCTCCCATTCTGTCTTTTGGTTTTGTGGACTGTTTCTTTTGCTGTGCAAAAGCTTTTTATCTTGATGAGATCCCAATACTTCATTTTTGCCCTTGCTTCCCTTGCCTTTGGCGATGTGTCTAGGAAGAAGTTGCTGCGGCTGAGGTTGAAGAGGTTGCTACCTGTGTTCTCCTTCAGGATTTTGATGGACTCCTGTCTCAGGTTTAGGTCTTTCAACCATTTGGAGTCTATTTTTGTGTGTGGTGTGAGGAAATGGTCCAGTCTCATTCTTCTGCATGTGGCTGTCCAATTTTCCCAACACCATTTGTTGAAGAGACTGTCTTTTTTCCATTGGACATTCTTTCCTGCTTTGTCAAAGATTAGTTAAACATAGAGTTGAGGGTCCATTTCTGGGCTCTCTATTCTGTTCCATTGATCTATGTGTCTGTTTTTGTGCCAGTACCACACTGTCTTGGATAATGACAGCTTTGTAATAGAGCTGGAAGTCTAGAATTGTGATGCCGCCGGCTTTGCTTTTCTTTTTCAAGATTCTTCTGGCTATTCGGGGTCTGTTCTGGTTCCATACAAATTTTAGGATTATTTGTTCCATTTCTTTGAAAAAAGTGGATGGTATTTTGATGGGGATTGCATTGAATGTATAGATTGCTCTAGGTAGCATTGACATCTTCACAAAGTTTGTTCTTCCAATCCATGAGCATGGAACGTTTTTCCATTTCTTTGTGTCTTCTTCAATTCCTTTCATGAGTATTTTATAGTTTTCTGAGTACAGATCCTTTGCCTCTTTGGTTCAATTTATTCCTAGGTGTCTTATGTGGTTTTGGGTGCAATTGTAAATGGGATTGACTCCTTGATTTGTCTCTCTTCTGTCTTGTTGTTGGTGTATAGGAATGCCACTGATTTCTGTGCATTGATTTTATATCCTGCTACTTGACTGAATTCTGTATGAGTGGTAGTAGTTTTGGGGTGGAGTCTTTTGGGTTTTCCACATACAGTATCATACCATCTGCAAACAGTGAGAGTTTGACTTCCTCTTTGCCAATTTGGACGCCTTTGATTTCTTTTTGTTGTCTGATTGCTGTGGCTAGGACTTCTAATACTATGTTGAATAGCAGTGGTGATAGGGGACATCCCTGTGATGTTCCTGACCTTAGGGGGAAAGCTCTCAGCTTTTCCCCATTGAGAATGATATTTGCTGTAGGTTTTTCATAGATGGCTTTTATGATATTGAGATATGTAACCTCTCTTCCTATACTCTGAAGAGTTTTGATCACGAAAGGATGCTGTACTTTGTCAAATGCTTTTTCTGCATCTATGGAGAGGATCCTATGATTCTTGTTCTTTCTTTTGTTAATGTATTGTATCACGTTGATTGATTTGCGGATGTTGAACCAAACTTGCAGCCCAGAGAAAAAATCCCACTTGGTCATGGTGAATAATCCTTTTAATGTATTGTTGGATCTTATTGGCTAGTATTTTGGTGAGAATTTTTGCATCCATGTTCATCAAGGATATTGGTCTGTAATTCTCCTTTTTGATGGGGTCTTTGTCTGCTTTTGGGATCAAGGTAATGGTGGCCTCATAAAACGAGTTTGGACGTTTTCCTTCCATTTCTATTTTTTGGAACAGTTTCAGGAGAATAGGTATTAATTCTTCTTGAAATGTTTGGTAGAATTCCCCTGGGATGCCATCTGGCCCTGGGCTTTTATTTGTTGGGAGATTTTTGATGACTGCTTCAATTTCCTTAGTGGTTATAGGTCTGTTCAGGTTTTCTATCTTCCTGGTTCAATTTTGGTATTTGATACATCTCTAGGAATGCATCCATTTCTTCCAGGTTATCTAATTTGCTGGCATAGAGTTGCTCATAATATGTTCTTATAATTGTTTGTATTTCTTTGGTGTTGGTTGTGATCTCTCCTCTTTCATTCATGATTTTGTTGATTTGGGTCATTTCTCTTTTCTTTTTGATAAGTCTGGCCAAGGGGTTTATCAGTCTTCTTAATTCTTTCAAAGAACCACCTCCTAGTTTCGTTGTTCTGTTCTGTTCTTTTGGTTTCTATTTCATTGATTTCTGCTCTGATCTTTATTATTTCTCTTCTCCTGCTGGGCTTAGGTTTTATTTGCTGTTTTTTCTCTAGCTCCTTTAGGTGTAGGGTTAGGTTGTGTATTTGAGACCTTTCTTGTCTCTTGAGAAAGGCTTGTATTGCTATATACTTTCTTCTCAGGACTGCCTTTGCTATATCCCAAAGATTTTGAACATTTGTGTTTTCATTTTCATTGGTTTCCATGAATTCTTTTAATTCTTCTTTAATTTCCTGCTTGACCCATTCATTCTTTAGTAGGATGCTCTTTAGTCTCCATGTATTTGAGTTCTTTCCGACTTTCCCCTTGTGATTGAGTTCTAGTTTCAAAGCATTGTGATCACCTGCATCAAAATATGCAGAGAATAATCCCAATCTTTTGGTACCGGTTAAGACCTGATCTGTAACCTAGGATGTGATCAATTCTGGAGAATGTTCCATGGGCACTAGAGAAGAATGTGTATTCTGTTGCTTTGGGATGAAATGTTCTGAATATATCTGTGAAGTCCATTCAGTCCAGTGTGTCATTTAAAGTCTTTATTTCCTTGTTAATCTTTTGCTTAGATGATCTGTCCTTTTCAGTCAGGGGGGTGTTAAAGTCCCCCACTATTATTGTATTGTTGTCAATGTGTTTCTTTGCTTTTGTTATTAATTGCCTTATATAATTGGCTGCTCCCATGTTAGGGGCATAGATATTTACAATTGTTAGATCTTCTTGTTGGATAGACCCTTTAAGTAAGATACAGTGTCCTTCTTCATCTCTTATTACAGCCTTTGTTTTAAAATCTAATTTGTCTGATATAAAGATTGCCACCCCAGCTTTCTTTTGGTGTCCATTAGCATGGTAAATGGTTTTCCACCCCCTCACTTTCAATCTTGGGGTGTCTTTGGGTCTAAAGTGAGTCTCTTGCAGACAGCATATCGATGGGTCTTGTTTTTTAATCCAATTTGATAGCCTGTGTCTTTTGATTGGGGCATTTAGCCCATTTACATTCAGGGTAACTATTGAAAGGTATGAATTTAGTGCCATTGTATTGCCTGTAAGGTGACTGTTACTCTATATTGTTTGTGTTCCTTTCTGATCTATGCTGCTTTTAGGCTCTCTCTTTGCTTTGAGGACCGCTTTCAATATTTCTTGTAGGTTTGGTTTTGTGTTTGCAAATTCCTTTAGTTTTTGTTTGTCCTGGAAGCTTTTTATCTCTCCTTCAATTTTCAAAGACAGCTTAGCTGGATATAGTATTCTTGGCTGCATATTGTTCTTGTTTAGTTCTCTGAAGATATCTTGCCAGTCCTTTCTGGCCTGCCAGGACTCTGTGGATAGGTCTGTTGCCAATCTAATGTTTCTACCATTGTAGGTTACATATCTCTTCTCCTGAGCTGCTTTCAGGATTTTCTCTTTGTCTTTGAGACTCGTAAGGTTTACTATTAGATGTCAGGGTGTTGACCTATTTTTATTGATTTTGAGAGGGGTTCTCTGTGCCTCCTGGATTTTGATGCCTGTTTCCTTCCCCACATTAGGGAAGTTCTGTGCTATAAGTTGCTCCAATATACCTTCTGCCCCTCTCTCTTTTTCTTCTTCTTCTGGGATCCCAATTATTCTAATGTTGTTTCGTCTTATCATATCGCTTATCTCTCGAATTCTGCCCTCGTGATCTTGTAGTTGTTTATCTCTCTTTTTCTCAGCCTCTTTATTTTCCATCATTTGGTCTTCTATATCACTGATTCTTTCTTCTGCCTCATTTATCCTAGCTGTTAGTGCCCCCATTTTTGATTGCACCTCATTAATAGCCTTTTTGATTTCAACTTGGTTAGATTTTAGTTCTTTTATTTCTCCAGAAAGGGTTTCTCTAATAACTTCCACGCTTTTTTCAAGCCCCACCAGTATCTTTAAAGTCATGATTCTGAACTCTAGGTCTGACATCGTACTAATGTCCGTATTGAGTAGGTCCCTGGCAGACGGTACTACCTCTTGTTCTTTTTGCTGAGGTGATTTTTTTCGTCTTGTCATTTTGTCCAGAGGAGAATAGATGAATGGGAGAACAAAATGCTAACAGGTTAACAATGTCCCCAGCCAATATACTCTATACAAATCAGAAAAGACCTGAAACCAGGGAAAAGAAAGGGGGAGAAAGAAAAAAGTAAAAGAAAAAGATAAAAACAAACAAAAACAGAACAAAACAAAAAAAAAACAGAATATGATCAAATATGATCCGGCTAGTGCATAGATCAGTGCCACACACTAGATTTTGGGCATATTTTGGTCTGTTAGAAGAAAGTGCCTCCTAAAATTTTAAAGAAAGAAAGACATATATGTATAAAATAAGGGTTGATACAATGAAGGGATGGAAGATGACTGTAACGATGAAAATTATAAAAGGTTTTATAAAAGGAATTGATAAGATAAGAAGTTGTTTGAAAAAAGAAAGAAGATTTAAAAAAAAAGAAAAAAAATGGAGAGAGTGTGATCAGGCAGGAGACTAGAACAAAGCCATACACTAGTGATTTAGGGTATATTTTGATCTGTTAGAAGAAAGTGTATCTCAAAATTTTAAAGAGAGAACAACTTATATATATATGCCAAAAATAAGGGTAACTACTATGAAGGGATAAAATATGACTCAAAAAATGAAAAATAAAAAATGTTTTTTAAAAAAGGGATTGATAAGATGTTGGTTGAAAAAGGGAACAAGAAAAATTAAAAAAAAAAAAGTTAAAAAAATTAACTTTGAAAAACTAATGAATCATGGTAAAAAAGCCATGAATTCTATGTGCAGTATTCCCCTAGCGCTGGAGTTCTCCCGTTCTCCTTGATCGGTAAACTTGGTCTTGGCTTGCTGGCTGTTCGTGCTGATCTTCTGGGGGAGGGGCCTGTCGCCGTGGTTCCCAAATGTCTTTGCTGGAGGCAGAATTGCCCCACCCTGGCCAGTCCAGGCTAAGCAATCTGCTCGGGTTTGCTCTCAGGAGCTTTCATTCCCTGCAAGCTCCCGGCACAGCTTTGGAGGACCAGAGTGAAAATGGTGGCCTCCCAATCTCTGCCTAGAGGAGCTGAGAACTTGGGGCCCCACTCCTTAGTGCGCCCCCAGAGAAAAGCAGTCACTCCCGTGTCCCCGGTCTCCGGCCGCACTCCGTGCTCACCCGGCCTGTGACCAAGCGTTTCTATCTCTGGCTCCCGACCCCGTGTGGAGGCTCCAAACCCAGCAGATCCCTGCGGTGCACTCCCGCGCCACTCCTCCCGGAGGAGGAAGGGGAGTCTCTCTGGATCTGCCGCTTGTTGGGTCCCTGCTGGAGGAGCAGTGCCCTGACTGGGCCGTGGATCACAGTTTATGGCCACCTCGAGCTGGGAGCCCGCGCCTCGGCTCTGTCTCTGCAGCCGCCGTCCCCGCTCCGATACCAGGGAGCTCTGCCACACTCAGGAACCCCTGGTCTTTCTGTGATCCCGAGTGTCCTGAAACCACACTGTCCTGCGTGGGTTCCATCCCCAGCTTAGCCACTGGAGCCACGTCCCTCAGCGGAGCCGACTTCTAAAAGGTCCGATTTTGTGCTCCGCGGCTCTATCACTTGCCAGAAGCGGCTGACGGAGGCCCCCTCCCCCACTGTCTATCCTCCCGAATATCACCTCGGATTCACTTCTCCACACATCCTACCTTCCAGTAAGTGGTCGCTTTTCTGTTCAGAGAGTTGTTGCTACTCTCTTCTTCGATCTCCTGTTGAGTTCGTAGGTGTTCAGAATGGTTTGATCCCTATTCAGCTGAATTCCTGAGACCAGACGAAATCCAGGTCTCCCACTTCTCCGCCATCTTGCTCCGCCCCCCCCCCCCCCCCCGCTTTTCTTGATAGAGGTTCTAGATGAGTAAGACAGCTTGCCTACCTCCAAGGGGTTTATAGTTCAGAGGGAGAAGTAATGCCTCTCTAAGTAACTCTAACATCAGGCTGACTGTTTTAGAAGCTGGAACCCTGGTATAAACAAACAGCAGCAGGGGCTTGGAAGAGAGAGGGAGACCCTATCTATGGGTGATAAGGTGGAAGTGGCAGCTAAGGGATGCTTTGAAGTATAAATCAGATTTCAGTAAAGCAAGAAGGGGAACGAGGTTCTTCTAAACTGAAGAGACAGCACATACATAAACATAAAGGCATAAGAACTTGGGGGAATATTCTAGAAATGCTGTGCTGGTAATTTTTAATAAGTGATTTTTATAAGCGGATATGTTGTTTACTTTTGCAATTTCTCTGTTGGTTCAAATCTGAGTTACAGTGGCAGTTCCTGAGACTCACAAAGAGATCCATGGTGTGAAAGACTCCTTTCAGTTCGCAGGAGGTATGGTGATAGAGATATTCTTCTGATTCTCTATGGGAAGCCATTTTGTAGAGGAAAAAATGTCAGCTGGAATTTGGGACTGGTCCTTGAGAAAGATGGCTTCTAAGAATTGCTGAGAAAGAATTTTCTTAACATATCACCCAGATTCCTCAGCATGTAAACTGGGATAGAGATCATTCAAATTAAAAAAAGAAAAGAAAGGAAAGGTAAGGTAAGGAAAAAATTTTGAAAAAAAAAAAAATCCCACCCCAATGAAATGCTTCTCCTGACCCCATGGGAAAGGTGGGTAGTCCCCTGCAGACAGCAGTCAGGTGAGGGGCAGGATGAGCTGGGGCAGGGCTGTCTCCCAGGTCTTAGGTGTTCTTCCCCTAGAAGGGAAATCACACCACACAGCCTCCCCCGTCTCCCAAATCCTCCCCCTTCCTGGACCACCGAATGCCTGCGGGAAAAGAAATAAAAAGCCAGGTAGAGTTCAAATCAGAAAAAAATGGAAACCAGATTCTCTGAGGGAAAAACAGCATCAGTGACACAGCTAGAGAAACCTGGAAAGCAGAAATGCTAAATGCGAGTGAGCAAGACTCTTGCAGAAGGAAATTAGATATGAGCTGCCAGGTGATACAGCAGCTGAAAGGTCAGGGCTATTTTGGGCTGAATATGAAGAGGCTTCAGGCATCTCAGGACAAAAAAAAAAATGTACAAACTAGAAAGGGTTCAGAGAAAGGCAACGCGTTGATTAAAAGGATGGCTGTTGGTTTTGTGGTGAGAGATTAAAGGCATGAGGTAGGCAGGAGCAGCTAGGGAGCTTGGTGCCAGTTGTATATTAATAGCACTTTGTGGTGACAAACACACTCAACACCATGTTTATTTCTTATCTCTCACACAGTTGTTCTCTCCTTGTAAAATGTGTTCATTCATCCAAACGTCATTTTTGACCACCTGCTTTGTGCCATTTATTGTGCTGGTAAGTCAAAGTTAAATAAGCTATTGCCTCAGTCCTTGAAAAACTCACTGACCAAGAGAGACAAGGACAAGCAATAAGGGGAATGCCATGGGGTAAGTACTCAACAGGTACCATGAACTCAAAGAAAGGGTTGATTTCTGTGCTGTAACAGGGCAGGAAAAGCTTAAAGAGAAGGCAGTCTTTCAGCTGGATATTGCAGAATGAACAGGTTTTCGTGAAGTGGAATGGGTGGGTGGGGGGTGGGAGGACATTCCAAGCAGAGGGAAGAGCATAATGAAATACACAGATTAGGGAGCATGGCCCCATGACACTAGAGCCCAGGGCGTGTGGACAGAACAGAGAGGGGACTTGTGGAAAACAGATCACAAAAGGAAGCCGTCATCTGTTATAGTATGTTGGAGCGTGCTGATTGACGTGAGCCTCACCAATAAATATCCTTGAAGGTCTACAGTAAAGCTCTGTGCTCGACATAGTCAGAAATATAAAGGTGGGTATAACATAGTTTCTGACTCTCTGAAGGAGCCTATCAATCAATCAATAAACACTTGTTGAAGTCTTAACATGTCCCAGGTGCTAAGCTGGGGATTTGTCTCAAACAAGACAAGCCCCCAAAAAGCTTTCAATCAAGATGATGGCAGTAGATAATTATATACATTATTAAAAATTTTTAAATGCATGGAGTAGCAGCCCACAGAACTACAACATGACAGTAGTGGGGATGGAGGACAGTGTATGGTAAGTTTCTCTTCCAAGTACCTATCAGGGTAAAATCAAACCTCCCCAAATTATAGTTGTTAAAAAAAAACTCCACACTTTATCATGGTATCTCATGGCTCTGTGGTTTGACTGGGTCCAGCTGGGCGGTTCTCCTATGGGGTTTCTTGTGTATTTGCTGATAGATGGCAGCTGGACCTGGAATCATCTGCAGGCCCAACTGGGTTAGACATCTAGAATGCTCCTTTATTTCCAGGTGTGGTGCCTCTGTCTGGGTGGCTGGCACCGGTAGATGCTACCTAGGCCTCTGTCTCTCTCCACATGGCATCTCCATGTGGCCATTTGTACTTCCTCACAGCAGTAGTCTCAGACATCTCACATGGCATTTGGTTTCCCCAGTGCACATGGTCCCAGAGTGTTTCCAGAGGCTGAGGAAGAAGCTGCCAGGCTTCTCAGGACCCAACCTTGGGAGTCATGTGGTATCACTTCCATCACATACTATGGGTCAAAATGTAAGTCTTGGGAACAACCTGTTCGGAGCCTGAATATAACAGGCCTGGGTCACTGAAGGTCCATCTTTGGAGACAAGCTATCATGGCTCCAAATACAGGAAGGATTACAAGGGAGGGGATGGTCATTGTGGGAGGACTCCAGAGAAGATACTTCACTGGCGAGATAAAACTTAAGTTGGGCCTTGGAGGAAATGTGGAGAGAGAGTGTGTGCATGGCAAAATAAGCATATATTCTCAAGAGGAACTGGGTTTGAATCTTGCTTCTATCACTTGCTTTCTAACCACGCATCTCTGGAGGCAATACTCACAGAGTAGTTGAAGAGAGTAGTGATAACGTGCCCCAAATCCTGTATCCTAGTCAGAACTTATTTAAAAAGGAGTTATTATTTTTAATCACAAAAGAGGGTGTTTGCGACTGGGTAAAAATTAAAGACACCAGAAATGCTGAGGACAGAATGAATGACCTACAACATTATGGTAATGATATTCAGAATGGATTAGAGGGGAAAACTTATAACAAGAGTCCAGATTCCACACGTTCTGTATTTGTCACAAGTCATACTGCCTGAAATGTGTATGTGGATAATAATCTGGCCAGATCCCACCATGGTATGATTAGAGAGCAAAGAAATACTATCTTATTCCAAAATATCATCTTTTTTAATATGCCCAAGAGTTTTCTACTCCATCATTAGTAGTTCATTCTTTTCAGTTAAGATATCTTGTCCCCTGGGATCTCCTATCACAATGGAAATACTCTGGAAGAGGTAATACATTAAGATATCATCAATTACTAACAAAGTGTTATACTCTTGAGATTACTTTTCAACCTTAATAGTCAAAATATTCTAGGTTATGCAGTGCTAAAAATATTCCCACAATCTTAGTTCCTTTTAGTACAACTAAACTTACTCACATGAAGTCCTCAGCATATTCAGGCAACTGTCCAGGGCAGCTGTCTTCCATGTGTAGGCTCACTCTCCTGGCTGCCTGGGTCTTATGGTACCTCCATATCAACTCCTGCCCTGTGAACACCATGGCAGGAGAAGACAGGAGAGTCATGCACTGGCGATTATGTGCATCATGGCTATTCCCATTGCACTAGCCACAGCAAATTGCATGGCCACATCTAGTGTCAAGGGACACAGGAAAGGATAAACCACTCATATGCCCAGAAGAGGAACCAGGTATTGGTTATGGTGCATTGATCAAAAAGGAAATTCAGGGAAGAAAGAAATTAGGCTTCAGTGAAAAGATTTGGGTAGTGAAGTGGAGTGGAACTGTTAGGTGCAGAGTAGGAGGCAGATCTGATGAGTCATCACCATGGGTTCTAGGCTACATAGGTACACAGGGTAGCACCAAGCTCCCAGAAGAAGACAAGGCATCAAAAATAGAGATAGGGTTTCCCAAAAGGGAAGAAGAAGGGCACATACCCAGCACCAGCATTGGCCCTTCCACATTTAAACATCAAGTCATTTGTCTTCAACACTAGGTGGTGATGTTCGGCATCATCAGAAAGCCAACATCTAATGGTAATCCTTCACCAGTAGTTAACAAATGGAGAAGATAATTCTGTGTCAGCCAGCAAAGGAGCAGAAATGAAACAGCACAAAGTGGGCCAGAGTTGGAAGGTTGAGAAAAGAGATAGAAGGTCGTGTCTGAGTATCGGGAGACATCATAATGAAAAACTGAAAAAGCAGGGATAATTGGAAACTGCTTTGAACTGATTTTAGTTTGGAGTTCTGAGGTGAAAGAGGGCAGGTGGATGCTTCTCAGGAGAAATAAAAAATTCTCTTTGGGGAAGTAGCAGCAAGAAAGAGCCTAGCAGACCTAGTGGGGATCACCATGCTTATAATAGAAATATCCTGACTAAGGGAGATGGTCATCCCCTTCGTCCCAGGGCTGGAGCTCAACTCTGTACCTGAGCCCTGAGGCAGCTCTGAGGGCTGGTCTCTGCCTCGCTGATACGTTGCCTGTCATCATTCACCTTCCAGCAACAATGGATAGGGAGGTGAGAGTAGATGCATTGCTAGCCACTCTTTTGTTTTAACTTTTTATTTTAGGACAGTTTAGATTCACAGAAAACTTGAGAAGAGTGTACCGAGAGTTCTCAACTCTACCCACAGTTTCCCTATTATTTTCATCTTACAGTAGTGCAGTGCATTTGCCTCAATTAATGAATCATCCATTAGTTACATGATTATTAACTAATGAATGACAATTTTTTAAAACCTAATCTGTATGATTTAGAGATTGGATATGGGCACTGTATATATTTGTAAGTGCATACAAGGGGTTATGAATCAGTACAACTTTGCATATAAAGAACAGAGCACTTCAGCAACCTTATCTTTGGTAGACAGACAACAACAAGATCGTTTACAGAAAGGGTCTCTAGGGCCACAATGGGTATTATTTCAATCATGCACTAAAGCTCAAACTCAGTGAGGTGGGATGAGACTAAGACAATCAGAAGAGGGAATCTATGATGTCGGAAAGAAGGAAGGAACGAAGGAAGGAAGGGAGAGAGAGAGAGAGAGGGAGGCAGGGAAATGAAGGAATGAGAGAGGGAGGAAGGAAGGAATTGAAGGAGTGAACCTAGTTACCAGTGAGAACTATGACAGACTGTCTCATCTCTTCTCAGCTGCCGGTTCTGGAGACTTACAGCCTATCGTTCCTTGGCCTCTCATGAGCTTAGCCATGAATTCACAGCTTATTCCCACAGATGGTGTCTACAGTGACTCATGTTGCTCCAGGCTGGGTACCTGATAGTCTCAGGTGAATCTCTGGGCACTTGTGGATCTTCTAAACCTTAGCTTTCTTCACAAATAGCCAAGACCTTTATAAATCTTCAACCTTGTCCTCCTGATTTACTTCTTTGGCTCTTCCCTGAAACCTTATTCTGCTTGACTTATGATGTAATGGGCTTTTCCAGATGTCTTACCAAAGAACCAGACTTTGTCCCGACCTGTAGCTACTGCTTGGGGGTACTATTTCAAGCCAGAGAGGCAATTCTATTCTTTTAATGACAATGAATATTATTGTTTCAAAGCTACCTGCTGCCATATCTTACCTATTCCTTTGATAGACACAACAGCTGAGCTCAAACCTAAGGTCACTATATCTATTTGGGTGCTATTATCCAAGCTGCTGACAGCCTTCCCTTGTGAACCAAACTGACTGTTGTTGGAAAGTCTAATGTCTCAACACAAGTATCTAGCACCATGTGGTTGACCTGAGTAGATCTGAAAGCCCGGAGGGCAGCATAAATGGTTGTGTGTGTTTGTGTGTGTGGTGAGGGGGCAGGTGTTTCTTGCTGGAGTACATAAAAAGCCCTCAAGAAATGCTTTATTAATTGGTTAGGGAAGGTCATCAATGGGGAGAGACTTTGAGGTGGTAGACAGAGTTTAGGGAGAAGACAAAGAACACAGTCCAAAAGAACCAACGTCAGCAAAATTTCATGAACCACCACCCCCCCCCCCCCAACACACACACAGCCCGACTGAATGAACAGATTTCTGGGAGATTATCAGACGGAGAGGAAAAAAGACAAAGAACAATCACTGCCTTGGAAGGAAGTGAAAGGGACTGTCTACCTTTCCCTGAAGTCAGAGACCTGAGTCACAGCCCGTGACTCAGCATCTGTTACCAAGCAGCCAAATCACTGCTCTAAAGCATTAGATTCACCTGTCCTCAAATTCTGCCTGCACCTAGATTTGGACACAAACCACAAGCTCACTCGCTTTAAACTTTCATCTTTGATTTCCAATTCTTAGGCAGGTTCAAGGTTTCTATTTCATTAGTGGAAAAATATGAGAGCCCTCCAGTGGCCAAAAATAAAACCTATAAATTTATACCACTTCTAAGCAAAGCTTCTTTAGCCTTGTGGAAAAAAAGTTGTCTCCATATTTCAAAGGCAGAAAATTCAGTGTCAGATAAGGTGGAACTTTTATTACAATTCCATTGACTCTCAAATAACTTGAGTAATTCTTAGGATGGCCAGAAAGAGGCACAGCATTGGAAATAGAATCAGAGATGAAACCTTACAACACACAGGAAAAAAAGCCTCTTGATATATTTCCTTAAATAGAGATGTGTTATGTAAAAACAAAGCAGCAACAGAGAAGAGTTAACATTCATCATGGTCCAGTTAAACAACGCATGTACAGAGGAAGCTGGACTCTTCTCTTTGAAGATATCAATCTGTAGCATGAGGAACTATTTCTAGATTCCTAATAGGGATTTATATAGATATATGGCTGGACTGGTTTTTTTCCCCCCCACTCTGGTTTATCTATGCTGTACACTTTCTCTTATCCATGCTAATGGAGGGGATCAGTAGTGCAGATAATTGAAAGATTGTGTGCCAACAAACTGCTTTGTGGTTGCTGCCAAAAACTCCCCAGTGTTGCATGGTTAATGAAAAGTCAAGCAATGGCAGGGTTCTCATCACATAGGAGCCCTGTATAATAATAACAGCTATTATTTATTGAACCCTCACTATGTGCCAGATTAAGTGCTTTATATCCAATTATCTCATTTTATCCTCACCTACAACCCTATGAAATTGGTATATTTTCTCTTTTATGGATGAGGAAATGGAGTCTCAGTGGGTCAAGTAACTTCTAATGGTCATTCGTTTAAGTGGTGAAGCTGTTTCTTAAACCGAGGTTTTTATTGAGGCTAAGCCCATACACAAAGCCATTCTGCTATCCCACCTCCAAATGCCATAATGGATCAACCCATGCTTGGGGGAAATGTTCTGCAAATGTGGGATTTTGAAAGTGGATTCAGAGCATTGGTTCTGCCCTAACCCTTCATAAAGGACTATTTATTTCCAGGCTAGAAATTATTATTCATAGGCTTTCTGAATTTGAGTTACTCCTAAAAGTTTAATTAACATCAGGATGAGAGAAATGTATCCACATGCAATGGATACATTTTAATCTTTATCTTACTGAGAGTCTCTGTAGGATCTGGCTTAGTAACTGCCCCCTTCCTGAAAATCTTGCTTGTTTCAAGTTTGGTACCTCATTCAACCCTGGTTCTTCTTTAAACCTCCTTCCAATTTCTTTCATTGTGCCCCCCTTCTGTACTCATCCTTTAAATATTGGTGTTCTCCATGGCATTTCCCTTTGCCCTCTTCTTGGCTTGCTTTAAGTGTTCCTGCTCTCATTTCAACCAGGGCCCAGATGCCAGGAGTTTGCTTGCTTAATATTCAGCTCTGATCACACTCCCAAGCTCTATATTTCCAACTGCCAACAAGTTATTTCCATTTGAATATCCTATTGGCACCTCAAACTCACCAGTTTTGAGTGTATTCTTTAAATTGGTAAGAAACTTATATTATTACTTAACAAAGTGCCTTTCTATGTGATTTGCATTACTATTAGCATCAGCATCAATAAGCAAATAAGCAAAAGATGAAAAAATGTATAAAGCTTAAACTTCTTAACGAAGAGTATAGTGATTGCCTGATCTAGTTTTTTTCCTATCTTTATTTGTATACCTTCAATTCCCTCCATTCTGACACCATTCTCATCGACCCTCAGATACTTGAAGTTTTTTCCTTAATTTTCTATACCTAAGGGTAGACAAGATTTTGATTCCATGCGTCTGTTTTGATGCATTATCGTTTTGTTCATTTTCTCTTTATCTTCTGAACTTTGACTTAACTTATAAAATTCATTCCGTATGTTTTCTTTTTGCTCCAGCCAAAGTGAGTAGTACTTTTATCTGTGATCCTGTAGTGTCTTGTACATGTTGGTAATATGGAATTTGTATTTTAATGCAAAAATTGGTCAGAGTATCTGTCCTCAACCCTATGAGCTGTTTGAAGAGAACCAAGATTTATGCTTCTTCTCACTTTTATTATCAGAGTTCCTTTGTACACACAGGTATGTTGAAAGAGTAAATGATCCATAACCTCTATCTTTGGCATATTCTGGCATAGACAGTGTTTAGAGCAATAGAACTAACTAATTTAATTTCACCCAGATGCCCCATCAGGAAGGGGGAGAAACTTCAGAAATTAATTCCACTCCATATTGCCCAGTAATAAGAGGAAAATGTAAAAGGGCGTTTTGTAAGTAAACCCTGAGAAGAGAGGGAGTAGAGGGGTGAGTGAGGAGCTAAGAAATCAGTGAGGACAAATAATTAAAGCTTCAATGAGAAGGAGATCTGCAGAAAAGATGAGCATCTCATCTTCTTCCCCCCCTGATCCAAACCACTCTTTGTTCCCAGCAGGACGACACTATTCTCTCCACCCCTCTCTGTGAGCCTGCTCTCCAACCAGGAATCTGAGGATCTTCCCTTTTTCTTCCTGGTCTTTGTCTTCATAGATGTGATGCTTGCATTCAGACACCCTCGAGTAAGCTCAGGTGCAGAGGCAGTGGGGAAAAAAAGAATAGCAGGCAGCAAAAGGAGCAGGAAATCAGTTTGAGTCAAGTGCAAGTGGGGTTAGTACAGAGCTCGGGCACAGGGAAGCAGGATCTGGGGGCAGATTCTCATCCAGGCGCCTCGTTGAGTCAACACAGGAGTTTGAGGACTTTCTCTATGGTCTTCTGCTTTCAGCATGTTCCGTGTAAACACCATTATTTTTGTACCTCTCCCTGACTTCTTGTACGCTTACTGTATACTTTTTCTTTTGTCTCAAAGCTTCTACTTATACATATTTTCTGATGTCTCCTTTTACTGAGACTTGTTGTTTGCCTAGTTTGTCTTGCTGTGTACCTTCATGGAGGAGGTGGCTTCTTGTCCCCCAGTTTCTGCCCTCTCCTTCCAAAGTCGTGGCTTTAATCCTATCAAACAAAACACCTCATTTTCATACTGAATATTTTACAACCCACCCTTTGCTAACCTGAAATTTGTAAGCATGTTTTTTCTTATTTAAAGACTAAATGGAATCAATAATGCCCTAAGTGTAATGTAAAAAAAAATGCAGAAAGTAAAGTGATTTAAAATAAAACAATTTTTGAGGGGCACCTGGGTGGCTCAGCCGGTTAAGCCTCCAACTCTTGATTTCAGCTTAAGTCATGATCTCAGGGTCGTGAGATGGAGACCCACATGGGGCTCCATACTCTCTCTCCCTCTGCACCCTGACTCTCGAGCATGCACTCTCTCTCTCTCTAAAAATATAAAAAGATAAAATAAAATAATTTTCATTTTTACATTGCATAATTACAAATAATGATGTTATTTAAATCAAATTAACTAATTAATTTAAAATGATGCACAATTTAATAAGTAAATGTTCAGGCCATAACTATACTAGAAAATGAGATGAAGTAGTGAGATGATTATATCTAAACATGAACCAGAGAAAACGCAGCACTTACAAATGGGGACTTAGGCAGTGTCATGCTGATGACTCAAATGCTGTGAGCAGCATTATTGTAGATGATGTGCTTATTTTTTCTGATATGGTAAACAACTGTGGTAAAGATACAAATATAATAAAGTACAGTATTTCCTTGATTGAACCAGCTGGTATACTCCTAGAAAACTCAGTGTATATTACAATTGCACATTTATATGGAAAATGGAGTTAAGCTCTAGACTTAGAAAATTATAAAAATCTCTTCCTGCCTACCTGGATGTCCTTCAGGATTTCCAAAGTTTGTGCAGAATATAAGACAATTTTTTCCTATTTTCTTTTTTTTAAAAGGTTTATCCATCCGTTTGAGAAAGAGAGAAAAAGAGAAGGAGTGAGGCGCAGGGGCAGAGAGAGAGAGAGTCTCAAACAGACTCCCTGCTGAATGCAGAGACAGACATGGGGCTCGATCCCAGGACCCTGAGATCAGGACATAAGCCGAAATCAAGAGTGAGATACTTAACCTTAACCAACTGAGCCACCTAGGTGTGCCATAAGACAACTCTTGATCGTGTCACCTTCCTTTATCTCTGAATTCGGCTGCAGCTGCTGTAGAAAGCTCCACAAGAGCCTTGCCTCACTTCAGGCCAACAGTGTCCTGCATCATGTGCATTTCACATGTCCTCACTTTCTGCCACGTGGCTTCTCCTATGATGTGAGTGCCATAAGAATCTTGCTCAGCAAGTACCCATGTGCAACCGGGAAGTGCAGGGGTGTTCATATCTTCTGAGTAAACTGTCAGCCAATTGGGAAAGGAAAAACATTGGGTAAATTTTCCTGCTTCCACTTTTGGGGAGACAATTCTGGAAGACACTCTGAACACTTCTCATGAGGTCCTGCAGAATCAAGCCTTAGAGCCCTCAGCTTTTATTAACTGCTGTGGATGCTTTAGAGAAAGAAAGCAACCAACTCAGGGTCCAGGGTTAAAACAAAAGGCAGTAATTTAAGCAACCCTCATCTCCTGCATCCCTAGGACAGAGTGCTCAAAATCATGATTGGAATTTTATTGTAAGGGTATAATTGTGAGGGATATGAAGGGTACAGAATGTGCAGCCACAGCATGGCTCTTTCATCAGAGAAGAGGACTGGTAGGAAAGCAGGGGGGCCCTAAGACCTGCAATGGGAACATCTGGATGAATGAATGAATCCGAGAGTCTTGAAACCCTATGTTCCCTTGAAACCTCTGAGCCAGCAAATGTTCCCTGGCACTAGCTGGAGATCAGCCTCCCTTTGTGAAGAAACCACGCAATACATTAACGCAAAATGCTGCAAAAGATGAGGGTGACCATCCTAAAATCTGTCCTTACATATCCTCATTGCCCCTAAACCCAAAACTAGGATCAGAGTTTAGTATACCCCAAGTGATAAAGTAGAGCAAATGTTCCAGGAGGAAATAGCTTATTCAACCATAAGAATTGCAGTCCTTGAATTAGTAAATATAAACAGAAAGTGGATCTTAAAGGGGTTAGATGTGGGGAGGGAGCAAAATATATGGCTACATAAACCCTGTAGTTATTTTCCAAATGCATAATTAAAATGTATATACTTAGTAGCTAGATGAATGTTCACACTGGTTTTCTGGCCTGTGGAGTTCAGAAGCCATTATGGTAAAAAGGGCTAAGGGAAGCTCCTGAAACAGCCCCTCAACCCCACCTTGCCATTAGAGTAAAACAGACATAATAATGCATACTTGAAAGAATCGTAAAGATTAGTGTCTTTCTCAAAGACTTAAAGTTTGAAGAGTACAATCCTCATCATATCCCCATTTAGCTCCCCGGTTGGATCCCTGCAAAAAGCAGAGGAATCATAATCAGAAGCAAGTAAGTAGGACTCGCCATAAGCTTCACCCTATGGTAGCCCCAGCAGCAACTGCTACGCCAAATGTCGTATCTTTACTGTAGTGGAAACTTGATATACCCCCATGAATCTCGCAAATGGGTTCTTTTCTATCTACCAGAAGCTGTTCACATTTGCATAGAGACAATATGTGTACACATTCATTGTTGTGTCCAAGCACCAGGTTAACCCTCCTGCTCTCTACCACAATGTAATATGCAGTGACCTTAATCATCTTAACATTCCTCAGAGCATTGTGCTAGTCCACTATGATGATGCTAATTGGACCTAGTGAACAAAAAGTGACAAATACTCTAGAATCCACAGGCATACATGCCAGATACATGCCATGCCACAAGTATGGGATCTAAGTTCCAAAAATTTAAGGACTTGTCACATCGGTAAAACTTCAGGGATCTAAAAGCCTAAAGTATGAATGAGCATCCTCTCCATGTTCTTTCCACTTCGGGCCTCTTTGGAATTAGAAGTAGCATATGTCATGCTTGCAAATATTGCTTTGACCTAATTATTGAGTGGTTCATGAAGCTGTCAGTTGTGAGGGAAGCAGCCCACATCCTCAGGGTTCTGGAGCAGGGCCATGACTTCTGTAGCCAAGAATTGCTGTTCATATGCTTGATCACAGTGGTGAATGGACAATTTCAGCAGCCGTGATCTAATGAGGGCAAGGCAAACTGTGGACCCAGACTACTCGAAAATGAAGACCTGGGTCATCCCACTAAGCAAGCAACTTATATCAACTGAAATGTCCGGCAAGAGTAAAGGAAATCTAAAATGTGTGGTGGAAGGAAGATATTTTATATATCAATTAAAATTTCTGGACCACTAATATCATTGGACTAGCAATGAGATTGTAGCTTGTTTAACTGACCTTTGCTTATTAAATCTCTTGCAAAGGTTGCATCCAGCCACTACCCTGAAGATGCACTGATAGATTGGGCTTTCTGTAGGCAGGAACAGATCTGGACAATGCAAGGGGTGGACTGTGTCAGATGCTTCTCTGCCCCCACCCACATCATCTCAGCAGATATGTGATTCCAGCCACACAGCTGCAACTGGGCCATTCCATAGAGATTTCAACTAACTTCCGGCTGACAGTGCTTCCCTTCAAGAATGTGCCACATTCTTCTAGAGTTTCCCCAACACCTAGGACATTGGCAGGAACTTGCTTTGCCAGCATGCATTCCCTTCTAGGAAGCTGGGAAGCTAATGCCCCCGAGGGCAATCCTGAAATGATGAAGAATGGACACAGGTGGATAAATGATCCCACCTTCCATTCTTCAGCTAGACAATTCTGGAAGGCATTTTGTAAGTTTCTCAGGTGGTCCCAGTGGAATTAAGACCTCATTGCTCGAGGCACCTGGGTGGCTCAGTCGGTAAGCGTCTGCCTTTGGCTCAGGTCATGATCCCAGGGTCCTGGGATTGAGCGCTGCATCAGGCTCCCTGCTCAGCTGGAAGCCTGCTTCTCCCTCTCCCACTACCCCTGCTTGTGTTCTCTCTCTCGCTGTGTCTCTCTCTGTCAAATAAAATCTCAAAAAAAAAGACCTCATCGCTCACAATGATAACCTCAATAATGTGTCCTTATGATGGCTTGTGTCCTTCCATGTCTCACTTTCCCTGTCCCTCATCTTATTCTCTGTGATCATAGCCTAAGTAAACTCCTGGAAAATAAACTTGGTCATGGATATGTATTTGGGAGAACATAGACAGAAACACTAAGCCTGAATTGCTAATTCCTGGCTTGACATGAAAGAAAGAAATGTTTACTTATGCCCTCATTATCTTGGCCAAAATATATCCAACTAATATGCCTTTATGTAATATGACTAATACTCTAATATGACTCACATTCTAGTTTTTTCTTTTTTCAAAAAGATTTTATTTATTTATTTGAGAGAGCACGAGCGGGGAGAGGGTGACAGGGAAGAGGGAGAGGGAGAAGCAGACTCTCTGATGAGTAGGGAGCCCGATGTGGGGCTCAATCCCAGGACCCTGAGATCATGACCTGAGCCGAAGGCAGACACTTAACCCACTGAGCCACCCAGACGTCCCATAGTTTTTTCTATCTTGGTGTATCTTTTCAGTTTCAATTCCTGCATCTAACTGTTCTCTTCTAGCATTTTTTAGTTTAAATTCCAGAAAGACTTTGATTGATTTAGCTCATCCTTTCATACCGGGTCAATCCATAATCTGGATATAGATTGACAGATCTTGTGGAGGAAGTATATTATTGGGTGAATTAACTACTTCCAGAAGTGGGGGTTGGCATGTGGTGAGAAACACAAGGCTATTCCTTCACTTAAGAGCTTGAGTGAGGCAGTTTCCCTTAGAGGGAGCTGGGTCCTCGGTCAACCTTAGGACTGACTGTGGTAACATAGTCCACCAAGGCTCCCAGTCTTCCCCAAGCAGCCCTTATTCCCATCCCTTCACCCTCATTTCTACCACCACAGCACCACCCCATATTTATTAAGTTTTGGTAGATACCACAAAAAGCTTCTACAATAGCTTCTATTCATCCAGCTTCATTATATTTTTATTTAGTTTCCAGAACTGTGCCATGTTAAGCTTTCCGTTTTGATCATTCTCCCCTGTTCAAGTATCTACTGTGGACATTTCTTGCCTTTATATCAACTCTAAACCACTAAGTCTAATATTTAAAGACAACTGTAAACTACCTTATTGGAATACAAGTTTCTTCTTCTTTTTTTTTTTTTTTAGAGTGTGTGAGCAGGGGGAGGGGCAGAGGCAGAAGGAGAGAATCTCAAGCAGACTCCCCACTGAGCACAGAGCCCCACATAGGGCTCAGTCCCACAACCCCGAGATCACAACACGGAGATCATGACCTGAACTGAAGCCAAGAGTCAGTTGGTTGCTTAACTGACTGAGCCACCCAGGAGCTACTGGAATACAGGTCTCTCTCTAGGGCAAGGCTATAACTTCTGTTCTTTTAAATGCCTCCCAAAGTCTCTGCCGAGTCCTACGCAAACAAGAAGTGTTCACTAAATGTGTTGACTTTAATTTAGTAGATACTTCTGAATCACTCCTCTATCATCTTCTTAGACACTTAAGAAATTCTCCAGTCTGAGAAAACAAATATTTTCAAAATGAGAAATCAATCTAAGCGACATATAAAGGATGTATAAAATTAAAAAAAAAAAAAAGACTGAGAGAGAATAAAATAGATTGTTTATTAACATAGGATATGTCCAGGGAAAAGGTAATCTCAGTTATTCTTGACTTTTTACCCAACTAAAAGATTAATGTACATTGTTACCTAATCAATTTCATTAATTCCTTTGTAATTAATCACTAACATTGACCAAAAAAAAAAAAAAATCCATGGAAATTGGTCTGCATAAAAGATACAACACAATATACCTGAGACAAAGATCATTTAATTGTATACCATTAACTGATTTTTATTTACTGTAACTTTTTGTTGTAATATTTTTAAATGTCCCTATTTTAATAATAAAGATTGTAAAACAAATGATTTTCTCTATGTGTAATTAAAGGTGGCATTTTGTTATAGTTCAGTACTGCTAAGGGCAAGACAATTTAACCATTGAATTCCCGTAATAATGGTCTCCACAATTCTACTTGTCGTCAGGTCAGGTAGGAAAACTTGCTCCCAGTAGCCAATGAGGCTTCCAGTCGTCCTTCAAACATTTTTGGGACCCTGTTAGGTTCTGTTGAAGGCTATGGACTTCCTCCCTAGGGGAAGAACAAAGTTTATCCATAATATATTGCTTACAATTCTTGGAAGGGAGGGGGCCATGGACACCCTAAAACTCATCTGTCAACCCTTGGGGGTTTTTGGATTTCAAACCTCTGCCTTAAGTGAGGTCTCCAAAGTTATATCGTGCTCTTAGGGAACATAGCTGTGAATTTGCTCAGCCATCAACACTTCCATGGGTCAGATTCTGTGCTAAGTCCTAGGGAAATAGATAAATAAATGTATTTCTCCCCCTAAGAGTATATACAAAGGGGTATGGATACACTAAAATGAGCAGAGTGCAGTGAGATGTTCTGGATACTTTGACAGCAGTGCACCAAGGACAAACCAAATTGTGTAATATTACAAGGTAGAATATGGAGTCAGACTGGCTGGGATTGAGTCCTGCCTTGGTCTTTTAAAACTAATCTGATTTTGTGCAAGTTATTTAAGTGCTTTTCCCCCCCAGTTCCTTTTTCAGTACATTGCAGGTGATCATATGTGTGATTCATAAGGGTCTTGTGAAGATTAAATGGCTTGATGTATGTAAATAATTTAGAACAGCGCTTGGACCACAGTGTAGATTTAAGAAATTAAGATTATTAAATTAAGGTTATAAATTTTAATTATTGTCCTCATTGGGGAAGAGTGCACTCAGCTGGAAAAGCCCCCCTATATGAGGGAAAGAGAGGGAATGCCTAGGTGGGGTGAGGAGGAGGCAGGAGAGGGAGAGAAGTGAGGAGCAACAAATTTAATGCACTCTTCCTGGTCCTGAGGAGCCCTCCTCTGGGGTTTACTGGAGCTCAATCTTCCAACATTCTTGGGAGGACTCAGATGTGTGATGTTTTCTCTATGAAGTATCCATCACTCTAATAAATATCTGCATCGAGTGTTGCTGTGCAAGCAAAGTAAGTGACTTGCACAAGGTCACATGGGGGAGTGCCCACAGAAAGACAAGGAACCTCCTCATTCTTGCATGGTTTCTTCTGCACACCAGATGGACTTCCAAATGAAAATTCATTTATTTGATTTATTCAATGAAGCACACATCCTTTTAAGATGACAAAAATTATCTTGGACAGGCATTAGAGTAGAATTTTTTTTTTCCTAAGGGCAAAGAGCCACTATTTGCAATATAATAAGGACGTCATTGGAATTATTACCATGATATGGTAGGAGAATACCAACTATTTGCTGTTTACTTGAATCTCTCCAGTAGTAAGTCGATTCATTTTAAGAAAATTAATCTGTGTCTCTTTAGATATATTAATAAATAAATTTATAGTTTTCATATAACATTAAGCATTCTTTTACCTAATAGTTCTAATACAAACTCCAATTCCTGGGGTTCCATTTTTCAAAATGTTTTCCTATCTAAACCAAACTAAAAGTTTCAGGCATATTTCTTGCTCCTTTATCTTAAATCTTTCTTTTGAGAATTGAGTGAGACAAGGTATGTAAACCACCTATCATAATGCCTGATTTAAAAGGAGCCTTATTAATAATAATACCAATAATAAACAAATAATACTATTCCCATGATATGTTTACTGTAGCAACAACAGATTTTTTAATACATGCACCAAAAATGTTTATAGATACAATGGATGAGCCAGACTTGACCCATAGACAGAAGAGAGAAGAGACAAAAGGTATAATCTCACAGCCAGCAGGGAAAACTCATTCCCTTGAAAATCCTCCTTTAATTTTTTCTTCATATTTTTGAAATTCCATCATTAGAATTTCAGGCTTGATTGCACATTTATTATCATGACTATCTATAGCTTTCTCTAGCTCTGCCACCCAAGACCAGTAATGTAAGCTGTAACAGTCTTTTTCACCTGAACATGAAAAACATCCAAAGAGATTCCATCAGAGTTGCAGGTACAAAGACTAAAGACATAGGGTGTCTAGTATAATGAAAGTTGGGCATTCAGACCACATTGACTCAGGGAGACGGTTCACGCTCTATCTGTCCCCCACTCTGCTCCTCCCTCCCTGGTGATCTTATTCACTTCAGCGTTGAACTAGCTGTCTACCAGCTAAGAATGTCAGTTTTTCCAGGATAAATAACCATTCTGAGAGGCTGGCTGTCCTGCATAACTGCCTACAAGATCTCTTCACTTGGAATAGTTTTCCATGAGCCTCTTGGGGAGCAACAAGGTCTCCTTTATGGGCCCCATGACACATTGCCCATCTCTGCTATAGCACTAACCATGATGAATTTTAATGGTATCTTTACTGGTGTATCTTCTCCACTGGTCTGGGAGTGCCTTGGAAACAAGAACAATGTCTCTTATTCATTCATTCACTCATTATTCACTCATCAACTGTGTGATTCATATTTAGATCGCAGGGAATAGAACTGTGCTTGGCCACAGAAAGTGGCCAGTGAATGTTTGTTGAACAAATGAATAAATAAATGTTGAAGTAAATAAATAAATGAATGACCAAAATAAAATGGCTGCAACACTAAAGACAAACGTCTACTTTGCAAGGAGACCCAGGCTGGTCCTGGTTGCTGATAATCAGAAACTGCCATCGGAGGTAAATGTATAACTGTCTCTCTTCCGGAACATTGTGTAGCAGGGTTCAGGAAAAGGCAGTGTGATGAGAGTGAGATTAAGCAGTTTGATAACATCAGTGTCCGATCACCATTTCTCATGGTGGACTGAATGATGAATGTAGGCCTGTCAGGCATCTATCGAAATTCCTGGAGCACCTGTCTCCTGGCTTCCAGGGTAGCTCTTCTCTTGTATCTCTGAGCAGAAGTGAGGAAATGCATTTCAACCTTTATCTCAGCAGCTCCAGAAACAGGTTTTATTTCTTGGAATTTCCCAGTAGAAGGTTGTTTCATTGCCCTTCCTTTGACCTCTCGAGTAGCTGGAACTGGATTGGAGTATTGTTTGACCAGATCATTAACATGTCCATAGGTGGAATAGAGGGAAATATGCTTTGGAGCTTTTAAAAAATATGTTTTGTAAGGTAGAGTGAGTATTTTCCATCTGAAGCCAAAATCAGTAAATGAACTTGTGCACCAAGAAATGGCTGAGGGGTCTGGTTCAGGCTCTCTTAGAGGCAAAAGCAAAGAAAATCCTGGCTTTTCCAAAAAGATTTGCATTTCTTTAAGCACCCCTGTTGATATCAGGGATAGGAGACAATCATAGACTGTTAGGGTAGATAGAAACTTAGTATCTAGTTCACCTTTACAAGTTATAGTTGTTGAAATTGAATCCTGGAGATTTTAAGTGACTTGATCGAGATCATCCAACTACATGATTGTAGAACCTATAGTAGAATAAGGTTCATAGATTCTTCCCCTATTCTTTCCCTTTTTTTTTGTTTTGTTTTGTTTTGAACTATACCACATGGTAATCAAAAATCTATTATGTTCTGACCTGTATGGAACTTACAAATCTGTTCAATATTCAACAACACTTATTGAGCACTATGTTCAAGATACTATGTTCAATATCACGGGGGAGTCAAGGATGTCTTGGACCCTTAATCTTCATGAAGCATATAGTCTACTCTCTAAAAAGATAACACAGTAGTTTCGGAAATAGTCTGTAGTGTAGAACCAATGAAAGGAAAGTTTTCTTGGGGAACTGGAAACTGAATCTCCTATTGTGCACTAGAATAGGATCTGGCTGCACGTTGCTAGCTATCATGTTGGTAACCATCCTTACAGGCATCTAGGGAATCTCCTTTCTGGGTGGTAAACAAAGTGCACATTTGTTCACCAATCTCACGTTTTCCATTTCTTAGTACTGTCATCCCATATTTCTCCAGAGGTCTCTGGCTTTACTCACCCAAACCCCAAATTAAAGCCCTTGTGATCATCATTGCTAAGAGGAAGAAGCTGTCCTCACAGTAAATGGGATGTCTCATATACACATTCAGCAAGGATTTGAGCTACAGGGATAATTAAAGCTTAGGTCACAAGTTGATAATTGGCCTGACTATATATATGTTTTGTTCGACCTATCTAATGTAGACTCATATAGTGTTCTAAATTTGAACCAGTTGCCAACATATAACTACTGGGAAATTGTGCCTACTACTTTGGGTTTCCATTCTTCACTGAAAAACTGGAAATTCTGCCCACACGGGGTCTACCTTTCCACATGGCAATGGTTGCTTGAGGATTGGTATAGCCACCAGTTCTTTAGACAAAGGATGTCGTTTCTAGCTTACCAGAGACCCTATCACTTGATCCTGCTTCCTTTGACCTCTCGAGTAGCTGGAACTGGATTGGAGTATTGTTTGTCCAGGTCATTAACATGTCCATAGGTGGAATAGAGGCAAATATACTTTGGAGCTTTTAAAAAATATGTTTTGTAGGGTAGAGTATTTTCCATTTAAAGCCAAAATCAGAAAATGAACTTGTGCACCAAGAAATGGCTGAGGGGTCTGTCTCAGAGGCCCCACGCAGGATACCATTCATCAGCCACCTGCCTCACGAGTTTCTATCAATAGTTGGTTCTATAGACACTAAGCTGATTACCCCTTCTTTAGGTAATAACGACAATACATTTGATGAGTTTAGAAGTTATTTAACTTTGTTTGCATCAGTTTACATTTGATTAGTGTGCAATATCTACAAGTTACTTTCTTGTAAGTTATAGGGCCCCACAAGTCCCCGAAAATGTGAGATAGTCGTAGTTATACCCGTTACGCAGCTGTAGGCATCACATCTCGGATGGGTAGAATACTTTGCCTAAGGGTATGCAGGTATCCTTAAGTTACCCAGCCCAAGGTTCTTTACAGAACTTTTCCACTTGACAACCATGGTGAGCAAGGCTAAAACCCTAGGAGCAAGAAACAAGTACACACTAGTTTTTTGGTTTCCATATTACCATACTGCTGTTGAAGCAAGTCCCAATAACATACAGTAACAGGAATTTCAGCTACACTGAAATACCGATATTAACCTTTAACTTTAATTCAGAATAAACTGAATTTTCTAAGTGACAATATTTTTCATTGCAATTATTTGAACTGTAAATTAAAATCTACCATTAAGTGTTAGAGGTGTAAAGCACTTTGTGTATGACTTAGCCTACCTTCTTTGTTTTATGGATTATAAGACTAAATTTCAAAGAAAGGAGTGGCTTATCCATGGTCATATGACAGTGACAGTGTTGGTATGGGAACACAGATCTTTCAGTCTTAAAAACATTCTTCTTTCTCTTTACTGTGTTATATTTATTCTTTGAGAAGGACTTAATGTAGGAGATATAAAAAAAATGATTCTTACCTACCCTTAAAGAGTCTAATCCTTCTCTCTGGAGCTACAAAATAAAACTCATCCAAGAAACCAACACAGGACTATATTTCGTTCTGCATATTATATAAAAGATATATTTTATGCTATGGGTGATACTAGAAAAAGTTCTTACTAAAATCCATGCAGATTCAGCTGCATAGAGTTTTCACCTTTTTTTTTTTTTTTTTTTTGAAGGTGGTAGAGTAGAGTATAAGGGATTATCAAAATATAGTTAGGGGCAAAAGAAGTGGAATCCCAGAGCAGGGAGAACAGCATTATGGATACTAAAGCAAGCAGAGGGAGAGAAGGGATGTGTTTCCAGTTGAGGACAGCCATCTAAGCACCCAGGTGGAATGTGACCACAGGAATCTAGGCACAGTTTTGCCTCAACATCAGGAGGTACAACATGAGTCACATCATACGTTCATCTGTAAGAGAGAGATCTTTCACTGTGGGCAGTGGGGCTCAGCATAAAGCTTAACCGAGTTAGTGAATGTGTTGATTATATTTACACGTTTTTCACTCTGGTACATAGGAATGTCAGTTTAGGGGAGGCTCATTGTAGTAAGAGGGATACAGTTGGGTGGTGTATTCTGTGGCTCTCAGTGCTATAATATGGTAGCAGAGCCCATGCCCTTTAGATAGCTTATGAGGGAAAAGAAGAATGCTATCCAAGATTCCAGCAAAGGGCCATCTCAAGGATACAGCAGTTTGCCAGGGCTTTATCCAAGCAGTCAGGGATTTATTTTTAAACTCTAGTCTGGTAGGCTACAAAAGTGCTAAGTAGGGAGACCAAGGCAAAAGGCAGGTCATGCAAACTGAACAGAAATGAGGAAGTCACAGCTGAGGAGGTATAAAAAACTGAAAGTCAATGGACAAAGACCATTTATTAAGACTTATTAATCAGCTTCCAGAATCTCATTCTATAACCATTAGCTAAGATCAAATTCTACCAGTTGATGGGTGTAGACAGGTCATGTACCTCCAACTCTTGGTCATGATCACCTCACAACCTGAGCTAGTCTGGAAAAGACATCAGTGGCTGTCCCTGGGAGAGCCTGGAGACACCAGGTCTGGCAAATAGGAATGCTAATGATTTCATATGTAGTTCTATGAATTAGAAAAAAATAAAAATTCTCAAATCAGTGAAATGTTTATTGTACACATTATAATAAATCCAAAGGGAATGAAAATCTAAATTAAGCATTATCTCATATGTTTCTCTCTTAACAAGAGGATATACATTTAAATAATTTAATTTTTTTTCATTTGTGTGATGCAACTGCCACTGATGTTACATTCCTATTTCTGAAAGCATTAGCAAATTACACAGGAACATTAAGCATTTCCACCACTATTCATCTTTTAAAAAATAACTCTATATTGTTGTGGAAGAAAAAGCACTCTTTTTTAAAAAAAAAATCACTTTATCGGCTTTGGGGTTTTGCATTATAATTTGAAAGCATTTGGAATAAGAACAGAGAATGAGAACATGCACACTTAAATTTTGAATGAGATCTCTGCTCTTCAGAAACAAGCAAACAGAAACTAATTGATCTTCCCGTTTCCCTGTGCTTGATTCCACATGTTTAACAATGCAGTGGTCCTTGCCTTCTGTAAATTTGAAATATATAAGAAGATCATTTGATTTTAGTTTTGCTCTGGGACACCTCTCTTCCCACAAGACACTGAGAGAGAAACACATCGCAGTCATCTACAAAGGATTATCTACTTTCAATGGGTACATGACAAATCTTAAAGGGATAGGGCAAGGCTGACTTGCTTCCCATATATTAATAAAAACAACAACCATCGTTAATATCTACGTAGTCTTTTTAATTTACATGGTATTTTCATATCCAGTTGCTCATTTCATTGCCACAAAATCCCTGTGAGGTCAGTAGGGCAAGAATGAGCATTGTTATTTTATAGCTGCATTAACTGAGACACAAAGAGGTAACAAAACATTCACAAAACTGCACTGCTGGCACACACGTAGAGGTAAAACTAGAATCAAGACCTTTGGAATGCTGTGTGTGTGTGTATTCCCCTTTATCCCTCCGATCCCCACAGGAAATGAGAGGGAAAGAAATTTTTTGTTTGTTTCGGCTGTCCCAGGAAAGGTTTCTGATACAAAATTCCTTCCTTTACCTTCTAAAAAAATGGACGAACTCACCAGAAGGAAAGTTAAAGCTAAAGACAGCTTTTTGCTTAGGCTAAAGTGAGTTATGAGAAGGAGAGAACTAGGAGCGGTGCAGAGAAGGGGAGGGAGGATGGGGGCCAGTAGGAAAGTATTGAGCAGCTATGGAAGAATTAAGGGAGCCATGATGGAGAATATACTTGAATTTTTTTTTTTCCCTTCAGAGTGAGCCTTTGCAGTGCAGCTTTGCTTTCTTGGATGAAAGTCCCTGAGCATCAATTCAATCCATTTCAACATGTATTTATTGAATACAAACCATGTGTTCAGTCATGAACATGGCACCATGGGGGACATAAAAGAAGAACATATTACACAGTCCCCACAATATAAAGGAGCATGCAAACTTGCAGAGAGGAGGGGAGATGGTGGCAATATATATGAAGCAGTTGGAAGAAAATCTAAATATGATGTAAAACAAAGAGTTAATCTGAAGCCTCCAAATGTATGGGACAAACAAGGACATGCTGGGGAATCGGATGGAGAGACTGGTATTCACAGAATTTTTAAGTAAAGGCTTTGTGGAGAAAATGGAGCTGAAATAAATAAGAAAGTATGGAATCATTGAGTTAAAACTGGCAAGTAATACTGATGACTGGGTCCACCCTGGCCTCCAAGGCCAAAATCCTCTACAAAGTTTTGGACCGCCAAACTTCAACTTGAACAGTTCCAGTTATAGAGATTCTTGCTTCTAGGAGAAACATCTGACTGTGTCTTAAAGACTGTCTCATAACCTTCTCCTTAGAAAGCACCTCCCTATTTTTGGCTGAATTCTACCCCCTTCTTTCTCTCATTCTTGGGTTCTGGCTGTGCTCTCTGGTTCTGGCGCCACATGGAACAATCCTAGTTTGTCTTCCACAGAAGAAACTTTCAAGCATTTGAAGAGCCCCAAGTCTCCTCCTTTCCAATCTCAATATCCCAAGTGTTCTGCCTGCTGTTAATTCAGAATCTTTGAAATGGGTTGGAGAAGAGGAGGACTGAGGGATATGGTCTTTCTTTAGTCAGCTGGCAGCCACTTCCCTGGGATGGAGATCGGGAAGAGACCAGGTATTAGTGAGGAATATTCTGAGGGTCCAGGGGGGGTAGACAGATGTCTCTCAATTTTAGTTTGCTGCCTTTGTAGGACCCAGTTGCTGGGTTTGCCTGTGCCCACCATTTCTGTGATTCTTATATTCTCTTTCGATAGGTTAACCAGAGGTTAAAATTGTCAACCTGAATAAATAACTCATGTATATGACACTTAAGGCAGAATCTGGAATATAGCCTTCCATTTTGAAGGAGAAGCACCTTTAATACTGAATATATACATCTTCAGACATAAGCTTTTGATTCTTGATACACAGAGCAATATTCAGTACTTATGCACAGACACAACTTGTCCAGGATCATTGCACACAGAGCAAGGTTGATGCCAGACCTGGTAACTAGAAAGGTGTGAAGACATCACTTGATCCAACTCTTCTCCTTTATTTATAGATATGGAGAGTAATACGTCCAGTGTTTTATCCTAGAAACTGTAGAGAATATGCTTCATGTGGGTTTATCAATCCCCGTCAAATATCTCTAATGCTTCCTAAAGTTAGCCTCCATTTTTAGACTGCAGTGATCAGAGAATTTGTCTGATAAAGCCCCCTAGAGATCCATTGAGAGGCCTATGATATGCCATCCAGGAAGCCATTATATGTGCCTGGTTAGATGCGGGGCTTGTGGTAGTGTTTTTCAAATTGCTTTTAGGAACCCGTTATTGATTCACTACCAGCACTGAGTCAGCAGGATGAGAGGTACAGAATTAGACAAGGTCTCACATAGTGAGAGGGACTGGTTGAGTCCAAATATCAGGGTGACTGGATCCCTGATTGATTTTATCCTCACTAAAACTTAGTTAACCAAACATTATTTACTTCCTCATGTGAGATATTACAAAAAACACAATACCAACTCTGAAGTAGTCCAAAAACAAATCAAAACAGAACCCAATCAAAGTTTTACATCTAACTTTCAGTCCACAGGAACTATAAGGAACGGAGAAACTAAGTCAGTGACACTAGACACAGACAAATCCAGAATGTGGAACATTCTGGCCGAATTTCTTCAGCAAGTCAATCTGTATGTTAATAACAGGAAAACATAAATAAAAAAGAGAGGGACACTAAGTAGTTCTGGACTGAAAGAAATTTAAAACATATTTATGAATATAATAATCAAATCAAATAAGGAGACCTTATTCTCATTCTGACTTAACATGTCAACTATAAAAATCATATTTTAGACAAATGGAACATTTAAATATGAACTGGATTTTAAATGGTACTTAAGAGTTATTGTTAATTTTGTTAGGTATAATGATATTTTGATTATGTAAAACAATATTATCTTTGAAATGCAAACTATAGCATTTGGGAAAAAAAAGAAATCTAGCATTTGATTCAAATTGTTCTAACAAAAGATAAAGAAATAAAGGTAGAAGGATGGGAAGGACAAATGAAACAAAAGGGTGGCACTTACTGAAGCTGGAGGATTGCATGCTCTGCTTTTTTTGTAACTATAGATATTTTTATAATGAAACTTAAAAAAAAAATCAGGGTGGCAGACTTAAGACTGAATATTAGTTTAGATCCATAACACTTAGCAAAGTGATTGAGCACTGACATTAAGAACATTCTGAGGGCATTTCAAGTGACCATTGATGATGGCTGTTTGGTTATGGGATATAGTGAGAATATGTTCTTGATTGTAAGTTGAGAAAATTGAAAATTCTTTTATTAGACGGCATGTTGATTTTTCCTGAGAGGAAGAATTCCAGTTGTGATAATAGAGATGCTTTTCTTCCTATTCCCACCTCTCGCCTGGAGCAGCTCAGTCTTAATCTCTCCTGATAAAAAGATGTTATCATCCGATTGCACCAGTTTAGGAATGAGAATTTGAAAGTTAAAAAAAAAAAAGCAAAATCAACAGGAGATTAATGGGAAATGAGAACATTATCCTAAAATCATTTGTGGTTTGTGGCCTCATTTTGTTCTTGGGAACCCCACCATAACAGTGTCAGACATAAGAGGGACAAACCATTGAAATGGTGGTGAGCACAGGGGCATCCTAATGGCCATAGTAAATTGACTGTAGTTGTCCAGCTCTTACTCCAACTGGTGCCAATTTGAAAACATTTTTTTTTCCTCGCCAGATGATCACATCTCACAGGCACAGCCAATCCTAATCAACTGCCTTTTTGCTGGCTGCTCATTTGGCTGGGGGCTGTTGGAAAAATGGGCTGTCAGCCATGAGGCATAAATTGCTTCTCTCTCCTTGTCAATGGTTCGTGATACCTGTCTGCTTTATGGGCAAACAGGAAATTCTCTACCCACTAGGTGCTAGTGTTCACAGAAATCTCCCTTTGTTTCACCTAAGAAAATAGATTAAGGGGGTCATTATTTCTTTGAGCAGAAAAGTCAAGAGTGGGTCATGTTGACACAGAAATCCATCAAACACAATCATAGAATCACTTACTGGCTTCTTGGTCATGCTATAGGTTAGGCTGAAACTTTGACTGCCCACACCAGCTGACCAGTCTTAATATTTGACTACTGTAAAGCCAAGGGAAGAACATTCTTCACTCAGTCACTTATTTATAGGAACTCTTCAAGTACCGGGAACAGTGCTAGATGCTGCAGACTTGATTGTGGAAATGCCAAGCATGGTTCTAATTACCACAGAACCAACAATCTAGGAAAGGGCAGAGTTTTTTTCAAAAGCAAGAATGATGTTTGATGTTGGGTGAGAAGATGAGGGAAGACCTCCTTGAGAAAAGTCATTTCAAGTTGAGATCTAAAGGATAAGGAGGTGTAGTTAAATGGAGAAGAGGTAGGGAGGTGGAGAGGCCATTTATTAGGATAGGGAGAACTATAGGTGAGTGAGAGGTATAAGTTTGCTCCCTAGAAGAATGTCAGGTATGCCCCAAATACTATTAAACTGCTGTATTAAAATAGCTAAAGAGTTGTGAGTTTTTGTTTCCTTTTTAAAAATGTAATACATAGATTAAATATGAAATATGAAAATACCCAGAATTTTTAACTTTAACTGGAATGAGTTTGAGCTATCTGATTTTTCATATGGGTTCACAGATTGACAGTGACTTACCATAACCTCTCCTTCCATTTATTTCTCGTAGCTCTCGCTGCCTGTTCCATTCACTGTGTGCGCCCACGTTATACCCCGGTTCAGTGGGGACGTTAAATGACCTTCTGTTCACTCATGTTGAGTGTATGTGTGTGTATGTGTATTTGCTAATAATGCCACGAACAACATCAATTAGAATGAAAGTTGGTGTGTCCGTAATCTAGAACATCTAAATAATAGTGACATAGATGAGATAGAGGCTTATTTTTCTCTCACAAAAAAAGAATTCTAAAGATAGACAGTCCGGGGCTGGGATGACAGCTTCAAAGTAGCCAGGGACGAGAATCTTCCTACCAGTTGGTTCTCACTTCCTTACCACGTGCCTTTCATCCTCAAAGCCAACACGCAATCTAGCTGGCTACTACGGCTCCAGCCGTCTTGACAGAATTTGAGCAGCAAGAAGGAGGAAGACAAAGGGCACACCGACCAGTTGAGTCAGTTGCTTTTGTCCCCTGCTAGGGATTCCTCAGAAGGCCTACCAAATGCCTTCATGCATCTCACTAGTTATCATTATCTGTGCTGGTGGCTAGGAAAGATAGGCTCACTGATTACTTATTTATTTATTCTTGCATTTAATCTGGGTGCATTGATGCTCTTGGTAAGCAGAAATTCTGTTACTCAGATTGGAAGGGAGAGCGTTTGTTCTGTAGGAAATAGGCAGACTCTATCACAACAACTCTCATTTGATGGGCACTCACCACGTGCTGTGCACTATCCCAGACAATTTAATAATGTTCTCTTTATTTAATTGCACAGCTTTCTTGTAAGGCAACTTTCAGGATCCCCATTCTGCAGATGTCAGAACCCAAGACTTTTAGAGGCACCGTGCAGACACAGCCTGGCCAAGTAAAACAGGTCTGCAGGCAAATATTGTTGGCGATTTTCACACAAAAATGTTTCCCAACTCTATGTTTCTTTATGCATCTCTGTCCAAGCCCTCTGTGATCTACAAAATCCGAAGTTCCGGAGTGAGAGGAACCCTTCACTGCCTGTGGCTTTTCCCCCACTTCTTTGAGATCTGCACCTTGCACATAAGATGTGGTAAAAATGCAGATTTACTCTCCAGGTGTCTGTTTAAAGCCAGGACAGAGGGCACCGGGGTGACTCAGTTGGCGAAGCATCTGCCTTCGGCTCAGGTCATGATTCCAGTGTCTGGGATCGAGCCCTGGGGCGGGCTCCCTGCTTCTCCCTTTCCCTGACAACCCCTCCTCTCCCCATGCTCTTTCTCACTATCTCTCTCTCAAATAAATACATAAAATCTTTAAACAAACAAACAAAGCCAGATATCTGTGAAACAGACCATCCACAGATATCTCTACCAGCCTTCTTATCATTCAGGGTTAACATCCCCACGTCAAGCCCATCTGCACGGAAATCTCAGACGGGACGGAGAAATTTCGTGCTTCTGCATTACCTGCCAGAGGGCTGGCTGCTTCCAGCTGTTCCGTCTGCCCACGCAGAGGCAACTCTGGAAGAAACCAAAGGTAGTCCCTCTTGTTTCCACAGTATCAGAGGGCAAATATGGGGAATGTGGAAGGTGGGGAATAAAACAGAGCCCAATTTATAGGCAAAGTTTTAAATCATGCCTATCTCATAGACAAGGGCTCCTAAATCCAACAGTCCTACAGAGAAATAAACACTAACAATGCAAAAACAGATTTATTTCCAAATGGCTTCATATCATGGTATTTTCTCACTAAAGAGACAGTCTTATGGATTTAGGGTACTTCCACTATTTTTTTTTCTTACAAAAATGCTTGAACAACTTTAGCTGTGAATAAGAAGAGGCAAAGTGTATTTACTCAGGATAATATTTGTTCAGTCCTTGCATATTACTGTGCGGAGGAAAAAGAAAAACCTACAAATGCAAGGATGTATACAGATGGCTTCTGTCATCAAACACTCCCCCAGTGATACAGACAGAAACACTGGATTGTGTGTCAGGAAGAAAAACAAAATCAGAAAACCCTTGCAGTGTGAGATTGGGAGGATCTTCAGTCTGTGTGAAGCCCTTTTTCTATGGACTCCTTGACTCATCTCAGTATCTTCAAGAGCGGCAGTTATAAAGACAGTTCATAGGGATAAAATTAGCAAGGGTTCTGTCCTTTCCTTCTGTCTTCCCATTTCATACCATCTCCCCTCCCTCTGTGGCATCCCTAATGCGAACTGGATAAGGAGATAACATTTATTATCCACCTCCTATGATCGTTGTCAAATCTTAAATGAGATAGACCATATAAAGTGCCCGGTATAGATACATCACTCTTCCGAACATCAGTGTTTTGTAAAAAAATTTTTAAAAAATCCTTCAAAGGAAGGCTAATATTTTATTGAATCCACTAAAGTGGCTGTTTTCAAACCATGCCTTCTTGGGCCCTGCATTTTTGTGAGGATAAACCACAGGAACAGTCCGGGGGCAGGTGGGGTAGAGGAACAGTGACATGTTATGCACACAGACTTCTCTTTAAAAGCCATTTTGAAAAAAAATCTCCAAAACTATAGTCAACAAATCTGTGATTTTAATGTAAGGTTTATGAATGCAGCCCTGTACCTGTTTTAGTCACCTTGGACTCTAGTGCCCAGAACTGTGCTTCTAACATGGTAGGGACCCAGGATATACATGTCAAAAGAAAGACTGAAAAGGAACCCTAGGTGACAGCTTTGGGACACAGCATCAAATTCTTTTTAATTTTCTTCTAGTGTAAAAAAATTTTTAACTGGATTTTTGAAAACCTGATCTACCCATTTCATTACATTTCTTCCATGTCTTTTATTTTTTATTTTTTTCATTTTTGTGTCTTTTAGAACAAATGATCCATTCATTTATTTTCTAATTCTTTGAAGAGATATTTAATGAACCACTGTACTATCCCACTGCTAGGCACTGGGAATTTAGAGATCACCCTGTCTCTGTCTGCAAATTGCTCAGAGTCAAAGGGGAAAAAAAAGGCACAAATATCACTATTAATAGAAGGAAATGTGCTATAATGAAAGAGCAAACAATTGCTAAAGAAGGAGACATTCAATTCACCTAGAGGTGCTCAGAAAAGGTTTCCCAAAGGAGAGAACACTTAATCTGGGTTATAAAGGATAAAGAGGGTTTCCCCATTCCCTGTGTCCTCAAGGCAAATTATCTAATCCATCGTGAAAATAAATCTGCAGCTTAGTGAAGTGCTTTATAATAAGGTTTGTCATATGTAAAAGATAACAGGAAGTGTGATGGAGACAACCGTGCCAAACTCCTAGAATTCTGGGATGATGCACGCACCTGCTGGTGGTGTTCAACCCTTGCTGGCAAGATATGGCTAGAAAGCAGTAGGCTAATTGTAATAATCACCACGATCCAGCCAGACATTATTTCCTTAAAGCAATCAATGATTGCCTGAGACGTGCTGAACTCTGTGGAAGTGGGAGATGAACAAAGATCGATTAAATCATCCTGACTGCTCCCCCTGGAGGGCACATTCAGATCAGATTGGGTCATGCTATCTGCCTTTGCTCTACACCCAGTATGGTCAACCCAGGGAGAGAGGGAGAGACGTGACCAGGATGGCTGTGACTCACTTCCTTAGAGTTTTGCATAGAAAACTCCCTACAACCTTGATCAGCAAGATTCTATTTCTCCTTTGGTTCTGAAGTAACTGTTGCCCAATTTATTTTAAATGAAAAAATACTCAGGTAGAAATATAAAAATATGCACGTCTTTAAATTGTGCCTTTCCGAGGCTATTTGCTTCTCAGTAAGGGAGTTTCGATGTGGGATCTCCTTTTAATAAAGTGCAGAAGTGTTTACAAATACTATGCAAAAATTGTGCTCATGTGATCATTCTTGCATTGTCTTACTGCTTAGTTTTCTTGCCTTGTCTTAATACTCACTATCTTCTGTGACTTTACCACCTGCCCAAGTAACCACTCTTTTTTTTTTTTAAAGATTTTATTTATTTATTTGAGAGGGAGAGAGAATGAGAGATAGAGCGCATGAGAGGGAAGAGGGTCAGAGGGAGAAGCAGACTCCCCGCTGAGCAGGGAGCCCAATCTGGGACTCGACCCCGGGACTCCAGGATCGTGACCCGAGCTGAAGGCAGCTGCTTAACCAACTGAGCCACCCAGTCACCCCCAAATAACCACTCTTACCATTCTGAATCACCCATTCCAGCCATGGAAGAAAATTTAACTCTTGCACAGCCTGGGAGGAACCTCTTCACTCTGTTCAGTTATGGTTCACTCATGGATTTCCTAGGATTCTTTGTCAAGTTTCTAGCAAAATGAGACAGTACACACACTCACACACACAAACACACACACACGCACAGACACACACGCACAGACCATCCAATTTACTTGCAGAGTGGCTTGGGTTTGTTCTCTTACTGGTTTCCAGGATTCAGCAATTGTCCAAGTTAATTCAAGTTTCTGGGAAGGAGTGATTTTATTCCGTTGATGCCTAGAGGAAGACATAGCCTAGTTGGCACCACCAGAAAGTAGAGTAATATGCTGAAAACCAAGCCTCCCCATTCCCAAAGTGAAGGAGTTATATAGCTGCCACTGACCCCAAACAAGGCAGAATCATCCAGAATTTGAATAAACTTGTTTCAACCTAGCTATATTTTTCTTCTTTCCCCAACATCCCCCACACAATTATCATGGTTTCTGCAGATAAACAGAAATCTTGCCTAATATAAAATTACATAAAATACATCAATAACAGAGGCTGTGTGGAGAAACTAAGAGACCTAGCTGGTTTCTTTGCTAAAACCTAAGAAGTCCTATCTTTTAAAACTGGGGACCATTCCTCAATCACTCGTTCAACAAATGCTATTGACCACTTTCTATATTCACTAAGAAGTGTCTTTCTGACTTTCATCATTCCCTTTTCTGCTGGTTTCCCACATTGTGGAATTCCCATCAACAACCAGAGTCCCCTTCAGAGGAGAAATTGCAAACAGACACCCCATTGGCTTATCTGACTCACAGATTTGTTTTGTTTTGCTCACTTAAATTTCTTTCAATCAAATCTGTTTCTAACATGCTAGACTTGGACAATTTCACATGAACAACAACAACAAGAATATCTGCGTTTTCAGGTTCCAGTGAAAAACTAAAACCTCCAGAAATGTTGGGCATGTCTCCCTATGGCAGCAGTGGTTATAGCCTCCCACCAGTGGCCTCCATGAGGTAGATCCTGTGCTCTCCCATCTGCCACAGTGGCTGGCACCACCCCTCAAGAGACAGCCTTAGGCATTTGAGTTTATTATACTTGCTCATTTCATTCAAGAAACTCCTGCCTGTGAGGAAGATGTAGGAAGTCTAGGGAAACCAGAGGGAATAAAGGAACTGAAATAGAAAAGCAGGGGAATAGGTGACCAGGGAGAAATACAGGGTCAAACTCCACCCTATTCATTATTGTATGAGGTTTATCACCTCCAGCAAACACCAAGCAAGGAGATGTCTTTTCCTCAAAGACTTCACTTGGAGATCAAATAACAGCCATTTGGGAACATGGAAGAATCAATTCCATCATCTTACTATCAGACAAATCATTGGAGGCAGTAACAGTTTCCCCAAGATGCATGATCCAGGCAAAGTTGTGTTATAGGTCAAATTTGATTCGAACCAGTGGTGGACAGAACTTCCGAATTTCCTGGTATTCACAACTTTGTGTAATCCCTTTCCCTGGAGTGTGTGAGAGAGCTGTGACTTGCTCCTAACAAAGAGAACATGGCAAAAGTGTAGGGACATCACTCCTGTGACTGCATTATGATACATGACTCAGTCTTAGCAAATTGGAGCTAAAGAAACTCTTTGTGAACTTGATAAAGTAAATCATCACGTCGGAGAAGCCCATGTGGCAGGAAACTGTTGTTGGCCTCTGCTCTCTGAGAATAGTTTCCAAGCACAGCCAGCAAAACTTGGGACCTTCAGTCATATAGTCACAAGGAACTAAATCCTGCCAACAATGTGAATGAAGGAGAAAGTGAATTCTTCCCCACTTGAGCCTCCAGATGAGAACAGTCTGTCTGATACCATGCTTCCAGCCTTGCCAGAGCATAAACAGAGGATTCAGCTAAATTGTTCCCAGATTCCTGATTCAGAGCTGTTCCCAGATTTACTAAGTGAGATAATAAATATGTGTTTGTTACCACTAAGTTTATGGTAATTTTATCATACAGCATCAGAAAATGAATACAGTGCCTTCTGCCTTCCATTTACTTTCTCTCTTGCTCTGGCTCCTCTTGCATCTAATGTCTACATGAATTACTCATCTCCCCAGTAACCCCATCCCTGTTCCTTACAATGTCACCACACAATGCATTCTTCAATATATTTTATTGTTTGAAGTGCTTGCCTCAACCCTTCCCCCTTTCCATTTAATCTCTACATGTTTGTACATTTACCAAAATGCACCTGTCCCCACTCTTTTGCGTAGTAGTTTTTATTGCTTCTGTAACAAATTATTACACATTTACTGGCTTAAAACAACATAATTTATTATTGTATAGTTCTATAGGTAAGAAATACAAAATGGGTCTCACCGGGCTAAAACTAAGGTTTTGTCAGGGCTATATCCCTTTCCAGAGACTTTAGGGGAGAATCCACTGCCTTGACTTTTCCAGCTTCTATGGGGCACCCATGTTTTTTGGCTTATGACCCCATTCCTCCAGCATTATTGGCCTGGGTCCTCCTCACATTGCTCTCTCTCTTCTGCCTCCCTCTTCCAATTTTAAGGGCCATTGTGATTATATTGAGTCCACTTGGGGAATTCAGGATAATCTCTTTATCTCAAAGTCAGCTGATGAGCAATCATAGTTCCATCTGAAACCTTTCCTCCCCTTTGTCATGTAGCCATGTAACATCTGGGGATTAGGATGTGAACATTATTGTGGGGAGGGGGGGCTATTTTTCTCCCCACCACACTTTGTAAAAGCTGTAAATTTTGAAAAAAAACAAACAAACCGTAGGACTCATTGAAGCCCTAAGGCTAATAATTGATTGTGGGTTAACCTTCCCAGGGGAACTGATACCCTAAAGAGACCTCTCTAAAATACACAGAACTTTCATATCTAAGGAATGCCTCCTACAGGGGGAATCTTCTGGCACAGGGGCAAGGCTGTGAGAGATATATTTTAAGCAAGGAGGCATTTAATGGTTCACAAATCACATCATAAAAATGACTGCTTACACTGCTTTCTTGTAAAAATATTTCACATTTAGGTCTTCATGATCCTCACTAGTATTAATGTACTGTCATAGTCTGAAGAGGATGGTGGTGGGCTCCAGTGATGAGGGAGTTAGATGAGAAACCAGGGATTATACTGCCCTGGGGAGAGAGCAAATGCTGTGACCCATTCAGCTGTCGTAACACCCAGGCAACAGTCAAATTCAGGGACTTGGTTTTGTGACTCCCCAGTGGGTATAAATTATCCCGATGGGAGTTTCAAATTTTCCAATAAATCTCCAAACGAAATTAATTTTAATGGCTTTCATTAGCCTAACTGTATTGTTACTATTATTGTATATGCTCCTTTTGTGAGGTTGGTGAGAAAATATTTTTAGAGAAACAACCCAATAGGCAAAGGAGGGATATGATAGGTCCAAAATATTTGGAAGTTAATTGTCTGTGTGCCTTTTTATTTATATTTCTGAGATTGAAAATAGGGCAATGGCCAATTATAAATGATTGTGGCACATACGCGTTATTCTGAGACAGGGCCAAGAACCATATATTCTGATTTTTTTTTCTTCAGAATGCTGTTTCTTTCCCAATAGACACACAGTCAAGAAACACACACACACACACACACACACACACACTATATATATATATATATATTTTTTTAAATCTGTGTTTTCCTAGCCTTCTAATTCATAGTTCTGAGAACTGTCCTGTGGGTCACTGTTTCAACTCGCCCATTTCGTTTTTTTTTAAAATCTGGCCATGGTTGTCAAGAGGAAATTAATCTTTTGCAGCCAAATGAAATTTGGGCTTCCCAGCACTAGCCACTAATGAAAAATGCATTAATGGCAAGCATCAGAAAAACCCCTGGCTCTCAGTACCAGAGGGTACATTTAAATAATTCTATGAATATAGATCAATAAAACTAATTTGCTTATAGCCTTTGTGTGCAGTATTCAAATCTGAATAAAAGTCATTTGTATTACAATGTTTTGTATTAATTTGAGGTATCTATTGTTTTACATATTAAATTAATCTTGCTTTTTAGACAGAACTTCATAGATGATATTAAAATACGAGGCCTGGGATTTGATATTAGTAATGATTTCATAATTCAACCTGGTTTGCCTGGATGTCATTTGAAAGCCTGGAGAGGTCCCAGAGGGCCAGCTCTCAGAAGCCAGGGTTAAGCTGGAGAGAGAACAGAGGCCTTTAATATTCAAGCGTGCAGCATACCCACAGCGGTGCCCCAAGGCCTACCAGGAGTGTGGGGGTTTGGAATGGGAGCTTGTGGAGTAGGGATGTGGGAACTGCATTCAAAAACACCTGAGTGTTAGAGCATGAATGGATGGCTACAGAATGTGAATATCTTGATGCCAGTGCTGGAACCAAGACATTACTTCTTGTTTCAGTGAAGATCATTGTTATTAACCATCGAATATTTATTTACTCAATGCCTTCTCTTTACTAGGTGCATAGTCACAAAGAGGAAATGACCCAAAATGAGATTCTAGGAGCTTAAAATGGACACAGGCCAATCACTAGGCAAGCGTGATTCAAGTGGTGAGTACTGCACCAGGAATAAGTACTCAGTGCCCCGAGACCCCTTTAATACTCCTCAGCAGCCTTGTGTTTTTCTGGACTTATTTGGCCATGGAATCCTTTAAACATGCACACACTTCTTCATATCCCTCTAAACTCTGTTCATACATAATTATGGATGTAAAGTAATGACACAGTTATCCAAGAGGCAGCAATAAAGATTAGACGTTCAACCCAACCCTATCTCCTGCAAGAATAAGAAAGAAAAGTCTCCTCTCCCTCTCCAACCCTTGCATCACCATCTCCCTAGATTTCTCCTTGCTCTACACCTTGTGAGTCTTCTCAGTCCTTGAGCCAGATCCTGCAGGGGCTTCCTTGAATGGTAGTTGTGCCATGACTGGGAGCTCAAAATAAACAAATAAGAACTTCCTGAGAAACAGTGGCCATGATACTTTCAGTTATTTTTGCTTGAAATAGTGTAGGGATTGTTATTAGTCAGCTAATCTAGCTATGCATCATCTTCTATAGGAATACAATTGTTTCAATGCCCCTCTCTCAGTTTTAGTTATGATGAGAACTGGAAATGGAAGAGTTTTGTAAAATGCAGAGTTTTCGACACATTTAAAGCATTATTATTATCATTATTGCCAAGGGAACATCAAGAGAAGAAAGGGCTCTTCTCAGCCCACTGTTCTTCTAGGATTCTTGGGACAGTGGGGAAGACGAGAAGCTGGTACCTCCATGCCTTCTTCACCTCCACATCCCAGGGATGAGTCAAGGCTGTCTAGAGAAGTGCATTGGAAGAGGCAAGAGCAAGCATCTGCACTCTCTCTTCTTATTGGTATGAGAAATCACACCGTGGTTTCTCAGAGCCTCCATTTGCTATTCTGTGATATGAGGAAATTAGTGATTGCCAGGCTTACCTCAGAGAACTATCAAGAGGACTAAAATTAGAAACGAGATAATGTGTGCCCAAGAGACTTGTTTGTCTAGCATATAGCATATAGTCTTATCCTGGGGAATGTTTCATGTGCACTTGAGAAAAATGTGTCTTCTGCTTCTGTTTGTTGGAGTGTTCCTGAACGTCTGATGGTTCTAATTGGTTTATAGTTTTGTTCGAGGCTTCTGTTTTCTTATTGATCTTATGTTTGGTTTCACCTGTTATTGAAAGTGAGGTCTCCACCTACTAGTGAAGTCCCCAGTCCTTACTGTTAAAATTGTTTCTCCTTTGGATTCTATCAATTTTTGCTTCATGTATTTTGGGGCTCTGTTGTTAGGCATGTATGTGCTTATAATGTTCTAACTCCCTAATAGATTGACCTTTTTATCATTATGAATTGTCTCTCTCTCTCTTTTTTTTTTAAGATTTTATTTATTTGACAGAGAGACACAGTGAGAGAGGATACACAAGCAGGGGCAGTGGGAGAGGGAGAAGCAGACTTCCTGCCGAGCAGGGAGCCCAGTGTGGGACTCGATCCCAGGACCCTGGGATCATGACCTGAGCCGAAGGTAGACGCTTAACGACTGAGCTACCCAGGTGCCCCATGAATTGTCTCTCTTTATCTTTAGTAACTTTTTTGTTTCACAGTGTGTCTGATATTTTGCCATTCTTTTACTTCCAACTTTTTTTGTATCTTTGAATATAAAGTATGTCTCCTACAGACAGCACAAAGTAGGACCTTATGTTTTATAGGGGTCTGATGATCTTATCCTTTGATTGGATTATTTAATCCATTCACATGTAATAAATAAAGTGGGATATAAGTCTGTCAGGTGACTTACTGGTTTCTATAAATCTCATGTTTTTATTTTTTGTCTCCTATGTTCTTCCTTTACTTCTTTATTTTACATAAATTAAATATTTTCTAGCATAACATCTTAATTCCCTTAATGATTTTTTAAACTATTTTTTATGTCATCCTATATTTTCTCATAGACAGAAATTACCTGGGTCTTGTGGGGTTTTTTCCAATCCATTCTGACAATCTTTTTTTTTTTATTTTTTATTGTTATGTTAATCACCATACATTACATCATTAGTTTTGCGTGTAGTATTCCATGATTCATTGTTTGTGCATAACACCCAGTGCTCCACACAGAACGTGCCCTCTTTAATACCCATCACCAGGCTAACCCATCCCCCCACCCCTCCCCTCTAGAACCCTGTTTGTTTTTCAGAGTCCATCGTCTCTCATGGTTGGTCTCCCCCTCTGATTTCCCCCCCTTCATTCTTCCCCTCCTGCTATCTTCTTCTTTTTTGTCCTTAACATATATTGCCTTATTTGTTTCAGAGGTACAGAACTGTGATTCAACAGTCTTGCACAATTCGCAGCACTCGCCATAGCACTGCCCTCCCCAATGTCTATCACCCAGCCACACCATCCCTCCCACCCCCCCACCACTCCAGCAACCCTCCGTTTGTTTCCTGAGATTAAGAATTCCTCATATCAGTGAGATCATATGATACATGTCTTTCTCTGATTGACTTATTTGCTCAGCATAACACCCTCCAGTTCCATCCATGTCATTGGAAATGGCAAGATCTCATTCCTTTTGATGACAGCATAATATTCCATTGTGTATATATACCACCTCTTCTTTATCCATTCATCTCTCGATGGACATCTTGGCTCTTTCCTCAGGTTGGCTATTGTGGACATTGCTGCTATAAACATTGGGGTGCACGTACCCCTTTGGATCCCCACATTTGTATCTTTGTGGTAAATACCCAGTAGTGCAATTTCTGGATCGTATGGCAGCTCTATTTTCAACAGGTTGAGGAACCTCCATACTGTTTTCCACAGTGGTTGCACCAACTTGCATTCCCACCAACAGTGTAGGAGGGTTCCCCTTTCTCCGCATCCCCACCAACATCTGTCATTTCCTGACTTGTTAATTTTAGCCATTCTGACTGGTGTGAGGTGGTATCCCATTGAGGTTTTGATTTGGATTTCCCAATGCCGAGCGATGTTGAGCACTTTTCATGTGTCTGTTGGCCATTTGGATGTCTTCTTTGGAAAAATGTCTGTTCATGTCTTCTGCCCATTTCTTGATTGGATTATTTGTTCTTTCGGTGTTGAGTTTGATAAGTTCTTTATAGATTTTGGATACTAGCTCTTTATCTGATATGTCATTTGCAAATAATTTCCCACATTCTGTCGGTTGTCTTTTGGTTTTGTGGACTGTTTCTTTTGCTGTGCAAAAGCTTTATATCTTGATGAAATCCCAATAGTTCATTTTTGCCCTTCCTTCCCTTGCCTTTGGCGAAGTTTCTAGGAAGAAGTTGCTGTGGCCGAGGTGGAAGAGGTTGCTGCCTGTGTACTCCTTTAGGATGTTGATGGACTCCTGTCTCACGTTTAGGTCTTCCAACCATTTGGAGTCTATTTTTGTGTGTGGTGTAAGGAAATAGTCCAGTTTCATTCTTCTGTCTGTGGCTGTCCAATTTTCCCAACACCATTTGTTGAAGACACTGTCTTTATTCCACTGGACATTCTTTCCTGCTTTGTCAAAGATTCGTTGACCATAGAGTTTAGGGTCCATTTCTGGACTCTCTATTCTGTTCCATTGATCTATGTGTCTGTTTTTGTGCCAGTACCATACTGTCTTGATGATGACAGCTTTGTAATAGAGCTGGAAGTCCGGAATTGTGATGCCGCCAACTTTGCTTTTCTTTTTCAACATTCCTCTGGCTATTCGGGGTCTTTTCTGTTTCCATACAAATTTTAGGATTATTTGTTCCATTTCTTTGAAAAAAGTGGATGGTATTTTAATAAGGATTGCATTGAATGTGTAGATTGCTCTGGGTAGCATTGACATCTTCACAATGATTGTTCTTCCAATCCATGAGCATGGAACGTTTTTCCATTTCTTTGTGTCTTCTTCAATTTCTTTCATGAGTATTTTATAGTTTTCTGAGCAGAGATTCTATGCCTCTTTGGTTAGATTTATTCCTAGGTATCTTATGGTTTTGGGTGCAATTGTAAATGGGATCGACTCCTTAATTTCTCTCTCTTCTGTCTTGTTGTTGGTGTATAGGAATGCCACTGATTTCTGTGCATTGATTTTATATCCTGCTACTTGACTGAATTCCTGTATGAGTTCTAGCAGTTTTGGAGTGGAGTCTTTTGGGTTTTCCACATACAGTATCATATCATCTGCAAACAGTGAGAGTTTCACTTCCTCTTTGCCGATTTAGATGCCTTTGATTTCTTTTTGTTGTCTGATTGCTATGGCTAGGACTTCTAATACTATGTGGAATAGCAGTGGTGAGAGTGGACATCCCTGCCGTGTTCCTGACCTTAGGGGAAAGCTCTCAGCTTTTCCCCATTGAGAATGATTTTCGCTGTAGGTTTTTCATAGATGGCTTTTATGATATGGAGGTATGTACCCTCTTTCCCTATACTCTGAAGAGTTTTGATCAAGAAAGGATGCTGTACTTTGTCAAATGGTTTTTCTGCATCTATGGAGAGGATCCTATGATTCTTGTTCTTTCTTTTGTTAATATATTGTATCACGTTGATTGATTTGCGGATGATGAACCAACCTTGCAGCCCAGGGATAAATCCCACTTTGTCATCGTGAATAATCCTTTTAATGTACTGTTGGATCCTATTGGCTAGTATTTTGGTGAGAATTTTTGCATCCATGTTCATCAAGGATATCAGTCTGTGATTCTCTTTTTTGATGGGGTCTTTGTCTGGTTTGGGGATCAAGGTAATGGTGGTCTCATAAAATGAGTTTGGAAGTTTTCCTTCCATTTCTATTTTTTGGAACAGTTTTAGGAGAATAGGTATTAATTCTTCTTTAAATGTCTGATAGAATTCCCCCAGGAAGCCATCTGGCCCTGGGCTTTTGCTTGTTAGGAGATTTTTGATGACTGCGTCAATTTCCTTAGTGGTTATAGATCTGTTTAGGTTTTCTATTTCTTCCTGGTTCCATTTTGGTAGTTGATACATCTCTAGGAATGCATCCATTTCTTCCAGGTTATCTAATTTGCTGGCATAGAGTTGCTCATAATATGTTCTTATAATTGTTTGTATTTCTTTGGTGTTGGTTGTGATGTCTCCTCTTTCATTCATGATTTTGTTGATTTGGGTCATTTCTCTTTTCTTTTTGATAAATCTGGCCAGGGGTTTATCAATCTTGTTAATTCTTTCAAAGAACCAGCTCCTAGTTTCGTTGATCTGTTCTACTGTTCTTTTGGTGTCTATTTCTTTGATTTATGCTCTGATCTTTATTATTTCTCTTCTCCTGCTGGGTTTAGGCTTTATTTTCTGTTCTTTCTCCATCTCCTTTAGGTGTAGGGTTAGGTTGTGTATTTGAGACCTTTCTTGTTTCTTGAGAAAGGCTTGTATTGCTATATACTTTCCTCTCAGGATTGCCTTTGCTGTATCCCAAAGATATTGAACAGTTCTGTTTTCATTTTCATTTGTTTCCAGGAATTTTTAAAATTCTTCTCTAATTTCCCTGTTGAACCATTCATTCTTTAGTAGGATGCTCTTTAGCCTCCATGTATTTGAGTTCGTTCCGACTTTCCTCTTGTGATTGAGTTCTAGTTTCAAAGCGTTGTGGTCTGAAAATATGCAGGGAATTATCCCAATCTTTTGGTACTGATTGAGACCTGATTTGTGACCTCGGATGAGATCTATTCTGGAGAGTGTTCCATGGGCACTAGAGAAGAATGTGTATTCCGTTGCTTTGGGATGGAATGTTCTGAATATGTCTGTGAAGTCCATTTGGTCCAGTGTGTCATTTAAAGTCTTTATTTCCTTGTTAATCTTTTGCTTAGATGATCTGTCCATTTCAGTCAGGGGGGTGTTAAAGTCCCCCACTATTAGTGTATTGTTGTCAATGTGTTTCTTTGCTTTTTTATTAATTGGCTTATATAATTGGCTGCTCCCATGTTAGGGGCATAGATATTTACAATTGTTAGATCTTCTTGTTGGATAGACCCTTTAAGTAGGATATAGTGTCCTTCCTCATCTCTTATTACAGTCTTTGGTTTAAAATCTAATTTGTCTGATAAAAGGTTTGCCATCCCAGCTTTCTTTTGGTGTGCATTAGCATGGTACATGGTTTTGCACCCCCTCACTTTCAATGTGGGGGTGTCTTTGGGTCTAAAATGAGTCTCTTGCAGACAGCATATTGATGGGTCTTATTTTTTAATCCATTCTGATAGCCTGTGTCTTTTGATTGGGGCATTTAGCCCATTTACATTCATGGTAACCTTTGAAAGATATGAATTTAGTGCCATTGTACTGCCTGTAAGGTGACTGTTACTGTATACTGTCTGTGTTCCTTTCTGATCTATGCTGCTTTTAGGCTCCCTCTTTGCTTAGAGGACCCCTTTCAATATTTCTTGGAGGGCTGGTTTCGTGTTTGTAAATTCCTTTAGTTTTTGTTTGTCCTGGAAGCTTTTTATCTCTCCTTCTATTTTCAATGACAGTCTAGCTGGATATAGTATTCTTGGCTGCATATTTTTCTCATTTAGTGCTCTGAAGATCTCATGCCAGTCCTTTCTGGCCTGCCAGGTCTCTGTGGATAGGTCTATTGCCAATGTAATGTGTCTACCATTGTAGGTTACAGATCTCTTCTCCCGAGCTGCTTTCAGGATTTTCTGTTTGTCTCTGAGACTCGTAAGTTTTACTATTAGATGTCGGGGTGTTGACCTATTTTTATTGATTTTGAGAGGGGTTCTCTGTGCCTCCTGGATTTTGATGCCTGTTTCCTTCCCCACATCAGGGAAGTTCTGTGCTATAAGTTGCTCCAATATACCTTCTGCCCCTCTCTCTCTTTCTTCTTCTTCTGGGATCCCAATTATTCTAATGTTGTTTTGTCTTATCGTATCCCTTAGCTCTCGAATTCTGCCCTCGTGATTCGGTAATTGTTTATCTCTCTTTTTCTCAGCTTCTTTATTTTCCATCATTTGGTCTTCTATATCGCTGATTCTCTCTTCTGCCTCATTTATTCTAGCAGTTAGTGCCCCCATTTTTGATTGCACCTCATTAATAGCCTTTTTGATTTCAATTTGGTTAGATGTTAGCTCTTTTATTTCTCCAGAGAGGGTTTCTCTAATAACTTCCACGCTTTTTCAAGCCCAGCTAGTATCTTTTAAAATCATGATTCTGAACTCTAGGTCTGACATTGTACTAATGTCCGTTTTGAGTAGGTCCCTGGCACATGGTACTACCTCTTGTTCTTTTTGATGAGGTGATTTTTTTTGTCTTGTCATTTTGTCCAGAGGAGAATAGATGAATGAGAGAACAAAATGCTAACAGGTTAACAACGTCCCCAGAAAACATACTTTATACAAATCAGAAAAGACCTGAAACCAGGGGAAAAGAAAGGGAAAGAAATAAAAAAGAAAGAGAAAAAAGAAAGAAAGAGATAAAAACAAACAAAAACAGAACAAAACAAAAGAAAAAAACAGAATATGATCAAATATGATCAGGCCAGTGCATAGATCAGTGCCACACACTAGAGTTTGGGTGTGTTTTGGTGTGTTAGAAGAAAGAGCCTCTTAAAATTTTAAAGAAAGAAAGACTTATATATGTACAAAATAAGAGTTGATGCAATGAAGGGATGGAAGATGACTGTAAAGATGAAAATTATAAAAGATTTTATAAAAGGAACTGCTAAGATAAGAAGTTGTTTGAAAAAAGAAAGAAGAAGATTTTTGAAAAAAAAAGGGAGAGAACGTGATCAGGCAGGAGACTAGAACAAAGCCATACACTATTGATTTAGGGTATATTTTGATCTGTTAGAAGAAAGTGTATCTGAAAATTTTAAAGAGAGAACAACTTATATATATATGTTAAAAAATAAGGGTATCAACTCTGAAGGGATAGAATATGACTAAAAATGAAAAATATAATGTTTTTTTTTTCAAAAAGGGATTGATAAGATGTTGGTTGAAAAGGGAAAAAAAGGGGAGAAAAAAGAAAAAACTTTTCAAAGTTAAAAAAATTAACTTTGAAAAACTAATGAATCATGGTAAAAAAGCCATGAATTCTATGTGCAGTATTCCCCTAGCGCTGGAGTTCTGCCGTTCTCCTTGATTAGTAAACTTGGTCTTGGCGGGCTGTTCCTGCAGATCTTCTGGGGGAGGGGCCTGTTGCCATGGTTCCCAAATGTCTTTGCCAGAGGCAGAATTGCCCCACCCTTGCTGGTCCAGGCTAAGCAAGCTGCTCGGGTTTGCTCTCTGGAGCTTTTGTTCCCTGCAAGCTTTCCGTACAGCTTTGGAGGATGAGAGTGAAAGTGGTGGCCTCCCAATCTCCGCCTGGAGGAGCTGAGAACTTGGGGCCCCGCTCCTTAGTGCGCCCCCAGAGAAAAGCAGTCAGTCACTCCCGTGTCCCCAGTCTCCGGCCGCACTCCGTGCTCACCCGGCCTGTGACCGAGCGTTTCTATCTCTGGCACCCGACCCCGTGTGGAGTCTCCAAACCCAGCAGATCCCTGCGGTGCGCTCCCGCGCCGCTCCTCCCTGGGGAAGAAGGGGAGTCTCCCTGGATCTGCCGCTTGTTGGGTCCCTGCTGGAGGAGCAGTGGCCCGACTGGCCCGCAGATCACAGTTTATGGCAACCCCGAGCTGAGAGCCTGCGCCTCAGCTCCGTCTCTGCAGCCGGCTTCCCCGCTCCGATACCTGGGAGCACTGCCGCACTCAGGCACCCCCGGTCTTTCTATGACCCTGAGTGTCCTGAGGCCACACTGTCCCACGAGGGTTCCACCCCCCGCTTAGCCACTGCAGCGACGTCCCTCAGTGGAGCCGACTTCTAAAAGTTCCGATTTTGTGCTCCTCGGCTCTATCACTTGCCAGAAGCGGCCAACGGAGGCCCCCTCCCCCGCCCCCCCCCCCCCGCGTCTATCCTCCCGAATATCGCCTGGATTCACTTCTCCGCAGGTCCTACCTTCCAGTAAGTGGTCGCTCTTCTGTTCAGAGAGTTGTTATTCTTTTCTTCGATCTCCTGTTGAGTTCGTAGGTGTTCAGAATGGTTTGATCCCTATTTAGCTGAATTCCTGAGACCAGATGAAATCTAGGTCTCCTCCTCTGCCATCTTGCTCCACCCCGAGGTTGTCCTGACAATCTCTTTTAATTGCAGTGTTTAAGCCATTCACATCTGATGTGTACTCCTAATTAGGAGTACAGTTGGTTTTCTATTTTCCTAATTTCATTTTTTCAGTTTGTTTTCTATTTTTCTAATCTGTTATTTGTTCCTCTGTCCTTATCTTCTTTGATAAAAATGGGTATATTGTGGGAATTTTTCTCTCCAGTATTGGCTTATTGGTTACACCTCTTTTATTTTTTCTTTCTTGGGTTTATAGTATATAGTTGTAGCTTATCAAATGATATTATACCACTTTGCATATACTGTAAGAACCTTACAATAGTATATTTTAATTTACCCTCTTTCCACCCTTAACTTTTATAGATTTTACTCTGACGTTAATTATAAACCTCCAAATTCATTATTATTTTTAGTTTACATAGTCAATTATCTTTTGAAGTGTTAAAATGAGTTGAAAATGCTTTCTATATTTATTCACATGTTAACATGTCCACTGCTATTTATTTCTTTGTATAGATGTGAATTGCATCTGGCATTATTTTCCTTCTGCTTAAAGTTTTTTTTAACCTTTCTTGAGGTGCAGATTGATTGATGATGGGGTTCTCTTATCTTTTATTTATCTTACAACATCTTCATCTTTCTATCTTTATCGAAAGATATTTTTACGCAGTAGAGAATTCAGAATTGATTTTTTGTGACAGTATCATACTGTCTTGATGACTACAGCTTTGTAATTTATCTTGAAATCCAGAATCGTGATGCTCCCAGTTTTGTTTTTCTTTTTCAGAATTGGTTTGGCTTTTCAGAGTCTTTTGTGGTTCCATACAAATTTTAGGATTGTATGTTCTGGCTCTGAGAAGAATGCTGGTGGTATATATATACAATGGAATATTATTCTGCCACTACAAAGAATGAAATCTTACCATTTGCAACAGCATGGACAGACTAGAGTGTATTATGCTAAGTGAAATAAGTCAGTCAGAGAAAAACAAATGCCATATGACCTCACTTATATGTGGAATTTAAGAAAGAAAATAGATGAACATATGGGAAGGGGAAAAAGAAAAAGAGGAGAGAGGGAAACAAGCCATAAGTGACTCTCAATGAATAGAGAACAAACAGGGTTGATGGAGGGAGGTGGGCAGGGGATGGACTAGATGGGTAAAAGGTATTAAGGAGGGCACCTGTTGTGATGAGCACTGGATGTTATTTGCAAGTGATGAATCACTGAATTCTGCTCCAGAAACCAATATTGTATTGTATGTTTAATAACAAAATTTAAATTAAAAAAATAAATTGATTTTTTAAAAAATCTTACAATTCCTTAAAATCAAGGCTCTTTTTCTTCTGGCTTGTATTATTTCTAACAAGAGGTTAGCTATCATTCTTATCACTGTTACTCTGTCCACTTTGTACCTATGTATCTTTTTTCCTCTGGCTGCTTTTAATATTATCTTGACATTTAAATCATTTTATTTTTCTCTTTCTCCTGGGTTTTTGAACACTTACTTATTAGGTGTGAATTTTTAAAAGTTAATACCATATGAGTTTTGTCAAGGTTTGATATGTGGATTTATACTTTTCATCAAATTTGTAAAAGTTCTGGCCATTATTTTTTCACATATTTTTATGTCCCCTCTCTTCTGCTTTTAGGAATCCCCTTACACCTAATCTGGATTATTTGATATTGTCACACAGTGACACACAGTCCACACACTGGACTCTGTTCTTTTTCTTTTTTTTGTCTCTTTTCCTCTCTGGGCTTCATGTTAGTTTCTTTCACTATGCATTTACCTCCACTAACATTTCCTTCTGCAATGCCTCCTATGATGTTAATCCATTACATTTAATGTATTTTTAATTTCTAAATTCTTTTTTTACCTCTAGGATTTTCATCTGGGTCATTCTTGTACATTTCCATTTTCTTCCTATCACGGTCATATTTTACTTTATCTTCTTTAACAGATGAAGCATATTTATGATACCTGTTTTAATATCTTTTACTGCTACTCCCATTATCTCTTGTTTCTGAATCTGTTTTTTTTTTTTGACTGATTATCTCCTTGTATGATCATACTATCCTGCTTATATGCATGCCTTGTCATTTTTGTTTGGATGCCAGACATTGTGAATTTTATGTTGTTAGTGCTGGATTTTGTTGTTGTTGTGATTCCTTTAAATAGTTTAAGACTTTGTTCTAGAAGGCAGGTAAATTACTTATTATTAGTTTGATCCTTTTGAGTCTTACTTTTACACTTTGTTAAGGCAGGCCAAGGGCATTCTTTAGTTTAGAGCTAATTTATTCCCACTAACACAGCAATATCTTTGTGAGTACTCTGCCAAATGATCTATGTTTTATGAGGTCTTTCCACTCTGGCTCTTAAAAATACAAACTATTCCCTACTCTTTGTGAGCTCTAGGAATTGTTCAGCATACTATTTGCCCATGGTTCTTTGGTTGCACACAAGGAGTTTTTTTTTTTTCTCATATGTCCACCAATTAATACTCAATCAATGACTCAGAGATAACCCTCTGCAGATTTCCAGAGCTCTCCCTGTAAAATTCTTTCTTCTCTGATATTCTATTCCAAAAGTTCTAGCTATCTGAGCTTCCCTGCAAGACTACAGGTTCTATTTGGGTTCTTCTACTCTATCCTATGTCCTGAAAACTCCAGGTAGTAAGGTGGGGCAACATAGAGCTTCTGTTGTTTGTTTCTCATTTATCAAGGATCATAGTCCTGCACTGTCTATTGTCCAATGACTAAAAAAGTTGTTTCATAAATTTTTTTCCCTAGTTTTCTGCTTTTTTTAAGCTGGAAAGGTAAATATGTTCCTTATTACTATATCATAGCTGGATGTGAAATTCCATATTTTTATTTCTGATAGCTACCTTAGGCAAAGTAATTCACCTCTATGAGCCTTGGTTTCCTCTTTTATAAATTGGGAATAATATTTCATAGGATTATTGTAAAATAATATATAGCTATGAGATAAATAATCATTTATTTCTCTTTCTTTTGATAGTCAAGAGATACAGTACTCCTCTGTACTTATCCAAATCACTTTCCATCCTGGCAAGAGTCAATTAAAGCATAGTTTTTCCCTTCCTTAATAATGGCCCTGCCAAGCCTAGCCTAAAGGGATCTCTCCTTTCTCTTAAATATTTCAGCAATTATTGTCTGTACAATTTGTTCAGTAATTAATCATAGATGCCCTTTAATAACATATGTCTTGTTGTCTAGAAATACTATTTAAATCCTTTATTGTTGGATGTTATTTAATGTTTATAAGTATCTCTACCCAACAAGATATAAGCTTCCATGGGGACAGATGACTCATCATAAATGTATTAATATTCCCTATAGCTCCTGACTTAGTGCCTAGAACATAGTAGGAGCAAAATTATTAATTTAGTTTTAATAATATGTGGTCAAGGTAGCTGTTTATTCCCTGATTTTCCCCTACCCCTTTAACTTTTCCCTGTGTCATCCTTAAGGACTTAAAATTTTATCCTAAAAATAAAAGCTCATGTTAATAGTATGACATTTACATGTAACTCATGGGAAAGACTCACCTTCCCCTGTTTAAATTACACTAAATGATCAACTTCTGATCTTTTCTCTCTGAGCCCCATTCTTTGACATTCTTCAAAGAAAATAATGGGTAATATGAAGACCATAGAACACAGGGGAAAAATATATGAGAACACATATGCCACTTAAAGGACCTGCAGGTCCTCACGACTGAAGAGTCATGTCCAGCTTGACTCTGTACCTTGCATGGAGCACGGGGTCTGGCATTTCCATTCATACAATATGAGAACTCCCTGATCAAGAGGTCCAAACAACAGGGAGATAAACATCTATGTTTGCGATTTCTTGGTTATGGTCAAAGCTAAATCATGTGCTCAGTGTGAGTTGTAGGATTTATTGTGCCAAACTCTATTAATATTAAAGACAGCTTTTTTCCTCCCAAAAAAAAATCATTGTCCCATAAGCTTGAAATCCTTACGATAAGCCAAACACATCAGAAGTCATCCACAACATCCTTTGGAGGAGCAATTGGTATCTGATTTTGCTTTCTTTACCTTATGACCATGCATCATTTTCCTTGAACTGGAAATTTCCAAGGAGAAATGACATTTTAATGAATAATGGTGTGGATTTGGAAACCTATTTCATCTCAGTGACTTCCTCAGAAATTGGATGTTTGCTAGTCACATGATGGCTGGTATGACTGAAAACTCCTGCAAACTTAATTAAATCTGAAAATACTCCTGCATTCTTTTTTTTTTTAAAGATTTTATTTATTTATTTGAGAGAGAGAGCACATGAGAGGAGGGGAGGGTCAGAGGGAGAAGCAGACTTCCTGCCAAGCAGGGATCCTGATGCGGGACTTGATCCAGGGACTCCAGGATCATGACCTGAGCTAAAGGCAGTTGCTCAACCAACTGAGCCACCCAGGCACTGCATACTCCTGCATTCTTATGGCCCTGGCACAAAATCCAGGTATATATGATCATAATCTGATTACAATTATATAGGAAATTAATGGAGTTTAAAGAATCAGAATCCATTCTCCTAAACTTTTGGGCTGGTTCAAGTTTCTTCTTTTGAAGTAAATAAAAGTGAGAGAGATATTCTTTCTGATGTCTGGAACCTGAGGCATTATGTGGAAAAGAACTCTGAGTACCATGAATCATCAGCAGAACGAGAATGAAAACAGGAAACATTTATTCCTGTCTCATTGTCTCATCAGATCTACATATTCTTTTGCTAAGGGAAACTATGAAGTACACTGAATATCTAATGTCACCTGGTTGGTCAAGAATGTCCCTTTCTTCTGTCTCAGATACTCAGGACCACGTGGCCTTTCCCCTTCTCATCCATGAGTTACTATCTAAATCAGGGAAAGTTTTGGGCACCTGAGTGGCTCTATCAGTTAAGCATCTGCCTTTGGCTCAGGTCATGATCCCAGAGTCCTTGGATCGAGTCCAGCACTGGGCTCCCTGTTTAGCCAGGACTCTGCTTCTCCCTCTGCCCCTCCCCCTACCCATGTGCTCTTTCTCTCTCTCTCTCAAAAATAAATAAAATCTTTAAATCAGGGAATGTTTTAAAAAATAATTAATTCACCAATTATTCAGCTATCCTCCTTACCCCTTCCTTAACATGGACAAAGACTTAACCAAAAGACTTGAGTCTAGAATGGAGTTCTTTTAACATTACATATAGAAATTTAGGTTCACAGAGGTTTTCTCCTAGTTTATAACCCCAAGTCACTACAGCCACTGCCCACTCCCACTTTCTACTGAGGGTGATGCAGCAGGGGTGCTCCATGAGCATTAGCCACCAGAGTTCTTTTTCAGGAGGCACAGGAAAACCAAGCAGAAATGCTTCATTTCACACCAACACAGCCAGGAGGGAGCCTGCTATTTCACATTTTTCATTCAAAGTAGCAGTCCTTATAATAAAGCCTTTCCTGGTGTCCTCCTCCATGTCTTCGTTTGCATGATGGCTCCTTTGTCCTTTCCTTGACCTGTTCTCTAGGATAAATGACCACAGACTAGGATAGATGCTTCCTGTGTGAGTTAATCTGCTTCACAGGGGAAACAGGAGAAGGCAGAGCGGTCTCTGGTTGCATCTTCCTCTACCTCTATTTTTCACTAGCATTGAACCCCTAGCTGCCTCTGGCTTCCCAAGGGTAAGCCCTGCTTTCCCTCTGTGGTCGGTACCTGCTCCAGCCTCCCTTCCCCAGCCCTTCAGCTCCCCATTAACACACGGAGCCCCTCATGTTTCAGGAAGTTTGTGAGAGCAGTTGGAGAGGTGAATTGTGCTTCCTGACAAGTATGCAAAGCATTCCATGATATACTGGATCTGGAAGCCCCTATTATAAGAGATTTACTAGTCTGTTCTAAGGTTGCACTCCAGGTTGAAATTGGCTGACAAGGTCTCAGCTTGGGTAGGATTTATTCCTCCATATTAAATTATTTTTTTAATTAGTTCAATGCCCCGGTCATTTCTAAACCAAAGAAATGTGAAATAAATAAGTCCCTGAAGTAAAAAGGAAACAGACCATAGTTTGAGTAAGTTGTTCCATTTACGTAAAAACATCAGCAGCCCCCAAGTCCTTAAGCCCTGCCACATACTGGCCTAACCTGGAGCCACCTATAACCTAGATCTTCACAAATTAATTCTTACTGCTACCAGTCTTCTTGGTCTCTGCTTTCATTTCCACACTTTTCCCCCCCTTTCTTTTAGGCAAGCATGAAGTACATGAAAAATCTTTGGCAGGAAGGCAGAAACTGGGCCTTTTCATTCTATCTGAAATCCTTTCCACATCCTTGGTTCAGTGAGTAGATGAGCGTGGGAGAGGTCGGTGGAGGTTGTCTGTGCCTGGCAGATTGTGGGAAGGAGGTATTATTGCCCGCGCGCGTGCACACACAGACATACACAAACCCCAGATGGTAACTAGATGAGAAAAAGGAGCCAACAACACCACGAGATATTTTGGGAACAAAACTAGGAATCTGCATATGGCTAGATTTTTCATTCCTAAATGTTGCTCTTGCACATGATAAGATTCTTGGTGGGGTGGACGCCAGTCCATTGATCAACTAAAATCAATTTCCTAGCATCTAATTCTCTGGGGGTAGAAAGAAGGAGGTGTGTGATCCCTTTAAAAGGACCAGGATACTGCAAATGCCCCAGAAGTGGCCATTATTTCCCCCAAGACCCTCTTCCCAGGATAGATATGCAAGGACTAGTAGTGGCAGAAAATAGCTAAAAGTCAACTAAAATTGCTGGAAGGTAGCAGTTTCTTTCAGGCTTTGGTGGCTGATTGGCTGTGTTGATTATGGGATATTGCTGGGGAGAAAATGTCATGTGTTTGATCTGCAGGGCAAAAAGCTTTGCTAATATGCTACATTCACCAGCTACACCCTGAATTGCACCAGTCAACAGATTCACAATCTCATGCCGTTTGGTGGAGGGAGTGGGGAGAGTGTAAATGGCACAACACACAAATTCCTTACAAGTCCTGTGACCACTGCACAATTCCAAACACGATACTGTGTAAAGAATAATTTATTAATATCTTTATATACATACAATATTATTATCCATGAGTGAAATATATAAGAAGACTACCACTTATCTCTCTTTCTCCCACTCCATTTTTCTGACCCATCAGCAAACATCTCTTGAGGGTCACTTTGGAAGGAGTGCTGTGAGTTTCAGGAGTAATCTTATTTTTCAATGGCAATATTTGTCTGAAATGCAATGGAAAGCTTTTTTTTTCATACCGTCGTTTTAAAGACTTGCTGCTTCCATGACTTGGGAACAGATTTTCAAACCAAGAAATAGTTAGGTTTTTTTCCTCTTTAGCGGGAGAAAGAATACCACTGAACTATGCCAAAATCTGTTCCAGGAACTGGGCACATAAAAGTGATGAAGACACAGCCACTGATCTCAAAGAACTCACAGTCTAGAGATGAAGACAGGCACATAAATAATAATTACAAGGCAGTGTATTAAGTGGTTTACCAGATGCACACATTTGATGCTATAGGAGCACAGGGGAGTGAGTCGTGAATCAGAGTAGGGGGTACAGTAATGGTTCCTGCCCAATTCTATAACCCCGGAGTGAGGTTTAGCTGAGTGCTTGCATAATAAACTCTCACTGACCTTCTGTAAAACTTTGGGATGGCATGGCATGCACAAGGCTTTGCATATTCTTTGCAGCAATGTCATAGCATGCATCTATTGATTTATCTGGCAGGTGTACCCTTTTCTTTTGAGAACAGCACCCCCTTTGGACAGGGAAATATTGACTGATTCTTTACTCTTTGAATGTGTGATTCTACTAAGTGTAGTCTATCAGAACATTCTACTCACTGAGTTCCATGATTTCTCAGGTTGATTCCATGGGAAGTTAAGCAGTCCCTCTTGAGTGGAAGGATTTTAAACACAAGCCAATGGACATGTTTTCAACTTCCAGAGGAAGTTAATCTAAGAGAATGGAGCAGGGACAAAAAGAAACAAATGAGAAAGAAGGCAAGAGAGAGAAGCTAATGGAGTCCACAGCCCAGGCTCCGGTTACCCCTAAGCACCCACGGCTCTCTACACTCCCTGCTGTTTGATGTTGGAGCTGAAACACTACAATTTTTGCCTTAATTTACATAAATTGCCTTTTGTATTCAACAATAATTTAGATGACCAAGGGAGTCAATGCTAGAATTTCTCCAGAGTCTATTAAGACTTGGTATGCTATCAAACCACTAATCTACAAGTAAAATCTGTTTCTGCAGACTTCAATTACCTGATGTTATGTCCTATGTTCCAGAGTATTCCAGGATTCCCAGCATGCTCCTACTCCAGGTTGTATTAAGCTACAGCAGATCACAACAAAGTTCTGGGTTAAGAATGCTTTAGAATTCAATAAGAATCAATGGGAATGTACTATCTCATGAATTATAAGCACACACCCTCTTCTGAAATGTGAACTAGAGACAGTGTAACACCTTACTCCAAACATGTGGCTCTACCATAGAAATGGAACTTTCTCTCTAGCAATGACAGTAGACAGGTAGCTGAGGCAACTAATTGGAGGCAGGTTGGGAAACTGGGGCTGGTCTTATTCACCTGCCCAGGGCTTAGCTCATCATTCATTTTCCCCAACAGGCTCCTCTTCTAGTATTCTTCATTTCAGATGGTGGTACCACAATATCCCCAGTCACACAAACTAAGAACTGAAGACTTTGTCACAGATGGCATTTTCTTCCTCAGCCCTGGTGTCTAACTACTCAACATCCCAATTAATTTTACCCCTCAAGCATTGCTTCTTTCCATCTTTACTATGAATGCCCTGGTTCAGACACATATTATATTTTACCAAGCCAAGTTCAACATCCTTTTAACTGGTTTACCTGCCTCAACTTTTTGTCCTTCTCTGCCCAATCTCTCACAAGACTGTCAGAGTGATTTGTCTGAAAAGCAGATACGATCCTGTTATTTTTCCTGTTGATATTTGTGCAGGAGAGTCCCATCACCTTAGGAGCCATAGTGGTGAGTTAGCCAGTTCTATCTTAGAATGCTTGGTCCCTGGTCTGTTCCTGCCTACCTTTCCACCTCTATACCCTGCCACTCTCTGCCTCTAAGTTTCCACTCCAACTGTGCTGGTGTTCTTCCATTTCCTTCTCATGTTATTCTTTTTCCTTGAATACATTTTGCTCAGGCTAGGGTTAAGATATTCAGAGGCCGTAGGCATGGAAAAAATTAGGATGCTCTCTGTAAAATTCAAAATTTAGTAATATTAAAATATAAAATATGTTAATGTTGTGCTGATTTCACTTTAATGACTCCTCCCCCTCCCCCCATTATATCAAATATCCAAAGAGAGTTTTGCAACATCTGGGGTATATTGTTTGGATTATATGGTAGAATAGGGGCTTCCAGTGGGTTTTCAAACACAGAGTAGATGGGACCTCTCAAGTCACAGCTTACATGCCTTGCCCTTTCTCTTGGTAATAGACCCACATGTCTTCCCCTGATAATAACTTTCAGCTCACTCGGGAAAAGAAGGTAGAAGCAGTCTATGTGTGGAGGCTTCCTGATAATGCCATTGCCTGCCTAGAAAGATAGCTTGATTTTTTTTTCCCCCAAGCAATTACTTAAATGGTGTTTTGGCCTCTTTTTCTCTGAAGCAGGACATAACCTTTATTGACATTGTGGCTGTTGCCACATCTGTTACATTGACAGAGAGAAGGAGCTGGCCTGATCCTTATGATGGATTTGGTGTTGTCAAACCTTCAGCACAATTTGTCATGGAGCAAAAGGATGCCTGTTGCTGGTTGAAGGTTCCCCAATCCCTGAAATATGGTGTGGGGGGAGAGCTGTGCCCCTCCTCCTATCATCAACGTCCTCATGTCTCCAATGAAGTGAACCAGAGAGAGATTCAGACTCCATTTCTGGAAGTGTATCTCACTTTTTCCAGCTGTTGAGCACAGGAACTGGAAGCAGCTCACACTACATTGAGAAAACAATGTCCCCTGTTACCAGCGTTGAAGCTCTATAAATCTATCTCCCAGGGACAAATGAACACAAGAGGAAAATGAGGAAGAAAGTACCTGGGCAGGACCTCCTGAGTAGAGAGAGCCATGGAAGGAGATCCATGTCAGTCCATGAATGCTGTGTGGCAGTGTTTGTAAGTTCACCAAGTGTATTGTGTAGAATAAGCTCTGTCTGTGCCCACAGTTAGGACATTTCTACTCCAGTACAGAGTACTTTATGACTTAGCATTCTTAACCAGACTTTGCATTCAAAGGAGAGGCTGTAGCTACAGACCATACTGAACTGAGGTCCTCTGGAGGTAATAAAACACTAAGGAGATGCTATCTCATGGATTTGGAGCATGTCATTCCCTTGCAAGTCAAGGAGACAACTGATTTAAAGTTTCCAGGTAGGTCACAGAAAAGTCAGTGGCGGCTGCTTCCAGCTGAGTTCAGAGTTTGAATATTTATGGTGTCAATCTGAAATCCAGATAACCACAACTAATATAAATCCATTAACTCCCCCTCCATGAGAAAAGCTTTTTGGCTGCTAATGCCTTGATTGCTAGGTTACTGCAGGACTGGTGTGTGGATTTCTTGCTTTAAGGCTTTCTTTTTCTTTTTCTTTTCTGTCTCTATCTCTCCCTCCTTCCCTCCATCTCTCTGTGCATCTCCCTTTCCACACCACCCCTCCCTAGTGACTATGGGCGGTTGTGCCAAGCTGCTGTGAGCTAGTTGAGGAAACTCCCCAGGAAAATCAGGCCAGTGCAGCAATGCTGGAAATGTCTGGTCTCCTCAGTGTCTATTGCTGAAATGTTATATTTTTGACAATCCATGTGAGAATCCACCATGCTGGATTATTCAGACTTTCACCATTTACACAGAGAATGTATATTATCCAGCTCACCAAATTATTGCTCCTGAAGTTCGCTGGCTTCCTTGTTCCCTCTGTAAATAGTGTTTTTGCCCATCAAATAACAAGCATGTCTTCTTTGTTCTCAACCACCCTAGAAGGCAGTAAGTGGGAGTGTCCAGTGTCCTATAAAAAAAAATAAATAACATGGCCCTGTATACATTATGTGGCCCTCTCACATATATGAACTTATTGGAGCTTTAAAACAGGTGTGTGAGATGGAAATTGTTATGCCCCTATTTTGGATTAGGAGACTACTGTTCAGCTGTCAACTGAGGGTCACATAGTCACATTAAGGATTTGAGGTTGTTTTCCAGAACAATACTTCGATGCTGTTGATGGCTGAGGGTCCTCTCTCACAGAAGACTCCCGAGTGACCTTGTTGGGACACCTTGACAAAGAGAACAAAGCAGGAACTGAGAAGAGCAAAGTCTTACAAGGAAACAAAACCTATTATGGTACATGTCAGGTAGATGGAGAACCCCGTGCAGTACACATTTGTGTTGTACCACTCCTCACCCCACCTTCTTTACTTTACAAACACTATTGTGATCTTGGAGACAGTTGGTAAAATTCAACAATTCCTCAATTCCTCATCATTGCCGTTATAATATATTGGCCCTGTGTTAGATACTGTTGCCCTGTGTGAGTGGCAACAGAGGGGCACCCTCATATCAGGAAAATTATAGCTGTAGACAAAATAATACAGACCTACTCAAAACTTCTAAATAATGAATAAATCATGAAAATGTTATAAGATCAAACAATTAAACACACTCACAAGCATCTTGACATATGGCATGCAAAGCCCCTTAAAAGCACTGTTTCTCAAGCTTTAGCTTAGAAAAGCAGTTTTCAACACTCTGTGCATGATGATCACACCCTGGACATTTTTTTAAATACAGATTTCTGGGCTCTAACCCCAGACTTTATGATTGAATTTAAGTGTGGTAAAGCCTGGGCCACAGAATTTTTAAAAATGCCCCAGATGATTTTAATATGATGATTTAATATCCAGGATTAAGAAGAACCAAGTTCAGAGATTCTGATCTAGTGCGTTCAAGAACTCAAGCTCCTCAGAAGACTTTTGTGCAAGGTACTAAGCAATACTTCCATGGCACATATTTGCTAGACACTGTTTGAAGTGCTTCACATATGTTATTCATTTATTCCTCATAATAATCCTATGAGAAAAGTGCTTCTATTATTCCCATTTTACAGACAAGGAAACTGAGATATAAAAGCATAAGGTCACTTACCCCAAGTTACAGAGCTGGTTAGTAGCAAAATGGGGATTCAAACTCAGGGTACCAGAGATCTGCTCTAAGTCATTAAGACACAATACTTCCATGGGGTCTGGGGTCCACCCATTTAGATATTTTAATTTCAGAACGTGTTAAAGAGCATGAGGGACTCTATCTTTTGAATCTGTATATTTCCATTCAGGGGATGTTTTTATTGACTTAGATGCAAAGGAATCAGTGAAAAGTATTGGAATAGACTCCCCTTTGTCTGGACTCAGTCTCAGAGTCTCAGGGAAGAGATTTTTTAAAGTTTAGAATCTACTTACGCAGCCCCAGTGCCTTTTTTTTTTTTTAATGCAAAGCAAACTTGTGAAGTTAAAGCAGATTTGTTTTCAGTGATATGTCACTTCCTGCTCTTAAGGCCAGGAGACCTTTTAAAAGCTTAATTTAAATCTCAAGTTGCTTCTCAAGCAGTTAGTGTGTCTTATAAAGGAACATTTAGATGAGGCCAAGCCAAATAAATCACTAAAGTATCAATTGCATAACCTTCAGAAGAACGCCCCCTCCCTTTAGAATGGAAAGGACTAGTCTCTGGAATTTGCTTTGTTTTGCAAGCCTTATATGTCTGAAAAGGTGTCTGAAGTATTTTTCAAACTCTAGATGATTTTGTACTCCTCATTCACTAATAACAATAATGAATGACTATAAAAATCTAAGTCACCTTTTCATTTTTCCCCATAAGATAATGTCACTCAAGAAAATACAAACCACTCCCATCTCTGTATGGGAGAGTCCGAGCAAGAAGAAAGAGACTTAAACAGAATCAAAGCTTTTGACAATTACAAAAAATGTAGTTAGTGGCTACAGTGTGCCCGACTTGGCACCAGATCCTGTGGGGTTGCCCATAAGATACAGTTCTGACATGATCTGTTGGTATAACTCACTTTCCACTTTTAGGAGGAGTTCCATTCTAGCCTCTGGGAACAATTCCAGCCTGAAGCGGGCTCACATAAAGGCTACTGGGCTTATGGTACAATGGTCAGTCTGTTCAGCCTTGTTACTTGCTATTCATTTGCAAATTAAATGGCAAATTCAATTCAGATTAAAAAAAAAAAAAAGATTAGCGGCATCTTCACTCCCCAGAGTCATGCTACTCTCCACTCCATTCCACAATCCTTCCAGGTCCTCACCTCCCAGTAATGTGGCCATTTTGTCCTGCTTTTCTTTTGACTGTCCAGGATTTAGTACTGGAGGTACTCTGTCTCCTTGGTTTGTCCAGGTTTTAGTACTAAAAAGTACTATGTCCCAGGAAAATCCTCCTCGCTGGACAAACTAAAATGGTTTGTCATCCTACCCTAAACACATTCCCAAATCTTATCTTTGAACCTCACCTTGCAGGTGAAGTATTGTAGCTCAGATGGTTCAGAAGGGCACTTAGTCTGTAAGGCACCAATGGGGAATCTAGGGAAAGAAGAGATATCTATAAAGCACTAGCCAATGAACACAGGATTATCTTCTTTTATCTTCTAACACTATATTCTTATGTAAATTATGGCTTCATTTCTGTCTTAAAACCAGTTCTTTTGATGACAAGATTATTACCTGCAGCACTACTGCTAAGCTGGGATAAATGAGAATGACTCACCTTAGACCAACATGGTACATCCAAACACTCCAATGGTCCATCAGCTGGCCAGGTCCAAATGCACACAAAATCAGCTGGAGTATATGCTTTCAGATGTTGTGGTGGGTGAGGGTGCTATACTCTTCCTTTTAAGGCAGCATTCTTCTGCAAAGGAAGCATAGGTTGGGGTTATACAGGGAGTCTTTCCTTGTCAAAAGGAATGGAAGGCCATTTATGCCTTTTTGTGTCTCATAAATCACTTGCTTCCATACTTGAAAACCTGAAGTCAAAATGCTCAGCCAGAATTGAGAGATGGTCACTTTGCCTTTGGCAGCATGATACCAGAGTCATTTACAGAGCAGGTACCAACAGCCCTGCTGACTGTGTGTCATGTCATCCATCATGCGAAACTAAACCAACAAGGCGTGAAGAGATGGTTGTGGGAACTCTTGTCAAAGGGGTCAGACCACTTCATCAAGGAGGCAGGACAATATTTAGGATAGCAGGCCAATGGGAAGTGTTGCCCAGGGCAGATTTTTAACAGTGCTTTCCCATACTCTAAAAAGAAAATCTCAGGAGACAGAAGTTAACCTTTACTTTTGGGTACCAAACTATGTTTGAGAAAGTTCTCTCACTACTGAAAATACCGTAACTCATTCTTCTGGTCCTTTTCAATTTTTTCCCTTGTTGTCAACTATGGAAATGACTACCCTGTAAAGTTGAGAAGTAATGTTACTTTAGCATATTATTCAGATTTTATGAAAGATGTACATTGTGAAGTGGACTTACCCAATGAGCCAGTCCATGATATTATGGCCCCACTGTCTGAACATTTCCTGTCACAACTTCCAGGTATGAAACAGAAATGGAGAATGCTGCACATATAACATTGGAAATTTAGAATTGGGGAGAAGTTACCCAGTACAACTGCTATAACCCCCAACTTTATAAAGGAGAAATATAAGGGTCAGAGAGGAGAAGCAATAAGCTAAAATGGTATGGTCAGTTAGTGATGGTGACAAAACCAGAACTACAGTTCTGTGTTCCTTTAGCAACAACATCTTTTGGTTCCAATGAACTCAGCATGAATGCATGAAAGCTCAAAATACAAAACCTCACAGGAAAACCAATTTTTAAATTTCAATCAGCATGCAGTGGGTTTTTTTTGTAGAATCCATGCCTGGTACATACTTAGGAGCTCAAAAATTTATCTGTTAAGTAAGATGATAAAATTGATGTAGGAAGAGTATAAAACTACCATGATTACCATATTGTACTCAGAAAAGCTGGTCTGTAAGTAAGAATAGCTAACATTGTTGGGAAACTCACGGTGTGCAGCACTATTTGCATTGCTTTAACTTATTTAGTTATTACTATGACTGGACAAGATTTAATACCCATCTTACAAGTGAGGAAACTGAATAATAAAAATGTGAAGGAACATTCCAGCCTATAAGAGACTCATTTCAGACCTAAAGACACATGCAAATTGAATGTGAAGAGATGGAATATCATTTATCATGCAAATGGAAGTGAAAAGAAAGCCAGGGTAGCAATATTTATATCAGACAAAATAGACTTTAAAACAAAGACTGTAACAAGTGACACTATATACACATAAAAGGAATAATCCTACAAGAAGCTATAATAATAATAAATATTTATGCACCCAACATAGGAGCATCCAAATACATAAAGCAGCTAATAACAAACATAAAGGAAGTAATTGATAGTAATATTAGGGGACTTTAACACCTCACTTATATCAATGGATAGATCATCCAAACAGAAAATCAATAAAGAAACAGTGGCTTTGAAAGACATATTGGACAAGATGGATCTAACAGATACATTTAGAACATTCCATCCTAAAGCAGCAGAATTCTTTTCAAGTGCACATGGAACATTCTCCAGAATAGATCACATACTAGACCCAAAAAACAAGTCTCAACAAATTCAAAAAGATTGAAGTCATATCATGCATCTTTTCGGACCACATCCACTATGAAACTGGAAATCAACCACAAGAAAAAATCTGAAAAGAACACAAATACATGGAGGTTAAATAACATGCTACTAAACAATGAATGGGTCAACCAAGAAATCAAAGAGAAAATTAAAAAATATATGGAAACAAATGAAAATAAAAACACAGTGGTCCAAAATTTTGGGGATGCAGCAAAAGCTGTTCTAAGAGGGAAGTTTATAGCCTACCTCAAGAAGCAAGAAAAATCTCAAATAAACAAACTAACCTTACACCTAGAGGAGCTAGAAAAAGAAGAACAAACAAAATCCAAAACCAGTAGAAGGAAGAAGGAAGGAAATAATTGATAGTAGGGGAGAAATAAATGAAATGGAAACTAACACACAATAAAACAGATCAATGAAACAAGGAGCTGGTTCTTAGAAAAGATCAACAAAATTGATAAACCTTTAGCCAGACTCAAAGAGAGAGAGAACTCAAATAAATAAAATCAGAAATGAAAGAGTAGCAATAACAACTCACACTAAGAAATACTAAGGAATATAAAAGAATATTATGAAAAACTATATGCTAACCAATTGGGCAACCTAGAAGAAATGGATAAATTCCTAGAAACATATAACCTCCTGAAAATAAGTCAGGAAGAAACAGAAAACTTGAGCAGACTGATCACCAGCAATTGAATTGAATCAATAATCAAAAAACTTCCAAAAAACAAAAGTCCAGGACCAGACAGTTTCACAGATGAACTCTACCAAACATTTAAAGAAGAGTTAATGTCTATTATTCTCAAACTGTTCCAAAAAATAGAAGAGGAAGTAAAGCTTCCAAATTCATTCTATGAGGCCAGCATTATCCTGATTCCAAAACCAGATAAAGACACTACAAAAAAAGAAAACTACAGGCCAATATTTCTAATGAACATAGATGTAAAAATCCTCAACAAAAAATTAGCAAACCAAATCCAACAATCCATTAAAAAAATCATTCACCATGATCAAGTGAGATTTATTCTTGGGATGCAAGGGTGGTTTAATATTCACAAGTCACATCAACAAAAGGGTAAAATTCACATGATAATTTCAATAGATGCAGAAAAAGCTTTTGCTAAAGTACAGCATCCATTCATGATAAAAACCAGCAACAAAGTAGGTTTACTGGGAACATACCTCAACATAATAAAGGCATGCATGAAAAACCCACAGCTAACATCATATTCAATAGGGAAAAACAGAGATTTTCCCCTGAGGTCGAGAACAAGACAAAGATATCCACTCTCACCGCTTTTATTCAACATAGTACTGGAAGTCCTAGCTATAGTAATCAGATAAGAAAAAGAAATAAAAGGCATGCAAATTGGTTAGGAAGAAGTAAAACTTTCACTATTTGTAGATGATATAACACTATATATAGAAAACCCTAAAGACTCCACCAAAAAACTACTAGAACTGATAAAGGAATTCAGTAAGGTCACAGAATACAAAATCAATATACAGAAATACATTGCATTTCTATACACTAATAAAGAAATAGCAGAAAGAGAAATTAAGAAAACAATCTAATTTACAATCACATGAAAAATGATAAATACCTGGAATAAACTTAATCAAGGAGGTGAAAGACCTGTACCCTGAAAACCATAGGACATTGAAAGAAATTAAAAATGATACAAACAAATGGAAAGATATTCTATGCTCATGGATTGAAAGAACAAATATTGTTAAAATGTGCATAATACCCAAAGCAATCTATAGGTTTAATGCAATTCTTATCAAAATACCAACAGCATTTTTCATAGAACTACAGCAAACAATACTAAAATTTGTATGGAACCACAAAAGATCCCAAATAGTCAAAGGAATTTTGAAAAAGAAGAACAAAACTGGAAGCATCACAATCTCAGATTTCAAGATACACTACAAAGCTGTAGTAATCAAAACAGTATTGTACTGGCACAAAAATAGAGACATAGATCAATGAGTCAGAAGAGAGCCCAGAAATAAACCCATGATTATATGGTCAATTAATCTTTGACAGGAGGCAATAATATGCAATGGGAAAAAGACAATCGCTTCAACAAATGGTGTTAGGAAAACTGGATAGCTACATGCAAAAAATGAAACTGGGCCACTTTGTTACACCATACACAAAAATAAATTCAAAATGGACTAAGGACCTAAATATGACACCTGAAACCATAAAAATCTTAGAAGAGAGCATAGGAATAATTTCTCTGACATCTTGCTGTAACAACATCTCTCTAGATATATCTTGTGAGGCAAGGGAAACAAAAACAAAAATAAGCCATTGGGACTACATCAATATAAAAACTTTCTGCACAGCAGAAGTAACAATCAACAATATACGTACACATGATGAGTTTAATTATTTACACAAGAAACAGGTATTTATTGAGTAGGTTGGTACTGTTCCAAATGTTGGTGCTTCAACAAGGCTCCTGTTCTTCTACAAGTTACATTGTGGAAAAAGAGAACAAAAATGTTGATAGAAAATTACAGAGATAAAATAATTCCACATAGTGATAAGTGTTATGAAGAAATAAAACAAAACATGAGCAGGAGAAGTGATATTTCTGGATAGGACAGTCAGAGGAAGTCTTTTGGTGGATATTGCATTTGCACCGAGAACTGAATGAAAGAAGCCAGGCACAATACTGGTAATCTAGAATTTAAAGAGAACAAAGTCCAGTGAACAGCTGGAGGCAGGCCAACTAGGAGAGGTCAATGAGAAGCCAGAAAGACAGTTTGGTTGGAGTTTAGGGAATAAACAGTGAGTAGAGAATGAGGTTAGAGAAATAGGAGGAGTTCTCTCTAATTTTACACAGAACAGTGTGAAAAGCTACACAAGGGAAAGATTTTTTTTTCCTTACATGTATTGGTAATAGTTTATTACTTTATTTTGCTGAGTACTATTCAACTGAATGGATATATCACAATTTGTTTATCCTGTCATTTTTCCCCAGTTTTCTTTTTTTGTTGTTGTTGTTTAAATTCCAATTAGCATACAGTGTAATATTAATTTCAGGTGTGCAGTATAATTATTCAACTCTTCTATACATCACCCAGCTCATCACAACAAATGCACCTCTTAATCCCCATCCTCTCACCCACCCCGTTTCTGGTAAACATCAGTTTATTCTCTATAGTTAAGGGTCTGTTTCTTGGTTTGCCCCCCACTTTTTCCCCCTTTTCTTATTTGTTTCATTTCTTAAATTCCACATATGAGTGAAATCATGTGGTATTTGTCTTTTTCTGACTGACTTATTTGACTTAGCATAATACTCTCTACCTCCATCCATGTCATTACAAATGGCAAGATTTCATTCTTTTTATATAGTAATATTTCATTGTATGTATATATGTGTGTGTGTGTGTATATATACATATATCTTCTTTTTATAAATTATTATTATGTTCTGTTAATCACCATACATTATATCATTAGTTGTTGATGTAGTGTCCCATGATTCATTGTTCGCGTTTTACACCCAGTGGTCCATTCAGTACGTGCCCTCTTTAATACCCATCACCAGGCTAACCCATTCCCCAAACCCCCTCCCCTCTAGAACCCTCAGTTTGTTTCTCACAGTCCATAGTCTCTCATGGTTCGTCTCCTCCTCCAATTTCCTCCTCTTCCTTCTTCCCCTCCTGCTATCTTCTTCTTCTTCTTCTTCTTTTTCTAACATATAATGTATTATTTGTTTCAGAGGTACAGGTCTGTGATTCAAAAGTCTTACACAATTCACAGCACTCACCATAACACATAGCCTCCCCAATGTCTATCACCCAGCCACCCCATCTCTCCTACCCCCCCCAATTCGGCAGCCCTCAGTTTGTTTCCTGAGATTAGGAATTCCTCATATCAGTGAGGTCATATGATACATGTCTTTCTCTGATTGACTTATATCGCTCAGCATAATACCCTCCAGTTCCAGCCACGTCATTGCAAATGGCAAGATTTCATTCCTTTTGATGGCTGCATAATATTCCAGTGTGTGTGTGTGTGTGTGTGTGTGTGTGTGTGTGTGTGTGTGTGTGTACCATTGTATATATATACCACATCTTCTTTATCCATTCATCTGTCGATGGACATCTAGGCTCTTTCCACAGTTTGGCTATTGTGGACATTGTTGCTATAAACATCAGGGTGCACATACCCCTTCGGATCCCTATATTTGTATCTTTGCGGTAAATGCCCAGTAGTGCAATTGCTGGATCGTGTGGTAGCTCTATTTTCCAATGTTTGAGGAACCTCCATACTGTTTTCCAGAGTGGTTGCACCAGCTTGCATTCCCACCAACAGTGTAGGAGGGGTCCCCTTTCTCTGCATCCCCGCCAGCATCTGTCATTTCCTGATTTGCTAATTCTAGCCATTCTGACTGGTGTGAGGTGGTATCTCATTGAGGTTTTGATTTGGATTTCTCTGATGCCGAGCGATGTTGAGCACTTTTTCATATTTCTGTTGGCCATTTGGATGCCTTCTTCGGAAAAATGTCTGTTCATGTCTTCTGCCCATTTCTTGATTGGATTATTTGTTCTTTCGGTGTTGAGTTTGATAAGTTCTTTATAGATTTTAGATACGAGCCTTTTATCTGATATGTCATTTGCAAATATCTTCTCCCATTCTGTTGGTTGTCTTTCGGTTTTGTTGACTGTGTCTTTTGCTGTGCAAAAGCTTTTTATCTTGATGAGGTCCCAAAAGTTCATTTTTGCCCTTCCTTCCCTTGCCTTTGGCGAAGTTTCTAGGAAGAAGTTGCTGCAGCTGAGGTCGAAGAGGTTCTTACCTGTGTTGTCCTTTAGGATGTTGATGGACTCCTGTCTCACACTGAGGTCTTTCAACCATTTGGAGTCTATTTTTGTGTGTGGTGTAAGGAAATGGTCCAGTTTCATTCTTCTGCATGTGGCTGTCCAATTTTCCCAACACCATTTGTTGAAGAGACTGTCTTTATTCCATTGGACGTTCTTTCCTGCTTTGTCAAAGATTAGTTGACCATAGAGTTGAGGGTCCATTTCTGGGCTCTCTATTCTATTCCATTGATCTATGTGTCTGTTTTTCTGCCAGTACCATACTGTCTTAATGATGAAGCTTTGTAATAGAACTTGAAGTCCAAAATTGTGATGCCACCAGCTTTGCTTTTCTTTTTCAACATTCCTCTGGCTATTCGGGGTCTTTTCTGGTGCCATACAAATTTTAGGATTATTTCTTCCATTTCTTTGAAAAAAGTGGATGGTATTTTGATGGGGATTGCTTTGAATGCATAGATTGCTCTAAGTAGTATTGACATCTTCACAATATTTGTTCTTCCAATCCATGAGCATGGAACTTTTTTCCATTTCTTTGTGTCTTCCTCAATTTTTTTCATGAGTATTTTATAGTTTTCTGAGTACAGATTCTTTGCCTCTTTGGTTAGATTTATTCCTAGGTGTCTTATGTGGTTTTGGGTGCAATTGTAAATGGGATCGACTCTTTAATTTCTCTTTCTTCTGTCTTGTTGTTGGTGTATAGGAATGCCACTGATTTCTGTGCATTGATTTTATATCCTGCCACTTGACTGAATTCCTGTATGAGTTCTAGCAGTTTTGGGGTGGAGTCTTTTGGGTTTTCCATATAAAGTATCATATCATCTGCAAACAGTGAGAGTTTGACTTCCTCTTTGCCGATTCAGATGCCTTTTATTTCTTTTTGTTGTCTGATTGCTGTGGCTAGGTCTTCTAATACTACGTTGAATAGCAGTGGTGAGAGTGGACATCCCTGCCGCGTTCCTGACCTTAGGAGAAAGCTCTCAGTTTTTCCCCATTGAGAATGATATTCCCTGTGGGTTTTTCATAGATGGCTTTTATGATATTGAGGTATGTACCCTCTCTCCCTATACTCTGAAGAGTTTTGATCAAGAAAGGATGCTGTACTTTGTCAAATGCTTTTTCTGCATCTATGGAGAGGATCCTATGACTCTTGTTCTTTCTTTTGTTAATGTATTGTATCACGTTGATTGATTTGAAGATGTTGAACCAACCTTGCAGCCCAGGGATAAATCCCACGTGGTCGTGGTGAATAATCCTTTTAATGTACTGTTGGATCCTATTGGCTAGTATTTTGGTGAGAATTTTTGCATCCATGTTCATCAGGGATAGTGGTCAGTAATTCTTTTTGATGAGGTCTTTGGTTTGGGGATCAAGGTAATGGTGGCCTCATAAAATGAGTTTGGACGTTTTCCTTCCATTTCTATTTTTTGGAACAGTTTCAGGAGAATAGGTATTAATTCTTCTTGAAATGTTTGGTAGAATTCCCCTGGGAAGCCATCTGGCCCTGGGCTCTTGTTTCTTGGGAGATTTTTGATGACTGCTTCAATTTCCTTAGTGGTTATAGGTCTGTTCAGGTTTTCTATTTCTTCCTGGTTCAATTTTGGTAGTTGATACATCTCTAGGAATGCATCCATTTCTTCCAGATTATCTAATTTGCTGGCACGGAGTTGCTCATAATTGTATTTCTTTGGTGTTGGTTATGATCTCTCCCTTTCATTCAAGATTTTATTTATTTGGGTCATTTCTCTTTTCTTTTTGGTAAGTCTGGCCGGGGGTTTATCAATTTTGTTAATTCTTTCAAAGAACTAGCTCCTAGTTTCGTTGATTTGTTCTACTGTTCTGGTTTCTATTTCATTGATTTCTGCTCTGGTCTTTATTATTTCTCTTCTCCTGCTGAGTTTAGGCTTTATTTGCTGTTCTTTCTCCAGCTCCTTTAGGTATAGGGGTAGGTTGTGTATTTGAGACCTTTCTTGTTTCTTGAGAAAGGCCTATATTGCTATATACTTTCCTCTTAGGACTGCCTTTGCTGTATCCCAAAGATTTTGAACAGTTGTGTTTTCATTTTCATGTTTCCATGAATTTTTTAAATTCTTCTTTAATTTCCTGGTTGACCCATTCATTCTTTAGTAGGATGCTCTTTAGCCTCCATGTATTTGAGTTCTTTCTGACTTTCCTCTTGTGATTGAGTTCCAGTTTCAAAGCTTTATGGTCTGAAAATATGCAGGGAATGATCCCAATCTTTTGGTACCAGTTGAGACCTGTCTTGTGACCTAGGGTGTGATCTATTCTGGAGAATGTTCCATGGGCACTAGAGAAGAATGTGTATTCTGTTGCTTTGGGATGGAATGTTCTGAATATGTCTGTGAAGTCCATTTGGTCCAGTGTTTCATTTAAAGTCTTTATTTCCTTGTTAATCTTTTGCTTAGATGATCGGTCCATTTCAGTCAGGGGCGTGTTAAAGTCCCCCACTATTATTGTATTGTTGTTGATGTGTTTCTTTGCTTTTGTTATTAATTGGCTTATATAATTGGCTGCTCCCATGTTAGGGACATAGATATTTACAATTGCTAGATCTTCTTGTTGGATAGACTCTAAGTAGGATATAGTGTCCTTCCTCATCTCTTATTACAGTCTTTGGTTTAAAATCTAATTTGTCTGATATAAAGATTGCCACCCCAGCTTTCTTTTGGTGCCTGTTAGCATGGTAAATGGTTTTCCACCCCCTCACTTTCAATCTGGGGTTGTCTTTGGGTCTAAAATGAGTCTCTTGCAGACAGCATATTAATGGGTCTTATTTTTTAATCCAATCTGATAGCCTATGTCTTTTGATTGGGGCATTTAGCCCATTTACATTCAGGGTAACTATTGAAAGATATGAATTTAGTGCCATTGTATTGCCTGTAAGGTGACTGTTACTCTAGATTGCCTGTGTTCCTTTCTGGTCTCTGTTGCTTTTAGGCCTTCTTTGCTTAGAGGAACCCTTTCAAGATTTCTTGCAGGGCTGGTTTCATGTTTGCAAATTCCTTTAGTTTTGTTTGTCTGGAAGCTTTTTATCTCTCCTTCTATTTTCAATGACAGCCTAGCTGGATATAGTATTCTTGGCTGCTTATTTTTCTCATTTAGTGCTCTGAAGATATCATGCCAGTTCTTTCTGGCCTGCCAGGTCTCTGTGGATAGGTCTGTTGCCAATCTAATGTTTCTACCATTGTAGGTTACATATCTCTTCTCCTGAGCTGCTTTCAGGATTTTCTCTTTGTCTCTGAGACTCATAAGTTTTACTATTAGAAATCAGGTTGTTGACCTATTTTTATTGGATTTGAGAGGGGTTCTCTGTGCCTCCTGGATTTTGATGCCTCTTTCCTTCCCCACATTAGGGAAGTTCTCTGCTATAATTTGCTCCAATATACCTTCTGCTCCTCTCTCTCTTTCTTCTTCTTCTGGGATCCCAATTATTCTAATGTTGTTTTGTCTTATGGTATCACTTATCTCTCGAATTCTGCCCTCATGATCCAGTAGTTGTTTATCTCTCTTTTTCTCAGCTTCTTTATTTTCCATCTTTTGGTCTTCTATATCACTGATTCTCTCTTCTGCCTCATTTATCCTGGCAGTTAGAGCCTCCATTTTTTATTGCACCTCATTAATAGCCTTTTTGATTTCGACTTGGTTAAATTTTAGTTCTTTTATTTCTCCAGAAAGGGTTTCTCTAATAACTTCCATGCTTTTTTCAAGCCCAGCTAGTATCTTTAAAATCATCATTCTGAACTCTAGTTCTGACATCGTACTACTGTCCATATTGATTAGGTGTCCCTGGCAGTCAGTACTGCCTCTTGTTCTTTCTGTTGAGGTGATTTTTTTCCATTTTGCCATTTTGTCCAGAGGAGAATAGATGAATGAGAGAACAAAATGCTAACAGGGTAACAATGCCTCCAGAGAATATACACTAAACAAATCAGAAAAGTCCTGAAACAGGGGGAAAAGAAAGGGAAAGAAAGAAAAAAGAAAAAAAGAGAAAAAGAGAAAAACAAAGAAAAACAAAACAAAACAAAACAAAAAAAATAATATGATCAAATATGATCAGGCTGGTGCATAGATCAGTGCCACACACTAGATTTTGGGTGTATTTTGGTCTGGTAGAAGAAAGTGCCTCCCAAAATTTTAAAGAAAGCAAAACTTATATATGTACAAAAATAAGGGTTGATATGATGAAGGGATGGAATATGATTGTAAAGATGAAAATTATAAAAGATTTTATTAATGGAATTGATAAGAAGTTGGTTGAAAAAAGAAAGAAAAGGATTTTTAAAAAAAGGGAGAGAATGTGATCAGGCAGGAGACTAGAACAAAGCCATACAGTAGAGATTTAGGGTATATTTTGATCTCTTAGAAGAAACTGTATCCCAAAATTTTAAAGAGAGAACAACTTATATATATATATACCACAAATAAGGTTAACTACTATGAAGGGATAGAATGTGACTCTAAAAGTGAAAAATAAAAAAGGATTTTTTTAAAAAGGGATTGATAAGATGTTGGTTGAAAAAGGGAAAAAGAAAAATTCAAAAAAAAAAAGAAAGTTAAAAAAAATTAACTTTGAAAGACTAAAGAATCATGGGAAAAAAGGCATGGATTTTATGTGCAGTATTCCCCAGCACTGGAGTTCTGCCCTTCTCATTGACCGGTAAACTTGGTCTTGGCTGGCTGTGCTTGCTGATCTTCTGGGGGAGGGACCTGTTGCCATGGTTCCCAAATGTCTTTGCCGGAGGTGGAATTGCCCCGCCCTTGCCAGTCTGGGCTAAGTTATCTGCTCGGGTTTGCTCTCACGAGCTTTTGTTCCCTGCAAGATTTATGTACAGCTTTGGAGGACAAGAGTGAAAATGGCAGCCTCCCAATCTCCATCCTGGAGGAGCCGAGAACTTGGGGGCCCCACTCCTCAGTAAGCCCCCAGAGAAAAGCAGTCAGTCACTCCCGTGTCCCCAGCCTCCGGCTGCACTCCGTGCTCACCCGGCCTGTGACCGAGCATTTCTATCTCTGGCACCCGACCCCGTGTGGGGGTCTCCAAATCCAGCAGATCCCTGCGGTGCGCTCCCGCGCCGCTCCGCCCCGGGAAGGAAGGGGAGTCTCCAGGGATCTGCCGGCTGTTGGGTCCCTGCTGGAGGAGCAGTGGCCCGACTATGCCACAGATCACAGTTTATGGCAACCCCGAGCTGAGAGCCCATTCCTTGGCTCCATCTCTGCAGCCGGCTTCCCTGCTCCTATACCTAGGAGCTCTGCTACCCTCAGGCACCCCCAGTCTTTCTGTGACCCTGAGGGTCCCGAGACCATAGTGTCCCAGAGAGGGTTCCAACTCTGGCTTAGCCACTGGAACGACGTCCCTTAGTGGAGCCGACTTCTAAAAGTTCCGATTTTGTGCTCCGCGGCTCTAGCACTTGCCAGAAGCGGCCGACGGAGGCCCCCTCCCCCGCCGTCTATCCTCCCGAATATCGCCTCGGATTCACTTCTCCGCGCGTCCTACCTTCCAGTAAGTGGTCGCTTCTCTGTTCAGAGAGTTGCTGCTATTCTTTTCTTTGATCTCCTGTTGAGTTTGTAGGTGTTCAGAATGGTTTGATCCCTATCCAGCTGAATTCCTGGGACCAGATGAAATCCAGGTCTCCTACTCCTCCGCCATCTTGTCCTCTACACATATCTTCTTTATTCATTCATCAATCTATAGACATTTGGGCTGTTTCCATAATTTGGCTATTGTAGATAATGCTGCTACAAACCGGGTGCATGTATCACGAGGGAAGGGTATTTCTAATCATCATAAACCACACTGTACTTCTCATCTTGCTGTTAGTGTCTTGCCCCTGCCAAGGTAGAGCATTGCACCTAGCCATAAGGATGTTTTCAAGTTGCAGTGCCAGGTGCACTATGGACAACAGTTATCTCCTCTTATTACCCTTCCCCCAGCACCGGGAAAGACTCCTTGGAAAGACCAGGGGTGGGGGGGGCAGGTGGAATGTTGTTCTCACCTTAACAAATGCATCTTTTACCTACACAGTTTGTACCTATGCTTATTGTTAGTGTGCCCATGTAAATAATCATCATCATTTAAGAAATTAAGTGACATCTCCATCACTTCCTCATGTGTACAGATCAGTTCCATTATACTTAAGATAATGGCACACCTTAAAGACAGCTAGTTAAAATTATCAGATGGGTTTATTAAAAGGTCAGGCAGGGAGCAATCAGCTTGGAATGATGGAGATGTGTTTACAAAATATAAATGGAACTCTGATATGGGTCCAATATGATTCAATGAAAAAAAATATATATCATTCTTTTATCATTCTTAAAGTTGACTTTTCCAAAGAGTTAATCCTGTCTCCTCTTATTTAACAATAGAGGCTTCTTGAGTGATCAAATACATCTCTGACACAGGTCAAAGATCCAAACCAAAATTTTGTATCTGACTCTACCTGCATGCAAAGTGCAGTGAGAAGAAGACATTTCTTTGGGCTCTCTTCAGTGGGACATATCTCTTTTAGCAAAAGCCTTATATATTAGATTTCCAGAGTTTTTTTTCCTCTAAATCAAAGGTCAGAGAAACTGGAGGCTAAAGAGTTAGGAGCCACTAACCAATGAAGAGTCTGAGAAGAAAGGGCCAGGGTGGAAACACTGTACCTGAGCCTTTGTCACTCTCTCTCTTACTAATTATTTGTATGAATGTGGGCAAACCACTTAGGTTTCAAGGATTTAATCCCTACAGTAAGATTAGAAGAAAGTGTCTTCCTGGAGGAAAATCACAATCTCTTGAGCTCTCTTTCAGCTTTAGAAGCTATGGATTTATGAAGCACCTCTAAAATGGCAGCAACATACTTCCAGAATGATGCCATGGAAGGACCTCTCAATGGAACAGAATACTTCTGCAGATAACTGTTTGGGTGGTCTTTGAGAAAGTCACTTCACATGTCTGTGCTTCTGTTTTTTTTTTTTTTTTTTTCTTAGAAGGGTGGTTTTCTCATTAAAATGTTTTTCATTCTAACAAAATCTTGTACCAGTTCTCAATTCTTAAAATCTTAAAAGTAAAGCTGGCCTGGTGAAAGTGGTTTACAACCTCGAAGCTCCATGACTCCACTCTCCTAGACAGAGCTGCTAAATCCAAGGATGGCTCAGATGAAACAGTCTACAATTCCAGCATCATCAAAGTGATTTGCGTACGGTGTTGGACAGCCATGATTTATCATGTAAAATGAGACACACCTGAGTTCAGTGCTAATCTCCTGAGAAATGTTTTTCACAAGACAAAACATGGTGCCCTTCCCAAACCCAACTCAAAGATTTCCAAAAACCTATGTGCTAAATTCCAGGGCATTTTATACTTTGCTTAGGGAGGGCCTTTAAGGGCACTCAGACCTCTCCGTGACCCAAATCTGTTCTATCTCAGGGAGGAAAGGTATCTCTCTCTACTAGATAAACTTTTCATCACAGGATTTATGACCACCAACTCTCAGGTCAAGGTACAAATAATAAAGAGGTTTCCCTAGGGGAGCTGCTAACAATTTAATGAGACAGTCAGGATTTTGGGCCTGAGGTTAAATGCCTTTGACGATTTCAGGTTATTTCTCAGGGAAAACGCTTCCAACTGTGGCTATGACTATCACTACTACGGCAACCTAAATTAAAGTCTCATTGTTCCTAATGAATGACATAACAACTCTTGGCAAGTCTTTTTCCCCTTTCTGGGGGCTCAGCTTTCCCACATGCGAAGGAGATTGGCTCCCTGCAGGCTGCACTGACAGGTTGCAGAGGCTAAGAAGATAAACACAAGTAAAGTGCAAGTTCCTTAAGAGAAGAGTATTACAGGAATATCAAGTTCTATCATGATTCACAGAGGAATTTGCCCCAAACAAAGGTTCTTGGGGAATCGTGAAGACTTAGCAGTGTATACTGAAGGAGGGGTAAGGGCCAAGGCTTCTGGCTGATATATAAGCTTCCACTGTGATCAAGTCAACATTTCACAGAATAAAGAGGCGGGGCAACCTTCCCCAAATTGATGACCAAGTCATTCCTCTGATACTTACATGGTGAGAGTGGAATGTTAAGTGCTTTTTAATAGTTGCTAAGCACATGAGAGCATTTACATCATGGTCCTTTTGTCTATTACCGAGTCCCTAGTAAATAAGGATGGCCTTGAAGTTGGTTGGGGAAAACTATTGAACTCAAATTTCCCTTCTCCACCCAGGAGCTTTAGGACTAAACCACAAGAAAACTGATCCTTTTGGGGAGAAAGATAGGATGAAAATGAATAAAGCCCTAGCTCAACTGCTCATGGACTTGGTTTTTTCAGAGCTGCTTTGCTGGGACCAGACTCTTCAAAGCACTTAGAACGTCACAGCTCCTCTGACCCTGAGCTATTGTAAAAATTGACCATAGAGATGGCCCCCAGTGAGGCTTACTAATCACTTAGTACTGAAGTCAGCTTTTGCTGGTGGCAGGCGGGGGAGAATTTGGCAAGACGGACCCATGCATGTATTTACTAAGGACTAAGAATTACATATTATGATACATGATTACTATATCATGTAAATAAGCTTGCAGATAGATTTCACGTGATCCAGGCCCTTAGAGATTTTATCAGTCTTTCACATTTCCCCCAATCTTCTTATATCTCATAGTGTGACAGAATTGACATATCTGATAGAAACACACTTTGGTTCCCTAAACAATATAATTGAGTAAACATTTTGTTGCCTGCATTTTATTGGCCAAATCTCCTCCCCATCCCAACCCATGCATTGTCCATGCATGAAAAGCACAGCAATAACAGCTGTTCAGGGCACCTGGGTGGCTCAGTTGGTTAAGCGTCTGCCTTTGACTCAGGTCATGATCCCAGGGTCCTGGGATCAAGTCCCACATCGGGCTCCCTGCTCAGCAGGGAGCTTGCTTCTCCCTCTGCCTCTCTCTCTCTTTCTCTCTGTCTCTTATGAATAAATAAATAAAATCTTTAAAAAAGAAAAAACAGGTGTTCATAGCCCTGCATCTGAGGTATAGCAATATCTTAAAAGATCTTTTGAATTTCTAAAGAAAGATTATCTTGTCTTAGATTCATTCTTGGTTTTACATGGGCTTTATGGTCTATACAGAGTGAGAAAACTATGGCTCGTTGGCCAAATCCGGCCTGCCGTCTGTTTCTGTAAATAACTTTTTACTGAAGTACACCTATACCCGTTCACTTATGTGTAGTCTATATGGCTTCTTTTGCACTATAGTGGTAGAAGTGAGTGGTGACAGAGACCATGTGCAAAGCCAAGCCTAAAATATTGCCTATGTGGACATTTCCCAGAAAAGTTTGCCAAGCCCTGGTCCATATTAATTTGAAAATTAGCATTCTTAACATGATCTGTGTAATAAGCAATGGTGTGCCAAAGATTGCTCAGCTCATGAGAGCTGATTGTACACATCTTTTCTCACCTGTATATTCAGTGATGTCATGTTGGCAGCTGGAAATTAACCATGACCAGATTATTTACCCCACTGAAACCATAAAGCACTACCAATCAGAATTTTTTTTTCTGCAAAAAAGCTGGTCATTAAAACATTTACCAGCACATCACTGGTAATAGCTCTTCATTAGTAAGAACCCCCACTTATATTAGATAATAGATGTGTTGACATTGAACAGAGATCTCATTAGCAGCATGAACCCTATCTGTGTTAAAGAACTTCACTAGATTTTGAATTATTTAATCTTGTTAACTACAAAACGTTCAGTTTAATATAGAAATCTTAGAAAACATGAAGAAAACCATACTTATAAGCTCATCACCACGCATACTATGATAGAAATTCTGATGTCTTTCATGCATACTATATAATTGTATTTCAAAATATGAAAACATGCTATTTGTAACATTTGTAATTTTGTTTTGATAGAGCATTTTTTTCATGTTGATAAATATTCTTCTGTACCATCATTTTGCTCATCTATCTGTTATTTCATACCATAATTCAATGAAGTATGTCTCTATTGTGGTATATTAAAAAGGCCATGATGGAAACCACTGTAAATACATATATATTTATAATTTTGCTGATTTCTTTAGGATAAATTCTACAGCCTCATTTCATTAAATCCCAAGAATTAAAGTTGAAGCTTGCTTTATTTTTCATTTTTCCAAGCCCATCTCAAATATTCATTCATTAACAAATTGAAAGTAAGATTATTACATAACAGATACTTTTCTAGAAGTTGAGAAAAGAGCAATAAAAATACTAAATTAAGAAAAAATTCTTGCCATCTTGGAGTTTTCCTTTTAAATACAGCAGGTAGGGGTTATAAAAAGAAATTTGAGGGGCACCTGGGTGGCTCAGTCAGTTAAGCATCTGCCTTCAGCTCAGGTCATGATCTCAGGGTCCTGGGATTGAGCCCCGCATCGGGCTCCCTGCTCAGCGGGGAGTCTACTTCTCCCTCTCCCTCTGTCCCTCCCCTTGCTTGTGCTCTCTCTCTCTCTCTCTCTCTCTCAGATAAATAAATAAAATCTTTAAAAGAAAAATAAATTTTATCAATTCACAATTCAGTTTTATCCAATACTAATTCATTGAGTAACTGCTATATGTCAGACACTTTTTTAAAAGATTTTATTTATTTGAGAGAGCATGAGCAGGGGGAGGGGCAGAGGGAGAGGGAGGGAGAGGATACCAAAAGTCTCCCTGCTGAGCCCTATGTGGGGCTTAACATGGGGCTTGATACCAGGACCCTGACCTGAGATCATGACCTGAACCAAAGTCAGACACTTAACTGACTGAGCCACCAAGGCACCCCTGTCAGACACTCTTAAGAAACTAAAGTATCATGTTTAATTGCACTGGTACTAACAGCTTAGTAGGGAAAACAACAACAACAAAAATCATCATATATTAGAAATCCTGGTTGCAAGTAAATCCAAAGTAAACCAGCTTAGCTAAAAGGAAAATGTATCATATGCATAAAAGTGTATTATGAAGAAAACTCAGTTACAGAAATATAACTAGGCATTAAAAAAAAATAATGCAAGTAGGGGCTCCAACTCTATCAGAATCCTCTCTCTCTTGTTCCTTTCTCTTCTTTGTCTCTACTTTTTGCTCTTCATAAGCAAACTTGTGCTTTCTTCTCCCACCAATGATAAACACAAGCCCTGATAGATATATTTATATCTTATATTTCAGCATTCAAGAATGATTGTGACTGCCAAACCCATAAACTCCAGTTCAAATACTGGTAGGCAGAATGTAGTGGCCATATGTAGCTATGTGGAATGAAAGGAGCAGATGGGAAATCCCTAGAAATGCCAAACACAGTGTGCATGCTTGTGCATCCCTCCATACCTTCTGGTACTCTTGATGGCTTAGTTTGGCATCAATAATATCTAGGCTATTCCTTACCCCCTATTATGCTCAGGAGGAAGTTCCCCTGTGGAATTCTAGCATCTACTCATGCATTGCCACTCACTTGTGGCAGGAGAGCAAAAGCAATGTGTAGTTTGATACAATGGGAAGGCCTTACAGGTTTTGAGGTCAGAAGCTTTGGGTTCAAGTTCTATTCCACCACTTATGAACCCAGCAACTTGAGCAAGTTGCTTAACCTCTCTGGGTATACATTTCCTACTCTATCAAAAAAGGAGGAGGTAGGTTTTCAATACAACTGTGTATGCCTACTAGACCCTAGTTTCACATAGAAATAACTATAAGCTGTAGGGACAAAAAGATAAAAAATAATGCTATGGAGATTTTATTGAGTGAACAAAAGCAAACAGATTCTAAGGAGAAGATATTTTGAAGGGAGCTGTGTGGAGTGATTTTGCTGTTTTTATAAGCTATAGCCTGATGGTTGGCCAGAGTCAGTGCTGTGCTGAGCAGCTAGAACCCCAGTAGAAATCCAGCAGTCTTTCTGAGCTAAAGAACCAGAGACCAGTGTTTAGGGCAAGCACTTGATAGTGGGAGTGCAATTCAGAAAAGAGACTCAGAGAGGAAAACCCCCAAATTCTGTATGTAAGTTTTTCTCAAATCTCTGGCTATTCTCTGAGATTTGTGCAGGAAACTGACTCAAAGCAGCTTGGCCAAAGGTTGAATTCAGATGGGAATGGCTATCCCAGACAAAATTTGAATCTGAGCCCAACCAATTTAATTGCCGGCTAAAGCAAAAACATTAACACTTTTCAAAGGAATATAATAGAAACTAAAGTCTATACAACATAACATTCACAATGGCTGGGGTACAATTCAAGTTAATTGTCAAACACAGGACTAGGAAAATGTGACCTAGTTTCAGGAAAAAACACAAATAACTAAAACTGACTATGAGGTCATGCATATATTTGAAATAATTTTTTAAGTAGCTATTGCAACTATGCTCAGTAGCATAAAGAAAAATACATTAACAATGATGCATGAAATAGAAAATCTTTGGAAATAAATAGAAACTGTATAGAAATTCCAGAATTATAAAGTAGAATACCTAAAATTAAAAATTCACCAGATGGACTTATAACTGGAATGAGGATGTAAAAAGAAGTTCATTGAAATGAAGAGAGAAAAATAGAAATTATTAAATCTTAAGAAGAAGGATTATTGGGATGCAGGGGGAGTAAAGCCTTAGTAGAGACCTGGGGGGAAATGTCAAAATGTCTAATATATTTTTACTTGTCATTCCAGAAGGAAAGGAGACAGGGGATGAGGCAGAAAATATTTTAGGGAATACATGTAGAAAACTTCCTATTTTGATGAAAGACATTATAGTCCCAGATTCAAGATGCAACAAATCCCAAGAAAAATAGATATAATAAATCTTGCCTAGTAACATCATAGTCAGACTGAATAAAGCCATAGATATAGAGAAAAGCTTGTTAGCAGCCAGAGAAAAAGAACACATTTCACTTGGAAGAATTATGATTCATATGATCTCTGACCTCTAATTAGAAACTATGAAGACCAGAAGACAATGGAAGGGAATGGAACAACATCTATAATGTGGTATAATTGAAAACAAAACAAGCAAGAAATCCCACAAAAACTGTTTACCCAAAATTCTATATGTAGCAAAAATACTGGTTAAGAAAAAAGGGGAAATAGACATTTTCAGATGATAGAAGGAATAATTGTTTTGAGCAGATCTGCTTTACATGGAAAGCAAAGGGACATTCATCAGATTGAAGGGAAATGATAGAAGGAAATGAAAAACTAAATATCTCTGTAAATATAAAAGACAACTTTTTTCTTGTAATTCTACTAAATTATTAGGAATATTAAATTTTTTCATTAAACAACATTGGCATCTGGGGATTATAAGGTACATAGATTTAATATCTATGACAATTATAGAATTAAGAATTGGGGGGATGATAAATACACTTCCATAGTTATGGAATCTACACTTTACAGGCAATCATACAATATGAACTCCAATTAGACTAAGAAAAGTAAAATATTTATGCTGTAATGTCAGTAGCAACCACTAAAAGCACATAACTAGTAATGAAAACAGAGGATTAGTAAGAATTAGTAAGATCCTAATAGATAACAACCAAAAATTTTGGACACAATGAATAAAGAAGCTATCCAAAATCACAGAAAATGAACAGAAACAGGAAGCTTCTTTTGGGATGTTCATGCTCAGAGGAGTGTAGCTGTTTTGAGTCGCCCATTTTTACTGCTTTCAGCATGAAGGCAGGCACTGTCAAAATGGTACAATTGCTGGAAGTACCAATGGAAAAATAATTGGAGGCATTCTTGTTTGGGTAACTAGAGTACCAAGTCTGAGAAACTACAGCAATGGAAGTGGAGTGGGAGATCCTTCAAAGAAAAGGCAGAAAGGGATTTCCAAATTCTATCTGAACAATCTTTGACTTACCCCTGAACAATACATGCACGAAGCATAGGCAAAGAATCTCAGCTAAAAAGAGAATATTTGAATTGACATTGAAACTATCATTTCAGGAACAGTTAGCAGTTTATGTCCAACAAAGTTATGTGCCTATTAAAGCAAAATAACCAAGTCTCATTGGAGAAAAATAATAGAATCTAGATTTTCAACAACTTAATATTCATGATGGCCAGGATATAATCCAAAATTACCTTACATATGAAACTGGAACTTATTTGCAGGAGAAAAGACAAAAAACTGAGACAAACTCTAAGATGATCCAGATGTTAAAATTAGCAAATATTTTCACATAGTCAATAAAATAATTCTCAGTGAAGTAAAAGAAAATAGGTTTGTGTATGTGAAAAAAAGAAGAAATGTCAGCAGATAAAAGAGAAGCAATAAAATAGAACCAAATGAAAATTCTAGAACTAAGAAATATATATATTATATAGACATATTTACATATTTTTAAATCACTGAGTAGAAATGACAGGGAAAATTTCAGTTAATGTTAAGCCAGATTAATAGAAATCATGCAACATAAAGAACATTGAGAATAAATGTACATAAAAATATAATTTCAAGGAATTGCTAGATAATATTATGTGGTCTAACATATGTATAATGAGTCCCAGAGGAGAGGAGAACTAGAATAGGGCAAGAAAACCATTTCAGAAAATAATGGCTAAATATTTCCAAAATTTGATTCAAAACTAAAATTTACTAATTCAAGATATACAATGACTACCAAGCAAAATACACATGAAAAGGGTCACAAATAGGCATGTCATTGTCAACCATTAAAAAACAAAGAAGAGCAAATCTTGACGGCATCACAAGAAAAATTAAACATTCCATGAAGGAGAACAACAAATCAATTAATAGCTAACTTTTGATTGGAACTTATGCAGGCCAGAAGATAATGAAATAATGTTTTCAAAATGCTGAAAGATAAAACATCAACCCGAAATTCCATATGTAGCAAAAATATTCCTTGAAAAAAGAAGGAAAAGTAAAGACATTTTAGAACCTGTGCTACAAGAAATACTGAAGACATTCTTCAGACTGAAGAAAAATAATGATCCAAATAAGAAATATCAATTGCCTTCTTGGTATTAATAGAACTTTACACCCCTACAACTATAGAATACACATTCTTCTCAAGTGTACATGATACACACAACAAGATATACTATACACTGTAAAATAAAACAAGTCTCTTTGATTTAAAAAGTTTGAAATAGGGTGCCTGGGTGGCTCAGTCGGTTAAGCATCTGCCTTCAGCTCAGGTCATGATCCCAGGGTGCTGGGATTGAGCCCTGCATCAGACTCCCTGCTTGGTGGGGAGCCTGCTTCTCCCTCTCCCTCTCCCATGCCACTCTCCTTGCTTGTGCACATGCATGATCTCTCTCTCTGTCAAATAAATAAATAAAATCTTAAATAAATAAATAAATTAATTAATTAAAATAAAAAGTTTGAAATAATATAGAGAATATTTTCTGACCACAGTGAAATTAATCTAAAAATTAATAAAGAAAAATATCTGTAAAATCCCTGAGCATTTGGATATTAAACAACACACTTCTAAATAACTCATGGACAAAAGAAATAAAATGAAATATTATAAAAGTTTCCAACTGAATAATAATACAAATACAATGTGTCAAAATACAAAAGCAAATGCACTGCTTACAAGAAAACTTTTGAAAAATAAGAAATAAGAACAAAATTGGAGGATAAATACTACCTGACTTCAAGATTTCTACAAAGCCAAAATAATCATCATAGTGTGGTACAGGCAAAAAGTTTGAAAAATGAATTAATGGAGTAAAATAGCTGGCCCAGAAATAGACTTATAGTTATGTGGCATATGATTTTTGATAATGCACCAGAATGATGGGGAAAGAAAAGTTGTTTTAACAAATAGTGCTAGAATAACTGAATATCTATTTGAAAAAAAACGAATCTCACAATATACACAAAAATAAATACATTATAAATTTGAATACAAATGCTAAAATCTTAGAACTTTTAGGTAAAACTTAGGTATTGACAAAGGTTTGTTAAGCAGGTCACAGTAATCTAATTGGTGAGTTAGACTTCAAAATTGAAAATTTTCTATCATCTAAAGATGCCATTAAGGAAAAGGAACAGACAGCAATAGACTGGAGGAAAATATTTACAATATAAACAATCTGACAAAGGATTGTATCTAGAGTATATAAAAACTCATGCTGACCTGGAAATCTTAAATAAAAAAAGAATGTTAAAACCAAATATTGGCACAGATATAGAGCACTTTAAACTTCATTCATTGTTGGTGGAGGTATAAAATGGTTCAAATACTTTGAAAAAATCTCTGACAGTTTATCAAACTAAAAAATGCTTATTTTATGACCCAGCAATGTTAATCCTATGTATTTTCACAATAAACATGGAAGATATGATGACCAAAGACTTGTAATGAATATTCACCATAGCTTTATTTCTAATAGCTAAACAAGTAGAAACAGCTCAGATGCTCAAAAGTGGGGGAATTGGTAAATAACTGAAATACTAATATAGTACAATATGACTCAGCAATAAAAATCAAGAAATTCTGATACACACAATTGTATTCATTTTCTATCAGTACCATAAAAATGACCACAGATTTAGCAGTTTAAACCAATATAAATTTATTCTCATATAGTTCTTTAGGTCAGAGTTTCAGAAAGGGATTTACCCTGCTAAAAATCCAGGTGTCAGGAGGACTGTGCTTCTTTCTGGAGACTCTAGGAAAGAATCCATTTTCTCAATCACTCAATTTATTGGCAGAATTCATTTCCTTGCAGTTGTAGGACTGAGGTCCCAGCCTTTTTGCTGGCTATCAGCTGAGGGTCTTTGGCAGCTTCTACGGACCACCCATGTAACTTGGCTCATGGTCCCTATATTAATTTGCTAGGGCTGATATTTAAAAAAATACCACAAACATATGGGTCAGAACAACAGAAATTTATTGTCTCACTGTTCTGGAGACCAGAAGTCCAAAATCAAGGTGTTGTCAGGGCTGTGTTCCCTCTGAAGGCACAGGAAGAATCTCTTCCGGGCCTCCCTCCTCACTTCTAGTAGCTTCTTGGCTTATGCCAGCATAACTCCAGTCTTCATATGACTTCTCCCTGTTTGCATTTCTGTCTCCTCACATGGCCTTAGTCATGACACCAGTCATGACAAATCTACTCTAACTGACCTCATCTTAACTAATTACACCTGCAATGGCCCAATTTCCAAATACGGTCATATTTTGAGGTACTAGGATTTCAAGATATGGAGTTTTGAGGGACACAATTCAACCCATAACAGACCTCTTCCTCCATCTTAAAAGCCAGCAAATGTGGGCCAAGTCCCTCTCACGTTTCAAGTTTATCCTACCTCTTCTTCCATCTTATCTCCCTGACGAATTCTTCTGCTTTTCTTCCACTTTTAAGGACCCATATGATTACGTTGGATAATCCAAGATACTCTGCCTATAGGGGTAATTAAAGTCTTTAATTCCATTTGTAAACCTTTTGCCATGTAACAGCATATTTACAGCTTCCATTAGAGAATGGACGTCTTTGGGGGGGACCGTTATTTTACCTATTATACAGTGTCCCCTGTAATATTCTTTTCAACCATATTTGTAGTATGTCGAAAAAAAGAGGGGTAAAATAATATCTATCTTATCTAACAATAGTCTCATGGGGAGGGTCAAGTGAAATAAGTAAAAATAATATAAAGTGGCATTTAAATAAAATTCATCATCATATTCCTACCATTAATATCCTTTTTTATTTTTTCAGGAGGTATTTATTGAATAAGAAGGTTCATTGAATGGATTCAAAGTAAATCTATGATTTGAATTTTACCTGCCCTAATCTCATCTTTTCCAACAGTTTTGGGTAAAATCTATGTCTCAACCATGATAATTTTTTAGTCCGTAAAAACTCCAACTCTCTCAGTTACTGGGCAGTACTAGCCACTGTCCTGGGAAAACACTTCCTTCATTTCCTTGGCTTTTCAAATCATGCTTCTACCATCCTGTTCTTGAAATTCAGAAACTCCTATTTATTCTTCAGATTATTAAATTTTGGGGTACAAGTCCCCCAAACCCTAAATTAAATTAGATATCCCTGTTGTGAACTTTGTAATTGTTGAATAGATAAATGAGTAACTGATTTTCTTTATTCTCACACTTCACCCTAAATATCGTTTTTAGGTCTCTTTTCCCCCCACACTTTATTCTAGAGTTTATGGAGAGAGGAACATTGTCTGTCTTGTTCACCATTATATACACAGTGCTTACCACAGGACCTAGTAAGTACTGGATGCCTAATAAATACATACAAAATGAATAAATGAATGAATGAATAAATGAGGACATTTAACATTATATATACAAAATGAATAAATGAATGAATGAATAAATGAGGACATTTCAACATTATCTTAGGATCAGAATTCAACTTTGTGGGCTCCCACAGCTCATTCAGTTCTTGCACATTTTCTGATATTCTGAATCAGTCTTCCCTATGATGTACTTAGCTCACATCTCCTGCCTTAGCCAACTTCCTGAAATACTTTGGGCAGAAATCTATGTATTCTGCCTGATCTGCTCAGCCCTGTCTCATCTTAACTTCTTGCTTGATAAATAGAAGATATGTATCAGAACCATCTTGCACAGCCAGACTTCTGGTTCTGGACATTTCTTAGGTTGAGTTTCCTCACACTTTATTCTCAGTCCTTCCAGGATAACTTTAAAAAATAACAAGCAAAAGCAAGACTTACACATTGCCATCCAGTAATAAGATATATTTATTAGAGTTCTTATTTATTATTAACCTTTTCCCTTAGGCATTTCAACTCCTTCACATTATAGCCTATTATATCCTATTATTGTAATTGTCCACTGAATAAATAAAGAAAATCACAGGATTGTCTCTAATATAAATACAATGAATATGTGCTGGAGACAGATGTAAGCTCTAGCAGAGCAGCTGCAACTCACACAGAACAACATGGGGTGGGGAAATGCCAGAGAGACCCAGTTTTAGGAAGTGACTGACAAAACCACAAATGATCACTGCAGGATAATCATGGCTCAGGGGCTGCCCCACACAATTGTTAGTGTGGCTGCCTATGAAGACGTGATTATAGCACAGCAAAGTCCATGCAGCTGGACTCACAATAGAGTGGAATTCTTTGCAGAAACTGGTGAACCACTGCCAGATTTTAGGTCCAAGGTAAACGAGAACAGAAAGAATAGATTTATTTTCTGTTTAGACTCTCATCTAAGCAGACTAACCACATTTCTATTGTTGAGGCTGAGAATTATACACTTTGGATGAAAGTTCAGACCTCTGGTTCCCATGTGCCTTCCAATTCAAATATATCCTGTGGGAGAAATGGGATGACCCTCACCTAGAAGTCTGAAGTAAGGAATCCCCCAGTAGCAGAGCACCTGACCCTCCACATCAAACCTTAGCAGCTCCAGCTTGAGCTAGGATTACTTCGGAATCTAACTCTAGTCTGTGAATATATTGGGGTTATATAGAAAAGGTGTGCGGGTGGAGGGAATTGGACTTGGGAAAAATAACTGCATTTAGACATCGGTTCTTTTTTTTTTACATTTTAAAAAATTTTATTATGTTATGTTAATCACCATACATTACATCATTAGTTTTTGATGTAGTGTTCCATGATTCATTGTTTGCCTAAACACACAGTGCTCCATTCAGTATGTGCCCTCTTTAATACCCATCACCAGGCTAACCCATCTCCCCACCCCCTCCCCCTCTAGAACCCTCAGTTTGTTTCTCAGAGTCCATAGTCTTTCATGGTAGACATTGGTTCTTAATTTTGGGGTGGCAATTCTTATATCAGACAAATTAGATTTTAAAACAAAGACTGTAATAAGAGATGAAGAAGGACACTATATCTTACTTAAAGTGTCTATCCAACAAGAAGATCTAACAATTGTAAATATCTATGCCCCTAACATGGGAGCAGCCAATTATATAAGGCAATTAATAAAAGCAAAGAAACACATTGACAACAATGCAATAATAGTGGGGGAATTTAACACCCCCCTGACTGAAATGGACAGATCATCTAAGCAAAAGATCAACAAGGAAATAGACTTTAAATGAAACACTGGACCAAATGGACTTCACAGACATATTCAGAACATTCCATCCCAAAGCAACGGAATACACATTCTTCTCTACTGCCCATGGAACATTCTCCAGAATTGATCACATCCTAGGTCACAAATCAGGTCTCAAATGAGACCAAAAGATTGGGATTCTTCCCTGCATATTTTCAGACCACAATGCTTTGAAACTAGAACTCAATCACAAGAGGAAAGTTGGAGTGAACTCAAATACATGGAAGCTAAAGAGCATCCTACTAAAGAATGAATGGGTCAAGCAGGAAATTAAAGAAGAGTTAAAAAAAATTCATGGAAACCAATGAAAATGAAAACACAACTGTTCAAAATCTTTGAGATACAGCAAAGGCAGTCCTAAGAGGAAAGTATATAGCAATATAAGCCTTTCTCAAGAAACAAGAAAGGTCTCAAATACACAACCTAACCCTACACCTAAAGGAGCTGGAGAAAGAACAGCAAATAAAGCCTAAACCCAGCAGGAGAAGAGAAATAATAAAGATCAGAGCAGAAATCAATGAACTAGAAACCAAAAGAACAGTAGAATAGATCAACGAAACTAGGAGCTGGTTCTTTGAAAGAATTACCAAGATTGATAAACTCCTGGCCAGACTTATCAAAAAGAAAAGAGAAATGACCCAAATCAACAAAATCATGAATGAAAGAGGAGAGATCAAAACCAACACCAAAGAAATACAAACAATTATAAGAACGTATTATGACCAACTCTATGCCAGCAAATTAGATAACCTGGAAGAAATGGATGCATTCCTAGAGATGTATCAACTACCAAAATTGAACCAGAAAGAAATAGAAAACCTGAACAGACCTATAACCACTAAGGGTATTGAAGCAGTCATCAAAAATCTCCCAACAAACAAAAGCCCAGGGCCAGATGGCTTCCCAGGGGAATTCTACCAAACATTTCAAGAAGAATTAATACCTATTCTCCTGAAACTGTTCCAAAAAATAGAAATGGAAGGAAAACTTCCAAACTCATTTTATGAGGCCACCATTACCTTGATCCCAAAAGCAGACAAAGAGCCCATCAAAAAGGAGAATTACAGACCAATATTCTCGATGAACATGGATGCAAAAATTCTCACCAAAATACTAGCCAATAGGATTCAACAATACATTAAAAGGATTATTCACCACGACCAAGTGGGATTTATCCCTGGGCTGCAAGGTTGGTTCAACATCCGCATATCAATCAACGTGATACAATACATTAACAAAAGAAAGAACAAGAGTCATAGGATCCTCTCCATAGATGCAGAAAAAGCATTTGACAAAGTACAGCATCCTTTCTTGATCAAAACTCTTCAGAGTATAGGGATAGAGGGTACACACCTCAATATCATAAAAGCCATCTATGAAAAACCTACAGCGAATATCATTCTCAATGCGGAAAACCTGCGAGCTTTTCCCCTAAGGTCAGGAACGCGGCAGGGATGTCCACTATCACCACTGCTATTCAACATAGTATTAGAAGTCCCAGCCACAGCAATCAGACAACAAAAAGAAATGAAAGGCATCCAAATCGGCAAAGAAGAAGTCAAACTCTCACTGTTTGCAGATGATATGATACTGTATGTGGAAAGCCCAAAAGACTCCACCCCAAAACTGCTACCACTCATACAGAATTCAGTAAAGTAGCAGGATATAAAATCAATGCACAGAAATCAGTGGCATTCCTATACACCAACAACAAGACAGAAGAAAGAGAAATTAAAGAGTCGATCCCATTTACAATTGCACCCAAAACCATAAGATACCTAGGAATAAATTTAACCAAAGAGGTAAAGGATCTGTACTCAGAAAACTATAAAATACTCATGAAAGGAATTGAGGAAGACACAAAGAAATGGAAAAACGTTCCATGCTCATGGATTGGAAGAACAAACTTTGTGAAGATGTCAATGCTACCTAGAGCAATCTATACATTCAATGCAATCCCCATCAAAATACCATCCACTTTTTTCAAAGAAATGGAACACATAATCCTAAAATTTGTATGGAACCAGAAGAGACCCCAAATAGCCAGAGGAATCCTGAAAAAGGAAAGCAAAGCTGGTGGCATCACAATTCCGGACTTCCAGCTCTATTACAAAGCTGTCATCATCAAGACAGTATGGTACTGACACAAAAACAGACACATAGATCAATGGAACAGAATAGAGAGCCCAGAAATGGACCCTTAACTCTATGGTCAACTAATCTTTGACAAAGCAGGAAAGAACGTCCAATGGAATAACGACAGTCTCTTCAACAAATGGTGTTGGGAAAATTGGACAGCCACATGCAGAAGAATGAAACTGGACCATTTCCTTGCACCACACACAAAAAAAGACTCCAAATGGTTGAAAGACCTAAACGTGAGACAGGAGTCCATCAACATCCTAAAGGAGAACACAGGTAGCAACCTCTTCGACCTCAGCTGCAGCAACTTCTTCCTAGAAACATCGCCAAAGGCAAGGGAAGCAAGGGCAAAAATGAAGTATTGGGATTTCATCAAGATAAAAAGCTTTTGCACAGCAAAAAAACAGTCCACAAAACCAAAAGACAACCGACAGAATGGAAGAAAGTATTTGCAAATGACATATCAGATAAAGGGCTAGTATCCAAAATCTATAAAGAACTTATCAAACTCAACACCCAAAGAACAAATAATCCAATCAAGAAATGGGCAGAAGACATGAACAGACATTTTTCCAAACAAGACATCCGAATGGCCAACAGAAATATGAAAAGGTGCTCAACATCGCTCGGCATCAGGGAAATCCAAATCAAAACCTCAATGAGATACCACCTCACACCCGTCAGAATGGCTAGAATTAGCAAGTCAGGAAACGACAGATGTTGGCAGGGATGTGGAGAAAGGGGAATCCTCCTACACTGTTGGTGGGAATGCAAGCTGGTGCAGCCACTCTGGAAAACAGTATGGAGGTTCCTCAAACAGTTGAAAATAGAGCTACCCTACGATCCAGCAATTGCACTACTGGGTATTTACCCCAAAGATACAAATGTAGGGATCCGAAGGGGTACGTGCTCCCCAATGTTTATAGCAGCAATGTCCACAATAGCCAAACTGTGGAAAGAGCCAAGATGTCCATCGACAGATGAGTGGATAAAGAAGATGTGGTATATATACAGAAGGGAATATTATGCAGCCATAAAAAGGAATGAGATCTTGCCATTTGCAGCGACCCATGGATGGAACTGGAGGGTGTTATGTTGAGTGAAATAAGTCAATCAGAGAAAGCCATGGATCATATGACCTCGCTGATATGAGGAATTTTTAACCTCAGGAAACAAACTGAGTGTTGCTGGAGTGGTGGGGGGGTGTGAGGGATGGGGTGGCTGGGTGATGGATATTGGGGAGGGTATGTGCTATGGTGAGCGCTGTGAATTGTGCAAGACTGTTGAATCACAGATCTGTACTTCTGAAACAAATAATGCAATATATGTTAAGAAAAAAAAAAAGAAGAAGACAGCAGGAGGGGAAAAATGAAGGGGAGTAAGTTGGAGGGGGAGACGAACCATGAGAGACGATGGACTCTGAAAAACAAACTGAGGTTTCTAGAGGGGAGGGGGGTGGGGGCATGGGTTAGCCTGGTGATGGGTATTAAAGAGGGCACGTCCTGCATGGAGCACTGGGTGTTATGCACAAACAATGAATCATGGAACACTACATCAAAAACTTATGATGTAATGTAGGGTGATTAACATAACAATAAAAAAGAAGTCTCAATTAACATTAACTGTATAAATAGTGGTTATACATGTATATTTTTTCAGTGTACCTACTAAGTATCAGAGTTACAGGCCTTATTATAAATTAAATACCTAGTTTCTTCTTTTTTAGGGAGGTAATTGTGCATTATGATGGAGAGGCTAGGGGGCATTTTTTTTTTTTTTACAAATTATTTTCTAAACTCAAATTCTACTTTCTCTTCTTTCTATTTTTTTTTCCTGCTTACTTCCAGGTTCTCCTCCTCCTCTCTTTATGTTTTATGATCTGAATGGGTCATTGATCATAATAGCTCTCTTCCTGCTCATGCACAAATCTCTAACGACCCTTTGAAAGGAGTCATAACTATATTCTATGGCTCAGGGCATTTCCCATCCTGCAGCTTCCTTCTGCCTTCCCAGCTAAAACACTTTAGTTGAAATGTGGCTCACAGGCTTTCATCCCCCAGTCATTTGGATACACAAACATACACACACATGTATATACAAATATGCACACATTTGTATTACATACAAAGGAGCACCTTAATATGCATATCTATTTTAAATAATAACAAGATCTATGTACCCCAAATCTAGATTTAAAAATAGAATATTATCAATGTATTAAAAACTTCCTCTGAGTCTTTCCAATCTCATCTGCCCTACAGTTAATTGCTATTTAAAATTACTACCTGTTTGTTGTTGTTTTTATCTATAGTTTTTCTTCATCTTTATATATATTCCTAAACTTTATATGGTTTTAGTTTTCATGGTTTTGGACTTCATATGAATGGAACTATATGTATTGTCCTATTACTTTTTTCCTATAATGTTTATTGTAATAATTATTTCTGTTGTGACATATTTTATTCATTTTTACTTAATGGTTAGATTCCTGTTCTCTCTCCAGCACCTTTGGAGCATTGACTCTATTGCTTTTTCTGCCTGGCATTGGTCCCAGACAGTGATCCACGCATCACCCTCAACATTATCTACAGAGATCTGAGGCTAATCCTGTCTTCCTCCTATTTAGCCCAGATCCCCAGGATATGCCACCCCACTTTGGGTCCTACCCTTGAAACTCATATCTTCCTGTGAGAGCCATGAAGGATCTTAGGTATCTACCTGCTCAATGAGACCATGGCTGCTTTCTGTAGCATCTGCACATAATGGTAGAGTGTACAAAAGCTGCTTATGGTTCCTCCAATTCCTTCCCTATCTCCCCCATAGCAGGATGTATGAGTCACAGAGGGTCAAGCCCCACAGCACAGTAGAACTATCCATCAAGGTTTAGTTCAGTTCAGCCTAGCACCATAGTCCAAATGAGGCCAAAAACCAGGTAATAGAGTCAACATGCAAAATGGAAAACAGACTTGATGAGTTAAAAAAAAAACACAGCTTATGAAACTTATTTAAAAGATCTAAAATGCATCCTAATATTGAATCAGATAATGGAGGTGGTATTGTAGAGATCTCTCACATGAAAAGACTCTTTTCCCCTCCAGTCTCTCTATGACTCCTCCCAACCTCCTCTGACTCCCTTCCCCTATGCTTCTCACATACCGTGTGCACAAAGCAGGCAGGTTATTTAGTGTGAACTCACTAGAGCCACAGACGTAACCTAAAGTAAGTCCTCTCAGCCTCACTTTTCTCTACTTTTTCTGTTGAATTTTACAGGATTTGGTATGAGACAGATTGCATTGGTTTTCCATACAGGCAATTGTTGGTCAATTTAGGCTAAGAAACTGATGGGATGGAGAGGCTTGGGAATGTTGAGAGGGAGGGACTGGCATTGGTGAATTGGGCAAGGACAGTGCCAACAGAATTTTGGCAGTTTTGCTGAATTTTGAAAACATATGCAAGATTAGATTAAAATACTCTTCAAACTAGCAAAAGCTGGAGCCAGCTTCTCTCTGCTAGAATGTTCAGGCTGGCTGGCACTTCTGACTCTGAATTCCTATTTAAGTGTCAAGTCTGACCTTTACTCAGTTTAATTCAATTCAGTTTAATTCTGTGAAATTTACTGAAGCCAACTTTTGCCAGACTACTGCACACAAAGATCCTAAAGAATGTATCATTTAGTATTAAGACTATTTTTGAACATTAAGTAAAAATTCCAAAGTAAGGAAACAATGGGTCCTCAGGGCTTCTTCCTACTATGCAGTTTTTTCATCTGACTTTTGTAGGCATGCACAGCAATAATGATGGGGTCAGAGAGAAGGAATGAAGGAAGAAAGACAGGAAAAAGAATAAGAAAAGAGAAAAAAAGGAGGGAGAGAAAGAAGAGTAGGAGTTGCAGGTCGTTCACACTGATGAGTATTATAAGCCTAACTTCTAACAAAACCAGTATGGTGCAGAGGGCAATGGCCACTGAGTGGGAGTTGAAAATCCTTCTTAACTTGGGTAAGCAATTTCATCTCTCTGAATTTTAGTTTTCTTAACAGTAAAATGACATGGTATAATCTTAGATTTCAAGGACCACTAAGGAGAATTTTTAAAGGCCCTTTATCTACCCAAAATTTAGATTTGAAACTAATTTAGAGTCATGTCTGTATGCTTTTTTAATTCTAGTGATCCTCTTCTCCAGGGCCCCTTCCACAATGAGCATCCTGAGACCTAGAGAGATAAAAGCATCTTTTCACAATGGACCAAGACAATAGTTAGAATTATATGTCATATTCAGAGTCTGCATAGTCTGAACTCACAGTCGTACTGACTTGGATTGCTGAACTGTGGCAAGATGAAAAGGACAAGATCAGAAAAAAACAAGGTAAAGATCATAATCATGTGAAATATCTTTGCAAGATTGTCTTCCTGTGAACCTGATATACCTTCATATCTGTTGAAATAATTGCTCCAGTATCAATTTAGGGGTGTTTGTTCTATCCAAAACAAATTATTCATCTATCACCTGCTGGAAGCACTGCCATATATGTGTCTTTCCATCTCCATACTGTACAAAGGTGCCGGACAGGCTAGTGTTGGCCCTACCTGAAGACCTGGTCTGACCCTAATCAAAAGGAAATCTTGACCTCCCCCCAAAGCTGTTTTGAAGACTGAAGATTACATATCTTTGCTTAATTAAGACTCCACTTGAGATAGAGGTGGTCCCAGGCAGCACTAGGCAGAAGTAAAGAAGGTTGGCTGGCAGTCTCTCACCAACTCGGAGGAAACCCACAGGCTGTATATCATACACCTTCCTATTCCTAGCAGGTCTTTGCCCCAGCCAGCTGTCACAATCTGGTCTCCAAGGGATGCTGCTCTTCTAATAGCATATTCCAAAGGATAGCAAGCTTTCAAATTCCCAAAAGAAGTCTCTTAGTGTGGAAATTTAACCATCATGAAGTTTTATTTCCTTTTTCTGTTTTTGTCTTTAGGAGTAAAAGGAGGGCTGGGGAAGGTATTTCTGTAGAGTTCCTACATTATAAAGCTGCTTGTATCATTTTTTTTCTTTAAAATTCCACAAATTGGAGCTATATATTCTTGTTCCAATCAGTTCTGGGGTGATAGGTTTCTTACCTAAGACAGAACAGAACTAGATTTCAACTTTTAGTACTGCCTTATAACATAAGTGAATGAGTATGTTTTTGGACTTAGATCTGTGGTCAAGTCCTGCCTCTGTTGCTTACTGGTTATATCACTTTGAGTGAGCTCTCTAAATATTCACATCTTTGAGAGACAGTATTGCACAGTGATTAAGAGCATGGGCTCAAAAATTAGAAATTTTAAAGTCAATCACACTTGTATTCAAGTCCCAGCTTCAGCTAAGAACCCTCTGCAAGATGCTTAAACTTTCAGAGACTCCGTTTCTTCATATATAACATGAGGACAGTAATTTCATAAGCCATTATGACATTGGGTCATTGTGTGGATATTCAGGTTGGGTTGTTTCATGATAACAGAATCTTGACCCACTGATTTGTGGACATATACACAAAAGGTGCTTTAATTGAAGTAACTGTTAAAAAAGTTTTTTTTAATGGAGAGTGATATGAGGGTTATTTCAAAGTTCTGTGTCTACAACTCCTCAGTGTCTAAGCTATTAGCCTATGTACAAAAGTCTTACTCAACATCTCAAGTTGCTACATAAGCAACTTGTAGGAGCCTCTGCATACCACATTTTATTAAGAGATGTAGTTGAGATTTGACTTAATCAATTGCTCCAGTAATCTGGTTCCCCCCACCTGCCAACTGTACATACAGATTATTGTAGAAATGTCACTGGTGAATTCTAACACATAAAAATGAAATTTCCAGACCAATTGTTCAATAACTAAATATACCCAAATTATCATGAGGCGGGAGCACAGGTGAGATCCAGGATCCTGCTGAAAATATAAAGAAAATGAAAATACATGCTTCAATTATTAACTAAATTGAAAAAGGTCAAGTTCCAGTGTCAGATTGAAGGTCAAGTGAAAACTCTTAAATGGGAAAGTACCAACCCTTTTCACCACCTAATAACACATAACTCATGCCTATAAACGAGGAAACAAAAGACTGAGGAATAAGATATTATCACTTCCAGTTGATACCAATAAGGCATTGGAGTAGTTTATTCATTGGAGGAATTTATTAGCTGCTCCAATCAGTATTGATTTGGGGATTTTTATATATGAGAGACTTAAAAATGGAAGTGGAAGAGAGAAAGACTTGGCTGATAGGAAATATAAAAGAACATTTACAAACATGTTTTTATAAGACTGAGGAAGATTGTGGGAAGCCAATACCTCTCCTAAGATTTCTTTCCTTGATGTCACCTCTGATCAATTCACGTTCACCTCTAGTTCGAAGCTACCATCAATGTGATCTTCCACTGTGAAGACCGACAAGGAAGATTCCTCTAAATGGAACATTAGATCCCCTCATAGAGGAAACAATGTTTTATTTATCATCCCTACAGTGTACTTAATACGTAGGAACCATAGTTTATTTCAACAACATTTATGAAGCAACTACTTTGTGTCAGGTACATTCTAGAAGCTGATGCTACAAAGATAAATCAAATATTGCTTCTCTCCTTAGGTAGCATTTGGATTAGTGAGACAGCCATGTAAGCAGATATTCTCCTATAATTGAGTCAGGGCAGCGACAGTTACCCACATTGCCACTGAGTGGAAAATTGAGTGCCAGTTTAAAGAAAAAGTAAAGAAAAATATAATTTTAAAGAATATATATGTAAATATCTTTTAAATGTAAGTAGTACCTTCTTTTCCAAATTAAAAGGATACTTCACAGTTGATCATTATATAGTACTAACTTTCTATTATAAATCGAACAGATGTATTAAACTTATTAAGAAAAAATTTCCTTCAAATAAGGCAAAAGAAATGAGTTCTCATTTAACTTGTCATTCATTCATCTTTTCTGTTGTTTATTATTTAACATCTATTATGGCAGGCACTAGACTAGGCCTCCTAATTGTTTTATAATTGATCTTGGAAAAGTCATTTAAAGGCAATCAGACCCTTCACATCTGTAAATTGAGCATTATAATGTTTTTCATTTAAATTGTTATGAAGAAATTAGGTCATAGAGTAAACGTAGGAAATCTACATGTTTGTATCTGCAACTTGGAAAACTATATATACAAGAACAGAATGTCCAGAAATCCTCTGATTTTCCTTAATTCATGAGCCTTTCATCTCTCTATTCATTGTTACCATAAAGCTCCCTGACACTGATTCTCAATTTATTCCAGACTTGAAATAAAGCCACATGAGGAACTTCCAGCTTCCACTTAGAATGTAGAAAAAGGTAATGAATATTGCTTCCATTTTAACAACAAGAAATACCCAGATAATCTGTAAAATCCTAACTTTTCTTGAATCCACCAGGGAGCTGAGGTCACAGGATAATTAACTTGCTTGACATTGAAGGAGTGGTAGATAAGGAAAGTCAGGACCCCAGTACTTGCTTCCTACCAGCAAAGTACAGGCAAAAGAACCTTAGATACCACATGAGCTGCTCAGAAGAAATCAACTTAAATTTTTTAGCCAGTTGTTTACAGTCAGGTATGGGCTGAAGAAAGAGTGTAAACTCCTGGCTGCCACAACACAAGGCTCTTCTCCATGAACTTCATCCAGTGCTCACAAGAAAGATTGGGGCAGGCTGAGCCATATAATGAGCCATATAATGTCAACTGTTTTAAATTCAATTCAATGACCATTTATTGAGTACCTGCTGTGATGCAATTAAACATAGACCTTGCCTTTAAAGAATATGATCATTTCTCAACTGGTGGAATCCTTTTTTTACCTTTGAATAGATGCAGAATTTATTATTTTCTTTCTTTTTACTTACGCCTTTATTATTAATAATGTTATTATTAATAGTTAACATTTATGACCTAATAAGTGCAAACCCAAACTATGTAATTGGAATATGCTAACTGCTTTATAGAAATTATTTTGCTAATCCTCACCACAACTCTATGAGGCACCATTATTATTGTTCCCATTTTGTAAATTTAGTAGGAGATTTTTAGATTTTTTTTTTTTTTACAATTTATAAAACATCAGGAGGAAGGAGGTTTTTGAAAATTAAGCAAATTGCTAAATAATAAATGATTTAATAAGGTAAAATTTCATTGAAGGGGTAACATTTACAAGAAATTTGATTGGTTTTCATAAGATGTGGAATGAGAAAGAATTCAGGAAAGCATTAAAGAGAAAAGAAATGGGAAATAAGATTTCCCGAACAGTGGTGTTGTGTAGGGAAACCTCTCCCTAAAGAAGAATCTACTAAACTGGTGAACATTAGCAAAGACAATCAAAGCAGAATGATCTCTGAGAACTGAACAAAGGGTTTACAACAAATTGAGAAGCACTTATTCAACAAAATCTATGGGAATATGGTAAGAACAGTGGGGGGGGGGTGATATCATTTCAGCCAGGCCTCACAGAAGAACTGTTTGAGCAGATTTAGAAGCTGAGTGGCATTTCCCATCTCCCTCATTACGCTGGGTTGGAAAAGTTAATCTGGATGCTTTTGGCAGCCAGTGAACATCAATAGATCCCATTTTTCTATAGGTCTATGCTGTAGAAGGTCTGTATCAGGAAGCTGAAGAGCAAACAAGTTGCAGTCATTCCCCCACCCCAAACTCATGTTGCATAGGGAGGATCCCAGCATAGCCAGCTATAAAGAGAGAAGTCCCCCCTTGAAACCACAGCTCTGTGTCGTCAAAAAGCTGATCCAGTGGCTCAGCCGCTGAGTGGCAGCTCCCATTTCCCGATTATCCTAGCATGGAAGACCTATTGGTTAGATTTGGCAGCTGATGAACATCAGCAAATTCCATCTTCTGGCCCTAGGCTGTGGAAAACTCTTCCTAGGAAGTGGCTGCAGTATGGGGGCAGCACTAGTAGCCCCAAATACACACACATACACACACACCTCCTACAGGGAGGGTCCAAGTGGGACAGTCAGTAGAGTTCCCCAACTCCCCCATCTCCTTCTCCATAGTGCAGAGGGTGAACCCTGCAAACATCAGAGCAAGTCCCAAAGTCTGCCCTTGCCATGGGACCAGGCTTCATTTGGATCTGACTATGGAAAAAGATTATGCTCTAGGGCATTGTTGAAAACAACAGAGCTATCAATTAGCAATTAATGGAGACTAACAATTGAGGGTGAATGCAATAGAAGAACAAACATTTTCACAGGGATATAAGAGGAAGAGAAAGTCAAAGAGAGCACAGCTAAAACCACAGGCATTGCTGGTGGTCAGGAACATTTTGTGCATGACCAAGGATGCAAATTCTGAGGGCAAGCAACAGAGGTTGCAAATTGCAGGGGAAATAGATGGCACTGACTAGTCCTGAGTCACTAAAAACGAAAAATAAGCAAACAAACACAAAACAACAAGACCTATACTTGTATTGTTGGGCCTATAACATACAGAAATGTAATATATTTAGCAAGAACAGCACAAAGGAGATAGATGGGAACCAAGTTGTATTGAAGTAAGAAAATGACGATAGATGGTCACTAAAATTCATAGGGAGGTAAGTAAAAAAATGAAGAAAGAAATGAAGGAATAAGAAGTGGTAAATATGAAGGTTAATATAACTGTCTACAAATACACGCTTTCTTGCCTTTCTACTCTAAGCTTTTTTGAATGAAAATAAAATAAATATAGTGATAGTCACAACATTGTATAATTGGGTTTGTAACATATACAGATATAATGTATAATAATAATAGCACAAAAAAGGAGAGAATGGAGCTATATAAGCATAGTTTCTATGTCACACTAGAATTAAGTTAGTTAAATGTGAAGTAGATATTGGTAACTTAAGGTAAATGTTATAAGCTCTAGATCAACCATTTAAAAATGTTAAAAATTTTACAATTATTAAAGGAATTAAAATGTCACACTAGAAAATATTATTTAATTAATACCAAAGTATGCACTAGATGGAAAAAAAAAGAGAAAAAAATACATGAGACATAAAGCAAACTGGTAGATGTAAATCTAACTATACCGATACTAAAATTTTAACAGTCCAATCAATAGGTAGATTATTAGATTTGATATAGAAAACAAGACTCAATATTGGGTTATTTACAGGAGACACACTTTAGACTTGAAGACACAAATTGTTTGAAAGTAAAAGGGTAAGAAAATATAACACACACACATATATATATAACTTAAGAGACCTGAAGTGGCTAAACCAATATTTCACATAATAGACTTTATTATTTTTTTACAAAATAAACTTTAAAACAAAAGATATTACTAGAGATATAAAAGAACATTTTATAATGAGAAAAGGCTTAATCCATTAGGAAGTTATAAACAGATAAGCACCTAACAAAAGAAATTCAAAATATATGAAGGAAACACTGACAGAATTGAAAGTAGAAAAAGACAATTCAACAATAAAGTTAGAGACATCAATACTTCATTTTCAGTAGTGGAAAGAACAGTAAGTGCAAGATAAACAAGGAAATTGAAGAGTTAAACAATGCTATAAGCCAAATAGACCTAACAGACATCTGTAGATCACTCCAACCAATAACTGCAGGATATACATTTTTCTGAAGTACACATTTAATATTCTCCTTACCACATGTTAGGCCATAAAACAACCTCAATAAATTTAAAGTAATTGAAATCATACAAAGTACTTTGATCACAATAGAAAAATATTAGAAAACAATGGTAGATGGAAATTTGGGAAATTCACAAATATGTGGAAGTGAAACAGCATAGTCCTAAATAACCAAAGGATCAAAAAAGAAATCACAAAGGGAATTAGAAAATTCCTTGAAACAAATGAACATGAAAATACAATATACTGATATGTATGAGATGTGGCTAAAGCAGTGCTTAGAGGGAAATTTATAGCTATAATATCTAATTAAATAATAAGAAATATCTCTAATTAATAACCTAGTTTTCTACCTTAAGAAAGCAGAAAAAAGAAAACCAGCGAAGCCCAACACTGTCATAAGGAAAGAAAGAATAAAGAATAGGGTAGAAACAAATGAAGTAGAAAACATAAAAATGAGATAGAATCAATTAAAGTAATAGTTGGTCTTTGAAAAGACCTAAAAAAGACAAAAAACCTTTAGTTAGACTGCCCAAGGAAAAGAAAACATTCTAATTACTAAAATCAGTAATGAAAGAAGGAATATTACTACCACATTCAACAGTATGCAAACAAATCAGTTAACTTTACATGAGATGGACAAATTCTTAGAAAGACACAAACAGCCAAAGTTGACTCAAGAACAGAAAGTCTGAAAATACATATATAACAAATACAGTTTCAATTAGTAATTTTAAAAAAGCCTCATGAAGAAAATCCCAGAGCCAAACTGAATCTAGCAACCCATTAAAAAAAAAAAAAAAAGGATTATACATAATGACCAAGTAGGGTCTATCCCACAAATATAAGGTTCGTTTAATATCTGAAAATCAATTAACTTAATGCACCTTATCAACAGGATAAAAATCAAAAACCACATGAAATTTGCACAAAAAGAGCATTTGACAAAATGCATTTCATAATTAAAAAAACAAACAACAAAAAACCCTTAACAAACTAGTAGTTTGTTCAAGAAAACTTCTTGAACCAGATAAAGAACATCGACAAAAACCACAGCTAGCATCCTAGCTATAGTCTTACCTGTAGAAGACTGAATGCTTTCCCCCAAGAACAGGAAGGTGACAAGGATGTACACTCTTGTCACTTCTGTTCAACACTGTACTAAGTTCTAGGTTCTAACCAAGGTGATTAGGCAAGAAAAAGAAAAGTCATCCAGGTTGAAGAGTAAAACTTAAAACTCTCTGTTTTCATACGACATGATCTAATATAGAGAAAATGCTAAGGACTACATTAAAAATTAGTAGAAATAATAAATGAGTTAACATGGTTTCAAGATACAAGATCAATGCACAAAAATCTATTTTTATTTCTATTCACTACCAGTGAATGGATAGCTAAGTCCTCGCCCTTCTCCATCAGCTATGTCACATAATTAAAGAGGGATAAGGTCAATAAAAGCACTTTGACGAAAGCAAGAATATATAACCAACTTGCAGAGGCACAAAACAGTTTCAAAACTTAAAGCTGCCGCTCTGCTCATTCCTCCCATTCCCGAAGACAGGTGGTTATTTTCACTGGGGTCATTTTTACTAAAAGAGAGAAAACAAAGAAGAAAGCTTTTCTGATCAACAGAGGAGTCTTCCAGGCAGTTTTTAGCACAGAACTATTTCTTTTCTCCACATGAAGACAGGGCATCCTAAAATGTCCTTGTCATTGCAACAATATCCTCATCGTCTAAAGAGACCCATGCAGAGCTGTGCAACAGCAATTGGAAACAGAAATGGAGCAGGCAGGCATTATCTATGGAAATGCTGTTGATACATTCCATGTAGTCAGGACACATGGTCTATAAGGAGAGAACTTGCAGCAATTGCTGACACAGAGACTGAATATGTATCATACTTAGCATCTCTGAAGTAGGAAGGGAACAATAATGACAACTCTAGGTGACACTAACCACGAGGGTGACAAAAGAAGACAAGATACGAGCCTTTGCAGAGGCATGGCACGGTGCGAAGATCTTAGGATCCTCATGACATTTGTATATGTATATTATTTTTGAGTGGCTATATATTTCATTTCATATTGCTTTTTTCACTTGTGTGTGTGTGTGTGTGTGTGTGTTGGGGTTGTCCATAAAAAGTTTTAATTGAGACATTATTAAAGAAAAGAACTCAAATTGATTGGAACTGATCATGATCACTGTTGAAGGACTAACTGAGAAGACCAGAGAAGGCTGCCCCTGATAGAATGGTATCACAACAGGGGCCAGTCTTTACAAAAGCATTAAACAATTACAACAATTGTTCTTTATGTTAGTAAAAAAGGGTTAATAAATTAGTAAAGGTAAGATTTTTTTCAAAATACAAAGAATTTCCTGTTTAATTTATATCACAGTGGAAAAACCTGTCTTAAGAAATAACATATTTGTCATCATGTAGAGGTGTTTAAATAGAAACAGGATGGTAATTTATCAGAGATGATTCTCTCAATCATTGAGAAATATTTATTGAGTGCTAACTATGAGAATGGTAACTAGGCTTCTGGTTGCATGCCAACTCCAATCAATTTGCAGAAGCTTCCTGGGGCAGTCTTGAGATGCACCAACTCTATAGCAAAGACTGCTATAATAGATTGGTAATACCTATCACAAAAGCAAGAGTGAGAAGAAATAGATTAAATTCTAGGTTGTTACACTCGTGTTTGCAAGCCCTGTTAGATAATGAGAATACAATAGCAAATTTACAGCAGAGGGATAGTCCCTGCTTTCGTGAAGCATACAAGAAAATAGACCTCTATGAATGCCTACCAATTGGCTTTCTAGGAAAAAAACAGAAAAGTTTTATCCTAATTCCCTTCCACTAAGCTTACTGTTGGTGCTAACTGAAAAAAAGTTTTCAGGTATGAAATAAATGAGCAAGAATGTTTGCTATAAATACAAAAATTTTCTGTGGGATCATCAAGAGCTTTGTCACATCATTTACTTCCTGAATGTCATTGAAGACCTTGTTGGGTCAGGCCCAACAACCAAGGAGCATCCAGTGAGGGAGTCCATAAATCCTAGAATATCTTTTCTATTCTATAACCAGTGGGTCACAAACAGCCATCTCAGGGAAGTTTCTTGGTTTTGTTTATTGTTTTCAGAAAGGAAAAACTACAGGCCAGGATCATGGTATAATGGTATGAAGTATCGAAGAGAAAAGATTCCTCATTAATTTCAACACTGATAAGAAAAAAAGTTGATGAGAAAGTAACAGCTGAATGCAGACGAGCCTTTGAGTGGATTAGGGGGCTGGAGCCCCTTGGCATGAAAGCCAGCAGAAAGGCCTACAAAGAAGCAACTGCTTTGGGAAGAGCTGCACAGCCAGGGCCACTCATGGAACGGATCCCCCGAAGGAAAGTTATTTAGGCAACAGATGTCAGAACGGTAATAGACCAAGTAAACCCTTGAGAGAGTCAAGCAAAGAAGAGATCTGAAGCATTGACAGGGGCTCTAGATTGTCAGCAAGGGGCTGGAGAATCTTCCTAGCCGTCTTCACACCTGACTTTAGGGGAAAAAGGGAAAGTCAGCAGATACATCATTTCATAGAAAGTGAGACTCCCCCATAAGTAGCTTTCTGGGTGAAAGCTAAGAAATACTCTCAAACTACCTATAGAAAAGATTACTAAACGTCTAAGAGCTCCTATGGGGAATGCTCTATTGGGTCATTATTCACAGGGGTAGATTGGATACTAAAACAAAACTGCATCAGGCATTGTGGGTGATTCCAAATATATTTGAAAATGTCATCTTCTATGAGATTCCAATCGAGGAGAAAAGATGAAACAGTCACTCAGTAGTATAAGAAGAGTGAAAGACAGATTTTGACAAAGGCCAAATGAGCAAGGAAAAAATTAAAATGTACTCTATTGGGTGGGGGATAGATTATTTAAGAAAATGAGGGAAGAGAACACTTTCTCTTTCTACCAAAAGATTGGAATTGAGAGTCAAAATAAATCACCCATCATTATAACTACCCTGCCTGCTAATCTTATGGTTCTCCAAATATAGAGAATTTCACATTTGACATAGCATCTCCTTTAAATTTAATATCTTCATATTCCCATTTTCCAGGATATCTCTAAGATCCCTATATTCTTGCCACACCAGGCCACTCACAGAGCAGTCCACTCAAAATGACCTGCACTCAGTTTCATGATTCCTTATCTCTTTTCAGCCTGGAATGTCCTCCTCTCCCCTGGAATACAGACCTAGCAAAATCTTTCTTCTCCATGAATCCTCTCTGATCCTTCAGTAGGAATTAGGGGACTTTTTATCTTCAATCCAACAACATGTTCCTTGGGTTTTGTGTAGTATTTCCTGCATTCTACTTTACTTTATATCATACTAAAATTAATTAATTTCATGCTTATTTCCTCCATTTGATTATAAGCTTGAGTAGAGTTGTATCACTGCTTATTCATTTTTGAAATTTCATAGTTCTTGGTATAGTCCTTTGCAGATAGAAGGTGCTTAATTTGTGCGTGTTGAATAGAGAGCAGAATCAACCATGCAATCAGACACCAAGCTTCCTTCACCCATCTCCACATAAGCACTGTAACTATTTGTGGGGTGCAGCTTTATTATCTGTTCATGCACAATTGACTATTATTTAGAGTGTAGTCCTGGAGCCCTGAATCCCAGTGTTCAAATCATAATAGCTTTGTGACTTAGATAAGCTAATTAAAGTCTCTATGTTTCAGTTTCTTCATCTGTAAAGCAAGAATAATAACGGTACTTACATCAGTATATCGTCAGGCTTATATAAAAATCTTAATCTACATAAAGCCTTAGAACACAATGTCTGTCCCATAAAAACATAGTAAATAGCAGTTGTTTCTTTACAAGCCTAATTATCCAATTCTAATTTTACCTTGATTGGTAAAATTATTGTATTTGTCTATATATACTTGTAGCAGACACCATTGTTTGCTCATGAAATCCCCTATCACTCTTTCTTGTTATTGGGATGTCCATCCACCTCTAGGAACACACATACTTAGACAAAGTGAACTCATCTGTTCAGTGGGTGAATCCTAAATAATCTAAGCCAAACACTGTAATTCCATTCTCCATAATTTAAAGAAAAGTATGCAGTAAGACAACAGGAGAGATACTCTGAGAAACTTCTCAATTAGTTTCCTTCCTTCCTTCCTTCCTTCCTTCCTTCCTTCCTTCCTTCCTTCCTTCCTTCCTTCCTTCCTTCCTTCTTTCCTTCCTTCCTTCCTTCCTTCCTTCCTTCCTTCCTTCCTTCCTTCCTTCCTTCCTTCCTTCCTTCCTTCTTTCCTTCCTCCTTTCCTTCTAGCTGAAGCAACATAGCAGAAAGCACAGTTCTTCTGCTGTTAAATGTGAGCCCCAGGACTACAGCAACCATTCTGTGACCGTGACGTGTCATCACGGCTACACTAATGATAGACACATTAATGATGGCAAAATAGATAGAAGAGCTTGGATTCAAAGTGATATTGTTGATTCCATTCGTTTGCCAAACTTTTATAAATATAAGAAACATTTATGGTACCATTTTTAAAAGTATAAATTCTCAGGTCCTGACCCAAACCCCAGAATCAGAACATTCAAGAGAAGGGGCTGGAAAACCGTGATTTTTAAGCAGTGAGTCTTATTATCAGAAAAATTTGGAAATCTTACTTTAATCTATTTTTAGCTTGGTTTTCTATTATTTCACCTGAAATACCCTGATATAATAATTTCCATATGCTTTAGGTATATTATAAAATTTCAGTAAGAATATCTCCTTGGAGTTGGAAATGGCTTAAATAATCCATCACATGCCAGTTACAGGGACTGTGGTAAGGTGTTTCTCTCTGGCCCCTTCCCAAGCTCCTCAACTCCTAGAATGCATGGTTACCTTCAGTGGGCAGAGGCATCAAGGAATTTTTAAAACAACCTTAAAAGTCAAATCAATAATATACTATGTTGCACTAATAGACACACATGCAAGTGAATTATAAAGTGGAATGCAGCTTAACCAAGCCACACCTCAATTAGGCTCATAATGGTAACCTGTCTGGATTCAATTTGCTTTCATTTTAGGAGTTAGGATTTCTGACTCTGCTAGACCCACCCTTGGTACCTATTATGGCCGAGTTGTGTGACCTCCCAAAATTTATATATTGAAGTCCTAACCCCTAGTACCTCAGAATTTGAAGGGTATTCAAAGAGGTAATTAAGTTAAAGCAAGGTCGTATGTGTGGGCCCTAATCCAATATGACTGGTGCCCTTATAAGAAGAGATTACAACACAGACACACACAGAGTGATGACCATATGAAGCCACAGGAGAAGGCAGCCGCCTACAAGCCAAGGAGAGAAGCTTTTCAAAGAAAACAATCCTGACAATGCCTTGGTTCTGGACTTTCAGTCTCCTGACTGTTAAAAAAAAAAAAATTCTATTGTTTAAGTCAGCCAGTGTGTGGGACTTTGTTATGACTGCCCCAGCAAACGAAAGCAGTGCCTTTAACCCACGAATGTTTGCAACCTACCTTGCTGCTGCTCTGGTATTTCCTGAATCATGCACAAAGCCTGTACCTTAGCATTCCAGTCTTGTTAATGATCCAGCCCACTTTGGGATTTTTGTTTCTGCCTAAACCAGTCATTTATGAGCATAACACTGCAGTCAGAAGGGAAGACTGCTTTTTACCTTACAGTATTCTCTTTGCTAGTTGGAGATAGAGATTAGCCCTCTGCTTATGCATCTATCATCAAAATCCATTTTATAATTGTCTGTTTTCCCCTCCACTGACAATGTCCTGAGGATAAAACCATCTTGCTCATCTTTATTACTCCAGCACCTATCATAGGAACTTGCACATAAAAGGCATGCCAAAAATGCATGTTAAATAATAAATAGTTAATAAATGAAGAAACACTAGTAGTACACAGTGCAGCGAAATAGTTACTATGTATACCCCAACTGGGCATTTGATAAATATGCCAAGTAGCTGATTAGCGAACAGAGCAACTCTGTAAAGATAACAAACTGCATCACTTTCCCTCAGCTAGATTGATTACACGTATTACTGTGGCTATTTCTTCCCTGCAACATTTTTCATTATAGGGAATATTAATGAGTTAACAAGGACCTTATCTCTGTTTATCTCCTTTCCCATTTTAACAAGTAATTCTGATGCTAATTGACAAATCTCTGGATTTATAATAATCTGACCAGTGCAGAAACAGTAGCTTGGTGCAACTTTTAAAATATTCTCTGTACAGAAATAATTACTGGAATTCCTTGGTAAAATCTAAAAGCATATCAATAACAAATACTATCTGTCTGTAGGTAGGAAGTTTTTCCATGATTTTCAGGTGACAACTTTTTCATCCATCAATTGATATAGATTTATGTAGTCCCTAAAATACACAATGTGCTATGCTAGGCATCAGTGGGGACAGAAAACATAAAATTTTTCTCCCTTACCTCAGAGTACTTCCAACTTGTCTATGTTGCAAAGATGTGTACAGATTGAAAGCTTAAATGCCAGAATAACAGAATGGGTATTGTGAATGTCAAGGGGCTTACATGTAAATTAATATGTAAGAAGCTTGATATAAATAATTTATATCATGTAGAATTTCCTGCAGCATGTTTCATTTTAGAGAATGTAGATGAAATATAAGTACATGTGTGTTTGAAAAATATTGCAGGAAACAAAGAGAATCTGTCTGGAAAGAAAAATACCAAACTGTAGCAGTGGTTATCTTTGGGTGGTACAGTTCTGAATCATTCAAAATGTCTGCCTTTGGGGCGCCTGGGTGGCTCAGTTAGTTAAGCGACTGCCTTCAGCTCAGGTTGTGATCCCAGGGTCCTGGGATCGAGCCCCACATCGGGCTCCCTGCTCCGAGGGAAGCCTGCTTCTCCCTCTCCCACTCTCCCTGCATGTGTTCCCTCTCTCGCTGTCTCTCTCTCTCTCTGTCAATTAAATAAATAAATAAAATCTTTAAAAAAAAAAAAAGAAAAATACAAAACTGTTAAAAAAAAAGTCTGCCTTATACTTCACTGTATTATGTGAATATTTACAGTTGTACATACAATAGCTGCGTTTAATTAAAAATATGAGGCTGTGAATTGCAGCTACCAAATGAGGGAGGATATCCAGGGTAAATGCTAAGACTTCAGAGGAAGAGAATGTAAGTAGGGCTGGAATATTCAAGAACAGCATTGTGGAGGAGGTTGGATGTGAGCTAGGCTTTGAATGATGGATAAGACTGAGTTGGTTTAATATATGGAGTCCTCTCATAGCCATGCATGACCATTACCTTTAAGTCAACACAAAGTAACTCCACACACTGACCCACCACAAAAGTTAGTCATAGGGCCCTGAAGAACTGTTGACACTAATTTCCCAAGACACATCTCATTTATCCCTTACTTTTCTTCTCTTGCCACCTGGCCTCAGAATCTTGGTCTTGACCCATGCTTGACCCATGATTCTATGACTTATTTTGGATTCGGCCTTCAAAATTTTTCCTCCTTGACTTCTGCCTTTTCTCAAGGACACTGACCCAGATGCTTCCCTCTTACTTTTTCTTTCAATCCACATTAAGGGGCGGGCCTCACCATAACCAGCGCCAGGACCCATCCCTCTGTCCTGGCACTAGCTAGCCCCACAGTGGGGTCTGCCTCATCCTCATCAACCCTTCAGGACACTGTGTTTAACTTCAGACACAGGAAATGGGATAACAAAGTTTGTACTGTACAAAGTGTCTTCAGAAGCCAGTGTTCAGAGTTCAGAGGCAGGATTTATTCAGGGAAATTGAGGACAAAACAGGATAACACTGCCAAAGACCCTAAAGGTACTGGTTTTCTATTGCTGTTACAAATGATCACAAACATAATGGCTTAAAATAACACAAAATGATTATCTTACTGTTCTGTACATCAAAAGTCTAATATGGGTTGGCTAATATCGAGGTATTGGCAAGGTTGTGTTTCTTCTGGAAGGTACAAAGGAGAATCTGTTTCTTTGTCTTTCCAGCTCCTAGACGCTGCCCACATTCCTTGACTCATAGCCCCCTCCCATTTTCAAAGCCCTCAGTGGCTAGTTGAGTCTTTTTATATGTCACTCTGACTCTGACTTCTACCTCTGTGTCCACTTTTAAGGACACTGGTGACGCCACTGACCCCCAGATGATCCAGGATAATCTCTCTACCATAAAGTCAGCTGATTTTAACAACCTAAATTCCATCTGCTACCCTAATTTCCCTTTGCCATGTTACATAACACATTCATAGGTTATGGGCAATAGGACGCAGACATCTCCAAGAGGGCATTATTCTGTCCGCCAGAGAGAGATTAAAGATTTGAATGTATCCTCTAGATAATGGGACAGCGTTGAGAGTTCTTAATAAATGACAATGTAAAAGGAAAATTAAGATGCATAAATATAGTTTGGCTCATTTATCACCAGAAAATTAAGTATTCCCCCCTTAAATGATTAAATTCTAGATCATATCATCAGGAGATCCATGTCTAATTTTACAAGTCCATTTTACCAAGGGAAATGGGATCACAGAGATCTAAAAGTGGCAAATTGTATATGAGGTTGATCAAAAATTAAAACAACAGAATTATCTGATGAGGCCAATGCTCCTTCTACCTCCCAAGCACAGATACTATGTCTGTACAGAATGATGCTTTCATTGCAGCAGATGGTAGTAGATTCGACTCAACCAATCTCAATTCTTCATCATATTATTTCTCTCCATCTTCCTAGGACTTCCTGCCACCCCCCCAAAATTAATGTCAGACAGGCCTTTGTGCTTTGGCTGACATTCAAAACTGTCACCTCCGTGCACACATTAACTCCAAGGCCTCTGTCATCCCTCACATTAAAATTCTATCACCAGGAGTCAGCACAGCTTGACTCAGCAAGCTAAGGGGCTGGTTCTGAGCAAGATGCAGTGACAGCAGGCTTCACGTGTGACAACTCCGGTCAATTTGACAGCAATAAGACACCCTCCTTAGAACCAGTTGCAGCTCTTGTTGACCCAAGTGGGAAGGTCATCCTTCGGAACAATTCTCTCCCCTTCCCATGAGAAAGAAAGGCCAGGGGTTACAAGACTTGGGTTGTGAATATTTTATGTTTAAATGACCACAACAGTGAAGAACAATTAGTAAATTCCACAATCTAGGTTTACATTCTAATTGTGAAAAATAGCCATTTGTTGACTTAAAAGTGACTCTTTAAAATGATAGCCCAAGAAAATAAACCCATAGGTTGGGCAATGGACCATTGGCCATTCTTTGCAGAATGCTAGCAGGAAGGTGACTGTGAAGTCAGCCACTAAGTCTTCCTTCGTCTATAAATGGTGCTCAGAGAGGTCAAGTTCCCAGAAGCTACTCTATTAATCACTTTCCAAGCAACTCACATATTCCCCCTTTTCCCCATGCCTGCCCTTTCTCTTGCAGTCCCCCACTGGATAGGTTGTACAGCTAGTGCCGCTCTCTGGGATTGGGGACAAAAACTCGTGATGATTGTAGTTGAAGCATTCATTCATTTACTCAGCTTTTTAGACTAAGCTAAATTATATGCAAACAAATAAAAAGTGATGGACAACAAAGCATTCACTTCAAAGTTAACTTCTGTGAAATTTTTTGTGACCTCTTCCAACTCCCAGGAGATAAGTGTCTCACTCCTATGTGCCCCCACTATAGTCTTTTTCTTAATTGAATTTAATTTTGTAATATGTAAACCATTCATATTGTTTAAAGGTCAATACTATATAAGCATATGCTCAGAGAACTCTCCTATCTACCCTTGTCTCCTCAACCGCATTCCGCAACCCCCCCACCCCCCGTCTTCTATAGATAATCATTTCCATCTATCTCTGGTTTATCCTTGACCACTATGGTCTTTGGATACCTCAGTCATAAAAGCTGTGCTCTTTAGTGACCTATGAGAGACATATTTGTCTCTCCCATGAGATTAGAAATCTCTTGATAGCAGGGAACATGTTTGATTTGTCATTAAAATGATGGTGCCTACCACGAGTTTGGTATACACTAGATCTCCTTAAATGTTTGTAGTCTGTTGAAAGAAAACACTCAAGAACTCCTGACTCCATAGGCACAAGCACATCCCATTCAGTTGGCTGGACTTTAATTCTTTTTTTTTTAAAAAAAGATTTTATTTACTTATTTGAGAGAGAGAGAGAGGGAGAACACAGAGAGAGATAGTGAGAGGGAGAAGCAGACTCCCCACTGAGCAGAGAGCCTGAAGTAGGACTTGATGCCAGGACCCTGGGATCACAACCTGAGCCAATGGCAGCTGCTTAACCAACTAAGCCACCCAGTAACCCTGGACTTGAATTCTTATGTGGTTGTCACAACCATGTCATAGTGTCTATTGGGAGTGAAGTCACAGAGAATGACTACGGCAGACATGATATTGGGCTCAGAGCCAGCAGAAATGGAACGGAGCTTTGCATCTTCTGGGAACAAGTCTGAGCTTGGGACAAGTCATTTAAAATCCCAGAGCCCATGTCATTATCGGAAAATGTGGTTGGTAATAAAGCACACTTCACAAAAGGTCTGTGGAGATTAAATGAGATATTCTATAAAGGAGAGCCCTACAACTTTATGTCCCCCTTCGGAATGGTATACACTGTCTAGTTTTTCACATAGTGAGCATGCTACATTTTTTTGAGGTAAAGTGTTTGAGTTAAAGTTTGAACTCCTTTGCCTGATGTGATGCTCCTCAGTCACAAAAGCAGATGACCAGTAAAAACTGTCCCCAGAGTAGTCTCTAGCTGCCTTTTAACTTGATTCTCTCTTTAATAGAGATTTTGAGCAGAAGATGTCGCAAAATTACTACCGGAGGGGAAATTGGTGTCGAGAGCATAGTATCATGGAAAAAGAAGTGGAAAGTAAGCAGAAGATAACCATCAAGTTCAAAGACTGTTGTCCCAGACTTGACCTCCTCCAGACACTGTTCACATCATCCCAGATTTCTGGGACCTAATACGGCTGTTCTTGGAACAACTGATTCTATCCAGGACTTGGTGTGTCATCAAGAGGCTGGCCAAATATATAAATAATCAGTGAAGGTGGTGCTTAGGAGAAGCTTCAGTGAAAGACAGATGATACAGGTGTAGACCGAGGTGACTCTATTCCAACAAGAAAGATATGTGCTCGCGCAGCAGTTAGTTGTCAAGAGTGGGTCACCATAAAAGCAATAAAAGCAGTGGGACATTTTCTCTTCTGTGATAGTAACAACCCATGTTTCTATAGCACTTCAGAATTCACAAAGAAATTTCATGTACATTATTTCATTTGAGCCTTTCCACAATCCTGTATGTATTATTTTCCCCATGTTACAGCTGAGAAGTTCAGAAAGCTTAGGGGCTTTATTTAATGAAGCTCACATAGCCCTTAATCGACAGAACTGGGATTCAAATGCAGCTGTTTTTGATGCCAAAATTGAGGCTTTGGACCCAGAGCTGCAGAGCTGGGGAACAGCAGACCTGACAGTCTGCTGAAGCTTCTTGGTCTCTGACCCATTGTGGACTTATCTTTTTCTCCTTATGTGTTTGTGTTCTGCTGTATCCATTGCCTAAACCTCCTGACTCAGACCCTCAGTCCTGTACAAATCCTAACTAGGCCAAGGCCCCTTGAAAATAAATGCATGATTCTTAAAAAATTAACAGATTTTATTTCTTTAGAGAAGTTTAGCTTTACAGAAAAATTGATCAGAAAGTACAAAGAGTTCCCCCTCTTCAATCAGTTCCCCCTACCATTTATATCTTTTTTTCATGCAGGACATTTGTAATAATTGACGAACCAACATTGAAGCATTATTATTAATTAAAATCCATAGTTTACAATGGCTTTCACTGTGTTGCCCATTCTCTAGGTCTTGACAAATGTATAATAATATGTGTCCATCATTACTGGATCACAGAGAATACTTTCACTGCCCAAAAGTCCCCTCACTCCAGCTATTTGTCCCTCCCTTGTCCAGAACTCTTGGTAGCCACTGATCTTTACTGCCTCCTCTGTATTGTCTCCATCGTTGTGCCTTTTCCAGAATGTCATAGAATTGGAGTCATACAGTAAGCAGCCATTTCAGATCGGCTTCTTTCACTTAGAAATATATACTTAAGTTGCCTTCACGTCTTTCCATGGTTTGGTTGCCCACTTCCTTTTAGCACTGAATACCATTCCAGTGTATTGGAGTTTGCGTATCTATTTACCTGTTAAGGGGCATCTTTAATACTTCTGAGTTTGGCAACTATGAATAAATTTGCTACAAATAAGCATGTGTGTACATAAGTGTCAACACTTTTGGGTTGAAAGGAACATGCACGTTGGATAGTACGGTACAAGTATGTTTAGTTTTGAAAGAAACTGCCAAGCTGTCTTCCAAAGCGATTGTACCATTGTACATTCCCACAAGAAATGAACGAGAGTTTCTGTTGTTTCACATCCTCATCAGCGTTGGCAATTTCAGTTTGGTCACCTAATAGAGGTGGAGTGGTATAGCATTGTTTTAATTTGCGTTTCCCTAATGATGTATCATCTTGAACATCTTTTCATTTGCTTATTTGCCATATGTACATCTTTGGTGAGGTGTCTATTCAGATTTTCCGTCCATTTTAAAAATTGGGTTGTTTGTTTTCTTAATAGAGCAAAGGCAATCTTTTTTTTGGAACTTGCCCTGACCATGCCAGCACTCATGAGTCTTACCTCTCTGAATACCTGTGGCTCATTGTCTGTAAACTAATTAACACTCATGGGTTTCTCTTCCCATTATTACTTTCCATGCCCAGTGCAGCCTCCCTTATTTACTGATAAGCTTCTTCAAGGAAGGAATCAGTGTTGTACATCCACAATACCTACCTACACGTTGTTTACCTAGTTTACCTCAGACTTTTCTTTTAACTAACCAAAAAGTTAATAACCTGGAAAGTAATTCGGTTAGAACCAAGACTATTTATTATAACCAGAACATGGAGGAACAAAGTAGAATAGATGAGGTTTCAGGATATCTGTAGTAGTTATTGTTCTCAGAGGAATTTATTTCTTGGGCTTTTTTTTTTTTTTTCTTCTAGTTTCTTTTGTTGTAAAATATCTGGTATGAAGGGCAAACATTCTATGGCTATGAAATCACTTTGGATGTTTGAAAGAAACTGCCAAGCTGTCTTCCAAAGTGATTGTACCATTGTACATTCCCACAAGAAATGAACGAGAGTTTCTGTTGTTTCACACCCTCCTCAGCATTGGCAATTTCAGTTTGGTCACCTAATAGAGGTGGAGTGGTATAGCATTGTTTTAATTTGTGAAAGAACTCACCTCTACCATCTAAAAATTTTATGTCCTTATTTTATGTTTTATCCCCAACTTGGAAGAAGGCAGAAGCAAGATAAAATCTTGTGTCTACCTATATTCAAGGCCATTAGTTTGCAGGAGTTAGGACTCCAAAACATCCAACCATCACCCAATTAACAAAATGTATTAGTTGGGAATAACATCTTGTCTTTAATAGAGGCTAGTAGAGAATGGAAGGTTGAAAGTGTCATTGAAGACATAAAACAGAAGATTTGACTATAGTCCATTCTGGGATTGCACCAGGTACAAATTGCCAATAATCCTATTCATTCATTCATTCATTCATTCATTCTTCTCCAACTGAAAAGAGTAAGACTCAGGGCTCTTTGTGTTTAAGCCGTGTATGTACATGTGAAAAATGAAAACCGCCAGCATCTACAAGTGAGGCTTTGTGAGGTCATGAGGTCAGCCTCAGTCAATGAATTCCAGATGTCTGAGTATGTATTTGTAATTTCTTTGGGGGGAGGAAGGACTCCGATAGTCAAGACAGGACCTGAGAGAACAGTACTGCTAAGAGAGACGCTGTGTTGAAGACCTTTTTCCTGTGGCTGGTTAATTAAGTTGTCCAGGGGGCTCATTTTATAAGAGTGGTTAATATACCCAAGTCTTTAGATAGTTGTGAATTATAAAATGCAGAGGTAGGGAGAGACAGAAGGAGTAAAGAAAAACCAAAAACAAATCAACAAATTACAAAGGGTACAAAATTTCTTTAAGCTTACTGGTTTGTTTCAACAGGTGAAGTAAATTGGTTGGCAGCTTTGGCAAGTCTCCTGTGTAGAGAAAGCCTTCCAGAATGAATTCATGAGTTACTGTTCTGTTTATTGCACTGACTGTGTGGCCGTGTTTATGCCATGGACACTAGGAGTCTCTGAGATCTCCTCTGGGTAGATAGGCTAATAAATAGTCTCCTATCTCTGTGAAGAGTTACTGGAAGTACCAAATATTATTTATGTTCCACTCTGTTAATTCAGTAAAAGTGCATAAAAATATGAGCCATTGTCTCTATTAGCACTGGAATTTGCAATCCTACTAAGCATCAATTTGTGTATAAGGTTAACCTTAGAAATTCCTACCAAATATAAAAGCTGATGCTACTCATTTAATTTTTATTCAAGAAATTATAAATGATTTATTCAACTTAAAAAACATTCCATTTTATCTTAATATTCTGATTATGTTCCTATACCAACTGAAAGAAAATTTTTAGCTATTTCGAGGGTAATCTTGACATATTTAACTGAGAGGAAATGTGTTAAAGGTAAAACCATAGTAATTCAGGGGGAGGAGCAAAAAGGCACTAAAATGACTGATATATTTAATAGCCTGAAAAATGAAGACTATTTCAGCCACCTGAGGTGCATCACAGGCATGCAAACATCTGCATTCTGAATTTTAATTGAGTTATCTTGATGTCCAGGGTCAGGCGGATGCATGGGGCCTTCATTAGGTTATACCAAACCTCAAAATAAAATTTTTTGCACTTTGTTTTTCTCATAACTTATCTACACGATTAATGTTGATAGTGCAGAAAATGTTTTGCATTGAGCATCATTTCTTCATCTAAATGTCTAAGGACCTTTCCAGGTTTGCCTTCTAAATATGGTTAGGATAATCTTTGATGTCAGAAGACACAGATGACCATGTGCGTGATTCAGCTTTCCCTAGGTTAAACAGCCCCCAAAATTCAGTTGCTTAACAACAAAGGTTTATTTCTCACTCATATTACGTATTGGTGGCAGTGTTGCTTTTCTTCCTTGTGTCTGCTTTATTCCAGAATCTGGAGTAAGAGAGGAGCCCCTCTCTGCTCAAAGCAGAGGGAAGGTGTAAGAAGATGGGCCAAAACTGGGTAATGCCTGCATGAAGCACATCTCCTCGGCCCAAACCTGAATTCAAGTCACATCATGTGGCCAAGCCTGACATCTATGGTGGGGTAAACTTCTCCTCCAGGAAGACACTAAGTCCTTTATAAGCCTCCTAGAGGAAGTGGGAAGGGAATAATTAAGAACAATAATACGATTCACCATACCACCTCTCATGTTTATTTAGAAAGTGGTGTATCTGTTGTTATGGGAGAGATCATAATTGTCCGTGTTTCACAAAAATCTATGAAATCGTGGGCAGTCAATTATAACAGGTTTCTTTCTTTTTTCCCTCGCACCCTTTTGCCCTCTTTTTTCCCCTTTCATTCTAAATGTCTAAGTACTCAGGAATTGCTCCAAAGGATTCATCCTTTGTTCTGAAATCCAGGCAAGGCTGTGCCTGCCTGAGTAGCTGTGGTATTGAGTGAGAGACAGGAGCAGGTCATCAGTGGAATATACACTGATCACAGAATTGCAATCCTTGGGGTGCCTGGGTGGCTCAGATGGTTGGGCGTCTGCCTTCGGCTCAGGTCGTGATCCCGGGGTCCTGGGATCGAGCCCCACATCAGGCTCCTGGCTCGGTGGGGAGCCTGCTTCTCCCTCTCCCTCTGCCTCTCTCCCTGCTCATGCTCTCTCTCTCTCTATCTCTGTGTCTCAAATGAATAAAAAATCTTTAAAAAAAAAAAAAAAGAATTGCAATCTTTTGTGTTCATAAACACAGAACAAATTCAAGGTATCAGTAGATTGGTCAGGACTTTCAATGTTTATGTTGCATGTTTACAGGAATTGCCTGGAGATCTTATTACACAGGTTCTGGTTGAGAAGATAGAGGGTGAAGCCAAGTATTCTACTTTCTAACAAACTTCCAGGTGACGCCGCTGCCACCCCAGGGACTGCACGTGGAGTAGCAGTCGACAAGGTAGCTCCTGAACATCTTTCAAAGCTTGATGTTCTCTGAAGTCCTTTCAATTCATTTCCTATGCCCACATGACTTGAATAAAGGTACATACAAATTGTACATGATCTAGGGTGCTTAAACTTTTATTACATTGCTTCTTAATGGAAGGGGCAGGGCTTTACCCATCTCTGTGTCCTCATAACCAACATCCGTATAACTGATACTCCACTGTAGCTGGATCCACAAACGCTGAGCTGAGGGGGAGAGGGAGGGATGCAGTGCAGAATCTTTTATGAATATTAAAGTAAGCATCTCTCCAGAAGAGACCACCTTGTTCCCTTGATGGGCCCCTGCCCTCTGGGATGGGATGGTTTTTGCTAACCCTTTACTTATACTTCAATGCACATCCTTGCCTCAGGGACTTCCCGTGATTAAGATTGATCATCTCAATCTTAGGAATGGGCTTCATTTACGAGGAAGGCAAGGCCATTCAATTCCAATTAACTGCACAGTTCTTGTGTAAAAAACAACCTTAAACTTTTAGACTATTTAAAGAAAAGCAAAAGTCCCCACCCTTACTTTTTCATAAAACAGAATTGTCCTGACAAGGGCTTTCCTGTTCTTTTGAGTCAATAAGGCTCAAAGAGCTTAAAAATAGATGATGGTTTTACATTTATCATTTGAACAAACATGGGAAATTTGGAAATAGTTGCCATGGAATTCTGGGAATAATTTTTTCCATCTCCAAAGTTGGCAAAGTGGTTCTCAGGGAACCATAGACAACATAAATGCACACACTGGGGATGTCTTGGCATCTAGCCTCCTAAGACATAATGTCATTTGAGGCCAATCTCACTTGGAGGGAACACTAGTGATTTCAAAAATGCAGCTAAGGAGCACAGTGATGCTTCCTAACTCAGTGAAACTCTCTCTCCTGGGGCACTGATGATTGTAAGATACCACCAGGCCTTCATTTTCCTCTCATAACATTTCCTCCTATTCCCAGTTGTGTGTCCGTGAGAGCTAGGGAGCAGAGGGTGAAAAGATAAACCAATATAGAGAAAGGAAAGGTATGAAAAAGGCCGCTGAACTAGAAAATGTGTAGATCTGGGTGATAATTTCAAATTTAGTAATAATTAGCTGTGCGACCTTGAGCAAATTACCCAACAGGACAGTCCTCCATTTCCTTATAGGTGAAACAAAAGGATTTGTAAGATTTCTAAGGACCTTTCCAGGTTTGCCTTCTAAAAGGAAAAACAGTGGGGCGCCTGGGTGGCTCAGTCGTTAAGCGTCTGCCTTCAACTCAGGTCATGATCCCAGGGTCCTGGGATCGAGTCCCGCGTCGGGCTCCCTGCTCAGCGGGAAGCCTCCTTCTCCCTCTCCCACTCCCCCTCTTGTGTTCCCTCTCTCGCTGTCTCTGTCTCTCTGTCAAATAAATAAATAAAAATCTTAAAAAAAAAAAGGTATGTGAAAAAAACAAACAAATTCAGGAAGATGCATGGATAGGTTAAAAAAATAAAATAAATAAATAAAAGGAAAAACAGTAACAATACAAGATAATTTCACTGATAGCCACCTGGTAGGCTTTAATGTGTAAGCATATAGACTGCATAAGGTGTGCAGCCCATATGCATATAGAGATGAGCTAAACAAAAAGAAGGAAAAATAAGAACCTGTCATGGAAAGAGACTGGGACTAGAAGTCAGAAGAATCATTCCTTTTTTCTCTCTTTTTTTTAAGTTTTTATTTAAATTCCAGTTAGTTAACATACAGTTAACATACAGCGTCGTATTAGTTTCAGGTGTACAATAGAGTGATTTCAACACTTCCACACATCACCAGCTGCTCATCACAACTGCCCTCCTTAATCCCATCACCTGTTTCTTCCACCACCAACCCCCCCCGCCCGCCCCGGTCACCAGTAGTTTGTTCTCTCTAGTTAAGAGTCTGTTTCTTGGTTTCTCTCTCTCTCTCTCTCTCTTTTTCCCTTTGCTCCTTTGTTTTGTTTCTTGAATTCTGCACATGAGTGAAATAGTGATATTTGTCTTTCTCTGACTGACTTATTTCGCTTAGCATTGTACTCTCTAGCTCCATCCATGTCATATTTCGTTCATTTATTTACTGTTCATTCATAGACCATTCATTTATTCAGAAATATTCACTAAGAGCCCACCATTTACCAGTCACTAGACTAGGATCTGGAATATGACAATGAAAAAGCAAACTCTCCTGCCCTTTTAGAATTGATATGCTCCAGGAGAGATAGGTAACATATATAAACAACAACAACAACAACAACAAAGAAACATGATAATTGAAGATTGGTATAAATGTCACAGAGCAAATAAATGAGGCACAGAATTCCCAAGTAGCAAAGGGGCTCAGTGTGTTCAAGAGCAAAGAAGCCATTGTGGTTAGAATGCACTGAGCAAGGGAGAGAATGCAGGAGATATGTTGTAGTTAAACAAGACTCAAATCTTGCAAAGCCTTAGTGATCATGGTAAGAATTTTAGGTTTTAAGAGCAAAAGGTAAGAGGTGGCCTGTGTGGCTCAGTGGGTTGAGCATCTGAATCTTGATTTCAGCTGTGGTGATGATTTCAGGATCATGAGATGGAGCCCTATGTTGGGCTCCAGCTCAGCCCAGAGTCTACTTGAGATTCTCTCCCTTTCCCACCCCCTCTGCCCCTCCCCATACACTCTCTCTCTTTCTCTCTCTCTCAAATAAATAAATGAAATATTTTAAAAAAGAGCAATGGGGAATCAAATCATTGAAGAGTTTTAGGTAGAAAGGTGACAAAGTCTACATCAATCTTTCCGGCTTTTGTATGCAAAAGAGAGGAGGATGTTAGAGTGGAGAGAATTAGTGATGGACTTGTGGATTTTTATATATTGTTTCACAACGATTTATGACCAATTAGAATCATAATTTTTTTTATGTTTAGGTTTTCCCAAATTTGTCCTGGGGTGGGAAGTAGGTGGGAGAAAACTTAAAGGTGACTTTTGTGATTTTGGCACTATTTCAAAATTCCACCATTAGTGTCCAAGGGTTCCAGCTTCTTCACATCTCCACCACCACTTATTATTCTGTGTGTGTGCGTGCGTGTGTGTGTGTGTGTGTGTGTGTGTGTGTGAATAACCATATTAATGGGGTAAAGTGAAAATCTATTGTTGTGTTGATTTGTATTTTACTACTGATTGCGCAGCTTTTTATGTGCTTATTGGCCCTTTGTATATCATCTTTGGAGAAAGATATATATTCAAGTCCCCTGCCCATCTTTTAATAAGGTTATCTGATTTTCTGTTGTTAAGTTATAGTTCTTTGTATATTCTGGATATGAACCCCTTATTACATATATGATTTGCAAATATTTTACCCCAATCTGTAGATTGCCTTTTCACTCTGCTGATTGTGTCCTTTGAGGAACAGAAGTTTTTAAGTTTGGTGTAGTCCCTTTGTCTATTTTTGCTTTTGCTGCCTATTCTTTTGGTGTCATTTCCAAGAAATAATTGCCAAATCCAATGTCATGAATCTTTTCTCTTGTTTTATTCTAAAGGTTTTAGAGTTTTGAGTCTTATATTGAAGTGTTTAATCTATATTTTACATGGTGTAAAATAAGGGTCTGACTTTGCTTTACATGCGGATATCTGGTTTTCTAAACACCATTTTTTGAAGATACTGTCCCTCCCTGATTAGGTAGTCATAGCACTTTTATCAAAGGGCTTTTTTCTGTACTCTTCATTCTATTCCTTTGGTCTATATAGCTGTCTTTATGAAAGTACCACACTGTTTTGATTACTATAGCTTTGTAATATGTTTTGAAATCAGGAGGCATAAGTTCTCCAACTTTGTTCTTTTTTTTCCCAAAATTGTTTTGGCTATTTGGTGTCCTTTCAGATTCTACACTTAATCTTAGCCAAAAGGCCGAGAAGCGATCGATTCCACATGAATTTCAGGATGACATTTTTATGTTTCTACAAAAAATGCAATTAAGTTTTGATAGAGATTGCATTGAATATATAGATTTCTTTGAGTAGTACTGATGTCTTAACAATATTGTATTCTCATCTATGAACATGGCATGTCTTTCCATTTATTTGTGATTTTTTAGATTTCTTTCAGCAATGTTTTATAGTTTTTAGTGTAAAAGCCCTTTACCTCCTTCGTTAAGTTTATCCCTAAGTATTTGATTCTTTTTGATGCTATCATAAATGAAATTGCTTTCTTAATTTCCTTTCCTGACTATTCATTCTTGGTGTATAGAAATGCAACTGATTTATGTGTGTCGATTTTGTGCCTATAACTGTTGAACTTATTAGCTCTAACAGGTGTGTGTGTATGTGTAATCTTTAAGGTTTTTACATATAAGGTCATGTCATCTACGACAGAGATAATTTTATATCTTCCTCAACAATTTGGATGGCTTTTATTTCTTTTTCTTGACTAATTACTCTTGCTAGAACTTCTAATGATGTGTTGAATAGAAGTGGAAAAAGTGAGCATCCTTGTCTTGTTTCTGATCTGAGAGGAAGAGCTTTCAGTCTTTCATCATTAAGTATGTTAGCTGTAAGCCTTTCGTATTTAGCTTTTATTATGTTGAGGTAGTGTCTTTCTATTCCTAGTTTGTTGACTACTTTTGTCATGAAAGGATATTGAATGTTGCCAAGGGTTCTTTCTGCATCAATTAAGATGATCATGTGGTTTTTGTCCTTCATTCTGTTAATGTGATGTATCAAGACAATGGGTTTTGGGGTGCTTGGCTGGCTCGTTGCTGGAGCATAAGACTCTTGGTCTTGGGGTTCTGAGTTCAAGCCCCACATTGGGCATGGAGCTTACTTTAAAAATAAAAACTGTTGTTTTTGCAATATTCTGCAATTCTGCTAATTTTAAAATTATTTGTGCTGCATTTCTATGAATTATCATAGGTTTTTAGGATACAGAGCCATATCATATCATCTGCAAAATCAGTATTTTAACTAATCCTTTCTAATCCTTATCCTTTTGATTTTATGCTTTTGTCAGAATTGTAAACTAAAAGCTCTAGTTCTATAGTGAATAATAATAATAATAAGGAGTGGCCATGGTCGCCTGATGCTAGACTTCAGAGAGAATATTTCAGTGTTCTTCCATTTAATAGATGCTAGCTTTCAAGTAAGGTATATATCTTTTTTTATGTTGAAAAAATATTCATTGATTATTTTTATTATGTATTTTTATTGGAAATGTGAGTTAAATTTTGCAAATGTTTTTCCAGCATGTATTAAAAAAAACATACTATTTTCTCACTAGAACTAATAATAAGGTGAAATATATTAATGAACTTCCCAATATTAATTTATCTTGTATTTCTGGTAGAAAGTCTGTTTTGTCTCGATACATTATTATCTTAATGTGCTATTGGGCACCGTGTTAATATTTATTTTGGACCATTGTGTCAATATTTATAAACCCATGTCTGTGGGTTTGAGGAAAGTATTTTTTTAAACAAGTTTTGTTATTAATGATATATTCTTTTTGTCAGAAGAATTTGGACGATTTCCTTCTTTTTCTATGCTTTCGTACAAATAGGACGGCCTGGACTTTGACATTTCCGTAGAATTCCCCTGTGAAATCATCTTGACTTGCTGTTTTTCTGAGATGTGGAGAGTGGGAAGTAACTCTTTGGTAACTTTCCCCATGCCTTCTATAAAAATTGGTCTGTTTGCTTCACCAGGGTCAATTTTGGCAAAATACATTTTCCCAGAAAATTTTCCACTTTTGCATTGTTTAACTCTCATCGGTCTCAATGGGTTTTTTTCTTTGTCATTTTTTATCTTGTGTATTTGTGGGGTTTTTTCTCTGCCACCCCCCTTCCCATAAACAATGTTACCTTTCTTAATTAGATCAGATAGTGATTGCTTATTTTTTATAATCAAATATTTACTTATTGATATGGCTATTTCCCTCTTTTCTACTTCATTAATTTCTTTTTTTTTAAGATATTATTTATTTATTTATTTATTTATTTGAGAGAGAGAGAGAGAGAGAGCATGAGCATGAGTGGAGGGGAGCGGCAGAGGGAGAGGGAGAAGCAGACACCCCACTGAGCAGGGAGCCTGATAGAGGGCTAGATCCAAGAACCTGGGATCATGACCTGAGCCGAAGGCAGACACTTAACCGACTAAGCCACTCAGGCACCCCTCTACTTCATTAATTTCTGTTTTTATTCTTATTTCCTCTCTTTTGCTCCTTTATTAACTGAATTATTCTATTTTTCAAATGTTGGAATGACATGTTTAATTCACGTTTTCACTCTTCACTTTTATTGACATATCTAAGACTATACAATTTCCCCTGGTCACTGCTTTAATTGTATAAAGATAAATAGATTCTGAAACATAATATTTTTTCTTTAAATTTTTTTATTGTTATGTTATTTCCATACATCATTAGTTTTTGATGTAGTGTTCCATGATTCATTGTTTGTGCATAACACACAGTGCTCCACTCAGAACGTGCCCTCTTTAATACCCATCAACAGGTTAACCCATCCCCCCACCCCCCTTCCCTCTAGAACCCTGTTTGTTTTTCAGAGTCCATTGTCTCTCATGATTCATCCCCCCCTCCGATTCCCCCCCTTCATTCTTCCCCTCCTGCTATCTTCTTCTTCTTCTTTGTTTTCTTAACATATATTGCATTATTTGTTTCAGAAGTACAGATCTGTGATTCAACAGTCTTGCACAACTCACAGCGCTCACCATAGCACATACCCTCCCCAATGTCTATCACCCAGCCAGCCCAACTCTCCCACCCCACCCCCACTCCAGCAACCCTCAGTTTGTTTCCTGAGAATAAGAATTCCTCATATCAGTGAGGTCATATGATACATGTCTTTCTCTGACTGACTTATTTCACTCAGCATAACACCCTCCAGTTCCAACCACGTCATTGCAAATGGCAAGATCTTATTCCTTTTGATGGCTGCATAATATTCCATTGTATATATAACCACATATTTGTTATCCATTCATCTGTCGATGGACATCTACACTCTTTTCACAGTTTGGCTATTGTGGACATTGCTGCTATAAACATCAGGGTGCATGTGGTGTAAGGAAATGGTCCAGTTTCATTCTTCTGCATGTGGCTGTCCAATTTTCCCAACACCATCTATTGAAGAGACTGTCTTTTTTCCATTGGACATTCTTTCCTGCTTTGTCAAAGATTAGTTGACCATGCAGTTAAGGGTCCATTTCTGGGCTCTCTATTCTGTTCCCTTGATCTATGTGTCTGTTTTTGTGCCAGTATCATACTGTCTTGATGATGACAGCTTTGTAATAGAGCTGGAAGTTTGGAATTGTGATACTGCAAGCTTTGCTTTTCTTTTTCAACATCCTCTGGCTATTCGGGTCTTTTCTGGTTCCATACAAATTTTAGGATTATTTTTTCCATTTCTTTGAAAAAAGTGGATGGTATTTTGATAGGGATTGCATTGAATGTGTAGATTGCTCTAGGTAGCATTGACATCTTCACAGTGTTTGCTCTTCCAATCCATGAGCATGGAACATTTTTCCATTTCTTTGTGTCTTCCTCAATTTCTTTCATGAGTATTTTATAGTTTTCTGAGTACAGATCCTTTGCCTCTTTGGTTCGATTTATTCCTAGGTATCTTATGGTTTTGGGTGAGATTCTAAATGGGATCGACTCCTTGATTTGTCTCTCTTCTGTCTTGTTGTTGGTGTATAGGAATGCCACTGATTTCTGTGCATTGATTTTATACCCTGCCACTTGACTGAATTCCTGTATGAGTTCTAGTAGTTTTGGGGTGGAGTCTTTTGGGCTTTCCACATACAGTATCATATCATCTGCAAACAGTGAGACTTTGACTTCTTCTTTGCTGATTTGGATGCCTTTGATTTTTTTGTTGTTTTTGTCTGATTGCTGTGGCTAGGACTTCTAATACTATGTTGAATAGCAGTGGTGATGGTGGACATCCCTGCCGCATTCCTGACCTCAGGGGGAAAGCTCTCAGTTTTTCCCCATTGAAAATGATATTCCCTCTGGGTTTTTCATAGATGGCTTTTATGATATTGAGGTATGTACCCTCTATCCCTATACTCTGAAGAGTTTTGATCAAGAAAGGATGCTGTACTTTGTCAAATGCTTTTTCTACATCTATTGAGAGGATCCTATGGTTTTTGTTCTTTCTTTTGTTAATGTATTGTGTCATGTGGATTGATTTGCAGATGTTGAACCAACCTTGCAGCCCAGAGATAAATCCCACTTGGTTGTGGTGAATAATCCTTTTAATGTCCTGTTGGATCCTATTGGCTAGAATTTTGGTGAGAATTTTTGCATCCATGTTCATCAGGGATATTGGTCTGTAATTCTCCTTTTTGATGGGGTCTTTTGTTTGGGGATCAAGGTGATGGCGGCCTCATAAAACAAGTTTGGAAGTTTTCCTTCCATTTCTATTTTTTGGAATAGTTTCAGGAGAATAGGTATTAATTCTTCTGGAAATGTTTGGTAGAATTCCCCTGGGAAGCCATCTGGCCCTGGGCTCTTGTTTCTTGGGAGATTTTTGATGACTGCTTCAATTTCCTTAGTGGTTATAGGTCTGTTCAGGTTTTCTATTTCTTGCTGGTTCAGTTTTGGTAGTTGATACATCTCTAGGAATGCACCCATTTCTTCCAGGTTATCTAATTTGCTGGCATAGAGTTGCTCATAATATGTTCTTATAATTGTTTGTATGTCTTTGGTGTTGGTTGTGATCTCTCCTCTTTCATTCATGATTTTATTTATTTGGGTCATTTCTGTTTTCTTTTTGAAAGTCTGGCCAGGAATTTATCAATCTTGTTAATTCTTTCAAAGAACCAGCTCCTAGTTTCGTTGATCTGTTCTACTGTTCTTTTGGTTTCTAGTTCATTGATTTCTGCTCTGATCTTTATTATTTCTCTTCTGCTGGGTTTAGGCTTTATTTGCTGTTCTTTCTCCAGCTCCTTTAGGTGTAGGGTTAGGTTGTGTATTTGAGACCTCTCTTGTTTCTTGAGAAAGTCTTGTATTGCTATAGACTTTCCTCTAAGACTGCCTCTGCTGCATCCCAACGATTTTGAACAGTTGTGTTTTCATTTTCATTGGTTTCCATGAATTTTTTTAATTCTTCTTTAATTTCCTGCTTGACCCATTCATTCTTTAGTAGGATGCTCCTTAGCTTCCATGTATTTGAGTTCTTTTCAACTTTCCTCTTGTGATTGAGTTCTAGTTTCAAAGCATTGTGGTCTGAAAATAGGCAGGGAATGATCCCAATCTTTAGGTACCAGTTGAGACCTGCCTTGTGACCTAGGGTGTGATCTATTCTGGAGAGTGTTCCATGGGCACTAGAGAAGAATGTGTATTCTGTTGCTTTGGGTTGGAATGTTCTGAATATGTCTGTGAAGTCCCTTTGGTCCAGTGTGTCATTTAAAGTCTTTATTTCCTTGTTAATCTTTTGCTTAGATGATCTGTCCATTTCAGTCAGGGGGGGTCTTAAAGTCCCCCACTATTATTGTATTGTTGTCAATGTGTTTCTTTGCTTTTGTTATTAATTGCCTTACATAATTGGCTGCTCCCGTGTTAGGGGCATAGATATTTACAATTGTTAGATCTTCTTGTTGTATAGACCCTTTAAGTAGGATATAGTGTCCTTCCTCATCTCTTATTACAGTCTTTGGTTTAAAATCTAATTTGTCTGATATAAGGATTGCCATTCCAGCTTTCTTTTGGTGTCCATTAGCATGGTAAATGGTTTTCCACCCCCTCACTTTCAATCTGGGGGTGTCTTTGGGTCTAAAAAGAGTCTCTTGCAGACAGCATATCAATGGGTCTTGTTTTTTAATCCAGTCTGATAGCCTCTGTCTTTTGATTGGGGCATTTAACCCATTTACATTCAGGGTAATTTTTGAAAGATATGAATTTAGTGCCATTGTATTGCCTGTAAGGTGACTGTTACTCTAGATTGCCTGTGCTCCCTTCTGGTCTATGCTGCTTTTAGGCTCTCTCTTTGCTTAGAGGACTCCTTTCAATATCTCTTGTAGGGCTGGTTTTGTGTTTGCAAATTCCTTTAGTTTTTGTTCTGGAAGCTTTTTATCTCTCCTTCTATTTTCAATGACAGCCTAGCTGGATATAGTATTCTTGGCTGCATATTTTTCTCGTTTAGTGCTCTGAAGATCTCATGCCAGTCCTTTCTGGCCTGCCAGGTCTCTGTGGATAGGTCTGTTGCCAATGTAATGTTTCTACCATTATAGGTTACATATCTCTTCTCCTGAGCTGCTTTCAGGATTTTCTCTTTGTCTCTGAGACTCGTAGGTTTCACTATTAGATGTCGGGGTGTTGACCTATTTTTATTGATTTTGAGAGGGGTTTTCTGTGCCTCCTGGATTTTGATGCCCGTTTCCTTCCTCACATTAGGGAAGTTCTCTGCTATAATTTGCTCCAATATACCTTCTGCCCCTCTCTCTCTTTCTTCTTCTTCTGGGATCCCAATTATTCTAATGTTGGTTCGTCTTATGGTATCACTTATCTCTCGAATTCTGCCCTCATGATCCAGTAGTTGTTTATCTCTCTTTTTCTCAGCTTCTTTATTTTCCATCATTTGGTCTTCTATATCACACATTCTCTCTTCTGCCTCATTTATCCTAGCAGTTAGTGCCCCCATTTTTGTTTGCACCTCATTAATAGCCTTTTTGATTTCAATTTGGTTAGATTTTAGTTCTTTTATTTTCCAGAAAGTGTTTCTTTAATAACTTCCATGCTTTTTTCAAGCCCCACTAGTATCTTTAAAATCATGATTCTGAACTCTAGGTCTGACATTGTACTAATGTCCATATTGAGTAGGTCCCTGGCAGACAGTACTACCTCTTGTTCTTTTTGTTGAGGTGATTTTTTTCCATCTTGTCATTTTGTCCAGAGGAGAATAGATGAATGAGAGAACAAAATGCTCACAGGTTAACAACGTCCCCAGAAAATATATTTTAAACAAATCAGAAAAGACCTGAAACCAGGGCAAAAGAAAGGGAAAGAAAGAAAAAACAAAGAGGAAAAAAGAAAGAAAAAGAAAAAGATAAAAACAAACAAAAACAGAACAAATCAAAAATAAACAGAATATGATCAAATATGATCAGGCTGGTGAATAGATCAGTGCCACACACTAGATTTTGGGCATATTTTGGTCTGTTAGAAGAAAGTACCTCCCAAAATTTTAAAGAAAGATTTATGTATGTACAAATAAGGGTTGATATGATGAAGGGAAGGAATATGACTGTAAAGAGGAAAATAATAAAAAATTTTATAAAAGGAATCGATAAGAAGTTGTTTGAAAAAAGAAAGAAGAAGATTTAAAAAAAAAAGAAAAAAAAAAGGGGGAGAGAATGTGATCAGGGAGGAGACTAGAACAAAGCCATACCCTAGAGATTTAGGGTATCTTTTGATCTGTTAGAAGAAACTGTATCTCAAAATTTTAAAGAGAGAACAACTTATATATATATGCCAAAAATAAGGGTAACTACTATGAAGGGATAGAATATGACTCTAAAAATGAAAAACAAAATTTTTTTTTAAAAAGGGATTGATAAGATGTTGGTTGAAAAGGGGAAAAAGAAAAATTCAAAAAAAAAAGACAGTTAAAAAAAATTAAGTTTGAAAGACTAAAGAATCATGGTAAAAAAAGCCTTGAATTCTATGTGCCGTATTCCCCTAGCGCTGGAGTTCTGCTGTTCTCATTGATCAGTAAACTTGGTCTTGGCTGGCTGTGCTTGCTGACCTTCTGGGGGAGGGGCCTGTTGCCATGGTTCCCAAATATCTTTGCCAGAAGCGGAATTGCCCCACCCTTTTCGGTCCGGGCTAAGTAATCTGCTTAGGTTTGCTCTCGGGAGCTTTTGTTCCCTGCAAGCTTTCGGTACAGCTTTGGAACACGAGAGTGAAAATGGCGGCCTCCCAATCCCTGCCCTGGAGGAGCTGAGAACTTGGGGCCCCACTCCTCAGTGCGCCCGCAGAGAAAAGCTGTCAATCACTCCCATCTCGCCGGTCTCTGGCCGCACTCCGTGCTCACCCGGCCTGTGACCAAGCATTTCTATCTCTGGCACCCGACTCGGTGTGGAGTCTCCAAACCCTGCAGATCCCTGTGGTGCGCTCCCGTGCTGCTCCTCCCAGGGGAGAATGGGGGGGGTCTCCCCGGATCTGCCGCTTGTTGGGTCCCTGCTTCCAGAAAGTGGTCGCTTTTCTGTTCAGAGAGTTTTTGTTATTCTTTTCTTCAATCTCCTGTTGAGTTCGTAGGTGTTCAGAATGGTTTGATCCCTATCCAGCTGAATTCCTGAGACCAGACGGAATCCAGGTCTCCTACTCTTCTGCCATCTTGCTCCCGTGGACTGACACATAATATTTTAATGATTATTTTTACAATGTGATATTAATTTGTGTTCCTTCCTTTGAATCTGGGATTTTTGCATAATAATCAGAGAATTTTTTTGTACGATGACTACTTTGTGTAATTTATTGAACTTTTTATTGTGACTCAGTATGTGGTGAATTGGTGAATTTCACAGATACACAATGTGCATTCAGACATAAGATTCATTCTCTATTATCAGGGTGCAAATATATCCACCTTATTTATTAGGCTGTTTGTGTCTCCTTTATCCTTACTTATTTTTTATTCACGTTACCTTTCTCAGTCTGAGCATGGCATGCCAAAGTCTCTTAATGTTCACTGCTGTCTCTGTATTTCCTTTGGTTTCTGTTTTAGGAAGGTGGCTGATGTGCAAAAGTTTCTATCTCATCTTTACTGTGAATTGTGGCCTTTGTCTTCATGTTTTCTTCTTTGTCTTACCTCCTTTTGTCCTGAATTCTTCCTTGATAGATGGCAAAATCAAAGCCCTGCTCTCACTTTCTTTGCATTTACCTGGTACACTTCGCCCAATTCTTTTATCTTGTAGGCTTTCTGCACCACCTCGTTTTAGTTGTATCATGTGTATATGGCACAGGGTTGCTTTTTTGTTGTAAGCCAACTTGAAAATATGTTTTTAAGACATGAATTTAGCTTATTTACATTTACTAATATGATTGATATGTTTTATTTCTGCTTTTCAATTGTTTTACTGCGTTCATTATATAGTTTCCCTCTAAAGTGACTTGCACTCCCTGATCTCTTCTCTCTCTCTTAAATTGTGTCATTCTGTTTCTGTTGTTATTTAGGAAGGCTTGTATTCATGACCAAGTTGTTAGCTCATACTAATGCCTTTATATAATGGTAAGAGTCTCTTTTTTCCTTGCTTAGCCTACTCTGCCTGGTGGCCTTAAATGATATTCCTTGATTTTCCCGGCCTCCTACTCCTTTCTGCTCTGCTTTCCCCACTGATTTTCCTAATTAGTTGTAAATTAAAGTTTGCAAAGGTCATTGTCTTTATGTCACGTTGCAAGGCAAGATATGGGCAATTTTATTTGCTCTCTTGTTCATCTGTGTTTTTGTTTTTGAGGCTGTGTGGAGGGATTCCAATTTAGGCTGTTGCCATTATCCTATAGACCTGGAAGCTTCTCATAGATTTTTATGAGAATTAAATGAGCTAATCTATGTGAAAGTAAAGATGGTTGATTACCCTTTGGTGGAAAGACTTCAGTAATTTGTTTTCTTGCATTTAGAGATAACACATTTTTTTTCTAACTACTGTCCATTAACCTTTTATGTGAAGTATTTTGCCATGTTTGGCTTCCTAACATGCCTTCTGCTTTGGTATGTAAAAACCTTCTGATTCCATAGAAAGGTACAGGAGGTTGCAGGCAGATAACATGTCAGTGGGCTTCCCTGGGGAGAACAGGAAGAAATGACAGATCTGGAAGAGAAAGCATCAGACAAGAGGAGAAGGTGATGAGAAAGATATAGAGCAGAAATAAATTGTTAGTTCTCTTGTATTCTACTTAGGTTTGTCCCAAGCTATAAACAAGGCTGGATAGTCCAATGGTGTTCAATGCACCAACTGGCCCAGGTTAAAAATGAACACATCAGAGATCCTTTGGAATAAGAGTTATAGTTGGGTAACTTTTTCTTTGAAGAAGGCATTGTGCTTGGAGACAAAGAAACAACAATACATGACATACAGTTAATGACCTCAGTGAACCTTAAAATATTTGATACTATAAGCACTGGTTTAAAACTATGTTCACAAAAAGCCCAAAAACTTTGAATTTTTATTATCTTTATTTTATTTTTAAAAGATTTTATGTATGTATGTATGTATGTATGTATGTATGTATTTATTTATTTATTTATTTATAACAGAGAGAGAGAGAGAGAGAGAGAGAGAGAAAGAGTACAACAGGGGGAGCAGCAGAGAGAGAGAGAGAAGCTGGCTGAGCAGGGAGCCGGATGCAGGGCTGGATCCCACGCCCCTGGAATCATGACCTGAGCCAAAGGCAGACACTTAAACAACTGAGCCACCCAGGCGCCCCCATCATCTTCATTTTAAACATGAGAAAAAACTACGATTCAGATTCAGAGAGGTTGAGAGAATGGTTGAAAGCCACATAATTATGAAGGAACAGAAAGGTGACTGGATTGAAAGATTCCTTTGTTCAAATCCCACCCACTATAATATAAGTTAAGATGAAGAAGGGCAAGAAGAGTGGCCAAGCAGACTTGTTCTAAATTCCTAGAGAACAAGGTAGTTACTTGTGATCGGAATGGTCTGGGAAGATATTTCAGAAAACGTGTAGCTTTCCCTCCATGCATAATGGCATCTGTGTCTATAATTCCTGTGTACCCCACTCCTGCCTGGCTGGACCAGCTGTGGAAAGGGTACTTAGCCACTCTTTTGCTCTGTGACTCAACCGGAAGCAGCTCTTCCTTCTTAAAAAAGAAACCCTGATTTTGCAGAGAGACTTCAGGCAGGAGCCTCTTTTTAATCAGAGGTTGTAATTAATATGATCATGGGTCCTGAGAGGGAGCTTGACTGAGAGTGCAGGGATGGGATTGACAAGATGCAGAGTTCCTGTGATCTGATCAGGAGGGCGAGTGTGTGAATTCATTTGGAGGAACAAAGAAAGTCTATGCATTGGTCCTTTGAGCCAGATAGGCACCAGCAAGGTGTGAAGTGGTCTTGGAATGACCTGTAAGTCTGTATCTGTTTTTGAGAACAGGGGGTTTATAAATATCAGAGCAACAGTGTATGGAAGTGGTTCTAATTGAATTGGAGATGTTATTGACAGGACCTGGCTCTGGAAGTGTCTCTTCAACTCCCCGGAGGTGATATTCCCATTAAGCTCCTTATTTAAGATTGAGAATAAGAGAATAGAACCAAGAAATGACGAAGAAAAAGTGGTTAGCCCAAAGCGCAAGCAGACCTAAACAATCCCCATTGCTATATCTAGGTATAAGAAAATATCACAGAATATTAGAGCATAAAGACTTCAGGAAAAATGGCTATCATTTTCATTTTGTAGACAAGGAAACAGAATTGTCCCTGTTCAACACTGGCCCCACTTTCCCCAAATATATTAGAACAGCTGGCCCAATGACCAGAATTGAAAGCAGTTTCCAAAGCTATTAAAGGCTGTTCTTTCCAGGACTCTTTGTGGATGATCCCAAAGTGGAAGGTGGGTGATGGAGAGGAAAAGCCTGATCTAAACAGCACCTAACCATAAGTTTTTTCATCCATAACATCTCAATGGTAATCCATACCTTGTTAAAAAAGCTAAGCAGAAGGAGTTATTAGCTCTTTCTAGATAAAGTTACAGAAAAAGCATATTTCAATCTGTTCATCAAAGACTGGTTGAGGCACTGAGAAAGGGGAGCAGTAGAAAATAGACATTTCAGGCAGAGGAAATGCAGAAGCAAAGTCATGACCGAGAAAATACAAGCCCTAGAGAGATAGTAAGACCCCATGGTTGAGATTTTTGTGCCAGAAAAGATTAGCCTTTATCTGGTAGTGGTAGTAGTCATAATTGGCAACATTTACTGAGTGCATATTATAGACAGGGCACTGTTCTAAGAATCTAACATTTATTGTCATATTTAATCCTTGCCAGAACACTGTCGGGTAAATACTCTGGTCCTCATGGTACAGATGAGAAAACTGAGACACAGAAAGGTAAGGTTATTTGCCCAAGGTCACATAAAGAGCAAGTTCAGAATCAGAGCTGCAGCAATGAGAAGCAAACAAAAGATGCTTCGGCAAGGTGGTAGAAGAGACAGGTGTGTGTGTGTGTGTGTGTGTGTGTGTGTGTTCACCGTGTATCGTGTCTTCTTCTGTGTCCACGTATGTCCACACACACTAAGCTGGGACAGAAGTTCAACAATGTAAAAATTATCAGCACCAGAATACACTAAGTGCATATTTTTCACTGGCAAATGCTGTCCCCTCCATGTTAATCTCCGGTCAGCATCAAAGAAACACTGCCAGAAACCTATTTTATTTTCTTAAGGAAAAAAAAAATCTAAATGTCACAGTTATCAGAGTCATAGCACGCCGTCATTGAAAATACCGCTTCTGAAAAAAGCAAGTGATGACTTAAAGCAATGTCTCTTACATTATGTAAATGTAAAATACACAGAATGGTATGTAGAGTCTACAGAGCACCAGACCAACACTCCTCCTCGGAACTGTCAAGGTCATCAAAAACAGGAAAAATCTGAGAAAATGTCACAGTTAAGAGGAGCCTAAGGAGACGTGACAAGTAGATGTGTTGTGGGGTCCTGGATGACATCCGGGGACGGAGAAAGGCATCAAGTAAAAGAACATGTAATTACTTCAGTGCAAACTCCTCAGCATTGGAAAGCCCTGAATTTTCATACAATCCCTACTTAAAATGCTATATTTTTGAAATACCCCTGGTCAAAGTCTTTCGGAAAAAAATCGGAGGTCTGTGAAAAAGGATGTCCTAAATGGCTTCGATTTCCTGTGATATTTTAATGTAGAACCGGGTACTCCAAGTGCTGCATACCATCGGTGGATAAACACATGTTGGGAACACTGGCAATGCAGGGCACAAAACTATTTCTTTGAAAGAAGAGGATATTTGGTATTTCTTGAACTTATGGTTAGGTGCTGTTTAGATCAGGAATTAATTTGAACCATAGGGAATCGCCAATATTTGACTGTTTCTGGCCTGGAAATAGACAACTATAACTTCATGGGGTTCAACCCAGTTTCTTCGACGCTGTGCAGCCTGATCTTTGAGTCGTTTGGGACATCCGGGTCTGCAGCCAACCCAGAGGCTCCCAGTAAGCACGCTCTTGATGTGAGTGGCCAACTCTGTGAAACTATCTGCATAGCTGTTTTCACCCCTTACATCCCACCCAACCCCACCTCCCGCCCCCAAATTAGCAGCTGACTCTGGCAACATCTGGGGACCTAAACAGAGCTTGGTGCCACCGTCTAACTCATCAAGAATCTAAGCCAAGGCATAACAGGCTTTCTGTGGAAAAAAATTTTTTTAAATTAGGAAAATCTCCAACCTCGGTGGCCTCTCTAAGACCTAGCTGTTGTTGAGGGACCAGGTTCTGAGACTTGGTGTGACATTTCCTGAGGGAGCAGAGAGTTTCAGTAAAAAGTCAGAGACCAGAGCGAATAAGGGTCTGGAAAAAGTATTTGGTTTGTTAAAAGGCTCCCGCGCCCCACAGTTGACCTACATTGCAGAGTCCTTAGTAATACGGCAGTATTTTATCCCAGCTTCCTCTCTCCCGCCCTCCCTCTCCCTTCCAAATCCTGATTTCTTTCTTTCTTTCTTTCTTTCTTTCTTTCTTTCTTTCTTTCTTTCTTTCTTTCTTTCTTTCTTTCTTTCTTTCTCTTTCTTTCTTTCTTTCTTTCTTTCTTTCTTTCTTTCTTTCTTTCTTTCTTTCTTTCTTTCTTTCTTTCTTTCTTTCTTTCTTTCTTTCTTTCTTTCTTTCTTTCTTTCTTTCTTTCTTTCTTTCTTTCTTTCTTTCTTTCTTTCTTTCTTTCTTCTTTCTTTCTTTTTTCTTTCTTTCTTTCTTTCTTTCTTTCTTTTCTTTCTTTCTTTCTTTCTTTCTTTCTTTCTTTCTTTCTTTCTTTCTTTCTTTCTTTCTTTCTTTCTTTCTTTCTTTCTTTCTTTTCTTTCTTTCTTTCTTTCTTTCTTTCTTTCTTTCTTTCTTTCTTTTCTTTCTTTCTTTCTTTCTTTCTTTCTTTCTTTCTCTTTCTTTCTTCTTTCTTTCTTTCTTTCTTTCTTTCTTTCTTTCTTTCTTTCTTTTTCTTTCTTTCTTTCTTTCTTTCTTTCTTTCTTTCTTTCTTTCTTTCTTTTCTTTCTTTCTTTCTTTCTTTCTTTCTTTCTTTCTTTCTTCTTTCTTTCTTTCTTCTTCTTTCTTTCTTTCTTCTTTCTTTCCTTTCTTCTTTCTTCTTTCTTTCTTTCTTTCTTTCTTTCTTTCTTTCTTTCTTCTTTCTTTCTTTCTTTCTTTCTTTCTTTTTTCTTTCTCTTTCTTTCTTCTCTCTCTCTCTCTCTCTCTCTCTCTCTCTCTCTCTCTCCCCCCCCCCCCCTCTCTTTCTCTCTTTCTTTTTCTTTTTTTTTTTCCTGGAGTAGCAGCTACAGAGCATGGGGTGAAAAGTCACTGGAAGGACAAGTTGACAGATAGCATTTGGGTCGCTGGGTCACTGGAAGGCGTCGTGATCTGGGCTCAGACAGAGCGATTTCCTCGGTGATTTTAATCTTTCGTCTGTTCACACGTCATGCCACCTGGACATAATGCAGAGAAATCTGGAGGTTTAACAAACCTTTCCTCTTGCCCCCAAAAGCTCTCTTGGAAAACAAAACAAAACAAAACAAAAAAAACAACCCACAGAGCGAGGGAGAAAGTGAAAGGAAAGAGAGAGTTAACCCTGCCCCTGCCTTCCCCTTCTGCAGTAGAAAATCTAAGAGGGGGACAGACCTAGCTGGCAATTAATAAGTTCAGGGCTTTGTGTGAGTAAGGAGGGCCTTGCCTTCATGGAGACTGTAAATAATATAACAAGCTGCCCCTTTTACTGCCTTAGACACATATAAGTGGCAGTTTTATCCTTTTTCGTTGACCCTCTGTTCAGGTTTTGATTTACTTCCAAATCTCTTGTCATAGATTCTTGGAAAACATTTATTTGGGTGGTGGGGGTGGGGTGCAAACTGTGGGAGAAAGGATGTAGAGACAGAGGGCTATCCATGAAAGGAGATATTAATATCTGTCCCGTGACTGTGGCCAGACAGTCTGCTTTTCTTATTTCCCCATAAGGTTCTGAGCTATTTCTGACCAAGGGTGTTAAATCTTAGAATTAATGGGTTTCAGCAAAGTAGATGCCAGCACTCCAGAGAAATGCTTCTGCTTAACTTGTTAGAGATATGTCTCAGATCATGCTTGATCAAGCAGGGAAATGGTGAGAGAAAAGCCAGCCAAGGGATGGCCAAGTAGGTCCTTTGGGTTTCTTCCATCTGGACAAATGGTCGGAAGAGAGAAATGCTCCAGCCCCTGACCCTGTGTCCCCCCAGAATGCTCATCATACTACTGGTAAAGCACTTATCAAACTTCATCATGGTTATCAGCTTAAATGTCAGCAGTAGACTATAAACTCCACAGAGGCAGTGACTTTATCCTTTGCATCTCTCATAGTGGGGGCATTTTAAATATTGGCTTGTTTATTTATCAAATGTCTGAGCACCTACTCTCACCAGGTCGAGACTCAGCCAATAAGTATACAATGAGGAACAAGTTAGGGTCGCTTTTCACAAGTTGCTTATAGTTTTATGGGGAGACAAATGTACAAAGATAACACGTGTACTAAAATATTACAGATGTTGTCCGGATGTGCAGGATCTGCACAAGGGGGGAGGGGTCTGTTCTACAGGGGTACTGGGGAGGGGTAGAAAGGATCACGAAAGCTGTCATGAATCAAACATTTGCCGGGGAGGTATAAGCCGAGAGCCACACAGGCCAGTTGAGAGACTATCTCAATGGCCTTTGGGAGAAATAGCAGGGTCTGGAGTGGAGAGGAGGCAGCAGCATTAAAACGTAAGAGGGAGGGGATGCTCCAGAACTCAGCGACCACCGAGATGCAGAGCCAGAAGGAGAGTGGATGATGATCTCCAAGTCTCTGGCACTAATGGTTGGGTAATTAATTAGCACAGTTCACTCACCCAGGGCAAAGGAAAGAAAGGAAGGAGGTCATGATACTGGTCACCTAGAGGCTATAATATCAGGGCATTATCTACTAATAATCGCAGTAACCAACTGAACTGTGTTTGTTTGCTCAGATTATCCCAGTTGCCTTGGCTTCCAGTACATACAGCTTGTCTTGTTGCCATGAACCTTGGAACAACACCACTTACCTGTGCCAAAGTACAAAGGAAACATCATAGGCAAGGAGTTTGGAAACCTGGATTGAGTCTTGGCTCCGAAACTGTCTGAGTCCCAATTTACTCCCTTTTACTCTGGAGATGAAAGCTGCTCCCTGCCTAGCTCATTAGCTTGCTGGGAGTGTTGAATGAGATTATGCGTCTCAAAGCTACACAAACATAAGAAGGGAGATATGACAGATCCAAAAGCCCTCTAACCCAAGAATTTGGAGGGGTACCAGATTCAGGGGCAGTGACAGAAAGCTAATGAAAATTAAAATTGCCTCGAAGTTAGCAGACCTGACTCATGAAGATGAAACTTCTCTCAAGCGGGTATTTGCCAAGTGGTGCTGCTCAAAGGAATGTGTTCCATCCAATCTGCCCAGCATGAGCTCCAGATTGCTGAGCTTTTGGGAGGCTCATTTATCAGAGGAAAACTGCAACCAGTTTCTTGGTCTAGTGACCCTAACTTGTACAGGTGGTAGCCTTTAATCTTGGGCAAAGTCCATTTGGGATAATTCCATTCAGCTCCTTGTCACCCCAGCTTCCACTTCCTTGGGAGCATCATCCCTCCCTTCCTGTCTTGGAAATTGCCACCAGTAGGAGAATATCTGACTACATTTTTGTGTGTGCAGAGTGGATTTTCCCTGTTTCATAACGAGGACATTTTTCTTGTGAGACCAACTTCCAAGTAGCTTATTCTTAGAACCTAGCCCCAAGACCTTTTCTCACTAACCAGGTAAATTAGAGCACGATAGACCATAAGAGCTGTTTGGAAAGCCAAGATCACTGTGAAAGGATCGCTAGTGGCCAGGGAGATAACACAGATGTGTGAAGTGGCCGGTGGGTTTAAGACAATTCAGAAGGCTAAAAGCTGGAGTGTGCATCCCACATCTAAACTCACCCATCATTCTAGAAGGTAAAACATTGCTCCAAGAGTTCCTTATTTCCACACCCCTGCCAGCACCTGTTATCTCTTGTCTTTTTGATAATAGCCATTCTAACAGGCATGAGATGATATCTCATTGTGGGTTTTGATTTGCATTTCCCAGGTGATTAGTGGTGGTGAGCATGTTTTCATGTACCTGTCGGCCATCTGTATGTCTTCTTTGGAAAGATGTCTATTCAGGACCTCTGCCCATTTTCTTAATCAGATTTTTTTGTTTTGTTACTGAGTTACATGAATTTTTTCTACATTTTGGATGTAAACTCCTTATCATATAGATGGTTTGTAAATATTTCCTCCCATTCTGCAGATTGCCTTTTTATTTGGGGATTTTTTTTTCTTTTTTGCTGTGCTGGAATTTCCTCAAAAATTTATAAATAGAACTACCATAAGATCCAGCAACCCTACTTCTGAGTGTATATTCAAAGGAAATGAAATCAGGATCTCAAAGAAATATCTGAACTCCTGTGTTTATTGCAACATTATTCAATTCACAATAGCTAAGAAATGGAAAAAATGAAGTGTCTGTCTGTGGATGAATGGATAAAAAAGATATGTTATGTATAAGTGTGTGTTTGTGTGTGTGTGTGTGTGTGTTTGTGAATGGAATATTATTTAGCCACAAGAAAGAAGGAAATCTTGCCCTTTGCGACAACATGGATGGAACTTAAGGGCATTATGCTAAGTGAAATAAGTCAGACAGAGAAAGACAAATACTGTATGATCTCACTTATATCTGAAAAGATCAAACTCATAGAAACAGAACGCAGAATAGTGGTCACCAGAGGTTGGGGGAGTGGGGGAAATGGGGAGATATAGGTCAAAGGGTACAAATTTCCACTTATAAGATAAACAGATTCTGGGGATCTAATGTACAACATGGTGACCATAACTAACAATACCGTGTTATATACTTGAAAGTTACTAAGGGATTAGATCTTAGATGTTCTCATCATCCAAAAAATAAAGGTAATTATGTGAGGTGATGAAGGTGTTAACTAATCTTATTATGGTAATCACTTCACCGTATATATGTGTATCAAATCATGTTATACTCCTAAAACTTACAAAATGTTACATGTCAATTATATCTCAAAAAAAAAAAAGCTCGAAAAAAGGAAAAAGGTAAAACACTGTGTAGTCTAAATAAAACTCATTTGTGAACCTAATTTGCTTTGTAGGTAACCTTAATCTAACTCTTAAAATTTACTAAAGATTTAACTGAACTAAAAATAAATAAAGGCATGGAGAGGTCCAATTCATAGAACCAATTCATAAGTGAAAGTGAATCAGAATTACTGTCTGGCTTTCTGCCTCTCAGGGCAAGGCTGTCCTTCCATTCCTGGTTGTGCTCTGTTTTAATCTTTGCAAAGTTGCATTGCTCCATCCTGTTTTCTCTGCTTTCCTAACATTCTTCTCCCCCATTCCTTATGCTAGCAGTAGGCACTTTAGGGTTTCGTCGGAGGAACACTGGGACTTTGAATCAAAGGATATGAATCCAATCCTGGTTCTACCCCACAGTAGCAGATCAATGTGGGCCAGCTCCCTGATTTTCACGAGTTTATTCATTAGTGGGTACTGGAGATTGCTCATTTAACTCATTCAGTTTAAAATTCTAATGGAATTCAAAATTTTTTAAATTGCTGTCCAAATACTTGTGCAGTGAGCCCATTCTAGAATACTATTTATGAGAAGATCAAAGTTACCATCTACACTTGTTAAACTGATGACATTTCTGTCACTGAGACCCCTGCCACCAAAAACGCCATCCATCAAGCAACAAGCATCCATCAGAAAACCAGATTCTTATATAGCTGATTAGCCCCCTTAGCATCATTTTAGAAACATTAACGGTCTAAACAATTGTTTAAGGGGCATTGGGTTTAGACAGATTTGGGATTAAAAACTTGCCCTATCATTTAAAATCTTTGTGACATCGAATAATCACCAAGGCTCAGTTCTCCAATCTGTAAAATGGGAAAATAAAAACCACTTCATCAACATAAGATTAAATGAGGGTGCATGCAATGCATCTAGCACATGGTAAATGCTTAAGTAACAGCAATTTATATTATATATTCAGTACCTCCCTTAACCCTCTTCCTCTCTACTAAAGTCCTATATGATCAAAACACAGGCTTACTCTAGAGGTTGTAACTTCTTCATTCATGGAAAGTTTTCATAAATTTTTTTTTTTCAAGCTGAAAGAGTCTGGAAAACTGGAAACTGTAACATAATTTGAATGGAAGTAGCATTTGGTTGCTTCACATGGTTTCGACTGTAATAAATACATTTCCTCAAAGTGTCCCAGTAGGACTGTTCCCCAGGTGGCCACTTAACTAAAACAACATATTAGAGAAGAATAACAAATGTATCATTTGTAGAGGTTTGAACTCATTATGGGCTTTTGGTTTTCAGAGATATTTATGTTCCAAATGAATGACAGGTGACAAAATCTCCTGCCACACTCTCCCACCATCTTCACAAAGGAAAAAGTTTGAGTGACGGCCTTGTACTCATAATCTAGCCTTTAGAGACGTCTCCAAAGGATTTCTTCTTTGAGCATAGAGAGACTTGGTTCAAGGTGATCAGTGTGATTGGAGAATGATGAAGCTTGGCCCCGTAATGGTAGGGGGGTTGCAGCAGGATCAAGTAAGAAAGGGATGTTGGATGAGAAAAAGGGTACAGAGGCTCTTCTTGTGTTATCCGTTTGCCCCAATCCTTGAGAATTCCTGAAAATCTTCATCTTATGGTGAGGTAGCATGTTTGGCCTCTTAAAACTTGTGGCACACTCATCTGGGGACAAAAATCCACTGTGTCTTTGGATTTCAAAAAAAGTTTCTTGCTCAAGATGTGCTCCCTCATTTGGGTTTGAACCAAAATAAGAAATACCAGACAATGCTAAGTGCATTTATTGCGTATTGCATTCTCAAGCACTGGAACAATTCCTGACAGATATAGAATCAAATAACTTTGTAATTTGAATACTTTTTAGCTTAACATCAATATTTGGTAAGCAAAGAAAATGAGGCCCAAAGAAGTTGAATGGATCACCTACAGCAGGAGTTGGCAAACTATGGCTCATGGGCTAACCCTGACCTACCACCTCTTTTTCCTAAAAAAGATTTTCTTGGAAAAGAGCCATACGCATTCATTTATGCATCGTCTCTGGTTGCTTTCTTCCTAGAAAACAGAGTAGTTGCAACAGGGATCATATGACCCTCAAAACGCTGACCCCTAATCTAAAACCACACAATTAACTGGTAGCAGAACCAGGATTAGAATAAAGGTCTGAATCTTGATCCAGTGGCCTATCTCTTGCATCACACTGGAAGAGACAGACATTGATTGTGTAAGGATGAAAAAGGCAACCCATGTAAATACTTAGGAGCTCCAAATAAGAAAAATGGCTAACTCTGTGAGATATTTCTGTTATTTTTGCTGCTTCCCTAATCAATATCAGGAGACCCTTCTAAATCTGCCTGTCTTAGTCTGGACTTTAACGAAAGTCAACAACTGGAGGTGAACTTGGGTAGTTCACTGGAGTCCTCCACAGCCTATATATCTGCTTATCCCAGATACCTGTCAATCTTCTCATCAGACATGCTCTTGTCACACATCCTCTTTCTTTGCCTTTAAAAAAAAAAAAAAATCCCTGTTTAAGGCTCATTCAGCATCCTAATAAGGATTTCATGAAGATTAAGCAGCAAGGGCATTTAAAGAACAAATCTTACCCGACAAACTTCATAGCGTTTTACAATGTAAATTTCAAATTAGCAGATGAAAGAAAGGCAAGGGATCTTATATCTCTGCCATTTAGCAAAACACTTGCGACAGGATCTCACAAAATGTGAGTGGCAAAGCTATTTTATATCAGCCTTTGCCAATTCAAATGGGCTTGAATGTTTCCATGTAGACCAAAGAAAGAGCGATGATAAATGGCAAGGCAAGGAGTCTGAGGATGAGGCACCTCTGAGTTTATCAAGTAATCTCATAATTGACCTTGAATTGATGGCACTAAAGTCATCAAATCAAAGCAAATATATGAGTGGTACTCAAATCTATAATAAAATCTCAAGGAAATTTAAGCAAATAAGAAAAAGAAATTAAATAAAAGCCAAATGACAATCCATGAAAATATGTAAATAGGCCAAAGGCTCATCACTGAAGCAGCTCTTCCAAATTTCAGAGTCCCAGGAAAGAACTGAACACTAAAAATATTGAATTGGAAGTTAGAGTTACTACTACTGAATATAAAACTTTGGGTGCAGCTCATCCCTCTCCCAGTTTTGAAGCTGAAGAACTGGAACGTGGCAGATTGGCAGCTAAACAATAAGAGAGTCACTGATTCATTTATTCATGTATTCATTCATTCATTCAAAAAGTATTTACTGGATACCTGCCATTTGCTTGTCACCGTTATAAGTACTGAGGTTACAGCTGCAAACAAGCAGGCACAGATCCTGCGCCTGAGTTCATGGCCTCAGAGTTCTCTCTCTCTCTCTCTCTCTCTCTCTCTCTCTCACACACACACACACACACACACACACACACACACACACACATATGCACCAAGAGGCAAAGTGGGGCAATGTGATACAGAATAATGGAAGAGTGGGGAACAGAATTACTTTATACAGAAGGATGAGGGAAATGACGTGGCATTCAAATAGTAGAAGGATGTTCTACGCAGAAGAAACAGAAAGTGCAGAGGTCCTGAAATGAAAGTATACTTGACATTTGGGGAACAGAAAGCAATAGGGAGAACAAAAGGAAAAGGCCTGGGAGCTGAGATCAAAAAGGCAGACAGGTGCAAAGTAAATACTGTGTTGCAGGTTTTGGCAAAGATTTGCGTTTTATTTTTGAGAGGAGACATTTTAAGTGATGTACTAACACCTTAAAAAGATGACTCTGGTTGAGTCGACTGCAAGGATGCAAGTAGAAGGAGGAAGACCAGCTGAGAGTTTACTGCAATATTCCAAATGAGAGCTAATAGTGGTTTAGACTTGGCTGGACAAGTAGTAGAGATGATAAAAATGGTTGGCTTGTGGTTGGTCTATGGATTTCTTTTGAAGGTAGATCCAATAGGATTTATCACTGGCTTGGATGTGGGAAGTAAGAGAAGAAAAGGAATTAATATGCCTCCAAGGATTTTGGCCTGAGCATCTAGACGGGTCAAAGAGCCATTGGGGAAGCTTGGGAAAAGGGACATTTGAAGGGGCTAAAATCAAGAGTTCAGTTTCTACAAACTAAGAGAGTCACAGGAGGGCACACACCACCCTTCTTCCTAGCTGATCGATCTCATGACCCTAAGAGGTCCTCATGAATTGAAGGTCATGCCATGGTAACCAACCATAAGGAGCAACTATTATGGTCAAGAAGAGAAACATTTAAGAATGCAAGAAGAAAATAAGAAAGCCACAGACCAGAAATAAAATCGCCTCTAGCAATAAAAAGCCAAAAATTAAATTTGTTGAAAAAAAATTAGTGAAAAATAGCAAAGAGCAATTTTGTTTTAGTGGCATTATACTTGAAAACAGGTCTTGGTGTGGGCAAGTTGAAGGCTGGAAAAAGAAAAACAAAAGGAGGATTGGAGTAGAAGATGTTAATTTACGTGCTGCATTTAGAAAGTAGAATGACGTGTGAGTAAGAATCTATTGTTCTCACATTCAGAACAAAGATAGCAAAATAAACAGCGTTCAACTGTATAGTGTCACAATTAGTTGGTTACCTTCAAAACCTATTTCTTTTTTTTTTTTTTTTTTTTTTTTTGGAGCTCCAGCTTCTCTGTTCTGGACTAGATAACCTTTTACAGTGTTTCTACCTTCAACATTTTTATAAATTCTGGATTACAGCCACTCCCACACTAACATCCTCTCCTCACAGCATGAGTCCCTCCCACAGGAAGATGCAGGTTCACAGAGGAAGAGGAACTGCTTCAAAACATTCAGATAGGAAGAAGGGAATGATATCAACAAAAATTAAGTGCAGGTAAATGAGATTAGATCCACCCTCCCTACCATAAGAGGTCACAAAAACTCTTTTCTTTCAACCTTAGAGTCCTCTTACCCTCAGAGTTCAAAACTCATACACTGCTTTCCCCCAAGGTTTTTTTTTTTTTCTTGCATTTCCAGTAAGAGACCTCAGCCATACACTACAAGATCTGATTGCTCCCAACCCTCAACCTTCCACCCCACATCCAGCCATTAAAGACAAGTTTTCTCAACCTCACCATTACTGACATTTTGAGCCAAATAATTCTCTGCTGTGGGGAGAGGGGTGAGGTGTCCTGTGTTTTGTAGAATGTTTGGCAGCATCTCTAGCTTCTACTCACTAGATTCCAGTAGCAACACCCTTTCCATCCTCTCGAGTTGTGACAACTCAGAAACATTGCCAAATGTCCCCTGGGAAAGCAAAATTGTCTCCAGTGGAGAATCACTGATCTAAGACTAGCAGGTCCAATGGATTCCATTTCCTTGCTTGAATGAAATGTCACCCTGGGCATCATGCTCTCTGACCACTGCTCCTCAAAGTAGTTTATAGATAACAATATTTGCCAGTGATATAAATTCCCATCCATACAATTAGGGGAGACATGGTTTATTTGTGTATTAGCATATCCAGCTGCTTGTTTGCTTGTGCTTGATATTTCAGTCCAAGTATAGTGGTTTGGCATAAATAATACCCAGTCAGCTGAAGGCTGAATGATATTGTAAACATCCAAGTCCTCTAAACTACTGAGGTTTTTTTTCAAGTATACTCCATACAAACCACTCTTAGCTTGAAAAGGAAGGGAAAAAACCCAACCCCAATGCCATTACTTAAATAGGCCCATTAAAAATGAGCTGTGAGTGAAATACGGCTTTATTAAACAGATGACATTACATCAGGAATGATGAATCATAAAGTTTCTTTTCAGTATTACAATGGTATACGACCTTTTAAACTTTAATCATTCACCTCATATTCTGAACTACTGTCAGGTGTGCAGGCTTCTTGCTGATTACATTAACATGAGGCAGCTGGGGAGCTGTTGGCATCAAATCTCGACAGGCTTTTACCAGCATGGCTCAGCGACACACAGCCAGAGCTGGGGCAGCCCCAGGCCTGTCTGGAAAGGAAGCACAGCCCCTTCCTGACTGCCAGGGTCCAGGAGGGACAGGGAAAGAATTCTCCCCTCTTGTATGTCATGTACTCCCAGCACCTGACAGAGCATCTGGCACATAGTAGGGACTCTAGTAGTGTTCGTTGAACAAATCTCAAAGTTCAAGATATTGGAATAATCTGTTACATCTGGACAGGGCTTCCAGTTTACAAAGAACATAATTCAGTCTTCAGAGGGTCCCGGTGAAGAAGGCCCAAGGCAGTCAGTGGTAGAACCAGACTACAGATTTGTGTTCTTTCCACAACTCTCCACAGTGGGTACAGGACAATATTGTTCTTTGGCTAACAGCACAGGCTTGGCTTCCATCTCATCACTTCTACTCAGTTACTGTGCCCCTTCACAAGGCACTTAAACTCCCCAAGCCCTGGGGTCCTCATAGGTTGATGGCGAGGACCATTTGAGATGATGCATGTGGAAAGCTCGCCATGATGGATGGGATATGGTGAGTGCCCAACAAATGTTATTTATTATTATTAACGTCTTCATAAAAATATCCTGTGGGGAAACAGAAAACAGGCATCACAGAATCCTTATGGGAAAAGCAGGATTTGAAATCACAGGGGCCTCCCTATCACCCCTAAACATTGATTGAACCCTAATTTGCCTCCACTTTCTCTTTGATTCTTCTTTCTAGTTGTTAGGACACAGAATAAAAGATAACTTGTCACTTGCTCCATCCTGCAACCTGTCACTTCTGACTCCATCCTGCAACCTGGCACCAAAACTATCCTCAGGCTCTTCTTGAGAAGTTCCATATTATGACATCACTATGTCAGTGATAATCTAACTAATATGTAAGTGACTTTATTGTAGTTCTCCTGCCTCTGATCATCTCATTAATAATTTAAATGGCACATAAAAAATATAAAGAGGTTCAAGGAAATTTAAGTAAATTTTATGTGGTAATTTTGAACCAGATTAATAAAAAAAAGGAAATTTTAAATAAATCTTGAATCTTTGGATTGTGGCTAGAAAACTGTCATAACTTTTCCTCAGAATGTTCAAAGATCCCTCTTCAGGGACAACAGACAAATTCAGAATCTGTCATTATTTTGTCCTAAGAGAATACACAATGTTCCTCATGAAACTCCAAAATTCAGAGTTTTTGTATCATTTAAAATGCTTTTGGCTATAAATTTCAGAGACACCAACTAAAGTCACATAAATGAGAAATAACATAATGTCAGGAGATATGTTGGTATTGGGGTTCATTAACATGGTAGCGCAATGACTGTCAGGAAGACTCAGGTTTTTTTTCATCTTTCATTTGCTACTGTTGGGGTGTCACCTTGGTCCTCCCAAGAGGCTATGGCATCTCCTTAACATAGTTATGTCCAGAGGTAGAGAAGAAAGGGACTATTTCCTCTCAGAGGACTCTTTTGTTAATAGCAAATAAACTCTCCCCATAACCACCCGCCATACATATTTTTCTTATCCCATTGGCTAGATCTAGGCTCTATAGCTACTCCCAAACTAATTATTGCCAGAGAGAATGCAATTACCGTGGTTGGCTTAGAGCAATTATGATTCACCTCCTTGAACTTGGGGAGTCCCTGCCTTTTTATGCACATGGTCATTCAATACCTGAATAAAACAGAGGTTCTGTTTGTAAGGAGGAATGTGATTAGGAATGGCTATTGGGTAGGAAAGCAACTCTCTGCTATTATCCCATTAGCCACACCTTAGTTCAGTGATTCCTAAACTTGTCACCCTATCAGAATCACCTTTTAAACATTCTGGTCACATGCTGGATTATGTATATCACAATCACAGGGGTAAGACACAGAAATCAGTATTTTTTGAAGCTCCCCAAGCGATTCTGAGGTGCAGAGAAGTTTGACGGTCCCTGCCCTAGCTATTTGTTCAATGTGAGCCATGATAACAGAGATCTATTGAGATATTTTTCTACGGGTCCATAGGGATACTGTATGTCCCATTCAATTTCATTGAGCACATATAGAAATGTCCTATGATATAGTGTTGACTTGAATGGAACATGAAATATAGCATCATACCACTACAGAACCTACACAATAGTCAAAATCTGAGAGACAACTAAACATTTCTGAATATTCGGTTAGTTAAATATTTTAAAGTTTCGTCATTTGATGACTTTTTAAGCTGTTTGTTATTTCCAAATGATGATTAAAATGGGACGAGCTAGCTCTGTACCTCAAATTACACTATGGGGTTATAGAATCTTAAAAGCCATCCAGTACAACCCCTGAGATGCTGGCTTCACAAATGCAAGGATTTTTATGTTTTTATCTACCGCTATGTCCCTGTGCCCAGAAGAATACCTCTCCTGCCATGCCCCAGACTTATATCATGCTTTAGTTTTTTCTTTAGTTTATCACTGTGGCTCAATTTCCTCATCTGTTATATAGGGGACATTAATACTGTATATGCTTCATGGGAGGAAAGAATAACTGCATCTTGAAGATGCAGAGTTGAGATCCATTTCTACCACCAACCAACTGAACAACATGGGAGGCCAGGGTGTCCCTTGGTCTCCCTGGGCTTCTGTAGGAAAAGAAATGCTCCTTGGTGCCACAGAGTTTCCGCGAGACACCAATATGGTGGTGTATGTGAAAGTGCCCTGCAAAACGTCCATTCCTAAACAGATATGAATTACAATTTAATGGGATAAAGTTAAATGTTCAGCTAATGCAAGGGAATATTCAGAGTGCCTTCCCTCCAACATGTGCTTTTCTCTTTCTCCCTCCTCCTCTGTCGCTCTCAAAATGTTAATATGGGTCTCCTCTATAAATAACGATAGTGGCATACTGACATCCAGATTTAAACGCTGCAGCACAGCACCCTGTGCAAGAAGGCTGACACAGAGCTTCTATTTTTATATGTTTAGTGATATATCCAAGTGTCACTCAACAACAACAGGAAAGGAGCGGCTGTGCCACTATCGCTCACTCATATCTTCACCCCTCTTCCGCCTACTACTCAGACACATCCCTGACAAGCGCCGCGTGGCTCCACCTGCTCACCACCTGTCAATATTTTGGTTGGAAAAAAAAAGATTCTGGCACATGATTCTTAATTTTCATTAGAATAAATGTAGATATTCTGAACAATAATCTATGCTCAGCACTTACACTGCAAGGCTACAGGGTTTCCATTGCTCTCCTCTCTTGAAATGCTCTCAGTATCAAAGGATCTCTGCAAAGATGATTCCAGACCCTCTGAGATGAGAAGCAAAATATAGTCTGACACTTGATGGAGAGCACCGGGAAAATGCAAGGAAATACCTTGGACTTGATGATTAGAACTTCAGTCAGAGCACAGGGCTAAGGTTCCCACCTCAGGCAAAGGTTACCCTCCGGTTTTGTATTTTATATGAGCAACCTGAGGCCATTGCCCCTCCTCTTTTGTCACTCTCCTTCCAGAGGCTGAGCTGAGGCATACCATCAAGAATAGTTAGGGGTTAGGCCCTCATCTACCGAAAAGCCACGTGGCTCACCACAGTCTCAAGGAACCTGGGAATGCATCACATGCTAGAAGATCACACTTCACCCAGCAGACAAGTGACATCCAAACCTGGCAGTGGTTCTCAGGGCAGGTAAGGGAAGAAGTGAATACAAGCATCAATAATTCATTGTTTGGTTGTTATTAAATAGGCCATATGTGACTTGCAGATTTGTGTATCTTGTAAATTTGATTGAGGGAGCTCGCCATCTGTGAAACCAGACCATCCTGGGTTCAAATTCTGACTGTAATTTCCTGGCTTTGTGACTTTGAGCATGTTATTTTGTTCCTCCATTCCCGTTTCCTCATCTGTAAAATAGGTTTGACAATGAGTAGCTTAGAGGATTGGTCTGAGAATAATAGGAAAGTATATTTACACAGTACTTACACAGTAGCTGGTTTATAGTTAAGTTATAGTTAGTACTTATTAAGCCCTAATGCACATTAAACACTGTTTTACGTACTTTCTTAAGTACCTCTAATTGTATTTGTAGTTTAAATCACTTCTTTCTTTCTGAAACTTTACTTCTATAATTGGATATTACCCAAGCTAACAATATCAAACCCACGACTGTTTTGTATTTGTTGTTTCAAGACATAAGCCTTAAAGAAAAGACATTGACTTATAGAAATACGGGTTTAATCAAAAAAGAAAAAAAAGCCATCATTGAGAATCTAGTGCAAGAATCTTGGGTAGAGCAGGCTATATAGACTACGGATGGAAAGATAAGACTGAGGGTGCAAGAAGGCTGCACCTAGAGAGGCGGGCAGAGTCTCGGGCAGAGCCATCTGCCTCTCACTCTCTTGGGAGTCACTATGTTTTGGGTGACCCAGGACGGGGACGTAGTGCGTGGGACTTGTAGAAAGGTGGCCCAGGGCAGCACTCCAGCTCTGTCTTCAAAAATCACCTCCTGCCCTGGGATCAGAACACTCATCTTGCTTTAGCCCTAGCATTGTGATGGTGGGGGTGGGAGCTGAGACAGGACCAGGAGGTTAAGGGCTGTGGGACTGACAGCTATGCCAGCAACAGCCTTAGCAGGTACAGGGATGTTAACCTGAAGGGGAAGCTCCCAGCATGCTTCTCCTTCTCATCCCAATAAAACTTAGAGTGAGAAGACCCTCAAACATCCATGTTCACTCAACTAGAGCCCACCAAAGTCAGTAACAAAGATTATAAATGCTCCAACCAGGGTGGGAAAGACCTTTCCTTTTTCCAACTTCCAATTGGGCTACCACAAGCAAAGGGAAGACAATTAATGTATATATCTGGAACTTTATTTAATCTGGGCACTAGGTGATTTGAATTTGTTATTTAACCTTATATTTTGATAATGGTATTGTCTTGATTTTATAGATGGGGGTATTGAGTTTTAAGGACATGAAGTAACTTGGGGCACCTGGGTGGCTCAGTCAGTGAAGCATCTGACTCTTGATCTCTGCTCAGGTCTTGATCTTAGGGTCGTGAGTTTGAGCCCTGCATTGGGCTCCATGCTGGGCATAGAGCCTACTTAAAAACAAGCAAGCAAGCAAACAAACAAACAAAAACATGAACTAACTTGACTGAAACCTCCGTACTAGGTGCAGACCTAGATTCAAAAAGATGTCTGTCTGACTCTAAAACTCCTTATAGGAAACAACTCTCACCATAATTAGTGTGAAGAACAGCATCTTGTTATTTAAGAATTTCTAATTTGTCTCTACTGTCAATTGGATCATGTTTAACCTTTTTAGTTTTAGATTTGAGGTTTGCCATCATTACTATAAAATCTTATTTACCATTAACCTCACCACCAAAAAAAAAAAATATTACTTATGAAAATAATTACAGATGCCAGGACAGCACGGTACCAAGCAGATGCTCAAAAACACTCACTGAATTGAGTTTGAGAGAAATGGAACTAGCAAATAAAATAATAATAATAATATTGGGGGTGAGAACTGAAGAGACCTAAGAAGGTTTCAACAGCACTTGGTACCATACCTTACAAAAGAACTCAACATCTCAGAGTCATCGATGAATTTAGAGGTGTTCCATGAAAGCACATGTGTACTAAAAAGCCCTGAGAAGGGACCATACAACCTCTTAGAGGGTATCTCCAATGATGGAGGACTCACAAACCCCTATCTCCTGAGAAACCTTTTTCATTTTCCAAAAGCTCAAACTGTTGTAATAAAAAGTAGGGCCCCTTGCTTTGCCAGTACATTAAAAAGCTGCCCTCTGTGTCTAGTAGATCCCACCACATAGAACATTAGGAATCTTCATCTTCCTTGCAAGAATAAGCACCAATGTGCCCACTGATGCATGAGCATGAGCATGAGCATGAGCAGTGGTTGCTTCTTCCTGCTGGCCGTGAATTTCAGCCTCCCAGGGATTCATGGCCAAATGTCCTTCCACCAAAAAGGCAGAGGTCCTTGGAACAAAAAGGATTACAAAGCATGAAAGCTTTCAGCAGAAAAAGGGAACTGAAAAAGTGCCAACTTGAAAGAAGATGTGGAAGTGTGAGAACCTTTGATCAGTACTTCATTAGGGGATTGAAGAAGAAAGGACATGGAAGCTGATGGAAAATCAAGCAGTGTAGCAGAATTCTAAGTTTTAAATGCTCTTCTCAAAAGATTTACTTATTTATTGAATTTTTTTTTTTTCAATCTCTTATTTGTGGGGACACCTGGATGGCTCAGCCCAGCTGATTAAACGTCTACCTCCGGCTCAGGTCATGATCCCAGAGTCCTGGGATTGAGTCCTGCATCAGGCTCCCTGCTCAGCAGGGAGCCTGCTTCTCCCTCTGCCTGCCCCTCCCCCCGATTGTTCTCTCTCTCTCTCTTTTTCTGACAAACAAATAAATTAAATCTTTTTTAAAAATTCTCTTCTTTGTGGACTTCCTTCAACTGACTAATTTTCTGCTAAGCTTACTGGTTGACCAGTACTGAAAAAGAGCAGGACCAGGTGATCTCAAAGCATTCTGCCCTAGGAAGGTGTGGGTGCCTTATAACAAAGTTCGGCTTAGTGGTGATGGTGAGGGAATGAGAGGATGTGTAGGTAAGGGGACAATATTTAGGGGCAGAAAACTCACGGATATCAAATCACTACTCAAAAACCCCCTTGTAGGAAGACAATGAACCTTAATATCCAAAATCCTTTGGATTAGATACTATACCCATTTTGACCCTGTAGCCCTCAAGAGATGAGCTAATTTCTACCATAATATGTGAGCTGCTACTCAGTTTCTTGCAAAATGAAAGATCATTGAGTCAGACCAACTCCAAATAAGGGATAAATTATAGAAAATTCTGAATAATAGTATATTGTATGGAAAACTGAACTTACCACATTTAAATACATGTACTATTAGGATCACTTGCTAACAGAATGTTAAGGTGTTTTGTCCCTAAAAATACATTCTTTCTTAGATTTTTGTTAATAGACAATATTCAATTATAATTAAGTAAGACTATGATTAAACACTATGTCTGTCTGAAAAATAAGAATTAGTCTCCTAAATAGGCTGTAAAAGCCCCCAGATAATCCTCTTTATGCTCTCAGCTTTATAAAGCCCTTTCCCCCCATAAATATAGAGAAAATAAAACTTCTAGGATGCCTCTATTCCTCAACTGGTGTACTTAGCATGGAAAAAGTTTCTCTGTTCCAGGAGGGTGTTTTTAAACAATGAATGCTGGTGGGCTTGTCCCACTTTCCATAAAATAGATTCCCCCCGTTTCTCTTATTCCTCCCATTTTGCCAACCACCTTCCCCTCCCTTCTTCTTTTCACAGAACTTATTTTCTCAAGCTGTTCTTAGTTAGGCAGTGTGTGCAAAGAGCGCTGATGTTTCCACTCTAGAAGCCTCCAGTGATTACACCCAGTCTCTTTCATGCTAGAACTACATATTTATCAACCCCAGAGAGCAAAGATGAGGCAGCACCAGGGTAGTGAGTGATGTGAATTGCTGTCACAGCAGAAACTGTGCTAGTGGAGGCCTCTGGATAGAAAAAAAGATCGTAGGATTGGGGAGGGGCAGAGAACACAAAGAAAAAGAAAAGAATGTATGAAATGAACTTAAAAAAAAATAAAAGGCAGGAAGAAAGCAGTGAGTAATTAGAGAGGACTTGGTGGTGTGCACAGTTGCCAGTCCCTGCTGGAAATGCCCTCCAGCGGCCAGAAGTGGGTCATAAGTGTAATGAGCCGGGTAGCCTGACATCTGGACTCCTTAGTCCAGCCTCGGGTTTCCACCTGGGTATAACAACTTGAGAGTTTCAGAGCCGAGAGGTAAGAGAATGTTCTTTGATTTTTGTCTCCTCCATCAGACATAACCACAGATATCCCTCTATGGGAAGAGCCCCCCCCCCCTTCCTGATGAACCAAAACAACCAGAGGCAGCCACAGTCCAGACTGGATTCCTTGACATCCCTCTAGGCCTGCATGGATTTAAGAAGAAACTTGCTCTAACCCCTGACCAAGCTCATAACTTACAAGTTTCTAATTAGCAACCACCCCAGGCCTTTGAATTTCTAGAGATGCAGATAATTCTCATTTCTAATAATTTAACTCTTCTGACAACAGCCAGCATTTTTGTAAAGACTATTTGGCTTCAAGGAAACTGGGCAAGATTGATGCACAGTTCACCCAAACCATGGTCACTGCTCGTGAAACTTCCCAGAGCACTTTTGATCCTGGCAATGGCTTAGTATGGTCATTATCAAACACACATATGGCAACCACATTTTCTGAACCTCAAGCAGGGACATACTGGTCTAACAATAGGGAAGGAGATTTGATGATGGAGAAATTGTACCCATCGTACCCATGCTCCTTAGAGCGTTAACCCCTCCTTGCTCTTCTCTCCATGACTTTTTAAACAAGCCCTAGACTGAGAATAAGTTTCCCTTTGTATATCCCATTTTCCTTATCCTCAAGCTTTACTCTTTTTTCTCCAGCTTGACCCTTTATCTTAGTACCTTGAAGATAGCATTAATCTCTGAAAGTTGAGTACAAGAAAGTCTAAATGCTACTTAATCACTATTATATCCTTGTTCCAAATGCTATGCCAAATGGTACTCCATCAAAACAGGAAAATGGGGCAAGGCACAGAACATGAGACTTGACATCAAAGAACATGAGTATAGGTGGAGGCTCTGACCTTTGCTAGTTATTAATATTTTTGATGCTTAATTTTCCATCTGCAAAATCAGAATTATAACAATACCTACTTCTGGTGGTTGTGAAAATTGAAAGGTGTAAAGTGTGATAAAGCCTTAAAGTGAGATTCACTCACTAATACAGGTTAATTTAGCAGGCCATCACAAGAGATAATTTTAGGCAAAGAGCCTTTCCCAGGGCCTACCAAATCATACCAGCAGGTCACGTGCTTATTCTGCCACTTTAGCAGGCATTCCTACGTGAGTACACAGGACATATCACACACTTCACTAAAACACACATCACAATTAGAACCCATTGACTTAAGCAGGTGACTTTGTTTTAATCAATCATCCAGTAGTTATGGAGAAATTGGATATTTGTTTTTATCTTGTACATATGCTTCCTGACTTGTCACAAACCCCATAGTTCAGCAAAACTAAGATAAACAGCTGAGCAAAAATTCTCAAGTCTGTTCACTGTTCCAGTGGATCTGAGTCCTTTCACTATATGTTTTTTCCTAGAGGCAGGTTAGACATGCTTACCTGTCCCAAGAGGAACAGTAGTATGCTTCATGTATAAAATACCCAGCTGGTTGGGACTGCAAGGGAATCATGGTACTCTTTGCATGACTTCCCAATAAAAGGAAGGGGAAGGCAATGCAGTCCCAGAATAACCAGAACAAAGTAGATGCTGTTCCCTGTTTTCACCCTGAAAACACACACACACACACACACACACACACACACACACAGGCTGTCTTACAATGTCTCAAATGACTTTGAGGGGAGCTTAGCCACCTTGTTGCTAATACCTGGCCCTGCCTGCTACTACTAACGAACCTGTTTTTAAGGAACAAAAATATTTCCAGAATGTGGTGTCCAGTTCCATACAAGGTGAAATCCAGGAATTCAGTGAGAAGGAAGAGAATTGGTAGGCAATATCGGAACACTATTCAATACAGGAAGCAAATGTCCCATATCAGAAGTTCACTAGAATATGACAAGAGAAGAGGGTGAGAGTTCCCAAATCCAGAGCTGACAAAACCAAATCAAGGATGAATGCCCAGGAAAGTAGATGAAGTGACAGGAGATAGGAGGAGGGAGTCAGGCACTAAGACATCAGACAATTCCGCAGGACTTCTTCCCTCCATTTCAGGGCTGTTTCCATGAGGCTTAGCACTAGCCTACTGCTTCCGTTCCTGCACACCTTATAAGTCCCACCCAACACCCAGTTGAGTGATACGTCACCTTGCCAGGGACCCAAGTGCATCATGCCGCTGTGTATTTTCTGTCTGTTGAAATTGTAAGTTATTGGAAAGCAGACCTGTATTTCTTTTCTACCCCTTCCATTCTATGTCCAAACCAGAGATGTAATAAATTACAAATAAATGAAAAATCATGACAAAGCCTCAGGTCTAATGCATTTGGGGTGAGAATGAGCTACCCTAATTTGGGGACCTAGTCACACCCATCATGTTCAGCTTTCCTGAATGTACGCAGAAACACAGGTCCTATCAGCAATATAAATGGGGGATGTTGCTGCTCCTGGGGGCTTTGCCAGAAAAAGCAAATAATTGACCGACTTTGGACAGGCTCCAACACTGGACTATGGCGCAGCTGAAGCACTGGGATTGATACATAAGATTGCTCCACATCAGAAAAGAATGCATTCTTCTCTGCAATAGAACATCCCGATTTCTTGCTTCAGGTTGATCAGAGAATTTCTCCACTGCAAACTCCTAGCTTAGAAATGAGTTTTCCTCTTGCCAATCTGGATTATGATAGATGTCTACCCTACCCCTGTGTCTTATTAGACTGCCTGCTGACAGGAAAAGACTCAGCAAGTTGGTAATGTGGGAGATCCCTTCCTGATATTTGGCACAACCTGATTTTATCTCTAGTTGTCTTTATTTATCCTCTGCATTAGATTTTGGCTCTCTTGGATTCAAATGACATCTTTAAGGGGAGAAACAAAGAATTTGCAATTGTTTCCCAGCAATGTGCAAATTGGCACTTAATTGAGAATTAATGGTGTGCTAACTGCTCACTGCAGCCATTCCCACTGCAAATTGCACTGGGATTGCTTGCACTTTTGACTTTGACATGCTTTTTATAGGGGTACATGAGTAATTTGATCTGTAAAAGGGAGAGAAGATCCCACCTCCTGAAGGAAAAGTACTAATTAGCAGCAAAATCTAACTGCTTTTCTCTGACAGGGTCTCCTCTCCCTATGTTTGGCTTAATGCAAACGCCTGCCATGCTGAGTTTCTACATTGGATTGTCCAATACAGCCTGTTTAATTTTAATTTCCTTTAGCAGAGTTGATATTCAATTAGCCACACCAATGAAAGGATGCATTAGCACACATAATAATCTCTTAACTTTGTATAGAGCTTTAGAGTTTACAAAGCACTTTCACATTTGCTCCTCACAGACATAACTGTCATATTTAGCCACATATTAGAAGCCCCATTTTACAGATGGAGAAATTTGAGTTCAAAGATATTAAAGGCACATCCAAGGTCACATAAAATAAGATGTGGAGAGGATAAAGAATCCAGATTCCATAGTTTTTCATCCATTGCTTTTTTTCTACTATTCCAAGAGAAGAGTATGGTTGATGCTATCACCCTAGGTGCACAACACCTTTTTAATCTCACATTCATATCATTCATTTGTTCTTTTTTTCTTCAACATAAAGTTTTAGTAAACAACAATATGTACATAATACTTGCTAAATGTTCTTGGAGAAAATGAAAATAAATACAAGGTGGGAGTCCCCAAAATTCTTGAGCACATGACAAATATACATTAGATGTTGATGTTAACATTAGGCAAAAACCTAATCTTTGAGAGTAGGAACTATCTCCAGTTCATCATTTCATGCTTCCACAATGCCTAACACAGTACAGGGTTTCTAGCAGAAAGTAGGTAGTGTGTAAATACTTGCTGGGGAAAAATTTAATGTAATGATATTTTTTTGCTGGCTTGTTTGGCCAGAAGAGTCTAAATCTGAATTTTGCATTTTTGGCTTCCCTGATTTTTGAAAGCTGTAATCTGAGCAAATTTGGAAGCCTCATTTCTTTTCCTGTCTAAAGAGAGAAGAGACCTCATTCATTGAAACAAAAACTTCTTATTTGGGAGTTTCTTCCCAAAGGTGCTAGGACAGCTTGGAGAGGAAATAGTGTCTGAATCTATCTATAACATTGTCCCTCTCTCCGTGGTGTGATTTCCAATGATCTCTTGTCTTAGATCACTGACTATAGGGAAAATCAGGAAAATAGTCTTCATACCCCAGAAATGCTTTCCTGGGGATTTAGACACAGCCTCAGAGAGCAAATGTGCAATCAAGTGAATCTGAGAACTTCAGTGCCCTCACCAAAAAGCCTGGGACCCTGGGCCATTTTCTGATCTGTGACAAAAATATCCTTCCCAAGATTCTTCTTGAATGGGATTGAGGGACTAGGAAGAAGAGAAGAGGCCTCAGCCTCCTACTGTGAAGATGTGAGATCTCCAGCTGTGCCAATCCTCATTAGCACCCAGTGGGGGATGGTGGGGGGCAGACAGCAAGCATTTGGAAGACTTTGGCTCACAGCCCAGCCTAAGAAGTCCCCCCCCGCCCCCGCCCGAGATGGTCTTTAATAAACCTCCTGGGAAGGGCTGGAAAAGTTAATTAGGATGTAAAAAGGTAGTTTGACTACTTCAAATCAGAAGCAGTTGGAGAGTATTAAATTTTTTTTTAATCCATTTGTTTTACCAAGGGGGGTGGATTTCCTGTTCATGGGGCTTTTACCATAAAAAGCATAGTTAATATTAAGCATGTGGTCATTGAGAAAGGTTAAGACATTCAGAGCATTACTGTTTCACATGATGTGGCATGTAGCTTCTAGATCTGTGCTGTCCCATTGGATGGCTATTAACACATATGGCTATCGAGCATGAAATACGGAAGTAAATTCTTAATATTATTTAATGCAAACTAATTTATATCTAAAAATGGGTACTTGATTCAGCTATTGGAAAATTTTTAGAGGATATTTGGGGCAATGTGGCTGTGTAAATCTACTTTTTCAACTGTAAATTTTATTAACCTGAATATTAATCAAGTATTTCCGATGAAAATGTAGTGTCTGGAATCAAATGTGTTGTAAGTATAAAATACACACTAGATTTCAAAGACTTAGCCAAAAAAAAAAAGGAAAGAGTCTCACTAATTGTTTATATTGATCAAACATTGAAACACTATTCTGGATATATTATGTTAAACAACTTATCTTTTTCAAAGTAATTTCATCTGTTTTTTTTTTTTTACTATCTTAAATATAGATACAGGAAATTTTGAAATTATATATTTAGCTTACATATTTTCATTACATAATATTTTTCCAGTGAAGCACTGTTACATGCTAGTGCTAAATTGTGTCCCCACACCAATTCATATGATAAAGTCCTAAACTACAATATGTGACTATGTTTGGATATAAGGTCTTTAAAGAGGTAATGAAGGTTAAATGAGATGATTGAGGTAGTCCTAATCCAATATGACTGATGTCCTTATAAAAAAGATTAGGCCACACAATTCTTTATCAGACAAATTAGATTTTAAACCAAAGACTGTAATAAGAGATGAGGAAGGACACTATATCCTACTTAGAGGGTCTATCCAACAAGAAGATCTAGCAATTGTAAATATCTATGCCCCTAACATGGAAGCAGCCAATTATATAAGCCAATTAATAACAAAAGCAAAGAAACACATCGACAACAATACAATAATAGTGGGGGATTTTAACACCCCCCTGACTGAAATGGACAGATCATCTAAGCAAAAGATCAACAAGGAAATAAAGACTATAAATGACACACTGGACCAAATGGACTTCACAGACATATTCAGAACATTCCATCTCAAAGCAACAGAATACACATTCTTCTCTAGTGCCCATGGAACACTCTCTAGAATAGATCACACCTTGGTCACAAGTCAGGTCTCAACCGGTACCAAAAGATTGGGATCATTCCCTGCATATTTTCAGACCACAGTGCTTTGAAACTACGGCTCAATCACAAGAGAAAAGTCAGAAAGAACTCAAATACATGAGGCTAAAGAGCATCCTACTAAAGAATGAATGGGTCAACCAGGAAATTAAAGAAGAATGAAAACAAATCATGGAAACAAATGAAAATGAAAACACAACTGTTCAAAATTTTGGGGATGCAGCAAAGGCAGTACTAAGAGCAAAGTCTATAGCAATACAAGGCTTTCTCAAGAAACAAGAGAGGTCTCAAATACACAACCTAACCCTACATCTAAAGGAGCTGGAGAAAGAACAGCAAATAAAGCCTAAACCCAGCAGGAGAAGAGAAATAATAAAGATCAGAGCAGAAATCAATGAACTAGAAACCAAAAGAACAGTAGAACAGATCAACGAAACTAGGAGCTGGTTCTTTGAAAGAATTAACAAGATTGATAAATTCCTGGCCAGACTTTCAAAAAGAAAACAGAAATGACCCAAATAAATAAAATCATGAATGAAAGAGGAGAGATCACAACCAACACCAAAGAAATACAAACAATTATAAGAACATATTATGAGCAACTCTGTGCCAGCAAATTAGATAACCTGGAAGAAATGGATGCATTCCTAGAGATGTATCAACTACCAAAACTGAACCAGCAAGAAATAGAAAACCTGAACAGACCTATAACCACTAAGGAAATTGAAGCAGTCATCAAAAATCTCCCAAGAAACAAGAGCCCAGGGCCAGATGGCTTCCCAGGGGAATTCTACCAAACATTTCAAGAAGAATTAATACCTATTCTCCTGAAACTGTTCCAAAAAATAGAAATGGAAGGAAAACTTCCAAACTTGTTTTATGAGGCTGCCATCACCTTGATCCCCAAACAAAAGACCCCATCAAAAAGGAGAATTACAGACCAATATCCCTGATGAACATGGATGCAAAAATTCTCACCAAAATACTAGCGAATAGGATCCAACAGGACATTAAAAGGATTATTCACCACGACCACGTGGGATTTATTCCTGGGCTGCAAGGTTGGTTCAACATCTGCAAATCAGTCAATGTGATACAATACATTAACAAAAGAAAGAACAAGAACCATATGATCCTCTCAATAGATATAGAAAAAGCATTTGACAAAGTACAGCATCCTTTCTTGATCAAAACTCTTCAGAGTATAGGGATAGAGGGCATATACCTCAATATCATAAAAGCCATCTATGAAAAACCCAGAGGGAATATCATTTTCAATGGGGAAAAACTGAGAGCTTTCCCCCTGAGGTCAGGAATGCGGCAGGGATGTCCACTATCACCACTGCTATTCAACATAGTATTAGAAGTCCTAGCCACAGCAATCAGACAACAACAACAACAAAAATCAAAGGCATCCAAATCAGTAAAGAAGAAGTCAAAGTCTCCCTGTTTGCAGATGATATGATACTGTATGTGGAAAGCCCAAAAGACTCCACCCCCAAACTGCTAGAACTCATACAGGAATTCAGTAAAGTGGCAGGATATAAAATCAATTCATAGAAATCAGTGGCATTTGTATACACCAACAACAAGACAGAAGAGAGAGAAATTAAGGAGTTGATCCCATTTAGAATCTCACCCCAAACCATAAGATACCTAGGAATAAATCTAACCAAAGAGGCAAAGGATCTGTACTCAGAAAACTATAAAATACTCATGAAAGAAATTGAGGAAGACACAAAGAAATGGAAAAATGTTCCATGCTCATGGATTGGAAGAACAAGTATTATGAAGATGGCAATGTTACCTAGAGCAATCTACACATTCAATGCAATCCCTATCAAAATACCTTCCACTTTTTTCAAAGAAATGGACAAATAATCCTCAAATTTGTATATGGAACCAGAAAAGACCCCGAATAGCCAGAGGAATGTTGAAAAAGAAAAGCAAAGCTGGTGGCATCACAATTTTGGACTTCAAGTTCTATTACAAAGCTGTCATCATCAAGACAGTGTGGTACTGGCACAAAAACAGACACATAGATCAGTGGAACAGAATAGAGAGCCCAGAAATAGACCCTCAACTCTATGGTCAGCTAATCTTCAACAAAACAGTAAAGAATGTCCAATGGAAAAAAGACAGTCTCTTCAACAGATGGTGTTGGGAAAATTGGACAGCCACATGCAGAAGAATGAAACTGGACCATTTCCTTACACCACACACACAAATAGACTCCAAATGGTTGAAAGACCTAAACGTGAGACAGGAGTCCATCAACATCCTAAAGGAGAACACAGGCAGCAACCTCTTAAACCTCAGCTGCAGCAACTTCTTCCTAGAAACATCGCCAAAGGCAAGGGAAGCAAGGACAAAAAAGAACTATTGGGACTTCATCAAGATAAAAAGCTTTTGCACAGCAAAAGAAACATTCAACAAAAGCAAAAGACAACCAACAGAATGGGAGAAGATATTTGCAATTGACCTATCAGATAAAGGGCTAGTATCTAAAATCTATAAAGAACTTATCAAACTCAACACCTAAAGGACATATAATCTAATCAAGAAATGGGCAGAAGATACGAACAGACATTTCTCCAAAGAAGACATCCAAATGGCCAACAGACACATGAAAAAGTGCTCAACATCACTCAACATCAAGGAAATCCAAATCAAAACCTCAATGAGATGCCACCTCACACCAGTCAGAATGGCTAAAATTAACAAGTCAGGAAACGACAGATGTTGGTGGGGATGTGGAGAAAGGGGAACTCTCCTACACTGTTGATGGGAATGCAAGCTGGTTCAGCCACTCTGGAAAACAGTATGGAGTTTCCTCAAAAAGTTTAAAATAGAGCTGCCCTATTACCCAGCAATTGCAGTACTGGGTATTTACCCCTAAGATACAAATGTAGGGATCCGAAGGGGTAGGTGCATCCCAATGTTTATAGCAGCAATGTCCACAATAGCCAAACTATGGAAAGAGCCAAGATGTCCATCGACAGATGAATGGATAAAGAAGAAATGGTATATATATACACAATGGAATATTATGTAGCCATCAAAAGGAATGATATCTTGCCTTTTGCAATGATGTGGATGGAACTGGTATTTTTTTGTTTGTTTGTTTTTATTAGAACTGGAGGGTATTATGTTGAGCGAAATAAGTCAATCAGAGAAAGACATGTATCATATGATCTCACTGATATGAGGAATTCTTAATCTCAGGAAACAAACTGAGGGTTGCTGGAGTGGTGGGGGGTGGGAGGGATGGGGTGGCTGGGTGACAGACATTGGGGAGGGTGTGTGCTATGATGAGTGCTGTGAATTGTGTAAGACTGTTGAATCACAGACCTGTACCTCTGAAACAAATAATACATTTTACGTTAAATAAAAAGAAGAAGATAGTAGGAAGGGTAAAATGAAGAGGGGGAAATCGGAGGTGGAGATGAGCCATGAGAGACTATGGACTCTGAGAAACAAACTGAGGGTTCTGGGGGAGGCGGGGGATGGGTTAGCTTGATGATGGGTATTAAAGAGGGCACATACTGAATGGAGCACTGGGTGTTATACGCAAACAATGAATCATGGAACACTACATCAAAAACTAATGATGTAATGTATGGTGATTAACATAACATAGTAAAATTAAAAAATAAGAGAAACAAAAAGAAACAAAAAAGATTAGGCCAAAGATACACACAGAGGAAAGACCATGTGGAAACACATGGAGAAAATGTCCATCTATAAACTAAGGAGAGAGACCTTCAGAAGAAACCAAACTTCAACCTTGGAATGGGGTTGAGGGAGAAATGACTATGGAGAAAGTATACATAAGAATGTGTAACAAAGGAGGGCACCTGGGTGGCTCAGTCTTTAAGCCTCTGCCTTCAGCTCAGGTCATGATCCCAGGGTCCTGGGATCGAGCCCCACACATCGGGCTCCCTGCTCAGCGGGAAGCCTGCCTCTCCTCTCCCACTCCCCCACTGTGTTCCCTCTCTTGCTGTGTCTCTCTCTGTCAAATAAATAAATAAAATCTTAAAAAAAAAAAAAGAACATGTAACAAAGGAACCTGACCTAACCTGGACTGTCAGGGAATTCTGAACTGAGACCTGAAGAGTAAGTTTGAATAAAATGTAGTGAAAGGGAACAAGGGAATCATAGAGAGCATCATGTGCAAAAGTTCTGTGATGGAAAGAAACATGAGACCCTTGGGTAATGAGAAATGAAGATGGAGTAGTCTCCAGGTACAGATTTTGGAAGTCCTAGTAAGTCAGTTGGGGATTTTGGTCTTTGTCTTAAGATATAGCATTTTAAAGAGGGGTTATATGATCCTATTTGTGTTTGGAAATGAACATTTTGGCTTCTAGATAGAAAATTAATACAAAGGGGTCAAGAGTATATGAAGGTAGTTGATTTAGGAAGCTAATGCAATAATCAGGTGAGAGACAATGGTACCTAAGGGACTGGGATTAAGGATGAAGATGGATAGATTTCAGAGTCTTTTCTTACAGGGCTTCTCATACTTTAATGCACATAAAAATTATCTAGAAATCTTGCCAAATGATTCTGATTTGGTAGGTCTGCAGCAAGGCCTGTGGATAGGCCTAGAATTCTATTATTCTAACAAAACTCACACAAAAGCAACTTCTGGTCCTCAGACCACACTTTCAGTAGCGAGGTTCTAGTCCTTAGAATCCACTACACTTGGTGACATGATACAAGGAAGGGAGTGAGAGAGAGTAAGGTTTCTAGGGGAATGTTGAGTTTAAAGGGATTTTGAGACTTCCAAGAGGAGATGCTAAGTAGGAAGCTATATGAATAGGGTCTATACGGAAGGAAGTTCTGGCCTGGAGACATAAATTTGTGAATCAGTTGCATATAGCTGAAGCTATAATAGTTGCAATATACCTGAAGATGTGGGTGTGGATGTCACCACCTAATGAACAATAAAGAGTAAACAGTGATGAGGGCCTAGAACAAAACCTTGGGAAGTAACAACACAGGAAGGCAAAAAGGAAGTCAAAGTAGAAGGAAACCGCAATACTCTTTTGTGATAGAGATGCAGAGAATATTTCAAGAAGCATAGAGAAATCAAGAGTTGAATGTTCCTGGCAGATCAAATAATATTAAAACCAAGATGTTCTGGTTGTTTGTTTTCACCTCAGCTGCTTATTGCCACTAGAGTCGAGTGCCAGCATTTTTGCATAGTTTCCCTTTGTCTTCTTTCTTCAGTTTGGACAATTATCATGCACTCCCCCTACTCCCTTAGACAGAGTAACTTAATGACCTTGGAAGCCAGGTGTAGAAAATTGAAGAGTGTAAGAGGGAAGAAACTTAGAACTCTAAATCACTGCTTGAAGAAGGGACAATCAGAAATATCAATTTTAGATAACAGCTAGCATTGTTGTAACTGATCCATGGAAGAATATACACAATCCTCAATTGGCAGAGTGCAACTCAAATTATATATGTATTTTCCAATACTAGGACCACAAGACATAGGTTAACCAAGTTTTTGTGTAGTATCCTGGTTAGGAATTAAATTCATGTTTTAAGCCCCCTTTAAGTTAGTATTTTATTGGTTATACATTCTGAGTTTCAAACAACTAGTTTAGAATGAACTTTTGGAACCACACCCATTTCCAAGCTGGGAACTGCTTAGATAGCAAAGGATTTATTGCTGAATGATCAATTTGATATGCTTGTCATAACTGCTAAACTATCCAGACATGGTTCATTTATTCCAGTCAACATAATGTCTGAAATGGATTGAAGAAATTGGATCAATAGACCTTAACCATCGATCTGCAATGGTCACTCTGGACAGTTGTGGAAAATCAACCAGTCTAGTTGTCTGAAAAAATAACATTGGCAAACGAATTATTTTATCATTCATCTTTGTTTTTAGTGGAAAATGGCATGGTTTCAACTTAGAATGGGATATGTTTCACTAACTTACCGTGAACAATCTCTAAAAATTTAGAGATGTGTTATATCACAAAGCTGATAGGTTGTAGGAATTCAACTATATACACTTTTTTTTTTTACTAAAACTTTGATGTAGATAACTTTGTTTAAAACAATAATAGTAATTATGGCAATATCATAAAGGGTGAGAGGGAGGAATTGGGAACATCCTGTTATAAGGTACCCCATTACATATGAAGTTGTATAGTGTTATGTTAAAATGAACTTAAATTAGTTATAAGTGTACATTATAAACTATGGAAAAACCACAATTTTGGGGGGCAGAGCAAGATGGCGGAGGAGTAAGAGACCTGGATTTTGTCTGGTCTCCAGAATTCAGCTGAATAGGGATCAAACCATTCTGAACACCTACGAACTCAAAAGGAGATCGAAGAGGAGAGTAGCAACAACTCTCTGAACAGAAAAGCGACCACTTACTGGAAGGTAGGACGTGCGGAGAAGTGAATCCGAGGCGATATTCGGGAGGATAGACGGCGGGGGAAGGGGCCTCAGTCGGCCGCTTCTGGCAAGTGCTAGAGCCGCGGAGCACAAAATCGGAACTTTTAGAAGTCGGCTCTGCTGAGGGACCGTCGCTCCAGTGGCTAAACCGGGGGTGGAACCCTCGCGGGACAGTGTGGTCTCAGGACCCTCGGGGTCACAGAAAGACCGAGGCTGCCTGAGTGCGGCAGAGCTCCCAGGGATCGGAGCGGGGAAGCCGGCTGCAGAGACGGAGCAGAGGCGCGGGCTCTCAGCTCGGGGTGGCCGTAAACTGTGATCCGCGGCCCAGTCGGGCCACTGCTCCTCCAGCAGGGACCCAACAAGCGTCAGATCCGGGGAGACTCCCCTTCCTCCCCCGGGAGGAGCGGCGCGGGAGCGCACCGCAGGGATCTGCTGGGTTTGGAGACTCCACGCGGGGTCGGGTGCCAAAGATAGAAACGCTCGGTCACAGGCCGGGAGAGCACGGAGTGCGGCCGGAGACCGGGGACACGGGAGTGACTGGCTGCTTTTCTCTGGGGGCGCACTGAGGAGCGGGGCCCCGAGTTCTTGCCTCCTCTGGGGCGGAGATTGGGAGGCCGCCATTTATACTCTGGTCCTCCAAAGCGGTACGGAAACCTTGCAGGGAACGAAAGCTCCCGAGAGCAAACCCCAGCAGCTTGCTTAGCCCGGAACGACAAGGGCGGGGCAATTCCACCTCCGGCAAAGATATTTGGGACCCTCGGCAACAGGCCCCTCCCCCAGAAGATCAGCACGAACAGCCAGCAAGCCAAGACCAAGTTTACCGATCAAGGAGAACGGGAGAACTCCAGCGCTAGGGGAATACTGCACATAGAATTCATGGCTTTTTTTACCATGATTCATTAGTTTTTCAAAGTTAATTTTTTTAACTGTTTTTTTTTTAATTTTTCTTTTTCCCTTTTCCAACCAATATCTTATCAATCCCTTTTTTTTAAAAAAACACTTTTTATTTTTCATTTTTAGAGTCATATTTTATCCCTTCATAGTAGTTACCCTTATTTTTGGCATATATATATAAGTTGTTCTCTCTTTAAAATTTTGAGATAGAGTTTCTTCTAACAGATCAAAATATACCCTAAATCACTAGTGTATGGCTCTGTTCTAGTCTCCTGCCTGATCACATTCTCTCCCTTTTTTTTTTTAAATCTTCTTCTTTCTTTTTTCAAACAACTTCTTATCGTATTAATTCCTTCTATAAAATCTTTTATAATTTTCAACTTTACACTCATCTTCCATCCCATCATTGTATCAACCTTTATTTTGTACATATATAAGTCTTTCTTCCTTTAAAATTTTAGGAGGCACTTTTTTCTAACAGACCAAAATACGCCCAAAATCTAGTGTGTGGCACTGATCTATGCACTAGCCTGATCATATTTGATCATATTCAGGTTTTTTTGTTTTGTTCTGTTTTTGTTTTTAATCTTTTTCTTTTTGTTTATTTTTTTTTCCTTTCTTTCTTTTCTCTTTCTTTTTTCTTTCTTTGCCTTTCTTTTCCCCTGATTTCAGGTCTTTTCTGATTTGTATAGAGTATATTTGCTGGGGACCTTGTTAACCTGTTAGCATTTTGTTCTCTCATTCATCTATTCTCCTCTGGACAAAATGACAAGACGAAAAAAATCACCTCAGCAAAAAGAACAAGAAGTAGTACCGTCTGCCAGGGACCTACTCAATACAGACATTAGTACGATGTCGGACCTAGAATTCAGAATCATGACTTTAAAGATACTAGCTGGGCTTGAAAAAAGCGTGGAAGTTATTAGAGAAACCCTTTCTGAAGAAATAAAAGAACTAAAATCTAACCAAGTCAAAATCAAAAAGGCTATTAATGAGGTGCAATAAAAAATGGGGACACTAACTGCTAGGATAAATGAGGCAGAAGAGAGAATCAGCGATATAGAAGACCAAATGATGGAAAATAAAGAGGCTGAGAAAAAGAGAGAGAAACAACTAAAGGATCACGAGGGCAGAATTCGAGAGATAAGCGATACGATAAGACGAACCAACATTAGAATAATTGGGATCCCAGAAGAAGAAGAAAGAGAGAGAGGGGCAGAAGGTATATTGGAGCAAATAATAGCAGAGAACTTCCCTAATGTGAGGAAGGAAACAGGCATCAAAATCCAGGAGGCACAGAGAACCCCTCTCAAAAATCAATAAAAATTGATCAACACCCTGACATCTAATAGTAAAACTTACAAGTCTCAGAGACAAAGAGAAAATCCTGAAAGCAGCTCGGGAGAAGAGATATGTAACCTACAATGGTAGACACATTAGATTGGCCACAGACCTATCCACAGAGACCTGGCAGGCCAGAAAGGACTGGCATGAGATCTTCAGAGCACTAAACGAGAAAAATATGCAGCCAAGAATACTATATCCAGCTAGGCTGTCATTGAAAATAGAATGAGAGATAAAAAGCTTCCAGGACAAACAAAAACTAAAGGAATATGCAAACACGAAACCAGCCCTACAAGAGATATTGAAAGGGCTCCTCTAAGCAAAGAGAGAGACTGAAAGCAGCACAGTTCAGAAAGGAACAGAGACAATATACAGTAACAGTCACCTTACAGGCAATACAATGGCACTAAATTCATACCTTTCAATAGTTACCCTGAATGTAAATGGGCTAAATACCCCAATCAAAAGACACAGGCTATCAGACTGGATTAAAAAACAAGACCCATCAATATGCTGTCTGCAAGAGACTCATTTTAGACCCAGAGACACCCCCAGATTGAAAGTGAGGGGGTGGAAAACCATTACCATGCTAATGGACACCAAAAGAAAGCTGGAATGGCAATCCTTATATCAGACAAATTAGATTTTAAACCAAAGACTGTAATAAGAGATGAGGAAGGACACTATATCCTACTTAAAGGGTCTATCCAACAAGAAGATCTAACAATTGTAAATATCTATGCTCCGAACAGGGGAGCAGCCAATTATATAAGGCAATTAATAACAAAAGCGAAGAAACACATTGACAACAATACAATAATAGTGGGGGACTTTAACACGCCCCTGACTGAAATGGACAGATCATCTAAGCAAAAGATTAACAAGGAAATAAAGACTTTAAATGACACACTGGACCAAATGGACTTCACAGACATATTCAGAATATTCCATCCCAAAGCAACGGAATACACATTCTTCTCTAATGCCCATGGAACATTCTTCAGAATTGATCACATCCTAGGTCACAAATCCGGTCTCAACTGGTACCAAAAGATTGGGATTATTCTGTGAATATTTTCAGACCACAGTGCTTTGAAACTAGAACTCAATCACAAGAGGAAAGTTGGAAAGACCTCAAATGCATGGAGGCTAAAGAGCATCCTACTAAGGAATGAATGGGTCAACCAGGAAATTAAATAAGAATTAAAAAAATTCATGGAAACCAATGAAAATGAAAACACAACTGTTCAAAATCTTTGGGATACAGCAAAGGCAGTCCTTAGAGGAAAGTATATAGCAATACAAGCCTTTCTCAAGAAACAAGGTCTCAAATACACAACCTAACCCTACACCTAAAGGAGCTGGAGAAAGAACAGCAAATAAAGCCTAAACCCAGCAGGAGAAGAGAAATAATAAAGATCAGAGCATAAATCAAAGAAATAGACACCAAAAGAACAGTAGAACAGATCAACGAAACTAGGAGCTGGTTCTTTGAAAGAATTAACAAGATTGATAAACCCCTGGCCAGACTGATCCAAAAGAAAAGAGAAATGACCCAAATCAACAAAATCATGAATGAAAGAGGAGACATCACAACCAACACCAAAGAAATACAAACAATTATAAGAACATATTATGAGCAACTCTATGCCAGCAAATTAGATAACCTGGAAGAAATGGGTGCATTCCTAGAGATGTACCAACTACCAAAATTGAACCAGCAAGAAATAGAAAACCTGAAAAGACCTATAGCCACTAAGGAAACTGAAGCAGTCATCAAAAATCTCCCAACAAACAAAAGCCCAGGGCCAGATGGCTTCCCAGGGGAATTCTATCAGACATTTAAAGGAGAATTAATACCTATTCTCCTGAAACTATTCCAAAAAATAGAAATGGAAGGAAAACTTCCAAACTCATTTTATGAGGCCACCATTACCTTGATCCCAAAAGCAGACAAAGACCCCATCTAAAAGGAGAACTACAGACCAATATCCTTGATGAACATGGATGCAAAAATTCTCACCAAAATACTAGCCAATAGGGTCCAACAGTACATTTAAAGTATTATTCACCATGACCAAGTGGGATTTATCCCTGGGCTGCAAGACTGGTTCAACATCCGCAAATCAATCAACGTGACACAATACATTAACAAAAGAAAGAACAAGAATCATACGATCCTCTCAATAGATGCAGAAAAAGCATTTGACAAAGTACAGCATCCTTTCTTGATCAAAACTCTTCAGAGTATAGGGATAGAGGATACATACCTCAATATCATAAAAGCCATCTATGAAAAACCCACAGCGAATATCATTCTCAATGGGGAAAAGCTGACAGCTTTTCCCCTAAGGTCAGGAATGCGGCAGGGATGTCCACTATCACCACTGCTATTCAACATAGTATTAGAAGTCCCAGCCACAGCAATCAGACAACAAAAAGAAATCAAAGGCATCCAAATCGGCAAAGAAGTCAAACTCTCACTGTTTGCAGATGATATGATACTGTATGTGGAAAGCCCAAAAGACTCCACCCCAAAACTGCTAGAACTCATACAGGAATTCAGTAAAGTAGCAGGATATAAAATCAATGCACAGAAATCAGTGGCATTCCTATACACCAACAACAAGACAGAGGAGACACAAATCAAGGAGTCGATCCCATTTACAATTGCACCCAAAATCATAAGATACCTAGGAACAAATTTAACCAAAGAGGCAAAGGATCTGTACTCAGAAAACTATAAAATACTCATGAATGAAATTGAAGAAGACACAAAGAAATGGAAAAACATTCCACGCTCATGGATTGGAAGAACAAACATTGTGAAGATGTCAGTGCTACCCAGAGCAATCTACACATTCAATGCAATCCCCATCAAAATACCTTCCACTTTTTTCAAAGAAATGGAACAAATAATCCTAAAATTTGTGTGGAACCAGAAGAGACCCCGAATAGCCAGAGGAATATTGAAAAAGAAAAGCAAAGCTGGCAGCATCACAATTCCGGACTTCCAGCCGTATTACAAAGCTGTCATCATCAAGACAGTATGGTACTGGCACAAAAACAGACACATAGACCAATGGAACAGAATAGAGAGCCCAGAAATGGACCCTTAACTCTATGGTCAACTAATCTTTGACAAAGCAGGAAAGAACGTCCAATGGAATAACGACAGTCTCTTCAACAAATGGTGTTGGGAAAATTGGACAGCCACATGCAGAAGAATGAAACTGGACCATTTCCTTGCACCACACACAAAAAAAGACTCCAAATGGTTGAAAGACCTAAATGTGAGACAGGAGTCCATCAACATCCTAAAGGAGAACTCAGGTAGCAACCTCTTCGACCTCAGCCACAGCAACTTCTTCCTAGAAACATCCCCAAAAGCAAGGGAAGCAAGGGCAAAAATGAACTATTGGGATTTCATCAAGGTAAAAGCTTTTGCACAGCAAAAGAAACAGTCCACAAAACCAAAAGACAACCGACAGAATGGGAGAAAATATTTGCAAATGACCTATCAGATAAAGGGCTAGTATCCAAAATCTATAAAGAACTTATCAAACTCAACACCCAAAGAACAAATAATCCAATCAAGAAATGGGCAGAAGACATGAACAGACATTTTTCCAAAGAAGACATCCAAATGGCCAACAGAGACATGAAAAAGTGCTCAACATCGCTCGGCATCAGGGAAATCCAAATCAAAACCTCCATGAGATACCACCTCACACCAGTCAGAATGGCTAAAATTAACAAGTCAGGAAATGACAGATGCTGGCGGGGATGTGGAGAAAGGGGAACCCTCCTACACTGTTGGTGGGAATGCAAGATGGTGCAGCCACTCTGGGAAACAGTATGGAGGTTCCTCAAACAGTTGAAAATAGAGCTACCATACGATCCAGCAATTGCACTACTGGGTATTTACCCCAAAGATACAAATGTAGGGATCCGAAGGGTACATGCACCCCGATGTTTATAGCAGCAATGTCCACAATAGCCAAACTGTGGAAAGAGCCAAGATGTCCATTGACAGATGAATGGATAAAGAAGAGGTGGTATATATACACAATGGAATATTATGCAGCCGTCAAAAGGAATGAGATCTTGCCATTTGCAACGACGTGGATGGAACTGGAGGGTGTTATGGTGAGTGAAATAAGTCAATCAGAGAAAGACATGGATCATATGACCTCACTGATATGAGGAATTCTTAATCTCAGGAAACAAACTGAGTGTTGCTGAGTGGTGGGGGGTGGGAGGGAGGGGGTGGCTGGGTGACAGACATTGGGTAGGGCATGTGCTATGGTGAGCGCTGTGAATTGTGCAAGACTGTTGAATCACAGATCTGGACTTCTGAAACAAATAATGCAAGATATGTTAAGAAAAAAGAAAAAGAAGAAGACAGCAGGAGGGGAAGAATGAAGGGGAGTAAGTCGGAGGGGGAGACGAGCCATGAGAGACGATGGACTCTGAAAAACAAACTGAGGGTTCTAGAGGGGAGGGGGTTGAGGGGATGGGTTAGCCTGGTGATGCGTATTAAGGAGGGCACGTTCTGTGTGGAGCACTGTGGTTATGCACAAACAATGAATCATGGAACACTACATCAAGAACTAATGATGTAATGTACGGTGATTAACATAACAATAAAAATTAGAAAAAAATATTTTAGTTCAAAAAAAAACCACAATTTTTTTTAAGATGTAGAACTTCTATGCTAGGGAAGAGATAAAACAGAATTATATCAAATACTTAAATAAATCCAGAGAAGGCAGGAAAAAGGGAAGAAAGAAGAAATAAAGAGGAAATGTACTGGATAGAAAATAGTCACGACCTGGTAGATATTAATCCAATATATTAATATTATTTGAGTGTGAATGGTTTAAATACACCAATTATAAGGCAGATATTGTCAAAATGTATTAAAAAAACAGAAACAAAACAAGACACCATTATAAGTTGTTAATATGAAACTCACTTTAAATAAAAATATGCAGATTGGCTAAAAGTAATGGGATGAAAAACACAAATGTCCATCAATAAATAAATGAATAAAAAGAAGTGGCATATACATACAGTGGAATATTATTTAGCCTTAAGAAGGAAGGAAATTCTGACACATGCCACAACATGGATGAAATCTGACATGAAATAAACCAGACACAATAGAACAAATACTGTATGATTCCACTTACATGAGGTACCTAGAGTAGTCAGATTCATAGAGGCAGAAAGTAGAAAGATGGTTTTCGGGACTAGATGAAGGAATAGAGTGTTAGTGCTTAATAGATACAGGGTTTCAGTTGGGGAAGATGAAACAGTTCTAAGGACAGATGGTGGTGATAGTTGCTGAACAATGTTACAGAACTGTATGTTTAAAATGGTAAATTTTAAGTTATATGTATTTTACCACAATAAAAAATGCACACACAAAAAGCAAAGAGATGGAGAAGATATACTACACAAACACTAATCCAAAAAAATTTTTTTTGAAGTAGCTGTATTAATTTTAGACAAAATTAACTACAGAAAAAGGAAGATTAAGAGGGACATTACAAAATCATGATGAGGTTAATTCTTGAAGAAGACATAACATTCTAAATTTGTGTGCACCTACTACAGACACAAAAATACATGAGGTAAAATAAGAAATTTGAAAGGAGAATTAGAAAAACCCACTTATAGTTGGAGATTTCAACAACTCTGTCAGTAATTGATAAACCAAAAAGTCAGAGAACCAGTAAGAAGATAAATGACCTGAATAACATTATCAATGTGATTTAATTGACGTTTGTACAAAATTCTACCCAACAACAGCTGAATACATATACTTCTCAAGCTCACATGGAGTAGTCACCAAGATAAGCCGTATTCTGGATCATAAAATACACCTTACAGATGTAAAAGAACAGAAATCATATGAAGTATGTTCTCGGAACAAACAGATATTAAACTAAAAATCAATAACAGAAAGACAGTTGGAAATATTTGGAAATTAAACAACACATTCTAGATAATCTACATGTCAAAGAATTCTCAAGAGAAATTTAAAATACTTTGAACTAAATTAAAATGAAAATACAACTTATCAAAATTTGTGAGATGCAGCAAACGCAGGCTTAGAGGGACATTCATAGCATTAAATAAATGTATTAGAAAAGAAGAAAATCTAAAATCAATAACCTAATTTTCCAATTTAGAAAATTAGAGAAAGAATAGCAATTTGAACTTAAAGGAAGCAGAATAAAATAGATGATAAAAAGAACAGAGAATCAGTGAATTTGAAAACAGGAAGAGAATAGAGAACATTAATGAAATCAAAAGTTGATTCTTTGAAAAATCAATATAAATTCTTAGCCAAGCTAACCAATAAACAAAAGAAATGACAAAAATTGCCAATGTTAAAAATGAAAACAGGCTCATCACTACTGATCTCATGGACATTTAAAGGATAATAAACCTCAAACAAGATTATGCAAAAAAAAAAAAAAAAACTCAATAATTTAGATGAAATGGACTAATTCCATAAAAGACACAAACTACCAAAGTGCATAAAAAGGAGAAATAGATAACTGAAAACTTTATACCTATTAAATAAATTTAATTGTTAATAACCTCCCCAAAAACAAAAGTACAAGTACCAGGCCCTAATGATTAGATGGTGAAACCTACTAAATATTAAAAAGAAATAATACCAATTCTCCATAATCTCTTCCAGAAAACAGAAGCAGAGGTAACATTTCTTAAGTCATTCTATGAGGTGACCATTACCCTTTACCAATACCAGATAAAAATATTGGGAAAAAGGAAAACTCCTGGTGAATATCTCTCATGAACCTAGATGCAAATCCCCAACAAAATATTAGCAAATTGAATACCACAATACACAAAAAAAATCATCTACCACAACCAAATGAAATTGTTTATCACTATGCAAACTGCTTCTACATTCAAAAATCAATCAATGGAGTTGGACATATCAACGGGCTTAAAAAACAAATATGACATGATGTTATCAGTTGGCACAGAAAACGCATGTGACAAAATCTAAAATCCATCCATGATAAAAACATTCGGCAAACTGGGACTAGAGGGACACTTCCTCGATTGGATAGGAATTTCATTGAGTCTATAGATTGCTTTGGGCAGTAGTGACATCATATAGTATTATCTTCCAATCCATAAATATGATATGTCTTCCCATTTATTTGTGTCTTGATCTAGGGATTCAGGGCAGTCCTAATCAAAATTTCCGCAAGCTCTTCTGTAGATAGCAACAAACTGGTTGTAAAGTTTATATGGAATGGAATAAGGCCTAGAATAACTAACACAATATTGAAGAAGAACAAAGCTGGAGCACTAAGACAGCCTGATTTCAAGACTTATTATAAGGCTCCAGTAACAAGACAGTATAGTATTGGTGAAAGAATAAACATGTAAATCAATGGAACAAAATAGAGAACTCAGAAACAAACCCCTACAAAATAGAGTCAACAAATTTCTTTTTCTTTTTTTAATTATAGTAAAATATTCATAATATAAAATTACCATTTTAATAGTTTTTAAGCTGGCATTAATTACATTCACATTATTGTACAACCATCATCACTATCCACCTCTGGAAATTCTTCATCTTCCCAGACTGGAAGTCTGTATCTATTAAAAAATAACTCCCCCCATTGACTAGCTAGCCCCTGATAACTACTATTCTAGTTCATTATTTCTATGAATTTGACTATTCTGGGTTTAGAGGGGAAAAAAATGTGCCGACCTAAGTAATTTTGAAAATAAGTGGTATCTGTAATAACAAAGGCAGAAAGAATGGGACAGAAATACTATAGTTTAGTTGAAAAGTCTCCCATGAGAGTATGGGTTAAAATTCTGAGACCACTATACATGTATATTGGAATTGAACAGTTAAGTAAATGGGTGGCAAGGGGTGGGATTAGGGATTGTGCATGGGAAATGGGCATAGGCAAGAGAAATCTTAGAAGCCTTTACTACTAAATGTAATGTGGTATCCTGGTTGAGGTACTAGACCAGAAAAAGGATATTAGATAAAAACTAAGGAGATTCAAATAAACTATGAACCTTAGTTAATAATAATGGATCAATACTGGTTCATTAGCTATGGCAAATGTATCACACTAACATAAGATAATAAATAATAGGGGAACCAAATGTTAAGTGTATGGACACTCTCTGTATTTTCCTTGCCCATTTTTCTGTAAATCTAAAACTGTTCTAAAATAAAAGTTAAGGGGCGCCTAGGTGGCCCAGTCGGTTAAGGGTCTGCCTTTGGCTCAGGTCATGACCCCAGGGTCCTGGGATCGAGCCCCGCATTGGGCTCCCTGCTCAGCAGGAAGCCTGCTTCTCCCTCTCCCACTCCCCCTGCTTGTATTCCCTCTCTCGCTGTCTCTCTCTGTCATATAAATAAATAAAATCTTCAAAAAATAAAAGTTAATTGACTACGGAGAACAAACTGATGGTTACCAGAGGGGAGGTGGGTGGGGGTTGGGGGAAATAGATGATGGGGGTTAAGGAGTGTACTTGTGATGAGCACCAGGTGATGTTCAGAATTGTTGAACCACTATATTGTACACCTGAAACTAATATGACACTGTATATTATCTATATTGGAATAAAATTTTAAAAAAACAAAAATAAATAAAGTAACAAGTTAATTGAGAAAGAGAAATTGTATGATATCTGGGTTCCAGGGCAAGTATGATCGCTTTCCACCTATGTACCTTTCATTTGTCTTTCCAGATCCACTTTCCATTCATCTCTATCCTGCTCCATGCCCTTGGCTTCTGGCTTCCAGTAGCATTCTGGCAATGGAAGGCAACACGAAGGGATCAAGGAGAAAAGCAGGAGAATGGAGAATGAGAATGGAGAATTTATTTCTCCAGCTGTTTCCCTGCAGGATTGTGTTCAGTAGACAGTCTTTCCATATAACATGCTCTAAGTGCCTGTAGCAGATTCCTCTCTTACCCTTTGTGTCTAAAGCAATAACAATTCCCTTTTGTCTCTTGCCCAGTAGTACTGCCCTCTTGTTGGTTTCCCTAAGCCCTGCCCGTGCCCAGCTCTTTGTAAATCATCCCTTTATTAAGCTTTCCTCAATAACCTAGTTTGTGTGTGCCATTTGATTCTTGGCCGGAATCTGGTGGCTAAACCCTGGAATTCCTCACTCCAGCAACAAATATCTTCCCAAAGCAAAGAGAGAGTGTAAGTAACACATTTAACTTCTATGAGTCTCATCTAAAAACCTGGAATAATATTCACCTAAAACCCTGGAATAAGACTTCCTATCTCAAAGGCTGTGGTGGATTGCCAACGCAATAGTATGGAAGATCGTAAGATACGTTGCCAAGCATTTTTATGTCACCTTTTATCATGTCCTTCTTATGTAGCATGGGTTGCTGGTATTACGCCATACGCCGTCATTTCAGAAGGACACAGAAGGTTAGTGCCCTTTATAGCTTCAAGGAACCAGCAGGGGACTGAGGGAAGAAGCTAAGGCAGCAGAGGAATGGAAACTGTGTCCACCACAGCTCCAAGAAGTAGGATAATTGAACCAGGATCTGCCAGGGACGTCACTTCCCTAAGTTCAAGCAGGGAGTAGATGAAGGTCAGAATCTGGTTGTCTGTTGATTTTCAAAGAAGTCAGGAGAATCATATTCAAGGAGAAGACCGATTTACATTTGTATAAGATAATTTACAAAATAACTTTACATTTTCCTTACATGATTTACTCAACAATAATGGGAAGTAGATATTCTCAAACTCATTTAGAGATGAGAAAGCGTTTCAGAGAGATCCAGTGACCTGGCTAAGGTTACCTGGCTAGTGAGTGGGTAAGCTGGCATTTCTGTGCTGAAGAAGCCACGTGAGGGCTGAGGAGACAAGAGGCCAGCAACGGGTCGGTCACACAGAGTGTCAGTGCAGGAGAAGGGGGACAGACACCTATGAAGATAATCAGCTTGAACACTGAAGGAGGTGAGGAAGAGACAGGACAACTTTGATCCCTTTTTGCTGGCCCCCTTTGAGTTTGTAGAGAGCTCAGCGCTAACATAGATTTAGGACTCAGAGTTTCTGACAGATGAGCAAATTGGCATTTGATCTTCATACTTCAGTGTGGAAATCCTGTTTCTAATGGAAGATTTGATTCAACCTGGGACTATAAATACCAATAGCAGCATAAATACCCAGCACCCTTGTTGCGCACAGCATAAAGTTTTCTTTCACATCCGGGTACCCTCATTTGCCTTCTCAGCAAATAAAGTTTCTCACTATTGGACTTCTCAAATATCAGGCTCCTCGGTATATCATTTTTCCATTTGCAGTAACTTGAGACAGACAACTTTTTGTCACACCCAGAGGGTTTCTTTTTACTTCAATTATATAATAGGTTTCCTGGCACTTTTGTCCCCAAATGTAGGTTAAAAAGTGCTTGCTAAAATTAACTTCTGTTATTTTGCACTCACGGGGCTTCTGGGGAAGGGCTGTCCACTTAAAATAGCTTCTAAGGGAACTATTCAGGACACTTGTAACTTTAGGTTTTATTAAATGACACAAGCTGCTGGTGCTGGTTTTCCTTGACATGTAACTGAATCTCATTTGATCGGGGGGAAAAAATGTTCCCTGTGTTGCTGGTGAAATCCTAGAGCTCCATCCCCATGCTGTTCTGCCATTTTATCAATCTGGATTGGGGGTGAATGCAGCACAGAGTGGGGAAGTCTGAAGATGAATGAATATGACAGCTTGGTAGAGACAGCTCAACTCAGGCTAAAGGGCACTCAGGGACTTTGACCTCTATCCTGGTGGCCAGCTATGTATCTTGGAAAAGGCAGGAAGAAAACACAAATCACAGAACTTCTTGCCCTATGATAAAAGCTAGATCTTGGCACTATACAGGCTCACAATGACACACACTCATACACACAGAGGGAAACACATGCAGTTTTTGCCTAGTCACAGAATTCATCTCTCCATAGGTATATGAACAGTGATTGTTCTGTCATGAGGTATTCACATATATATGAATATGAATATAAATTATATAGGAATTACTTTTTTTTTAGAGAGGGTGGGGGAGGGGCAGAGGAAATGAGAGAATCCCAAACAGGCTCCACGCACAGCACAGAGCCTGATGCAAGGCTTGATCCCACAACCCTGGGATCGTGACCTGAGCTGACACCAAGAGTCAGATGTTTAACAGACTGAGCCCCCCAGGTGCCCCAAATTACATTTCTTATATATAAACCATTTTTCTCCAGGTCACATCAAACCTGGAGACAGCCAGGACTGGATGTCAACCTATTACAATGGTATTTAGCTCCAAGGAGCCATGCTACTTCATCATTGTGACTGCTGGGTCCTGGGTGGCTCGCACTCCTCCTTGGTGGCACCTGTGACTGCTACCCCCTTCTAAAGATCTGCTCTTGTTTCTGCTTCCCACCAACAGGGCCCAGTGCCACTTGCAGAGCCCCTTAATAACCAGCTGCTCTGGTCATTAACATTTTTGTTTGTTTCCTGCTGTTGTAGCTCCTTCATGTCCCAGACACTATAGTGGCAATATTGGCTCCTACCTTGGGAGCACTCATGAGCAAGATATTTAGAATACACTGGGATGGAGGATCCCTGGTGCTAACAGCAGCAGTTCTCAGCACAACGGGAAGTTCTTCAAGCCCTGGGTTATGGAGCACAGGAATGAAGACAAGGCTTCACAATTTTGGACTTGGCAAGATTCTACCTTTATTTCTGTCCCCCACTCCAAAACTAATGCCTAAAACCTCAACACCATCTCTTGGAGTCCATCAGGATCAATCTTTTATTACTGTTCCTGGGAGTCACTAGAAGACCCTCCTATCATTTATTACCCCCCATATCCTGATCCCTACGTCCATACAGCTCTGGGTGCCCCTAATAGGACTCCATTCCCCGCCTATTTCCCAATACTTTGTTTTTATACCCTCTGGAACTTAGGACCCCTCATCACAAGATTTCTTCTACTTCCAAATTCTTCTCAAATTATCCTTCTCTTCTTGCTTTCTACCTCAAATCTAGCTCTCCCCGGAGGATGCTGCTTCCCTGGTCCTCCTCTCCTATTGTCCTAGCTCTCCCCGGAGGATGCTGCTTCCCTGGTCCTTCCTTTCCACCTTCAGTACCACTAGCTGGGAGGGAGATGCTCTCCCTGGAGATGCCCGGCTGCTTCTAGTTCAGAATACTACCACATCCCTCTTCCCTCCACACTAGTCAGTGAGGAGATGTACCCTGTCAGCACATTAGCTCTACCTTCTTGCTACAGTCATCTTCAGGCATCTTGTTTATTATGTAACCACCACCTATTATTTTCCATCTCACTTCCCCATGCACCTAACTCTAGCAATCAATAATTCCACTGGGACATAAAATCCAAAGGTCATACCCCCTTTTAATTGTCCTTTCCTCCCTTCATGTTCTTGCATACCCCCAACACCTAGCTTAATTCTATCACCCATTACTTTAAATCACATCATTGTAGACATCCTCTCCATGGTCCCTCTCTCGTTGTTCTATTCACCTTGCAAAAATCCCAAACCTAGTTATACACAGCTCTACCTACTCTGCACCCACACTTACTGGGAAAACACCTACATCTCTCCTCTTTGATCATTTTACAATTCGTGACCACTGGTTTCAAGAAAACTATTAACATCATTCAGTAATCCTACTCTATTTCCCCAGTCTATTTCCCTCCCCTCTTCCCTCATGACTGTTTCCTGCCTTCTGCTCTGTCCTCACACTTCCACTTCTCCTTCCTCATTCTTAGCTAGTGGCCTCACCTCTTATTTAAGTATATATTTTATATTTTAACTATATATTTAAAATTCATGTAAATGGTGAGTTCTTATATAGTTTTCTATATTTTTTAATTTAACATATACTATACATTTTAAAAGTAAAAGCAATTAGAAGGGAATGTCCACCCTGTTACTAAAAATGAAATGACCATGGTCCCATCTACACCCAACCCCATGGCTTGTTCAGCAGGTCCCGTCCTCTCTTGCCTACCCAAGGATGATGCTCTAGCAATGTCCCTCCTTTCTTCTGCATCATAAAAGTCTCCTCTATTCTGGATCATTCCTAATAGCATATAAACATGTTACAGTTTCTCCCAACTTTAGAAGTATATTTGTTCTTGATCTCACATCCCTCTCCAGGTACTATTCCATTTATTTTCTCTTTTTCATACAACCTTTCCCTAAAGATACTTATATTCTATCTCCAGTTCTTCTCTTCCATTCTCTCTCTACTACATGCCAACCAGTCTTCTAACTAGGACTTCACTGAAGTAGCTCCTGACCAGGTCACCAATGATGGTGCCAAAAATCCACCTGCACTTCTCATTTTTCATCTTACCCATCCCACCAGCAGCATTTGACACAATCAATAATTTCCCCCTACTTGAGACACTTGCTTCATTTTTTTTCCTTAGCCTCTTTCCTTTCTGCCTGGCTGCTCATTATCTGCCTTCTTTGCTTCCTTCCTCCTCATTTCTCCAACCATTATGGCTCAGTTCTCAGACCTCCCTTCTTCTCCATCTACACTCAGTTTCTAGATGATTTAATCCAGACTCATGGCTTCCAATACTACCCATATACCCCAAATTTCTAACTGTACATCTTCATCCTAGAAAATCTCCCTGAAATCCAGACTCTTAGATGCAGTTGCCTACTTGATTGGTCCATTTAACATGTCCACAAAGAAACTTGTTTATCCCTACCAAACTTGCATCCTCAGTAAAGACAATTTTGGTCTTCTAATTGTATAATCCCAAAAGCTTAGAGTCATTCAATCTGTCAGCAAACAAATGCAATTGGTTTTATCTCTAGAGTACGTCTAGAACCTGAAACTTGTCATCCTCCTGTAAAGCAACCACCTAGACCCCAACCACTATCATTTCTCACCTCTGTTATCTGTTACATCTTCCTCTCTAGGACCACTACAGTGGCCCACTCCATAGCAGCTAGTGCAGTGATTTTAAAACTTAAATTTTCTCATGTCTCTCCTATGGTCAGACTCTATAGTGGCTTTCCATATTATCCAGAGTAAAAGCTAAAGTCCTTAAGTTCTCCATTAATTCCTATATAATTTAACCCCTCACCACATCTCTGATTTTATCTCCTACCTCTCTTACTCTGTTCCAGCCAAACAGAACACCTTCTTACCATTCCTCGCCTCATCTCCCTCAGATATCTGCTTAAATGTCACTTGTAGTGAGATAACTCCAAAATAACAACCTCCATCCCTGGCATTCCCTTTCTCACTTATCTGCTTTCCTTTTTTCTACTGAATCTATCACCATCTGTCATACTCTCGCTTTTGTGTTTATTTTCTGTTTCCTCAACTAAAACGTAAACTTCATGAATATAGAGACGTTGCCTGTTTTACTGACTGCTATATTCCCAATGTCTAGAATAGTATTTGGCATACAATACTTATTGGTAGACAATAAGTATTTATGGATAGAATGAATGATGAATGTTGAAATTATGACCACAAAGATAAATATTCTAATAGAAATGAAATTCAATAAAAAGGGCACCTTGAATATTGCAGATTTATGTGATCAAGTCTAATTTGGAATTTACACAACACTCTTGATATAGAGTGAGAGAACCCAGTGAGATGTTGGGTGTAGGAGACAGAACATTGATGCTGTGTTGGAACCCTCTTTCTGACATTTCCAGTGAGAGAGAAAAAAAGAGAAACCCCAAAAGAAAGAAAGATAGATCATGGACAGGCAGAAAAATAATAGAGAAGCCGTAAAGTAAAAAGTCATTTGAATATTGGGTGATGTAAAAGGAATTCTCAGGCCTAGAAATGAATTAAGGGAAGGGAATTAGGAAAGGAGGGAAGCTTGTAAGGCAGAATCTCATCTCTGATAACCCGCCTTACATTAATTTAGGATAATACTCCATTAATCTTCATAGCCGAATCTTTAATTGCAAAATCTTTCATCAGGCTTGTTATTTGCTGCACCTGTCATTGGAGACACTCTGTGGTTTTTGTTGTGTTGTTGTCATTTCTCACGCTAATTAAGGGCTGTTTTGTTGTGTCTCCTTCAGTGTGGTTGGTTTTAAACCTTGATGCTGTCAAGTATGCTTCTGCTCCCTGAGCAGATTTCACACAGCATTTTGGGCAGATTTCAAAGGATAGATTTTTTAAAACATTAATTAAATACCCTCGCAATATTAACAACTTTCTTAATGCCCTTTAACAATCCCATAATCCATCCTGCATCTGCTGCACAGTCGTTAAACCTCAAATATATGTGTTTAACATTCAATTGGGTGCTTAATGATCTTACCTTATCTGGGCCTATTAAATTTAAAGAGATGTGCATAATTGAGTTATTGCACATTAATTATAAATACCTATTGGCTATTAAAATCACATTCTAAGGGTTAACACCTATCACTAGATAGATTTGGCTAAACCTTGCCCAATCTGTGCTCTCCTTGGTGAAAAGACACTGCCTGTGATAAAGAAATGATAAAGCCTATCTCTTACCAGGGCAGTCCAGTCAAATTCAAACCACAAATCCCACTCTACCCTGTATATCTCTTGCAGAGTTACACAGAGAAAATTAGTAATAATGCCTCACAATTTTATAGCACTTAGTACATTTTAAAAGACTTCCACTAAACATCATTGCTTCTAAACTTCCAGAAACCCTGATATATATATATCATATATATACCATATGTATATATATGATATATATATATACACACACACATTAATATATATATATGAAATACAACTCCCTTTATAACAGTTGGGAATATGTCAGGCATGATGAGTTCAAGCAACTTACCTGTTTCATTCGGAGCTGACTTAGTTGCTAGAATGGCAAATGGAGACCATGTAAATATTTTGTTTTGGAAAGAGAAAAGGTAGGGGCAACAAGGAAGCAGCAGGTGCCTATAACCAACTCATACTGCCTTTTCTTCTTCTATAATCCTCTACTCTCCAGCCCTTTGGCTACTACCTCCCCACCACCCCTTTAAAGCTGCTACAGACTGTTCCTTTCTGTCTAACCTAATGTGGCTGTTAAGTATCTTCTCCACATTTTCACAATACCAGTCTGTACCACTTATCAATTCACGGGCTTGAGGTTCATATTTGGGTTTTAGCTGATATAAGCACGTTTCTACCAGTACAACTTCACTGTACACTTTCCGAGGGCCACCATAAGGTCCAATTCTCCTGATTTCTCTCTAACTCAGGAAGTAATAGTCAAAGGTGAGTGCTTAAAAACTATGTGTAGATTAATTCCCTTTACTGACATTCTTGCTCCATCTTTAAGATGATACCCATCCAAAGTACTTTGGAATATTCTTCTTCTGTACTGAATCTTTAATGGATCTTTGAGCACACCGTTTATGAGTTTGAATGCCTTGGGACCAAAGAAGTATTGTGCATCAGTCCCTCCCATTTTTTTGCCTGTGTCTGCGCTCTGAAGTTCCTCTGGACATCCCTTCTCTCAATAATAAAACATGACTGATAACAAGCAACAGCAGGCTTCCAAGTGGCTCCCTTTGTAGAAAATCCCCAAACACATTCAATTCAAATTTAAACAGCCACATCTGAAACAAAGAGAGAGATGTAGCAAATGGCCCCCCACTCTGTTTTCTAATTGTCTCCAGAGACAGATCATGTCTATTTGAATCTTTTTCAGCCTGGTCACATCAATGCACTGATGGATCCTGTCCTTTCCCATCAGGCTTGGAGATTTCCTTCTTGGGCATAGTGTAAGTTAGAGCAGCATGTTCTGGGAATTCAAATATGACTTTTGTGGCTTGTGGATCTCTCCATGGTTACAGCTTTGAAACTTGGGTGAAGTTTTTATATAAACTACAAAGCTTGACAAAATGTGAACTTTCTGAGGCCGTGAGCGCCTTTCAGCCCACAAGCAACTATGGCTCTTTCTCACTGGTTCTCCTCCATTAGTTTAAGGACTCGTGAGTTTTTAGTCCCAACTTCATCATCGCATCAGTGTGTGACTAAAAGAAAGTCACTAAATCTCTCTGTGCCTCATTTCATCCAATGGTCAATGGAAGAGAACAGGGCTGCCCAGCTTACCTGGTAGAATTCTTCAAGGTAAAATACAGTGGAGAAATGTATATGAAAACATTTGACAGAGGCAAAACCCTATACACAAGTAAAAGGTGTATGTGTGTTTGTGTTTGTCCCAAATAAACAACCTAATAGGGACAAGGCGTGTTCCATACAGGCCTAAAATCATGATAATTAAATAGCATCACAGGAAAAGTACCTACATTTAGAGAAAGTCACAGACATTCAAGAGTGGCTTCAATGAAGGAAGGAGGGAGTACATCTTAAATATTTAGAGCTTTTCTTAAAAAAAAAAAAGATGACTAGACAGTATAGTGAAAAGACACTAATCTGAGACATGGGTGACCTGGGCCTTACTCCCAGCTCTGCACTAGCTAGCTGTGTGACTTCAAGCAAATCATTGAACTTCTCTGGGGCCTTCATTTCCTCAACTCTAGAATGGGAGGGCTGGACTTGTGGCCACTGAGGTCCCTGTTGGCTCTAACATTTTACGAAGTTCTGTACTTCCACTCGGCCACTCCATCAGGCAAGAGGCTGACTCTGACATGGTTTCGTCAAATGCATGGTAGGAATGAGGCTCTTGATCAGTTATGAGCATTAGAACCCAAAATGCAGGTCAAAGACTGGGCCCATGTAACCTGGGCCTCATATGCCTCCCATTGTGTGGGCTTGGCTGTCTGCGCCTACATGGCTCAGAGGCAAGAGCCCAGAGCCCTGTTAGGACGAGCCTAGGGAGACAGGGCTAGGAAATGGTGTGGAAAGGCTAAAAAGCACACAGCACAGAACTGACTGTGTTATATAATGACAACTAGCTGCCATCATGCCTGTTCGGTGAAGTGGCCCACTGAGGGCTCTGGGGGCCATCTCGTCAGGAATCCCCACTCCACTTGGGCCAGTGTCCTTGCTGTCATCCAAATTCTGAGAAAATATAATTCTTCTGGCTGTCGGCTTTTGTTGCTTGCTCACCACACTTGGAATGTTCCATTCCTCTTGCCATAACTTCCATTTGCTACCTCTGTGCTCCCAGACCACACACCATTCCCATTGTTCTCTGGATTTCTTCTGTCTTGAAGCATTTAGCTCCTGTACTGTGTCTTATACCATTTTTATATGACCATATAATGTCTCATAAATTCCATTTTAATTGACTAGAATTGAATTGAGTGTTGGATCTTGTTTACCATCTCTCTAGAAAGTTCAGTTTGATTTTATATCGCATGCTACTCACCCTAAGTAGAAGGACAATTTGTAAGTTTATTAAAAAATAAAATAAGTCAGACCATTTCAGAACTGGGGTATATCCATCTGTTAAAAGGCCTTGACAAAGATTTAGAGTGAAAGTCTTGACCACCAATAGCATTCTTTTTAAGAGAACAACATTTTAATATTCTCAGAGAAGCCATCTAAAAACTCCTAAGATAGAAAGGGTTTTCACATGCAGAAAGTCGAGTTGGTAAGAGTCTTCCTTTCCCATGGATAATTTCCACCCTGAAATCTCTTACTGACATGTCACGATGTTTTGAATGTTAACTGCATATTTCCCTTTTCCACCCGAGTCTCTGCAGATAGAGAGATGTCAAAGAGAGATCAGATGACAGCTTTTAGCTGGGCCTCACAAGTGAACACTCAGTGGGGATTCCCATAGGTCCAGGGTCCAGCCCTCAAGTTTGAAGTCTGAAAATTCAATTTTACCAATCCAGCAAAAGGTCATCAAGCTCTTGGACTCAATCAAAGTAAGAAATCTGCATTTACCAAATCCAGACATCAGAATATCAATTCATTTGGAGTGGGAGATCTGTATGGAAATATCATCTAAATTGCAAATTCAACCATATTACTCCTCTGCTTAACATTTTCAATAGCTCATTTCTGCCTACAAATTGCTAATAAGGCAATTCCTGATATAACCTTTTTCCATCTCATCTCCTATACCTCTCCTCACATCCAAAATGTTCCAATTTTCCCCAAACCCATAATGCTTTCCAATGTCTTCTTTATAATTCCTCAGGTTTTAACATCTGCTTTGAATACACTCCCTTGCCTCTTATAAACATAATACCAACCCTGATTTACCATCCTAATCCTCTATTACCTCTTCTAATCTTCATATTTTTAAGGTGAATTCAGCTCTAATCTGATACGGCCTCATTGACTCCTTCCCACTACTGATTGGGTAAAGTGCCTCCTCTCTGTACTCCCAATGCATGCTCTGTGTATCTCTGTAAGGGAATCTATCTCTTCACATTATGATTATATGTTGATTTCTCTGTCCAGCTGGACTGTGAATCCCTTGAAAATGTTAACCATCCATTTTATCCCTCTAACCTTTGTGCTGGAGTACCTGGGATACTGGGGGTACTCAAAACTGTTGGTTAAGTCAGTGAATGAACAAATACCCTCAGGACTCCCTTTGGTGGGTCAGCCCACTCAGAGCCTTTCTGGCTCCGATGGACCAGAAACCTTACCTAGTGACACAGATTTAGGGTAAGAGTTATTAATGTTTGTAACACCTATTTTTATCTGGTTAGGATAACTAGTTGAAGTGCCCTTCTCTTCTCTGAATATTTTTTTTTAAGATTTATTTGTTTGAGAGAGAGAGAGAGAGAGAGAGTGGGGGAAGGGGCAGAGGAAGAGGAGAGAATCCCAAGCAGATTCCTCACTGAGCACAGAGCGTAATGTGGGGCTTGATCCCACAACCCATGAGATCATGACCTGAGCTGAAACCAAGAGTCAGATGCTTAACCTACTGAGCGACCCAGGCGCCCCTCTTCTCTGGCTATTTTTGTTAGCATCCCAATACCCTTTCCCTCAGATAATACAACTTAAACTACCATCCACTCTTGCTCTGCAACCCCTTTATTCTAGTCTCTACACATAATTATCTCAGACCTAAGATTACTATCATCGCTCATTATTTTATCAGCTTTTGTTTTTCAATACCAGCTACATTTCAGTACAGAGGCACCATGCTGATCATCTTGATTGGAATGAGAGACACTGTGGTCTTTTGTCTAGATAGTTTTCTTGATTCCCCTAGGTGGAAATTGGGGACTATGTTGACTCATCATTACATCATTATCACCTCTTGAGAGTCAGTTACTGCTGCCAATAGGTAATTTTACCTATTATATGTTGATGCTTATTAGCTTTCATTTCCAAGTCTGACTTCTGATCTGTCCCCTATTTCTGAGGAAGAACCAAAGTCCCTGTGCCTGGTTATTAAACATTCGTTTTTAAAAAGCTGCCAGATCAATCTAAATTTGCATAGCCTCTGGGCTCTGGCAAAAGAAAGGATATTGTTCTACCAAGACTCCTTCCTAGGTTTCTATAACCCAGAGAAGGTTAGTCCTGGAGAAGGGGGTCCTATGGTAGATCCTTGGGATGGAGGGAGCTTGGTGGCTGGCTAATGGCTTGGCACCATGGGGAATTTCCCAGCTTGCTTTGCAAAGTCTGCTCAATCTTGGCTTGCCACACTACTCCGATAGCCTTCTTAGGGAAGCTGGCTGTGCGTCCTGTATTCGTTTATTTTAAATGCAGTGTCTTCTCCTCATCCCTTGACGCCTATTGTGTGGTTTAATTGCTACCCTCTGCCCATGGTTGCCAGCATGATGTGCTGTGAGGCCAGCACACACAATGCAATGTGTGCTTGGAGGGGCTGACAAGCCCAGCTTCCAAATCGAATTCTCAAAGGGAGAGGCCAATGAAACCCGTCGTCGAGAAAGTGATAATTTCTGTGCCATGCAATTATACCCTTTAAAAAGTATACCTCTGGTGCACTATCCTGCCAACAGTTTACCGACGACGAGGAAACAAAACCAGCAGTTGATGCTAGAATGACTATGGAAACCCTGTAATCATCTTAAAAATAGATTTATACAGGGAACCTGGTTATTATGAGTGTGGTTTTACACTCTGTTTCAAAAGAAAAAAGATCCTCTCCACAACTTTAGCCATTTTAATTTCTGCTGCAGCATTGTGGATATTTGGAGGAGAGGTGGGAGAAGGGAAGGAAGGGAAGAAGAGGAAAATGTGTTGCTGGGATTTTTCTCTCTGCCACATGCTTATCCTCAACTTACCCACCCACAGACACCCCCCACACACTGCACCCCTATCATTATGGGAACATCTCCCCACCGATCACACCCACCAAGAAGCCATAAAAGCCAACCTTGTCATCACAGCTACCCACTCACAAATAACTACTGCCCTAAGTTCCCTTTACCCCATTTCCCCCCATCACGCGCAATACTTAACTCGTGTGCACTCTTCCAACACGCAGGTGTAAAGCGCGCATATAGGTGACAGTCCTCCATGGAAGGATCCTCCCACGGTGGAAGTCTCTAGGCTGTGCCCATGTTGGTTGCCACTCCCTTTCTTAAGGTTGAAGCCTTAAGAGCCTGATAAAGTCAGGAAAGCAGTAACACCTGATCAGGTGATTAGACAAAGTACCAGTGGGCCATAGCCCCAGGTGACTAGGAGGCTGGCCTGAGGATTTAAATGCCATTTGCCCGTTGCCAGTTGAGGAGTGCTGTCTAATTGAGTTTGTGAGAGCCTTCCGGTACATGGTTAAGAGACTAAACTCTGTGAAGAGATGATTGATTGATTTATTTTTATTTATATATTTATTTTTTTGGCTTTGAATCCAGGCTCTTCCATTTACTTGTCGATAACCTCAGATAAGTTACTCCTCCCTATGTCTCAGTTCTCTGATCTATAAGTAGGACCTTAAATAGTACGTATCTTAAAACACTGTCCTGAGGATTCAGTTAGTGAGTATGTGTAAAAATCTCAGAAGAAACTGCTACTTAATAATATTTGCTAGTGTTGTTGTGTTGCTTGTATGTCAAGATTCAGAGGAGTAGGGGCGCCTGGGTGGCTCAGTCCGTTAAGTGGTTGCCTTCGTTCGGCTCAGGTCATGATCCCAGAGTCCTGGGATTGAGCCCCGTATCCGACTTCTTGCTCAACAGAGAGCCTGCTTCTCCCTTTCCCTCTGCCTGTCTGCCGCTCCCCCTGCTTGTGCTCTCTCTCTCACTATCTCTCTCTCTCTGTCAAATAAATAAAATCTTAAAAAAAAAATTGAGAGGGGTAAGCGTACTGGTTGAGGATTTCTTATCCTATTTAGACAAGTCTGTAAATATTCAGAGCCATGTGCTTTGGAAAACTTTATGGAATTCTTTAGGAAATACAAATAAATGGTTCAGCAACTATCCTGTTTGGCCAGGGAAATGGCATCATATGATTGATTCAAAATGACAGGACCAATTGCTTCTGTATAGAAATGACTTGAAAGAGAGGGTATGTGACCAAGCAGGATACAAGAAGGAGGTGAAATTTAAAAGTAAAAGAAGAAACAGCATGAAAGAAAGAAAGAACTGGCAGAGAAAAATCAAAGTTAAAACAATCAGAAAAACACAAATACTTCTCAACAGCACTTATGGCCATAAACCCGTAAGGCTGATTGTCAAAGTCAGACTCTTTTTTATAACTTAATTTGCCATGTTTTCTGTTAAAATGGAACTGTCCTTTGAATGTTGTATAGATGATAGATCAGTTGGACTCCTTTAGGTTCTGAAGGATTTAAAGCTCACCATAGCATTTCAGCAGCATATTCAAATCACCTGTCTCCCTAACGGATCAGCTCCTTGCTAGCAGAGATCGTGCCTGTCTAGTTCAGTTGTTGGATTTTGCACAATGCCCAGGACATAGTAGGTGCTCGATCCATATTTATGAAATGGAAGAATGAATGGTTGAGTGAGTGAGTGAACCCTCTCACTCTACATGCTTGTGATGGAATGAAGTGTTAATTATGTCAGAATCAGCTGTGACTAAATGGAAACCCATCAGACCAAGAATCAGATGTGGTATCTTGTCGCAGCTTTGGCAGTACTGGCTCTATGACGTTTGCAATCATCTGAGATGGTTTTAGAGCAGTGACAATAGTAATTAGCCCCTCACAGGTATCGTGTGCAGATTACATGAGAAAAGGTAGGTGAAACGCTTTGTTAACCATAAATCCATGCGCAGATGCAATGTCTTCTTTCGAACCGGGTAAGCTAAGGTCACAGAAAGAAACTCAGCATTTCTTAAAGCTTTAATAAGAGATCGTTAATCCAGGGGGTGTAATCATTTTGAAACCATCTTTACATACAAGTAGACTCACAGGAAGGAGGAGAATGTTGAGACGTGCAGAGAAAGAGGAGAAGGTAAAGGGGAACTGGGGAACGGTTGGAAGGAAAAGGAGAGAAAATATTTTCACCTTTGGCTGCAGTTGTTCAGTGATGGGAAGAATAAACAACATTCTGGAAATCATTCTTGAAAAATGGACAGACTGCCCTTGATTCTTTCTCTAGATCTCCTGGAAGGGTCAGGGCTGGTATTTGGAGTGACTTTTCAATTAACCAGTCCTAGAGAAGTCTGGATCCAGGCTGAAAGAAGCTTGCCAGGGCACTGGCTTTTATCTTATTCAGTCACAAGGAACATGGAAATCAATTTTTCCCAATCTCAGTTATAGCTGGAAATCCATCCTTTTTAAGTCAGCAGGAGGATTAATCTATTGAATGGTTTTCGAGATTTTGCTGACATATAAACATTTTAAGAATACATTACATTTTTTTCCTCCCTCCCTAGCACTATTTTTAAAATGAAGCCAACTTGCAGTGCCAGCCAGGAGAAGAAAGATGGCCACAAATTTCCTCCCCATGAGAGTGCAAACCCATTTTTTCCAAAGCCTGAAGCACAAACTTAAATTCACATTGGTCAGTGCCTTCCTCTCAACCAGCTGTCCCAAATCACAGAAAAATCCACATTTTTTTAATGCAGATATTTATGATCCCACATAATTCAATTTAGAGGTTCCCATACACTAAAAATATTCTATTTTACAGTAACTACGTCAACGATTTGTTGTTTTGCTGCACTTAACACAGGGGGTGTTTGGAGAAGTCCAACAAGCAGTATTTTCAAACGTTACAAGGCATAGAGTAGTGGTTTCCAAGATGTGGCTGGTAGGCCTAGAGATTGATTTCAAAGTCCTCAGAGATACACCCAAGCATTGTATGTTGAATGAATAAAAAGCAGGTTCCCCACACATATTTTTACATTTCAAATATATTTAGATGCTATTATAAAATAATATAAGAGTAAATAAATAATACAGGTCATAATAAATAAAATAAATATTCTAGAGTAATACGATAAATAAAGCATTGAAATATGATGTAACTGAATAATTCATACTATTAATTATACTAAACATAACAAAAATAAAGAAGTACCGAACACAAAGTAACTTTTATGTGTTTACTCAAGCAGTCGCCCTAACAAGTAAGGGTGAGCGTGATCTGTTAGGTCTGTCGATGGGTCATCATACTCAGAAAGTTTTAGAACCATTGACATATAGTGAATAAATAGAGATGGGGGTGGCTTGAATGCTATGGAGCTATTGAAAGGAAATAAGCTCCAAGCAAAGATTGTGCCATGCCATGCGGCAATTCAGAATAGGTGTTGGAGTGTGGCCAAGTGGCTCATACCTGGTCATAGATCCAGTAAACTCTGTGAATGACAAGGAACCAAATGCACAGATCCTTGCCACTTGTGTTTCCATGCAGAATATAGATACAGAGTCAGATATACCAAGAAGCTAATGAAAATTGAGTTTCAAGGTCCCTCCCTTTGCAATGCCCCTCCCAAGGCCCTGAGAGGAGCTCTAAGAATATGTTCACTGGATGATAAAATTTTGTAAAATTTGCAAAAGTAAAATGTCAATCAGTTAATATCAGCCGGTTAAGTCCGGTGTCAATGGTGTAGCTGTAGTCATTTATGGGACTGAGCTGAGGGTGTGTTTGGATTTCGTGGGTCACATTTGTGTAGCTTGACTTCTACATATAGTTAGGGTATTGCTAACCAGCACAGCATAGGAGTGTTTCCAGAACGACCCCTACAGCTCTCTGTGTGGACCCACTTGTTAATGAAATGAAGAGGTCTCAGGATGAAATAAACGAATGGCTCTGCACCAGAGCCAGGTGGACATCAGAAGAGAGACAAGGTTTGAAATGTACAGCATCAGAAGTCAATCTGTGTAAAAATTTCCCAGTAATCAGACATCTAAAATTATAAGCAAAGGATCCAATTGTCATCAACATCTGGTCAAGATGGAAATCTACCCTTGTCAGGAATATACTTGATGTTTATGCAGAGCATACTATTATAAAATACTATAGAATTTATGTTTTTGTGGGACACAAGCCTGTAGCAGTATTACAAACAGTATCTATTTACCCATCCATCCACCTACCCATCCATCCATCTATCCAGCCATTCATCCATCTATATCTCCATGGGTGAGGTTGCATATTTTACCTCTAATAATAAAAATCAAATTTTAATCAACTATACTGGAGGAGATAATGAATTGTCCTTTTATTCTCTAGTTAGAAAATATGACAAAAATTGCTTTCATATTAGGAGATGATCCAAGAGTTTACAGCCAAAATATTTAAGGAAAAATTATTACAGAGATGCATAGAGATTAACTCAATTAATAAAAAATACATTATTTTTCTGCATCTTATTATGTTTGTGATATTTTAATTTATTATGATTTCTTTTCTCATTCTAAATAAATATTCACTTTTATATCTATGGTTGTATTCATAATTTTGCATTGTTTTTCTTCAAGATAGTCCCCTGAATTTTATATGCCTCAGGTTCTATTCCTGGAGAAAGGAAAATTTTCTCACTCGTGTCTTTTGGTATAAATCTCATGTACCTTCATCAAGTTATCATATATTGTTAGGGTTAGTACAGGTGTTAAGTGGCTAAGAACTCATGCTCTAACATCAGATATACTTGAGTTCAGATCGAGATTCTACAGCTTACCAACTTTGCGTCCCAAAGAGTTGCCCAAATGCCCACAGCCTTGGTCTTTCCTCCATCATTTTTGTTGAGGATTTGAGTCTATGTAAAGCACTTACTACTCTACCTAGTATACAGAATGCACTCAATAAATGTGATAGAGAAATAGAGACACAGGTATCCAATATGCATACACATATTTCTTGGATCAGCATTAATAAATACACAGAAAGTACATACTCTACGAAGGCTTCAGGCAGGACTAGAAACAAGGATTTCTGAAACATAGACTTGCCCACAGGAAGCATGTTACCTAGATGACAGCATTAAGGTTAGAAACTTACTCCCTTGGACCTGACCTATTCCCTTTTTTTCGTATGCTGAACAAATAGTAATTCATTGCAGGTCTAGTTTATTTTCCTCCATGTGTACTTATAAGGGTCAGTGTAGGTTACACAAGTTGATAAATTGTGTTTATTTATTGGCAAGGCTGTACCAAATAACATGCAAATGATATGCAAAATGACACACACATTCACATCAACGACTCAGCCACTTATGGTAATACCACTCCAACCTGCTCTGCCTCTGATTGTAGCAGTGTTGTTGTTTCATAAGTATTGATCGCTCTCGACTTTTGCTGATGCAGCCAGACAGTTTGTCAGGAGATAGGCCAAAAAGACCCATCCCTTTAGTTTAATCTGTCCTTCATTCACCTCCTACATTTCTGCAAGGACTTGCTTCTTTGGGTTTGGGGTCCATCTATATTATATCATTGACTGCAATATGGGGAACGCGGGTAATTGTTGCCTTCCAAAGTACAGTAGATGCTGTGTAGGTTGCTTTTGTTGAAGTTAAACAATGCTCATATTTGGGCTCCCCCAAAACCTCACAGTCTAGACCATAGGAAATAGCCAAATCATTCCTTATCACCCCCCGGGGGGACTTCCAGTGAAATTGTTTTCTTGCTGGCACCTGGCAGTCACCACCAAGTCTGCCCTCCGAGCACTCATTGTGTGAGGATGGCAGCCTTCCCTCGGCAAGTAGATGGGCCCAGATCAGCCTCTCTCTCCATGATAAACATGTCTGGATGTGACAATCATTTCTTTCCCTGGGAATGCAATGATGATGTGATTTCCAGGGCCCTGCTCTGGATGTATGAGTAACAAACCCATGATCCATCATCCACAATAAACTGTCTTCGTGTAGGGATTAATTTAGTCTTATGTAATATATAGAAGCGATTTGTTGGCTGGCAAGCAGAAAGCATGTGTTTAAGCAGGCCAAACATATTTGGGCCTCTCCTACACATCTCTCTAACTTGATCGTATATACCATGCATATTGATTGCTGCTTCGTATTGGAAGCTATTTTCTGAAATGCTTTTTCATGGTCTTCATTACAACACAATGCTGTTGTAGAGGAGAAATGGAGGGTGGCCATGGCTCAGCACAGTGGGGTTTTCAGGCATCTTAATTCATGAAGCAATCATGAGAATAAAGAACAATGCAAATGGAAAGGTTTATTTTTTTCTCTTTAATGGTTTTTGAATAGATGCTAATTTTCATGAGCTATTTATTAATCTGAATTTGGGCTCTTAAAGACATGCTCAAACCGTATGAAGGCCAAAGAATTTAATTTGTGCTTTAGGAAGCAGGCTGGAAATAAAACATCAGTCTCCTTTTTTTTAATTTGTAGTATCTTCTGTATCAACTCAGGCCAATAAAAATATAATAGAGGCATATATGTAATTTAGAATTTTCTGGTAACCACATGAAAAATATTTTTAAAAGATGAAATTAATAACATACTTTATTTAAGTAAATAGAGAAAAAATTTTATTTCAACATGTGGTCAATACAAAAATGCTTTTTAATGCATATCACTGCAATGAGATTACTTTTTTTTTTGTACTGAGTCTAATAAATCCGGGGTGTGTTTTATACTTAACATCAAAGCTCAAGTCAAAACTGGTTACATTTCAGTTGCTCCATAGCCACGTGTGGCCAGTGGCCATCATATTGGACAGCAAGGCTCTAGACAGATGTAGGTAGGTTCCCTAACCTACACTAACACCAGGTTACAATTTTCTCTTTTATCAGAGGACAAAAGACATAGTCTACTGACACTTTATGATATACTAGTAAGAGTCAGTAAAAATTTTGGAAATAAGAACAATAACAGATCTATGGACCATTTGAGCATAGGTCTGACAACTGCAACAATCGGTTCGAATCCTGGCCCCATCTCTATTTAGGGGTGCTCTATAATTCAATTTTCTCATTTATAAAATGAGGTCACGAGTCTAGATAACTTACTAGCTCCCTTCCAAATGTAAAATTATATATTTCAGTTTTTGGATTATGAGTCTATCTTATGTTTCAGAACAAGAACAGGATGATCCCTTACCCCCACTGTTATGACTGGCTGAGTTTTAATGTTTTAAGTATTGACTTTCTCACCTCTTCCTTGGAGATTCTGTTTCTCAGATTGATGGCTCCTATATGCAGGAACTTTTCCCTCTACTGTACTTAATTGCTGTTTTCTTTCCCTGCATTTAATCCCTAGACTCCTCCTCATGGTCCCTTGGACCTCTCTGAGCATTTTCTTCCCTTCTTTGATGATCTCTGTAGGCAATGAATATGTCACTCTCTCTTCAACGTTCCCCAGCCCTGTTCTCAATAAACACTTGTTTCCTGTCAGCGCCCCTCATCAGCCAGGTCCTGAAGCATTTTTCATAGCTTCCTTTGTGTCCCTGTTCAAGGGAAGAAGCACTAAAGTTTGGACTAGAATGTAACCCCCTTCTCACCCCACCTCCCTTATTTTATTCTTTTACAGGGAGAAGACAGCTTGTTGACTAGTGGAGGAGAGTGGATGTGAGCTGTTGTTATCCCTGCCTTCTGTTCCCGGACCATCCATGGAGAATTGTAATGTTTCTGGATCCTCTTTTATAAACTCTGCCTTTCTTAATCTCACTGTCCTCTAGAGGACACCTCCTCTGTTTTCATGCCCCATCAAGACTTGGGGGAGGTCTCCCGGATCCTGCTCATGTGAAGCTGGAGGAAAATGGTCTTCAAGGCCTATGCTATCCAACATGGTGGCCACTAGCCACTGGTGGCTTCTGAGCACTTGAAATGTGGCTACTTGGACAGAGGAAATGAATTCTTAATTTTACTTAATTTTAATTAATGTACATTTAAAAACTGACAGCTCAGTTATTGGAAAACGTTCAAGAATGTTTGTAACCACTCGGGTATGTGAATCCACTTTTTCACCTGTAAATTTTATGAAATCTAAATAGAGCTCAAATATTTCTGATAAAAATTTAACATTGGAAATGAGATGTTCTTTTTTTTAAGATTTATTTATTTATTTGAGAGAGAGAGTATACAGAGGGAGAAGAAGAGGGAGAAACAGACACCCCATGGAGCAGGAAGCCCAATGTGGGGCTCAATCCCAGGACCCTGAAATCATGACCTGAGCCAAAGGCAGACACTTAACTGGCTGAGCCAACCAGGTGCCCAGAAATGAGATGTTCTGTAGTAAAATATGCACAGGATTCCAAAGACTTTGTATAAATAAAAGTAAAATATCTCATTAATAATTGCTTCCATGTATTACATGTTGAAATCCTATTTTTGGACATATTGGGTTAAATAACATATTATTGAAATTAATTGTACTTGTTTCTTTTAACTTTTTAAATATAGCTACTAGAAAAGTTAAAATTATATATATGACTCTCATGTCATATATATGGACAGTGCTGCTCTAGACAAAGCCTCTCTGGAATTCTGAATCTTATTTTTAATTTGCATTACTTAACAGGCTAAGTATCCTGAGTACATTATTTCATGAAATTCTCACAACAACTATATATAAAGTAGATGTTTTCCTTCTTGTATGAATCAGAAAGAGGCTCAGAAAATGTACATAAATTTCTCAAATTCACATAGTTACACTTCATAATAAGTGACAGAATTGGATCTGAATTCACGCAAGTGTGGTTTACTCCACAGTCCAAATTTTCATTACACTTGTGTTGCCTCTGAAATCCCAGTTATGGTGTTTTGTCTGTCTTGACCCCATTTCTGATGCCCATATCTGAGTCTATCAGGTGCCCACTCAGACAACTAAAATAATAAGAAGAATCTCACATTCTTATAGCTTATAATGTCGAGTACACTCATAATCTCATTTGATCTATGTTCATTTTACATGACAGAGTCAGGACCAGAATCCAAGATTTCTTTCTTTTTCCTTTTATCAAGAGTTAGTGAACAAACATGGTATACGCGAAGGGAGTGGAGGTTGAAAATATCAGGAAGGCCAGATTTAAGGCAGGAGAAGGAAAAGGGAGATTACTAACAGGTGGAAAGATTTTCTTACTGGAGTTTGTGAACCTGGATGTAAAGAGCTTAGAGCATCAATCCCACCTCGTTTCTCTCCTGATGCTTCACAGATGAGTGCTGGCAAATGTTTTAAATAGACTTTGTATAAGCTAGTGTTTTTCAACCTGCAGATCAAGGCCCATTGATGGGCAATGAAATCCTATCAGTGGCTCACAATGAGTATTTTTAAGAGTAAAATAGAATACTATAGCAAATATCAGAGTATACTTCATATGTAAGGGTAAAGATTGTTTGATGGCGTTCTCTCTTCAGTGATGTGTGTATAAGGGTGTGTGTTGCAACAGAAATTGTGTTTCTTACTCTGAATGATGGTAAAAAAAAAAAAAGTTGGAAAACACAGCTGTATGCCACCAGAAGGATCATAGCCATACATTATGCTGTACCAGCACTGTACCAGCCCTGCAGTGGGCTGTGGCTTCCAGTAAACCTTCTGACTATACTGGATCAATCAAGCTTACTGCCTCAGCCAATTTCACAAGGCATAGGAATTGTCTCAATTGGTCCAAGAAGGTGTCAGTCAGGATGATATACAGTCAATTATATAAGTCCACACCTTGACTTAACATTTCAATATATAACCTCCTCTACTCCCCCGAATTACTTCATCATCATTATTTTTTACCTTCTGAAATGCAAAATATTAAACTCTTGAGGCAACAGCTTTGTGTATTGGCCACAGCAGTGGGTAACAGTGGGAAGGATTTTACAGAGCAAAAGATGTGCATGCATTTATTCATCTGGCACTTACTGAGTACTTTCTCAGTGTGTTATATGATAAAGAGCAATCAATGGTGATAGTGTATGCGGAGTTCTCACACATACACAGAACTAGCTAGTCTGGACATGACATGGTGTCTCTGAGAGAGAAATCTTCAAGCAAAGAGCAGAGGTAAACATGCCAAGAGCCATGTTAGAAAAGATTAAGGGGAAGAAGCTGGATTGGATTGAGTAAAGTAGTAGCTAAAAAAAAAAAAAAAAAAAGACACCATGGACACAGTGTAACAGCTCGCTGAAAAGTTTGGTTTAGAAGAGGGGGAAGGAGAATGGACAATAATTGAACAGAGAAGTTTGATCAAAAGAGTTACTGTTTTGTCTTTGTATATTTAGATGGGAAAGATTTGAGCATTTTTTAAAAGCTATTGGGAAATTTCTAGGAGAGAGGATATGCCTGGTCATTTCCACTTCTCAAAATCTTATGTATTCTTGGAAGGTCTGTCATTTCCTGTGTAGAATCCACTGGCCCCCTCAGCTCTCCCCAACCCACCCCTTGCCTCAGCTGACGATGGATTCCTTTCAGAGCTCCCAGAACTTATACCTAGTATTTGAATATGTATCCCCTCTGGAAGCAAGGGCTTTCTTCTGCTTTTCCTCAGTTTATTTTCTGTTCCCTTAATCATGTTGTGGCTTTCTTGAGAGGAAGAACTATGTCTTGATCAGCTGTGCTGTTCCCCATAAGATGATTGGAATACGGCAGGCGCTCAGTGACTGTGTTCATTGAGCAGGAGAGCTTCTGGAAGCAGAGGGAAAACACTGCACTGGAAGCAAAGAAGCAAAAAGGCCCTTATCTACCGCGCTCTTTCACATTCAGAACCATCACCATCCCCTTTCCTTTTAAGGACCTTTGTGATTAAAATCAGCAACGAACCCAGAAGCTGTCAGGTGGCCCAGGGCAATACAAGTTCCTCAAAATTATTTCATTTGGCCTGCATCATGGTTTTTAATCTTGTGAGTAAGTTATCAACATTTAAATATAGGGGATTTCCCATTAGATTTAGGTATCTTGCTTCTTTTAAAGAATCAGAACAGTTGCCAGTACCTGCACCAAATTCCTACCTGGCAACAGCATGGTTAAGCTGAAGAGGTGCTGCTCATTTCAGGCAGGACTTGAAGTCTTTATTGGCGCAGTACCCCCATCCCCAGCTCGTACCAGTTACACCTGGCTTACACACAAAGTAAATATAAATAAGGTCATTTGGCTTGATTTGGCTCAATCCAATCCAGCTTCTTCCCCTTAATCTTTTCTAACAGGGCTCTTGGCAAGTTTACCTCTGCTCTTTGCTTGAAGATTTCTCTCTCAGAGACACCATGTCATGTCCAGACTAGCTAGTTCAAATACAGTAATGCTGTATTTGAACTTGCCAGGATAACTGCTTTACAGAATGGTCACTTTAGGAATCATGATATTGTCCTCCTCAAAGCTGTCATTGTTTCCAATATTTTGTAACTCGCCTTCGGAGTATTGCAAAAAATAAATAAGAGAAAAAAAGGTTTTGTGTTATAGACAGGCCATTTTGCTGCTTTTTAAAACCTCATTGTGAAACAGAGAAATATTACTCAATCTCCACAGACTTCTTATTCAGCTCCCTCAGTATGTAAAGAATTTTGACTATTTGCAAAAATTAAATACACTCCTCAACAGACTGACCACTCAGACTGCTCCAAACAATGTGATCGAAATGTCCTATGGTCAATTCTCTCCAAAAAGGTCTCAATACATTTTTGAGCAAGGGTAGTATCTGAACAAGGGTGGTTGGTACAGACTCTGCTATCAGAGGGAGAACCTAATGTATATAGCTGTTGCATGTTTCTTAAAAACAAAACACATCAATTTACAACCAAACCCATGTATTTCTGTAATAGCAATGGGAACATTTGTTTTTCTTCAATACTTAAAAGGGGAGGGAAACAGAAGAAGCTACTTGCCTTCTCATATCTCTTCTTCATTCTGTCATGAAGCTAAAGATAAAATCTCTCCCTCATTCCCCAGCCTCCACCCATGCAAGAAAAAAGAAATGGGTCAATATATTACTTAAACAATCCTGCTGTAATTATAGACAGTCTAGGTGTGAATTACTTGGGGCACAGACAATCTGGGGAGACTCTCACTGCCTGTATCACAGTTTTGTTTGTGTGGTTTTAAAATGCTGATCCCCAAACGGTACCCAGCCCTAATAACTCTCGACGTTCCATCACTGATAAACTTGGTAATGGAGTTCTTCTCACTCTCAGCATATCACAGGTGTGGCCCAGGCTGCCAATGAAAGCAAAATGTGTTCTGTGTTTCTCTCTCTCTCTCTCTCTTTTTTTACCTTGTTCCTTTTTAAGTTATAGTCACTGGAGAGGCTTGGTAAGTTTCTCTCTTATCTCACTAAGACATCTGAGACTGATCCATAGTAACTGAATAATCAATTAATTCTCCTGCAGAGTTCCATTTACATAATGAAAATGCAACGCGCTGATATTTTATACAAGTCGTTTTTGGTCGTCTAGACTGATAATATATTGTGTATTGATTGAGGGGGAAAGCCTAATGGATCTTCTGTTGTTGAACTTGCAAAATTACAATTAAAGTAAAATGACAGAAGCAAGCATCTATTGGATTCATATCTATATATCTCTCTTTAATATAGGATTCTAAATGTCTGGGCCTGATTAAGACTTTGCTCTCTCTTGAGCAAAAAGGGCACACAATGTGTAGCTGCTCGTGTTCTCATCGCTAGGGCCAAAATCAATAGACTACTGTTTACAAAGTTACCAGCAGGCAAGGCTGAATCCTGTGTGCTCTGCATGACCAAGGCACCTGGACTAAAAGCACACCTCACTGTTGAGGCAGCGGTCTCTTAACCTGGGGAAGGGAAGGAATTTGAGTAGAGCTTAGACCGAAGAAATGAGAATTGGGACGCCTGGATGGCTCAGCTGGTTAAGCCTCAGACTCTTGATTTCAGCTCAGGTGGTGATCTCAGGGTGGTGAGATGGAGCCCAGAGTAGAGTCCAGGCTCCAAGCTCAGCAGAGAGTCTGCTGGAGATTCTCCCTCTTCCTCTGCCCCTCCCCCCACTCTCTCTTTCAAATAAATAAATCTTAAAAAAGAAAAAGGAAATGAGAACGAAGACTCTTGTGGTCTGCAGAGTCCTGTAGGGAAAAGAAAACTTGGTTCATAGTCCCAGTTTTTCTGCCTCCATGTATTTATAGAATCAGATTATCATAGAGGATTTTCACTGCGTCCCTAAAAGAGAAGGCAGTAAAATGTGATGGTCAGGCTCATGGGCTCTGAAGGTCATGGATTCACAATCCTACCTCCATCACTGAATAACTGGGAGATGTGGACTAAGTTACTTGGCTTCTTTGACCCCTGTTTTCTCATCTACAAATACACATGATATTAATTCTCACCCCACGGTGGTGATGTCAGAATTAAATGAGCTGATAGCTGCAAGGTCCCCAGAATAGGGTCTGTCATATAGCAAATACACAGTCAAGTCAGCTATGATTACTAAAAGTCTACAAAGAAAAACATCGTGGTCCCAAACCTCCAAGTCAGGGGATTTTCACTGAACTGGGGAGAACTAATGCACACCTAAATAGGTAATTCTAAAGAATAAATTTGGAACACAAGGAATTGGTAGCTATTTTTTCAAACGTGCGGTAGGATTATATTTACTATTCTTTTTAAAAATTTTCTCTCTATTTTCCAATATTTTCACAATGGCCATAAACTCCTTTTGTAATCTTTAAAAAAATGAAATTACTTCCATTTTGAACGAGAGAAGGAAATGGATCATACCCTGTGGTTCTGTGTTTTGTTCTCACCACGTTGTATAGTATTTCTTCTTCTTGATACATGTTAATCATGTCTACTCTCTGACCTCTCTGAATAGCAACTTCTACCAGATTTTGGGATGCCTTCAAAGTGGGACCCGTTAGACAAATAAGGGGTAAGTCCTGCTATTACACCTTTATTTATATTCTTATATTTTCTATTTGCCCATGGCCCTTTTCACCCCTCATCGCAAACAAAACCTTCCAGGCAAGAACCAAGTGACACTTGTGTGAATTTACTTCTTTTGTGGGAAAGCCCCAGAGCAATAGCCAAAGTGGGGGGGGGGGTGCTCTGCAGCCCTACGGTGCTAATAAAGATGCTGCAGAATTAATCAGTCCCTCTTTGTCCTGTCATAGGACAAGGCATCCTTGGAGCTTGTTCAGCTCTGGAGGCAGGGAATCCCCCTGAAGACTCGATATGGCATAGCCCTGACTAGGAAATGAAAACTGAGTCAGTACACAAACCCAGGAAGTTCAACACAGCATCCCACAGGAAAGATAAAAACGTCCACCTCCTAGGAGCTCCTTTTAGCCTGCATGTGTACACAGCTCTGGACTCTGCCATTAAGAAAAATGGGTTGGCGTGTGACAAAGGAAGAGGAAGCTATGCAACCTTTGTTTCTTTATGGTTCATTAATTACCCTTTCTGACAATGCAGCACGAACTCAGGTTATTCAGAAAGTTGAGTTAAAATTAGCGTTGGTGGTGGGCATAACTGTATTCTCATCCCAAGGAAAGGAACACTGCATGAGGACTGAACACAGCCTACACTAGACAATGCACCTTTGCAACTCAGGAAAAATGTATGCAGATTCTTAAAATACCCAAGGTAAAAATAAATTGGAGTCTATTATTTGACACTTAGTATTTATTACTGGCTTTGTGCCCTAGTTAATCACCACTAATAACACTTTGTATGCATAACTGGTCTTTTTTTATATGGTCTTAATTCTTTAATGTTGCAAATATCACAAAACATATAGTCTTAGTATTAATATCATAGTATGAGGAAACAAACAAAATTAACTAATATCGTCACTTGATCTTGTGTCTAACAATGAATCCCAGTGAAATCCCTTCTGAATAAAGAACATGATGGTGTATAATGAGAAACTGAGGTACAGAGAAAGCCAGTGGTAGATTTAAGGTTCTGTACCAATTGGGTAACCTTTAGAGGTCAGGGTCTGACTGAGAGGCCATGAGGATAAAGGGACCAAGCCAGAGGGTCCAGGCTATCTAAAACACACCTTGCATCTGCCCCAGAGTGATGCCCGAGGGAGATGGTCCCAAAAGTGGCAGTGATGTTTTAATGGATTTAGTTACAGTCCTTCCCAGAACTCAAGGAAGACCTGTGTTTTGTGGGGGTTTTTTTTCCCCTCAGAGAACTTAAAAAGAAATTCTGAACATGTGGAAGTTAAATGTAAAAGAATATTAAGTGAGATATTTCCTTTTGCTCTGGAATTAGGGAATAGGCTTCAAACTAGGGGGCAAAGAGATGATAAATAATCCATATTCTAAAGAAATCTGCCAGTAACTGCTATAAACACTACTCACAGGGCTTCTTAAGAGTCAACAATCAGGGGCGCCTGGGCAACCCAGCCAGTTAAGGGTCCGACTTCAGCTCAGGTCATGGTTTCAGGGTCCTGGGATCGAGCCCTGCCGTTGGGCTTCCCACTCAGGCGGGAGTCTGCTTCTCCCTCTCCCTCTGCCCCTCCTCTCCCACTTGTGTGCTTACACACTCTTGCTCTCTCTCAAATAAATAAATAAATTTTTTTCAAAAAAAGAGTCAACAATTAATTCTATTAAAATTTGTCAGTCTGGCTTTTTTGTGCCCTTTCCTTGAAGAGGGGTAGGAAGGGGTATTTTTGCCTACCAAAAGCCAAGTGAAGCAAATTCCACATATAGCCATGTCTACAAGAAAGAGGTTCAGATATATCAATGTCTGGATGGATGCCTCGCAGGCATTGGATTTGTGAGGTGTGACCTGTACCTTCTTGAACAGAGGGACAAGGAATTGACGGGAGAAGGCATGAGGGGGCAGCCATTTTTAGCTTTTCCCTGACCAAATGGACCCCACAGAAAGCACCTGCTTGATTTCCCTTGCCAACAACACCCTACTGGCCACCAGTGGAGGGCTGCCCAGAGCTATGAAGTGTATCCCTGTGCATGAGAGCTGAGGGTTTGGAAGAAGTCAGACCAAGGACTCATCTCATCTCAGGGAACTCCATGCGGTGGGGGTGGGGGTGCTCTCCCCTGTGGGTCCCACCCACAAGCTCCCACAGGTGCTAGTACTCCAGTGTTTGGGTACCAGCTACACAGAGACTCCACATCTGCCAGTCCGTCATCCAGGGGAACGGTGACAACCAATTAAGAGGTTTAAAAGGAATACATTTGCCCTTCCCACACTATTCCTCCTCTGGGTTCCCACACCATAGAAAGGAAGCCGTATGGAGACAAACAAGGAGGGTCCCAGAACCAGACCACACTCCAAAGGGAAGGAAGAGGTGAAGCCCTGACAAAGCAGACTGTATTCCCTGCTTCTTCCTCAGGCCCTGCAAGTCCAAACCTGGCTGGTTCCAGGGGCCCAGGGAGGGAAGGAGATGGGATTAAATTTACTGTGAATAAGAAGTTTTTAAATTGACTCTGTAGAACTTAAAAAAAAAATCTTGAAAGAGATCAAAAACCAGTAGGATCCCCTTGAGATGACAATGGCATAACACTATAAAAACGATAAAAAGAGTTTGATGTTTGTACCAGCCATGGGTCAAAACACCTCAGTCAGTTGGTTACGTAGATGATTTGTACATAAAGCCTGATACTGGAACTGGGACTTCAACACAGACCATTGACTTTAAACCTTGAGTTTGTTCTACTCTATTGAACTGCTTCCTCTCCCCAATACCAAATAATTCACCCTGTCTTCTATAAGGAAGGAAATGACAAGAGCAGAAAAATATATTAGTTAAATTTACAATGCTTTTATTTTCAGAACGTCTTTAAAATCACCACCTCCTCCAACTTGTTTAATCAGAGCTTAAGCTATGTACTTGGAATGACTAGATAAGATTCAGAACAGATAGAGTTGGGGTAGAGACACTGTCGCATTGTGCTGATCAACTTAATAAATGCAGTTATCCTCATCAGCCAGGTCCAGAGGCCAGCAAGCCTCTGCAGTTTGCTGAGTCAGACCCAGCACATCTAATAAAAGGGATTGAAAAATAGTGCTTGATGCTGCTCTAGTCCACATGAGTAAATTGTGAGGACATTTCATATATTAGTGGAACCATCCATTTCCATAATAGTATAGGAGCATCTCCATTGATCCCCCCTACTCTGAGGATAGAAACTTGCTTTGGGTCCTCAGGAGAGGTTTACTGGGGACTCAGAGGAGTTGACAACAGGTAACACACTAAACCCTCTTAGTCTAGCCCTGACAAGATTTTCTTCTAAGTTATCTCTCTGACTTTTCTGGTTTCCTTATTGACATCTGTTGCATCAGTAGAGAATGCCAAGGTCCACTCTCTTTTGTGAAGTATATACTTAGACTTCCATTATAGTTTCCATTTCTAAACTTTGCCATAATTTGTCGATCTTCAGTAGTGAGCTCATGCTTGCTAGTGAGGTCTAGACCCACCCTCACCTAACAGTCTCATTGGTACAACCAAGTGAATTGAAAATGTGTTACCTTTTGCAACACCCCTCAACGTCATTGCCATTCTCCCAAGCATATCTTCAGTCACTCAGACAGGAACCTAGAGTCTATATTGTTGCATATGTTACTCCTTTCCTGCCTCGTAGACATTGAGCTATTTCATATTTTACACTTCAGTTTCTCTGATCTGATCTAGACTATTGCTCCTAAGTCATTCTACTTTCATGTAACAACATTCAAGAAATTTATTCATTGAACATGATAAGCTCTGGAGACATGGTGTGAATGTGACACAGCCCCTGTCCCCAGGTAACTTACAGTCTAATAGAATAGAGCCAACGTGGAAAGATCCGTAAAGGGTCAATTCAAATGAGGAAGTCATCAAGTGGACCCCATAGTAATTCTGGAAAGAAAAATCAGGCTGTTCATCAAGAGCAGCTAAGATCCTTGTCCTATACGGGGCACGTGGGTGGCTCTGTCGGTTGAGTGTCTGGCTCTTGGTTTTGGCCCAGGTCATGATCTCATGATCTCATGATCTCATGGGTTGTGGGATCGAGCCCCGAGTAAGGCTCCATGCTTAGTGGCGAATCTACTTGAAGATTCTCTCCCTCACTTGTCCCCCGACTCTCTCTCTCTCTCTCTCAAATAAATAAATCTTTTTAAAAATAGAAGATTCTCATCATATAAAGAAAATAGCATCTATCAAAGTCAAAGAATGAGGCAAGAACAGAACTTGTGGAAAGAAAGCAGCACGTGGAATTGGCAGCTCCCGGGTTTAAGAGCAGAACTGGTGAGGTGTTCAGATCAGGTGGGAGTGGGCCATGCAGGACTGATTCTGTGAGGAGCAAGGATTTTCAACGAGACCATGGGATACCTGCCTGGACCAGAAGCAGGAATAAGGATAGTGACTTTAAAAAATATTTTCAGGGCGCCTGGGTGGCTCAGTCGTTAAGCGTCTGCCTTCGGCTCAGGTCATGATCCCAGGGTCCTGGGATCGAGTCCCACATCGGGCTCCCTGCTCCGCGGGAAGCCTGCTTCTCCCTCTCCCACTCCCCCTGCTTGTGTTCCTGCTCTCACTGTCTCTCTCTGTCAAATAAATAAATAAAATCTTTAAGAAAACAACAAAAAAAAACATAAAAAAAGTATTTTCAGGCTGGCCAGTTTTAACAGGTTATAATCATTATTAACTTCTTGTGTGGACCAAGATTTCATAAAGCTTTAAAATTATTAGTAGCTAGCATTATCTTTAAGTAATAACCATTAGAAGGGAATGTTAAATAAGCATAACAGCTTCCTTTTAATTAAGATATCACTTTACCAGAGGTTCGGTTATAGTTGGTAAATTAAGCATAGAATAATATAATTTAAATAAAGCAATTTTCTTCATGTTAAGTAAAAAGCCTATCACATAGGTATTCTTGTTGTTCTCTCAGCATATGTCCTCTTATAAAATCTGGTTGGGAAAAGTGGGTTTACGTGACTCCCTACCTCAAAGGTTTAGTGGGTATGTGATACCACGGCATCTAAACATTGCTTAACAATCTATATAAATTGGAGCTCTCAGGAGTCCCACGGAGAGTTAGAGCCTCCATAAACAGTGCAATATCTCAGGAGGAACAGTTCACACAGTAGACATCCCAGGTCTGCATATTTATTGTGGAAGTTCCTTGTTCCATGACAGGGGAATGTGTGTCTGTTTCTAACGCACTTAAAGGCCATGTGGACTACCTGGTCTTGCCCATAGGTCACCCAGAATTACGGTAAAACCAAGGTCCCCGGGGCCTTCCAGATGAGAACAATGGAAGTTAACTCTGCTTTGCCTGTGACAGTTCATAGTCTTGACGCTCTTGTGAGCGGTGGTGTTTGTTGTTGGTAATGACAAGACGGACTTTGTCCATGAGAAAACTCATCAGCCACACTTAATGGGTAGTATCTCAGTTATGCACTTAATAATAGTTATGCATTTATTAAATGCTTATGTGTGCCAGACACCATTCGAAACACCTTACAATTATGATCTTATAACTCCATGAGGTTAAGTCACATTATTGTCCTCATTTTATAAATGAGGAAATTGGAACTTGAGTGAAAAACTTGTCAAAGGTCAATTAAAACTATCAAGTGCTCTGCCAGTGGGTGACTGGTTTGAGAACCTATGCAAATGCCTTATGGATTAGAATCACCAAGCAAGTCAACTGGACTGCCACATGGTTGACTCGATCTCCAGAGTAGTAAGCTTTGAACTGGTAGATGTTAACAGTGACCAGGATTATCATATAATAAAATTAGTGACGGGAGGTGTGAGTTTTGGAATCTGACTGCCCAGGGTTTGAATCCTGATCGTGCTGTGCACTCTCATTATCAGAACCACAATAATGAATCTGGCCCATCTTTTAATCACTTGATTAGTTTCTTTGTATTGCAAATAATAATAACTGTCATAAAAACAGTAAGCAGTGATAAAAACAATGACTCTGAATATCTGAATAGAACTGATAAATTGTTTTGAGAACATCTTTGAATTTCTTTTTATTCTGTAACATTGTTTCCTCTGGTGAGAAAGATTGGCAGCAGTATAAAATAGTCCCAGTTTAAAAACATATCTGGTAACTTTTATAACTATAATCCTATGAAACAGTGTAGCAGGGTAAAAAAAAAAAATTGTAAACAACAGTTAGAATGTAGAGCTTTTATAGAAAAACAAGGTCAGACTAACCCTCAAAATCTCTGGGTCTTAGTATGTAAGTGGTTTGCCCTGTTAATGGACTCTACCATAATCTTGGGTCTCACAGTTTCTTGACTCCTGTAGAAGTTTATTTATTTTATTTTTATAAAGATTTCATTTATCTATTTGTGTGTGAGAGAAAGAGTGTGTGTGCAAAGAGAGAAGAGAGAGAAAAGAGCAGAGCAGGGGGAGAGACAGAAGGAGGAGCAGACTCCCCTTTGAGTGGGGATCTCGAAGTGGGACTTGATCCCAGGACACTGAGATCAAGACCTGAGCAGAAGGCAGACGCTTAACCGACTGAGCCACCCAGAAACCTCCTGAATCCTGCAGAAGTTTAGATGACAAACAGAATAAAGTCTATTGTTCCAGTTTTAAACCAATACATACAAATACATGCAAAATGTATACAAATTCATTTTATTCTTTCTTCAAGTGTACTTTTTGAAATACTATTTATGGGCTATTTTTTCTATCTCTAGATTCATTTGCTTCCTACCGTCTACAAGGGTCTAGCTACTGTGTGTGGGCCACTGGTGACTAGAAGATGAGTAAGACATGGTGCTTGCCCCTAAGACTTTTTAACCCAGGTGATGATTCAGAGCGTTATTACATCAGCGAAAACCACTGATCCGTAGCGCTGGGGGGGAACAACGTTCTTATCCGTGCTCTGTCACTCACTTCTTATTTGACCAGAGGTAAATCACCTCACCCGCATTTCCCAGACTCCTAGATTTCTTACTTACAAAATGAAGGGCTTGAGCAAGATCAGTTTTGCTTTTATTTTTCACAATGTGTCTTGGGGAGGAAAAAAAAAATCAAACAATAATGAAGGAAATAAAATTTACCTGAAATCCCACCACTGTTAATAACTTTGGTGATTATCTTTCTATATAACTTCTTGCAGGTACACATGGCGGACACACAATTTTACATAAGTGTGATCATAGCTGGTGTTTATATCACAGACCCGATCTTTTACATAGTGTTTCCCCCTTTATCTTCCTTTCTTCCCTTATCTTCCCTTTCTTCTACAGTGCACAATAATCAACATTAACAACAGGAACAACCCTCCGGCTTTCATGATGCTCATATAACAACATACATCCACGATAAAATATATCTATGTGGAGGACTTGCATGACATTATGAAATTTGGTGTTATTAAAATACACTTGTTCTCAAGTAAAAATTCGTGCCGATAATTTCTCTAAGCTTACTGGCATAGGACTACCTTAATCATTTCAATGACTACGTAACCTGTCATCATATGGGTAGGCTACAGTTCCATTTCCCTATCGATGAGCATTTATTTGTCTTCAGGTTTTAGCAACAGAAAACACTGCAATAAACATCCTTGAGTGTTCTTGTGCTTTTATTCCTGTGGGATAAATCCCCAGGAACGAGACTGCTGCATCAAAGAATAAGTATATTGTCAGGACTTTCAAAAATACTGTAATAATTTAATTCCACCAGCAACATTGAAGAGTACTCTGTGCCTGGTAGTCTAGCCAACTCATTTACATTTTTGCCAATGTGAAGGGTATAAAGTTGTTTTAATTTGCATTCTTGTGATTGCTAATGAGCTTGAGCATCTTTTCTACTATTTGTTGGTTGCTTCAACTTGTTCTTCATAATTATTATTTTTCCAGGGTAAATACAAAGTCCCTCATGTTCCTGGAGACCACCACGAGAAAAGAAAGAGCGGCCAAGATGACAGGGTTTCAGGTTCCCCTGCCTTTTCAACAATAACAGTTTATTTATTGGATTCCTTATGAGACTTGATACATAGAATTCATTTGAGAAGTACTAGACTAGATGCCTTTTAGTGTTCCTTCCCTGAGATTTTAAAATAATCTTGTTTATTAGTCTTGTTATTTTATCACCATCATCCCAACTATATGTTAAGCTAGTTATCACCAGAATCTCCTTCTAATACTCTGTGTATCATCAAATCACAGTGAGACCATAGTTTTTACACTTTGATATGAATGAGAATCATCTAGAGAATTTGTTAAAAATGTGGATACTCAGATGCCAATGCTAGAGATTGACTCAGAAATTGCTGGTGTAGGGTTTACAAGTCTCTATGTTCACAAGCACTTGAGATTGTTACACAGATTGCCCGACAACCATACTTTGGCTGGAACTGAGTGTTCACTTTGTGAGTGTTCAACACATGCTTGGTGATTAATAGATTTCCCTAAGCCAGCACTGGACGCTCCCTAGGTCTATGCACTTTTGGTAAAGCTAGGAAAGTATCAGCACTAAAAAGTGTATTTAAAAGTTTAGACTCCAGTACACTTTGACGTTTGAAGTCTAGCTAACCTCTTCCAAAATGGGAGAAAATCTTCGCTTTCTATGGGTAGATGGGAGGTCAGAGAGAATAAACTTGGGTTCTCCTGGTCTATTAGGAGTTGACCCAGAGAGCCTGTAATATGGTCCTATTTCTTGCCTAAAAATTTCTCATTCTGAGCCGGGTCCGTACATCATCACTAGCCAGAGGATGAGGTTATACAAAAATGTTCAAGTTCTGGGTCCAGAAAGCTAAAATTAATTTCAATAAAACCATTCCAAAGGAAACACCAAGAAAGGGAGTCCTATAAAGCTTTATCTCTCAAGAGAAGTAGAGTTAAGAATGTAAGATTGAATGGCCCGAATCTGATCAGAGAGGACTCCTCTGCTTCTAATCCTATCTGCATCCCAATCACCCTGATTTACTCTGTCACTGGGTGATGGTACAAAGGGAAAGATTGCAGATCTAATTAGCATAATATAGATAAGCAAATGAGGCCTAATCAATTATGGTTCACACTTGCTTTCATCACTCGTGCCAACAGTAGGCAAATTCACTGACAGTTCAAATGCGACATTTTTAGAGCCATCAGTAAATCAATAACAAGTGACAGTAATTTAGATGCACACTTCGTTCTGCCTCCATTTCTGTCCAGGAGATGCAGCCTCACAACCCAGAGACACCTGAGCTCAGCAGTCAAAGCCTTCCACCACTCAAATCACACACGTGGGCCAACTCTGTGCACTTGACTCTTGACAGCACAGCGATCTATGACAACTTGCTCGAAGGTTATGGTAGGTGTGGCAACTGGAAGCTTTTCTTCAGTTAGTATTAGATTTATGAAAGAAGCCTGATACATATATTTATGAGAGGCAGTATCATCAAGTAGTACATGCCCTGGGGCAGCAGACCCGATTTCTAATCCCAGGTCTACCACTCACTTCTGGTATAACCTTGGGGAAAATAACTTGCTCTGTCTGGGTTACATCTATACCATCTGCTAAATGGGGGGAAAATGTTAATACATACCTTTATTTGCCTCACAAGGCTAGGTTGGGGATGAAATAAGATGTCAATAGTGAACATGCTTTTCCTAAATATAAGGCTATCAATTAGAGCTTCGAGAGAACAGAGCTTTACATTTCAAAGTAAAGAGAAATGGTCTGTTCTCTTGTCTGACATTTATGGTCATTTTATTTTATGCCTATGGTATTCATGTCAAAAATTCCCACCTTAATATGACTCATAAAAAGGCAGAACAGGAATCTTAAAGTTCAAATTCAGTGTAGTGAAATAAAATCAGAGAAAGCCAGAGCTGGAAAGGACCTCACTGGTCACCATCTGCACCATCATCATCACCAGCATCCCTTATATTTCTGCACATCCTCACACTTAACGTAGGGCCCTCACATACCGGGCTTCTCTCTGGGCTTCATGCTTCAGGAAGAACACTGAACAGCCACAAATCTATCAGATATGGGTGATGATGGAGACTCTGGCACTCCACTTAAAAATCTTCTTCCCTACTGGTATTCACCAGCCCACTCCTTTGGGGGCTATGCCCATGTATCAGTTCTAAATCGAATAAGCAAGGGCCATTCCACTTGTATCTCTCCACATTTTCCACAGGTCATCATCTCTGAAATTTACACTTACTAGAACCACAACATCCCTTTAGTTTGTGTGGTTAGTCTCATTATAATGTGTACTTAATGAATCCATATCTCCTATAGATCACTGCTCCCCATTTTAACTGTGTGTTAATTAATCCTGAAATATTTAATTCTAGAATCTAGAAAACCATCTTATTACAATTCCTGTGAAGACATTTATTGAGTACCTTACCATTGGCTATTGTTACAAAATTGCTGTGCAAAAAGTAACTACAAAACCCATTGGCCTGGAACAATAGATATGTATTTGCTATGTATCTGCCTTTGCTGCTGAGCTGATCTTAACTGAACTTGCTTGTGTCGCTGTGGATGGCTTAGGGCTCAGCAAGTCTTGACTGGAGCACCTCATCTGGAGCAACTCTGCTCTCTATGTCCTGTATTCTCATCCTCATCATGCAAATGGCCTTCTCATGTAATGTCAGAAGAGCAAGAACATGGAGGCGAGGCACATAAGCACTTTGCAAGTCTCTTCTCCCAAAGCATCTACTAACATGGCATTGGTCACAGCCAACTGCATGCCCAAGCTAAGGTGTGGGGAATTATGCCCCGCCCACAGCAGGAAGGCCATGTCAAGTTACATACAAAGGTATGGCAGTCTGTTGGAAAGAACAATTGGGGTCATTCATGTGATTGCCTTGTATGAGAAAGTCTTGAGTCTCTTTCTGCAAGAAATACAAGTGTCAGGAAAGAGATTTTGCCATGTAGGACCTTATAAAGTAGTAGTGAACCTGAGAGCATTTTGCATAAGGGAGAAATTATATCTCATTGTAGAATGAGGAAGGGCTAAAAAGGTGTCATTTGAGATGGATTTCAATGAACAAGTAGGATATGAACGACCAAATAAGAAAATAGGAGAATATTCTAGATGGTGGAAATCTCCCGAGAGATGGCACACAGAAGGAAAAGCATGGTGATGCCCAGAAAAGCCAACCAAGGTTTCTAGATGGCTGTAGATCAGGGGTGTGGATGGTGGTAAATGACTAATGCAGCCAGAAAAGGTTAGACTCCTGATTCTTGAGATTTCAACAATGTCAACAGAGATCTCACTTGGGTCGGTACATTGTCAATGACCAAACTGCAACCAAACAAACAATGAAAATGCACACACACACACACACAGAGCCATGGACAAGAGATTGATGGACTGATTCCCAAGAGGCAAACCTAAGAGATGCTCTGGCTATGCCATCAGCGGGACCCCTTCCTCCAGTTTTTAAAGAAACTTTTCATCTGAGAACATCTGCATCTGCCTGAGACATATTTTCCCAGTGTAGTACTTGACTTTAAGCTGACTAGAGATATCAAACTTTCTTTCACAGATTCTTTGACATACTTGAACATTATTGAACAAATGTCAGTTATGTCTATCTCTTGAATCGTGTCAATCTGAATTGAAAATGTGCTGAGTTTTTTTAGCATCATCACTCCATGGGTTTCTGTGCCAGCAGCACAATTGGACATGACTGGAAATATTGGTCACTTCTCTTCCCTGGGATGTTTAAGTTAGTTCTTGCATTTGCATTTCTAGGACCAGACCTTTCCATCTAGGCAGGATCACACCTGAGAAATAGGAGAATAACTAGAATTCCTTTGTGCACGTACACACACAGGGGCTGGTGATACCACGGTGAATAATGCCATCAATATGATACAGTTGAGTAAATGAAATAAGAAGTCCATGGATTTAACGACAACGTATCACATTTCTTGCAATATTATTCAAATTCACAAATTCATTTGGGTTGAGGAAAGAGCCCTCTTGATTCCTAATAACTAGAATCATAAGATGTTTTTGAAACATACAAGATTTTAATTTTTGAAGTCCTATTGTGATTTCTACGAAGTTAGCAAAATGTTTTAAAGTAGAAGATATGTTCATAAGCGGGCATAATAAATAAGAATAATATATGCCATTTATTAACAGTTTGCTAGCGCTCATGTGCCAGACCAAGTGTTTGTATCTATTACCCAATTTAGTCCTTACAATTACTTATGGCAGCGGTACTGTTGTCATCCCAATTTACAGATGGGAAGACTAGGTTAGATAACTAACATGCCCAAGACTGCACAAATGATAAATAGTAAAAGATAAATCTGTATGACTCAAAATCTCATTTAGATGCATTCAATAGGAAATTGAGGGTCTACTATCTGCCAGGTACTATTCTAGACTCTGGGGATCTTGTGAACAAAACAAATAAAAATCCATGACCTCACAGAATTTATTTTCCAGTCAACGTTACATATTTATATAAGTAGGATAAATACTCGGTATCTCACAAGTTAGTGGATTGTTTTCTTTAATATATTAATCGATTAGTTTCATCTCCATAACTAAATTATAAGTTCTTCATAAGCTGGAAGTATATTTTACAGTTCTTTTTAAAATTTCCCTACAGCACACGTGATGATAGATTGTGCCATTCAATATGTATTTTTAAATTGATATATTTTTTGAGAACCACATCATTAACAAACCCTTGAGAAATCACCAGTTCAGGGCTGTTTTATTGTTTGAAGTTGTTGCTGATTCATTGTAGGAGCAGCAGGGAAGGTGATTAATCCAGGTCCCCAGGGTGTCTATATAACTTTCATTTCCAGATGTTGTGCTGACTGGAACAACTAGTGTCCAATGCCAACATCTAGAGAAAAACTAAAAAAGTATGTTCTCTGGACACTTCGCACCATATTGAAAAAGTCATCCTGTGACGTTGACCCAGTTCCTTATTTTGCCTGCATTCATCCCTCCGTGTGTTGCTCCTCAGCACAGGGGAAGAAGAGATGGGGTGATACCTGACTCACTAACTGGTACTGTCCTGTTTATTTATTTACTCTTTAATTCCAGGGGCTGCCGGCTCCAGCCTCTCTCCAGCTTCCCAGCTGCAGCTACTTCTCACCACCTCTGCCCAACTTTCTTTCTCTCTGCTTCTTAATCTGTCCTCCATGACTCTTCCTCCACCTCTCTGAGCCAGCTCTCTGTCCCTCTGCCTGCGTGTGTCCTAGTTCATCTCTCTCCCGTGTGGCTGTGTCTGTTGCTCTCTACCTACAGGTGCAGCTGGAATGCTCCCCCTCTCTGAGCCTCTGTCTCTTCCTGAATGTCACCTCCCCTCACAAGGACTCACACTCTCTCTTCTTGTGTGTGTGTGTGTCTTTGCATATTTGTGTGTGTTAGTATCCTTCAACCTATTTTTTTATTTTTAAATTTTGATCTCCTTTTGGATATTTCTTATTCTGGCTTTCCTTCCCTGTGGGAATCTGCTTTTTCCTTTTTCTTTTCCTCTTTCTCCTTTCTCCTTATGTCTGTTCTCTGCTCTCCAAGCCCCACTATGCCTCATTTTGTGTGTGGGTTTCTCCCTTTTTCTTCGTGTGAATGTATGTGTCTGTTTATGTGTGTGTGCATCTGGTGTCTGCGTGTTCATAAAGGCAGGCTTGATGTCTCTGCCTCTATTTCTCAATGAATACTTTTCCTTTCTCTCTTACTTGGTATATATATATATATACACACACACACACACACACACACACACACACACACACAATGGAATATTACTCGGTCATATTTTTTAAAAAAAGAAAACCTTTTGCACCACATGGATGGACTCAGAGGGCATCAGGCTCAGTGAAACAGGCGAGAGAGAGAAAGACAAATACTGTACATTCTCACTTACCTGTGGAACCTAAAAAAGCCTAACTCACAGAAATAGAGTAGATTGGTGGTTCCCAGGGGCAGGAAAGTTGGGGAAAGGGGGACATACTGATCATAGGGTACAAACTTCCAGGTATAAGATGAGTAAGTTCTGGCTATCTAATATACAGCCTGCAGATCATATTTTTTTAAAGATTTTATTTATTTATTTATTTATTTGAGAGAGCGAGAGAGAGCAAGAGAGGGAGGAGGGGCAGGAAGAGACAAGCAGACTCCCCGCTGAGAAGGGAGCTGGATGGGGGGAAGAAGGGGGCTCCATCCCAGGACCCTGTTGGTTGCTTAACTGACTGAGCCCCCCAGGCATCCCAGCCTGGTGATTATAATTAGCAATACTGTACTGCATACTTGAAAGTTGTTAAGAGAGGGGCGGCTGGGTGGCTCCGTTGTTAAGCGTCTGCCTTTGGCTCAGGTCATGATCCCAGGGTCCTGGGATCGAGCCCCGCATCGGGTTCCCTGCTCTGCGGAAGCCTGCTTCTTCCTCTCCCACTCCCCCTGCTTGTGTTCCCTCTCTCACTGTGTCTCTGTCAAATAAATAAAATCTTTAAAAAAAAAAAAGTTGTTAAGAGAGTAGATCTTAAATGTTATCACCACACCAAAAAAAGAAAAAAAAGGTAATTATGTGAACAGGATGGAGGTGTTAACTAACCTTATCATGGTAATCATTTTGCAATCTATACATGAATCAAATCATCACATTGTACATCTTAAACTTACATATGTTGTATGTCAATGATATTTCAATAAAGCTGGAAAACTACATGGGGTGGGAGGGGCAGGCAAGCAAGCAAGAGAGAAAAATTAATTGTCCTATTTATTTTTAACAGACTGTCAAAAGGAGCTGTGCCTTTACTTAATTATTTCATTTCTGGCATTTTGGCAAGCATAAGGAGAAACCAAGGATTCTTTTTGACTTAAAACTTCAGTTAAAACAATTTCTAATTAGAAAATTAAATAATCATTTCTTTGCCGGTCCTTACAGAGAGAAGTTGAATTCCAGCAATGTGGTAGCTGGAGACACCTGCTCAGCTCAGAACACCTTTGGACTGAATGACAAGGAAAACGGCCTACGTGAAATCTGGAAGATGCTGGAAAAGCTGGATTGGAGGGAAATTCAAATTAATGCTAATTCTTTTAATTAATTTTAAAAAAAGAGGTAGGAACTGAGACAAATGAAACAGGAAGCAAACACACAATAGAAATAATCAACAAATCAAAAAGTAGGTTCCTTGTAAAGTCTTAATACAATTGATAAGCCATTTGCAAAACTGATCACAGAGAAAGAATGTGAGAAAGACAAATATAGAAAGAGAAGGACCCAAAACACAATATTAAGAATAAAAGAGGAACAGAATCACAGATGCATCAAAGAGTAAATAGATATTAAATAGGTAATCATGACAATTTTATTAGAAATGTATTAGAAAAATAAAAACTATCCAAAAAAAGCCAATTTAGAAAAATCTTATCTTCAGGCAGCACACATTGCTTTAATGTAACACAGGTCTTACAGGTTGTTAAACATTGAAACATCTACACGTTAGCTTCTTTTTTTTCACACTGGCTTCTAAGAGATCTTACCTGGATCCCCAAGTGCCACCTGGACCCCATTTGCTCCTACTCCAAGGACCCCATAAAACTCTCTACAATCCATCAACTAAAGGTTGATTCTGGGTACAGTAGACCTCCAGATCCTGTTTTACGGTTATTGATTGACATCTATCCTGACTAGTTCAGTGCCTGATCCAAATCCCTAGTAAAACATTCTACCTGTCACTCCTACCTACAACCATTCATTAAAATGAATAACCGGTTAACAATCTACTCATCACAAACAAACCAGTTCCAGATGGTTTTACAGATGAGTTCTACATTTAAAAAATTGGCAAGTTCACACAATTTTTCACACACTCTTTCAAAGACTATAAAAAGAAGGAATATTGCCTAATTCACTCTATATGAATAATCTAGCTGCAAATTCAAATGAGATGAGAAAATTATATAAAAATTACAGGCCAGCTTCATTCATAAATTTAGATTAAAAAATTATTGAACAACAATCAGAAAATCAAATTTAGCAATGTATAAAAAAAGATATGTCATTAGCAAATTAGACTTATTCCAACATAGTTTCAATATAAGAAAATGCAATAATATGCCTTACCATATTAAAAGAATAAAAGAAAAATATGGTCAGCTCAATAAATACAGAAAACTAACTTGATAAAATTCAGCTGATATTCATGATTTTTAAAAATAGAATCTTAGAAAACTTGGAATAGATGTGATTTCCCTCATCTGGTAAAAAGTATATGCCAAAAACTATAACAACTCCATATTTCATGGTGAATATTAAAAGCATTCTCTTTCAAATTAGGAATAAGATTTAAAAAGTCTACTGTCATCACTTCTAGTCAACATACTATTGGAACCTAGACAGTTTGATCTGACTATAAAAAAAAAAATAGTAAGTACAAAGATTGGAAAAAAGGAAACTAAATGTCATTATTTTCAAATGATATAATTGTCTACATGGAAAAAAAAACAAAACAGATTGATTGTTAGAATTAATAAAATAATTTAGCAATGTTTCCAGTAATAAGATCAATCTGCAAAACTCCATTGCATTGCTATAAGGCAAATGAAAGCATAAGAAAACATTTTGCATTTGTCTGTGTGTGCTTATGATGACAAAACATACAAGGAACAAATGTATCCAAAGATGTGAAGGCAAAAAGTTGATGGTGAAAATTATAAAATGCTATTGAAATACCTTAAAGAAAGTTTAAATAAATCTAGAGATACATCTTATGTACTCATGGATGTCAATTCTCCCCAAATCATTTTTGCATTCAATTCAATTCCAAAGAAAATTCTGTCAGTTTTTTTTTCCAAGCAGATTCTAACATTTGTATCTAAGAAGTCAAGTTTAAGTATAGTCAATATACTAATGCAGAAGAAAGATAAGATTGTGAATTTGTTATCAAGGATTATTAAAAAGTCTAGTAAAAGTTGTGTAGTTTGGGACAGACTAAGATACATTGACAGATGCAGTCAAATGGAGATCACCGAAACTTAATATGTGACAGAACTGATTTTGTGAATAAAGTGAATAAAGTTGACTCTGTTCAATAAGTAACAAGGAGAAAATTAGCCATGTGGAAAAAAAAAATTGAATACTTATCTCCCACTACTTGCAAAGATCAATTGCAGCTAGAATTATGACCTAAATGTAAAAGGTAAAACTTAAAACTTGTAGAATAAAATATAAGATCTTTGTGACTCCAAGGTAGAAAAAGATTTCTTAAACCAGACTCAAAAAGCAAAAATCATAAAGAAAGAAACCAATGGATTCAACTATATTAAAATTAGAACATACTTTGAACAAAAGACGCTATAAAGAAAGTGAAAAGGCAAGCCACAAACTAAGAAAAATATTTATCTTTGCAAAACATAATATGTTATATGTTTTTACGAAACAAGCAAAAATAAAAGATTTGTGTTCAGGGAAAAAAAAACACTACAACTTAAAAAGAAAAAGACAAATTCCCAATAATAAATTGGCAAAAGTAATAGACATGCATTTTGTGCATGGGAAAATACCTATAGTAGATAAACATGAAATGGTGCTCATTTTATTAGTAATCAGCAAAATATAAGTTAAAATCCCAGCTAGATACAACTACATAACCAACAGATTAGCAAAAAATTTACATGTTGGACAATACCACAAGTTGGCAAGAATGTATAATGGAAAGTTTTATACTCTGCTAACTGGAGGATAAAGGATGGAAATAAGTCAGTAAAAAATACCTAGGAAAGTTGAAGATTTGTGGACCCTACCAACTAGCAATTCTAATCTAGGAGCCATACCGGAATGTCCAGAAGTAATGCTTGTAATAGCAAAAAAATACCTAAAACAACACAAATGCCCAACAGGAGAAAAAAGGGGGGGGATAAACAAATTGTGTTGTATGGAAAACAGAGAGTACTAGATGGTAAAAATGAGTGCATACAGCTATATGTAAAAAATTTAGATGCATTTCAAAAATATAATATTGAGTAAAACATTCAAAATCGCCAACACATAGGCAGTATGATTGCATTTATATAAGAATCAAAAACAGAATGCAAGTAAATAATATATTATTTAGGGAGAGATGTATGTGTGAAAGCAACAACCAGAAGAATGATTTACACCCAGTCCAGACTGTGGCTAGCCCAAGCAGGGAGAGGGGGTGAGATGTGTGAAGGGCACACAGAATGTTAAGAGGTGTCAGTATTTTCTATTTGGTATGCAGTGTGATGGGTACACATGAGTTCATTTCAATATTTGTCTTTAAATTCTAAATATATGTTATATAGACTCTTCTCTGTGGATGATGTATTTCATAATAAAAAATTTTTAATATCATGGAAATCCCATGTTGAAAATATTTTAGAAGTCTCAAAAGAAATGCCCTGCGGATTGCATATCAAGGCATAGTAATTCAGTGGAAGGAATAAGCTCAGAGGCAAGCTTTCTATTGTACAGAAAATACAACTCGTACAAAAGAACCCTGTTACACAGACTGGGCAACCGGGCACAGAAGTGAAATGCAATTTTTAGAATAGCCTAAATCTTGAAATTAAAAAAAAGAAGAAAAGAAAAGAACCAAAAACAACAACTGTATTGGTTTCAGAGAGGAAATACAAATTTATATTTGAGTGAGAATCTTGTGAGCAATGAAACCGCAAGGATGGAAACGTTCGTGGATCTGTGTGCAGACACTGGGAGCCCACTGGGAACTCGTCCGCAGGACTCAGGCATCCAGCACTGGCCCTGGAACAAGAACCCTGGATGGAGGAAAGGAACAGCTGGTGGTTACAAGTCCAGGGGAGTGAGTTAGCCCACAGCCGGTGGCAATGAACCCAAGGACCAAGAAGACAAAGGGAAGAGCGGGGGAGGTGCAGAGAGAGACCAAGAGAAGAAAGGAGCTGACTAAATTAAACCAGACATCCATACAAATTAAGCTTTATTAAAATGGTGCCATGGTTCTGATTCTTTTAATACTAATTTATTGGTTTGATAGATTCTTAGAACTGAGAAGAGCTCAAGGTGCAGAAAGCGGGATGCTCCTTGTACTCCGGACAAAGAGTACTGTGAGGCTCCCCACATTCTCCTCTTCCTTCCTTACCTCCCCCCACCCCCACCCCAAGATACCATCCTCAAAGATCCTGTTTGTCTGCAAGGAGCCCCTGAAACCATGCACCCCAAAAAGCAAATTCCTGAGTCAGTGGTTCCAGTGATGGAGCGTAACCTACCCTGATCCAGCTTTTAGGTGTCCCCATTAAGGAAACATTTCTAACTGTCAAATGCAACCGACCAAAATACATTTTGTTCAAGAGGATGTTTTACCACGGAGGCACTAAAAGCTACGTGGGCCACATTTCTGAAAGATCTATAAAGTTTAGGAGGAATTAAAGGAGAAATACATCAACATTTATGGAGGATTAATGAAAGGCTGCAAAATGTGAAGCGCAATGTCCTTAAATTAGTCTGGGAAAAGAGAAATGGAACAAAACGTTGAGAGCTGGGATGGAATTCAGAAGGAAAGCTCCTAGGCGAACATCCGAGAAATGACAGAGCAGAAGAAGCCACCCTGAAGCGGGGGCTTTCCCAAGGAAAGGGAAGACATGGCCCAGAGGAGACAGATCATTCGGGGGTCCGCTGTCAGGGCTGGGTGAATGAAATGATCTGTTTTGTACTGTATCTTCCATCTTTAATGTCTCATTCCTGTCTAACCGCACCAGCTATCCATCTTACGCCAGGACATTTCATCAAAGATGTGTCATTTCTAGGTGGGTAAATTGACCTTAGGATAAAATGAAAATTCCAAACTTACTCAAACAGTCAAACAGGAGCTCCTTTCCCGGAGGTGGGGGTGCTCATAAAGCACCCTGCCCAATTCCTAAGTGTTTTCTAGATGAGGTTGTGGAGGGAGGGAGGGGGGTCCAAGAGGTAGGGTGGGGGATAAATTGTTTTGCTTTAGGGTAAAGATAAGTAATGTCTTGGGGTTTCAATTCAACAAAAAATATTCATGGGCGTATAAGGTTAGAACCTCTGATAAATCAAAGCGGGCCTAATAAAAAAACACAAATTAAAGGCAGTTCATTTAAGTTCTCCAATTTCAGTTTTTATTTATGTATTTTTGGCAAATGCAGAAAAGAGTAATAACTCCTGAAGAGCAAATGACAAGTGACAAGTGAAAGCGCTTTGTCATTCTCAACGGTAACACTTGCAGAGCACAGGACTCCTTTGGAGCCCAGACAATATAGACTTTGTCATAGTTTAACTACACCATAAACTTGCTTTCTAAAACATATTCAGTGAGGTAATGATGTTCCATGTGATCCAGAACAATACCATGCATGGTGAGTGCTTTCTGTGTGTCTCACAGTGTCCTCAGCACTGATTGACTCTCTACAAAACCCCCAGAAATGGCCATCATTTCTATCTGCGTTTGCCAGAGGAAACACATAAGCTTTAGAGAGATTTGCTCAAGGTCAAATAGTGAATGTAAAGATGAGGATTCCAGCCTAGTCCCCGACACTCAACAACTCTGTGATCTTGTGCTAGTTCCTGGCCAAAATGTAATGGTGCCCTCCTCTTAGGATAATTAGGGGGGTTTCGTAGAGTACCTGACACTAAGTAAATAGACAAATAAGTTCATTTATATTTTCACTAATTGTAGAAAACAGTGGTTTCTAGAATTTGGCTCACACCAGTATTACCTGAAGTTTTAGAAAAATACAAAGGCCTGAGCTCTCCTCCAGCTCTGTTCTATTAAGTCAGAGTCTCTAGGAGTGGAGCCTATGAATTGGTATTTTGAGAAAGCTTCCTCCCAAGGAATTCTGTTACAGTAGGTACCAAGCCTGGTATTTAGAATCTGTTAATATTGTATTTTGGTCAAAAAAGAAAAGGTCAGTGGAAAAGACCATGAGGATGTGGTGGTTAGAATATGCTTCCTGGGCCCTTGGGCTCAATCTGCCCCTTTAGCGGGCATAAGATGTGGACAGGTGGGGTCAAGCACCAAGCACCACCCAGTAACAAGCCATCTGGTTATGAGCACCGGATCCTCTCTCGAGAAGTGGGAATCTCCTCTGAATGTCCTAAGCAGCTGGTAGGAGAGGCAGATCCAGCCCAGACTGCTCCATCTACCATGCAGGATGCATTGGTTAGGATTTCTTGAGCCCCGAGAGAAAGTCATTGTAGGCGGGAAGCTTGCTGTACCCAATTCAAGGTTCTCCTTATGCTGAAAGCCCACCTCACCTTAAAACTAAAGTCAGGGCAAGGTACATAGTCTCTGCAGGCCTCCGAGCCCCACACAGAAAATGAGAGGGGTCCAGTCAAATGATCCTGTGTTCCTTCCTGCTCCAACATTGTATGGGTTTAAACCCTATTGTTGTGGGTACTTGGACTTTCCAAGTATATGTGTCCAGAGGGGTTGGGGAGGCAGAGGGAGTGTGGACTCCTGTCTGAAGCTACTCCCCATGAACTACCAGCAATGTCAAGAAGCCAGATTCCATTTGTCCAAAAACAATTCCCTTTCCCCCTTCCCTGTGGATGCTGGTTGTCCTGCTTTTGTTTTTGCTGCAGCTTCTGCTGAAAACAAGACAACGAGCCTCCAAACAGAGTCGCTTGGGCTAAGCCCCATGTCACCAAAAAAGATGTAATTGTCTCTCCTGGAGACAGACTCCTAACCCCACCAATCAGGAACTGACTACTCAGGGCTACTTAGGTAATCAGCCTGATAAACCCTGCTATGCCCTGAAGGAAAGTAGCCTTGCCTTAACCAGCAAGCTTTCTGGCTCCGTATAACTCCCTTGTTCCTGTTCCCTTCTGCCTATAAAAGTCTTTCATGTTGTCGGAGGGCCTTTCCATCTGCTAGATTGGGTGCTGCCTGATTCAAATCAATTTTTGCTCAAATAGGCTCTTCACATCTTTAATACGCCTCAGTTTATCTTTTAACAGCTCCCATCAGGACTCCCCCTACCTTTTTGGCCCCCCTTCTAACAGTCCTATCAGTCTACAGGGCTCCCTTTAGCATCTGTCCCCAGCCTCCCATTTCCCACTTTCTCTCCTGTGTGTTTATCCTATTCTGATACGGCCTTGTTGTGCTTGAAACTTGACCCTTCTTTTGTTCAGAAAATCATCAGCCTCCCCTGCTCCTCACATCCAGGCTGGTGGTAAATTGGGACTATTGTCTTCCAGAGTCCTTTGGAGCTATGGAGTTTTGGAAATCCATTGATTCTGTATTTGCATATGTATGTTAGTGAACGTTCAAACATCTCATCTACATAAACAAAAGAAGAACATCTGTTTTCCTTTCCTAACTAGTATTGATCATAGATTTTCAAGGAGCTTTATTGCTGGGTGCTCCTTGGTATCTGACCCCATCATGTAGTACAGAGCCACCTCCTGGCCAAAAGAAAGAGGGGACGAGAGGCAGAGAGAGAGAGAGAGAGAGAGAGAGAGAGAGAGAGAGAGAGAGAGAGAAGGGCAGGAGAGAGGAAAGAGAAGTGGTGCCTATCCACAGCAAAAGAAAGTTCTAAAAGTCTGTGCAGCCCTACACATTGACTGAAACTTAGAGGCAGTGGGGATGTGGGATGGGAGAGGGGAGCCTTCTTCTCCAGAGGTTCTGGACCTCCATCCTCAGCAGGAGCAAACATCATGACCATCATGTTTCTCATGAAAAGTGCCTGTGAGGATGGATGATTTGGTCCTTAGTAAGGCAAGACCTCAGGAAATAGGAGTGACTTTATTCCCCCCAAATCACAGAGATTATATGATTTTTACCCCAAATCCAGAAATGGTCACCTGCTGCATTTGTAGGGCCAAAATAAATATTTTCACTCCTTTGTCCACTCATAATAACACAGGACTAGCATGCCTGACACAGAACTGTGAATTGGGGAGACAATTATACAGGTAGCAAAACTGGAGAGGGGAGATATGCAACAATTTGTAAAAGAATGACAGATATATAGAAAGCACTGTACCAGGAGTCTGAGCAGTGTGCCCCCCAGACCCAGATCTGGGGCTCCAAAAGTGAGCCTGGCCCCAGGCCCCCTCCTCTGGGCCATAGCTTACTCACACTAATGGATAAGTTGTAAAATCTCTAAGCTCCTCCCCATATTTTTAATGGTAAGTCTCTGGGTAGTCAGAGTGATATCTCATGTTCCAATTATGTTACAGGTGTGGGGGCTGAGGACCAGATGTGGCTGCCGACCCTCCAGGGCACATTCAGGACTGACGTCATGTCTTCTAACTTCTGAGCTTGTGTTTTGCTTACTCAAGCTTGCACGCCACACCTCCTCCCTTTGAGAGTCCCCTACACAGTAGTCATAGGGGTCTGGTGTCACTGGCATGAGCCGGATGAATGTGTCAGCCTTTGAGTGATGTCTCCCTTGCCGGGAGCAAAGTAGAGGCAGAGCCGAAAAGGGACATACACATAAGGAGCAACCCAGAGAATCAGGTGTTCTTAGGAATAAAACTTTCACCCTCAAGGACAAGAAAAGGATCATTTTAATGTAAATCTCCCTCCCTTGGTCTCAGGCACAACACTCCCACACAGCAGCTTCCAGGAACCACAAGCCGGAGGCAAGCCCGTTGTCCCTGAGGGGCCAACTTGCAGCAGAACTGTCTCCTTGAATTCTCCAGAGCAGTGGGGCCAGAGCATTTTCCGGGGCCATCATTATAAATGGGTTACTTACTCCTCTATATGTCCTTATTGCCCAGCTTACGAGCATGGTTCCACGTTGGGAAACCAATCAACCTTAACTCCTTCACCTCTGGCTGCCTCCATCACACCTACCCAGCAAAATCCAGTCCTGTGAAATGCAGCTCTCCACTTACATTGCAAATGCACCTAAGAGCTGAATGCCACAGATGGAACACACACACACACACACACACACACACACACTCACACACACACACGTGCACGCAAGGGCTTTCCTTTTGATTTGGTGTCTTCGCTGTGGGTATCTGACACTGAAGACAATTCCGCCAGAGTCCAGGTCAACTCACTTGTTCCTTCATATCTTAGAGTCCATTCTTCCTCACTTACTCTAGTTCTTCCCCCACTCCTGCAAATAGCCCTTTTGCTCTTCCACCACCAATTTCTTCCTCTCTCCTGGACCATGACCATTAGGATACAAACCTTAACGTCAGGCTTTAATATCATCTGTCTGAGGAAGGAAACAAGTAAATTTCCCTTAATCCCGATTTCCAGCAGTTCCCGTTTCTTTCCTTTGCTCCTGTTCATATTTAAATGCCTCAGAAGAGTTTTGTGCTCACTGGCTCTACTTTCTCACCTCCCATGCCCTCCTCAAGTCACTCCTATGGGCATTGGCCCAAATCTCCAAGCCCCCAATCAGGCATCTTCAAGGTCAGCAATAACTTCCACTTTGAAAGAACCCGATAGACAGATTCCTGGGTATACCTGATTCAAATTCTGCCCAGCATTTGACTCAAGTGGTCACAACCTCCTTCTTTTAATACCTTCTTCTGTGATGCTTTAAGATATCACATTCACCCCATCTTCCTCTGACCTTCTCGATCCCTTAACTGGCATCTCTTTCTCTGCAACATCCTTGAATGTTGTCGGGCTCCAAGAATCTGAAGGATCTCTGCCCTTGGGCTTGCTCTACATTTCTGCTCAGATGATCTCTCTGGGTGCTGTAAATACTATGTAAGTTTAAAATATGTGTATTTAAAATATATATTAATATATAATTTCTATTTTACATATTAAATTTTACACATTAGATACAGATGTAGATATAGATATAGATAAATATAGATACAAACACACATATGCATATATATTCAGAATTCCCAAAACCATGTCTCCCGGCTGGACCTCTCTATTGAGTTTGTAAATGTAAGTGCTTATTTGGCATCCTCTCTCAGATGGCTGATAGTGTCTCAAACATAACACAGCCACAATACAGCTCTTACTTCCCTACCAACCTCATCACGCTTGTCCATACCTCCCTTAGTCTTCCTCATCTTCAGTGAATGACAGCATCATCCACCCAGTTAGTTAAGCACAAAACCCAGTCTTTTCCTCAGTTGCTGTTTTTCCTTCATGCCCCACATTTAATTCTTTAGCATGTAATGTCAAAAGCAAGTATTTCCAAAATACATCCAGGACTCAGCCACTTCCCACCACTTTCTTTGTAATGACTTTAGTCCAGAGCGAATGGATGAATGAATAATGTGATGGTACCTATAGAGAAAAGAGTGTTTGGGAAGATATTTTTCATTGTTCCTTTGGTATAATGTCAGATCCACATCAAGGGAGAGTTTATGAGATGTGAGCTCTGATATCTATATGCATCCCGGAAGAGAGGTCATGCTACTGCTATAATTCACTGGGGCTTTGGCTGAAAACAAATTAAAAATTGAGTCCAGGCAGGTTCACAAAGAAATTTAAGAAGTTTAGAACCCTGTTCTATTTAACCTTCTGTTTCTGTATACTACTGATATCTGGCTTTTTACAAGGATTGACTCTCTTTCATGAGTTATAGTGAAGACAGCACTCTGAGACTTCTGCTTCCAGAAAACTTGAAGTTACAGGGGCTCCCCAAATACATACAAAATACATGAAACAACAATTTTTAAAACGTTCTATATCAAGCAATAAAGGCTAGGGCAACCTCAGAGACAGGAAGCAATCTGAATGAGCCCCCATGATTGCCCCCATCTGTCAACAAGGAATCTTAGTGACCTTTTCCAGTAACAGTAACTAACATTTCTATGACACTGTGTGCCTAGCACTGCTCTAAGTACTTTATGTATAAATTCTTACTCTCTGTGTCTGTTTCCAAGTGACCTTCTTTCCTGGAAGCTGGTTGTTAATGAACAATTGTAAGTTCTTCACGTGGCTACAGACTTGAAAATTTTGCCCCGTCCCCTCCCACATCTTTCTCAGCTCTGCCAACCCCTGCCATCTGCTATACACTCAAGAAATCTTACTGACAGAAGCAGAGATTGGAGTTACGCTGCCACAAGCCAAGGAATGCCAGGACCCCCCAGAAGTTAGAAGAGGCAAGGAAGAACTCTTTCCTAGAGCCTTCAGAGCCTTGATTTCAGACTTCTAGGTTCTTCTTACAAGAGAATAAGTTTCCATTTGTGGTAATTACTGAGTTTGTGGTAGTTGATTACAGCAGCTTTAGGAAACTAGTACAAATTTTGGGTTTTGGTGCCTGGAGCTAAATTAGTTTTGCCTGATGGTTTTTAAAGCCATCTATCTCTAAGTGCCCCAGACTGGTCCATGTACTCTGGTTTTTCTAGTGGCTTTCTATCATTCCAGAGCCATACAGAAATATGTGGAGCTTCAATCAGTGGGTTCTCAGAGTTTTCTAAGAGAGCCAGAAGAGCAACTCAATCTTGTGAACAAAAGCTTTGGCTTGGCTAACAGTTGACCCTGGTGGTTGGATTAGATGGTTCTACAGTTAGCTCATTTTTCTCTATTTTCACCAGGGACCACATTTTAAAGGAGGAAGAGAATGTATAACACTTTGGTTCTTCTTACTCTTCTTCCATGCAACAGTACTTTCCTCAACTCTATATCTTCATTTAATACCTGGTTCAGTCTTTAGGTTATGACTCAATAGTTTTCAGCATATCCAACAACCTTATGACTTCTGGTCAAGATAGCATTGTGAAAATTACTCTCCTAGACAAGTTGGCATAACAGGGACTAGATTTACCCTCCTCTTGAAACAAATAAAATACCATGCAAAATCTATAAAACAATATAATTCAAGATGTTAGATGTGAGACAACAAAGTAGGTAGGAAATCCTGGAAACACGAAGCAAATGAGCTAAATCCTACGATTTTCCCAGACCTGGAAACAGTGTCCAGACTACAGTAGGAGAGGGACTAGTCCTAGACAGACTACAGCAAAGTGAGAGGGAGACTAGACAGACAGTCTCTGAAGTGAGAAAATGAAGCTAGAAGCATAATTAGGCTAAGGCAGCTAGAGTTTTCAGGGAAGAATCTCAAAGAAGAGAGAGCTACGTGGGGACAGAACAATGGAAATCTGCAGAGAGCCCTCCTTAAGTCTTTAGTTTAGTACCGATCAACAGCTATGTTTAAGGAAAGTAGCAAAACCCAGGGAAAGAACCACCTGAACGATTAGAAGGACCAATTACTTATCCTCAAATGGAGCCAAGACTATTGCCTGTTCCCACAGTCAGAGTAGAAAATCTCATAATTGATGGGCCATCAGGTAGAGTAGTCTGCCTCTGTAGTGGAGCAAAATTAGGCTAGACTAAATGTGTTCTGATCCCACCTAAAAAAACTTAAAAGCAAGATCCAAAAGCTTTAAACTATTTCCGAATAATAAAACTGTTGTGCAAAGCAAAGTTCAAGAAGACTTTTCGGAATATAAAAACATCTCATCACACAAAGAGTAACATCACAATGTCTGGCATTTAATCAAAAGTTCCCTGACATGCAAAGAAGCAGGGAGATGTGACCCATAATGTAGGTAAGTAAATCCATTGAAACTGACCAAGAAATGATACAGATGATAAAATTAGTAGACAAGTCATTAAAACAATGTTTAAAACTGTTTTTTTCTTTTTTTGTAGGTTCAAAAAACTAGAAGGGAGATTGAAATTGTAGGTTAAGACATGGAATGTGGTTTTTAAAAAGATGTAAATTGAGCTTCCAGAGACAAATCTACAATATATAAAATGAAAATTAATTTGATGGAATTAACAGCAGATTATATATTTCACCTTATTAAGTTTAGTAGTAAAGTCCTATTAAAATGGAGTTTGCATTTTTTAAAAATGAAAGAGTAGTTAAAAGATGTGGGGGATTCATGGATAGGCTCCAAAATAGATCTCAGAAGAAGAGTAGAGAGGGAATAGTGAAAACGTACATTTAAAGAACTAATATCTGATAATTTTTTGTACTTGAGAAAAGCCACAAATCCTCAGAAGGCAGAGAGATCTCCTCTAAGTCCTTACTCATAAGGTCTAATATGATTTTGAATTTTATCGTAACCCCCCTGACCCTTCATTCCTCAACTGTGCAATGGGTTTAATTCTTAACCTCATTGGCTTGATGTGAGAAATAACATGTTAAAAAAAATTAACACAGTGTCTGGCACATAAGGGCTAAATAAATGTTAGCTATTATAATTATTGTTATTATTTTCTGCCCCAGATCTTGTTTTCTTTCTAACAGCCTACACTGGAATCTCAACTATGTTCACCATAGGAATTAGAAATAGCAAATAAATGTCTTTAGCACAAAGTTTCTTCCAAAGTTCTAGGCTCATATTCAACTATGTATTTGTTATGTCTGCCCCTAAATGTCAGCCTTAACTCAAGATCTTCCCCCGTCCCCCTCCAATCAATTCCTCTCCCTCTTCCTTCTTCCTTCCTCCCCTCCCAGTGAAAACTATCACCCACCCAGTTTCCAAAGGTGAGACCGAGGAGTTTTCTTCCAGTCACCACCACGCCCAGTAGATTCACTTCTTCCCATCCCCAAGATGCTCCTCCATTCAAACCAACATCATTTCCCAAGAAGGCTAAAAAACTGCCTTTCAACCTGTCTCCTTATCTTCTGTCATGACTAGAACCAATTCATTTACTACACCGTCCTGGGGTCTTCTTTCTGAAACGTATATCTAATTCTATAATTCTCTTGCTTAAAATATTTTACTGGAGTCCCACATTTGCAGGACTTCTAAATTTCTTAACGTATGTACAGAATCCCTCCTGAACTGGCCTTAATCTACCTCTCTTTGTCCTCTGGAACTGCCCGGCTCACTCAGTATAATAGTCTGTGCAGTAGGCAGGAGAAGTATTATTTTTCTCATTTTACTGATGTTTGTATATAGCACTGTGGCTTGTAGCAGATGAAAACTGAATTTGGCAGGGCACACCATCTCCCCCTCTGGACCTTTGCTTCATCATCTGTGAGGCAAAGAGGTTGGACTCGATGTTCTTCTCAACCGTAGCACAGAATACTTCTCTCTTCATTACTCACAGTTATATGTGTCTTACGTTATACGCAATGGAAAAATTCTGAAGGTGGCGATTAATAGATGGGGAAACAGGTCACTGAAGAAGAATGTAACTCTGTCTCTTTAAAGAGGGAATAGACTCTCATCCATGTAGAATCGTTTACAGGTGGTTCTGCTCTATGTCTGCACATAATAAGTGCTCAACAAATGTTTGTCAAGTAAATAAAGTCTACATGGGCTTTATGCCTTCCTGGCTCACAAAGCACCTTATCCTGCATTATCTCATGGGACTCCACAAAATCCTCACGAAGCAGCTAGAGCAACTATTCTCAATCCTGTTTTCTAGACCCAAGGGACTGAGCCTTGGAGCGTTTAAGTGACCGTGCCAAGGTCACAGAGCTGGTAAATGGTAGAGCCGGGTCTCAAACTGAGGGCTTTGAACTCTAAACCTTGTGTTCTTTCCATGGCATTATGCAAGCCTCATAATTCTAAGATACAGTCCTAAAATAACACAAAGGACTCGGCCGGCCTCCTTCTTTGTTCCCTTGACTTCATTAAAGCTTTAAATGGAACTTGTCCTCACAAACTTAGGGTGCACCATCAAATCCGTCTGAGTTCCTAGGGCACGTAGCAACAGCTTGCTTTAATCTAATAATTGGCTGAAGTAGAACCACAGAAAGGACATAAAAAAAGGCAAATTGTTATTTTTCAAAACCAAGCCATTCCCCTGCCTAAAAGGTTCACAGTATTTTCCTTTTCCAAGAAAATATTTATCCCTCTAAAAGATTTCTTCCCGTTAACAATATTTTTACAGCCTTTGTGATACTTTTACAGCATTTTAGATGCAACCTAAATACTATATATTTCAAGAATGGAACCATTACATTAAGAACGCTGCATATGTTTAAAAGTGTCTTTTATGAGGTTTATTAAAAGAAGCCATAAATTTCTGAGAAAGGTTTAAGCCGTATTACATTGATCTTACTTCTCATTTAAACAAAATGTAAAATTTAAGTAAAACCTTGATGTGGAATGTAAACTCACTCATATCCTCTGAGCTCACTCATTCGCATGTGCCACCTCTAAAATATTAAATCATCTCTGAACCACTCCATTTCTTTGAGTGTTTTCCAATCACAACAAATAGCTTTCCAGTGATTGCTTGTACCTGTTGAGTTTCTCAGATTCATTCACAGTGAGTGAAGAATGGGGTGGTGCCGGCTGGATACAAAGTAGGGTTTTAAATTTGTTCTTAGCTCTGCACACCACGGGGCAACCTGCAGCCCAATGTCGCTCTCCAGGCACCCTCTCTTAAAATGAATCCACACACTAAAGGTAGGTACTCTGATTCTCCCCATTTTATAGATGGAGACACTGGGGGTACACAGAGGAGTTGAGCAATTTTCTGAGGTCACACAGTTAATAAGGAATATTGTCAGACTATAAACCCAGGCAGTCTGGCTCCAAATGGCCAAAGCCCATGCTCTGCTGCCTACCTGACTCTCTCCTGCCTTCTTCATAAGGTTATGATGGGGATCAGATGAGCTAATACACAGACATCATTTAACATAGTGCTTGACAGATAGCGCTCCACAAGATTAACCGTTATTAGCATCATTATTACCATTAGCCAGTATATGTTAAGGCTGTTTGTTTTTTACCAGGGCCAAGGCAAATTCTATGGTGAGCCCAAAATGACCCTCCCAGCCCAGGCACTTGTGAAATGAAGTGAATGCTGATTGCCTAACAAGGAAACGGAAGTTACAGAATGAACCATATAGGAAAGAAGGTGGTTCCAACTCTGCAGCACTTAGGACTCCTTGTGTAAGGTCTCCGGGCCTTTTTAGCACTATCACACGGTCTCCTTGAATTAGAGGGCAGCACCTCATCTTTCCACCCAAATGCCCAGACCCTCGATTCAGAGCAAGTGCTATTAGTTTTAGCTTCATGGTGTTGTACTTGTATGGACATTGATTCTTCTATCTGGAATGCTCTTCTTCCACTTCTCCCCATGACAAACTCCTGCTCATCCTTCAGTTCAAAGGTCCGATTTCCTCTTCTTTACAGACTTCGTTGACACTTCTTAAATTATATTTAGAAGACTGTATTATAGCTATAGGCTTGCATGTCTCTCTCTCCCACTCACATCCAGACTGGGAACTGTTTGAGGAAAAGGGCTATGTGTGATTCATCTCTATCCCCTCACCTTACACCAAGCTTGTCCCAAAGGAAAAAAAAATTTTTTTTAAAGATTTTATCTATTTGAGAGAGAGTCAGTGAGAGAGAACACGAGCAACGGGAGGGAGAGGTAAAGCAGACTTCCCGCTGAGCAGGGAACCCAACGTGGGGCTCGATCCCATGACCCTTAGATCACAATCCTAGCCAAAGGCAGACGCCCAACTGACTGGGCCACCCAGGTGCCCCCCGGGGGAAATTTTTTTTTAAGAAACCTGATAAGCCCATGAGTGTATGATGACCCCTGTGGTGTCAGCCTACCTATTAGACCTCAAGAACCGGTCATGTCGGAATCAAAAAACAGAAGGAAAAAAAATCATTCACCCACTTCTATGTCTGAACTGAGATCTATAGAGGTCCTGGTGCAAAACCTGAATCACTGAACTTCGACCTTTCCTGGCCCACAGAAAATAAAGCTCTAGGCTCAGACTTGGTTGCCGTAAAGCCAACCCTAGTAAAGCTGCCTCTTGTGGTCTCACCAATGTCCCCAGTTCCTTTTTAAAGTTTAGTCTTGGTGGCTTCTAACAACCATTATTCACATGCCTTCTCAGAAACGGTTTGAAAAACGTGGAAATTAGGAGGTGCTCCCTGACAAAACCTAAGCTGAAGGAATCAAATCCAAGATTTCTAGGAAACAGAAAGAAAATTGCTTCTATCAGAGAGCCACTATGGAAAACATTTAAAACTCTCAGGTAGGTCTAAAGACTTGGGAGAACGTTTTATGAAAGGTGAGGGTCACCCCTGACCCCTGCACATTTCACAGCCTACTAACCCTCTGCTGTATTTTGTATTTTGAAAAGAAAGTCTTTTCTGTACCGATTTTCTGAAGGGATTGTGAAGTGGTGGACTTGAACTCAGATATCTCACCTAACTCGCTATGTAGCAGTGACATCTACTGGGGAAAATTGTCACTTCGGGGCTTCTACTTCTGTCCTATGCTAAGTAACTTTAAAATGTTAACTGATTCAGTCTTTGTAACAACTCTACTATGTGCATTTGTTCACGAGGAAACGGAGAGTCAGAGAAATGAAGTAACTGACCTAATGTCACACAGCTAATATGTGTAGCAGAGCTGAGATTTGAACCCACAACAGTGTCACTCCAGAGTCTGTGTTCTTAACCCTTAAGACCTACCACCTCCACTATTGTTCAACTTGTCACTTTGAATGTATCCATTATATAGCATTTTGCATTCTGCTTCGAAATGATGCATTTAGGAGCTCCCGGGTGGCTCAGTCGGTTAAGTGTCTACCTTCGGTTCAGGTCATGACCTCAGGGTCCTGGGATTGAGTCCCACGTCAGGAGTCTGCTTTGCCCTCTCCCTCTGGCACTCTCCCCGCTCACACTCTCTTGCTATCTCTCTCTCTCTCAGATAAATAAATAAAATCTTTAAAAAAAAAAAAAAAGGAAATGATGTGTTTATATGCCTGTTACTCCAAGCAAGTCTGTCTCTTCTTAGGGCAGTACCTGTACCTCATTCATACTTAATGTCGGTACCCCGTGCATTTCCTGACACATAGGAGGTACTTAATAAATAGTATTGAATAAACGTTGTATAAACGAATGAATGAATGAATGAGCAAAAGTCCTAGTGTATGTGGGAGGTACATACAGGGTGAGGAGAGAGAGACAGGGAGGGAGGTTTGACTTTTCCCTGGGGAGCCACCATACTTCACAATGTGGTTTTTGGAAATGCACAGAAATAAGAGCAGGAGTGTCCATAATTCAAGTCTGGTAATCCTTAAGCTCTTTAGAGGCTCCTTGTGGCTTTCAGAATTGAGCCCACATTTCCCAGCTTGGAAAAGAAGATCCGTGGTCATCTGGGTACTATCTACATCTCCAGCTTCTGCACATATGACAGCAAGCACCCTTTGTTCCAGGGACTTCTCTGATCGAGCCTGCTTCTCATGTGTCCAGGCTTTGACATTGCCTTGGATTAGAATACTCCTTTTACCCCACAGGCCCCCTTCCTCTTTGGCTGAGAAACCTGTATTCATTTTTCACAACTCAGTTCCTTCTTCCAGGACGTTTTCCCAGAGGTGCCCATCGGGGCTGTGAAGCTATCGGGTCACGGACGGAGGAGGTGCTCATGATGGTCCAATTAAGTGGCCTGGGACTGAGTCAGCCTGGCGATTGACTAGGCATGTGACGTTGGGCAAGTTCCTCAATGGTGCTGCACCTCAGTACCCCCATTTTCAAAATAGGATCATGAAAAGAGTATCCAATTCATAATGTTGTAAGTATTGATGGAGCGAAAAAACGCAATGTAAGGAAAAGTGTGAAGAAATGTAAACTCTCTTAGTGGCTGTGCACAAGGAGGAGGAATTTCAGGGTTTGCAATGATGATCACAATTGAGGAGAGGGAGGCAGAGGTGAGAAGAAAGACAGAGAGAAATGTGCTTGGTTCTACATGTGGCTACGGAGTCCCAGAAAGCAGCTCTGAGCAAGAAAAGAGCAAGCATGGAGCAGGGAAGTATGTGTTTCACTGCGGCTTCTGTTACCTCTTCCCTGTGCTTCATTCTGGGCATGGAGCTCAGCTCTGCTGCTTCGTGCTCCCGATCCCTCCCTTTCTCCAAACCATCCCCCACCCCATCCCCCATCTTTTGAGAGTTACAACTATTTCCACACATGGAAAACACATTGAAGCCATTCTGGGTGGTCATTCGAAGAGAAAGAAACCAAAGCGATATGATCTTCGGGGGGCTGGCCCCGAAAGCGGGGTGGGGAGCCATCTCTCAGGGGATGGTGCAAACAGCTCAGGAAGGCGCATGGCTCCAAAACACCTCCCTACTTCTCTTGCTCGGTGGCTGTGAGTTCCAGCGTTGGAACCATTCCTTGGTTTAAGTCATTACATTTCCAGAGAGACCCCATTCAAAACACAAAGATGGACTTAAGGAGGCTAGTCTCATTTACACACAGGAAGGATTTGTTTTTCCCATGGAAAGCAGACACTTCAAAAGTCTCAGGTAATGAGCTGGCTCAAGTTGTGGGGGGAAAAAATAAGAGCTGCCATTTAATGAGTACTTTCTATGTGCTGTTAGGCTTCGTGAAAAGTGTCTTTGGAAGCATTTTGCTTTTAAGTGCTGTATTCGAAAGGTGGGGCCAGGGGGTCAGCCTGACTGGTGGCCCCACCCGGACAGGAGGTGGTGAACTGTTGAGGAGAGAGAGGGCAGTTCAGAAGGAGGAGAGGTGTGGACAGTCGGCCAAGCATCTCCAAAGTTAAGCTCACAGTGGACAGTGTTGTGGCCTTGCAAGGTAAGGAGAAGCTGCTAGTCAGAGAAGACTGGCATAGCTTCTCAGGGGCCATCCCTACCCCTCACTGTATGGCCACAAATTAACATATATTTATTAACCCCTCTCTTTTTCTGTTTTCCATCAAAACCCATTCCCGAAGAGGAACCAAGTGGGTACAATCTGTCCAGTGAGGTCTTGAGTTGTGCTCACTCATTTACTGGGTGAGACCTGCCCACCCGCTCCCACCCTGCGACAGAGCGGGGCCCCGGGGATAGAGAATCCAGGCAGACCCAGGCCCACTTTCAGGTTCCCAAACCCTGGGAGGGACCTTCCCATGAGCCCAGTGGGGCAAATCCCTGAAATCCCGCCCCTTCTGGATGGGTCCGCCCCCTCCCCTGTTCCTTGCTTCCTTCCCTTTGTGGGCTTTCATCTTCTCTCCCTGGGAACCTGGCAGGATCCTCCGAGCTGTCCTGCCTCCGTTCACTGCCCTGTCTTCAGAACAGGCCCACTTGCCCTGACAAAGTGCAGGAGAAGATGGTAATCCTCCCCCCTCTGCTTCCAGGGCCTCTGCAGGCTTCACCCCAGCCCAGATCAGCTGGGGAAGCTCCCCGCCACACAAGGTGGGTGCATTCACCTCAGAACCTTGACTCTGGTTTGGCTCAGTCTCATCCCGGGGCCAGTGTGCACTTAGTAGCATGCTTCCAGCCTTCCCAGCCAGCTCCCTCTGCAGACTTCTCAGGAAACCTGGGCAAGTTTCCTCCTCTTCTCTGTGCTTCCAAAGACTTGTCACTTTGCTCTGTTCCTGTGCTTTACCTGTGTGTTTGCTTCCTGAGGCTGTGAGCTGGGAGGGACCAGAGAGTGTCTCCTAGTGATCTGTCTATCTGCCCTCTGTGGGTCCTATCACCCTGCAAGACACATGGTAGGGGCACAAAGAAAGAGGGAGAATGAGGGAGACAGTGGGCAGGAAGAAGGAAGGAAGGAATGAAGGAAGGAATGAATGAAGAGAGAGGGGAAGGAAGGAAGGAAGGAAGGAAGGGAGAGAGAGAGGAAGCAAGAAAGCAAGAAAGGGAGGGGGGAGGGAGGGAGGGAAGGAGGAAGGAAGGAAGGAAGGAAGGAAGGAAGGAAGGAAGGAAGGAAGGAAGGAAGGAAGAAAGAAAGAAAGAAAGAAAGAAAGAAAGAAAGAAAGAAAGAAGAAAGAAAGAAAGAAAGAAAGAAAGAAAGAAAGAAAGAAAGAAAGAAAGAAAAAGAAAGAAAGAAAGAAAGAAAGAAAGAAAGAAAGAAAGAAAGAAAGAAAGAAAGAAAGAAAGAAAGAAAGAAAGAAAGAAAGAAAGAAAGAATGAATCACATACGGGTACCTCTGAAACAAATAATACATTATATGTTAAAAAAAAAAAAAGAAGTTAGTAGGAAGGGAAAAATGAAGGGGGGTATTGGAGGGGGAGACGAACCATGAGAGACGATGGACTCTGAGAAACAAACTGAGGGTCTAGAGGGGAGGGGGGTGGGAGGATGGGTTAGCCTGGCGATGGGTAATAAAGAGGGCACGTTCTGCGTGGAGCACTGGGTGTTATATGCAAACAATGAATCATGGACACTACATCAAAAACTAATGATGTAATGTATGGTGATTAACGTAACATAATAAAATAACATTGAAAGAAAGAAAGAAAGAAAGAAAGAAAGAAAGAAAGAAAGAAAGAAAGAAAGAAAGAAAGAAAAAAAGAGAAAAAGAAAGAGAGAAAGAAAGAAGAAAGGGAAAAATATAAGACAGAGAGAGGAAGGAGGGAAGGAAGGAAGGAAAGAAGGGAGGGAGGGAAGAAGGCTGTTCAACGAGTAACTGTACAGTGAAGTTGTGCAAAGGGCTGTGAGAACACACAACAAGAGTGATGCCCATGTGTCTTATCCTAGGAGAAGTAGGGAGAGGGAATTTCTGTTAGGTTTTGAAGGGTGATTAGTGATCATTCTTCCCCCTTTTGGTAGAGATGCATTTTAAAGGAGCAGAGAATATACCTTGGGGGCGAGTAAAAGTCCTGTAACACAGATGAGTCAGGTTTTCAGAATTACCTTATCAGGAGCTTCTGAGTTCACATCGTTAAACAGATAGATGCCTACCTGGATTCCTCAACTTTCCTTGCATGCCCTTCCTGTGCTGGGGAAATCCAGGAGGCTATACTTCTTTTGCAAGGCTGTTAAAAACTTCTGGGAAGGACTCAGGGCACAAAAGGGCTGCCGAGGCCCTAGTGTCTCTCCCTTCCCATCACTCCTGATGCCACTCCCCTGCTTGGAGCTCCCCCTCTGCATGCAGACCTGTCCTACTTGCAGACCTCAGTCCTCATGACCAGGGATTTGAATTTCTGATGCATATCTGGAAAAACAGGCCGGGGCTAGCTTGTCATGGCCCCATATTCTCACCAACTCCAACGTAAATGTTCTGGGCTCCCAAAAGCTTTAAAGACTCTGCTGGATTTTCTTGTCATTCTTACTATGAACTTAACCTTGGAAACGGGAAGAGGGAAGGTAATAAAATCAGGAGGAAGTACACTAGACTTTTTTCCCTCCATGTCCAACTTGTTGGAAATGACTGGCTTTTAATTCCCCATTAACTGTTTGTCATCAGTTGCTGATGCATTTAAAGGCAAAACAAGAAAATATTTGTAGGCATAGATATTACCTCAAGACGTGAAAGCCATTTGTGAATGTAAATCTCTCCACATGTGATGATTTGGGTTCACATTACAAGAGATGCAGGACTCAAGCACAGTCTTCCCCAATGCCACACCTGCACCTTTTCCGTGAGTCTGGAGAAATATCCTTAAGGTCAATCACCTCCAGTTCCACCCTCTTGTATCTTATTTCATGAAAAACACCGCTTTCCTAACTCTCAGTCCGGTAGCTATGGCATGTATGTGTGTTGATCCTCCCCAAATCTTGAGGAAACCACTTTATTGTTCAGAACACTGTTTACAATTTTGGTTAAAAAATCTTATCCTAGTACATACGCTGTTTTAAAAATCAATTTCAAAGAGCTTTCTTGTATAGAGATAGGTTATAAATATTGGAACCTAATAATAATTGCCATAATAAAGATTGCCATAATAAAGAGAAGCAATGCACATAAAAGTCAAAAAAACTCTGAGCAGTGATCCCCCTGGAAATACACAGAAGCAGGCAGAACATACCCCCTTGTCTTTAAAGGAATGTAAAACTTAGCATAAAGGGGAACATGAAGAACCTTGGAGAATTTCATGTCAGGACATAAAGAAGCTCTGAGTTACGGTGTGGATGTAGGCAAAATAGAATGAAGAGAGTCTTTCTTGATGAAAAGGGAGGGCTAAGAAGAGGGGGAGAGGGAGGAAAGAAAGAGGGAAGGAAGGGATGGAGGGAGGGAGAGAAGGAAGGAAAGAAGAATGAAAAGAGGGAGGGAGTCCATTAAATCTGACAGCTTAAACACATTGGCTAAATTAACCCCACCTAAGTTAAGTGAAAGAGGAGCTATATTGTAAGAATCCTGAAGTAGTTTAAAAAAAAAAAACTGAAGTTTTCCTAAAAACCCCAGGAACACCAGCTACTAGAATAACCTGAGTTATGTGCCATTAGAGCCAGCCACCAACGTTCGCATCCCTGTGATTTCTGTCAAAATTTCAGAATCACAGGAGAGAATTGGTTCAACTTGGATCGCTGTAAAATCATCTGGATCAATAGCTAATAGCTGAGGGGTGGGGAGGTGAGTAGGCGTCAAAGCCACGACCAGTCAAAACATACATACATATTTGTGCACCCTTACTAGGCACCAAAAGGATTTTGAGGAGCTAAAGATAAAATAGAGAACAAGCAGACAGAATTTCTGCCCTCAGGAAGCTCCAGGGATCTGTGTGGCCAAGGCTGCCACCCAATTACTGTCTATTACACTAAGCCAAGAAATAGTGTTTCCGAGGCTGAAACAGGAAATCTCCAAACTACCAGAAAGCTGTAGGCTCGTTTCTGGAGAATTTGGGGTTTTTGATACAGTGTCCTGAGCTGAAATCCTGAAACCACATAAGAGTTTAGGTTTTAAGGAAAGGGTGAAGAAGAGAGGCAGAGAGAGATTGGGAGAGAAAAAGAGAACTCTTACCAAGTCTAGGAAACATCAACTTTATTTTAAACAATGTTAGATAATTATTAGGATTAATGGAAAAAATCCAAATTATACCCACATTTATGGTAATTACCTAGTATGGTGCCAGGTACCATGGATGCTTATTAAATATTGGTCGAACATGAATTTACATTTTATTTATTGATAGGAAACCACAAAATATAAGCATAGTAGCAGGTATACAGGCTTTTATAGTCAGGGAGCCTAAACTCTGGGATGTCATTGTTGTGTGACCCTGGACAAAGAAGTTAGACATCTTTAAATGGAGGATATTAAAGGGCGCCTGGGTGGCTCAGTCGTTAAGCGTCTGCCTTTGGCTCAGGTCATGATCCCAGCGTCATGGGATCGAGTCCCACATTGGGCTCCCTGATCAGCGGGAAGCCTGCTTCTCCCTCTCCCACTCCCCCTGCTTGTGTTCCTGCTCTCGCTATCTCTCTCTCTGTCAAATAAATAAATAAAATCTTTTTAAAAAATTAAATAAATAAATGGAGGATATTAAAGCTAGATTGACATGTATTTTGAGGATTAAATGAAATAGTGTATATAAACTCATATAGTAAGTGCTCAGTAAATGTTTATTCTTTCTCTTTTCTTCTCTTTATCTTATTAAATACATTCTCTTAACATTTAGAGGGTGATTTTACTAGAAAGTTCAATTTTTTAAACAAAGTCTTGGAAAGTTATTCTTATAAATGTAATGGGCTAGAGTAGAAAACCCAGGTCTCAGATAAACAATGTTTCTCAAAGTTCAAACAATGAGACTGTTCAGTCAAGGCTGCCGCTACCACCACCTGGTGGCAGCATACTGCATAATACTTTTTGAGTTGAATATGAAATCCTAAACATTCCTTAGAGTTTCATATATTACACATACTTGTAAGGATTTAGACAACATTCTTACAACATATTTTTCTAACCAATATGTGGTAACACTTTGGCATGTAATAAAGATGCCTGACACAGTAATCTGGTTTTCTAAATTCACTGGTATCTATCTTTTTTTTTTTAAGATTTTATTTATTTATTTATTTGACAGAGAGAGACACAGCAAGAGAAGGAACACAAGCAAGGGGAGTGGGAGAGGGAGAAGCAGGCCTCCTGCTGAGCAGGGAGCCCGATGTGGGGCTCAATCCCAGGACCCTGGGATCATGACCTGAGCCGAAGGCAGATGCTTAAAGACTGAGCCACCCAGGTGCCCCATCACTGGTATCTATCTTTAATGGCATCAGCTGCAATACCGGTCTCCCTCAATACTCCTATCACAGCCTCAATCCAAAGGCTTAGGAGTTCCTTCGAAGAGTCATGTAAAAATAAAGCAGATCATGACACCAAAATTACAAGCAAAAGCAAAAGAAAAAAAAAAGTATTATCAAAATGAAAAACCCCATGCTTGAAGGACACTATCAAGAAAGAGAAAAGAATGGGAGAAAATTTTTGCAGATGTTATATGTGATAAGAGATGTATGCCTAGAACACATAAAGGAGTCCTACAATATCTAATACAAAGTCAAATAACCAATTCAAAAATAGGCGAAAGATTTGGGTAGATATTTCTCTAAAGAAGATATACAAAAGGACAATAAAAAAAAGCTCAGCGTCAGCCATCAGGGAGATGCAAATCAAAGTCATAATGAGACACCACTTTACACACATGAGGGTGGCTATAATCAAAAAGACAGTTAATAGCAAGTATTGGCAAAGATGGGGAGAAATTGGAACCCTCACGCACCCATTAATGGAAAATATAAAACAGTGCAGCTGCTTTGGTGAAATAGTCTAGAAATCTGTCAAAAGGTTAGACCTAGACCTGTCATATGGGCCCCATGATTCCATTCCTAGATATATACTTAAGAGAAGTGAACATACATCCACACAGAAACTTGTTCATGAAGGTTCACAAAAGCATGATTTATAACAGCCAAAAAGTGGAAACAACCCTAAATGCCCATCGAACTGATCCTTACAATGGAATATTATCCAGCCATGAAAAGAATGAGCACCGATGTATGTGGCAACCCAGCTGAACCTTGCAAACATCATGCAAAATGCAAGAAGCCAGTCACAAAGCCACATGTTAGGTGACCATTTACATAAAATACTCAGAATGGACAAACCCATTGAACAGAAAACAGATACATGTTTGCCTAAGGCTGGGGGCGGGGATTTGGGAGGTAGTGGCTAAGGGTGGCAGGGTCTCTTTTTGGGGTCATCAATGTTCTAAAATTGATTGTGGTGATGGTTGTCCAACTCTATGAATATATAAAAATATATAAAAAGCCATTGAATTGTGTCCTTTAAATGGGTGAAGTGTATGGTATTTTATTTTATTTTTTGTTATTTTTTAAAGATTTTATTTATTCATTCATGAGAGACAGAGGGAGAGAGAGAGAGAGAGAGAGAAGCAGAGGGAGAAACAGGCTCCCAAGGAGCAGGGAGCCCGATGCGGGACTCGATCCCAGGACCCTGGGATCATGACCTGAGCCGAAGGCAGACGCTTAACCATCTGAGCCACCCAGGCGCCCAAGTGTATGGTATTTGAATTCTATCTCAATAAACCATGTCTGAAATGGTGAGGGAGAAGTGGTCCCCTGCTTATCTCTCCCCTCTATAAACCAAAGCTTCTTCCTGTCTTAGCAAAAAAATGTCAGAACTAAACATTTCAATCCAACACTGGAAGCTAATTTTCTAGAAACTGAAATCTTTTCCATAAACTAATTCGGAGCTTTGGAAACTTTTTTTGCCCTATTTCATTTTCCCATAAAAGACTAGTGTCTTCTTCTGGTTTTAGTGGTGTTCATCAAAATAGGAAAAGAATACAATTTTCCATTTAATTGTAAAAAAGATCTCTTTGATTGCCACAGCAGAGCTAGTCCCACCATCAGAAGTCCTATACGTTGGTATTCTATTCCTGCATTAATGATATGAGGCATATCTGCCCTACACACACACACACACACACACACACACACACACACACACACACGTGCATACTCACATGTGTGCATGCACACAAACCTCTGGTGCATGAGGCTGTGATGTGGAAGTTTGGAGAACCTCATCTGTAGTACCAAGGCAGACCCTGGCTAGGTTGGCATAGGCAACCATTTGGTTTCTGGCTTTTATTATATTCCTAAAAACAGCATTTCTGGACCAATATAAGTCATTGAAACAAATCGCAGAATCTAAGCATTGTAAAGCACCTCATAAGTGGCTAAGTCTTACATAGGTCTTCCACTACAAATGAAGCCAGCCCAATCTTTCATTCCTATCTGATTCTGCTACAGTCATAGAGATGTTGTGCAAAGGATAAAAGAGGCATTTTTCATGAACTTCCTCCTTTCTCTGAACAAAGCCCAGTGTCAAATCTTTGAAAAGCATGTATTATAGTAAAGGACAAGATTCAAAAAAAAAAAAAATGTTTGGAGGCAGTCATGATACAGAAAAATAATTTTCTCTCTCTCCCCCATCCCCAAATAAAAAACAACCTTATGATGTGTTAGATCAGAATGTTTAAATATTGAACCAGTGCCAAAAAAATGATTTGTAAGCCTCAATAAATTTCATGAAATTTAAAAATGATATTATTATTCCACCTGACAGTGTCTTTCAGGGCTTGAAGCTGCATGGCCCAGATTAGGGGTATTCTAATGAAAAATAAATGTGTAGCACATTTGACTTACAAGTATAATGATATATATAATATTCAAAAGATGTATATTCAGTGAGGTCCCCTTGCAATTGCTAGTTACTAATATCAATTCTGCCTCCTACGCAGAGCAATGGAGTCTTTTCCTTGGGTATCAGATGCTCTTAGTTACAACGTTAAAGCTTCTTTCCCGAAAGAAAAGGAAAAAAAAAAAAAAAGCATGAATCTAGGAAGGGCTACACAGTGCCTATTCACACACAGTGGAATATCCAAATTAGATATTTTAGAAAGATGCACAACTGATTCTCTATGAGAGGGGTATAATATTCACATATATAATATGAAACTCACAAATCATTTGTATACTGTAAGATGTGGCAACATAATGTTGGCTGCGGGGCGGGTGGTCGTTTCTAGTCTCAGTTTTATCCATTGCAGTTCCCACTATGAAATACATTCCATAAAGCCGGGAACATAGGAGGAAAGGGTCCTTTTTATACTATTCTTCCGTTTCCATCTCTTTACCAGAAACACTTTATGCAAATAGCGGCTCTCTCGGCGCTGCAAAGCGGGGGAAAGGCAGCCGGGAAGCCGGGGAGGCGCGGTGAGAGCGCGGGGCGGGGCGGAGAAGGGCCTTGTTCACTGCGCGGCTCTGAGCCCTGAGCAGGCACAAGATTGATGATGCTCCCTGGGTGGACGGGAAGATCTCCTCCCTGTGAAAGACTGCTCACGAGGTCTGATAGACTTGTCATCTCTTAATAAACATCGCGGAGATGTCGGAGGGGAGAGCAGGAGCCCAGGAGCCGGGTACACCCCAGCAGCGTGCTTGCTTCTCCTGAAGATCTGCTCGGTGTGTCCTGCCGAAGGTGCTGGGAGGGGTGCGCCTACTTCCCCACTGCAGAAATGCCCCACGGGGCCTCATTCCCTCGTGGGACCCGAGCCAAGTATTTGGAATCCAACTCCTCCTTCCTTTGGGACCCCCCCCCCCAGTTTCCCCGATCTCCTTGAAGCTGCATTCATTGGGATCCTAGAAACAGGAGAGGCCCCGGTGTGGCAGACTGTCTGCCCGGGAAATGCAGGGCATCCACGCACTGTCATTTTTCTTAGTCCCTGGGAGTGTTGTCTCTGTTTGCTGAGCAATGGAAGCAGAGCATCTAATCAGCTCTCATACACTTGAGCCGTCAGAGTCTGCCCTGGTTCTCCAAGTTCTTCACCTCTGCCCCCCTCTCCCCATCTCTTCTCTCTCTCTCCATCTTATCAATCATTCCTGAAGTCCAGCCTTCTCCACAAAAACATCCCCTCCCTGATCAATTCTATAAACAATCCTTGGTACCCTTGACTCCACGGGGTCCGCAGAGGAGATTCTCATAGTTTCTTCTCTACTTGACCCCAAGGGAGTCCTGATTCCAGGTCCCACTTTAGGAGCTGGCATGGAGTCCGGGTCACCGACAACCGCTGCTGAGTGCATGTGTATATGGATGAATTCCGTGTTCATCTTTTTCCCTCCCCAACTTAAAAGCCAAACTTGGGGCACCTGGGTGGCTCAGTCTAAGAGCATGTGACTCTTGATCTCAGGTGTTGTGAGTTCTAGCCCCATGTTGGGGTGTAGAGATAACTTAATAAATAAAAGTTAAAAAAATCACGAAGTTTACTTTTGGCTTGTAAATAAACATAAAACTATTGTAATGCTCATTTCATTTTCCTTTTGATGGTTCATTCTACTCCTCAATGCCTGATCAGCACATCTGCCCTCGTGTACCTGCGTTGGAACCTTCTGGACAGCAGGGAGGCAGGGCTGTCCCTGGGCAGCCCCCACGGCTTTGGAGGAAGTAAGAAGTCTTTCCTGATGGATATTGCCAAGGATGACGATGAAGGAAGGCACTCACAGACACCTTCTTTGGTACTGCAGACATTTTTCATCATGTTGAACCAGCCATACAAGCAGCTGGTGTAGCACAAGACAGAGGCTTGGCCATTAGAATAACCGAAAACCCCAAAACACCAACGGAGCCATAGCTTGGTGGTTGTGTAGGGCCCTGAGGCCCCAGCTCCAGTATCTGGAGCCGTAACCTCCATGCTCCATTTCCCCCTCAGGAAATTGCTCTTTTGATATTTTGAAGTCTTTTATGTATAACATGTGTGTGTGGGCCAAATAGCAAGCTCACATTTTCATCTTGAAATAATTGCGATTAATAAATTACAATGGCGCTGCAGGACAAGCTCCATTCCCAGGGGAACAACGTTTTGTTTATATTCCTAGAAATCGGCCACAGCCTGAACTCAAACAGTTCAGCCTCCACTGGAATCCAAGAGGGAGTTGACAAAAGATGTGTGTCAGGGGTGGGCAGTGAGGAGGGGGGTGCAGTTTCCTTCTGGAATTGTCTTCTCTTAGATGCAGCACTGCATCTAAGGCAATTGTTCGTGTATTAGTCGCACACACCCCCATCCTCAGAGCCAGACCAGCACAAGCACATTGGGGGTGGGGGCAGCACCCCCCTCTCCTCGATGCCAGTCTTTCAAGGAAAAGAGCCTCATAGGAAGCCTTGATCAACCATTCACCCCACAGGTCCGCGCATTGGGCAGACTGCACGAACAGAGAAAGAGGCATTCTGTGGTGGTGTGGGGTGGGAGTTAGCTGCTTAGCTTAACTGGAAATACCGGTGATTTTTGTGGAAATACGGGAATTCCCTATATCAAATCCCTTAAACTCAACCGAGGCAGAACAGCCAAAAGGTAGGTAACCTTGGTTCCTAAGTAAGACTAGCTTTGCTTGGATTCCAGGCTCTGCAATTTTAACTGTCGGGCTTTGCCAACTTTTATATAACCCCGCCACACACCAGTTTTCTCACCTGTAAAGTAGGGGGCATCCATGATAACATCTCACACACAGTCATCATTCAAAAATCGCAACTATTATTGCTAACATAGCTATTATCATTATCATTATTACCAGAGCTGATTGAAATCCCCTTTATTAATTTACCTTTCACTGATCATGTTCTATGTGCTAGATGTGGTCAAAGATGAGTGCAAACATGTCACCTGAAACCTGAAACTGTGAAAATATTCATAGAAACAAGCAATTCCCAGACTGTATCAGGCTGGGGGTACAACTAAGGATGTGATCATAATAACAAAAGCGCTTCATTTGGCTTTGCTCCCACCACTTCTTCCGCAATTAAATCGCAGTGTTCTTGAGCGGCTTCTTGAAGGCTCATGGGCAAGAGATACCGCCCATATTCTTCCACTTCACTTTGCCCCATTGCTGTCTCCTTGGGCTGCCGTCCCCAGTACAGCAAGGAAGACAAACTTTTTATCTGTCTTCGGATGGCCCTAAGCACATGCTTTTGGGGCGCAGGGTATTTTTTAAATGTTGGCTTAATCCTTTAGGCCAGCTTGCCTTCTTCAGTCTGACAGACTCCACCACTATAAATTAATTGCCTTACATCTGTCACTTCACATTTCACACACATTTGTTTCTTGCCAGGACCCTAAAAGGGTTGTTTGTTTTTTTTTTTTTCTTGCCAATACCCCTTCCCATAAGTTCACTGATTCCAAAAGCTAGTGATATCCGCCGACCTCCAAACCGCTGTGAAACCCAGGACGCCTCCAGCATGGAGCTTCTCCTGCTTCTGTTCCAGCTGTGCTCGGCACATAGGCACATGCTTCTCCAAATACAGGAATGAATGTTCTGTCTGATGCACCCATTTCGTATTCTTACCCCCTGTAACCACAGTGCCAAGAGGAGGTACTTTATGTCTCATCTTATGCCTTAGGCCATGAAACAGGGCAGCTGGGTGATCCTGAGGAGGTCCTAGGGATCCAGGGAAATGTTAGCGAATCAACGTGATATTTTTACTTTTACTTTCTTGCTGCTTCCTCTCCCAGGCATCTTAGGAGAGGCAGACAAAACAATGAGAGCACATCCTATTGTTCTCAAAATAGTGAGGGTGCCCGTGCGTATTTTGTGTTTTGACTTCCTCCTTGTTCCAGGTAGAGAGACACTGGGTTCCCAGAGAACTCTTGTCAGTCAGTAACACAATGCAGTCTGCTGCAAGTAACAGAAAATCTCTTAGAGGGCGGCTTGCATGAAGGAAAGATTTAGCAGCTGAACAGAACAACAAGTTCAGGTGTAGGCAGCGGAGGGCTGGTTAGTGTTTCAATGGCCCCAGCCCCTCGTATCCTCAGGCTTGGCTAGCCTTACCCTGTGACTTCATCTTTCCGGTCACAAGATGGCAGCTATACTTGCAACCACCGCGTGTGCACTCCAGAGCAAGAGAGGAGGAAAAGAGCAAAAAGATGTGTGAATTACTCTGTCCTTTGAAAAGCCTTCCCAGAAAGCTCATCCAGCAACTGCCACTTACATCTGACCCAACAGAACAGGGCCACGTGTTAATCTCCATTTTTAAGGAAGTCCAAAGAAGATGAATCTTTTTTAACCAGGCTTACTACAACTCCAGGTGAAATCAGAGTTGTGTCACCATAGAAGGAGAGACTGGAGCTTGGAGAGTTAATTAGCAGTGTCTCCCAAAGGAGCAGTGTGGGATGTAGCAAAAAGTGTCACCAAAGACATTTGTAAAAGAAAATGTGCATGTCTAATTTCTAAGAAGGACCTTCATGTTAGACGGATGGTGCTCTACAAAGGCATAACAGGATGTCAAAGCTGGACACTGCTCCAGTGGTGTCCCCCAAGGCCAAGAGTGAGATGTTAGGGATCAGGTACGCCTGCATTTGCCAAGTGAGGTCAGGGGCATTCTGTATAGGATTTGCCACAGGACTAGCCCTCCACCGGTCCTCCCTGAATTAGCCAAGGATATACCTCCAGCCGGCATAAAAGAGTGGAGGTATTCCCCTCACTTGGGTTAGACAAAGAGGTCTCAAGAGAACCACCCGAGGCTTGCCTGTACCCCCGGCAGGTTGAGGAGCACAGGGACTGACATCAGATTCTCTGATTCTCTGATTATCCAGGAAAAGACTGAAGATGGGAAGCTATGTTCAGCAATGGCCCGAGGGCAGAGGAGAAGAGGTGGGTGCCTTCAGAGTGAGATGCTCCTTCCCCAAGAGCTGGGCCAAAGAGTCTGCTTTTCAAGAACCATGCTTAGAACCTCAAAGAGAAGAAACACTGGGTTTGTCTGAAAATGGATTTGAATGAAGAAGGCCAGGTTTTCTCCCTAACCTGTAACCTCTCTCTATTTCTGCAGCCCTGGGGTCTCTATGAGTAGTGCGACCTTACACCCTGCTTAGCCTGGGGCCATCCCACATGACCCAGGCTGTCCCAGCATCCCGTAAGCTCTCTGACAGGTCCTCCTTCTACTCTCAAAAGTGTCCCAGCTTGGACAAATCATACGGTCTCTTGGTGTTGAGAGACCGATACACAGCACTGGATCGCCGCCAGCCTGCAGTTTCACAAGATTCTAATCAATGAGGGCCTTAAAACATCACTGGGAAGGGACTTACCCAAACTACTTTGGAGGGAAAGTGTCTACATGGTTAATAGGATTACTTCGAGGCACCAGTTAGGATATAGAAGGGTCAGAGTTGGATCGGTGTTGCTTTCTCAGGATGGTAACTCCAGGTAAGTGGAGGTCTTCATCCTGCACACAGGTTGGCCAGTTGGAACAGACCAGGGGTATAGAAGGAAGTGTGAGGGGTATTAACAAGTGGTCTTCTGATTCTTGACTCTCCTATGTAGAATTCAGTGCCAAATAAACACTGAACACATAAGTCATCAGTTTAAATATCAGTTGAAAGTGGGGTCAAATAACTTGCCTTCCATGGATTCTCACATGTCTTAGTAGAGCCTTGTCAATGCATCATCATTTAGCAATTATGAATTATCACGTCCTTTTTTTCCTCTACAAAGTTGTTTTGGGGCTCATGAGGGTTGGAATATGCCCAGAGGGAGTTTCCTGTATGTGAAAAGCATCACTTACATATACAGCAGGACCAAAAATTGGGCAGCAAGTTATCTTTTTGAATACAGATTCTGTCACAATTACTTTTGTTATCCCTTCCGGAATGTGAGGAGGAAAAACAAAGAAGGAAGGAAAAGGAACCAGATTTAGTTCTATATCCAGGTACATGGGTTAAAAATATCCTGGAAATAGAGCACTGATGGAAAAATGTCAAAAAATGTATCTGCATATTAGCTTTCTTCACAATATTGATAAACATTTTATGAGGACAGTACCCTAGTAGGTGCCACTCATAATCCCTTTGAAACTGTGATATTTCATTAATTATCACCTCTGGGTATGGTCAATCATCAAGTTTCTCATTTGCTTACTTTATTGCCAGTTCCTATTTCTCCCTGTCCACAGAGTACCATGAAAGAGCTTGTTACCCACTGCCTTGGTCCATTCAGGTTGCTGTAACAGAATACCCTAGCTTGGATGGCTTATGAACAACAGAAATTGATTTCTCACAGTTCTGGGGGCTAGAAGGTCAAGATTAAGGTGTCAGCAGATTCAGTGTCTGGTGGGAATCCACTTCTTCATTCATAAACGGCCATTTTCTTACTGTGTCTTCACATGTTGGAAGGGGGCTAGGGATCTCCAGTGTTTCTTTTGTAAGGGCACTAATCCCACTCATGAAGGTACCCACTGCCATGATCTAAGGCCTCTCTTCCAAATACCATCACACTGCGGGAGGGTCAGGATTTGAACATATGGAATTTGGGGGTGGGGGACACAAACATTTAGTTTATAACACACCCCCTGCTGAGATCCAGCTATACTGGGTCTATTCCATTTCCCAGATATCACCATCTAATAATACTATCAAAGAAAGAAATGGGGCTAATCTGGCATGGCTTATTTTTTGTGAACCCAATAGTGCCTGAACTCTTATTAACCATTATAGCTACCACTTCTAGATGGCCACAAACCATAGCATCCAAGGATCGATGCTAGCCTTGCCAGGATCTGTGAAATTCATCTTCTTTTCCTGTTTGAGAATCAAAATAACATTTGCCCACTTAGACTTCTGGCATCTCTCTGATTTGCCATGATTCTGCAAAGAGCATGTATTTCAATAAAAGTTGCCAGATATTAAATGCTTACTAGGTATCAATCAGTGTGCTGAGAACTCTTACCAGCATCATCCCCTGTATGTCAAGATTAATGGACCTAGCCTAAATGTAACATGTGTGAATATAAGATGCTAATTTTTGACATTTTTAAATCAACATAATAGAATTTATTGTCTATTTTCCTACAAAAGCCAGTTTTTTTCCTCAAGTTCTCCTGCCTGTCAAGTCACACTTCAACTGTGATATCTGAAAACTCATCATTCAAGTCCCTGTTCCCACTGGCCTCTGGAAGCCCAGTGCCTTTCTCAAGTCCTGGAGATTTCAAGGAGAGTATGTTTAATCCTATTGTCACTCCTCACCATTGAAAACAGCTCCTCTGGATTTTTTCAAGATGCTTCTCCAGACCAAGATGATCTCTCCTCCCATCTACCCTCCAAGTTTTGAGCACATGCTCTTTTTATTCCCCCAAACAGAGCTGACTCTAGCTATAATAGTCAATTAACTGGATTCAGTAGTTGAGATGATGACACAGTGGAAGGGTCCTGGGTCCACCTCAGCAATCTGAAATTTGATGGGTTTGGTAGGGCATGAGTAGAAGAGAAGGAAACCCCCTGTATTTCAAATCCCTTTATTTAACCTCTCAGACCTGGGGCTAAGGGTGGTCAGACCCTGCTCTGGAGGACCCCACAGCCACATGGTTCCTCTGTGAACAGACCTGAGCCCTCTCTCTCAGGAAGGGAGTTGGGCCAAGATGAGATGGGATGGACCTATGACCAAGCATAAAAGCAATGCAGGTATGAGGGGCAGGTGTCAAGCTACATAAATGAGTTGTATATTAATTCCAGAGACACTGCCTTTTTTGTAAACATTTGCAGTATTCTCTTTTTTGAACTGTTTTTGTTTTATGTGGGGACGGAATATCTTCAAGGGAAAAAACCCCCATGTCTTCGTGGTGATTTTAATCTCTAAAAACAGTCAAAAGGTATTCAGAACTAAGTCTGACAATTAAGGTGAGTAATGTGTTTCTGAGTCAAAAACCAGATGTGACAATATTGCAATGATACTGATGTTTTCTGTAACTAGGGAAATAGCTGTTAAGGATATTCCCAAAGAGGAGTTTACAAAGATGTTTGAGCAACTGCAGTTCATTTTTTTAAAGATTTATTTATTTATTTTAGAGAGAGAGAGAAAGAGAGTGGGGGGAGGGACAGAGAGAGAGAGAGAGAGAGAGTCCTGAGGCAGGCTCCCCACTGAGCACAGAGCCCGACATGGGGCTCGATCCCAGGACCCTGAGATTATGACTTGAGCCGAAATCAAGATTCAAATGCCTAACCGACTGAGCCACCCAGGTGCCCCAACTGCAGTTTATTTTGAAGCACAACACACCCCAAGGAAACATGGTGTTGTGACTAGAACATAGCCTTTGTTGGTCAGATCCCGGGCTTAAGCCACACTCTTCCTCTCGCTCTGTCAAACTGGAGACAGCTCGTGGCCATGTTTCATTTCATGCTCCTCTGCTGTAATAAGTGAATAAGAGCTGCCTGGAAATTGTTGTGAGGGTTATCATGCCAAGTGAGTGCACCGTTGTGGACCACAGGAAATATTACCTCCACTTTCACGATTTCAGTGGGCAAAGTCAAAGACCCTTGAAAGCCCTTGCTTGCATCCAGTCTCCAGGAAGATACTTTAGAAACATTGAAAAACTGATCACATCCTTGTTAAGACATTTTCAATTTGCTGCTTCCAAGTCTCAATGTACACAGGAACAGAAGAGTTAATTCTGACTGTTCAGGTGGCAAATATATCGCAAGGACAAGATATAATTTTATGAAATTCGAGTATTCATAAATGGTGACTCCGTTGGGACAGTCCTACCTGCCCGATGCCCAATAAAATGGAGTTTTGTTTACCACTTTGGCTGTCCCAATTGGTGGGGCATCCAGGCTGAATTGGCATAGTAACAGAATCCAGAGAAAACTACACAAGTATTCAGTGAACTGAAATTTTATTTTATAGAGTATATTCTTATACACACACATATACAGGCTGCACAGAGAGAGAGAAATGAGGACTGGGAGAGACATCCATTCTGGAAATCCTGGTTTCAGACAGTGGGAATAATAATGAAAAGATATATAGAAGCATAGTTTCAGATGGAAACGGCCTTTATTGGAGAAATTTTGTCAGCAACTGGATATACTTATTATTGCAACTAATTTAAATAATAACAGCAATATTTATGGAGTTACTAAGCACTGTACTAAATGCTATAGCCACATTATCCTATTTGCTTTTTTTAGTATCAAAGTCAGTAACCACTAGCCACATATTTGAGAATGAATTCTCATGGATATAAATAGAGATTATAGGCATACATCAATTTGCAAGTAACGGACGTCAACTTCGAAAGGGTATGCAAGCAGTTTGGATTTCTTGGCACATCCCCAGGAGTTGGGGAAGAGACAGGCCAACAAGGTGGAGACTATTCTTAGATGCTGGAGGGAAGAAGAGGGGTCGTGAGGGCAAGGAGACAGCCCACTATTCTAAAGCAAATCATTTATTGTTGGATTGCTGGTGATTTCACAAAAGAAATGAGTCCAGCAGCTGGGGCAGCCATGTTTCACCAGCAGGCAGAATTATGGGGTCAGTCTGAATTCCATAAAGCTTCTGCGGTTTGTGAAAGGTACTATATGGGCCTCAATAAACAACGATGATCAGTTAACCTCTTGCTTCCGAGATGCTCCTGACTTTCCATTTGCAGTAGGACTGGACTTGGAACGTGGGCAACAGCATCCCCGCACGGATCCTGCCCTTCACAAAGCAAATGCGTTGTGACAAAATGACAGAAGATAATCTCCAAACCTCCGTCCACTTGATAAGTATGGATATTGGGCTTCCGAGTGAAGGTGGCTTATATTACCGCCAACCCCTTCACACCAAACAAAGAAGAAAGAGCTCCTCTGCAGAGCTTTTATTTTGTTTAAAGTCCCTCTGATGGGCTCCCGCGCTCAGTAGTTATATAACAAAGTGGTGGCATAATATATGGGGGCAGTGGGGCGGGAGTTGAACATACCTGTATTTGCAGCCATAATGAGAGCTCGGAGGTAACAAGGGGGGTGATTTGGATAATAATTAATAACCTGAGTTTCAGGGCAACGGGAGCAGCATGCAAATTCTATGGCCCTGCAGTGGCACCTCTTGAAGAAGAAGGTGCTTTATTGCCTCTGTCAGGCATTCTCTTCTCAGCTGTGATTCCTCCCAGCCTTGGTGGTTTGCATACTGCAGCTAAACATTAGGCGGTAATGAATGACAACCCAGCCACTCTGTGCACTGCAGCGAGAAGCTGCCATAATTGGCTCCCCCATCACTGTCATCCCCCCCTGCTCTGCAGAGGAGAGGAGGCACTGACGGCAAGCACTTTGACAAAATACAAAGGGCACGGGGACCCAGCGCAGTACTCTGGCCGCCCCCCGCCCAAGGTGGTTGTGCCAACACCATATTTACACCCTGCCCAACGGTAGAGCCCACCGGCTTGGGATATGAAATCCACAGCTCTTCCCTTCACTCTGGGAAGGGCCTGGCTCCAAGGAGAGAACAGAAGTGCTGGAATTCTTGATATGTGCCCTTGCTTTCTGGGTCTCTTCCCCACCCCTGCCACTGTGTCTGGGTTCCACCTGCAGAAGTGCAGGAATGAGAAGATCCACAAGAAAGATGGAAGGAAAGGAAAAGAACACACCTCATTAGGACTTGGTTGTCTCTGAAGCAAATCTAAGGCTTCCGCTGTTGTTTTTTCATGTCAGACTGAGTGTTCAGATCTTTGTTCTAACTTGACTTTGCCACTAGATATATGATCCTGAACAGGCTGGTTAACCGTTGTGAGCTGCAAATAGCAATAATGTCAGCCACAACTACTGATGAGACAAAATGAGACAAAAGAGCACTTTAAGAATATATTTAGAAGTTAAAACCATATCAATAAAAAGTTCTATTCTTATGTGTATCTTCTACTCCATCCCTCAATTTTTAAGCTTCTTTCATGTTACAACAACAGACTTAATTTCTGTGTCTTGAATTCCTAAATTAGGCAATCCTCTGACATTTTGGCTTAAGTGACTGAATTTAATTGCAAATTAAATGCTGTATTTCTTACAAGTGCACAGGTCTAGTGACGACTTGAACTAGAGGGCCAGGAACGAGCTTGATAATGGAGAGTAAACATTGGCCTAGTAGACTCTTCAATGATGAATATGAAGTCAAACTCTAGGAAGCAAGTAAATGGCACTCACAGCTACAACGCAGTGGTATTCTGAATGAGGTCCTGGTCTTGTAATTGTAGAAGCTGGAAATGTGGCTGAGGTTATCATTTGGTATTCATTTGTTCCATAGAGCTACTTGAATAACATGGAGAATGGTTCTTTGATATGGCATCTCATACATATAATGATGTGAGAACAAATGAACTAATACCATGAGATAGAACTGTATGTAATTTATGGAATGGTGAGCAGTTCAGTCTAATCATGAAGAGCAGAGGCTCCTGAGCGAGACTGCCTGGGTTCAAATACAAGTGGAACAAAGATGTGCTGTGAGGGTTACTAACAGGCTCGTCTTGATTTTGACAGAATGGTCACAGAAGATTGTGCAGCAGGGTGTGATGAGCAAGGGATATAATATATATTTATTAATATTTATACATTTATAAGTGATCTTCTATATATAAGTGATTTATCAGTGATTACATATATTATTTATTATATATAAAGTATATATCTCAAGTTGAATTTATTTCCAGAACACAAGGCTTGTTTTTTTGAAAATTAATTAATGTAATTCACCTTTTTAATGAATAAATAAGAAAATCATGATCATCTCAAGATATGCAGAAAAAAACACTTGATAAAATTCAATCAAAGAAGCATTTTGAGAAAAACCCTTAGAAAACTGGGACTAGGAAGGCACTGTATTATTTCACATCTAAGTCCTTCAGCAAATATATGTAGCAGTGAAATATTGAAAAGCTTTCTTCCTAAAATAGGTAACGAGACAAGGTTACTTACTATCACCTTCTGCTCAACATTATTCAGAAGGGGGTATATACTGCAATAAGATAATAAAAATATAAATAAAATTGGGGAGGGTATGTGCTATGGTGAGGGCTGTGAATTGTGTAAGACTGTTGAATCACAGACCTGTACCTCTGAAACAAATAATACATTATATGTTAAAAAAAAAAAAAGAAGATAGCAGGAAGGGAAGAATGAAAGGGGGAAATCAGAGGGGGAGATGAACCATGACAGACTATGGACCCTGAGAAACAAACTGAGGGTTCTAGAGGGGAGGAGGGAGGGGGAACGGGTTAGCCTGGTGATGGGTATTAAAGAGGGCACGTACTGCGTGGAGCACTGGGTGTTATATGCAAACAATGAATCATGGAACACTACATCAAAAACTAATGATGTAATGTATGGTGATTAACATAACATAATAAAAAAAAGTACAAACCAAAAATATATATATATAAATAAAAGGAATTAGAAATATAAATATAAGGATTGGAAAATAGGAAATAAAACTTTCCCATCCACAGGGAACATGACTGTGTAGATAAGCCAAAAGAATCTAAACTCTTAGACTTAGTAAAATAATTTAGCAAGATCACCAAATAAAGGTCAAAAACAACAATCAGTTTTGTTTCATCAGAGCATAGACCAATAACAAGGCAAAGAGCATCAAAGAAAGACCACAAGGGGCCAATGAATGAGAGGGAACAATGTACAACAAATACTAGCTGCTTTGGTTTCTGAGGCTCTTGAGTCCTTAATTCCATTCCTTAAAAGGCCTACCTGTATTTCTCACTCTTGGGTTCACTGGGATACTCCAATTCCTTTTTTGAAGTCAACATCTCTTCTTATTGCCAAAATGAAATAAATAAATAAATAAATAAATAAATAAATAAATAAAATGAAAGGAATTTCTAGTTAAACAAGACTGCAATGCATGGATGTGCTCTTTCTACTGAGGTCCTTTAAATGACAGTACAAGTATTCTCAAAGATACAGACACATGAGAACAAAGAATACAGAAGAGGAGACATCCATGAACAAGGGATGCCCTCCCAGGCTTCAGAAAAAAATACTCAGTTGCTGCTGACATTGAAGTCTGCCACATGCATGTGTGCAGAACCTGTGGTCAATTTTCCAGAATCTTGATCTTCGTACAGGTATGCCATCATGGATTACAAGATAATCAAGGAAAACATTACTACATCAAATATGGAAGTCAAAACAATATAATGTGGAAGGAAGAAATAATGCAGAATACATTCATTTCCTACTGCTGTGTAACAAATTAGCACAAACAGAAGCTTAAAATAACTCTCATTTATCAACTCACAGTTTTATAGGTCAGAAGTCTAGGTACGCCATGACTGGGTCTCTGTTCACTGTTTCACAGGGCTGAAATCAAGGTGTTGTCCTCACTGAGTTCCCATCTGGGGGCTTTGGGAAAGATCTACTTCAAAATCATTTGGGTTGTTGGCAGAATTCATTTATTGTGGTTTTGGAGTGAAGTTCCTATTTTCTGGCCAGCTGTCTGCCAGTGACTGCTATTAGCTCTTAGAGGCCACTGTCGGGTCTTTGCCACTTGGCCTCGTTCCATCCTCAAAACACAAAGGAGAATCTCCCGTGAATCAACTCTCATTCACTCTTCAAACCTCTTTCACCAGGAAGAGTTCAGTACCATTTAAAGGCTCACCTAATGAGGTCAGGCTCACCCAGGATAATCTTTCTTTAAAGTCCGCTGATTCAAGACCTTAATTACTCTCAAAATCCAATCACAGCAGCACCTAGATTAATATTTGATTGAAAAACTGAGAGCAGGTGCATGTACACCATTGGGCTGAGAATCTGGAGTCCTCTTGGAATTCTGCCTGCCACATAGAGGTCAGAACAGAACCCCATAAAAAGTAGGATTGAAATCCTCAAGGATTAATGAATATTTTGCATCCATTAAAAAAGAACTGTATGCCATGAAAAAGGAACAATTAGAGAACAAGAAAGCTCTTGGAAATTAAAATATTCCAGCAAAATTCTTTAATTTACAGAAAAATTAGAAGATAACCAAAGGAAAAATAAAATGTTGCAAAGGAAAATAACAATCATGAAAAAGATGTATGGAAAAATTAAATTCAATGAATAACATCTGTAAGAGATAAATCAAGAGATAGAATGTTAAGAAGAAATAGCCCCCCAAAATTGGAGGTGGTTGCCTTTTAGTACCAATTTATTTGCTTATAACGAAAATTAGAATTTCATTTCAAGATTTAGGTATGACAGATTCTCACATAGAACAGTGTTGATAATATATCATTAAATGCAAAACAAAAGAGTAGGAGAACAATATACATACTATGATTTAGTTTCTGCAAAAATAAAGTAATAAGTTTCAAATGTTAGTATACTCATAGAAGAAAAATTTGGAAGAACATAGAATATGTGAAATGCTGCATAAGAGACCGAAGTGTCTGAAATGGACAGTTTCTGGTGAGGGCAAGATTCAGGTTGTGACCCTGGGGGAAGGTGGCTTATAGTCAATGGAGAAACAGGTCAAGGTGGCTTACAGTCAGTGGAGAAACAAAGGACAAAACTTGTGCACCACCCAACACTGGTCTTTGGCAGAGATATTGCTTCCTTCCTTCAGAGCGTTTGAACCACGGTCAGAGAAATACTTGTTCTCTGCAATTGCTCAAAATTCAATATTGAGTATTGAGCTTTTTATAGTGACCAAAATTCTAGTTCTTACTGCACAGAACTTGAGTAATTTCCCCCCGTCTCCACTGTTGGCGATGCCTACTGCCTGATTCACCCTGGAGATGGCTTCTCCTTGTTTTGTCCAGCCGTCTGGCTTTCTCTTCTGTCTCTGACAAACTCTGTGATCTGCCTGTCATGTGCTAGTGGAAAGGAATTTAGCCTTCCCATGTATTGGTGAGGAAGGCAATTTTCAGAATGGGTCTGAACTGAAACATTTTCCCCACTCAGAAAAAATGATGTCTCCACTAGACTTGCTCTGAAATAATGTCAGATGCCTCCCCTGATGGCCATCATCTGACCTCTTACCAGTAGGCACCTTCAACTCTGTGAGAGAATGCTCCACCAATGACCTTGTAAATTAAAATTTTTGTTTCCCAGAGGAATAGTTGAATATGCATATCACAGTGATATCTGTGAATGCCTGAATGGGTACCAGCCATGCCTATTGTGAAAATGGGATTGGGGCTAAGATTCCAAATTACAAGAAATAGTGAAACTGGGGTACCTGGGTGGCTCAGATGTTAAGCATCTGCCTTCAGCTCAGGTCGTGATCCTGGGGTCCTGGGATCAAGCCCCGCATTGGGCTCCCTGCTCAGCAGAGAGTCTGCTTCCTCTTCCCTCTGCCTCTTGTATGCTGCTGCTGCTTATTCTCTTCCTCCTTCTCTCTGCCTCCCTCAAATGAATAAATAAAATCTTAAAAAAAAAAAAAAAGAAATGGAGAAATCAAGGAAATGGATGACTGACCAAGTCCAGGTCTATAAAAGAAAAGCAAGATACATTTACAAGGGAAAACACATTCAGATGCCAAGTCTTAAGAGTTAGGGGTAAGGACCAAGGTTGGGTGAAAGAATCAAGAATTCACAGGCATCCAGATTACAAACTGGTTAAACATTATCAAGGTATGGAGCAAAGCAATTTGGTAAATAAATGCCTTGAAGACCAGCTGTGGTAAACCTCTAGGTGACAAGTGTATGTTGCAGATGTGGGATGCTAATTTAAAGGACAAGAGCCAGGCATATATTGAGCTCCTGGCCTAAGTCCTACAAAATTACTCACCTGATCCTATGTATATTAATATCTATTCCTAAGATGTCAATGGGTAAGATGAAAATTGTTCCATCTTTCAACCAAAAAGTTCCTTATGAGTAAATATTTAACATAAAAAAAAAATCTCTAGCAAGTAAACTTAGTCATACAACTGACTCCCTAAAAGCCTCTTAATTTAAAAATCTGGGCTTTTATAATTAACCTTATTAAACTATATTATAAAACATTTTATAAGCCTTTGTATCAGTTATCTATTGCTATATAAAAAATTACTACAAATTTAACAGCTTAAAAGAATATTCACTTAGCTTATAGTTCTAGTGGTCAGAAGTTTTGTAGAGCATTATTGGGTTCTCTGCTGAGGTTGAAATCAAGATGTCAGTAGACTGTGTTCTTATCTGGAGCTGAAGGCCCTCTTCCAACCCTTCTTATTGGAAGAAATAAATTCCCTGTGGTTGTAGGACTGAAGTCCCCAAGAACTTGCTGGTGTCAGCCAGGGACAGATCTCAGCTCCAAGAGCCTTTCCTTGTCCATGTCCACCTCATTATAAAACTGGTAACACAGAACCTCCCTCATGGAAAATCCCTCTCACATTTTCTATCTCTTTGATTTCTTCTTCTTCTGCAATCACTCAGAGAGAACTCTCTGCCTTTAAGGGGCTCATGTGATTAGGTCAGGCCCACCTTGATAATCTTCATATTTTATGGTCAACTGATCAGAGATTATAATTACATCTGAAAAATCCCTTCATAATAGTACCTAGAGAAATATCTGACACATACAATGAATCAGCAGCCTCTTGAAGCCATATCTCTAATTCACTCCTTACTCTTCAACAGTTTCTTTCCAGTGACTCAAACGTCCATTATTCTTTGAACACAGAATTTTGTCACCTACAGTCTTTGCTTATTCTTTCTTTTCTTGGGTTGCTCATTTACTCCATTTCCACCATGAAATAGCCTACTTAACTATGAAAAATCCTACTAATAAAAGGACAATTTGGGGGGTGCCTGGGTGGCTCAGTCAGTTAAGTGTCTGCCTTTGACTCAGGTCATGATCCCAGGGTCCTGGGATGGGTCCCACATCAAGGCCTCCTGCTCATCGAGGTCTCCTGCTCCCTCTCCCACTGCCCCTCCCCCACACTGGTGCTCTCTCATGTGCTCTCACTCTCTCAAATAAATGAATAAAATCTTTAGGTAAAAAAAGGGACAATTTTTGTGGGACATTCTTTTCCACCATACATGACTAGAAAACTGGACAATATATATGAAATAACTCTTTTCAGGCAATAAATGAAAAGCAGCTATGATTCTTGAGAGAAGGGAAACAAATAAAGTGAACTCTATTAATACCCTGGTTTTCCACTGGGAATAAATTTCTGGACTATGTAATTCAGGAAAAGGGAATCCAAACAAAGCCTGGCAGTCTCACAGACTTGAGGAGACCAAGAGTGGAGTTCAGAGATGCCAATGTGACTAGAATTTGCAAGGCTGAGTCCCAGAGATGAGGAACTCATATAGAGAAAGTGTTCCAGAAATCTGCATGGGTACCTAAGGTCTTTGACTAACTACCTATCTATGTGTGTTTAAGGAAACTCTGTAATTAATGCCAAGGAAAGAGCAATTACTAAAGAACTGTAAGACAAACAATTCCCAGAGCTTCACACAGGGCTGGAAATCCTTTAGGTTCTTACCAGCCAGAGACTAGAGACTATATCTAATACACAGGACATTCACTAGAACACTAGAAGGGTCACACCTTACTAGGGTGAAGAGCAAGGGTTACTCTACTCCTGCCCTAACAAAAGTTTAAAAACATGCCTCAAAGTATGATCACACCCAAAGCAATTATATGGCCTGAAAGAAAAAATCTCAACACTGTTTAAAAGAATACAACAGAATCCAGCAAAGAATTATGGAATATTCAAAATGTCCAGCATTAAATTTAAAAAGTACTGATATGAAAGAGCAAGAAATGTGTCCTATAATCATGGGGTTGGGGGTGAGAGGAAGAAGAAGGAGTCAGTCAATAGAAATGCACCCAGAAAAAAAAGAAAATTTAAATTAGCAAGACTTAGAAAAACAGCATTTTAGGGGCTCCTGTTGATTTCAGCTCACGTCATGATCTCAGGGTTGTGAGATGGAGCCCCATGTCAGGCTCCACACCCAGCTTAAGATTCTCTTTCTCCCTCTTTCTCCATCCTTTCTCTCTCTCTCTTTCTTCCTCTCTTAAAAAGCAACAACAGCAGTATTTTAAATATTATAAATATGCTCAAGGATTAAAGGAAAACATATACTTACTATGGAATGAAATAAAAGGTATTTAAAAAAACAAAATAGAAGTTCTAGAGATGAAAAGGTATCTGAACCGAAAATTACACGGATGGGATTTAAAACAGATTAGATATGGAAAAAGAAAAAATTAGTGAACTTGATGACATAGTAATAGAAAATGTCCAGACTAAAACACAGAAGAAAAAAGACTAAAAAGAATAAAGACTCAGTGGCTTGTGGGAAAATAAGAATAAATTTTAGCCCCAGAAAAGAATAGGAAAAAAACTACTTGAAAAAAATAATGATTGAAATTTTTCTAATCTGATGATGGTCATAACCGATTTATCCATGAATCTCAATAAACCCCAAGCTGAGTAAACATACAGAAAATCATACCAGTAACATCACAATCAAACTACTACATACTAGTCATAAAGAAAAACAGCTCATGAGCAGAAGAGAGCAAAAATGCTAGGAGAGCGCATTATCAAACTCAGAACCCTATCCATGAAATGAGTAAGAGTAGAAAAAAACAGACCACATCCATGCAAAACCACTGCAAATGTCAGAATTTGTGAACAGAAGATTTTCTACAGACAGATCTCTGAAAAAATAAATAAAAAACAAAGATGAAGAAAACAGTGACACAGCACTTTAAGCAAGCACAGGAGGATATTAATAAGCACCCTGAATCAGAAATACAAAAGCCAAAAATAGCAATGTACCTGAAAAAGGGGTAGAAATAAAATTAATTTTCCTGATGAAAGAAATAGAAGAAAAAGATAGGATCATATATATATATATATATATATATATATATATATATATATATATAAACTGAATCACTGGGCACACAAGATTAGATTCAAATGCAAACCTAAACAACATTGAGAAAATCAGCAAAGCAACAAGGAGAATAAAAATGAAATAAAAGAAGAAATGAAAGCTGATAAACTGATAAAAGTGGAAAAGGGGAACATGAAAAAGGCAGATATTCCTATGACTCGAAACAATGTAAGAGAATTAAAGCTTAAACTACAACATAAAAGAGAGAGAAAGAGAGAGAGACATTTAGACTTTCCAGAAATAAAAGAATACATCCATTGAAAGGGCTCAGAAGTTACCAGAGAAAACTGACCTAGAATGATATACTCTAAAACATAAATTAAAAATACTCAAAGACTCTGGAAAAAAGAAAAGATGAAATAAATCGCAGAGGCAAGAAAAATAGTCAGATTTCTGAAAAGCAACATAAAAAAACACAATTACAATGGAGCAGCATTTTCAAGAAACAAGGAAAGAAGTGTGAACCAAGGATATTTATAACCAGCCAAATAGTCATTCAGGTGTTAAGGTTACAGCAGAACAGTTTTGCATGGGCCTGAACTCAGGGAGTAGCACATGCATGGGCCCTTTCTGAGGAAGATAAACTTTATCCAATCACCTGGCCAGATCTGGGACAATTTGAGCACAGAATAATTAGTCAAATTAGAAGCCATGAAAAAAATAGGAATTAAAGAGTCCATTTCAATGAGATAGATAAAGAGAGGTGAGAGAGAGAGAAGTGGGAATGGGGGTCTCTTATTTAGAGTAGAATGCTGAGGGCTAACAGCTAAGGATACAGGGAGTACTGGAGTTGGAAAACTATCATTTTGCACCCATCATGGTAAATACTGAATTAAGCAAGAATCATCAGTGGATGCTAAATCTAAGAGAAATTTGTGATGCAGAATGGAATATTTGCTCAGTGTTAAAATGTCTTTCCATAAACTGCTTTATCTTGCAAAGGATTAAAAAAACAACACAACTGGGCGCCTGGGTGGCTCAGTTGGTTAAGCGAATGCCCTCAGCTCAGGTCATGATCCTGGAGTCCCGGGATCGAGTCCCGCATCGGGCTCCCTGCTCGGCAGGGAGTCTGCTTCTCCCTCTGACCCTCTTCCCTCTCGTGCTCTCTATCTCTCATTCTCTCCCTCTCAAATAAATAAATAAAATCTTTAAAAAAAAACACAACAACAACAGTAATTACATAAAGGAAAAAAATCAGACAGCACCATGACTGGGTGATTAAAATAACAACACCTCTGAAGGATAGTTGAATATTGTATGCTTCCAGAGGTGATAGTCTGAGAAGCACACAGAATCATCTACATAATATTCTTGCTGAGAATACACTACTTCAATCTATGAGGACACATAACATAAACATAAAGGCAGGAATATTCTAGTTAAAAAGGGGGGGTTGTATTCTTCGAAAATATCATAAAGTCAAAAAATGGCTGCTGAAACGTTCCAAATTAATCAGGCTAAAGAGGCATGACAACTAAATGGAATGCCTGATATAGAATGAGTCCTCTAATGGAATGAGAAAAAAATTGGTATAAAAGACAATATGAAATCAACTGGCAAAACTGGAATATAGATGGTAGGTTAGTTAAAAACACTGAATCAATAGAAATATATGAAGTTGATAACTGCACTGTGTAGTCCCTATTTTTAAGAAACACACAAAGTATTTAGTGATGTAGGGTCATGATATATGTAACTTACCCTCAAAAGATTCAGAAAAATCATTAGAGAGAGAGAGAAGAGATAATAGAGCAAATGATTATGCAAATGAGGTAAATGCTAACAATAGGTAAATCTGAACAAAGGCATGTGAGTTTTTCTTGAATTATTTTAACTTTTACAATGTTTTTATAACTTGGAAAATATTTCCAAATAAAATTTTTGCCAAATATGCTTATAGAAGAATATGAAAAACAACTCTATGCCTATAAATGTGACACTTTATATAAAATATACAAATTACTTGAAAACATTACCAAAATTCACTTAAATACAAACCTGAATAGTCTTGTCTGTATTAAAGAAATTGAATTTGTCATTAAAACATTCCCACAAAGAAAAAACCAGGTCCAGATGGCTTCACTCTGAGTTCTATCAAACAATTAAGAAAGAAATATTAACAAACCTATGCAAACACTTTCAGAAAATAGAGAAGGTATATACTTCCCGACCCATTGTATGAGGCCAACATTAAACTGATTCCAAAAAGACATTGCAATAAAAGAAACTACAAAAAACAAAAAATCCACAATTCTCTCAACCTGCAAAAAAAACATTCGACCACCATAATGAGATACCACTACACACACTCTAAAATGGCTAAAGTTAAAAATCTGACAATAGCAGGTGTTGTTGAGAATGTAGAGCAACTACAAACCGTATAGACAGCTGATTAGAAGTAAAAATTTGGAAAACAGTTCATCAGTTTCTTGTGAAGTTACATATACACTTACCATATGACACAGAAGTTCCTCCGAAGGTATGCGGCCAAGAAAAGTAAAAATATATGTCCACAGAAAGACTTGTGCCTGAATGTTTATAAGCAGCTTTATTCACAGTATTTATGAACTGGAAACAACCCAAATGTCCATCAACAGGGGAAAGGATAAACAAATTGTTGTATACAATGGAATACTACTCAGCACTAAAAGAAATGACTACTTAAAATATGCAACCACATGGGTGAAGTGCAAAAAAAGAAAAAAAAGTATGCTGACATAGAATGCATGTCTGTGATCTTATTTATATGGAATTATGCACTGGGAAAAACTAATCTCTAGTGACTAAAAACAACACAAGAGTTGCCTGTGGCAAGGAGTGGAGTAGATATCAACTGTCAAGGGGCATGATGGGATATGCTGGGATGATGAAAACATTCTCTATATAGACAGAGGTGGTTTTTAAATGGGAATACATACTCAAACTCCTTGAGCTGCACACTTAAAATGGGTATATTTTATTACATGTAAATTATACTTCAATAATGTTTATTCAAAATCCTTCTTATCCTTTAAAACCCAGCTTGAATGCTGCCTTTCAGTGAAACCTTCCAATCTCCCAATTCATTAGGAAATGCTTCCTCCAGCCACCACCAAGACCCTACTACCTTTCTTGACAAGTCTGCTATACGCTATAGATGATGGCTTGTGTCTCTCTCCCATTTGAATTTACCTTCCCTTCTTATCCCATTGAAATCTATCTTCCACCTGAACCTCTCCACCGAAGTGATTCTTGTTAAGGTTAGTAATAATCCACTAATTGCAAGTCCAATGGTCGCTGAATAGGTCTTACCGTACTTGGCTCCTTTTTAGTATCGAAACATGTCTTTCTCCTGAAACTACTTATCCAGTTTACTTATGTATTATCACATTCTACTGAATTTCATATTTAGGTTCCTTTTCCAACTTACTTTTAAACAATTCCCTAAGCTTTCACTCTTGGTCTTTTCTTACGGAATAAACTCCCTGTATAAGATTTTTCAGTCCAACAGCTTCTACCACCTCTGTGTTGCTAACTTCAAAACATGTCTTTTATTTTTAGTTCTTTTACCTGAACTCAAGATTCATTTACCTGCCTACCTTCTAGATATCGAAGATGTTCAAATTATACTTGTCCAGAATTTACCTCATTTTTTTAAATGTATTCTTCCTTTTGTATTCTCTCTCCTATTAGGAAACCACGTACACCAAGTCATCCAAACTGAAGCTAGAGATTATCCTAGATTCCTGACTCACCCTGAATATCCAATTGTATATCCAATTAGTCCCATTGACCCTGTTTCTCAACAGTTCCCAAATCATTTATTTATTCTCTTCTTAGACGTAATTCAAAATAGTATGAACACCGGATGAAGCTTATATTCCATCCCAGGTTTAAGAAGTAGAAACATCGTAAGTTCAGTTTGGGGCATGTTGAATTTTAAGACAAATGAGCAACAATCAACAGGAAATGTTCATCAGGGAGTTAGATCTATGGGCTTAAATATCAATGAAGGGATCAAACTGGAGGTGGAAGTTCAGATTTCGGAGCTGTTGGAATACAAGTGGTATTTAAATTCACACGAGTATGGGCACCCAGCAGCGGGGCCAAAGTTAGAAGCCTAATGACCTATTTCCCTCTGGGAAGAAAGGTTGGCTGTAGAGGCAGGAACTTGCAGAAAGAAGTGAAGGCTTGCAAAAGCCACTTTGGAAAATGCGAAAGGATTGAACAAAGAATGTGTGACATGGTTCTTGAGCAGCACTGAGAGAAGGAGGCAAAAGAACAAGCGAATGAGGAGGTTCAGTGTCCCAACCAAAACACCCTATGATGTACTATTATGATGACTATCCTGGATTATGAATGAAGTCAGCCATGAGTGGGGGTCCTGACAGACTCAGATAACAGGAGGAGGCAAGAAATTGGAGATCATAATGAAAGCAGAGCATAGACATGCAGTGTAAGTAACAGGGCAAAACATAGTTAAGGTCAAAGGTTAGGTCAGAAATAGAGTACCCCAGGGGCACTGGAGGGGAGGTGATAGAACTGTGATCTGAAGCATTGGATGTGATGTCAGCAAGGACACTGAATCTCTGTAGTATTTTAGGTGTTTTGGGGGGGTTCCCAGGAAGGCTTTAGCCAGACATCAAAGTCCGCTTTGAAGATGATAAAATGACAGGAAGTCTCCAGGCACCCATAATATCCTGAGAAAAAGCAAAGAATGTTAATTTAAGAGACTTAAAACCAAATGTAATTAGAGGTCCAGAGACTTTGCTCCAGGCAAGCACTGAGATTTCAGTCCTCATACAGGGGATGTCCCCCTACTTATAAGCTTGTTTGAAGGTCACCCTGGTGACTTCCTGGTCAGCCACCCAGTGGACAGCTGCTTGTCTTCTGCATCTAAATATCAAAATGATCTCTCAGTGCTAGCTAGGCACTGTGCTTGTTGCAGGCATACATGTATTTTCAGCAACCCCTATGAATATCTATTGGTCGTTTACTGGGGGTAGGGCACTGAGGCCATAGCCAACTTGGTATGTTGAGGACACCAAAATGCATGAATGTGAAGCCTTACATTCCAAGAGAGGAGGGAAGACTTGAATATGAGAAAATAGGAAAATTTTCAGACAGCAATCACAGGCCAAATCACACGAGAGATACAAGCAGAGGCCAAGTCCCAGAGAGAATTCCTGCCACAAAGTTAGATCAGCAGGGAACAGGACCTAGATTTTAAGGGTCAAGTGTCATGCCCAGATGTTTCTTTTAGCATATTGCTCCGGCAACATTATTAAGGATGGATCTGAGCGGAAACGAGGACAGGAAGTCTCCTGCTACATCAACAGTGGTTCAAATTAATGTGGTGGGGGGGGTGCAGAGAACAGACACACTGACATCATGGTGAGTAGGTCTTGTCAGAACGTAGTGACTGATGGGAGGAGAAGGCTGCCACACCAGGAAGAGTTCAGAATGACACCCGAGGTTTTTGTCTGAGGGAAGTGTTTAAATTCACCAAGATAAGGATGCATAGGAAGAGACTTCTATGCTAGGTACTATTTCAAGTACATAAATAGCATGAGATGCCATCCCTGATGGGCTCTACTTCTCTTGTCTCTTTCTTACCACTTTTATAGTCTTGAATAGTTGCATTTCACAAATTTATTTAAATATTGTTTGTGGCCTAATTGATTGTCATTGATGTTGCCTTTACATCAGCACTTTTGAAAGGTTTACAGAAGTTAATTTGAAAATAAGTATAAATAGGGCACCTGGGTGGCTCAGTCGGTTAAGCGTCTGCCTTCGGCTCAGGTCATGATTGCAGGGTCCCGGGATCCAGTCCTGCATCAGGCTTCCTGCTCAGCAGGGAGTCTGCTTCTCCCTCTACCTCTCCCTCCAGCTCATGATATCTGTCTCTCTCTCAAATAAATAAATAAAATCTTTTAAAAAAAGAAGTATAAATAGTCCATAACAAAGAGATTCCAAAGTTAATTGTGTGTCTCTCTCCAGTGGCCCATCAGTTCCCTCTTCCAATTTTTCCACTGAAATAATGTAAGGAGATTGAGACAGATTTTCAAATGTCTTCAGAAACTAATCAGGTCTATAAAAATATTTCCATTTTTTAAAGATTGTATTCATTTTTTAATTTTTTATTTAAATTCAATTTATTCAACATATAGTGTATTATTAGTTTCAGAGGTAGAATTCACAGAACACCCAGGGCTCATTCTATCAAGTGCTCTGCTTAATGTCCGTCACCCAGTTACCCCATTCCCTCACCTACTTCCCCTCCAGCAAAACACAGGAGACTCTTAACTATAGGAAACAAACATAGGGTTCCCATTTTTATTTGTTTATTTGTTTCTAAGGGGTGATGGGCAAGAGGCCCATGGACGCCACAGGCTAGAGGCCAGGGCTGAGGCTCGGAACTGTATTTTTCTGTTTAATTTTTTCCTGTAAAGATTTCCAATTTTCTGAAACTTTGAGCTTTCAGCCGGAAATCTCTTAGGCTCTCTGAGTCAGACCTGAGCCTGTGGGATGTGAACACACTTATATGGCTGGATTAGGCAGGTCATTTCTAGCCTCATTTGGCCTAGACGAGAAGCTAGCTTTCCCTAAATTGCAGGTTCTCCCAGGAAAAGTCTTCACCACCCCTGTCTATTCTATTTTGTCTCCGGAATTGATGAAGCAACGGATGTTTCGCGCAAGAGCAAAAGGAGAGAAAAGGGAATTTGCACGTGTCAACATCATGATGGCAGTAAAATGCCACCCTCCTACATGTCTAGAGGCCCGGCCGCATAAGCATGTATCTGCCAAGATAAGGATCGGTGGAGAGAAGCCAGGGCCCAGGTAAAACGTCCCAACCAAAGTATTTCAAGTCAGTAATAATAGACGCGAGGCCTAGATAAGTCACTCAGAGCCCTGTCTCTTGGTGTTTTCCTGTGGCGACAGCCCGAGACAGCGTGTGTGTTGTTCAAACAACCGAGGTCCCCGGCAGGAGTGTTCTGAGGGTCCAGAAGTGCTTCCCACTAAGCGGTGGCTGCGAAGGTCAAACGCGCGGGTCTCTAGTGAGCTCGCTGCTGCAGCCTTTCCTCCAGAGCACCTGGACCTCGGCTCTCTGCCGGTAGGGTTTGAACAGATTCACCTGTTTCCCCAATGCGGGCCGGGGAGGGATGGAGCCAGCGGGCTGAGTCTGTAAATCGGAGCCACCCGAAAGCACGTTGGTGATGGCAGCAGCAAGCCAGAGTTGAATTCCATTTAAATAAAATGCCAAAAGGCAGTCAGCGAAAGTGACATTTATGGTGTTACTACAAATGCATTCAGTGGGAAAGCTCCGTAGCAGAAGCAAGGGGGAAAAAACAAGCTGTAGTGAAAACTGCCATCTGTATATTGTGCCCCGTTTTTAATATTCTGTATTCTCATAAAAAGTGTTGTTTCTGTCACTATTCAATCTCACAAACTCACACAGAACACTGTTAAAAGTCAGCAGTGTGTGAAATGGTATTTTAAAATAAATGAAACCCGCTCGCAGAGCTGCGGAGGAATATTGCAATGCTGGGCGCTGACAGACAGGCACTGAAAAGTAACAACCGTTATCATCTTAAAGCAAAGCGGATTAAATAAAAACCCACAGCCAGTGGTGCATTACCAAGTCTGATATTGACACAGCTGCCGTGGTGGTTATTTTTCATTGTCTCATCAAGACAAAGCATCATGGGATATCAATCTTCCCTCTGTCAGGCCAGGCCTGGTATAAAGTTTTTCGTTTACATTTGCATTATATCCCTTTTATCTCCGGTGCCAGCGTTTTTTGTTGTTTTTTTTTTTTTTTTTTTTTCTTCCTGAACTGTGGGGTCGGATGACCTGGAGGGCAATGTTGCGCTATGACCTCCGGGCCAGAGAAGCCCCCTCCTGGGGCAGAGGGTGGCGGTCCCCAGCCCCACCCCCACCTCCCAGATCCCTCCGGGGGCTGAGATGGCCATTATCGTGGGTGCTGGGGACCGTCAGACGCTGTGACGCGCCCGTGTTCAGATGTGGGAGAGAGAAATCAAGAGCAAGAGGGAGACAGATCCTGACTAGGAGAATTAAGAAGAGCCTATTAGCGGGGATTGGATTTCTTTCACTTTTCCTGGGAAAGGAGGGGCACAGTTAGAAATACACAACTCTCTTGAGAACACTCCAGCTGAGAAGCCGGATTAGAGCTTAACTTTTACACACTACTGTTTTATTTTCTGAGCCGGCTCACTCTTCCTTGAATCGGCCTTCAACTCGGAAGTTGGCTGAACTGTGGAAAGTGTATTCTAATTTGACTCACAGAAGGCTTTTTATCTTTGAGAAGATAAAAGATATTTTGGGGGGCCCAGAGTTTTCTCTAGGCTTCTTCCACCACCCTGACGTCCTCTGCTTTGGAAGCTTATTAGTGTGATTTCTTTAGGAGAGAAAATTCAGCTCAGTATTTTGAGCTCTACCATGTAAGCCATTGGCTCCAACGGCAGGGAAGGCTTGACTGTTAAGTTCCTTAAGAAAAGGTGAGAAATGTGTGATTTTATAAGATTGGGGTGGATATAACAAAGGGAGTCAGGCTCAAAATCCCAACAGGCGTTCTGACTCTTTGAGCAGCTTCCACCGACCTCCCTCCAGCCCAGGAGGGTTAGAAATGAATGAGAGGATCAACGGAGGGCTTTGTGAGATACTCAGCACAAAGGATTGCTCCTCCTGGGTGCCTTCCACGCCAGCAACAGGCAAGTCGGGTCAAAGGATGCCATATAAGTTCGGGTGATGCTCACCAGCTGCTCAACACATCGCCTCAATACTCAACATCCCACTGACTTCACAGAATCAATGTTTCTCATTCATGTCACAGCCCACAGGGCTTGGGTTGCCCTACTACACCTTCCAAAATATATGGCCTCCAAGGTCACTGCTAAAGGCAAGATGAGAGCATCCAAGTGTGACGTAGGAAGTTTTTAGGGCTTGGCATGGAAGCGGCTTATGTCCCTTCTGCTGACATTCCACTAACTGGAGCGCAGTCCCCCTGCCTCGACCTAACTGCAACCTAGCTGAGCATCTTCTAGGAGTCGTCTGTGTGCTCTGAAAAGAGGTGTAGTGGACAGACAAAATGTTTGGTTTTTTTTTTTTTTTTTTTGGTCATAGAAGCAGGACAGGGAGGGAAGGGTAAGGCAGAAGAGCAGGAGCACATTAGCACTAGGACGAGAGGAAACACTGCTGCAGAAAGATCAACTCCTGCCTTCACCTGTTTGGCCATGCCATCAGACACAGTCTCCGTACTATACATCACCACTGCCAGTCTTTGCCTTCCAACAGGAAGTACAGTCCACAGAAATGTTTACTAAACTGTGTTCCAGCTATGGTTTCCCCAGAAGAGTGACTTAAAACTATACAACTCTTTTTGTGAATGAATCAGGGAGTTGACCGGAGTTGGTCAACATTACAGAATGAATATTTGTGCCCCCCCATCCCCAATTCGTATGTTGGAGACTTAACGCCCAACATGATGATACTAGGAGGTGGGACCTTCGGGACTGGGTGATTAGGTTACAGGGGCAGAGCCCTCATGAGTAGAATCAGTGATGCTATAAAGAGGCCCAAGAAGGCCCCCTTGCCCTGTGCCTTGTGAGGTCATGGTGGGAAGACCGCTGTCTATGAGGAAGCAGGCTCTCACCAGACACCGAGTCTGCTGGTGCCATAATCTTGGACTTCCCAGCCTCCAAAACCATAAGACATAAGTGTCTGTTGTTTATGACCACACTGTTTATGATATTTTCAGCTGACTCAGAAGCTTCTTCGCTGACCTGTGTGCTGCTTGCACTGGGAAGACTCAAAACACTTGTGACCGGGCCAGCTGTGTTATCTCCTATACGTGTGATCTTTCCACATGCTCTCTCTGCCCCCTGGTGTCAGGGTGGCTGGGTTTCTGCCATGGCAGCCACAGGTTCTTGGAAAGAACTTCTCAGAAGAACCATCAGGACTTGCGTGGCCTCTTGTAACCAAGCCTCAGAAGTCAAGGGGTCTACTTCTGCCCCATTGAGGCAGTCCCAATTGCCCATTTGTAAGCTAGGCAAGGGGATGAGAAAAACTCTTCATGGTTCTAGAACTATGACAGACCTGAAAAGTTATTAAACTACTTATCTTGCAGAAGACCAATGTTCAGATTAAATCTACGCCCTTGCAAATTCCTAGATGAAAATGTACAGAGTCAGCCTATCATGGGAATAGGCCTAAAATGTTCGTTGTAAAAGAGAAACAAGAAATGTATAGCTATGAGGCACTGATTTCTTTTTTATCTTACCGACCTAATTTGACCCCATTTATGCTATGTTTACACTTACAATAACAAAATCCTTCCAGAGCTGCTCTAACTGCAGCATTATCTCCTACCCACACATCTCCTCAGTAACATCCTTTAAGGTTCAGAATGGATGGGTTCAGCTAAAACTTAGAGTTGGGAAGAGTTCTGAAGAACCCGAAATGTGGCAGTGCCTTGGATGCATACCCACCTCACATCCTCTCTGTCTGAGAGAACTTTGTCAGAACAGAGTGTTGGGAGACAGAAGAGCACTGAAAACATACCGATGTCTTCCTTAAAATCAAAGCTCCACTTGCCTGTAGGTATAAAAATCTTCATGCCACAGACTCACCCCCCAAATGTAGGACTAAATCTGATACTTTGTGGTAAAAAAAAAAAATCAGTATGGCTGCCTGAAAATCGGTATCTAGTGTGCCAAAGACGGCCCAGACCCCATCATGGTTTTGAAGCTTCAGCCATCCCCTCTAACTTCTCCCATCTAGACCCGTCAATAGAGTCAGCCTTATGTTTTGGTACACTGAGTACTACCATTCCCCTAGAGCCTGACATCTGGCCCTGAACTCCTGGGCATCCTCCTAGGGGCTCTGAACCTCTGCTTGACTCTGAGTCCCAGATCTCCACACCACAGACTATGCCTAACATTCTTCTCCATTTAACCACAATGCTACCACCCTCCCAAAAAACTCTATTGAGTTCTACTATCATTACAGCAGGAATTGGACCTCCTTATGGAACAGTGCTGTGGCCACTTGGGTACTTAAATTTGGACTAATGACCCCAAGAGACAAGCTCCCCAACCAAATTTGTTCCTCGGGCTTGGCCCTGTATGTTACTGAGTTAATTCTTCTCCTTCCCATGTGTCATTGAGTTCTCAAGTTGCTGAACAATGAAGCTGTATGGGTAATAACAGACAGGTGAATATGATTGTCCATTATCTATTCCAACTCTTTGAATCATGTCTCTCTTTCCTTCATATCCTGAGTCTCCTCTTGTGGAAGGCATTTAAAGTTGAAAATTTATAAACTCAATAATGTGGTCCAATTTGAACTTCCACCAATCTGTGATGTCTCTAAGTTAATAATATAGTCACTTCCTTTATTCAGCATAGATAAAGACAGTATTCTCATTAATCAGAAGTTTTTATAATTAGAAACTCACAATTGAAATAATATAAACCACCTCTTATGAGATATATAGAGCATAACAAAAAACTTTTGGCATGACATTTATTCTGAATATAATTCACCATTCTTTGATGATTCAGAAGTGGCTTTGAAATCATACTATGAAGCTGATGCATCATCTTTATGAACATCTGTTAACAGGGACTTATTTCTGTGAGTGCAGAGTGTTTGTCAGTTGGGAGTGTCCAGTTAATAGGGTGCTGGATAGTAGAGGGTACCTTATAGCGGGCACTGCAAGATGAATATCCTCCAGAAAGTAGTGAAAAGAAAGTAATCAGTGTGCTAGATCTATCTGTGGTTTCCACGGGTCTCTTTGGGGTTTCAATGTAAAGATGCAGCACGGATGCTCCTTACCTCCTTCCTAAAACAGCTCGTCACTTTCACCTGCCATGCCTTTTCCTTGCCTACAACAGACCCCCCCCAAAAAAAAAGAAAGAAAAAGGGCTCAGTCAGGTAATCATTTAAACCTGGCTTTCTTTTTCAGAAACCTCATTGTACATTTGCCACTTTCCATCCAGATTAAATGACTCACCATCAGTTATTACCATTGTTATTACCATTGTTATTGGTTATTACCATTGTTATTACAATGTTATTACCATTCTATAGACATTTCAGATTTCATGAATACTTCCTTACTCATGACATGCCACTGAGCCTTTTGGAGTTTAGAGAGTTTGGTTATATTTAATTCTAAGCACATGATCACCTTCAGTTTCCAGCTGGGTGTGAGTTCCTACCAGAACCACTATGGCCTCTCTGTGATTAAGGGCCGTTAGCATACGCTATGCTCACTACGTTTGTGTACTTCTTTTTTTTTTAAAAAAGATTTTATTTATTTATTCATGAGAGACAGAGGGAGAGAGAGAGAGGCAGAGGGAGAGGCAGGCTCCCGAAGAGCAGGGAGCCCGATGAGGGACTCGATCCCAGGACCCTGGGATCATGACCTAAGCCAAAGGCAAACCCTTAACCATCTGAGCCACCCAGGCGCCCTACGTTTGTGTACTTCTTACATCATTTCAATCCGATTGAAGGTCCCCGGGGACCCCTTCTAAATTCACAAATTTGACACTTCCTCTTGTTAGTTTAGAACTTAAAAACTTTCTGAATCCCTCAAATCAGTCTGTAAAACAATGATGTAAGATAGGCAAAGTGGGTATTATGAATCCCAAATGCTTTAAGCTCTTGACTCAGGATGATAAAACCAAAGGGTCCGAATCTGGTGCCCCTATGCCTCTCCCAGCCTTTGTATTTTCAAGCTTGCTTGAAACCCAAGCCCTGCAGCAGATGCCCTTGCTTGTCATACCAGTCTTATCTGAATCTTTACTGTCAGGTCATTTTTACATGTTAATGATCAGTCCTGCATGCACTGCTTGAGTTATAGATGCAACCACCATCATCTAACCTGTCAGAACTTCCTAGAATGTCACGAACATGGAAGGGCCTCCAAAACTATGTGATGAATGAATGCATTTCTAATTACCCTCAGGTCTAGCACACCCTCTTCATGAAGAGGCCCATTGGCAACTCAGCCATCTCCTGCGTCTCCTGAGGAGCCCACCCTTCACACATGTCAGCAGGAGGAAAAAGAACAGCACTATTCACTTATTTAATCAACATCATTCTGGTCTGCACACTGGAAAGATGATGGGCTGTGAGTCAGACCGACCTGGGTTTAAATCCTAGCTCTGCCATTTGCTGGCTCTGTAAACTTAGACACATTACCTAACCTTCCTGATTCCTACTTTCTTCATGTTTAATAGAAAATAATAACCCCTTTGCAGGGTAATTTGAAGGATTAAGATAATATAAGTAAAGCTACAGGCACATTCTAGTTCCCCAATCAGCTGTAAATATGATGACCTCATCTTTACTGCTTTTTAATGTCTTTTTGCCTAGAAAAGAGGCACTTCCAGTCTCCACGGTTTTCAAAGACTGTTTATAAATCTATAGGCCTTCTATCTATGGCTACGCCTTAAATATTGCATTTTCAGTGACAGTAGTCAAAACTCTCTTGGCAATTTCATGCTTCTGTACATCGGGCTTTCTCATATATAATACATTTTCTACCATGGAATGAATGTTTATAACACATTTCCATTATAGATCTCTACAAAGCATGTATATTCAAGAAATCATAATATGTATTACTTATATTTATCATCTATGCTTTCCAACTGATAAAAAGTCATTAGTGGGATAGGACATCCTCAGAATTTTAGTTGCTTATACAGACACCTTGCCAGGAGACATTTCCCAATTGGCATTGGATAGCACAATTTTTAGCTCATAATCAGGTGATTAACAAAATTCCCCTCAGCTAGTGCCTTCAAAGTCATCATCTAGACCTTTGATTTCTAGATAGAGAAAGCTGTGTGGTGTTTCTGATTCCTCTCCAAAGGTCAAGGGGATGACAATAAAAGAAAGAGGGTGGGCAGTACCCTACCCTCAAGAATGCTGTGCTGCATATGGCCACGGGATCTGTAGAGACAAGTCAAAGAGGATGAAAACATCTGAACTCTGATCTTCCCTTTAAACTGTTCCAGCAAAATTAATAGCATTTATATATGAATTGCATGCCCTGATTTATCGACATCAGACTCATAATAGGATCTAGGTAACTGAAATTATACCTTGAATTTAGAACAGCTCCTGGAATGTCTGCAATTAAATACTAACCCTCTTAAGTGAGTGGTTTCTCGGGGCAAATCTCTGTATCATGACCCAGGGTCTTATTTCTTATTCCTCTTCATTACAAAATTATTTAAATAAATATTAAGCAGCTTATTTACCAACATTCAATTTCACAGTGATTATGTGGAACATTTCTTCAACATGATTAACCACAGAGCAGAGTCACTTCTCATTAGTAAACCTCATTTTTAATGTACTCAGTAAGGCTTCCAAAAAGCAGTATGTTTTCTTTAGACACTACCTCATATAGGTGCATTTCCATGGCCCTTACCTAGAGCCTTGCTTAGAGTCAGCATCAAATGGAGTTTGAATCTCAGTCTTTTCAATATAGTCTCTAAATATTGCTTCCAGGTGTCAGTTTCTCTATTCAACCTGATTCAAGTGGGCTGTATTGTATCTAGTGTTAATTTGCAATAACTTCAGTAGATATTTCATGCTTCTGTTCTCAAAATACCAACACTAATCAGAATAAATCTCTCTATCCCTACATCGTTGTGCTGTGATAAGAGTCCTATTGTTTCTGACTGTAATTACTTCAATTTAGTCAGTCAACTAGACAATCAAATAAATAGGTACCTAAACCCTCATATCTCAGAAAGGGGGCCACTAAATAGACTATATTCTTTCTCTTATCTCTAAAGCTCTTCCAAAGTCCAATTTAGTATTGTTTGTACTTGTATGAGAGAGCAGACTTTCTAGATGTCTGTCTGAATAGCGGCCCATTTTTAAATTCCTCCCTGAAGAGGTCAAGACTGGTCTAACCACCCATCAAACATTGGAATTTAGTGGGTCGGGGCAGGGCAGAGATCACTATATTTAATTACAGGGAATACTGAAAGCCAAAGAATTAACTCATCTGAATTCTAAAGAAAAAAAACTGAAGTCCGCACATCAGAAAAATTGCCTACAAACCCTAAACCCAAAGAGGCAGGAGTGGAAATAGATGATATGTTATCAGGAGAGGAGGGGGTCATACATCAGAAGACCTGAAGTTACAAGTCTTTCAGAGATGACTTCCGAGTATGCACGGTCAGACACAAGCAGTGATAAGACAGCAATCAGGTGGCCTGAGGAAAAACAGAGATTCTTGGCTGACGAATGCAGCTTACCACTACGAATCAATAGGTATGTGATAGGGCAGGCTTGTTTCAAGGCTGGAAGCAGGATGGCCACTGCCTAGCAACTTGAAATTTGGGGCAGCAGTATTGAGATTTTGAAACCCATCTACAAAGGCATCATAACATGAATACACAGGACTCATCTGTAAGGTCATTAAGCATCACCTATACCCACTGATCTGATTCTGGGAACAGGTCATAAAGAAAGATTTTGGTTTTTATGAATAATTCTCTCTCTCGCTCTTCCTGTTCCCCTTATTTCATGCAGCAATCCTTCACAAATTTGGTTAGTAAATCAGCAATCATGTCTAGTGCACAAAGACCAGAATAGTGGGCTGGGTTAAACCTTACATATCCTGGAGAGAGACTGGCAGTCAGTTGATAGATAGACTGTGTGCACTACCTGTTTGGCACATGGTCCTACCAAATGATGATCTTTGATTCTCACGGTAGTTTTTAAAAAAGGATTTTGATATTGTTTTCATTTTATCATGTGCACTTTACCACATACAATGAATGTTGGTAGGTTTCAGCTGAACACTACAATAGTTTAAGAGCTAAGCATAAAGGAGCATATTCTATCCAGATAGTGCAGCATACCTGTGGCACTCTGGTCACATGACCTGTTGGCCACCCTCTTGCCAACCCACTTAAATCAAGCATAAATGTCCCTCAAAGGCTGAATATTTGTTTCGAGACATAGGATCCACAGTTACTAAATCTTTCACCAATTTCTTTTTTTCCCTCCATTTTCTTGACAACGAAGCTCTATGTTTTATAGAGCAATGTTTTCTCCATTATACAGTTCCATTATTTTAAAAAGAGTTGGTGATGCAGAGATCCCAGGAGATGTTTGTATCATAAGATGTGATGTTCACAGGAGTGATTCCAGATGCAGATTAATATTTTTAAAGCTTTGAGTCTTTTTGAGGAGTTCTCTCTCACATTTGAAGCATTCAAGATGGTGCCCTGGTTTTGAGAAATGTCAAAGGGAAACAGTTCCTGTCAGCAGATTGACGCTGTGACTGAATTTGCGGTCGTGCTTTTCACACTGTCTTACTCTGTAAACAGTTAAAACTCCATCTGCCCGGGGACCTAGCATAAATATGTAGGATTTTATATGTTAAAATAATTGGATGAAAGAAACATTGCTTCTCTTTAGTTTCCCAAAAGAGTGTGCTTCCTGTAATGGTAAGGTTATCAGGGTGAACATCTGTTGAGTGCTGTGTGTTGGGCACTGTTTGCAAGTCTGTAATGTGTTGACTCATTTAGGCCACTTAACATTCCTAAGAGGTACTGGGCATGAATTTACTTTACTTTTATTTAGTTTCCTATGTTACAAAAGAGGAAACTAGGGCAGAGAGGTTAAATCACTTGCTCAAGGTCCTGGAAATCAAAGCTAGGATGTCCAGCTCTAAGGTCATACTTGACCAATACACTGTACTGATTCCCTAAACTGTCACTTAAAATTACATCTAGATTTTTATTCTTAATCTCACTAGTCAGTTGTTCTCCACCAGATTCTTTTCTTTAAGACTTTATTTATTTATTTTAAGAGAGAGAGAGAGCATGTGTGTGAGCAGTGGGGAGGGGCAGAGGCAGAAGGAGAGAGAGAATCTCCAGCAGATTCCATGTGGAGCTCAGAGCCCCAATGTGGGCTCAATCTCATGACCCTGAGATCATGACCTGAGCTGAAATCAAGAACCAGAGGCTTGATCAACTGAGCCACCTAGGCACCCCTCCACCAGATTCTTATCTATGCTTCTAAAATATCTAGATGATATTTATTGTTGGAACACAGCCAATTAGGGGCTGTTGAACAGTTGCAACTATCATCAGGTGCCCAAGATGATATATGGAAGATCTTTTCAAGTGAATTTTAATGTAGAGTCCAAGGAAGCTCCAGAATCACCTTTAATTTTCGAGTAACAACCATACAAATGATCACTCAGATTTACTATGTTCAAGTTCATAAGATGCCCCAAACTACTTATTAAAAGGTACTCACAGCATTCTCTTTCCTGCTACTCTGGATTCTACCATTTCTTTCCACTAGCTCTCTTGGACTTGTCAATTCCCACCTGCCTACACATGTCAGACTATCCTCGCTTGTAGCCTGACCTTGGTTCCCTTAAATTCTTGACTCAAAATCATAGAGTCATGGCAAATCCGTATAGACAGAAAACAGATTAGTGGCTGCCAGGGGGGAAGGGGGAAATTTGGGAGCGATTGCTTAATGGGTACAGGATTTCTTTGGGGAGACGATCTGGAATGACATAGTGCTGTTAGCTGCACAACATTGTGAATATACTAAAAACCACTGAACTGTACACTTTAAAAATGGCTAAAATGGTGATTTTATGTTATGTGAATTTTATCTCAATTTAAAAAGAAAGTCAAGACCAGCATTATTCACAACCTCACCCAACCCTGAGGCAACAGGCCCCAGTGGGAGTTCTATAGCCATCTAGATGAGGTTTTGCTAAAATAAGAATTTTTCAACCTCACCTTTCTATGTGGCTTCACAGAGGTCAAGTCAAGTGCCTTGGTTGTTATTTTGCCTTATTCCTCAATAATGGGTCTCAGCAACCTTGAGACTGAGGACGTCTTAACCGTCTGCTTATAAAAACAAGCAGTTCTACTGAAAGCCCACCTAAGGGTGGAGCAAGATGGCAGAGGAGTAGGAGACCTGGATTTCGTCTGGTCTCAGGAATTCAGCTGAATGGGGATCAAACCATTCTGAACAGCTACGAACTCAACAGGAGATTGAAGAAGAGAGTAGCAACAACTCTCTGAACAGAAAAGCGACCACTTACTGGAAGGTAGGATGTGTGGAGAAGTGAATCCGAGGCGATATTCGGGAGGATAGACGGTGGGGGAGGGGGCCTCCATCGGCCGCTTCTGGCAAGTGATAGAGCCGCGGAGCACAAAATCGGAACTTTTAGAAGTCGGCTCCGCTGAGGGACGTCGCTCCAGTGGCTAAGTGGGAGGTGGAACCCTCGCGGGACAGTGTGGTCTCAGGACCCTCGGGGTCACAGAAAGACCAGGGGTGCCTGAGTGCGGCAGAGCTCCCAGGTATCGGAGCGGGGAACCCGGCTGCAGAGACGGAGCCGAGGTGCGGGCTCTCAGCTCGGGGTGGCCATAAACTGTGATCCGCGGCCCAGTCGGGCCACTGCTCCTCCAGCAGGGACCCAACAAGCGGCAGACCCGGGGAGACCCCCCTCCCTCCCCCGGGAGGAGCGGCGCGGGAGCGCACCGCAGGGATCTGCTGGGTTTGGAGACTCCACACGGGGTCGGGTGCCAGAGATAGAAACGCTCGGTCACAGGCCGGGTGGGCACGGAGTGAGGCCAGAGACCGGGGAGATGGGAGTGATTGACTGCTTTTCTCTGGGGGCGCACTGAGGAGCGGGGTCCCGAGTTCTCGGCTCCTCCAGGAGGAGATTGGGAGGCCGCCATTTTCACTCTCATCCTCCAAAGCTGTACCGAGAGCTTGCAGGGAACAAAAGCTCCCGAGGGCAAACCCCAGCAGATTACTTAGCCCGTACTGACAAGGGTGGGGCAAATCCACCTCCGGCAAAGACATTTGGGAACCACGGCAACAGGCCCCTCCCCCAGAAGATCAGCACAAGCAGCCAGCCAAGACCAAGTTTACCGATCAAGGAGAACGGGAGAACTCCAGCGCTAGGGGAATACTGCACATAGAATTCATGGCTTTTTTACCATGATTCATTAGTTTTTCAAAGTTAATTTTTTTAACTGTTTTTTCTTTTAATTTTTCTTTTTCCCTTTTTCAACCAACATCTTATCAATTCCTTTTTTTAAAAAAAATTTTTTATTTTTCATTTTTAGAGTCATATTCTATCCCTTCATAGTAGTTACCCTTATTTTTGGCATATATATATAAGTTGTTCTCACTTTAAAATTTTGAGATACAGTTTCTTCTAACAGATAAAAATATACCCTAAATGTCTACTGTATGGCTTTGTTCTAGGGTCCTGCCTGATCACATTCTCTCCTTTTTTTTTTAAATATTCTTTCTTTTTTCAAACAACTTCTTATCAATTTCTTTTATAAAATGTTTTATAATTTTCATCTTTACACTCATCTTCCATCCCTTCATTGTATCAACCCTTATTTTGTATATATATGAGTCTTTCTTTCTTTACAATTTTAGGAGGCACTATCTTCTAACAGACCAAAATACACCCAGAATCTAGTGTGTGGCACTGATCTATGCACTAGCCTGATCATATTAGATCATATTCTGTTTTTTTTGTTTTGTTCTGTTTTTGTTTGTTTTTATCTTTTTCTTTTTCTTTTTTTTTCCTCTTTCTTTTTTTCTTTCTTTCCCTTTCTTTTCCCCTGGTTTCAGGTCTTTTCTGATTTGTATAGAGTATATTTTCTGGGGACGTTGTTAACCTGTTAGCATTTTGATCTCTCATTCATCTATTCTCCTCTGGACAAAATGACAAGATGAAAGAAATCACCTCAGCAAAAAGAACAAGAGGTAGTACCGTCTGCCAGGGACCTACTCAATACAGACATTAGTACGATGTTGGACCTAGAGTTCAGAATCATGATTTTAAAGGTACTAGCTGGGCTTGAAAAAAGCATGGAAGTTATTAGAGACACCAAGCTGGAGAAATAAAGGAACTAAAATCTAACCAAATCGAAATCAAAAAGGCAATTAATGAGGTACAATCTAAAATGGGGACACTAACTGCTAGGATAAATGAGGCAGAAGAGAGAATTAAACATATAGAAGACCAAATGATGGAAAATAAAGAAGCTGAGAGAAAGAGAGATAACTACTGGATCACGAGGGCAGAATTCGAGAGATAAGCAATACCATAAGACAAAACAACATTAGAATAATTGGGGTACCAGAAGAAGAAGAAAGAGAGAGAGGTGCAGGAGGTATACTGGAGCAAATTATAGCAGAGAACTTCCCTAATGTGGGGAAAGAAACAGGCATCAAAATCTAGGAGGCACAGAGAACCCCTCTCAAAATCAATAAAAATAGGTCAACACCCCGACATCTAATAGTAAAACTTACGAGTCTCAGAGACAAAGAGAAAATCCTGAAAGCAGCTCGGGAGAAGAGATATGTAACCTATAAAGGTAGAAACATTGACTGGCAACAGACCTATCCACAGAGACCTGGCAGGCCAGAAAGGACTGGCATGATATCTTCAGAGCACTAAACGAGAACAATATGCAGCCAAGAATACTATATCCAGCTAGGCTCTCATTGAAAATTGAAGGAGAGATAAAAAAGCTTCCAGGAGAAACAAAAACGAAAGCAATCTGCAAACACGAAACCAGCCCTCCAAGAAATATTGAAAGGGGTCCTCTAAGCAAAGAGAGAGCCTAAAAGCAGCATAGACCAGAAAGGAACACAGACAATCTACAGTCACAGTCACCTTACAGGCAAGACAATGGCACTAAATTCATATCTTTCAATAGTTAGCCTGAATGTAAATGGGCTAAATGCCCCAATCAAAAGACACAGGCTATCAGATTGGATTAAAAAACAAGACCCATCCATATGCTGTCTGCAAGAGACTCATTTTAGACCCAAAGACACCCCCACATTGAAAGTGAAGGGGTGGAAAACCATATACCATGTTAATGGACACCAAAAGAAAGCTGGAATGGGAATCCTTATATCAGACAAATTAGATTTTAAAACAAAGACTGTAATAAGAGATAAGGAAGGACACTATATCCTACTTAAAAGGTCTATCCACCAAGAAGATCTAACAATTGTAAATATCTATGCCCCTAAATGGGAGCAGCCAATTTTATAAGGCAATTAATAACAAAAGCAAAGAAACACATTGACAACAATACAATAATAGTGGGGGACTTTAACACCCCCCTGACTGAAATGGACAGATCATCTAAGCAAAAGATTAACAAGGAAATAAAGACTTTAAATGACACACTGGACCAAATGGACTTCACAGACATATTCAGAACATTCCATCCCAAAGCAATGGAACACACATTCTTCTCTAGTGCCCATGGAACATTCTCCAGAATAGATCACATCCTAGGTCACAAATCAGGTCTCAACCACTACCAAAAGATTGGGATTATTCCCTGCCTATTTTCAGACCACAATGGTTTGAAACTAGAACTCAATCACAAGAGGAAAGTCGAAAAGAACTCAAATACATGGAGGCCAAAGAGCATCCTACTAAGGAATGAATGGGTCAACCAGGAAATTAGAGAAGAATTAAAAAAATTCATGGAAACCAATGAAAATGAAAACACAACTGTTCAAAATCTTTGGGATACAGCAAAGGCGGTCCTAAGACAAAAGCATATAGCAATGCAAGCCTTTCTCAAGAAATAAGAAAGGTCTCAAATACACAACCTAACCCTACACCTAAAGGAGCTAGAGAAAAAAACAGCAAATAAAGCCTAAACCCCAGCAGGAGAAGAGAAATAATAAAGATCAGAGCAGAAATCAATGAAACAGAAACCAAAAGAACAGTAGAACAGATCAACGAAACCAGGAGCTGGTTCTTTGAAAGAATTAACAAGCTTGATAAACCCGTGGCCAGACTTATCCAAAAGAAAAGAGAAATGACCCAAATCAACAAAATCATGAATGAAAGAGGAGAGATCACAACCAACACCAAAGACATACAAACAATTATAAGAACATATTATGAGCAACTCTATGACAGCAAATTAGATACCTGGAAGAAATGGATGCATTCCTAGAGATGTATCAACTACCAAAACTGAACCAGGAAGAAATAGAAAACCTGAACAGACCTATAACCACGAAGGAAATTGACGCAGTCATCAGAACTCTCCCAACAAACAAAAGCCCAGGGCCAGATGGCTTCCCAGGGGAATTCTACCAAACATTTCAAGAATTAATACCTATTCTCCTGAAACTGTTCCAAAAAATAGAAATGGAAGGAAAACGTCCAAACTCATTTTATGAGGCCACTATTACCTTGATCCCAAAACCAGACAAAGATCCCATCAAAAAGGAGAATTATAGACCAATATTCTTGATGAACATGGATGTAAAAATTCCTACCAAAATACTAGCCAATAGGATCCAACAATACATTAAAAGGATTATTCTCCACGACCAAGTGGAATTTATCCCTGGGCTGCAATGTTGCTTCAACATCCACAAATCAATCAACATGATATGATACATTAACAAAAGAAAGAACAAGAATCATATGATCCTCTCAATAGATGCAGAAAAAGCATTTGACAAACTACAGCATCCTTTCTTGATCAAAACTCTTCAGAGTATAGGGATAGAGGGTACATACCTCAATATCATAAAAGCCATCTATGAAAAACCTACAGCAAATATCATTCTCAATGGGGAAAAGCTGAGAGCTTTTCCCCTAAGGTCAGGAACGCGGCAGGGATGTCCACTATCACCACTGCTATTCAACATAGTATTAGAAGTCTTAGCCAGAGCGATCAGACAACAAAAAAAATCAAAGGCATCCAAATCGGCAAAGAGGAAGTCAAACTCTCACTCTTTGCAGATGATATGATACTTTATGTGGAAAATCCAAAAGACTCCACCCCAAAACTGCTAGAACTCATACAGGAATTCAGTCAAGTGGCAGGGTATAAAATCAATGCACAGAAATCAGTGGCATTCCTATGCACCAACAATTAAGACAGAAGAGAGAAAAATCAAGGAGTCGATCCCATTTACAATTGCACCCAAAACCATAAGATACCTAGGAATAAATCGAACCAAAGAGGCAAAGGATCTGTACTCAGAAAACTATAAAATACTCATGAAGGAAATTGAGGAAGACACAAAGAAATGGAAAAAAGTTCCATGCTCATGGATTGGAAGAACAGACACTGTGAAGATTTCAATGCTACCTAGAGCAATCTACACATTCAATGCAATCCCCATCAAAATACCATCCACTTTTTTCAAAGAAATGGAAGAAATAATCCTCAAATTTGTATGGAACCAGAAAAGACCCCGAATAGCCAGAGGAATGTTGAAAAAGAAAAGCAAAGCTGGTGGCATCACAATTCCGGACTTCTAGCTCTATTACAAAGCTGTCATCATCAAGACAGTATGGTACCGGCAGAAAAACAGACACAGAGATCAATGGAACAGAATAGAGAGCCCAGAAATGGACCCTCAACTCTATGGTCAACTAATCTTTGACAAAGCAGGAAAGAATGTCCAATGGAAAAAAGACAGTCTCTTCAACAAATGGTGTTAGGAAAATTGGACAGCCACATGCAGAAGAATGCAACTGGACCATTTCCTTACACCACACACAAAAAGAGACTCCAAATGGTTGGAAGAATTCAATGTGAGACAGGAGTCCATCAAAATCTTAAAGGAGATCACAGGCAGCAACCTCTTCGATCTCAACTGCAGCAACTTCTTCCTAGAAACATCGCCAAAGGCAAGGGAAGCAAGGGCAAAAATGAACTATTGGGACTTCATCAAGATAAAAAGCTTCTGCACAGCAAAAGACACAGTCCACAAAACCAAAAGACAACCGACAGAATGGGAGAAAATATTTGCAAATGACATATCAGATAAAGGGCTAGTATCCAAAATCTATAAAGAACTTATCAAACTCAACACCCAAAGAACAAATAATCCAATCAAGAAATGGGCAGAAGACATGAACAGACATTTTTCCAAACAAGACCTCCAAATGGCCAACAGACACATGAAAAAGTGCTCAACATCGCTCGGCATCAGGGAAATCCAAATCAAAACCTCAATGAGATACCACCTCACACCCGTCAGAATGGCTAGAATTAACAAGTCAGGAAAGGACAGATGTTGGCGGGGATGCGGAAAAAGGGGAACCCTCCTACACTGTTGGTGGGAATGCATGCTGGTGCAACCACTCTGGAAAACAGTATGGAGGTTCCTCAAAAAGTTGAAAATAGAGCTACCATACGATCCAGCAATTGCACTACTGGGTATTTACCACAAAGATACAAATGTAGGGATCCGAAGGGTCCGTGCACCCCAATGTTTATAGCAGCAATGTCCACAATAGCCAAACTGTGGAAAGAGCCAAGATGTCCATCGACAGATGAATGGATCAAGAAGAGGTGGTATATATACACAATGGAATATTATGCAGCCATCCAAAGGAATGAGATCTTGCCATTTGCAACAATGTGGATGGAACTGGAGGGTGTTATGCTGAGTGAAATAAGTCAATCAGAGAAGAACATGTATCATATGACCTCACTGATATGAAGAATTCTTAATCTCAGGAAACAAACTGAGGGTTGCTGGAGTGGTGGGGGTGCGGGAGGGATGGGGTGGCTGGGTGATAGATTTTGGGGAGGGTATGTGCTATGGTGAGCGCTGTGAATTGTGCAAGACTGTGGAATCACAGATCTGTACTTCTGAAACAAATAATGCAATATATGTTAAGAAAAAAAAAAAGAAGAAGATAGCAGGAGGGGATGAATGAAGGGGAGTAAATCAGAGGGGGAGATGAACCATGAGAGATGATGGACTCTGAAAAACAAACTGAGGGTTCTAGAGGGGAGGGGGTGGGGGGATGGGTTAGCCTGGTGATGGGTATTAAAGAGGGCACGTTCTGCATGGAGCACTGGGTGTTATTCACAAACAATGAATCATGGAACACTACATCCAAAACTAATGATGTAATGTATGGTGATTAACATAACAAAAAAAATTAAAAATAAAAAAATGAAAAAATAAAATCCTACCTAAGCTTTTATGGTGGTTTTAAAACACATCCACAAAGTTTTTGACATTCCACCCTTTATCTTAAGTGTGGTCTGGAGTTAGTGACTTGCAAGAGTGAGCAGAATATGGCAGAAGTGAAGGTGTGTGAATGGGTTATAAAAGGCATAGCCTCTCCTCCCTGTTCTCTGTCTTGGATCCCTCACTCTGCGGGAAGCCAGCTGCCATGTGGTGAGGACAATCACACAGCAAATTGGGAGGTCCACTTGCTGAGGACCTGAAGCCTCCTGCCAATTGCCCTCTGAGCAGGCCATTCAGGAAGCGGAGTCTCTAGCCCCAAGTAAGGCTTCAGATGACTGCATCGCTGAACACATCCTGACTGCAACCTCATGAAAGAACCTGGGCCAGAACCACCCAGCTAAGCTGTTCCTGGAATTCTGACACAGAAACAATGAGACAGTAAATGGATGATGTTTTACACCAATACGTTTTGATAGACTTTGTATGCAGGAATCAATGACTAATAAAACTATACTTGATTACCTTCCTTCTGTCAACATCCTCTCCTTCACTCCATCACTCTCTTAATCCAAAAATTGGTGCTACATCAATAGCTTCTAATTGTTTGCTGATTATTTCATGAAATAAATATAAATATTTCAAGTACGGCAAAAATGAGTCTTAACAGTGAATACCTATAAACCACCACCTGGATTTTAATATTGTACCACTCTTGGGGCACCTGGGGGGCTCAGTTGGTTGGGCGTCTGCCTTTGGTTCAGGCCGTGGTCTTTGGGTCCTGGGATCAAGCCCCACATTGGGCTCCCTGCTCGGCAGGGAACCTGCTTCTCCCTCTCCCTCTCCTCCCCTACTCCTGCTCTCTCTCTCTATCTATCTATCTCAAATAAATAAATAAAATCTTATAAAAAAAAGCATTTTACCACTCTTACCTTTTCATACATCTATCTATCCACCCCCTCCGTTCATCAATCCATCTTATTTTTTATGTATTTCTAAATAAATTGTGGATATCAGTACCCTAATATTTCAGTATGCAAATATGCATAGTAGTAAATGGGTATCAGCAGTTATTTACAATCGTTTTTCTTATGATGTGAAACTTAAATACAATAAAATGCACAATCTTAAGTGCACATTTGCTGGTTTTGACAAATGCATGCATCTATGTATATGCCAAACCCTTATGAAGCTGTAGCACATTCATGGGTATAAACTGACACTCACTGACAGTCCACAGATGATTTCTTATAATTCTGTGCCTCTCGTAACATCTACCATCTGATCTGATCACATAGTAGGAGCTCAACCAACACCTTGAAATCTACCAGTGGATGTTACCTGGACCCTTGAAAAAAAAAAAAGCCTGTAAATGATTCCAACCACATGGCTCGGACAGGCTAGAAAACCAAGACCCTTTGGAGTCTTGAGAAGTGAGGGAAAGGACAGAGAAGCTGCCCTCTGTTCTTTGTCTGTACAAAACCCCTTAAGGAATAGTTTGTCCACCGAAATTAGCATGGTGTAGAGATAGTAAAAATGCTTATGAAAGGCAATTTGTTTTCCATGGAATTCACCAGATGGCCCACACTGTTAGGTATTACTTAAATCTCCACTTGGGAGAACCTGTTATCTCCCTTCCTTATAATAACCCCGTGGCCTGAATATTATGACCTGTACACACAGCAACTACAAAGCTTTGCGACAAGCATTTTAATGGCTTTTGAGAGCACAGAAACAAAGCCAGGTTGTAAGTGAAAATTAAAGAACAACCTGTGGGTTTTAGTACGCAGTAGACAAGGAGAGAAGACCCTTCTGCCTGTGTTTTTAGAAGGGCTCAGCTCAGCCCCCGGAGCTACCTGTGGGCTGGAACCAGCCCCCTCGCCCCCCACTCAACCTCTGCCTGACTGTCCTTCCCTTACCTCCAGCGCCCCTGCACTGGCTGCCTCCCCCCCCGCACCTGCACCCAGACACTGGCCAGAATTTACGGTGCCGCGTCTGCCTTTTCTCCTTCTTGGCTTTCTCCTGTCTTCTTTCCTCTGACCCTCTCTCCTTATCTCCCATCTTTGTCTGTTGCTCTCCTCCCAACACATTTTTCTTGCTCTTTCAATGCATTTCTCCTCACACAGCCCATCTTGCTCACGTGGGCTCTCACTCACATCGTCTTTATCTCTACCCTCTCATATTCTCTCTCTCTCTCTTTCTCTCTCTCTCTCTCTCTCTCTCTCTCCCTTTCTCTCGTCCCTCCTTTTCTCTTGTGTTCTCTTTTTTGCCTTTCAGGCTCTGAGTCTCACATCAAATACCCGCTGTCTTAGTTCCTTCTCCTTTTCTGCCCCCCTCCATGTTAAGCCAGCACAATGCCCATTTGAAAACCTTCTTGAAATGGTACTTTTCCTCTTTCCTACAGATGCTAGACTCAGTCTTTTGTAGCAAAGTGAAGAGACCCGATTTTCAACCGTGAAGGTTGTCCGGAGCTGTCTAATTTGTCAGCCTGGTGCCACCTGCCATATGCACAGCCTGAAGCCCCATGACAGCCCTCATTTTCTAAGCTGAACCTCAGCCTTTGCCCCCTGACCCTTTTGTTCACATTCTGTTATTGCAAAGGGACAGAAACACAACCCACTGGAGCCTTATTACAGTTTTAATTTCCCGAGTAGTTCCACAACCTCATTTTCGCCTCCACCCCATCTCCCCCTGTGCAATAGCCCCCCTTTGCGCTCTGTGAGACATAACCCTGAGAATCACATTTATATTTTCTCTGTGATGGAGATCAATGCTAACACGAGAGTCCCCTGAATGTTTTCTTGGTCCTCTGCCCTTCTCTGATTTTAAATGAATATACTGATTATCCTATAGTTCTTCCTCTCCTCACATCCAAGAGAAAACACATAGGTTAATAGGGGACTCTTCTAGGAGATTGTTTTAAATTTTCTGAGGTCTTATTGATTTTACTGTTGTTATTTCTGGTACAGCCTCTTCTATCCTGCAGCTCACCAACAGAGTCCTGTGTCCCTAAACCTATGCTTTCCAATGAGGAAAGCCAAGATTGTTGGTCGGAAGCATCTGGTTTCTGCCTGTCCCCATGGTAAGTTCATTTTGTTTTGAAATTATAGTTAAAATGAATGTCCAGTCTACTGCTAACTTGTGTCATCATTATGCTCTCTCATTAATTTGGAAAAACTAATTTATCTTGAAACTTTTAAACCAACAACTAGAAAATTCTGTGAATAAACATAACTTTAAAATACCAAACTAAAAATTACTTTGTCAACATGTGAATAATTTCATGTAAGACATCGCTGTGAAACTCTGGGTGTTCTACAAAACCTACTGCATAGCACTCTGCAAGGGGCCACATGGATTATAGAGTAGACACAGAGCCATTAGACAGAGGAACTTATGTCCTTTTTCTTTGAGTTTCTAGTGGTTTGCAAGATAGCTGACAATAACAACTTAATGAAGTCATGAAATTAATCCGATCCCATTAGTGAACCCAATCATTAGTTGGCATTATCACTTTGTACTTTAGGAGTTCAAGGAGGAAAAGACTTGTTGAACACATGGACATCCATACTGCACTTAGAAAGAAACGGTCACTTATCTCTGTATTACAGTTTCTTCAACTGTAAAATAAAGAGTCCAGCAGATAGTCTCATAGGGCTCCGATACCTCTAATAGTATAAAATGATCACCTTGATTTAGCCCCATGTGAACACAACTTACAGACATGGAGAATCCAAGATTCCAGGGAAAATGGACAAGAAACTCCATTGTATTGAGCGCCACAGTGTATGTATTGTAGATATAGAGAAGACTAAATGTGCCCCCTCTTCTCCAAATACCATCTAGTGAGAAAAACAGCATTTAAATTGCAATTATCTATACAAAGTAATCTGATGATAGCTATCATTCTGATTTTCTTTAAAAAATATATATATATATATATATATATATAGGGCGCCTGGGTGGCTCAGTTGGTTAAGCGACTACCTTCGGCTCAGGTCATGATCCCGGAGTCCCGGGATCGAGTCCCACATTGGGCTCCCCGCTCAGCAGGGAGTCTGCTTCTCCCTCTGATCCTACACCCTCTTGGGCCCTCTCTCTCTCTCCCTCTCTCTCTCTCTCAAATAAATAAATAAAAATCTTAAAAAAATAAAAATAAAAAAAATATATATAGTTTTCTCTCTTTTTCTTTCTCCCTCTTTCCTAAAAGACTTCCCGAACAATTACATTCCTTATCCATATATAGAGCATCATTTTTTCCCACAAGAGTTAAAAACATTTCATTTCAGCTCCAAATATAAAATATGTGACCCAGGATATTAACAGTGAGCACAAACAGGGAACCTCTATTCTAATCATGAAATTCCTTGGTGACTGCAAGCAAAGGATCTGAAGGAGAGGCAGATTAAGGCTAAATCAGATCAAATCAAGGAGAGCAACATAAGATTCTTCAATGAGTGATTACCTGCTGTGCATTAAGCACTTTGACAAAGGCAAGAAGGAAACCACACAACAATAAACAAGATATTGTTTATGGGAACACCTGGGTGGCTCAGTTGTTTAAGTGTCTGCCTTCAGCTCAGCTCATGATCTCTGGGTCCTGGGATCGAGTCCACATTGGGCTCTCTGCACAGTGGGGAGTCTGTAAAAGATTGTTTCTGTCTTCAAAGAACCTATTATCTGATGGGGAAGAGTCATGGGTGTAAACTCCTGTTCTGCAAAGCAGAGATATACACGATGCTTATTGGGAAACATTGACAAAATCCTGAGGCCAACTGGAAGAATTAAAAAAACGCTTTGTTTTGTACAGATGGTGACATTTAAGCTCACATTTGAAATATCAATGAAAACCTAAATGACAAAGATGGGGTTGAGAGTAGGTGAGTAGTGGTGGAAAGTGGAGGAAGGCATCCCAGATTACTGTGGAAAAACAGACTGGCCATAGATGGTCGTGACCCAGCCATGTAGGGCTAAAGATTTTGAACCTGATCCAGAAGGTAAAGAGGAGCTGTGGAGGTTTTTAGGCAGAGGAATTCTATGTTGTAGGGACATTACCCTGCTAGAAGTGTGTAGAGTAGGTCAACAGAGGGAGAAACGGGCAACTAGCAGGCCGTTAGAGATGCTGTAAGGAGTCGGTTCGGTGGTCTTAATTCTATTCACCAAATGTTCCCATTCTGCTCCTTCCCAGCACATGGCAGGATTGGACTTCCCTAGTCCCACAAAGCTGACCATGGCCACATAACTTGCTTTGACCAATAAAATTGAACAGGAGTGATGTGTAGTGCTTCAGGACAGAAGTACTTTATTTCCAATGCAAAACACTGCACATCTCTCCCTCCCTCCTGCCCCGGTAACCAGTAATTCTCTAGATGACAGGAGCTTCTTCAGTCTATATCTCCGACTGGAGATGACATGAAGCACAATCCCCATGTGCCAATGCGCAATGGACATGTAGCAACAAGGGAAACGAACCTTTGATATTTTAAGCCACTGAGATTTGAAGGTTTTAGCACATTACCTAACCTATTCTCACTGATAACTTGCCACTAATATAGCTCTACTTTGGCCAGTAAACACTTTTCTCTCATGTCCTGTTACTTTTTTTTTTCTTTAAGAAGAACTATTCTGTAGCCATACCCGCAGAGCCGGGAAAAGTAAGTCTTCTTTGAGTCTAAACCACTTTACCATTTACAGTCACCAAGGTCTCCACCTTCCAGTAGACTGTGGAGGAGCAGCGTGGACTTGACCACCAGTCCAATGAATTGAAAGACTAAAAATTGCCTCTTATGTAAATGTAGTAACAGTACATTCCATCCTTGTTTTTCTCATTTTAAAACTCTGAGGGGGCTGTTTCTAGTGTTTTCCACAATGGTTAATTTTTCCAATTCTCCCACCCTAGCTAATGGTCTTACTCTGAATAGATGGCTGACATCCTCCTTTGTAAGAAGAGGATGCTTAGCTCCTTCCATTATCAGAGGTCAGATGGAGCTTTGGACTTGGAGGCAGAGATTGGTGCAAATGTTACCAACCTCCTCAGGGGCAGTCTTCCCTGTTCTTGGAATTCTCCCTGTCCCTGCCTGGGATGGCCACTCACAACTGTGAAGGGTAGAGCTGGAGGAAATCTAGGTTGGAGTCAATTTTCCAAGCTTTGTGCCTTGGCTGGGTGTTGCACTGGCCCAAAAGAAGAAACACCATTGTCTACTTTGCTCAGTCCTATAGTACATGCCAACTGCATTGCTCAGATTCCACCAGACTCATACTACAATCATCCAACCCTACTCCCACCCCCAGGCAAGAGGCTCATTCCCATACTTTCCACAGCATCCTTTGCAAGGCCCTCTCCTACCCTTCATAACAGTCTACTGTAATTATTTGTGGGGCTTTGTCCACCTCTCCCAAAGTGCTGTGTGTTCCCTGAGGAGATGTTTTGAGATTTATTCATTTCAGTATCCCTGGATCTTGACACAAGTTGCTCAATAAATACTTGATGAATTAATAACTGAGAATGAGTAGATGAAGAAATCCAGACTCTGATAACTAGTGGTGTGACTTTGAGAACTGCTGGCCCCCTCTGAGTTTCTGTGTCTCCATCTGAAACAAGGAGTTTGACCTGTGATCCCTAGAGTCTTTCAGCTCTAAAACCCCTTTGACAATACATCTAACTTGGATTGTTCCCAATTCGAATTCCTCTGTATTTTCTCTTTCTCTTGCTCTCCTTCCCTTCTGTTTCAGTTACAACGTGTCCTTTGCCAAACATTTCCTTCCTACTCTTATGTAGATATCTTCTCAGCAGAGACTTAAAACTTCTGGTGAATGTCTTTGCTCTATACCTCGTTATCTATCACCAGCCTGCCTCCCAGTCAGCCTCACATATTGACTGAAGGCTTTGGAATTTTGTTGAGTCAACTGCTCTAATCTAGATTTCATCATCACCCTGGTGGCCTCAGTTTCCCTGTAAAGAAAATGATTCCCAAGTCCCACTAATTTTGTCTCCATTCCTCCCTCTTCAATTCTATCCATTTGCAACTCCTTTGTAATCATTCACATGAATGGCCACTTCCTGGACCTCAATATCCCAGGAACTGCTCTACTCTGTAACTCTTTGAGAACTCCAGTGCACCACAGTCACATCTGTCACAACCTCTTTATCTGCTAGGTCCTCCATTCCCAACTTGTGTAATGCCTATCTTTCAAATTTCATCTAGAGCGTCGTTTCTCTGAGCCCAATTGTCTCCCAAATGTATTTGCCTCCTCCTGATTTTATTTCTTTACTTAGCTGGCCCGTAAAACATAATTTACACCATCAAACGCTCCCTTGTTAACACCCTCAATTAGCTCCCCTTTTGTCTTTCCTCTATATTCAATCAGCCAATGCTACATCAATCCAACTACAGGTGTCTCTTGAACAACGTGGGTTTGCACTACGTGGGTCCACTCATAAGCAGGTTTTCTCTTCTTAACATTTTCTCAACATCTTTTCTCTTAACATTTTCTTTCCTCTAGCTTACTTTATTGGAAGAGTACGGTATATACTACATATAACATAAAAATATGTGTTAATTGATTGTTTATGTTATCAGTAAGGCTTCCTGTCCACAGTAGGCTATTAACATTTGAGTTTTTAAGAGTCAAAAGTTATAGGCAGATCATTGACTATGCAGGGGTCGGTATCCCTAACCCCTGCATTTTTCAAGGGTCAACTGTATTTGCCTCCCCTCACCCTAAACCTCGATCTGCAAGCCCCACTGGAGAAAACGCCAGTCACTCATATTGGTTCCACAGATTCTTTGTTCTAGCTTCAGCTTGTTCCTAGAAAACTTTCTGTGTGTTCCTGGCCAGCAGTCTCTCCTATCTCCTTCACAGACTAATTCAAACTGTCCTCATCTTTCCCACTAACCCAACATTTCTCATGATTTGACCTCCTAACTCCCTATAGAAATAGAGGTATCCAGCTTATGCACTTTATTCCCTGTGCCTCTGCTGACACCCTGCCATCTGTTCAGAATGTGTGTTTCCTCTTTTTCTTTCTTTCACCTTTTTCAACTGCTTGCTGTATGATGGTTACATCAGGGTTGGGGGCAAGGGTTTTTTATTAAGCCACTGGGCTGGAGTCGAAAACCTCAGTCAGAACGCAACATGTTCCAGCACTCAGCCCACCAAGGGCCCCCTTTCTCTAGGTTTTATTCTCTCACATTATGACGGGAAGCAGCCTAAGGCTGTCACCTGGAAAGACGTGAGGTACACAGGATAGGCAAGCACAGGATAGAAAACCATCGTCCGACTTATTCTTCTTCAAACAACAATGTTACGGACCTGCTTGCTTCCACTGAAGAGGTAAGCATTGTAGGTCTAAGGCAAAAGACAAGCTGTTTCAGCTGACCTTGAGCAAAGGTACAGGGAGGATTTCTGGTGGCCAGACCTGCTCACAACGTGGTTACACTGGAATTGGGACAAAAGCCTCATTGCATTTACCTCTGTCTCTCTCATTCTCTCTTGCTATCTCTCTGTCTCTTTCTCAATCTCTCTCTCTCCCTTCCAAGATATGCATGAAGAAGAGAGTCTTCATGGCTATAGCATCCTGGTCAATGTTTAACAACCAGCTATTAGTGGGAAAAGCATCTCTTTGTTGTATTTGCCAATTTCTGTAGTGTAAATATCCCACCACGACCACTTTCAAGCTACCAACGCGATATCAGTAAACAAAAAATTGAAAAGAGATGCATACGGTTGGCCCTTACAGGCCCGTGTGAGCTGGTGCCAACATACTGCTGTGTGCTATTCATGTCCTGAACGGCTAGTCAGTAAGTGCTTACTGCTGTCTAGGTCATGTGATCTAACTGCAGGAGACATGGTAGACATGATTCCTGCTCCCAGGAGGCTTACAACCCAACAGAGGACAGAAGCTAGTTCTCCAGAAATCCAGGCTTCTGTCATCTTTTCCACCTTTAATCCAATTTCTTTTTAATTTATGCTGTATAAATTATTTGTATAATTTCTGTGTAACAATTATTATGTAGATGTAATTTATCCTGCATTATAAACTCCCTCAAAATGGATATTCCCTAAAATGATATGCCTTCATTTTGACCCTACCATAGCTGGCCAGCATATGGTGCATAATAAGTCTTTTTACCTACTTTATTTTTTAAAGATTTTATTTATTTATTTGACAGAGAGAGACACAGCGAGAGAGGGAACACAAGCAGGGGGAGTTGGGAAAGGGAGAAGCAGGCTTCCCGCCGAGCAGGGAGCCCCATGTGGGGCTCCATCCCAGGACCCTGGGATCACGACCCGAGCCGAAGACAGATGCTTAACGACTGAGCCACTCAGGCGCCCTTCTTTTTACCTACTTATTAAAGAGATGAATGCATGTGGGAATGGCTGATGGGTTAACTTGGGTTTTTGTATAATTGGGTGTCAGCCAGGACTGGGGTTGAAGTGGAGAGAATATCTGTTCAGAGAACCTCTTCCCTTCCAGTTCCTTCTATTCCCAGGTGACTGAGTTCATTATGCTAGTCAAGTTTGGAGTGACCTCATCCATACCCTCCTCCCGGACTCAAAGGCAGTGGAGTTCCAAATAAAAATGAGTTACACAGAACCCACCCACAGTACTTTACGAGTGCAAGCGATTGCTACTGTGCATCCTTAATGGCGGTGTAATCAAAAGTTATGATGCATTTTTTCTGTAATCACAAGAAATGATACCCACTTAGTGCTAAGTAAAGCAAATTCCCACCAAAAAAAAAAAAGAAAGAAAGAAAAGGCAAAAGCATTTCAATTTTCATTTTGAAACGAGTGAGTCAGAATCAATTTGGCAAAGCAGTTAACAGCAACTGTATACCCCTTTCCAGTTCATAACAGGTACAATTTTCTTTTAACAAACAGCTAGGCAGAGGTCTCTGATGCTGGATTAACATAGTATGTTCAAGTCTTCTTACTATTGTGTATTTAAATTGTATAATAGAGGCCATCAGAGAAGCACCAACATGAATCTTAAGAAGCAGACCAATTTGCCAGCATCGAGAACATATTCTTAGGGGAAAAAAATAAATATAAATAAACCGGTAAGGAGTTTTTCATGAGGATTTCAGAACACTACAGCCTAAAAGTGCACCCCAATTGCTTTTGTGTGAGCTATTTGCAGCTGCACTGAACCCAAGTTAGAGCAGGAAAGAGATATCTTCATTTTGTAAAGAGCATCTGTGCTTTGTATTTCCTCACTCTTTCCCCTAAAATGAGGATGTCAGCTAAAAAGAGACAAGTGTTAAATTTTAATTGGGTTGGGAAGACCAACATTCTCCCATTTCTTCATCACATACACACGTGTGTGCACAACACACGCTGTCTTCTTTGGGAACCATAATGATATTTAACAAAAGGTATTTGTCTAATGTAATTATGTGGCCTAAGAAACTGATTTGCAAGAAAAAAAATCATGGTAACCTTAAATTATCACGATGGCACATTTTTTTTCTTATATCTCCTTTCTTCTCTGTCCTCCTCTCTCTCTGTCTTTAATTCTTTAGAGAACCATACTGTAAACGTGCATGTGTGCGTGCACATGTGTGCGTGTATATATTTTAATTTAGCAGCAGGTTTTAATAAATTATTGAAGTACCATAAAAAAGTATGTTCTCTGAACCAACTGGCATTTTTGGTTTTTGTTTTTCTTGCCATTTCTTTAGTTAAAGATTTGAAAAAGAAGACTGCATTGCAGTTGTTAAGACAAAATCCTTCTTATAAAGTATTCTGAGGTTCCTACCCAAAGGCACTACAGTAACAGAATGGATGCACATTCCTGGTACTACCTTTCTAAGAGCTACAAATAATGAAAGCAGACTGGATGCATGCAATTGTTAAAACATAAACTGCTAGAAATGAAGTCACTTTAATGATGCAAAGTCCTACTTTCTTATTTTTCAGACTTCAAATAAGTGCTTCCGAAATTTTCACTGAAGCAGCTCTTGAAATCAGTATTGTAGGATTCTAATCCTAAGACTCAATTAATACGATGCAGGCAAAAGCTGGGTATTGATCCTGCTGATGTGAAATAAAAGCCAATGAGTGCACCTGTAGCCAAAACACTCCTGGAGGAAAAATAACAAGGGTCTTATTTTTATTTGCATGCATGGGTTGTGCTTCCCTATTTGTACCCTTTGCCCCAGGGATCCAGTGCAGCCTGGGGGTAACAGATCCTGTTCCAAAAGTTGTAGGAATTACTGTGCTGTAAGTCGTGGCCCATCCTTTGGATTCAGTATGGTGGATACAGATCACAGGTTTGGAAATACAGTAAGATTTGCTGAAACTATTTATGAAAAAGAATAAATTGTTCTTTTATAATATTCCATGTTGAAAACTCTTCTTTGTTCCCTTTTTATCTCAAGGAAAGCCTTCGGAGGGGAAGCTGAATTAATATTAATTTTAAAATTTAAAATTTAAAAATATTAATATTTTCTGCTGAAAATATATTAACAGGATGATTTCTATACACAGATATAAATATTTTATATTTATATATAAAGGACATATATATAAGATATAAATATAAGAAGGTCAAGAAAGTTATATGCCAAAATAGTCACCCTGATAGACTATCTCCTATTAATAAGATTATAGGTGATTTTTATCTTCTTTGTGTTTATAATATGTATTTTCTGCAATTACTACATATGACTTCTAAAATAAAAATGAAAACAAATGCACAACTATCCATCAATGTTTTTAATATCAGTGAGACAGACCAAGAGGAAGGACCTGGGATAACCCAAAGGACGGAGCCCAGGGGAATGCAGTGAAAGTGTGAAGTTGAGGTCAAGAGACAGTCCCCCGGGGCAATTGCCTGACCACACCAGAATGGCCAAAATGTCCTGGTCATGGGAAGGGGGACGGGGAGAGCTGCAGCCTGGGACGCAACAGGAAAGGTGAAACCATTCAACTTTGAAAGCTTGGGTCTCTTGTTACCTCCTCCCTTCTCTGGTCTCTTGATCAGACCAGTCTAGCCCAAGAGCCAGAATACACGTCTGGGTGTACTGGTCACACCCTGCACGAGAGTCTGCAGCTGAGGGTGTGGGAGCTGAAATCCTGTCCAGTCTCCACTTGCCACATCTCATGTCCCATCATGGGTAGAACCTCCCCCAAGGAATAGGCACTTTTTCCAATCACTGAACGGCGCTGTGTGGGCCAGCACAATGTGAACTGGTGAACTAGTTCCATTATAAGATCAGATATTTTAAAATCCAGACATGGCTTTCTATCAACATTCTTAATATTTAAATGCAGTTGAATGTAGTCATGAGAACATTTTCATGTAGGCATCCCGATGCCCCATCCCTTCCTCTGCCAAATCCACATTTAGGCAATTGAGCACAGTAGTTAAACAATCCCAAGGGGCAAATCTGCAGATTGTTAAAGGCAATTGAAATAAGAGTTTGTAATGGGATACAATTTTGAAACAACAATTCTATTATTTGACACTAAGAATGTTCCCTCGTTTATATGAACTGAAGAAGGAATTATCACCTTAAAAGATTTTTTTTTTGAAGAGCAAATTTGACATTAACTGGAGAAAGTGACAATTAAGAGAGAAAATTGGCTAAGTATATTTAACCATTTGGCAAATCCTAGTGCATGAATACCTGGGATGAGTATCTTACCTTGCTCTTAAAAAGGATTTACAGAGGTTATCATATGGGTCTAGCCAGCAGTTAAACATAGTCTTACAAGGGAATCCAGCCACCCAGCTCCTTGACTGACATCCCAAAGACCCTACCTATAGTGACAGTTAGTTACCTTGGAGAGACTCAAAGGGAAGAAAAATGTGGAAAAAGAGAGAAAGAGAGCATTCCTGATTATCTATTATGGATGAAGTAGCATGCCAAGTCCTTTTCATATACTACCTCATTTATACACAATCTCATTAATTGATCATTAATGACTCTTCAGCATGTGACAGCAATGTCAGATCTAGGCCAGGCCCAGCATTCAAGGAGATAGGAAAGAATTTATCACATTCCTCTGGCTCTGTAGCTTTGGCCAATTGCCAGCAGGAGCCAGGTCTGAGTCGCCCAAGAACAAACCAGGCTGTCCACCAGGGAGGGGCAATCTAGAGTGGGAAGCAGAGTCTGAGTAGGACAGCGAAGGAAGAAGAGTTTTGTCAGTTTTGTCAAGCTTAGCACAAGGAATAGTGGCCTCAGGGAAGTCTGGGGTCCCAAGTCCCAAGCAGAGCTTTGGACATCGAAAGCAGAAATGTCGAGAGAGAAGGGATGAGGTGTGGGAGGCTCTCAATTCAGGTGACCAGAGTCCTTGTTCTCTTTTCTTCTGTTCACTTATCTTCACCTCCACGGATTTTTTTAAAAATATCCTTGAATAAAATACAAAAGGGGCACTAGATTCTGAAGTGTAGGATAGGGACATATTATAATCAGAATCATAGAATTTTATAGCTGGAAAGAAGCATGGAGAGTCCCTAGGCAAGTTTCCCCGTATGTTCTGTAGAGTTCAGTGTTCTGCGGCACCCCGGGGCTTAAGTGGGGTTTGGGGGCGGGCCAGCTAGGGGTTTGGCTGGTACAGGGGAGAGGGAGTAGGCAAAGGCTAATTTTTCTGTCTTTTCTACATTAGGATTCTTGATAAGATTTCCTTTAGAGGAAAAAAAACACAAAGGAATTCTATTATGCTGTTTTACAAGTAGGAGAGGGTTGTCAACCACTTCTTTCGACTGAGGAAGTACTTGGTGTTGGGATGTAAAGAAGGTGACTTGCCCAAGGACCCACAAGGTGGTGGCAGTACCTCCAGTCCCCAGGGTCTCACCATGACACCAGGCTGCCTCTCATCATGCAGCCTCATTCCCTGTGAGGTGGTTTAATTAAAGCTCTGGCCATTGGTTTCCATCTTAAGATCTTAATTATTTTATGTTAAATATCTTGGTAGCTAGTAAAAATGAATTAAATGCATAAACACAACATTAAGTTTAAATAATATTTTAAACACTGGGTGGACCCACAATCTCTCTGTCCATATGGACTTTAATATTTTAATCTGTTGCTGCCTCTGCAGATAAAACTGCATGCCCATTCTGAGGGTAAAAGTCTAATAACTTCTTCAAGGTCAGGATATTATTTTTTTTAGGAGGAAAATTGTTCTCTTAAATCAACCAAGTATGATTTCCAAGCTTTTTTTTTTTTTTAATCTTGCAAGAATTTACACAGAACTGATAAACAGTAAGTGACAATGGAGTTCTCTAATCCTTTCCTAACCAGCTCTGGTATAGTCATAAACTTCCAGAAAAAAAGTCTGAACCCACAGGAGGCCAACACTGCATTTACCACCTCAGGTTTTATGATCTTCGTCACAGGCACAGGGACTAAGTTCTGGAGCCATGAGAACAAGGTCCTAGCATCTCTCCTGGCTCACCCATATCTCCCACATAGGTAATAAAGAATAATAATAAGCAAGAGCGTTTGTGTGTGTCCAGCATTGTTAAAATGCTGCGCATGTATTATCTCATTGAATCTTCACAAGGATGCTCTACAGGGGGGGCTAGTACCCTCTCTATTTTAAACCAAGATAAAATACTTTATCTGAAATCATGCAGGATTCAACCCAGGCAGCCTGACTCCAGAGCCCAGAGAAGGGGACCGCTAGAGAAGCAATGCAAATTAAATATAATTTAGTTGAGTGACTTCTAAATTAGATCTAAAAAAACAAAAATAGCCATTGTAAGAAGGACCAAGTTAGAGCACAAAAATGCAAGAACATGGGTCTTTCACTTGGGAAGGTTTCACATTCCCAAAAGGAATCAAGAAGGAGGGATGAATGAGGGCAGAAGAGGCGGGAATGGGGGGTGGGTGCTATACGTTGAGATGCTCCCCTCTGTAGATCTGTACTCCAATCTAGAAACAGATTCTGGGAGCTAAGATGCCAAAGGAACACTAGATTAAGGAGGAAGGAACAACACAGACCACCTGGGAACCCAGCTGGAATGGGGGGGAGGCCTGGCAAGGAGGAAAGGCCCAGGTCCTGAGAACCGACAGGAGCAGCAGTGGGGAAGCTGAGAGGCCGCGAGGTGGACAGAGGAGCCAGCCGAGATGAGGGCCAAGGAGGCCAGAGGAGAAGCAGAACAGGAGACAGGAGGGAGAGGAGCCAAATGGGCCTAGGGTGGGTGGTGCCTCTAGTCATACTCCCGGCCCCCTCGAGCAGGCACCACCTCATCCACGACTCCTGCCCTTTGACAGACTTCTTAAAAGACACAGCTGTGTCTAGTTCATTTGAATCCTTCACGTAAACCACATTTTTCAAATGATCCAAACAAAGCAGAAAGCAAACTACACCGAGTACTTAAAATTATACAACCCATGGGATGCATGGGTGGCTCAGTGGGTTAAACGTCTGCCTTCGGCTCAGGTCATGATCCCAGGGTCCTGGGATGGAGCCCCACGTTGAGTCCCCTGCTTGGCGTGGAGCCTGCTTTTCCCTCTGTCTGTGCTCCCCCTGCTTGTGCTTTCTCTCCCTCCTCTCTCTCAGTCAAATAAATAAACAAAATCTTTAAATAAATAAAATTAGTACGGCCCTGGCTGGCCAGAAAGTTGCCCATCGATGTTTGACACTTGCTAGCCGCAGACATTCAGGAATTATGAATTGAATTGGGTTGAGCTGAATTGATTGGCGATTCCCTTGCTGGAAGTTTCAGGCATAAGGTAGAGATACTGGTGAGTAAGCATGATTTGGGATAAAGTATTTTATCTTCTAACATCGCCTCTGGCTGGGACAAAGCCAGTGACACTGTCTAAGAGGGCAGGTTTTAAAACCCCTGTGACACCTTCCCTTAGTGCCCTCACATAAACAAAGCCATTCTCAAGTAAAAGCAGGAAGAGCCTGGATGGTGAGGGGAGAGGGGCAGATGTGGGAGGAGAGCAGGCCCCCCTGCTCATCATTTGGGGGAATAACTGGGGGGAGGTTAGTCTACCAGGAAACTTGGCGGGGGTGAGGGAACCCTAGAAACTAAACCCACCATCTCCACTGTTCTGTGTCTGGCTAAGCTCTGCCTATACGCATCTGTTTCCATTTGAAACAAATGAAAACCTTCCTTTTCTCTTCTTGACATCAAAGCCAGAGACCCGGCCTCGGTTCATTGTCGTAGCTGCAGTTGGTAATAACCCTTAGACCGTGATTACTCAGGGTGCTGGGCAGAGAGGAGGGTAGGTCACAGGCAGTAAGAACCTGTCCCCACGGGAGGCAGGGCATGCTCATGCTATCCCAGCCTCACACCACACGTTAGGCAGAGCCCCGGGGAGATGGTACGGCAACTCAGCCGTGGTGGGAGCATGGGGACACCAGCTGGGACAGGACCAGCAGTTACCATCAGCCTCCGCCCCAGAGCTTCATTCATTTTTTTCCAGTGTGAATACAATTCCAGCCCTATCCATCTCCTTCCCTCTTCCCTTTTCTTTTCCTCTGGCCAGAATCTGAAGGACAAACAGCTCACCAGTTTCAACAATACATATAGATTCGCCAGGATTTCACTGACCCAGACACACCATACAAATTAGCACAATCTCGGGAGGGGTCCTCAAAAAGAAAAACCAGGCAGAGAACGTAAATGAAAATAGTCAAGGCTGCCGTTCCTTTCTTTATCTTTCTGGTGGGTTCGTAGCAACTGAGATGGGTGGGGGGTGGAGAGGATTTCTGATGGCAGAGAGCTGCCTCCATCCATTTTGGCTCTGCTTGAAACACCCGGAAGAATGACATTGAGTTAAACTTAGCTCAGAGTGAAAAAAAATGACAACAGCATTGCAAATGTTTAAGGCCTATAAAAATAGACACAAGGCTAGAGTTGTTCCCTTGCCCCAGGCTTGACACACACTTGGCACACAAATTTTTGTGGAATGAATAAAGACTACATGCAAAACTGTACTAGAACACAATATTTCCTGTATCTTCCTGGCCCTTGGAGATCTATGCCCTCTTCTCTTTTCCATGGCAGTGAGCTGCCTGTCCCTTCAAAGCTGCCATCTCCCCATCACTCACTCAATGCCTTCATCCACATGCCTTTCTCCGCTGTGGATCTGCAAAACTGGACTCATCTTTGCAAACCCTGCCCGGGGAACCGTGGAGTCCAGGTCGGCTGGGGGAGAGTTTACTTCTCTTTCTGCCTTGTCTCTGCTTCTCCACGCTTCCATTGTGTTCAATGGCATTCTTGTCTCTGCTAACCACTCTGAATTCCAGGCTGGTAAGGACTGAGATTTCAGTGATTAGCACAGTTAGGGGCATATAATCTGTTTTTGAAAAGTTTAGTGAATGAATACATGATCTTCAGTGGATTCAAATCAAATTGGGGGGAAAGTTCTTTCCATGACCCCAAAGTACACCCAAACCCTACCAATTAGTTAAACAAAAACACACAGTTGATGACAAGGAAAGCAAAGATGATCATACACCCACTCACCCTAAAAAAAAAAAAAAATCAGAGACATAAAAACTACCCATGAAATATTAGCAGCAAGGTAGCTTCATATAGGCAGGAAGGAGACCATGCTGATTTGTGGTTTCATAGTTTAAGGCACACACTTCCCGGGGGGAATGACACCTTCCAGTGCTTTTCACTGGCATGCAGGCGTGGCTGAATTCTGGGAGGCTATTTGGCATGAAAATTATTTCACTGAACCATGACTCCATATAATAGCCTCGAAATCATCACTGCATCTTCCACAAAAACAACATTTATCTACTTTGCACTCAAGGCTCTTGATATTAGAATCTACACAATAGATTCTATCCAGAATTTGGTGCTGTCTCTAAAAATGAATATTCATTGTCTTTAAAGACGGTGAGCTTAAATTCCGCTCTTGCCTTGGATTTCCAGAAGCTCACAATCATGTTAAGTGTTCAGTTTATTAATATCTTACCCCTAGTTACTAATTTTAATTATAATTTCCTTTTTCCATGTGTTTTCTGACCATTTCCTATTATTTATTTTAGCTACCCTCTCTACGTGTGTGTGTGTGTGTGTGTGTGTGTGTTATTGTAAGCTACCTCAAATCCATTCAGGATATAGGCAGACTACAAATCATACATTAGATAAAAACAAGAAGAGCAATTGGGCAAGACTGGGAAACAATGACCTCATTAGACTGAGGACCCCTACAACTTGAATGTATTGGCTTGAACCATATGAAATTGCCAAAATTCTCTCATGTTGTACCTACAAAAATGGCAATGGTTTTGGCCTAATTCCTGCCTCCCATGAGTTATTTTCAAAACCTTTGGAATTTCCAGGATATCTTGGTTCTGTTCACTCTGAGCTAATGTTTACCCTGCCACCATGGTTTTCAAGCTCAGCTTCCATATCAGGATCCTCTCTGGGGTTTTAAGTACCCAAACCTCACCCTAAAATAATTAAACCAATATCTTAAAAAATAAATATCTGTTAGGATTGGACACAAGTATCAATATTCCTTAAAGCTCCTCGAGTGACTCTAAACGATACAGATGTAGTTGAGAACCACCATTCTATGGGAAATAACCCTCTACGTCTCAAATACACTTTCACTTAAAGATCTGAGAATAGATCTTGCTGAGTTCCACCACGGTCGTTCGATTATCAAGAAGACTCTAGAAACACACTTATAGACCCAGCTGTCCTTCTAGACCAAGAGATGGACCTACAATCTGATTCTCTTGTTTAGACTCCCAAGCTTTTGTCATTTCCAGTCTGTAACCCTGCTGTTCCAAGGTTACCTAGGGGGAAACTGAGAACACTGTGTCCTACCTCTCCACCTCTTTGGCATTATCAAATGATATCTTCTCCTTTTACTCTTTGGCCAGACACAAAAATAGTCAAATCCTGGACATACAGTTGCCAAGTGCTCCTGTCTCCACCTCTGTTTAGGAAACACTGAATCCTGATAAAGGCTCTTCTTCTGGAAAACACCCATTTTCCAAAACAGAAAGGCTAGTCGTGGGGCTATAAAACTATCTGTAAACAGGCCTCTGCTCCCATTCTAAGTGTTCAGCAATGGTTTGCCTTGCCTTCAGAGACCTCGACATTATCCACCTTGGCTCGGCACCCCCAAAGAGCCAGTGATGTAAGCCAGATGCTGAGAGCTTCAGGCTGAGTCTGACATCATCCTCCTGTCAGGGACTCTGCCTTCTCCCACCATTGGCCACTGCTGTGTGTGCCAAAGTTAAAGGTGGGCACTTAGCACATTTATTACATACGGGGCTTATTAGCTAACCGGGCTCTGTTGTGATAAATTGGCTGTGTGCTTCATTTGGACTCTCAATGCTCTGCAGGTTTTTCTAATTTAGTTTTGCCATGGCTCAGCCAAACTGGGATTCAGAAGAAGAAGAAGGGAAAGGGGGGAAGAAAAAGAGAAGAAAGCTTGTGTTGTATGTCAAATCCGTGCTTCGCCTTTTGCCAGCTCTGAAATGAAGGGCCCTTTAAGCTGCCATCATCCTCAACAGCATCCACAGAGCTGTCTTCCTCGGGGAGGTTTGCTTTTCTCAAAGTGCCCCAGCTCTTTCATGATGACTCCTCCATTCATTATGAATAGTTGCTGCTTTGGTCCAAAGCTGTCACTTTTCTTTTTTTCTGCCCTTCCTTTTAAGTTTGGATTTAAATGTGCACACATGCACACTCACACACACCTCCTCAGTACCACCGTTAAACCCAGGCAGGGGGGAGGAAGGGAGCTGGCAAGGGGAGGTGGGAGAAGGTTGCTTGCTGTGTCCTGTGTGAATTGTTCTGTACCTGCAGCCTTTGAGAGCCTTCAGATCTCTCTCCCTCCGAGCGAACACCAGGGCATTGAAGGCTGCTTTGAAACGTGGCAGGCTTTGAGTGCATATGTGCATGCTTGTGCAATGAAACACGAAAACCTATTTCCCTATCAGAGTGACTGACATTTCTTCCCTCCTTAATGCAGGCCTTGATCTTTTCCCGACTGAGTTTCCTGATTCCCTCCAGCTTGCCTTATCAGTAGGTGAACCCTCATCAAAGGATACAGAAATCAGAAGGTCCCTGATGCCAGGCCTGCATTAGCCTGTGAAGGCCACTGACCACATCCCGGGGGCAATGCCTGGGGGGCAGATGCCAGCTCTGTGGCCTTGAATGAGGAAATCCCAAGATGCCACCTGCCCCAAAGTAGGAGAGCAAAGAAGAGAGGTTTGCCCACTTCTACCTTTTTCTAATATCACTGGGGTCATTTCTCACAGAAAGTGTGGTGCTAGGCCCCCACTCAGGACTGTGCATATCATTCACCCAATTCTACTCACACTGTTCTAAGGAAAAGAGTTGAGAGAGTAGCAGCATAAGTTGGTGGATAAGCTCTGGGCTCTGGACTTAGATAGACGTGGGGTATTCCCAGCCCCACTTGTTATTTGTATTTATATAAGTTAATCTTTCCGATCTCCCCATCAGTAAAGTAGGTAGAAGGACCGCCCACCTCATGGGATTGCAGTCTTACACACGTAAAGCTCCTGGCTCACGGGAGCTCAGGAGGTGTTCCCATTATCGTGATGATGACTTCTTAGACATTTTGAAAGTATCAAAGCCCCTGTCAGCCCCTTTTGCATCCCTCATCTTCTGCTCTCTGAGAAGGGATTCCGGGTCCTACTTCAAGAAGGAAGGGCTCAGACAGCCCAGTGGGTAAGGCGGGAGGGAAAGGGCTGGAAAGGACGGGAGGAACTGAGCATCACCATGCTTCCAGCATGGTGGGGCCCCAAGGACTCAGGATAAATGGCTCCTAGTACTCGAGTCTCTTCATTCGAAGCTGTACATCTTTTCTACATTCTAACATTTCTGAAATTGAGATGTATTTTCCACTAATGTATATGTCTAATACAGTAGCAGTTTTTTCTCCAGAGGGAAATACTCCATCAATGGTGCATACATCCTAGCACTGATGGCACGTGTAGAATCCAGAAGATAAAGTACTTCAGAAGAGAACCTGGCTTTGCAGCCCTGCTCTGTGTATCAAGTGACAGCCTGGTTTAGAATAGCCAAGACAACAACTGGCTGTTTGTCGAGCAAGACTTCGTATGTAGGTATCATTCTGTTAGGAAATGGAGGGAAAGTGTAGAGGCCTGTTCACATTCCTCCCTTGTAACCTGATGGCATCATGAGAATTTCTCATTCAGGTCTGACTCTGACCATAACTCAAAAGCACCAGGTGATGATCACTGGACCAATATCTAACCTTTCTGAGAGTGAACTGTATTTGTAAAGACCTGTGTACTCAGTCTCAGAGGCCTAAAGAAAGAGGAAGCACCCCTCATGTACATTCCTGCCTCAGTATTTGCTAGTTGGTTAACTCAACCAGTGACATTTACTGAGTGCCCACAATGTGCCTGGCACTGTTAGGAGCTTGAGGCACAAAAGGGAATATGCCCTCAGGTAACTTACAGGCAGGGAGCAGGGACAGACAAGCAGGATGCATTTCTTAGTTGCATTACAAAGCCAGGTATTATGGTCTCCATAAACCCCACCATTCTGCAGGTTAGAATTTTTTTATTCCCAGTCTACAGAGGGGCAACTGATATTTTAAGGGGTTAAGAGGCTTGGTCAAGGACAAATAAAACCTTTAAGAGGTACAGTTAGTATTTAAATTTTATTTTGTCCCACAACCTGCCCCCGCCCCCCCGCCTGGGCATTCCTGGTCCTCTTAGCCTGCTCTGCTTTTTGTCTTGTGCTTGTCTTTTCCAAGCCTCTTACCATGTTCTAACATATTGTTTACTTTTTGTTTTAGCTTTTTAAAATAATGTTCTATCTCAATCCACTGGAATGTAGATGCCACAGTGATTTTGTTTTGATCATTGACTGCACATAGTAAGTGCTTAATAAATAGTTGGTGGATAAACAAGTTAATAGATGATCCTGAAGACTTAATTCTTTCTTCTGCTCCTTAGTATAAAGCCAAACAGTCCACAGTAAGTCCTATTTAGAGGCTTATATAAAATGTTATGGGAGCGCAGAGAGGGACTTAAAAATATTGGCTAAATGTGGGTACAGAAATCTGGAAAAGTGTGAAAGCAGAGTTTACCAAAGTCCCACCCACGGACAGCCTATTTCAGAGTTCTATCAGGATGTGCTAAAAAATGCAGGTTCCTGGGTCCTACCTCAGATGTACTGCATTCCATTGTCTAAGCCTACAAATGTGCATTTTAACACATGTGCCAGGTGGTTGGTACGTACCCCCCAAAGTCTGAGAATCACTGAAGGGTTACAGCTGGGAGACGAGACCTGGGAAGGGTGGAGGAAGAACAAGAAGCATATTGAATGCCTTTTTTTTTTTTAAGATTTATTTATTTATTTTTAGAGAAAGCAGGCACGCACGTGTGAGTGTGGGGAGGGGCTGAGGGAGAGGGAGAGAAGCAGACTCCCCCAAAGAGCATAAAGTTCTCCTTGGGGCTTGATCTCACGACCCTGAGATCATGACCTGAGTGGAAACCAACAGTCAGATGCTCAACCTCTCAAACCAACTGAGCCACCTAGGTGCCACCAACTGCTTTCATAGATGAAGACTTAATGCCCAGATGAGTTAAGGCACTTGTCCCAAAGCCAGTAAGTCAGAAGAAGTTGGTGTCAGGCTCTTTCTGAAACATTTTATTGGCTTTAGGGATCACCTTTTACTTCTTTGCATCCTTACCCCATTGTACTTTAGTAGTCACTCAAAAAATATTTATGGAACAAGCCAAAACCTTATACAACAGAAGTAGATGAAATGATTGCTCTTATCCCCCCAACTCTAGCCAGTGGGGTCTCTTGTTTTATGAACCTCCCAGCTAACCCCTCCAAATGCCAGACTTGATGACCCAGGGCCCCTAGGAGGCCAAAAGCAGACAGGCCAGGACAGCTCTGCTCATGGCGGCATCTAGCCCCTGTCTTGCAAGAAGGGAATCAGTGGTGGATGGGGGAGCCTTGGTGTGGGAGGCAGGTAGGAAAACATGGAAGCGAGTGAAGCATTCCAGTCTGGCTGGAATACTTTGTACTTTCAAAATGTGTCACTGCTCTCAGCCATCCCGAGGTTGACAACATATACACACACTCGAACAAAGGGTTTCCATAGCACAGCAGCCTCGAGGTTAGTTTGACTTTCTCCATTATCTCCACTTCTGGGGGTCTGTCCATCCTTCACTTCACCAACCAAGGGCTTAACTTGAAAACAACAATAAAAACAGAAAGACTGCTGTGAAGTTTTCTTTTTATGTCAAGTCTCCAGAAAAGAAAAAAATGAGAAAAAGAAAACACACCCTGACAACATCCCATGTCCCGTCACATCCCATTTTTACAGTATAGCTGTGGGGTGTGTGATCCGCAGCCAGAAATAAAACAGGACTGGAAGAGTCAGCCATCTGTCTGGAAGTGCAACAGTCCCAGATGGCGCTTCCTTTCTGGCTTTCTGGGAACAATCTCCTCTGTCTAACGAAATGAGGCAGAAATTGCCCAGTGAGTTAGTGGGGGTGATGAACTCACCCTCCCTGCTCTGACATGAGGATTTGAAATCCCCCAGCAATGCTCGATTTATCTGTCTATATTTTCTTGCCCTTACTCTCATCCTGCATCAGACAGGTTCCTCTATGGTTTCAAAATGAGCGTGTGTGTGTGTGTGTGTGTGTGTGTGTGTGAATTTGTCAAGGGCGGGAACAGTTTCTTCAACTTCCTGTGCTCCCAGTCCTAGGCTGCCCAAAGGGCAGTATACTCTTTCATCCTGTACACAGTGGTGACAAATACTGAATGATTGACTGACTGACTGACAAAGTGACTGACTGATAGCCCAAGTACCTTGCTAGAGGAGGAGAAAGGACTCTTCCTAAGTCTTGCTAACTACAACGTGCCTTTGCTCCCGATTATCAGTTGCCCAAAGTCCATTCTTTGAAGTCAATTCTGTATCAATCCAGATAGGTACAAATTTTAAGCCAGGGGCCCGGGTAGGAAAGAAGCCAAGAGATGGCGAATCGATATACTGTTATCCAAAGCCCCCTGGATCGGCCTTCAGAAGACTGTCTTAACTCTACCAACTACGAGTGAGACCATGCACAAGTAAGATATTTAATCATCAGGAGCCTGAGCTGTCTCATCTCACATAGTAAATTCTGAGCTCTTTGGACACAAAAACTGCAGTGTATCTTAATCATCACTGTCCCTCCTCCATTGTCCAGCACAGTAGTTTTCGGGTTTGAGCCACCGCAGAGTCACCTGGAGGGCTTGTGAAAACACAGACTGTTGGCCCCATCCCCAGTCTCTGATTCCGTAGTTCTGGTGCAAGGTCCCCAAATTTTCATCCTAACAAGTTCCAAGGTGACGCAAATGCTATAGGGCAGGAACCACATGCTGAGTACCTCAGGTGAGCATACTCCATGCCCACAATAAGAAGTCAGGAAATGTTTGTTTCATGAATGAATGCTTGAGTGAATCCAAAAAAAAAATGACTTGAGAAATATGTAATTCTTGACATGAATCGAAGAACTGCAAACAGTGTGACTACCTCCTTTGTGGAGTTTTAGAGTCATGGACTCGGGACTGTGTAGAGGGCTTAATGTGATCTATCTGTACACGGACAAGAAACTGGTTCTCCTGCAGGCCAGAAGCCTCTCCAGCTTATGAAGCTTTAGCAAGCTGAGAAGACAATCCGAAAATCTGCACGGGAAGGTAACCCCAGTAATGTTTGGAATGAAATAATTGTTTTCTCTGTAGTAAAGACATTTTAGCCCCAGGAAGATAGAAAAGTAGGTAAAGAAAGTCAAACATGTTATTAATCTATTTCTTTTATGCATCTGTATACACACATCTTTTCTCTGGGGAAAAAGAAAAAAACACTGCTCTTAAGGACTAAAAACACTCATGTATAACAGGAATCTTCAGTTTCATCTTCTGCTTTATAGAAATTGTTTGGCAATCACAGGGGCCAACCTCACCTATCCCTAAAACACTAAATAAATGAATTGGTTTTACTTTAAAAAAAAAGATTTTATTTATTTATTTTAGAGATTGAGGTCACAAGAGCAGGGAGAGGGGCAGCAGGAGAGGGAGAGAGAGAACTTCAAGCAGACTCCAAGCTGAGCGTAGAGCCTGATGCAGGGCTCAACTCCAGGACCCTGAGATCGTGACCTGAGCTGAAACTAAGAATTGGACGCTCAACCGACTGAGCCACCCAGGTGCCCTTCGTTTTACTTTTAACAATAGATTGATGTTTTTAAACCAAGCATGGCCCTTCTAATTAGGTAAATTAGAAACTGAGGTAGAGTGCCTCCAATCTGACCTGAAGAACGTCCTGTGCACTTTCCTGGCCCCAAAGTAAGGATGTAAGTCCAGCAGTGAAAATATCAGTGGTCTCACAGTTTCCAAACTAACCTCCCCAACCTTTCTCATGAACAGGTCACAAAAAGCCTGCTCTGCCTCTCCTGACCAAAAACTAACTGCATTACAGAAGAGGGGGCCAAATCTACAATTACGGTAGAGCTTCCTGACACTTCTCTCTCAATAATTGATGGAAACAATGTAGACCAAAAACAACTGTGTGTATCTAAATTCTGTGACATCAAATAGCATTTAGTAAAGAGGCCACATCATTGTTATTTGTCCCCAAACACACATCCCCCCCACAAACACCCTGGGAATCTCATCTTTGTATGGACCCCCAAGGCTTGTTGGAATTATACCTATAACTTATGGAAGACAGGACAGACCAATAATGCCCCTCGGACTTGTACAAAGTATGAATCACTTCTTCTTCTGCAGTGAGGACTTAGGTGAGATTAGTCTGGAACCTGAGGAGAGGCAGTCCAATTTAAAGGTTTGCTTTGCTAATAACAACTGACATTAAACATCGTGGTGGTCCTCGGGGCTCTGCTTCCAGTCCCACAGATGCCCGCTCTTCATCGAGAAAGTTCAGGTTGGAGAGAACAAAGATTGACCGGAATATCTTGATGGGTATAAAAATTCCAGCGACATATTTCCCTCCTCCTTTCCCTGCTGAGAGGAAACATAGACCTACTTATGTGATTAAAGAGGGTTGTGTCAAGCTTTCCATACTTTCATCCTGGTGAGTATAGGAGGCCTTTTGCCCTCTCTTCATTCTGCTTTCCTACATACCCTATCCATAGATTGGAACTTTCTTTAAACCTATTAAAATTTTCTTATCATCTACTGAATGAAATCCAAGTTATTTTTGTGGGACATCCACAAACCTGTCCTCCTGACTACACTAACCTCATCTACCAAATCTCTTCTACCAACCAAACCATGCACCGTGCAAACCAAAACTACCCTCAGCCTTCTGGGTGTTTGCACGTTTCTGTCCCATTCATCAAACAAGCTTCTCTTTGTTCTCTCAACCTTGTCTCCTGTTACCTCCTCCATGAAGCCGTCTGGGACTGCCTCTTGCATGCTTCCTCCTGGGCATGCCTTTTTCGTGGCTGTAATCACCCTGTATCATAGTTGTGTACTTGTATATCCTGAGGGCAGAGACAGTATCTTCTGGTGCACATTAAGTGTGTTTTTAAGCTTGTTGAATAAGCACACTAACAATAGCAGAATAAAACCCTTAGCATACTAGTGGAGGGTCTGCACTGGACTACCCTATCCACTGAGGTAGACCCCAAGCCCCCTGTGGTCTTCTGGTCACTCTACATTCAATGGCAGCTACGTGAAGGGAAGCAGGATGTAAACTCTTAGGATCTTGGAATCCTAACCATGAATGACTTTATCTTTGTCACTTGATGGCTCCTTGGGTGTCACTCAAACAGTAAATTCTCTCATCCCATTTACATGAGGTGTAAATGTGTTTTCACACTTCTGTCTGGTGAAGTACTTTCTGTAATGTGGATGGTTAATTACCTGACAATGAATCCTCTCTCCTGAGAGGAAGCCGAGGAACAGTGGTGGAAGGACAGAGAAAATTATTTGGATCACACCCCCTCACAGAGCAAGCCAAACAGACGTGTGCTATTACCTGGGAAATGTTTTTTCCAGAGCTACCCATTCCTGCCCCCACCCCTCTCATACCTTCACTTATTCATTTTCTTCCACTGTTTTCTCTGTCAAATCACAGAGAACACCAGGTAACCTTCTGGGTTTTTAGGAGATTTCATTGTACTTGGTAATGTATGATTTATAAATATAAATAAAATAAATAGGATTCTGAGGGAATAAATTCTAAGTGGAATATCAATAAATCTCCTCCCTCTGATCATGTCTCTATGATTTTCTCCTTCTTCCTTTCTCCCCACCTCCTTTCCCAGACTGGGAGAGTGGTCCATTCTTTCCATCAGAGGAAACTGGGCGGGGGGCGGGGGGGGGGGGGAGATTGTGTGAGAAATGGAGCACAAGACTGCATTGAAATGTAAATTCCTTCAAATTATTAAGCACCAGAGAGCAGCTCTTGCCAGTCCTTTGTTCCTCAGAGTCAGAATGTGTAATCTAGAAGAATAAATATCCAGTCAGATATCAGCTACACAAAGAAATCTGGGCCATACATATTCAGGGCCCTGTGTCCACAGATAGCCCTCTTCCTTTTCGGGAAGTTTCTGGTCACAGCCACTAATCACTGACCTGAACACCTGTAAACTGGGGTCCAGATTATAGTCATTTCTCCCTGCCCCATCTCCCAGCCCTCACCCCTGTCAGCTGTCTGCAAACCTAGACCTCCCTGTAGGTCTTTCACCAGAAGACCATCTGGTTCATGCCTCTTTTCAGCCTAGCACTGGAGATGCATTGGCTGGGGACTTCCTTTTCAATGGGACTTCTTTCTCAACATTTTTGCCCAGAGTGGCACTCCTCACAGCTTGGGATGAATGGCTCTGTAGTCTCATTTACATTTTTCATTCCCTCTTAGCTTCAGGAACCCACAGATCTTCCAAGTAGGAGAGCAGACTATTTACCAGTTCTCTCTTTGCCAATGAGAGGAGAGGGGCTGAAGATGGAGCTTAGTTGCCACCGGCCAATGAGTTAATCAATCATGCCTCTGTAATTAAGCCTCCATAAAAACTCAAAAGGACCAGGTTCGGAGACCTTCCAGGTTAAGGCACCAGAATGCTTCCATGTGCCACCATGCAAGGCCCCAAACTCCACAGGAACATAAGTTCTTTTGTTTTGGATTTCCCCTTGTATATCTCTTCATCCAGCTGTTGATTCATATCCTTTTAATATCTTTTGGGATACACTGGTACTCTAGTAAGTAAATGGATTTCCTGAGTTCTGTGAGCTGCTTTAGCAAATTAGTCAAACCCAGGAAGGGGGCCATAGGAACCTCTGATTTATAGCTGGCCCATTGGAAATACAGGTGACAACTTGGACTTGCCATTTGCATCCCAAGCGAGAGGAGGTCGTTGGAACCTCCACTTTGGATGCAGACATGCTTTGTGTGGAGCTTTGTCCGGTTGGACAGTGGGGCCCTGAGGACACTGGTGGGGACAGCTGGGAAGGCAGGTCTGGGGTTATCAAGAATAAGTGGGATGACCATGGTGTGAAAGGAAAGAAAGGGAAGTAAAACCAGAAGTAAAGGTTTCAGAAAAGAAAAAAAAAAGAAAGAAAACTGAAAGAATGAACAATAGGAAAAAACAGTTTAGAAGAACCTCAAGTGCTAACACCAGAGAATGAGTAGCAGATAAACCAGGGCTGGACAGACCTCCAATCCGCCAAAGAAACTTTTGGTGTAAATAATGGAGCTTATGGAGTCAATGTTCTGAAACCATTCTTAAGAGGTGACTTCATGGATTTTGAAAAGTTACCAAAAGATACAATAGACCCAACCTGAAAAGTCACTCTATTACACAAATCTGTGGAATCCTTGGATGGAGATGTGTGCTTGTCTTTGGAAATTGATGACGTATAAAAATTACCACTTCTTGGACAGTGACTCACAGAAGTGAGAGAGCTGAGCAGGAGAAAGGTGTGGGTCCTGGAGCAGGACCAAAGGCCACCAGGACAGACAGCCTGGATCCCAGGGTGATGGTGTGATGGAGAATAGTGCAAGACTCCGAAAGACCTCATGTTATGTTTCCATCTTCCTCCCGCATCTCCTCTGTGTTGTGCACAATCCCTTCAACATGCATCATGATTTCCTCTCCTTTCAGTCCTGCCAAACACCACCATCAAAAGTGCTGGCTAATTTTTTTTTTTAGATTTTATTTATTTATTTGAGAGACAGAGTGCGAGCCAGGAGGGGCAGAGGGGGAAGGAGAGGAGAAGGAGAAAGAATCTGAAGCAGACTTCACACTGAGCACAGAGCCTGACACCGGGCTCCATCCCACGACCCTGAGATCATGACTTGAGCTGAAACCAAGAGTCAGATGCTCAGCCAACTGAGCCACCCAGGCACTCCAGAAGGTCTGGCTATTTAACCCCTTGACAGTTAGGTGCCAGTGTAGGAATGAGGAAATTGGATCTAGCTGCCAAAGAGTGAAAATCTGGGAGCTCAGTTTCTACTAAATCATAGTTAAAAAAAAATTCTAATAATGTCACTGTTGCCTTCTGATTCCATAGCAGTGCCACTAAATTGGAAATAAAGGTTGCCATTTGACCAAAGTTTGTATAGTGTCTGCTAACACCATTAGGACTTAACCACACCTCCTTGAGCTGCTTCATACCTTGTCAAGGAAAGCAGTTTTCAAAAATGTATGTGGTGTGCACGGAGTATTAAAAGAGAGCTGGAAGATTAAAATAAACACACACACACACACACACACACACACACACTAAAGAATAGTGCTTGTTTCAGAGTGGAGACACTGCTCTTGAGAAGCCACTAGGTTGATACTTAAAAATAAATAACCCAGGGGCACCTGGGTGTCACAGTCCATTAAGCCTACAACTCTTGGCTTCAGCTCAGGTGGTGCTCTTGGTCCTGAGATCGAGACCCGCATCTGGCTCTGTGGTCAGCATGGAGTCTGCTTGGGATTCTTTCTCTCCCTTTTCTTCTGCCTTTCCTCCCTGCTCTCTTTCTTTCTCAAATAAATAAATAAATCTTTAAAAACAAAACAATGCAAAAATTAAACAACCCAAACCCTCCAACTTTGAAGTTGCACGAGGTAAACTATGATTGCATGGCAAACTGTAGAATCTCCTGAGTGTCACTGGGCTTTGACTGTCTAGTGGTTTGTTAAAAAACAAAATTCAATTGAGTACATTTCAAGTGTAATTGGCTTTATTACAGGATTTATGAATTGAGCAGCACCCCTAATCTAGTGAGTAGAGGGGTGCTCGGGGGAGTTATACATGATGGGAGGTTGTTATAGGAAGGAGGGTGAGGCAGGGAAGCTATTAGCAAAGAGAAAGGTGTGTTGACACATCTTCCTTGTGGGGGGGAAGGGACCAGAAGGGTTTTCATCGTGAGGATGCCCTCACCTGTGCTGATGGGACATTGCAGATGGCCTGATAAAGGGTCACATTTCTGGAAGACATTGACACTCTAAATAAGTCTGGGTTTGCTATCCTAGGGAGCAAATGACTCCATTTAGGGCTTATTGTTTCTTTTCTAACATTTTATCAAGAAAATATTACTGATGGAGCACTTTAAGACAGGGGAGAGAAAGTCTGTATCTCTTTCATTTGCCTGATGGAAGTGTCTGGAAAACAAAATTGCCTTTGTTCTCCCACACTCTGATGGGATGACTTTACCAGGATTTTGGCATTTCCTTTCCCTTAAAAAACGTGCTCAGCAAAGTGGACCAGTTAACAACATTCTAGCGAATTGTTATGTTAACAATTATGACA